>NC_071327.1:9847500-14647500 GCF_943734725.1 Anopheles marshallii
GTAATTAAGGTATGCAGTTTCTTTGTTGTATGTTTTCGCAATTCGTCTCTAACGTTTTGAACAACTTTCAATCTTTTATCATTTGAATTTACTCCCTTTGTTTTTTTTTATTGTTTTGCATATTATCATTGGCGTAACTCGCAATGGCTACACTGTGCGTTTTGGGGAATCGTTTCGCATTTGCTAATGGTTGATTTGTTCTTTTGTTAATTGGTTTGTTTGTTTTTTCTTATGCTTGCCGGTATCGGTTTGTGTATCTATTTTATTGACAGTGAGAGTAGGAAAATTATCTGTTAGCTACCCAAGGTCTGGCCTAGCCTTGCTGGTCTATATTTAGCTTACTGCGCATACTGATATGGTGAACCAGTGTTTGTTTTTGTGTTTTCCCTTTTGTTATACGATAATTAATTAATCTCGTTCACTTTATTTTACACGTATCGTAACAAAACGTTTACCTTCCGTAAGCTACTCGAGACGCAATCGAATATTTACCGGATGCATGGGTGTATCATGTTGGGTTTTCATGTACGTACGGCTTCCATTTACGGTCGTAATCTGTTAAGGGAGATTTTTGTTTTTACTAATATTTCTGTCTTGCTTGCAACGAAACCATTTGCATTTTATTTATATTTCCTGTTGATTTTTTTTTCTTTTCTTTCACATTAGATTTTATAAATATGTTACTCCGCAAATATTTGCTTACAACTGTTTGTGCTTCTGTATTATGTTTTTTTTTTTAATATTTTTGACGTACGAAACGATTGACATTCGAAGGTTGGAAATGAGCGATGACCTCCGAACCCGTCCATAGTGCTTTCGATCCTCTTTGACTGATGGCATTGGTTGTACCCAAGTGAAATGACCAGTGTGATTCCTGTTTTCAAATGTATGATTAACGTACTCTTAATTTGTTTCAACACCGCGCCTTCTCCAACGGTTTACGCTTTCCCATCCGACCATTTCGAACGTTCGTTCTCCGTTTTTTTTTGTTTTTGGTTTACCGCGACCTACACTATATACTCTGCTTGTGACCTTTTTTATTCTTTGTTTTTGTTTTGAGTTCCTAAGATTTTTGTTTTTTTTTAATATGTACAAAATCACATTCGCCTCACGGGCATGACCCATTTTGTTTTGCTTTAAGAGATTCAAACCGTGTTGGCCATTTGATCCGCCATTGAGTCTGTCTACCGTCAGTTACTTGGTTGGTTGTGCTGTATTGCAGAGTGTAAGTGTCCGTGTTGGTTTCCATGACGTTTTTTTTTGCTGTATGTGCTGCCTTACCGTAGGGTACTATTTCACTAAATAATCCATTCATTGCAAACACAAAAAGTCACAAGAATCGTGTGCGAAACTTGATATATTATTCGTTATCTGCTTTACGTCTGATTTGTTCATTTCCTTCGGGTTTCAAATCACTTATACACAATGGCAGTCTATTAGAGAGTTTTTTTTCTGTGTGTGTCCAGTGGATTTGTGTCGCTGTCTATGATATTTTGACTCTTACTGCTGACGCTTGCTAAACTTCACTCTCCCATTCCCATGGTTCTGCTGCTAGATCCTGTGCTAACAGTCCCAATTGCGTTTGGCTTCCATTTTTAATAATTCGATTAATAATTTGTTCAATGTCATATCTACAAATGGTGATGAAAAACGCACGGCGCAATCGTACTGTGGGTGTTCCACCGCGCTTTCGAATGAGAAACAAACCCATTTTTAGTGTTTGCGTGTGTATGTAGGTGTTTGCTTAAATTTTCGTTTAATTTTATCTCTGCCGGAAAACCCTTCACTCAATGGAAACGGCTTACTGCACGCGATACTTAATTTGTGACTCTTGCCTCCACGCATAACGCAGCGCAAGTTTTGCTCTGTCTTTACTCGTGTGTTTATGCTTTATTTAAATACGCAGATGAGAACATTCCAATATCGTTTTTTTATTTTCCTTTAATTTATCAAGGATGCATTGAATTATTGCTTAGTAAGATACTTAAATCTTACGGGAGATGAAGTGAAACCGAATTATAAGAGGAGAGTGATATTTTGGGAACCGCATGTCTAATATGGGGTTGTGCAAAGAGTCGTTGAAACATTAAAAACCGTTGCGCCTTCAACATTAAGTACATTTTCTTTTGTAAATTCACGTATTTCTCACGAAAATTATCATCCAACCAGTAACAAACAAAAAATATTTTATTTTTTCGAAACGGATTAAAAATTAGTATATTTAATGTATCTCAATTATGATTAATTAATTTAAAAAAATCAGAACTTTAGCAGAAAACCAGTTTCTAATAAGTAGTAGTTATTATGAAAGTAGTTAATCTGCGCAAAAAATAAGCCAATAATTGGCAATTAGAATTACGAAGTAATTATAAAAGACAAATAAGCAACTTGCTAAACGAACATTAAAGTTTAAAATGAAAGCTTAGAGTGAGAAATTCCTTCATTTTTCATACATTTTCATTTTGACTTGTTTGTATTTCAACGGTTTTTTGTGGTTTAATTAGATAATTTTATTTATCTTGTCTTTAGCCTCAATTGTTACCATTTCTTGTCTCATTATAAGGGATTTGTATAAGATTGCGTGTTTGTGTGTATGTTTATGTGTTACCATGTGTGTTGACTAGTGTATTGTAAGACTTGTATTTCGTTTCATGGAATTTTCTTGGTTAGGTTTGCTTTTCTTTTCTTTTACTAATTAAAATATTCACATTTATCAAATTTATGTAAACTGCGTAGAAAATTGTGTATTTTGTTTTGTTTTGAGTGTTCCGTGTCTGTGTGTTCTATGTCACTTGCAATTCGGTGATGTGGTATATTTAGTATTAGTAAGAGTTTTATTTTGCATATTCAATAACGATTCCGATTCCTGCTCTGATTCCTGCTGCAAGTCGTGGTGCGCTAGTGTCGTGGGGCTGTTACGGATTTTTTGGACTAAATTTAGCAAGTTTACCATCGTAGGGACAGGAGTGTTTTGCTTGCTGTACGGTCGCATATGAGACCAATATCCTATCGTTTTCGTGATGCTCCGCTTCTCCAAACCGGAGCCACGCGGTGTTGGCTTGCAGGGAGAACCATAAAGTTCGTCAACATCCGTGTTCAGTCCTAGGGCTTTGAGTGATGTGTAAACCTGTACCCAAAATATATGCGAGGACTATCTCAACCAGTGCGGGCAGTGGAACATAATAACCTAAAAACCATCTTCATTCCGCAAAAGTGTTTGAAGTACAATGGAAAGTAAATTCGACCAAGAAACACTTGGCTAGACGATTCGCTCTACGCTTTGGCCTCATAAAATATCACCTGTGAGGAGTGTGAATAAAAAACCTATATATTCCTACCATCTCGTCCTTGTCTGCGGGATACAAGACTTGCGCTTTCCCGGAAGATTTCCTCACCCAAAAAAGGTCGGGAACTGGTATAAGATACAAATGGCGTAAAGCGCATCAGGACACCATCCCGGTGCTGTTTTCGGAGAAACTAGAATGTTTTCACGCTGGAAAACCTAAGACGAGAAAATGGGGGGGAAAAAACCTAGATTTGTCTCTCCGTGTACATCGTTTACCATCGTGGACAGTACCTGCCTCAGTCATTACTCAATTACGTACGATAACGGTGGTGAAATCAAGCTAGCCTAACGAATGGGTGGGGTGGGTGAACTGTTTCAACATATCTCACAAAAGATCCTCGAAACAAGGTTGCAGAAGCTTCCTTGCCTTGGCTAGTCTAGGGACGAACCGAAATAGAAGCCGGAAAGGGTACTACACCTTTCGATTCAGTGTTCGTTGGGATAGAAATCGGTCGTCGCGGATCGTACCAAAGGGCAGGCGGGAGTAAAATTGTAACCATCGTTGCCATTCACTGTCGCACCAAATACGCTCACCGAACAGCTCGTGCGATTTAACTTACTTTTAAGTATTTTGTTTTTCCTCTCCCGATATGATATGGTACATTTTTGAATCAATCTCTCCTGCCGATGTACGCTTTGCTTGCTTTCCTTTTTTGCGAATGTTTAATTTCCATCTGGCTGTCATTTATCACTCTGGAATGGGTAGGGTGGGAAATGCAAGTGCATTCGGCAATAGACGTACATTTTGGATAAAGTGCGTTATTAAACTGTAAGGAAAAAGGACTTACGTTACCGTGTGGTTTGTGCCTTTCTAATTCCCTGTTCTGTGTGTATGTGTGTTTTTTTTTCTCGGAATTATTTGCGATTGTTTAAACATTTTATTTTCTAAGAGCTGTGGTTTTTGCTGTGCGTTGGGTTGGCATTTGTGTGGTGATTGGTTTTTTTTGTGAAGGTGTACGAGTGTGTGTTTTTGGCATTTCTTTTATTTTAGTGAAATTCGATTAATTTTTCGGAATTTAGTATGTATGTTAGAGCTTTGTTTTATTCGCTTTCACTTTACCTTCCGCCGGCCTAACGAACTCACTCGTGAAGTAGGAAAATGTACCGAATTTCCGAAACTGACCGTAACGTTTTTCCAGTTAGGAATGCAAGATTTTTGCGTGAAAGTTTTTTTTTTACTTCTTTTTACTAACAATAGATGACCTTGATCGTGTCATGTGGATTTTGCTTTTAAATATGCATTGACTTAACATTCTGGCTAGCTTTGCATCGTAGGACTGCGCGCGGTGGGCTACAGGCATTCGCGTTCGCACCACCGTGGGCGTGACCCGTCTACCGATGACCAGCTCACCTTCTTTTGCCACCATTCTTAAAGACAGTTCCCATAGCCGCGTTAGTTTTGGCTTGGCACACAATTCGCAGGTAATTCTCATGCTCTCAGTTGTTTTGTTTTGTTTTTTTTTTACGATGTAATTAAACTTTATACTTTTGCAATGCTCAGTAAACCTTACTAATAGTGTAATTTTTCGTTTCCAATTCGTACCGATCGACCATTCACTCTTCGTCGCCTGGTTCCTAGAATGGTTTAAGTTTGCCCTGGGGGAAATTCTCGTTCGCGCTCGACTCTCGCACTCTCGCATTGTTCTATTTATCGATCTAATAAATTATCGCTTAATTGCAATTGATTGGCCACCATTTTTGTTTTGTTTTTTCTTCTTTTAGGGGTTTTTTTTTCTTTGTTAGTTTAATTTGTAATATGCTTAATTTTCGAAAATCGCTCACTCAACAATATCGTCATTTGTGTCCTTGTGTTCTCCAATCGTCTTCGCCTGGCTTGTTCTGCTTTGCACCACGATTCTTCTTATCGCTAGTACGTGTGAGTGTGTGTGTGTGTGTGTTTTTTTCTGTCTGTGTGTTGGTGCACCTGTTTTGCTCATACGGCTTTAAAGTAACGGCTGAAAAGGGAAGCACAGGCCCCTGCATTTCCTTTGCATTTCCTACCGTATATTCTGACCTTTCCACCCTTTGCTTTGCTCAATTTCCTTCACTAGTCTAGCGTAATTCTACGAGTTAAAGGATTCATTCCGATTTGATTTCTTATATATCAGTAAGTGTCTTTCGCTTGCTTATCGACCCTAGAAGAATTGATTATGTTTCTTACACGCTAGCTCTCAACTTTACAATTTGGTTTACTTTTACTTTTTATGAAAAATTCATAGAATTTCTTAAATATTTCAGCCACCATCGGCTCGGGTATGGGGGGCGCACGGGGTAGGGCGAGCGGGACAAGTGGTTTGGGCGGTAGTTGGTCCGGACCATCCTTCTCCATCACCTCGCCTCCACCCCGTCAGTCTCCCGCCCTGCCTACCGGTTACGCTGAAAGTGGGTGCTATAATTCACGCTCAAAACGCTCGATTTGCTCGTATTGGAACGGGGGGATGCCCGGGCGGACCGTACAAAAACTGAAGGATTAGCTACCAAAAGGACTTTTGCCGTTCGCGCCCGCATACCCCCCTCCACCAGCCAGTTGATGTAAGACCATGTGCGACGGGGCGCCCGATGGTACGATTTATCCTTAGTAATTCATTGTTTCTATAATTAGTGTACGCGTACTGTATGTATAACTAGTTATATGTATATTTTGTATATATATAATTTTTTATGTTTATTTACCTTTTTTAAGTTTTTAACATTACGCTTTTTTTTTCTCTGTATCTTGGTTTTGTTGTTGTGTGTTTTGTGTACGTTTTGGTTTTAATGTTTAGCTTATCTTTTTTTTTTTTGTTGCTCTCATTTATATCCCATCTTACTCATCGAATTTGCTTTACTGTCAATTAACTATCGGCTTATCTATTCATAATTGATTGAAAATGTATAATTTTTTGCCGGTTTAGCGGCAATGGCTGTGCCAGTGGAATTACCTCTCACTCACACAGACACCACACGCACCGAAAAATGTGGAATTATGTACAATGCTGCTTCGCCATCTGCTCATGACAATATGAACATTAGCTACAGCTCGTGATTGGGTTGTATCGTTGATCGGGGGTCTCTATTTGCTTAATTCTCTGTAGGATTGTTTCAATTTGTCTAAATAATGTCTTGGGAGACAAATTCACTTGTGTCACCACTATCACTTTTGTCATTTCTCTTGTCTCTTTGTCGTCCCGTTCACGCCGAACAGAGAATACACGCGCTACTCACACGAGCTAGAACTACATAATCGGTTTGTTTTTTTTTTGTTAAGGTTTAGAAATTGGAAAAATCCGCTTACACTTAGAGAATCGCACACTGCTACAATAATGCCAAACGAGTGTATATAACATAGAACAGGGTACAATAAATTGTCTTGGACAGTTTGGCATGATAATATACTTGACACCGCTCCATAGCACATGAAAGAGCATGAACACATTGAAGCTAAAGGAAACACACGGCAAGAGCCTGCGTATTGAACAAACGTCTAAATCGAATAAACTCTCAATAGTGTCCCGGCCACATGATGAATCGGTTTGGCAGTAGAAACGAGCAAATCCCTAAACTGATAACGATTACGCTCGAAAGACTATAATCCACAAGTAACAAACAGATAGTGTAAGCCCATTAGCTAACATACACATAAACATCTGACACCGTCATTTGCTCCTTGGCAGATTTGAATGATTTACATGTTAAGGTTAGTGGATAAACCAACGAGCCCGTAAACCTGAATAGAGTGTGTTGCGTCAACTCAAACTCGACATATTTACAACAGTGTGTGGAAAGTAAATGTGCCAAAAGTTGTTCCTACTACACGGTAAGAAGAGATTGCTCATTTGATGGAATGGAAACTATCTTACGCAGTAAGTCGATGCGGAATGAATTCTTGCTTCTTCTCGATTCTTTTTCCTACGGTTGGCCTAACCTCAGGAACATACGGTTGGGAACTGGTACACGCGAACGCTTGTTCTCTATTCTTGCTTATGCTCTGTTTTGTTTTGGTTTTTGGTTTTGTTAAAGTCTTAGGTCGAATATCAACGTTGAATTTGTTACATTTTAATAAGAAATGCGACTGTAGATTTCTTCCATCGGTTTGTCACGTAAATCCCAATGTCAACGGATCGGTTGTTTCTTATTACGCTGTTTGCACAAACGTAACGGCTGTAAATGGTTTATCGAGCATACTGTGCTGGTATTACTGTCACGGTTGAAGGAAATAGTGTGTGAAAGAAAAAAACTGTTCTTAATTATAAAAACATATGTCAATTATAGGCAGAGACATCATGCACATAAGACTTAGACCAGTTTGTATTATTAACTAATGCTTACATTGGTCGTAAAATGATGGACTTGATATTGTATAAATTATACAGAATTTAATAAAAGTCAGTCATTTACAATTGTGCACAACTGTTTAAGTACTCAAAGCATCACTTATTTGAGAACAAGTTAATAAAATATTGGTAAAATGTCTCCTTTCGATACGAACCGTTTGTATACTCTTTCTGCCTTGTTTGCCTTCTGTTACTGATCTTCTCATTGGTTGTTATCGTTTGATATTTTTCCGATCTTTTTGGAAACGCTTTCTATCCGTCTTGGACTTGAGATGTAGATGCAGTTTTTACCGATCTTACGCTTTTTATGTGTGACCGCCACAGAGTTTAACGTTCGAGTGTTTATTTTTTTTCCGTTACGAGTTAATAATACTTCTTTTCCTCTTTATATATCACAGTCTTGCCGCTGGTGATAATTTTTGCGCATTTTCTTCACTAGTACTTATTAGTTTGCTCCGTTTGTGTGTGTATGTGTGTGTGTCTATTGTTTGGTTTTACCTTTACCGCATTTATCTTGCCGGTTGGACTTTTCCCTCCAGTGCTATGAATTTTCTTTTGATGTGGATGCAGTTTTTTCACTGTACGATTACACAGTTCTAGGATTGTAACAGGGTTGTTTTGTTGTTGTTGTTGCGGAAGGTGCGTTTTGATCGAGTCTTTAGTTTAGTTTTCTGTAGTTCTGCTGCTCGTGTAGGCGTGTGAGTAAATATCTGTGCATTATTGTTTTAAACTTCTTGCTACTATATGGTACAAAATGGTCACTGAACCGCAGTTTCTGCTAGGAACGGTTCGTGAACGTTGTGGGATTTTCTTTTCTCCATTAGTTTGTTCCTTTTGCTAATAATTTAATAATACAACTCGTAAGTTTAAGGATGCTCTTGCCTGATCTTCTACTATCGCCCGTTGCCATAGCACGAGGAAAAAGGTTGGCTAGATGATACATCACATGAAGGTGATGAGGATTGTGCACACTAATTTCAACACAGTTATAATAATGAATTCCATATACATACCGATAATTTAATGAAATTATTTCTCTAAAAGAAATAATACGCGAAAGATAAATTCACGCTAACTTCGAATGGAAAAATGGGTTTCAAACTTAAACGATCACGAATGATGAATGAAAGATAAATTAGAAACGTAGCTTAAACACAAAATCGTTTGTTAACCAAAACCCGAATTTTAAACAGCATTTAAAGGATAAATTTACTGCGAAAAAAAAAATCGTCACTCCACATTTATTTTATTTATCTTAACACTCTCCTCTTCATATCATTTGATTTTTCATCATCGTCCTGCCAACAACGGTTAGCGAACCTTATCCTCGCCCATCGCACGCACACACACACCGTTTGCTGGGTGCCATGTACTCCTGGTACCTTCCACCATTCCCATACCCATCCATCCCGCGAGCCGTTCCACAGTCGGCTTTGATTAGTAATTTAGAAATTTCACTTTACTGTTTCGGTTGCACAAATTTCCCATTTCCCGTACGGCCGTACGATCGACCGGGAACCATCGGTTTCCACAGTTTTGTGTTTTCGCAAATGCACAGTGTCGATCGATCGTTCGGCGGACGGTAGTACGAAAAACATGGCAACACTAATAAACGACAAACGCAAAAAGAAACACTCTCCCTGTCTCCCACGTGCCCACATTCGCGACTCACACAACTTATCAACGCACGCTTTGGTGCGAGTGTGCTTACCCTTATACGATAACTTAAATGGCGCCACCCCTTCCCGTGGCGACATTCGGTGGAAAAGCGGCGAAGTACTTCCGCTTCGCCCACTGCGCCTCCCTCCCTGTATGTCCCAATAGGTAGGTTTTGCGGTTCGCATCCTGCTGCAGAGATACGATACGGTGTGCATGTGTGTTAGGTGCTTAAATATTGTGTTGTTTTAAATTACAGCATTCGCTTTCCAGCGCACAAAACCCCGGAAAGTGATTTATTTATTCTGCCTTCTGAAGGCGGTCTCCGTTGTGTTCGATTCGTGTTTCGGTACGGTGCGTACGCGTCGCTCATCTCACCTATATCACACGGTCGCGTCATGGTTTTAGTCATGAGACAAAACTAACGAAGCCATTCCCGGCCATTACGGGTTGTGTAGCTACTATACAAGTGTCTGTCGATGAACTAAGGGGTTTGCGCATCCTATGCACAAGACGCGATCGCCAGTTTTGAATATGTACCAGCTAGCCCGCAAAACACAACCCAACAACGGAAACTATCGATCGGAACTGCAAAACGATCAAACCTAGCGGGTGGTTTGAGTGTGTTTTCTTTAGCAGACGAGCATCCATACCTGGAGGAAAGTTTGATAACAGGTCGGGAAATAAAACCACTCTCCATAGAATTAGGCGATTTCTCGCGAATCCTTGTCTTGCACACACAAACTTGAATCTTCCCACGAAGAAAGTACAAATAATACGTCACCACGAATCAATGTCTGTTCGTATGTGTGTTTGTATGGAGTTAATTCTAGTGTAGAGAAAAATGTACAATTTAGCTTTCCTTGGCGCACCTCACTATGTGTTCATCCATTGCCTTCCTCCCCGTATGTGTCCACCTTCACACACGCACGATGCACTGGTAAGAAATGAAAATTTACGCGCATTCCCCAATGTAAGGGTGTAGTACTTTACGTTACAATTCTTACGCATATAGCTTAGCTACGGTTGAGATTTGCATGTAGTGTTTTTTTTTGTTTTAAATGTTCTTATTGCTTTTGGTTCATTATTGGAATGCTATGGAAAATGGGATAAAAGGGTGGAACAAAGATGGAAACAGCATTCAGACATCGTCACAACCTTTGCGCAGAAAGGTATGCTTTACCGAGATTGGCGAGTGAAACTTTTCCACTTAAACATTCTAACGCTTTTGTCTTAAAATATAATTCTTTTTCATATCAATCTCGGGGCCATCAGCACCTCCGATCGCTCTCGCTGTCCTCATTTTGTTTTGTTTAGGATGTACGTCTTATCTTGAATGCCTTGTTTATGCCTCACCGAACGTTTTGAAGATGTTCAGAGTTAGAGTTACCGATCCGGATCGCACCAAAGATCACACCCGCGTTGATGTGGATTGGAGATCAACTTACTCTACCGCTACTACCACTTACGTGCAATGGCAATACGTTCGCCCTCGAATTATTGACTAAGTACAGTGTACGTTCGCGGCAGTTTTGTGCGCCCTTCAACCAGTACCACACCTAAACAACGGCCCTTTTCCCTTTTCCGTGTTTGCTAGGATACTACAACTAAGGGTTGAAACTAAAACTAGTTCGATCGCTGCCTCGGCTGAATCGGTGGAAACATTTATCTATTGCAGTCACGATCCACATATCGTGCCTTGACGCTGACTTTCCCCCTTGTCAAGTTTCCTCTTGCAGGTGATTTTTCTTTTACATTATTTTCCTAACTTTGCTCTAGGTTTTGTTGTTTTTTTATGTTTGGTCGAAAATGATTGCTGGTCGAATCTTTTGCCCTTAGGTAAAGCTATCATCTGTTTCGCCCCCCCTCTGGCTATTTCGCTCTGCCACGATGCTTCCCCAGTTCGTGTGCATTCTGCACCATACCGTCCGATTAGCAGCGTGTCGGTTTCCGAGGTTGCTTTGCTACCGAGTTGCTTCGCTTTTGCGCTGCCGTGCTGGACATGCTCATGGGGTACCGTGCTGCCGTGTCACGAATGCCCGTTGGTTGTGTTTCTTCTTGTTTTTTTTTTGGTTGAATTTTTTAGTTTGTTTGTTTTTCTTTTTCACTCGCATCCACACATCCCGGCGTACCGTGTTTCGTTTTCCGACCGCTGACCGCATCACCGACCGGTACAATGACGCGACGCAATGGCGCAACGAAGAATTCATTTAAAAATTCTTGACAATAATTTAATTAGTAACAAATTGATTTTGTGGAAAAACCAATAACAATAGCCCTTATCATATGGCTACGAAACGATGATGTGCGGAGCCGAAAATAGGACAGCTATGGTTGCCACTATTGTGAAAAATGTGAAAATTATAAGGCACAATCTATCAACTACCATTGCTGCAAACTTCCAATCCTTCGCAATATCGCTTTCTTCGTCTTCTTTTCGTATCTGTTGGAAAGGGAAGAGAGTAAAGCGAAGGAAATTAGACCGTTGCAGTGTTGAATGTGGCAAATGTGCTTACAAAAAATGTCTATTCAAGCAAAGAAGAAATCGTCAAACACAAATGCTGAGTAAGGATTAAGGAAGATTGTAAATAAAAATGTTCTCAAACCTGCTGGCATTGTGTGGGATAGAAAAATAGCAAATATTACGACTGCACTACTTAGTTCGATCTTAGCTTCCGTGGAAGAAGTATTGCGATGTGAATTGATACTATTAACATACAAACTATTTTTAAGTTACATTAAAAACAAATATTCAGAATTATTTAAACTAAATATAGAGTTGAAACTATTTGTGAACGTTTACTAATGATAATAAGTAGAAACATTCACGCTTTCTCTTATTTCGTCTTATTTAAACATTTTTGTGTAGTGCAAATATGATAAATAGTTTTGAAAATGTGCTAATTGTATTGTGAACACTGTTTTTATTTAAATTTGCTAAGTATGCAGTTCGGGTATGAGTTTTTTTATGTTACAATTTCTGGAATGGAAATAGCTAATATTTTTCACTTCTATATGAATGTAAAAAATATCTTTTACTTTTTCTTATAAAATAAAACTATTTAAAAAGACTAAAATAGTATTTATGAAAGTGGAAAAGGGGGGCGTGGTTTTAAGGTTAAAATGTCATAAGCAATAGCACTGAAATTATTGGTTTGATGTACTTAGCTAGATGATGACAAATGCACCAAGGGTTAGGATCTGCTTACATTTGCTACTGTTTTTTTTTAGTACAGGCATGGGAAGTAGGAGTAAAGTAGTGAAGATAGGCTCGACGTTTTGGATAGCTTGCAGCAGAATGTTTAAGGCCGATGACACACTGGAACGCATACTGCATTTAAAGCTTTAATGCTACACCATGTATCATGGGCACGGGGCAAGCGGAGGATCCACGATTTCTTTAAATCAATTGTGCAGTAGCACATGTAGGAAGAATTACTTCAGGTTAATTGTAAAATGGATAATTTTGGAGCAGAGAAATTGAAGCAGTTACTTCCAAGAAGCTTTGCGCATTAATTGTATATAGACGACACAGTCTTTTTTTGTTTTTTATCCAAGGCACAGGGTCATTTCATCCTCTGAGATTTGTATATTCTAAGGGATTATTTATTGATTCCATTGGCCAAATGGAGGAACCATCATAAACGGTGTGAATAACGTATCTCAATATGTCATAGCTCCTACCAAATCTCATTCCAACCGTTCGCCCCAAGAAATGATGAAAAAAAAACAAGTTTTTTTGTTGTTGTTTTCTCCAAATGATGGTTATTCCTTGCGAAATACGAGACCAGGTCCTGGATGTGGATGGTCCTTTCTCTATATATTAGATTCCTCCAGTCTATGTTAAAATGTCTTCAAAAATGAGATTAAAGTTCCATTCGTGTGGAAAAAGTATGCTTTAGCTCTGAAATGGAATTTAAAAAAAAGTTATCCACCACGGGGGTGGAACGTAAACCAGAACCGCTTGATCGATTGACCAATTAATGATAGATGGTTATCGCAGTGAAACCGGACAGCAAACATCACCATAGTCATCTTTGTCGCCTTTAAACCACAGCAAAGGCCCAAGCCCACATCCGACGGACGGTCGTCCGGTTGGATTGCGCACCGTCCAAGGACAGTTCTTTAAACAACATCAATCTTCCTAACCTTAACCGACATATTTCCATTTATCAGATACCACCGTGCCGTCCGCGTGAGGTGGCGCTAAAGCATGAGCAAACTCGTACCGGAACGAGAAAGGAACGCATACACCTAAAGGAACCTTCTTCGTTTTATAGCAATAGCGTGACAATGGCAAAAGTACGAAGGACATGCAGGATTATTGATGACCAAACGTGGCGAAGAGACGAAACGAAAGAGTGTGTGCGAAGGACAAAGAAAGACTTGTGACAATAGCAACTTCTAATTCGTATTGCTCGGGGATGACATTGGGGTTTCGCTAGTTGGGAACCTTGATTTGGCCGTACACGACTGTTACCGCAGCGTAGGCCCGTCGTATCACTGTAAGGGAAAGAACCGTCTTTTCCCCGTGTGTGCATACCTGGTCGGTGATAAAACGTATCTCTTTCAATATTAAAGCTAGTTCGTAATCAGCAGAGGATGTGAAACACGTGTGTGGTGGCGCTATCGCATCCGGCATTCGATTAGTTCCGATCGGTCCGATGCTTCCATCATCACTGCTGCAAGTGGAGTAGAAAGGGCAGATGAAGTACACACGAAGCAGAGAATCGCCGTGCAACGTCTTACCTGTAAACAGTCCTGAAATATGTTGGATTATGTGGCAGTGTACCTCCGGGGGTCAATGGTCTACAGTTGTGACGAAAGTCATCATCTATATCTAATACGTTCGCTAGTAAGGACTTCGATGATCTGTGCGAGGAGTAGTTGAATTAGAGCGGATGTGCATACAGTCGCCTCCAAATCGACCGCTACTTACCGCTCCTTCAGCTCGACGTCCTGTATGTGCGCTTTCCGCTCGGAACTGTCCGACGTTGGCGTTGGTGGATATTCCATCGATAAGTCTCTACCGGGTCGACTCATTCTTAAAATACATGGCAACCAGTATAAAAATATGATTCTAACCTGTGAATTGGAAAACAAAGGAGCAGTATTAATATCACTTATGTTAAGGTTTATTTCAGCAATTAGCTGTAAATTTTAATACCTCCCTGTGAAGGTGTATGTTTAAAATTTGGTCTTGAGGTGTATAAAAGTATCTTGTCTTTATACGTAATATTTCATCGCACACAGCTGTTGCAACGGAACGTCTTTCTCGTGACATGGTTTTGAAGTGAGTGTTTTCATCAACAATTCAAAACTACCTATCCGCTCAGTTTCCACACATTACCGTGGATCTTTGATAGAAATAAATTAAATTAAGCTACTAGCATCAAAAAGCAACGTTTGAAGCAAAAAGAACACTTGAATCTGCTTTACAGATGGTATTGCCCCCTTTCCTAGTCATGCTTCGTCAGAAGGCGGACGCGTTTGGCACAGACACTCTCACGCGGATCTTGCCTATTTTACGGCACACACACACACGGCTAGAAGCGTAATGAATTTAATAAACTTTTCCATAAAATTCCCATAAACGAAAATGGCGCACACGGTGCCGGTGCTCGTGCACATGACACATAACCAAGGAACGGGACTGAAATTGGACGATAAGAATTACGCGAAACCGACATGATACGGTTGCTTTGTCCTTTCAATACGTACCCTTCATAACAGGGCTCTACAAGCAACGAGCAGAATGCGAGGTTATATCCTTTGCTTATTTGTTGCTATCCCACACCAAATAGATCACATTGAAGGGGGGGAAATAAAATTTACAAAAAAGCTAAAGGGGAGGAAAAAAACCCCGTAAGCTCTCACACCCACAAAGAGATCACACATCCTTCCCTAGGATGTACTAGCAAAGATTGAATTTTTCGTCAACCGTCAAGCACTCGGCTGATGAGTGCCAGGCAGCGAAAAAGCTTTCAGCTGCGTAATGGCTTTAAACGCCGCTCCGACAGCAGTGCTAGTGTTGTCTGCTTTGTGGCGTAGACACGCTCGACGACGACTTTGGCTTCACCACTAGCAGCCGTTTAGTGCTGTACCGTTTGCTTAAGAATTTTCCAGAATATCATCCATAACCCGCCAACTGCCACACTCCTCCCTTCGCTAGCCGATTTTCCACCCAAAATCGACACGCTACGGCGAGGATTTGCTGCGTCCAAACAACGTCCTGAAAGGACGTCTCCATCCACTTCCGGCTAAACTTCCCTTTTGCTACTAGGAAACCATCATGTTGCAGGATGGGGTGTGGGAATGTGCCGAAAATCATCATCCTTCACGGGATGTGCTTTGAATAAATAATCGCTCGAGCCGCGCGTTTGTTTGTGTATCTAATATGATTTTAAATAATCCAAGAGCATGCGTTGCGGTTTTTTTTTGCTTCCTTCGGAGAGCAAACGGTGGAGCTTCGAGTCAAGCGGGATTATTTTGCTTATGATTTTCTCTGTTCCTTTCTCTCTCTCTGCTTTTCCTGGGAACTCGTCGAAAGGTTCTTGATGAGATCCCGTTTCGGCAGCATTTGCACTGCTGCAGGAGTGGATGTTAAGAGGTGACGATAGCGACGATGAAAGAGGCACGAGTTGCTCCTTGCCAGGCGTCATCGTCGTTGCCGTCGACAGCTATCGTACCTTATCTATCACACCGGTACGATGTGAAAAAGGGTCGATATGGTGGAAAACCGATCGCCATGACGAAAAATGTCTTTCAAAAGCCCAACCAAATCAGCCGCCTGCATTTTGTTCTTATCCTCTGCTGCCACAAAACAAGTTGACAGGAGGCGCTTGAAGGACAGTAGGAGTAGAGTGGCGTAGAACAAAACATTGCAGGAGGGAGAAAAAAATAAGCCATGAAACACGATGGACAGATGACAAGGATCACGTTATCAGCTTTTCTTTCATCATTTGACATGGAAGGACAGGCCGTTCAATGTGCTCCCTCACGACCCAACATCTTGCGAACGTTATTACCGGTGGTGGTAAGATAATTTGCGCTCACTAGCAAGTCGGTGAAGACGATTGGCTTGCGATTGCCATGCCGCAGTCAGAAGAAAAAATGGAGTGGCATACGGTGCTGGCGAATAAAAGAGTAAGCAAAAAAGCACGAGGAAAAGTATGTACTAATAAATAAATCTTCTCCATTTTGAGCCGACAAAAACCGCAACACACATTGGGCTAGCAAATGCGCCACCAGCAAACATCAAAGCGCAGAAAATAACGTCGCGAAACGTATAGATAAAACAAGGGGAAAGCGTAATGCAGGATAGAGCAAAAAAAAGCCAAGAGATTGCGCTTAAAAAAAGGAAAACAAATCATCTTCCAGCGTAATCTCCATGTACATGGTGAAGGTAAAGATATCTGAAACCTAGATTTCCTCCGCTGTTTGGAATTTTAAGAGTGTATTGGAAGGACTTTTTCTTCCAAGAGGTTCATTATTGTGTTTTACTGCAACCCAAATGAAAAAAAGGTTATAGAAACGGAGGAAAACTTATCTTTCATGTCTAAAATATGTTGTATGTAATTATTCGTAGATTATGTCACATTTTGCACAACATCTCAAAATGTAGTCTTATACAAAGCATACTGCTTGCGCTTGTTAAAATGAATTTACTATGTTCAAGTAGCCCCCAAAACATCTTAACATTCATTCCGTTTTTATGACTTTACAATTGATAGGCAACATTGGAGAAAGTAAAAGTGCACGATAGTTTTGAAGCCTTATCGTACATTTAACTATGAACTAAACGTCAAGAATTCAGCAATTCCTGTCAACCAAAAGCGCTACCTAGACGGATAACGTCTCTGGAACTAGGAAATTAGAATGATAATCTATGCTCATAACGTATGTTTTAACGAAATCCATCCATCCACCCGAATTATTAGCTTGAATGACTTGAGCAGGATCATTACATTAAATGATCAGTAAGATTTAATACTTTCGCTTTAAACGGTTTTCGAAATATAGAGCTTCCTCTGCTGAGGTACTTCTGTAAGCTATCTAAATCATTCAATTCCATCGACAAGGGGCTAAACATTGTCAGTTCCAACTACAAAAGCTTTTGGAATTACTGAGCATTTTCTGCCGGATTCTTTTGCAAGCCTTCTCAATCAATCAATTACACCGCCAAAGTGTTTAACACTGTCAAATATTCTTAATTCTTCATTAACGTTGTGTATTCTTTTTTTAATAAAATCTCTTTAAATCACTGACTTCCCATAATTGCTAATCATGTGCGTTCTATTCCACGAACAACTTTTTACTGCACGCTCCGTTCTGAACCGTAACGATAGTGGCCGATTTTGTTAATACGCAGTTCATTTCAATGCCAACTGATTGCTAGGCACATTTCACAGAAAGGTACGCAATCTTTGCCAAGGCAATCGCTACGAAACAACGCCATTATACACATCCTATGTGCCATACAGACACGTAGCTGTCTGTTCCTAACGCACGGATACCAACCGTACAATGGCTGCAATCTCAACACTGGCAGACCTTTTGTCGCCCTTTGGTCAAATGGGATTCATATTTCATACCGAGAAACATCATTCTAGATCACCGGCAATGACTTTCGAACGTTGCTCACACACTAACCAAGCGACCGAAGGTATGGCATTTCGCCGGGGAAAAAATAACCACACTGCAAACTTCAAATTGCATTTTGTCGCGTCCGTACGATACCGCAACGATGAGCGGCATCTCTCCAAGGGAGATTTGAAAACTCGCATAAGTATTCATTAAACCGTGGCAGAAGGCCGTTTGCCACATGACATGAATCGGGAATGATTCGGTGAGGTTTCACAGAATATGCACCTTGGTGCCCGTGTGTGCCCGATTGTTGAATGCGCCCTAGGTCGTGCGATGCATTCACACCCGCTTCATTTAGAATGCCCGGTATGGCTTTAAGGGCATGAATCTCAAGGGAGAAAATTCACTTCACACAGCGATATATGCCGCGTGTTATCGTTTGTCTGTACAGGCAGTACAGACCCGAGATACGCTATTATAGCGGACAGCTATAATCCGGGAAAAATACGCGTATGATGCAAAACCGTTTATACTCAAAGTTACATAGTTGACTTCTTTCTCTACATTTTATTTATTCGGCAATTCTGTCGAGTTTTCGAAAACAAACGTTAACATAAATTAACAAACAAATGTTGCATATCACAAAGGATGGGTTTTTCGAGCAATTTTTCACCTTTTTGCTTAGATTTTGTGCTAGAAATTATATCAGAGGTTAAATTTCCAAAAACCGCTTATCTCCGAATCCGCGTATAAGAGGAACCGCGTATCTCGCGGACTGCCTGTACGAATGTGTCGTTATCTAACTTGGTGCTTGCTGGTACTTACCCAATCAGACATTTCGTGTGTGTCCGCATTTCTATGATGATAATTTAAAATTAGAATCGTCGAAACAACGGATGATGCAACCATAAACATGATGCAGTTAAAATATGTGCCTGGAAAGAGAAGTGTGAAAGGAACGAAACGATTTAAACGTCCGCAAACACTGTATGAAAATATGCCTTTTTAACAACTTACCTAAAAGTGGAACAGCATCCGATGTGGCTGGCATTGTCTCAGCAACCATATTTAAAAATACAGTCAGTGATAATAAAATTGTTACGCCTGAAATAGATTTTTTTTTGTATAAAAGTGAAGTGGTTTAGTGAAAATAATTAACAAATTATAAAAAAATTAACATTTCTCAGCGAACAGATTCGACATTGATAAACGAACATTTGACGTGATACTCTTCAGTTTGCGTGACCATAGCTTTCCCACTTACCTAATGATAACTTTTCGCCGGAGTCTGGTGGCAGGGTGAATCCTAGCAGTGCCATCGACGCAATCAGCACACACGGTACGATCAAATTAAAAAAATAGTACAGTGTTCGCCTTCGAATGATGATGGCGAAGGTGATGTCGATGTAAGGCTCTGGACAGCAGTTGTAGTAGATTTCGTTACGCTTGCCGGGAACACCTTTATAGCGCAACCGTGGAAACACAGGACAAATCGATCGATAGAGTAACAATTGACCGCACCGAATGGTAAGGCAACGTAATTGGTGGGTTGTAGAGAGGGGTGCGTTTTGTGTGTGTTTATTTGCATGTTTTTTTTTTTGTCGGAAAGAAAACATACTAGTGCTAGTGTACTTTGATGCGAGAATTTGTTCAATTTCCATTCATAACTAGTGATCGAAACTAGCTTGATCGTCCATTGATGGAACCAAATCCCAAGTTGCTACATTACACAGTGTAGAGTAAATTCCATTTCTTCACCATTTCCATTTTATGGCAGAAGCGTGTAAGTTTTGTGGCAACTGTCTCTTACTAACTGTCAAACAAATTCCGTTCCATTGGAATGTTGGTTGTTTGTATAAAAAAAAAACTAGTCAGCTTTAAGTCAATGTTATGATATGAAGACTGATTGTGAACTGTTTGGCGAGTTTATGAGCAAATGAAAACATAATCACAGTTTGGAAAACGTTAGAATTTGCCTAACAAACTAAATCGTGAAGCAACGTTTGGAAATACTCTTTATGATGAAGGTACTACAAGGAATTATCGTATGTTTATAGTCGCCAATATTTGTTTCTAAAGATAGCGAACAAACTGAAAAAAAAATACTTAAAACAAAAGGTAATAGTATGAACTATTACTATCCAATATTCAAGACAGATCGTCCAATAACACCGGCGATCTCTCAAGCCGGTGTCTGTTCAAATATCTTAGGTGGATAATTTTGCAAACAAAACAAAAATCTGCAACAAACAAATTCATCAATATCAAACAAAATTTTCCTAGCTTTAAGAACATCATTTCACAGCCAAACTTTTGATGCTGAATGGCATTGCTGAAAGTAACGTTTCCATTACAAGTTTTGCTCATTAGCTCATTACTCAGCAAAAACCAAAACCATGGCCCATCCGTCTTAAAGGCTAATGTTTTCAGCCGTTTTCTCTCCATTTATGGGACAGTTACACCTTTGGACAGCTATTAATTGAATTAGTTGTGATCCTTTTCCGGCGTGGTTATTGAATATTTAATCTTGCCAGCTCGACTGTAACCAATGCGCTCACCCACACCCACACACACACAACCCATGTCTGATAGATACACACATCTATACACAACCGCATACATGCTCACAACTCGACATTAACTCACTGGACCAGTAGTTCAGTGGTTGCACGTGCCCGAGCAGCTTTGGAGGACGAACTTCAGCCCGGGGCTGGTTTTCCATCCTTTGGAGGAATTAAGTTTAATGTCCTTTCGTGTGCGAATGTTTTCTTTCCCGTCGACTTAGCGTGCTTACATCGCTGTACCGCACGCTTCATCCGCTGTTCATGGTAGCGCGTGGCCATCCGGACCGCACCGGAGGGATGGTTATGGGACAAAGTTTTCCATTCCAACAACATATCCCACGGGCGCACCATCCTCCAGCTTGGTGTGGGATTAGTGATAAAGGGCTCTCGTAATAAATTTAATCACTTTGCATGTTTTAACCATTCATAAACCGGACGGGCAGGAGGTGTTGGAGGGGTCTAGTCCCACACTCATACACGCAAACGTGTACACATTCACACAAAAACACAAAAGCTTGATCCGGGCTGCATATCCAACCCGGGCGCTGGAGCCACTTCATTAGCCTTCGTCATTTTATGTTTCCATGCACCGAGCCACACAATCCGGGGTGGCTTTCGATCAATAACCGCCGGCCAAAGTAAGGTTGGGATTTATCCGGAATGTCCTGCTTAAACGGAAAGGTTCAATTTATTCTTCGCCTGATGGGCTATAATAAACAAAGCCCCGGCCCCGGGGTCTGGTCCCGTGCAACACAGGAACAATGATGTCTCGCATTCCTTCCCAAGAGAATGGAAGAATAGGAGAGCGGGAACAAAATGAGGCACTGGGCCGTGCGGTTAATAGTTAATGGCATCTTGGCTGAGGTTATGCAAAAGTGCGCCAGTAAACAATGTCTGTCAGCACGGGGCATTGATGGCCTGGGTGGACCGTTCGCACGTGGGATGTCCGGGCGAGAAGTAGGCTAGCGGGAATCGATAAAATCCGTCCTCTATCATGTCTTAAACGATTATGGCAATTAGTTAGCAAATTGTTAAATGCAACGATCAACTCCCAGTAGGCAACGGCCTGGACGGGAGGGAATGGAATTTGCTTGCGGGAGCAGTATGGAAGCCAACGAAACTACGTCGACTCACGGTGTTGGTAATCGAGGCAGCGTGGCCGAGCGGTCTAAGGCGCTGGTTTTAGGCACCAGTCAGAAATGGCGTGGGTTCGAATCCCACCGCTGTCAAAGCTGATTTTTATTTGCTTACGAATTATGAGCGGAGCTTTTTGAGCTTTTAGTGTTAGGGGAAACGCAACTGGCATTAGATATGTGAAATATTTGATACATCCCCCTATAGTCAAAACTACCCATTTTCTTAACCTGTCCCTAAATAGTGATGAAACTTCATTTATCTCACGGAACGTTACTCAGGATCTCAGATAAAAATGCTTTTTTTCTAAATAATTGCCGAGTGTAATCGCGCACCGGGGCGACCACGGAACATTTTTCGATGGTTCATTAATGGATGGAAATTTTCAGTTGCATTCTATCTTTGAACAATTTTGACTCGCTTTGGGGTATGGGCTATTCATGTAAACAAGACGCTGAAACGAAAACAAGAACATATCTTACTGATTAAATCGAGCCAAAGCGTTTTGCGGCACCGAAATCGTTCCGAACCTTCCCGTAAGCACTGTTTCGCCCTGTTACGCGCGAGATGGTGGCCCCAGTCGTTACGGGACACGTTCGGTCGTTATTACCGGCCTACTGCGTTTGTTTGCCGTTTGCACGGAACTACTTACCGACAGTCTCCGAACCGTCAGTCTTCTTTTGGCTATAAACGCACGTCGTATGATTTCCCGCGCGATCGGTCGCTTTCGCTTTGTCTCGCGCATTCTCGGTTGGGTAGGTGGGGTGCGCGCCCAGAGTTTGGAGTTTGTTTTGGGATCGTACATCCCACGCACATTTGGGGGATGAAGATCGGGGTTCCGAAGACAACAGTGGTTTCGTGACGATTGATTTAACGCGCTAACGAATGGCGCAATCTTCGTGTATCGCGACTACCCGCTGAAGGTGAATCACGTTGGTCAGCGCCCATTATGGCGGAAAGCACCGCCAGAGAGTAGCTCTTCTACCTCTCTGGTGGACATTCGAGTGTCCTTCTGGCTTTTGGCTGTGCGGTACGGTCCAATCCCTTTCAAGGATGCTCGTTTCATCACCAAACTACGCTAGCGTTTGCATCAGTTTTGATCAGTCTCATGTAGAATGCAGTTTCGATGGGAAACGAGCTAATTGGCCTTTCGGTTTCGCTTTCGTCACTTTCATCTTCGGCAGAAGGAAGCTGAAAGCCCTGACAGACGTGGCTCAGCTCCTGGCGGGTAGTGCACGATGGGAATTGTGCAATACGTAGTTTAATGTTGTTCGTTTCATTTGCTTTATGGTTTACAGGTGCAGTTATTGGGTTTTTAGCGTTTTTGAGTTTAGTTTTGAAAATAAAAACGTAACTGGCTAACTTAAGCACGGTTGCCAATGCAGAATGGAAAGCATAAACGGTCTTAAACGGATGTCATTAGCGCATTTTTAACGTAAGCTCGTTTTAGATAATAGTGCGTTACATTGTCGTTTCCTGGTTCTGTACTCGTTCATCACATCCGTTCCATTGCTTCGTTTAATGTTTGATTTGTTTTTTTTTTAATTATCGCAGTGCATTTTAGGCTGGTGCGATGGGTAAAATAAAATTCTAAGCAACTTTTGTTATAATTATTCTCCACGACAATAACATATCAAATCCATCATTATAAAATTCCCTACACACGATTGGTTCCATCTTATATTAAAAGTCAACCAAGAATTATGTATTTCTGAACACATAATCAGGTATAGGTCAATCAAACAGATAAGAAAACTTATCTGATAAAACTATTTCAAACAAAACCAATTGACCAGGAATATTTCCTTAGAGATAACACAGGTAATTTCATTGTTATTAGTCGCAAAGTTTTCTTACTAGCATTACACTTAATTCAATTAAAAAAATTCACTTCGAGCTCATATGTACGATTACTCTATACACATGAGATTTCGTTTGTGTCCACACTTAAAATCATAACACTTAACAGTTCGCTCCTTCACGAGCTTGTTTAAAATTTGCGATTTAAACAATTACCACTGTTGTAGTGTTGTTTTACAAGCTATTTTTGTTAACGTTAATGCTCTCTGAGAATGCGAAAAACTCCTAGCACGGTGTTACCGCAGTATAAACGAACAGAAAAAAACACAACTTTTCGTTCTGTTCGTTCTGTGTATGCATACCGGGCGCGCTCAACATCTGAGTTTGATGAAAATCGAAATCTGTCATCGGCAGACTTGACAAAACGAATAGCCCAGGAATTCGGTACGGCAATTCGGGCTCCTACCCAGCCAAACACTGTCGAAAGCAGATCTTCGAAAGCTGATTGGGCGGGAGGGTCGCTTACGTTTCTTTCCTGTGCTAGCTGCACACATCACAATGCTGGTTTTGTGGCTTCTATGGGAAAATGTTTCATCCGGACCGGACAAAGTTTGTGCCACAAATTGAAGCAACACGAACTATTGCAAAACTGTTGTCGAAGCGAATCAATTGCTTTTCAACGATATTCAAAAAGGTCGCTATCGTGAAGTGCTTCTACTTGAGCTATGTAAACCATATGTATAGGTTAGATCGTTTCGAGATGCCTTATCGAAGCAGGGGTAGCATTTAGCTTAAGCTAATACTTTTTTTTTCTAATGCAAAGTAAGCTGAAATAAAGTTAAACAATAAAGCCCTGTCTCTGTAACGACCGATTAAAAGGGAATTCCAGACTTGACCAGCTGGTGGTAGTACCAGAAAAAGAAAACTTGCAATAACAAACCAAATTATACGACGTTTAAGTATGTTTTTAGAATCTTTACATGACAAATGAGCAATGAGTTATGTTGGTGATGGTTAAGCAAACTAATGTTCACGACGGCATGACATGATAATGTGAAGCCATGTTTTACTTGGTTTGCGGATGGATGAGTCGAACAATGAAGCTTTGCTTTTGGCATTGTCTATTGGTTTTCTATTTTTTCCGTTCCGGAAAGGAAAAAGGTGTTTGCTGTTCGAATCCAATTGAGATGGCATTGTTACATGCGTTTGGCAATTCAGCCCATTAGGTCGAATGAAATGATGCTGTTTTTCTTCCAATACAGATTAACTTTCCATTCCTGTTCAGGTTTTAGTTTCAGAATTCATTTTCCATTCCATTATTCCTGGTTGTTATCGATTTAAGCTACGTTTAGTATCGGTGCCTTACCTAGAAGATCCCATTCACCATTCGTCACGAAACTACTGACATCTCCACCTGCTTCATCTTGCAACTGTAAGTCTAACTGCAATGTCAGAAAGAAAAGAATTCCGGTATTAGTACGTATGCGGTCATGCGTGCGGTGATAAGTTTTTGTTGCTACGGCTGATAGGGCTACTTGCAGCCAGTCCAATGTACTTTATAGCACCTATGTGTTCGGTTAGAGTAGGCAAATGGTAGCTAGTTTCGCATAAGAAGCCAGACACGCACAAAGCCTACTGTCACTCACGCACACACTAACATTCAATCGTAAACATAGATTAGTGAACAGAAAAAAACAAAATAACTTTGCTATAAAGATTAATTTTCTATGTTCTTTTTAACAAATTTAATTGCAACGAAACAAGACACATAATCCAGTCACTCACTCATCGCACTCTCTCCGTACAATACACACATACATACACACAAATATGACAATAACACAAACTATAGTTAAACGGAACACAAAAACACAACTTTCGTTTCGCTTTTTTCTTTTGATAAGTGTAAAAATCATTACAATATTTGGTTCACTATCTTAAGTGACATGCAAAAATAATGGAAACTTCTGTTTTAAGAAAGCTATTCCGATTTTCATCCCAATAGCGATAAAGCAACATAAAATTATGCATAGAAGCTATGTGTAATCGAAATAAAAGACACAAAAAAATCGAAAGTAGGAAAAAACTATAATTTCCACAAACAAACGAACATATCATAAATCTGTAAAAGAGTTTAGAAACACGTTTGTTAGAATTCCCCGAGAACGACCCTCATATAATATGGACCCTATGTAGGCTTCTGTAGCGCAAGCAGCATTCTATGTGACCGACCGACTGTGGAAGTATTGGAAAGGATCGTCACAATCATCCTTGCGCGCTTCCTAATCCAAACTTCACCGTTCAATTATGTGGCTGGAAAAAGGTTTGGTGAGTAGCTCGTGTAGTTGGGCACGTGTTAGATTATGCACTTGCACCATGCATTGTTTTTTCTCCTTATGATTCCAGTGCTTTGTACCCTCTTCGGTGTTTGCTCTTTACGAATCGTCGTAAGTACCATGTTTATAGGCCTTCTTTTATGAATTTGTCTGCCTGAATGATTGCTTACATGTTTAAAGTTTCGCTTTATAGAACGATTTGTTTGTCTATCGCATACATCGTATTGACTCAGGATTAAGAGCTTTCGAATGGTCATGATATGATTATCGTTCGATAGTTTGTATGATGGTTTGTATCGGTTTATATTTCTTCTTCCACCCTCCCCAAGAAGGAACCGTATCGACGAAGAGTTTTTTGAAGCTGTTCCCGAACTGTCAAATGACGCACGAATTTGCCTACGATGTCGGTTCATTGTGATGCATCGAAACATCGGTACATAACCCATCCATCCCCCCAACGCTTAGTAGGAATGGCCATCTTCTCGCTGGGGGTGGCCATTCGCCAAACGGGAACGATATTCAAAAAAGTCTTCGACGGTCACTGGTGCTGCTGGGACGGGATTCGTGTGTGCTTTCCATTGGAAATTCATCTACACTCGGTTTCCGTTGATCCTACCTGAACAGAACGCTTTCGCACAGTATGCTCAAGCCACGAGATTATGCTTTTTACTACAAAGATCCGATTGTTAAGAAAATGAAATACTTTTTCAAGTATAAAATGCATTTATTTTCCTTGTCGGTTAGCTTTTGCTGCGTTTGAGTAATCTCGTACCATGAGCCTACATCTTTGTAAAAATCCTTAGCCTTTTATTAGCCGTCACTTACTTCTACTCCACTTTGTAGATAGAATACAGCCTAAATATTGCTTCCGAAAATGTGTAAATAATAAAACATAAATGAAGCCTTTTTTCCTACTTACACGTAAAACGCTAAACACCCGTTTAAACACAACAAAAGGTAGCTAACGTATACTAAATTTACATGAAAAAAAAAACACAGGAAATCTAAGATTCCTTGCAACAAAAAATGCTTAATGGAGCGGCATTACGGGGTAATCCCTATGCGATGAAAAAGAGCTAGTAAAGCTGCCGATACTATATACAAAAGGGAGATGTTTTGGAAGACACTATTGTAAGCCGGAAGCGTGGAAAACTTATCATGGATTGCACAATCGCTAGAAGAATACTGAATTACTTTCAAGGGTGATCAGCTCAGCTAAAGAAGAACCAAGTGAAGTTTCTTAATTAAGAATCAAAATGGAAGTAAAAAATATCACAGGACAAGAAAAATACTTCTAGTAATATAATTGTAATTCTTCTAGGAATCATGAAACGCCAATTGTGATGTTACAAAGATGAGTAATCGAAACGGAAAAAAACTAATATTGAACACATCTAATCCATCTAACAAATTTCAACTCTCTAGAAGCAGGTGGCAGCGATCACTTCTATTTCAGTTTGGTGATAGCAAAAAAAAACACAAAAGAGATAACGGAACGAAAATTCCTATCGCAAAAATATTAAACTGAACACCGAAAGTACAGCCAGACGATTCTAGTACTCCTTAAGGAAAGGATCGGCTGAAATACCAACTCACATTTGTACAGTTTGATGTTATTCGACCATTGAGTTTGTGGTCTACATTTACAGCCTTTAAATGTGAAACTTCTAAGTTGTGCTACCAAAGCAACTCCTGTAGTATATTTGAGTGCCTGCACAAATATAGGCGATCAAACTAAACCGGAATGTGAATTGGTTTTTCTTTGCGCGACACTGTTTAGCTGTGGCTCTAAAAGGCAACGCAGGTGTAGGTTATAGCAAGTATTCTTTTGTCTCGTAGTTTGCGTTTAGTAACTGTACTGTGGGTGGCTTATTACTGGCTATGGTATGGTACGTATTATATTTTTAATAATTGGTTCTGCTGGTGTGCTAAATATAAATATGTTTATGTAAATCATTCATCTGTACAATTTGCAAGCATCAACTTTACCTGGAAACCATCATATGTCCAACTACCAAATTTCATTTCACATCTTTGATCGTCAAATGGAAACCACGTTATATCTATTTTACATGTTGATTTGAAGATTCCTGGTGGCACATACAAACAAGAACCATTATTGCGTACGACTACGTTTGTTGGGTATGTGCCATCAAAGCCTTCATCAGCACTAAAATATAAATATACGGTAATGATGAGTACATTTCAACTGCTCTGGTCGGTTGTTCGGTTGTGGAAAAGATTAGATTAGTAGTTTAGTTGTAAAGGTTTTTTGTTTTTTTTCGTTAAGAAATCGAAACAATTTGAATAGAAGCATTGTTTTATTTAAATTTTATTATTGTGATGAAATGCAGGATGAAAGGGGTATAAAGAGAACAAAGCGAGAATAAGGGGAGGCTTTTTGGAGTGATGATTTGAAATAAATAATTACAAATTATATTTTTATAAAAAAGTTAAATTCATAAACTGTAAAACTCAAAGAATTAACAGAATTAAGGACGCGCTTCGGGAAAACAAAACACATCAGAATGAACACATGCTGAATTAATAATTTAAATTGCGAAATTCATAATAATCAAGTGCGAAAGTAATCACGATACGGGGTACGGGAAGGGTGGATTGCTTTGATGGTTTTAATGCAAAAAAATTCGAATTAATTTATTGTTCTGTTTAGTTGTTTTGATTTCATTAGAAGGTGCGGGAGTTTAAAGAGTGAATAACAACCTGTTGTACATCAAAACATCTGGTTTCCATATCCGATGCGGTGGTATCCGGAGATCACGCACACCACCATATTCCGATGTGTTCCACCTTAAATTCATATCATTCCATTCCTGAGTTGTTGATTTGTTTGGTTGTTTTAACATTTATTTTTTGTTGATGTTGCAACAAAAGGATACAAACATTGGCAGAATAGTTTGTTTGTTTGGATTGATTGGGTTTTCGTTTTTGAGTTCGGTACGGTTTTTGCGTCGCATTGCGATTCGGAGCATATTCGCAGACACAGATTACGTTGTGCATTTCGGAGGGGCGTTGTTTTAAGCGATTATTTGTCCACACGAACACCCGGGTGCATTGGCGTGATTTTAACGTTGCACAATTTGGTTGGCGATGATATTGGGTTCGGTTCAATTTTGATTGCAATTTTTTGTTCAGTGCAATAATGTCCACCCAATGCACCGGTGTTTTTTTGTTTGTCGGTACGCACACATACATACAAACAAATATCCGGCCGGTGGTGGGCACACGAGATGAAATGAAACAGGTTAGAAAATAGAGAGAAACATTATAATAAAACACATTCCATAAGGTCCGCTATGAAGTTGAAATATATATTAAGAAAACAACATACACACATATTACAAAGGGAATTAGTTTTTGAAAGTGTGCTGAAGAGAAGTGTAAAACACAAACCATTTATAACTGTATCAAGCCAATCACTGTACCATCCCCTACGCAATCAATCGGCAGGAAGTCACAACAGATTCTCCTGTTAGTTATCAACTATCGTATGCACAACGACGGTCCGCATGCTAACCATTGCTCGGCTAGTATTTTCAAGATCCCTTTTTTTGCTACCGGATGTTTCTATGAACAAAACTCCCAACGGTACTCTGAATGAAATAAAAAAAAAACACACCCAGCTCTCAAACGTGTTCCAAACGAGACAAGGGTTTGTCACTTGTTATCTAATCCACATCTTGTGCCGGATGAGCCGTTTGTTGCTTCTCTCTGTCCGTCCCGGACCAGTTTTTCTTTCGCACTTCAGAAAGCCAAGAACGCCCGGCAAGAAAAAAAAAGGAAAATATTCAAATTTTTACCCAGCATCACACTTTCAGCATTGGGTTCGTTGCCTGTCTTATAAGATAGTGTTTACCAAAACCGCATGAATGATTCATTCCCGAGGCGTGATGAAATCGATCCGACCGTGAGCAGAACGATTGTACACACACACACACACACCCTCACGGCTCGTCCAGGATGTGTTATGTGCCCTTCGGGGTGGCACGTTGGCAATGTGACTACTGACCGCCTTCGAGCGGTGACATAAGCAAACTGGACGCCTTTCTAGCGTATGCCCATCCCACCCGGTACATTCCCCTTGGGGTGGGTTAACAGCAATGACTCAGAAGGACGAAAATACGATGCTACTCTTTCGGACATTGTCTCACCGGGCGATGGCAAACGGCGGGCAAGGTGAGCTCGGAAAACGGAGCACCCAGCACTGTACTGTCGGGGTCGTTCTAACTTTCTTACCAGCGTTTCGCTATGTGCTTATATACTTCACCTTCACCCCAACGACCTCCCGCACCCGTAACTCACATGCGCATCCCTCACCGCATCCCACCGTCACCCACTATTACCTCAGTCGACCGAAGCCCGTGAAACACAAACGACAATACGCCATCCGAATGTCTAATTCGATCACGTGCGCCGGAAACAGAATCATCCATTCGCGACGGAGGTCGACCAAGGCCGGGTCTTTGTCATTGCCGTTTCATCGACAATTTGCTCGTGACCCTTGCCGCCACGAGGAAATTGGTCTCGTTCTCGGTGGCCGATCGTGGGGAGAGGAAAATTTAACATTCAAATAAATCGACCCGCCAGGGCGTGAGTGTTCGGGGAGTCACAAACTAATCTAATTTTAAATTCTGCCCAACAATCACGGCGGGGTGTCGTTTTTGCTTGGGCGGCCAGAGAACGCTTCGGGTGTACAATTGAAAAAGTGCAATCCATACTTTTAGCAAGATTATGGCTTTGTTGCGAGTGATAGCCATTAAGAAGGGGCACAAATTGTGTGCATTAGCACACGGTGCGGGAATGAATAGTGCTACTTGAATGGAATTTTAATCGGGCACAAAATGTAGCCAATCACTTCGATCATGAAGCGGGAAGGAGACGTTGAAAAGAGAAGAAAAAGTTTCAAATAAAACGCTAAGCTATTGTTAAACATTGCAGCACATAGTTAGGAAGAGCTGAGTTATTTTGAATTTGTCATGGACTTGGGAGCTTTCAGAGCTTTTGCTTGAAAATTTCTTTATTTTGCCATCTTAAATGAGTTACTAGTGAGTTTTTGTTGTACTCAACAATTGACATTAGTAGTTATCTAAAGATGCTATTTCATTTCACACGGAGAACACTATATTTGTGCAGCAACAATCAACACTCTTTAACATCGGGGAAATGCTAAAAGCAATACAAGCTTGTCGACAAACGGCAGCACCAAAAGTGGCACTTCTTTTACCGCGTGTGCGAATACGATAAATTGCACGGGAAAAAACAAATAGCTGCCTGGAAACATGCAAACCATGTCCAACTTGTTGTACCGTAGCTACCACCATCGGTGCCGGAAGCGAGTCTGGCGCAGTGACGAGAAAACATCGATTTTCCCCAGTGCAATTGCACGTGCAGGATTGTCGTTAGCAGAGCGAAAAGCATAAAATACCACACGTACCAACAACAGCACGCATTCACTTCCGCTTTGCTCAGCAAAATGGGCTCACACAAAAAAAACTATCGATTCGGTTACATGCGTCGGTTTGTCGGTGACAGCATCCGTCTCTGCATGGATGGGCGAGATGACCCAGTGGGTGAATGTATTTATACAAAAAAAAAAACAACAATACACATACCCCCACACAAAACAAAACGGCTTTTGAAAACGAACTGGCAACTGGAAACGACAGCGTTTCCATGGAAAACCATCTTTTCTGACCATCGAACGTTGAGGCGTTGGCGAGGACAATCGGGAGCAAATTGGCATTTTCCAATCGAAACTCTTGTACCCTCGAGGCAGATACAATACACACGGGGCCCGCGCTACACGATGCCCGTGTGTCTCGGAATATTTTTCGACAATATTCCCTTTTTACGCCTTACTTCGTTCAGATTCATAATATCAGTTTGTTAAGTGTATGTTTTTTTGTTGTTGTGTATGGCTACTATGAATGGTGTGAGTAAAGCTTTTATTTATCACCGTTGGCAACATGTGCAGGATGAGCTTTTTGACGCTTTGATCGTTCGTTTAGTGTGCATGCATTGTGCCTTGCGGGATGACAAATGCTATTTCGAGATGAAATAGATTTTCCATGAAAAATGGGGAAAAATAAAAGTACTTTTTCACATTAAAACTGTGTAGGATACATTTAAAATATTTCATGATGAAGCATTCAACAATTCTAAACAATTGACATGAAATTAGGTATTTAAGTAAGTTTCAGCCTTTTATAGAATTCTAATGAATTGGTTGTACATCTGCTGGATCACTGTATTTGGGCATTTTTATTGACATTTAATTTGTTATAATCTGGTCAGTGAGGAATGTTATCGAACACAGCTAGTTCATTGAGAGAAATTGAACATATGATAAGTAATTTTTACAATAGGTAAAACGATAAACACTTTCGCTATTACAGTCTAAACATATTTGATGAATAGTGGATGCCTAATTCAACCTTATGCGCCTCATTGTTTAGGCATGACATTATTCGACTACTATTTGGTTCAATCGATGTTCTTCGTGATTGTTTTACTTGGGGTATGGGATTCTTTTTTATACCAGGGAATCTCAAATGGATTCCAATTGTTCTAGTGTTTAAAAACTGAGAGTTTGTTTAGGTGTAAAACGAAGAAACACGAGAGAAAATTGTAGTTTCTGATGGAAAATCCCTCGCAATAAGTACTTCGTTACAATTTCTCACGAAAAATCCTCAAATTCTGGTGAAACAACACTGAAAACTGACTTGCAAACCCAATAGATCTTTTAAAAATAATCAAAGAAATATAAAAAAGGCCACGAGCCATGCAGAAGATGCTTAAAAAACCATGTCATCTCATCTGGTGTAGAAAACAGATAGCAAAAGCTTAATTGAAAATCAACTTAAAAAAAAAACAAGAACAAAAACTTTCAACACGCGCATAGTATAAAAATTCATCGCTCGCATTAGAGTTTTGTCAAAGTGGAAAACTTTTCCTTTGGCCATTAGAATTTTAAACTAACCGTTCCCGGGGATCCTTTTTGCTTCGGTTGCTTCGGCACAGTTTGGCCCGAGTGAAAAAGGAGCCACCGATTTTTCACAATCAAACTTTGCTCCCGAAGGTATCGACCCGAACACAGAATCGATTTAGCCTGTTTTCGTTATGTGTAAACGGATGTTACTGCTTTCATGTTCGTGGTAACATTTTCGTTCATGTCTGACACTTCGTGGAATGCAATACAAAAATTATAGCAAAAATGCCTGTTTGAGATTTGATTTGCACAATCTGTTCGCTGATATGGGGAATAAATCGGTCTAGGGCTTTGCAGCATTTTGGCTACTCTAGAGAATAAAAATCCCGAGACGAAAGCTCATGGACTTAGGGAAGAACGAAATCAGTGAACCAGACGCTTCCCTACGACCTCATTTAATCTCTGCTTCACTGGAATGGATAATTAATATTCGAGCAAATGGCTGTGAAGGTCGGATTCTCATCAAGCTGATCGGTGAATTGTCATCTACCGGTGGTCGAATATTGTACTGTGAGTACTTCGTAGAAAAAAGTTATTCCAATTGGCGAAGGTTTGTACGAATGAAGGCAGTTAATACCAGACCATTGGTGGTGGCGTCCGGTTTTCCATTCAGAGCAGTAGTGGGCAGACGGTTGAGATGCAACACGTCATTAAACACATTCATCACCGCTGGCAAGGCCAACCGATGAACGATGAGCCGTCCTCTGGCCATCTTTGCGGTGGCCTTGAACGTACAGGCTAAGGCTAGGGGCAAGCGTACCGGGCAAGAGACATGCTACCCCGGGGATGTAATCAAATTATATGAGCTCCGAAAGTCCACATTTCTTCGTTGTTCACCAGCAACGGATATTGAGGTGGTTTTTTGGCAGCGGGGAGAGTTGTGGGAAGCAACCAGGACGCACCGGACCGGAAGGTGGAGATTAATGAGTTTTGCATGAGCTCGTCGAGATGGTCGTCGCCGACGCCCTCATGTGTACTTCCTTCCTTTTGCTCTGTGTCCGTTCGGTAAATCCGAGCAGTAGTATCTCCCAGCGGTCATTTTCACCGGTTCATCACCGGGCGGGCAGGCACTCAGCAACCCGGAATCCGTTTCGGGATTAACTCGGAGGCGTGCTGCTTGCTTTCGCACGTGTGGGGCTATCCATTGAAGTTAGCTTCATTGAAGGGTTTGGTGGACGGATGGAGCACAGCCCTACAACTGGGCTGAGGCCAACGAAACGGTGAGCCAGCGTGCGTGCTTTGCGAGGAGAAAAAGTATGTAATTGATACCAGACACCCGGGTGAAATCGGACCGAAACACAACTCCCAAATGGAGCACCACGAGGAATGGGTTGGCATCAAGATGAAACGTGCACGAGCGTCTGCGTGTGTGCGTTCGGCTGATGGTTACAGCCACCGTCAACCACCGTGACTGATGATGAAGCTTTATGATCATCAAGCCCGGACCGGTGCATGAGCCGGAAGGACCCACGGCCTGCCAGATGTAATTTATATCCCTTTCAGCCCATACTCGGCCATCCTGGGATGCAATAAATCATAGATCGTGGTTTGGACCGGATGTTAGATTGCGAATGAGCGGCCAGTAGGTATCAGCTTCCCAGTGCTCAGTTCCGGGAATTGGTGGGCATACTTCAAAGGCAGTGTGCTTATGAAGTTGGTTTGCTTTGTAATGTTTGCCTTCACGTGCAGAATGCAATATGGATAGCTGGTGTGCAGAGCCACTTTGAGGGAAGGATCTTTACGAAGCAGAATATTTATTAATCAAATAAATGAATTACTACTACGCGTTCGTATTTTAGTTGCAGTAGAATCAAATTCAAAATTGATACGTTTAAACCGAGGTTCTTCCAAAAATAAGTGTAGAAAAATGTATGCTCTCGATACTGTAAGTCAACAACATTGAGCATTGATTTAAGCTTTTTCACATCTTTCGAGAAAAGTGTGCTTGGCGAGACCTAGAAATTAAACTTTGTGGGCACCTCTTATACCTTAGCTAGTGATCTTCATATTTTTTATAGTTATTCTTTAAATATCTGGCTTAGAAACATTTACATTGTATTCATATAGTTATATGAAAACTTAAAATATTTTTTTTTTTTGTAAAAACCTGTACCTCGAAAATCACTCACACAACTGAAAAATTGTAGCTACATAGCAACCTATGTAAGTTCGGTTAGGTTAACAATAGAGGCGACTGGTTTATCATCGAAGCAAACTTTTTCACGAAGAATAGAATCCCAACTGAATGGAATCACAATGGCAACGGAACAATACATTCTATTAAATTTGAAGATGTGTTTATAAATTCTTGCCTAAAAGCTAGAACTCTAATCACATCATTCGCACACCGCGTGTAGTTAGAAACCATCGAAGAGATTATTAAAAGCACATTATCAGCCACCATCCATTCTAACATGAGCGTGTCTACACAATTCAAACACAAAAAAAATCCCCGACAAATGAAACGCCCCCTTTCATCGCTTCCATTCAGTCGCTTAACGTCTCATCGCATCCGGACAGCTCCGGTGCTGACTGAGCCACACAGGCATGAGACGCACCGCGTACGGCAGGTGGCATCATAAATAAGTAACGAAAATATGCCGCCACGGCAGAAATGCCGGTCAAAAATCACCACAAATGATTGTGGCCCGACCGCAGGATTCGAGTTCATGACCGAGCCCCAAGCACACAGCAAAAGGTGCCGGCAAAAAACCCCCCACGTAAGGTAAAGCATCTTCCGAATGAGGCACAAAACACAAAAGAAGCTGTAAAAAAAAAACAGACCGACAAATACAAAAAAATAAAATCTCGCGCACACTCTGGACACCGCGCAAAAAAAAGAAGGTCCGGGTACCCGCGGGATGGTTTGAGCCAAGTGGGGTCCAAAATAAGATTATATTTCACCAAAAGCGCAATAAATTGCACATCATATTATGGGTTTGCTGTGGTGGCCGTGGACAGCTGGGGGCAGCGGAACAATCACAGCGCGGGACGCCCGTTCTGAAGCGGCCGAAAATGTAATTCCGGTGGTTTCGCTTCAATTCGGCCGGACATTCTGCAGTTCGCGTTGCGGTAACGGCACCACGACGATGATGATTGTGGACCGTCCGTTTGGTGTAGAGGATTTGCAGGAGGTACGAACCAAAAATATCCATGCACCGTGCCATGGGCCTCCACCTTTGCCCAAGATGGACTGACGAGATGGGATGCGAGCCGAAGAAAAGGCCCACCAGGAGCAGGATATAAATAAAAGCTTATCTGCCCGAATGGGGCGGGTATGCCGAACAGCACGCAAAGCGAGATCGTTTCGACTGTGGTAAGTTCGCGTTCTTCGTTGCGTTGGAGAATGGCGTCGCACCTACGCCGATGAAGCGCGCACGAAACGGAAGTCGAACCTGTCGAAACAAATTGCTCGGCTCATATTTTATTTATTAAAGAGCGTTCGGTCTTGTGTTTGCGAGAGCGGACCTGATGATTTTCGTTCCGGTGAAGTTTTTCACTCCGCCACGGGTTCAGTTGAAACGAAACCCGAGGGAGGAATCAGCAAAAGCAATGGCCGCTCACAAAACCATTCAGTACGCAACTCCATTCCCTCAAATGGCAGCTGTGTCCGTGGCTCTTGGTGGGTTTTGTTTCGTAGAGCTACGGCTCGTGAATTGGCTTCCGGCCGGTTAGGAGCGTTTGTTAACTATGTTATGTCTTCACACTCGGTCCTGATGTGAATTTTCCCAAGTGATGGAAATAATCGTACGCTTACCATTGCTTACCATGTAGGGCATCCTAGAATAAGGAGCTTGTACATACGCACTCACTCACTGCCAACGGTTGAGACTAAACTTTAGTGTGCCACTTATAAACCATCCAATTCTCACTTGACGATTCGAAAACGCTGGAACGAATTTCCTATTCGATACCAAAACCCAAACATCATCACATCGTTTCGGGATCGGCTTCCGGTGCCCGGAACAAGTAATCAGGTTAAAATTGTTTCCGATGCCAAGGCGACTGAAAAATGTTCCGGACCGTTCCGAACGGTTTGCCATTGGCGGCAATCGATCTGAGCACGTGATGATTATTTGGCTTCCGTTTGGCCACCCTTCCCAAACCCCTGGTAACGGAGTTTCGCTTTAGAGCAACACGTATCTAAAGTCACGTTTGGTGTTGTTTTTTTGGCAGGCAATTTAATGCGGACGGCAAACGAAACCTTTCGAAATTGAACCTCATTTCTTGTTTCTTTTACTCATAAGTGTGGTGCTTCTGCGATTGCTGGGTAATGTGATTGGGCAAACAGCTAAATGATCTGGGTTTGTTTCGGCTCATAATTTCATCCATAACCTATTGATTGGATCATTTGTAATGAATAAACGGTAAAGAATATGTGTTTTTTTTTTTCGAAATCGTTCCGTATCGCCGGTGAATGATTGTGTTCATCGAAACAAAACAAATGCACTGTATGTGGTGTTGAAAATAATTAAACGTGTCAAAACGATACAACGTGGAACGGATTTGGTACACAAAGAGTGTAGTGTGACAGCGTGGCTCCATTCGCACGGTGTAGCGTAATCGTTTCGGTAACACAAATAGAGTATTGTTCCGCCCATCCGTTTCCATCAGGCCGTGAACTATCCTGCACGCAGAAGGGATCGACAACGATGCTCCATTCGGCCGCGTTTCGATTCCGAACTACCCGGGAACCACGCTTTGTCATTCGTACTTACGAGTTTTAGCCAAATATTCGTCACGAGCAGCTGATTTTTTTCGTCCTGCAAGAAGGTGAAGAATGCAATAAATTTATGTTAGTACTCTTATATAGTTTCATAAATAATATTTAAGGCATTGTAATTGGCTCGATTGAAATGTAGTTGAGTTGCGTTGAGCGCTTTTTAGGTCGAGATATGGAATTGGCAGATTAGAGCATAACACAACCGAAAGATACGGTTGAGATCACTCTAAAATAAATTATTGTCTAATATATAAACTATAAATTAGTTTATATTTGTTACACAATAACCTTGGGACTGATAATTTTTGGATTTCCAAGGCTTTTATTTACCGAAACCCGTAACAACAAAATATGGAGAAAAATCCCGATTTTAAACTAGTGCTGGCCATCAGATCTTCCCCAAAATTTGCTACTTCACCAACCTATTTTCCAACCTTGCTATCGATTATTGTTCGACGGATGCATCTGCTAAGCCTGTTGTTTTCATCGTCAAACTTCCAACTAGCCGGCAGGCGCTGACCCCTAATGGAACTGTCCTGTTTCGGGCGGAAACGCGGCGGATGGCTTACAATCACTGCATCGAACTGAAGGGCTCAAATTTGGCTAGTGAACCAGTGTCTCAACCTTTTACGTCCGACAAGCTGCACGCCTCCAGGTCATGGCACTATGATCGAGACTGCTAATTGAACCACCCGCACTAAGCACGTAAGCACTATCTTGCCTTTCGCCTGGTGCCCTTTTGCAGGTTGGCCTGAGACGTTCGCAAATCCCCTTTGCAAAATCCTGCCCGTGTTCCACTAAAATTTCGTTGTTCCAGAAATGTATGAAGCTTAAAACCCGAAACCCCCAGACCAGATCTTTATGGGTTCGGGGGTACATGGGGGGAGGGGCACTCGGGGCACTCGGGGAGATTGTTTGGGAAAATCAATTATGCAAGCGGCCCACGGCGATGCCCCAGCACGGGGACGTGTCACACAAAAATGATGCTGGTAGTTTTCTCGTTACTTACATGACTCTTACATACCGACATGAACGGCACGGGTGTGCCACACACTCACACAAAGCCCGACACTGTTCGCAGACGTACACGAGCGGGCGCGAGTAAAAAAAAGGGCAACGAATCATCTTCCAGCTGGTTGCCTTCCACCAAATATGGGATACGTTGTTATACAACCATGTCGACGGTGATGTTCAACCTGCTTCCAGTTCCAGCTGTCCTGTCCGACGGGTAGCGTTTTCGTTTTTCACTTAAACACGAAGAAAAACCACCACCAAGGTACCGGGCTCGAAATGGGTCGGAAGGGCGAAAGAGCGACGACGACTATTTGCATCTCAATTACAGCTCCCATATCGCACTTCGGACAAAGCACTTAATCTGAAGCACACTCCTAGTGATGAAAATGGCACACGGTAGTGGAGGGAGGGCATGGGTGGCCGTTGGAAGAAAAACAAGCTCTACCAATTCGTGTATCTACCACTGCCGCACTGCTCTTGAACCAGAATGGAGTGAAGAATTTGAGCGCCAGGCCTTGTTTCGCCTGTTTGGCCCTGACTTACAATCAACCAAGCACCCGTATAGATAGTTCACGTCGAAGCTGGGCAGTAGTGGAAGTGCCACACACACACACCGGGCCAAACTGACCTCAACCTACGCCGAGCAGGAGCATGAGCTGAGCACGGTGAAAGTGAGAACCGAGTGGCGTGTGAGTAGGCATGGGTGAGAGAATCATTTATTTAAAAATTTACAAACGCAAGCGCACTACACTACTCGGTACTCGGGCAAAAGTGCGGCCTTTCTGCTTTGCATTTCCCAGCATTTCCTCCCGACCCATTTCGCTGCAGCTCACTTGTGTTCGGCTTATGCGAACGATCCATTTTCTCTTCCGTTTCACAAGACCCATTTTGTTAAAGTGAATATTATATCCCTTCGGTGGAGAAACCGTGAAACACGAAACCAAAAAAAAAGGAACAGAAGGATCGCATTCAACCCCGAACCTAAAACAGTACCAAAAACCGAAACCGAACACTGGCAGCGTACGCCCGGGTACAAGCTTCAGTTTGCCACCCATTTTCCCGACCCCCGGCGAAACCGTTCGCTACCGGGCTGAGGTGTCGCTAGTGCATGGCATTCCTTCGCATCCACACTGGAGGACACCGACAGATGTAATAAAATTTCGCAAGCAAATCCACTACAGCCCTTAAATGTGCTATGTAAAATCACTTTTGATAACCTCACTTGGTGCTCGTTTTTGTGGGTGAAAAATGAGAGCAATACGCGCAAGGCGAATGGTGTGCCGCGACGGACAGGGAACTCCAAAACGGATATCCGTTTTTGTTTCGCTTTGTTATTTCATAACGCAAAGAGCTGAAGAAATCGCTGCGAGTGGAAGGTATCGAACCGATTGAATAAAGGCTCAACCGAACATCGAAACTGCAACGAACGATTCACCATGGCAAGGGTTCCGCGCGAGACTTTCACATTATGCACACTGTGGTGCAGGTTAACTACAGGTGGATGGAGTGATTGGAACCCTTGTTAAAAGGAAGCAAATAGAATTTGCAGATGGCAATACACGGGACACTGATAGAATGAGCACACTTCGCGATGCAGTCTACTACGTTCGAAACGAGGGTAGTTAGAATAATCCGTAAAGAATTATTATGGTACCGTTTGTGATAGAGATTAGCATTCATGGAATTGCAACATAAATTCAGATTAAGGGGATAAATCGATTGCAGAAATCGGTGGCCCACGTTTGTTTATGTTTCCGAGTGGTATTGTATGCGAAAACAATTATAAAGAAAGGATTACCGGTGTCAATTTTAAAAAGAGAAACATTGTTGTTCATAGATCGTACACAGAAATTCGTTAAGATTAGCTAATGTTGGCTTTTTTCCAATAATTTGTTAGAAAAAACGAATGACTCCAATAACATATGGAGAGCAAACAAATGAGGTATTTTGTATTTGCCAGATATAGCCGAACTATAGCCTATTTTCCATTTGGGGTCAGGTCAGAAAGAAAGACCAAAGTTTCAAACAGAAATCCTGTGCTTGCCATCCAAGGACAGTATCGAAAGATGAAGATCGAGGGTAAAACGATCTCCAAATATTGGCCAACTATCTGAATAATATGAACTTTGCGATGTGAAACTATTACTGCAAACGTTTATGCCAGAGCCAGAACTTATTTCACCACACTTCGAACAGAGGACTTTATCTAAGAGTTAGGAGATCATCAAGGTCCGAGGAAAACCTAAACCAAGTGCTCAATTTTCAGCACGTGTTCTGACAAAAGATAAAATACATTTTTCCAAAACCAGATTAAAGTAATTTTTGATTATGTTTTAGTAATTGAATTAACGTTGCCAAAATAAATCAGCTGCCTTATTTATTACACTTCTACAAAATGGACACCAGCACCATTTTCTATTTTTTCCAACACTTCAAATATCTGCTGCTAAGTGTTTGGTCACATTTCGGTAGATTTAGGACAGCTCAGCTGTATCGAAAGGTCCACGTGCAGGTAATAAAAATATGATTTTATTTACTTTTATCACCAGCGCAGACTCGTTTTTGGATCGCGCAAGAAAAAAAGAAACCACCCTCTCGCACACACATATAGAAGATTAAGCTTTGGTCTCATACGCTTAGTTCCGTTGCAGGTGGTTGGTATTTTATTCTCACTCCAACTCCATATCCCACCATCGGGACAATGTCTGATAAAGGCGAGCAAGCAAAAAAAAAAGGCCAGTCCAACCAGAGAAGGCGTTTGAAGTTTTAATGACCCGTGGCCAAAGGTTGTGTTCGATTGGCACCGAACTTACAGAAGATGGTACGGGGATCCTAACGACTAGATCTGCGTTCCCGTTTTAACGAGCTTTAACTCTAACGATGTCTCAGCCGCAGTGGAATCGGAAGGAGAATGGGAGTGAAAAGGACTGACGTGCCTTTGACTTCAGCAAAGCATTCTTTTCTGTCTCTCGCTGAGGGACAAATCGATGCCACCAACTCATCAGCTCGATCAACCGTAAAACAAATCGAAGCTAATCGAATTGTGAGCTTTATATTTGCACCAAAAAAAAAACGGAAAAGGGAACTCAATGACCCATCCATCCATCGATCGATTTTTATGGCACACATTTCGAGGTTAACTATCGCCCAACAAAAGGCGAAAGACGCCGGAATGGTGATAATGATACGGAATGAAAAGGAAGTATGCAGATATTGTGTTATTGGAATACACGAGAACCGTATTTGGGAAAGCTCCTGACAGCAACAGCGTTTTACACAAGATCCATTGAGTACATTTGCAAATGTTATCGACGTAAATGGGTACCGAAAAAATCAAATGATCTGCAAACAACCAGAGATAAATAAATGCATCGGACCTTCTCACGGCGAAACAACCGTCGCTATCGGCTATTTGCTCGAAGCACGTCTGACGGCGGTGTAATAAAAGCTAATGTCACGTCGCGAACTTACCACGTCAATGATTTGCATTAGCGTTAAACCAAAACTCAACTGAAGGGGATCCGATTCGTTCACCACCGGTCGCTCCAGGATGTTGTACGAGTCGAGCAGATCGTGCAGCAGTCGTTTCTCGTTGTATCCGGCCATGCACACTGGAAAGGAAAGCGAAGGGAGAAAGAGAATTACGATCAGGTCAGCAGTTAGGCATTATACATTTGTGGTAACAGGGAATGTGGATTGATAATGGCACGATGCGGAAATTGGTACCGAAAATGCTGTAAATAAAGACGAACCAAATGAAATATGTGTCTCAGATGATTTAATTACTGTCCATGTTGGTGGCGGCATTTTTCCGGTGTGCAAATTCATTACACGCGCTCCCTCCACCGCACCACACATTCCCCCTTTCAGTACCTCCAACATAATTACACTTCATAATCCGCATGAATGGAAATAAATAACTTTATTCTGGCTTGCCATGCCCCACCCGGTGGGAGTTTGCTAGATCCAATGCGACAACGGCTTGAAGCCGGTGGCGCACAACGCCTACCGAAGGAAAATTAGGAAAAATCCCTTTTTATTAGTGCGAAATGTGAGGGCAGAAAATGAAATTCCTTGCCAAACGGCACTGTGTGTGTGTGTGTGTGTGTGTGTGCGGCACATTAGCTTAGCATTTCCCGCAGTCCTAATGGGAGCGGCACGGCAGTTTCCATGAGTCGGTTGAAAAATCGAGCCTATGGGTTGAACCGCCACTACACGGGTGTGTATGTGTGTGCACATATGAGTAAACACACACGATAATCGAGTGTAACATGTTCATAATATGCCCCCCTTCCCCCCATACCGTCCGTGCTCCGTACATAAACGGAGAATTTTCCCATTCAATAGGGAGCTCCCCTTGTTTTGTGCCTACCATCTTAAACCGTTTCGAGGTAGGTAGCGGTAAAGAACAACAGCAGCAAAAAACAGGAGAAAACACGGAAAGGTTGTGCGTTCAATTTTCCACGGGATTACGTTTTTGACACGGGGCTCATTCGATGCTGCTGTCGGGGTAAGACGGTAAGGACGTATCATCCGCTTCGGTAAACTTGAGTCGTAAAGTTTCGGATTTAAGAAACCGGGGTTCAGGCCCCAGTTGTACCACGTTAACGTGCTTGGAATCTTTTCCTCCCCCTCCCGAACGCCAGGCTGTAGAGGTGAGCGCAAGGTGGAGTACGCAGCCACAAACAACGTACGCAGCCATATCGCTGCAGTAAGCTACCGGGCGCCTCCATCGCAAACGGATCCAGAGGTGAATTAATGATGCTGCCATGGAAGGTAGCGACCGACAGTAATTCTAAATTGAAAAATTAACTCCATTGCAACAGAAACAAACGGTTTGGCCTTGGATTGACCAATAACGTTAATAGTAATGATAAGATTTGTTAAAACGGTAACTTGTGAAGATATTTCATTACGTTTAATATGTAGAATTTCACAGTCACCAATACGCTCTAGGCAGTAGAGTTATTTAAAGCTATCGTTTTTTTCACAACTTGCACTTAACCCCAAATCATCTTATCCAGTCGTGAAAACTCGCAGCCACAAAAAAAAAACAAAATTGCCAACCATTGTTGAATATTCTTGGGCTACAAAGCCCAATAAACTACACGGCAGACGAAGAAGATAGCTGACCGTCCCAAAAGAAAGCGAATAAAGTCGCTCATAATTCATCCCCTAAACCACTTCGACGGAAAAGCCGATGGCCATCACAACCCGTGCGGAAAGAAGTAGGTAATTCGACGATTCCGTTTCATAAAAGGGACAATATTTTCCTCCTTCTTTCTTAAGGTGTCCCACACCGCTTTGCCCCTTACGCCGGTTGGCAGAGTGAGAGAATGAAAAAAAAACAACCCCCAAGGACCAAAAATCCGTGCTCAGCATTCAAAAGGTGAACTGCGGGGGCCAATCTGCACCAGCACAACCTCGCATCATTTGTGGGGCCTTATTGACCGAAAGGCCGTTCACGTGGCCCGTCGATGACATGCCATTGTACAGATGAATCCCTTTTTTTTTGGTCGGACGGAGAACTTCACTCACTTCGTTTACTTCACCGGTTTTACTTGCGGCACGTTTCACTCGACGCGATGTATTTTCGTGTCGCTCTTTGTACGTTGTTGTTTGCCAGGTGGAGCGGTATGTGAAGATGGTGTTTTCCTTTCGACGGCGCACGAAATGGGGCACGGTCGGTTTGTCGTTTTATTTTTCCCCAAAGCACCATACCGGGCACAACTGTACACGCGGGAGATCAAACGATTGGGAGGAGACGCGTTGCCGATACGGTAACGCACTACGTTTACACGTACAGGCATCATTTCGTTCGCCACGATCACTGCTGGTCATCGATTATGTCGAGGAATAAATAAATGGATGAGAAGTGATTCCACCTTCCTGACGGCGAAAACGTGACCAGCGCAAGCAATGAGGTCATATTTAACGTCAGGATTCGTGGAGTTCCAAATCAAAATTCTAACCAGACCAGACCTGGTAGCCAATAATTGAAAGCGAACTTAACTTAGGTGTGGATGAAAAATTTAATACATTATCGTCTATGTTAAAGCAATAAATCAGTTACACAAACATAACGTTTCGATCCGAATTTCGATTTCGAATCCCTCCTTAGTTGTGGCTAGTTAAAGAATGAATAGAGTTTAGGTTTAGGCTTTACGTAAGCGATTTGTTTGATTGTTTTATTTATTTATTTAGAAAATAATAATAATCATTACAGAACCTTACGCATCTGTTGCAATTCTCAATATGTTTAACTCTTTATTAATAGATTCTACCTCGTGTAGCACGCTTCAAACAACCTAGAAAACTAATGGGGTAGAAATGGAATACAATCGGTATCGTCTCATTAACACCTGCGACAGATTGTTCCGGTTGCAACCTACAACCACAGCTGCATCAAGTTGAATGTAGAGAGCAGAATGCAAAAAAAAACACACACACACTGGCTCATGCTACCTCTCGGTACACCAAGTGACACAAAACAGGATGAGGTCATTAAACTAATGATCCCATCACACACAACCCCACACACGGCCCCACATCCTCTCGCAAGTGTTCGCTACCTGTCGTGGCTAGCCGATGTCGAGGGTCTGGAGAGCTTCAGCACTAGAGGCAAATCTTCTGCAAGCTCTAACTCATTTATTCTACCATGCCCCGGCCACAACCGCTGCCAATATGTTGCAGTCACCTTACGGTGACGTAGCATTCCCGTTTGCGGTTGAGCTTCCATTTCTTCGCACGCCCAATCCTTATCACCCCATTCAGCGAAAGCAGACCGCACTGGCCGTTTATCATGGCACATCCAGATGAAGGGGAGGGGAAGAAAAAAAATCCCCCAATAAAAGCATTCCACCTCGTTACCCGCTATAACCGGAAGTGATCCCGAAACGGAACCACTCGGTCGGTACGGTCGACTCGATTTCGTCTACGGGGTCTTCATTACGGTGGCACCTGTATGGCCCGGCGGCGAGAAACGCTTGTGATTTTTTAACTCCTTCATTTCCTTCGCTCTCATTTACACTTGCCTTTGCACGCTTTGAGGTGTCTTTCAGGTTGTTGTTACGAAAAAAAAACTTACCACACACACACACACACACACACCAGCCGAACGTCCGAGCCGGGTTTCTCCCTTAACGTACTGGGCTTTTCAATTCCAAACTCCTGCGGCTGTTGCGCTTTCCTTTCGCGTGTCCTCCACTGACGCTCGGACGTGCACATATAAAGCACAGCAAAAATTGTTGCTAGCCCGGATCGCCGTGGGCACCAACAGCAGCGTCGAATGTAGGCAAAACTAACTAAGACCGAATGCAAGAAATTCCGGATCCCCTTAGCAGGCGGTCTGGTTCGCAGTAGGCTGCGTTTTTTCTCTGACCCAACAACACACAGCTGCTGATTTTCCATCCGTCCGGATCGCCGCCGAAGCGTTTGGTTTGGATGGGGGGGTACATTTCATCGGCGTCTTTTTCACTCCTGCTTGCTACCCATCTCGTTTACACTACGCAACGCAAAAAACTGAATTTCAGCAGCAAACAAAAACGAAATCATAAAAAAACATCACGCAAAGTCTCATCCAGCATGCTCCGGCATATTCGGGAGGGATGCTGTGGTGCGGGTGTGGTGCGGATGGCAAAAAAGGCGCTGTGGAGCGGTAGGCACAGAATCCGGGTGGGGTGGAAATACGGGGGCAACTGTTATTTTTCTATCATACTTTATTTACTCAAAAAGGTTTTTCGCACAACCTGGCCCGTGATCATCCCTTGCCCTTTCGCCATTATAACCATTCGTACCGGTGTGTTTTGAGGGGGAGGGGGCCCGATACGGGTTGGGGGGATGGGTGGGATGGAGTAGAGAAAAATGAAGAAGGGACAGAATCTGGACCGCCACAAATACCACCATATCCACTTCCTCTACAGTACTTTTTTCGCACTGCAACCGTGTTCCTCTTGCCAGCATGTTTCGATTTTTCGCTTATTTTCCCCTCCTGCAGCAGCAGCAATCCACAAGAATCGCTCTCAAGGTGGCTGTCATCGCGTTGGTCCTGGGGACGTTTTTTTTCTTTTACTTTTCGTTTCCCTAAACCAATCCAACCAACCTTTACCGTACCCTTCGTTTGCAACATGCTGATTACGCAGCATGGTTGTACAGGGAAATGCTGAGCTCGTCGTATGCCGTCGTGCGCTTTTCACTTCAATCCGACCAACGCCGATGGTTTGGGGTTTCTTATCTGCACTGGTTAGAGCGGTTTCGGTGAAGTCACCGAATGGTGATGGGCCTGCCGAGCGGAAGTTCTTAATTTTGTGTCACAGCATCCGGGAGCCAAATCGATCAGTGGGCCACATTTTGTTGCTGAACTGGTTTAAAAAAAAAAACCAGTGCTTGTTTGCAATATTCATCTGGTGTAATAATTTTTAGATGAACGCAACATGAGACTACATTTACAAAGTATTTCTTTGATATTGCTATCCAACAGCTGCACGATGACAAGGTCTCCTAAGTGTTTTAACGTTGTTTGTAAGCTTTTATTTATTCTTCCTAACGTTCAGACATTAATTATAAAAAAACGAAAATAACTTCGAAGAATAGAATACTTGTCTTTTGTTTATTGATTTAATTAGTTCACAATTAGATGAGAAGGAGTAATTAAAGTCTTGTTGTTTTACAAAGTGAGACAAGGGTTATACAAGACTAGTTAGACACTGGTGAACGCAAACATAACAAATTCGTACATATTACAATTAAAGGATTTTTTTGGATTGTTGAAGGAGATAATCTTCATAGAGAACCCACATTCATGCCTAGCGGGAAGCTTGCTCGTGTCAGGAGACACTATTCCTCGATGCGTCTACATACAGAATTACACAGCCTCAGAAGCTTTGCTGGTTATGCGTTAGAAAATTTATGTAAGCAAAACAGCCGTTTAAATATTGAAGAGATATGACCAAAACTTTGTTTGAAACAAGCAACATGGTTTACTTTGTGCTTTTTTACACTCTTGAATGGCCCAGCATAGAATGGCCCAGCAGAGTTAGTACATCTACTGCACTAGTGCAATCATCCTGGCCCAAAGACAGGTCCATACGTCGTACAACCAGTAACTTTAGTCTCAGTATTAAGCACCGAGAGGCTTTCGTCGTTCGTCTAATGGTAGGAATGGTAGAAATTGGTCATGAAAGGTTTAAATTTGAGTGACCTGCCAAGTAGGAACTCTCTCTTAAGTGTGCAACAATGATTAATTGATGCTGTGGTCGAACAGAATGATAAGAATTGAATGTCGAAAAGGACATTACTTAGCATTCATCAATGAGTTCCTGCGCCACCATTACATGTACAAAATGCGTCAAGTGCATGTCGAAGGCGAACACAAACATTTTCAACCGTTTGCACAAATCAGGTCATTTGTATTGATTATTCCAGCGTACAAAACCACTTCCAGACCGCTTGTTCAATTCCAATACATCCCGCCGCCTAAACCTTGCTTCACGCAAAACTAATCCGAAACCCCCCTCCCACTGCTGCAAACGGTGAAATGATGCTTGAAAAAGTGACACTGACAAACCACTAATTTGTTTTCCGTGTTTGTGTGCGATGGGGGCTCATTTTCTCCACCTTCAAGTGCTCACCCTCAGAAGAGACCGTGGTCGAGATTGTCTGGTGCATGCACGAAAAATTCTTCATTTCTGCATCCTCAGCCACACACACCGTTCCTCGCGCCACCCTCCCGGGGGCAGGCTTGTTTTTATTTGTTACCATGTCAAATAACACCCATCCACTGAGATAAATATTACACACACACAACAACAACAACAAAAAAAAAACGACGAAACAAAGAGGAAACTCTGTAAACCGTTATGGGTTGGTAAACTGGAGCGGTGAGGACGAGTTTTGCGAGGACTACACGCGACGATACTGTGTAAAAGCGAAGAGTCACACCCGTGTACCATTGGTTCCATTCCTGCAATCAAACATCGGTTGCTTGTTTCTTGCTTGTAATGAAACTCGCTTGTGGCTGCCGTTTTCGCCCGTTGCCGCGTGTCACAGCCACTGTAAAGGTAAACACGGGGGCCATCGTAGATAATGGAAAAGGTTGCCCCTCTGCCCCCTGGCGCTTCTTGGCCGGGGCTTTTCGCTAACAGGTAAGTATGGTAGCAGAACATGTGCATTATTAAATACAACTCGTCTCGGGGCCCAGGAATCACGGCTCAACAACCAGGCTACCAGTGTACCCGTACCGAAGCAAATCAAGTCCAGGACCCAGCCATCTTCTCTCACTGCGCTCCGTTTCCACCTACCCACCCGCATCCTTTCCATGCTCTGTGGATGTGTGTGTGTTTGTATTTTTTACGGCCCGTCTTTTTCTTTGTGCAAACATAAACTCCGTTCAACTCCATTTTAACTTTCGCCCTGCAATGTCGTGCCCGGTTGAAAGTAATAGGGAAAAAAGGCATCTGTCAGAAGGCAGCTAAAAAATCGTTCCACAGTGGTTTCTAGCTTCAGCTGTTGGTTATGTCTCCTCTACTCAAAGGGGGTAGAAGTCATTACTTACGCCAAGCATGGCCATAGTGGCACAATACTCGGTGCGCACTTTCACTTAGTTTTATGTGACAATCTTTTGGTGCATATGATGAAGCAGCTGGTGGAGAGGGTTTTGAAAGAATGTCCGACAAAACAATATTTTACTTAAATTTGTATTTGCAAACTACAAAAAATATTGTTCTTCACAATAGTATAAGTAAGCGGTACAATAAGCGTGTAGAAATTAATATACAAAACATTAACATTTTCCGCCGTGCCAAAAGCTCCCGCTACGGTTCAAAGTAATTTTCAACGATAATCATACCTTGCCGGTTTGCTCTGATTAGCAAAGTTTCCCCGGTTCGTTCCCTTCACTTGCGAACTTTTCCCTTCACCAGCGACACTCGATCGCTTTTACGATAACTTTTACCCGCACGAAAGCTCGCTCGGAACGGAATCTTAACCCGGGCGGGATCCCATTCGTACCGGTAACCTCCACAGGGACCGCCAACCATCGGTGGTTTATTGTAATGGGCATGGGCAAGGGGCCAAAATGTCGACGATGTTAAACCAACCAGACAACCACCGGGACGGGAAGTGCGAGAAAGGACGCAACAAACCGAAAGGAAGCCAAAGTTTAACCAGACCGAACGAGTTGAAGGAAACAATGTTTAGCACCGTTTCTGCATACAGCCAAACCAATCGATAAAACTGAGCGTACCATATCCGTACACGCGTCCTCCCCCAACCCCCCCACCCCCCCACCCAAAAAAAAGCTTTAAAAGCTACCCCGACACATGGCGGCGACAGTGATCGAACATTTCCCTCAAGACTCCTTAGCGTTCGTTTATGCGCGCAACGAAAATATCACCAACAACACCAACCAATCCTTGCAAATAGCGAATTTCTCGACCTGAATGGAAATTAAATGATTCCCCACAGATCAAAGCCGACCGGATGCTGTGCGGTGCGAAATGTAAAGGGTCGGTTGTCGGTCTCTTTAAGGCTTTAAGCGTCTAATCCTGTCGTGCCGTTGCGTATGCGCTGGTATGCGAAGAATATTCGCACAAACACACACGCGCGCGCGTTCACGACGGCACCGCTGAACGGATTTCAGCCGGAAGGTCTTCACGCGGAGGATTAGCGGCAGAATTCCGGACCCAACATTTGGATGCTTCGAGTGGGAGAGCTTTCCTGCAGGTGGGATGGTTTGCAAGTTTTTACGCAAATCATTTATTGCATTTGTTATTATTTTTTTTGGTGAATAATTTCCTACAGTTATAGCATAACGATTGGTTTTTGAAAAGTGTAGCTTAGGCATCAGAATAGGAATAGGCAAAGGACATAAACAAACGGGAATATTACTAAGTGTCACGCTATTGGAAAAAATAAACTCTTATCATCGATTGTTATCAATTCCTAAGCACGATTCACCCCCATCCTTGGCAGGGAAACTGTGGGGACAGTTTCGGGGGTGCTTAGTTTTATGGAATCTCGGATGCTGCGGGGGTCACACAAAAGCGCTGGAAAAAGCTCGCGTCACGTCACCACCATAACCGATCCGGTCACGGGTGAATGAGCCACAGCGTCTGCATAGTGCTCCGCTGGCAATGATTGATGACAGTCATTCATTTTAATACAAGTCTAAAGTGCACACCCCAAAAAACCCACACAAACAAAACACCCGGTAAGGGTGGTACAACCCTCGAAAGCGCGACGGGACGGGTACGATGTATCGTTTCGACGAGGCCCAGCAGGCCCAGCAAAATCCCGGATGTTATGCAACACCGATCGATGAATGACGACGACCGGGCCCCGTTCCCACACGGGTTGCCAAGAAAAGGAGCAAACAAAACCATATTCTCATCGTAACTCGGGTTTTCGGGAAGGCGTAGTGCGTGGGCATCCATTGGAACATCGCCAGGAACGGTTCCTTTCTGTGGTGTGTTGGGGTTGTGTCGATATTAAAGCGTACGAAGCATCCGTTCTCTACGTAGGTCCTTCGGTATGGCCAGTATACGGTTGCGGAATGTGCTGAATGGAAAAGCAAATGTGAAGCAGTACCAAGGTACAACTACTAAACGTTCATTTGTGGTGATGCAGAGCAAATCGACGTAAAATCCGATTGAATGTTTCACATTTATTGGCTGTATTGCTTTCGATTGCAGACTTCAATCACTATTTTATCGCCGTAGGAGGAGTTCTCCATCGTACCGGACATTAATCATAAAGCTGCAACATATCAGCAACCATTCGGTGATCGGACAGAGTTCGGTGAATGGTGTTCCTTCCTGATGGAAATGGTTGTGGAAGGCGGATGGGGAACTATTCCGAATTATTTAATTTTCATCATAAACTATTTGTTTTACCTAACCGCCGAAGGGAACTCTCTCCTGCACAATGTCGGTCAAGTATTCCACTGACGTAAAGCCCTTAAATGCAATTTACTATTGTTTTCCAGCGGGGTCTAAAGCGTTGGAACTTGTGTGCAAACCCCGATGGGTGGTTAAATGACTTGAGTTTCAATAATTAATTGAAGTTTCGGTGTCTACTGAAAGCATTGCAATAGTTAGAAACATTTCCAGGAACAATTTGCTGATAATTACAGAGCGCAAAGCACCAGCGGCCACTCAAAATGGTGGCAAATAATAATGCTTTAATAATGTGACGCAACGCTTACAAACGGCCGGGGAAGAATCACCCTTAAAAAGCCATTCGCAGGATCGTTTTATCCCTGGTTCCGTATCAGGTCTGGTGGTATACACTTCAACCAACGTTCGCTGTCGTTCGGTGAAGTGGATCGATTATCATTTTTACGCGATTAGTTTGCGTCCCATGAATGGGAGCGTCGAGTGGCCGTTATCACCCACCACGCCAGTACCGTCAACACCATGTGCCGACCGGGCTGAATGAAGACGTCTCGCTTTCAGCCACTGGCACGGGCCAACTCTACACGCAATCACCACAAAAACCATGCCAACCCATGCGTATTAATTATGATGTAGCGAATGAATAAATAGAGCGTGTAATGCAATTAATTGAATGGGATTTGTGAGTATCGTGTGCGGGTGGCTTGAGGCTAGCAGAGAAGCATTATGTGGACAAACCCCGACTGATGATAAGTATCCGACTGACCGGGGGGCTAGAGTTCAATCTTTTATCGTAGAGACGTAGTGTCCCGTAGTGACTTCAGACTGCTTCAAGCAAGTGGCATAAAGATACAGCCATCCTAGCGCGTGTGAAAGGCCGGCTTTGAAAGCGGCCCCACACTTTAATGGTCCCAGCGAGCATAATGTGTTGCAATCTCTCAATTCTGATCGGTCCGAAACCGTGCCAGCCACCGCTGCCACCGTGTTGATTAAATTTGTGCCAATTTATGAACATTATCAAGGTGTTGGGGCGTGAATAAAAAAGCTATGGGTGAAACAAAGCCAGAGAAACACACATATGCTCCATATGCGCCATTGCTAAGTGCATGACAATTCCGATTCTACTCGCCCAGGAGCTGTGCTGCTGTGAGCCGTGCATCTTCACCGAGGCAGAGTTTTTGCGGTTCACATGCAAAACCGTGGATGCCGTGCACACCGCAAGCGCGTGCCTGCTATCTGGAAATCGCCGTAACAGCAGCAGATGTGGCCGGAAGACAAAGAAATTGTTCCTCGCGGAGAAATTCTCCTTCCCATCCGTTCGGTGCACAAATGCAGCCTGGTTTTATTGCAGCGAAGCGCCCACGTACAGCGAACATGCGGGTGGGGCGTATGTGTGTCACCATGTCTCATTCCCCTGTGGATAGAGGGGCCATTGTCCTGTCATGGGATTTCGCTCAAGAAAACCTTGCACCGAAGGACGAAAGTGGATGTATCATATGATAGTGATAGAAGAAAAAAAACCACCCACACATATCGTAAAGATTTCCAACTGCTGCCTTAGCTGCATACTTTTATGAATCGTTTGTTGCGTTTGTTACTGTTTTTACTTGTTAGTTTGTCCCGCGTGTCCCAGTTTATTTTTTTTGGTGTCTCACAAGCGCTAAACTGCAGGAGGGGTCTGTTCATTAGTTAGATAGGTTTGTTTAAGCTGCGGTATGCATGTGTGTGTGTGTGTTTCTGTATGTGAAACGGCATGAAGCAAGGTTCCGTCCTTGGTGAAATGGTTGCTGGCTAAAACGAAGCTTCATTTATCTGTGCGATTCTTCAACAGCTACATTCAATCTACATACAGAGCATGGGCACATATTGGTATAAGGAGTATAATCGCATGTCGACAAAACGTGGAGAGGCACTGCTGCGTTTAAAATTAGGATCATGGTTTAAGGTAATATTTCATGTTAAGTCTTTTTTGAGTTATTCTCTTTAAATGTCCTTCATCCGTAGAGAAACATGGAATGAAACAGCATAAAAAACGTATACGAATACTTTCTGCTTTTTGTTCAATGTTGGAAAGCTCCAATTGTGAGTTTCAATACAAAGAAACGAGTGAAAATTCCTTTGTAATTTGAGATTTCTTTAACCGTTAATTTCGTCTGGTCGTTATTACGACAAGTATCACTTTGACTTGTTGGCAAACTGTGTTTAGAGCAGTTACAAAAAGAAAGAAAAATAGATTTTATTTAATTTATTTCGCTCAAGCGATCTTGAAAGAAAATATGTTAGACAAATTATCAGAAAAAGATCATTAAGACTTTCGAAGAACTCTCCAAACCAGTACTACAATAAAGCAAGATACAGAAATTGAAAAAAATTTCATAAATAATGATAAATTATTATTGAATTTCAAAATCCCATAAAATGGTATTTTTGGTTCCCATTCGAGTAAGAACTGTATCCTCCTATGACTGGCTGCACTATGCTCATCCGTTCATATTCAGAGATTTATCTTAATTTTTTGATTGTTTCTCGACTTCAAAGAGTCATATTGTCGAGTTAGTTAGTTAGTGGTAAATTTCGCTTAATTTGGATTTATGTTTGGATTTGGCTTTTTAGAAATTTAGTTTAATTTTACGAAATTTACAATTTCCTTAACTTTCCCATCTCCATCTTTCCTATGCTTTTTCAATTCATCAAATGATATCCTCAATGGTAGATTGTGCTTGGTACACTCAAAAATCATGTGTCTATCGGTTTCCGGTACTTCGCAGTGATCGTAATTTTCCTCGTTATCAATTTTTCATTTTTGCAAACCAATATTTGCCCAGGACTTGTTCTAATATGATGCTATTCATTTGTCTTATTTCTGATTACTTTGAATTTCTTGCTTTTTTCCGCACACATACGAAGAAAATTGTCATGGAAACAAAAAATCAACTCTGATCCACTCAATCACTAAATCACCAAATAAAAATCCAGGGATAGTAAACTCTTAATTACAACATAATCTTCTCTTATGTCCAATGACAGACCACAAGCTATAATAATGAACAGGGTCTCCACGCAGTAGGCTTAGAGAAGAATACAATGAATCGATCATTCATATATAGTAAAGAAAATTTTTCAGCTTTAAGGTAAATAAAACCAAGGAAATCAACACAGAAAATTATCTTAGCTTGAAGTGTCCAAACAAAAGGAGAGTTAATTCTCTCAGTTGGATTTAAGAACTTCAGGAAAAAAAACAAAATAAAGTTCGTTTTTTTTACAATTATTTGCTCGTTGTATTTGTAACACGAAACTTTTCTGCTTCAATTATTCAAAATCTCACGCTAACACACATCAGCCAAATTAAATTTTCGTTCTCCCCTATTGTTTTTATTAAGTGCATGCACTAAAAACATAACCTCAAACCCATGCACCCCGTGCTTGCGGCCAGTGAAAATTGGTTGGCAAACCGAAAAGTGTCCCGCATGGTGGTGCTTCGTTCCCCTTTGCGCAACCAGCAGCAAAAACCTCCCATGCGGGAGCGGGGTTTTGTTTATGTTTTAATTATTTTAATGAGTACACTTAGCGCACGGTACACAATGGTGCCGGAACAGGAACGAATGGTGCCACCGGAAAACGTGCCCGTTTGGCCGCACACACACACACACATTTCGTGGCTAGTGTGCCATGGCAGGATGCGAAAGCATCCAGGTGACAGTTAACCGGTGTAGCCATTCGTCCGGCAGAGTTTGCACAGGAGCACGCGCTGCACTGGACCAGCGCTGGTGGATCAGATAAATGTGGCACTTGGTGGTAATTGTTCCATAAATTTGCAGCTTCCGCACATATTGGCTACGGTTTGGCATAAATCTTTTCCATCGATCGGTACCACTAATGGACCGTCGGCGTTGGAAGCTGTTAAGTTTAAACGGCCTGCTCACAGTTTGGGTCATGCAATATTGAAACGGTTGTAGACATATTTCCGCCGAAACGCACACTGAAGGCAAAGAGCAGAGTTTGGCGCAAAATTCGACTAAGCAGTGGTCGCGTTTTGAGCCATGTAATACACTTACGTATTATAAATCCCATGCTTCATAAAACACGTACCAGCGAAAGCATTGCAAATGTAGGTTCCAGCCAGCTTGAGGCGTTTGCCATCTAATGAACACACCGTACGTCCGTTTCCCGGTAAGGTGAAAACTTCTAGTCCCATCTAAACAAATGTCACCCGCGGGAAGGAATGGAAAATCGGGCGCCCGCGCAGGACAAGGGCAGAAGGGTGTGTGAGTGGCAGCGTACGCCAAAGTAAAGATAAAACAGCTCCAGGGGCACTGAATGCGAATGTGCTCAAGTTTGTGGACGCCTGCATGATGTGTCCCCAATGTAGCTTCCATCGAGAATGACACACAAACACACAGACACACACGATGCGATACACATCACCTTGTTTCAAGCAGTTCGTTAGCCGTAAGGTGTCCGTGGACGAGGCAGCTCACAGCCCCGAGCGCTGCGTCCGGCTGGCAAATGAAAAAGGGATACTACAATATCCGGGTGTGTCCACCGGTGAGCGTCAAAGACCGGTCTTTCGGCTAATTAAGATCCTGCCCACTGCCAGGACGGTGCGGGGCGAACGAACGGGTTGCTGATGAAATCTTATGCTGTGTTCTTCATTTACGCCAGAAGTAGCAACATAATGACATTTGTTTGTTGGCAAAGTTCCGCACATTGGTTTGTGTGCAACTATTTAAAGAGTGTATAAATCGACTGTTGCAGTGTACGTATAAAATGCACACAGAATTTAAATTTAAAAGCAAACTATTAAACCATCAACTATTATTATTATCACCCTTAATTTAACGGATTGAATAGTTAAATAAGGCAAAATTAGCAGTCGTTAATTTGCTCTTTCGTGTAATTTTGACATGTTATCATTGACTATTATTCTTTTCCCTTAATTTTCTGATAAAATGAATGATAAATTAACTGGTTATAAGGATAAATTAACTGGTAAGGGAAAAAATAAAAAACTCAAAGAAAATTTACTAGCATTTGAAAATTTTTAATTTCAAATTTCGTATATGACAGTTACCTGCACGGAGACGCCTGGTGCTTCACGTTTACACCAAGAATACACAATTAAAAAGGACACTAAACGCCTTCTACATCGAACGCAGATTTTTACTTACATGAATATGAATAATGGAATGAATAATTGAATGGAGAGATTCAGATCAATTAAAATTTTATTTAAATTAATTTTTGAAAAAAAACAAATTCTACCATAGCTGATACTATGAATATAATATATTTAATATATGAATATATTAAAGCATAATCCAGGTATTTCGATGTTTAATAAAAAATAATTTAATAATTACTTTGACATTTATGTTATAAAAGTATGATTAAGGAATATTTAAACAAAATCCAGGTTTTTCAAAACTTTTTTAAAATAATTAATAGTTTAAAAGCTTAAATTTCTTGGAGGTTTTAGCATTAAAAACCTATTAACACTTACCTACTTTCTTACATAACATAAAATCTTAGCATTATTCTTGATCCATACTGCAATATAACATTTTTACAACTTTGGTTTCAAGCTGTATTAAATTGCCTTCAAATTTTACAAAAACTCAAAGTTAAGCTTTCCTACACAACTCACCCTAGAATTTACAACTTTCGCCATTTTTTTTTTTGCAATTTAAAGTAGCTCAACTAAACTTCCATTCCTCCCCGTACGCTAACAGAGGGCGTCGGTCAACAAGGTAGCAAATTGCTTGAAAATGCAGCTGCCAGCGATAAACATTTAAGCGCTAGTCTTTGGGGACCGTCAGCGGCAAAAGCTGTCGTAATGGCGTTACAAAATTTGTTCCTCGTGAGGTTGAGGTTGCACGGTGCCCACGAGAGACTAACCTGGCCCCAGCACCGTATGTGGAACTCCGGGGCCACGTGTAATACATTTGTGGATAGTTTAGCACAAGCACCGTTGGCTAAACGCTGCAAAGTTTGTTGCGCTCCTTTCAAGCGTGCTCATGGTTTGTGTGCAACTGTTTGGCAAATTTACTGTTTGGGAGAGCTGTTGGGAGGATTTTTTTTCCCCCCAGTAAAAACTTTTTCACCTTTCTGTTGGTGATTGTTATCAATTGTGTCAATAGCTTTGGAAGCAGGAAATTGGAGTCACTTACGATATGTGTGCACAAATTACGTCCTCAAATCTCTGCATTCCGCTGCGATGCTTTGCATGGATTCTTTATTATTGCCGCATACCATGACCAGGCTGCAAAAATGGCAACATTCAGAATGCCTGTGAAAAAAAAAACCCATTCTCGGTACGATATGAATAACGAACCAATTCGGATGATGATCTAACCACTGGAGTATAAAGTAAAGTGTCTGCTTCAGAACGTATTGAGCCTCAACCCAATCACACCTTTTTTGCACACACCCACCCACCCATCTACACATAAGAGCAAACCCGACCGGGTAAAAGTCCCGATGGCCAAATCGAGGTGAAATGTGAGTGTTTTATTACTGCCGTGAAAAGTCCTTCACTCAACCGAAGGATGTCATCTACGGATAAAGCATCGTTGCAACAAGCAGGAGACAGCCGGTGGTCTGCCGGTGCTGCACCACGGTACACGGTCGGTCTCGGGGGACAGATCTCTGAACCATTATAAATAGCTCATTGCCTCTCGATTAGATTCGATTGGTTTCCTCCCTGTACGGGGTCATCGAATCAGTGCTGAATTGCTACTGTGTCTTGTAAAAGGAGGTATCTTCATAAATCCACTCCGGCACGTCCTTATTCTTCCTATCGGCAGGCGCACAAAAGGCGTGCCGCCGACCCGAAAGACGAAGTTTACGGGGTTTTGTGCCCCGCGCAAATCGTCGTCCCTTGCCTGGTCGTATCGATCGAAAGCCAGTCGTGCCGTGTCCGTATAACCGGGCCCAACCAACCGTCAAGAGTCATCCATCTCGTACCCTCTTTATCGCCGGCTTTGGAATTCCAAGCAGCCGGTGGAAGGAATTGTGCGGTACCGGCTTGTTGCTTTTTCCTCTGCCACTCAGACAGTGCCTGTTGCATAATAGCCACCGTGTATCGATACGGTATGCCGGACAGGGATACGGGGGGCTGGGCCTTTTGCCTCCGGGCCCTGGGAATGATGAGCAGCCAAGAGAGCAACATTCCAATCCTCGGCATAGTTCTGCTGGCAGCGTTCCAGCAAATCCTTATCAACCCTCTACCCACACACCCCAGCCTACCTACCCGCTCGCCGCCCCACTGAAGAATTCCTTCTTATTTCCGGCGGCGTATTTTTAGCAAATTGCAGCCGATCCTCCGCAAATAAACAAACGTTGGTGGTGCAGCGCATTTCTTGCGGCAGGCGCACGGTCGTTGAGCATTCGTCGCCATTTAGCCCGTAATGGTTGCCCCCGGGGTGTGTAGGTGGCTCATATTTATTACACCTTCGCCAAAAAGCACTCGCACATCTAGGCAGTCACTTCTTTCACCAGATTGTTGCCAAATTTCCCACCCTTCGCTCCCACAAACCAACCCCCTCCCCAACCGCAGGCTGCTGTGAAGCTTCGGTGTTGCAGCCTCGGTTTCTCGCCAGCAAACAATCCCCGGCATGGGTATTAATAATTTAGGCCCGTCATATTCAGTGAATGTCTCAAAGAGAAACACGAAAACAGAGAGAAAACCTCACCCGGGTCGAAGATCCAGATTTTTTGCACCTCGATGACATGCGCGCATCAGTAAGGGGTGTTACACCAACCACCAGCATAAGCGGCCAGAAAGCGCCGGATGGGGGATGGGCGGTGGGAAAGGGCCCGAAACAGACTCCGAAAGCTCCGAACCGGACGGCTTACCACATAAGTATTATTACACTGGTACATGGGTTGGCATGAATAAATAACGAATCCGTTTAATGTTGTACCCACACTGCCACCCCAACACTGGGCGGCTGGGTGTTTGTTTTTTTTTTTGTTTTCTTTTGGTCGAGAACACTTTGAGCCACCAGAACATGATACTTTGCTTCGGCCCGGTGGAATGCGAGAAAGATACAGTTCGCGGCCCACACACGGTTCGGTATCCTTCGTCTTCACAAACGTCAACAGTGCCTTCTCCTTCGATTTCAACCATGCGAAACAATGCGTAGAAATTTTCAGAGCTTAGCGATTGACGTAAGCACTGCCGGGGGTATGCCCGACTACATGCCGTTTTTCTCGATGGGGAAAAGCCTCAGCTCGGTAAGCTCTTCAATTTATCTCAAGTGTATCAAGTGTGTTTTTGTCAATCCACGCATGTGTGTATGTGTGCCTGAATAATTATTCAAACTACCATCCCATGCCATTATTAGGGAAACTATCATCCAATAAATAACAAAGAACTATATTTTATCGCCATAAAAACACCAGGGGAGTCGTAAAAAGATGGGTTGTAAAAAAGGAGAGTTGCTTCAAGCAGGTGGGCTCGTCCGGGATTTGAACCCGGGACCTCTCGCACCCTAAGCGAAAATCATACCCCTAGACCAACGAGCCCGTCGAGAGAGCTCGCATCGAGTACGCAACAAAAACAAATGCTCTCACTCAATCGAACTTGCACGAAACGAGAACACTGCTCGAAATTTAGGGGTGCTGCGAATCGTGGGTATTTGCTCGAAATGCCGCCCGTGAGCATAGAGCGCCGAACAAAGGCGGATGCGTGAGAGCGTGAATGCTGTGCGAGAGAGCCGTCACGTTTTGGGAAGGGATGAGTGCACAGTGGTCTTTCCGCATACAACAAGACTGGTTGCGAGTATTTTTTTTTTATTTTGTACTTTGTTATTAAGATCTTTATAAAAGAATTCGATGATGTTTGCAACAAGTTAAGTGGTTGCTTATTTTTAATTATTTTGTGTTAAAAAGAGATAATCTGGTTCAGAAAAAAATATGGAAGTAAAATTATTATTGTTTGATAAAAACAATGATCTTTACTGTATGGAATTCCATTAATTCTGCTATAATAATATTTTTATTCATCGAATGGTACAATCTAATTTATAATTTCACACTGGAAGTGATTCAACCGACAAAAGACTGCAATTTATCAATCATTTTCACACGCAAAACCTGCACACGGTTAATATCTACCGGGTTGGTGTAATAATGTTCCAGCCCAACCAGCGAATGGAAGATGATCCTACTCCGTTCCCGGTTGAGCTGATTGTTGCGATCCAAATGCGAATGCAACATTTCGTAGCCAGCGATTGTACCAAACTTCTGCGCATCCTCACGAAGCCCTTCGTAAAACGCTACTAACGCACCCACACCGTCTGCGTCCATTTGGTAGGTGTCGTTCGTGAGCCGCACTATATCGTAGGTCCCATTCAAGGCCCGGTATATTTTGACGGCTTCCTCAATATTTTCACCCTGGATGTACCCCACGCAAAGGGCCTCCTGTGCCCGGCGACCCACGGCCCTTTCCTGTTCCAGCTGCCGCAGCTTATCGTTCAAGCGTTGCTTCAGCGTCTGCAAACTGTTGCGCAGCCGTTCAATTTCTGCCTGAAACCGCTGCTCGACTTCACGCTCCAAACCATCCACCCGGCGCATCAGATCGGTCAGTTCGGTCTCCTGCTGGGCTTTGAGCAACTCGTACTGGTTGGCCGTTATGTACGATTTCTGCATCGTGCCGTACCGTGCGAGCACATCTTGGATGGTCGTTTTGAACTCGCGAAGCTTACGACTACACTCGTCGGTGTTGTCTATCGGGGTGGGATTACCACTGGGAGGACGCTTCCGAGACGATCTACGGCCATCGACCAGCTTGGTGAGCTGCACCAGCTCGTCTATGTCGGCGCGGGATATAACGCACTCCGCTGGTGGAGCAAAAAATTGGCGCTTTGCTCGCAGCGAAACACTGCTATCGATAATCACTGCGAAAAACACTACAAAAAGTAGCTCTTGTTTGCACATGCTGCTCGTGGTACTGGTTCACCGTGACTGCGGTTCGACGGCGGTTCTATATAAAGCATCTCGACCAACTGATAGTATTACAGTAATTATGTCCAGCTGTAGCAGCTGTACCATAGCTGATAGCAACGAATCACACAAACACTCGCAACCGCAAACGTTCTCGCGTCCCTCGAATTCACATCTGACATGGACAGGGAATTCCCCAATAACAATACAACAAAGACGAATAAGTGAGATGGAAAAGGTATGAGTTGAAAATTACGCATAAAGTACTTACAGATTGAAGAATTCGCTATCAGCATTAGCACGATGATCCACTTGTATATCCTCAACTGTTTGTAGCACTGAAAGTTATGATATCGATTCAGCATAATGATTTTCGATATCATTTTGATCATCTTGATCACGATGATCAGTATCTTCTTCATTGGGTTGTGCGATGCGCAAGGTCACTTCCAGCAAGCCACCGTTGCGCTGTCCGTAGGATACGCCGAATGACAATGGCCCGAACCCGTGTCCCTTCCCTCCGGACCAAAGGTGGAGCCCCACGATGCGCAATACTGCTCAGGGATGTTTCGTTGTCGTTGGTCCCCCGAATGTTTGCCGGCGCGCCGGTTTGTGGCGTAGGATTCGTACGCCGTCCCAGCGGAGCTCGCACGTACGGCTGCTGGCGTTTCAATGGTACGGTCCACCGGTGCCTACCAGACAACCGGAAACGTTTTGTAGAAGTCTTGTCTATTCAATTCTCTCCCTTCGCATCCCCGGTGTTCCCGGGGCAGGGTTCGCTTGGTTTTTTTTTGTTGGTCCTTAATTCCTTCCGGCCGGTTCACGGTGCGGTTGCAAGTGTCTCTCGTTTTTACTATTCCGTGTTTTTAAATATTCGAAGCGTTGTGTGGTTTATTGTGTGAATGTATGATACTGTGTGTGTGTGTGGGTATATTTTATGTGGTGGGATGTACTTGTTCGTCACCACTCGGTCAAACAACAACCAGCAGGAGCAGAGCAAGCTTTCAGCACAATAAATGCTGCCCGACAGGCGTCGTATCGCTAGCAGCGAGCAGTTATGCAGCAGTCCGTTTCCCAGCGGTTTCGGAGCGGCATTGGCTTCTCAGTGTCGCTTGTCGCGTGCTTTCCAGACCTTGCCAAAATTCACTCGCCAGCAATTCTAGGTGCGCAAAACTATCTACGATCCCGGTTCGAATTGGCACAGCATGATTTGACTGTTCCGCAGCCGCAGCCTCAACACCCTACAGGCCACCGTTCGGCCAGAATGTCCTGCAGTTCACTTGCGCAGTGTGGCCGCTATCGAACATTTTACCACCATTCGGAACGTAGCAATAATCACCACGGAAACCGTCGATGTGACACATCCGTTTCGGCGGGGGAATGATAGAGCGTAAAAGCTGACTTTTCGGCGTTCCGGGTTACGGCTTAGCGCCGGAATGTATGCAACGACCGTTACACGTAAAATGTCTACGGTGCCCGTTTGGGGGGTTTTTTGTGCTTGTGTCTTTCGGTTTTCTCGCTGTTGTTTCGATACGCCACCTTGCCTTTTTGTGGGGAGTCGTTGAAATGGACCAGCTTTTTTGGGGATGCACTCTAGTTTTGGCAAACGCGAAAATAACCGCACGTTTTACAGCACGATTCCTTTTCTTTTAATTCGACTTGATGTGCGCCTCGTTTAGAGTAATGATCGTACGTTTTTTTATCGCTATTACTATCAATATTGTTATAAGTATTATTAATGTTACGATGCTGTTTAATGCTATTTATTAGTGTTAGTTTGACTATATTAATTATTATTATTAATGGTTCAAACAGTATTATTACTACGCGGAATGTCTCCTTCTTTCGCAGCGCGAAACACGGCTGCTCACATCAGGCGACATTGGCTTCCGCCACGGGTGCAACCGATCGTTTCGCTCCGTGTCCGGGATACGCAAAATCAAAACGCGTTTTGCAGGGATCCGAAGGGCCCGGGAAGAAGTCTGGGACCCGATCTGAACGCTTCCGGAAGTCGGCGGTCGGTTATTGCTATTGCGTTCCACTCCTTTTTATTTCGGCAGTTTCCCGTACGTTTCGCTGCAGCTGTTACTACTTCCCGTTTCCGGTGGGGCTGTTGTGCTGGGGTGTTACAGATGGGTGGACAGACGTGCCAGAGCGGTGACTTTCGCGGGTGAATGATAAACAGTTTTCGCTGATTGGCATAAAGATCGCAAATTGCAATGCTATTTTTTTGTTCCAATTAACTCTTGCTCCTTGCGAAAAGTGGCGAAGATGTTTGTTTGATGTTGAAGGATGTACGTTTGAAAAGCGATAATAATGGGCGAATATAAAACGGTGCCTTGAAGCGAAAGTGTACTCTATCATGTACCACACACACACACACTGTACCGGTTTTCGTACGCTCCACTGCCAGAATGAACTACGGGTGTGGCTTCACTTTGGGCTTCGACCTTCTACAAACGGTAGATTAATTCGCGTGTTCGTTGGTCTACGCACGGATGTCGATCGGCAATCGATGGCGCTAATGGCGAGTGAGTTTTCTTCCCCCCCACTGATTGGAGATGCAGGTTGCTGCCGATAGTTTCCCCTGTTTCAGGTGCAATTTTTTGGCAGCAGTTGCGCTGTATGTGCTGTGTTGCCGCCCTGCTATCTGGGCGCAGTGTGAACGAACGGTTGATGGCGACGCTGGTGCTACAAGAACACCGCGCCGGTGTGTACGATGGTGCGTTCGTTCGCTTTCAACTTTTCAACTTCGTTCGATTAATCACAACAACGGCGACGACGTTCGCAAATAATCGCTTCCGGTGCAACCGTGTATTCGCACTTCCAGCGGTGGCGACGGCAATGCTATTCGTGATGGCAGTTTTCATTTTTCCCTCCCGCGGGCTCGGAATATGTAGGAGCCGTTCGCACCCGCGTTTACTGTGTTCGCCTCGCTGTACAACCCGATCACGGAGTGGGACGATCTTGGACGATCGTTCTGTTGTGCTGTTTTTTTTTGGGGGGAAAATAACAGTTCAAACGTGTGCAGCTGCTGGTTTTTGCCGTGCGTGTTGCTTTACAATCCCCGGAACTTTATTCATGCATTGTTAATGAACTGTGCTTTCTGAAAGAAAAGGGAACAATACAATAAAATTGGTTAGATTTTTAATAATTATCTTCGAACCTCGAACGAATAATCAATGGATTAATCTTTAAGATTTCCTAAAGTTAAATAAATTCAATTTTTTATGAATTAAACTTATAAATTCTTAAAACACATAACAATTTACTTACATTACCGTTTGTAAAATGTTTTATTCCAGTATAAAGTTTAAACTTGTTCTTTACAAAAAAAATCTCATAAAATAAAATAATAGTCAAACCAATCTTAAACTGTTGTACCCATTCTAGCTAAGATAAAGCATTTAAACTCACCCCACCAAAATGTCAAAAAACTTTAAAATTTCAAGAAAAGCCCTTCCCAAAAATATGTGGCTCTAGAATATGCTACAAGGCTTCATCAAGCAACATCACCTTGTCGCGAACCCGTCCAACTCTTCGTCCAGCAGACAGCATTCCAGACAAAGTGCTCTATCGAGGAAGCTCGGACAAGATCTGTCTATTTGTCTGGTTTGCTGTACGGTAGGTATGATAGAAAACGAATTCCTTCCATTGTCTCGAGGGCAAAATCTAGGGCATGATGTTGAAAAATGGCTCGCCTATTGTGTGTATTGCGAAGACATTTTTTCACCCACTCTATTTTTGCGGGACGGACCTGTGTTTCCCTCGTTTATTTGACTGCAACATTGGTTTGTGCCATCATTTTACAATGTGTTTTTTGATTTTGTTTTGTTGAAATACAAAAAAATCATCCCCTTCTTCTTCATTCCTTGGTTAAGAACCAGCCATAAAGGCATAACGGGTTGGGTGTAGCATAAGGGCTGTGGAAAATTCGGAAAGTTTACAACTTTAACTGCACCGATTGCTTTTGGTACGGGCAGACGTACCATCAAAAAAATGCCCTCAAACCAGTCCGACAAGGACAACCAGCAGAGTGACAGCAGTGCCAGTAAGTAGTTTTATGCTGCACCATACAATGGGAGCGTCTGGAATGGCCACCCCGTTGCCGTCTCGTCACACGGAAAGCCACTGCTTCACCACCGCTGGAAGACTACGTGTGGTCTTTGCTCGCAAATGGCCCCATTTTGGGAAACGATGTCTGACGCTTCCCGTGCATCCGCTTCCACTTGAACGGGAAGATTTTTTTGTTGAACGGAGCCCGGGGAACGGAGCTTGAAGCCGACGGCAAACAGCCACCAGACGATACTTCGCTCCCGTAACGAGTATATAAGGTGAGCTAAACGGAGGGAAAAGTGTTCAAAAATGGATGAAGATAATGTTCCTCCGGATGACTGAAAATATCGGGCATCAAGCTTCAAGTGGCCGCATACATTCAACAAGGCATGAAAACTGCGCCGTATGCCCCGTTTGGCTGCTGTGGCAGCTGTGATGCAACCGAATCAGTACCGAATACCGGCTTCGGTAAAACAGTTTTAGCACCGATTATACGATGTAGCGTACAAAATTAAAAAAAAAAAATGCAATGCTGGATAATACAAAACGAAACTTTGACACATACGGTGGACAAGTCAGCAAGCGGGACAATCGGTTCAGAGAACCCGATTTTTCGATACCAACTGTTACCATCGATCCGATGCTAAAAATAGACCGACGGTGGCAAAAACTTCTAAAACCGCTTACGGGTTAGCGCTCGCTGGTGGTGAAAAGTCAACCTTTTTGTCACAGGCAGTCGCAATCATTATTGGCCATAAATGGACCGCCAACCGGACCGGGAACTATAGATGCCCTTCGAATGCCCTCGTCCCAGTTTACGGCTACGAGACTGGACGAGATGAAATCGATAGACAGAAGCAAACTTCCACAACCGTTTACAGTTCGTTTACAGTGGAGTGAAACATTTCGTAGAATATGTATCTCCAGTTCACCTGCCAATGAAACCGTTTGCCAACGAAACAAGACAACTGACGATTGATGGTGTTGACGGAGTTGCTTCCAAAGTGGGCTACATCCATGGTCTTGATAGGATTTCTTGATAACCCTGGTACTGGTGGTGATAGTCTGACATGTTGGTTGTCAAATTATTTGGGTTATTTTCTATGAATCAGTTTTTTCCTGCCCTGACAATCAAACCTCTGAGCTGCTCTTTTGAAGAGGAATTGAAAAAGTTTAAAATACTTGACATTGTGTTAATTACATAGAATTTGAATTTCCTCTGTACTTAAATATTGAAACTTTTATCTATTTTTTTTTAAACAGTCAAATTAATATCATCCAATAGCGAAACTTTGTCCAATTTTGCGAATACACGGCTAGACAGCAACAAAATGCATCTTTAAAGAAACCCCCAACCGACTGAAACAATCGCGACGTTATGCTCTGTATGACTTTACAATCCGGGGCCGCATAGTGTTCTAAAAGTAAGCGCAACATCCAAATGATAAACCTCCGTTTCCTCCGACAGCACAATGCTTCACTTAGTCGTAGTCGGTTTTTACCCACAAACACGGTACGCCTAAAAGCGCTTAATTTAGGCACTCTTCACTTTGAAACTTTTCTTAGTTTGTGGCTAGAAAGCTGGTCGAATTCTTAAGTTCCCCCAACCCACCCGGCTCGTTCGTCGAGGACCGAGACGGCCTCAAGCATACTTGATTGGCCTGCTTGAAATTCACTTCGAAGACTTCGTGCTCTCGCCGAACGAAATATTTTCACCTCGTTGACTCCGCCCCGCGTCGACTCATTTTGGCGGATTTTCATCTGGTGGCACTTTGCCACTTAAGTACGGAAAAGTGCATCCAACTCGTACACTAAGTAGGGAACATTATTCAATTAAAATGTTAGCCAGGAACCGTCCGAGGGTGCGTCCGCAGATGAAGCGCCTGGTTGGTTGCAAAAAGCGGCGTGGTTTTTTTTTTGTTGCTGTACTCTTTTCGACTGGAAATAAAAATGATCCAAGATCTCGCCACACTGTCGGAGCCCGCTAGCCGTTGGTGGAAATAAAAAATCCTTCATTTCCCCTCATTAGTTTTCGCCATGAACGCACAGCATCACAGCAATATTACTGACTAGAGAAAAGAAAAATCGCTACTCAAACAGTGGAAAAAGTTGTACGTTTTTTTTTTTCATTCGGTGCTGTTCACCATAGCATTTTCTGGGAAACTCTTACTCAACCGGAGGAGTAAAGAAACGAAAAAAAAGTAAACCTTAAGCAATCTTCAATCCAGCAAACAAACTGACATGTTTTAAGTATGAACCAAACAAAACAAAAAAAAAACGTGATGATGAGAAGAAATCAAAAGAAAATGAACGACTGAATTATGTACGCAAAAACGGCTTTCAAACAGACGAAACAGAGCAATCTCCCTTAGGAAACGTGTCTGTCTCTCTTTCTTGCCTCAGACACACAGCAACTGTCTGAAGATAGCGAACATTTTGCCTTTCTTTGTGTTTACCTTTTTCGCTTTCAAGTTCGTTTCGCATCGGACGGTCTATAATGCTATAAGAAAAAAATACAATTCTATCAGTTCGCCCAAAGCCCAAAACCTAGCACAAGCAAGAGGAAACGCAATGGACTTTACTTAGAGGGCGAAAAAACTTTTAAACGACCCACCGCCGAAACTTGCCGCCGTACTGGAGGAAACGACGAACGATGAAGAGAATGTACGTTCGGGTCCGATTCGACGTGACGCGTTGATGATAGGAAACTCCTGGGCGAAAGGAAATAATGCCGGACGAGTTTGATGGTGATGATTATAATGTTGATGAAGATGAGAACGATGCCAAATTTATGAGTGAATCAGCATTAAGCAGAATTGCACACATCAGCAAATGTACGAATGTTTTGGCATTAGTCTAATGTTAACGTGATAATTGATCCAACATCAACAAAACGGACATGCCAGGTATCTTTGACCATGTTTTGTACAGGCGGTAAGAAAGTTGGCATGGAAACGGATCGTAATCTGAAACAAACATAGTTGCAATTACGAACACAGCTCGTATTTGTATTGCAGGTTCTTGCTTAATTGAATGTAAAAAATACTTTAGTGTTAGTGTTGAAAAAAATATTACGTCAATGTATGGAATTAATCTATTCCTATTTCTAGATGATTATTGAATTTATCTAATCTATGTCTATACAAAAGGTAATTGCAGCACAAAAGCAGTTTTATCGACATACTTAAATATATTCAATAAGATCCTATTTGAGTACAATCTGTGAGCCAATCTAAGGTAAAACTCTATCTCTGTGGATAAATCCATGATGGCGTACTGTGAATTTGTTCATTATTTATACAACAAATCAAAACATATGTTTTAAAGGTTTGAACCCTGTAGAAAGATATAATCATCTTGTTCTGTTAAAGACATCGGGAAAATTTTTGAAACTGAGATCTGAAGACAAGTCCTTAATTTAATTATCCAGGATGAGTCTAATTCACTTATATGTTAGCTGTTCCTTATTGATCTCTTGGGCTTGAATCTTGGGGTAATCTTGGGGGTTAAAGTGCATTCAATCCTATCTGTAAAATGTCTTACTAATATTTGTCTACTTGTAGGTGTTAAGAACTTGAACAAACAATCCAAACATAAATATAGGATTTAAAGCTAAAATATGTTTCACTCACAGTCCATGATAAGCCTATTTGTAAACAAACTTACGCTAGCATGTAAGCATCATATTCGACTATATCAATTATATTCACTCAGCACAGCTTTTAATTCCCAAACTCACTACACTTTAGGGGCAGGTATCATTTCATGACAATACTTGATAGCATCGTAGCATCCTTTCCACCTTTCAAATAGGACTAATGTGTAAACTTTGCCCAAATGAAGGCATTAAATCTTTTCCCAACCCAACCCAAACCGTACACCACCATGATCGAGGCTCGATGGCACATTTCCCAGCCCAGCGGGAGAGTAATTCAGAGCCCACGATGAATCTTGCTTTCATTACACTTTCGCAAAACAAAGAGCATCTATGCCGGCAACAATTAGTGCGCTCCCAAAGTTTCCAACGCCTCATTTGAAGCCGATGCATTATTCTTTCACCCGTAGAAACAATTAATTCCTCTCGCCTGCATGCACGTACGCTGGCAGGGAACGTTTCTGCAAATAATAATCAATTATTCCATTCGTCTGCGAAACGAAACCAGTTTGACGACGGATGGTGTCTCAGTGTTCTGCTGTTCCTGCTGCCGTAACACGAAATTTTGCAGTTGTAGTGTGCGAGTGCTCATTTAAAATTCGTCTAAAATGATATACGCTTCAAGCCAGGGAAACTTTATCGCCATTACGTTCGGGCCGGGCTTGGAACCATCGTTGCGGATGGGTCTCGTCATATCGAGCTACTACCCACAGTTATATGCAACGTACTAGACACATTCTCTACACCCATCAACGTGTAACTACTGTACCTCGGTCTTAATGGAATGATGATGACGATGATATGAATGGCACACATGAGAGAATAGTTCACTTAGGACTGCCTTTCGTATTGTGCGCTTGAAACTTTCCCATTCAGAGCACGGTTGCCGAACGGAGATCCTGACTGAACGGGAGTGGTTGATTTGAACAGCCTAAAGAAAGGTCTGCTACCGCAAAGACAAACGTGTCCAAAGTTTGTTTGAATACTTCAACTACAACTTGCCATTATTCAATTGTGCCATTATGCGTTGCTTGAGACATTTTCCATCCCTTCCTTGGTACTATCAATTTCAAAGTTCAAGGAGGGCTTGTCCAATGATGTAGCAAGAAAGGTTGAAAATGTGAATAATAACAGCCCTCTCTAACCTTATCTACAAAATAACAGACCACACAAGTCACCAATGTATTTTTATTGTTGATTAATTGTGTGTTCTCAGTGTCAATGAAGAAAATTTTGCTAAAGACATGTTACTATTTGAAGCATTTATATATTTTTCGCATGATAAAGTTGAAGTTGTGAGGTTCACTTTTCTGTTACCTTTGCACAAAAATGCAAATTATAGTTTATACGTAGAAAATAAAGGAGGATAACAATTTAATTTTACTTACAGATTATAATACTTATCGAAGGGAAATCGAATCAAATTTCTATCGCTAAACGTTCTTAAAATCCTATTAAAAAATACTTAAAAATAAATATTTTCTACTGTAAATTTCTTATTTATTTCTAATATAAATCTTACCGAAATGGTGTTAAAGAAAAATGTTAAAAAAATAGACTACATTGTTGACAGATACATATATGAACTTGCGGACACCAACTTCCTCATTACGACCGTCACACACAAAACAGTGCAAATGAGACCGAAATTTTCCCGCCACCTTTCCCGGGACAGCCCATCCCCGGTAAAATATGTAACAACGGCAAAACAGTCATGCAAACAACATGCGAAACATTGCGACATGTGCGTAACCGGAACGCAATGGCGTTTGCCGAACCCTTGCTGTGAACTGTCACACGTTCTCGGACGCCTTACGACGTGCAGAATACGCTCGGTACACACAGAGCTCATTTGTCAACTAGTGACATTCTGCGTTGGCGGTTGATCTCCAGGGAATATTTGCAAAAGTACGGACAAAAAGGAGAACTGTTCACCCGAATTAGAAAGATCTTCGAATGGTACTACATTAAGGTCACTTTTGTTCAGAACAGACGCAATAAGCGATGAAAGAAAATTTGGTTAACAAGGAAGGTTTCCATTCATACATTTCAGGTTCCACCGACGCGAAGTTTATTTGAAAATATATCTTTTATTTTCATATCTGAAATAGAAGCTGGAAAAATAAACAATACGATAAACCAATACAATGAAGGCTTTCAATGGTTTTTTTTATATTTTACTTAAGCTCAAAAGTTTTCCTGTCTAACCTTATTAGTATACGCAATTTGAAATTAAATTTGTAATATCAACAAACTAACATTCATATTAAATCCTTAAACCACTCTATCTTTAACTACTTTATATATGAAGATGGCTTGGTGGATATTTTTTCAGTATGTCCTGCGTACGGAGGATTGGTCAGAACGGGATTGTGGACCAATCCTGTCGTGTGAAGCCAAGTGCTGCTACCAATACCGCCACCGGACCGCCATATATTTGGGCCGTTCGGATATTTTGAAAAGCTAACACGAATTACTCAATTATTACATGGGTAAGTATTTCCTATAAACTCCTCGTGCAAGTAATATCATCGCTTTCTGCATCCTTTCGGGGGTGATCATTTATTCATAGTCAAACAGAAACTTAACACCTCCACAGGACCGACCGATGAATATGGCTATGAAAAATTCACTAAACCTCAACGACCACAAATGGCCAGATTTTCACCGGAAACCAGAGAGACGGTTTGGCTATCGATGCACTTTTCCCTGCATCATCTATTAATGAAGTTCAAAACCAGAAGGCTCCTACATTATCTCAAACCACAGAACCAAAAAACATATTACCGAGAGCACGAGCACGAGTTTTAGGAAAGATTTGGTAGCGGAAAATATGCTCTTTCCTTCCTGGAATGAGCGCTTGCAACACGCTTTGAGATGCAAGCGAATCTATTGCCAACCAGTGCAGTACATTCGTAATTGATAGAATCAATTTTTAATTCCCACCTAACAACTCACCCACAACCACATCACGGCCAGGGTGGAAGCAAACCCCACCGCGTTTGGTTTACGTTCAGTGGTGTGTGATTAATTATGCACCGCATTTCCCAATGCCTCCCGCATCGATCCATCCACCGGGAGGCTGTCGGTAACGGGCAGAGTGGTGCACACACGCCAAAAAAAAAAAATCAACCAACGAGCATTATTGCAATTGCAGCGAAATCAGCGAAACATTAGCCAAAGCTGCGTCAGCTTGCGGGACATGACACTTTTGGATGAAGAGTTCTTTTGCCTAGTGCAGCGCCAATCATTCGGAAAGGTTTTTTGCTCAGTTTGCACAAAACTCCTGGCACTGCCGGAAACTAAATCCAACAACGCTGAAGCATCAAGCTTTGATCAATTATTTATGAGCAAATGTTGCATACAATCAATCGATTAAGGATGCAAATCAATGCTCTGGAGTTATGATTTATTTGAAATTTCTAGCATCTCATCGGAAATCTCATCATGAAATATTCATACTTCTTGAAACAGGGCCAATTTTCATTTCATTCATTACTTAAGAACAGGAAATAATTCAAAATCCAATTATTATTAACATTATTTATCAATTACCATTTAACGATTCGGAAATTATTTTTTGTATGAATGTATTAAAAGATCATTTAAAACTTGAACCTGCATTTTACTTAAATCCATATTAATTTTACCTAGCCCCATTTAAGTGCCAAACAAATTGTCGTTTTATAAACGGAAAAGACTAGAATTAGGTCACAAAAGCTTGAATATAAAAAAAAACCAAACTAGCAAAATTCAACCAACATTAAACCTATGCGCATCGCATTGTTGCTTCCAGGAAATTCCAATCTCACGGCATGATTTCGTGAAATTTGTCAGCGTGCGAGCAACAAGAAAATGCCGCTGAAAGGCTCGCAGCACGAAGCCTGAAGATGATCTGATCTAAGCTCTGCTCGCGCTGCCATCGCTCGTCAACACATCCTTTCACGGGTCTGGATCGAGAATTTGCATACTCATGCAAAGCAAACAGCTAAGCAGACAAACAGGTCCGTGAGTAAACTCGCAAAGTCGAAAAACGGAAGCATCACGTGACACGGCAGCACGGTAGGAATGCGGAAACATGCAACAGTGGCTCTTAAAACCCGTGCCCGCACTATCCCGCCCGCAGCCGATGAGCCGCTGTAATGTACGTTGCGAGCTGTTGTGTTGTGGCGGGATGAAAAAAAAAGAGAGCACGTACCGGGCGGACGGCAACCCAACCCGTGCTCTTCTGGCTGACAAAATTATACACGAATGACTGGACGTGTTTGGGTTGCAAAATGACGAGCAACAATATGCATTCGGAGGTTCGTACTCGATAGCTTTCCCAGTAAGAGTTATATATGGGTGGGTAAGCCGTTTATGTGTGTGGGTGTGTTTTTTTTTCCTTCTGTCCACTTAAGGCCATTTTATCAGCCCAACTAGATCGGAATGCCTCCCAACGGGGTGATAGAAAAGGGGGATTTTTTCGAACTAAAATCACCGGAAAACCACCGGAGCTGACCTGATTCGAAGCGTACCAATTGACCGATTGGGTTTGGTGCACTGATTGAGTGAGCGGTTTCATTACGGCGGCATAAATTGTATCGCATTGGCAACTAATTAACCAGTGTCAGTCTGTATGCCATGCGGACCATGCAAAAAAACAAGATTTTCACTAATAAATTGATAAAAACCGCAAATTCTGTTCCGCTAGACGGCTGAATTTTTCTGTTGCAAAGCAAATGAAAACAATATGGGTTTAGCAGACACTGATAAATGAACTTAGGGAATTTAATAGTCATTGCTGGAATGCTCAAACGTAAGTATAATGTTGGGTTTTTCATTATGAAACCTGAAGGGCCTGCTGCGTGGTTCATCTTTACCAAATCTTAAATTTACATTCATTTTATCCTTGATTTTTTGTGTAAATAATGCTTCGTATATCCAAAGCAATTATTTCAGTTAGCAATGTTATGAATAAAATATGTCCTATACTTAAAAAGCATATTTAATTTAGCTAAAATAGATAACTCGGATCCTGGTTTTGTCTAAAACGAAATATTTATCTTTTTTTACATCAAAACAATTGATTGCTTATTTACGAAATGATTACACAACGAACGGATAATGATTAAACCGATGGAAGCGAATGCATCCATAAATGCTTGCCATTTACTTCACAAGTGTGGCAATTCTCCACCAACATGCTGCCAAAAAGTATGCTGAAGTATCTAAAAGTATCCATGAAAGCCGACGCAGAGAAAATATCCACAAATTTCCAATAATTTAACGTAATAACGTCCTTTGGTGATATCTATGAAACACGAACAAGGAAAGAATTCCAAAAGAATTGCAAAAAAAAAGGAAATCATGGCGCATACACTACAATAATAACAAAAAAAAAAGGAGGTGACAAAGTAAACACATCACACAGGTGTAGAATGGCCGATTTAAAGAACGCACTTTTGAAGGACAAATTTTCACTTGTTTCATTGTTCACACCGGATGGTGGGATGAACGGAACGGAAGGCACCGGCCGCGGTATGGCCGGAGGTATGCATGGGAAGCATAAAGTCATTCAGTCACCAATACAAGCACCAATCATTCGGTAAGCGATTTTTCCAGAGCCCCAAACTTTCCGAACCGTACCGCACAATGGAGCAGGATAGGAGCGTTCGGGAGAAAGAACGCACACAGCCGCACAGCACAGTCTGTACAGGTCCCTACAGAATTATGTTGGTGTTGAGGTAGTACAATAAAGAGTCCGTCGCAACATGAATTCACTCATGTGTGGGTGTGTTGAAAGTCGTATTAATCGAGCAACCAAAAAAAAAAAAGGAGAAAAATTACGCACGCACACTACGAAGCGTTTATATTCACCCGTGTCCTTTTCACGGTTGCGGTGCGTTCATCTGGCGAGTGTTCATCGGTAAACGCGTTGATCGTTTTATCATAGGACTTGATATCGCATCACACGCATTTAGCATAGACCTTGATATTTGTTAGCAATTGTGATGGGTTTATAATGAGAATATTAGTGAAGAAGTATTAGAAGAAAAGGACAATAAAAAGTGAACGTCAACAGTCTCCTTCAGTAAATGTTAAACTTTAATTGATATACAACACGGTCAAAACTGCGAATTGAAGCAGTATCATAAAACACTAAAGTAATAAAATGAAACATGTGAAAAACATTCAAACTATCGAATAAAAAATCGACAAGTCTTTAGGTACACAAATAGGACACATCGCTTGTATAGTGCATAGTGTATAGTTTGACTACTCCTTATTTAGATAACCTTTTTTCTTACCCTAAAGTTCAGAATGTAATATCTTGACATTATGTTTCTATTCTTGTTCTTGAAATCATTATCATTATTATTATCCAGGCCTTAATAATCAATTATCCAGCAAAAAGTTTTATAATATTATATTTTTTAAAAATCACCACCTAGTTCAAGAGATGTTCTACGCGCTCAAAACGATCAAACAATTCCTTTAAAGTTTCATGATTTTTTTTTTCAACACATTCCTTTAACTCAAATGTATTAAGTTGTGTAACAAGGTGTGTTTTAGAAAGATACATGCTTCAACCTTCTTGCAACCTAACTACGAATAGCTAAATCTCTCACTTCACCCACGGAACATATTCTACCAGCTGGGTAATGGTGTTAGTAGAACATCGTACGCAGTGCATGTTTGTGTGTGGGTGGCCGTGATTTCAAAACGGGGTTTCTTTTGTTCTACATCTCGCAGGAGACACATTGGCAAGGGCATTGGGCAAAAGGAAAAGAAAAAAGTGCACGACTAGTTGTTTCATTTGTTTGATGTACAATAAAAAAACGACGACAAATGTTTTCCAAATTCGAATCTGTGGTTTGTGAAAACTCATCATTTATAGTACACTATTTTACAAATGCAAATAAAAACCGATATTAAAGAAACAATAGTGTTAAATGTTAACTTTTCCAAAAATACCAGAACGACACAACATCTCATTGTAACATAATGAAAACCCTATGAAAAAAACATACATTAACTGAAAGAACTGTAGATCAAATTTGTCCTTACTGTTGCACTCAGCTGTATCTTATTACCTTTTCCATTAAACGTTGCTAACTGCTGTAGATTCGCAGCCTAGCCACCATTCAGTCCAAAGCTGGACGGGCAGAGAAAGGATATCCTCACAGCTCACTATGCACGCATTTCGAACGCTCACTCGTTTAACAGCCTTACACACGCACGCACACACACCCAGAGAATCGAGTTGGCTCTTTTTTCTCACATATTCTCACCATTCATTAACAGTGAGCTGTGCACAGCTATCCGCTACTCGTTGGATGTACACAGGTTTACGGCGTCCAGACGCGTATGGCAACGAAACAGGCACATTCACACACTTACACACGCACACACGCACGCACGCGAGCAGGATCAAACATCCAATAAACTTTGCAGCACCAGCTTGCGTTTAGTGTGCTAAACCAGTCATACAGTAAGCTAGCTCACACGCAACGCTCACCGTCACACGATTCATCTCGATCGCTGCAAAAAAGCCTATCGTCGCCGTTGGGCACACACTTTGTCGCTCCGTTACACTCGTTCCTCAAACATATGCTTGCATGCCGCACCAACAATTGTGGCTGTTTTAAGATTTTCCGTGTAGCAACACATCGACGTGAGCCACAACGCTCACTTGGGTTGGGGCATTTTTTTTCCGCGCGCTCACACAGCGCACTCACGCGGTCCGGTCTCCGGGTGCGCTAGGTTTCGCAATTTCCATTCGTCCTCCATTCTCCGCGTTCGGGCAGGTTCGTTCGGTCGTATGCGAATGGTCATGAACGGACCGTGCTGGGGGTTATTTTATTTGCTATTCAAATCTAAATATCTTTTAGCCCCACTTGCGTTTTCCAGCGCGTGTAGTGTATATCTTTTTTTCCTTAGGGAACTTTTTTTTTGCTGCTGGTTGTTTCGCAACCCCGGGAGCACACTTGTTGGTAAGGGCTACTAATTTTATTATACTACACTCACTGCTCTCAATTTGTCGCTTTTTTGCCTATACTTTCGCTCACACTTACTGCACATTTTTCTCACATTTTCACTATTTCTCTCACTTTCTTTTTTTTTGCCTTTTTTACCTTACTTTCGGCCTCTCGCTCTATCACACACACTCACACGCTTTTTTTTCTTTATTCTTAACTTCTCGGGTTTATTTGCTGTAATTAAATCAATCGCACTAGTATTTTCACCATAGCGCGTAGGTGTGAGAAGGTGGATCGACCGTAAGCAATTCCACAAACGCTATACTGTTGGAAAAGGGGGTTAAATCAAGCAGACCATTAAATATACACGTTAAACAAAGGTTCGTATAGTTCAATTAAGGTTCAAAGTCAATTATTAATCAAACCCATGCAAACGCACTATTCTCTCTTAAGTTTTTAACACTGAATGCTACAGTACAGAATAATCAAGATATTTTCTTTATCTTTGATTCGAGCATTCATATTTTCATTTCAATAAAAGTTGAGATTAAAGATAAAGATTCACATCGTCTTTGCAGCGAAATCAATGCTAATTTCGTGACAGAACAACTTCTTCACGTACGCAGCCAGTTTGCTCGACAGATCTACCAGGCGCCTCCATCAGAAAAGAATTTTTTGTCGACACACTGGTTGCTTCCATGCGGTCTCACTTGCTACCAATCAAGGTTTGTATGGTGAAATAACTTTCCGGGGTTATAGCCGAACGTGGCGTTGTTTCATTGTTTCTATATACGGTTTCAAAATAAGGCTATTTCGCATTAACGGTTCACGTTCTTGGCTAAATTAATGCTCATCAATAAACGCCTGACCATTGCACCGCGGCTAATCTCCATTGGCACCGAAGGATACGTTCACCATTCCGCCTCGCTCAACTCATTTCTTCGCAAACAAAACGAAAAAAAAAACCGACACACATTTTCATCACCTGTACAACACCAATTGTATCCAGCGCGTTAAGGACACACGTTCTCACGCATTCTTTTCGGCACGTTCCTTGCCTCCGGGACACCCCGGGGAAAAGCACTTTTCACTCACGCACTCCACCCACACACCGTTCGGCCATTCCATTTTGGGGGTATTTCGTTGTTCAGCACCTCACATCAGTCCAAAACGGGCTTGGAAGCAGGTTGCCCATTCATGGTTCTTTCTTTTCTTTTCCGCACGCACATGCTCTCTTCTTTTCGCTCCTCACTCTTGGTCACTTTCATTCACCAGCCACCAGCTCATTTTCCACCTTTTCGGATCGGTTTCAACCGAGCAGAAGCTGTCTGCACCGAAGGAAAGCAGCTTTTCGGAGTTGGCCCAGCAAACTAGCCCGATGCTTTTCGTGAGGTACGCAAATCCCGTTTGCGGGATGTGCTGGAAAACTCCTAACGCAACGTTTGAATCAAACTTTGATAAGAACTTTTTTTTTCTTGCTACAGCTCGCTTATCTTGCGAGCCCCAGCCAAGTGGTTGGAATTTTCTTCTTGTTTTACAGGGTGGATCCTACATCCAAACGGTTCGGCGGTGCGAGCCGTCTCCACCCTCGTCCCGGTGGAGCTATGCTCATTTCTGTGCTCGATGGCGGAGTTTTCCCATCGTAGTTTGTTCAGCGCTTTACATCCCACTTTTGGCTCACTTGTTTCTTCTCTTAACGCCCGTTCGACCGTGAAAATGATAAAGGAAAAGAGTATACCCTCACTGCACACATATATATTTAAAGCATTAAGTAACAAATCTATACAAAAACAACAGCACGACTCTAAACCGGAACACCAACTGGGACGGTAGCTCCCGGAGTGATGCTGCCACACTGGGTTTGCCCTGTTTTTTCGTGCCGAAGCCCCGAACCGAATCTCGAGCGAAATTTCGGGCGCATCCCCGAAGCCACTACCCGAACACTGACGCACGCTTTACCCACCCATACACTCGCACCCGTTTCGGTCGCACTTTCTCTCGTTTGTGCCACGGTTGGCATCCGTAGCCATCTCGGAAGTCGGGCATTAGGTCGTCCGATCACGCGACGCTGACGACAAGGACGCTCACACACACACACACACACACACCGCACGATCCGTTTCGGGGTGTTTTCGGTTCGGCCCGTTCGGGTGCACAGGACGAGATCCCATTCATTTTCATTCCCGCCAGGGTTCCGGTGCCGTAGCGCTGTATTAGTACAATGGCTGGTGTAGGGTTTTTTAGTACAACCGCTCCAGCTCCAGGATGGACATGTGAGAGGTGTTCGTTCTTGCTCGCACCTACAAGGTGTTCAGTTGGCCATCATCCTCTCTGTCGAGCGTCCCGCTCGAGCTCAAGTGCACCTGCGCCACGGCCCGGATGCCCGAAAGCCCCGAGTAAAAGGACGACCGAATGTACTTCGGCGCGTACTCAGAGAATGTAGGAGAAAAGGTCCATTGCGAACGAACACCAACAAACGGGAAAACCCGCTGTTGAACGTCACAAAGAGCAACGTTGGGGATGGTCACCCCGTTCATTCGCATGTTCGGCTGTGTTAGTGCAGGCATAAATACCGAGACGCAACCACATTGCCATGTGTTTGTGTGTGGCTACTCTACGGGGGTTTTAGTATGCTTGTTGCTCGATGACAACGATTCCTTCTCAACAAGTTTCCGAGCTCGATTCATAAAACGGATTCATCAGTACTCAGCCGTTCCGGTAAATCCATGCGATTGAGTTCCACCACCAGTGTGAGTGGTCTTACTGGGATCGCGCGAGTTACTTGCGGTGGTAAACTGATATAAATGAAAGATTTCCGGAGAGCAAAAAAGCAACAAAAAAATCATTTAACTTTAACAAAATCCTGGTAAACTTTTCCACCTTTAATCGCACTTATTTTTCAAACAAACTCTCCACAAATAACAAAGTTTCTCCAAAAAACAATTTCCCATTTTCTTTTCGCGATACAAATGTAGCGAAATTAAATACTCAACATGCTACTAGCCCGCTGCCTGTTTACCACTCACGTGACCAATGTTTCAAACAGTACTTCCATTGTTTCCGAACTGGTCGAGAAAATCGCTGCTTAGTGTTGTTCATTTGAGGAAGGAAGGCAAGAGAAAAAAAACCTCCCCTCCAACGCCGAATACCGGATGCGTTAGTACAATGATGGGTAATGTAAGGTAAATTACACCATTACGACGCTCCCCCCTCGAGACTGTTCCGCCAGAAGCCATGGGAAAACCCTTGGCGAGCAAGAACCCTTTCTCGTAACAACAGAACCCGCCAACAAAGAGGGTGAGGTCTTATGGAGAGGAGAGAGGGACCAGCAGCGACACAAGTATTGGCATTTCGTTTCAACACCAGTCAAACGGCTACGGAGTAATAAAATTAGAAATTCAAATTTCTTTTCCTCTTTTTTTCTGTTCCGTTGCTCGCTCGTTTTCCTGCTTCGTGGCTCGTTCCCGGCTGCTTCCTGTTGATTTGTGCTGTGCGGGGGAAAAAGGTTGAGAACTTGCCATCCAACGTTTGCTTGTTGAGCTCCCTTCATTCCAAAACGAAGCAGCAACACATTCGAATTCTTCGAGATCAATCTTCTTGCTGCTGGACATTTTGCTGATATGCGGAAGTCGTCGAGACTGTCATTTCATCGCTTCTTTTTTTTATTTTTCCCCGAATTGCCCGGTGCTATAAAAAGGCGGTAAAAATAACTCTACCACCGCACGCCCGCTGGAGAATATTGTTTAATATTACTTAAAATTGCACGCCACCAGACTAACCCACTCACACATCTTGCCAGCTGTACTACTTTCATGTTTGGAATGTGAAATTTAGTGCTTCCTATTTTGTGCGGCAGTCGTTTTTATTGCATACTTTAGAAGAAGCTTCCAATAGTAATTGTTAGAAGCATTTAATTCACCAACTGTTAATAGAATAATTAGAAATTTTCTGTATAAATTAAATAAATTACAGTTTATCGCTGCTTTAGGTTTTCTGGAACTTGTGGAACTCTGGAGCTTAAGTTTAGGATTTCGCCAAAAAATTACCACGTGTACTCTACTTTATATGTGTAATAGTTTGTATTGGATTATTTTACTTTTCGTATTGTTTTATGGAACTAAAATGCACAGTTTTTTTTATATTAGAAGGGATTAAACGCATTGTGAGAGGTGTTGTGTTATACATTTTTCAGCAAAGGTCGGATATAAAAACACTATCCGCATGTACCAAATCATAGGAAATTATTCAAATATTGAGAATTACCAACGCTACATTTGAGGAATGTCATCACTTTTACATCGATTTAGATTAACCCCATAAGTTTAAAATGGAAATTTTTAATTTTTGGACATTTGAAATATTTTTTTCCTGATATAACAAAATGAGACTCCACCCTAACATTGATGCTTCTCTAATTAACTGAAAGTAAAATGCAAGGAGTAATAATGATTAAAAATAAACAATTTGGAAATTCATAAGTATATAATTACCGAATTATTCTTTTTCATAACTCCTACCTCATTACCCTGTGCGTAACTCAGCAGGATTTTAATTCTTTCTAATTGATTGATTTGTATTCCGTTTAACAGAACCACTGTACCGCATATGCGCACAGGCTTCTGCCATATATTTTCTCGTCATCAAGGAAACTTCCATTCGCACTATCCACCGGCTCCGGCATACGCCACAGAGATATTCACTCCGGAAGGACTGGAAGCAACAACAACACCAGGCAGTTACCACCCGGCAAACGATTGAGATCCCCCGAAAGCGTGGATTGGGCCTTCCCCGTTTAAACAAACCGGAACCGCAACCTACCGCGAAATGCGAATGAAGCACTCGCGTGGCCAACCCATCCAAATCCAGTAATGGGCATTAGGGCGGACTCTCGGTTCGAAAAGCAATTTACTACGTTAATTTACCTTCCGCTCATCGTCTCATCGTAACGAACCGTGTGTCGAAAATCGAACCGAAAGCACTATATTCCGCAAATCGGAACGGTTACACCGCGCCGGAACGGTTGGTTCCCGGGTCGCCGGGTGGGATGGGGTGTGTGGGCGTTTGGGGCGGGATAGCCTCCCGGCGTGACTGCACCCGCGCACACACTTTTATTTTTCTCACGTGCTTCCACCGAACCGTTGCGAACCGATGGAGATGTAACATGTAACCACACGCTGATAAAAAAAAATTGCTTTGAGAAAATGGAGAAAACGCAAACCCGGAAAAAGAAAAATCGAATGTTGTTTTTTTGTTCGCTCTTTCTTCGGCTTCCCAGCACTTCCTCTCCGTGCTCAACGCCAACGTCCCGCTTTCTTTAAACGTGGTTCACCACAAATTGTGAAGGCTTAAGGCCTCGAGAAACGTTTCCGAAACCCTCCCCGGGTGCGCTAGTTGAACATCTGGCATTCTGGCAGTGGCAGTGGATTCGGCCCACCCCACCAACCGCGTCCGCGTTTCTCATCCCCCCCCCCCCTTTTTTCTCACCAACGGCGGCTTAACGGTTGGTGTAAAAAGTTATGGCTGTTCGAATGGGGGCACGTTTTATGGGCAACTTAATTAGGCTCCGTTTATGTGGCGTCCGTTGAATAAATGATTGAGGATCGGTGTGTTTGTGTGGTGTTGGCAGTGTGCTAGTGGGTGTGTACGAAAGTGTACATTACGAGATAGCACTAAGTAAGATAAACAAGTACCGCCACACGGCAGGATCCAAGCAAATATATAGGTTATTTCGTTCCCTGAATCCCAAGGTGCTGAATTTTAAGCTTCTTTGTTAAACAATTAGACTGACCGTTCGATGAGGCTACGCTAATAAATTTTATCTGCATGTTTGCAAGATTGAAACAAACCAGTAAGCCCGATCCCCCCTCCCTTCCCATTTTGGATAACACTCTTTTGATACGAACAATTCCAAACATTCCTTTGAAATTGTCGGAAGGACTTTTGCGAGATAAACAAACAGCACTAGTGCATGGGGGAAGGTCTGGTTCCCGTCTTTGCTGGTCTTATTTGGGCAGCAAAACTAAACCAACCCACAAATTTCAAAATGAACCATTCCATAAAAGGGCCACTTTGAAACACATTTAAAGCAACTCTTACCTACCGTTTCGCACCACCCGGCTCACACACACACACAGTTTGTGAAAAAACCCATCACGACGTAAAAGCCATTCTACAACGCAGGCTTCACCAAGCGACCGGGCCCAGTGATAAGGGAAGCCACCGCCGGAAACAAACAAAACGCAAAACCCGAAAAACCGAGCGTAACTTAATTCCCACACCGGTCCGGCTCCCAAGTGGCTGCGTACTTTACACAAACAAATTCCCAGCACAAAACCGTTGCTTGCACTAAGAGTGTAGCGTGTGAACCGATGGAAGAAAACACTTGAGAAAAAGCCGCTCGCTTCAGATATCGCTTGGCTTCCGAGGCACGTACCGGCAGTTCACACTCTCTATCCGAGACACAAGCACAACGAGCAGGAACGAGAGAGGAGGGTTTTTTTTTTGTTTGACTGTTGGGCGAGTTCGGGAATGGAATGAAAAGAAACAAAACACAACATTCTACCCCGTACTTGCCGGAAGTTTCCTCATGGGGAATTTTTTTTTGTTCGTTTTCCGCTTCCAGGTTTCCAACTAATCCAACATTCTGCCATCCCGGATTGCCTGGCCCGCCCTGACCTAATTAAACCATTTATAAAATCGCACATTTTTCGACACCGCCAGGATGTATGTGTAGGTGTGTGTGGGTGTGTTCGGCGGCCAGACCAGACAGGAAGGATGGGAAAGTTTTGCCTTCCCTTTCGAGCAGCGAAAACACATCGAGTTACGCCATCTTCCGGGTGTTCCCTCTCGAAACTTAATTAAAATTGAACAGTTTAAAAATTCCATTTCAAACACACGTTAGCACCGCTGTACTTGCCACTTGCCAATAATGGGAGCTCACACCCGGAGGTAACCGGAGCCGGGAACCATTCTTCCTTCCGGCCCTTCTTACTGATCCACCGAACTGTGCACGAATCTCTCCACAGTTCGGAGTTTTTTGATTGAGAATGTTCAGATAATATATGTTTGGCATACACCAGTTGGCAAAAGCACACTGAAACTAGCAACACGCGCACACATGTGAAGGTGTAACATGTGACCCCCCCGCTGTTTGATCTATTCACACTGTTGTGCCACTTTTTTGGATCCGGCACCCAAAACCAAAGGCACGTCCCAGTTTGTCTCCATTAGTGCATATGCGTATAACCGTCGGAGAAATACGACCACCGAACGGTACAGGGAATGTAACGCATCCGGCAGCAACGTAGGAATGTTGTTCTGCTTTATTACCATCGTGGCCCAACCAGCACCCGCTACAAAATGTCACCCGAATGCCCCACGGGGCCGTGCATCTCGGAACGGATGCAACGGAGACTGTTCCGTCTGCCTGTTAGCTTTCGCCGCTTCACTCATCCCGCCACCTTCTCTTTTGTCTTTTTGTTGACATCCGCATCGTGCGCTCTTTCGCACGCACGCAACGGTGGTGTAATGAATTTACGACCCAGACACATTTTTAGCACCATGCAACCAGCCCCCGGAGCGATCAGTGCAGCTTTCGACGAAAGTTCAATTTGCATTCGGTATTAAGTTGACTGAGAGTGAGAAGTTTTCGCCAAATAGTAATCAAACACCCGTAACCCGTAACCGTTCCGCCATCCGGACGGATGGTGCGGAAAGATGTACCATCCGCTACCGTTGGTCTGGGAAAGTGGTTCAGTAGTTTATTTGCGATAGTTTTCAAATATGCATGCAGTTTTCCAAACGATCCGCAATAGCGCCCGAAGCGGATAAGCTGATGGAGATGATGCCAGTCGCTTCGGGTTACGTGCACTGAACAAACACACTTTCGTAGGTAATGGTTGTTTTTGACCTGAATCTGCAGAGTTTTAAAAGTTGGTACAAGGTAAAAATTGTCAAAGGGGAAATAATCAACATTGACTTTAATAACAGTATAAAACTTTAAAAACAATCTTACAATAGAATTGTGTACATACCGGGTGGTTTGGTAAATTATGTTAATTGTTATGTTAATATTTTTTTTTTACTTTTTTTAGGATGTTGTCTGTTTCATGTGTTAACAAACATTCGTTCAACTTGTTTCTTGCCTTTCTGTCATAATATACACTTCATTAAAGCCCTTAGCAACATACTTACTCACTTACTTACTTACTTACTTACTTACTTACTTACTTACTTACTTACTTACTTACTTACTTACTTACTTACTTACTTACTTACTTACTTACTTACTTACTTACTTACTTACTTACTTACTTACTTACTTACTTACTTACTTACTTACTTACTTACTTACTTACTTACTTACTTACTTACTTACTTACTTACTTACTTACTTACTTACTTACTTACTTACTTACTTACTTACTTACTTACTTACTTACTTACTTACTTACTTACTTACTTACTTACTTACTTACTTACTTACTTACTTACTTACTTACTTACTTACTTACTTACTTACTTACTTACTTACTTACTTACTTACTTACTTACTTACTTACTTACTTACTTACTTACTTACTTACTTACTTACTCACTCACTTACTTGCAAAACTACGTTTCCGAACTTACGGATCGATCTTCATCAAATAATACAACATTCAGACTTTCCTTTGTAGTGCGTTCAAGAGGATTTTTAGCGTTTGATTTAGATCGTTGGGTGCCTCATTTGTAATTAACATATAAATTAAAATTCCAAACATGAACAATCCAATTAGGTTGCAAATTCCGGCAATGCGACCAAACGATATATTGCTAGAACCTTAGGTCTTCTCACAACTGAATCGTACTCTCGAACGCAGTATTGTCTGTCTATCTGGCTGTAAAACTAAATAATACTGTCAAATGGTAGGACAATGTATTAGTAAGGTTCGTAAAAATCCTAGCATAATGAACAGCAGATGTCTGATTAAAATATGATTAATAAAAGATTATTGTTTCCTTATGCTTATGAACCAATGTTTTGCTTTGCGCAAACTGCACAAAAACCAGTAACAAAGAGCCGTTCAAAGTCTTTGGCCCCCCAAAACACACGACCTTAATGCGCCTCGCCTACGTCGTAAATCAGACGTCCCATTATGCTCCCAAAGCGTTGCCAACGAAAAACGTTAACTCGCAGCCCAACAGTCAGTTTTAGCAAGATAAAAAATACTAATGCAAGGATGCAGTAAACACTATCGGATCACCCATCTTACTTGATGCCTATTTCGTGACCATCGAGATTCTTCCCAACTGCTGCCGTTTGTGGTTCACATCGCCAAACACGGATAAGCCACGGATGCCGTTTGCCCACGATAGCGTTCCATTGCCACTCGATTTAGCTGGCGTTAACATTCTGCACTTTTCCAATGTACTGCACCTCATGCACTGCGAGATTGCGAGACAGCCGTAGACACAAGCTCTAGCTCACATATCATCATGATATTGTAAAGTTAGCAAAGAAAGAAAATTCGCTTAATGTTACGACAAACGGTCTCCACCGCGGCGTTAGGCAGCCGCTTTTTTAACCCAAGAAACGAACGAACAACCCGAAATAGATTGTGAAAAATAAAGCCCCCCCCCCCACTGTTTTCCTGCTCCTACTCACAATCCGCCTAACCGTCGATTGATTTCATTCCGTTTTTATTCCTTTTCAGCGAAAAATCCACTAACGAACAGTAACAAACGCAAATAAATATTCCAGCCCAGCTCGTACCGCAAATCTACGACCGTAGAATAATAGTCCACTTTTGAGTTTTCCTTAATGCAGCGCTTCATAAATTCTGCTGTCGTTTTATTCGCAATGCAACCACCGCATATAAAAAAAGAGAGAAAAGTTTTCTCCGCGATGGTTCCACCATTTGAAGCTGGCGGCCGCTAGCAGCTAGTCAGTGAAGCCACATTGGCACCATCCCAGCATCGCGTGCTCCAGATATGCTTACGGAGCCGATGCACCGAGGCTGACTTTTGGGGCGATGGAAAATCCTCTGCCCACCGACCATATGCATTGTGGTCGAATCGGTAATGCTTTTTGTTCTACTTCGACCATAACTTCTGGGCTGAGTAAAGTGTGGGAAATTTTCAGTGGACGACGTTCTTTCTCCGTCATAGCTGTTTTTCATGCCTCTTTTTTGTTGCTAGTGCCAACATGCAGTCCGTTAAAGGTTTCCGAAATACATTGCCGGAAATAAACGTGGTTACAGTATTCCTTCCGTTACTACTTCTCGGTTGGAGTGTGGTTGTGCTTCTAGCGCAGCGCGCCATGAATATTTTCCCAACTTTGTGCAGATATTTCAAAATTTGGCCGCTTTGCTGCGGTATCCCTGTTGTGTGAAATGATAAAAATGATATCTTTAAGATGCTTTGGAAGATGTTTCGTGTATGTGCGATACAAAAAATGCTGAGCATCATTCAATATTTTTGTAAACTAATATAGTGAAATATATTGCAATCCAACCATGAAATAGAATGCTACGTAAAACAACGAACGCAATAAAGGAACTCAATGAAAAAAGTGAAGCAAACTTCCTTCATTTTATGCCTACTCAAGGACGTAGCAAATGAAGAAAGAATAAGTTTTGTAAACTAGGTGCCAAAGTACAGCCGCAATGGCTATGAAAAACTTTTGAAAAATTCGCGTGAAATACTCAACAACACTCACACATACGACAATCGGGCGTTAAAAAAAAGCTCCCCAAAACGAAAGGGCGCTGCAAAATTCTCGCCCCCCTCCCACGGGTAGACCGTCTGCATAATGAAAAACTAGTTCCATACCATCGTCGGCACATAAGCACGTATAAGCGGCACAGTGCAGTTGCAGATGCACTCGACATCTGCTGCAGAGCGTTCCACAACCAAGCGGGCGGAATTCTCTTCCGTCCCGATGCTATCGTTTTTCAGGGTGGGTTCGCCAAAGTTTGCTGCATAAATTCAGCCTGGTAATACAGCAGCTTATTTCGTGCAAAACGATACGTTCCGGGCTGTTCTGCTTTTGAAATGATCGCTATGAATCGAGCGGCGGTAGGTCGGGTGTGAAGTGGGTGGGTTACTCAACAGGAAGGAGCGAAAAAAAAAAAATACCACCAGACCGAGTGGAAAAACCCCCATTGCGTAGAGTACGGTTGAAAAGGGAGCAAACAAATTATTACACGCCTTATTATGCACAAAATTTGCACTACAGAATGTGCAAAAGCAATAGTTCACCACTCGTAAGCACATATTGGGTGAATATTTGACAAGTGGCAGGGATGCAACCTCATTCGAATGGTAATATACTTGTTGTTGGGGTGTTCACCCGACACTAAGCATTACCAAGCTGTGGCGGGATATTGTTCACGTTCGACAACATACTTCCGTGTGAATGGCAATGGCAAGTCGGCATTGGCAGCAAAAATAAATGGGAACGAATCTGTTTTGCATGCCAATAAGTTAGTTTAAAAAATGTGAGTGGTTTATTTGCTTTTAAAGGACTGTGCAAGAAATATTGTTTGTTGCAGCCACATTGTAATGTTTACAATAATGGATTGATCATGTTTCAGTAATTTTATTGTTGTTTTATATTATATCAATATTTGGAGGATGTAGAGAATTATTTCACTACTAAATGAACAAAAAATACAGTGGAACTTGCTTGAAAGATTGCTTGCTTCCGAGTTGAACATCTTTTAATTTTGTCTCTTCCTTGATGTACAAAGTTTTGCTATCATTAAGATCTATGTGGGGCGACCCGATGCTGAATTGGATAGCGGAGTCGGTTCACGACAAGACCGGTACGAAATCCTTTCTGGACAAATTCCCCGCTTCATAGGATAAACTACCCGATTACAGATTAAAAATGACTCCTAAGCTTGTAGTGCCACTAAAGAAGGGGGGACGATGTTTTGAAATCACGTGCTGTTTATTCGTCACTGTGATTATTTGCTTCCCGTCAAACCAATCTGTCCAAACAATTACATCAGTCGCGTAGGACTGTCTGTCTGCTTATGGGACAGTTCATAAAACCATCAAACATCTATCCACGCAAAGTCTCCCTTGGGGAAGGCTAACGATAAGGACAACCACCTGCTATTAACATCGAGTTAGCACAGGCCTATATCGATACATGTTTGTATTTGTGTTGCTGTATGGTTTATTTCGGGCTCGTCTGTTTTTTTTAAATATATTTCCCTTGAAGTCCTGATTTGCTTTCGACACTGTGTAAAGCAAGTACTCAACACAGCCCTGATCCCTTTACCTTAACAGATGTGCGTGCAAACATTTGCTGGTCTACATTTATCATATCAACATCGCCCACCCACCCACCCACTGGGTAAAGATCAATCCGAAACATGCGTAAACCTGTCGCTGGTACACGCAATCGTTCACGCCTCACACGCTCATGTTCAACCCTGTTCACATTGCGTCAATGAGCGTGTGTTCCGCGGCCCTACCCAGCGCCCCCTCCCAGCATCGTCCACCTTTTCGGCAGGTAGCACAAGTTTGCGTGAAAATATGACACATCGTTTGTATTTTAATGGCCTCGTAAAGCAGGATGACGCTCTCTTACCTGGTTTTGCTCCCCTTCTTAGGTAATATGTTTCGTTGGCACCAGGCCGAGGTGGGGGCCGTAGTGGGGTAGGCGCGAAAAAGCAGGAGCCACCAAAGTTATGCAAGGAACTGTCGTGAAAGCACAAACGGTGCTAAATTTCTACGGAATCTGTTGACACGTGCGTGGAGGCACAAAACCATACTTGCCGAAGAGTAAGCAAAATCATGTTTCTTCATCACGGTGTGTTTCTTTTCACACGGCCTGTTTTCTTGTGGTTGTTGCTTTTCTGTTTTTACATCACACGCAAAATGCTCCACCCTCGGATGCGCACCATCCTAGGCAGCATCCCAAAAGAGGGGCTATGAAAATTTTATGCGTGATTAAAAATTAAAGCCGCTGATATGTTTATATTCGCCTCTGAGATCGCGAGAGCTAACCCGTTCGCTTCCCTTCCACCTTCTTTCCAACAACACCCTTGTGTTCCGTTCGAAACGGATCCTTGTTGTGGACAGGATGCCACCCGTACGCGCCAGCCGCTCGAGCGATCATGTAATGGGGTGAAAATAGCAAAAATAAATTGCACACGATCGCGCACAGGTCTAAATTATTGCCCACAAATGCGTAGCAACGATAAATCATAAATCGCGCAGAAGACATTTTCTTCGCCATTTTCAACGCCTCCATTGCTTACGACCCCCGAACGCCTCCGTGCCGTAGCGCCTGAACGAGAACGCATGACGACAAGAAGATTCAGGCAGGTGGAAAAATACACACTTACAAATACACGCACATTTTCATAACCTTTTTCGGGCAATTGTGGAAAACAGCGGAGGGTGGAAAAGTTTCCATCTGCCTAACGAAAATCGGGCTGTCAACAGGCCGGGCACGCGGTTAACTTCCCTTGCTGGATGTTGGTGAATTGCATTGCACGTCACTGTGGTTCACCCTCTCGCATCCATCGATTAAGTTTTCACGCAACCGTGTCGACCAAACACTGGCACTGACGACGCCTTTTCAAGGATGATCTCTGATCCGCTGCTGGCATGCTAATATCGTTACTTGTCAGGAGCTTACGAAGGAGAGATATATAATGCGCCGGCTGCCCGGGAAGACCACAACGTACCGTATCGTTCACAAAACCCACACATACTTTGTTCCACCATCTCCACCGCCACTGGAACACTTCCCGGCAACAGCGAATGATGAATAGCACTAATGGTTAATGGACTGCATCCATCAACATCCGTTGCGTTGCAATATGGTTGATGGTGTTGAAAGTGCATTTGCATCGTCCCACCAACTACTCCTTTTCACCGATATGCAAACTGCGGTCGGAAGTGGAACGCAGGTTAAAAACTTACCCATTATTAAACCATTACGGATTTACGGTAAAGCCTTCGCTGCTGAAGGCGGTCTGCGCTGCAATATTTAACCTAATTAGGCCGAGTATAAATTTTTAAGTAATCTCGCTCCAAACCGCCATCCGTTCGAGTATCGTGTGTTTGATTTCTGTGACCGGACATGCCTGGTGCAGTAAGCGCCTTTCGTGCGATGGAAGTAAGGAGTATAACAAGGTAGAGATGAGATCGTTACTTTAGAACGTTTGGTAGAACTTTACACTTTTGAAATTAATTATTCAAATTCGTAGATCAACTCTTATCTCGACCAGTGCATTCATATTCTACCTATCTTCGTAAACTGCTGTGTATATGTTCTTTGACCTACAAAAACCTTGTGGAAATACTGTAAATAACGTATTCTACTATTTTAACTTAAAAACTAAATAAAACTAATATTATCAATTCGAACTATTCAATGCAATTGTTGCGTACTTTGTTTGCGTAGAGTCGTATATTTTCCCAATACAATTTTTTACTAACTCCATTTCCAGACATAAAAACTGACCTTATGATAAAAACTGACAAATTTTCAGGATTATTTTGTACAACTGTTGTGAACATCTGCATTACATAGTGTTGCAGTTGAATTATGAAATTTCAAAATCTTATCTTAATCTCAAAAACTTATACATATTGCCAATAAAATTTTGAATGTAAAACCCTGTAATTAGAAGAGCCTCTACTTAGTGTAAGTGTGAAATTTATCTTCCTTTTTTGGGCCTTTACAAGAAGAAATCGGTTCTGTGTGTAGCTTTCACAAGTCACATATTTGCAAAAGCTTTCTAGTAATTTGCTTAACTTGTATTCAATAATACATAATTTTACATAATAAACATAATTTTCAACATTTTCCATTAAGTTTGTTGTCCCTGACCTTTAGAAACCCTTTATTCTACTTTAAAAAAGACTAAGAATTGAATACATTTTTCCTTCAACGTGCATAACCAATTGCTACTGCAATATTTACGTTGTAATTAATAAAATATCACCGCCCTACGTAGTTTTCGATCGTTTGATGACCATGATATTACTACAAAAGTAGTTGACAGTATCTTGTGATAATAGAATTAAGCGTTTGAATGATCACATTATGCGTTTCTCTTCATCATTCCTTTCGCCGTTCTAAGTGGCAAGACGAATACAGCGTCAAATTATGAAATATTAAAAGCAATTCCCTACAGGCTAATCGCAGATTGACTTACCATAACGCTGACCAGCACCAGAACAATTGCCCACGTTTAATGCCATCAGCAAACAGAATCGTGCGGAAATCTTCTGCATCCGTGCTTTTCATCGGGATCATCATTATAAAAGTTCTGCATACCATACAGAGTAAAAAAAAAACCAAGCCGCTTTTTCTTGCTCGCTCGCACATTTCCATTTCACTACTTTTCTTCTACCGGCAGTTTTGCAGCTTTTCCATGACCGTAGTTTGCGACGAAAAATCCGTTTTCCATAATCCGATTACTAATTCATGCTCATTCAGCCAGTAACACGATACAGTCGCAAACTGCAGGATAAAGAGGTGGGCAAACGGGGTCAGAGAAGGACGTTCATTTTCAGGACCATTCTCGACAACGCCCCACCGAAACCTGTGTGTAGATAGCGTGTGCATCCGGGCGCGGGAGGCGCATCGTTTAATTTTACACCCAAACACATCTCCACCTCCAAATTGAATCTCACTCACTTGCTTCATGAACGGGTTTATTCGGTTGGATGTAAGACGGCAATCAAAATTACTGCACACTCGTGCCAAACCCTGGTGCCTGTGTGTTCGTTAGATTTACTGGCCGTTCAATGGATTAATGGTCTGACGAGCGGTGTTCGTGCGCACGGATTGACCGTGGAAACTAATTGGAAAATTGAGCTTTTGTTACTAATTCGGCTTTGCGCCGCGAGCACATCATGCAAAACCGTCCCCAACAACGAACATGGAAGGGAAACGGATGTGTGTGTGTGTGTGATATTTAATAGAAAAAGGTATTAAAAGTTGAGCCTAGTTAGAATTGAAAGTCTAAATAATAAATGTTGCTCGTGAGCAAGAGATACTAAAACAATAGCACTAACATTTTAAAAACCAATTAGAACTGGAAAATTCAACTATGTTTTGTAAGAAAAAAAAGGTTAACATTAATATACTAAATACTTTCTATAACAACAAACATTTCTATGAAATATAGCTATTGCAGATCCGAACTCAATACATTTTTTCAACTATAAGCAACTTTAATAAACTATAAACACGTTTTAGTCCTAAGTAATCAGTCCTAAATGTTGTGATAACAATACAGCATTTACCAATAACAGCACCATACTGCACAAAGCGTATTACAGTAAATCGCATTAGAAAATTAAAAACATAAAGTCTTTTCGCGCTCGAAGTGTTACATAAATAACACACAATTCACGCTACTTGCACGTCGTTGTATACGCGAAACATTTCACGCTTGTGGAGAACATTTTTGGTACAACTAATAAACGGTCGCCTTAGCTCGGCGCTACCAATCTGCCAACTGTTCCTAGCGCTGTGTACGAAAGCAGTGATATCTGAAACGCGTTAGACGAACATGGTGCTCATGGGAAGGCACGTAAACGATTCGGCACCAGCAGCAGCATACCTTTCCGGCATTCCTTCAACCGGCGTAGCGCTAGTATCACGGAAGCGTTAAAAAACTAATTAGCATGATGAGATGATTATCCATCCCAGCGAGCGCAAAAGCAGATATCAAAGAACAAAAAACAAACATGCGTGTGTTGCGCCGGATTTGGAAATTGGACACTTTTGACAGGAAGTCGATGTTATTGTACCAGCTAATTTTATGCATTTTATTTTTGCTATTATAATAAGGCCAAACATTTTCTATTCATTTGTTGGTTTTCAAACCCTAAACTCGCTCAAGTAAAACATAAATTGACAAAAATATTTTGGCTTTGAAATGATTTAGAAAAATAGCTACACATATGTATGACTTCCCTTCACAATATAAGCACTTCGAGATTTTGAGCATTGCGCAAACATCGGTGACTTTTTTTTCTAACGAGATTTAAATAAACGGTGGCATCGAACAGCATGTTTGCTTTGAAAAAGTGTTTATTTTCTACCACTAGTGTGCCGCACTAAAAATAATGACCGATGTTTACAAGTCCCATATTGTCTAGTGGTTAGGATATCCGGCTCTCACCCGGAAGGCCCGGGTTCGATTCCCGGTATGGGAAAATGTTTTTTTTTTATTTTCTAACAGAGAATAAACAAAATTTAAAAAAGAACATTGCAAATTGGAAAAAAATGCTAATCAATACACTAATTGCTACATAACAATATTTAATATAAGAAGTGATTGACTTAGAACAGTCGGAAAACCTATGTTTCTTAAGAATACTAACTAATTATAGTTGATACCGTAACAAATTATTTATGTATCATGAATTTTTCAATAATTAATTAATGATTAGGTGAAAGTTACGCATCTTTTGCTAAAACAAATACACACTAAACATAATATAATTCACTTATGTCCATCGCACATATCCGAAAGCCGAAAGGCTTCAAAATTGTAATGATTTTCTTCATTTTATCGTCACTCCAACTCTTGGTTTTACAAATTATTACCGCTTTGATGAGTTGATGTTTAATGAGAGCCACATTTAAGCTAATGTATACTGAGGTACTGCAGGTGATAACAAATAAAACAAAATAACAAATAAAACGTTTGTTCGATTAATGCAAAGAAGTAGTAAGTTCACATTTAATAGTATTTATGCTTCTCGAAACGACTACAAATTTATTTCGCATCTTTTGATTGTTGTAATGTAAGGGTAAATAAATTTAAAATGTACACAAAACCTTCCATTTACGTGTTTTCATCCCACAAACCGAGTACCTGAGCACCTGAGTGTGAGTTGTTCCAGGATTCCAGGTCAAGGAAGTTCCACAAATGGGAATAGATCATTCCGATAAAGCGCATATTGGTACCAATATTGCCGTAAATGGAAAAATATGGTGTTATAAATTCAATTTCATCGGTGAGAATTATTCGATCCTCGTGCACATTCACCCCTGGCACAATCCCAACCTCCCCGGTATTGCCCAGTATTGCATTAGGTTTCTCCGGGCATGCTGGACCATCTCTTACACCTTGGCCCGTTTTGGTGCGTTTTTATTTTCATTCATAAATTTTACATCCAGCATTGAGCCGGATTGAGGCGTATCGAGCATTTTTACCTGCAATGGACATGATGGTTTGACCTACGCCACACTGCAGTGGACGGAGTCGTACGAAAGGAAAGCAAGACAGTCAAATGGAATAGCTCTTCCCAGCTTGTGCGCCCTGGCGTTGAGAGCATAAAGCCCGTAAACATATCCTTTTCATTGGGAAAAATCCAAAACATAAGGCAACCAACGGATAAGTGCGACGTAAACCATTTGTGGCGCAGGGATGAAACCTCATCGGATGACGTATCCCACAAGGTAAAACGCAAAGCCTATCGTTACAACGAGCAATGATTCCTTCGAGCTTCGATTCGCCCATCCTTTCCCATCCAGCATCCCTTTTGGATGAAACATGGCCATTTTTCTCGCCCCCGTCGGTGCGATAAGTCAGAATTTAGCGCATAATCTTTTGCCCAACCTTTTGCGGGAGCGAAAGTGTGGTAAATGATACGGTAACGCACTTTTTTTTACCAATACGAACAGCAACAAAATCGATACCTCGCTCGTAATACCCTTGCAGAACAGATAAAGCTAATAAAGAACGGAAACGAGCAAGTAACCAGAAGAAGGTAAATTGATAAACTTTGCGCCTAAAACACCCGCCTAATGGTAATGACGGTAGGGGATATCGCAATGCCAGCTCCGTTGTGCCGTTCACTTTCCAGCTGAGCTGCTGCCTTATTTGGAAGCGTTTAAAAGCGATCTTTTTTCACAGTCGCCCACCCCCGGTTCATGCGGACCAGGCCAGGCTACGTTTCACGCTCATTGGGAAAGAAAGTTTATCGATTGGATGTCTCAAAATCGATTTCAACTTCACACTTTCACGGTCCCACCCCTGGGTGGGTGGAACCCGATGTGATCAAGTGAAGGAAATGATGCCGCTTTGAAACATTTGCTAAAGCCAAAGTTTTCGGCTGAAGCAATCGCGGGAGGCTCGAGCCAAAATTCCAATAAGTCTGGCCTAATCAATTCGCAAAACTTTCAATCGGCAGCATTAGCATTCTTCCTTTCGACTTTGCACCGGACGATGCATATTAGCCGTGTGCGCTTTTAGTGATATCACAGTTACGAGCTGGACGCTTTAGCTTGATGCTGTAGCTTAAATGATTTTCTTAGTGGTTGATGGAAGTTTCTTAATCACAACACTAGGAATGTCGACAAAACTGTAACAAGAGTAAGGGTGCTATTAGTTATTGTCATCGCTTTTGATTAAACCTTGATATGCTCAAAGAAACTGTAAGTTTAATTGTAATAAGCTTATTTGAAAACTAAATGAAAATGTTTCTGCAACACTATTTGCTAATAAAAATAATATGCCGTAAGGAAATAATTTATTCGATTTTCATAAATGTCCAGCAGGAACTAATAACTTAATAACTTAATTAAACTTTGATTTAATTGACATAACCATTGATTAATCATCAAACGGTTTTATGGCTATACACAAATATTATGAAGTACTACAATGTTTGTTCCATTGCATATATTTTCCATTGGTAAGATATCAATCAAAAAGCAAATTCGCTTGTACCAAAGCAAAGCAGAGACTGACAAATTAGTTGATGAAAATCCCTCAAGACATGCGAAACAACATTGCTTACCTCATGATTTATCTTCATCAAAACAAAAGACATCTTTCCGGTAAATATTCAATTATTCCATACATACAGATGTCTCCATTAAACATAAGTGATTTGCCCGGGTACCAGTCGGGAAGGGGACTTCAGCTTCACAAACATCACAATCCACGACCAGAAAAGAAGAGAAAACCATTCAACCACACTAAGCTTGCGACGAATTTGTCAGCACACATCGTGCTGGACGAACTGTCCCCGGCACGACAGCAACTGCCATTTCCGGTGAACGAAAGTCACCTGATTGATTTATGGTTTTGGCTTTACTCTATTTGCCGTCGTTCGTCCCAGCTCAACAATCATTGCTGGCGATGGCTTCCTTTGCCGGGTCCAAAATGTGCCATCATCTTATAATGTAACGCGAACGGAACAACAATGCTACACAGCGTTCTCTTTTAATTCCTCTCCACCGCTCACAACACAGAGTATGTCAAACGGAAACAGTCACCTGCATAACTGAATTAACTTTCCTGCGAGTCAGTTCCCACGAATGCATGCTGACAGCTTTTCAAACCATAACGCCCCCGGTACGCTACTCGGCCCAGCTCGGATCGACGCTTCGCCAGATGACACTCACGAAATACCCACGTTCCGGCGGACCAGCCGTGGCCGTGGAGCTTTATGATGGTTGACAAAATTAAACACGATATTAATCCTCAGGAGCGCTGTAATTCTTCTGCCCACGCTTTTACAACGTGCGAACTGGACGTGTCCGAGGTCCGTACGCCACCAGGAAACAACCAGCTCTATGCTCCGAGTCACGTGATAAACATCCGTTCACGCGAGAATATTCCCAAGCGTCAGGAAGAACGAGCACGATCCCACGACCGCGGGTTCGAGAATACGAAAGCAATGTGTATCACATTTCACAAAGTCGATCACAACCATCCCAACAGCAATATGGATGAAGGAAAAAAAAAACAACTCACCCAGCCACATTGTGGTGAAATGAAAAATTTATTTGAAAAATATGTTTTACTGTCAAAACGTGCGCACCGGCCCGCATCGGAAGACCGAATGATGTACGGGTTTCCGAGGGTTTTTGCACGATCGCAAGATTGCTGGGACTTAATTCGCCATTCATGTATGCAAAACTATTGCATCATCGAGCAAAGCGCTTCGAAACACTCCAGCTGCTGCGTGAAAACGTGGCTCACTTTTTGACACAAATGCTAATGGAGGCGCCCGGTAGCGCACGGTACTGGTTTGGCTGCGTCCGTCCGAAGGAACGAACGCGTCGGCGATACCAAGCCCCGAAGTGGTGTGCAACCAAGAGGAAGCAAAACAAAAAAAAAAGAAAAACAACCAAACGGTTTAAATTTTACCGTTCGACCTGATCGTACCACCGACTCACGCAGAACGACGAGCCACAGGCATAACAACCGAGCCGGCAGGGAAGACATTAGTGACGCGGCCGTGCGCAATGACATCCACTGCAACGTTTATCACGTCTATCAAAGCGCGAACGAGATTTCTCGCAAGAAGCTTTTATTTAACGGCCCACCCCATGCCGGGCCGCCACCGTTTTAACCTCATTAGATGGTACACTGTCAGCTGGCAAAGGACGATTTTCCGCATTCATAATGAACGGCCGTTACGGTGGTGGCATATTCCGAGCAGTGCATGGCGGCACATTGTAGCAGTCAGGCAAGTCAGAAATTATTTGGCTCGTGCGTGATCAGTGCGCGCCTTGATCTGCCGTGGCGGGTTTTGTTAATTGCAGCGCTTTTCTTGATTGATGTGTAATCTCTCTTAAAGAAGAAATCGTTCATAGCTATCGTATAAACGTTATTTTACCGGAAACTTCCAGCAAAACTCATGTAGCACGGGTAATATAAATAAACTATACTTACTATTAAATATAACACACCCTACAGTAGATATGAACCATAACAAACTTCATCCACTTGAACAATTGTCCTCAATAAATAATCAGTAAATCCTCTATGTTATCTGATTAATGGCATGCAAGGATGTAGTCTGTTATGAGCTCTACATAGAACGGGAAGGAGAGGGAAGTGTTGAGGTTATCGGTTTTCCAAACAACCATTCCGTTGAGGGCCCCTGAAACGCTTGAGCTCCTCTGTCGCGAGAATTCATTACTCTTTTGAGTAGAATGACTCATCGCGAAATATTTATAAAAAAAAACTCTTCTCCAAAAAAGTCATTAAACACAACATTAGTAAATATCCCAACGTAAAAAGCTGCTGTTATTCACTAGAAATTCTCACCAAGTTCATACAAAGCAAACATAGTGCGAGAGCATCGCCACAATTCAAGGTCTCCATTGCTCATTGCATTGTTTCAAAGACTTTATTGTTATGCTCGGGGGAAAGTGACACTGGTCTAGGGTTGAACAAAATATTGCTATGCCAACATAATTGCTTTCTAATGGTGCTTGCCCGACGTTACCAACCGCCATGTTTATTATGAGAAACAAACGCGTTTGCCCATTCTGTTTACCAAACGCTTGCAAACATTGCTCCAAACAAAAGCACAACGAACGCACGTAAGTGTTGATGCTCTTCACACGCTAATTATACCATCCTTAGTAGCCTTTATTTGCCCTTCATTCGCTCATTATCGTGCTCTCTTTTATGACCACTCACCCGTTTGCTGAGAGATCTCTAGCCATGGTGCTCCGGTTCCCGGTTCACTGCACAGTTTTATCTCGCGCATCTCCATCTCCGTCTTAAGAGCCGTTAAGCTACCCGCACGCAATCCCATCGGCCGCGAGAATGATCTTGACCGACGCCCCTGTTCTGGACGGTTGTTTTCTACCGTCACTCGGGTGACACTCTCCACAAACGCCTACGGACATTCAATGGGGGATACGCCTGCTTATGTTCCCTCGCCATCGTGCATGTCGTACCAGACATTGCCACCTGCTCGGTTTGACGTTTGTTGCTTACCGTTCCGCGTTGTTTATGGTTTGTTTGTTTGCCCACTAGTTGGAGTGGCTGTAGCATATATGAGCGGAAGGAAGGGGCAAGCTGGTCAACAGAGACGTGTCCACTGCACGCGCTATAAATTATGTGTGACGTAGATAAACCGCATGTTTTCCCCTTCGGCCAGTTGAAGTGGTAGTGTAGGATTTTTTTCGAATGTGTCAATGAGTGAAGCGGTTCAAGAGTTTGTTGTCCGCCGAAATACAATTAAAACATTGTTAGGAAATGCATAATCTTACAATACCAACATGATACATGAAGTTTTAATTTGCAGAGACTTGAAATACTTAAAATTAAAAATTTAAAATAAAGTACAATATATTAGGTACAAAGATAAAAAGTATTAACAGATTATCAAAATTGTTAATAAGAAAGATTAACGGTCGACGTACGACCAAGCCATTCTCACGAATCGATAATACAACAGTCTTGTTCTTAAGAGTCCAAAAAAATCAAACCACGTGCGGCGCTTCTATCGAACTGTTTGTTCTATATATTTGTATAAAACTATTTCTACGAACGCAACAAATCAAGAACTGTAGGATCACAACAGAAGTGTAATCTACAAACAGAAAGAGGTCATCTATAAAAAGTAAGCAAGCGTATACAGCGACCTTCACCAATGACTAATTTCTTAACTCAATACATCCTAACGCATTAACCATCATTATGATCAACAACAACGACAATGACGCTCTGGCCCTGTATATATATCTTTTGCTCTGTTTATATCTTACTTTACGTCTGCTCATCATACACACACTCACAAACAATAAATATTACCCCCTTTAAGTTAACTTCCCATCCATCCCATCCCCTGGCCCGCCACACCTTCACCCGCCATCCTACGGATTCGTCAACGTCGCGATGGCCGCGAAATCCCTGCGGCGCAAAGCCGCACCATAAAAATAGGTACTTGTCTATCGTACATTATCATTTCGCCGCGTAAACTCCGGTTTGGTGGCAGTCCGACAAACCGTGTCCATTTCGTGTGTTCCGTGCGGCACATAAATACGACCGCCGTGACAGTTGAGACAAACCATCGGTACGTCCCGGTAGTAACGTTGTGCGAATATTTCTTCTCGAAAGATCTGGTGATCGCGTTCCGCTACGTTTCGGTGCGTTTTCACGTGAAAGCAGCGAAAGCCCTGCCGTCCGAAAGGAGGTTTTTCATCCCGAATCTCCCGGCCGTCGGCGCGGTGCCGTTTGCCTGCTGTGCCCTTTCAAAAGGGGCTTAATTTTCAATCCCGTCCCCAGGAAAAAAAAAAACGGAACACATACCATTTCCCGTTCTGTCACAAAAGTAGTGGTGGTGTATAATTCGCACAAAACTGTAAGCTTACGGAAAACAGTGGAAAAGTTTTACTTCTTCCACGCCTGCATTTGGTTCACCCACTCACCGCCGAGCTAACCGCGGACAGCAATTGGACGAACATTCCGCAACGCGGTCACCGCGGCAACACTGGTGCCAGACTTTTAGTTTTCGGTTGCAAACAAGCTGCGACAATGGCATCAACGATATAGAAAAAAGGAAGCTGGTCGACGAACAGAAAAAAACCTCCCACCAAAAGTCCCACCCTCTGCTCTTTTGCAGCAGAATCGGTGAAAAAGTGTAGTGTGACAACCACGGGAGAGAGAGACAGAAAAAAAACCGTTTTGTTGTAACTTTTTTTTTCTCACGCTTCAAACAAATAATCCTCCCAATCCGTGTCAACACCTCTCGAGTGTCCCCTTTTTGCTTATCTGTCGGCGGGTGGCAAATGAATGCTGTTAAATAATTTAAATAAAATTGGCAAAGTTTTACCGCCGCTGCGGTGCAAGTGAAACTCTCCAACGTGACGTAACCTTAAAAATTAGTGCCGTGAAAAAAAAAAAACAAGATCCACAGTGGCGTATCTGACTCGGTAGGGATCTAGTTTTGTGCGAACTGCCAAGTAGGAAGTATGCTAGATAAAACCGCCCCACGACGGTGTCACCGTTGGACGCTACTTCGGGTATTGTTATTTTCTACGGTGCTGAGTACCGTTCTACCATGGCCTATTAGTGGTGCTTATGCACTCCCGTACGGTACCGCTGGTATCGAGCTGGACGAGGAGAAGGATGCCATCTCACTCACCGCTTGTTACGTGGAGGATCTGCGCAATATTCGGGAGCATAATCAGAACCCGCTGGCGATAGAAATCAACCACTGCTACCTGCAGGAGCTTCCGAACGCAATCTTCATACGGTTCAACGATCTCAAGACGTTGGACATTTGTGACAGCCGTGTGAACAATTTGCAGGACTTTGCCCTGAATGGTTTACGAAACATCGAGTCGTTGAACCTATCCCGCAACAATCTCACCACGATAAAGTCGTGGAGTGATCACAACCTAGACACACTGCAAGTGCTCGATCTGAGACGAAATCTCATACGCTCGATCGACGAGTTCTCGTTCCATCGCTATCCAGCTTTGGTTAAGCTTAATCTGGCAGTTAACTTCATCGTCAGCATTCCCGAGGGCACCTTCAAAGCGATCACGAACCTAAAGAATCTCAATCTCGGCAAAAACTTGCTAACCACCATCGCTGAAGGTACACTCCGTGGTCTCAACAAACTGACGCACGTAGCGTTTCACCACAATCGCATCCGGTCGATCCATCCGTTTGCCTTTATCGGCAACAGTCAGCTGAGGGTGCTGCAACTGCAGGGAAATCAGCTGGAAGCGTTTGAACCGGAACTATTCGGGAATCTCCCACGGCTCACCTTCCTAAACGCAAGCAGCAACGAGCTTGAGACGATCGGTAATTTAAGCTTTAAGAACAATGGTGATCTACGATTGCTTGATCTAAGCTATAACCGGATCGGCCATCTGGAGGACAACGGGTTTAAGGGGTTGTACGATCTGGAGGTAAGATAAGTGGCTAGTCGCCATTTGCATGTCACTTAACGTGCTGGGTATCTAAAATATCTTTCGAAGAACCATTAATCTCTTCTTATCACGTTCCTCAAGGCGCTCAACATCAGTCACAATCAGCTGGAGGTGGTGAGCAAATATGTACTGAAAGATTGTGCTAATCTGCGGGACCTCGATCTCGCCGGCAACAAGCTGTCCCACGTCGATCTGAAGCTGTCCAGCTTAACGCCCCGACTGGCACGGCTCAACCTGTCGTGCAATTCCATCAGCGAGATTGAACACGATGCGTTCGAAGATCTACCGAAGCTGCACACGCTCGATGTTGCGCACAATCAGCTGACCGATGATACTTTCCTATGGCCGTTGATGAATCTCAGCGTACTGAACATGAGCCACAATGGGTTCCGTAAAATCAACGCGTCGTTGCTGGAAAGTTTCGCGCTTGCCGAGCTGTACGAGAACCCTTGGGACTGTCGTTTTCTCGTGCAGGAACTCGTGCACCACAGCAGCAATGTGATTTATGGCAAAAATTACCTAGTGGAGGATACGGGCCGTATTCTTACTGCAACCGGTATCGAATGTACGGACGAACGTGGAAAACATCGTGATATTGTAGTCGTGGAACCACAACAGAAACCCACCGACAGCGAATTGGTGCGTATCTGCACTGAATCTGTCCTCTCGACACAACTTTAACTCATTCTCGGTCCTCGTTATTTTTTTTTTTTGTAGGAATTTCAACGGTACAAGTTCTTCCACGAAGGCCACGTTGATACGCGTCCCATACAGGATAACTTTGACACAAAATCCACCGTCATTTGGTTGATGTCCGGTGCGATCGCCGTGTTCGGAGCGTTCAAGTTGATACAGATGCTGCTTCGGCACTCGGAACATCAGAGTGAAAAGTGGCGACTTGCTCAGCATGTAAGTAGCGATGAAGATCACGAAGCCGCACGGCAGTACTCCGCTGGTGATAATACCGCAAGTCCCATATCACCCACTTCCGCCAACTCCAGCGGGTTTAAGTTCTTTCTTAACGTGCCCCATCAAGGTTGTGTGCGGCAGTACTCACCGGCGATCAAATAATTGTTCGATGTGACCGTTTGTTTGCATTTATGTTTTGTTTTAATTTTGTTTATTTCGAAATTGTCAAAAAGTGATCGTGATTGAAACGGTTAGCAAACTGTTTAAGATAGTATTAGGAGTCCATTAAGTGTCAGACAATTGTATAGTGTGATTTAATGCTGTATGTATTTCCGTCCCGCATTTGTGAGCGTATCGATGTGTAATGTGTAGTGAAAAACAGAACTAATAAATATGATTATGTAAAACAAACTAACCCCTAACTATATGTTAACTAACTATGACGTGTAGAAGAAATATGTGTATATACAATGGACAACAAGATAGCTCCTCAGCTGTCTATTTTACCAAAGGCGTCGCCAAAGCAGAATTATTTAAAACATTTCTCGGCTCGTATTTTAATTTTATTACTCAAAAAATATTGTAATGCCTCCCCCCCTTCCGTGACAATGTTTTTGAGGTTATTTTCTACATTTACTGCTCTCGAATTACCTTTCAAACATTGCCGTGACCAGGATTCGAACCTGGGTTACTACGGCCACAACGTAGGGTCCTAACCACTAGACGATCACGGCTATAGAGGGTTGTAACGTTTTACTAAATTTAACATACAAACGTAAAATGTATCTTTTGAAGATTTATATGTGATTTAATCAAATTTATATCATTGTATCGAAATTACCGTGAAACTAAGTACGATAACTAAAAGAAAAGCTCAGAATTGGGTTGTAAATTTAGTAGCATTGTCGAAAACACGTAGAAATGTGCTCTCAATTCAACAACATTGTCCATAAATACTTCAATTGAATTCATGTTAAGTTTAGTCCAAAAAATAGTCAATTTTGACTTAATCCTACTTTGTGGTTTACGCATTGATGATAATCAACAGTTTTCTTCCTAAAACTATACGATTAAGCAACAAATCGCATGTTTTCAATTCAGAAATAAATTGTATTGATGTTGACATTTTATGATACGACATGACATCAAGCTGCTTCAAATTCACCTTTAACTCACGTACCATTTCTGTAAATGAATTATCTATTTTTAGCCCTCATTAAACTTAGCAAACTGGTTGTAAAAACGTTGATACGTTAACAATACACAAGCACACTCATACACTGTACTCCCAACTGTAAGTTGATTCCACCATTCAATCGCGCACTAAAACAAAACCGCCCTAAAGCCCCTTTCAGCACATTGCACCATAAACGTTTGCATGCTAATTGCAAGCACTTGTCGCTTTTATTCTGCTGCCACTGCTTGCTACGCGGTAACCGCAATCTCTTCGCGCGTTATCGACAATGCTGAGCCATCATAATTGGCGTGTGCGTAATACTGATGTTGTTAAATTGTTTCCCATAGCATTTATCATTCTCCTTACAGCCGTGATCGTCTAGTGGTTAGGACCCTACGTTGTGGCCGTAGTAACCCAGGTTCGAATCCTGGTCACGGCAATGTTGTTCTTGGCATGCTTTCATTCTCTCAGTAACGAGAGAAAAAGTAACCAACGCCCAACATTGTCACGGAAAGGAGGAATGCGCGCGCGGGGTGGATCCTTTTTTCCATCCTCTGATGGTTCCAGAAGCTTCTTCTTTAAGATAAATTTTCTGAAGAAAACTATAAACGCTGCTTTCTTGAATGAATGTACGATGAGGTCGCATTTTTGTCGGATCGCATCTCGCGTGTCCATATTCATTTTTTTCCTTGTATTCGTTGACCTACATTTCGTTTGACCATGCGGAGCACTTTAATCCAACCGAATAGCTTCAACGGTAAATGTTGCTGGAGAACTATTGCAATCCTTCACCGGTTCTGCTGCAGTCGCAATCATCCATTCCACAAACAGAACCATAGTTTCTTCGTTTTTATTTCCGTTCCTTTATGGTGAATGGAAGATGATGCTTTCTTTCACTTTACTGTCTGCTCTTCCGCGTCATTTGTCCGCAACGGCAAATCCAAATCCAACGGCAGCGGCTGGCGACAGCATAACGCAACATACAAAAAAAAACCCATACAACACTCACACACCAGAGCAAATAAACCCAAAACCGGAAGCTTAACGTAAGCCATTTTCTACCAGCTTGATGCCCAGCTTGAAATGCCCGGCAGGCTTTTGAGTGGCAGACTGGATGCGACTTCCGGATTTGCAATAAATTTCGGTCACGAAGACCTTCGCCGGGTGGGCAGAAGAAAAACGGGTTCCGCTTGGAAAATCGGCAATGATGGACGCACTGGGCAGTGAAGTGGTAGGGTGGAAAGAAAATGGAACGAAGGCCACCCATTTCGGTAGGTGGCAGAGGCGGCAGTGGCTTAAACTAGGACAACTTTCACATTGGAGTACCAACCGCACCACACTGTAAGCAGTGCGGGGTGAAGATAAGTTTTTATTATGCTGTCTGGCAATGGGGCTTTCGCTTAATGAACCGGAAGCGCAAGTGTCAGATAAGTTACGAATCGCATAAAGCACCGTTCGATGCCATGATTTTGGCGGAAAATTTTGCACTTGAAACGCGTGGTGCTTGCTAGCAGCGGGGCATAGTGAGGTCGCACCCGGACGGGAGGCGGCGTTCAGCCGTGTGGAACCGTTTAGTGCGAAGTGTCTTAGCGAAGGTCGCGGCTGCTGCTGGATGCGAACGATCAGCTCTGTTTTGATTCGCTTGTAACAAACAAAACATGCACGAAAGCACTTCCGCACCGGGCAGGGGAGAATGAATGGAAGAATTAGTTCCAACCGAATGGGGGTAATGACTGTTTGGTTTTTCTTTGTATAAAAAGTATCAATAAACACAAAGAGCTTCTCGAAGATGAGACACTATTTACATTCAATGAGGATGGGAGATTTGGAAAGAGTACTTTCGTCTAAGGATTGGCGCCACAATGATCAAACTACTGGGCTATTCTGTTCTATTTCATGCCAAACTACAATCCAGTATTAACTTATATATAATATATATCCAGTAAGCTGGACGAAACTGTTACAAAAATTCATTCATTATAGAAGAAAAAAAATATTCAAACATTCTTGGTTCTTTACATGTAATTAGTTCAAATAACTAATCTCATATTATTTCTCATATTATATCTACGACTTATTTTTGCGTGTAAGAATCTCATATTCGTCGAACATTTACTTATATTTAACTTTATTAACTTATATATTATAAATTAACTTATATCGTATTTTTGTATATAACTTTTATAATTTTTTTTTGCGTGTAAGAATCACTTATCAGTCAAAATCTAACCAATAAGGGTCCCATGGCACAGTTTTTTGTGTAATGTATAGTTTTTATTGTTCCCCATCGCATTTTAACAAAAATCTCTGCAATATGCGCACTTTGTTGCTGCTTGCTTTTAAAAACTAATTGATTAATAACGTATTCAACTTGACATGAATCTGCAAACGCACACCTTCTGATTGTTTAATAATGGCTTCAAAATCCGTACTGATCAGTTGGGACAACCCAAATATCTGCACGAAAGATACCCTTATCATGCGTATAAACATATTATGTTTGTTGTTGTTAAACATATTGTTAAATGCAACTAATTTGTACTTTACAAAGCTTCTCCGTGAAAAGATGAACCCTAATAATCCCTCACCCATGCCTTGCCCGTTCCAACAACAATCGGCACGAGCCCAAATGAATTGACCACTCTAATAATTAATTGATCACGAAATCGCTGCTGAAAGCCTACATTCCAACGGCATTAGGGCAAGCATTCCCTGTACGTGTTCGCTTCACCGGTTCGCTGTAAACTGAGGCGGCGGCAAAATCCGTTCCAGGACCTCCGGGAGCATCAGCCCAAATGTTAATAATTAATCGTTTGACCGTTTTGACTTTTGTGGCAAAACCCATCGGTTGTGTATCACACACCATTGCTGTCTGGGTTGGGCAGGGCTGGGCAACTCCACCATTTCATCCCGTTTGCGTTTAGCTTACCCTTCGTCTGGCAACCATTGGAGTTGGAGTGTCTTTGCTAGTGGAACATCCGGTTGGGGAAAAGTCCATAACAACATGAATCACTCCTAGCGCGCTCCCCCACACACACACACTAATTATTGTGCTCCAGCTCAAAACACGACCACTGGGAGATATCGCAGCGTTCTGGTACGTTCGGCAAACCACAACGAATCAAACGAAACCGATCGAACCGGTACGGTTCGCGGGCGTAGTCAGATAATTAAATCACGTCCAGCACGGTCCACCGACCGAGTTAGTGGTAATAGCTTTCGAAAAGTTTGCCAATCCTACTAGCGGATTCACCCCACCCCACCTCCCCCCCGACCCCACCTCTCCTTCGTGCTGGAAGACACTATTTCCACGCCAGAGCACTGAAACCGGATATCCCGCCGTTTTCCAACGCACCAAAGCAACCAACGCAACGAAACGACGGCTAAAATGTCCTTCATTAGCGTATCGGAACGGTACCACGGTACGGTTCCGTTTCGACAGTGCATGTTTTATTTCCGAACGAATTTCACCCGGCGAAGCGAATCGCCGTCTACGAGGGGGCGCGCTTTTTTGTGGTGTTAATTTATGGTGCTACTGCTGTTAAGCGCGTTACGTGAAGTTTGGAGAGCTTTAATTTGGATTCATTCCATTCGCTACCAGCACCGCTTAGAAAAATGCTTCAATTTTTGAACTTTTTACTTTAAACAATTATACGATTGTACCATTATTTTAAGTTTTCTTATATCTATTTTTTTAAACAACTTTTCTCATTTTCTAACACTTGCTTGACGTATGAAAATCTTATTTTCTAGTTTCTTTTGGCTCCACAAGCATGATATACTTGCTAACACCAACATCAAACGATGTAATATTTGCTAATCATTTGTTATTTAAATAACATCATCACAAAAAATACAAAATTACAGAAAAATTAATCACAAGCGTGTAAATGGTCCTCAAGCTACTGACTATCTGTGGTAGTTTCAACCTATACGACTCACAGGCTATAAAATTTGGAGACCATTGTGTTAAACTAATCTATACTCTAGCTGAAAGTACCTTGGAGAATGATGATATGATGATACGAATGATTTAGTTATCAACTAAAAGTGACAATGATATTTTGCAAAATATTCCCAAAACACATATAGCACCATATTCGATTCGGGTGGTTGAATGTTACAAAACATACCCGCCATACAATCGTTCCTCTCGCTTCGATACAGAACCATCCCGACCAAAGAAACCGTACGCCAATTAGCAAACAAAACTTTGAAGGAGCCAACCAATGGTGCTTTGTATGCTAGGCACTTTGCCAACGATAAACCCTCTACCCGTTGTTTCTAAGCAAATAGAAGAAAACACATGTGGCCTACTTAGCTGCAGGTTTTGATCGAACGCGCATACGAGTGTGGCAGTAGCGAAAGTTTGCATTTTGTTGCTAGATCGATCTCCATCCACCCGCCCGCGTGTGGATCACGGGCATGAGTTTGGTAGTGGCGCAGCTAATCATTACAAATATGTGAGCTCCCCGAGGATGGTGGGAAGGTTTTTACCAACACCAAAACAGCCAAGCAGCCAAGGCTAGGCATCCTGCCTCTCGTAGACAAATTAGCTCCCCGAAACAAATGTCTCCTACTTTGGCGAATAAAAATGGCTACCTTTCTTCGGGAGGGAACCCCCAGTGACTGCAGGTTCTGTACCGTCGAACTTCATTACAGACTCGTGTGTAAGGGTGTGTTGCTTTAAAAACCGTTTTACCCTTTTCCTTCTTTTCTTGTTGTTTCTTAGCCATGAAAGATATCCATCTTTCACTAATTCACCCCGAGCAGTCCGTTTAACTCGAGCGCATAACGTAAGACACTTTGCCCGAGCTTGATTCATGTTCGGGCCGTTTCTTTTGATTAGGTGTGATCCTTCTTCGCTTTTAAATGCTAAAGCCGTGCAAATAGATTCCGGTTACACATTTTCAGCCGAGCGGGGTTCCAGTGTCGGAACCCATGTTCTTCCGGTTCCCATCAACGTAATACCGCATTGCCGCATTGAAAGTGTGTGCCTTACGAACTTTAAAGTCTATTAAAAATGGGCACCCAGGAGTAGCTTATTTATATTCCCTGCTTTTCCCCTTTGCGTTGCGTCCCGCAAATGGCCGTTGCTGTATGGGTTAAGCGTAAGCGAATCAAAATACGAGTGTGATCAACATTTCAAAAGCAGCTCGAAAACGCCCTCGAAGATCCTTCGGGATTCTTTGGTGTGAACCTGATGCCGAAGGTTTCGGATGCGAAAAAACAGATGTTTGTTATTTTTATCATTCACCTCCCACCCGGACCGTGTCCCGTCCGGGAACGGTCGCTTTTAAGAGTGAATGTGAGGAGAACCATAGCGCTGTTCGCTTAGCTCCCATATCCTTAATCTATGCCGTAGTTCTTCTATTTCCTCGCCCCCCAAAAACCTCGTTCCCTGCTCCTACAGAGATGCCTACTACCATTGTTTGCTTTCTCTTTTGGGGTTTTTGGAGAAGAAAAAATCATCTCTTTAGGGCACCGAAAACTACCACCCTGGAGCCCTGGCCAAAGGTTCGAGAATCAAGGGGTTGGAACAATTTATTTTCTTCCCAAAGATTGCGCCACCAGTATTTGAGAAAGTTTGCTTTTATTTACCTTTTTTTGATATTGTGCTCGGCTCTTTATCCGTTTTCACGTTTGTGTGCCACGTTTGTAGCGACAACAACGTGACCCCATTTTATGTTTTCCGCCACACTGCAAAAACTCGATCACCCTCAATAGTTTTGTGGCGAAAACATGGGGGAACCATGGCAATGGGGGGCTGGGTATTGTGTTTTCTTTCTTCTGTTCTGTTTTTTTTCTTGCAAAAAATAACTAGACAATAATGTTTGATCCCCGAGGATAGATTCTCATGCAGCCACCATTCCCTGCAAAAGGTTGGATTGTTTGGGCAGGAAATGAAACCACGATGCAGTGCGAGTGCGAGTGCGATACTGCAGACATTGCGAGAAATCTTCCGAATCCGATTCGAACCCGTCCGACTATTCAAATGAATTGAACAGTGAAGCAATAGGAAATAACAGGAAGATTGTAAAATAAAGTTCAACTTCCATGACATGGTGCATTAATATGTAAATGCGATCCTAAATTGAATTCAGTGGTTTGGGAAAACGATGTGAGAGATTTGGGAATAAGCGATGCAAGACACATAAAAAGTATGAATTATATTCGGTTGAGGAATCACCAAAACCATTAGTTTTTTGGGTGAAGTCCGTGATATAAAATTAACTTAAAATTAAATTATTTTACGTAAATTACTTGATTTGTTGTATAAATTATTGCCATTGACATAATGACTCTCTCATAAAAGTATAGATAATTCATAGTGAAAATCTGAAGTAAACTGTAATCCCAGTTCAAGACTATACACTAGATGCAATCCCAAACAATTAATAAAGAATTGTGTTGCCTGGTGTTGCTCAGATGGCACACAAAACCACTTCTGTTGGTGAATTCCGGGCATTTATGGTCAATCGATAACTTCATACTATACAACTTCATACAAATCCATACTATTGTTAACAGTAAAAATCTGAATTTAATGTTTGGACATACGTCAGCCACTCATAGTAAACAGTTTCCTTCCAGTCCAACCGAATATACAGTTGGACCTTTCTGTTTATTAGTTGTAGTATTGGCCATTTGAGCTGTGTGAGCTCAGCGCTCTTACCATTAACGATATTTTATGTTGTTTCGTCGATCTTTATTTCCTGGGCGATGATACGACTTCTAACATGCCACAACGTATGCACTAATAAAAGGGACTCATTGTGAACGACCTTATAAAAAAGCTATTAAAGATAATTTAATGTACTACAGTTCACTTGAATCCTATGTTAAATAAGGATTTAGGAAAAATGCTACAAAAACCTTAGCTGACGTCCCACAAAATATAATAGCATTTTTTTAGTATTTTCTTAGAATTGACTATCGAGTGTTATTCCGCATTGGCCTCAATGTTATTAAATTTATTTCTATGATTCAGATTTTGTCCTAAAACTACTTTTTCCATCGATTTCGAGTGGTATAAGGGAAGTCAGTGGTCTTCGATTCGCACGATATTACCAGAAAATCGCATGACATACCGTTTGCAAACCATAAAAATTGTTTTAAAACTCTAACAATTAATATACGATTTAAAACACTCGAAAGCATGGAACGGCGCGTTGAAAAGAAGTAAGCATTAATAAAGCTCGAATAAATCCGCGCATTCCGGTTAGGAAATTGATTAAAATTATACATTTAATTAACAGAAATCCGTGCCCATTTGCTTATCTCGTTACTCAATTTCAACTATTTCCGAGCTTACCCTCACCCAGGCTTCCTGCTACTTTGACCGACCGGAAACAAAGCTAACCCGTGCTGGAAGCGTTAGCAAGCTTTTCCAATCCAACGTCTGTCATTGGCTGCCAGCCTACGGTGTAGAACGAAGTTCTTCCATTACTCCCCATTTTACCCAACATTCCTGATAGCGCAGGAAGCAAGATAGACTGATAGACAGGCGGACAGAATGACAGACGGTGCCGCTTTCTGATAGTGTGTCTCTGGGGGACATCTCAAACATCGCGGAATGCTGCTGGGAGCAGCTAGTCCAAAACATTGCTTCGCTTTGCTTTAACATCCTTTGGCACTTTCTGTTTCGCTGCACGCTCGATCCGATAAGCTGCTAATTGATTTATTTTTCCACCCCCATGCATTCAGCGTTGCACAGGATAATTTTAAGCTATATCTGCCTGGATTTTGCTATGCTTTGCTGCTCTAACGAATGCCATTTTTTATCTCTTCCTACCTTATTGCTTTGGACACCACCTGGTACGTACGGTTCTGTTTCACGATACGGTCGACGATCATGCACGGACAAACGATCCGGCTGACGCTACGTGGCAAACGATGTTCACACTTACACCCTGTGCACCAACAACGCCGCATGGGCAAAAACGAAAATCAATCTCGTTATGACGCGTATGCATTACCCTAACCGCTGCTTTACTTTGCCGCCATGATACATCGCATTGATACCTGATCGAATCGGAATACGCACCCACCAACACGTGGCAAACCGACCACGGCAACCAAACTATTTCCTGCCATTGCTTGTTAACGATACACGCTCGAAAAAACAAAAAATCAACACTACACTATCAAACAACCTCTTGACGTTTATCCACTTGCATCCGCCATTGTTTCAACGATCGCGGTTGCCGGGCAACGATACAATTCCACCGCTATCGTGGATTTTCATCTCATCCTCGGCTCGAATGGCGCTGTTAACGGGGGAAAAAAATCATCATCTCCAACAATCGCGCATCCTGGTTCTGCCACCACCGACAAACTCATCCCGCCGCTACGATTCGAGAAAATTCATTTTCCGTTCTCGGTTGCGGAAAAAATAAAAAAAAACCCACCAAAAAAAACAACATCCGAATCCATCAGCTCGAGTACAGCATGCCGGACGATCGGGATATCGCCATCAGCAAAGCGCTGGAAACGAAGTGTACGGACGACAAATGAGTATACGATACGGAATGAAATAATTATTGACGGGCAGGGAGCCGGCCAATCGGGAAACCATTGCGAGGCCGGACAAACAAAATGAAAATTATGTCCTCACTTCGAAGCTAATTAAAGTGCCGTCGCTTCCCATCTCACACATTTCACGTTCGTGTGTTGGTATAATTTATTGCGAACACAGCGTAGACAAAAAAAAACATCAGGTGATTGAAAGCGTATCCGAAACGTAGAAAATGGCGTACAGTGTTCGCTTTGATTTGTCATATACTATGGTCGATTAAGCCGAGGGCGTACGGGCCAAACGACGCACAAATTGCAATGCAACAGACGCTGTATCTTTGGTATAATTTTAAAACAGTAATTTGAGTTTTTAATGTGTGGAAAAATGCTCGAATGTCATTATGAATGTGCTCTTGGTGTAAATGTATTGAAAGGCTTCAAACATGATGTTTGCTGCCCTCATCCCATTGCCGACACACTACCCAAAAACGGATAACGGATGCGATAGCAACTACAACGACCGGATGTTATTCTTAATCAACGCCGTACCACCACGAATGGATGTCGATGAAAGATTTTACACTCGTTTTAAACCCAACCACAGCGCTGATGCGAAACGTCACACACCCGCTGGCCTTCCTAATTCCGAAAAGCCAAAAATTAAATTAAAATCAAAAGTCGGCACCGACTCCGCCCGGCAAGTCCCAAAGTTTATCTGATGGCCCAGATAACATCGGCCCTTCATAAAATCTTCTCGAATGTTTCCGCTTGAACTTTGAACCCCCGCCAGGCGCTGATATTCCTGACGATTTTCCCTCAGTCGGGTTTCTGGTTTAGTTTTTTTTTGTCGTTCCCCCCGTTTTCTCTAGAATGGTTCCGGGCACGCGCTTTAAAATTTGATGCTTTTTCCCCAAAGTTCCCTCTCGAAACGGGGCGCAATGGATATGGTCTCGCCTCGGTGTACAGTGTTGTGCAATATCTAGGCAACAACTTTAATAGGCAGTGAATAGGAGAAGCAGTTTTTTTTGTCGGTAATAGAACATACTTTAAGTGATAAATCAAACAGAACCGTAGCCGTAAATGCAATCAGTAATGTCCCCGGATGAAAATGGTTGATAAGTTTCACGTGAAGCATGAAACAGAACGATTTTAGTGCGTTCGGAAACGATTCCGGTACCGTGAAATAATATCACCATTACCAATTTTTTTTATATAAAGCCTGTACATTTTATTTTTCTCTTTGAATCAGCTCAACAATGATCTATTCACAGTTAATGTTTTATTTTCCTGGCGTTGCGCATTTGCTTTCCTTCTCTGCTGTACAATTACTTTGGAAAAGTCTAAATGACTAAATGCATTAGATACGAAATTGAACGAATCTTTGTACAATAGGTTACCAACAATAACAACGAAAACACTTCGGCGAACAAACCAAACTCCCACCCTGGTGAATTGTCTTATTTCTCTGGCAAAGGATCTCCGTTTTTTTCACCCGCATGGTGAAATAATCTATATAATATCACCAAACAACTTAACGGTTAACGGTACAGTGCATGATAAACAAACCAACTCATCTGAAGTGAATTTCAGAACGTTGAACACTGACCAATGACTCTAAACTAACAATCAGCTACGGCGTAGCAAGTAAAGGGCAAAGGTTTCTCGCCGAGTAACCGCACCGGCGGCGAATGCCGCAGGTATAATAGTGTCGCACTTGTCCCATCGATTTCCTTCCACAAGAAGCAGAATGGAAATGCTTATGTATGTCTCGTCTATGCCTACTTATAACAAAGTGTAAAGAAGAAGGAAATTTTTTGAAAACATATCACTAACAAACAAAAAAGAAAGGAATAGCCCCATAGGAAGGGAAAGAAAAAACGATCGTTAGAAAATTGCACAAGTTGTTTCGCGAGTCGGTGACTGGTATGTTTTCCCTACGAGTAGAACTTTTCAATAACGTCCTTGTTCTTTTCCACCACGATGTTACGTTTGATCTTCAGCGTAGGACCTAATGAGAAATGAAACAGGGAACAACATTTACAAAACACTTTGACTTAAAACCAGGATTGTCAGCGTGCTTACCGAGCTCACCACCAGGCACGGAAAAGTCTTCCTTCAGTAGGGCAAACTTTTGAATCTTCTGCGCGTTCGAGATGGCTTTCGCATTCGCGCGATCGATTCCTTCCTGAATGGCTTTCAAAACCTGCAAGAGATGGCAGAAAGTAGCATTAATTAGTCGTGCACAGCACAATTTACGCAAAGATAAAACTACAAACCTTCGGGCAGGGACCTGCAGCATGTACTTCACTCAGTTTGCCATATTCGACGCCAAGTTCCTTCAGCGCAATGATCGTCTCCGGCGTTAGCTCATCCTTCGGTGCACCGGTATCGAGGTTCATTTGCGTTTTGAGCGTTATCAGCATGGTAAGGAATTTGCGCTTATCACCCACGAGGAACGCATTGCTCACGTACGGTAGCTCATTCTTGACGAGATTCTCCACGTGCACTGGCGGGATGTTTTCACCGCCCGCGGTGATAATAAGTTCCTGCAGGATGTGAAAAATACGTTTCAATATGAAGTACGCAGATACAAATGGCGAAAAAAACGACAAGCAAACTCCACAACATTACCTTGATGCGTCCCGTGATGTACATAAAACCGGACTCATCTACGTATCCCACATCGCCCGAATGCAACCATCCGTCCTCGTCAACAGCTTCGTGAGTTTTTCCTTCCTCTCCTATGTACCCCATCAGTATGTGACGGCCTCGCATGCATATTTCGCCGTGTCCCCTCTCGTCCGGTTTGTCGATTTTCGTCTCGAGACCACCGAGTGGTTTACCGATCGTATCGAAGTTATAGCTATCCGGTGCCGTCAGCGAATGCGCACCGGATGTTTCTGACATACCGAAAGCCTCGTTGATCGGTAGATCGAGGCTCATGAAGTACTTTTTCGTTTCACGGTCCATTGGTGCGGCCGCTGTAGCCAATGTTAGGCAGCGGCTGAATCCCAGCGCATCTTTTACCTTCGACAGGATGTAGTTCTTCACCAGGCGATATTGCCACGAGTTTGTCGGTTTTCTTTAAGATGGGAAAGTAAAACAGTCAGTCAGCACCATCGATGTAATCGAGACAACATATCTTAACACCTACCCTTCCATCGCGTCCAGATGGTGCTGCAGCGTAACGCTTTTTGCCCAACCGGCCACCAGCTTCTTCGCCGCACCGCTCTGGGCCCCGATCGCGAGCATCTTTTCCTGGATCTTCTCGTACACACGGGGCACCGCTAGCATACGCGTCGGTTTCGCTTCCTGCAGCGTGTTCAGCAGCGTACCCTTCATCGCATCCTTATCGGCAAAGTATACGGTGCAGGCGAACTGCAGCGTTAGGAAGATGTCTACCATCTGGGCGGCGACGTGGCTGAGTGGCAGAAAGGACACGAGCACCTCCTCGGCGTAACGAATTTGATGGAGCCGCTTGCCGATCGCATACGAATCCCAAGTGAAATTGTCGTGGCTAAGCATAACGCCCTTTGGATTACCGACCGTACCAGACTACGAAGATCACGGATAACAAGGGTAAGTTTGGTAAGCGAAAGTTTGATTTTTGTTTCAGATGGTAAAAACAATATTATTTCTTACCGTATACACCAAGCAGCAACATTGGTTGATGGCTATGTTCGCGAGACGATTGTTAAACTCTTCCTCCACGTCATCTACGTTCATTTCTTCCAATTCGGACCACTATCGTTTGGGTGCAGCATTCAGCCAGCCAAAAGAAAAAAAAACAGAAACAAAATTATAAAACAATAAATTATGTAATTAATATTGATTGAAGGCAGAAACACATATAATCAATAACAGGAAAGTAAATTAAATCATTGCAACTAAACGAAACAGACGTTAAAATTGATTATCGTATCAGAGGACCTTAACGGAGCAATAGAATAATATTAACAAACATCCCGCAACAGAACCACATTGTGCTATGTTATTTTCATCCCCGTTGACAAAACGTCTCAATTGTACAAACGAAACGAATTTCTTCACCATTCGTAAGAAGACATCTCGTTATAAAAACGTTTCACCAATTTTCTTTCCACCCAAAAACCGGCACCGAACGGCGCATGGCGGACAGCAAATGGTGGCATAATATTCAACCACAGAGATTGGTGATTCGTGTCCACAGTCCGGTCACGACTTGGCATGTAGTCATTTTGAGGCAGCAATTTTGGTGGTGGTATTCCGTCCCAACCGTGCCGTTTACCCTACTTTTCCTCCCCCTTGTTTCCCAGCTATTGTTTTCCGCAGAGTACAACTCCCCGACAACAACACATTCGGAAGCGGATCCAGGAACTGCGCACCCACATGCGTTCGGGTGATCCGGAGCACTGTATCCTTTTTTTTTTCCCTCCCCATCCTAGCTTCATTCTCCATTCATTAGCAATCCCCACGAGACAATTGACAACTTCCGCATGCAATCGATGATGTTCAACCCAAGAATGACTTCTAAAACAAGGCAAAAGCAAGGCGGCTGGCTATAACACTCCTCGGCAAAATGGGGAAAAAGTTCGGCAGGATGTTTTTGCAGTTCCGGTGTGCCGAGGATTCTTTAAAGATTCCTTTGTTTTCAGCTTTCCATTGGGTGGGTGCCCATCCCATCGGTAACCCTTATAGCAGAAGAAAAAAATCAGACCGTCTCTTTTTACGGGGGGTGCTTGTGTTTTTTCTCCGTACTGCACAGGTCACGTACCAGCGTAGGATCATTTCGATTCATAATGATTTTTTTTTTTTTTTGTACAGTAAAAAAGGTATCACTGGTGGAACGGTGCCCACAAGTCAGTGTTGGCGGATAAGAAACTTAATGAATAGAGACGAATGCGTTTCTGGAAATTGAAACCGTATAAGCACGAATGGAAGTTTCACTGAGTTCTCATATTTACTCAACAATACTCGCCGTTATGGTCCTACATCATCCATACGAGTGCTCTTCTGTCATTCAGAAAACACCAATTCACATTTTCCAACCGTACATTCGAAGCCCACGCAAGTTCTGTGGTCACCCACCAGCAAACACTTCCGACTACCCCAACAATGTTTCTTAGCCAAACATATCAATCATATGCTGAGAAAAATTGACTATTTGTATCCAGCAGTTTCAACCACGAGTCTGTAGCCCAACATCCACTGCCGTTGGTCCCGGCACCACTCACGTCACGCCCGGCATCGAAATTGGAACTTGATTGGATCGGTACCATGCTTTGCCAAACAGAAAAAAAGGTCGCTCCTTCTTACAGCGTGTGTTCCCCGTACCATCCTCTGTCCGATGCTCGCAGATGCTGCGAAGACGTTCCAACTTAAACGCGCGGCACCGAACCAAACGGAAACAAGGGGAAAAGGGCCACCATATCGGACGTCCCTATTTCCTGCTGCCACGAATTGGTAGCAATTTGCTGTCGAAATTGTACCAAACACACGACCGCCCCGAATGTACAGTCACGAATTTGGCCGCCTGTATAGTGGGCGAGGGAATGCGTTTTCCTGTTTGGACCGCCGCGCGGATGCAGCACCAGCGACGGTGCGATGGTGTGATTTATTTTGTCCGATTATTTATGATATATTGGAACGTCTTTGGTTAGTAGCAATAGCAACCCCGCTCGCCCAGTGGAAGAAATATCGAACACACTTGGTTGTGCTCAGGTCTCGGCGGGAGAGCGGTGCCATTTTTATCGAACCCGAGCTGGCGCTACTGGCGGGTGTGAAATAATGTTCTCCATTGACAGATTTTTAAGGGCAGGGCAAGTATGTTCCACCACCTATTGCGGCCCCGGACCGTGTGGATGATGATGATGATGATGCGACAATGTTGTATGGCAATGTTGGACAAGAGATTTGGTCCCGGTCCCACACACCCAGACACCGCACGCACACGCACATGGAGCCGAAAGTGAAATGAAAAGTGGGAATATGGCTAACCGATGTAACCCAACACCTTCACCCGTACGAAAAAGAACGATACATTTTATCGACTTTCTTTAAAAGGAAAACCCCGAAAAACATCAAGTACGCAATGCAACGCCGGGTGCTGCCAGCGGTAAGGATCGATGGAACGCTGTTGGCGTAAAGGTTCCTGTTTATATGACGCCATTATGACGGTACTGCGGATAGTCAAAGGGCGTCGCATCGCAGGTGTCATCATCGTTAATGTTTCGCTTTGCTCCTGCCCGCACCGTACCGACGATGCGCAGATGATGGCTACGGTTACACGGTTTAACCGGTAGCTTTTCTCAGTTCATGTACCGTGATTAATGATGTTGTATCTATTTTTCCCTCCCCGCACTGCAAGCTTGTCGGAACCGTCAATGTGTTTTCTTTTGCTTTTACCCGTGCTTGAGCACATGATGTCAGGTTGGAAGGTTAACATTTTCGTGATTGTTGCGCGCAATAAAAAAAAGTATCATTTAAATTTGTCGCTAAAAGCACCCAAATTTGAATTGAAATTTGTTGTGCGAAAATTGTGCGAAAAGACGCTAAACTTACACAACGTTTCCAAAAAAAAGCTTGAGAAGTAATGGGGGCGCCCAGTGGTTCAGTGATAGTCGCGTCAATCTCCACACGGAAGACCCAGTACCAAATCCCATCCAAATCCATGATTATTCAGAAGCCGTGATTATTCCACAATGAGTAATGATTATTCCATTTTAAAGATTATTGATTTATAATGATTATTATTGATGCCTTCGAAAGTTCGACGGTTGATTCCATCTTGTGCTGTACAAGCTTAATTCATTGCATCAAGTTAAACTGCACAAGTTCTTCACCCAAATGCTCATTATGAGGGAGATGACTGTATTAGCAAACATTATAGACCAAGACATAGTGAAAAACGAGATGAAAGAATGGACGTTTCACATCATGCGATTAATAATATTCTCCGTCTGCGAATAGGATCCAAGCGCGAAATAAAAGTCTATCAAAAAAAGCTTCTGCCGTGCACATTCCGTTAAAACAATAAGCCCAATCTCCCAATCTACAATTAGTTGGAATATATCCCTCGAGCTATTCAGCCACTCCTTTAAGTGTCATTTGCTAATTTCATTCCATTCGCTTTGCTGCGATATAGACCCCCGACAGTAGTGTGTGCAAATTGCACAGGGCAGGACACAATCATCATCGGTTGGTGCCGATTATCATCGCCGGTGGGGTAGCAAAATGCAAAAGGAAAACTAAAATACCGCCACCAGGATGAATTTTAATGCGGATTTACGCCTGTTCCTTTCAACTGTTCCTAGACCCGCGCGCCAGGTAGCAGAAGAAACCTATTACCCATTCCGTTTCGCTCGCCGCATAGGAGGAGGATTTCGATATAATTTGGTTCAAGTTTTTTGCCTATAGAATCGGGGTTTTTTTTTTTTCTTTTCGCTACCATTAAAAACGTGTTCTTTGCGACACCACATACAGGTTGATAACGGAAAATCCAATAACATTCTAATTGAATTGAAAACACCTTGCGCTGTCGGTATGGATCCTTTTAGGCAATTGTGCTCAGTGTGTGTACATGGAGCTTAATCGATGCCTTGAAATATATACCAACCATTGATATAGAAAACGCAAAGTATCTGAAAATAATTAATATTCTTAAAGTATATGAGATTTCTCGTGTATCTCAAATAATAATCTTTCATTGTGATAATCAGTAATAAAATTAGATAATTCAGTAAATATTCTCAAGGACACAACAGGAATTATCATAACATTACAATAATTATCATGCTAGAACAAATCTAACTTATTAATAGAAAATAAATTAAATAAATAAATAAAAATAAAGGAGAATTTTAAATATTTATAGAATACTACGGGTTACTTAAGATTTTAAACACTACAGTCTGTAAAGAATAGAGTTTACGAGGATTGTATACCAAGTAATAAATTTTACAAGAAGACGAGGAAGGAAATTCTTAAAATGTGTAACATAAGCTTTAAGTAAGAAAAAGGCCTAAGGTTGTCGAGACTACCGAACGCAATGAATATAGAATAATATCAAGCTCATACAGTTCTCGTGATTCTCATGTCTCCGTGACCTACATATCTCAGGAACTACAATTTGTGGTAAAATTTCAACAAAACTAGCATGAGATGGATCATTTTCGTCGAATACACACGATGAAAATGCTTGCAGACCACTTTAATAACAAGAATACTGGTTGAAAACTATCTCCATAAGTAAAATCTCACTATCCACTGTTTCCTTTTCTGAGTTTTATCACAAACAATACAATGCATTTGATCAAACACAGAAACACCTCGATTATTAACTGTAACGGCTTACAAAAGCTTGATAAAGATAGGTCATATTTGATTCATTACCCCCATCGACCCTAGTGCGAACTGGTGGAAACGTGGTTTGCGACAAAAAAACCGAAACGGTAGCAAAGGGCAATTGCAACTGTTGGTTTATAAGGGGTGCTTGAATTGATATAAAAAACATACGTACAGCACGCGCTCGTTTCATGTGTTTTTTTTACCACAACTCCCACCGGACAAGTTCCGAGTGTACGGAGTGGGCAGTGTGGCACAAAAACCGTTCAGCTCGCAAGCGCATAAAAGATATCCCTCAAACCCTGTCCAATGGTGCTGACTATTCATTCGCCACTGGTCGGTCCCTTGGAAAAGGTAACAGGAAACCCGACCTGTTTTCCGAGTGCTCTGGTCAGCCAAAAAAAATCGTACAAACATGATCGACGTGGAATGGTGTTCGTTGTTAAATAACAAAAAAAAAAACGATGGAATAAAATACACTGTAGTAAGCGAGTTTGGTCGGAAAACTTACGCGATAGTAGCCATCCTCCCGCTTGACGTACGGTGCGTACGGTGGCATCGTTTGTATGACTGTTTTCAGGTTCGGCAGGTTCTGACGAATCGAACAGATTTTCTCCATCTGTTTTGCATCGTCCACCACCACGATCTGGGCCCGGGAGCTTTCAAGCACATGTTGCACCGATTCAGCCGAGTTGGTCGTGTACACGCCGGTAATGATGCCGCTGGAAAACGAGACGAAACCCCGTTACACGAACGTTGCGTACAATGAATCCCACCCAAATAAAAAAACATGCTTCCAGGCCAAGCACACCATCCATTTGCCGGTCAACTATTACTACCCGAACCTTACCCAGCATGAATCGCCGAAAGCTCGGAAACGAACCATTCCGGGCTGTTGAACGCCAGCACGGCCACTGTATGGTGGGGCTCGAGCCCGAGTTTGATGAACACCTTCGCCATATGATGGACACGGTTGCGATACTCGCTGTAAGTGACAGTTTGCCACTGCTTTTGGGCGTTTCGGAACACCATCGCCGGATGGTTGGGATGGTCGCGCACGGTACGGTTCATCAGGTCCGGGACGGACAGTGGATCGAGCGAAGCCAAACCTTCCTTTGCTATGCGCAACTTCACCGGTACGGTTGGATCGGTCGATGTGTAGCTATCGGCCGGTAGGATACGTCCCGTTGGTCCCGTCACCGACGGAACCTTGCCGTTCTCTTCCCCAGGCATGCTGTTCGGGTGTATGGGGCGGTTCCAACCACGGTTCTAGATCACCTTCTGCCGGTGTTGATTTACCGCAAATCTGCAAAAGAGATGAATAGCCAATTAATATGGTTCAATTAATCCAAAAACGGTTCTAAAGTCGCGCTAATGCAATACAACGCCCTGTAATTAATGCGATACGAAAGTCATAAATGGCCATTATCTGGCGATCAAAGCCCATTTGTACGATTAAACGTTAATTGTATTGCACGATTATTGCACAGTCATACATCGTGCGAGTATGCCGATTTCCGAGCCGTTTTGTATGTGTTTGACGTTGCCAAAGGGCAACAGAAAATCTTCCGTTGCCAGTGGCCACTGCTGCTTTAAGAGTTCAATGTGCAGTCCAAAGTACACAAAAGCTCTCGAGAAATTACATCTTAAAATGGGTAATCTCTGTTTGATGTAATCTTCGCGTGGCCTTAACGACATGCTACTATTATGCCATTACGAAGGCCAAACTAATGGCTTAACACTGGATTTATTGTTTTTGAGATAACCGTGCAGTCCAAGACAGTGCGTGGCTGCAACAACCAAAAAACTGCATGAGACCAAGGGACCCAAAAAAATTGAATATAATTGGAGGCAATTACCGAAGAATCATCTTTTATACCCTTACAACCCAATAGATATTGCTGATGGGGGCACATGTACCACCAACATTGTCATATGACGCAGTTAAAAAACGATCTCCCAAAAATTCCCGTTTGCCAGCCCTCAAAGCTGCACCTCGTCGGACAGGAATTTGATTGATAACGGGTAATCACCATCAACGTCATGGGTATTACATGCATGATGCACATCAGATAATCTGCCCGACAGGAAGCGAACACTGTTGAATTGTGCAACGCCACGCAACGCATCGCATGCCGAGGACATACTGGTAATACATTGTACGATCAAACGCAAGTGTTGCCACAATTCAGCGTTTTGCTGAGCTGAAAATGCAACAGCAAAAGGAAAAAAAGGGACCAAAAGAAAACCATCCCGAACCGTGAACCCTTCAAACCGCGGGCTAAAACTCACACACAATTCTTGGTTATTGCACAATATTTTTGAGCACAAGTTAAGGACACCCTCAGGAGAACGGGGAACCGTAGTGAACCCACGCGCCCGAAATTGCCAGTTGACTGGTGATGGGATCCTTCACAACACCCCTGGAAGCGGACTAAGCTCGAAAGGACGACGATGATGCATCGTCGATTCGAAACAGGACATAACCAAGACTAATAGTTCTTGTTACACAGTTTGTCGTGGGTTCCTTTCGGTAAGCTTCCACGGACGGGTCCCGGCACAACCACGGTACAACCGACAGCGAAGCGACCCTTAAGCAATCAACGATGCGGGAAGGCGCCAAGCCACAACCGGGCACTCCTGCAGATGCACTCGAACACTTTGTCGAAAAATCCCTGCATCCCAGCCCACCTTTCCGCGCCCCAGCAACAGCAAACACTTCCCCGATACAATCGTGGACGGCATTTCGCGTTTGATGATAAAATAGGATAAAATGCAGCATATGCAGCACGCTGGTGCAGCAAACGCCAGCAGTCGGCCAATATTTGCACTTGGACAGCCTGAACTGGATTGCGCCACAACAGCGACCAGCAAAAACCCCGGCACGGCGATACGCCATCGGAGATGCGCTAAGGAGATCCGCGCTGGCACGATTGTAAAACCGTAAAATCCCTATTTATGAGCACCGACAGATTCTGCAGCACCACTGCTACATCACAGCCGGTTCCCGGATGGGACTTTCACGGAAACTTTCAGCACAACCAACCGTTCCAGTCCCTTGCTTCTTATCGCCATCCTGCAAAACAGGGAAGCAAGGATGCGGAATAACCCGAAAAACTTCTTGCCTCCTTGCAACATGTCCGTGGGTTATAACATAACCCTGAAATGGCTGCAATTCGTATGGATAAGCATTTCGTGAGCGAATCGGAGGCATGGGCCAACGTAAGGAAGGTATTCGCCAATGCTCCACCCAGCAAACAGCATCAACAACATCGACAAACGAACACTCGATGGGCCATGTGGGGGGGGGGGTGTGCAAGTAATGCCGGATGCTATCAGTTCCGGCTGCACACAAAATGAGGAAGCAGTAATTTCTTTACTGCACTCCATCAGGTCACTTTTTTTTTTGCCCGCTGTATGGACGGTGTGGTACACGAGAAAATAGTAAAACCTCTTTATCTATACGTGGCCTTGGGGCTATTAGGAATTTTGTTTTCGTGTGAAACATGCATGCATGCAGCCTTCTGTCCAGGATCGATGCATTAGTCTATTTTTACGATGCTGCCAGAAGTAATCTCTCAACGAATCGTTCAACCTCATCAAAACAAGCTGTCCGGGAATGGGGAAGGGGACGTTGGTGTTGGACAAATCAATCAAATAGAGCTGCAGGTACACCATAAAGACTCTATGCAATTTCGTTGATTGTAAACATAACGGATCCTGATGGGTGATAGGTTTCATAAGTTTTTTAGCCATGTTTACGACATGACATGTAGGGAAAGGAATAAAATAGTTCCACTGAAGCATTCCACTAATCTAAAAAAGGAACATAAAGAGCATAAAGGAACTTCATGTTTAAAATACTTTTTTTTAAGTTTTAATAGAAATTGGTCCTTAAATGATGACATTTTGTCATGAAAAAAGTGCATAAAGGCACTCCATGTTTCAAAAACTGTTATAAGTTTTAGTAAAAATTAAATGATGATATTTTGTCATGGAAAAAGTGCATAAAGGAACTCCATGTTTATAAATTTTTTTTTAAGGTTTAGTAGAAATTAGTGCTTAAATAATTATATGTGATCATACTTCAAGAGTATTATAATGTTTTGCCTTTCTCGATTGGCTCATATTAGAGCGTTTCATGTCAGCGAGTTTGGAAATTTATTACTATTTTATAGGCATCTAGACTTTTATAGGCAGGAAGACTATCTCATACAAGTCGCTCTATTATCACGATCATCTCTCAATATCCACTTTTCTTGTTCAGGAAATTTTGATGCTTATTCCATCAAAGCTTGCCAACCAATCTGCTGGTATCTCTGGTGAGTTACTACAGACACCTCTGCATGTTGGTTAATCACTTCCTGAAACAGCTCTACTATTGGTCAGTTTTGGGTGATCTCGATCAATCACTAGTCAATTACATGATCTGGCCCTAAGCGTGGAATCAACCGAGGGTCCCTTATGAAATGGGGTTGATTGGGATTGAATGGTAGAAAGAATTGTTATTTTACAAACTTACTTACTCAAAGCAGACTGTATCTCATTTGACCTGGAGTAAGATATAACTAAACCGTTCTGATACGAAATCATAACTTCAATTGACCATTAATGACAAGTATAAGCCCACCTGATAAGTAGTTGGATAAGTTGAGAAATCTTATTTCCTATACATCTAATATGTTATATCTCATATTTAACACAACAAATGAAATAAACTCACAAAAGCTGCTCACCAAACCATTTTTAAGCTCACTTCCTCTACTATTATTCCCTTGCGATTATGCTCGCGTAATGCAACCTCAGCAAGTTGCACGAATTTTCCTCTACCATTAGCAACAACGAAAAACAAATCTCCCATTCATAACGCTATTATTCGGCGCGCGCTTCCTTTCTGTGACATTTTTTTTTTCTTTGCGTTTCACGATAACGCAATCAGCCCGATAGCTGCACGCCCAAATCGGCAATTGAATTGTATTAATTCGCGCGTTAATCGATTGATATGCAACCGTCACAGTGGGACAGGGAAGTGTTTTACGTTACGTCGCCGTCAGCTGACTGCAGCTGGCAACCGGGCCCGTATCTATTACACCCCAAACACTGGACAGTGCAATTTAAGCAATCTCATCCCGTACTTGCCCTAACGATAAGCGCAACGATAAAGGCCGGGTGGAGAAGGGGTAGCACAGGGTAGCCCACAGCGCGGGTACTCGTGTAGCTATTTTTGTACGGAACTAATTGAAATTCAATCACACCGTAAATATGCTTCTTCGCCGCAGCCTGCGAACGTATGCGTTGCCGGCTTTGCAGCATTTTGTTTTTCTCTCCCACAAATCTGTTAACCACGCAAAGATGGTTAAATTCATTTGGCAAGTGAAATCAAACCATTTATGACACATCACCAATCGAATCACTTACTTTGCCCCCACGCGGGCAATACATTTCGATATGCAATCATTCATCATTTGTGCTGTGTTTAATTCCATTTTTTATCACCGGCCACCGCATGGCCTGGAGCGTACCTTTGTGCAAACGCTTCCGCAAAGATAATATTAATCCATCCAGCGCGTGTAGGGCCGCTGGTTAATGCAGTATTGTGCCATTAAAAAAAAAAAGAAATGAAGCAGCAACGGACGATTCCGGAATGCAATTTACTGTTTAATCAGGAAGAAAAAACTCGAACCCTTCTGCCGCACGAAAGCGTCTGAGATGGCTTTAATTTTATGTGAAAAAAATAATGTTAGCAGTGTAAATAATATCGGTTTCAAATTGCACGATAAAATCATCGTACGAACAATTATCCACATCGCAACAAAAAATTCACCCTGCGATGACTTGCCAATACGAAATGGGCAAACCAAGCGCGATGCCAGCTGTTTCATCAACAATTGGGAAATCCGTCACCGATCACGGCACTTTCATAACCTCGCCTGTTAACGCTGGGCTCGCATTGTACCTATCGATAAGCTCGTACGACTGTTACGACCCTGTTTGTCAGCTGCGAAATGCGTGCCACTAATCAAAACATTGATATCCTGCGTGTGCAGGCAAGTGATTCCAAAAGCATCGATCGAATGTGACCAATCGTATCCAAAAATCAAAACCAAAAAAAAAAAATGCTGGCTCGACACCGTTCAATGTCAACGACCATCCAGATAACACAATCAATGACAGTTTAATACCCCTTGTTAACGATAATTAACTGCTAAACTAACTAAATCGAACTTTTTTCTTTACTAGCGACCGAAGCAACGTGCTACGATGGATGCATTAACACATGATGCACTACGTTTTTTTTTTTGACGGAAAGCTTAACCTTACGTCAATAGAAGACCTGAATTAGTTATCATCGTATAGCAACAAAAAGGTGCACACGAAACACGAAATGTTCTGCCACTATCAAAGATCGCCGGATCTTTGCACTTTTGACTGGTGATCCGTGTCCGAACGGGAGAGCGAGAGATGTTACAACTGTTTTACGTAACAGCCAGTGTGATAGTACATTCATCTTCTTGCATCTTACGCCACAAATAGCGCACACGCTATCGAACCTGATAAGGGAGTATCTAAGAGCTGGGAGCTTATACAATGCAGCTGTGCATATCAAATTCAAAAATAGGTTCACAATTACGGTTACATCACCGAGCTTAAGCAATTGGTAGTTCTTTAAATTTTCATACAAATATTTTTGAAACTACAAAATTGATATTAAATTAGAAAGATTATTAGACTTATAATTGATTGCTCTATCAACTCACTCTGTTATCAAAAATAGAACGACAACGTAACTTCACTGTTCAAATTAATGACTAACTACTAAAAACAAAAGACTCACTGTGTCTAGTGTCTACCAGCAGGTAAAGCAACTCCACAGTCGTGAATTTCACCGTCGTCCGCTGCGCACCTTTCGGCTGGTTACTTGTGATGTGACGATCCACTCCGGTACCAGGGACGGACAAAACCCAAACGCTATGCGCCACCAAGCAACTCGACGTCACCCAACGTGCACCTGCGGTTCTCGCGCAAGCTGTTGCAGAACTGAGCACCGGTCACGGTTCGATCTCGCCACGAAGGCACACGAACCAGCCTCTGATCCCGATCACCGAAATGCCCTCTTGGATCGGGTAATCTAATCACACAACCCAACCGGTCCCTTACACACCCGACACACCCTTGGGTCACTGATACCGACACCAGCACGCCACCAAAGCTGCATCAAAGCGGCTGTCGAATCACTCCACCTATGACGTTTCGTGCAGTATTCGTCTTTGCATCCTGAGATGCTGATTGCCTACTTTACGAACGCGCGTAGTGCTTACGCAGAGCACTTAAGATGTTGGTAAAAGTGAACACAACACTAATAGACCTTTGAAGCTCATCCACTAAGTTGTCAATCAACCAGTTTTACAGAACACACCTGCGTATGAACCAACCCAGCTATACAACTTGTAGCTTCCCGATCGGCCAACATGTTTCGACTCACCAAATGTCTGTCGTCACAGTGTTAGTACACTGGCGCTGATGGGTTGATGGCGCTCGCTGATAAAAAGGTCTACCATCGTTTAAGCACCGAAAGCCATCGTTCAACAACGTGCAACAACAGCCAATCAGTTGCAGCGGCCGCTGATAATGAGTTCCAACACCGTGCGAATGGGCATGAAACTCTTTATGCTCCCATCCCTGGCAGTTGGAATTCTACCACTGCGATGGTGGTTATTTTTACACGCTTCGGAGGTCAAATGGTGGCCACGTCCTGGACTACCGAATCGTCCCGGATGCTTACTACGGGTATAGTTTTTTTTTAAACACGTTGTTGTATTAGAAAACGGAGGTTTTTTTAATATGACGCGCGTTAGGCAAGGCAAGTGATAAGCCGGCAGAAGGAAAAGTTGAACTCTGGAGGAGAGTGTTTTCTAATCTTCAAAACGCCCTTTGCACTGCTATAGATGCATCAGTATTAGTACTCATCGTTGATTAGAAAATATTAATAGCACACTAGTTTGTTTATTTAACATTTTTGGAGAAGTTATAAGACTAAAAATTAATAAATTAACTGTTGATTCAATGATGCTATTTGCTGTATTTAAATTGCACAAATGAGAGAACATGTCAAGGAACAGCTTGGAGATATCTAACAGCACTAATGTTAAAATAGATAACATAACATTAACAAATGCTTTAAATAAATAATCTAACAACTCAACAAAACGAGAAGGGAGTAACCCTTGCACTGTAACCTAAAGATCCACCCCAACTACAACCAGTTAGTTAATATTCCTCGATGCTTTGATACCGATCGTCTATCTTCGATCACCCTTATCATCTTCTCTGCCTTCGAATTGCGTCATACAAAAAAAAATGTAATGCGCACCAAAATGCTCAACAGGCAACATACACCATCGATTTCCCATCGCACTGCAATATAACGACTCCATTCCCTGGGTTCTCGATGTTTTCGTAGCTTCTCCTGCGTTTATGATAATAACCGCACCAGATAATAAATCATTACCACTACGCATGCACCAACACCATTGCAGCGGATACAGATAATTCTAATCATATCAACAGCGACGCTCATCGAGCCCTATCTTTGCCGTTGTTAATAACCTGTTCCGTGCGAGAATTGAATTTATGGCGGTGTCTTTCAATAACAAACAGAAAAAAAAACCATCTAAAACCCAAATGATACCATTCGATAATAAAGACAGCTTTACCAAGGGGACGTCGTCTACGGTGGATTCCATAACCAGTGCACGATAAGGAACCATTATTTCGTTCTAAATATCACTGGGGGTGTGTGTGTGTGTGTCGGTGCCGTGAAGGTTCAAACTAACCGAGTGAATATTGAATAACTCTTCCTATCGTGCCGGATTGATGGACGGATCATTCTCCGCCAGTCAAGTCAAAGGTTAAGAAAGATTAGAAGCCGATGTTCTTTTGCTAGTTGACTGTTAAGCCATCCTTATCTGTAACATTGCAACAGCAACAAAAAAAAGTTAAACAAAACAAAATAAACCTCGTTTTTCAACGATGACAGTTTATATACTATTTGAACTTGATCGAGCCAAAAGGGCAGCCAAAGTTTTTGACCGTCTTCATGCGCTAGGGTGACCTTCATTTTAGCACTTCATTTGATTTTGCACCGAAAAAAAAACACCCAATACCGATCATGCAGCTGTGAACTGCATCTTCATGTGATCGATAGTTAGATTGTTTGTTTTGGTCGCGCCATCACATTCGTACAACGCAGCATCGACAGAGTCGAAATCATCCGATGATTGGAATGTCCCATTGGTCATGGGCCTGTTATCTTTGCCCCGAACAATGGAATGATGACAGTATCTTGTGACCGAAGGCACGGCCAAATATGCGACGTCGCATTGAGCAGCACCACAGCACAACATGACACGTGCTAACGAAAGCCCACGTGTCAGTTGTTCGCAACAAAATGAGTGGGTGGAAGTTAACGTTCAAGAGTTTGAGTCATGTCAATTGGCAATTTTAAATGAAAATAATCAATATTTTGTTATGGTGCATGCCACATAATTTGCTACTAAGTCATATTTTAACATCATAGTCATGACATGAATCACCTTGTCGCCAAGACATTAAAATAAGCAAGACAATCAACTGGTTTTTATTGAGCTTTTTAGAAATTACCGTAAAAGGATCATTTGAATTATAATGCTGGACAAAACATCTCAGTTTTTGCCTTCGAATACTCATTAGAGAAGACTGCATTTATTGTTTGGTACAGTGTGTACAGGCGCAGTGATAGTCGTATCACGTAAAAGATAGTTAATTACCGCATTTTGATGCACAGAAAGTCTCGTTGCAATACATTTTCCTACTTCCGTGCATCTTATCTCCCATTATTGGTCCCTAAACGCTGATTACTACGTCATAACCTTGCGTTATCGTTTTCTAAAGCACTTACAACACTTTACAAACAGACCACCAGCAGACTTTAGAGTTAGAATATAGCCGAATTACATAAAAGGTCATAAATCATTACAATATTGTGGATGATAGCACGACACCTACCAAAACCACATGTAATTGTTCTCGGGCTCTGAAACTCACATTCCCGGTCTCTAAATGTTGGTTCTTACGTCACAACATGCGTTATCTGCGTATCGGCCAGTCCTTGCCTTCGGAACTTAATTGGACAAATGAGATTTCTTGCCATGTAATTGGTTTATGAAAATCAATATTAATCTATTAGACGTTGTTGAACACCGTTATAGAAAATATATCTAAAACAGCACATACATTTTTCAAAGTAAAATATTTAGGGAAGATAGAAAACTGGCGTAAATACAGTATCAGCAAAAGTATTAAATAAATTAAAAGTAAAAAATCAGTACAAAGCAATTGCAACTCGTATTAAACAGAGAACAGATATAGATGAGTTACGATGATGAGTTTTTAAAACTCAAAACATATGTTTTTTTTTCATATGTTCGAAACATATGCCGTAGTTAGAGTATCATGTTAAAATAAAATTCCGAAGAAAACATTAATTATTTTATTTTACCTTATGAAAGTGGGAGGCCCAATTTATAACAATGAGGATAATAAATCAATTATTTATTTGCTCTAAAAGTTTTCGTTATAAAATCCTTTGTTAAAACGTTCAAACAGTAGTATATACAAACATCTTCAAGATTTCTCAGTCCGACGCTCAGTCCGCTTATAGGAAGATCCGCCTCTGTCTATAATTTTAACAATTTTATTTCATATTTATTTACAGAAGAGTTCAATTTGACCGTTTTTAATCCTTGTATGAATGTCCAAAAAATTGGGTCACCTGTTGAAAAGATTTTTCAAAAAACGAGTATGAAGAACGATTGAGTGCAGGACAAAACAAGTGCATCCGAAATAGTTTGCTTGAACTTGCTGATTGAAACCTTTCTTTATTTGGAATTCTACAAGATGCAGAATTCTAAAGCACACTGACTGGCTGATCAGCACAATCTCTTAAGGTGGCATCTGAAGGAAGAAAGTAAAATTAATGTACGAAGCAGATCATAAATATATCAAATGGTTCATAACGCCGTCAAAAAAAATATATTTGGTGCACATGTTTTTTTTTGTTTAGTTTAGCTGTTTTATCTTCAAATTTGCCAAAACATTAGACCTTTGGACGGCTCTCGTGGAATTGATTCGACAAGCACAGCGTGGTCATTACCATTTGCAAACAATCAAAACACTTCAACCGGCCTGCGCATGCGGATATTTTTGACCGAACCGGCAGCACTGTTCTCTGATCCTCAAAGCTCCGGAGGCACGCTTATTGACCTTCGTTCTCTTCTATCTCGGCGTTGCCACCTTTACGTGATGGTCGACAAACGCGAGTCTCTCTTAGCAAACCCCGTTGCGTGCGTGGATGCTGTTGCCTAGGCAATACATACATAGACCAAAAGCCCAAAAAATGGTTCCAACACTCACTTCACTCTAACGCGCATGCGCATGCGACCACTGTTTGGTGGCACATATTCGGTCGAGCAAACTCTTTCGCTCACTCCTTGTTCAATTTTATAACCCTTTTAAAAGTCCCCTCCCAAACGCACACGCTTTCGGTATCCATCATCGAACGTCACACACAGAAGCAAAAATTACCTGTATTTTTTATGGCGCGAGGTTCGACCGCGTGGCCTTCGGAGATGAGCCCAACCAACTCGTCTACGGCGGTACGGCGGTTCGGGGGAGTGAATTCGGTGTGATCGCGATCTGATGGTTAAGGATAATCACAGCACGGCAGCAGGATCACTAACACCACATACACAATACACACACAAAGTATCGGCTAAATCGCTCGTTCTTAAACAAAACCCCCAAGCGTTTCCTTTCTCTAATAAAGGCAACACAATAAAAAAAATATACAAACTGTTTGCCGTCTGTTTTGTCACTACGAAAGCTTTGGATGGAAACAAAAGGAAAAGTTGCGCCCAAACCGGCCACGACAACAACGGCGACGACGACAACCACGACGGTGAACTGTGCGTTGCGGGATGCGCAAAACGACTAAGCGCGGTGCGGTTGGGTTATTCCGGCTGTGAATACAGCAGACGCTCAAGCCCCGGCATCTGCGATCACAACAGCTTTTTCTAATCACGTACACGCCGCCTGTACAATCACAATCCTTGTCTGCCTGCTTGGATGCTGCCACCGTACTGGCCTACTCTGTGCTTCATCTGTGTGTTTGTGTGCAATTGCTTCTTCTTCGCTTTGTTACGCATTTAATTATAGTTTTTTTTGGCAAACACTCACATATGTACGATCGAAATACAAAAAAAAAGTGATGACGTCACACACGCAAAACAAATGTTGTGAAAAAAGCGGCGGTTCGTATCAAGTGTACACGTTATATTCTAATCTCAACACAGCACGGTCAACGGTAGCAGCGCTTTCCGCATCGTACCAATGCTATACTTAAACTGCTGACTAACCTCCGCGAGCGTAGTTGGACACTGTCAACTCATCGGGTGATCGTCACGATCGTGTGTACTAATAAGGCGCAATTATGGTGCGCATGATACAGTGCCAGAAGCAATACCGCCGTATCGTCACAAAACACGTAAGCGGTGCACAATATGAGTGCGTTGAAGGGAACGCATTTCGAACGGCAACCTTTGCTAGCACCGTTATGCTGACCGTGCACCTTTGGCGACCTCTGTCGACCGTTCAATACCCATGACGGGGTTCGATGTTGCATTTGTAGTGCACTTTTTTATCGTTATGGTTTGATTTACATTTCGTGTCATTGAAACATGTTCCGGCTTTGGTGTATAGGATGTGGGTTTGCTTTTAAATATTAAATATCAACACTAAAGGCAGTGAGTTTGGTCAAAAAAATTATCTATACCTGTTAACTTTCGTTTTGTTAAGGTGTTAAAAGCAACAACAACAAAAAAACCTCTGCCAAAAAGTTCTGTCATAAAAATATTCAGATGCATCAAGAACCAAACCAGTTTTTTGTCGGTCATTCAATTCTTCTCTTGCAAGAAAATGCATAATAAGTAAGATTTGAAATACAAGGAAAGAATGATCGTACACAAATTATTCTATTCGTTCTATAGGCATAACATCGCATCACATTTTGAAACCGATGTCTCCTGCTGGGACTTCGTTCGGTTTGATGTCCACTGCAGTTTGTTGATCAACGAAATGGATGCATATAACCAACCAACTAACCACCCGCTGGTAATGTGGGATTCCCCTCGATTCTAAACGCTTGTTATAAGACTTACGATCGACCTGATCCTGATAATCATTACACGAATTGGCCACTCTTGGTTGTGTCATCGAGATCACGTTACTGGATCACTGTGTCGATATTCTGAGTTTGACTGGAGGCTGTCTGCCCTTCCATTCCTCATTCGCTATTGACGTCGGCGTAATCCTCTATTGTTGCTAGAAGGATGTTCCAAAATTATGTTAGCGACTTATTTAAAGGAAAAAACCATGCATGTCCGACTGGCATCGTTCGAAATACACGAAATTCTTCACGTTTCGGAAAGCTTTCTAAACCAAAAGTACATCCTTCTAACAATCAGCATTTACGGGTTTATTCCTCAATTATTGTTCATCTTCCACATTCTCCCTGTCGATGAACGCGCGCGCGCGCCCGTTGCTGGGTTCAATTTCACCTGCAGGCATAATTTTCAATCGTATCTCTTTTAACTGTATATTGTGCCACTTATCTCACCGTTGCATCAGTGCTGTCTTCCTGCCATATTCCCTAGTCCATGACATTCGAGCACAAAAAATGAATATCATTTAAAAAAAAACTATCGTTAAGCCACACCAGAATCGCTATCAGAAACAAGACATGCGCTGAAAACGCGACAAATGCGACGGTGCACAACGAGATTATTTCTGATGCTTTGCATTACAGCAGATGCCACATGTTAAAGCTGTACCACTCGCAGTACGTGTCTTTTTTCGCGCATGATCGTGATTCAGTGTTCGCGATCTCTACTGCATTGGTTCACCACTTGCAAAACGACGGGAAACATTCTCTGGTTTTTCTTTTACAGCCACCATGCATCGAGCTTGCTCACTTTAGCACTCCTGATTTCAGGCCATCTTGTTGATAATGGCCGCCTGTACGGAATTAATCTGCGTGGCCAGCTTCTCGATGGCAATATCTCGTTCGCCGCAACGGGCTTCTTTGTTCAATTCCAGTACTTGATTTACCTGATCGATACGTCCCTGGATCGTGCTGGAAAGGGAAATTAAAACAATGTAATATTGGACAATTTGCAATGCCCAACGCAACCCTATTCTTACTTGTCCAGTATGCAGGAAACAAGCAAACTTTCCACCTCGGCCGGTTCAATATTCAGCTCGCTCGATATGAAAGGAATCGTAATCTTTGTATACGGTCGGATCAATTTGATCAACACCTGCGTACGTATGTTGCGCAACAAATCCTCGATGTGCTCCCGTATAAACTGATCCGCCATAATGTTGTTCCGGTTGTTGCGCAGGATTGCTTCGAACTCCATGATGTCATTGTTCTGGTACGCCATCACCAGATTCGTCATGGCCAGAATCTCCGGATCATTCTTGTACGGTTTCGCTTCCTGCGAATCGAACGGATTGATGCCGGACTTCATCAGCATGTTCGCTAGCACAAGGTACTTCAAGCAGGTCGTCCTGCGGGACGATCCGGACTCGTCGTAGTTTTTGAACGCCTCAAAAAAGTCCGTGTGTGCTTTCTCGAACTCACCCTCCCGCAGATGCATCTTGCCACCGCACTCCCGAATCACGCCCATAATCAGCGGATGCGGAATGGCGGACTTAATGTGCAGCGACTGCTCGTACAGTGCCTTCAGCTTTTTGTTGTTCTTCTGTACCGTGTACATTTGAATTTCGAGGGCGTATATCTCGAGTAGCTGTGTGCCCTTCTTCAGATCGTCTTCACCATCGTCCGTCTGGCAGGATTGGTGCAACTGTTTGAGGATTTTCTGCAGCTTGCCGAAATCATTCCGGTCGAAGTACAGCTTGCCTAGTTTGGTGTTTGTTTTGAACCATAGCCGATCGTTTTTCGCATCCTTCAGTGCTTCCAGCGTAGTTTCATAGAAATTTTGTAACAGTTCCATCTGTAATGGACAGTATCAATTAATGAACCGCGGTAAATGAGATTTCAATACGTTATGCTCACATTTTTTGACGTAGAAATATAATCCAGAATCGAATTGATCGACTTCTCCGAATGGTTTCGCGTTACAGCGCTCTTGATGTACGTCAACAGTTGTTTGTAGCGTGCCATCATTTCCTGATAGTTTTGGAGCTTAAAGTTTAGCTTTATCATCTGTTTGAGCGCCTTAAAGCCCCATTCGCCTTTCTCGCCATTCTCCAGATCCAGCACCTTTTGGAACGATTTCAACGCATCTTGGGGAGCTTCCTCTTTCAGGGCCTTGCTGTTGTAGTATTGATTTTCCAAATCCACATCCGGTTCCGAGTTGCTGTCTTCGGAGTATTCCTGTGAAAAGCGATACCAATGCATAGTTCATATTGAACAAAGGGCTGTTCGTCTATATGCTATAGCTAAATGCGAGCAGGCAGCCGCCAATGATCTACACATTTCAAACGATCCGGATCGTTGGTTGCTTGATGTGGGTTTCGTAGATGAAAACATTGCCGGTTTCAACATAACCGGAGCATGTATTTATATTTTGCGCGTATCTTACCAATCCGTAATCATCATCATCATCGTCGCACATGAAATCGTCGTCAATGTCTGACATGGTAGTGCTTCGCTTCACGTACACGCTCAATAGATACGCTAACAGTAAGCCGGTGTATGCACTTTTATCGAATTTCGTACCCAAATGCACATAAATAGAGCAATTATTTAACGCAGCTAGAAGGTTGGGAAAAGTCGCGTTCGCGTTTTTCTTTTGCGTATTTTTAAGGAGAAGGGCAGGCGGTGTTGTCACCGGTGACAGTTTCATGTTTTGACAGCAAAGGGGTACGAATGCGCAGTTTGGATTATTTAAGCGATAAGGTAAATACATAATCCGGTGGCGGGATTGAAAATAAAACAACAAGAATGTTTTTTGTTGTTTGAGAAAGAATTTGTGTTGCTTCAAATTTTACTGAAGTCGTCATGCTTTTTGCATTTTAGTAGAACTTTCGACGAAGTTAAATAATTGCTATTCATTTATTTGTGTGAATGTTTCACTGATATTCTGTGCTAGTATTTACCAACTAGAAAACGTGAAAAATCACTCAATACAGCGGCGTTGAAGTCCACCGAGGCCGTTCAGTTTATTTCTTCCATACCGCAATCGAACAACTATTGGCCTAGGTGAACAGATTATTCCGTAAAAAATCGTCTTATCTTTGTAGACATCTGGCCATGCAATAACGCCAATATCTCATTTTGTGTATTGGGCTGTTGTGGAACCGGAATTTGGTGTGGTTGTGATAGCACTCGTTTGATAAGACAAGTGCAAAGTACATTTCATCATTAGACTAGTTGCTCTGGAAGATGGTGCTGGCAAAGAAATGGATATACGTTAAGCGCCCGGATGGCGAACCCAAACCGACGGATTTCTCCATTGAGGAAGAAGAACTACCTGAACTGGAATCTGGAGGTATTGAGAGATTGTACAAGATCATCTAACGTTGTAATGAAATTTGTTGTTCGTTTTAGATTTTCTCGTTGAAACGTTGTACTTCAGTCTCGATGCCGGCCTCCGTGGGTACATGGAGATTGGTATACTGCCGGTCGGTAGTCCAGTGATCGGTATGGTGATCGCGAAAGTGATCGAATCAAGGAACGAATCGTTTCCGCGTGATGCACATGTGTGCGCCCGAATAGGTTGGTGTACCCATGCCATCCTCAATCCGACCAAGCGCAAAGACCAAACGCTCTATCAGGTGCCCGAGCTGGAGGGATATTCTCCCGCGATCGGGCTAGGTGCGCTCGGTCTGTCTGGCAATACAGCGTATTTCGGGTTTCTGGAAATTTGTAAACCGAAGCAGGGTGAAACGGTGGTCGTAAGTGCGGCTGCCGGTGCGGTCGGACATTTGGTCGGCCAAATAGCCAAAACAATGGGCTGTTACGTAGTAGGCGTTGCTGGATCGGAAGAAAAGCTGCGCGTTCTTAAGAAGCTCGGTTTTGATGCCGTCATCAACTATCGTGCCGGCTCTGTTCGGGAACAATTGGTTAATGCCACACCGAAAGGCGTCGACTGTTACTTTGACAATGTTGGCGGTGAGCTAACGGAGCTGGTACGAGAACGGATGAATCTTTACGGTCGAATTTCCGTGTGTGGCACTGTGTCGAGCTACAATGGGAAACCGGCCCCGGTAACGGATCCGCAGCGTGATTTTGTCACCAAGCAACTGCGCCAGGAAGGGTTCGTTGTGTTCCGATGGCTGAACAGGTGGCAGGAGGGCATCACACAAATGCTAGAGTGGATCAAGGAGAAAAAGCTGGTGCATCTAGAAACGGTGTACGAGGGCTTTGAAAATGCGCCGGATGCGTTTATAAAAATGCTGCGTGGTGATAACATTGGAAAGTCCGTCCTTAAGGTGTAACATTCAAAAGAATTAGTTGTTGCTTTGAATTTGCGTATGATATGGAAATTTAATGGGCTATTGTAATCTTTGTATGGCAAACATCGCATACACGCTTCCAGTTTTATTACGCGTTTTCATGTGTTGATATGAAAATAAATTGTTTTAGAAGAATGTATTTAAATTGTGTTGCTTGTTGCACTTTGTTTGTCAGCTACTATGGAAACTAATAAATTCATCCTTTACATAGTTTTAACATTAAAATAGTCCTAAAATCAGTAATTCCAGTGGTACCGATGGTGATGTTTCGAGCGACGGAAACGCACATGAACGGTCGATTTATCTTCATCAAACACGATTCCTTGGGAAATATCTGTGTCGAAACAAACGTTTTAGTCCATTTAATGTATATATATAATTATGTTGCTCCATTCATACTCATTGCAATGATCATGATCATGATCTTTAAAAAATTAATGTGGCGATGACCGAGTAGCGTTCCTATTGTGATATGGTTTTGTTTACAATCCGCTCTCTCATCCGTCTAGCCTCTACTGTCATTATTTCCGAACCAAAACATTAATTTTTCTATTTATTGCAAACTGCTGGTGTAATTTGTTGGCATTCTTTACAATGAATCAAAAAGTTTCCACGGTTAACGACCCAGAATTGCAGGCCAAAGTGAAGAAAAGTATGGCTCCCCAATGGTTCCAATGTTTAAATCCATCACGGTACAAGTTTACTATTTATTTTTCCCCGTAGCGACTGAGAAAATATCGGAGAATATGCACATCATTGCCAACGAGCCAAGTCTTGCGTTCTACCGCATTCAGGAACATGTTCGCAAGGTAATCCCGCTCATAGTAGACCGTCGAGCGGAAGTCGTTCAACTGCAGCAGGATCTACAGGGCAAGTGTTACGATATGGAATATGCGATAAGGTCGGTAGAAAGACACGTAATTGAGGGTGAATAGAAGTTCTTTATTCACTGTTTCAACTGCTTAAACCTTACAGTGCCGTGAAGGATATCGAGGCAGCGGACTCTTCGTTGAAAAATGTTCAAGAACTGCTGAAAAACGCCATATTTCTCAAACAACAGCTTAAATACGTTGAATCCAGACGACCCAAGAAAGATACAAACAGTTCCGTGTACAAGAGACTTTCGGCACACATTACCCTGGACCTGCCCGACTTGACCGACATATCCGGAGTGGTGCGGGAAACAACCAACCGTGTGGAGCACATGATGTCACAGGCCCGGAATTCAAACAGTAACATAAACAACAACCCGCCGGCTGCAACGAACTCCACTGGAGGCCCTGCCGAACTGCAACGGTCATACACGACACTTCATTGAGAGGAAAAGGGTTTAACAGCTAGTCACCTGTTAATTTTCATTCGTTCCTTTTCGTTTTACGATCTGTGATGTTTCCGTTTTACGCATTCCTCTCAGAGAGATGACAAAATTAAGTATTATAATTTTGTTCCCGTTCGGGAACGCATCAATAAAATATGTTTTTATTTGACGCTATCATACACACCCGACGTAATCTACGTTTATGCGTACTTAATCTTCTTCAACTGACTCCTATCGCTAATGTGCTTTATGTTCAACGTTTTCTTTTTCTCCTTGTTGAGTGTCTTGAAATGTCCCAGTCCACGGTTGCCTGGTCTTCGTTCGGGGTGGTGCATCTTGAAGCTCTTGCCAAAATCAACATACGGCGGTTGCGTGAAACCGAAATTTTTTGCAACCTGCACCAAATCGAGGTTGCCCAAATTGAACACGTCCTTCATGTGGTGTCCTTCGTACGCGCGAACGTACGTCTTGAACGCCAGTTTGCCCGATTGATTGAGGAAGTAATTCTTCGACATCAGATTCTCAAGCTGCAGCTGGATGTCCGCAATCTTGTTCCAAGAAAATTCAAACTCATTCAGTGGCACCTTAGCCTGTTTTAGATACTTCAGGAAGCCAAGCTCCTCCGGACGGAGCATCAGCAGCGCATGGCCGCACAAATCCTCTCCGCGAGCCGTTCGCCCAACACGATGAATGTATTCCTTCGTATCGTTTGGTGGATCGTACTGCACGATCCAATCCACGGCCGGTATATCAAGACCACGAGCAGCGACATCCGTGCACAGCAAAATACCCGTTTCTGCGTTGCAGAACTGGAAGAATACCGAGGTACGTTTCGCTTGTTTTTGTTTTCCCTGCAGAGAAATAAACGTTAGGGTATATCATCATAAACAGAAACTTTGGGTGGTCATTTGTAAACATACGTGAATCGACATCACCGGAAGATCAATATAGTTGAACAGTTCGTGATGGAACTTCACCGACAGACAGGACGAAAAGAACACCATAACCTTCTTCTTCCGATTCTTCCTCAAGAAGGTAAAAAGCACAAGCAGCCGTCTCTCCGATGGACACACAATGTATCCTTGCTCGAGTCCCGTTACCGTGGCCTCCTTCTTGTTGTCATCCACACCGACATAAATCGGTTCCGCTTTTAAGGCCAGCTTTCCCAATTCATCCATACGTGATGACTGTGTGGCCGAAAATAGAATGGTCTGACGTTTTTCTGCGAGCAATTGAAAAAGAATTAAATAACATTTTGAATAATATGCCTCAACAACGAGCACAAGTGATACTTACTCGGTAGAATGCTAATAATCTGTTTAAGATCCTCCTCAAACCCGATCTCCAAAATGCGATCGCACTCGTCAATGATCAAACACTGCAAGTTCTTAAACAGGAAGTTCGGTGTCGTTTTAAGGTGGTCCAACAATCGTCCCGGCGTTGCGACGATAATGTTGATGCCCTTTTCCAACTTTTCATTTTCCATGTGACGGCTCGCTCCTCCCATTAGTAGACCGTACGTCTGACAGTGATAAGCCATCAGTTCCTTCAGCACACCGAAGATTTGCATGGCCAGTTCACGTGTTGGCGAAATGATTATGACTCCCGCACCGTTGCGAGGCTTGAAACGTAGCTTGTGGATTAGCTCAACCGCCGGTACGAGAAAGGCTAACGTTTTTCCACTTCCTGTTTTGGCCGATCCGACCAAATCTCTACCCTCCAGTAGTGGAGGAATAGATTTGGCTTGAATTTCTGTCATCTTGGTGAAACCCATATCGCCAATGGCCTTAATCGTGTTATCCGAAACCTTCCCAACGAGCGATTTAAACTCTTGGTTTCCTAACAGAATCTCGTAAGCACTGTTTGCTATCTGCGGTTCCGATGCATCTTTTTCGGCTTCCGTTTGGCTCTCATCATCGCTACCCTCTTCTTCCTCACTCCCCAAATGCTGATCTTCGCTGTTTTCCTCACCCTCGTCATCCGAGTCATCTTTTGGCCGTTTAACCCCTGTAAACAAGAAATATTACAGCACTGTATGGAATCGCACACGTCGCGGTTTAGGAGCTCTTCTTACCTCTACCAACTTCCACACTATCTTCTTTTACTGGTTTGGCAGTTTTGTTCTTTTGCTTCGCCATTTGCTTGCCTTTTGGAGTGGTTTCTTCTGCCACATAATTATCTTCCAAATCTTCCACGGTACCTAAATGCATTGGAACATGTTTAGCACAGGTAATTATGCTACGCGTCCCGGAATGCCAGTCTGCGTGTACGCACAGCACAAAGTTCGATGAGGTTTTCTACTTACCATGGCCGTTTTTTACATTCTTATTGATTACCGTGGGTATTTTCATTTTGTTTTTCTTCGCCATGGTACACAGTTTATAGTTAGCACAGTTAATTACACAGAATAGTCGAGAAAAGTAATAATTTTATACGCACTTTCGAGGTAAATGAAGCACATGTGCGATCGAATGACAGCCGTGTGTTTCCAAGAGAAACACAGTTGACAGCTGTCAAAATTCTCCCCCAATGCCCGGAGAGCTGTCATTTTTCAAATTTCGATCAACAAATTCCAAGAATAGAAAAACAACATTAGCGTTGTAAATTTAGGTGGTTTTGGTACGCATTCAGAAGTGAAGTGATGTTGTTGGTAAAGTTCTACAGAAAATAGTGCATGTGAATACACCTAGTATTGTTATGCTAGGTTATGCTGCAATCAAGAGCGCCCTCATCCGATGGTGAGTTAATACAAAACATTTTAAAACCTTTGATTTTGTTTTTGCTTACCAAAAGGCATTTATTTATCTGTTGCGAGTTCAAAGATGTTACTTTGTCGCATTAATACCAGCAATGCATTGAGTGCTGCTGGCTGTATTTGGTGTGTCATGGCCCAGCATCGTAATTTGGCGTCAAACGATTGATTCGTTTCTTGGTCATCATCACACTCCGTCTTTATAACTGTTTGTTCAGGGAAATGTGCTTCGAGCGGATCCTGTTCTTCTTTCACCTGCGTTTTTTCAGGCAAGCTTTCCTCAAGAGGATCCCGCTCTTCTTTCACGGTGTGTTGCTGTTGTTCGGACAAATCAAGCTCGAGTGGGTCCCGTTCATCATTTACAACTTGTTGCTTTTGCTCAGGCAAATCTTGTTGACTAGTGTCCTGCCTATCTATCACAACGCGTTGATGTCGTTGTAGCAAATGTTCTGCCAACGGATCCTCTTCGTCAGGCGCTATGTGTTGATGTTCTTCCGTGGAATTCTGTCCCACGTTTTTTGTATTGTTCTGTAGCGGATAGTCAGTGTGTAATGATGCTTTCTGAATTGATTTACCTCTACGTAGTTCGGTTGCAGGTTCGACTTTTTGTTTTGTGCCCCCAAGCCTGATGTATCCTATTTGAGGAACGGTGTTAAATAACATATTAACAAAATTGTATCTTGTGAATCATAATCAACGACACAATGCAATTCTAACTCTCCGTATAAGCAAATACCAAATTCTGGAAACATTACCTTTTGGTACCAAACGCATACGTTTGCTAGCTTCAAGCCGCATTTCCTCTTCGACTTCTTTTAAACATTGATCCCATAATTGCCTTGCTAAACTGGTAACTCTATTGCCAGCTGTTTTAGTTCTTTGCATGTTAATGTAGTGCACGCAAATAAAAAAACTCCTAAATAATCGCAACCTTTTCACTAAACTTCTTTTATGTGCACTTCAAGCTGGTTCTTTCCGTTGAAGAGACGCAAAACAAATGGCAAACAATTGTGTGCTGTCACGTCGGTTGCTCTTCATCCCTTCTGTTATTTTGACACAGCCTTGTGGTTCTAAAACCGAGGAGTAAAATTAAAATTTCTACGTGTTGTAAATTATTTTAAGTTGAACTATGTGCCGTTGTACAACGTGCTATGTTTCTCGCCAAAAGTGATCAAGCATTCACCAACAAACTACATCGATAACTGCTCTGGGAGTGTGCAAATGTTACCATATGTGTATTTATTTACGTAAACAAACCAACTACACCGCCTACCACCGAAAGTACTTCCGTGCTGGTGAAAACAAAACTGATTTACATTTTAGTTAAACATGCGAAATCCGTCATCGGTTGAGCTAGCTGAACAGTCTTTGCTTATACCGTTTCAAAGATATACCTCAATATTCTTCGCTTCAACGAGTTAAATAATGTTCCGCAAACTTTGCACTGGTGAGTTTATCTATGTTTTCTTAACTACATACAAGATAAGAAGTTTATTTTTCATTGCTCCTTTTCAGCCACCAACGCTCGTTGCATTTTAATGCGATCGTATAGCGTTAGCGAGCTGTCCAAGGAACACCAGGAAGTGCAGCAACTATGTCGCCAGTTCAGCGAACGTGAATTAATACCGGCGGCAAGTACGATCGATCGTAACGGTGTCTTCCCCGAAGAGCATATTGCGAAGTTGGCACAGTTAGGTCTGATGCGAGTTACCGTATCTCCCCATTACGGTGGATCTGGTTTGGATATGCTCGCATTATCGCTCGTGGTGGAAGAACTTTCAAGGGGATGCGGTAGCACCGGTTCTATAGTTTCCATTCATAACTGCCTGTACGCTAACCTGTTGGATCGGCTGGGCACAGATGAGCAGCGAGAGGGATTTTTCAACAAATATGAAAAGCATACCATCGGTGCTTTCGCACTCAGCGAAGCCGGTGCGGGTTCGGACGTGGCCGCAATGACGACTAGAGCTGCAAAGAATGCTGATGGGAGTTGGATATTAAACGGCACGAAGGGCTGGGTAACATCGGGCATAGAAGCGGTGGCTGGCATCATATTCGCCACAGTAGATCCTTCGCTAAAGTACAAAGGCATTACTGCATTTTTGGTGGACTTTGACGAAGGCAATTCAGCTGGACTTCATCGCGGTCGTCCGGAAGATAAGTTGGGCATTCGTGGTACTTCAACATGCGATCTAATACTGGAAAACGTACGCGTTCCAGCCGCTAACGTGCTTGGTACTGTTGGGGGTGGAATGCGTATTGCAATGGAGCAACTTGATCGGGCAAGGATTGGCATAGCATCGCAAGCTCTTGGCATTAGCCAAGCAGCGCTCGAAACGGCTGTAGAATACGCAAAACAGCGTACAGCGTTTGGTGGTACGCTAATCGATCTTCCTGCCGTCCGTACAAGAATTGCCGAAATAGCAACGCGAATTGAAACGGCACGCCTGCTTGTTCGTAAAGCTGCCGGTGAAATCGACCGTGGACTGCGAGCAACAAAGGCTTGTTCGATGGCAAAATGGGTAGCCGGTGAAACGGCAACATATGCGGCTCACGGATGTCAACAAATTTTAGGCGGTATGGGATACGTTAAAGATCTACCAGCCGAACGATACTATCGGGATTCTCGCATTACCGAAATATATGGCGGTGTAACCGACGTACAAAAATCGATTGTGGCGGATCAAATAATCAAGGAACTGGCATGATGGATCGGCGGAGTGTGTTGTAAAGAATCGGCACAATTTAATTGTGTTGTTTTGATATATTTCCATTTTATGGTTTACGGTGAAAGTCTAAAAGACTATAAGGTGTATTTTTGTAATATATTTACATTCAAACGGATCGCACAAATATAGTAAAACTGATGAAACGGAATGGTTTATGCAATTATAAATATGTATATTCCGAATTCTGTTCGAGAATAAGAAATAAGCTTGTGGAAGTCTCCATACATTAATATCGAAGATTTACGTATAGTATTGCTATGCATGGCATGAATGAGAAAGTTGAAATAGGCAATGAAACATGTGGCTCTCGACAGTCCCATATTGTCTAGTGGTTAGGATATCCGGCTCTCACCCGGAAGGCCCGGGTTCGATTCCCGGTATGGGAAACACTTTTTTTATTTTCTCATTTTTTTAACTTTTCGAATAGTCTACATCTCATCTGCCTTTATCCAGACATCCAACAACTATCCAAAAATTATTTTTATAAATACATCACCGTATGAGGCATTACGAACAAAACTTTATTTTAAGTGTTATTTCTGCGGGGCATACATGCTGCGCGAACAAAATTATACCTCGGCTTACCATTAAAAGTATCATGTAAATTAAATATTCAGTAATCACCACTGGGCGAGAAAGGCGAAACTATTCTTAAGCGCGTTTAGTGTCATTTCCGTTTCCAAATGCTTATTCCAGAATGAACATTGCTTTACTTGGCAGAAGCTTCTTGCTGCTCAAAGCGCGGATATTTTTGTTCCACCTCGTTCCAGCTGATACGTCCGGTAGCCAGATCACGGATCGTGCTCGCTACTTCGTCCAGCTGTAGAAATGTATTTAAAGGAGCATTAGTTAGAAAATCTTATGATTGAAGCTGGTAAATCAGGACTTACCCCGATGCGAACTTGCTTCATCGAATCGCGTTCACGGAGCGTCACCGTGTGCGGTTCCTTTAGCGTATCAAAATCGATCGTAATACCGTACGGAATCGCGATCTCATCCGTACGCGCGTAACGACGACCGATCGATCCACTGGAATCGTCCACCTTGTGCGAAACGTCTACGGATGTAAGGGCCGTTGCTGAAAGAACCCAAAATCAACAGTTTTATTACCTGTGATTTTGCCAAGCACCATTAACCAGTGCCCATTTACTTACAAATTTTCTTCACGAACGGAGTAAACTCGGTATTGTTACTTAGCGGAAGCACCGAGCATTTCAGTGGAGCCACCACTGGTGGAAGCGAGAAGTAACTGCGCTGCTCATCCCCTTCCCGCATCCGGAAGCTGTGCTCCAGCAGCGAGTACATAATGCGTCCAATGCCAAACGAAGGCTCGATGACGCTGGGAGTAATTTCCTCCACGTGTACCGTTTTGGAAGTAGTTTTAACGGCGATCAGATCATTGGTCAGTTTCACATCCGTTCCGTTTATTGCCAGAGTGTGTGCTCCATTTTCACCTAGACTCTTTCCAATGTTCTCAACATCGTCTAGGCTTAGTTTCGATAACGCCTCCGTGATAGCCTTTGCATCCTTCTTAAATGCCTTTCCTATTGCGGCCTTGTTCGGCACAACTTCCGTCACCTCAATCGTTTTGGGTGCGGGCAATTTCTTCTCCGCGACCAACTTTACGCCGGTTGCGTTCGTGTGCTGCGTCAGGTCGTACGCGGACCGATCGGCACACCCGACACACTCGATCCATCCGTAGCTCGTTAAACATTCCGCATCCCAGCAATCGCACGCATAATGCGCCATCTCATTGCCCATATGCTGCCGGAAGCGCAACCGATCCGGCAAAATGCCGATACGATGCAGGAACATTTGAATGCGCGCCATAAAGTAGCCAAGTGTTTCGTTCGCTACCAGTCCACTGGCAACCGCATCTCCAATGCGGACCTGCTGGGCACTCTTTCCATCCATTTGGTTGCAGGCAGAATAGAGCGTCATTACCGTGTCCGCAACATTCTCAAACTTGGGATGATTTTTCGCCTGTGGATCGCAGAAGTGCTCTATTTCACACATCGTAAACTCACGCACACGAATCAACCCGGAGCGGGGTGAAATTTCATTGCGGAAACTGTTTCCGATTTGAGCAGCCGCAAAAGGCAAACGACCCTGGTTGAACTCGAGCAGACGCTTAAAGTTCACAAAAATACCCTGCGCTGTTTCGGGACGCAGGAATCCTTTAACTAAGCCTGTCGGACCGATCTGAGTGCCGAACATTAGATTGAACTCAATTGGTTCCGTCAGATCGTTGCCAGTGATGGGTGATTTCATATTGTACTTCCGCAGGATGGCTGCCATCTCGTCCTTTGTCATACCGTCCAGCTTGATCACGATATCGGCACACTCGTCCTTCAGCTCTGCCGTGGCATCCTTGCCAGCTGCCAACTTCTCCAGATGATTCTTAATTAGATGATCTAATCGAAAGCATTCGCCGTTTTTCACGTCTTTCGTCATAAGGTCAGCAAACCGGTCCACATGTCCGGACGCCTTGAGAACCGGTTCGGGCGTTAAAATCGAACAATCCACCTCGAGCATTTGTTCTTCAAGTACGAAAAATTGACGCCACGTATTTATCATGTTCGATTTCAACGCACAGCCCATCGGACCGAAATCATACTGGCCCGTAATGCCACCGTAGATGGCAAAACTTTGATCGTAGAAGAATCGTCGTTTCAGAAGATCTTCCATGCGTGCCCGATCGAAGCTGGCGACCTGAGGTGCGAGGCTCAGTTCGCGATCCTCAAGTACTTTCTTGCGCGCTTTTAGCTCATTGACCGCTTTTTTCACGTCAATTTCCGGAGCGCCTTCACTTTTCAGTTTGCGCACCAAGTCTCCCTGTGGGAACACGGAAAGCGTTTAGTGAAAGGAAGATGGAACATTGCATCATTAGTTTGCAAATAAATGCATACGAGCGAAGGGAGAAAATACACCCTCAACATACCTGCTCCTTTACTGCTTCACGCAACGGCGCCAATACCTCTTCAATCTTTGGATCAGTCATGTTTTCCAACAGCTGGAGGCGAAGTTTCACGTCACGGTGTTTTTTGTTCGAACCCCAATTGAAGGGCTTTTTTGATAAGTCGCTCTGGCTGGCTGTAACCGCGTATAGGCGCCGATGATCCAAAAGTGGGTTTCGTTCGCAGTACTGAGGATTCTGTAGTTTCGTGTACACGGACGAACAGACGATAGGTCGAACGTTACCAGGAGGAACTAGGGTAAAAATGTGTCGCACTGCACCGGGACCGCCAACTCTAGGAGGCGCTAATCTACTGAGGAAGTTGAGAAAAAGCTGAGTGGACATTTACGCATGGAATCCAGCACCATCCGTTGGAACAATGGTCACCAACAGTTGAAGACGCAGGAAACCACAACGAATTCACGTTCAACGCAACTTTAAAGCTATTATTCGCGCATACACGCAGGGACGGTCTCACACGTTTTCGCACCGGCAATAGTTTTTATTTTACTTTTGGTGACGTTTGCGTGACAGCAGGGCAGTTCGCAAAGATTCCCAACTAACCAATCGAGCAGTTGTCAAAGCTCATGCTGTAATTCGAGCAGCTCTGTAACGTCATGCACTCGAATGATCACACTTTTTGTTTTGCAGGGTGGGAAAAGAAATTCTTCACAGTTTGAATGTAACGCTCTGTAACGCTACCCCTCTGGACAGCGATGTTCCAGAAAAATGCGGTAGATATTGGAAAACTTTGTTGCAAAAATTAAAGTTCCAAAAATTAAGAATGAATCAAAGGATTAGACGTGTGCTATTCAAATAAAATTGGCTAATGACATCAAATTGACTAAGCAAAAGTAGTTGAAATCATTTCTTTTGAACCCTACGTTTTTTAAGCCACGTAGAAAACACATAGGCTACCATATATTAGCATTTGGTCATTGCCTTAACGATCGTCTGTACCTTTGGCCTCGAAATTATTATAGTAGATTCTCCGTTGGAGGATTGTCCATGAAAGTTATGACGGTCGCATCTTGGGACCATCGAATTGGCGACCTTCGGTAAAATGTGTATCTTTAACCATCTGGAAGGTAATTACTGCTGTCCCGACCTCGTTGCGGAAAGATAAAGTCATTTTGCCCTCTTCATCTTCATCATTAGATAGTATTGCACCTTACGTCCTTATTTGCTTTCGGGCAGCTTCTTCTGTAAAAGAGAAGATGTTACAAATTCTAGATCGTTTATGTACGGTGCATAAGGATTTTTAACTTCTATGTTCTACATATAGGCGAAGATTTGCAACTTCTTCTGACAATGCGAACAGACCTTCATGTGAAGCGTTTAAAGGGTTTCCCAATGATCGATAGAATTCAACGCGATACTTTATCAAAAGTTCTCTATGCTGAAAAGGATAACCATAATAGATGATGTGTAAGTGGATTAATCCACTAAGTGGTGACAGGAAAATCGATGAAATTTAGGGACTCGGTGAGCAGTGAATTAATTGAACTACCAGCTCGATAGTTTAATAAACTCATTAAAATTTATGGTTCAAATTCCAACAATCATTTGGATGTATCCACATCAAGATAGAATCAATTTCAAGATGCATATGCTTGAAAGGATAATTGGTTATAAATTCAAGCACAGAAAACCGATTGAAAAATATGAGAAATCGGTAGTTTGAGATTTTTGATTAATTAATACGCTGTAAACGATTCGCTATACACAGCAGTTTCAGATCACCCTGCAGTAAGCCAAGGTCACGTTCGACTTGTCTAAACTCTTGTGAGCTGGTCTCTTTAACATTTTTATGCAGTTCAAGTTGGACCTAGAGGGAGTGTGGTCGACCGAAAACGGGGTAGAACGTTGTATCGGTCGATCGGATTTCTGGGCAAAAAGAAAAAACTGGAACCACACATTAGTCACAGCAATCGTATCACGATTCAATCTTCCCGCAAGTCTATACCATCTGTCCAGCCATAACCTTACCCAACGCGAAGAGAGCAAGTTGACAAAGGCAAATAATCTTCCAAATAAAGAAAACACTCCAAAAAAAAAAAAGTTAAACAAACACTAACCACACTACCGCCAAAGTGATGCTGGCGGGCACAGCATAGTAAACAAAAAATAAAGCTGAAATATTTTACAAACATTTGTCAGGAGCTACCAACATTCAGCAGCATCTTGCCAGGCCAACTTGAAGCGAAGTGCCAGAGGACTTCCGAAGGGAGAGCCGGAAAGGCCGTGACGGTATATGGGGTGGTTTGGGTTTGGAATTGGTTTGGCTTGTGCGGATTTTATGTTTTTCAAAATATGTAGCACACACAAACATAGCACAATCTCTCGCCACGTCTCCGTACGTACGAATCTCCGCGGGGTAGCGCTCAAATGAGCTGTGAAAGAAACAAAATAATAATAATTACATATTTTTGTTCAACTTTTCAATGGGTGTAGTAAACAAGCCGGATTTACGCGAATGTTTTGTAAGCTTGCGAAAGGTTAGGGTGTGGATAAGAATAGCAAAGGTGAAAGTGATTAACTTGTTTCTTTTAGTACGTAATCACAGCGAACAATAAACGGTACATTTGAATAACAATAAGCAGGTCTCACATACATAAGTTTACATAAAACAACACTTCTGGGGTGATGTTAATGAGCCGTAAAATGGAAGAATAAAAAAGCAAATCATAAAAAATACAGAATTATTTTATAACTGCTCAAGCAATACGCTATTGACTTTCTGGAGAATTAGAAAACGAAAAAAGCAAACATAGTTAGTGTAGATAACCAATAGTATCAACAAGACGACGACCGGTGACACCTCAAGTACTACACCGAACCAACTTAGTAAACATGCCAAAAAAGTTTACTAAACAAAACAGGGTTTATTTACAAACATGCACTTTTTCGGTGCCCGCACTGAGGCTGACTACAGCCGAAACTGAGCAGAGTTGAACCGTGCCGATGTGCGCTGCTGACGGAGATCGCTTAGTTAAACATAATTTAGTCCGAAGCATTGACTGGTTGGTGACAGGCTTAGTTACCAATATTTTGGTTTGCCGCTTTGCACGTGGTTTGGCATGCGTGTATGTCACAACCGCGATTTGGACGAACACGAAACGCAGCGAGAATTTGTTGTGACTGTGATCGTGATGCGTACGATTGAGTGCCAGGGATTGTGTTTAGCTTTAGGGGATTGCTTGGGAAAATTAACATTGATGTTTCTTTGGTGAAGAACGAGCAAATATAAATAATTGTGTAACCTTGCTTTAAACAAGAATTAATGTACTTCATAAATCTCACCTCGTTCAAAACGGGGATAAACCTCCTATTTTGTTTTGCTCTAACATTGTTCATCAGCTACGAAATTCTTGTAGTGATTTCTATTTTGTTAGAATCCTTGCCGATTTGTCCTGCCAAATTTATTAATGATAAAGAATTAAGCAAAAAGGCCATCTTCTGCCTCGCAACCAGTCATACATAAGCTTAACTTATTGCGAGATTATGAAGCACAGGTTAGACAAATGTTTTCCGCAATCATTCCAAGTTTGTTTTGTTAGCTTTTCTTTGGGAAAGATTTTTCACGCGGTATGTCAAATTTCACGCTCTTCATGTTTCTGCAAAATGTGCCTGCAGAATGATCCAACATCTTTAACAGTCATCGTCCATAAATCAGACTCTTTTAGTTGTCTGTTCAAAGTTGATGCATTTTTTTCTTAACCGTGAGTAACATTATTTGATCTAATTGCATTTTTTTTTAATATGGCCTTGTGAGCGTTTTCAACTGTATGCTTGACTATGGAGTAAACGAAGTCAAAGAAATAGAAGCTTTCAAGCTGAAACGCTGGGCCCAAAGACATCTCGGGGTGGTGTGCATCGTTCACAGATTCGTTTAGATGAGTTATTAGACGAGATAAAACTTTAGAATGAACTCAATCTATTTCGTTTACCAGCAAAGGCTACTAATGTTGTCATTAATGAATCTTTTGAAGAAGAGTCATTTATATGAATGTTTAGAGTGAAGTCATTCAAAACAGGAATCGATTCTTAAACAAATCATGAATCCTCAGATCATTGAAGAGAGTCAATCATGATTCTTTAGAGTAGAGTAATTCAAATCAGGAATCGATTCTTAAAAGATCCGCGATTCCTCAGAACATTGAGAAGAGTCATTCATATGAATCTTTAGTGCGAAGTCATTCAAATCAGGAATCGACTCTCATAAGATTCATGAATACTCAGTGCAGTGGCGGATCATCCTCTTCAGAGGCCTTAAGCGGAATGGCGTAATCTTACAGAATTCATGAATCTTTTAAATAGAGATTCAGATTCATTCATGCAGTTCAAAGATTCATTCGGGTTCATGAATCTGAATCAGATCCACGCAAACACTAAAGGCCACGTTTGGTTCCCATCAGTTGGGAAGGGCGACCATTTTACTGTAATACCCTTCATCTTCCATAAGTCAAACGCCTTTATCAGATCTAATCACATTCTACGTAAATCAAACAATCTTAATTCCCGTCTGTGCCTTATCATGGTTCCCATTCCATCTCACTCCTATGGTTGTAATCAGTAAGCAATATTTTCTTCCATTTAACGTTTCCTTTTTCTTGTAACTTTCTGCATTAGTGCAACGGATCGCTTGCACACAGGCTCAATGCTGTATGTCCAATAAATCGTTGCCTCGCGTAATCCACTTGTTTTGATCATCCTCCGGAACACTGGCAACGATCGCTAGGCGATGTTTTGTAAGTTTGATTTGAACAAACGATAAGCTGAAGGCGTAAAAAACGCATTTGCAAAATGGTTCAAAGAGCATCATCGGATGCACATTTCCTCTGTGCAATCCGTCGCTTCACTATTTCCTTAGCGCTCACTCATTCAGGGTAATTAACTGCATGCAACCTTCGCGATGACTGATTTGTTTATGCAAAGGCCATGCAGTGAGATGGTTTTCCGGTATCCTTTTTAAACACCGTCGTGGCGGCAGTTCGATTGTTGCGGCTGATAACATACGGCAAATGTACGGGTTCGAACGGTTTGTTTTATAGTTGTTTGCTTGTTGCTTACAAGCGGGCGAAGTAATTATTTTAATTGACATCGTTCTGAGCAGTCAGCGCAAAAAAAATGTTTTTCTAGTGGTTGGTTTGAATGAAAATCAGCAGCTTTTGGGGTAAAACATATTTGAATTCCTAAATTTACACCTGGGATATAGGGGCCTTTTCACCGTTCGCAGAAGCAAATGATTCCAACCTCTCGAAAAGGAATTAATCTTAACACAAATCTCATTTCTCAAATATGATGCAATAAATCAACTACCATAATTTCATCCATTTATACGATTTATGTCTGTAATCAAATGCTCAAACAGCAAATAGTCGCAGAAATAGAGCAGTTCCAGCTACGGAGCTGATCTTAGCAAAGAAAAATCCGGTCTAGCAGTGATAAAAGATCACATGCAAACCGAACTTGCATGTTAACTTCCCTTATCAATCACTATACGGCGGGTGAAATCGGAATCTAAGCAAAGCCACCCAGCGCCACACATGACGCATATCACCGCACACGGGGCGTCCTTAGAGATGTGCCCCGGTTGAAGCTTTCCAGCGTAAAGGTTATCATCGTATCATTGTACTCGTGTGGCATTTTTTTGTTGTTGCTTCGTTTCACCCGAACATTTACTGGATCGGTCAAGATCACGTTGCTGCTACGTTGGTACGTTGGTGTAAGATCAAGTAGAATTCAGAGGAGAAGTTAAATCATGGGAAATTTATGGTTCACTTTTATTAAACTGATGATACGTTTGATGTTACATTTAAAAATCGTACATTTTAAACTATTTTCACATGGAACAATATAACTTACTTACTTATCCGGCGCTACAACCACTTTGCGATCGTGAACTGCTGAAGGATGCGGCCAAACTACTCACGGTCGAGTGTCTTCTTCTGCCACTCCAATATTCCAGTGTTGCTGATGGAAGCTAAAACGCCATCACTCCATTTCAATTTGTGCCTAACATCTCCTCTCCCAACATCTTTACGGTATGGGTCTTTCGGTGTCATTCTCATGTCATGACTGATCATCATGAGAATTAGAGCCTGGCGAGTCCGATTCGCGCATGTACAGCTCGTAGAGTTCTTCTATGTCGTGGCTTCTTGTTCATCCTCACAAACTGGCCCAAACATATTTCGTAAGGTCTTTCTCCTGAAGGCAGGTAACAGGGTTTCGTCAGCTTTGGACAAAGTGCATGTCTCAGAGGCTTATGTGAGTACCGCAACTATACAAGTTCTATGAAGTCCCAGCTCCAAGTTGTAGACGTTTTGAGTAGAGAAGTTTCCTTGGATATCAGCCGGATCCTAGAAAGTTGAAATTTTGAACGACTTCAAAAGTTCGGTCACCTTTCTTCAAGCTTCAGGTGTCATTATTATTAACTTAGACGTCATCAGCGTATAATATTCTTTTCCTTTAAAATTGTTCCCTTTAGAGAATTAATTTACCTAACCGAAACCAAGAGACCCTTTTTTCTCCAACCAATATTTCCACCAGTTCCGTTTTGCTTTCCACAATGGCAACGCTAGCCTCGACACGGTGAACGAAAATAAATTACATGCATTTATGAAAACACGTGTTCACGCGCGTTAAACGCTGTCGTCACTGGACGGAACCACGCTTGTGAATGCATCTCCGGCGAGGACGGGCGTGGAAAAAAAAATGCTAAAGTGTCTTTTTGTTTCCAGAAACCTCCAAAATGTTTCCCCCTTTTTGCTGTTTCTCCCGTGCCGGTCGGAACCGGGGCGGACCTTCGAATGCAGTCAAAAGTGCATCGTACATCATTCCCGTGTGCGTTCTCATGATGGAGATCCATTTGGCCGGCTATCCCCGGGGGAAATTGCTTCGGAAAGTGTCATCTTTTGGTAGGGAGTTTCCCGAGCTACGCTTAGCGCTTAAGATGGTGCCGATAATTCATCTTCAGCAGCACACTAACACCGGCCCCGGAACCTGAAAAATGCACCAGAAACGTATTACGCGCGAGGAGCGGTCGGAAAAACAACGCGAACGGAACGGGGGAAAAGCTAATTTGTTTATTTTGCTTTTCTGCTTCGCGGGGTAAAAATACCAAACAACTTAAATATTATTAAATATTTGTCACATTGTCATCCATCATGCGAGGGTTAATTCGAACGCAAGGGTGGAGAAAAACACACTCCGAGGCGCTACCGAGGAAAAGGTGCAGTTGCACTAGCAGGACACAGAAAGCGAAGAAGCGAGAAGAAAAACCTTATATTGACGTGATTATAGGCCAAATCAACAAACCGAACACCGAAAGTGTCCCGCAAACAAACGGGGAATCCACGAAAATCCACCTTCAGAAGCTTGACTAATGGAGAAACACATGCGAGCCGAGTCATATGAGCGCGTTTCCGGTAGGACGCAAGCTTTTCCGAAAAAAAAACAATATAATGATGAGGCTTAATTGGTGATGATTCATTTTGAAAAAATGGAAACCAAAATGTTACACCTCTAAAATTGTGATATTTTTAGGATTTTGTTTCAGAAACCGACACATTATTTAAGCAATTATCTATTAAGTTCTATTATTATAAAAAAGGACCACTATGGACACTGTGTAAGTAAACAGTGCAGTATAGATAAGGGTAGATAATGAAGCGACTGTGTAGACACTGTGCAACCGGTCGCTGAGGGGAGCAAATGATGTGTGTGGTAACGAATTCTGCGCAGTCCCGGAAGGCAGCGTGGCCGAGCGGTCTAAGGCGCTGGTTTTAGGCACCAGTCAGAAATGGCGTGGGTTCGAATCCCACCGCTGTCAGAATTATTTTCCATTTTGATTTTGTATCGTAATGTGGAATGTGTGGTGGTTTTATTATGTTTATTATTTATTTATTTAGTTGTTAGTTGTTTTGTATTGTTCGAATTCTTGTAATGCGTCAGAACGTGCATAACTATTTGGACCGCAATTCAAGTAGCGTCCAGTTTTGAATCGTTTGGATTGGTAGAAATTGGCGCTCGTTTTTTTACACTTATCAGGAAAACATTAAAAAATCAAGCTGGGGCATAATAGTATACAAACTTCATTAACTGATTTGTTATTTAATTAGAGTACCACATACTTCTTCCACTACTACATACCTTCATACTTCTTCACGTCTCGTGTCTAATAATTGCCATTTGCAGGAAGTCATTTCTTTTCTTTTTAAAGCTAACTTTACGGTATGTAATGCATATCAAAAACTGTTTAATAAGCACAGAGATGATTTTTAAAGTGAAACAGAATGTTCCATTACTTTAAAAATGGCGATTTGGATGCAGGGGACTATCTTAGTGTAAGATGCCTAAAATCATATGAAGACGATGTGTTGGGGGGACCAGAACGATATAAACTATTGTGAGTTATTGAATTCACACGGCACTGGAGAATGTTATCTAAAGTGCTTAATGAAATTAAATCGGAAACTGTGCGCAAAACAATCGGTGATGTCAACAACCATAAGAGAAGATCGGAAAAATGGCTTGATTCGTGAACTGTTTAGAATGATAACGTGCCAAAAATTTCCACATGAAATTCGGAATTTGGCTAAGTTTGGCTAAATTCTTCAATCAATTATTTTATAGGGACAGGAAATTTTAGCCAATTTAATTTTTACCAAATTAATTTTCAACCAATTTAACTTTTTTTTAACTAAAACTTAATAAAAGTCTTTAACCAATTATTTTCCAGGGATAGGAAATCTTAATCCAAATCACATTAAACATCCATTTTAATTGAGGAATTTCTCAACATATGATGTAAGGGTCTTTATTTTGATTGAAACATCTTGTTAGACATATCTAAAGAATAAGATTTTAGATTTTACTTATAACATTTTTACTTTTTCGATAATGACTTCAAATTTTGAGCAACTCTCTGTTCTTACGGCTGTCTATTATCATTTTTAATGCATTAAAACAATACTGAGTACCTTTAAAGTACTTTGCACACTACAACACCACAACCTCAATTAGAATTGATGACGTAGTACTGACACTAAAATAATTTTTAAATTATTATCTAATATGATTTAAAACAAGCCAGAATACTTTCAATGATAAATACAACTTACACAAAGTACCTTTTCGTGTGAAATTTCATACTCATTCGAGCTGTGAGGTAATGGGAAATATACCTTTTTACCCAATTTCTCAAATAAAATACCATAAAGTCTCACAAATCTTACTAAACCAGATAAAATAAAAACTGATTTTACTTGATTATGCACTTAATGTATTTCTCGATGTTTGTATTAAATGAATGAATATACATTTCACACAACACCAAAGTTATCCCTTACCAACCTGCTCACATTATGGCATCGCCTAGCCCACACCAGCTACATTGATTCAAGGAAATTATGCTGTGAAATATCTCATTGCCTAATTGATAAATTTGTTCAGCTGCAAAGACTCATTAACGGCCTCCCGTATCCCTTCTTAAGCGTGTGAGATATGGTAAGGAAAAAGGACAAAAAAAACGAAATAAAATAATTTCACGCACCACCCATTTGGCAGCGTATGTGCCCAAGCAGCGAACGTCTTCATCGCGAAAGGGTCATTTGAAATCTCCCGGTAGGTGAAACTCGATCCCCGGGAGAAAACCCATTTGCGCATAAATCATGACTTAAGCATGAAACCGTCCAAACAGCATCCACGGTGCACTTATCCCGTTGCAGCAGCAGCAGCACCGCCACCATTCCCCCGTGGCCGGCCGTCATTTGTCGGTGTCCAATTGCGAGAAGGGTGTCTGAATCGTCATAAATATTATGCTCCGCTTGCGGGAAGCAAACACGATCGATTGGCATCTTGTTTGGGTGTGCAGTCGGGATTTGGAACGGGAAGTGAAGTGAGGTGTCAATTGGCTTCATTCAGGCAACACACACACATACACACATACAAATGCAGCATGTGCGTTCCGACACGATCGCTTAGCAATAGCGCGCGCAACACGATCAGCAGTCACGATCAAAAGCGCTTAAATTGCAATTTTTCATCTCCGAATCCCGATTCCTCGTACCCTTGTGAGCTGAAGCCACACGCTGAAGGCAGTTCTCATTTCATCGCTACTTGCAAAAGTTACGCTTGCGTTTCGCGCCGATGGTGCACCAGCCCAGTTGAGTGATCTTGCGATCCGAGCGTACCGGATCGGAAGCGAAGAAGCAAAGTCGGAAATGTGATCCAATGGTGACGGTGGCCGGGAGAGCTGCTGGGAGATGGAAAATATGACAAAAATTGCCGACGACAGGCAGCCGACAGCTTTATGATTAATAATCATTTCTTCGGAAATTAATCGCCCCGGCGCGACGGGCGCACACAACGGGGTTGTACTGGCTCACCGTGTCCGCGTCATGACTTCATGAAATGGTCGCCTATTGATGCGTTAAATCGTTGAAATATTTGTAGCACCTTGCGTCTGTGTGGCAGGGGAGTGAAATAAATTACCTTCCGGTAAACCGAGGGCATCCGTGGAATGAAACACTAGACAGTTGATTTGTTTATTTGTTTGACAGTATTTTACTATACATTACGCTTTATTTTAATGTTCACATCGATGTCTGTACAGTGCAGAACTAACCATACCGTAACTAAGAATTGATTTGACCTAACGTTTAAACCATTTGGTACCCCGGTTAAAAAGAATTCTTGCCTCCGTCTCGAACAAGCATTTAGTAATTTTGGACGGTTAATTTTCATACTTTCTTGATTGAACTCCAATTCAAAGTCGGGCGTAACAGTTTCATGAATTGTTTCATTATTGTTTTTGCGAAGTACTAAGCATGGTTCAATAAATAAAAAAAAAGCTCAAAATCATATTGCCTAACAGTTGTTTCTCAGAGGCCAACCTTTTTTTTTGGGACGTTAAAAGACTTTGCCCACCGTCAACGTTGTCGTAAGGTTTTTTTTTTCCGGTTTCGTTCCCGTTTCGGGAGTGAGATGAGTTAACGCTTACGAGTTACACTAAACAAACCAACTAACTTTATGAGAAAAAAAACAAGCAAATGTACACAAGTGACATCAAATATTTAACTCTGTTGCTTTAGTTTCGGTAATAAACTTTCCAAGGATATGTCTACCTTTCGATTCACTCTTTGAAGCTCACTTTAAAAGCTCTCCAAAGAATCATCCAGCAGCAAATGCCGACGGTGATACGATGAGAGTTGCCATAGATTGCGCATGATGCTGTCACTGCACGATGCTGAATCGCCCGCTACACCATCAGCAGTGTCCGGAACGCTCAGCACGTCACCGACGTTCACCACCAGCCGTTAGGGTTGAGATAGATAAGTCTTCTGATAGGAGTTCTGTTGCGACGAGGTAACGCTCATCTGATTCGTGGGCTCGTCCTTAACTACCGGAAGTGGCACTGGGTGGAGGAAACGACGGGCAAAAGAAACCAAACCAAGGTGAATATTTATGCACTGATCAAGGGGCGAGGATGTTGCTGAAGGATATGGTAGAACTTACAGGTCGTGTCCCAATAGGGGTAGTGTGGCTCAAACCGGCGCGCGCAGGGAGGTGTTGTGCTGCCCGAAACGGCGAAGGTATCTGGGACAAACAAATAGACAGGGGTTTACCAGCAAATTAGCAATCCTAATGCCTTGAAGTTTGCAAAAAATAAAGCTTTGCACAAAGCTCAACTTACCCAAATTGTTTGACAGCGTTCCGTACGTGTTGATCGTGACAGGCTGTACCGTTTGTTGCAGCTGTGAAAAATTATACTAGATAAAGAAAGGTTGACATACGATCGTCTACAAAAACATAGTCTTTCTGAGCTAGCACTCACCGGCGTTGAGTAAGAGTAGTTGGACCGGCTGGAACAGGACGTGTAGCTGCTCAGCTGCGTCGTTGGCATCCAGGGTGCACTGTGAATGGGGAAACTTATCTATAACGAACCAGCTCAACTGAACGTCACCCACTCGAGCTACCTACCCGGCATCGTATCGAGGGTAAGTCTGGTACGGGTTCTGTGCAAAGACCGGTCGATGACCAAAGTTACTCGGATTGCTCACGTACGAGTCGCCGAACATTTTCGAGTAATGGCCGGTCCGGTAGGGGCGCTTCATCCGCCGGCGACGCTTGTAGTTTCCGTTCTCAAACATGTCCTCGTACTGGGGGTCCAGCGTCCAGTAGTTGCCCTTACGCTCGCCGCCACCCTCCCGCGGGATCTTGACGAAGCACTCGTTCAGGCTGAGATTGTGGCGGATCGAGTTCTGCCACCCTTTCTTGTTCTTCTCGTAGTAAGGAAATCGCGAGGTGATGTAACCGTAGATTTCACTCAACGTCGCACGTTTCATTTGCGAGCTCTGGTGGGCAGATAAGCGGAAATAAACATCACTCGAATGGACTGATAAGTAAGTGTCTACCACGTGATACACTAAACGCTAGCAAAGTTTAATCGGAACTAAACCAATTGTTGAAGGAAGAATGGGTTTGGACCTTTTAACTACTCTTTTAAAATACTTTGCAACAGCAGAAATCCTTCAATCATTTTAAACTTTTTTGATTTATATTTGAATTTAATTCTTCTGGAGAAACGGCTTACGACTTGAATTATTAAAGATAAACTAAATCGAACGTTAGTAAACTATGAAACAGATTTTGCTACAATCTTTATTTCCCTTTCTTTTCGTTATTTTTCACGCACACAACCTTCCTCCTACTCACTGACTTCCCTAGCTACATCCCATGTTCTGAGGCGGCCGGTAAAAGATCCAATGCGGCGACATTTGATGATAAATATAAACTACGATGCGTTAATAATCGTGCTCATTTTCTCTCCCATAGCTCCAAGCTCATCGTCATACCTCCCACATTCGGCAAAGAATTTGATCCGACGATCCATCTCGACCGATCGGACGCGGTGGGACTAGGCGCTTCAGCCGAGACGTGGCGTCGGATTAAACTGCGATTTATAAATTGTGTGCACGGCACAACCGCCCGCCGAAAACGCGGGTGGCTGCAGCGTGAAGATATAATTTGTGTCACTACCAACATCATTCAAAGAGGTTGATTGCGCCCATCCATGTACACGGGGACCAATAGTGCCACGTAAGGTGCCCATACCGCACAGCGGCGTCCGAGGGAGCGGAGAAATAATGGTAATGGATGCTGGGGATAGATGGTTGACGTTTCACGTCTTACGAAAGATTCTGAAGACGTATGGCGATCGACGGTGCTTGACACTAGCCGGGGATGTACATCAATTCTGCGCCGTAATTGCATCACGGTGGTGAGAGGCAAGTGGATCGCGGGCCGAAGTTACAGTACATTGTTCCAATGCATATTATCGAGCAGCGCGCCATCAATCATACTACGTGGTGTTGGGACAAAATTTGTCAACTCGACGTTGGATTGGTACCATGTTGAACAGAATGAGCGTTTAACGCCAGGATTAATTGTGTGCATTATTCAGTATAAATATGTGATCTTGCACTCATACATCATAGGCCAGACGTAGCTAAGATGTACTTCCAATTCTGCATGAGTTGTTAAGTACACTCTTCCTAAACATATACTCGCCCCTATTATAAAGCGACTCTAGTTACCTGTATCGCCATCGCTATCAGTGCCACATAGCTGTACGGTGGTTTGACATTGGAGTTCCGACTGCCGGTGGGACTTGTGGTGGAGCTGCAATCATATGTGGAAAGACTGAAGATGAGGTTCCGATTAATAAGAGCCAATACGGCAATACGCCACTAAGCGCGGATGGTACCACATCTCTCTACAGACCTGCTACTATTGTTGGTACTACTGTTGCTGACCGCTGCTCCCGTTCCATTGGTGGTGGACGCAGTTGTGGAGCTCTGATTGCTGGTGGACTGATTCTGATTGGGCGTGTGGCTGTTGTTGTTGTTGGTGGAGTTGGGTTGTGGTAGCGTCGCTGGTATCTGCGCACCATGAAGATCATCTGATACTAAGCTGTTGGTCGGAAGATCGTCCGGGCCTTGAGGGGGCGTCTTGGACGATAGTGCCAGAGAACCTATATTATGATGAAGTTGCTGCTGCTGATGCTGCTGCTGTTGCTGCTGCTGCTGATGTTGCTGTTGTACATGATGTTGGTGCTGATGGTCAGGAGATCCTCCCGGTTCGTCATGCAGCCGCTCAATCACGGTCGGCAGTTGTTGAAGGGAGGAGGGCGATGAAGATTTCACCTGATCGTACGCCGGTAACGATACTGCAAGGGGATGGTAAACGTCTGAAATCCGTGCATTATTAGTGTGTGAGATTACAGTACAACGATGAGGACAGTGCTGAGTAACATCATCGCAGCAGTTACGAATGAACAGTACGGTCCGAATGTATGGCACTCTATGTGTTATCAGAGTTCTGTAACAGCGTAGTATCTGTGGCCACGAGGGCTAAGATCTGAGCCGTACTACCATACTCGCAAAGATGCTGCCAGTCATCTTCGGCTGAGCTCGTGTGTATGTTTCCTACTGCTGTCCGTTTCGTTACGGACATGTGGCCGCACGGGCGTGCACGAGTACACACGCCGGACGCCAAGCGCTTGGTCAAGATGCATTGAATTCCCCCCGTTAAGAGCTAAAACTTTTACGCAACAGAACAGCCACCATCGAGCACCTCGATTGGGTGCCTTTGGTTCATCTCGGTAGAAAGAAAAACGTCAGAGCGGTACGTGTTGATAAGCGATTGAAAAAAGGTCATAGCGGGTCAGTGCATACTGATAGCATCGTTTTTTTTTTCGCTCCATTGAAATAGCCCGCGCATGGATAGGGCTTGGCCCGTGGAATGGAACGATGCTCTACTTAGTCCGTTACTAGTGTCAATGGCAATTCTATGTTCATCTGCAGCCGGCCACAGCAGCGATGGAACGTCGGCCGGTGTCCTTTGCCAGTGGGCAGGCATTTCTTGTTGATAGAGACAACTGCGATACTGAATGGTGTCCGAGAAACCTAGTTACAAACCGCGGAACCCAGCATTCATTAGCGGCAGTATACATAAGCTCGTTGGCAAACTTATTACAAAACCGCTCGCCCTGAGTTAGTGTGATATGGACACATGACGTACCTAGGTGGCTTAATACGTTGAAACCCTCCTGCTTGATCTTGGTCGGCATGCTGATGATGTTCTGTAAAAATACAACAAAGTTAATCAATAATTACTTCACAAAAAATGTACTTCGTACGTATTTATGATTGATTAGGGAAAGAATCTATCATTTTATTGCGTTAATAATTAACATTTTATGCATAAGAATGATCCAAAAACATGGTCCTGTCTTGAGTTCTATTTGCTGCAATTTTTGTTTTATAAGGCTGTTTTGTCCAATTTCCAAGGCATATGAAAATTGGTATGGGTTGTATTCCACCCTTTTCCACATAAATTATTATACTACTCGTTCAATTTAAGGTCTTAAACATTTCCCACTAAGTTCTCGACCTAAAATCTTATTCAAATGTTCCCTAACAGACCAACATTTTTAAAGTGGATGTGAAAAATAATTGCAATTTCACATACACTTTCGTCTACCGTACGCATTTCTTTGCTGTCCATGCGCAATGCACATTCATTATGTTGTGTACTCACGTCAACAATACCGTTTGTACCGTAGATATGAAGATGGTGCAATAAAAACGCACCCAGTGCAGTGTTCGAAAAACAAAATGGTACCGAGTGCGGTGTGTGAAATTACCTTCCCAACCAGACGAAAACGCAAAGGAATCAATATAGCCAACAACCAAACGCATCGCACCGCGCTGAATCTGTCGGGGTGGGAAGGCATACCGTGCAGTGATTTAATTACGCCCATAAATCACTCCCAATCGCGAGGCCATTACGTTGCCACGGATTGGGTTGGCTCGCGGTCGGTCACTGCGGTCGGATCATTGAAGATCCGTTTTTACACACCCGCTCCGTTGCGGTTCTCCCATGCGGTCCTTTAATCCGAACCCCGCGATTCGCCTTGTCTACGGCTGCACAAGGCAATGACTTGAACTGCATGTGAAGGCACTCGATTGCACGATCGGTTTTGGGATTTCCTTTTTTTGTTTGTTTGTTTGTTTCGTGCTCGCTGCATCAGCACGCTGGCGGCCGCAGGCAGATCTGTTTCCTCCGGAAGAAAATGGACCAACCAACGTGATTACGTGACAACGGACGGTTTAGTGCAAAAAGGCTCTCCACGCTAAACGTATTACGTCTTTCGTCTGTCCGGCTGGAAGCAACAACTGACCCAACGCAGCCAAGACACCCACGTCAGTGTGATGGCTTTTGAACTCATAACAAACCGGCAGCTGCCCGGAGGTAACCACCCCACATGGTGCAAAACTGCAGGCTGTTGGGACGCGCTTGGTCATCTGGAAAATAGACGAAAAGGCACGCTCCTTCACGGAAGTTCATTCATTGGGTGAAATTTGCTTGCCGTCCCGTTCTTATACAACGTTTGTTTTTTGTGTTGATTGTTGAAAATTAAAGATTTTCAAAAAATTTTCCAAGGGTTTTGTTGTTGTTGGGTTGAATTTTTATAACATAGTGGTGCGTAGTTTCATTCAGAAAATTTACTTGATATACCTAAATGATGTTTTATGATGTTAAAAAAATAATCAGAACAGAACATTTCATTACATTTTACAGCTTCTAGATATACGCCATATAAAAGCAACAACAGCTCGGGATGTCCCATTACTTTCAAGCTGATACGAGACGAACAATTATTCTGCAATTTAAAAAATAGCACATGTAGACACACACACACATTTGGGTGCACTGTTCATCGGGTATATTATGGTGAGCACGGTACTGTGATGCACTTCTTGAACCATTTTTGCCCGAGAAACTTTTATTTTTGTACCGAACGATCATCCTCAGTATCAGCTAGTGTCGGACAAGTGTATCGCGAAATGCTGGGTCAACGGTGAGATAAAACTTATCCTTCACATTTCTGGGTCATTCTTCTTCACGGTGATCGATGACTTTTCTTCAGAAATGCGTCCATAACATCCGCAAGGGGTTGAATTGGCGACATAAATAGCCCAGCGAACCGGTAACCGTCGCACCATAATGCACTGATTTTCTCACGGAGATCACCTTGACATTGAGTGCGAATCGGGTCACAATAATGCGATCATGAGTGTGTCACAGGAGAACACTTGTACAACCTGATATGGACAGGCGCATGGCGGGTCCGCTTGAATTGTGCTGGATAACAATTCTTCGGAATGGAGGCACGAGCCAAAGCAAATGTGATCGTATTTGCCACGAGCATTTCATTTCCAGGGAAATCCCAAGTTGCTAGGTTCTCTCTAATCGAGCATCAAGGCAGTTTTTTTTCCGGCCAGGAATGAATTCCCTGGTTTCAAGTTCAAACGACACGTGCTCTGACCACCGACGTTGGACTGGACATGGATATGTTTAATTTCACACTTGTTTTCATTCAGAGGAAGGCAAGTTTGTTGCAAACCTTTGAGGTAGATATCAGTTGAATTTTAAATATTATGTTGTCAAAATGGAAATCTTTGAAATTCAATCATCTCAGTGGCCTATGTAAGTCTTAGCAATTGAAACATTCTGTTCGAGCTTCGACTTTTAATTTTGTTGCCAGGCTATATATGAATAATTTATATAATTGCTAATTCTAATTTCAAGAAAAAATCCTTAGTTGGTACGAAAAAGTCACGATCTTGTAACGAAATAGACGCGCAAGGTACCTCCACTAATCTGGACACGTCTTTAGAATGACACCGGACGATCCAACTTGTAAAGTCATTTGAGATCAGGTGCCTTGAATTTATCATAAACCAATACCATCTTCATCATCAACTGATGTCCAGAACTTGATGTCTTGAACTCTTGGACTGTAAGAATCTTCAAAGTTTCCTTCTGCTCAAGTTTTCGAACCGAATGGGTTTAGTTTAAGTTTTGTCATAGATTGTTACTTTGGCAACTCAACTATCATTGTCTTTAGAACTCTGGTAACCATTTTCTATCTAACACATTATCTTGCGGGTAATTTACTCAGATGTTGCGCTCGAGATGACTTTTTTCAAAATTTCTGGTATTTAATGTTACTGATTATTACAGTTATTAATATTTGAATAGCTAAATAATATTACATTTTTTATATAAATAAACAATTTCCTTAAATGGTAACAACAGCGAAAGCGTCGGGGGCCGCACTATAGGCTCTCGAGGGTCGTAGTTTGAAGAACCCTGGTTTAGACCAAAATTCGTAAAATTCTTGTCAGATTAGTTTCATTCATAGCCTTTCGCAAATAAATCTCAAGAAAGACGTTTAAAAACTGTATCTAATCGAAATGTTCATTTCGCACATCCTATAAATTTTGTTCTACAATCTTTACCTTTGTCAAATCAATTTCATTTTTAATTTCTGACGACAAAAACAGTGATTCAATCGCCGACACATGCAAACCGTCACCCATCACACACCGTTCGAACACGGGTGAAAGCATTCCGTCCGTATGAATAAATGCTTGAGCGTGGTTTTGATCCATTAGTTCGTGATTAATGGCAGTTTGTTGGTTGCGTTGACGTTCATCGGAAAACCTTCCACCATCTTTTTCTTTTAATTCTACGATCGTACGATCATGGTTCTAAGGTATGGCATCGGCAAGCAAAAGTACGGGTGCCGGTGAACATTTCGAACGCTTCATCACACCAACCAGTGGTTATTTTCGACGAGTTTCTTGTGAATTCAAAGCAGCAACTTCAAATGTAGATTAACACGGGAAAACGAGATATGCGTGTGAGTTAAGTGAAATAGATTGTGCAATTTGAGAAGAAAATGCAATTTATTTTAAAGAAAATATGAAATACGCTTGTTCGAATACGGATCGACAGTGGATATATCGACGCCAATCGTTCAACGTGTCCATTTCCGCATGATGACAGATCGGACAGCAGGACTCCTCGCCACGCTGCTCCCGCATGTGAATGTTGCCATAACAACGAGCCCAGCAGGTTATATCGGATGTCACTAAATTACAAGCTAACACGAACGCCGGTCTACTGTGTTACGGTGCAGCAAACGAAAATATTTACATTTGTATCAGTCAAATAATTTAGATTGATAACAAACGGGCGAAAATGTCGGCCCCGGCGCGGCTTAACGTTGCATCCGATGTGATGAGATGTGAAAATATATGTTTTTTTTTCTTAATTTTATTTTGGATTTGCTTTATTGGCCTGCCCTTTGCAAAGAAGGTAGACAGTGTCAGAAGCTGGCATTAGGCGTCCCATGACCTTCTGACCGAGTTTTGTTTTTATATCACACCTTCATGAGTTTCGTGTGTGTGTGTATCAAAAAAAAAGCGGAAAGAACAAGGAAACATAAACCACCTTCTTTCCGCTTCCCGTTGCGGTCGGTTAGTTTCGTACCATTCTAGTCGCCCCAATTTTTATGACCATTTTGTTGTACAATTTCTAATTTAAGAGTGCAAAGCAACGCCATAAATCTTGCGCTTAAATGGCTACGATGGCTAGCGGCGGCGGCAGGGGGGCCAGTGTGAGTTGATTATGCTGCTGCAGCCCATCCCATCGATGATATGGTTCGGGCGTGGAAGCGCTCAGGACATATTTTTTGTTTTAACATACTTGACATTACGCGACTTGCGCGCAAAGCTTTACGGTTTTCCCGTTTCCGTTTACTGTTGGTATCCGCTTTTCATGATGCATTCGAATGGTGTATCGAAATTGTTAATTTGATGTTTACTGTAAACAACGAAACCCCGACCGACGACTTCGTAAATTATCCCCGTTTGCACTTTCCGCGCTGGTGTGTCAAACCAAGCGCGTTACGCGATGTTGTCAGGTTTTTTTTTGGTTTAAATTTATGTTATCTCACTGCTCTGGAAATGCGCTCACTTTCTACTTGCAAGTGTCTAAAATCGCGATCCGTTACGGACGGAATGCATACAGAATTGTTCCATTTATTTCCAATTTCTGGACTAAAGGCGAAAAGAGTTCATGTATGGCAACACAGCGCTCTATCAGCCACAATTCTAACCGGCTTAGAATTCCACGGCGCAGTTCCATTTTGCTCTCTTACTGCATTGCCGCCTATTCTGCGCAGTGGCATATTCGCTGGCTTATCGGCATCGGCAACGAATCGATCGTGCACGGTAAGTGGGGAGAAAGATGTGTTTCGCTGATAGTAGCTGAATGCCCATGACGCACGGTAAGGGTTGCGCACAGGGTCGCATCGGGAGGGCAACGAGGCAATTTCCTTGCCGTTCTCGATCCTCCAGATCCAATGCAGTTATCGGCAATGAGTCTCGAACCAAAGTGCAAACTCGCGTGTAGTGTTTCTAGTGCGTGTCCAATAGGCGACAAATTGGTTTCATTTTTTTTTATCCTGGATTCCACACACGCGAAGGTCAGTCAGACGACGGGTGTTTGAACTCCTAAGCAGCACCGTACCAGTCACATCGAACCCGTCGGGGGGGTACGTATCGATATGGCGGGAAATTTGAGACGGAAAGGGAAAGACGAACATGCAAAGAATGCATTTCAACAGCAGGCAAACATGATCCTCACAGCTGCACAATGCTCGTTACGCGAGGCTCGGTCGGCACCGAGTAGGTCGCAGGTTTCCACAAAATCCCGGGCCACCGTACAAAGGTCTCAAAGATCGGGGGGGTGGGGAGGACCCGACCACAACGACAAAACCTCGCGGGGCGACCTCAGAAGATGACAGACCACGGAATCTGGAGCTTGTGTTTGCGCCGGTTGGTGACGTGCCGCTTTTCGGTGGGATTTACATTTCCGCCGTAATCCCCGGTGCTGCCAGCCGATGATGTCCACACGGGCCGAACTCACTTGGCCGGGGCAGATGCACTAAATCCAACCGCCTGAAGAGCGGTTCCGTGCCGGGGAAAACTGGGCTGCAGGAAGCGCAAAGAATTCCATCGGATTTGCATCGCACTTTCCCGAGCTCGTGTGAGGGCGACGTTTATGATTCATGTGTACGGTAAAAATAACAAACAATTGTCATCGCGGTATGGTAATCGATGACAAATGTTGCTGCGCATTGCAGATCGTTTACCCAACTTGCTCGATCGAGGTTGTGACTTGTCGGAGATGCAAAGAAAAAAACAATGAATGGCGACAGTTTGCGCGGGAGAAGTATGTCGGTTTTAAAAACAGAGATAAAAAACCGAGATCACTTCAATGTACGATCGATTTAATAAAATATCTAAAGAAGAATATCTCACTAACACCTCAACAAACGTGACGCAGTATTACCACCATAATGACTCAATTTTACTTCTCATTTCGCTTCCAAAACCCTCCAATATTCGAATCTTCACTTGGGCAGGTACATTCACAAAAAGTTGTTTCACACTTCAAGCGACAGATGAATTACGACACCAGGCGCGCCCTCTCTAATGAACGTGGTGATAATTTTATGACAATCTATTTGTTACCCCCACACCCCTACCGAACGAGTGAAGGGATGTATTTTAATACTTTTTAATTTGTTGAAAATTAACTAGCCAACGTTCCGATCATATTTCCATCGTCGTTTGGCGCTCTGGTAGATTATTTTCATTTGGATGCTGCTTTGTAAAGGTTAAAGAACGGCTTTTCGGTGGCCGTACGAAGAGCTTATTGATTTACGAGTGCTACTATGATGGGTGCTGCCGGTGACGAAAACATACATACGGCACATTCGATACGTGGCGGCTCAATTATATCCCGTTTTATGGTTGATCATAAAGCGAGATTACTTTACACCGGGACCATAAATTGGGTTTCGAACAAGGAAACATCATCATTATTACAGGCGAAGTGATGTGCTGTTAGGAAAATAAACAATCTGCTGGCAGATAATGTTCGGCGGGATTATTTTACAGGAGTGCGTGAGGTTTCTATCAGATATGACTTTTTTTAACACTTTAGACTCTCAAATTATAGCATTAAAAAGCTATGTTAGAGGCATTCAATCACTGAGGATCATATTTAACGAAGAGTGTCTTTTTTGCATAAAATGTAGAAATAAAATCAATATTTAATTTCATTTTTTTTATCTGAAACTTTTGGAATAAGTCAATGAAGTTTTAAGATCCTTTTAAATTAGAATTTGAAAAACAATTAATCATCCAATAATAAATCGTTTGATGCAGGGAAATTCGACATATTATTAGTGTTAATTAGTGTTGAGTGAAGGATGGCATTATGGTAGTGGGGCTGGTTAATAATGGTTAATGAATCTGAACCATTTTCTGATTAATAAAACCTGAACTAAAAATAATTCTACACAAATAAAAACTTCAAACAGTAACTTCACATTCCTACATTCGGTTTTCGAATTTATCGAAATATGTCAATAAATCTCTTGAAATGTCACTTAACTCTATCTACGTTTAATGTACAGGAAATACAAGAAATTCCACAACATGTCACCTAAATACACAATACCAGTCAAATAGGCATTTAAAAGTTTATAAAAAGTGAGCAATCCTCCCAACAGTCTAAAGAATTGGTAAAGTTAATCCCATTTAAAAAGCTGACATACGTATAACTCTCCGCCATTCTATCCTACTCAACTGTTATACACCTAAAGTTACAAGATTTCGTTATGTACTACACACAACCACTCCACGATCACGGAATCGATCACAACTCTACCCTCGGGGGCATGATTGAAACGCTACATAAGAGTGTATCCTTGTATGACAAGGTTATGGAAAACATTATCACTTCATATTTTACGACATCCGATTATGTCGAGTATGATTGTCGCCACCCGAACCACTCGCGTTCCCTGTTCCGTTCGTGTAGGGTAGCTGTCACACCCATACCCCGGACGATCCCCATCCGTTTCGCTGCGTTTTGCTTCTTGTTTCACCGTGCCGTCGCACGCATGCCGTCGCCTGATCCGTGTGCTTGTCCAGTGAACCACGAAAAATTACACACTTTTGTTGGATGATAAAGAAGCGGGGGAAAAAAAATGCCGGCGACAAAATGGAACACCTTCTAGAAGAAACGTGTTGGTGCACCGTGCGTGTGGATGCTTTGGAGCACACCGGGACAGCAGAGATCGCTATTTTTAATGTGTAGGTGTTTCGGTAAGCGATTCGGGAAAAATACCATTCAGGGTGGAAAGGGAGAAAACATTCGGCCTTTTCTTTTTTTTTGGCTGTGCGTGTGTGTGTCTCCGGCTCATCACTCCTCCAAGTGGTTTGGCCGCTGTATTCTAATTGAAATATTCGGAACAGCTGTGTAGAGCGCTGAAGAGCGCATCAGAAACGTTGTAAGCGGACCACTTGGAGGGGTGGGCCCGATGCTACCACACCGGGCCGACCCAGTGCAATGGGTCCTTGCGAAAGCAAAAGGCCGACAAGCGTGACACCGGGTCGGCGGACGGCTTTTGGGCGAATATAAATGGCAGTCTAATGTTGCCAGTCTGCTGATCGGACACCACTTTGAGGGCTCCCTTGTCAGGCACGCCGCCAGGGGTTGCTCTACCTTCGCTACGGGAAGCGTCTTCGGTATGCGTCTTTCAGCTTGATTGAATCGCAACTAATGGAGCGAACCGGTACCGGTGCGGTGCGTCGCTCACATGGAACCGTTTTTCTTGTTCTTCGCCGGTTCAATTTTCCCACTGTCCCTGCGTGCCGGGGACAATTATTCAAGTGCGAGTGGGAAATGCAACACCAGGCAGCTTGTTTTTTTTCCGGAAGGCATTTCGAGAGCCGCATCGACTTCCGAAACCGTGCGGGACGGATCGTTTTCCAATGCGTTTTCCCGGGGCACCTCTAGGGAGCAGGCAACGCGTGAAAAACGTATACCGAAACGCGTGGCCCAAGGTGCCTGACAGCGAACTAATAGCTGTCGTTTGGCTCATTTACATTGTGTCCGATGACATCTTCGTCTAGTGAGTGGCGAGAGGAAACACTTCCCGGTACATCGTTCGGTAGCGCACATCGCCGGGGTGTGGGTGTTAATTTTAGCTGCACCGATTTATCAAAACACCGGCCTCTACCAGCCTGGCCGTCGGTGTTCAAGAAGCAGATTCTGCAATGGGAATTTCATTGCCTTTTAATAGAATTGTTCTTCCACCGATACTTGTCTCATCCGTCGAAGACCATAGTTTGTGTGAAGTAATAAGTTTGTACATCCAACTGTACAATGTTTTGATAATTGTTGAATGATTTAATCCACTTTGTTATTTAAGTCACCTTTTCCGGTTTAAGTACATCTTTTCAGTTTCAAAATCTTGAGTTGTACCAATTGATTCGATAATTCGATAATTCTTAAATGTACCGTCAGACCTTTTCAAGCCCTTCCTATTTATGCTTTGAATCGAACCTATCGTATGGGAATGCAGTTCATTGTATTGCCTTCAAGCCCTTCTGCACTTATAGTCAATGTCCTTTAAAATTATATATTGTGCCATGCAGAATGCCACGCAAACTGACCATTCCAGCAATACCCAAAACTATTCTTGGAAACTTAGACATTTTTTTTATTTGACAGCTTATACAGCACAGACTTCACATCAGGTCCTAGTCTATGTTTGTAGATATTTCGCCATTATTTTCTTCAATGTTCTCCATTATGTTTTTCATACATTCTTGTTATAATCTTGTGCTTATTTTTGATGCATTTTTGAAACATTTTAAAGTGATTTTTGAAGTTTAATTTTCGATTGTTATGTTTGGTGAGTAAAATATATTTTAATCAATTTGTTATATGTATGACTCTTCTTCTAAACTCTTATAAGTTAGAATAGTTTCCAATGAATTTTAGAAGTTTTTTAAATGTTAAATTAACTTATACGTACTAGACTTCTTCTCTTTTCATGTCATTTATTCCTACTGAGATCTGACAATTATTTAGATAAATAATCAACATACATAAAGAAGAGATAACTAATGTTCATCTCTGAAAATATTATTCAAAGTGAAATCACAAAGTACACGCCCCAAAATGATAGTTGCTGAAGCTTACGCGAATGGGAGAATTGATGTTTATCTCCCACCACTTGCAGTGTGGCAAATAACTGGTTTTGAGTGGTGATGGCGATCAGAGCAATACACATAAAATGAAAGAATCAAACCAACTTTCTTTTGTTACTGTTTGTTTTGTTCACAATGCGACGGACGAACACTTTCTTTACTTGCAAATTTTATTTCTCGCTACTAATATGTAATGAATATTATTATAGATTGCAATAAAGAGTAAATAAAGACATAATAAGATGTTTCACGCAATACTCCGCTCCGATACATAGCATCAACCAATCGGGATACGGCTGGAAAGCAACAGTACAGCTTTGAACACCCTTCCTACCGACTTCCTCGATAGTATAGTGGTAAGTATCCCCGCCTGTCACGCGGGAGACCGGGGTTCGATTCCCCGTCGGGGAGAAAAGTTTTTTTTATTTTCGCTTTTTCCTCCACACATTGACACCACTGATTCAAACGGGCATTATGAAACGGTGTTAAACGTTCATGTTTTACATGTGTTTAGAATTAAATGTTCGCTCGCTCCGCCGAAGATGAGTGTAAATTATGACCCCACAGTAGCAGTAATCGCAGCGACAACTTTTTTACTGCGGCAAATCATTTGTCAACGATCCCGCGGGAAGCACAGGCAAAGCACAAAACGCGGTCGTAAACTTTGTCCCCAATTTACTGACCCCGCAGTGTAGTGGCCAGTTAATAGCGCGCCATTCTTCTCGTCGATCGCCACATTTCGCCAGTCCTCGGTGTGCCGGACAGAGCAAGCGCACGCGCTGCCATGTTTGCGTGGTTTTGCTCCCTTGCAACAGCTCGAAGAAAATTTATGGCCGCGCTTTAGGAAGAATCCGTGCTGGGGAAACACTGGTCGTTTTATTAACGAGAGAGTGAGCCAAGCAGTGCGTAAATCATTTCCTAAATTTTATTAACCGTCTAAACAGGTCCTTAATTTCACAATTTACTAACACGTTCGATTGGGCGCACCGTTTGAACTTTGCCGTTGATTGGTGTGCCTAATCAAGAGAACATTTGGCAGGCTCAGGCTCGGAAAACAACATATTTTTCGAAGGTCTGCGCAATGGTTGGATGCGGTAATATTTAGAAAGGAGAATGTTTCAAGAGGATTTATACGCTCACAAGCGTATAATGTTATTTTCGTGATTGCTTCAAAAAGGACAATCATCTAAAATATTGGAAAAATAGTTGTTTTTTTCGTTTATTAAGAACGGTCGGATTATGTTGATGATCCGTTTAACAAAATCTATTTTACAATTCACATTAATTGATAGATATTTCCTTCTCGGAACCGTAAATGGGCACTTTAAACAGGGTGTACTCGGCCAGAGGAATAGGAAAATAGCGAAAAACGTGTTTAAACATAGAGCATCCATGAGTTTTCAAGGGCATTGGGATGACTTTTGGGTTGTAATTTTGTTATTTATAGGTATATTGGTTTGAACAGTTCACCAAACATTTTTCAAACCTGCATAGCCGACGTTCATCTTAATTAATTTATAATTCTTAATCTTAATTAATCTTTAATCTTGATGCTAGAAAGGAAATCTTCGTGAATATATTTAGCATCAACAAAGTTTTAGATTCTCTTCAACGATTTTTTATTAGTTAAACTTCCCAAAATTGTTTAAATACTTTAAAAAAATCGAAAACTTACATTAGCCTTTCTGTGTATTATTCATCATTTCACCTGATGCTTAACCTGTGACCTATGCATTACGTTTGTGTATTTGTGTATGTGTGATTTTCCCCACACGTTACCCCACGAAACAAAATATATCGAGCTTCAACTGCAACGGCCAAAAAAAAAATGCCGAAACAAAACAAACACTTGGCGTGGAAATGAAGTTATGATCGGAAAATGACAAACAATCAAATATCTTCGGCCCCGGATGTCACGGATGTCAACGGCGGGGGCAAAATTGTGCGGGAATTAGCCTACTTGGTGTGTGCCCCGGAACGGTGCCCGACCCGGAACGGTGGCCAAGGATGGCGGTGTGAAACCAATATTTATACGCCAGGTTACCCAATGACATTGTTTTGAAAAGAACAGCGAGATCGAATGCGAACCGCACGCGTGCACAAAAATATGGCGATAGAAAAAATTGGAGGCTAATGAAAAGGGGATGGTGTTTTTTTTCAATTCTTTCTTTCTCACTTTTCTTTGCTTTTACTTATAATTTTTCAGTCCTATAAATTTCCGGTCCATGTCCCCTGATGCCACCTGTGCGCCAGCACGGTTTCAACAAATCCGCCCGCTCGCGTTTCCCTTTCGGTATTCTCCCGGCCGTGCCGGGAAGATCGTCGAATACCATCAAATCACATAATTCTGCCAAAGCGTTGTAAAAAAAAGCGAAAGTAGCATTTTGTGAGCGAGGGTCCAAGGAGACCCCAGAATTAGGCCCAGTTCGGTTCGCTTTCATTTCGGTCTCGATCGTTTGGTGGCGTTTTTTTTCTGTTTGTTTCTTATCCATTTGCAGCTCCCGTGTGACACGTATCTTAAATTCACGCCAACGTCCGAAGCACACCCGCACGCACGACCGGCCATTGTTGTCTGATGGGAATTAATGATGTAATTTAGATGACGTTATTTTTATACATTTTAAACGGTAGCCTGTTTCCTCGAAAATGCTACCGACCGTTTTCCCCACTTTGCGGTAGCTTCCGAATGTTATCCACATCCAGGAAAAAGGTACAGCACACTGTTGAATGTCCTCTCCTCTAATGGACCCCCGGTCGGTACGGGCGTACAGCGGGTTTCGATGCGAATTTCCATCGACGGTGTGCGATGAGAAAAACGGGAAAAGTCAAGATGCTTGCCCCCAAAATGTAAACCGATCGCATTGCTCGCTCGTCGCCCGGTCGGAACTCAGTGTTGGTAATAGGTTAATGAGATGTGTTCCGCCCAATCGACCGTGTGGAGGGGTGGGAGTGGTGAAAACGATGAACCCTTCGGTACCACCGAAAGGGTCGCGTGCCGGTGAGCTGTTTCGGGAGTATCGATTTCCTTTTTCTCCCCCCCCCCCCCCCCCGGTTAAAAGACACTACAAGTCTGGTCCAAAATGGGGAGAGCGCAAAATGGTAGCTACGGGAACGGAAATTCACCGAGCGGTGATCCTCGGGGGTAAAACCGGTGCGTGAAATATACACCTGTGCGAGAGATTGCTTGGGCCGCGGAAGGTAAACATAAAACACACGACGGAATCGATGAAGGGGGTGTACATAATGTGTCTTTAATTAGGGAAGAAGGTTTGAATCTTTCCCTGAGTTAGGAAGGGATTAGATTGCCAAATCTTTTTGCCTTGACTTCCATAATATTAACAGATATATATTGTCAATTATACATGTTAATTCTTTTCTTCCTCGTGTAAATGTTTGGTTACAATGAATAAAAACAATTGACCGTTTGGCGATTTGTTGATTGGTTGTTGCGGCGTTGCGGCTCGCTGAGAACAGCCAGAAGTAAATAACAACACTTCGCACACCACCGGTCTTGAACGCGATGTTAGATTCCTTTCACTTAGCACGAGAGGAAACTGCGTTTTTTTTTTGTTTTTAAAATTTGTTTGTTGTGAGTTGGGTAGTTGGTACATAAATTTTGCCAAATAAACAAACAATTGCGATTGCGCTTATGAAACTGTGCGATTGCGGGCGGTACGGGATGAAAACATAGTCTTTGTTTAATGGTAGAGCAATCATAATAATTGTTGAATGATAGAAAAAAGGTTATTAAAAATTCATAACATTTTAGAAAAATTATGATTTTTTTTTTACATCAACATTGAGCTTCGCGTTCATTATATTGGCTGATTGGTTCAATGTTTGGTTTTAGATTCTTAAGCAAATTTATGTATGGATCTTATCCAAAGAAGAAATATGCCAAAAAATAGTAATATTTTTGTTAAAATAAAACCTAAGTACTGTCCACTTACCATCGGAGACCATTTCGTGTCGTACTGCATGGGCCCGTCTGGCGGCGCCATGTCACTGTTGGCGGTTGTCGCCAACACTGAAAATAAAAGGTATGAGTATTTTGTTATTTATTTTCTTTTATTTATTCATGGTGACGGCATTTGCCGCATTGAATTGTGTACAATTTGTGCAAGGTATTCCCTCCTTGTAATTTTTCTTATTCTAGGCACATTCAGTACACACTCGAAACATGAAATATCAATTATATTTTTGTATGGAACACCTTTGAAAAAAACATTGGTCCATCTGCTTTAAAAAAAATGTTTTGCAAACACCTACACCTTCTACAACGTCCAGATAAGTTTATGATGAAAAAATACACCCTACGATCCTCAAGGAATCCACCGAGCTAAGCATCGATGTAATCCAACTGCAGCAAAACGTATCCTTTTACCCGAACCACGCACTGTTGGCGTCGAAATTCGATCCTTTTTTCGAACGTACACCCTTTTGCGCGAAGCAACAGGTCTTCCGAAACGCATCAGGCCGCCCAACATCCTCGGGCTATTAATAATGGCAGACACGGCAGGACAAACGCTGCACAAACAACCGTGTGCGGTGCGTGAACATCAACATCGGGCATCGAGGCCGACAAAACAGCCAAAGCGTAATTGATAACCTAATCAGCGCTGGGCACCGCGATACGCCCAATCAGCATATTGTGCATGACTTTCGTCAATTAGAGGCACAACGCGTACCTGTTGTAAACAGATTTGGGGTGTATTTAGCATGCGGGACTCCTCGTTTCTTTTATCGTGAGATCATTAACGAAAATTATCCTAAATTGCCAATTACTTGCATACTAGGTAGGATACTTAGCAATACGGCCTGGCCGTTCTTATTGAATAAAAAAAATAGTTAGGATACTTCTTAAAGGACTAACTGAGGGCCCCAATTATTTAGTGATAACAATTATTTAGTGATAACATGAGTTGAATAATAACAATTAAAGAAGAGCATTGTGTTATTGGAAATAGAAACAATAGAATAACCAGCTAAATGACATCAATCTAAGTAAAAAAGGTGCTAAAAAAGGTTACAGCATCAGATCATCGAGATTAATGGCGACCCTACTCATCCATCACAGTTCGTTATCAATTACCCAACAAGTTTACTCTCTCGTAAATGCGTTTAACACCAGAAAATGAAACATTTTTCGTTGCGATTTCCAACTAACTAATCAGCTGAATCCTGCGAAAAAAAAACAATCCTGCCACGATCGCGATCGCCCATGTTCTAGAAACTCATGCTGCCGGAGGTGCAACATGCGCGCACCAAAATCGTAGCGAATTTCAGCAGCAAGACGAATTATCAAACGCTTTTTTTTTGGGTGGGGGGGCTGCGAATCATTATCAACCATGTTAAAATGGTCGATGACGGCAAGACGGTGTAGACTAACCTTTCGGATGGAATTGAAATGGACAGCCGCGAAACCGTTTGTCGTCGTGGCCGTTTTCCTCTTTACAGTCGATTTGGCCAAAGTTCGTTCACTTTCATCCAAGCGATAATGGAGGATCGCCCCCGGGCGGTGCTTATCAAGGAGAGGAGTTTTTTTTTTTGGTTCGTTCTGTTCAAACCCAAATCTACCCCACCCGAACGGGATTCGATGCGTTTGCAGGCGCAAATGGTTTTGTTTTTTTGTGACATGGGCTAATTGATATTTGTTTGGTTCTAGAGAAATCAAAACTTGAGCCATTGGGCAGCGGGCAGCAGCGCCTTAATCAGTCCGGGTTGAGCCGAAGCGCATAATATTATGCTCTCCACCGTTACGATGGAATTGTTTTGGGACTAAAGTGTGGAAGGAAAGCGTAAACAAACAACAACAATAAACTTTAAGCTGCTTCTTGGCGGCATTTGTGAATGTGGGAGACCCTTCCCTTCCCTGCTCATAAATTGTACTTAGCACTTTTTGTTTGCCATATTCTCTCCCATGGTTTCTAATCGTTTACTTCCGCTCGGGTAGCGCCATTCGCTTGCACCGCACTGCCAAACACGTGCCAAAGGAGGAAAATGCAATCCTTTGGCCAGGGTTACACTTGATACTGGGGCACTGATAATACCTGCAGCACCTGACATATCACGCAACTAGCGCAACTGCATTAACGTTAACGCCGGACCATACCAGTTGCACCTCCACCCGATAGCAGACGCTGCTAAAATGCACCGCAAAGGTGCGTCCTGCTGCTGTTTTTTTTTTGTACTGTCTGCAAAACACTGCACAATGCGTCTCCGTTGTACGTGTGCAACTGCAGTTGTGCATTCAACAATGTGGACCGTCAACAGCTGTTGGGGTGTTGCTGATAGATCGCAACACAATCAACCACGGGAGGGTGTCCAAGGGGTAGCAAAATGTGACACTAAGTGTATGCAGGGTTTCCCAAACTACAGTGCGTTATGAATGGATGGCTTAATCAGTATAAGCCCAAAACAAAAATGTAGCAACTTCATTCAACCAGAAAATGATACGATGAGATTGGGACTGAAGAAGTTCTTTTTAGTTCATTTACGTTGCAGTTATTTTCCGAGTGACATGAATTCGAAGTCTCAAAATTTTTAAAGTACAGTGTAATTTTGTACATGGAAATATTTTACAAACGTTACATTTTAATATTCGAAACATTAATTTTCGTGGAATTTGACTGTAATTGTCGAAATAATCGTAAAAAAAACATCAATTAATAATGTGCTTTCTTAACGTTCGATCGAGAAATCGATCGCTGAACACTAAATATAAACGATATTATAAAGGGAATTCGAGTTACGAGGAAATTTGAGTTGTACTGTATTTAATATAACAGGTATCGCTACATTTCCCATCATTTTCTCTCTCTCTCTCTTCAGCATCCTCATATACTTACTGTAGTCGATTTCGCTTCCAATAAGTATCGTAGAAATTTTAAGGCAATTCGGGTTTACCACCGTTGATGAAAATAACAACTTTTACTGCACTTTTGCTGCAACTCGTCACTAAACTGGTGCCGTTTTTTTTTCACTACACCGCCACACACATGCTGACCGTGCACCAACACTTTCTTTCTGTTTGCAATTTTTGGCTCACACGGATTTGCAAATTCACTGCCGCAATCAACAGTTGCCGGATCTAGGATTTTGCATCCAAACTTGCGCGTTGCACTATGTGACCGAATTCGTTACTTTTATTCCTTAGTCTGCAAAACTTCTACGGCGGACCATACAAAAAAAAATACAGAATTCTTCTTTTGTAGTGGACTGGTTTGGTGTATTAATTGCAGTTTCAGCAACAAAATGGCTCTTTCCACGCATATGTGCCCAGTCGGCGTTTGAATAGATATAACTTTTTGTGTAAAAGTTGCACCCTTTGTCTGCTAATTTGCACAACAAATTAATCACCTCTGTATGAATGTATCAAACAGCACTTTGTATTCACATGATGTTAGTTGGGCACCTTTGGTTGGGGCTCATTTCTCCATACTTTTTGCGTGTAATCCTTTAGGTGTGTTAATAAAATTTTACTCAGCCCACTTTGCTCACACACATATGCACCGGATTTTTGTCACTTAATTTGGTTAATAAACCTTACGATCCACAGGTATGTTACGCTTCTTCACACAAACGCAACACGATCACCTCGAAAAACAGGCGAAACAACCCGCCGAAACGGTGGTGCCACACAGCGAACTGAATTGGTTGTTTACTTAACGAAAACTGCCAGCTTACTAACTGAGCGCTGTGTTCACTTTTGCGCTTTTACCAAACCCCAACACACACGCAAGCGGAATTCATTACGCGCGCTCACGACGCGCTGCCGAGATCGCGCTTTTATGTGGAAGAGCGAAAGGAACGGCGCGCGTGATCATCGGGCCGAGATGGTCGTGGCTGGTCGGGGCGGTTGTGCGAGCGAGCCCACAACAATCCGAACCCACTTGTGCGCGAATGAACGCGTGCGGGCGAGGTTGATTTTGCCCTGAGATGATGGGTTGCGTTATTCGATCCTAGGGAGTGAGGAATTCTTCCGTTTTTTTTCCATGTATTACAGTGTTGGCCGAGCGTATGACCGCGTGTCCTTTCTTGGGTGGAGGACTTCGCTGGTTGGTGTGTGTGGTTGTGAGGGTTTTAAAGGGAAAATCTGGCCCAAGTTGTTCTCTTATGTGATGTATAATCGTTGAGGAATTTCATGGACACGAAACGCATCCTTGTGCTGTTGAAACAATATTTCAGCAGCTTCTTTGCTGAAGCATCTTCCCCGTACAAAGTGATCGATTTCAGTCTTTGGCTTTTTGTACATTTATTGACCCTTTTTCATTTTAAAGAACCATCCGGCACTGCCGGTACGTGGGCATATTGCATGTTGCAGTTCAAAGTCTTAAATTCCTACCCAAGCAGTGTTGAGGCGTTCGCACCACCAAGTAGGAAGCTTTTTCTTCCCCCGTTGCTGGAAAAGTGCTAACCCAGCAGAAACCTGCTGCTGCTACACGCAGCATCGGTGGGTAAGGTGGGCGCTAGAAGAAAAAGGGGGAGAATAGGGCTAACCGTGTGCGATTTTCTTATGGCTGCCGTAGTTTTTTTTCTACGTTGCGGCACCTGCGGCACTCCATGTGGCAGTAAACGATGGCTTACAACAACGCGCCTAGGCAGGCTAGAATTTGCCACATTGACTCCACAGGTGGGTGGGTGGGAGGTTTGTTGGCGTTTTGAAAGTGGGTTACCAGCTTTTCATTTTTGTGGAACCCTGCACGCCGCCCGTTTTTTGGTTTGGACCCCCTCCTCCTCACGTTTGCAGCAAGCACACAAACTTAAGCGGCACGAGGGTTTTATGCAGAAAGTAAATATGATTTGAGACATTATTTGAAACAATTGTGGTAGCAATTGAGACGATTAAACTGTTTTATCAAACATAAACATTGTTTAAGCAATCTAATTTATTTTTTATTCATTTTATAGAAAGCTTTATTCCTTTAGGCTGAAAAATCCCCTCTTCAATCTAATCTAAATTAATCTTCTAGTTAAATTTGGAATATTGCACATTCTATACAAATCATTCCTGTACTGTTTTGTTCGGATTTTATATAAAAATATCCCTTTCTATATTTGTCATAACTTTACCTTGTGTGTATGATAGCTTAACTTTATTTTGTTGTACATTTTTTAAATGGATTGTAGTAATGTTGGGTTCATCCGATTTAGATTCATGAGTTTGAACGCATCTTTGAACTTAAATAATAAATCTGAATCGTTACTGAAAAGATTTATAAATCGGCCAAGTTTAGTCTGTCCATCATGCCCCCCTCCTCCCCCCACGACTACCATGAATCATGGATTCATGAATCTTTTGAGAGTCGATTCCTGATTTGAATGGCTCCTCACTAAAGATTCATATGAGTGAATCTTATCAAAAGATTGATTAAGCACCACACTAGATTGTACCTTATATTGTTATAAATTGTCTCTTTTCCTTTTGGATCCTTACGGAATCAGAACACTAAACAGCCTAAATTTGTTGTAAATTTGACGAATACCAATGCAAATGATTTGCGGTAAATAATCACATCGAATTTGTAATAAAATGCGGAATAAAAAAAGAAGTCGACGAGGGGGCACCCGGGTTTGAACCGGGGACCTCTCGATCTGCAGTCGAATGCTCTACCACTGAGCTATACCCCCATGAAGCATGTGGGGTGTTACAGCGCAGCCAGTTACTAGCGCATGCGAGTTAAAAGCATGCCTATTGAACAGGTTTTACGTTATGATGCGCAAAATATTGTTTAAATTTGCATGTTCCTCACCATAACGTAATGATTAGATTGACCGTTGAATTGTGTCACGTTATCTTGCCTGATTTATCAATCAAATTATTGCAATTAGTAACATAATTAAGTCATCTGCGCAACTGCCAGTAATTAAGTTTAGTTCTTAATATGTTCATAATTAAACTCAATTTTACACAACGTTTTGTTTCCTAAGCAGTGTGTGTACAAAAGCTGAATATTAACACACGGAAGATGTAACTGAAAATAGTGTTTTATTCGAAAAAACAAAAAATTGTGCACTGGTTATTATTATGAGAAAAGAACAAGAATTTTAGAAACAAAACAACAATAAATAGTTGTTCTCTCTCGCTTGGATCTTTTGGATACATTAAAGAGTTGTTGTATTTGTCTTATCTAACATATACAAAAGTTGCAAGGAGGTTTGAAAAAGGTTCCACCGAGATTTGAACTCGGATCGCAGGATTCAAAGTCCTGAGTGCTAACCATTACACCATGGAACCGAGAACAATAGTTACAATAAGCGACTATTGTTTTCCCCCCGGTTACCATATCTTGCCATACAGATTGAGATCGCGATATCGAGATCGAGATATTACATCCCGATGCAAAAGCGTTCGGTTTTCCATACAATTTAGCTATGAAACTCACCTGTACGACGGATGCATCACCTGCATGGGAAAAGGTGGAGGGTCTAAAAGACACGATGTGGTCTTTGAAGAAATTGACCCACAAATCTATTGACACACTACCCCACATCAAGCAGCAACGAGGTGTGGACTGTTTTCAATTTACTTTTAATAATAACATGTTTAAACCTCCACAGTAGATGGTGGCGACCAACACGAATCGGCATACATACATGCTGAGTTGATCCAGGTTGAGGTAGAGCATTGCAAATAAATGCCATCGTTCCATAAATTTTTCTGCCACCAAAGCAGAAAAGTTCACACCGCACAAAACAAAAGCGCACCCGTGTGCACACTTTCCACACACTACGTGATCGATTGAAACCGTTTCGATTGCACATTCATTGGGGCAATAAACAAAAGTTGGTAGGAAAAAAATGGAAACCACAAAAATAGGCTCTTTGCTTGCGTTTTAAACCAGTCTCCAACATTCCAAGGAACTGGTTCTGTTTGTTGAGCAAAATGTACATTATTTGAGCAAAGAACAACTCAAACGTTCGGATTGGCTAAACGAAAAAACACTATAAGGGTCAGATACAATACAAATAATTATGAGCAAGAGAGCAAAAGTCAATGATCGATGTGTTTTTTTTTGCATAAATTAGTTTTTATTTTTTGTGCGCTCTAAGTGACCCCCAATTTGAAGAAGAAAAAACTGCTTTCCATGCAAGGATAGTTGTAATGGCTAAAAAACCACCAAACCCTACACCTACAGACACAACGAAAAAGCAACGCTGCCGAGGAGGGGTAGCGATCAACATGTTAAAGACACGTAGGAAAAACGGCCTGTGAAAATTCATCCCGCCACCACACCACAAAAAAGGGATGGTTTTGAAAATATTTTTGTGCCAAGTTTTTGGCAAAGTTGTGCAAACATTGTGGCTCACTGTCGAAATTAGTGTACAACGAGGAACGCCTTCAAAGAGTTCTTTTTTTTTCGGAAGGCAATTCTTTTAAATTTTGGCAGTGTTTTCAAGGCATGTTATTATTTTCCATTCGCCCATCCTTGCATCGGGGGGAGTTGCAGCTTTGTACCAAAAAAAAAGAGCTTTCAACATCGGGGTTGCGCTGGGGCCATTTACGAGATAAATGTGTGAGATGGTTTACATACGGAGACATCGCGGTTATTTGTGTAATGGTTATTTGTTCTATTAGACTACACAAAAGTTGGTGCTCTATTTGCATCATTTCAATCATAATTAGTAATTAGAATTGCAATAAGTTTGAGCACCGGTTTATAATCTTTTCAATCATTCATTCATTCATTATCATTTCACTCATGTGGCCTTCCATGCTCCAACAAGATTGTTCGCCTGTATTAGGTTCAATCACACAATAGGTAGTTAAAACATTGAAACAATTGAACCTTTATGAAATTTCCTTTGTAAATTGTAAAGTTAAAAGTAAAAATAGAAAATAAACTTGTGCTAAGTGTAATTTTTTTTTATTTTTTATTTGTTTACTAAGAAACTTAATTGAACTTAGAAAGCTTGCAGTGTACACATCGTAGACCATCTTTACGTGTATAGCGGTTGTATGTTATTTTTACGTGAGTACCGTGTGTAATTTAGCAGTAAGTTCTTTGTTTCAACGAAATATGAAAGGAATCGTTATGCAATCACTTTAATAATGTAATGGCATAAATTGCATTGCCAATCGGTTATTATATCATTGGCTAGACAATTGAAATGGAATATTAGTTCAGTGTTACATTTGTACCAAATAAACACCACCCAACTACTAATTTTCGTTTTATGTCTTGTTTATTTTATTTCTGAATCTCCATATAGCTATAAATTATAATAGTTTTCAAGGTTATTTTAAGTTTTGGTTGTTTTAGAAAACAATCAAACAATAGGAAAATCCCGCCCAAAATGTTTAGCGTATTGAATGAACATAAAAATGTTTCTGATTTACCTTGCGATTAATAAACTAATGTTTATAAACGTAATGAACAACGCGTTGCATTAAAAATGCATCAATTTCTTCATTAAAATTAAACAATCATCAAAAAAAATGCATTTCCACGAATTGAGGCGGAGCTTCACTATTACGAACACGCCTACTTTTCATGCATTCTTCGTTAAATTTCTTTTCGTCAAATCATGAATGTTTTCAGCATCTTCGTTAAGCTATCGATGAAATGAAGGTACAATTACACTGCGCGCGAATCGAACGTACGGTTTCGCAGATCGCACAAAGGCACATTTTGAATTTATTACTTTTTTCCAATACAAGCAGGCTCTAGTATAGACAATTTTTTTTTCACAAAGAAGGAACTGGTCGTATTGCTCAAAACTTAGCATAACATTTTATACAATTCACATTGGTTGGGAGACATTTCCTTTTTCGTGCCGTGAAGCTTAAGTCCCACATGTATTCGGCCATGCTGTTGCATGACAATCCGTCATCCAAGAGTGTTGTCCTTTTCCTAGTAAGGACGATTCAGTCGATGTTTTGATGAAAAATGAAAACATTGTTTGTACGAATACAAATACTTATTTACTAAATGAAAACCTAACTTGAACAACAAATTGTATATAAATAACCTTGTTTGGAGGGGGGGAGGGGTGTAGAATTACTTTCAAGCATAGAAGATCTTGAGCATTAGTCACCTTCAACAAAAGACTCTAACCCATATTTAGCAAGTTTGAGTTCCAAAAGGAACAAGAATATTCCAATGCAGATCGGACATCACAAAACATAGCACTTAACAAATTTCGAGAAAATCAGAATCGGTGAAGTCAGCAGTAATCTTGCGAGTGAGACGCAAAGCTTTGGTGGCTTTTATGGCCCAAAGCTTTTTGAGCCTGTTGTCAAAATTTATCGGAAATCAGGAGAAGGGCATAACAGAATTGCAATTTTTTAAAAACCGGTTGGAATGGTTTCACATTCTTGTTTTTGTTTTTGTATTGCACTTGGGAAGGACGAATTTATATTAGTGGAAAAATATAATCTTAAGTATTTCAACGTTTTTTTAAATCTAAAACTAAAATTTTCAAGCAATATTTCCAATTTTAATGTTAGTTCTTTCAACAGTACGTTATCTTAAAAATGATTACGAAATGAACACCAGTTGGCAGCAACGGCGAACGGATTTTTGTCGTTTGAACTCCGTACTTCCCTTGCATGACTGCCGTTAGGCCATTTTTGCTACATGGGAATCGACGCGCCCGTCCTGTTCGTTGGTAGCGAGCGCCCTCTTGCGCGTATGGGCCGTATCGCTGATTCTATTTAAATGAACCGCTGCTCGCAACAGACGGCTTGTAATGGCCAGACATGTCAAATTTAACACCAGCGCAGGAATTTATAAAATCCTTATATTTTGTAAGAAAACCAACTTCCAACTGGTCATTTTAAACACATTTCACAATGTGAGTACCAGATTCGATTCTAGTCTAGTAGGCTCTTCGGAATACTCGAATAATGAATATTCAATCATCGTACGTTGTTGGCCAACAAAAATCAACTTGTTGACAGCCACGCATACATGTTTTCTCCATACGATTTACTGCGCAATGCAAAACATGTGCCTATCCAAAATTGCAGTCGTGGTAGATAATTTGTTTACATTTCGTAAAATTTTAATAACCTTGAACCGCTTTCGCATTGAAAATAAAGTGTGGATTTGGTGTCTTCGGAGTGATTCAGATTGAAAGTGTGGAGTCCACAACCCTCAATTCGAAGGTGGAAATCCCGAGCCTCTTAGGTCATCGGAAAAGGAATTAGGAAATTCTTAGCAATGCAAAAGAAATTCACATGTAATCTAGACTATACCCTTCAGTTCGATAGAGTTCGATCAATTCCACACCGGCTATAGAGGCATTTCACCCATCAGTAAAATCGGTCCGGAAGAAAGACTCTGCATACAAACCGTCCCATAAACCAAATTGAGTTTGACATGACTGTTCTAGGTATTCTAAAAATGAAATCCACGATCTCCCATCCGTGTGCATTACCACCATCAACCGTTTGGGGCGAAAGAATGAGCTTAAAGATCAAGACAAGAAAAAAAAACCAGACGATCGTACCGCCGGCGCACCTAACGCGTACTCTTGAGCCGAAACAGTTGCACAATCTGGGTAGAAAAACACGTTTTAGCGCCAACCTGTGTGCAGGTAAAAACGGACCTGTAAAAGACTCAATATGATTCACGCAACGGATATTCGGAACAATCACGTGCGTTTCACCATTCTCACATGCGTCCGTCGTGACGATGTCGATTTACAGCGCGAAGGGAGGAAGAGCATGAATTTTATTGTTCTTTTTCTTTTCAACCATCCGTTTCACAACCAACACCTACACACGCTTCCGCGCACATAAACTAGAAAGTCCACAGTGGTAAACAAATTTAAGTCTCGACTTGCAGTTCATGGTTGGGCATGTGTTACGTTCATTGCATTAATGGATGTTAATTTAATTTCTTTATCTCTTTTACATTTACAGAACAACGGGGTGTTTAAAAAAAAACAGTGTGTATCAATGGAAATGCCACGGAGCGGAAATGATTCCCGCTGCTATGTGGGACCCTTTTATGGGACCGAGTGTACGACCGGCGGATTGATGTGAGTAAAGCAGTGCCGTGCGAGCGTGTGCGTGTGTGTTGGTGCGCTAGTGTGAGCAATGACGTTTTGTAGCACGAGTTCGAGCCAGAAATATGCTCGCCGCGCGTCTATTGTGTGGTGTGCGTTTTCTGTTCCATCTTTGCACTCAAACCGAGCGGTTCATCATTCTGTGCTTTCCGTCGTCTCGTTACCCGGTAAGTTTGCGAAGAACTTATTCCAAGTGGTTTGGCAAAGCGTCATATTAGTGGAGTCGCTGTTAAGAATTTCGCTGCTAAATGCCATACGGTTGCTATGGATATTGGCGTTTAGCTCGGTACTTGAATGACCTGCGATCGTTCACCCGTTGACAACAGTCGCTTGTTCGGGGTGCATTGCGGTGTGTGATCAAACTTGAGGCAAGCAGTATCAGTCTACAGTTACGCGGTGCTTTACTTGAATAATTCATCTCTCGTTCGGTGCGTCGTCGTCCGGTGAAAGACGGATTAAATCGATCGCGTGTTTGGTAGTTTGTAACGAAACACACTGCACACTGTTTTTTTTTTTTGGTTGCAAATTTACTCGTTTGCAATGAAAGCGAATTTTACTCTTCGGGCCATACAAGACGCCGGCCAATTTTGTGATATTTCGGTCCCCTGTAGACGTAAAACAGAAAAGAGGTCGCGATCCGAGAAGTGAAGGTTACAATCCGAAGCAACAAAACCGATAGTGGTGTGGTGGAAGAGGAGTGATGCCGAAGTGGAATGGCAATGAGGGGGAAAATCCGACCGCTGCAGCTGCTGCATATGTGCGATGAGGAAAAAGAACGGCAATGAGCCGGCAAACAGCTGGCAGCCCTAATGCTGCTTACGGAGTTAGACCAGATGTAAAGTATTAATGAAGAAACTCATTGACGATTCTCGACAAATGTAATGAAGATGTACGCAATTTACCTCGCCAAGGGCAGGAGTGTTGGTGGATATCCCAAAAGCAACCCCGTTGACTGGTGTGGCACCCCGCAGACGGGCATCGTAAATAGTCCGATAAAAAAGGTCAGGATAAAACCTAACCTAGCCCACGGTGTGGCGCCGTGGTAGCGTGCGAAGTAAACAAGCGAAACCAGTTAGACGCTAGTCTCCAACTGAAGAATCCAGTTTGATCTAGCACCAGGAATATGATGAACAAACCCCGTGCGGAGATGAAGCATTGGCAGTGCAATTAAAAGATAAAATCTATCTACGCGGTGAATGGGAAGTGAAGAAATCCGACCTGTTGTGCAGTCGACGCCGAGGTGTGTGATGTGAAGGAATGTAAATATTCGTAAGGCTTGTAATCGTACCGGTCTGCTAAATATAGGAGACGGTCCACGGTAGCCTCCGTCGCAAAGTCCTCGTGCGACCAACGTGAGTCTGCCGAAAGATAACCAGCCGGACACAGCCAAACAATGGTGATGAACGTGTTGCTGCTAAACATAAACGCTTTGTATGTGGCAATACACACGCCATTGACACGTATGCAGTGCCACAAGTTCCACATGCACGCCTTCCACCAACCTGTATCAGGTGCGGTTAATGGTACAAGTCCGTTGAACCGCCGGCGTGTTGCAGTGAACGAAGACACGCGACCCCACCATTCTTCGTTCTTGGATTTCAAAGGGCTTCTGGTTGCGATCTCTCATTACGCGAAGAAGAAGGAACTGGCATTCGCGACCTGTTTCTTTACGACGCGACCACACCACACTGCCAAAGCACGTAAGCGGAGTAAAAAGTGGACGGTGGGTTTGCAATAGCCTTAGCGGCAAGGTGACACAACAGGATAGCCAAGGACATGGCGCCTTTGGGAAAAACCGCCACACATCGCCAGAACCGGTTGGAGGTAGAATTCCTTCTTTTTGCTTGTTTTTGTTTTCTGCGTTTTTAAGTAGCTCTAACGACCCGTCTCCGATCGAGACGTTGACCTTGAAGAAGGAAGTGGTTCTGCATCAGATTCACGAGGTTGTCTCGAGAGTCACATTAAAGCAGACGTTCGCGACTCACGTGTGTTTTGCCAACACATCAACCCCCTTGATGTTGATTAAAATTTGCCCATATAAAAAAACCTCCCACACGCCCACACACAGGTGTGACAGCATGCTTTTGGGCGGAAAATTTAAGTGGCGCTTTATGGCAATTTCATTAGCACGTTCAACTCAGCAAATGTTGCATAAATTATTCCCATGTCGAAAACAGCACGAGATGAATCAAAATCTTCTCTGAAAACGGATAGCTATGCGATAAATCCCGACCGATGTTTGTTTCTCGGAAGTTTGTTTGATACCGGAAAAAACACACAACGAGACCCATACGGAGGAAGAGGTTGTTAAAATGCTGGCGCAGCTGGTTTATGTGCGAGACTGTTCGAAACGACACTGTATATGTGTTTTTTTATTGTTTCTCTCATGCTCTATCGATCTTCTTCAAAACCGAATGTCTTCCTATTGAAATGGAACGGGCTGCGTACATGGCTGTGTACGTTTGAAAAAAAAAGCAGACGATTCACGGTTGAGAGATATGCTTACGTCAATATTTGGTCGTAAAGAGGTGCGTTGGCAATTAACGTTGTAGTAGGCCGTCTGATGGTAAAGTGTTAATTTTCACCGAGATTTGCTTAACACCCAAACCCTTTTTTGTTGGAATTGATGGTTACTCACGTCACTGTGTGTTCCACATTTTTATCGGAAGTGGCCAGGAATCTGGCTTTAGTATTGTTAACAAGAATCGTGCAATTGCGGCAAGAATTAAAAGATATCCATTAACATGATTTATTTGCTTTCTAATTTCAGTTTCATCCAACAGTTGTATTGTGGTGTCCTAGTGGCCTGTGTGCTTTTTGTTTTTCCACCCGGTGAAAGATGTCGTCCGGCATAGCAGGTAAGTTTGGTACACAAACTGTGACCGATAGCTTCAATTTAGAAAACCCGTGGCACGTTTTTCACTACACAACATGGTTTAAATAAATTATTTACTCCCCACATGGTGACTTTCTTTAACCCCTCCACCGATGCGGAACGGCGAGAAGAACCTTCCAGAATAGGTTGCTATGTATGGTCGGCCAACCCGCACCCGTCCGTGTGTGTGTGTGTGTGTGTGTGGGGGGCTGATCAACAATTAAGTGGGCCCCCTCATTCTTCAATGGGTCAATCGAAATAGATTGTTTCTTTCTGTGAGGGCCGTACGCGTTTGTGTGGGTTGTTCTGGAATGTCGAGCCTCCCGGGAACGTATTGTTTGTTACAATTAATTGAATGTGTGACACCAATAAAGTAGGCGAGCTGTGGAATCGTCATCATCAGCATCGTTAATGTCGTCGTCGTCGTCGATCGAGGAGATCGTTGGGCAGTTTTAAATGGGAATTAATTGAATTAAACCCATTCTATCGGCTATGTCTGTCTCGATGCTACTGACGCTAGGACATTCCTGCATCCGCGACTTTAATTTGGAAGTCGTTCACAAAGTCTATTATTTAAAGATTATAAAGTCGTTACCGTTAATAGTTCCCGGGTAATCGGCAAAGAATGGGTAGATTAAGCCCCCATCATCTTCCAAACATAGCTCTCCAGGGTAATCAGGATGAACTCTGGTGAGCTTTCCGGCAGCAGTTTGCAAGCGAAAGCATCCACACTGGGCCTGCTGCTGGAAATCTTAACCGAGATCAGGCGACCTCCATAGACCACGGGGTTATCTTTGGTTGACTTTGTTTTTGAATAATATTTTTTCGTGGAGTTCCATTGAAGTTAGCGCCCCTGGGAACACAACGGCAAGTTGGTTGTGTGCACTTTCGGTTGGTTGTTTCGGGCCGGAATTTTCGTTTGGTTCTTTCTATTTACAACCGTGAATTGGTTTGATTGAATGAATTTCAAATCCCAGAGAAGACCGGAAAACGATGAATGATATGTATTATGTTTGCAGAGAGGGTATTTATTAAGACATTAAAATTCCATTTTTTTATGTTCCAACAACAATGCCCGTTTTCTTGCGATCACCTGTAAGGAGCAGATTAGAAAACACGTGACATAACACGGTACAATTTTAAACGGGGTGTTCCACTTTAACCGACACGGTTCTTTGGTTTTAGCTATTTTTGCAACCTTGTCCCCATGCTCAGGGCGGTGACCAAAAGATGAAAGGAAGGAGTACGAACCAGTGTCCCAAATGGTTGACGATATTCTTTGCCGCGTTTGCTTCATGTTAAAATAGAACAAACGGTTGTGCGTACGACGGCAACACCAGCTCTAGCGTTTCCCGAGGTCACTGATAACACTCACAAATTACGTACGGGTTCCGACGTGCTGCTGACATGGGACAACCACAGCACCGGGAGGAAATATTTTTTCACCGTCAATCATTCACCGGGAATGGCGCAAATGGGGGGACGTCATCAGCAACAAGTATCTTTCGGCGCTCCGTACGCGTTCTCTGCGTCTCTGGTTCGCTCTGCCCATCCAATAAGGTAACGATAAGGCAAGGCAACAGCTTTAATCGGTTCGTGATCAACGTTTTCGCTCAGCTTAATAAATCCACTGCACCCATCGCGTGAGGAAAGGCACGAAATGTCTGACCGGGTGGGTGTGTGAAGGTTTATGGCGCAGTGTCCCGTCCGTACCATCTAGATAGGGTACCCTCATTTTTGGGCTTTTCCAGCGTGAGGAGGCACAGTGGACGGCGTTTCTGTACTTAACCAATTAGCGGGAAGCTTTCGATTCGTACGTGGATGTACTAATTAGCACGATGAAGGTAGAGGTAGTTTTATTGCGCACACCTCTGACTAATCTGGAGCTCTGCCCGAAATGTTTTACCGAGCAGGATCTTGCATCTCCAGAGGATCTCAGTTCGTGAGGTTCGTCTCAAGATATCAAGGTTAGGTAGGTATGAATTAGCAAGACTCCAAGAGCCACAAAGTATCTCCGATTTTCTTAAGTTGCTGTAACTTTAACGAACTCTAACCGTAATCATGTAGAATGGCGTGTTGCGGTGATAAGAAGTCGTACGTTGCTATGCGTACCACGGTAACCACCCTTAATTGATAACAGTTTATGTCGAGCGTTGTTGTTTTATTTTATCTGCGTCTCTTGTTGTTGGCTTTTTTTTCTGTTATTACGTGGCCACTTGTAACACACGCGCTTGATATGGTACGGCAGCACGTTGCGAAAACACCACAAGCTGCTAAGCTTTGGGGGCTGGTCCAGTGAGATGATGACGTTCGTGAGATGTGAGTGTGTCCATCGCACTTCCGTTAAGGTTAAAGTACACCGTGGCCTCCCGTGTACCCGCTGCTCGATCAGCGTTTTAATAGTAATTGCGAATCGGACAAATAGTTTGTACCGTTCCAATGCGCACAAATTGTTATTACAACGGCGGGGTCAATAGGAACGTCTATCGCTCCGTAAGCTTGGTGACGGGAATAGACATCAACAGAAGTGTTCTGTTGTTTGCCTTTCTCAGCCCGTGCTTTAGCGAAATCAACATCATCCGTCGCCCCATCCACAACCAAGCACCATGTGCACCGATGCTCCTCGCGCTGTCTTCAATATTGATTGATGTGTTTATGGTTTGCGCTATGATAAGGACGGGGCAGGAACTAGCCTGGACGTTGGTTTAGTTTTTTTATGGTCTGCTTGTTTTTTTTTTTGTTTAATGATACTCCAAACATCGTCAATCGTCGTCGCCGCCCGAGTTGATTTGTAGCTTCCTCGCGTAAATTTATATTCATTGCACTAACTAACGAGCGATTGGTGGTGCGAATTCGCCTACCATCCGGGTGATGATGGAAAATGAAAGCATCAAGATATGCTTGTGGGCTGGTGGGTATCAAATTGGACTCTGGAGGTGTGGCAGTGTGTGGCCTTCATTCAACGTCAGCCCCTCGCCTTGGGTGTACGGGGTGGTTCGAGGGAGGATGATGACGGGACGGTGACATGTGGCATATAAATTAACCTAACGAACAACGTATGTAATATCGGCCAGTGACACACGCGGTTGATTGCAAATGACGTGCCGGAAAGGCGCATAGACACAATAATGGGAAAGCGCATGATGGTCTGATGTCATGCTCGTGTGATCGAAATCATGTGTCTGTTCTGCATGCTGTCTATTATCTGTCGTCTATTAGGTGTATCAAATTTTACACATCAACTTAGCCGAGAGAATGCCCTTACATCGCAACTAAATGTGTGTGTTTCGTTCGTTCGCAGGATGGATAACATGCCGGCAAGTGTTGAACATCATGGTGATCTTCGGCTTTATGCTGAACTATGCCCTGCGTGTGAACTTCACGATCGCCATCGTGGCGATGACGAAAACGCTCGTGAACGTGGCTACAGGTGGAGATAACAGTACCAGCTTGAACTTGACCGATACGACAGTGGCAGATTTGTCCACCACCACCGAAGCGTCCGTTATCGACGAGGCGGATAAGTTTGAATGGGACGCCCGCCAGCAGAACCTGATGCTGGGCAGCTTCTTCTGGGGTTACGTGCTGACGGAACTGCCGGGTGGTCGGTTGGCTGAAATTATCGGTGGCCGTCGCGTCTTCGGCTACAGTATGCTATGGGCCAGTTTGCTTACCCTGCTGACGCCCCTCGCGTCCAACACGCACTACATTGCCGTGGTAATTCTGCGTGCGGTGCTCGGTTTCTTCCTCGGTGCTTCGTGGCCAGCCATTCATCCACTCACGGCCGTTTGGATTCCGCCCATGGACCGGTCAAAGTTCATCGCCAACATGATGGCTTCCTCGCTGGGCGCTGCCATTACGATGCCAATCTGTGGCTTCCTGATCTCATCGATCGGATGGCAGAGCGTGTTCTACTTCACCGGTGGGCTCGGTTTGCTGTGGTCGATCATTTGGTTCCTGGTGGTGTTTGAAACCCCTGCCCTGCATCCGCGCATCACGCCCGAGGAACGGAATGAGATCGAGTCGGCGATCAATGCGGCTGGCAAAAAGAAGAAACCATCGTACGTGCCGTGGAAGTCCATTATTACCTCCCCACCGGTTTGGGCCATCATACTTACCCACGGTGCGTCCGTGTTTGGGTTCTTCACTGTGGTTAATCAGCTGCCAACTTACATGAAGTATATTTTGCATTTCAACATTAAGGAGGTAAGGTTTTTTTCTCAGCTAACGTTGGTACAAGAACTATTGATGCTAACTGATGTTTTGGGTCTCTTTCTCCTTAGAACGGATTACTGTCGTCCTTGCCTTATTTCGGAAAATACGCCATGGCTGTGATTTCATCGCATTTAGCTGATTACTTGAGAAAATCGGGCAAATTGTCCACTACCGCAACTAGAAAGATTTTCACCGCTTTCGGTAAGTTACCGTTTTTGGAGGAGTAGCTTGTACTTGCAACAATGTACTGACGAGCGCTTTGCTTTCACCTTCCGCAGCTGTGATGACTCCCGGGTTCTTGATGATCATTCAGGTGTACATGGGCGAGAACCGCTCGTGGGCGGTTGGTATCTTCACACTGTCCCTCTTCCTGAACGGTGCCGTCACGGCGGGATACCTTGGCAATGGGCTGGACATTGCTCCCAACTTTTCCGGTACCATTTTCGGCATGGCCAACACTCTGTCCTCGTTCGGTGGCTTCGTTTCAGCGTACATGGTTGGTGTACTCACCAACGATAATGTAAGTTTTACTACATTACTAAATCATCTGGAGTAGAGATTCGAGTAATAGCGTTTCCTTATTTTCCTTCCAACAGCAAACTTATGGTCAATGGCAGATTGTGTTCTGGATTCTGGCCGTGGTGTACATTACGGGTTCGTCTGCGTACGTGATAATGGGTACGGGTGAGCTGCAGGCCTGGAACAATCCCCCGGAGAAGGATGATGGTAGTGGCGAAACCGAGGAAGGTGTGCCACTTAACCAGCGCAACCAGGCCGCGGTCAAGTAACGCGTACAAACGCATAGCGTTTTGACACTTCCACAAAACAAGCATGTGGTATCTTTGGGCGACTGAAGCTAATACGCAGATGCTCAACTAGTGCCACAGGTTGTGTGCTGTAAAGCCGCAACGAAGCAAGAAGACAACCGACAAAAGAATTTCAAACAAAACTGGTGGTGCGTGCGTGTGTTCCGTAGCAAGGATATCGAAGACATAGGGATTACAGATTTGTCGTAGCATTTAATAACTTATTGTTTTAAAACACATCTGTAGACAGTGAGCCCTTTTAGTGCGCAAATGCTGTATTAGTTTTTTGTAGCCGAAGGCTTATCGTTACTGTAGAACGGTTTAGCCGACCCACATAGAAGGGCGTTTTTCTTTTCTGGCAGTAGAAGAAAACAGGAACATGTACACAGGGACTTGTCCGAAGGAATGGTAGCAAGCGGAACGATGTTGTATCTGGTTGATTCAGGGGTATGACTTAATTTTTAATGTACAAAACAGCGTAGGCGGACGAGCGTGTATCTCTGGCGAGAAAAACGCACGCGCGAGTGTGTAGCGGGAATTTCATGAAGTGAACGAACAGCAGGACTCCGTGAGAGGAATGAACAATTTTCATGTTTTAATGAAAATGTCGCAATTGGAACGAACTGAACATGACCGAGAAAGCAGCATTGGTTCGGGAGCGCTAGGGAAGAGCAAGCAAGCCCGGACCATAATGTTTCTCACACTTGTTCCCTCAGGACGAACTGTACGTACGTAACGCGCTTCGTAAACTCGGTCGCATACGTGTGCTGTCTCGCAGGCGATGTTAACAGAGTAGATTTCTATGTACGTGCCTTTTACAACACATTGATAATCGTGTGTAAAGTGGAATGAGAATCTTGTTAAAGCTAGCAGGTTATAATATTCGTGTTTAGGTCAGCAAGGTGTCAAACATGGCCCGCCACATTAACTTTGTACCCACAGACAGACATCGGTCGAAGGAATCAGTCTACTTAAACTTTACAGAGACGGTACTTGATATTTTATTTACAATGTTTTTTTTTGTGTACCAATATACATACACACCAGCGCGTGTACTGAACTCATTTTAAAAAGAATGAACAATAAAGTAAATGTTAACGTGGAGTAGATTATTCGTCGGAGAAGTGTTTGCTCGAGGAGAATTTGGGAAACAAACGTTTCCGGTGGGGAGTTCAGTGAATTATGAATGAGGAAATGATTCGGTTTTGTCATCAATTACTACTGGAAGTAAATTCAAAGTAACATTACATTCAAAGTGTTTTATTCAAACTCCATACTTTTTCAAATTTGTGAGTTAATTTTTTGTTGTAAATTTTATGTCCATGCGGGCCACCCATTGTGCGTGCCGTTGTGGACCAACCTGCGGTATTGGTTGCTTTGACAAGTTTGACAGCTACGAAGCTGAATGTGACAGCTTTGCGTGAAGAAGAGTCGACTCTCAGCCAATAATAAAATTGAGAGTTGTTTTTATTAAAGTAACAATTAATAGAAAGTTACTAGTTGTTTGTTGATTTACTGCATGTGATAATAACGATACCGTTCGTCCCTGTCCGTCACGATTCGGGAACGTCAGCGGGAACGAACAGCCCAGTACTATTAGCATAATTGGCCTCCGAAACAAGTGCACACCGAACGCGAGCAAGCGACGTTTGTAGGAGGTGGGGCGCAGGTACGGGATTGGGATTATTAAAGAAAATTAGAAAATCGCTAGACGGCTAGCACAACACCCCAGCCCGCAATCGTCCCGTTATGATTAACCTTTGATTACAGTGTATCCACACCCCTGTTGCAGAATTTTGCACTACAATTTGCACACGGGCCCCAGTCCAACTGGGTGCAACGGACGGACGCAACCCAGTCTAACGCCCATCTCGGTGCTGTGTAAAATATTCGCTTCGATTTGCGGTACAGTACGCGGTAAGCAAAGTGTTACAACTAGGTGCTAAACATTCGTATGTTGTTAACACCGAGACTGTGTGCATAATGTATTTTGGTGTGATTTTTAGGGAGAACGAGACAACACACGGTAGTATAGAGGAGGGACGGAACGGTCGAATCGGAAGCTGCTGCCATCCACCATGGCATCGTTCGACGTGTACGATCGATCGAGTTGGTACTTTGGGCCGATGTCACGCCAGGACGCGACCGATTTGCTGTTGAACGAACGGGAAAGTGGAGTGTTTCTGGTGCGCGACAGTACGACCATCGTGGGTGATTTTGTGCTGTGCGTCCGGGAAGATTCGAAAGTGAGTCACTACATTATAAACAAAATACCATCGGGGGAAGAATGCTTCGTGTACCGTATCGGCGATCAAACGTTCGCGGACTTGCCGGATCTGTTGTCGTTTTACAAGCTGCACTATCTCGACACGACACCGCTCCGGCGGCCGATGATACGCCGACTGGAGAAGGTAATAGGCAAGTTCGATTTCGACGGAAGCGATCCGGATGATTTGCCGTTCAAAAAGGGTGAAATATTGCACATCATCAGCAAGGACGAAGAACAGTGGTGGACGGCACGCAATGGCCAGGGCCAAACGGGCCAAATACCGGTACCGTATGTGACACGATACGAGGAGAACATAATCGAGCGGCCAAATTCGGGCGGCGGTGGTGGTGGAGGTGCCGGTCCGGGTCACCACCATCACCATCCGGCCGGTGGGTTACACCATTCGGAAAATTCGAACATATTCAAATCGAACCTTAACCGACAGCTGCCAGCACTGGCACGCGTAAAACAGGAACGGGTTCCAAATGCGTACGACGAGACCGCGCTTAAGCTGAGCGTTGGCGACGTCATCAAGGTGCTGAAGACGAACATTAATGGCCAGTGGGAGGGTGAGCTGAAGGGCAAAATTGGACACTTTCCCTTCACCCATGTGGAGTTCATCGATGAGTGAATCGATGGCCTGGTGAACGATGGTGGTGAACACACCGTATGGTAGAGTGGTTCCATCCGCTTCCGTGCGAAGATGAACCAATCGAGTTCACACAAGCTGCACACCGAATGTGCTCTGTTTCGTTAACCGATGGCGGGTAATTTGCTATTACTTTTATTTCGGTACTTTTTTTGTTTGATTGCCGAAACATCGGGTGGCGGATATGTGTTTTTGAAGGATAGTAACGGAACGAAATGGTTCCATGACTACTCTGTGTTTTATTCTGTGTATGTGCGTGTGCTGGTAGTAGATTATATTTAACTGTACAGCCTATATTTAGTATGTTCCGTTGTAAGCAAAAGTGTGTAGTAGATGATGTAGACGTGTACGTTCCGAGTCATTCAGTTTAAGTGAGTCATTTTAAATACGATTAGGCTTATTAGGTTCCGATTTGCGTAGTGGCAAACAATAATTCCAGATCATTGGAGGATCATGAATAGAAAATCCCCTCCGGGGTTCGAACGAGGTATAGGAAGAGAGTAGTTTTAAGAAGAATAGAAAAGTGCGATAGAGCACATACAGCAGGCACATAAGGCACACTAAAACATGTTTAGCAACCCGCACGGCTACAAGAAACAGCATTAGGGAGAGAATCAGTTTTATTTACTAGCTATTACCATAACGCAAGTGCCGCTTGTTGTGCTTATTCCGTTAGGGATCGATCGAACCCGGTTATTGGAGTGCTGTGTGTCGGGGTTCGTGGGTATGCAACCCACTCGACCCCCCCCCTTGAATGAGAAACAGTCAACAGGTTAAACAAGAATGAAACTCTCTAGTATGTAAGTGATGATTAGCGTACGTTTGTAGGCAGGTTGAAGTAAAGGCAACCCTCACGGAGAGTGTGTATTCCCGGGTTGGCAAGCCTCTTTCAGGCTCTCACACACTGCTAGCGATGATCATGACGAGACGATGGCGAAAGAGCATTAATAGGGAAGCAAACGTTCAAGCGGATGATCTCCATATGGGTCCATCGAACGATAACCGCGTGTTTACCAATCCAGCGTGGCTTCCAGAGGTACACGGCAGGGAAGGTAGTCCAGGCGCACGCGGACTATTAAGATTAGTTTACGTTTCATAGCTTTTTTATACCGACCAAGAAGTAACCAGTAACGAGGAGTGCAAGTTTTAGTAGGCAAACGGGCAAACCCAACCAATACCAGTAGTAGATAGAAGAGATAGGAGAACTGTTCTTCTTTCCTAGTTTGGTAAACGATCCCACCCTTGCCTGGTACAATCGTATTGGTATCCGTTTTGGGGCTATCGAATGCCAGGTATCTGTTTGGTGTTCTTTTGTTTGAAAAAATGGTACAGATGGGAGAAATGATTGATCTTTTTTTCATTTCCTTTACCCCGCGGTGCATGATCTCTATGCCTTCAAGCGCACACAAATTCATAAACCGGTCCCGATCGGAGATGATCTAGAACTTTACCTATTTCCGGGTACCGATGTGTTTGTGTTACTAAATCTCTAATCGCCCAGTCAACGAAGTTTCCGTAGATTAGCAACGATCGAAAGTAACCAAAAAAAAATAAATCGAACGCAGTGTATGGAACGAACGCACAACACACTAGTGAGTCGTGAGTGAGAGAAACAAACCACCAAAACCCCAACCCTAACACCCCTCGAATTAGTAGTGGTGGGCAACGGAGCCCCTAACCCGTGCGGTGGCTGTAACAAGATGTAACACAATTCTAAGGGAATCACGAAACCGAAGCAATTTATTTTTATAATTAGAAAGCGTTAGTGAGAGAGTGAGGACAGTGGGAAGAAAGTGTAGAGACTTCCATGCTAGGATATGATGTAAAACGGACTGAATGAACAGCAGGGTAGGACAACGGGGAACAGTGACCAGAAGCAGAGGGTATAGTGTTTCGTTTCTTGTAGAGGAAGGGAGAACAAAAAAAAAATATACACCGCCTAAATCGAGCGTTCGCACATTTCTCCCGGAAAGCCAAATATAATACCGACTATGAGACACCAATATATACCATGAATGTGTCAAAATGTGCAATAATTAAACCGGCAACTCGAAAATCGAACCCCACATCCCATCCGCAACGATGGAGGGAAGCATTGCGGAATAATGGAACGATCGCTGATCGAAGCAGGATGATCCTGTTTTTCTGGAGCCTGGATTAAAAGGAAGCGCGCGTAGATAGTATACACCAAAATAACAGTAATGATGAAACAAAAAAAAAACACGAACCCCGGGTGGAAAAAGAAGACGGAACAATTAAATCGAACACAAAAACAAACTTTACTTCGCTCCTTAATAAAAAAAGGATGAAAAGAAATGAGGGTGGGAGTTGAAGATGAGAACATGACTTAACCTAACCGAACCGGACCGCGAGAGAAACAATCGCAATAGAACAGATCGAACGTATATATTTACTCCAAACCAAGCCTCCCAGTTATTTTGTTCTTCTTCTTCTCCTCTTCACCAGAGTAGTAGATATGGAAACAGATAAACAAAATACACACAGACACACACGCAAAATAAGGCAAAATACACACGCATAGCGCCGCCAAAAATAAATAACAATTAGCTACATCAACCAGAAGTGTATCAATAAGAAAGTAAAAGAGCAAAAAAATCGGAAAAAATACATAAATAATCAAACATATTGTGAAAAAACGCTAGCTTCAAACAAAAACATAAAATGGAACACAAAAACGATAAAAAAACCAAAACACTAAAAAGAGACACGATCCTCAACAAACGCAGTCACGCGACGCTGCACATTATGCAAACAAAAAATACACAAATCTACACACACACACACACACACATATATATATATCTCACAGAACAGTTTTGGGTTGTGTTTGCGATATGTATATGAAATTATATATTTAGCATATAAGCAAAGCCGAGAATGTCTCTCCTGTGAGTTATCCTTAGCTGGTTGTAGAAGAAAAGAAGAAAGCTGCGCTTAGAGAAGTGAAAGTGGAGACAAAAATGTCGAAGGGATAAATAATACCAGAACCTAGGTAAAGCCCCGGACATTCTCGAACCCAGCATGTAATTTGTATAAAAGTGGAACAAGCAAAGCAAAAAGTGGAGAAAACAAAAAAAAAATCAGCGAAAACAAAAATATAGAGTTCTGTATTGTATCTTTGCAAGTTGAAATTTGTTTTTCTTTCGCATCCTCAACAGGACGTTTCGTAATGATAGTAGAACGGCGTTACCGGTCACGTTTTTACAATTTTACTTTTATTATGGGAGTTCTTTTTATTTTTCACTTCACGTCTTTTCTAATGTGTTGTTTTTGTGTGTGTTTCTCTTTTCTTCCTTTCTGTTTTCTATATCTTTCTTTCTTTCTTATCTATTTTTTCCCCTTTTTTACTGCTTTGCTTAACATCACGCTTTACACTCTTTGTTTTATACTTGTTTTATCTGTTTGTTGTGGTTTTTCTTTCCGTTGTTGTTTTGGTTAACTATTTACAGAGTTGTTGTGTTGTTGTACAGCTAAACTTACTTCCATTTTACATTTAATCAGCTCGAATTCGCTAAGAAATTATTCACCCTGGCGATGAATCATACGGATACGGGCGTATGTGTGCGCTGCATAGCTTTTATCGTACAAAAAAAAAACAAAAAAAAAATCAAAAACCCCCACAGCAAGTGGCAGAGTGGAAAATGTAGCGCACAAAAATAAAGAGAAAAAAAACAACACACACACACACACGCGCACGCGAAAATTGGAGAAACGCAAAAGTAAACAAAAAAGTTGCAAAAAAAAAACGAAAGTAGATGGTATTATATTACAAAAAAAAAGTAAACCATATTGCTCGTGTGTAACAAGATCCATTTTATCCATTATTTGGGGAAAAAGATGAAGGAATTTTTCTTCACCATTCCACTCTAACTAAGTAACAAAATTAAATAATCTCCTTGTGCGCATTGCGCGCCCGGAGGAGCGGACATTCCGGTTTCGTTGCTCGTGTGAAAGTACACCTTCCGCGACTGGTCAATTAGTAGTAGGACACGGTGGAAAATGATTATCCGTACCGTACCGTGCACCCCAACACCAGGAGTGCGTTGCGCGATACGCCTAATGGTTTTCCACCGGCAGGACGACGACGACGACGACGATGTATCTTAGATATTTTGTGCATTTTTGTTTAAACTTTTCCCTACCTTAACTATCGCTCTCTCTCTCTCTCTCTCTCTCGTGCTATCTCCCGCGTTCTCCAGCAGTGGGATGCTTGGAGACAAGCCCCAAAACCCTTAATTGGGGACCCTCCCACTATAACTATATCCGTGCCGCTTTCTCTCTTTTAGGAACATTAATCCGTTCGTGGAGGGGTTTTTCGCTTTTGAAAAGGATGGAAGGGATGGAAGGATGTCAATGGGGAAACAAGAACAACAAAAAAAAACCGGGAAAGAGTGTGGGAGTGTCAGGTGGCCCTTAGTGTCGCCACACTCGTCTATTTGCCAGCTTCAATGGAAGACAACAACGCACGCAGTTTTTATATTGCTGGAACTTACTGTGGAAAGTTTTGCATCGGTGGCCCCAAGTCAGAGGTCCACCGCACTCCACCAAAACACCCTTATCTTTGTATTCAGAGCCTCTTTCTAGCGACGACGACAAACAGAGACAAACACACACACACACAAACAGCGTACATCAATCCGGTCCGAGGGGAATTCGAGGGGTGAATCGTTTACAAATTCGTACTTTGCTATTACTTTAATACGTAGCGCACATGAAAAAACATTCCCATTTTTACCACCGCGTCACCGCGTCACACACTCGTAATAATCTAAGCTTTCTTTGGATCATCTATCGCTTCTTTTTCCTTTGTGTTTTGCAATGTGTGGAATGTGGATTTGCTGTTGTTGTTTTTTTTTTCTGTCAATAATTTTAAGGAACAAACTAAAGCAAAGCAGGCCTTGAAAGAGGCGGGAATGTGTGTGTGCGTGTGTTCAGGAATGTAAAAAAAAAGAAAATGGGACCAATCATCATCGAACAACACGCACACACAAACCCTGTCTATTGGAATGTTACGTTACGTTACGTTACCCCCCGTTACGTTACTTCTTTATGTACATTATCTCCATCGTCGAGCGATGATGCTACGGACCTGCAATGGTTAAAACCCGGATGGACACGAGTCACACACACACACACACACACTCGTGGCGTTCAGAACCATCCGTCGCAAGCATTGCCGTTTGCGTTGCATCCTTGCCGACCCCTCCGGCCATCTCATCTCATTCCGTTTGCTAGTTGGTATACACATTGACTTTAAGACGCGACTCCACACGGTCTAGAGTTAAAGTCGTTAAAGTCGCTTCCCCCTTTCCGCGCTACATCTCTTATCAAACTAATCAAACTACGTATGGAGCAGTATATGACGCATGTATGTATCGCATTGTGACTATATTAGCGCTAGCACGTGCCGCTTGTCTTTTCCTCATTACTACTACCGTGTCCGTATGCAAAAACAAAACCTCGATACTTACTAGCATTGATTGTGTATTTGTGTGGGTGTGTAGGTGTGTGTGTGTGTTTGTGTGTATACACAGCTGTATGAACCGTTTAATCCACCCCGGTGCCCCCGGCGTTGGCTGATATGTGGGGGGGGTGGGGGTGCATGGGGAGCATCCCACGAAACGGGGTTGAAATCCTGGGTGGCAGCGCTCAGTGCAGGTAGCCCGCCAGCTGGGGTTGTTCCGCCCGGTCGCAAGCACCACGTCCGTGCGGTCATTCCTGCTTGATGCTGGAACCGGGCGTGTGGGGCTGATGGTGGTGATGGTGCGGTGCGTAATGGTGCCCACCGGTACCACCGCCGGATGCGGACGAGGGTGAGGATAGACCCGGCACGAGCCCGGCGGGGAACAGTTCCCCGCTCGCGGACGAGTGGGTCGGGCTGTCCATACCGTTGGGTGGGTTTATTCGCTTCTCCTTCTGCCGGCGGTTGCAGAACCATACGCGCACGACCTCCTTCTCCATGCACAGGTTGTCCGCGAGGGTGGAGATCTCTTCGCTCGTCGGCTTGCAGTTGACGAGGAACGCTTTTTCCAGCGCCACCCGGACGGAGGTTTCGATCGAGGTGCGCTTCTTGCGCCGCCGGCCCATCGTTTCCGGTGTGGCCATCGTGTTGGACAGGGCGGCCGGGCTGAAGATGCGCCTGTGAAGTAGGAGTTCGTCCCGATTAGCATCACTAGAGATTAGATCAGAATGGTACGTGGTAGTGTTGGGTGGATTTGTCTCAGAATTGAGTCTCGGTTCTGAACATCGATTGTGAAGATTCAATAATCTCAAAAGATGCCAAAGATCCAAAGACTAACAAGCATGAAACTCGGAAGAATCTTTGAAGATCTTCGAAGTCTTTAGAGGATCACTTATCTTTGGAGATCGTTTGATCTTTAAAGACTCTTGGATCTTTAGAGATTCATTGACCGTTGAATGTCCATGAAGTTTTATCTTCAGGGACTCATGAATATTTTAAAGGATCGTTGATCTTTGGAGATTAATCAATCGGTTCATGAATCTGGCAGTGAATCGACTCATGGGTCGTACAAAAGCACTACCACCCAGTCAGTTAGTACACTTACCCCCCCGGATTGGAGATGCTACTGTCCGCGTCCTCGAGCCATTTCTGTAGCAGCGGCTTTAGTTTGCACATGTTCTTGAAGCTCAGGTTAAGGGCCTCGAACCGGGAGATGGTTGTTTGCGAGAAGTCATTGCCGTACAGCTTCCCCATGGCCAACCCCACGTCGCCCTGCGTGAACCCCAGCTTTATCCGCCGCTGTTTGAAGGTTTTGGCGAACTGTTCCAGCTCCTCCAGGTCGGTCGTCTCCTCGGGCGACGGTTCCAGTGCACGCGGTGCCGCGGAATGTTTCTGCAGCTGGGGCGTATGGGCGCCGGAACCGGGCGTTGAGGGTGTCAGTATGCCACCCACATTCAGCTGGCTCACGTTGGGTGGTGTCGTTTGGCTCGCGCCAAGCATGGCGCCCGTTTGCGTGGAATGGTGATGCAGTCCCGGACTGCCGGAGGGGCTGTGCAGCGGGGAGCTGGTCGCCGTGGCGCCCGGTGTTGGTGTGGAGCTGGTCGGTTTCAGCTGCTGCTGTTTCTGCAGTGCCTGCAACTGGGCGACGGCTTGCTGGACCTGGGGGAAATGAGGGAAGAAACGAGGACAAAGAGGACAATGGTTGAGACGAGCGTGTGGAGAGGCTTCTTTTATCGGGGGCAGTCATGCAACACAGCGAAGCGAACTAGTGACCTGCATCGATGTTCGAGACACGGTCTGTTGTCCCTCGCTGATGATTGCGGCAGCGGCACTACCGTTGGTGATAGCTTTGCTACCGGGCGATCGTGTTCCACCGGCACAATCGTTGCCGGGCCCAGTGACGGAACAGCTTTGGGTGGGAAAGTTGAGACTTAGCTGTACCCATCCGGAAGGATCCACAGACGTGAATCGGAAGCATTAAAGAGAACAAGTGACATTGCCATTGGTTTTGTTTTTTTTGTGGCTCCTTTCTTTAAAGCCCGCGTACCTGATTTTGCATGAGAAATTGGGCGGCGGCCTGTGCCTGTGCCGTGGCCGCTGCCGCAGCATTTCCGTTCGCACTCGCCGCGCTTCCTTGCACCTGGAGCAGCATGTACTGCTGCAGCTGTTGCTGGAGGGAGGCCTGCTGGGCTTGGAGCGCCTGCTGAAGCATACCGATGTCCTGCCCGGACAGGCCGGCCAACCCACCCAACCCGAGCTGGTTCTGCAGGAACAGCGAGCTGAGGGGCAGATGGTTCTGCAGCGCGGCAAGGGCCACGCCCAAACCACCACCCGGGACGGCACTGGATGCCGGTGGTGATGGTGTCCGTCGCGATGAGTCCGTGATCTGTTTGGCGATGATGAGAAGAGGGAAGAAGTGGGGGAGTTAGAACAAAATGGAAACCGTTCAGTTGGCGCTAGCGCCCCATTCACTTACCAGATTGAGTGGCGTGGTTCGTTCCGGACGCTCGTTTGGAATAGGGCTGCTGAGGTTCTCCCGATCGCTGCCATCGTCACGATCGCTGTCGATGTCGTCTGTTTGATGGGGAAAGGGAACAACAAAAAAAAACACCATTAATACGCTTTTCACTTCGTAATGACCTAGTTTTAATTGTTGTACCCCGAATGAAAAAGAAAACGGGGAAACAACGCATTGTGTTGTGACGCACTTTTAGGGCCACCCGGTATGGTGTGTGCGCGAAAGTCATAAACGAATAACGCGGATCTCCCTCCAAAGAACAAAATTGCATCATTAAGACACCCGGGTTGCCGAATGCACCAAGGTGTTGCGTTCAAGACTGCATCAAGGACACGAGCTATTGTGCAAAAAGGTGTAGCTGGGAGCTTCTTTTTAAAGGGGGAATTCGAAAAAAAAACACACACAATCAAAACATTTGTACTTTCTTTTCCTGGGGATGGTGTTGGGCTTTGATTTTTCCGCACACCAAATGGACCAATCACGTGCTGGAAGAGGGATTTGCGCGGATGCGACATATTGGGACGAGAAAAAAACAAAACCCCTTTTTCCTGGTGGCACCATACGCGAACGTGATTTCCCTTTGCGTGTGTTGCGTCCACGAACGTGGAATGCATTTGGCGTTCGGTTGGCCTGTTGTGCGTGGTAAGGGTTCGACCATCAACCCCTTTTTTCAAACCCCCGTTCTAAAGAAACGCCGAAAAACACCGCGGGAACTCGCTTTCTCGCTACATCGAATAGGTTACCACCATTTCTCGCGTTCTGTTCTGTTGCTGTACGGCCGGGGTTTTCCAGTTTTTCAAATCATGTAACAGCAGCATTAGCGGCAACTCTTCCGTTTGCAGTTTTTTTTTCACCGAGGGTTCAATAAATAAAAAGGGGAAAAAAACATTATAACAAGGGCGTAACAAGCCAACATTACAACAATCCGTGTCATCGGGCCGTGTTGCCAACGAGAGGAACCAAAAAAAAAAAAAAAAACGGGAAGGGAATGATAAAAACCTCCAAGTTCAAGGGTGGTGGTTGCCTATAGCCAGAAAGTGACTTTTATGACGAGAACTAAGACGAGAAAGAGAGAGAGAGAGAGTGAGGGTTGTTGTAGTAGGTCAGTGAAGTAAAGAACAAGATATAAAATTTTGCAAATATTCTTCCCTTGTCAAAATTAGGTCATATAAAATTGTAAAGGAAACAGCTACACGGGAACTAAACGAAAGACTCATCACAAGCGACGAACCTCATCCAACGACACAGTGCAATATGTGCGAGTGTGATTGTGTGCGGGCAGATACTGATGCGGAGCAATGATTTATGTAATTAAAAATACAATAAAAATCAGTTTCAAGTATTTGAAATCCAGTGAGAGAAAGAGAAAGGATTTATGGATTTATGGACCGGTACAGTGGTGGATGGTGGTTTGAGGGTGTAAAATAAAAAAATCTCCCCGAGGGTTAAACACAACGATTTCCGATCCAAAGTTAAAGCGTTGGTCAAGTGTGAAGGGATAAAGTTTAAAACCCTATTGCACCGCACTTGCGTGTGTTGGGCGGCCATACAGCTGCCATATAGGCGAGGAGACAAACGCAACCTCCTATCGGCACAAATCAACGATATTGTTTTGTCAATTATCCAAACCAAATGTTGCCCATGGACAATTCCACACACACACTTTCGGGACGGTTTCGTACGGTTGACGACAACACGCTTGTTGGGGTGTCCCTTTTACGCCGGGAAGGGGTTACACAGAAATTAAAAATTACAACGTGAATTATGGGTTTCAAACCGCCAGCTTTCGTAGGCAGTGCCACGATCCGTACGATGCCGGTAATTGATTACAGCAAAGAGAGATGGCGCAACAGAACACGCTTCGAATGAGCTGCCCCCGGAGGATGTGTCACAATCGATCGGCGAAGGACTCACGGAACGGTTGATTGATCGGTATCGGAATCGGCCAGCCAAATGATGGTTACAAAAGCGGGGCACGAGGACCGCTTACCCACCGCGATGATACCGTGCAATTAGACGAGAAGAAGGAGGAGATGGAAGAGGAGGAGAACCGAGGGTGTCATGAGGAGGGACATAAAAATGGGCAAATATTAAATTTGAAAATTTATTACCACCCAAAATTCCACCCTTGGCTTGGCTCGGGAGCCGGATTTAGAAAAAGGGGTAACGGCAGCTGAATGCGCTTTTTTTGTTTGCGCTTGTGGTGTGCAGCAAGCGCAACACCAGCATTCGGTTTTGGGAAAAACTGCAACAAATTGCATGAAAATTTGTACGCACGTAAAATGGGAAATGATTGATTTTATTTTTGTTGTCGTTGGCTGCCGCTGGATGATGCGGTCGACACGACACATAACGGGGATGCTGCTGACCGGTGTAACGGATGGTTGATGACGCCGTTTCCGATAAGCGCGCACAAAATGGGCAAAGAACGCACGGAGAAATGAAGCTGAGGCGGTCCACTGGAATGGAGGTCTTGCCATATCGAGCAAGCAGAACTGGCCCGTCCTTTTTCCCGGTTTGGGGCCGGCTGGGAATGTCGCTTTGCGTATGTTTGTATGGGGTGGGGTTTTTTTTTGTATGTATTGTTGTTGTTTGCATATATTTTGCCGTCATTCAAATCGGCTGCTTGCCGCTTGTCTTAAAGACCTAGATTTCCAATTCAATGGCTTTGCTAAATAATGCACAACTATTTACCATCGCGAGTAGGAGCGTTTGAAAAAAATGGTGCTACTCTTCATCGGAAATTCTGATTACAAAAATTGTATTTTCCGATTTGAAATTTGAGAATAAAAAGCTAGTTTCGGCCGAGTACAACCGGGATAAGGTGACCTTTCACTGTTTGGAGAAGGAAATGTCTTCAAACGAATGTGAATTGTATCTTAGATAAGGCTACCTTTAGTTATAAGCAATAAGGCTTGGTCTTTCTTGTTGAAAAAAAGGTAGTTTTGAAAAATCGGTAAATTAATACGTTTAATAACGCTTAATATAATAACTTAATATAATAACGTTCAATAACAGTTAGTCAATTATTGGGGTCTCGCTGTAAACAGTGTCGAAATAATTCGATATAAGTCAGGTGCACACTCTAGACTTATTGTTGATCGTTACAACGAATCTAATTGGGTTGTTGGGGGTTGAATGGCAAATTATTTTAGTCATTGTATTAACATTGATCTAATATCGCAAATAATAGCAATGTTTACTATAAAAATATTTCATACGGGTTTCTCGTTTGCTTTCCCGCTTAGGGCCTCCGTAAGTCCTCGTAGGACTCCAAAGGCGTCGATCAGCTACTGGATCAACATCAACAACACCAACATGTCGTCTATTCGTTGCCCTTGATTGTGATAGAAGCATTTTCTTTGGCTTTAGTAACTCTATAAGTTCCCTATTCTTAAGAGGAATGCTTTGACTCTTTCATGTACGCCGTTAAAAGATCTGCAATTATATTTATTGTCCTCGGTTTGCAACTCTGTAATCTATCTCTGTGGTTCTCTGTTGGCATTGGCCTGATCAGCATCTGAATTTAATTCCATATCGTTTGATATCAACCAGTACAAAAACGGTTCCAGGAACCCAAATGCTCGTTATACTAAAAAGGTCGTTATAAGGGGTACTCATTATGAGGAAGTTTACTGTTTCATGAAGTATGTTATGGAGTTACTTAAATAACGTCCTAAAAAATCATATTTATCTTTTATTTCGTCAACTTTTAATCTATTCCCAAGAGGAAAACAAATCCTACATTAATGTTACACACTGTACCACTGACATGATATTTTTGTTACCGACTCCACCAACCAATCTCCAATCAGCTCAAGAAAAGGGACAAATCATCCGTTTTTTTATTTCGAAAACGGTTCATTTTGCTTACTAAATAAGCACTTTTTCCAGTCTAGAAGAGTTGATTTCATCCCAACTGAGTTCATCCCCACATTGTTATAAGAGTAAACAGATGCAAAACCCACTCGTCCGTGTGGAGTGCATTCCGTTTTTTCCTTACCCCCAAAAGAACTCGTTTAAGGTGTATGCAAAAAAGAATCGTGTGCCCAGCTGCCATTGAAGGCCCTTTCGTACCGGGCTGCCTTAGTGTCTTTACCACCCGGCGAATAAAGGTGATGATGAATATTTGATATCGAAAGTATGAATTTTTATTGCAGCATTGATTTTTGCCTTTTGCCGAACATCAAAAACCGAGAAACGACCAGCGGTAGCCTTGCGGTCGCTTCATTGATATTCATCACATCGAATGTGCTTCCGTTTCCTATCATCCGGACACCGGACACACACACACGCTGACCGCATCGAAAAATAAAAAATCAAAAATCTCCCTCCACGGACGAGCGGACGGGCGCGATTCCATTTCTGCTCCGATTCCAGTTGGTTGGTGGGTTGGTGATTTTTCTTTTGCATAAATTTTGAATAATAAACTCACACGGACACGGACACGGACACTCCCGACATACCGAAGAGCAGCAATCGGATGTTCTTAAACCACTCCACCAGCTCCAGTTGTGCAATGCGAGGTGTGTGGTGGTCCAGCAAACGAACGATCCTTCCCCGGTGCCACATATGCAGTGAACCATAAAATTGTATTGTACGAAGTGTGAAAAGATTTAAATTTCATCCCTCGTCCACAGGATATCGTACACGTTCGTATGCAAACGGAGTGTGTGTGAGAGAGAGAGAGAAGCACACTGGCCGGCCACTGGCCAGTAGTGAGCTTGCCAGCTGCTACCCCGTTTTGGCTTGGGTTGGAGCGAAAAAAAAGGGATGCAAAACTCACCCCTTTTTGCAAATGACCCCTTTTCGGACGAGGGTGTGTGTGTGTGTGTGCGTGGATTGATCTTTAACAACGGTTGGTCCAGATGGTCGCAATCACGAGCCAGCGTTGTAAAAATTGCAACAAAATCCCATTAATTTTCCTTTAAACTTGACCACAGCATGGTTGGGTCCGATTGTTCGAAGGGTATCCCGACTCCGAAGGATAATCCTGTTTCGTCACAGACCGGGCGATGTTCATTTGATCCCTTCCGATCGATGGCGCACGTGGAAAATTTGAATTTTCCACTAAGGAGAAAAATGGCGAGGGCGTTTGGGAGTGAGGGGAGTATGTCCCATTCTTTACGAAGGGAAGGGATAAAAATGGGAATTTTACATTTTTCACGCACCAATGAACCATTCAACCAACGGACTTGTGGTTTTCCTGGCGCACCAACAGACAACCGGGGGGGTCCACAGGGGCATTTTCCGATTGAGGGAAAGATTTAACGCTACTTTGGAAATTGAATCGTTCCCTGAAAAAAAAAAGTTTGTCCTTGAGCTTTATTTGTCTCCGTTTTCCCCCGGTGTGAGAATGGAATGCCTAAAAATGCCTTGATTTGGACAAACTGCCGCTTGGCCCGGCTATTACGGGGACAGGGGCGAGAAAGGGCGTGAAGAAGCGTGACGGGCACCGCTAATTGGAACCTGAGCTGCAGTCGCATAAAATGATGCTTAAATATTGCCATAATGAAGAAAAATGATCTCCACTATTGTAATTACAATTATTACAGCACAACCACAGACGCCCGTAGCCGCGCATTTCCTTCTGGGGGTTTTTTTTCCCATCACAAGTATTATGATGGACGTTCTGTCGCGGTCGGAACCGAATGAAATCGCTCTCTTCCAGTTCCGAACAAAAAAAAAACCCCTTTATTGCTACCGCTCTTGTTTGCCAGTCGGGATATCCCTTCCGCCCCAAAAAGGAGCCGGCCCCATTCCACGAGGGTGAAAGATACTTTCCCGGAATGTTTAATGTTTTTCGGCGTGGCGGAAGATTATTCGTTCTTGCTTATTTTATTACCAATTTATGCAACTTCCCGAAGTAGTTCGTGCCTTTCATCCAGCGGGTTCCGCGTACACGATGCCCGCCACAGTTCTGAGAATCGCGAAATCATTACACCACTACTCCACCTCGAACCACCCTTCCGAGCCGGGTGCAATCGAAATCATTCTCCACGAACGCGTAAAAAAAAGGGAAAATAGCGAAAAGGGTATCATTTGCAAGAGAAATAAAATCCGCGCAAAAAGGCAAAACTATCAAATCATCCCCAACAACAACAGCACACACACAAACGGCCGAGGTTCTGAACTGGCCCGGCACCACCACCAACAACAACAACAGCACACAGAAGTCGTGATTTGAAATTTCAATTAAAACCCATTTTTATTGCAATTAAATTACACCCTCCGGACACCGCGGTTTTCCGTGGCGGTAAAACCAGCCCAAGAATCAAAATGGACGCGGTCGGCCGTTTTCATGCTCATGACCCCCCGCCCCCCCGTTATAACCCCGGGAGCAGAATGGCACGAAAAGCAAAGAAATCGGCAACCATCATCCTAAGACATAAATCCCGATCAACGATCGTCTGGCCGGCCGGTTGAGCTTGAGCCGGCGCCACTTTTCGAGCTTCCTGGCAGGCGGAAAATCGATCGTGATTGGTTCGCGCATTATAGGAAACGTGCGTATCCCAACGCGGCGTTACGGCATATTCAAATTCTAGCAAACGGCCAAACGGGTATCAAGGAATCAACCCCCTTTTTTCGTTGGCCTGCTGTCATCATTACAACATAATAAAGGCACACTGTTTTTTTTTTATGCAAAACGAGGTTGCTTAGGGTGCTTGCATAGCGAAACACGATTGGCGCAACACGAGGCGTTGTTTGATTAGGCTAATTACACTTCAACAGGTTTCAAAAAGGGGTTAGCTGTGTAGCCCTATTTCTTTGTGAATGTTTAGTTTGAACCACCGTAACCCAACCCCCTATCTAGGGGTTAAATTTAAATATTTTGATTCAATCAACGATGGTGAAAGCGATCGAGCGAGCGAGAGCGAGAGAGAAAGAGCATTAAGGACGAGTTGCGTAAGAGAAAACGGAAACAGAAAATTAGAGGGTTGCTTGGTTTGGTAGCAACTCGAAAAACAAAAAAAAAACAGGGTTGTCTCATTTGAATGGCACCTCGAACCCTTCACAACTGCACAACCCCAAACGATAAAAAAAGGGTTTCCCCGAACGCATTTACGCACCCAGGGCCCAATGCGCTCGTCCCGGTGAATAAATGCATATTTAATGGCACGGACTAGGACTGTAGGAGCAAACAACCACAGGATACCCGAAAGTAAATAAGGTTGGCAATGGATTGTTACATGCTGAATCCTTTTTTTTTTTAAAGCAGCCAGCCCTGTTGCCCTGTTTGTCGCCAGCGGAAGGGTTGTTGGTTGGGACGCGTAAAATGAAGTCCTCCACCACAGCAGGCAAAACCCGATTCCGGGTTTGTGGTGTGATGGGAGGCAGTGGGCTCATAAATTAACCCCTTTCCACGATAGGACGATACGGCACACTTGAGGTCCTGAATTGCTGTAGGGGGGGGGGATGATGATGATTATCATTCAATCGCATTAAAATAACGCACTTTATTATCTGCCACACTTACCCCAGGGGTGAGAAAATCCTTGCGTACTCAGGGTTGAACAGGTGAATAATTGAGCGAGGGTATTTAAATATTTAATTAATTATCGTGACAAAGTCCCTCTCTGGATCGTTAAGGAACGGTAAGGAAATGGGGAATATTTATTATCATTGTTAAACAAAACGTTTACAGGAGTATTTTGATGCGTTCCGCCGAAAGGATATCGATTCGATTTTTTAGAAAGTATTCCTCCTTTAGGATTTTTTATCTGACAAGGGATATCACCATCTGCTGAACAGGTGCAGCGCTTTGGAGATGGAATTTTCCAACAATTTCCCTTTTCTAAAACACGCTCGTCGTTCCTTACGTCGGCTTGCCGTCTCAAGGGTGCACAAACACAAAAATAACCCATCTTCAAAGCTTCTCCATTCTTTTGTCAGACACGTGTCCTTTCGCCAGGTAGTGCCCGCCGTGGTGTTAAATGTCAACCTCAAACTAACTCCACGGCGCACGGAGAGAAACCGAGGGTTCGAGAGAGACAGCAAAACACAGGCCGGTAAAAGTCAAAGATTACGCTGCTGAACCCTTTTCTATTTTGGCGATGCCCACAGACACGGTTTACCGGGGTAAAGTTTATATTTATATACCCCTCAGCAAGGACAACAACAAAAAAAAGCGTGTGCAAGAAGATAACAAATGTCTATAAAAGTTCGGTTCCGTGGTTGCGTTTAGGACCTCCGGAAAAGGAACGGTCGGGGGAAGCGAAAAGGGAAGAGAGGAGAGAGAGAGAGAGGAAAACAGATCGTAAAACTATTAACTAAGTGAGAAAATAAATCTTGATTCCGGGGGTCGAGTGTTTGTCTTTCTGCGTCGTACCACGAATGTCGCTTCCTTTTCTTTTGCCTCCCAGGACTGGCACGAGCCGCACGAGAATACAGCTTGATTCATACGCCGCTGGTGCTGTCTAGAGTTGGGCAATGTTTTCTAACCCTTGCAAGGACCCGGAGACCGGGATCGACGGCGAAAGAAAAGGGTTTTTTTGTTTTGTTTGGTGGAGAGAGTTGAGAGTTTGAATCGTTAATTCACCCATCATCATCTTCAGATCTTCTGGGGCTGTTGGTGGCTGTGATGGCAAACGCACGCCACAGTGTGTCGCTTGAGTAGGGTCCCTTTTTTCCGATGGGCTCGTGCGCAACCGGGAACTTTTGCGCAAGAGGTCGGACGGGGGGGGAAGAGAAAAAAAACCCGAAGGGACATTAACATCACCATCACAATAAGGACGATCGATCGATTGAAGAGTGATATCGAAATGCGTTCCATTCGATATCCTTCCGGGTCGTCGATCGTGTGCGGACGATGATGCTAATGAACAGTCGATAATCTTTTGGTCGTGTGCCAATCGTGATGCACCCATCACGGGGTGCGTTCAAAAGGGGGTGAAAACCCCGGAAACACACCGGAGTCCTCCAAGGGAAAGGGGTTAAAAGAAGCGATTAGGCTAATGAAAGGGTGGGTTTTTAGGGAGTTTTTTCTTTGTTCCGTTGTTTGGGAAATGCGATTCGGTGAACGAATCAATTGATTCGTCTCCGAACACCGAAACATTGCATCGGGGTTCGGTTGCGTAGGTAATTTTGGGCACGCGCAACCGTTTGACGGCGTAAAATGGTGGGCACGGCAAAAATAGCGTTTGGCGATACGACTATTACTTACCATGCGAACGGGGCGGAGATGGTGATTTTGGTGTTTTTATGCTTAGATCTGTAACGAGAGTAGAAGGAAAGGATAGCGTATTAAAAATAAGGGAATAATGTACACACCGGCAGTGTCCAAAGTTCCATAAAAAAGGAGCTATTTTTATGAACAATTTCATATTGGGGAATTGGTGAATTATTTACATGTCCAAATGTAATCGAGAGGAGTTGCTACGGCTTCGTTGCTGCCATAAATTAAAACGCAAGGGGGAACTGGACAGCGCTCAGGACATCCAAACACACACGCACACACGCACACCGACATGTGTACGCTCGAAGGAAACACCCCTTAGCGCGAGTCCTGGCCCATTCAACAGTGCACATGTCAATATATTTTCATCTCAGCATCTCGGCCCTTTCCCTTTTCCCATTTGCTGGAAAGCCACTCCGGATTCCGCCGTGTTTCTTTTTCTTTTTTTTATAACCAAATGAAGGGCACACCTGATGTGGGCCGCTGGTCACTAAAGCCACACCGAAAAGGCTAGCAAAAAGGAGAAGAAGAAAAAAAAAACGGCAAGAAACACCACTAAACTCGCAAAGAAGTGTTAGATTACCACCAGCAGCAAAACCCGGGACAAACGCCGGTGGGTGGGTGCGGGCAAGGGAAAAGGAGAGGAAACAACTGTGCGAAGGTGGACAACCGGTGCTAACACACCATCTGCAAACGAAAATGGGTCCTGTGTGTGCGTGTGTGTGTGTGTTTGTGTCCCTCTGAATACTGGTGACAGTATTAGGGCGCTATTATTTATACCCCGCCACACCGGGCACACCGGTCGAACCCCGGGCCACCCTCCGCCCTAAAAAGGGATGCTCTCGGGGATGAAAGGATCTTAAAAACATCGACTCGTATAATACGTCTTCGGCGACGTGTCCATCGATATTTTATAGGCATGTCGGCCAGGCAATGCGGCCAACGGAATACCACTGGCCCGGGTACTGAGTGGTAGCTGCGGACATTGGCCGTTATTGTTCCCGGAGGAATTTAAGCAGAAGTAAAAAAAAAAAAGGAGCAGTTCAACACCCATGATGGTGTCCGCCGTGCTCATCAGAACGCATCAGATCCCTATAATAAATAATTGCAAAGCGACAGAGCAAACTTTTCGCAACACCTTTTCCGATCCTCGGTTGCAGGGGTTCACCCAGCGCCCTTGTCCGAAATGTCCGATAGGTACGTCTAAATATTTTTATGCAAATTGGTGTGGTGAAGCGGTTTGGGAGACAGGGAGGGACAGGGACAAGCACACACACGGCATGACAAATTTCGGGGCCAGCACACTTTTGACCTCTCGTTACAAGGGGTGCACCACCAGGGTGCGCATAATCGAAGGGTGTTCGATGCATTAAAGTTTAATTAATTATCATCCACAACAGCACCCGGGGTGGTTAGGGCCGGCAAAATGGATGGTGAAATATTGTCGACAAGGTGTGACAGGCAGGCAAGAAGAAGAAAAAAATAAAATAAGACAAGCACAGTGTGGCAGGCACTTTTTTATGCGCCCAACCGACAACCGTACCGATTCTAAACGATTCTCTAGAGCTTTCACAATTTTCAGGCAGCCAGCAGAATTTGGCACTCTTTTGTGTGACTTTTGTCGGTGTGTACGTTGCTTATGCAAAGTCATGCACGAAAATGTCACTTTTTGTGTTGGCGACCCCTGCAGCACCGTATTGTACCGTGTTGGGATGGCTTAAACAACAAACGCAGTTATACGCATTTTTTGTTTGCCCAAAATGGTACAAAAAAAGAGCGACAAAAAAAAAGGCAATCATTAAACGGTTGGTTCGTGTAATTTATTTACCAAAAGCGTCCCTTTTTGCATTTCGCTCAACCGTTTGGCACCATTTGAATATTTGCTGCGCAAATGCGAATGTTGGAAATGGAAAAGTAGAAATTACAGCAAGAAAAAAAAAAAAAACACCCGGCAAATGGAAAAGAACAAACACATTTCCTTCCGTGGCCGTGGACGTATTTTTGCAGCCATCCGGCAAGATCGACGGGCGGTCCACGCTGACCCCGCTTTCGACGATGCTCATCGGTGTAGCCTTTTGTTTATGCAAATAAGCATGTGATTTTCCCCGTTCCCAACCAAACGAAAAGGTGTCCCACAGGTGCATGCGTGCCTGACGGATGGATGGTTAAGCGTTAAATGAGAACACACATCCACGGGGAACAACCGTTCATGGGTCCATGCGAGGGCGAACAGGGCAAGGCGTGCAGAGTGGCGACTGGCGACTGGTTTTTCTTCTGCCTTTTTAATGTTTTTTTTTTGTTGTTGTTTGCTTTTCCTCCCATCCTGGAGAAGGCAAATCAGGGGAAAGAGGGGGGGGGGAGGGAAGAGTTTCAAGTTTTTCCCATTTGCCTATTTTTGCCAAATATAGTTTTCCACCGCTCACCACTTCGCGTTGTCCCATGTTGGGTTAGGTTAGACACATCCATCTGCAGCTAATGAGCTTTACATTTACATTGGAAATGAGTTTGACGGATGGATGGATCGGAGACACCGCCCCTGACCCCATCGCCTGATGCACATCGCGCCAAGCATTTAATTCGTTCGCGTTCATTCTAATCTTTGCCCCGTGTCAAACCGGTCCCCGGGCTAGCTTTGCGGGGACGGAAAATTGCGACAAGCTTTGCATTTGTGGCCGGACCGGGTGGGTCCGAGAGGGTCATCCTCATTTTGGGGGGGGGGGGGGGGGCCCAGTGCACAAATGGGCAAAGGAGCATGAAAATAAACCCCCCCAATCCCTCCATTCCCTCCGCTGCCTAGGTTCAAAGACCATTTCCCAGGCCAGGTTTTATGAATATCTCCCAATTATACGGTATCGCCTGCCCATTGGCTGGGATGTATTTGCCTGATGGAACACATCCCATGTTTGGCTCATTAGCCAAATTTAATTAATTACGATCGTCCATGCAATGGGCAGTGGGTGGAACAGACGTTTGACGACCTGTTGCCTAAACCGTTTTCGGTGCTTTCGGTAGTTAAAAAACTTAAATTAAATAAAATCTCTAGAACGATGGGACACCACCCAGGGCCCCGTCGAGGTGCGTTGCGTTAAGCCATTAGAAGTCATCTCCATTTATTCTTGGTTTGCGTCCTTGAGAAACGTCTGCCCCGTGGTCCAATTAGCAGTGGTTTTAGTTCTACAATACCTTTGCCACCCCCCCCCCCCCCCCCCCCCCCCCGCCGCTGGCCATCCAGTCCCCAGTGGCTGGTTGGGAGGGGGATGATTTGCGACGATTGCCTCCATTAATCAGCACGATTTATGCCATTTCTTCCTAAGACCCCGGACGCGGTTGTAGGCACGCGGTTCCACGGGGTGGATAATTGGCGGAAGCTTTTGGGGGGGGGGGATGCGGTGATGATGGCCTCCCGTTAGACACCCAGCCACAGCGTTCCGTTCCCGGCAATTTGCACCAATCTCCCAATCTTTACCGTTTGAAGGGGGAAAAAACACAGGTGAGAAATCCCTGTGTTTTCGTTGCAAACGAGGACGAACTGCCGATCAGCGACCGTTGCGAGCAATTGGCAATGGGGCTGCAAGGGTGCAAGTGCATCGGTAACGCAAACATAGCCAGCGCTGCCCACACAACTTCATCGCCCGTTCTAGCGTTCGCTATGCATATGTGCACGCACTCGTAACCATTGCACCAAAGCCGCATTTACAGCCAACGCCACGGTGCAACGAAGCTTGGTAAGCAAATTTTTCAAACCCCCATTACCACCCCTCCGTTCGTTCCCTTACCCTGGCGCAGTATTGGCTGAAGGCTCCGGTACATTTGTGTGTAATTCTTTTTGACTGCAATTAGGCGCTTCAATAATCCTTTTAATGCGCCTTCGCAAACCGCGCCTCACAAACTTAGCATCCGCACCTTTCCACTCCCCCCCCCCCTCACATGCAGGTGTACACCGCCGCTCCCTCCCCATCGGAGGAGGTCCCCTCGGCGTGGTTGTAATTATTATAATTAAAATAAAGTGAATAATAATTAATTAATGGGTTTTTCGTTTTGCACGCTGCGTGCTAATGATCTGCAAAAGCGAGGGGGGAAGGGGGGGAGGTGGGGGGAGGGCGCTCGGTGCCGGTGGTGGTACTGGTGGTGGGCCAAACGGCTTTACAATTGCGCGCACTGTGCCGTTGTTGCTGTTTGTGTTGTGCCCCTTTTTCTTCGGCAGCAAAGCTGTTCAATGGCAGTTATGGGGCAGCTTAGCTTAGCGTATCATAGTTTTGCAGGTGCAGTTGCAGGCTTACGCTTACGTACACGACGTTTGGCAAGGGCTGACTGTAAACAGCAAATGGGGTTTTGCAGCAAAATTTAAAATCTTCAATTGTTGGTGGATTTGTATTGTTTGTGTCAACCTGTTTGATCGTGAAGAAAAGGGTCTCCCTGGTGTGTGAAGTGGATGAAGTATCAGTACAGTACCTGCTGCGAGATGCACCTTGGAACGATTTCCATTTCTCTCACCAAAAAAAAAAAAAAATAGTTCTGATCGTAACCAATTTCGTAGCACGATAAGGATCTCAGCAAGATCTTCAGGAAAGCACGAGAGTCATCAACAAAAAAGAAAAAAAAAAGGATTAAAGGAAAGGGAAACTAAAGTGGATGAAATTTCATCTTTGAGAAGCACTAAAGACGAACAACAGCATAGGAAAACGTCATGTTCCGTCCGGAGAGGGAAATTAGATGAGTTTGCAAAAGGATGCACAAAAAATCATGTTCACCCGATAGCGATCTCGTCTCTAGCGGTTGTCTTCTCTGCCGGTTGATGTTTTCACCTTTTCCCGTTTTTTTTTCCTCTCTCTTTATGTCTTTCCACACGGAACACTACCGAACCTTGATCGATCGGTATCGATTCCTGGGATGGCGAGAAATTTGCCTAGCAAAACAGCGGTTCGAGCTGTAACTCATCGCAGAACAAGCCCAAAAATAAGGCGATGGTTTCGCTGTGGAAGATATGTGGGAGAACGCCTGCAGGTGAGTCCTTCGCAAAACGATCAGGTTTGCCGTAAGGACGTTGGCAAGCAAAACAAGGAAGGTATTTTTTATGTGTTTGTCTGTGTGTGTGTCTGCATCTTGGAGTGATGTAGTGGGAAGTTCTTTACCTGTCCCGTGTGCGAAGGTAAGGATAAAATGCACAAGACGGTTGCCGTGCCGAGAGACGAACCGATCGAACAGGAAGCAAAACAGATCAGTTAGCATATTCAAGGCGAACGATTTTTCATGTTGCCCGTTTCCTTTTCGAATGTGGCGCAGCAACAAGAAAGGAAAAAAAAAAGCACAGGAAAAATCGAATATAATAAAAATAAAAATCAACCTTTTCGACAAAGCGAACGGAACTATTGATTTTCGGTGCCGTTTTTTTTTTTTTTTTTGGTACAGCTTTCCCGAAATTCCAAGGACAACGGAGGGATGCACACGGTAATAACCATACGCCGTACGAATCTTCCCTTAGCTTGGAAGTCTATACACACCGTAAAGGTAATGCAACCAGGATGCAATAGATGAAATAGAAAACTGTAGGAGTGCACTTTTTTTGTGCATTGAAACGCATTGATTCGTCGGGGGATGTGCGTCCCATTCGTGTCGGTACTGTCGTGTTATTGTATATTCCAGACGATAAATTACAAGCGAAAAGGTATGTAGAGCAGGAAATCATCAAGCTTTTTCCTTCATTTTCGTTGGATAATCAATAAAAGTTTGGGGAAGAAAAAATAGAGCACTCATGAGAAATTCGTTTTTCTGCCAGGGATTGAGGAAAACAATGCTAAGCCATAAGCAAGGGCAAGAAATGATAATCTATAAAATGTTTTATTGCGCAAAGTTCAAATATTAATCTATTTAAAATTGATCATTTCATATCAAGTTCATTGATTCATTAAATTTTGAAGGGTTTTTTTCAGAAAAGTGTTATTCTACTGGCTGATTACTAATGACGCTTTTGAACATTAGAAGTCAGTCAAGGCTAGTTCGTTTGAATCTACGGTTTAAAAGTATGTTATCAAAGTAAAATCATAACTTTTATTTTTTTCTTATATCATAAGAGTACGAAAAAACAATAAAACATAAATCCACTCATTGGAATTGTTTTAAACATCAATTGGAACAGTTGGATGGAATTGTAGTTAAGTAAACAACAAATGAAAAGGCTTTGACGGTGTTAACACTAGATCGTCCGGAATAATCATTTTGACTGATTAGTTCTTTGGGTTTAACAATTCTACCACAACTAGTGCATAACTATTCTTCTAATTAAATTGTTTTTAAAACATTCACAAACAAAAGAAAAGGTTGTTAGTTCCAGTGTAGATCAAAGAGAACAACAATACGGTGAGCAAATACATTTTAATAGCCCATTGATCGCGCCTTATAATCTTCAACCTCTTTCACGGGATTAAGCATTATTTGCATTCGATGACTGCACGGTGCCCGAGCTCCCAATACACTCGACGAATTTTGCTCTTTTATTCGCGATTAAGCAACGGTTGGCCTCTTAACTGGGCCGTTTAGAACCTGCTGCCTGTAAGCCTTACTACCACTCGAGTCGAATTTCGTAATCATCTGTACGTGCACGAAGAGGGGGATTTTATCGCACCGTTTAGAGGTGGTTACCACCACGTCACGTCACCTTCGTCACCTGTCACCACAATCTTAGGGCCCGCCTGGCCGCCTATCGATATCGGCGGAAGCGCGGACCTTATCGGACCGTCTTCTGGCTGGCGCTTATCGTACGATCGGAGCACAAGTCACTAATGAGGAAATGTGTCACGATGTGGCCGCTGTGGCGGGGGGAGAACAGGGACCGGGCGGTACCGGGACTTACATCGTTGCGTGGGTGACGGTGTACGCAGCAGCTCCCGTTTGACCGAGTGATTATTGTTGTCCTCGCGATCGCCCCGCTCCCGGTGGTCGCGCTGTTCGCGTGCCGCAGCCCAGGACCGGACCTTCGACAGGACCATGCTGGCGACGCCGGTCGGTTGCGGTTCGCTGAGATGGCTCGAGTTCGATGGTAACAATAGCATATCACAGTGTGCGGCACGGCGTACCCGGCACCTACGGAACTTCGGCGTACGTTCGTCGCCGTTTGTCGCAATTTTGTCCTGCACCGTGCACCGTGTGCACTTGCACGAGTGAGCTGTTTGGCGAAATGACCAAGTGGGTTTTGGGAAGATGATGTTGAGAATTTGTCTAAACTACACACAAACACAAGCGCGCACCAACTAGTGCAAAAACGACAAACACACAGCACTGTTGCTTCGTTGTGGAATTGTACTATTCTTATAGCGAGATATTCGACAGATGCGGCTAATCACATCTCGACCCGATTTCGACTACCACGACTTCAGACACACAATTCAGGCACCGTCGCACGCGATACATCGCACACATTCATTGTTGTACGCACTACGTTACGACGTAAATGCAAGAAAAATCCACCTCCCGATATGTTGCACACTTCACTACAAAACGGCAGTAAACAGTGGACAGCCTACTACTGTCGGGGTTTATTTTCGACGTTGCACAGGTTGTTTCGCAAATTGCGCACGGACCAAACAACACATTCCGGATATACTTCGGGTCTTTTTTTTGTTGCGTGCTCACAACACAAACCGTGCGCGCGGTCCCGTGTGTGCTGCTATTTACGATGAATTATACGCAATGAATGGATAGCACGCATCCGAACTGTTGGAGAGGTAAAAGAGATCTGATTTTTTTTACTCTACTATCACTATGCTGGTGTGTTGAGCAGTGAGGGGCGCGCTATATTCAAGCAGAGCGCTCGCCTTTGCACACACACACACTAGCGCGCCTGCCATCCCCCAAAAGGGAGAGCGAGAGAACGGGCGCGAATGTGTGTGAGTGAGCGATCGCAATACAGCAGGATGGAGGGGAAAGAGCATAAATTAAACGCACTGTTAGTCTCTTTCGTTCGCACGCGCTCCGAGTTCGCTCTATCGTCGTTACGTTTTGCACACACACACGCACTCACATTCCCTCTCTCGCACACGAATGCTGTACGCGGCAGTTGGTGGTGTTGGTGGTGGCGTAGCACAAATCGAAGAGTGGGGAAAAATCTTTAAAAAATAGGCGGAGACTATTTAAATTATGTAGTTTTTTAGTTTCTTATCGCACTTTTTACTCTTTTGGTTTGCGTGGTTTTTTTTGTGCTTTTTTGCCTATTTATTGCGTGTTGTGTTTGGATGGGGATGGAGCAAGGATCAACACTACATCGTTTTATTTCTTATATATAGCAATTTTATATTGTTTTAAAAGTTTTGCTTTTCATTCGAAAAAAATCAATTTGTGTTTTTTTAAACGTTCTACAGAGGTAAAATATTCTGACAATTCGTTAAACAAACGAAGATTCACTATATGATTATTTAAATTGTACTGATTCGTAGCATAAAATTCAGCTTTTCTTCCACATGAAGTAGCTTAAATTGGTGTGATAGAGTTTTATTTCTTCGCCAACACTTCTTTTCATCCCCCATCAAGATACGAACAGGTATTGAATGGAATTCTACTGTCCCTTGCGCGTCGTAAGCCCTTGTCCCTCATTGAAAAGGGAAATCAAGGGTCCTAGCATTCGGACCACAGCTTTGTTTGGTTTGGAAGGGACGAATGGACTTCGGGTTGAGGAGTGCACGGTAAGACGCAAGAAAGTGCGTAACGAATAATCGTCATCAAATGCGTCCCTCTACCGTACGCCGCTGAATATGTGATTGTACCTTGAAGCGGTCCGAAATTGCATAAGGTAATTTGGTGCTAGATGCACGTCGAACTGCTTTTCGGTATCCTTCTCTCGTGTTCTTTTACGGATGATCCTTCGCCAAAAACCCGTCAAAGGCGATTGAGAGGACACATGGGGAGGTGGAGGAAAAAGTGCGACGAAATCATGCTGCTGCTTGAGTGCTAGAGAAATAGCATTTTTTTACGTTGGTTCGATTTCAAAAAATCGTAAAATCAAACAAAAAATGAAAATGCAATTGGGGTTGCACCTTCGTCCGCTTGTGCGTATGAACTGATTTTTCCTTCTTCCTTTGCTGGGTGTTGGATTTTTTTGTGTTTCGTCTTTCTTTCGGGTCGTTTTTTTTTTGCGATGCTGTGTATCGACCACCTTAATCGTGGCATTTTCTTGGATTTGCCGCCGTTTTGTAGAAAAATAATGCTACAATGATGGTGTGAGTGAGCCGCAATCGCTGCAATGAACGCGTACCGTTGGAGTTTGTGTTTTTTTTTTACTCTTCTTTTTGGTGGAAAAATTGGCCAAAAAATCTATTCACCGATCGAGAAATTCTCACGGTAGCAAATGAGAGGATTTTGATGTTTTTTAACCCAAAACGGGGAAAAAAAGCTACACCCCAAAACCTATCGTTCGGAGGAAAACGACCGTTGCGCTATGCAATCCGAGGCATAATGCTTCGCCGGGTCGACGGTTAGACAAGGTGTAGAAAATTGCCAAATTACTTGCCAGCGAGCGACGGAACCGAGATACCGAGCTGGCCGTTTGGCACTTCTAACGGACAAAATCTTTTTAATGCGTCTTTGTTTTGGGTCGTTTTTTGCCGTTTTTTTCTCGGAAAATCTCCACCCTTCTTCGGGGTGTGTAATTTGATTTATCGTGTGCGAAAGAAAACGCTTGTCACACAAGGATTTGTGCCCGAGGTGAGGTGCACTTTAAATATTGATTTCGCATCGAACATGCGGTGCAGATTTAAATGACAGACAGTTCGTTTTTGGTTTTTGGGATTCCTGCAACCGAGGCGGTTTGTTGCTTTGTTGGGGGAAGGGGAAAACCATCGGAAGGGTGGCATTTGGTGCAGTGGGAATTTGGGGTTTGAGCAGCAAGAGCAAGGATTTGGGTTTTGCCAGCTTCTTGCGGATACCAAAAAGACAACGAAGAATAACTTTGTAACGAACTTTGGCGCGTTTTTTAACCAACCGCCAACCGCCGTCATTGTTGAACATTCGCGAACGTCTGGAAGGATATTTGGCGCAAAATCAGTTGCCAACGGTTTTTTTTTGGACTAATGGATGTTTCGAGTATTTTTTTTTATTTGTTTGGTTTATTTCCCGCCATTTTCATCGAGTCTATCACGAATGTCTGAGTAGTGGTGGAGAAATCACATAAAAACGTCATATTATAAACCAGATTAAAAAGCATTTATTAAGGTGTTATTAAGAAACCTAACGTATCGTAACGTATTGGTAACGTCCACTTTCAATAGTTCAAAAGAAATTGATCCTTTCGAATGAATTTGAATATTTTTACCATGGTTTGAACTTGAACTCCATTTTAACGAACTGAACCGTGATCGAATTTGATGGAATATTGGAATATTGGAATATTCAAATTTCAAATGGAAGAAAAACATTGAACTTGCCCAATTCTGCAAGATATTGGGTGTACCCTTTCTTCACGGCACAAACGGTTCCTTCGAACAGCTCCATGTTTGAGTATGGCAAACTGTTTCCATGTCCACTTGCCGCTTCCGGTGCGGGCCCACCAGAGGGCGAGCGATGCAAACGGAATCAATCGATGCCGAAGTCGGTGCCGAAAAGGGGCCGACAATCGATGCCTCCCTGCATACGAGCGGGACGTACGCGTCCAAACAGTTTAGCATAAATACACAAATTTTGCATTAAATTGGACATCGCACACACACACAGGCGTGATGGGGACCGACTTGATTTGAGCACCGGATGCACGGACGACCGCAGCAAGGCGACCCTCGCACTGCTGTAATGCTGAATGCCGTTCGCCCGCAGCTCAAACCAGTCGGATTCAATTTATCGCAATTGTGCATGCCGATTGCAAAGGGTAATCCCGTCCCGTCGGGTGAATCTATTTCCACCCAACTGTCGGTACCGTTTCACAGAATGGACATTTGGCAGGGAGTTGGCCGGCTGGGTTTGGTCATGTGTCTTCATTTACATAAAATTGGCATCGATTTTTTTGCTGCTTCCTCCTGTCGTCGGCTGCCTAGAGTGGATTGGTGAAAGTTGGATGAACTTCTCGGAAGATTCGCTTCGTCCAGTTTTAATCCACTGGATGCGATGCGAAGTTCGGATCGTGGATGGGAATGGCTGTGTTGAATTATTGCAATTACAATTCGTACGATAAAAACGCTGCTCAGTGTTTTCTCCTCGTGGTTAAATCGGTTTCTGTTCCATGCGCTCGACACAAATGCAAATTCTGGCAACGAGTTCTGCCTACCCAACCGAACCGATCAGTTCGATAAATCATAACCGTAATGACAACATTCAACCCCGCACTGGAAGCATAATAATCACAGTGAGCGAATTTGCTTTTTCGGTCTTCGCTCGCTATTGATTGCTTCTTGCTCGGAGCAATCGGTACAATTCGACCCATCCTGCCCTGCCCGATACCATTAAATGGCGCTCGAGACTTGAATTTCCCCACCTCCCCCCCCGCGAACCGTCCCTTTGTTGCTGGGTAGGCATAAATCGCTAAATACACATCGTTAGCACAGGGGGAGGAATTAATTAAATTTTCTTTCTCGTGAATTTTCCCGTCTCATCCCAGCCAGCGCTCGGAGGTCACTGTGCAAAGGGGGTTCTTTGCATACGATTAACAGCCCAGCGCCCGGCCATAATGTAGGCACAACGGGCTGCGGGATTCATTTTGCCCTCTGTTTGCCGCTCGCTTTCGACAGCATCACCGAGTGGCACCGAGTTTCTTCACATCTGTCCCTCGTTGCCGGCAATCGATAATCAATGGCCGCCTCACGCTCGCCCTGCGCACATGTTTAACGGTGTGGATTAGAATATTCATGGGGCTCGGGGGAAAAGCACAGCAAAAACAAAAAAAAAGCAAAACGACGAGCCAACGCCACACGCGACATAACCGAGGCGTCGATGGAAAATGCGTGAGTGCTTTTGCGTTTTGGTAACGGTCGAATGGCGTCGCACTAGGCGAGGTCCGTGTCGAATATCGAACGAGTTGCTCAAATTAGTTCGAGTGGCCCCTTTTTGTGTGTGTAAGAGTGTAAGCCTGGGATTATCGATTGATTATACATTATTTGTATGCAAACGAAAGCATCGTCGGGTGGGCAAAGGCACCGTAATCCTATGCTGCCGATACCATCAATTAATTTTAATGATATTCCTTTGTAGGGCTCCACCTTCCGATTCCGGTGCAAATCCGGAGGCCCTCGAGGGCATTAATATTCTCTCTCCTCTCTCTCTCTTCCCCCCTATACACACACACTCGTTTACTTGGGAGAAGCTCCCAGTGAAAGATGCCCCAAACCGGGAGGATGATTATGATTATTATTATCATTGCGCGTTGTGCCTTTCTACCGTTTGGTGTAACCGGGCCCTAAACGGCCGGGAAATTGACAAGGGTTGGGGTTGGAAAAATGTAAATATTTGCAAAATTAAATATATGTCCAGTGGTATACAAAATCATCATACAAAACACACACACACACACATTGAAAATCAACTCAGGACCGGCCGGTCAGTGGTCAATCCCTATACCTTCAGTGTTCCACGTCAAGTCCCTTTGAATGTTGCGGTCCTTGGGTCCGTTTTTTTTTTTGCGCTACTCCATTCCCATTATAATACAATTTTTAGCATCTAATAAATATTCCACTGTATACCGCGGTATCTTTTGGCATTTGCGGTGAAAAAAAAAGTGCCGGCACACAAAGTGAACTTTGCGAAGGATGCCTTTTTAGGGGGGACTTCCCCTCTCCCTTATTTCGGAGGTCAAAAGATATAAACATAAAATTGACCATCAAGCACGTGGACCCTTCTACTCGGGAAGGTGAATAGGGGGGAGGGGGAGGTAAGGAAGGGGGAAGAGGATGTTACTTTTTTGTGAATGAAGAACCCATCGAGGACACCGAGGCACATTGCCAAGCGAACCCGGGGAAAAGAGATGTAACCAGTTTATGCATTACGGATCGGAAAAACTGGTTTCGGATGAAGTGGCGAACGAAAAAAAAAACAGAAAAAGGCCAACCGTGTGTGTGTGTGTGTGTGTGTGTGTGGGGGTTACTTTTGCCATCCCGATACGGCGTTGGCGAATCAATTTGAATTCCTTGGTTTTTTTTTTGTTCGGCAATAATATCAGAGAACCAAGTTTTAAACGTTGCTCCCTCCTTACAATCAACGTTGTACAAATATCAATCAATCGACTAGCGATAAATGAAGCCTTTTCGGTAGCAAAGTGCACCGAGTGGATTAGATTTTCCATTTCTATGCAACACCAACACACATTAGGGGGCAGCAGGAAAACGCAACCGTGTACGAACGTTGCTGGGCACGGACACTTTGAGCGCGTTTGATTGGATTGAAACGGGCCTGGTTACATTACACGAAAACGCCGAGGAAATGCCTTACCTTTTGTCCTGGAAGCGTATGTGTGTGTGCGCTGTGAGGGTGTAAAGTGTGTGTTGCTTTCTCTTTGATCTTTTTCAAAACCATCTCGCACTCTGTTTGAGTTCCATTTTGGATGGTTTTCTTACGATTCATCGTACAGGCAGAGCATTAAATGCTGTCCAAACACAGCAGTCCACCGTCGAGCCGTGTAATAAAGAGGTAAAATTCATTGAATTTCTTTTACCGCACAGAGCCGATAGGGTGAGAAGCCATCAAATTGAACCATTTCCCGGGAGCGTCAAACTTTTGCATTTATTTTAAAAATTAGATTTTCACCTAGAAGAAGTTTGACACTGATTGAAATGTGAAACCTTTCCTAAGCCACCGCGGATACTGTCCGCACATCCGGCAGAGGTTATAAAATGGGAACCCTTAATTTTCGGCCGTTCATATATTCAGTTGTCCATTTGCGGGTGACATTATAGATCAAAATTGGGCTGACCGTATCCAGTGGGACACCACACACCGCTAAGCGGCGTAGGTCAGACACGAGCCAAACAGGGGACGCGATCGATGATACATCAATCGTGGGTGCTAATGTGACCCCGGGATCGATCAAAACCCGTGATTGCCCGGTGTGGCCAAAATTGTTTCCGAATCGTTTCGCTGAAAAGTGGCGACATTCAGCCTAACGACAATATCCCGGGCCATCCCAGGTAAGGCACGGGCTATGGGATATGGCGCGGGAATTGATGCTTTTCACCATTGTCTTTCGCCATTATGTAGTGCGTGCCGATGACCGGTATTGTTGTGGGTGAGCATCGACAATGCCCGCTGCATCCCGAGACCGGGGTTGTGCATATTAAATTGCCGTGCAGATGTTGTTTCTCTCATTCAATAAATAAACACGCTTGACCCTTGTCCAACGGACAAAACACACCGAAGGGTGATGGCAAATGGAAAACGCTGCGTCCGGGGTGTGTGCCTCACAGCGGTATACTCTTTTTTTCTTTCCTCGGTGCTTTGTTTTCCCCGTGTGCCTCGGACAATCGGATCACACTTGAACCACCCTCGCATGGCCTTACCGAATCCGCAATCAGTACCGGGCAGTGGCTCAGTGCGATCCACGGTCACTGCAGTGGGAAGATAGGAGTCGCGCGCCCGTGTGTGTGTGTGCGGTTTTGTTGGTGTGTCCTCCCTCGCTGTTGCACCTTTACGAGTATCCTTTTGCTGATGAACCTCGAACGCGCCGGCTCGGAGCGGAGGGGTTTCGCACAGATGTCCCGACAGCGTCAATTTACCGTGCCTCAGCACGACAAACCGTAGAAGATAGAGCGCAAGGACCTGGGATGGGTCGCATATCGAATGTACAGACAAGCGATCCCATTCTCGTCTAATGAGACGAACAGTTCTCGGACCAGCCGGACCACTGCACTGCTTATGACGTCCTGCAGATGATGCTGCTTCTCGCCGTACCCGGACACTAGGTGATAATATTCATGGTCCTCCCGTTAAAATATTGCTCTATTATGCTCATCTTCCATTCTTTTCCACACGGCCATGTTTCAATTTTCCCTCCACAACGGTCCATAGCACAGAGCAGCTCTTTTGATTATAGCTGTTCATAATATCAGCACCGGGTGGAGTTTCTAGAGGAAAAATCGATACAATTTATTATGCTTAAGGAACGTGCCCAGCGTCACAGCAATGGACCTTCTGCGTGACAAGAGGCAGGAACAAATGGGCTCCTTTATGTCCATCGTCAATTAAGAAATATATCATCCACTTAGAGGTTACAAGTTGGACGAAAGAAGTGGCTTGTAATAAGCATCCAGAGATATTCTCTATTCATATTTTTTAACCTCACTTTTCTACTGCAGTTTCGCTTCAGTTATGTGTTCCAAAGAAATATTTACAAATTCTTCTTTTATTATTCATGCTGGTGAGAGTTTACGATTTGTTTGTGTACTGTACATTAAAGTTTGTTGAAAGTTCTCAGCATTACACCAGATTGTAAAAACACGGAACTCGACAGAGTGTCGACTGATTTGCTGTGTTAATATTTATATCGCGAAGCGTCACTAGTTACAGTCGTACAACACCATAACGCATCTCATAACCCCGTTGTGCAACAGTGGACCAGTTGTTTTACACGATTGAACGGAGATTTAACCGACACGGCACGTTACCGTGTGCATGATGCAAATGTTGTTTGCTTCAAACAAGGCGTGCAAACGACAGCCGCTTAACATGAGTTGCCAGTGTCAACAGAAGGCGACAACAGATCAACAGTCACCGTGACACGTTACAGCGGCCCAGTTGTGTCAACTTTGGGAGCTTTGAATAATTATGGTATAAAAGGGAGTGGTCATCGTACTGCGAATTGCAAAACGTGCTCCCAGAGTAAGGTGTACGCAACAGCTAGTGGATCGTTGTAACGATGGAGAAGTTAAAAGGTGGTGTTTTGTGCAAAGTGGTGATAACATTCATGGTAAGTTGGATTGGAAAACATATGTTTCCATGCAAGTTTTGTGTATATACTGGAAATCGAGAGTGTTTTAGCATGGAAGTGGCGTTGTGTTAAAGTTTTTCGTTGAATTTCCTTAAACAGGTGTTATCCAGTGTAAATGGAAGTATAAAAGATGAAATGCGCAATGGTGTGTCGTTCAAACTGACCGAGCTCATTAGAAAATTGTTCCCAGTGGATGAAAAAGTGATGGAAAGTGCTTCAAACAACCTGATACCTAATATAATCAAAAAGATAAAAGAATATGTCTTCCCATCATCACCTACGACATCAACCATTGAAACAACTGAATCAATAGCAACTCAACAAACAACCACTTCTGCTACCATCGATCAAACAACTACGACCGATGATGTACACCAGCAATCAACAACAGAAGATGAACAAACAGAGAGCACTGATGACACTGCGGCGTTAACAAACGATGATGAAACTGAATCGACGCCAGCAGCTGAGAAAGAAACCGAGACTACAGCAGCCGCCGAAGAGGAAACGGAAAGCACGGCGGCTGAAGAAGAAACCGAGACTATAGCAGCCGCCGAAGAGGAAACGGAAAGCACGGCGGCTGAAAAAGAAACCGAGACTACAGCAGCCGCCGAAGAGGAAACGGAAAGCACGGCGGCGGAAGAAGAAACCGAGACAACGGCATCCATCGAAGAGGAAACGGAAAGCACGGCGGCTGAAGAAGAAACCGAGACTACAGCAGCCGTCGAAGAGGAAACGGAAAGCACGGCGGCTGAAGAAGAAACCGAGACTACAGCAGCCGCTGAAGAGGAAATGGAAAGCACGGCGGCTGAAGAAGAAACCGAGACTACAGCAGCCGCCGAAGAGGAAACGGAAAGCACGGCGGCTGAAGAAGAAACCGAGACTACAGCAGCCGTCGAAGAGGAAACGGAAAGCACGGCGGCTGAAGAAGAAACCGAGACTACAGCAGCCGCTGAAGAGGAAATGGAAAGCACGGCGGCTGAAGAAGAAACCGAGACTACAGCTACCGCCGAAGAGGAAACGGAAAGCACGGCGGCTGAAGAAGAAACCGAGACTACAGCAGCCGCCGAAGAGGAAACGGAAAGCACGGCGGCTGAAGAAGAAACCGAGACTACAGCAACCGCTGAAGAGGAAACGGAAAGCACGGCGGCTGAAGAAGAAACCGAGACTACAGCAGCCGCCGAAGAGAAAACGGAAAGCACGGCGGCTGAAGAAGAAACCGAGACTACAGCAGCCGCCGAAGAGGAAACGGAAAGCACGGCGGCTGAAGAAGAAACCGAGACTACAGCAGCCGCCGAAGAGGAAACGGAAAGCACGGCGGCTGAAGAAGAAACCGAGACTACAGCAGCCGCTGAAGAGGAAATGGAAAGCACGGCGGCTGAAGAAGAAACCGAGACTACAGCAGCCGCCGAAGAGGAAATGGAAAGCACGGCGGCTGAAGAAGAAACCGAGACTACAGCAGCCGCCGAAGAGGAAACGGAAAGCACGGCGGCTGAAGAAGAAACCGAGACTACAGCAACCGCTGAAGAGGAAACGGAAAGCACGGCGGCTGAAGAAGAAACCGAGACTACAGCAGCCGCCGAAGAGGAAACGGAAAGCACGGCGGCTGAAGAAGAAACCGAGACTACAGCAGCCGCCGAAGGGGAAACGGAAAGCACGGCGGCTGAAGAAGAAACCGAGACTACAGCAGCCGCCGAAGAGGAAACGGAAAGCACGGCGGCTGAAGAAGAAACCGAGACTACAGCAGCCGTCGAAGAGGAAACGGAAAGCACGGCGGCTGAAGAAGAAACCGAGACTACAGCAGCCGCTGAAGAGGAAATGGAAAGCACGGCGGCTGAAGAAGAAACCGAGACTACAGCAGCCGCCGAAGAGGAAATGGAAAGCACGGCGGCTGAAGAAGAAACCGAGACTACAGCAGCCGCCGAAGAGGAAACGGAAAGCACGGCGGCTGAAGAAGAAACCGAGACTACAGCAACCGCTGAAGAGGAAACGGAAAGCACGGCGGCTGAAGAAGAAACCGAGACTACAGCAGCCGCCGAAGAGGAAACGGAAAGCACGGCGGCTGAAGAAGAAACCGAGACTACAGCAGCCGCCGAAGAGGAAACGGAAAGCACGGCGGCTGAAGAAGAAACCGAGACTACAGCAGCCGCCGAAGAGGAAACGGAAAGCACGGCGGCGGAAGAAGAAACCGAGACTACAGCAGCCGCCGAAGAGGAAACGGAAAGCACGGCGGCTGAAGAAGAAACCGAGACTACAGCAGCCGTCGAAGAGGAAACGGAAAGCACGGCGGCTGAAGAAGAAACCGAGACTACAGCAGCCGCTGAAGAGGAAATGGAAAGCACGGCGGCTGAAGAAGAAACCGAGACTACAGCAGCCGCCGAAGAGGAAACGGAAAGCACGGCGGCTGAAGAAGAAACCGAGACTACAGCAGCCACCGAAGAGGAAACGGAAAGCACGGCGGCTGAAGAAGAAACCGAGACTACAGCAGCCGCCGAAGAGGAAACGGAAAGCACGGCGGCTGAAGAAGAAACCGAGACTACAGCAGCCGCCGAAGAGGAAACGGAAAGCACGACGGCTGAAGAAGAAACCGAGACTACAGCAGCCGCCGAAGAGGAAACGGAAAGCACGGCGGCTGAAGAAGAAACCGAGACTACAGCAGCCGCCGAAGAGGAAACGGAAAGCACGGCGGCTGAAGAAGAAACCGAGACTACAGCAGCCGCCGAAGAGGAAACGGAAAGCACGGCGGCTGAAGAAGAAACCGAGACTACAGCAGCCGCCGAAGAGGAAACGGAAAGCACGGCGGCTGAAGAAGAAACCGAGACTACAGCAGCTGCCGAAGAGGAAACGGAAAGCACGGCGGCTGAAGAAGAAACCGAGACTACAGCAGCCACCGAAGAGGAAACGGAAAGCACGGCGGCTGAAGAAGAAACCGAGACTACAGCAGCCGCCGAAGAGGAAACGGAAAGCACGGCGGCTGAAGAAGAAACCGAGACTACAGCAGCCGCCGAAGAGGAAACGGAAAGCACGACGGCTGAAGAAGAAACCGAGACTACAGCAGCCGCCGAAGAGGAAACGGACAGCACGGCGGCTGAAGAAGAAACCGAGACTACAGCAGCCGCCGAAGAGGAAACGGAAAGCACGACGGCTGAAGAAGAAACCGAGACTACAGCAGCCGCCGAAGAGGAAACGGAAAGCACGGCGGCTGAAGAAGAAACCGAGACTACAGCAGCCGCCGAAGAGGAAACGGAAAGCACGGCGGCTGAAGAAGAAACCGAGACTACAGCAGCCGCCGAAGAGGAAACGGAAAGCACGGCGGCTGAAGAAGAAACCGAGACTACAGCAGCCACCGAAGAGGAAACGGAAAGCACGGCGGCTGAAGAAGAAACCGAGACTACAGCAGCCGCCGAAGAGGAAACGGAAAGCACGGCGGCTGAAGAAGAAACCGAGACTACAGCAGCCGCCGAAGAGGAAACGGAAAGCACGGCGGCTGAAGAAGAAACCGAGACTACAGCAGCCGCCGAAGAGGAAACGGAAAGCACGGCGGCTGAAGAAGAAACCGAGACTACAGCAGCCGCCGAAGAGGAAACGGAAAGCACGGCGGCTGAAGAAGAAACCGAGACTACAGCAGCCGCCGAAGAGGAAACGGAAAGCACGGCGGCTGAAGAAGAAACCGAGACTACAGCAGCCGCCAAAGAGGAAACGGACAGCACGGCGGCTGAAGAAGAAACCGAGACTACAGCAGCCGCCGAAGAGGAAACGGAAAGCACGGCGGCTGAAGAAGAAACCGAGACTACAGCAGCCGCCGAAGAGGACACGGAAAGCACGGCGGCTGAAGAAGAAACCGAGACTACAGCAGCCACCGAAGAGGACACGGAAAGCACGGCGGCTGAAGAAGAAACCGAGACTACAGCAGCCGCCGAAGAGGAAACGGAAAGCACGGCGGCTGAAGAAGAAACCGAGACTACAGCAGCCGCCGAAGAGGAAACGGAAAGCACGGCGGCTGAAGAAGAAACCGAGACTACAGCAGCCGCCGAAGAGGAAACGGAAAGCACGGCGGCTGAAGAAGAAACCGAGACTACAGCAGCCGCCGAAGAGGAAACGGAAAGCACGGCGGTTGAAGAAGAAACCGAGACTACAGCAGCCGCCGAAGAGGAAACGGAAAGCACGACGGCTGAAGAAGAAACCGAGACTACGGCAGCCGCCGAAGAGGAAACGGAAAGCACGACGGCTGAAGAAGAAACCGAGACTACGGCAGCCGCCGAAGAGGAAACGGAAAGCACGGCGGCTGAAGAAGAAACCGAGACTACAGCAGCCGCCGAAGAGGAAACGGAAAGCACGGCGGCTGAAGAAGAAACCGAGACTACAGCAGCCGCCGAAGAGGAAACGGAAAGCACGGCGGCTGAAGAAGAAACCGAGACTACAGCAGCCGCCGAAGAGGAAACGGAAAGCACGGCGGCTGAAAAAGAAACCGAGACTACAGCAGCCGCCGAAGAGGAAACGGAAAGCACGGCGGCTGAAGAAGAAACCGAGACTACAGCAGCCGCCGAAGAGGAAACGGAAAGCACGGCGGCTGAAGAAGAAACCGAGACTACAGCAGCCGCCAAAGAGGAAACGGACAGCACGGCGGCTGAAGAAGAAACCGAGACTACAGCAGCCGCCGAAGAGGAAACGGAAAGCACGACGGCTGAAGAAGAAACCGAGACTACAGCAGCCGCCGAAGAGGAAACGGAAAGCACGGCGGCTGAAGAAGAAACCGAGACTACAGCAGCCGCCGAAGAGGAAACGGAAAGCACGGCGGCTGAAGAAGAAACCGAGACTACAGCAGCCACCGAAGAGGAAACGGAAAGCACGGCGGCTGAAGAAGAAACCGAGACTACAGCAGCCGCCGAAGAGGAAACGGAAAGCACGGCGGCTGAAGAAGAAACCGAGACTACAGCAGCTGCCGAAGAGGAAACGGAAAGCACGGCGGCTGAAGAAGAAATCGAGACAACGGCAGCCGCCGAAGAGGAAACGGAAACCACGGCGGCTGAAGAAGAAACCGAGACTACAGCAGCCGCCGACGAGGAAACGGAAAGCACGACGGCTGAAGAAGAAACCGAGACTACAGCACCTGCCGAAGAGGAAACGGAAAGCACGGCGGCTGAAGAAGAAACCGAGACTACAGCAGCCGCCGAAGAGGAAACGGAAAGCACGGCGGCTGAAGAAGAAACCGAGACTACAGCAGCCGCCGAAGAGGAAACGGATAGCACGGCGGCTGAAGAAGAAACCGAGACTACAGCAGCCGCCGAAGAGGAAACGGAAAGCACGGCGGCTGAAGAAGAAACCGAGACTACAGCACCTGCCGAAGAGGAAACGGAAAGCACGGCGGCTGAAGAAGAAACCGAGACTACAGCAGCCGCCGAAGAGGAAACGGAAAGCACGGCGGCTGAAGAAGAAACCGAGACTACAGCAGCCGCCGAAGAGGAAACGGAAAGCACGGCGGCTGAAGAAGAAACCGAGACTACAGCAGCCGCCGAAGAGGAAACGGAAAGCACGGCGGCTGAAGAAGAAACCGAGACTACAGCAGCTGCCGAAGAGGAAACGGAAAGCACGGCGGCTGAAGAAGAAACCGAGACTACAGCAGCTGCCGAAGAGGAAACGGAAAGCACGGCGGCTGAAGAAGAAACCGAGACTACAGCAGCCGCCGAAGAGGAAACGGAAAGCACGGCGGCTGAAGAAGAAACCGAGACTACAGCAGCCGCCGAAGAGGAAACGGAAAGCACGGCGGCTGAAGAAGAAACCGAGACTACAGCAGCCGCCGAAGAGGAAACGGAAAGCACGGCGGCTGAAGAAGAAACCGAGACTACAGCAGCCGCCGAAGAGGAAACGGAAAGCACGGCGGCTGAAGAAGAAACCGAGACTACAGCAGCCGCCAAAGAGGAAACGGAAAGCACGGCGGCTGAAGAAGAAACCGAGACTACAGCAGCCGCCGAAGAGGACACGGAAAGCACGGCGGCTGAAGAAGAAACCGAGACTACAGCAGCCGCCGAAGAGGAAACGGAAAGCACGGCGGCTGAAGAAGAAACCGAGACTACAGCAGCTGCCGAAGAGGAAACGGAAAGCACGGCGGCTGAAGAAGAAACCGAGACTACAGCAGCCGCCGAAGAGGAAACGGAAAGCACGGCGGCTGAAGAAGAAACCGAGACTACAGCAGCCGCCGAAGAGGAAACGGAAAGCACGGCGGCTGAAGAAGAAACCGAGACTACAGCAGCTGCCGAAGAGGAAACGGAAAGCACGGCGGCTGAAGAAGAAACCAAGACTACAGCAGCCGCCGAAGAGGAAACGGAAAGCACGGCGGCTGAAGAAGAAACCGAGACTACAGCAGCCGCCGAAGAGGAAACGGAAAGCACGGCGGCTGAAGAAGAAACCGAGACTACAGCAGCCACCGAAGAGGAAACGGAAAGCACGGCGGCTGAAGAAGAAATCGAGACTACAGCAGCCGCCGAAGAGGAAACGGAAAGCACGGCGGCTGAAGAAGAAACCGAGACTACAGCAGCCGCCGAAGAGGAAACGGAACGCACGGCGGCTGAAGAAGAAACCGAGACTACAGCAGCCGCCGAAGAGGAAACGGAAAGCACGGCGGCTGAAGAAGAAACCGAGACTACAGCAGTTGCCGAAGAGGAAACGGAAAGCACGGCGGCTGAAGAAGAAACCGAGACTACAGCAGCTGCCGAAGAGGAAACGGAAAGCACGACGGCTGAAGAAGAAACCGAGACTACAGCAGCCGCCGAAGAGGAAACGGAAAGCACGGCGGCTGAAGAAGAAACCGAGACTACAGCAGCCGCCGAAGAGGAAACGGAAAGCACGGCGGCTGAAGAAGAAACCGAGACTACAGCAGCCGCCGAAGAGGAAACGGAAAGCACGGCGGCTGAAGAAGAAACCGAGACTACAGCAGCTGCCGAAGAGGAAACGGAAAGCACGGCGGCTGAAGAAGAAACCGAGACTACAGCAGCTGCCGAAGAGGAAACGGAAAGCACGGCGGCTGAAGAAGAAACCGAGACTACAGCAGCCGCCGAAGAGGAAACGGAAAGCACGGCGGCTGAAGAAGAAACCGAGACTACAGCAGCCGCCGAAGAGGAAACGGAAAGCACGGCGACTCAAGAAGAAACCGAGACTACAGCAGCCGCCGAAGAGGAAACGGAAAGCACGGCGGCTGAAGAAGAAACCGAGACTACAGCAGCCGCCGAAGAGGAAACGGAAAGCACGGCGGCTGAAGAAGAAACCGAGACTACAGCAGCCGCCGAAGAGGAAACGGAAAGCACGGCGGCTGAAGAAGAAACCGAGACTACAGCAGCTGCCGAAGAGGAAACGGAAAGCACGGCGGCTGAAGAAGAAACCGAGACTACAGCAGCTGCCGAAGAGGAAACGGAAAGCACGGCGGCTGAAGAAGAAACCGAGACTACAGCAGCCGCCGAAGAGGAAACGGAAAGCACGGCGGCTGAAGAAGAAACCGAGACTACAGCAGCCGCCGAAGAGGAAACGGAAAGCACGGCGGCTGAAGAAGAAACCGAGACTACAGCAGCCGCCGAAGAGGAAACGGAAAGCACGGCGGCTGAAGAAGAAACCGAGACTACAGCAGCCGCCGAAGAGGAAACGGAAAGCACGGCGGCTGAAGAAGAAACCGAGACTACAGCAGCCGCCAAAGAGGAAACGGAAAGCACGGCGGCTGAAGAAGAAACCGAGACTACAGCAGCTGCCGAAGAGGAAACGGAAAGCACGGCGGCTGAAGAAGAAACCGAGACTACAGCAGCCGCCGAAGAGGAAACGGAAAGCACGGCGGCTGAAGAAGAAACCGAGACTACAGCAGCCGCCGAAGAGGAAACGGAAAGCACGGCGACTCAAGAAGAAACCGAGACTACAGCAGCCGCCGAAGGGGAAACGGAAAGCACGGCGGCTGAAGAAGAAACCGAGACTACAGCAGCCGCCGAAGAGGAAACGGAAAGCACGGCGGCTGAAGAAGAAACCGAGACTACAGCAGCCGCCGAAGAGGAAACGGAAAGCACGGCGGCTGAAGAAGAAACCGAGACTACAGCAGCTGCCGAAGAGGAAACGGAAAGCACGGCGGCTGAAGAAGAAACCGAGACTACAGCAGCTGCCGAAGAGGAAACGGAAAGCACGGCGGCTGAAGAAGAAACCGAGACTACAGCAGCCGCCGAAGAGGAAACGGAAAGCACGGCGACTCAAGAAGAAACCGAGACTACAGCAGCCGCCGAAGAGGAAACGGAAAGCACGGCGGCTGAAGAAGAAACCGAGACTACAGCAGCCGCCGAAGAGGAAACGGAAAGCACGGCGGCTGAAGAAGAAACCGAGACTACAGCAGCCGCCAAAGAGGAAACGGAAAGCACGGCGGCTGAAGAAGAAACCGAGACTACAGCAGCCGCCGAAGAGGAAACGGAAAGCACGGCGGCTGAAGAAGAAACCGAGACTACAGCAGCCGCCGAAGAGGAAACGGAAAGCACGGCGGCTGAAGAAGAAACCGAGACTACAGCAGCCGCCGAAGAGGAAACGGAAAGCACGGCGGCTGAAGAAGAAACCGAGACTACAGCAGCTGCCGAAGAGGAAACGGAAAGCACGGCGGCTGAAGAAGAAACCGAGACTACAGCAGCTGCCGAAGAGGAAACGGAAAGCACGGCGGCTGAAGAAGAAACCGAGACTACAGCAGCCGCCGAAGAGGAAACGGAAAGCACGGCGGCTGAAGAAGAAACCGAGACTACAGCAGCCGCCGAAGAGGAAACGGAAAGCACGGCGACTCAAGAAGAAACCGAGACTACAGCAGCCGCCGAAGAGGAAACGGAAAGCACGGCGGCTGAAGAAGAAACCGAGACTACAGCAGCCGCCGAAGAGGAAACGGAAAGCACGGCGGCTGAAGAAGAAACCGAGACTACCGCAGCCGCCGAAGAGCAAACGGAAAGCACGGCGGCTGAAGAAGAAACCGGGACAACGGCAGCCACCGAAGAGAAAACGGAAAGCACGGCGGCTGAAGAAGAAACCGAGACTACAGCAGCCGCCGAAGAGGAAACGGAAAGCACGGCGGCTGAAGAAGAAACCGAGACTACAGCAGCCGCCGAAGAGGACACGGAAAGCACGGCGGCTGAAGAAGAAACCGAGACTACAGCAGCCGCCGAAGAGGAAACGGAAAGCACGGCGGCTGAAGAAGAAACCGAGACTACAGCAGCCGCCGAAGAGGAAACGGAAAGCACGGCGGCTGAAGAAGAAACCGAGACTACAGCAGCCGCCGAAGAGGAAACGGAAAGCACGGCGGCTGAAGAAGAAACCGAGACTACAGCAGCCACCGAAGAGGAAACGGAAAGCACGGCGGCTGAAGAAGAAACCGAGACTACAGCAGCCGCCGAAGAGGAAACGGAAAGCACGGCGGCTGAAGAAGAAACCGAGACTACAGCAGCCGCCGAAGGGGAAACGGAAAGCACGGCGGCTGAAGAAGAAACCGAGACTACAGCAGCCGCCGAAGAGGAAACGGAAAGCACGGCGGCTGAAGAAGAAACCGAGACTACAGCAGCCGCCGAAGAGGAAACGGAAAGCACGGCGGCTGAAGAAGAAACCGAGACTACAGCAGCCGCCGAAGGGGAAACGGAAAGCACGGCGGCTGAAGAAGAAACCGAGACTACAGCAGCCGCCGAAGAGGAAACGGAAAGCACGGCGGCTGAAGAAGAAACCGAGACTACAGCAGCCGCCGAAGAGGAAACGGAAAGCACGGCGGCTGAAGAAGAAACCGAGACTACAGCAGCCGCCGAAGAGGAAACGGAAAGCACGGCGGCTGAAGAAGAAACCGAGACTACAGCAGCCGCCGAAGGGGAAACGGAAAGCACGGCGGCTGAAGAAGAAACCGAGACTACAGCAGCCGCCGAAGAGGAAACGGAAAGCACGGCGGCTGAAGAAGAAACCGAGACTACAGCAGCCACCGAAGAGGAAACGGAAAGCACGGCGGCTGAAGAAGAAACCGAGACTACAGCAGCCGCCGAAGAGGAAACGGAAAGCACGGCGGCTGAAGAAGAAACCGAGACTACAGCAGCCGCCGAAGAGGAAACGGAAAGCACGGCGGCTGAAGAAGAAACCGAGACTACAGCAGCCGCCGAAGAGGAAACGGAAAGCACGGCGGCTGAAGAAGAAACCGAGACTACAGCAGCCGCCGAAGAGGACACGGAAACCACGGCGGCTGAAGAAGAAACCGAGACTACAGCAGCCGCCGAAGAGGAAACGGAAAGCACGGCGGCTGAAGAAGAAACCGAGACTACAGCAGCCGCCGAAGAGGAAACGGAAAGCACGGCGGCTGAAGAAGAAACCGAGACTACAGCAGCCGCCGAAGAGGAAACGGACAGCACGGCGGCTGAAGAAGAAACCGAGACTACAGCAGCCGCCGAAGAGGAAACGGAAAGCACGGCGGCTGAAGAAGAAACCGAGACTACAGCAGCCGCCGAAGAGGAAACGGAAAGCACGGCGGCTGAAGAAGAAACCGAGACTACAGCAGCCGCCGAAGAGGAAACGGAAAGCACGGCGGCTGAAGAAGAAACCGAGACTACAGCAGCCGCCGAAGAGGAAACGGAAAGCACGGCGGCTGAAGAAGAAATCGAGACTACAGCAGCCGCCGAAGAGGAAACGGAAAGCACGGCGGCTGAAGAAGAAACCGAGACTACAGCAGCCGCCGAAGAGGAAACGGAACGCACGGCGGCTGAAGAAGAAACCGAGACTACAGCAGCCGCCGAAGAGGAAACGGAGAGCACGGCGGCTGAAGAAGAAACCGAGACTACAGCAGCCACCGAAGAGGACACGGAAAGCACGGCGGCTGAAGAAGAAACCGAGACTACAGCAGCTGCCGAAGAGGAAACGGAAAGCACGGCGGCTGAAGAAGAAACCGAGACTACAGCAGCCGCCGAAGGGGAAACGGAAAGCACGGCGGCTGAAGAAGAAACCGAGACTACAGCAGCCGCCGAAGAGGAAACGGAAAGCACGGCGGCTGAAGAAGAAACCGAGACTACAGCAGCCGCCGAAGAGGAAACGGAAAGCACGGCGGCTGAAGAAGAAACCGAGACTACAGCAGCCGCCGAAGAGGAAACGGAAAGCACGGCGGCTGAAGAAGAAACCGAGACTACAGCAGCCGCCGAAGAGGAAACGGACAGCACGGCGGCTGAAGAAGAAACCGAGACTACAGCAGCCGCCGAAGAGGAAACGGAAAGCACGGCGGCTGAAGAAGAAACCGAGACTACAGCAGCCGCCGAAGGGGAAACGGAAAGCACGGCGGCTGAAGAAGAAACCGAGACTACCGCAGCCGCCGAAGAGCAAACGGAAAGCACGGCGGCTGAAGAAGAAACCGGGACAACGGCAGCCACCGAAGAGAAAACGGAAAGCACGGCGGCTGAAGAAGAAACCGAGACTACAGCAGCCGCCGAAGAGGAAACGGAAAGCACGGCGGCTGAAGAAGAAACCGAGACTACAGCAGCCGCCGAAGAGGACACGGAAAGCACGGCGGCTGAAGAAGAAACCGAGACTACAGCAGCCGCCGAAGAGGAAACGGAAAGCACGGCGGCTGAAGAAGAAACCGAGACTACAGCAGCCGCCGAAGAGGAAACGGAAAGCACGGCGGCTGAAGAAGAAACCGAGACTACAGCAGCCGCCGAAGAGGAAACGGAAAGCACGGCGGCTGAAGAAGAAACCGAGACTACAGCAGCCACCGAAGAGGAAACGGAAAGCACGGCGGCTGAAGAAGAAACCGAGACTACAGCAGCCGCCGAAGAGGAAACGGAAAGCACGGCGGCTGAAGAAGAAACCGAGACTACAGCAGCCGCCGAAGGGGAAACGGAAAGCACGGCGGCTGAAGAAGAAACCGAGACTACAGCAGCCGCCGAAGAGGAAACGGAAAGCACGGCGGCTGAAGAAGAAACCGAGACTACAGCAGCCGCCGAAGAGGAAACGGAAAGCACGGCGGCTGAAGAAGAAACCGAGACTACAGCAGCTGCCGAAGGGGAAACGGAAAGCACGGCGGCTGAAGAAGAAACCGAGACTACAGCAGCCGCCGAAGAGGAAACGGAAAGCACGGCGGCTGAAGAAGAAACCGAGACTACAGCAGCCGCCGAAGAGGAAACGGAAAGCACGGCGGCTGAAGAAGAAACCGAGACTACAGCAGCCGCCGAAGAGGAAACGGAAAGCACGGCGGCTGAAGAAGAAACCGAGACTACAGCAGCCGCCGAAGGGGAAACGGAAAGCACGGCGGCTGAAGAAGAAACCGAGACTACAGCAGCCGCCGAAGAGGAAACGGAAAGCACGGCGGCTGAAGAAGAAACCGAGACTACAGCAGCCACCGAAGAGGAAACGGAAAGCACGGCGGCTGAAGAAGAAACCGAGACTACAGCAGCCGCCGAAGAGGAAACGGAAAGCACGGCGGCTGAAGAAGAAACCGAGACTACAGCAGCCGCCGAAGAGGAAACGGAAAGCACGGCGGCTGAAGAAGAAACCGAGACTACAGCAGCCGCCGAAGAGGAAACGGAAAGCACGGCGGCTGAAGAAGAAACCGAGACTACAGCAGCCGCCGAAGAGGACACGGAAACCACGGCGGCTGAAGAAGAAACCGAGACTACAGCAGCCGCCGAAGAGGAAACGGAAAGCACGGCGGCTGAAGAAGAAACCGAGACTACAGCAGCCGCCGAAGAGGAAACGGAAAGCACGGCGGCTGAAGAAGAAACCGAGACTACAGCAGCCGCCGAAGAGGAAACGGACAGCACGGCGGCTGAAGAAGAAACCGAGACTACAGCAGCCGCCGAAGAGGAAACGGAAAGCACGGCGGCTGAAGAAGAAACCGAGACTACAGCAGCCGCCGAAGAGGAAACGGAAAGCACGGCGGCTGAAGAAGAAACCGAGACTACAGCAGCCACCGAAGAGGACACGGAAAGCACGGCGGCTGAAGAAGAAACCGAGACTACAGCAGCCACCGAAGAGGAAACGGAAAGCACGGCGGCTGAAGAAGAAACCGAGACTACAGCAGCCGCCGAAGAGGAAACGGAAAGCACGGCGGCTGAAGAAGAAACCGAGACTACAGCAGCCGCCGAAGAGGAAACGGAAAGCACGGCGGCTGAAGAAGAAACCGAGACTACAGCAGCCGCCGAAGAGGAAACGGAAAGCACGGCGGCTGAAGAAGAAACCGAGACTACAGCAGCCGCCGAAGAGGAAACGGAAAGCACGGCGGCTGAAGAAGAAACCGAGACTACAGCAGCCGCCGAAGAGGAAACGGAAAGCACGGCGGCTGAAGAAGAAACCGAGACTACAGCAGCCGCCGAAGAGGAAACGGAAAGCACGGCGGCTGAAGAAGAAACCGAGACTACAGCAGCCGCCGAAGAGGAAACGGAAAGCACGGCGGCTGAAGAAGAAACCGAGACTACAGCAGCCGCCGAAGAGGAAACGGAAAGCACGACGGCTGAAGAAGAAACCGAGACTACAGCAGCCGCCGAAGAGGAAACGGACAGCACGGCGGCTGAAGAAGAAACCGAGACTACAGCAGCCGCCGAAGAGGAAACGGAAAGCACGACGGCTGAAGAAGAAACCGAGACTACAGCAGCCACCGAAGAGGAAACGGAAAGCACGGCGGCTGAAGAAGAAACCGAGACTACAGCAGCCGCCGAAGAGGAAACGGAAAGCACGGCGGCTGAAGAAGAAACCGAGACTACAGCAGCCGCCGAAGAGGAAACGGAAAGCACGGCGGCTGAAGAAGAAACCGAGACTACAGCAGCCGCCGAAGAGGAAACGGAAAGCACGGCGGCTGAAGAAGAAACCGAGACTACAGCAGCTGCCGAAGAGGAAACGGAAAGCACGGCGGCTGAAGAAGAAACCGAGACTACAGCAGCTGCCAAAGAGGAAACGGAAAGCACGGCGGCTGAAGAAGAAACCGAGACTACAGCAGCTGCCGAAGAGGAAACGGAAAGCACGGCGGCTGAAGAAGAAACCGAGACTACAGCAGCCGCCGAAGAGGAAACGGAAAGCACGGCGGCTGAAGAAGAAACCGAGACTACAGCAGCCGCCGAAGAGGAAACGGAAAGCACGGCGGCTGAAGAAGAAACCGAGACTACAGCAGCCGCCGAAGAGGAAACGGAAAGCACGGCGGCTGAAGAAGAAACCGAGACTACAGCAGCCGCCGAAGAGGAAACGGAAAGCGCGACGGCTGAAGAAGAAACCGAGACTACAGCAGCCGCCGAAGAGGAAACGGACAGCACGGCGGCTGAAGAAGAAACCGAGACTACAGCAGCCGCCGAAGAGGAAACGGAAAGCACGACGGCTGAAGAAGAAACCGAGACTACAGCAGCCACCGAAGAGGAAACGGAAAGCACGGCGGCTGAAGAAGAAACCGAGACTACAGCAGCCGCCGAAGAGGAAACGGAAAGCACGGCGGCTGAAGAAGAAACCGAGACTACAGCAGCCGCCGAAGAGGAAACGGAAAGCACGGCGGCTGAAGAAGAAACCGAGACTACAGCAGCCGCCGAAGAGGAAACGGAAAGCACGGCGGCTGAAGAAGAAACCGAGACTACAGCAGCTGCCGAAGAGGAAACGGAAAGCACGGCGGCTGAAGAAGAAACCGAGACTACAGCAGCTGCCAAAGAGGAAACGGAAAGCACGGCGGCTGAAGAAGAAACCGAGACTACAGCAGCTGCCGAAGAGGAAACGGAAAGCACGGCGGCTGAAGAAGAAACCGAGACTACAGCAGCCGCCGACGAGGAAACGGAAAGCACGGCGGCTGAAGAAGAAACCGAGACTACAGCAGCCGCCGAAGAGGAAACGGACAGTACTTCAGAAATACCCACGACCACCGCAGAGCCCATTGACGAGTGTATGGACTACACGCCGCCTCCTCCGGCATTGAAACACCTGTACGTGAAATTGAAACCGCATTTAAATGTGTCGTCTATTGCACCAACTCCAGCACGTAAAAGCTTTCCCAGCTACCGTAAACTTATAAAAGATGTCAACAAAATATCCCTCAACTCGGGATCGTTCAGACAGAAGATTGAAGCAGTAATCAACAAGTTCCAGGCGGCTATTAACGAATCTATTGCATCTCAACTGCAATTTTTCGAATCGACCCACATTAATATGCTGTTTCAGCTGAAAAACTTTGTGCAAAAGTCTTACAACAGCTTCACCGATTTGGTTGATCACTCCTTCAAGAATAGTGGCGTGTGCACGGGTAGAAGCAAAGAATGTTGGAACAAGCTGCAGGCCGGACTGCCTCGCTTTATGGAGGAGATGAATCAAGAGATCGTCACGTGCGACGACATCTTCAACGCGAACATGGAAAATCCGCGCGGTGTTTCGGTGCGTCGAGTGGCGGTGCAACGGATCGGCCAGGAGTTTGGGCACATCCAGTCGAAATGTTTGAACATCCCCCAGGGTAACGGGCAGACTCTCAGCTGTCTGATGAAGAGTGTAAGTAGAGCATGAGGTAAACTCCGTGGGTGGATGAAAATTTTATCATTAAACACATTGATCTCCATTCGTAGCTTCCACACTTCGTGCCAAGAAGTGCAGCATACTTCAGCAGCCTGCAAAATGTGATCAGCCAGGGTACCAATCTGATGGGATACGTTACATCTATGGCACAAAGCTGCTATCAAACGGCGTATAACGCACGTACCGAACAGTTCAACAACGGCATGACCAAGTTGAACCGTTGCGTACAAGGCGAAAACGCCAACGATGTGGCGCTAAACAAAGAGCTGGACAAATAAGGAGGTAAAGGTCAACCCCCCCCCCCCCAGAAACGCTACCCTCGCGCGCACCCCTAAAACATCGGCGTAAGGAATCGTTCGTCGGAAGCTGTTATCATAACGATAATCTTAGTTTAAAAGTAACTCACCGGGGCATGTAACAGCGACTTCAAAAGCACAGCCTTGTGGAAATGTTGATAAAAGCAGTGAAAGAAAACTGAATGGATTTTCCGGTTTTCCTGGTTGGGGTTTGGCCGGGAAACAACCCTTTACATCCTTTTTTTTTTTTTGGCCAGTGCCCATAAGATTAACCCCTTTTGTTGTTGTGGGTGAGTATTTGACCATTTTTTATCCGTAAAACTAGGGTTCCGTCGAAGGCTGTCGTCAGGTGCCGGGAATGTACTGGGGTGGATCTTGTGTACCGTACAGCATCGCTGAAGGGTGGCGGATAGAAGCTTTACTTCATTCGCATCCCTCTGGGAAAGGGTTTTACAACGTGTTTATAGTTTATCAATTTACCCGTTCATTACATGCAGTAATGGAATTATAATTCATTATGGATCCAAGTCAGCAGGGCGGCCATAGAGCACTGGACGTCGAGCACTAGGGCGGAAGGACTTGCCCTCAACCCTACATGCTACATTCGCCCATATGGTTGGGATGTGATAAGAGTTTGGATGTGGACGTACTGTGCCGAACTCTGCCTGAATGGTCAAAGGACTCCGTGAGGATGTGTAGCGAGACCACATCAATATTCCGACCAGGTCCGATCAGACGTATGCTACAGCCATTAGTTAAACTCAACTGTATGCTAATCGAACGGAATGGCACAAAGGAAATGGGGGGGGGGATTCCGATTGACAAGGAAGTAGGTGAGTGGAATTTTGAAATCAGGAGAAAAACCCTTCATCCACAAACAGAAGCAGTTGGTCCTGACGGTGGACCCGTTGAAGTACGGCTGGCGATGACATTAAATTTCGGATAAAATAGAAAATGCGCTTTACGGTTGATGGCTATTTCCCTCCGACAAACAGTGGCCAACAAAGCGCAAACCGGGCTTCCGAGGGACTCCATACTGATGCTGGACAGTTTCACAGCGACCGAGAGAAAAAAAAATCGATTTAAATTCAAATCCAGCACCCTTCCGTATAAAATGGAGTCCGGCAGGCCCGAAGGGTAAGCGTATGCGTCCACCGACCGGCAAACGGTCAGCCTAAATCGAATTTGAAGGGTTGATTTACGTTGTGATTGATTCGAAGCCAATTCCGAACGTAAGTGGCCCAACCACCGAAAGAAAGAAAACCATTTTCCTACCGAACCGTGCGCGGCTGTGTCGATATTTTGGTTCCGTACCGGATTCGGCCTCCGGAAATGGGAAGAAAAGGGAAGAACCATTTACCATATTGGCCTGACAATGAGCGTGTCACCGGCGCTTATGGTTCTTTTTCCCTCGATGAAAGAAAAGAAAAAACATAAATCAAATGCAATAAACATTGGGCTGTAAAGGTGAAACTACTACAAGGCGAACGGAAGAATGTCTCAATTTTAAGGAAATTATTTCCCTTTTCCTTAGACTCGCTCGACAGAAATGGACCATTTTAGACCAGCTTGGGGCCATTAGTTTCGTGCTCAGATTGGAGCGAGTGAACCTGTCGTCTAAAGTCCGCTTGGTCCATGGACGAGTCACCCTTTTGACGACCATTTGGCCTAGTCGACGGTAGGGACGATGGACGATGAAGTTCCACAGCACAGCGCCGATTATGGGCTTTTTGGGAGGTGTGGTGATGATTTAGGAGAGGATAAATTGTGACGACAGCTTGTGTTGACAATACCCTCAAACACGAGTAACTTGAGGCTTTTCCGACAATCGGCCAATATGGCTCAGAACATGGGCAATATTTGTAAATTTAGGAATGGCGCTCGTGTTTCCAACATTTGGTTGCTCGCTTGTTTTGTTTCCAATCTTTACAGGTCACACCACAACTATCGGTATGAAGAAAGAAACGAAGAAAGCTACTTACCGGGTGAAGATGACTTGCTGCGTACCGTTGGATCCTTCCTCCTCGATTGCACATTATTCGTAACGTCATGGTCCACTTTAGACGCCATTGCACTGAAGCGCAGATCACGACGCTCGAGGTCATCGCTATTCTTTCGCTTGCTTTGTGCAACGGTTCGATCCTCCAGCTCGGCATCCGAGTCCGAATGCACTGCGCGTCGGTCACCTCCTGTGTGCCGCTGCCGCTGCGGCACTGCGCCCGCCTCCCGGTCACGAAACAATTCCAGCTCGGCCCGATTCGCAAACGGTGATAGATGCGGATGGTGCAGCTGGTGCAGCTGATGGTGCGGGACGGTGGCGGTGGTTTGGGACGGATGATCCCGGGTGCCGTGGTTCAGCGTGTGCAGGTCGCGATCGTTTTTCGCTCGGATGGTCGCGCCCGCATTTAAATTCAGCTCACGTTCAGCGGAATCGCTTTGATGTTGATGCCTTTGATGTGACGGGACCGCGGCTACCGTAGTGGATGTCGCCGAGCCGCCGGCAGCGTGATAGAGATGTGGTTGATGGGAGACGGCAGCCGCCGCTGATCGATGCGGTAAGCCCTGATCGATGGCCGATGATGGCTGCTGCTGATGCTGCTGATGCGTGCCGGCACGATAGTACGGCGAGCCCGACGACGATGGCGGCGATGAGCGGAACGGCGAGAGGGAGAGCTGGGGTCGGTGCAGTGCGGTGGGCAACGTGGGAGATTGCGCTCGGCGATGTTTGGCCGGTTTTTCGTCCGGTTCCTGGTCTTCCCTGTCGTCCATTTCGATGTCGGACTCGTCGCGTTCCTTTTTGATCAGTTGCTGGTGTTGCTGCTGTGATAATGATGCAACGGTCGTTGGAATTATCGATGGCAGGCTGTACGTGGTAGTGGCGGCCGACGTGCTGGGACTGGCGGAACTGGTGAGGCTCGCGAGTGGGCTTAGCCCCAGCGGGAATGCCGCTGGCGACGAGCTGGAAGGGATGGATTCTAGCATGCTGCGCTTGAGCAGCCCCAAACCGGTGGCGTCCGCGTTCAGCAGGCTCAACCCGGCCGGGCTCTGCAGCATCATGTCCCGAAGACTCATCAGGCTGGCCGGATTCAGGTACAGGGACTGTTGGTGCGGTGAGGAGTGGAGCGCCATCGTGGATGCGGGTGGCATCGACATGTTCAGCGGTGGCGGTGCTGCCGTGGACATAGGCGCACCGGACACTACTGGTGCAGGCGGTTGACCGGGAGCCATCGCTATCGGATGATGCCACTGTGCTTCGTTGTTGAGCCAAACTTTGCCTGGTTCATAGGAAGAAATAGGAAGGAAAAAATCAATACCGAGCTGTGCTGTATGCTGTCTGTTGTAACCTGTCCAATCGATAACCTCGAATTCCACCACCTAAATGAAAGGAAAGCGTCATCGTCTTGGCAGAAATCATCGTCCACTTGCTCAAAAGGTGACGCACATCATCATCATCATCGCACATCCTTCCGTGGAAGCAACGCACGACGAATACTCGTCATTGACGTGATTAAACCAAGAGCTCCGAGACGAACCGGGCCGGGTATCAACACCGGGAAACAGGACCGTTTTACGCGTCGATTCTTTTTTTGCTGTTTGCCCTACGCGCAAATGAAAAGGCCATCCCACACGGCCTTGCTAGCCTGCTTTGCTGTGTTGCAGCTGTTAATTCGGTTTTTCTTCTTCTCGGTTCGGCTCGAGTTCATTAATAACGTTCGCCCCAGTTCGTGTCTGGCGTTCGTCTGCGGCTTCTTGCTGGTTGAGTAGAATCGCCGAGATCGATACAGAAACGGCGCGATGGCGTGTTTGTCCTTCAATTTCGATTCCTCACAAGGGAAGGGTAAGGTGTACGCGTCAAGACAGTGGAAGGTGATTGAAATAATGTAGAAGGATGCGTATGGATGTGATTAAACGACTCTTGCGCTTAAAGGGATAGTTATTTTGACTTAATGCAATAAAATGGCTGACAGAAGAGTTGCAGATTACTGTGCATCTTTGAGTTACATTAGGATTCAGCATTCTGAAATTATTTTCCAAGCTTAAGTCTAAGAAATGTTCAAGAAACACGATAAGTTCTTTTTGTAGAATTAACTAACATTACGCTTCCCCTATTAATATCATGCACTGGGTGTACTCACACATGCTCGCAAAACTGCGTGACTACACCTACAGTTAAAGAGTTCACCTACAATTAAAGAGCTTCGCTTAGCCAGCATAGAAGAAGCGACACATTAAAGCAACCTTTGCAACGAACACTCGGTACGTCCAGTCCAGAAACTTTTCTTTCTTCAAGAAATCTCTCCCACCGCACGGTCTGTTCCTACATCTCGACAACCTTCAAAGATACACACACCAGCATGCACGTGCCGGTTTCCCTCCTGCAGTCCTTGGACAGAGAACAACTAAGCGTGTATCGTGTCAATGGGAAACTATTGCACGACTACTACGCCTCTCGGTTGTAGAGGAGAGCGTCGAGCGAGAACCGCCAGCTTTGAGCTTCCTCCAACCGTGGAACAAAACGGAATATCCTTGCCATCGCTAGGAACAAAAGCGCAAACAGAGTGAAACAAACCGGCCGCCGGGTGTATTGTAAGTTTGGCCGCGAGAGCTATTTGCCCAGCATCCCTAGACGCTAGAGGGGCCCAAATGAGGAAGCGTGCACAGGTTGGTGCAGACATTCGATGCTCGATGGCTTTTCGTCGTCATCGTTACGGATTCTCGCTGCACGGGCAGTACGGGTGATGAAGCTGCGAACGAATCACAAGTGACACTTGAGTGCCGTTCGCAAGTCGAGTCGAACGTAGATGAGCGAGCAAATTAGTCTATCGAGCGAAATTGATGAGGTCGTTGACTGGTTTTTGGTGTGTGTGTGTGTGTGTTTTGGGGCGTACTGTAGGTTTTGCATTCCCCAAACTCCGACGGTGCACTCTGGTGGAAAGGTGGAAAGCCAGTTTCCACATGAGGTGGCACGGTGAAAACGTCTGGCATTTTCCCGTGCAGAACACACTAACGATGTCTATAGTTGCAACAATTAGCAACTCCCTAGATGTGATATTCAAACCTTCCCCGTCTGGAAAAGAAAATGCATCGCCACACACACACACACACATCCAATGATTAAAAGCCACCACAAAGCGGCATCTTGGTGTGGAAAAATGGCAACATAATCAATTTAATTAAAAGTATTTCTTGCGTTACGGAGCGATCCTTTTAATGGAAATTGATTTTTACCTACCGGATCGATTCGGAAACGGAATCGGAAAGGAAAGGACATCTTATCATGCGAGCGCACAGAACAAGCGCGCACGTGTGTGTGTGTGTGTGGGAATAAAACTTTGGGTGATTACAGAATTTCATTAGTAACGAAGTTGCCCTTTCGCCCGCGCCCCGCGTCACAATCTTTTGTTCGCACGTTATCGTCCCTGCACCGGTCTGCATTGTGTGTTTACAATGGAAATGTAAAGTTCCTATTTAAACTACACCCACAAACGAGTTCTGTCCCGTTTTCGTCCGCCCCGTTCCATAATCACCCACGCAGCCCCGTCCTTGCACATATGCTTTAGCATTTATGTACAGGTTCTTCGCTTTCTTGCATACATACGACGACGACGACGACGACGACGACCGTGATAACAATAAAAGTGAACCAACGTTCGTCTTTCCCGGGCCCTCCCCCGTTGGTCCCTGCGCCTTTTCCCACCGACGGTGTAGCACCGTCTCTGTCGCGCACACTGCCCCAGCGGTGGAAACTTTTGCTGGCACTCGGATGACTCGCCCGGTGCTGCTGTCGCTTTTTGCTCGTTATTGCTTTTGAAATGGAAAACTGCGTTGTGACATGCGCGCCATCCATTGGTTGGATCGATAAAACATCATGGGGCGGGATGGAAATGAGGGCGATACATGATACGAGAGGGAGGGAAGGGGAGTAGAGTGGGCACACCGGGGATGTATGGGGACCAGTGCCGTGCCAGTCGTCGGCGGAGGAGAGAAAAACACCATTTCTCTAAACAGGACGAGGCGTGAACGGAAGGATGGCGCACAAACATATTTGAATGCCAGGCAGCAGGCAACTCGCGCCATCAAGCGGGAGGGGGGAAAGGTTTGTGTGCAGTCTCTTTGTCTCTTTTCCGTCACGTGCGACAACATAACAAAAAAAAAACACGTTCCGTGCGAGTGTGCGAGCTAAATTTTACATATTTCACTCGATTAGCCTACAGGCGCTAGGGGTGGAAAAATAGGGATCCTTTTTTTTTTGTTCAAACGAAAGGGTGCGAAAAAACTCGCTTATAACAACAAATAAAGGAAAATGGAGAAACGGGTTCACGGGAGTGGTTCGTCCTGTTGTTCCCTTTTTTTTTTCATTGTGGTTTATTTTCCTTCGCCCTATTATGTGAGCGCACGCTATGTAAATCAATGCACATAACCATGGGAAGGGAGGAGGACAAAACAATTTCCACCCGTGTGCCGGTATACGGTTTATTCAAATTGGATGCTCCTCGCGGACGGTTCACCGGTGTGTCTGTGTGTTTGACGCTGAATCGTACGCAAGCGTTTTTTTTTCTCTTCCCCCGGTGCGTATATATGCGATTGTGTTGGGTTGGGAAATCAAAATCGGATTGGTGAAAATTTTCAAGCCAATCACAAAGTGCTCCCGAACCTCCGGGGGGTTTCCCCGGGCAAGCCAGGGACGCCTTTTTATGATAAAATATGAAATTGTATATTCTATGTGCTTGTCCTTCCCACCCGGTGCACGGGTCGGAAAATCGGGATGCAGCGCGGGCGGGACGGTAGGATGGGAGGTAAATTCGTGGCCGGGATACGAAATGGGAGAAAATGGAGCTTCTCATAGGAGGACGGCAGTACACGGCGCACAAACGATGAAAGGGGAGACAGCCTGCTGCTGCTGCTGCTCCCAAAACTCCTACCAGCCGGAAAAAGTTTTCTCCATCTCTTGTCCTGCTTATGGGAACGGACGGCCATAGTTCCCTTTTTAGCCCGTGTGTGTGTGTGTGTGTGTGTGTGTTACTTTGGAGCCCGCAGAGGTATAGATGATTTTTATTATTATTTTATACATTATATAAGCCCGCATACATAAAAGAGTAGAAAATGGAAAATTTCATTTCGGTTCATTTTTCTTTCGGTTCTTCCGAACCGTCCCACCACCACCACCACCTCTACCTTTTCGTCCCCGTGCACACAAACACGTGGGTACACGGGTACGCCGTGCTTGTGTGGTGTCGTTTTTTGTTCCTTACTCGTTTTATTATTGCTTACGGACGTTCGTTAGCCGGAGCTCTCGACCCGCGCACTCGACCCGCTTGGCAGTGCTTTTCCGGTTTCCGGTGAAAAATGTAGCATTTTTCCATCCTTCCCATCAGCCTTGTTTGCCATTTCGAGACGATGTTATTTGGTCGGACGCTGTTTGTTCGCCGTTTGTTTAGAACCTTCTGCGCTCTCCTTCTCTCACACACGATGGGGGCCAGGCCGGGTTTGGGGCCAAAGGGACAAGGGCGGAGTTTTTTTTTTTTCAAACAAAATCAAATCAATCAACTGTGGGCGCCCGTGTTTCTCTGCCAGTGATTGTGCCATAGGGGTTTATTGCTTCGTTTTTCGCGGCAAGGAACAAACTTAGACACGGGCCACGAGGCACACTAGCGCCGTACCGCATGGCAGGCAGGTCACCGATTTGTTTCGTGCTTTGTTTGTCCAAAATGAAAGTATCAATATTTGATTTTCTAATTTCAATATTTGAACATTTCATATTTTATGGAGCACAGAAGCCCCGAAACACTGTGTGTGTGCCGACCGACCGACCGGACGGTAGTACATTCCAGCAAAATGTTTCGTCCTGTTTGCTTTAGAATGAAGAATAGATGGACGAAAATGGGGGGGAAATACATCTTTAGGAACAATTCTCAATCAAATAACGATCGAATGTGCGACACACTGCAGTTGTCCTCGGAAGAAAACGCAAACACAACTGCAAGAAACGGCAGAATAGAATGGCCAAAAAAATATGTCATCTCGATCCAACACATTCGATGACATTTTAGTGCATAAAATCACATTAAAAAACACACACACATTCCCTTTTCCTTCGCAGAGCTGCACGCAGTGAACGTACGTACGTGAAAAGGGAAAATCTCCTATCAAATGCCAAATGTTCGTAATTATCTACGGGTTGCTGAGCGTCAAAAGTCTTTACCTTCGAACAATTGCTTCCTCCCCCTTCTGCACCGTAAAACCGTTCGCCTCACCTACACAAAAAAAAAAACCCCAGCCACCAACGAAAGGGAAAAGGGAATTAAATTTCAATCCTTCACCAAGCCAAAACTGGTCTTTCAATCGTATCCTAATCAAAGCACGACGGTGATGAAACATCTTGCGCAGATTTCCGTCCCGACTTAACCGTCTAACTCCGCTGGGCTTTGTCCCCGAGGAAACTCAAATGAAGACGGGTTGGAGAAACGGCATAAAAAACCCCCGGCTTCAGGTGAAATAACCTCCGATGGAAAGAACTCAATTTCATACAGTGACTGTGATTGGGCCACAGATTTGTTTCGGAGATCCGTTTTCGCCCACAACGATCGCCCGCAACGGGTGTTGTCAATCCTTCGCAGCAACAAGGATCGAGCGAGATGGAGAATCGATCGACAAAAAAAGACGTAACCAATCGGTGAAAAGGATATGCCGGATTGTACATAATTCTATCCTTTCGTTCGATTGTGCAACGCGTCTTAAAAACCCTGAAGGGATCCAGAAGCTTTTCTTCCTTCCAAAGTTTCCTAAACGCCTCAAACGATGAATACAAATCTTTAACATTATATCCTTTTTTGATCTCGCTTTTTTTTCTTCTCGTCCTCGTCCAAGCTGACAAACTGCACACCATCTGAAGCTGCATGTGTTACAGTGAGGCTTTTTCTTTTTAGTTAAAGCGCAAAACCAAGATGAAATTCGATTTCACTTTTCATGGATTACGGTTGCGTATATAGCTTCATTTTGCTTTCACGATCGAAAGTGATGTTGGTAAGGCATTGAAGGTAAGGTGAGGTTCTTTGTGCACGCGCCTAATAGCAAAGGATCCTCCCTCAATGGACGCGCGTTTTATTTGGGCAAAAGGATCGTGTCGAAACCCTTTTCGGGGGTTTCTTTCCTTTTTGGCAAAGCGTGACAAAGCCCCGGTGAGCAAAACGGCGCGCTGGAGTGAACATAAACCGAAGAAAAAAGGATTGTTCGAAAGGATACGGACGGCGCATGGGGTTGAATATAGGCAGCAGGCATCCTCGGGTGACTTCAACCTTAACCACGAGCGCGAAGGATCAAATTGCCCTCGGTGCGGCTGTGAGTGCGGAATTGCGTCGCCCGTGCTTGCGAAGATGACACGCTCGTGCCGGTTTACAAAAGCGGATCGTTTAATTTATGATGCCGGGTCGGTTGGTTCCATTTGCTTCGGTGTTTCCTTGCGACACGATCGAAGCCGGGGTTTTGATCGATAGAAAACGGAGACGTTTCGATCTTCGAAATAAGGGTCGCCCTATTTGCGATCCGTTTGCCAGAAGGGGATCAATGGTTGCTGTAATTGGCGCGCTCGTGCCCGTACGCACCATGAGCACGCGTCCGGCTAGCACGTGACAACTAACGGCCATCCTTCGCCCGGTTAAAAGGGGTTACGCAGCGTCCACAACCCGAACCCGGTGGCCCGGTTTGCTTTCCTTACGGTTGTGGGGCACGATTAGTGATTCACCGACCGCTCTTTCACCCACGATCGGTGTTAGTGTTTTTTGGTGGTTTTAATTGGCCGTATCGCTTGCGCTGCGAAATAAACACAAAATTTGAACCGTGCTCTGATCCGGTAATAATAAATTAAATAAATTTATAACTCCGCGCGCGCGCGCTCGCAAAAAGAAACCAAACCCATGGCATTCGAACTCGTGTCGAACTCGTGGCAGCTCAGGCGAAACGAACGATGCCGCGCGATGCGTTGCTTAAGACGGCAGCGCACTACACACATGTCATAAAGTGACAAGAGTCGCTTAGCCAAAGTGGGCAGCATCGGTTTACCAACGACACAAAAAAAAAAAACAAGTCAAAAACCATTAAATCGGTTATCCGTGGCTGTTGTTCGGTCCGGTACGATCACACGGACTTGGCCATCGTAGCATTATTGCTGTTTCGGTATTAATTTTTGCAAACCACACAGCTTATCGCAGTGAAAGCTTATGTATTATTTTTCGACAAACGCACCCATGGCAATGACTGGGCACCACTAGCGGATGCTAACTTTTTTAATACACCTGACTGAGCTAACCTTACGCCACCGAATTGGAGGAAAAAAACAATTATTATTGTACTCATAAACGGAGCTCGCACGGGTTTGGAGTCAGCTTCTTTTTTGCAGTTGTTTCGCTTTTGATAAACCACTTAAGACGATTATTAGAGAAGAAGAAACATGCCCGATCCGAAACCGATTGGTCGAAATAAATTAGCAACTTTAAGCAGCGAGCAGTGGCAATAAACCACCAAAAACAAAAACCTACCTATTCATGAAGGTGCGTTTGGTGGTCTAACGATATCTGTCTCTTAGCTTGAAGCAATTTTACACATCAATATACACGCACACATCGCCCCACCACCCCCGGAGTGGAGAACCGTTGCAAACCATCATCATTTAATGGATGTGTTTCCGAATGTGGTACATATCGTAAGCTGCGCATATACGCACAAAACGGATGGTTGCCGGTGCCTGTAACCGTATGTTGTCAGGCAATGAATTTTGATAAGACCGAGGTGAGTTAGGTAATCCGAGTGTGGTTTTAATGCACAGCATAATGCTGCGGCATTAAGGTGACCGTGTTGTACGGGCGGAGTTCTTGCGCGAAACCGGCACGTGCTGTTTTACAACGAAATGAATCACACCTTCTCGCCGCCCCACGATAAGTTGGGGTTTTGAATCATTATGGATGTTGTGGAAAAAAAAAGTAACATCAAAATTATCACTGATTACTACACCTTGACAATGATGGGAAGGCAGTTGCCCATGAGTGTGCGATTATGCGATGAAAAATGGTGCTCTAGCAAAGGAGCAGCAGAATAGTGTGCAAATGATGTTTAAATTAGATTTATTTCCTTGCTTTTGCTAGCATATAAGTTACTGCTCCATGTGTTGCAAGTCGAACAGGTGAGAAGTAGTTATCATAATTGAATTGGATGAGTTTTAAAAGTAGATTAAATCAGACATAGCTATGGTGTAAAGCATGTTTCCCGCTAACTTCCCATTTAGCTAGTGTCCATCAATGTCCCTCGCAGCTCTTCCGAATATGACGCGTTGCGAGGAAATGCAACCAGGCAAACCATCCGACCGAACCACCCCAAAAACACTCAATCGAAATTGACACAAAACGACCATGAAAACTCTTCAATCCAAAAACCATCGATAAAAACCGGTAGTGGAGGATCGAATGAGAAAAAAAACCTCCCGTCCACATACACACGCTGGTGGAAAATAGCGAAACACAGCAGCGTGACAGCATGCGGCATATGTGGACGGGGTCGAAACGAACGGAACGCGGGACCCGGTTGAATGTGGCTGATATTACATAAAACATTTAACCGAGTGCTTTAGTGTTTTGTACCTTGGAGTTTTTACGGGTACATACGCACATCAAAAACCAAAAAAAAAAACGCGCGTACACCGAACCACTCCATCACCCCGAAACCTTCCCTTACTCCATCCATATGCCAGGAGCGCTAGATGAAGGCGATTCGAATCGAAAACCGATCAAACTCGGCATTTCGGGAAAACGTTCCTGCAAAACGGATGTGTGTGTGTTTTAAGGGTTGTGGAAACAAAACGATAAATTTTACAGAAAAAAGCACACAACGACGAAACAAACAAAAAATCGCTCGCAATGCCCGCAGGATGGATAACGAACTTTGTGGGGTTTTTGTTGCTTTGCAATGTGTATGTGTGCGGAATATGCATAGGTAAGGTTTGTTTGTAGGTATTCCTCTTTTTTCCTCTTTTTTTTGAGGTTTTTAGAAAAATTAACGTCCTGCTGTCGCGAACCGAGGAGGGTTGCATACCGTTAGAATGGATGCTTCCTACCAAGCGCGCGGTAGGGTACGCTCTTGCCAACATTTACAAAAAAAGCTAGAAAGAACATACAAACAACGCACATTTCACACTGCGAAGAAAATGAAACCTGCAACAAACAACAGCAAAAAAAAAAAACCACCCCGAACGAAAAGTAAATTAAATTATCCGTCAGATTTAGATAAAATCATCAACGCCAAGCAGGAAGCTTGCTGCATCATCATACGTTCGTGGCACATGCACATTTTACCAGCACGAAACAAATGCCCACCGAATGTGCGCTGTGCGGGACAGAAAGAGAGGGAAGGAAAGAAAAAAAAAAGGGGGATGAATGCATTTTCATCCCTTTTCGTCGAAGTCGACCCGATATCGAGATGGTTCTAATTTTTTGGATCTGCGCCTCAAACGGTTAGGCTGCTACCGAAATCGAAAGGCGTGCCGTTTTGCTGTTTGCCAAGGCAAATAACTCTCTCTTTTTTTTTGTTCGTTTCCAATTCGTCCAATCGTCCTGACAGGCGGCACGGTTGCATATCCCGTTAGGCAATGCACTCACCCCGCCGATGGATGCACATCTCCGATGCATCGACAAAGGATCGGATATCGATCTCGGCGGTACCCGTTCGTGGCGTGCACGCGCGCGCGCGCGCTCGCACTCTCGCCCAAGGTAAATTCCGGATGCACCGCTGTACAGATGGTGAATTTTCTGTTGTTTTACCAAGCGATACCGGCCGCTTAGTTGGTTTACAGTTGGCTTCGATTTGCAAACCTAATGCACCGTTACGAGGATGCTTTTTTAATTTTTGGTTTGGTGTTCGGAACCTTCCACGTGAACCGTTACGGGCCACATTAGAATGCGTTTGTGCGGTACGATGTTCTTAGACATGTTTATGGTTGTGTAGATGAGGGTGTAGAAAGGCTTGGTGCTACTGAAAGGTTTGAATTTATTTAAGCTCAAAACCACCATATTGCCGTTCTTGATAAAGTTTCCAGCTGTAAGTATGAAAATGTTGTTTGGGCCTATCGTTTGAGAGCCCATATGTTGTTTATCTTGCCCTAATGAATTTCCTTCCATGTTTTACAGTTCCCTGGATCTTGGTGAAATAGTCTAGATCTATTAATTATCTTTACTCAGATGGCGTTTGGGCTTGTACAATGTTGTTACACACATTACAACTGTATGACTTTTGGGTCTGAAACGTCAAGAAACGTTTGAAGCTCGTAGAGAAGTGAAAAGGAGAGAATTGTTGCAATTGTTCCTTAAATTGCTTTCAATACTTTCAAATTAACAAAAAAAACAGAGTTTTTTAATCTATTCTAATTTTGGAAGCGTATCCGAACTTATTGAAAACCGTGTCCTTATCATGATATCGATGTCTTATATTTTTGGTATTTTCTGATCACTCAGTTTGGTACTTATTATTTTTCACAAGGCTTAATACGTCTCTAAATAAGACACTATTGGTCGTAGGTCAAACTTCATCCGGACTTTATCTCCCAATTCTAATTACAAAATTATTCTAACAAGTCCTTTTCTACCGACAGGTCATGTCTAGATGGCGAAACAAGAAGAAGAAGAATTATGAAAATCAAATTTAAAAACCACTAAACTTAAAAAAAAAATAATATTTTTCCTGAATTGGTAAAAAAATACTGTGAGCATCTCCTGAAACGACGAAAGACTGAAAGACGAGCTTTTCAATCAAGAGCACGTAATTAATTTACTGATTGCTGAAGGCATCCTGAAGTCGAAAATTTTCCAAAAAGATTCCGAAGTTTCCCACGAGATTGTAAAGATTTTTTTTTCTCCCGTCCCAGGAAGAAATGAAAATCACAATCAACTATTCACTGCCTGCTTTTGTGTCACTGCAAATGCCCTACGCAATTACTTATTTCTTTTCTTTTTTTGTCGGGCTCGGGCGCATTTCTATGCGAATGCATTTTTTTCCGTCTTTCGGTCGCATCGTCGCAGCAGAAAAAAGTGTTTTTTCGTATTTCTAAAATTTCGGCATCAAACGTTGCATGTGGCTTGGTTTGCATGGTAGAGAAGCGAAAAGGTGCACCCGTAAGGACATCGTCCATTATTGTAGCGTCCGGTTTGCTTGCGTTTTGTTCCTACCTGCCTAGGATGCGCTTGTGTGCTTCTCCATGCAGGAATGCAACCCTCCGGAGAGGAGTCTGGAATAATGATCATCGGCCGATTGCATCGTTTTTTTCCTTTTTCTCACCTGTGTCGGGCATGCGAATGAACGGAGATCGTAATTTGCCTGCGCATCCTACGGGAAAAACGGAACCCAAAAATGTCCCACGGTGATGAGCCAATGGACAAAAAAACACAAAAAAAAGGATCGCTAGCTTGATGGGACACATTCCATCCAGCTCGGGGCCCAAATCCAGATCAAGCTTAATATGTACAGCAAACAGAAAGAAAAGAAAAAAACACACACACACTTGACATGATGCATGTTTTCTAGGCCATCTCTTAACGATGGATTATCATGATCGTTTTGCGTTGTTTTTTTTTGTTGTTGCAATTTTCGCAAGTTTTCGCTTTCATTTCCATTTGCATTTCCATTCGAATGCTACTAATTATGCAACGCTTACCCGTGGGCATGACTCTTTGGTTTGCGGTTTGCTAACACGAAACCGAGCGCGAAACGTTTGGCCCAGGTCAGGTTTTTGGCTCATTTAACTCTGACCATTCGCGTTCGCGTGAATGTTTTATAATTATGATGAAAAAGCTACCCATCGTGTCATGTACACCGGGCGGGGTGCGCGCGCGGGGGTTGAAGGGACGCGATGGGCCCCGGACAGGGTATGATAAGCGGAATGTGAAATATAAAATACGATCATCGTGCAATAACTTAACGATGAAACATGTTTGTTTTGTCGTAGTTTTGCGTCCGACGCGGCGTTTGGGGTGGGCTTTGGCGGTGTGCAACACCGCCACCGGTACCGGGCTCGTAACCTACGAGCGAAAATATTTTCCCCTTCATTCACCCATTGCTTCCACCGACCCTTAACCGCACCGCGAAACAGCCAAATGCACAGCTGCTTGTGGCGAACGGCAGCAGGTTGCTCGTTTAATTAAAGCGAAGATAAACTTAAAGTTAATCACATTTGAATATTACATTGTTTCGTTTCGTTAGAAGGCGACATTTGCATTCCCCGGGAAGCGCACCGTCATGATGTATGGGCGCGCGGTGTGTGTGTCCGTGCTTGTGTTGTGTACGACCCATCTTGAAGGGATTATATTTTCCGCTTCCAACTGGAACTAAACGTGGTCGTTAGTTCCAGTGACGCCTGGTCAACATGTAGGCCACAAAAACCACCTCGTACGGAATTCTATTTGCGGTCCCGGACACTCATCCGTCCTCCCCGCTTTTGGGAAATTGGGAACCATACTAGAGAAGATGATCCTCGGCCCATTGTGCGGGGGAAAAAGAAACCATAAAAGACACTAGAACCGCATCATCATCATCATCATCATGATGGTTGACGACGTCGTAGCTTCCGACAGAAATTGGGAAATTCGTTACCCGAAATGCCCGTAAGCGCTACTATCTTGAAATTAAAATCAAATTAGATAACCGTTGAACGACCTCGGAAGTTTCGGACTCATTTGAATGCTTATCCGAGCCGGCTTCTCACCCGGTTCTGACCGCAGGTTATGTTTTTTTTTCCAGTAGAAACCCACAACCAACCAATGCACAATATTTACGTTCGCTTGTTTACATTATTAGTGGTTTCAGAAACAGTTTCATTTCCTCGCCACCCGTTCACTAGAGGTGGGGAGGGGAGGGGTCGCTGCTTTGCTTTTCGTTATGCAGCTTAAGTTTTTAACCTACGGTTAAGGCATTATGTACCACCTGCGCCCTACACGGTGTCCGGATTCCTATTAATCAGTGGCCTAGTGGGGCCCGGTGTGCGGATTATGCTCTAGCTGTGTTTACGCACGCGCACCAAAGATAGCGCATCATAATTTCCATATGATTAATAAATGGAGCTGTTAGCCAAAACACCCTTCCCTAGTAGGCGATGAACAGCCTAGCACGCAGCAAGGCCGCACCGAACCAACCTGTTGAATCGCAATACCAACGCACAATGGGACAGCCCAGAACAAAAAAAAACGAAAATTTAATATATTTTATTACAAAAGGTCTCCAAATTTCTGACTTATTTACATTACTTTTATTCAAAACTGCTATAAAAGCCAATAGATTATTTCTTCGAAATGGTACCACTTCATCATACATTAATTAATTCTTGTAAAGTAAAACATTCTATTACTAAATTACGATGAGTAGAATCTTATCGAACTTAAGAATTGAACTTAAGAAATGAAAAATCTCTTTTATTTTAAATCTTCTTTCAGCTGCTGGACTTGCAAGTAATGATGATGATGATGTCGATGTCGATGATGTCGTGTAACTGAAAGTCTCCAGTATCGGTTAAAAGCTTATCTGACGTTCAGTTAATTTTAACTTTTCTTTGAGCATTTCTATCAGCGCCTTTAGTTTTGTGCGACTCAAAAGGTGTGCAAATACGTTTTGCTTCCATTTCCATGTGCCGAGTTTGGTCTCGATGTCGGATGGTGAACGACTTGTTGTCGCAAGAAAAATGTATCAATCGCGTGCGCATCTCGAACCGCAGACACACGCTACTACATTGTGAAAGGTCGATGAACGTTCGGATTATGCAATCGGCTGACGATTTTAAGACCCAAAGGTGATACGAGAGGACATGGAAAATGTAGTTAATTTTTTTCCCCCCCGATGGGTTGCCGCTTTTCCAAGCGAGAAGACGCAAATCGTTATTCAAAGTAGGAATTGTAACAAACACCGCACGATCAACAAGCGTGCGATGCTTTTGCCGGTGACCCCGTGCCAGGGTGGAGGCAATCAATTACGACACTTTCATTGTTTCGCTGCTGTTACAGGCACGTTTTGCGTTCGGCCGGTGCATTGGTAAGTTACCAGCTGCTTCGGCATCGACCGACACTTGATTATTTTAATTATTTTCCTCACCACATGTCGGCCAATTGCGACTGCTTCTGTAGCCGTTCGTAATGGAAATCATTTATCAAAACGCCCAAATTCATCACCCATTAGCTCGTGTGTTTGTGTTGCTATCTTGCTTATCGCAAATAATGGCAAATGCATCATTGCGAACGATCGTGCTCGATCGATCGGTGAAGTCTGCACTGTTTAGTGGCTTAATTATCTTATGCTAAATGAGCGCATACCCGTGGCAATGTGTACATGGTGTTTTTTGGAGGTTTCAAATTCTTTCTTCATTCCCTCGCCAAATGTATCACAATTTGCTTCCCATCGAAGGTACAGCGGGCAGGGGCCATTTTTCATAACCATTTACGTACGCAGCACGCAAAACGTGGAGGATTGAATCCTAAGCGCAACAAAAAATAAGGCTTTAACCTTCTAACCAGTCTGCAGGCCGGTTCAACAATGAATAAGCAATTAAACATTAAGCAGCATTAAACAAGCATGCTCATAAATATTATGATTTTCGTAACATTTTCCTTCCCTGGCTGCTGCTTTCGTTTCTTTTTCGGGCGAGATGATAGAATAAAGAGAGAGCGAGTGAGAAAGAGAGACAGAAAAAACAGAAGAGTAAAGTATGCTGCTTCCATGACTATATTTTCAAATTTTATGCTAATTTCCCCATCCGGGGCATGTTTTGGTTTGGGGATGTGTTTGCTATTTCCACTGTAATGTTTCGTTGTTGTTTCCCGTTACCAAAGAAAAACAAAACCACCCATTTGCGATGATGTGTCTAGCGTTAAAGGTCTTAATCGCGGTTCGGTGTTCGGTTCATTCGCCAATGGTCAGCGGTTAAGGTACGCGGCCGATTATTATAAACGAATTATGATTGGGCCTGAAGAGAGAGAGAGAGAAAAAAAACAACGGAAACTCATTTGTGGCCGATGAGGTACGAACCGAAAACGGTCTGTTTACATTAACCCGATCGAATGGGGTTCGAACTCCGGCAGCACCTGTTGGCTAATAATAATTCAACCGCGCGTTCGTATTGGATTAATTTGGAGCAAAATGTGCGTGTGTGTGTTTAACAAAAAAAGGTGGATTTTAATCACTTTATCATTCGTGAACGAGAAGAGAGTTCCATTTTTCCTACGCACGTGTGTAAGCATTGTAAGCTTGGTTTTTCTCTAGCCACAAGAAAAAGGGTAAGCCCAAGTTATGCTGTACGCTTTTGTTTTAATAATAATTCGCTCTTTTGACAGTGTTTAACAGCAGGGCACACCGATTAGCATAATGCATGGGAATGTTTTGCGGGAACGATCCCGAGATCCCGATACCAACCCTACAAAACAAGGGTCAAGGGTTAGTGTGCCTATGTGTGTGTGTGTGTGTGTGTCTGGTTGTTCGAGAAGGGTGGGTGTGAAAAACAAAGGCCTGGAACCGTCTTGGCAGTCGCTGGTACATGTGTTGTACGTGGTTGAATTTATGATGCGATTCTATGCCAGCGCTACGCAGGTGAGAATGTATGTTTTAATGCCATAATCATGTCATGATTTGCCGCGATTTGTACTGCCTACGGTTTAAGAGGCACTTGAAAACGGGGGGAGATGCTTGCGTTGCTTTTCTTGTTCATGTGATTTGAAGTTTAAGCCTGTGGCAAATCGAACCGTGCGGCGTAGATTCCTACGCGGTCCGCACAGCAGTGAGGAATTATTTCCCGCTTTCGATACACTCGAACGCAACCAACAAAAGGGAAGCCAACTCGAACATTGCCACGGTTATGATGCGCATGCCGGAATGCTGCCCGATTCATTAATAATATTTTTGGTGTATAGAAATCCATCCTTGCATCCTTTTGTTCGCGTCCTTGCATTTCGGGTTGCATTTCCATACCTCCTTGCCAGGAGGGGACTCGGAACGAAAACGATGAAATATTTTTACGCTTTCCTGCCTGCCCGAAATAACGGAACTTTACGAAGCAACGATTCGATATTGCGTGTTTGGTTGATTTTTTTTTTATTAAATTTTCCAACAATACCAATATATGACAGTTGGGTTATGATGTGTCCGGAAGAGTGGTTTGGATTTTTGGGAAAAAATTTTGAAAGAACAATCTCAAAAGTTTCTCACACACATCGATTTGCCTCTCGAATTTCGGGATGTGGATGGATTCAACAACAACACAAAAAAAACCTCTAACGCACACAAGCATAAAAAATGCACACACCCGGTAATGCATGATTAATCCCCTTCTTTGCGTACGGTGGCCCGGTCCGTTTCGGGCTTCGTGTAGGGTTCGGTTCGGCAAGGACAATGGATTTCTACAACTGATTTTCTCACAAAAATCCAAATTTTAAAACCAAAAAATAGAAAAAAAACTGCATCCCTTTCTTTTACAACCCCCTGTTTTTTTTTTTTTTGCTCCCGGTGTGTTGCGCATTCGCACCCCTTATGATGGGCGAATGGTTTTGGTGCCATTTGTAGCAAAATGAAATTGAAAAATTTGATATACATTAACTCGTTGCGGATTGTTTCTCTTTCTATCTTTTGGAGTGAGTTGCGTTGTTACGCTTGATTGCGTACAGAGCAAAAAAAAAAGAAAAGAAAAAAGGATAAATCTCTGCCAAAAATTGCATTCCCATCATCTAACGAACTGCATTCTTGCTAACGGCCGCATTAATGCATCCTTTATAACGGCTCCTTTTTTTTACAGCAAAATTGCAACAAAAATGCCTCATAGACAAAGACAAAACCTCCAATGCGTACAACAGTTTGATGTCGATGTGAGGAACACGATGTTACGCGATATGACGTGAAGAATTCTCATGTTTTACCCTCGTTGAAGAACTCTCTCTGTAACTGCCGGAATGTGTGAAGATTTTTTGTTTTGCGCCAAATAAATAAAAAAAGCGCTGCTACTGGCGCGATAAATGTGCAACAATTGCGCGTTTTTGTGCCCGTTGAAAATGCGTTTTCTCCACCGTGATGCTCTCGTAACGGCTATAAGTTGTAATAAAAAAAGGTGCGTCAGTGCCAGGAATGAGTGTAGAATCGACAATGTGCGTCTTAAAGACGTTACAATTTTTCCCGTCCAAAAGGTGTTTTTGTAAGTTTGTACAGTACATAAACGACACACAGGTAGCAGGGAAAAGTTTCACAAAAATAGAGGAAACAAAACCCGTTGCTTCCTTCACTCACTCTCGCGTTCACTCGCGAAAAGATGCGTGAGACCCGTTTGCCATAAAAGTTTATTTTCCGCGTCTAGTGCGTTGATTTTTCGGTTCTGTAAAGTGCTCGGTTTTGACTTGCAGATCCGACACGATCTGGCCCGAAAGGGCAATGAAAATGTACCTAGGTAATCTGGCTGCGTATTTTTGTTTTTAAATAGCGCAACAGACGAATAAAACTTTTCTTTATTTCCTGACCCATGGCGTAATGTCCTAAGGGCAGCCGGGCAACGTTTGGGAAAGGGAAAAAGGCCACACAAAAAAAAAACGAACATAAAACGGTACGGCCGCTGATAATTAACATAACAACAAATTATTTGAATAAAAAGATTATTAAAATGACATAAAAACAAGCGACTGCCAAACGGGGCACGCACGCACACATTAGGCCGCGACGCGTCCCGGTTTTTTTCGTCCAGCGAAAAGAGAAGGTGTTTTTCTCGGTGTATTTGAATGCGCCCGGCGAATTCGACCGTGAGGGGCGATGGTTTTTTTTCCAAAATCTTCGGACTCGGACTGCTTCCGAAGGAGCTTGTAATGACGTTTAATGTCTTAATCGTAAAATAAAGAGTGTAATTGTGGCCGGAACCATCACCACCACCATCATCATCGCGATCGTCGTCGTCGCACGGTGGCGCACCGCTGAGTGGCTGAGAAATGGCCGCGAAAAATGCGCGAGCTGATGCGCTTAGAGAGCTTCCGTAAAAACTACCCCCTCGAATAAAAAAACCAGTAAAATTACACGCACACACACCGAAGTTATATGCCAACAGTACGGCAAAGAGAAAGAATGTACAAAGTTCTCGGGAATAAATTGTTCGCGGTCAAAAAGTTTTACGATTATTTAAATTTCGTCTCGTCACGATTGTCCTAACCACGGGATGAGCTGCGGATAAAGAGCTGTAAGAGCCGTTTTAATAGATCTTACCACTCACTAAACCCCTTCGCCATTGGCACACCTTTTTCCACCTGGAAGTGCCTGGAAACAGAGCGCGAATGCGAGCAATAAGCGAAATTTTAAAGCTCGTAAAAAATTAACAAAACTTCATCCGGCGCCTTTTTCCACCATGTGGCCGGGTGCAGTGGACGAAACGGAAGAGAAGCTTTTCAGCTTGTTTTTGATTTCATTCTTTGGCCGATTGTAAAATCACTCATCCAGATCCTTCCGAGGCCAGTAGGGGGAGCGGGCGTTCGTGTACATGTCCGCCATAATTAGTGACTACCGCAGGGAGATAAAACCGACAAAACTGCCGACTGTCTTTTCGCGGCACCGAAGCTGCATTGCGCTGGTGCCGTTGACCGATGCCCGAATGTGCAACTCATTTGCAGCCGGCATTACAGATGCACTAGCGAGATACCGACTCGCTGATTGGAATTGGAATTGTGCGCGCGGAACGTGAGTGGTAATCAGTTGTAAGATAGCATTAGGGGGTTTGTGGCAGAAACTTTTGGGGAAAAAATAAGGATCAAACACTGCAACTGTTGTTAGGGAATTTGCCCTGCCTTGAGACAAGCAAATCGTTTACTCAATATAAAAAAGAACAAAAAGGAAAGTTCTTTGATTGAATGAATGGTCACAATAACATTTATGCAAATAAAATCCTATAATTAGTGTTTCCAATGGGCATAATAAAAACCAAGATCAAGGACAACAAATCTGGTTGATTTTTTAGTTATGTTGTAGCGTATCGGTTCCCGAGGCACTGAGGAGGATTATAAGGCACCTTTTAAATGCTGAGTTGGATTATAGCACAAAATTTTGAATAAGGAAACTTAAACAATCGCAGTCGATTTGTCAGATTTTGTCAGATCTTCTTTATTATCGGAGAAAACAACCTCAAGAATTCTAGGGCCTGCCATTACTGGCTTTCTTTGACTTTATTTTACCCGTAGCTGGATTGTCGGTCCTCCTTGGTCCGGTTGGGATTTTGGACCAGTCCTTTCATGTGAAGACGCCTCCTCTGTCTATATGGACGACCTAAAAGAAACTAGTCGTGCGGAGTCATTCTCATGACGTGACCAGCCCACCGGTTTCTGGAGAGTCTATTCCACTGTACGACAGTGAGTAGACTGCACAGTTCATAGAGTACGGGCCAAAAATCCTTCTGATGTTCTGAGCATCCTAAACGCAGCTATGGGGGTTTTGTCAGTTTTAAACAATGTTCATTTTTTAAAAGCGTTTGTGAGTACTGGAACTATATAAGTTAGAAGGCACCTCAGAAAATGCTATATCCAAATATTACATTTATAGAAAAAGAGGATTTGCAATAAACAACCCCAAAAAAAAAGTATGATCTACGCAAACCATGATCTTCTTTCGAATAGATAATTAACAGTTTGGGAACCTTGGACTATATATTTAAAACACGAACTATGTTCATTGTGTCGTTGAAAGAACTGGTAAAAATTCATTTAAATTATTCAAAATCCTGTTAAAAACTTCAAATGTTTAACAGCATTTTGAAGTAATCCAATCATACAGCAGGAAAATTATAAGTCAAAACGAAAAAAACTAGAAAAATCTTGGAGCTCCCCGAGTTCTGAAAAGCATTACCTTCTTTTGTGTATATCAACGGGAAGGACAAAAGGAATACTTGGCAAACTAATCTCCAACGACTCCACTTTACGCTTGTTGGACTCATTTGATTCAAAGTAGTTGGGTAATAAATCTATACCATAGTCATGTTTATCCATGCATTTATAGTGATACCATCGAATATTTCTACCACCAACAACAACAACAACAGCACGGCTCTTTTCTCGAACCTAGAGCGAAACGCAAATCGGAACTGTTCGTGCCTTCGAAACACGACATGGAAATAGTTTTATTGCTTCCCACTCTCTCTCTCTCTCTCTCTGATTACTCCATTTTCCTTCCCTACTAGTCTTTCAAATTCTGTTATCGATATTACTTAAGCAAAGGTAAAACCTTTCGCTTACCACATATTCACAAACATACAAACACGCCGGTCCGGCAAATCATGCAACGGAAAGCAGTAACCTCCAAAATGATGTAATCGCATTAAAAACATCGCACTCTCGAGGTGGCTTCGATATTAAATAAATGCACACGCATCAACGCATAACATTTGAAACAACATCAACCGGTGGCCGGCCGCATGTTACGAAAAGCACCAACGGTTCGGGGGGGAGGGGTTGTGTTGCTACCATTTTCCCTCTCGTTCGTTCACCGGATGGTTGTTAAAGTAAATCGGGCTGCTAAGATGCAACCGGTATCGGTTCACCATCACACCGTTTTGGGTCATATTTTCTTCCTTTGCTTTTAAGCGCCCTCCCCCCTGCCTCCGAAATGGATCGAAAAACCGATGCGCCTGTCACTTGTGCATGGTGTATTGTTGGTTTAAAACGGTCATGAAAAGCGCATGGAAAACTCCGAAAACGCTCGTAAAAACGACACAAACGCCCGTGACGGTTGGCTAGAAGGAAGGCGACTTCGTAGCGAGAAGTGAAGGTTTTTATCCGTAAAAATTATTATAAACCATTTCCATCCTCTCCGTTCCCATGGTGTTGGTGCGTATCATGGCCTGCCCAGAGTGGTAGTGTTCTTCATAACCGGCGTCACAGCTCATAATTTCCTCTAATACAAATATTCAAATCAAGCAAAAGATATGTAAAACATGTTTCCTTTCTCTTCCCCTCTCTCTTTCTCTTTCATTCTCTCCCCAAACCTTCCCTCCGCGTGTGATAAAGCAACGAGTGAAAGATGATAGTGCACCTTGCCGTCGATTAGCAGGCGACACGAACCGGGAAGGCCCGTCCCTTTCGCGTTTGTGCGCTGCGCGGGCCACGCCGGTTACGGTTGGGCAAGCGTCGAAATAAACAAAACTACGCACAAACGCACAAACATAAGGTTAGGCGAAACGGGCGATACTACGCAGGCCGCGATTATTGCAATGTGCAGCCACAGGAAATTTGCATGAGCGCATCAATTCAAATGAGATACCAGCGCTATCATGTTTACTGGCTGCTGTTTTTTTTTTTGTTTTCGGGACGTGTCCAGGACCGTACGGCGGGGTCCGCCCGGGGCACGCCGGGGTAATTTATGATGGATGATGACGGCAAGTTCGCGCCACGCACAGTCACGCACAGCCTGCATTAAAGGTGATCCATCGTTTCGCTGTAAAATGCAAATTACACCGAACCGAACCGAAGCGAGCAGTATTTAATTTTAAAGCTCGTAAAAAAATTATCCCTGATCATCAGTTCCATAATCCTTTCCCCCTTGGGGCAAGCGAAATGCGAGACTGGCTCCCAGACACACGTGCATAGGCTTGCGGAAACAGTACCACCGTAATGGTCGTTATTGCGGCGTAATTGTGGGCTCATCATGGTACAGAGCGCATCGCGTCTCCTTGCGTTCACTCGCACTGTTCGCCTTATCCGCAAAGCCCAGCCGTTTCCGAAAGGGATGAGCTTAATGCAACATGACAAGTGCGCAGAAAGTGCACTTTTGCTGCAGCAATTGGGTAGAACCGTGCGCAACCCTTTGCTGTGCGCCTCGGGTTCTGGCTGTGTGTGCGCGCGCCTACATGTTTACTTATCTCGGTCACGAACGGTTACCGAAGTTATGGGCTACCGCCCACCCCCCCCTCCAGGGGCCGGACCCAACTGACAAATATGACGTGCTTATTCAAAATACGATACGCACTAATTATTTTGTAAATTTTTTAATATGTATGATGCGCCTTAATGTGGCCCGAATGGCCAAACCTTCGGTGGGCAGCTGGGGCGCTGGTGGCTGGTGGGGAGGGGCGTTGGGTAGCTTGGAGCGACACACCCGGCATATCTTCACCTCCGCAAGTTTTGCAATCGCATTTTTCGTCTTTTGGGTGTAGATTTTTATGGCCGCGTGCTTCTCGGTGCTGGTTTGGATGCCCTCATCATCCATCGGGTAGTGTTGTTCCGAGGCAAGCGTGTAAGCGTTGCTCGCAAAACCGTTTTGATAGATCCCCTTCGGTGGAGGAGAGCTTTTCTTTCCATTTACATCACACACATTTTCCTGTAAGCGACCGATTACGACCCGAGATGGTCAAAGAGTTGTCTTTGCTACAGGGGGCCGGGCAGGTTTAGGTTGGCAAAAAGGATGAAAGTGAGCAGCGGAGCAAACTTTCACAGCCCTGTTTGGTTTCGGTTTCGTTCGTTTGGGTCGTGCCGATGTGTGTGAGGTGTGCTAATGGAGGGTTAGGTCAGTTGTGGCACGTTTGCATGCATCTCTGTCGAGTCGATTGAATGGGAAAGCGATTGAAGGGCAACAGTTGGACGAAGCGCAACCTGTTCTTGTGAAATACCTTTACACAGCTGTTTTGTATGCTAACTTTAAATTTACACCCGTAAGTCATAAAACTTCAGTGCGCAACTACTACAAAATAAAAAAAAAAAACGCTCAGGAAAATTATTGAGGGGCAAGAAGAAATGCGCTATCGTTAGCGCTGGTTTGGAAGGTATTTTAGCTGCTAAGCAAATCAAAATAACAAAACTCCAATTCGGTAAAAGGAATGTCCCAAAAACGGGACCGAAATCGTTACCTTTTGAATCATTCATGAGCATTTTTTGTTGCTTTTAGTTTGGTAAAGGGGGGGGTGTCCTGGAGAACCTGGGCTTTTCACGTACCGGAATCCGGCACAATGCAAACTGCACTTCAATTGTGATTGTGCAACTTCCACGTCCGCGTCCGAGTGCGCGGAAAATATTAAAAGTAAGCCTAATTGAACCGCAGCGATCGATCGGTTTTCGTGAGCTGGGGTAAGAGTCGGATCGTCAGTCGCAAGCTGTTTGATCTTTCATGCAAAGGCCCATAGTAGTAACCTTGTTTTTTTTTCCCATACCCGGCCCGGTTCTGACCTCAAGTTCCGTGAGCTCCGGTCGCAAGCTCCAGGATAAGCGAATCACAGAGGGTTCGTTGCTTATGCGCGCGTTGCTGTTGGGGTTTTTATTCGCCGTTGTTCTCTTCCCGTGCCAGTTTCCTCAATCTGCCTAGATGGCGGTCAAAGCGGAGCACCCGCCAAACGCAGTGGCGCTTAGAATTCCGCCACATCAGAACATCCGCTACAATGCGTTACCGGCGTGCGCGGACGAAGACGGGATCACGGTGAACAGTGGGAACAAATGAGCACAATCATCTTAATATTGAAATGAAAACAAATTAATTAATCATAGCTGCTTTTCAGCAAAGTCACGAATCAATTTATATGAAAAAGGGGTTCATTTGGATGTTCCCTGGGTTTCGGGTACGGCGAAGGGCGATCTGTGCGCCCTTATATGTATGAAGGAAGGAAACAAGTAACCGGGAACCATACCCATAAGCAAAATGTTCTTCTATTAATGCACGATCGTAAACCGGCCGGACCGGCCGGAGAAGAAAAATTTGCATCTGCACTCGCCCGAAATGATGGAAATAAATCAAACTTTATCGAAGGCAAAAAAAAAAGGTTCACAGGCCCTTTCCGCGTATATTATGAGTATCCGAGTGATTACCTTCACTACCGCTTTCCCGGGGCTGCTCCTTCACTCTCATAACTGTAGTTTCGTAACGTTTAAAAAAAAAGCTGCTCGTTTTCTGGTGGTAATTCTCTCAGCTTAACGCCTTCAATTTTTGTGTTTTTTTTTGTTTCACCCTCTCTCTCTCGCTCGCCTTTGAATGGAAAGTAAATAGCATCCGGCTGAATGGTTCGGTTCTTGCGCACATAAACACGCACCGAACGCAGCAAGGTGAAGGACTCGGCAGAACCATCACTTCGCCCGACACTCCTGTTCCGAAAAGTCTGAGAAACTAATTAAAACTTGTTCTCATTCTCAATTTAAGGCTTATACGGTAATTCTTCATTATTCAAACCTCCGAACCTTTGCGTCTTCCGAGGGTGTTTGGGTGTGAGTAAGCTGGCTTGAGGTAAGAATTTCCGTATTTATTTGTTGCCTCATTTTTCTCCCAATTCTCCCTCCTACATCGTTCCTTCCCACCCGTCGACCCATCGACTCCGGTTCGGTGGTTGCATTCTTACGATCCTTGTACAGTTCAATCCCAAATCACATTGCAGCACCGCTGCGTTTGGACCCATCCATTCACACCACTCTTTAGGCTCGTTGCAAATTTCGTCGGTGCAACATTTTAGACCCTAACCCGTGTGCACTCTGCACACTGTGCCAAAGTTCACGTAAAGCAGCATAATGGAATGTGTGCTTCAGTTACTCCCGTTTTGGGAGGGAATGAATTTCATTCGAGGCGTGTGCGTTTTTGCACTGCTCGGTGATAACTGCGAATGACCACGGGTTTATGTATAATTACTTTGCGCATGTTAATGGTTGCATTTGAATGAATAAGCGCGTGAACATTCCCACCGGCCGTTTACGAGTGAATGAGCGAAGGCCTAAACGGTAACTGCAGTACTTCGCCGCGGCTATTGCTGTTGGCGATTTTCGTCGATATAAGATTAGATAAGCGGTTTGACTACCTTCAGGGATACTGCGCGATATGTACTGTACATTTCTACTACATAATATTTTCCTTTGTAACACCAGAGAATGATCTCCCTCGCTATAGGACAACGCAACAGTCCCGCAAGCACGATGAACGATCATTAGCGGCAAACTTCCAGTGCTGTAAGTGTTTGATAAATTAATTATTCGGACTCCGTTTGAACTAGCGAGCTAATTACAATATCGTTTGAACTCAATTACCATCGCCTAGCAGCCGAATATATATATGTATTCATCAGCAAATCGACCTGCATTCAGATGACGCATGACGGCAGACCTCCACGGTTGCTGTTGCTGACCACCGGCCAAAAATCGGCAACAGCCGATAGATAAAAGGAGCAAAAGAGAATGCACACAGCGCTAGAAGTTCGGCCATTTGATGAGATTTGCTTAATTATCGCAGAAGGATGGGGGGAGGGGGGGGGGGGGTTGCTCCTTCTATCCCCACCCTTGAAACACCCCCAGACCCCGAAAGAAATTAATCAAATGAAGACATCAAACTTTGAGGTCACCCCGCGGTCCGCAGCATCGTTCTCCCTCATGCTTTGACATGACGGAAAGGATGGCCCAGCGGCCACCATCGAAAGACTAGCCGGCTAGCGGTCTTAAAGGGTATTTGAAAAATTAATCAAAATTTCAATTCAACACAAAACACCGCGCTAGACAAAGGTGTGCACTGGTTGGGAGGCGTTTATGAGCGCTGGCCCACCAAATGGGCGCTTAATTATTCATTCGGCCGATGCGGAAACAACGGTGGAATTGGAAAACAAACCACCGGCGAAACATGGACGAGTGCGCCTAAGGGGACCCACGTACAGGACCACTTTAATTACGCCTGACCTAAATATTTACTTCAATACCGATAAATGGCGTTTGTTTGGAGTGGGGTTTTCGAGTGCCGTGGAGGTCTTTTACTATCGCCGATTCGAGAAGTTTGCGGTTTTTAGGGTAGAATTTGAAGAATGTTATTCCGTTGTTACGCTGAGGATATGCCCGCTTTTCTTTCTTTCTTTCCTTCTTTCTTGTTCTCGATCAAACTCCTTGCATTCGTTCGCAAATCCAACAAAAACGTTGTCTCCTGAAGTAGAACAAAAAAAAATGGGGTTCGTCGCATTCATCATGATCACCGTGAATCACTTTCTTATGCGCATTCGGATTGACGGATTCGATGCAAGTGCTAACGTTAGCCTTATGAATGTTGACCTCGAGCAGATCGAGCCCCCCGGAAAGGGGGGGGGGGAAAGAAACCGATACAAGCGGTAGGATCAAAAGAATTCTCACCGCGCCTGACGACGAACCGACGCCCGGTTGGGTCGGTCGAGTAGTGCGGCAGGAAGGAGAACCGGGAGCCTAATTATTGCACATGTTGCCGCTTCCGAAAACGGTGTGACCGATTTTTGCCACCGGATTGATTTGCTTTGCTACCACCACCACCACCACCACGCGGTAGCGGACGGCTGCATCTCATAACATCATTTTTCGTTTGACCCGACGAATCGTTAAGCGGGTGATCATTGCAACCGACGACGACGAGCAACCAGGACAGGATCAAAGTGAAGGTGTTTTTTTTTTTGGGTTGTGTCTGTTGGTTTGTTCCTTGCTACCGCGAGTCCGTTTTAACCATGCGGCTATTGTTTCTTTACCGAGCGTGTTTTTTTTCTCTCTTGCTCCATTGGTTGCAGTTTCGATTGTTTTTTGTATGCCAAAATGCGAATGTACCGCGCGGTGAAGTTTCGAAGCTTATTTATACGTAAATGTTTTGATTGATTACATTAGCGAATGGCACACATCGGTCTCCCTTTGACTGGCCAGTTGCTGTGCGATTGTGTGATCTTTCCCGGGGGTACGGGGGAGCATTTTTTTGTTTGTATAACACACCAAACAAAAAAAAAATCTCGCCAATAACTCCGGTTGAAAGGGAACCGTATGCCCGACACCGATCGTTGCGTTCGGGATTAGACGCAGGGGCACGCTAAAAAGATGGCTACCGTGTAAAGGTGGTGGCTCGTCCCGGGCTCGAACCTAGCGGGAAAAGATTAAAAACAAATCAAACTGACGAACGATTTGATGGCGGCGCTCGTCGCATTTGTTTTGTTTTTTTTTTTATCCGGGTTTCGTTGTTAGCGGTGGAATTTACCGTGGCTCAAACGAAGCTCCAAAAATTCCGTGCTCCGGGAGTACCGAATGGAGTGGAGTTAGATGACATTGACGCAAACAACACAAAAAAAAAACACACGAGAGAAACATTGAAACAAAACGAAAAAAATGTTTGCCCGTTGTCCCTATAATTACTATTCAAATCACAATATTTAAATTTGATTCTTTCCTTCCTTCCTGCATGATCATGCAAACACGAAATGATCATTTGCCGTTGGCCGATGGGTTGTGAGTTTTGACCATCAAATTACGCCACGGTTAGTTCGTCTCGGTTGCAAGACATAGTATGGTGTATTTTCCTCCTTTCTTTGCTGCCTCTCAGCATTCGGGCCCAAAGGCTAAATGACAAATTCAAAGATCCCCTACGATCAAGTAGTGTGTGAGAGGGCATGCGCGTGTAGGTAATGCCTGAGGGTCGAAAATCTCGGTGTGGAGATGAAACACAATCCAAGCGCCAGGGTTACAATTATAATCACATTACACATGCGCACGGATATGGAAGTCGATTTAGATTTTCATGAAAGGACACTGTTATTCGGCCGTGGGTCGGTTTGGATTGTTGTTTGAGGTGTGCTTAAACTGCACGAGAATCGTATCGAACACAAATTCTTTCGTTTTTCCTCGGTAATAGTCTTTAATAAGGCCAACAGCCCAGATAAAAATCGTCTAGTTTCAAAACAATATTTCTCGCGCATTCATCACCACGAAACACCTTCACTCGGCACTGATGGACGACGTTTTGTCGTACCATTTACACTCCATCCCAGCGCGCATTTGCGCTTCATCAGCGTTGACCCACCATTCGGTCCCGTCAGCTCATCAGTACCGTCCCTGTTGTTTCGTCGTTTGTGTTGTTTTGATTATTCAAATTAAGCTACACGATTAACCCTGCACCCTGCCCCGGCACACCGAGGGGTGGAAACGGGACGGATCTCATCAACGTCAGCCAATCGTCGTCTTCGCTTTTGTACTGCCGAGAACACATTTGAATGAACATTTGTGCCATCATTATACACCGTCTGATGACGATAATTACCATTTGCCTCGGTGTAGGCCGGCCGGTATCAGCCGCAGCCACGCCGTGAGGTAAGTAAATCATAACAGCCCCATCGACCGAATCCAAAGCGGGTCCAGCTGGTGGTTGGTGACGATGCGATTTGAATCGCTACCAACGCTTTAAAGATGTTCGCCACAAACATTGCGCAAATGTGGACCCGTTCCGGGGTTTTTAGTATCGGAGAATTATGAAAATTAAACTTCTACAAAGTAAAGCGTTTCGGAATAATTATGATAATGGGGTTGTTGTTGTTGCACTGGTCCAGCCCTCCCCCCTCCTTCTACCCCTTCGAATGGTGCCATTTATTATATTCAAATTGAAGCACACCAATGGAAACCATTCGCGTTCATTTACTTTAAGTTGCAGTTAAACTCCTAAGCGCACCAATGTTTTTCACATAAAAACACAAAACATAACCATTCCGAGCGGTGCAATCGTCACCGGGTTTGGTCTGCTTGGTCACACGCAGTTCTCTTTAATATTTCATTATTTTAATACCATTACCCTGTAACCCTTCCCGTGGCATGAGGGTTGCACTCTGCTCGGTTTTCCCCCATTACAGACATTAGAAACTGACCTCCATAATCGGATGCATCGTCGTCACCGTTCGCATTACAAGTGCGTGTGCGAGATTTCCCAGCCTATGCCGGCTGGCACGGTACGACGGGCGGGCGTGTGCGCTAGCGGCACCGGAGGCAATTGTGTTTTGTTTTTGATTATTAGATGCGATGAGACGACGAACCCGAAAAGGAAATGTTTCATCGTCACCAGATTTTCACCGCACACCCGCCTGACGTCTCGCGCACCCGGCGTTGGGGATGTTGGGAACAAGCAAGGCCAGGTTCTCAGGGTTCCGAAAAAACCTTAAAATTAAGATAAACTGTTTTTTAAATTTATCTTCATCCACCATCGGGCAAAACCGTGGCGTTTGGTACTCCATCCACGATACTCATCTTCATCATCACACGAGCTTGGTATTAACATTTTTTCGACATTCGGTGTTGCAATGGCAGAGGGCAAGAGAAACAGAGAGAGATAGAAAGAAAACAGCACAAAAATAGCTCCAAAACATGATCACGCATTTGTGTACCGGTTGCACGCGCGATCGTTGCCGGTGATTAGTGTAAATAGAATTTTGAAAACAATAGTTAAAGATCACGTCGAACACGTTCGCAAGTGGGACGCGACCCACTAGGGTGGGGGTGCACGCAAGACGGTGTTACGACAGAAAAGGAAGCGACAGAAGCAGCAGCAACAAATCAATGTTTCTTGTATGTTATGCAAAAATTAGGCGCCAGCGTGATTCCCTTCGGTGCGCCGTTAAATCCCGTGCCCATTTCCGGTCCGACGAACCGTGGGCTAGACCTGTCGTAACGTACGGCCGAGGTTTCATTCAAGGAGAAATCCATGAATGAATTTCAACAAACAGGTCCTACTACAACACCCTCCACCTTCACACGCTCACACGAATCGCCCCGAGCAGCAGCATTGTGCAAATGCGCCAAAATGCACTGCACCGCACACCATACGCGCGACAAAGCGTACATGTGAAGGAAATACCCTGCACAGCCCGGTGGCGGGCATGAATGGCCGGCCAGGGAAGCATGAAAACTTGTTCCACCAAACCACGATACCTCTTAGAGACACTTCCCCCCTCTCCCTGCCCCGCACTCCCGTGGCGCGCTGTTTGGTTGATTTGATTCTCGAAAGCAGTAAACCGCCGAAAAGGTAAAACGGCGCTCGGGTGATGGTGTAATAAATTTAGCGATTTGATTAGCAAACGCTTCGGTTTTCGAGGAACGGTACAGACGTTCCGCGGAACATTAGAATGCCGGTGTGTATGCTTATGCCTTTCTGGAAGGTGGTTACCACTCATAAGCGCATAATTATAGGTCGCGCGAAAAAGCAAATCCCAAACCAATCCCTCCTCTCTTGCCGGTCAGCCAGACCGCATGGGGCAGAATGAAACACATGAAAGGAGGGAAAAAAAAGAACCCCGAACAAAACTACCCAAAAGCGGCCGAAAATCCGAAGGTCTTCCACGGAGCGAGGGTTCGTTTCCTAAAACAAAAAAAACCATGATCGTTTCCGAGGGCAAGTCTTTCGTTTGCGCTTTACCGTGGGCGACCGCAGCAACGGCGGGTTTGACGGATCGAAACGCTAATGAGAACAGGAAATGCACATCAGTTTCAACTGCAATTCGCTATGCAGCCGATACGGAATGCGTTCTACGGTAGGCGGCCCCCTTTCATCCGTTGTGGAGAAATATTAATAAAATCATGGTGAACATTCGAAATGGCGGGTACGGTAACAACTGTCGATCCGCATGATGTTGATTGATGAGAAATAATGGTTGAAATTATTAATGATGTGATTGGACTCATAAACACCCGTTTTGGGCATCTGATTTCGACGGAAGCAAGCACCGATCGATGCACCCACCGCGTCAATGCCATTGCCGTCATTGGCCGGTAAGGTCGGGTCGAGGAATGATACCTTACTGATAGATGCATATTGCAAGCCGTACATTGTATTCATGGCTTTTAATTACCCCGTTTCGGTCTTTGCCAGCTACTGTTTTGCCATATTTGCCTTCGCGCGGTGTAACTTGGGCCTGACTACATGACTATTTAAATCTTACGAGCGCGATTGACATCCTACCCGGGGCGAGATCCGTTCGGGTAAAATACGCACACGCATGCACGGCACGCTGGTAAAATGTACCGGCCGTGCGGCAATTAATAAATTGATATGTACTTAAGCATATTAACGATCTACGCCGCGAACGTACTAATTAAAATGTCGTTGTACGGCGTGAGCCACGCTGAGTGAAGGTACCTGGAACGGTCGGAACTTTTCAATTACAGCCTGCACCAAACCCTATCCACTCCCCCCAAACCGCTTGATGGTCGCGTCGCTCGGGTAAAAAAAAAGTGCAACACAAGTCCACGAACAGGAACGGCAAGGTAAAGATGCATCTGACGTGCATTGGGGCTGCGCGCACTGCTAAAGAAGACATTGCATTGATGTGCAGTCGATGGTGCGTCCGGTGGGACCCCTATCTGCCCAGGGTATCGGACCGATCCCGGTGTCATAATGGCTTACTCTTGCTGGTGAGCTTGCTGCAAATTAAAAAGAAATGGTTCTCGTAGGAGATTGCCGCGGGGGAGAAAAAAAAAGCTTACCCGTGGCACACAATTACCACACGATCGCGCATCCGGAAGCTAAAATGGTAAAATGGTGAAGCCTACCCAAATGAAAATGTGCCAACGAATTAAGATAACGCCACGGGTAGGTAGATGGATGGCCACCGATCGTCCCAGAAAAGAGGTTTGCTTGGACCAACCGCCGATACGCGTTTTTAGATGGTGGATAAGCAAATTTGGCTACTCTTCGCTCACCGAAACGCGAGAACGGATTCTACCTCCCCGCCCGACCTTATGTGAGTGACGAATTTGTCCTCTTTGGTTTGGGTCCGAGGCAGCGGACCGAAACAATCGTCGTTTTTTTTTTTCATTTTCCCTGCTACTTAAGTGAGTGGTCGGTACGCTCCGTACCCAATCCCTTTACGGTTCTGCATTCGTGTTGGCTGTGGGCACTATTCAAATTAGACCGGGCCGGTAGTAAAGCCGCATGATTTATGCCACATCTTGCACATCGGACGGGCACATAAATGTCTTCATTACAAATTTTGTTCATTATATTTTTACGAGCTCGCAGCTCGCACTTTCGGAACTCGCGAATGTCCAGCTGCGTACGGCTGCTCGCCGTTCGGTATTTACATACAGCACGAGATCGAGACCCTGCCACACAGTAAAAGCCTTTCGTGGCCTAATTAATGACGGTCATGCTAATTTCACCAGCGACAATCATCACACTAACGCACATGTATGCACGATCTGTAACGGTGGGACAGTCGGTCAAGCTCAGGTCCGGTAGGATGGCTCTGGTTTTTTGGTTAACTACCAGCCCTTGTACATACGGGAAGCTTGTTAACGTCGTTTTCAATTTGAATGCACACCGTTCCAAAGTGAGGGGGGGAGGGAGAGAAAAGCAACAGCCACAGGTCCCACAGGTGAGGCACTTATCCTTTCTTCAACCGTATTTCCTACACCCATACACACGCACCTGTCACATATCCCATAATTATCGAATTGTTGAGCTGATCCCGAAACTCTTTTCGCACAAACAAGCGACGAACCCGGGCAAGAAGCTTCACCGCTTGCGGTATTACCATTACGAAGGTGTACGAAGAGACGATAAAGGTGACGGTGCGCCGCGGCAGAGGCTGTTTGGGCGAATCGTTCGAACGAAACAGAACGCCTCCCCATCATAACGCTCGACCTAGGGGCTACGGGTTACGACCGATCGTAAGACACGAATGCTCATGACGGGGAAGGCATGAGAAATGTTAATGTCTTGTAGTGGTTAAGTGGTCTCGGTGCTTATCTGCATGCCGCATGGTGATCATCAGCAGCAGCAGGCGCTCATCAGCATATCCACCCAACCGAAAGGACCGCATCGTCTCGCACCTTCAGGAAATGTAAATTGCCACCCCCCTTTTCGGCTGGCACCCGATCGTGCTTCCTCCCTATCCACCAAAACAAGAAAAAAAAACTCCCCGGGTAGTCAAATGATATGATGTATTAAGACAATCATTCGTAGGCAAAAGTCGTCCATCTTTTCTGTTCATCGTTTCGCGAGATCAACACGATGGAAATGGTGTGGTAGCAGAACCGCGGTTTGCGATTATCATGCGATCGTCGGCGAGCATGCCCAAAGGAGAAGAAGAAAAAAAACGCACACACCGGCGAGATAATTTAATTATTTTCGTTTGGGTTGTTAATTGTACACTTTATAGGCTCGAGGAAAATTCGGTTTCCCCCCTGGGGCAGACGGCGGTGGTTCGGGGCCGATTTTGAGATTGCTAAACAAATGAGTACAACGGGAACGGTTCCGGCAAGGTGGTTTCGTTCTTCGTTGGGTGGGGGTTTTCTTCGGAGTTTGTTTCACTGTTTATCGCGAATTTCCACGGTTTGGGTTCCATTTTTCACCTGACGGTGTGCCGTTTACCATGCTGATTTTTTTTTTTTTTGGCATAAGAACAAAACACAACACACCAAAAAAAAAAGCTCAAGATGACAGAAACGTGTAGATCGTATCGGTTTATGCACTTACCGGGCCAAAAACATCACCTTTCACATCGTTCCCCAAAATAATCCCTTTTTTTTTTTGGTGTAAAAGAAACAAAAACTATCAAAAACAACAACCACAACGCGGTACGATGGTGGTGCTGCACGTGATCGTGTTGCTGCACGTTGATTATTGTAATTCCTTGCCTCAAATTGCACTTTGAATAGGGAATACTCATTACGCTGGATGGTTTTTTTTTTTGTTTTGTTTCCCCACCTTCCCATTTTCCATCCTCACTGCCTTATCTTTCTGCCCACCCCAACCCTTTCGGTGCGCGAGACCAATCGATCGATCAATCGACAGCAGAGCATAGTCCTCCTTTTTCTGCTGGCCGGGAAGTAAATGAGCGAAAAATGCGGAACGCGTACGCGTACACCGAGCACCGTTGCCGCGCTCGGATTATCGGTGTGCAGGTTTCGTTTTGTTTTTTATTTAATTTTATGATTATAATTTTTGCATAAAACACGTCTTGCGATTTCATTATTATTGTATTATAAGGCCCGAACGGTGCATGATGGTGAATTCATTTCGCGATCGATACCGTATCGGGTTGCATCGGGTGCATTGCGGTGCAACGGCAACGTTCAGCAACGATCAGGTGAAGCGCACGGCGAATGAAGCAACAGGCGACGGAACGGAAATAATGATGATGATGATGGAATTATGGATCCATCGTGGATCCACAATCTGCACAACGGAACCGGCATCAAAGGGCCTTGCTCCAGAAGGTTGCCCGTCCCGCCATTACCGAACACCGACCACCGCTGGAAACCTGGGACACATTCAAGGCAATCGAAGTGAGGCTTAAAGATCCTGGATACCGGATGGTCGACCGGTCGTCGTTTCACCATTTGGCCATCATTTCGTATGCATCCCGATGCATCCGCCTTCTTACTCCCAACTCTACCCCCGCTCCCTCTGGTCCGGACCAGGCGAAAGCCGTCTATTGTGGATAAAAATATGATTGCAAATTATACCGATCCACCCCGAAGAATGGGTAGTCGGCTGCTAAGGGAGGAGCCTAACCGTGGCCCGCAATCAATCGGTACTCGGGGAAACAACAACAACAACTCGCACCAAGAACGATGCACATGCAAAATAAGAAATGAAACCCGCGATCCTTCGGTGCGGTGTGTGAGAAATGTGTGCCGCAAGGCGAAGGCCAACCACGAGCGTGTGTGTGTATAGATGCTCCACAGCCTCAAGGCACTATCCGCAACACATCTAGCTGCAGGCGACGAACGGTACGCGCGCGATTCTTATGGGAACAGAATCCTCCAGCGATGGCTACGGTGGCTACATCCACCCAGTTCGGTAATAGGATGGCCATAAATATAGACCCCAGGGCTCTTAACGCCCCGTACGCTTCCCATTCGCTTCATTTGACTTTCGGGATCCCAGCGCGAGCCTCACTTTAAAGGTCTTCCGTACCCATTCCCATGCAGTTCCTCGCTGTTAAACCCTGGGAAAAAGGGGGGGGGGGGGGGGGGGGAGGGCACTGGGAGGGAGAGGAATTGGGTTGGTGAAGGACGAAATTAAATTACTAAAAATTACAACCCCAGCCAGCCTATCTGCATATTAGTAGCAGGTTGGCCTTGGTGGCCGGTTTCTGATTTGCGGGTTCGTCGCTTTTATTGCTGTCTTTCGTTTTCCATTACGGTTTGCTTTGCTGAGCGCAGCGTTACACGGACCTGGATTAGGGATACGCGTACAGCCCTTTGTTGGTAAAATGGGGAGGTACTTGTAGGTCGTATCGCATGAAGGGCCTCCATTCGCGAGTGGCACTGTGTTGATTTTGAATATGAGATGCAAGCAGGCAGCTACGGGAATGGGATGAAATATGGTTTAGGATATTAGTTTTGAGCCGAACCGGGGGATTTTTTGCTGTTGTTGCAAGCGGTATATTATACCGGATACAAAATCAACATGACGAATGGATTTCCATTACTCCCTCTAGTACCTCCCTAGATGAGTGCAGTTGTGCCAGAAATCGTATGCAACGGGTAAGAGCTTCCTTCTGAGAAGCACGAATTCTTTTGCTCAGCGCCCCCCACCCTGGAACGTTGCCAGGGAGGGTGCGGGGTAAGGTGGAACCAGGAGCAGCAGAACGAAATTAAAAGCCTGCACAAAAACCCACCACCGAGCAAAAGGCATCTTACGCGATTCTTTAAGATGGAAATGAATGCACGAGCATACTTTGAATGGCAGAACGATGCAGAAAAGCGCATGACTGCGTGAATGAGCAGCATCGGCGTGGTTTATGTTGTGTAGCGGAAGAAGCCACAGCCAAACCACCACTCTCCACTGCTCCCACCCAAGACCCTCCCCTATGCTTCGTGTATGGAGATGGACGTGTGGTCCGCGTTTCGGTTGCTTTTGTGGCTTGCTCTTCACTCGATTATAATCCGTTCACCCGATGGTTCGGTGCAACGGGCACCACTGCACAACTGCATCCGACGATCCGGTCTGCATCTGGCTAGCAACCCGAGCGCGTACGGCAGCAAGAGACGGGAAATGGTACGGCAGCAGCAACGCGAAAAAAACCCCAACCCGACACGAAAACAACGAGAAACAGTGCACACAATAAGCATAATATGATTATAGTTTTTAGCGATCCCTTAGGGCGGAGCTCCCGAATTGTGGATCACATTAAAAGATATGAACTTTATGCTTAGAGCATCATGCTCTTTCTCTCAATCAGTCAAGGCCCCCGAAACACCGAATGCCAGGGACGAGCGGTGGTACCTCGCAATTGTGGATTGGTGGATGATGTGAAGAGTTAGCAGAGGGCAGCAAAGAAAGAGAGAGAGAGAGAGAAAGGAGAAAAAAAAACAAAGGCACGCACAAGAAAGGAATAATGCATCATCATCGTCGTCGTCGTCGTCATCATCTGCGAGCTGCATCTTTTAAGCTGCATGCTGCCATAACCGCTGAGCAATCGATTTTGCAGCATCGGACTAATATGGAAGGCAAATGAATTGCACCGGCTGACTGGCCGAGATGGCCGCGATGGGCACAAACGGGAAAGAATGATGCACCGTAATTGATGTTGCATTGTTGATTAATACTTTTCGCTTTACCATTTTTAGTGATGCGGTGAAATATTAGTGCTGGCCAAACTAGACGGCCGCACATCAAAACGAAGGAAGAGACGGTCATTTGCCAGGAAAATGGGTAGAAAATATTATTTTTCCAGCAAGAATGAAAAAAAAAAACGGTTTGCTTGCCGTTTGGAAGCTGTAAAAAGGTTGGACGGGGAAGCAAATAAATAAAACAACATACAAGAACCAAACAAAACACTGCAGAACGTTGAAATTGCCAACAGATACCACGAAGAAATAAAATCCAAGAAAAAAAAATCCACCCTGACAACGGCACGATCGTAAATATTGCGGCACGACAAAAGGAAAGCATAAAACATAAACTAAAGGCAAAACCGTGAGGCAACATAGACAGTCCCCTGATCTCCGGCTGATTGAATGGGCGCCAATATTCTAATTTGTACCTGGATTTGGCACCTTTCCGCAGCTTCCAACCTTTCCCGCCGGCCGCACCCGTGTCAACACTTGTGGCACTAGCCCCTTGTTCCACAACCCTCCCCGGTTCGGTTTTTCGGTCTTTCGGAAGCTTTCTCAGCAAACTCCTTTTATACTGCTGAAACGCAACTTGACCATCGATCCGGTCCGCGATCCTTTTTATTTTTTATTTTTGTGTCCATTTGATTTTGTTGTTATTTTCTGCTTTTCTCCTGTGTGCCTTTTTTATCCTTTTTCAGCTTATGCGCAGAGCAGCAACAACTTTAGGAAGGGTGGGGAGTATAAAGCGGGACGGACGAGAGGGTCAACAACGAAATTATTGCATTCTACTGCAGGTTCAGGTTCGGACCCGAAACTGTCGGTCAGCCGTAAGGTCGCAGTAGAAAGGAGCAGAACCGAAAGTACGCAATGTGATAATTTGCATTTGTTTCTACCTGAGCGACTGTCCGAATGGACCTTCCACAGCCACGTTGTGTTATTGTGACTTTTTTCTCGGCACGGAGTTTTTACTTACTCTAGCATCCAAGGATGTTAGTTCTGTCCGATCGATAATTGCCCTTTGTTTCTAGTCTCGTCTAGCCTGGCAAAATTCAGGATTTGAAGCATCATTATCGTCCTGCACACATCCTTCGCCCTTAATTGTCCTTTTCCGCCCGTCCGTTACTGAGAAAAATGATAATTTTTATCTTCGTCTGACAGCATGTTCTTCTAGTCCAATTTTGAAATGCATTTCACTGTTCCACCGTGTTCCGTTGCGACGAAGGGTCAAGTTCGCACAACAGCTGTCGGGTAAGTGATTGGCTTCTAGGAATGTTTTATAGAATCCTCCTCCAGATGAGCATACGGGCAACTGTACAAACGGGACAAATTCCACTGCAAAACCTGCCCTTGTTTTCTAGCGCACTTCACCTCACAGCTCAAAGATGCAACTGGCACCAGATCGGAGATGGCTTCCCATACGTCCTTGTCCGTGCGAAACATTCCAACCACCAGGTCGTGTCCTTTTAAGTGCCATAAACGAGGTGACAAGTTGCTGCTGCACGCACTAATTGTGATTGCGTTCGGTGTATGCGCGACGGTTGCACTCGCCGACCGTTTAATGTGCCGAAGATGGTGCAGGATGCAAAGTGCATTGGTTGCGTTTGTTGTTAAGTGTTGTCACCCGCCGCAGGCAATGGCACACGCTGATGGGGCGCACGAGCCGCAGCATGTCAGAGCGCCAGCAAACGCTCGACCGCATAAAGGAGCAATGGAGAAAGAGATTAAACAACAGCCTAACTAAGCTACGTTGGCATCGGGAAAAAGAAGTATATATGGATGGTACGCGAGCTGGCGAGCTGCAAAGTGCAGCAGCTGCCAGTGAAGGCGACGATGGCATGTCGCTTGAGGCTACGTATGAGATGGAAGAGACCACACGCCACAACGCCGTACCGTACTGAACGATCGATGAAACATCGCTAGCAGGGAAAATGAGATGCTTCATGATGGTGTGACGAGTTCGCTTCGGGCGACTATTTAAGCTGCTCAATAAAGCGTATTTCACCACGCAGAACAAACATTACCTACGTGAAATTTACACACCTTTAGAAACAAAATCTATCTTAAATTGAATAAAAAAGGCGAAAGTCTCACAAGCTCTAATAAGCTAAATCTTCAAAGGTTCAAGATTGATGCGACTCTGTGGGTGACTGAAGCTTTACACATTTATGGTTCTCTAAAAATTATCAAAGCAATCATTGCTATTTTAGTTTTTGCTTAAATCTTCATAAACCAATTTCATGGATCTTTTGAGAATAGACTCTTAGTTGAATGATTCGAACGACTGTTCATAGTTGAATCAAATGAATAATTCTACACGATATTCATGAATCTCCTGAAAGGATTTTTGCAACATCAGAGAATTATTCTCTATGAATTCTTTGAGAATTGCTGAGTCTTCAGACATTCATAAAACTTTGAAGATTTCAACCCTCAAAGTTCCCCAGTCTTCTTCACCTCCTTGGGAGCTTAGTGAATCTGTTCAGATTCGACTCATGATTCGAATTATTTGTCATTAGAGATTCAAACAAACGATTCTTTACAAAAAAAAAATAGTCAGACACAACACTTCTTGATTTCAAACCGACCTGCCTTTCAAACCAGTGTTAAGCAACTACCTTCATCGCAAGTAAATAGATTTCAATTTCGATTTAAATTGCTTCGTTTCGTCTGTTGCATAATTACAAGAACACTACTCCAATCGGAGACAACACACACGCTTATTATAATTTCATGGTTTGATGCACAATCAACTATCCGCCATGCCTGATGGTGCAAGCGTTCTAATACAGTGTTGTCGAGCACATTGCGGTGGCTTGAGACGAACCAACGGCAGACTAGCAACGCGGCCGTTGATTAGTTTCGTGAATTAGTTCCACAAGCTACACAGGGGCTTTAGATCAGCTGTGTAGCTGTAAGCATGTGTCACAAGCGCTTTAATTTAAAATGTTCTCACATTTTGCCTTGATTATCCGTGAAGTTTCCATCGATTGAGAGACACCAGCATGGTCTGAGCAACAACACACCGTGTGTACCTTGTGTCGCTTGCTTTGGGTAACAAAAGCACTCGCTGTGTGACATGTTTGTTTGCTCATGTTAATTTAATGTTACTATTTTGCTGTATGCAATTAAATGTAGCCGAGTTAATTAATAGTCAATCTGTTTTTTTTTCAGGGTCATCTTGACAGGGGTTTGCAAGCAAATGTACCATCCTAAGTTTAAATTTCTAACTTTAAAATATTTATTGAGGAAGCGAAATGTAGAAAGTTTCTCTTTTTTAAAACAAATTAAAGAAAAAAACATTATAAATATAAAAAATTGCACACGTAGCTTATTTCTTGCAAGATTGGATTTGACATACAAAAACCCCTGTAGGGTCCAGTTTATGGTTAAATTAACAGAGCAACAGGAAAAGCGCACTTAAAATGCAAAACAATTAAAACGAGCGCTCAGATGCATCGTTTCGAAATGGTACAAATTGTCATTTGAATAAAGGTACAAATTAGAATATCGTTCCCCTACCGTTCACACTGTGCATCCCCTCGTGAATGAGGAACCACAGTGCCCAGCAGGCACGTTACCTTTCCATTTCTTCCGCCAATAACCACCCTTCACTGGTGAAAACAAGCCCGTTCATTCAAAAGAAACGGCAGTCACTCCGACTTGGGTAAAGGAAAATGCATGAATGAATACCGGCAATATTAAACACAATTCCTCCCCCCCCCCCCATCCTTCCCTCTTTTCCCACCTTCCTTCCTTCTCCTATAATTCCTCCAGTCATGAAGCGCCATCGTACGAACGGGGATAATGATGAGCAGATTGAAAACTGATCGATGTGACGATCGAGCCACACAATGTAGTCAAAGTCGATGACGATCGGGCCCCGATTCGGGCGGATCGTTTGCGGCTTGATGAAAAGAAAAAAAAAGCCCCGATTGCATGTAGAGCGTCGATTAATCGAAAATGTAAACAAAAACCGTTCCACCTTCAACGCACGAAAATAAAAGAAGCTGTTTAATTAAAGTGAGAAATATTCATATTGTGGTGAGCGCATGCGGCGAAGATGCGGATGCCTTCTGGACCAGACTGTGTATGAGATTTTCCGTGTGAACCTACCTGCCTTCGAACGCTTGGCGAGGCGCCAGCTAGCGTATGTGTGTGTGTGTGTGTTTTTTTTTTTTTGTGCACCAAAATACAATTTGAAAATCATCATATGCTTTTGGGGTGAACAAAAAAGTACACACAGAAACGACGATGACCGGGATGAATGAAAGCCTTACGGCGATGGGAAAACCCCTGTATTGCATCCCCTGAAGGGGATGTGTGTGTGTGAGTGTTAGGGGTACCGCCGGGTCGATTGAATTAAATCGGAAATGATGTGGAAAAATTTAGCCAATTCTCAGTCATGCCAACCGTTGAATATGGGGGCCGCAAAGCACTTCCCTACCCCAGCAGTTTTCCCCATCAGTGCGAGTGTGGTGCTGCACATAACTAGTTCATAGTCAAAAAATGGCTTTTTTGGATTAGAAACGGTACCAGTAGGGCTAATGGGAAGGCGCCCCATCTATGGGTTTCTTTTGTTGCAACCCAGCAATAAGGTTGCTTCTTGGTGGCGTTCTCGACCCAAAAAAAAAAACCATGAATCAACAGATGTCCATCGTACATAATGAGGTGAACGAACCATGCAGATTACAATACGCCATGACCGGTCGGTTTTATCGTACCCATCAACAACAACAAAAAAAGCCAATTCTACCCTGATGTACCGCTCTCTAGATTAATAATCTAAATTTTTATCAAATTGGCAATTCATTTGTTTGGTTAAAGCATAAACATATCATCCCTTTTTTGCCATTAAACGAAAGGTTCGCTGGCGCTTGAGATGACCAGTCTTTTGCGAATGATGGTCCATTTCTTTTCTTTCGACCCGAACTTCTTTAACTCGTCAGGGAAAGCTTGCCACACAAAGTATCGACCGTCTTGTTGGGCTAGGTGGCTCACCTACAGCGGCGGCAATCGAAGCAGGCACTAATTTACAGATCGCGTCTGCAAATTAAACACGCTGCCCATCATTATCGTCTACTGCGGAAGGCGAATCTTTCACCAAAAAAGGGACCGAATCGAACCCTCCCCCCCACCTGCCACGGTCCAAACAAGCGCGCCGCCGTCTTTTGTCGGTCATCGTTGGGCGGTGGCGCTTTGGTGCTTTTACACCGCTCCGAAAACCCGAAGCCTTTTCGGCAGGTCTTAAACACATCGCGGCCCACCGCGTCACGGATAGAGTCATAAAACTTTGCTTTAAGCAACTGTCAAAATATTTATGGGAACGTTCCTGCCTTTCCGTCCCGCTCTACACACATCCCCCTCCTTGATGTTGTTGATGCCGGGTGATTTGGTGTGGCCTTGTAAGTTTGAGGAAACGAACCCTTTGGGGGAAAAAAAACAGCAATCTTATCCACACCGGGGGTAATCTTGTCGTGAAATTAAGCTTCGAATCAAAACCGGACCAAGGCACACTCGGCAAATGGCATAAATCATCATTTAAATTAAATGATTTTTTTTATTGCACCATTGCACCGGTTACCGACGATCACCGGTAAACATCCATTTGTCAAAACACTTGCACGAAATTTGTAGACGAGTTTGCTTTAAAAAGCAAAAAAAATCCCCAGGTTGATTTTTAGAGCGCCTTTTGATGCGAACTGAAACATTGCATCGACGCGGCGGCAAAACAGGCGGGATCACACGAACCCACCGGCACCCGGGGACGTGTGCGCCTTTTGTTGCAGATTATTACAAATTGCAACTTCAAATTAAATAATAAATGAATTCATTAAACTGTGATATTTCGCTGCGCCGGCGTAAAGGTGCAACACACACACACACACACGGTGCAAAAACTACATGCGCCACTAAAGCACTATCAACACGGCGTAACAACAATTGGACAAGCCACAACAGCATCGATCATGTTATTTATTTTTTCCATGCAACTCCACCGCGCGTCCGAAGTGCAGCTGGAGTGCAGGCCCCATCGAACCGGTGCATGACGCGTTTTATTAGTTCCCATCGTATCGTTCACTGTTCACGTGGGTACGAACCCGAAGCAAGACAAAAGTCACGAAAATGGACAAATAATAATCACATTTAATATTCGCTTACTTGCTAATTTTGTATCCACTGCCAAATTGAAGCCGAAACCATCGCAAAAGCGGTGAGTGTGAGCGTTGCAACACGCAGCGAACGACACTCGTCACACTCGTTTAGAAGGATTTTCTAAACGGCAATGAACAAAAAACAAAAAAACAAAAGCTCCGAAAATACTCGATGCCATCATGATTATTAAATTTAAATCTTCCTTAACTTCGGAACCATTAAACTGCACTGCACCAAAAAAAAAAAACAAGTTCATTATCCGTGCGATGAGCGAACCGAGAGGACGCAGGACTTACTAAAAGGGGCGAAAAGAAGCAAAAACAAAAAAACAAAGGCAACTAAACCCTCTTGCGCGATCCTCGCATTTTATTAACCGTCGATATTACGTTCTTGATGCACCCGAGAACGAGTAGTACGAGATGAAAAAATGAATAACTCACCGTAAGCCAACGTGCAAAACCCTTGAACGGTGGTGATGCCGGGTGGATAAAACTCGCAAAGGATGCCACGGTGTCCTGGTTTGCGTTCCAACCATCCCCTCCCACCCTGTACCCTTCCTCCTGTCCGCCGTCGTTGCCGACTGCGCGAAACAATCGATCGCGATGTTGTGATTAAAAATAATATTCACTCATTCTCTTTATCGCTCCATCCTCCGGTGGGTTCCCGGGCCAGAAACAAAAAAAAAAAGCTGCACACTTACTTACGTGCAGCGACGAGTGCATTACTGGTGTATAGCGGCCACGGTTAAGCTTTTACATCCCGGGTTTGCCTGGGATGTAGAAAAATTATACCCCAACGCTGCAAACAATAAGCCCCGCGTGGAAGATGTGCGCTTTGCTGTACGCTTTTCACACGCGAATCGTGTTGTCGCCCATTTCGTGTCCGCAAAAACAATCTCCCTCCCTTGCACCCATGGGACGCTCGAATCCGATCTCGTGTGATGGCGCGGCGCTGTATGCAGATTATCGTTTTCTACCCCTAAAGAACAAAAACATTATCGCATTATTCGGCGATAAAGCCGACTGGTCTGGGCCGTTCGTTCGCTAACATAATCAGTGCCCTCCCCATCGGTAACATATGACCTCGATATTTTGGGTTATTTCTACCCCTCCTTCCCTTCCTGTTGGTTGGCAACAAGGGGAGACAACGATTTTCCCACAAAAAAAAAAAAAATAAATAAAACAACCGCATGGTTCGACATCCTCCCACGAACGAGGACGCATATCGGTGTAATTGTGTGTCGTGTTGTCGTGCCAACCCTGGCAAAGGTTTCCCGCCCTATCGGGCTTTCAAATCTTACGCTTTCCTTTCATTTTATAATTACTTTTTTCCCCGATCGATGCCTCGATCATTTGCGAGCGATTGTTGCGATGATCACGCGCTCAACCTTTACGTTTCAATTTGGGTTTTTCGGGATCGGTGAGCAGCGGATTTAATTTCACGTTTGACGATATTTACTTACCGAAGGATTTTTCGCGCCCTTCCGGCTCGGCGGGTTCTGTGAATTGAAATGCGAGAAGAAAGGAAACAGCTTTAATATCGCAACGCAACGAAAGTCAACAGAACGGGCGGGAAGAGAAAAAAAACCAGATCATACAGAATAACATACGCTCGATCGAATCACTGGCCGGAGCAGCACTTGGTGGTAATTTGTTTTTTCCCATCCGACCATCCATTCATCCATCCATCCACAGCCACAACCAGATTATCGTCCAACGGGCAGCGAATGTTGCGGCGCATACTGCAGGAAGTACCAAATTATCGTAATTATCGTCAACAATACGACGGTAACAACCGCGCGCGCGCACTCTTGCAGCTCAAACATCTCGTCATCAATGCCGTGTCTGCTGGCACCCGGGGATGTTGCTTTGCGCGCGGCCGGTTCGGTTGCCATCAGGGCTGGTCGCCCGTTGGACGATCTCGATTCCGCGTGTACCGCTCGCCATCGGGAGCATATTCAAATATTAAAACGAAACGACCCGAAATCTCGTCCGATTGGGCGACCCGATGGCAGTGGCGTAACGGAATTGGGAGAAAAAAATCGTTTCAGAAATTATTACTATCCTCTTTGCACCGGAACACACAGCACAGCACACCTATCCCGTTCTGTATCAAGATCATGTTTCCAACGAAACGAAATCCCCACCAAAAACCCTCTTCCCGAAGACACCGTAAAGCAGACTAATCTCGCGTCAAACCGAACACTCCTGTCCCTGCGTGAGAACGCAAACAGAAGCAATTTCCTCGGGTATGCCCCGAGACATTCAGACTTCTTCAATGGATTCTATCATTCCACCACATCTCATCCCGCTTCATCACCAGCAGCCTGGTCGGAGATAAATGGTGATGATGATGACTCGAATCAAATTTAAAATTTGAATATTCAACTCAAACTCGGGGGGACTGAATGTGTTCCTGCACGGACCGGGTGATACCCGGAGAAAAATTGGGCAACGGACGAATGAATTTCTGGCACGAAATTGAAGCGCCTTTGGGATCAGCGCCACGATCGAGATCTCGCCACAACACTGGACAACCAACAAGATTAATACGCTAATTCCGCGCGGCCGCGATTTACAGCGTTTGCGAGCAGGCCCTGATGATGATGCTACCAGCTCGGATGCCCCCATCGAACAGTGCCTAATTTCGTCCGGACCAACCGGACGAAACGGACGGATGGAAGTCGAAGTCGTATGGGGACTGCAATTATTGGAATTTTACACCTCTAATTTCACGGAAGCTCACCAGTTTCACGTTACCGCGGGAGTTGGACTCCCGCGAGGCGACCGATCGAGATAAAGACCTTCTTCCGAGACGCTTTCCCGTCATCATCCCCTGCCAACCCCGGATCCCCATCACGAGGTGGGAAATAAATAATCACACACCGGTGGGAGCAAAATGGAAATGAAATTAAAATGAAGCCACTCATCGGAGGGGGGGTGCTTCTTTCCATACCTCCCGTTTGGGGAGGAGGGGGAGGGGGTGCCCGAACTTCCCGGGCTGGAAATGATCATCAGTCATTTTTTGTGACCGTGGTTAACGTCTGTTTGAATCACTCACAAACACATCGGTTGTGTTGTTAGCGCCAAATTAACATACGGATTTTACGGGGCGCGTTTTTATTTTCTCCCGCTTTGCCGAATGTGTACGACAATCCGAAGGCGACAAATTAACGACCCGGGGCCAGAGCGACACACCTGAGCGACCAGCAGAGCCACGAGGATCTTATCTTTGCCGGTGATCGGGTTTGCCTTGGCCGCCGTCGTCGGACAGTTTTGAATTGGCTAGATGCGTGCGTGGCGTTACGACATCCGAAAAAGGCGACCGCAAAACGGAAACACGACAGCCCCTCACCCGCTTCCTCCCCCGGGAGTACAAGCGGAGGGTGCAATTGTTACGACTTTCGGTCTTCGGGCTGGACTGGTTTTATGAGCTTGTAATAATTTCTTCCACGCCGAGGATCAGGTGGATTGCGTGGCGTTTCGCGCGTATACCTATGCCCTCGACTAAATGGGGTGTGCATGTGTCCGGGCAATCTGTTCGACGGATTTTGTGGGTTACAAATTTTATGCGTTTCTGAAACAACGACAATGATAAACGACGGCGAAGTGAGAAAAGTGGAATAAAAATTGTCAAATAGTACAAGCAATTATTTTAACCACCGTTCCGTGCCGGAAAACACTAGAAGCCGAACGGGAGGTGAAAGAGAGGGGCACGAAAGAAACACTGTCCGTGAAGACATTGGACCCCGAAAGTGGAAATCTTCCGCCGATGAGTTTCTACTAACCTACCCACCGTGTGGGACTGGCATTGCGGGCTTCATCCCTTCGTCACCTGAACTTCATTTCAAGTTCATCCGGGAACCTCCGGCCAGTGTCACCAATCGTCACATCTCGAACTCGAAGTTCGTTGCGATCAGACAGGGCCATAATTTTTGGGCCCCCTTCATCACCCCACCAACCCCCCGTTTTGTTTTCCCGGGTGTGCGTTTTCTTTCATTTTGCCAGCTGAGAAAATCCCTCTCGCCATAATTGATGGCAAGATGGAGTGAGGGCCCTTCCTTGTCCCGTGTCGCTGCTCATTTGAATGTCACCCGGGTTTTCGTTCCGGCACGATGACAAGACCCACACCAAAGGCAGGGGGAGTGGGAAGGAGGAAGTTCTGAGGGTGAAAACGTAATTATGTGACAGCACGAGATCATTATCAGCGTGCGGGTCCAAAACACAGCGGCGTAATTACGGATATGTTTACTTGTTCACATCTTTTTTATCTTCCTTCGCAGTTCGTTGTTGTCTAACCGATCGGTTGTAATGACATGCAAAAGTGTTGCAAGAAGTGATCATTTTCGACAGCTTGCTCTAAATTAACTTCCAACCGAAAAATAAGGGAAAAAAGAACTCCAATCCTCATGACAATGTCAACAACAAAAAAATGGACCATTTTTTGCGGTTTTAATACAAAAAAACAACAAAAACAAAACACTTTAATTGAAATGTAACGAAAGAAAAACAAACACGAAAAAATTGTTTTACATTTTCTCTGCTCATCCTTCCGTGCGTTGCTACACCCCCACGGGAAAGTATCGTCTTGTGTGGGCCCGAAATTAAATGTGTGTGTGTGTGTGTTTTTTTTTATTTCTATGTAAAACTATCTTCACCATTCCATAACTCGCCTCATCTTCTACGAACCGAAAAACTCATCATTTGATTTATATACAGCTGTGAGTTACAACCAAAAAAAAAAAACAAAACACACAAACAACAACAAAAAAACCACCTTCCAATATTCGTGTCTGACGTTTCACGTCGCACCTTGACAAAACCTGTCCCAAAGAAGCCACCGACACGTAGAACGTAGGGGGAAAAGAATTAAGCGACCAAAACGCGATCAAGACCGAAGGCGCTAACCGGTGAACGAAACGCTTTGGCAAACAATCCGAGACAGGCAGAGAGAGAAAGAGAGAAAGAGAGAGAGAGAGAGACTAAATTAATTTTTATTATTTTTTATTCATTACTTTATTTATTGTTAAGTCATTGTGGCCGCACTGTGCGAACGGAGAGCGGGAGATGGTGCGGGCTGCATGTATGCAACAATTCCTCCCCTTTCCGTCTCCCTTTCTCAACACCCCCTTATCGCAAGGGGCGTACGTTTTATCCAACCTGCTGTGCAACAGTTATGCATGTTTAACTAGCCATGGTGCATTGCGGATTGCATCGACTGAGACTAAACCGACACCGTTTGCGGCAACACTTTGGGCTGCACTTTGGTGCGAATCCAGCAGCAAGATGGGTTAACGATGGACGATGCGGTGCGGGGGGGGGGTGTGGGTATTTAAATTAACCGTCCCTTCCTGCACGAGGGATGAGCTTCTTATTTTCCGAATGTAATGTGAGTTAATTATCGTTATTTTTGCTCGGCGGCGCTTTCGCGTCATTTAGCAAAAGAACCCCCACGGGTGAGGAAGGGTTCCATGAAGCGGTGGTGGGGGGGAAAGGATGTTGGTTGAAGGTGGGGCTTTCTGTTTTCCCCTTGCCAACGTTACGGTAGCTCACGCAGTGCCGCGAGCGTGCTGCCGAGCCGAGAAAGTGTTATGTTTGTTTAAGAAGACGCGGCTAATAATGGCGAGCGGGATAGTGAGACCCCTTTCCATCTAGACGCACACTAGAACACGAACAGCCTGTGGAACGAAGCAGTAAAACAGTCTGACCCCGACTCGCCGTACGTGCAGCACTGTTGTTTTCTTGTCTCTCTCTCTCTCTCTCTCTCTCTTTGCGCTGTCATAACGATATTTTAATTGCGCCCCCAGTAGGACGATGGGTTTTTTTTCCCTCCCGATGGCAGCAGCAAAGGCATGCAAATGATATGTTAAGCGAGTGCAGCATAGCGTGAATGATGCGTCCCTGATGCTCGCACCCAGATAGGTTGAGCTGTATGAATTTTAAACGGTTTAGATTCGAATCAAAATCTGACACTCCTCTGGGTGCTCGCTAACTAACGAAATGGTAATCGCGCACCGAACGCAGAACACCCCACAAACCGGCAAGCTAATTGGTTACCGTGGGGGTTGTGCGTGGAAAAACATTTTCCTTGCCACAAGATACAATCAATTTTTGGCTCGGTGAATCTTTATGGGGACGATTCCCAAAACAAGTGGTCACTGGCAAAACATGCGGTCGCCTTTAACTACCCTCGTCACCTGTCAGCCGTGTGGCAGCGGTGTCCATCAATCTGGGAGTCCCGTACATGCATCCCCCCCTGTTCTTCATTCCTCAAACCCCCTCTCGAACCACACACACACACACAGTAAAACGAGGTGGAATGTAAAATTTATTGCTCATTTAGACTCGGGAAAAGCGCAATAAAGTTTCATAAATCAGAATGTTACAAATTGCACAGCAAACGCATTGTCGCAACAGGCGTACCGTAACGAATCATATCCTTCGCCTCCCCTAAAAGGCCTCAAAAGGACAACAAAAAAACCACGCTACACACACACACACTTGTTGAAAGTTTTCCCACGACGTTTGATGACTCTTTCCAGCGCTCGCTTTAAATCCCCCGTGGAGTGTGCCCAACCTCATACGGCACGTATGGGGCGTGATCCTTGCCATACACCACGCTATTTAAATAACAATCATCACCACCGAGAAGGTACTCGAAGGGGGGGGCACAAGGATAATATATGCACCCCTTCGATGGAGTTGGGTGCGAGTATTCACTCTCGTCGATCATGACGATTCGCCGGGAGTTGCTTCCGGGTTGAATTTTCACATCATCAAATCAAATAATAATAAAAAAAAATATATACGAACGGCACTCAACATCGAATTCCTTTCAAGGTTCTTTTTTTTTTGGTATAGGGATCTTGTAAGGAAGGTTTCCTTTTTCTCGAGGAAAAAATAATTCAAAAAAGTGTCCCCTTTTTCCAACCAAACGAAAAAAAAAAACCTGTGGAATGAAGTTCCATAAGCTCTAGACTACGCGTGCAGGTTGGGATGGTTGGAAAAAGGAGTAAAGAACATTATTGCCTCGATTGCCGGGGGTAACTTAACATAATAAACGATTTCTCAATTCCGATGATACGCCGTACGGGAAATACGCAATCACGGCCATTCTTTCGGTCACCCGAGCACCGGGGGAAACCCCTCCCGGAGGTGGCTGCCGTCGCGTCATCGGTTTGCTAAATAAATCAAAGGGTTGTTTTCGCTTTCGGTTGTTTCCCTCTATTTTGCACCCCTTTTTTACTGCAGCAAACCCACCCAATATTCGGCCAATGTTCACATCCTTGTGAGCTGCCTTATGCACTTGAGCATGAAAAGAAGCGCAACAACAGCGGGAGAAGAAAAAAAAAACACTTACGTGATCTCGAAACGCAACTCCACCCGGTGCTTCAAAAAGGACTTGCCGTACTTCCTTCAGCGTGCTGGTTTATCCTTTTTATTCCCCTCTGCTTCTCGGGATATAATCGGTCTGATAGGTGAAGAGTGTCACAGTACAATAAAAAAAACAGGAACGCAACCGCACCAACTTAGTTACCCAACAAGCACACACAACACCCAGGATTGTTGCGGATGTTTGCTGTTGCTGACACGAGCCAAATCGTCAACCGTCAAGCGTAAAGGGAAGCGGAATATCCTTTCGGGTGCGCCGAGAAAACACACAACCACAGAAAGGGTTCTGCCAGCAACCCTGGCGAGGGACAGGAAGTCTTTAAGAAAACAAATCCCTCATTTCTCAAGACCATCGGCACCCGTGGATCGTTTGTCGAGTGACTTTAAAACGATTATTTGATAGACTTGTCTGATGATTTATATTGCCGGCATTTGATCGGCACGTGGATGTACCACCAGATTCACCCTTTTCGTGTGCTATACCAATCAACAAACCAGACAGGGACATATGTTGTACAACAGCAAACCCCAACTTACCTGATTCTTCCGGCTTCTCGTACGGTGGCGATTCATCACCACCGTAAAACTGGCGGTACAGCGAATGCCGCGAGGATGCTTTAAACTTTGACATACTGAAATCGACCGCACTGTCTGCGGCTTTCCCAACAATCAGCCCCGGTTCGGGTACGGCACGGTTCGGTTCTGGGTCTGGCTGGTGCGTTTGGTACGTCTCGAAGCTACCGGAACGGTGCAGCTGACGGTACTGCAGGTGATGATGGTGGTCTACGAGGGCCACTCCATGCGAACTTCTCGGAGCAACCAAAAGCGGCATAATCAGAACACGACACGATGTCGCGATCGGTTGCGTCCTTTCTTGGTTGTTTTTTTCTTTCTTCTTTGCTTCTTCCTCAGGACGAACTCGACCACCAACACACGCACAATATTGATTACCTTCCTTCGCTCACTTATCACTATAATTGTCACACGAGTTTTCGCGGCATCATCATTATTATTATTATCGTGAACTTGCTCCGCCGGCCAGTTTTGGAAGCAACACACGCGCGGGGAACACCGTTTGCAGGACACTGTTTGGGCCACAACGCCCAATTAGTGTCGGCTGGTAAATGGTGCTGCTTTGATGTCTTTATAATTCATTCATTAGCACTGCGAAGTAAGCGTACACAGAACCGTAAATATAATGAGATCTTCATTTGGTTAATATTTACATCAATCACAATTACAGACATTCGCGATGATATCTTTCGCTGTGTCTTTAGGTGCTCATTTGTGCCTCCGAGTCACTAAGTCATCGCCAAACAACAAAGCAACAAAAAACCAACATACAACGCAAACATAAATTCGTGGCAGGTGACTCGACCCAGGACGGCAAGGCTGTTGACCGGTTAATCTTGCGGTAAGTCCTCGCGGCTAACCTCACCCAAAGCAACCAACAAATTCCGGCGCACACACCTGCTCTTCTCTCAGATTGATTAGCATACGCAGCATAGCACGAAAGGACACGTTCCACGTCGTGGACACGCCTTCTGGGTAGGCTTCGTCCTTTATCGCACCAGTACGATCTTGATGTTCCTTAATTGTTCCGCTTGTTCCATTGCGCTTCTAGTCCCGTCGACTCGGGTAAAACATAACAAACGGCTGTGAGGGACAATTGAGACACACACACACACGCACGCAGGAGACACGGATCTGGGTGACGATGGTTTCATGTTTTTTTTTCCCGGTAAGACTTTCCAAATAGCTCTAGCTTCTTGTACCGATCGTCGTCATCGGTGATAAGCATCGAACGAGGCACGTCGTGTAAGCAGAACAGGTTTATTCATCATCGTCAACGTTGCGCGTTATCAGCGGTGAGGGCTTACGTGGTGCATGTGTCACAATCGAACTTGACTTTATCAGTCGATTTTGTATTCCAATAAACAAATTACCGTCACATCAAACGAAGGTACGGCGATCTAATGAAGGCGCCCCTCCCTCACTCCTTCCGTTAACCATAAACCCCCCCCCCCCCCCATCCTCCTCTTTCCTTTTCTGAAGAAGTGTACAAACCCCCGAAGGCTAAACCATAAATAGGGGATGATGGGGTTGTATGCAACGCGCAGCATGCGTTCAAGAAAATTATCGAAAAACACCCGAGCAGAATTACGATTCGATTACGGCCGATGATATAATAACCACACACACACACACTACACGTACACGTGAACATTCACCAAAAAAAAAACAACGATTTTCAACAGCTCTTTTTTTTCGGGAAGGAGCAAGCGATCGTGAGAAAACGGAAGAAACGTGTTAGGAAACGTTTTGTGTGTAGATTTTTTCGCCAAACGCCAACCAAACCATCAAACTCAGGCATGAGCGGAACACGAAGAGAGCGTGTGTAAGTGGAGTAAATTTTGCATAAAGAATTAATAATTGATCAATCTAGCAACAAACCGATATTTTGATCAACTTCACACCCATTCTTTTACACACCCCCCACATTGCTACCAACCACCCCCCTGGCGAATGTTTGCCTTTCTGCGCTGACAGAGTGTTTGCCGACGTGAGAAAATATGATACGGCGGAGGTTAAAAAAACCACTCTGAGCAGAGCATCAATATTTCTTTCTGCTTTAAATCATTCTCGCCCTATTAATCGATTAGTGCCGGTCCACCCCGGGAGGGAAGATCCAGAACAGCCCGGTAACAGACCGGAAATCGCCGGAAATCAACGGAACTGGTGTGCCGGGGCCTGTGTCCAATAATTGTGCCACTCTTGCGATGGGTCTTGCTGCAACCGGGTCGAGAATCGTCCGATTGGCCCCGGGAACGTGTTGGATGAACACACCTTGCGAGAGGGTTCGTCGCCTGCTCAGCATCAAATTTTCAAACACTTGATCGCTCATTTTCGGGATAGATTATTTCAATGCCATTAAAACAGTATTGGGGGCCACTCGTGCGGAAGTGTTGAGCGATCGTGGTCGGATTATGCGAAAGCACCTTCCCCTTCTTGCCTGCCCTAGCTGCAATACAGTTTGCTACTTGATCATGTTTCTCATCTCCCCGTTAAACAGTGGAAGTCCTCACTTCATATTATCCTCATCTTTTTCATTCTACCATTCACGTTCGGCTCTTACAACAACCACGTGCTTTCTTGTGGTGGCAAGCGATTCCTAGGCGTACGCTGTTTCCCATCGCCAGCGCAGGCCACCTGCAGGGTATGTCCGCGTGGAGAGATTCCACCGTGGCATAATTGATGGCAATTATTCTAATTTATAATGTTTCATAATAATTGTTTCCCAAAATACAAAAACAACCGTTCCGCAGGCCGGAGTGTACGACGAGGATGCCACCAACCGCCAACAGACACACACACACACCGGACATAGTTACCACGTATGTTAATGCTGAAACATTTCATTCACGAAAATGGACCCGAACGTTGAAGGGACTAACCGGGGCCCGTCGATTACGTCCCGATCGGAGCCTCATCTGACCCGACGAGGTGAAAATTATGAGCTTCGATACAAATCGCGGGTCAAACAACATACCATTCTTCGGTCCCTTCGCTCCATCCACCCCAACGTTAAGGCGGTGATGATTGGCGTGTTGGCAAGTTTTGTGTGGCACTGCGTTATGGGATGAATTTATGAATGCGCCGCCGTTCCCAAGCCGACAAACCGGGCGGATCGGACCATGGGGCCAGGTGGAAGTCGCCCGTTGAAGTTATTATTTATATGCGTTTAGCGCAGGCAGAAACAGTGCCCCTACACCCGGGGTGCCCGGGGACCACCGCGGCAAACCTGAAACACCCCGCGGGTTATGGTGTTAATTGAATTAATTATAAAGAGAGCCACAACCGGGCGGGTTGCCGCGGTCCGCCAGTCAATAAGTGCATTAATTACGGTATTGAGAGGCAAACGCATCCAACGAATGGGAAAGCAGCAACAGCGTTTGGGATCGTTCCCAAATTAAAATGTAGCCCAACACACACACACAGTAGCTAACGTTCGGGTTCTTCGCCCGGTCTGGTTTTGATTAAATATTTCGAGAGCCAAATTTAGAACTCGACGAGATAAAGATCCTTTTGCTACTTAATCTAAACGCACGTACAGATATGAAGCGCGTGATGGGTTTTATCAACATCATTTCCCAAGCTAAACTTCTCATTTGTTTTCTACCACTTTGCGGAACAGAGCACAGGGGTATGGAAAGTTTGCACCGCCTGCCCCTCCCCCATTCGGGTTTCGTCCCCAAGCCACAAACGAACGCACAGTTTTAATCCCGCAAACAATCAAACGAATTAATCAATCACCAACCCTCGGCGTGGTGTGATAAGCATATGCATTCATTGAGTTGCCAATGAGCAGGCGCTTCTGGGCTGTTCATGGTACGCCAGCTATCGGTGGCCGGGATTAGAGCCCATTTAGATAAGCAAAAATCCCCAAAACATAACCCCATTTCTCGCATTCCTCGGACGCCCCGTTGGCACTCCGATGTACTTGTGTTTATTTTTTGCCCCGCATGACGATGCCATGACAAGCATGGACATTTCCTCGAGAGACTCTTGGGTGAACCTTGGGAATGGGGTGTCTTTTTCTTGCACCATTTCGACCAGCGTTTGAAGCGTTCTTCCCCGAAAGTGTCGATAAATCCTATTCGTCAATTCAAGCTGGCGAGCGTGCAGCAGTAGATTAGATGCGCGGTCCAAATTTTCGCTTCTCATTATGACACTTTTTCGCCCGGTTTGCCTTCTACGAACAATGCACGAAATTTACAAGTCACGGTGCTCATTACACTGTTTGCAGGCAGTGTGTCAGCAGTGGCTTATCACGAACCGTGCGCAGGGAAGTGTGTATTATAGCTTCTTGTTTTAACATTTTTCATTCGTCTTATCGGGTTAGGGGTTTTTTTTTTATTTCGTAGGAGATGTCTACAATAGACCTCATTCGCAACATCGTTGTGATTATGTGGATGAATAATATTCGTTTCGTGTTTCAACCGGAAGCGGTGTGCAATATTTTCATACGTTAATTTTTTGTTTCATTAGCCCAATAATTCCCAGGGGAGCGAACTCTTGATCCAAATAGCAGAAAGTCTAGAAGGCCTTCTAGAAATGTTTATTTTCATTTGTCCATTTTCAGAACTCGAGATATCTTTAACACAATTAAACTATAGAAATCTTTCAACAAATTCAATTATCACCATTCTTTTAATCATTTTATGACAAAATTAAATCAATTTTGACTCAACCACTAAATTTAGAAATTTTAGATGATTGATTTTAGATTCCTTTCTTCGACTAATTGTTTTATTTCAAGCCTGGCCACTTAGTTTAATAAATTATAATAGTATTTGTCATAATATTAAGTGGTAAAGATTCTTGTTGTTTGACATATTAAAATTAAGTTTAAGGATTTGGGAAGAATTTGCACTTGATGCACATATAAAAAAGTGAATGATTTCAGCGACATTGTGTACGAGTTCCCTGCCACCCTGCGGAGAACTCAGCATTGTTTCATCTCTTGTTGCTGTTCTATTATGCATAGCCTAAATTTGACAACGTTATCAGCTAATTTATAACGGCCTCTAAGAAAACAGCCTGCGTCATACCGCGGCGAAAAAACTTTACATGGTGAAGCACTTTGTAGCCGTACCCGATGTGGTCGATCTGGCATCTATAATATCTTGTCCCATTTGGAGAAAAGGCCATGTTGGCAAGTAGAAGTCTTGTTCTAAGCACCCGACAACAGAAGTCACCGTAAAATGCAGCTGTAGCTAAAGATGAAGATCGAAGGCAAAGGGATCTCTGAGTTCTCCGTGTAAGATGAAGCATTCTGCCAAACAGTGAAGAAGTATCTAGACAAGTTGGACTTTGTTATGCGAAAGTTGTTACCAAGACCAACCGCATCTGACCAACAAGCAAACTCTTAGAAGGAGAGACTGAAGGTGCTGATGGAAATATCCTTTCAGAGGATTCGGTTAAGGATAACGTTTTAGCTTATTTTTTTGGTAAAAAAAAAATCTAAATTTTACTTTGTACATATTTTTAAACCATAGTGAGACAAAGATAAAAAATAGAATGATCAGCTAGCCTCCGAACTAAGACTAATACATAAAATCTGCATAGAATAAAAACGGAACATGTGGATCTTCGTAGTCATAATTTAGGTAAATCTTAACACGACAGAGGAATCCACATCTCGGAAATCCCTAAACTTAGCAGCCATGAACCGTTGCTATGGTAGCATAAGGAGTTATAAAGGGCTTAAACAGGCCTTGTCAAATGTCAAAATTTATACAACACGCGGTCATCGATTAAAATTGACACCTGATTCATCTGCACAGGCCGGCCCTTTACATTCATTGCTCCACTTCCACTTGTCACAACCAACCTGTCATCCGCCTGACACTGATAACACCGATGCGGCTTTTTAACCAAGGCAAAAGATCACCAATTTCTTCTCTTGTGCGCAATTGAAAGATGGATGGGGATGGACTGGTATGGAACGCCGTTTGAACTAAACCGTATCGAAATAGAACGCACGAACCACGGAAGACGGTGCTGTGTGTGCTTATCTACACCGGTGAAGGGCGGTATTCAAATAAAAAAAAACCCACCTTGCCCCGCCAATACCTTCTTGCAAACCGTTGTGTACCAATTTCTACACCGTACTGCGTTGCGTTGTGTATGATTTGTGGCTATCAGCGAAGATAGATGATAAGGTCGCAATCGGGAAGTTTTAAAAATACTTGTCATTGCAATATCCACAGGAAGGGGTTTTTATTTTTATTACGGCCCTCGCCTCTTAAGCTCCAACATCTTAGCCAATTGATTGATTTATACCACCACCGCACAAGACGTGCACAGGCCGGCAAACTATTTATGGACGGGCACAATTAGACCGAGAACCGAGTTGTTCTCGGAGGGGTTTTATTTTCTACCAATCATGCCTTTTTGCTACACGCTGTAGCGCTAGCGCAAGGGATAAGGGATACACTGAACAGTCTAGCATTGATTAGGTTCGTCTCGAACGGAGTTCCTGTTTGCGGAAAGTTCGTGTATTTTCACACCTTTTCTTGCCCCCTTTCCAACAGCTCGATACTATTCCTGGCGCGTTGATAACCTTAACGGCATAATTTGTCACTCCCGGTTGTCCCGCCATTACATACAACCGGGCTGTCAAAGATAAGCGTGCAACAATTATCAATTAAAGTTCAATCCATTACATCATTTGTGTGTGCAGTGCGCTCTACAAAACAAGCAGAACGAAAATGTAGAGCGAACAAAAAAAATCCTCCCCTTGACACAACACCGCAAGGCTCAAACTATTCAAATGATAATTCAAATTTTACGTCAACTTGACAGCTAACAAGCAACACCCCGTGGGGGTATGAAATAACCCTCTCTCTCTCGCTCTCTCATCCTCTCCACCGTACCCTTCAGACACTTGCTGCGCCAAATGGAAATGGGGGTTAAAAAAAACAGCACAGAACAACCTCATCGGAACTTATGTTCGTACTCTGGGCCCGTTCGCCGTAAGAACGTAGAACCGTGTCTCATCGATTTACCCAATCGACAGCACCCAAGGTGACTGGTGGCGGTAGGGGCAGCGAGATGAGAAAAAGTGTTAAACGTGAGCCAAGGAAGGGAAAGCCTGCTGATAAGAGACCGTTTGCCGCACCTTGAACGCGCGCGGGAAAGAAACGTGTTCGCCAGTACTTTCGTTTGCCACCTTGAAAAATGTAATCGATATCAATCGCCGAACCAGGTCGTGCTGGTGGTGCCCTGCTGGAGACCACCGTCTGTGGCCTTCTTAATCTTGCGCCGGGTCGCCACATGCCGTAGCTGATGTTTGCGTACACGTTTGATACATTGTGACGGAGCCTAGGAAGAAAGGAAAAGGCAAGACCCGGGAATGTCTGATGCTGCATATGAAGTCAGGTTGTCGCTTCCAGGCAGAGAAAGACCGGAAGATGTCGGCGAACGGGCACAAGCAGCAAAGGGGTAATCGTTGCCGAAACTTTACTCGGAAAGGTCCATTGCTCCCAAGACATTAGAGATCTGCTCCAGATGTTGGTGCGTGCGTACTGCTCCAAACTTCCGCCATCGAAGGCATCTCCGGCCCAAAAAAAAAAAAAAACAAATTCATCCCAACAACCCGATGATGCTGTTCCGTTCCTTCGAATCATGAAACTCCAGATAATGAGACGAGACTCCCGAGCACGCGGTGTCTATGTTTGCGTGGGCAAATAGCGTGGAAATGTGGCCATGGAAATGACGTCCATTCGGGAAAGGAAAGAAAAGACATGCCGCTGTCGATGACGTACATGACATCCGTCCACTTCCTTCCCAAATCTTCGCCCATTACGGCCGGAGTTTTTCGAGGGAGACGGACATGAATGGAAAAGAAGGAGCGCATAGGGACAGAATGGGGAAGGGCAGAACCATCCCTCCGGCTGTTTGCGTGGATTTTTCTGACGCTTGCTTCACGGCGGCATCCCAAGCACACTCGCGCCCTCCAACCGGCCGAATAACGATTGTGGCCGGAGGGTTCACTCGCCACTTGAATGATCTCTCTCGCGCTTCCATCGTAATTCTGGTCTCTTTACCCTGGCGCTTTTAACGGCCCCGAACCGTGTGCAGCCGAAGAAAGTAAGTGTGCCGTCGGCGACGGATGGCGTTTGTGGGTTGGGGCTGCCAGTCCTAGGAAGAGGCTCATCGTAATCATTAGCCCTCTGCCTTAAATACCGCAGCGCGTTACACTACCAAACAAACACGTCCACAGTACGGATGGACTGTTGGCGTTGGTTTTGGGCACTCTTTCGGTCGGAAGACGACCAAAGAAAAACAACATCGATGTCTCAGTCATCTTCGTCCCCCGGTTTGCGGCGGAAGACCAACCATTTCCCGAACCGTCCCCATAATTTGCTCCCCCATTTCTCCCACCCCTTTCGGGAGGTTACCTACAAAGGCTGAGGGAGCTGACAGGCTCTAGGATGTTAGGGTGCAGACAGGTGAAACGAAACCTTCTCGGGGGCACCCGGAAGGATTCTTGGCAGGCGTAGGAAATCATGCGTGACGAAACGATGACGACAAAAACCGCAAGATGGAAAAAGGAACCGTTTTGTCGATCGATGAAAACGGAAGTCAGCTGATTGTGGCCACCGGGAAGGCTGATGGGAAAAGGGCAGCAGCGATACGATAGTAATGCGAGCCAATGTTTTCAGGGGGGGGGGAGGCCTTGTGTGTATTTCTGTCGGTGTGGGTGTAGCAATTATTGCGGTAGGTTATTTTACCCGGAGGTCAATCAAGGCGTGCTAGCGTAGTGGCGTACAGGCGCTCGAAAGATGCTCTCATTAATTACTCCCGGGGCGTGATTCAACGCAGAACATGTTGGCGGTGGCTGGTGCCGTGCTTTGGGCAGATCGATATTTCCGCTTTCCGTCAGTTGCGTCCAAAAATAGGCTCAGTATGAAACGCTGATAACATGGCTGAAAGAAGCGCCATGCACTAAAGCAACACATAAAATAACGACTCTAAAGACACTTTGCAATTATTCCCACATTGACAGTTAATTATTCCAGCAAAAAAGGTGTTTACGGGGCGCAGGAAATGTTCACAACCCCAGCAGGTGACAACACTTGAAGCTGCACTAAACGCTCTCGCTCATCTCTGGCATTACAGCGGCGCTCATCAACATTTTAAATTGTCGCACAGCAAGACAAGATTTACACAAAGAATGAAACACATTTATATGCCGCTTATGTAGTAACACTTGTTTTTTTTTATGTTTGTTGCTGGTTATCTGCTTTACCATTCAATGCAGTGCGCACCAAGCAACACAAACAGGTGGATGGAGATGTGGCAGGCAGGTGAAATTCCGGCCAAGATGCTTGAATAGCTGCATAAATCAGCGCACCACATTTTGTATCGGTGAAATACAGTTCCCAGCAACAACTTTTCACAACTGTTCCACATTTTTGTCTCTTATCTAACTCGGACGGAAGGGAGGACGCTCTTGAGGATTAATCAACAAAACAAAACACTTTAAAACGGCCAATACGAACATCATTAACGGCTAGGGCACTCGACCCGACCAAAGGCACTAGATAATGATTTGCTATAACAACATAATTACCCAAAAAGCGGAGTGTTTAAAGCAGAAAAATACAGGTCTGTGTAACATAATAAGCTTGCACCGGTTGCTATGTTGGATGGATCCACTTTGCCGACGGCATTTCACTTCTACGCGAGATAAAATGTTTCAGCAGGCTGTTTTTTTGTTGCAGGTTGTAAAGTCATGTATCAACGATTTATGTTATGCGTTGTCAACGAAAAAACCATCCCGTCCGGCGGTGGCTAATCACACATTTGAATTCCAGGTATTGGAGGTCGCTCACATGTAATCTGATTCACGTAATTCACGCTTATCGCGCTAACCGCTCGGTACGTGATGAACTAATCGCACACAGGTGTTGCATGCCGTGGCACATTCGCTTATCATTATTACCTTTCGCGTTTTAATTCAATAACTTTCCCACACATTTTTCACTCCAATTTCCGTTCCGTGTCACCCGAAACAGGCAGCTACAAACAACACAAACCAACGGGCCATTCTCACTTTAGATTAATCCTGGGTTTTACGGGTTCACTTCACCAAACAATTCATGAAGATTTTGCAATATTATCTTATATCGCTCACTGGTATCACTTGCGATCTGATTGATCGACCGAGTGCAGCACATGGAAACGTTGTCACACTCAGGCGAAATCACGCACGGCATTGGTTGCGTTCCCGTTTTGTGTGGGAATCCAAAAAAAACCCTCCACGGCACGTTCGTTATACACCGACCAGCAACACATCGATGACACACCGGCAGATCTCGTATCCGCTTCCGACTAGAGATGGGTGTCAATTCCGGTATCGATACGACCCGCGATAGGTCACGCTTTTCACCATCCGTGAGGGCCGGCGGGGTGTGTGTGTGTGTGTGTGCACCTGCTTCACCTGGTCCGGGGCTGCGGAATGTTTTCACAGACGGGACTTTACTTTACTTGGGCTCCACCAGCCACGGTCTCTGTTTGGCGCTCGGTACACGGGCCACTCGATCCGATGGCCATTTGTTCCGCACAACGGCACACACCGGTACACGTACACCCGAACACCCCACACCGCGTACGACGGATCGCGATGGCTCAAAACAAACCGCGTTGGTTTTTGCGGATATCACTAAATTCGTCGATGATCTTTCAGTTCAGTTCAATACCGACTGCCGCCTGGAAGATCTGGCCACACTGGACGGTTTCCCGATCGGGGTTTTTTTTCTGGGGGAGTTGGAAGGGAGGGGTGGGGGGGTTACTAAGGAAGGGTGTGATGCGGTGCAGGTGCGTACTATCCGTGGTGAGCGAGCGGTTTTGTATCTGTGTGTTTTTTTCCGTTCTTCCTCTCCCAAACACACACTATTCGCAACACATCGCACACACGAGTAGCGCACACACCGATAATACTACGCGCGATAAACACACGCGAACGCGTTTGTAGCACGCGTTCTCCGTGCCTATGCTGTCCGTGTGCGCAAAAAAGAGACCACATTAGTACACCGTTACCGAAACGATCCGCGGGACCGTGCCGGACCGGGACCGGAAAAGGCAAAACATCGTCCCGACGTATCGCGTCCTGGCGCTGATTTTTCTTTACCTGACTTGTTTTTTCCTTGCCTTTTTTTCCCACTTATCGACACGTACACGGCGGGAAAATCACGACAGTGTGTGATGAGCACGCGGTCGGTACGGGTTTTGCATGGTGAAAACCGGCTTACAAATACGTGTATACTAACAAATCGCGCGAATCAAACGGCAACAATAGCAACAGGAAGTACTGCAGGGAGTCGAGGAAAAGCACATTTTGGGGACTGTGTGTGTGTGTGAGAAAACTCGAGTACGATACCACGATGGAGCGGAAAAGAGAGAAAAAGACGGAATTAAAAAAAGAAAGAGACCGACCGCCTCGAGAACGATTTCGGAAGCTCACACATGCGTTCGTTTGCCAGTGCCAGACCGAGGGGGACTGAAATGCTTTTCCTGCACATATTGGTTGATGTTGCAAAAATCGAACGAAAGAAAATCGTGCAACGGGGCAATAAAGCTGTTTGCGTACCACCGTGGTGGTGGTGTTTGCGAAAAAGGTTGACGTTCGGCGCCCCATTTTTTTTTTTGCTGTTGCTCCCCTTTTGCGCACCCTACCCCACCCAACCCTCCCACACCCTTCTGCCGAACGTAAACAATCTACCGCATCCGTAAAAAGGAGCTACCAATACGCACACACACAACAAAACGAGCGATCTGATTTTTCCCCTATATTTTCCAGTGTATTTACTACGATTCTCCCTCGAGAGAGCGAGAGATCTTCGCATACACTCTCGTAGAAGCAACATTTATTTTATGCTAGTGTGCGTGTTTCCCAACTCGAAGGGGAAACGCTGGTATGAACACGATTTTAAAAGCCCCACTTCTCTCCCATGGCTGCGAGCGAGTGTGTGTGTGTGTGCGTGTAAGCTTAGCGAGGGGTTGAAAATTTTCAAACCTCCCCCACCCTGTTAGTGTTGCAAAGCGTGCGGTGGCGGGGGTTCGTACTTTAAAACTTTACTCCACATTCCGGCATGCGTATTGGTGGTGGTGGTGGTTTTACCGAACGTGTATTGGGGAGGACCACCTTTTTGGGGTGGGGGGACCACTGTTAGAAGAATGGGAAAAAATAACCCCTTGGTGGAGGGGTATCTAAAGAAGCCGCGCGGGTGAGAGTGAGCAAGTGCGGGATGGGAAGAGTGTGGGGGTTGAAAATTTTCCAACCCCCGCCTGAGAAACGGGAGGGTAGAAATCATATTCATATTATTATTCTCCAATCAGAGCCAGCGATGCAACGGCTAATGCGCGTTATTGTATGCGCGTTTTATGTTAAACAGATGATAATAAGCCAGACACCCATCCACGGGTTTGGAGAACCAGTGCCAGTTGGCGGGTGACTCTGACCGTCTCGCTCGGGCTCAGAGCAGCTCTGACAGGCACTGGCACAACCCCGTAAAAAGGGGTGGGTTTAACAAAAGCTCGATCGAGTAGATGGAAATTCTACAACGAGCTGCGGTGTGGTACCGCCACAATGCACAATACGCAAAAAAAATAAGTAGAAAACCCTTCCTTTGTTGGAGCTTCATTTTTAAGGTGAACTATGATGTGCGTTTTGAGGGAAAATACAAGCAGGAAAACCATCCCTTCATATTTGTATATAGATGGTTGGAAACGAAGCACTTTGCGAGCTGAAATCAATTAGAAATATTATTGTTAGGATGATGTATGAGTATTGTGAACTAATTTATTGAAAAACAGTTGGAAAACCCATAAGGATGACTCGTGATTCGAGGAAACCGCTGTTTTCTATATTGATGCCCAGACGAGTCGCAATTAATTCTTTCTTGGTGAATTTCCTTACTACACATCCGAACCTACAGATGTACTTTAACACACCTTTAAGACAGCCCATATCAGACACTTTAGTGTTTTCCGTCCGTGCACATCCACGTGCACCAAACAAAAGTCCAAATTAAAGCTAGTCCATAGTTCCCGACCGAATATCTACCGTGGGCATCGCAGCCATCAACTTGGGAACGTGTCAGCAAGAAGGCTGCTGCAATGCTTTATCGATCCGGTCAAACGCCATTGACCTATAATTCCGTGCTTCGGTCAGTTCCAGCGGAGCGAACGAAAGCGGGCGAAAGAACATTTTATTACTTTTATTAGTTTGTGTTGTGGTGCTGCGTTCGGTCTCCGTCTCCATGCCACGTGTGTGTGTGTGTGTTTGTGTCTGTTTTTTTTTTTTGGTGCGCTTCATTTCTAACCGGCCTTATCCTTACAAAAACCGAACGCGAAGAAAAAGAGCAACAAGACAAAACTGGCGAAGAACAACAAAAACAGGAACCCTGAAGGTTGGTACGCGTAAGATTGGCGCTTGGACAGCCACGACTCATTGAGATGGGGCGATGGGCGGACTTGGTGGATAGAGTTCGTTCATTCATCCGCCACTAACTTCTAATACTACAACCACCATTTACTACGACGAATACTACTACTACTATCTCCTCTTAAGCACAATACTACTTCCCGTGCTACCTATTTGCTTCCATCATCGCCAACATCGGGCCTCATTGAACATCGGTGCGGACGTAACGCGAAAACAAGACAAACCAGAACAAATTTCCCACACTTTCCGTACACACTTCTGCCGATAGACCCGCGAGACCGATTCGAATCGGAAGTGTATTCCGGGTGACCAAACACTCGAAAACGTCCACACCTAGCGTCGAAACAAGACGCTGGGCGGAAAGTCACCATTTGTCGCCCAATTTCCCGTTCCGAATGTTACGATTCCCGGGGAAAGATGTTGAAGCGAAGATAGTTCTCCATGCGAGCAAACGCAACGCATGGAAAAGTGTCCAAACAGCGTACGGCATATTTGCTGGTCCATCTTCAAGGATATCCAACTGTCATTCACGTGAAAGAGCAGTATCGACAGGTGGCTAATGATGGAGTGCAGAGGTTAAAAGTAGTGCTTATGCTCAGTTTGACCAAGTTTTACCAAGTGTCAGCATTTCGGTGTCCAAGGGTAGAGCGAAATATTGCAATGATATGTATATGGCCGTTGACTAACAGACACCGTATAACGATCGACATCTAAGTAGCCAAATGTATTGTGCGATGGACGTTAATTGACGTACTATGATTAGAGCACTGTTGACGTCTCCTATTGACCCTTGAGTTACCGTGCGTGAAGTTGAACGTGATAAGGCAGCATTACTTAGATTACTACGCATTTTCCTGCTAAGTAAAAGAAACTATTTAAGTAAACTGTTTGATGCAATAATGTACTATTATTGCAGTATTCATTTTAAATGTACTTTACGCAATTTCTCCAAGGATCCCTTCCCGTTCGTACAACATCTTCCAAGCATCGCAGCACAAGTGCGTATGAAGTTGAACATTTATGGCTAATCGTGTTTACGATTATGTTTGTTACTAACCATTTCTAATCGTGGTGCGTACACCAGCACCCGAAGAAGTCCCGAGCATCTTCGCCCGCCAACTTCCAAGAAGAATTTGTTTGTCCTTTGCTTCCCCAGTTTTTGGTGCTGCTTCCGCAGCTCGGTTCCGTTCACGGTGTGGCACCACAAGACAAGCTATCGACCCACGCCATTACTGCTAACACCATTCATGCAGTGCAGAAGTAACACACCGAAGTGGATGGTGTGCGAATGAGATCCGTTTGATTAAATGAATTCACCGGTCAAACGATAATGTTGATTGCATTTTGATCTCGATACGCTTCGCTATGTTGCTCGTTGTAGAGGGCAAATAAAAAAAAGAAAACATACATACAGGGTCGTCCATCTTCGACTTTGAATGATGCAAAAGCACCATTTCCTGCACGGGGCAGCACGGAAAGACTCCAACCACTCGAAAATATATAAAACTGTGTCCATCGGACACACACGCGGTACCGTTCTGCCGAAGTGGGCGTGAAAAAATCATATTCCTCAAGCATTCAAAATTCAAACAAAGAGCGAAAGAGAACCTTTCACCCGAAACCTGGGGTGCCTTATCTTGGGCCCGGACATAGTGCTCCAGCAGGGAAAGCAGTAAAAATGGTACAAAAAAAATGAAAATAAAATCCTGCTAACGCCTCCCTTTTTGTAAAATTCACATTCTACGCTTACTTCGCTTCGTTGCCTGATAAGGACGCCAAAGTTCGTTTGTGTATGTACGTTTTTATGTTTCGATTTCTTTTTTTTTTTGCTCTCCACAATCCCGCTTATCAAACACACTCTTTTGAATGTAGTTGAAGCGAAACTTTTCAACCGAATGCGGAAAGCGACAGGAGGAGCGCCGAGTGTGCCGAGCGGGTCCGGATTTTTTAGATATAAAAATATCCAACAAGCAGCATAATGTCCCGCTTTCAACGAGCCTATCCGCACCGGATCACGGGGGTGGTTGTTTTTTTTCCCTGGCGCACGACCACATGTACAGCACGCGGGGACAACACGAGGATCAACATTCGATTGCGGGCGTCAGCTCTATGACGAAGTTTTCTTGGAGGGCGAAATAGCATGAACTGCTCCCGGGACAGCTGAAGGGCCCGCAGGTTAATGCTGGACCGTGCGAGTGATAGAGAACACACACAGTGAGTGAGAGCAAGAGGGCAACCAGATGAAAAATCCCAATCCCCAGATAGTGAGTGCGATAAGGAGCCATGGAAATAAGAGGGCCTCCCCCCCCTTGAAACAAGCATTAGAGCGAAGAATATAATAAAGAATAATAAAATACTCGTCCACCCACAGTCCACCTTTTTTTATTTAAACAAAAAAAAGGATGACACCGAACGGACGCACCGAAGATGGTGGCCAGTGCCCAGTGGTGGTGGGAGATAAGGACCCAACGGAGTCGACCACTCACTTGCAATGGTTCTCAGCGTTGGAAGGGATTGGAATAGAGGAATACATGAATATAAAGTCAGCACCTACTCGCAAACTGGAGCAAAAGCAAGAAGGACTCCCATCCCAGAATATGCATGCGCGCCTGTATGTATGTATGCATGTATGTTCTGCTTAGACTTTCACGATTCCATTCGTTATCGCTAAACCCACCCCAGGCACATTATCGCAGGGCAACCCCCGTGGTCGATATGCTCTGCACCATCAATCGACTTGAGAATGCACATTACGAAGAAGCTTTTCGCTCCTCCACCGCAGACCACCTTCGCCCACACGGGACTGTTTGTAGCTGCGCGGGAAAGGTCGTAACTTTTCCCTTAGTGGTGAATTTCAAACATGGAGCAGCCGTGTTCTCCATGCAAAGCTCCCGCATGCATTGAGCATAAATTCATTTCAAAAACAGTCATCTCGACCATCGTGGCTGCCGGACTGGATACAGCGACAGGAAAACCTGCAGGATCCAGTAACTCTGGAATACATAAGCAGCCCGGTATATTAAACTGGAACTGCAAGGATGAAAAATGAAAATGCCACCAGTGCCTGCCCCAGTTGCTCGCTCGCTCAGTCGATTCTCCTCCTTCTCGGTGGCATTTTCTCCATTTTCCGAAAACGACAATGCCTAGCGCTTTTAAAATGTTTCACCCTGCACGCCCTGCTGCCACCGAAGCTTCAAACTGAAGCACCTGCCACACAGGCGACTTCTAACCAAAACGATAGCAGACCAAGTGATAGCTGATTTTTCTCACCACCCACCATCCCCCTTCACTCACCCACCTCTCCGCACCATTGTTCCACCATGGGGTTTTGTATGTGTGTAGGGCTTTCTGCTTCAGTGCGCAGGTCCACAATACATCCTTATTGGAGCATTCTGTACGATAAGTTCAACCCCCACTCCCCCACCCTTCCCAACCACCCCAAAGGGGGATATCCTTCTTATACTTACACACACAGAAAACATTCACAGGGTGTTGGGCGAAAGGAGGGGGGGGGGACCTTATGATATGAGTGTACAGGCGTTATATTCCCTCCCCATGCGGCAGGATAATAACATAAATCATAAACCCATGTACAAGTGTTGGTGACGATTCGATTGTCTGCATTGTGCAGGTTGAAGAAAGCATTCGGGTGCTTTAGGACGGTTTATATAGCAGACCGAATATTAAAGGAATTTTCCTTCTGCATGCTTACACATGACAGGCGCTCCATTTTGAAAATAGATTTTAAAATAATTGAAGATTTAGCAAACGTTGTTGTTGAAGCAGCTAAATAAATAATTAATATACACACATTCAACATAAAAAAAACCCAAACAGGCAATTTGGTTACTTTTATTCCCTGTACGCATCATTATTGGAAATATACATCGCAAATAATTATAAATGATGTCGAGCAAACGTCCAGTAGAAGATGGTTCTTACGCCATACTCCTTCAATCCTTACTTTCCCTCCCACCTCCCCATCCCCATGTTTGCATTCACCAGACGGACTCCATTCATGCTGTCCCTGCATCGACTCGTGAAGTGTCCAGATTCTCACGATTTTCCTCACCAATGATTGTTCGGTGGTGTCCGGTGTGGGCAAATCGACACCACTGAGACTCAACATTACCTGTGTCAGGAAATAACCGATGTAATAAAAATAAATAAAGTGCCAACTGTTCCAAACCGCACTTCGTACTTCCACTGCGGACTGCCAAAGCACAGGAAGATGCACTAAGGCCAGCTAAAAAGGATAGCGGCCTGGTTCGACCCCATGGTCATCGGGAATCGGGCTCTTAGCCAAGAAAGTTGCATCAATGGTAGTTTCCCGAAACAAAAACAGACACAAAAAGAACGAACTCCACCGTTCCCTTTTACTTTTTCATTTCATTTTCAAACTAAAAAAAGGGCAACAACAACAAAAAACAGACTCCAGCATATCAGTAAAGGTGGCAAAAAGTACCAGTACTGCTACGGCACGAAGTACGTCCCCAGCTGCGGAACGGATTGCTGCAAGGCATCGATCGCGTGCTATTATCTGCTCGCTCCGCTGTGGCAATTAACGCTTGATTCACGCTTCTTTCGATTGTCCAGCATCCAGAGAATCTTTCCACGAGGTGTGCACCGTGCTGCACCATAGCTACGGTGGCAATTTTTGCTTCCACCCTCATTCTTCTGGGGGAGGGGAGTTCTAAAGGGTAACCCAAACATTATCACCTCATCCTTCTATTCGAAAAGCCACAGAGCAGCTCTTTAGCAGCAGATCTCCCCTGGGAGAGCCCTTCAGCAAAGGGACAGCCGATGCTCGTTATGCTATCTAAAACCCGGCCAGTACAGTATGATTCTTGTTTCTGCAAACCCGATGCAACCGATATGATAGCGAGTGGTTGTTGCCTCCTTACAGCCAAAATACAAAAAAAAAAAACAAAACGAGGGTGTAAAACGATCGAATTGCTCCCAACCACACCATTCAATGCGTTCGCGATCGTATGAATGAACTACCGGACCCCCCATACGTACGTACGGTGTTCCCACTGGGAAAAGTCCAACAACACCACCGCCGGTTTTGCACAGCAAAACAAGAAACTAATTAAGGAAATAAATATCGTTCACCAACACCCGCGAATGATATCGCACTCCCGCAATGCGCAACGATCTGCCGACCGGGAAATGGGGAACCTTTAAGGGAAAATGCTTCTTCGCATGCAAATCGTAAACTTACGCTGCATATCCGAGCGTCAGCAGACAAACAAACAACACAAAACCATTTACCACCGTTTCACAAACGGCCGTGCCCGGGTGGACGATGCAAAAAACCAACAGGCGAGCGATCACGCGCTACCGATAAACTCAATTATGTCGCTGCTCGCGGAATGCTCCACCGACCGTGGTGTGGTTTTTCGGTGGGAAAATTCATGCTCACGTACGGGAAGTACGAGATCGGACAATTTTTTTTTCGCTTCTCGATTTGAACCACCCGTACCACAGAACGTTTACTTCTCCAAACACACAGAATAAAGGATAAAAAGGGATTCTCCCTTCCAGTTGCTCACTGCTGGAAGATGCTTCCTTCGTGCGCGGGTCCGACCGTTATATGTTTCCCATATTGCACCATCTGGCTGCACTCGGTGGCACCGTTTGCAAACAAAAACCCAAATGCCCCTGGATCCCCAGTCGACCATTTAAATCGTTAATAATAAAATTATCATGATCCCGTGCGCGATAATACCATCAAACATCGGAGAACAAAGGAAAATCGAAAATAAAATATTGTCAACCGATGGTTTTGCAGCCTCACCCTTACCGGCGTTGAGACCTCCTGAAGGCGTAGGTGTTGTGTGTATCGATGGGACAATAACACAAACGCGCGCTATCAACAGCAGATGGTCGTCAAACATCCCATTGATCAGGGTTGGCCGTCCCTTGCGTTGTCTTTAATTTTTAAATGGTCCCATTTACCGTCCGTCCCTTAACCAGGTTCCAGTTCCCGTTAACGCACCGTGACACTGTTTGGCGCCCTGTGCCACGTTACGGTGCGGAAAAATGCTGTCGCTCATCCGGACAGACGTTGTGAGAGGCTTCATCATTCACACACTAATTACCATTGGCCGAGTGCATACCGCGTCTCGGTTTCGAACATCTTCCAAGATCGTCTTATCGGACGGTATCTGGATGCAAATGGCAGTCTCATAAATACTCTCATCCCGAGCGTTTGTGAATACATTTGAAGTACCAGCAGCAGCCGGACATCATCAAACACAGCATGCCGACAGCTTCTGGCGCCTCTCGACGTTTGAATGAAACGAATAAATTTATTAATTAATAGATAGATAGAGCGGCGGAGAGGAATGACGAACGAATAAACTGAGCATCTCTTGAAGTTTGCTAAGAAATTCAATGTTCTTAGATGCTAGGGGAATAATGATGAATTGTAAAATATTGTTCCAAAATCTCTCTTCCAAAACTAACATCAGCACTTAGTATTCATTATTCCTAAGAGCTAGGATTTCCCTTCCGAACATGAACTCAAGTTGATCTTCGATTTTTGCCTTGGTGTTGCTGTGACTTGTTATCTCTGGAGTTTACTTAACTGCTGGATTTTGCGCGTTCGTTCTTCACTACTTGCCACAAATTATCATTCGGATTGATATCTTCGATACCGATATTGAATGGATGTATTGAAGTGGGTGATTGACTATTTACAGTCGTTGCAGTTAAGTTTCGCATCTACTGGACGTGTAATAAACCCGTATACACCTAGACAGTATTAAAACAAAAGCAAAAGTAAAGTGTCCAGCGTTTGGAGACTGTTCCCGCTAAATCATCACGAACGATGTATTTGGGAACATTACGAGGATAATATTGAATTCAGGAATGATGTACCATGTTGGAGTCTACCCCTGGTCATGTTGCACATCATGTGGCTCCTGCAGCACGCAAAGTATCGCGTCCGAAAAAATGAATTCTTGGCCACCATTCTTGGTGTCTAAAGAAGAAAATCTATGCTCGACTCAACCTCTTTCGGTTGATCCCTCAGAAAGAATAACACCTGAGAGAAAATCAACTCCATGCACATTTTGAAGCAAATATTTGTTATTAAAACTAACACCAATATCAGAACAGAACATGAACATAAATACGCCGATACTAATACACCACCGAGCCGAATTGAAACCAGATTAAGATTATTAAGCAGATAAAAGGTTAAATATGAGCAGGCAGTTTAAACAATAGGTGAAAGGGCACCCACGGGAGTACTCAACCAATCACGCAATTAGCTTAATTCTTAAAATTAGATATTATTTTATGTTTTTAATATGTTGCCTTCAAAAAAAAACTTGATACATAAAAATTCAGCGGATGAACTTCCCCAATCTCCAAAACATTTACGATCACGACCCAAAATGCTGCCAATTTGCGTCATCATAAGGATATAAAGATACGAAGCGGTCTCTTAGCCAAAAACTTTAGATGTATAAAATTTATAAAAAAAGAAAGCATACAAAGTTCATCTTTGCTATGAAAGTCAGTCTAGATGAGCCTCGAATTGGTGACAACGATATTTTAATGTGAAACAAAGAATTGCATTTTAAATGGAAATGTCGCACATGTTCACAGCTGATCAAAAATAACCTCAGACATCTGCTAGCAGTCCAATTTATTTCTTTAATTCATCCGAGCACCAGAGTTCAAACCGCGAATAGCATCTGAAACAAAAAAAAAACTTCCACCGATGTCGTTCATTATCACACAAAACCTTGTCAGCTGACATTATTTTCGTTTCACAACTTAATAACACACGGGCTCTGGCCTTTGCACCGTAAATCAGGCTGAATCACACCACTATTCACCTACTTGGACGTGTTTGCGCTTTGTTTCGTTCTAATGCACATCCTCATTGCGACGTACAGGCGGTTCTGAATCTGAAATTCTATAATAAAGTTATACATTAAATCAGCGCCACAAAACCAACCCACGTGTGGAAAACAATCTGTCAAAAGCTACCCCAGCAAACACACGATTACTGACATATTCCGCTAAACAGCAGCAACAAAAAACTCATGCACACACTCACTTTCGTACTGCAAAAAAAAAATACACACACACCAAACATTCGGCCTACCTTGCGGTACACCTTTTGGCTTGCATTTTAATTGCGCCCGTACCATAGCGTACCACCGCTCCGGGTATGCTCGGTCCGCAGTGTTTTTCCCTTGCGGCCAAAGTATTTCAACCACTTAGCACCTTTGCGCACAAATCGAAACCATTTGCCCCAAAAAACCGCACCGCAACTGCTCTGAAACGGAACCCGGAAAGACGCCGGTGGAATGCACTATGCGCGAAAATATGTTGTCCAAATTTCACCCATCGCTACATACTCCCGCTTTGTAAAACCGGCGCGCATACCTGCATCGACATTAGAAGCACCCACAGAAATGGAACCGCAAGGGTTTGGCAAAGGGAAAAATTCACAAAAAAAAAGACGCACACAAGCAACTTTAAAATCAATTGTAACGGAGCCTGCCAGTGTACAAAGGAAGCCCGCGTGAATGATAACATTTTTTGTTTGTTGGTCCGATTCTTTATACGGGGCGCTCCGTACATCTGTGGGCGCGATGCAGAACCGATGGGCGAAGCACACAAAATTGGGGATCAAAATTCCTGCGCAACGGAATCGTTTCGCGGATCGTTCCATACTCACTAAACCACACAAGCACGCACGCACACGGGGCTGTATCGCATCGATTTCAGGATGGTAAGGGCCGGTTATGTCGTTTGGTTCAACTCCGAAATCATACACTTCTTTACCGTTTCCTTGCACCGTACGCTGGTTTGGCTGCGTTGAAAACCTACCGCAAAGTAGCGTGTCACCAGTGCCACCTTTTGTTCATCTTCAAACTCCCCGGGTTTGCCACTGAAATGCATTTCGTACCGCGTTCGTCAGAACCAGTAGCTTGCTGCTCCTGTCATTCGGGCACTAAACGCGCGCGCGCGCCTTCAACTCGCTACGTCAATGGCTACTTGGACGCGCCATAGGAATTTCTCCGGTGGCTGTCTTTTTTTTTTTGTTTGCTTACTCTCATTTTTGCACATTCTCATTGCGTTGATGTTTCGCGGTCCGAATGTTGCACAAAAGCACTTTTAAATGCTTCGTTTACTCGCAAATTAGTGCAATCATAATTACTCACCAAAGGGTTTTCGTACATTTATCACATTAATGAGTTCGTTGAATTTAAATATCCCTGTATCGGTCCAAAACGGGGTGAAAAAAAAAGAGAGAGAGAGAGAGAGAGAGAGAGAGACAGAGAGAGAGAAGAGTGCACAACATTTGGATGTGCGTTATCATAAACTCATGCAAGCAACGTTGTTTGCTGTCAATCATTAATTTGTTGCACCGTGCGGTCTTCAAAACAGAAAGCGATAGAAGAAAAAGATAGACCTGCGACGGACTTGCTCCTTATGATTTGGTTGTGGTGTTGCAAAAAAAAAAACCATACCAAAGCAACACGAAACAGAAATGTCCAGCATGTCAGTATGTTTTGAATTACGGTTTGTGGTTTATGAGTGACTTTTTACCACACCCGGGGTGGGCCGGGAATTGGGAGTTGAAAACCCGATTTCAACCGCTTGACATCTCCCTTCAAAATTCCAATCAGCGTCAAACATTTCATGCGAAGTGGTACGTACACCTGTCAGCACCAGTAGCACTCGATATCGCGCCCTTGCCGGGGTGCAAGATTACTTATGTTCCACTTCCTGCAACGTTCGCTTCACAACATGGGTGAAACGTAAATTGAAAATGAATTATTTCCCAGCTCCCCTATTACGATAAAATCGGTCCATCATAATATGTTTGATTGAACAAACGGTTAGGTTTTGTTCAGTTTCAATTTGCCCATTTCGGCAAGCATGTTTCGCCCGCTCGTATACACGTGTTACTTATGGGGATATTTGACTATCAGCGGGAATGTAGAGGGAATACTGTTGTCAATTTGTGGTTTTTACCCGCCAGGCGTTACTGTCCGCTGGGACTGGGACCGATACACATATTTCCCCTGTTCCGGACGGTGTAACGCATCCTGTTTGGAATAGTTCACATAGGGGGTCATTCCACACTGGGGGAAAAAATACAGCAAGCACGGACGAGAACTTTAAAACCAACCGCAATCTAACCTCGTCGGTTGGAATAGGTCGATATTGTTTATTAAAATACCAATTTAATTATGAGCGCAGTCGAGCGGGACTTGCTGCACATGAAAAAAAACAGGGAAAAAAGAGTAAACCAGAAGTCAACCAAGAGAGGAAGATAATCATGCATGAAAATCGTGTAAAAACTTCGAAGCGGTGGTGCAACTATCACATGCAAAATATTTCGCAAAACGATCGCCCCCCCGCCCGGTTCCGATATCGATCGGTAACGCCAGGTTTGCGGGCTTTCGTTCGGTTATGCACATTTACACGTTCATTAGGGTATTTCTGGTATCTGGCCAGTAGGATCGCACCATACAATAGCCCCGACGGTCAGTCCACACGGTACACGGTAGCATGGTTGGCCGATGATCATATGATCTTGTTCTGGTGCGATGATCCTTCTGCGATGAAACGATGCCACATCATACGATGTTGCTGCTCGTTCGGTGCAGTGCAGTGTACCCCAAAATGCAGCAGAAAAAAGGTTGATTTTATCGGCCTACAAAATTCATGTTGTGAAATACTTGGGTGAGATTTGGGATGCCAGCACGGCCAGCCAACAGAGGAGGGAAAATAAAACAAAAAAGAAGAGGTATCAGCTTTGTTAAACTTTTTTATATTTATGCTATAATTATTGTAGTTTCAATATTTTGAAAAGAAACGTATTACACTTTGTAATCCCCTCTGTAATACTTTTTTTTGTTATTTCTATTTAACGGTTCCAACAACTCCATAATGCTACTTCATCATTGCATTTCAATCGTGATTTGAATTGTTTATATTTACCAAACAGTGAGTCGGAACGCGGTGAAATGTAGCTGGTCCTCAGTTTCTTGCATTCCTTCCATCTCGACGACTTGCAATTACAGTTCCATTTCTCAAGCACACCGCCCTACAAACCGCCTCCTCTACGCCCGTTACGGTATTTGGTGTATTTGGCAAAAGGAATTTCATTGTGTGACAGTATGGAAAAGTCAACGGTGGACAGGGCGATTTGCAAATTATCCCATCTTTAGCAGACCACCACGGGTGCCCGATGGTTGCAGGGACCCCCATTACCCCAAGGGACGCATCGAGCCGAATCGAATTGTGTTCCTCCATCATCCTTTCATCCTTTCCCAAACATGGTATGATTTCAATTGTGCTCCCCAACGACGACGGAACTCGGACGATAAACGCCTCACGAGCAAAAATTGGACAAATTTATCCGCGAAACGAAATGCAAATATTCGATGCGGGTCTCCAAGGCGCAGTTGTTCTGGCGATCTCGATCACAAATTGTCCGCCCGTCTAGCCGCCCGCTTTTGTCTTTAATCAAAAATATTTCCAACGAGGGGTCTTGAATTTGAATATTCCCCCTTGCCTTCGGCCAGTAACTCGTCGAACGTATCCACGGGCGGTTTTTTTTTCGTTTCCAATGCCATAGCATGTTCATTTCAATTTACACACAGCGGCGTTACGGGTCGGTATTTAAATGCTCGGTTGATTTAAATAAATGACAACGCTAATTACAAACCCGCCGGCCTGCATCTCTGGCGGTACGGTTGTGCAGGCTAATTGGCAATCGCGTATCGTGGCGCACGGATCGTTTTCGGACGCTTCTTCCTCGAAATGATCTGCAACAGTGGCGCAAAAGTTTATCAAAGCCAATCGCCGCCTAGCTGCCCGGTGGTATGTAATTGTTTAATTCATCGTTCGCCATACGATTCTGATACGTGCAGCGCTCAGAGTTACTTATTATTCCAGCGCAGAACCTTCGGGTTAGTGCAAAATGTGGGACTTATTGCATGATATCACTTTGATTTGCGTGACTGATCAAATATGGTAAGCTTTAGGTTATAAAGGTATGTCGGTGTTGAGTACCACTTAAAAAATCCTAATATGATCCCTAATAATTCATTATCGATTTGTCTCAGAAGAAATAATTACAGAAGAGAACTATCACATAGAATTTTCTAATAGGAAATCTATCAAAACCATTGACATATGTGCAATATGCACAATATTGGAAAGAATATTGGAATATTAGAAACTCCCATGGCCCTTTTTTCTTTCTGTGACTTTATCACCCGTAGCTAGATAGTTAGTTCTGCGTACGGAGGATTGGTCTGGAATTGGATTTTGGTCCGACCCGTTGCAGTGAAGACCGGCGCCGCTACCATCATGCCACCGGGCAGCCTCTCATGGCCCTTTGCTACTACCAAATAGTCTGTGTTAGGGGATTGGCCTTGTCTATCTCTTCTTCAATGTCAAAAGACTCATACAAGATTAGTGGAAGACAGTATTAGTGGCTAGATAATGATTGAACAGATTGGTATTAACCTAAGAAGGATAGTGATGAAATACTCAATATGCTGATGGTATCACCACCAGTAGTTGTGCTGACTAATGCGTATTAGGTTCTATTAGGTTCGAGCTGGTGGTCATTCTTTTTTATCGGCAAAACAACCTCAAGATGTCTAAACCTGCCATTTCTGGCTTTCTGTGACTTTTGTGACCCGTAGCTGGATAGTCAGTCCAGCGTACGGGGGATTGGTCCGGATGGTATTTTGGTATGGTCCTTTCGTGTGAAGACCAGCGCTGCTACCAATACACCACCAAGCCGCCCCAGATGCTCTGATAGATTTGTCATTCAAAGTCTTCTTGATCTTCAGTGTATAAGGATCAAAACTTCGAATGGCAAGACTGTGGCTATTGTGTATGTTTATAACTTTTGTCCTCGTAATAAATTCCAAATAACAGTTACAACTTGATGAACCTTTATGGGGCCCTGTCGAATATCATTCTACGCATGATTAAACCCAAAGATGCTGTGCTTACGACGCTAGAGTCATCAATGTGACACCTCGGATATCTGAACCTTTTTTTCTTGGTAGTATTCACGGGTTTTTTTGTGAAAACTCGTTGCTTCCAACTGTTGAAAAGCCGACTTGCGCATAATATGATGAATTTGCTACATTTCATTGAGTTTTTGTGTAACTTACTCGCAATTAGAATAATGAAATAATTGTTGCAATACATTACAACATTAAATTAGTTATTCAATTTGAGTCACCTGTCGAACATGTTGCTGCAAAATATATGTTAAATGTACTGCGTGACGCCATTCGGAACAGATTCTCCCTAGAATGAAACGACCCAACAGTAAACATGTTTGTGTCCGCCTCATTTTCACCCATTCACGTAATAATCCCACTAACTAGCCTGATAACAAGTGACACATTTCCTATACATTATGTGCAGAAATACATCTTCACCAACTGCTCCGATGGTGCCCCTTCCTCCACGGCGTCAGATAGGCCATTGCGTAAATCGTTCAAGTGTGCAATAAATATCTCCCTAGCCCTCGGACGGACGGGACGACGGCTGGCAATCGTGCTGGACAATCGTCACACAATCGTAGCTGTTACATAAAAGGGTAGCAATAGGTACGCGCGTACTCCCCGACAAAGTCGCAAACGTGCCACACCTCGACCATCCTGGCCCACCCCACCCCACCACAGGCACATTTGGCACACGGGAGCCCCTCGGTGATCTCGGTCGCGCAGTTTGCGCACTAAAGACGTCGTTTATGAAAACATAAATCTAATTAATTTTTCACATCTGAAATAAGCACACGATGCGAGCGAGAAAAACAGGCGAATCAATTTACGCTTTCACCCAGGGAAACGGAAGCAAAACCTACTGAGATGCCATTTGTGAGTTCTCATCTCGCTGGCTGCCTGGTGGATGGGCAGCACAAGCGTGTGCGGTGCACAACATAACGCACGAAGGCAAAGTTTTTATTGCCGCGAATAATAAGGTTATGATTGTTATAATTAGTCCTGCGCAGGCGAAACGGACACCTAAGCGATAAGAAAAGGCGAAGGCACTGCCGCGCCCTTACAGCGTCGGTTAGCGATCGTTCTATTAATTATCGTAGCTTCACCAAATGACCTGCTAAATTAGATCGTTCAAAAGTTGAGCCCCATTTTGCGCGGTACCATTTCACGTTCGGCTGGTGCAGGGATGTGTCACAAGGTGCAAGGCTGCCTGGCTGCCGTTTTATTTTTGCTGTGTTTGGGTAACGATCCAATTTTATTCGCAAATTATGATTTTGTTTTCGACGAAAAACAATATTACTTCCAGGATGCAAAACATGACAGGCCGCCCCGAAAAACCCTGAACGGTGTATCCTGTAAAGCTGAAAACCAGTAGTAATCAATCAATCTTGGCAGCCTATACTTTGCCGGCCCCTGGTGCCGCGGTTCCGGCTCTGTTCATCTCGAATCGTCCGCTTCCTTCGTGGAATACGAGCTCAATAAATCCGGCTTCGAGGCCCCAACCGGTGGTGTAATTTGGTTCGATATTCAAATTTCATTCCAATTTGCTAAACCCGTTCCGTTCATTTCAAACGTCGCAACCCAACTCAAGAGTCCATCACGCCGTGCACGAAATCGCACCTCATTCTCGAGAAGAACGAAATGAAAAAAAGGGAACATTTAAAGAAGAGAACTCACTCTGCTGTAAAACGTACACACACAAAAAAAACCCACCGCACGACAAAAAGTATTCGTCATGTTTCGACAGACACACGGGGGTACACATTGTCGCGGCTGAATGTGGATCCGATCCCGTGCCGGATCCTGGCGCCAAACACACGTCTTCACTTTTGTGAAATCAAAGAGACCGCAACCGCGCGCAAAAACAAATCCACATCATTCTGATCCAATTTCGCCACGTCATTGGCGACCTTTTTCTTTTTAGTTACAGGTTACCCACAACCCGAGCAGTGGATTTTGTAAAATAATTTAACAAAAATAAAAAAAAAAAACCCCGCTCCAGAATAGTTATTGTGATGCTCCAGAATATGCAGGCTCAATTCATCATCTCTCCCATCGAAACAAACCAGGGAATGCAAATACGGCTCTGTGCAGCAGTTGGAACGCGTGGAGCAAGGGAAGGAACTCTCGCCGATCCCGATGCTCTGGCTGCAAGCTCCTTCACGGAAGGTCAATCGGATGGGGCCACACGAAAATTCCCACGGCTAGAACGAACGAACGACGTGAACGATCTTGTGCGCTTATCGCCGTCGAATCTTTTGGCCCGGCTCAGCGTACTTTGCATCAAATTCGCCAACCCGTTTGCTTCGCCCAGCCAGCAAAGCGGGAGTGCAGGCTGAGTGCCTATGGTCGCCGTGGTCTATAATTAATATGCATTTTAAGGATTATGTTCCATTTAGATTTCCATCTCGTGGCGTTTCATATTTTTTAATATAAATATACCCAACCTCTTAGCGAACTCACCGTCGAACGATGCAACTTCCAACTTGGAGTTGGGAAACATTCTGGGAAGAGGGAAACAATTATCTTGCAAACGGCTCCACTGGGAGAGTGGAGAGTGGGATTTCATCGCCTCTTTCGTTCACCCTCGCGCATCACATCTTGGCATACTATGTTTAATTAGAACGTCTTAAGGAAAGTGTTATAATTATATTAATGGATCGCTGTGAAATCGAAGTCAAAGTCAACGTGCGACACGTAGCAAGCTTTCCGTCGACTGAGTGCACTTTACAAGGCCGTTCGATGCACACTCGCTATCAGTTTAATCGAGAATGTAATGCATCAAGCTGCACATAAAAGCTACAAAATTTATTGTTTGCTGCTAGTAGGTTTTGTCACATTGTATATGATTAAAACGCCTTTTCAACTATTGATTTTTTGTCTGATATTGATTTAAGGGAGATTACACGCTAAAAACAGCCGTCCTTGAGTTTCTAGCGCTGACACAAAGATACAGGCAGTTGTCGTTTAAACTTGCCTAAATGTCAGGAATATTGTCTATGCGGCATCTCCTTTCACGACGCACATACAAAAAAGATAATTACAGACAAAAATTGACTGCTTATAGACAAAATAATCATGACTTCTGTATGCCAAAGCAATTAAACAAACAATTAAAGAGGTTTGAATCAAACCAAGATGATCGTCTATTCTCTCGTCGGCGAAAAATTTATGACGAGAAAATGATCTTAAAAAAACGGAGAAATTTCCCAGGAGTTTATTGAAAAAAAAAACGTCTAATTTAACCCTGTGTGCTAAAAAATCGGAATTAAATATAAACGGTTAAATTTAATTGCCTGAAAGTTGGAAAAAGTCGGTATTTTTACAATTTGTTGTAGGACACTCTTTATGCCAGAACAGATCAAGGACGACATTATGTTAAAAACCAATTCCAAACAAAAAAGTGAAGGGATTCAAAAATAAAGAAGGTCCCTGTTAGGCAAAAAACACACTTCGCTCAAATTCCGTCAGGTTTCTCTTTACTCACCATAAATTCTTGAAATAAGAAAATGAGAAATAAATATTGTAAATTAAGAGTACATTATCCGATAAAAAAAACGAACAAAAAGCCTCATCGCTTTTACACACCAATAAGTTTTCAATATTACCATTGCAGTAAAGTAAAGAAGTTTATTATCAAAAGCGTACTGTCAAAAGACCTTTTCATGAATCTGCAGCAAATAGAAGAAGCAACAAGGAGAGTTAGCACACTTCCGCACGTAAGAACCACTTTCCGACATCCTGGCGAGGGGGAGGGTTGATCATCCGGGGTGTCAATTTGCTATGCAAACACTTCCTCGCAATCATCGCATGGTTTTATTACACCACGGATCATTTAATGTGCCCCAAACCGTTCAAAGAGCGATGCCGAATCCAACAGTTTGCGAGGACACGCTCCAAAGGGTTGGCCGCCGGTTCCCGATCGCATGCCACACACTCATCCATTGTGGCCCGCGCTTAGCTCCCATTTGCCCCGTTTTATGTTAAGCACGGTGGAAAAGCAAACATACAACCTCTTGTTCTCAGCTTTTCCTTCCTTGCACTCTACATGCCCGCTGATAAGCTCGGTTGTGTGGTAACCCTGGTGGCGTATAAGCTCACTTTATTCCTTATCCATCATCACCGGACACCGGACCGGGTGTGTGTGTGCATGTGTATGGATAATGCCTGTTTGCGATGCATTTGCATGTGCATACGCTTTGCAACTACATTTTCCACGCACATTTGCTTAATATTCCGATAAATTTCATCATTATCTTTACACTCGCAAACCAAGACGCAGCCTTACCATCACAACCATGGTGCCGTTCCGCAATCTTCATCAACATTATCGTTAAGGTTAAGTTATTTGAGTGTTTTAAACTTTTAACACAGCTGCCAGGGTTGCACGTAGCATCTCGGCCTCTCGCTCTCTCCTTCTCTGTTGTCCCCGGGAGTTCGGACCGAGTTCGTATGCAACGCTTGTCCCTGATTGCCATCGTTCATCGGGAGAGGATTAATGCTCCACCGCACCAACCCTCTCACGACAAAAAATGGTCACCATCCGAATGCCACCACGTGGAGAGACGCACGCGTATCGGGGACACAATAATTACCCCGCGTATCACAAGTATTTCGTTCCAATTCCCATCGTGATCGGATTTATTGAGTCAACTGCTGGCGACTAGTCTCGGCGTACTGCTTCACGCCTTGCTGCACCACCCTTACAGTCGCCGGATCAATAACACACCTCGCCACATTGAGAGTTGCCCGCGGCGGAAGGGCCGGTGCGTAAATATGTATTTGCTAGCGATGAAAGATCAGGCAATCGTTTCTTTGCCATATTTTTTTTTCATTTCCACCTGAAACGGTTACAGCGTATCGCTTTATAATGGGCCCCGTCTCGTTACCATTATGATAAAAAGCCTTCCTTTTTGCTACTTCTAATTAAAACAAATCGTAAATAATTATACAAACTCGCATATTCATCGTGTGCTCCTAGTAAAGCATGTGCCAGATACACATTGCAGTGCATTCAAGTGAAGTTACACAGATAAATGACCTTTTGCTGTGCTGCCTGGGCGCTACTGAAATTATTCTAATTGATTTACTTACCGTATTAGCAAAACAAAATGAAGTGCACGTTAATGTTAAAGCTTTAAAGGTCCATTTTTTATTGCAGTCTTTGATAAGGATCGCTTACAGATTTTGCTCGAAACGATCAAACACACTTGTTGCTGCCAGCGTTACCATAGCTACGAGTGGTGTCGTGGTTTTGCAAGAAAGACACTCCCGTCACTCATTTATTTCCCGCTCGACAAAACTAAAGAAAAAAAAACAAACCTGCTTCGGCGGTTGCAATTTGTGGCGGTAATTATTTATACTCCTATTTAAAATAACAGATTCTCGCGTACCCACCGTTTTCTGTTGACAATGATTTCCGCACCTGTGCGTGCGTGTGAGTGGTTTCTTTACCCTGCTTCGGAGCACCAATAGTGCGGTGCACGACATTATCCGGGCCGGGAGGGAGAGTAAAATCTCGCCCTACACCATACTTGCACAAAACCCTTGCGCGGGATAATTAACAATTCAACAAGTTTTTATCCTTCCCCCGGGTTTCCCCAGTTTCCCGTCCCATCGTTCGGGCCTTCTCGTGGTTCTTGGTTGACAATCCGACGCAGACGAATGTCATTCCTTTCCGGCCTCCAAGACGGTTGCTGCAACAATCAGGTTCGTTTCATCTTGCCAACGGCATGCTGATAGGGGTTTTTTCCCGTTCTTCTCCTCTCGCAACCACTCGATATACAAATATGCTGCCCGGTGCGTACAAAAAAAAACATAACTTAACATGAAATTAAAATATGTGCGCGACAAATAATTTCATAAAATGCTTCGAATGAATTCTCATACTCATTATGTGCGCGTGAGTTTGCCGGTGAGTTCGTATCGCGTATGCATCGGTTGCATCGGATGCACATTACATACCCGATGCGGTGCCGGGTCTCCGATTTCCTGCCCCACTTTGTTTGCCTTTCCTCCTCCGCTGCCAGCTACCACCAACCCGCAGGGACGAGGGAATTCGATTCCGAGACCGAGAGCGCTGAATTCCAGTTCTAACTTGGCATCCTTCACGCAACTCACGCCGGTTCAAGCGACTATCGCACACACACACACTCGAGGTGGCCTGTTGATGGGCCTTTGCCGCACCGGAGACAGCTGCCCTCCCTGTCATGCACCGTCAGGCACACTCGGGCACCAGATATCATCGGGCCCGGCACTCGCATGGCTTAAATGGACAATTTCACAAAAATTATTGCACATATAATTATAATTATCTATCAGTCTCTTTTCTACCTCGGGACATCGTCTGCAGTGCAAAAAAAAAAACAACGACAAAGAAAGAAGAAAAACCTGCCGTCACCGATCGCCTCGGACGAACGTTTAGCGACTGCGAGATTACCCTTTAAGCGACTTCTCCGCCCTTTCGAGGGGGATGCGCACGGGAAAGAAAGCAAAAAAGCACACACACTCGCACAAGCGGTGCGTCGAAAGCAATTGTAATAATGACCATTATCACACCATTCCGGGAGCCGTGTGTGGAAATGGCGGCTAGCGGGACCTGTGTGGGAAAATACGTATTCGGAAAGCCGGCCAACTAATGGTCGGTGCATTATTCTCCGCACCATGTCTGCCTGTTTGATAAATTTTCCGCTCGTGGGGATTTTTCAACAAACGATCGACACATTTTGTCCGTTCGGTTCAGCCACAAAGCGGAGGGCGTACCGAATACCCCACCGAAGAAAATAGATACAAAACGCATCACGTTACGGCGTACATGTCCATCTCTCGATTAGCCGATTGTTTTGTACGACACACGATCGATACAATTTCGTATGCGTTTCGAAACACTCCGCACACCTGGACAGCTCGAGCCCATCCGCGGGCTGGAAATTCGAGCCGTAAATTAAGTTATTACCATTAGTTTTATTGACTCGTCCTAGCGCTAGAGGACGCGCCAAGGAGAACAAAAAATGAAAGTATAATTCGATGCTCATAAATATCAATCGTCCATTACACAAGCGTGTGCGTATATAAAAGCGCACACAAATGAATAACATCATAATGCCCGCGCGTGTAGCCCGAAACAACGCAACAGCAACGTCGGGAGAAATCTCTTAACTGCCCATTTCAATAGGCGACGCACGACTTTTGGGTAACAATAAATAAAGTATAATATATTAAATAAACTGACCTCACACTACCCCCCCCCCCCCTTTCCCTCTTTGGCTCCCCGTTTGAATCATCCCTCCCATCTACCCAACTCTCAGTTCTCTTGGCGGTGGTTTTGGGAAGGAAAAATAAACGCTTTTAATTAGGACCAGTTTGATTTCACTGCAGTTTTTCATTGAAAGTTTTCCGTTGTATTTTCTAGCTGTGTTTTTCATCTTTGCACACCTTACCCGTGTTTTTTTTTTGCTGCCTCGTGTTGGTCGGCGCGTGCCAAGATGCCGTTTTAATGTAGTTTATTAGATGGTATTGCGTTACGCGTAGTGCGCACTACAGCCCAAAAGACTAACCACAAAAAAAAACACACACACACACACACCGACGAAGGTGTAAAGGTTGAAGAGATTGATTGATAAAACAAACAGAAAGCTTTCAACCGGATTTTGGTTTTATCTAATCATGTAATTGTTTGATTTCAACATAGCGTATCTGGTTGGGCCATGGACAGTCAAGAGTTTTATTATGTGTTTCGATGTGTGTAAACAACAGCTTAAATGGTGTGCCTTTACATCTTTTTAACAAGTAATAGTATTGGTTAAGAAATTTTAAATTTAAGTAACTTCCTCTTTTTAACGAGATTTTCACATTAAAAACTAGTCTAAGGTAAGCTATCATGACTCCTATTTCTACAAGCCTGGAATTGTTGTTTTTTAAGCTATTTGGAACCAAAACCAATACATTAAAGAAACTTTAGGCCAGATACGGAATTGGTAATAATGGTAATAGGTTAATTTATAAACGGACTCCAATGCCCTCTCGATAGCACATTGGACATACATGAGAAACAAAGTACTTTACAGTTCTAAGGACGGCTCAAGCAGGACATTCATATTGTTGACGAACACGCAGTATGCCATGCCAGGCTGGAACACGCCGCAAACATTCTTGAAGTTCCGACGCCGATCATCCACCACAAACAAGGACAGGACTCGCAGGGCATGGGCAGGTACGTAGAGGTTGATGATCGAGAGTAGCACAGGACACTCGATTTGATCATTTTTTAGCCTCACCACGAACAAATCGCCCGGCGTTCTGCACCCTTTCCTTGAAGGGCAGGTGTCCTAGCAACAAACATCTGGCTTTATTTTCGAAGTTGTGATCCCAGGACCGAGAACGAACGAACTTTGTTTGGAATGTATTAAAGCTTACTAGGATTTATCTAAGAGGATTTTTTTTATCGTTGAGAATTTGAACATTTTGTGGATTGATGAGTCTTTTGGGAATTGTTCCATGAGTTTAATGACTACTCATTATGCTCCAAAGGATTCTTTAGGTACAACACTACACTTAAAAGCATATTAGTATCGAGAATTATAGAGAATATTTTCGCAAAAAATAACCTCCGCAAATAACAAGTTTTTCATTATACTTCCAATACCCTGGAATAAATTTAACTCATAAAGGAAGGGTTAACTATCTTTACAATTTGCAGAGAGTTAATAGAAACGCTTCTATCAAGTATTTATTATCTCTAAGCGATCGATTGTCATAAAAGTGTATTATTTCCACCCTTTAAACACCCTTTTAATCGTTCTCGTTTGTGCCACCAATTTAAAATCAGTATGAGCGAGAGATCATTCTCCTTCCACAAAACAAACCAGCTAAAGCGAGAGAAGTGGCCACATACTGCATCTCACCCAACGGGCAAGTGCATCACTCACCACATCTTCATCACGCATCATCTTCTCATCATCAGATGCATCCAATCCGCGCGGAATGCTGCCGCATCATCATCTCCATCATCTCCGTTGCCCCGGGGAGACGACTCATATGCAAAGTGAAGCCAAACGTCAGCGTGCAGCAACAGTACAGTAGGCGTGGTTCCGAAAGCTCCCCACACATTGCATCTCCGGAGATGCTGCGCGACGGCTTAACTCGGAAGGCACTCGGCAAATATCGCCACCAGAGAAAGACAAAAAAAATGGGCAGAACTCATTTCCCACGCCGTATAAGCTCAATCATACAATCAAATTAAACAATTAAATAACGATTATCAAATTAGATCAGCTAATGACAATGATGATGATTATAACGCCGAATGCTTAACTGGTGTGGATGCTGATGTTGATCATCTTCCACACCAAATAATTGTAATAGGGTTTTGCCTCCAAAACGCCTGGCTGTGAAAACATAAAGAAAAAAACGCGAGGGCTAAAGTGACACTAAGCGTACACCATTTCCACGGGGAAGGGATACATTGACCGGTGGGTCTGAGTCTCCGCTCCACCATGCACGCAGACCAACAAAAGGATATGCTGTTGATGATGATGGCGTCCAATTATGGGGATAAAAACAATAATTTTCCAGTCTTCCAGTCTCCTCAGACAAATCCTTGGAATGAATGAAATCAGCTTTTTTTTTACAGATACTATAGCTTATTTAATTTTACAAAATGAAGACACTTCTCAATACCGGGTCTGGGTTCACAATTTCGCCTGATTGTTCCATTCGTTTCGAGACTTCTTTTTTCCGCCAACGCCACCCGGGATGAATCGTTGTTGATATTTTAATAAAACACTGCTACTTTTTTATTAATCTAATTAAGCCAGAGACAGCCGTAACGCTGGGGCAATAAATCACACGGAGCAGCGCGATACTATCATGGCCGCCTTCGACTCCCGGAACTTTGTGAAAGGATACGACATTGTTACAACCGTGATATGGTTCTTTTTTTCTCCCCCGTCTACAGTACCGAGCGGATGAAGATAATCGGTCAGCATCGGTGTTGAATGATGTCCCCGGTGTTCCCGGTTTCCCCCACTCCCGTTTGCGATTAAATTAGTTTCTTTGCTTTCATTAATTTCAATCATAAATCCACCTCCATCAATCGATATCCATCTATCTGACTCACTGAAGGACAAGACACTTCGCTGGACAGGGAACATTATACGCCATTTACCCTTCGCTGGATCTGCGGGGTTTGTTATGGACAGTAAGTTGACAAAAAATTTAAATTGTTTTCCTTTACCGTGGTTCTCTCCCCGACTGGGCAGACAATGTGAAAAGTCACCCAGACCCGGGCAGGAAGTGATCGTGCTCAGGGTAAACCCGATTGTCCACCGATGTGTCGCGCCCCGAACCAAATTAGATCGAATTAAACAAATTTGTGGTAGCAATCGAATTATGGTCAGCACCGCAGGAGGGTGAGAGCGAAACCCAACCCAACGGGTCTGTCCAACTCTCGATCTCACGTCCCCCACGCATACGCTGGTCAACGGTTACGGTAGTGCGGGAAGTCGACGATATCATGCTGTGCCCGGCCAGTACCATATGGCGAGTGGCGTATCGAGCGGGATCCAACCATCACGCTGGTGTGGTAACGGGTACTGCACTGGACAAATTAATTTTCGAACGAATTTATAACTGCCATTAGCGAAAGGCGAGCTGTCATCGTAACCGGATAGCAGATCGGTATGGGCAATTCATTGCGCGAAGTAAGTATCCCAACGTACGGGTAGATGGAAGAGAATGTGTGTGTGGAAAGTCATTTCAATTAGAATTTATGTCTTTTATGCTTAATTGTTCACTTTCATTGAAAGCCACCACGGATATGGAAGAGTTAAAAAAGCCAATTGGAGACATTTGGATTCAGATCGATATCAATCATGCAGTATAGTTCATTTTTTTCTGATGCGTAGGAATAAACTAATTATTCGATTAAACGCATCATCTCTCAAGAAAAAATGGTGGACGAGCAAAGGGAATCTATTGTTAAGACAACATTTTTGAAATCCTTGTCTTGTGACTCTCAGAAATTTTATAAATTTTGAAAAATCTTGCAACAGTCCTGTTTTATGACACTTTGAAACACATGATCACATGGAACAAATAAAAGAGAATCTTTTATTGAAAAGAGAAAACCCTAAAACTATTGATTAATGTAACGTATTTTAAATAGGCTCTCTCATGATGAAATGCTTGATAGTGTTGCAGTTCTAATTCTTGCACTGTAAACGAAAGAATAAAGCATTTAAAATAAAAATATAACAATACATCTTCAATATGTGGCAATATTCTTAGGAAAGGCTTCAGTATGAAGACGATAGCATCTATTCTATTCATCATTTATCCAAAAGTTGTTTTTAAGACATTATCTTTTATTCAACGACCACAATCTCAGTCGACCACCTGCAATTGTTATACGATAATCCTTTTAAATGCCTCCTCATTAGATATGTCGGCCTGCAAAATAATTTTTATTTATTTACATTTTATTGCATTGCGAATAGCTCTAGTAGTATTAAAATGAAATAAAATTTTAAATAAATACAAACTGATTAGCATAGTTTCGTTTACTCTGCCTCCGTAACGTTAAAAGGCAGAAGACAGGCTTATCAAGCTGATAAAAAACAATCGCAAAATTTCGCTCATCCAAATGGATTTCAGTAACGTAAATAAGCTTATTAAAACTAAAATATTAATGCCAAACGTTAAAGCCTTTTAATTAAATAACCACAAGCCAGATTAAGCAAGCTTAGCGCTATTCAACACAGCCTGTCACCCTAATTGTATGGGTATAAAATTACGCAAATTTATTACGCTCGCATTGCAATGTGGACCCGAAATTCCTTTTCGAAACTTTATATTTATATTTCCTCTTTGCAAATGCGAAGAATGCCGTACCCTGTTTTTTGTTGGTTAGACAGATTTTTACAATAATTCTAATTCGACCATGCATGCCTTGGGCAAAAGGCAATTTGCTCGCTAGTACAACACCATAAATATACTTCTATACTTCCTACGCGTAACCAAACCACAAGGAAGAGGTCCGCTGTACAATCGATGCAAACCAACCGCAAGTCCCAGCGGCCACCACTGCAAAGCCCCCAGAGGCGCCCGGTTCTCGAATGCGCAAATCCGAAGCATGACGGGACTAATTAATTCAACAAACGGAATCATTAGCTGACTTCCCGAAAATAAAACATACGTTCGCACAAACACACAATAAATGGCAAGCTGTGGAGGAAAACCACCGGCGTCCAGTTGGCCACGCCACGGAACGCCAAAAATTAAGAAAAGAAAAAAAAACATAAAACCATCCCCCAAAACGTACAAACACTCACACACAAAATAAAACCAAAACAATAACGAAAATAATGCCAATAATAACAATTCACGAGAACCGGTAATCATAAACGCCATTTGCCTCCGTTTTGGAAACTCACCCCCTTTCCATCCTTCCACCAGGGTTTCCTCCCCCTTTTCCCTCCCCCCCCCCCCCCCCCTCCGTTACAAGGCAGCGCCGTGATCGTAATAAAACACACGCGAAATGAAATCATCATTTTTCCATGAAATTTTTCACTTCAGCTCTTTTTTTTTCTCCCGCGGAGGGGTGGCGAGTTGGCAACAAACGAGTTCCCGTCTTTTGGACCGGGGTTTTGCTGTGTGGTACACTGCTATCGTTTTGGGACAGATTTCTTTTAATTTATTCCGCAGCGTACCGAGCCATCGACGCCAACCAGATGCTGATCCGCTCGGTGGAGAAGGTAAAGTGAACCGAAGAACCGAGTTGCAGCTGCAGTTGAGTGAAAGAGTGCGGATCAGCCGGAAGGCGGTGGTCTGGCTGGGCAGGGAATGGGTGGAAATATTTAAGCGCCAGTTGGGCACAAAACGCACGGCACCGTCCTTTCGTGTGCGACTCGCGACCAGCGGGAGACCATCCGCGACCTGTTTCCGGACAAAAGGCGGTTTTGGGACGCCCATGTGTGGATTGCAATTTTTGTTTTTTTTTTTGTTTGAGCTTGCCTCCCATTCGCTTTCTGCACATGCACCGTGGTGAGAATGAAGCCAAACTGAAGCCTTGTGATCCCGGGATAGCTTAACTTCCAAAGATGCGTCTCGGAATGAGAGCAAAAACCAAACGAGAATGCAACAAAGCGAGAAACAAAAACCATCCCCGCGTTTTTTTTTGTATTTGCTTTCATTCCTTATCGAGACACTAAAAGACGACACTGGCAAAACCGATAAGCACCGCTGATAGATCCGTCAACTCGACATGAAATCTATTAATTTACAAGCCACCGCCACAGTTCGCGCAATCGCTTTCCATTTGCAAACAAAACGCCATCCCTCCGTCTCGATCTTCCTTCAAGCCCCACCACACCCAAAACGCCCGATCTTTCACGATCTCGGGCTCGCTAATCATGAGGCCGCCTGCTTGGATGGAGTGAAAACAAATTCAACCCTTAAATGGGCAACCCCTCTGTATATCGTAGCCGCGCTGAGGGGTTGAACTGACAGATTCGTCAGTGTCCTGGGCCTGATGGCGCTGCCATCATCACTCGGGGGCTTTTTTCAACCGCAAGAGTGTGTGCGTTCACTATTCAGCTCCTAAAAAAGGCATTTGGCACGATGCGAGCGACTGGCGTTTTCCCAGCTTGACATTCTGCCCCTGCCGGACGGTGCCATAATCCCGTGTACCGAGATCGCAAGTGCGAGTTTTCTCATATTAATTTATATACTTCACCACGATCACGACACTTTCGGGGAGGGGGTTTGGGGGGAATGGAGATCCAAATAACCACCCCGTTTTTTTTTTTTTGCACGGCATAATTTCAGGTGCGTATCCACTGCGGGAGGTCGGCACACATCAAACGCGATCGTCACCTAATACGCAATCGTCCAGATTTGCCGCCACAATTACCCACATGGACGGGCCGCTGGGTCTTGTGCGCTGTGTACGGGGTTGTATGCATCGCGAATGACTAATTCCTCTCAGGCCTTCTTTCATAATCACCCTCGATGGTCCGCGCGGGTTTGCATCGGAGACGCAAATTCCGCACCACAACCGATCGTCGTCGTGATCGGCGGAATATGTCGGCCAACCATCCGTCCCGAGCGCGATGTGAGCTGTCGGAACGGTTGGAACCCCCTGCCGGGTTTTCCCCATCCCATTGCTTCCTGCCCTCCTTACCAAAACCTCGTAAGGACCGGTTGTGCTATGGCCGGATCCGGCGTTAGTGAGGTTTGTTTGGTGTGGTGTTTTTGCCTTTCAGTTGGTGTAATTATTTAATTATATGCGGTTTCTTTTGATTATATTACAAACACAGACCAACCGGACAAAGTTTTTCCTTTTTTGCCACCACGATGTTGCACGAGCAAGGAGGATGGTAATGGGACGGGAAGCACGGTTTTGTGATCGGTATGCACAACTGCAACAGCGGGAATGGGATTGATTCGGTGAGATTCGAGGGCACAATAAAAAAAATATTGTAGCAAAATTATTCCTGCGCGAGCAGAGAACGCTTTGTTTTTCTCGTTCTTGGTGTGTGTGTGTGTGTGTTTTTACCCTCTCTTATAAATATATTTTTGCTTTCCCGATCTGTCGCGTCGATTCCGGACCACATCGATCAGACATTCAAAATTGGTCGCAATACCCAAACCCTCTTACGGCGTGCCCGGGCGCGGAATGTCAAGGAAATATGCAAACACAACCCTTGCCAGCGCTATGAAACGGAACGATCGCAGTGCTTTGCAACCGATCGATCGGCAGGAAAATTTTGGAAACCGAACCAAAGGAGAACGGGTAAAAAGGGCGAAACTTGGCGAAAAAAACAAACCGGAGCACCGAAAATTCTTTCCTCTCCCGTGTGGTTGAAAGTGGTGTGGAGTTTTTGGACAAAAATATGTCGCCTCCTGCAGCAGCAAACAGAAACCCACGGGCTCGGTAGCAAACGAACCGCAAACTACAGCATTCCCCATTGCCTTGTTGCTTTTTGAAAGGGTTTTTTTTTCTTGTTGTGGTGCTGTGAACCTCCTCGGTCACGGCATTCCTGTACGATTTCGCAAATCGCTTCCGAAACTGCACGTCCGGAGGATCCAACAGAGCAAAAAATCACCTTCAAATCGGACGCTTCTTTGAGCTAACCGATTGATGAATTCCATTCAAATTTATTCTAAACAGTAGCGGCATCCCAACGGAAACATCAAAACCGCGCAAAAATGTGTAGCGAGTTGGAACGTATTTTTGATTTGTTCACACACAAAAAAGCGCCCTTTCGGAACGGATGCGTCGCGAGAACAAAAAAAAACACACACACACACACCGTTTTGCCGACCGATTGAATGATTGATTTCGGGTTTCGTCAAATCGTCCGTAGGAATGTGATCGTGCTTAGCAAAACGGGGGAAAATCAAAGGGGGACCCTAGATAGGAATGTGTGAAGAAAAATACTACACAAACAAGTAACGAAGTACAGTTAACTGACGATGGAAGGATTCGAACACGTCCCACAAACCATTCGAAGTTTTATCGTAGTACTTACCATGTCTTTAGTCTGAATGTTAGACTTAAATATCTAAAACTTAGCTTTGTAAAAGTTGAGAGCTCTCTAGACATCTTGAACGCCCAATAGGACTATGGTCAAACGAACATTAGAGTGGAAATTAATTTTTAAAGTCAGTACATGTTGAAAGAAGGTAACAGTAACAAAACTCCAAAATTTGGCTCCATTCCATCCACAACCCTGATAGATATTAACATTTGAAATGGAAGAGAAAAATATCAGCAGCGCTTTTTGAAGTTTGGTCATATAAAACATATAGTACACAGCGAGTTTAGGTGCTTTTTTATGCAGATGGTAAAAAAATGTAATTTTTACCAATGTTTATATCAATAAGCTGGACCATTGTGCAAAGTCGCTCTACATATTAACCATGATATGAAAAACCTTATTTGTAATGATAAACAAGTTATTCAAAACACAAATTTTACGTGTGTTACAACGAAATTCTCGATAAAAATGTCATTAAAGCTAGCATAAATAGTAAACGGCAATTTTTATTTACATCAATAAAAATGGATTCCATTGAAATAAGTTCTTGAAATCTTCCAACTGATAATGAACTTCTTTTGGGTTTCAACCACATGGTTACAACTATGAGTTGTAAGTGATGATTTTTTTGAGAAGTTATTCCTATGATTCTTTTGTGAGTAGTCATGCAAGAATCGGCTTTCAGAAAATTCATGAATCCTCATACGTAAGATGGTCTTCTGGTTTTCATCTAATCATGCTCTAATCATAATCATTCATGACTATGACAGACTCCATTTGATCCAATTCTTCCAGTTGAAAGATCCAAGAACATAGTCTTCCAGTTTCATATTAATAGTTTTTAGATAATTCTGTTTAAAAGCTCACAGAAAGGCTCTAAACCACGGTAAGAAGTAGTTACATTATCTCTACGATAGCTTCATCCTTCTCAGTACGATGCTGTGGCAAGACTTGGAACATGGTGAAAACTAAAGGACATGGAAAATATTTCTTGGACATTATTTCCCCTGTCGTTTGCTTTTATTCAATTGCCTCATATCGTGAACGAAAGGTAGCTGCATGGTTTGCATGGTTTAATATTTATTTACCGGAAAACGTTAAGCGGTTTCTGTAATGGAAAATAAAATAACCATAATTATCGCACATTCACCAGAAACGACTAGCGAGCAATAATTTTGTGTGAAAATTAAATGGTTCTTCCCGAATGGAAACGAATTAAGAAAAGCAAACACATACACGACCGATAAGATCGGCTTGGTTGACACGAAACAAACAAACCGTAACAAACAAGGATCTGTTTGCGAATTTGCCTCAATTGCCCTTGTGATGGCTTTTAGCATAATTGACAAATAATGACTGCATCTAACGGAATGGGAAACCCTCTAAAAAGGTGTCATCATTGTCCCAAACAGGTGCCAAACGACCGGGTCCCGTTTGCTTTAGGATATGCCAGAGCAAACGAAACTGCGCACGGCGGTAACAATGGTAAGCTGCGTTATCTTTGCTGGATGCGCTCGATGCACTGAACCATTAAATGCAAACGGCTTAGTGCATAACGGCGATATCAATTAACACACTCATCCCAGTTGGAAGCCATTGCGGGCGCATTAGCTTGCACAGAACCACCGAGGCCACAATTAAGGGTGGGCTGAAAGGAAATCGCCCCAAAGCCACGAGGAACGATGCATATTCAGCAGCACTTTCGTCAACCGGGCTCCGAAAAAAGCAGCAGCACTGTTGACACTCAAACAAATCATCACCTTTTGGGCAATGGCTGGCACCGAAAACCGACCCGCTGACCCGCTGACCATCCCTTGGATGCATCCGCAAATAATTATCATTCATTTTTTGGACTGAAAAAAAAAGATAATTTCAAAACAAAGACAAAACATTGATGTCTCTATGAAACGAACCGTGGGTGCACTCACAGTGGTTTTTGCACACCGGCAAAAAGGAACAAAATTTGGCCAAAAACGCATCTTAACAATTTAAATCCATAATTAAAGATAATTGGCTTCGCTCGGAGCACCCGGTCGACCCTTTTTTTTTTTTGTTACAGCCGGACTATTTGCATGCATTTGCACCGTCACATTTACATTATTTTTGCTCTTCTCTCTCTCTCTCTCTCTCTCTCCGGTTACCGAGGGTTTCCACATCCACGCTCCAGATTCCCGTTTTTTGCTCTGTTTTTTTTTCGGTGCTTATCTCGATTACGTTGTGGATTAGTGTAAGTGATATGCACTTCCGGTTCCGCTGCACTGCACATGCACTGCTATGCACCGTTTGTTCAGGGGTATGGCGGCGCCCGCCGTGACCGCGCGCCTGTGGGGCCTGGCTGGATGGATGGATCATATTATTGTTATTGCCAACTGCATTTGAATAAAAGCACGATAAACGTCTGTTGGCGCATGTTATTCGTTAATTAATTATAAGCAAAGACCAAACAAAGCTAGCATCAATGTGCTGCCAGCGAAACCGTACGCTGATAATGCCGGCACAGCCCACTGAAGCTGTGGCGTAACTTATCAGCTGAAGGAAACTACAGCAACAAACCTTTTATGGAAAGCAAGCTGTAGACAAGCCGGGCGCTTTTCACCTGCGTTACCATGGTGATGTGGGTGCTAAATCTTTCCAGCGAAATGTATGCAATCCAGAAGCGATTCTGAGTTGGTGTTGATATGCGTTCGCAAAATGGCAAGAAGCAGCGTAAGAAGATAATGGATGGAAACGCACTGCACCACACGCTCCAGGCCGGTGTGGTGAATGTTTTGTGTATTTAAGTAATTTACACAAACGGCGCCTTTTTGGTGTGCGCTCGTGGCTTATCTTGGAGCTTCGTTGAACTTCCCATACACTCACACACACATACACCCAGCTGCACAGTGGTTTCGGAAACGGTAAAGAAAAGCCACGCTGCGAAGGAACGCAAAGGAACTGCATCGTGAAATTGCGTTCCGTTTTGGGTACGAATTTAAATGGCGTGAGAAAAGTGGTGCACATAAATTGCGCTCACGCTGGATGTTCCCTGGCCGGTCGCAGACCCAGACGCCACATCCGGTAGCTTCCAATTTTTCAGTTAACGACCGTATCACACCACCCGATACGGGGGATGTTTTCTACGAAATGGTGGAACCCTTCGATTATGGAGCTTATTTTGCGTATAACGAAGTCGCTATCGGTTGGGGATGTCTTCTGTGCAGTCAATTTCTCCATCTTGAGGCATTTAATTATGAAAGGCACAAGGAATTCTTGAAAATTAGTTTAAAAAATTCTTAAAGAAATCAATAATTATTTCTCAAAGGAATTTTTGAGGAATTTTCACGTTTTAAGATTTTGTGCGGAAGCACATAGAGGTAATTAATATTTAAGGAATAATATTAAACTATATTATTATTATTATATTAAAAAAGTGGAAAAATAAGAGATGTGCTTTAAAGCATCTTTACGGTATGATGAAAAGCACATTCAAGTAGAATAATTTATATTTCGCCAAACAATGTCTTATCCTTGCTCTTTTTAAAATTAGTTTTGCTTTTCTACCACGATCGTATGCCTTGTACTGGATTGTTATACGTAGAGAGGTTAAAAACGCAATTAAAGACTATTTTGAATACTTACATTTGATTATATAGAGTTTAATTAAAATCATTCAACTAAATAGTATGTCACTGTTTGGAGAAGGAAATATCTTCAAACGTATGTGAATTGTAACATATTAATTTGAAGCCTCAATTCATGATTATCGATTTATATTCAATAATATTGCGTGAAGGACTACAATGGCCCAAAACATGATTAAATGTAGTGGATTAAAATGTAAGTTATATTATTCATGTAAACATTTAGTTTTATTTGTTCCCAAATTGTCGGTATAAATAATTTACGGATACAGATACAAAATTTTCTTATCTCTATTCTTATCTATTTAAATTTCTGAAATGTAATTTTATTAATATATACGCATTCTGCAAATGTTATATATTGATTGTTAATTAATTCTGCATATTAAACTTTCATTTATGCATTTTTTATAAGCTTTATTAATTTTATTATTGAATTTTTGCAACGAATATGACGCTCGACCTGCAATTATACAAATTAATACGTCAACCATTAACGTTCTCTGGTATACGCACACTGAGCGACCCCTTCAAACTTTTTGATGCTCATTTTATCGACGATTGAACAAACTCCAAATTGGCCGGGAACAACTTTCGGACTTCCAAGACCCGGTATCATTATAGAGTTGGCGCAAAGGTAATTGAATTAGTTTTCCGCACCTCAACGCACACGGTCGACCGCTGTGTTCGGGGGCAATTATTTGCAGGATTCGGTCACGTTCGCTCGAACAACACAACACGCGGACTAATGTGTTAAGCCAAACCGATCGATGCTTGTTGGACAACCTTCAATCAACTAATAAATTGCTCCCGAACGAAAAACGGTTTGCAAACATCGATCGATACCGATCGCCACTGCACTCTATCAGATCGATGTCTAATGTCTCATTACTTTTTCTCACGGTTTACATTTGACCACCGATGGAGCGATGTCTTAGTGGAGAGGAAAGCAATGGGACAGGGGGCGGGAGGTGAGCATACCGACATGCCTAGTTCTGATTACGCGTGTGAGCCTCCTTTATGATGCGTTTTTGATCGACGGAACGGTGCAAACCGTACACGAGCCATCGGTCACCGTGATAAGAACGTTCCCTTCGACCGTGCATCCAAATTTGGAGACAAACTTGCAACACCCAAAACGGAGTCTGCATCGGCGTAGAGCATAATTCATTTTTAATTTATCGGGCACGATCGAATTGCGAATTTTATGCTCTCTGCACAGGTGCTCCACGCCCATCGCCCGGAATGGTCCAATGTTTGGCCCCCGTCTAGTTGGCAATCTCAACCAAACCAAGGTGTGACCGAAGTAAATGAGCCCCCAGCACACATACCCTCGGGCAGGAGGAAGGTGTACCAACCCTTCCAGCCCCCACCCCCCTTCCCCCCTCTGTTCCCATCGCATGCCGATGCTGTTGATTCGCACTGATGCATGTTTTATGGAAATGATGAGCCGTACCGTTTTAAATCGTCGATAACCTGTCCTGCTGGCGAGTGCAAATGGTCGCTGCTTGTCGCCGGTCGTACCGGTATGTGAACCAACGCACAGGTGAATGGGTGGATAATGCGAGGCCACGCGAGATATGTTATGATAAAGGCATGCACACGCACCGCGCGCGCACTTGGTGCGTCGGTAAACGAGTTTTGCAAACGGGCCACACCAAGTTGAATTTTAAATATCACTCCAAATGGAAAGCAACTAGAAATAAATACATAATTAGTTGTGTGGTTTTGTCCTGCAACGCCGAGACTCCTCTCAGGAGAGCCCCACAGAAACTCCCCGGGGGTGGGGGGAGGACATTGGAGAGCGGAGACAAAAACGAACACTTCCATCCCATTATTGCCATCGGGGGGTTCCATCTCATAATCTGTTTGCCTTTTTTTTTTTCGTCGATGCATCCGTTGTCCGATTGCGTCCAGTGCAATGGTGCGTTTTAATTTATGTGTCTCCAGCGCTCCAATCAACCATCGGACATCATGGGAATGATTTGAATTCAGTCTCATCGTCATCGATCGCTGCCACTCACCGGTGGGTTTTTTGTGCTGGATGGACCGGTTTTGTCATTCACCGATCGTGTTCATGTAAAGTGAAATTGCAAATTAAACTGATTTGTATGCAATCGTCAATCGATGGGCAGAGGGAAAAAAATGGGGACATATTCAAGACGAACTTGACTGTTTGCGTGTTGTCTACTGACGTCAGATGAGTTGTTGAAGGCGATTGGAAATGCGCGATATATGAAGCTTGGGAAAACGCCAACCTGCTTCATGGAAAAGAATGTCATCGATACAATAACACGCATATGTAACAGTCTGTACTAACGTGTAATGATTTGGACTATTTGTTTCCTGTTGAAAATGAAGAATAAATTGAGATTTGAAATGTTTCAAACATGGAAATATTTTACGAAATTTCTTGCTTTACAACGTCACCATAATTGGCGCTATATCTTATTGGAACCATAATTAATATCAAGCTTTATTTGCATGAATTTTAAGCACAAGATCTTGAACGACAAATGAATAAACTTCAAAGTCGTCCAAGTGGGGGATTTTTTTCCAAAACATCACTTAGCCACGATCGAGGAAAAGATGTGCAAAAGGACCAGCTCTGCAGGTTGTACGATTAACTCACTGTCGTAGGCCCAAATTCAGATGGAGTGTTGGCATTGATGCGTCCGCCAGAAAGGCCGAGATAATAGATTGACTCCGTACTTGACGGTACTCGACCGTGAGCGGTTTTGAGGACTCCTGCAACAAGCTAAGACTGCAAAGCGTTTGTAGCACCACATAAGTAAGAAAGCTTTATTTGCTGGGTATTATTGCCCAGATAACATGAGTAACTTTAAATGAGAGGTTCACTAAATTACTATTACTTGTTTAAAAAACTTGTACATGGTGTTCGTAACACGATCGTGATGTAACGTCTACCGTCTAGGGCTGTCATATTTCGGACTCTTCTTGACTTTCAATAACTGAAAGCTCCTTGGGTTACCAACTGCATGGGATACAGTACAGTCCGATAAAAGTATACAAATAAATAACGATTCTTTTGTATCTTTTTGTTTGCGAACGATTCTTGATGACTCGATAACCAACACCAATGTGTGACTCGAATGAGACTTTAATAGTAACTCCCGTGGCTTTACTGGAATAAGCTTCTTCTTATCGGGAACTTGTACGTTAGTGATCAGTGATAAAGCATCTAGTACCTTGAATAAGTTTCCCTCTCTCTAAAATTAAACCCTCGTTCTTCATTCAAGCCAAAGATAATAATTCCTTCATAAAAAGATCATATTGCGTGAGGGAAAAAACTGCACGATTAAATTCTTACAACGATGAGCAATGTTATTCTAATTCCTCTTTTGTTGCCCCCATTTGAACGCATGAGGAAAAGAGGAAAAATTCTTTGCATATTAACCAGCGCAGAATGTAATTCGATCGGACTGACTTTTAAAATGGAAACACACACACACACAGACGAAAGCATGATCATTACCCACCAATAATCGTACGATGTGAATCAAATCTTTCCTTACGATACGGAACGGAACCGATCCATCCCGTGTACATGGCCATGATCCTCGAAGCATAACATCGTTTCGTGTTTTTTTTTGCCCCCCCGTCAACCCGGCAACGGAACCCGATCGATTTCATATTCTATTTATTATTTTTAATTCCCACTCCCAAAAACACCACTCTTATGAATTGTTTATGAATGTACCGAGCAAAAGGGAAAGAAAAAGTCCGTCCGGTTCCGCTCCCTCTAGCCTTCGCGTTCTCAGCGATCCGAGCGATGAAGCCCACACGATTCGACAGCAAATGCTACGAATGTAATGTTTTCCTAATGTAATTAAAATTTCCTCCTATCGCTCCTTTACATTCTGCTTAATGTTGCTCAATTATCGTACTGGGAGAAAAAAAACTAAATGGTAAAATATAAAAAAATAAAACCCGAAATTTACACCAAAACCCATCGCGCATTCGACGCGCCGCACCGAAACATGGTTTAAATCATTTTAATTGTGTCAAAACTGTCCGCGGCTCCGAGATCTTGGGCCGATGATCTGCTGGCCAGTATGCACGCGGACCAATATTTATGATCAACCTGCAACCATGACTAATGCACCTGTTGAAAGCAAATTTTATGTCTTTTTTATGATAAAACACCCTTTTTCCTTCCTTCGGCTGCCGAACGCGAGGGAAAACATGAGCAATCCCAAAACGGCCCACCTGAGACCGACCTGAGGATCAACCGGCAATTAACGGAAAAGATACACCGGACTCCGGACCTGTCGTTCCGAGGGTAATAAGTCAAACCGTGAATAAGCATCTTTCGATGCCTTCTTTTTTTTTGGCCTGGTGGAACTGCACCGGGTTTCTTTGGCACTGTGACACTTTTCCACCAGGGCCCGGAATGGCCCCGAGCGACTAGCGGAAGAAAATAATCCCGCTACGGTCAACATAATAAGATAAGCATCGATGGAAGATTGTCTTGCATTTCCCATTTCCATCCGGACGGCGCTGCTGCTGCTGGTGCTGCTGCGGGATTGTAGGTGTTGAGCAATGAATTACCACTTGTCAGTGAACCTGTCGACAGCCGGTCCTTTCGGTGCCGGCCGGTAATGGGTCACGGATCGGCAGAACCGTCCCATCACGGTACCGGGAGCGAAAAGTGATGTAATAATTGTTTACGATCATCAGTTTCGGAATTTATGAATGAGCGCCCTGGGGGACAACCAGTGTAGAACCGCACACAAATGAGAGCCACTTGTTGGCCCTTTTCTTTTTTAAATTAATTAACGCACCCCGTTTAAAACACTCCGTCACGAAGTCGAACGTACGTAACTGGTAACGAGACAGCATTAGAATAAGTACACTCATTCGCGTTTGCCCACTCCACTACGGGTGGACCACCGTTCCATTAGCGTTTGTCGAGGCTGAGTGCTTGCCACGGAAGTGCCACGGTGCGTTAACAGTGTGAACTGTGCGTGCGTGTGCTCGTGTGTGTGCGCGACCTGTGTTGTAGGACAGATTCACAGATGGAAGGAAAATATGTTTTTATTGTTTTATTATTCAGAAAGATCGAATTTTAATACATTAAGCAAAACCGCTGTAAAAATACTCCCAACGGCAACCGGTCACAGCAAGGAGGGCCTTTAGCCTGTTGCATTAATATTAATTATCTTAACGATCTTTCACTCGGTTTTTGGGAGGGCGGAGGGTGGGTGGTACGCAAGAAGCCACAAGATCACATTAGCGGTTAAGCAGATGCGTGAGAGGTTTTGGTGTGAAACATGAACACGCGAACTACGAAAGTTTCCGGTTTGGCGGGTCCCAAGTCACCGACATGTGCTTAATGCTGTGTTAATGTGCAGCTCCACTACGCATGTGAACAGTGTAACACGTGTGTCCTCCTTCGCCGTGATTGCGGTTGTTCGCGAGAAGTTTGGTGAGAATTGGTGGTCGCATCGGTGCGTTGAATAAAGCATCCCTGATTGAACTCCCCTTCCCGCCTTTCCTCTGGGCGAACACCCACCCATGCGATCGATGCACGTGTCTTTTATAATTTTTCGGCCTTTTGGGGCGGATAATTTCATAAGCAATCGCGCCGCAATGCGCGTGATGGATCCCGGCTGGCACTTGTTTTACAGAGCAGAGGGGAGAGGGGGCCCCATTCGGTATCGTTTACCCGTATTCATTCCACATAAATCACGGTGAATTATTAGCGCGCACCGTTTGCCTGCCAGCTGCACGTGGAAAGGCAAATAAAAAAACCCCCCCACGCCTCGACATGTACTTGGTAAATGTAATTATTCAGCAGCAAGCTATCATAATTACCAAGGTACGTATACAGATATTTTTCAGCACCATCCCGGGAGGGGGAGAGGGACGGGGTGGATATGCTCCTTGCAAAGAATCTACCCTCTTTTGGTGGATTTTTCTGGACCGGTGCACTGGACCGGTATGCCGGTGTTCAATTCGTGGCGGGAGCTACGCGAATCGAGCGCCTGTTGAATAAAGATCAACCCCAATCTTGAACCCTTTACCCCGGGTGGAATGTTCGCCAAAAAAAAAATCCGAAAACAAAACCACAAAAAATAGACAATAAAACTAATGGTTTTAATTTTGACTCGAGCAGACTCGAGAGCACTCACACACATGCACGGGGTTGTGTACCGCACCGACAAGGTTTTAAAGTGTTTCGAGTTTAATTGACGATTTATTAAATAATTAATAGCAGCAAAATGAAAACATCACACGAGTATGCGAGTTGGCCGGTGCTCTGCTTGCTTGTTTTGTTCGCGGTGGACATTTAATCCTTACTCACTCTCCCTGCAAGTCGCTGTGTCGCTGACCAGTGGCGTACAAAGTGCTGTTTTGTTAACCAAACGCCGCGGCCCGGTAACGCTTGTTTTAGCACCAGGGTTCGAACGGCTATCGTCTATTTGGTGACCATTTACATTATCAGACGATTTGGACGGGAAGCTTCTTTAACTAGCCAAAGCGCATCCTAGCGAATCGCCGATCGTTCGCACCAGCGCGGTACGGAGTTGACCCTTGCAGGCGTACACCTCATCGTTGGTGAGCGCCAAAAATCCGGAAGCGGGCACATAAATTAATTCCTAATGAGCAATAACAATAAGGTTGGTGAAATTTTTATGTTTCATCATACCACGTGCCCGTGTGAATATGACCCGCGCACTGTATAAGTGATCAGTATGCTGCGGAGGAGTGTTTGTGGTTTTTTTTTCTTTTCGACTGCAAAACCAAGCGAAAACATAAAGCCAACAGGTTGAAGTAGGTTTTTTTTTGGTGTTTTGTTCGGTAGGAATTATAATTTTATTACACCCCAATAAGCTTTGCCTCTGCGTAAGGTTCAACGTAACGCCAAGCTGAACCACTTCCCCAAGGTCCGGGTCGATTCTTGTGGCAGGTTTTCTAATTTCATTGCCACGGCAAATGGCACAATAACGTAACGGCTAACATAGCGGTGGACACCGTCTCCTGGGCTGGTCGGGAATTCAGCATAAATGGTTTGAAGTATGCTTGCTCAGGATGACAGCAATAAATCACGCTTCATGCACGGGTATAATTAAATCAATCCCCACATACACACACACACACATGCCGTGCCGTGCAGAATAGGTTAGCAAAGCAAATTTAATTACATACCAATGAAAACGTTTCAAAATCAGCAGTCAAAATTTAACCATCTTTTAAAAAATGGTAAACATATTCACTCCAACAATAACCATCCCCAATACCGGGGATCCTTTCGTGTGCGCCCGGACAAATCTTTTCGGGAGAAAGGAAAGAAAAACCACAGAACGCCCGAAATTCGTTTATTAGCCACCACGATCGAAACGATCGATGGGCACTGCTGCTCGGCGCCCACCTTCACGTTGCCATTAGCAACGACCTGTCGATTGACGACAAATCGTTGCCAGAATGAAAACACACATTTGCACCATGAGGCAAAACCCGTAACGCCAAAAAAAAAACGCATCGTCTGCTTCGCTCTTTCGCGAAGCGAATTTTGAATTTGAATTTTAAATTCCAACTGCCCCCCCGCAAAAGCAACATAAAAATACGTCACGGGAACGCCATGTTTGTTTGTTTTTAGCTGTCCTGCAATGCAGTTGTTTATGCGTGTGCATGCGCTTATCCTGTCGTCCTTTTTACGTTGGCAATTCTTGCAAACCGGGCAGCGCACGCACGTTTGCCGCTAACGTGTTGTGTTTAATTTCTTGTGTGATTGCAATTTCAGCGGCGCATCGATTGGAGAGGCGAGTCACTTTTAGACGACTATCAATTAGCAGCATTCAATTCCTTTTCGTTCGGGCTGAATGGAAGTTTTCCGGGGGCTTTCCCCTTCGCGGGATGACATTTCGATGTTTGAGCTGCAAATGAATGAAGGAAAAAAAACACATTACTATATGAACGCTCGGCCTCGCGACATGATAAAGATGATCTGAATATTCATTTTCACGTTGCGTTACGTTCACCTGTAAGCATCAGCTCTTGGGAATGCTCTTTTTTCCGGCGTTCCCTAATTGAAACCCGTCTCATAAACTTGCAGCACAAATATGCAGTCCAAACATCCGATGGCCGATGTTTAAGCGCTTCCTAGTGGAGAGCCCTTTTTCGAGTGCGGCAAGTGCCTTCCATTAGTGCCAGGCGAGCATTTACTTCTTTAGGCCGGTCGTTTTCAAGTACTTCGAATCACTCTTCTCCAGCGAATGCTTCTCTTTTTATGCCCAAGAGCACTCTGTTTGAAAATTTTCATAATTTCAATTAAATATTTAATAACATGTAAAGTAAATTAGTGCAATATTTACCCAAAAGAAAGGAAAGGAAACGGGGAATGGCCACTTCTTCCGCTAACCGATAATGATGCACACGAGCTTCTCAAGCGCAACGATCATCACGGCGATGAACCCTCTCGATGACCTCTTCCGGAAAAGGGGTGGGGATGCGAGTGCCCTGTCCCGGCGGGAGCACATTTGATCAATTCAATGTAAATATCAAGATAACTTTAATAGCCTTTAATGTTAGCATGAAAACTCATAAACAAATGCTTTTCTCACCTTCTCGCCCGTCGCCCTATTGATCGCCATTTTTTTTTTCCGGGTACCATTTTCGGTGCTCAACCACACGAACCAAAGGTGTCATGGCCCTGTGTGTGGGTTAATTTTCATCCTCAGCTGAGGGTGGTTTAACTGCTTGCTGCTTCCATTCCACCTGCCGCCATCGGGGTCCTTTTTTGCGAGTTTAAGCCGAGTTTAAGCTTAACCATCATCATTACTATCATGCTTTGTTGAGCGGACAAAATTTAACCTAAAAAAAAATGAAGTAAACAGACGGGGATGGGAAAACATGTAAGTATGCATGCAATAAAGTTTTTTCTTTATTTCAATGATTAAACGCGCAACGGCATGTTTCACAATTTGCGCCCTCACGAGATTTTTACCACTCTGGGGGGGCGGCGGACTTTTAACGGCCAAAAACCATGCTGGTGTGGTGGAAAGGATAATGACCAAACATACCAAAATATGATGAGGATTAGGAGGACCACTGGCTGTTGGCGTGCTGGCCACAAAACTTTCATTTTAATTCCCCACCCGCTTCCACTACTTGCACCTACCCACCACTTTTTCGTCGTGTTTTCCATTGGTACCGGGTGCGAAAGTGGCTATGAAAACGTTTATATGCGTGCTGCGTTTTGGGGTGTTTATTTTTTGTTGGTTCAAGTGGATGAATGGCAGTTTTATTGTTCATCTTCTCTAGCCAAAAGTCGAAAAAAAAAACTATTAAACTAAACCCCGAAAAACCCCCATCGCCAATTATGTTAAATTTATCAGCAGTGAAACCCTGTTAAAAGCCATCAAATGGAAAAGGGGTTTTCACGTGGCAAGAATGCATGTGTGTTTGTGTGTGGTTGTTTTGTTTTTGTCTTATTGTTTTATGTTGTTTTGCACGAAAACACCACAACAATATAATTACATCTTCACAATGTTTGTTCGAGGGCTTCACTTATCGGTGATGTGCTTTGCAATCAAACCGTTCGATGCTCAAGGTTCGATGTTTATTGTAGAGAATAATTTATTTACTGCTTCGGCCGCGGCCAATACACTTAACTTCCTCCTTTTGCCTAAGGGCACCTAGCCTGAATAGCCTTCAACCCCTTTTTGGAGAGCGAAACCGGAGGGTGGGGAGGGGTTGGATGGCAGGAAGGAAGTAAGAGACCCATTCTAATCGCATCAAATAATTAGCGACCGTGTATGTTTTGTTTACACCGCTACGATTCAACATTTATTATCATCGACAATCGAACGATGATTGGACACAATCGATCGGAATTGATAAAAAAAATCAACTCACACACACACACACACAGGCATACGCTATCAATTGTCATATATCATGGTCACCGGCTTTGCTGCTTGCCAAGGCTTAGATGAGCAACAGCAACAACAGCAAAAACATAAATAAATCCAGCTCATTTAGTCCGGCGCTGCGCTAGTTGCGCTGGTTGCGTAAATATTGCGTCCTGAGGCGCACGTGTGTGTTTGCATTGCATTTCATGCGGATTGATCGGTGCGCACATTTAATGCACCTTTCGCTTATAAAGTGCAATCAATATTACCTCGCATCGGTGATAATGATCCAGCCCTCTCGAAAACTGTTGCTGTGTGTGACAAGCGTGTGGTGATATGAATATTTATTTAGCCTAACGCTCTTACGACGTGCAAATGACTTGAAATCAATATTATTACGCAGTAATTATGGATGATTATTGGTTCGGGCGACGTACAATTTGCGAGCGGGCAGGTTCGTGTCTCACTTTGGACCAGTTTCTTATTTCCCTTTTTTTCTTGCGTTCTTTTGCCCAACGCTTCAAACCACCTGTTGACATACGATGGACAACGAAGGCGCTGACAACAGCATAACTTTGCGGCATGATAACGGTACATAAATTAATTAAGTCTTTCCGTTCTCCCGCCCTGTCTTGGGCTACTTGTTTTCTCTCCATTTTGTGCTAAAAATCATTCCCCTATCTGAGTGTGCCGTGGAAAACCCTGCAAAGGAAATAGAAGGAAAACCCACATATTCAAAAACGTCCTGATCGGCATTCCAAGCAAGCAAACGAAGCAGGCGCTCATGTTTAAAATTGTGTACAAAATCAGGTAACCACCACCAGTCGAAGGGAAATAGCGGTGGCCACGATTTGTGGCGACAGCGAAGGCTTTCAAAATGGCGTCTAAGGTAAAAAGAGAAAAAACACACGGTAGCATAAAATGTATTCAACTATTCATTGCTCTAAACCAGGATGGGAGGGAGTGTTTCTTGTGGAGGATGGGGTGGAAAGGGGTGGGTTTATCATCGCATCGATCGCGAACTTCATGGAATGAAAGGTGGCACACAAACAGCCACACACACACACACGTGCGCGATAATTAAATAGCCAACTCTGGAGCTAGGAAGGTTGGAAAATTATCACCAACGGTTTGCACCAACCGCGTTCCATCTCCGGTTTTATCGGAGATTCAAAATCGGACGCGAAGTAAAAAAATCAACATGCCGCAGCAAAAACCGGAGCAAACAGATGCCTCTTCCGGGCGTGTTACGTTCGCTAGAAAGAAATTCACTCCACACACGCGAACATGCGTCAACCTTGTTGTTATGGGTAGCGGTGTTCCTGGTGCTGAGCGCAATATTGCATATTCAACAGTAGGCGGCGTCTAATCATAAATTCAAATCACATTTCTTTTCAAATCCAACCCATCGATGAGGGGTTGCTGCGACCGTTACCGGCTAAAGGGTTTCGAAAGAATCCGCCATTAAGGGAACAGAGAAATAGAGCGAGAGAGACAGAGCGCTAACCAGAGAAAAGTCCTGCAATAACCATTCAAACGTAAGTACGGATGATTAAGTCTCTATTAAGTCTTACTCGAAGCTTCACAATCAAGTTTCGAAAGAAATAAAAAAAAATCGTAATACATATTGAAAATGGTTAAGCAACCGATTGACCCACCCCGAGCCAACAATGGCTGCCGAGGTGAAATCATTATCGCTAATTAAATGATTATTAAAAAATAAAGTCCAAACAGATCAACCCTGCTTGGTACGCATACGCATAATATACATTTGAACCGCTGTTTTTTTTTTCCTCTGCTTCTTGCTGCCTGCTTGTGGATTGATGGTAAAACGTGTAATTATCTGATGGAAATCTAATCTAATTACAACCGTCCCATTATCGCCTTCAAAACAACCACTTACTATTCTCACCGCCAGCAAGTGCCAGCGGTTTCCATTTGGTTCTTCTAAGGGAAACCTCTTGAATATCCGAGAAAACTGAAACAAAAAACCACCACCCCACCTGTTGCTTCCCACTACAAGCCTTATGGCCGGAACGGTTTCGATGTGCGTTGGGTGTGTGGCAGTGGCGGTGGTATCGAATATTTATTTATTCTAGTTCACTATCATCTTGTTATATTTTTATGGGTTATTAATTTGTGACTATTTTCTTCTCCTTCTGTTGGTGTGCGTTTTCTTTTGGTTGTTTTTTTTTCCTCATTTGGAACTTGCTTGCCTTGGGGTTTTGAGGAGTTCCACTAGTTAATTTTATCCCCCACCACAACGGGAGCAAGAAAAACTTTGTCTAAGAATGTTAATGATAAGCACATTGGTTTGTTTTTCTTTTTGGTTACATTTTTGGCCATCTTTCTCTCGTTTGCTCTACCTTACATTTTCCATCCATCCTTTTTTTTTTCTTTTCCTGCAACTCATTTTCTCCTGCTTGCTGGTTTGTAGGTTTGTACCAGCATTTGATATTTCATGTACCGTGAGGTCCAATCACAGGTTTTTGGGCATTTTTCTCATTCAAAATGGAAGTACAGCTAGCTTACCAAATTTTGAAAATTATCCCAGCGTTTTCTTCGACCCCCTTTTCCATACAGGCATCGGGTGAGGAAACGAATTTTCATTCCGTATGAGCCTGTCCGGTGGTCAAATTAATTAGGCGTTCGTTCAATTGGATCGCTCTTTATACGGTACACACACTAAATACCCCATTGTAAGAGGAAAATGGTACAGGTACATACAAGCCTGTGTAAAGCGCTTTAAATGTAACGCACCAGCCTAACATTCACAACCTTTTTCACACCCTAATATTATGGAAAATTCATTCTGGAATAACAATCACCTCACACGCAATATTAGTAAACAACAGTGTGTTTAACGCTTCCGTACGTTGTAATAGTGCACCTTTGGCCTAATAGTCCACTGAAGGGCTCACGGTTTGTGTATCACCCACCATAAGCACCCCATTTAAAACCATCATGTAGCGCATATTTTCCTCAATTTAACGATGGCTACTTTTAACAGATAACAGTACAAAAAACGTCTAAATGTTTTTTTTCTTTTACCATTTGAAAGTGCTGCTTCATAATTGCGCCGGTGGATCATTACATTGAGCTGGTCCTGTTTGGGTTTCAAGTGGATTTTGCTTCTTTCCGACCATCCCTTGTGGATGGGGTGGACATTTATCCTGCTGGATCAAGCTAAAAATGTTGGAACGATACCAAAAGTGTAAGAACTTGATTTTTCAATTAGCGATAAGCGATGCTGGACATACTTACATGCTGTACCTTCGTGTACCTGTCGATCGAACTTCGAACCGTGGGATGTGTGTGTCCATGGTGAGCCAAAAATATACTTCGTCATATTCCTGCAAAAGACAAGTATTAGTATTGTGAGTTGATGTTGGCAACGATTCAACAGCGCAAATGGCGAATTAAAATAGACCGGTGATGGAAAAGTATATTTGGGGAAAGCATGTACTACAGGATATAGAATGATGTCTTAGTCACAATTTAACCCTCGTTTAGTCAACATTTTTACTTGCAGCTAAATTGTTTAAATGGGAACTAATTGCCAGAATGTTCCAGAAATCCGGAAATTTTTGTAAAAATTTGAACGAATTCCCTAGGCAAAGATCCTTCAAAACGAATCAATTTCTTCAAAGAGAATTACTTGATGATGTGAGAAACAGTTGTGGCAAATGAAAGAAGCTAGAATTCTCTACCGACTATGTAGATTTGTTACATTTCTACATCCCCATCCTCTTATGATGGTCATTACCTTTCCAATGGCGAATAATGTTCCAACATCTTAACTGCACCATACGGTCTAGCGTACCTCCATTACTGCTGAGACGAGAGTTTCTTGATTAGCCAAAATTCAAGGAAAACCGGGGGACCAACTTTCTGTCTGCGTTGTGTTCCACCCCCACGCTGGCCAACAATTGCCAATCTTTTGGCGGAAGTTTTGAGACCTTTGCCGTCCTGGGATGGAACGTCCGGATAGATAGTGGTCTGCTGCTGCTGTTCATAGCAGGATGATATATGCGATGGATGTCTCAATTACCGTACTCTGCCCGTCTGCATCGCTTACCAATCGCACACAGACACCACGCACACACACACACACACACGCAGAGAAACGTCCAATTTTGGAGCCGTAAAGAGCGGTTTCCCGGTGCAACTGCGAGGACATTCGTTTGCTCATTTTCACTCACTCCCCCTCCCGAAACACCTCCACCCACAGACGGAGGAAGCAAAGTGGCCAGATAATTTCACGCTTCGGCGGACGGGTTCTCGATGATGCGAAGACACGGAGAATGCTGTGCCGTGGCTGCAACTGGACAAACTTTCTGATTTATAGAATGGTTCATTAAAATGATTTAATGAGCGATACCCCAACGAGTAAAAGAAAAACCGGAACGAAGGTACAGCTTGGCATACAAATACGTGCGCTGCGGTGAAATAGACAAACGCACACACACACACGAAAAAGAACAAAAAATTGCACAAGAACGAATGATCAGAGGGATGTGACATGCCTTGCCATTAGTTCCAGACGCCGACTAGAACTGGCGGACAGCCGTGCTCCAGACGGGGTCGTCCTGTGCTGGATGAGTTCGTAACGGGAGGAATTAAATATTCACCAGAACACGTACACAACGGTCGGCGCACGTTTAATTATAGCCTGTGTGGCCTGTTACTGTGTTCATTTGTGCGAAATGGTAGTTGTTTTGGGGTTCCAAAGGTTCCGGGAGGCAAACCAACGCAAATCGAATATATGAACTTTCATTGCATAAATTGAAGGTGACTTCAGGCAAGTTCCTGTAATGTCTCCAGGGAATAATTCTTGCCATTCCTCTTTTGCACACGTAAATGTACAAAATGATTTCAAATGCGCTTCTCAACATCTTCCAGCAGGTCCACCACCATCTCACAGGCTTGCTATAAAAATTGCACTTCCTGTTTCCGTTCGGTTCCAGATGCTTTTTTGCAAACTGACGCCGAGATTGCTGCACAATTTACTTTGCAGAAATACACCGTCCCTACCGGGCACTATCCACTGTCCCCGTCTTCGTCTTTCATTTCCGGTAGCGAAAGAACCATCAGTGCTTCACGGCGGTATGCATTGGGTTGTTATTTTATGCTACATTTTTCTTTCCTGCCCACTATACAAAACGGGGTGAAAATTGGCTTCTGCTACACATCCGGCATCGAGCATCGAACATTTTGTTGTTCGTCTATTCCGGAGCGTTGGTCGTGATTTCGATGTGGTTTCTTGTTTCTCGTCCTTGTTCCCTACCTTGCCGGACCTTGGAAAGTCCGTTAAATCCTTAACCTCGAGAAAACTTTAAGGTACGACGGGGCCTGGGTACGTAGAGCTTAATGTTTGAGATGGAAATATCTGGAAAATTAGTGAGTGTTTGAGTTTATTATTGATCTCATATAAAGAAGTTCTAGAATTCTGGCCCTCTAATTGGCTTTGAAGAGCATATAAAAAGCTATCAGTAAAGATATATTTGGCATGAATTTTGGAGGCAAGTTAAAGACAATATTGATAACCAATATTTTCAAACCATTTTCATCTATAAAAGTTTCACTTCAACAAACCGAATAGTCAAAAAATTCCAAGGACTTCAATCAGCTTTTTTAGCAATACGCATGACTGTTCCTCTCGAATAAAAAAATCCTCGTTTTGCTCCACTTTGCCCTAAAACCTTCCGAACGCGACTCCATTTAAGAGTGTATACCGATAAAACTCGTATCGAAACCAACGGCCAACGAGAAAAAGTAAAGCAAATTTAGCACTGTCACTGCCCAAACCTTAAACTACAATTTTCGGACCCCGATTAGAGGATGCCCTTTAGCCGGTTGCCAATAAGATTGGGGCAAATCGCAGGGCCCACAGCATCATGCGAAAAGTTTTTCTTTCCCTCCACTGTATTAGCCAACAATGGGCAAGTAAACGAGACAGTTTACCAACCGCCCTTCACACAAGGCCAGAGAATGCATTAAGGATATTAATGAAAACTGTCCGAAATGATCATTTTTCAAACAAACACTCGGGCTGACTAGTTTTCGCACGTGAATATATTCAAATAGCATTCCCGTTTGATGATGGCAAACCGGGTGGAACGGTAATGTGTTTTCCCATTCGATACGGTCAGAAAGTGGTCAGTGGGTGACATAATTTTTTTCGATTTGTCATCTCGGTGAATTTGTACGATAGAAGAAAAAAAAACTCAACATTTCATCGGGGACAGCTTAAAAAATCATTTTCTCTAATGATTATTGTGATTACAGTTCGGGCAACCCCGTACATTCTGCACCGTGCGTTATGAGATGCACAATGGTCAGTCGGTGTGTGAAGCGTTTCGTATAATTTAGTCATTTTTCTTCCATTTTCTTCCCCTGGAAAAATGTTTTGCTAAAAAAAAGGAAGAATAAAAAAACACACACCGAGGAAAAATCGTTTACTGCCTGCCAAAAACCTCGGGAAAAAGCATGGAAAAGAGCAGTTGAAGGAAAACCTCCGTAACATGTTTTGACACGCCGCCCATGGCCTGCTCTGATAATACACTTTTTATGACACCCGATTATTCACGGCTTTTACGCTGGATCGCAATGGAAGCGATAGGAGAATATGATTGATTAGATAATGCCTGGAAGTGGAATCACAAGCACACGAGCACTAGACAAGCGTGAGCGAATGTGTGTGTGTGTTTTGTTTTTCTTTCTGCACTATAACTTTCTCTGCATAACGTAATTGCAAACGTATGCGCAAACATACACACATCCAGTCCTGAGGCTGGCGATTGCAAACGGTTGGGTCAATTTATCTTTTGACAGCCTGATTGCATAGCCTTCAAGTAAATACACGCGCGCACAGAAATTTTTATAACGCCCGTACACAATTTCATATCCAATAACTGAATTAGGCGCTGTCAAAAGTGTTTTTCATCACAGCGGATCAATCCGCGAAACCATTTTTCCCAGACAGACATCCAACTCGGTACGGTAAATCTGTAATCCAAGGTAAAATACATTATTTATCTACCAAAGCAACCGGTGTACCGCCGTTGCGAATGTGTGGGAAAGCAGGGGTTGGCGTTGGTGGGAAAGATGGGGTAGTGTAAAGCGGTAGGGTTGTGTTTCAATCTTCCATCGAGCGTGCAGCGCTTGTGTTATACGATACATTTATGCTTTTGTTTTTTTTTTCCCCCAATACTACAAGTGTCTTTGGCCGCCAATCGGCCATTGGGAAGATATTACAATACGATTTTCTTTTGCTTTTTTTCGCTTACATTTGCCTTGACGGTTCAACTAATTGATTACGCGCCTGAAACTATAAACTCTCATGCTTAACTACTAATGACACATTATAGTCGCTGAGCCAATCCAACCCCCTCGACCCCTTTGTATCTGTTTTTCATTTCTCTTCATCTCGATTTATTATTATCTTATCCCGGTTCGTACCATAAACATATTGAAAAGTGGCTCTTAATTAAAAAGAAATCGCATCTGGAGTGCTTTCAATGATGAAAATGAATTTAAATCGAATTACGATCGAAAACAAAAACCGCAACGAAATCAAATAAACAACAATACCACGGATTGAACAAAGTGAATGAAGCAACCCGGTAGAAAAAAAAGGCGAAATCAGTATAAAAGAGAGAGAAAAAGAGAGACAGATGAATAAAGAAGCAAATAACTTGCCAACTAACAAACGTGGAAAATGATAAAATGAAATGAGTAATAATGAAATCGGATCTGTCAGGACTGTTCATAGCAGCAGCACAACACAGATGGGGAAGAAAACTTCAAAATGTGAATTTACTTTTTGTCGCGCATTTTGTTAAAAGAAATGGCGATACGATTGGTTCGATGGGTCCGCCACATAACACAAAACCCGGACCACCATGTTGTTCGACGCCGGGGGGAAGACGCCAAAACGGTTCAGCGACACGGTCAGCCCGCTAAATGAGCCCAATGGATGATGGAGCTTATTCCATTATTGGTTCACTCCACCCGGCGATCATCTTTTTCCTATAAAGTGTATTCGAATGATTTTGTGTTCATTTTTTTTTTCTTTGTTTCACCCATTAATTCGATACGCAATGATCTCAATACGACCCCGGGGCCAAAGCTTTTGGACAAATCGAATGTTTTGTCATTAATATTTTAATTGCGATGCCGATTGCACACGGCTAACGATGCCGAACGATGGCCGGAAACGTACACGGGGTTGCTAAATAGGTATTGAAAAACAACTACTAGTGGAAAATGAGGCACGGGGGGGAGACAAATACAATATTGTAGTCATCGTGGGTGGCTGATTGATCGTAATTATTTGTGGCTCAATTTTTGATTAAGGCAATTTGTAGTTCGATTTCTACAATGTTGTTGTGTCGACGCAGTTTGGAGCTTTGGAAATTGAAGTTAAGTGACGCAAGCGGCAGTAACGCTCGATGCGAGTGGTGAAGGAAACGATTTAGATCATTCATTTTAGTGATGGATAAAATGGTTATTTGGACGAATTCCGCAGGTGATTTTGGAAGGGCACTTAATCGAACTTCAAACTTAACTTAATCAAACGGAAACGGATATCTCTTTTTTTATTTAAAAAAAAAATGGAAAACTCATCGGTAATAGACGGTTAATGAAAAGGATGGCTTGACACTCAAGAAAAATTTCCTGCTATCTGAGAATCAATAGGACAACCTGTGCAAAACTTCTTTAAACTCCAAAGAAAACCCTCCTTAGTAAAGTCACTGGAAAATCAACATGAAAGAGTAAAAGTGTCTAAGAAACGCACCAGAATCCTTAAAGGTAATATCTGCATACCCTTGGGAAACTACCGAAACATCTACAGTGATCCATCACACGATGCTAACTTTACATTATTCACACGAACTCCCTTAAAAATTGCAGATTTTACCCGACCTCAATCACAGCGAAATTCATGCTTGAATGACACCAATGACACGGCAAGTCAGCAAGTCCTGGGAGAAATATTTGAGGGGTCAATTAAGCCGACCGGGAGCAGCAAACGGTAGCGCACGGTGTCTCCCGGGGCCAAAATGTACTCCCAAACTCACAGCGAAACGAAATAAACCACAAAAATTTCCCACCGACAATAAACGATAAAACCCCACCCACAGTGGAAAAGTCCATTTTCCCGCTTTTACGGTGCGTAATCAAAATACAATCATTTATCAACCGTTTTTTTTCCTTGCAGACGAACAAAAAATGGATTCTTTTTGGGCTTTGCTTTAAACTTCAGCCACCATGTAGCGCGTGTTCCCTTCTGGACATACTTGGCTTATCACTTCACAATGTCCTCGGATTGTCAACAATTTTGCTTTGTTGTGTTAGTCGGGCCAGTTTACGTTGGTGCTATTTTCCCGTATTTACCAGGGAAGGAAAAACCTTCCCCGTTGTGGTAATGGGATGGAGAAAATTTGAGTTTTTCAACAATGAACACAACCAAACCCTCGGGCATTGGTTCACGCTCTCTCTCTCTCTTTCTTCGTATGTCAATCGTCCCCTTGCAAAGTTCAACGCTTCACAATTCCTTCGGGCATGATTGTGATGTAATATCCTTTTTTTAAGCGGATAACAGCTGAAAAGCAGGAGTTTTATGTAAACTTTTTGCTTTGTGCTCCCACTCCGTACTCATTTTTCCACGAAAACATCCTCTCCCTATCCTTGCGATTTTCTTCAAGAATAAATAATGCAGAAGTAATACACGTGGAAGCAAAAAATGGAAGCACGCTGGTGAAAAGAAAAAATGGTAATGGGGAACCCCCCTAAAGAAAGAAATCGCCCATAAATAAGTTATCAAAAGATAGGCAACCCAAAAAGCATCCAGCGCTTGGTTTGTCCACTTTTAAGCGCCCATTTTAGGCACATTTTCGTTCTAATCTTTGCCACGGCAGTGTGTGGCAAAGAAAATGGAAGTAAAATGGCCACGTGCGGTGGTGCAGATGGTGGCGAAACAACCATTCGGGAAACGGAAATAAAAGTAAAACCATCGTCTCTAAAGCGATAACACTTAAAATTTATTTCCTTTTGCTTGCCTGTTTTGGTCGATTTTGGTTTTTGCCGCTTATAATTTCCATTTCTCCGGCACTCAGAATTCACTTTCTTCCCACGCATGGAAGCTAAATGGCGTTCTTAACGGCAGTACTCTCTCGCTTTGTCCACCTTTCCATGGTCCCTGCCTGCTCACCGTCCCGGTCGTGCAAATCGGGGGGAATAATATTTCACAAAAGTGGATCCTCCAGTTCGTTAGGGGTTTCCACTTTCCACGGATGTACGTTTGATTGTGTGAGCGTGTGTGTGTGTGTGCAAAAAAAAGGAAAGAAACTTCTCCACAGTTTACGCCAATTCCCAAAATATAAATATAATATATCTCCCCGATACAGGAGGTATAACGCAATTTTCCCATTCCCGACTACCGTTTTCCATTGGTTGAGACTTAGGAAAATTATAACTTTCCTTCCAGTACCGGTTTCGCTGTGTACTACCGGGCAGGATTGATTGCCCGTTGTGCAGAAATTTTCCCCAAATTCGTTTTCCAACTTTTGCTTCTTTTGCCCGATTCGTTGCGTTGCGATTTGTTTCCATTTTCCTATTGACCCCTCCGGCCGCTGGCACGAGATTGAAAGATGCTCACTCGCGCCAAACGAACTGAAAGGCACTTCTAAAGTAAACACAAAATACGCTACTTCCGATGTTGCATGAGAAAAGGAAACATAAATAATAAATACAAGTCCCAACAACAAAACGAGAAATGTTAAAACCACCCTGGCCCTGGTCTGGTCTGCTTTCCTAGTAAACTGGGACCGCTTTTAGTAGTATGTGCTGCTTTTGCTAACATGTTATGTTGCTTATTCCTTCCCTGGCTCCTTGCACGAACTCCTGCATGTCCTTGGGTCTAGGAGCCATCCGGTGTGTATGTGTGTCCACCACCACAATCTCTTGAGATTTTAAAAACCCGAAACATTCAATCCTAAACCCACTCAGAGACAGAGGACACACACGTTGGCCGTATTTGCCATTGGGCCCAGTATTAGATGCGCGTGTTGGACAGGATTTTATCAGTCTGACTGACAATAACGCGACCAACAACAACCAAAGAAGAAAAAAACATTTATATACATGGAACGAGAGTCAACTCTGTCATAAACCGGTGAAGACAAGCATCTTCGAGCGAAAGGAAAAGCAAACAAAACGAACAAGAAAAAGTGATACGAAAACGGAAGGAAAATTATGACAATGTCCACACACGATCCCACGCGGCTAACGTTTTCCAATTCGGGGAGGATTTTCATTTTTTTTTATTTCGTGTCAAAGAACGAGCCCGTTTATTCCAGCGCCGAGTAACAACAACAAAAAAACCTCCCCCGCATTTTCCCGATGGTCAAGCCAAAGGGGGGGTGGGAAAACTCCTGAGCCTTGGACACCGCTTCCGCACGGTGTTTCGGAAGGGATTTTGACAAGAACAACTTGAATGCCTTTTTTACGTATTTTTTTCCCTGTTCCTTGCCACACGTGCCACCGGCAAGCACAGACACATACGCGTACAGGTCGTATGGTTTGGGGCTAGCTCGTGATAAAAAAAAACTCTCAAGCATCCTTCTCACACACACACGGGGCAGGATAATGCTTTCAATCTTATTTTGTTTTGCACTTGCTTAAAAAATATCCTATTTCTAAGCACGGTCTCAGCAGCCCGGGTTACAGGGTTACTAACAGGGATGTGAGCAACCCACCCCCCACATTCTGCACCCTCCGTAAAAAAAAAAGCGACTGACGAACAGCACAAGGCGAAGTAGGTGGGAAAGATTTTCATCCTTTCAAAAATGCTACGACCGCTCCGGCAGGAGGACGTGCCCGGGGAACGTGGCTAACGCGTTGTGATGAAAATATATTCATCCCTTGAGATGGTGTTAAAAAGAAGAGAAAAGCCATGACCCCTCAATCTCACTCTCATCACCTCGCCTCCCTTCCGCCCAAGGTGTCCTAAGTCCTAAGCAACAAACAACCGAAGGAGAGAGAAAAAAATGTTCAGCCATTTTTATTCCATTTGAATAAGTAGGCACTTGCCGCTGTTGTGGCCATCTTCAAACCCTCTGGCACCCCACCAACCGTCCCACCGTTCGGGTGCGTTCGTGCGTGCGTGCGTCAGGATGCTTCTTGTCCGGTGTGTCCGGGAATGAATAATGCCAACCGTATGGCCGGACGCGAGCGTTTTTTTTTCCACTCCCTCACCCTCTCGCATTTTCACTCTGTCTCGCTCTGTACTGTCGTGCATGTTATCCTTTATAACAAGGAAGAAAAGGGTCCACTCGGCACAAATTGGATGAAGGATGCTTTTGTTCCATGGGCGTCGGACAAGAGAAATGTTTTTAGAGATTATTGGATTAGAAAGGCCGCACCACTGGGTGGATGTATAAAAAGGGGGAGGAAGGGGGAGGAAGCCGAGGGGGGGGGGGCGAAGGGATGGCATATCTTTCGGTACGCATATTTAACGCATGTGTCCTTTCTCAATCGAGTCCGAATCGATTGTAAGGAGTGGAAAAATCGATCTTCTTTTCACAGCAGGCGATTCATCCACGGAAAAAGTGCCCACGGCGTGATGTTGGGGATGCTTTTTCTCCTTTCCTGCTCCGTTTAAATCCTTCAAGATTCAAGCTGCTTTTCTTAAGTGCCATGGATGGAAGTTTTCCCTACCGGTCAGTTGGGAGGGAAATTCGAATAATCAAACACTCGATGTGGACGGGATTAAGTGGATGTTCTTAAGGTTCTATCGCCAACAAAGCGCCTTATAGCAGCTTAACCTGTGCCGGCATCTTGTCGCTGTTTTACGACACCGGTTGGGATAAAAAACAACACCACTTGGCTGTGTTGTTTGCGCTCTTGCAGCAGCATCCCCTATGTGTTGTCGTTGGCATGGAAATAAATCACCCCATCGCTGGCAAAGCATCTCAGCTCACCATCTCGATTCATCCACCGTAGCGATGCCACGCCCCATTCAAATTTTAAAATCTGATAGGGTGAACACACAACGAACAAAAAAAGAAGAAAGAATACATGAAAATCCCCAGGCGCATAATTTATGCCGGTCGGCTTCATTTGCAAGGCTCATTGCGGTCGCCACGGTCTGCCGTGACATCCAATCCCTCGTGGTGGCCCAAACGGGAACAGGATTCGCGCGCCATCGAAACCGTGGCGCAGGATGTAATGGGCGAAACGCGCGCAACAACATGGTAAAAAAAAACCCACAAGCAAACCGCGCCAACTCGACGAAGCATTTGAATTCCCATGCTGTGAGTGGGAAATGAATGCCATTGCGTGGCGCGCTGCGGGAATAAATGTGTCTGCAGGAATAAATAACGTCGGTAGTAGGCTTGGTCAGAAAATAAAACAACAAAAAGTGTCTCTCCCCACCTTACGACCGTCTCGCGAACAGGAGACCTTTTATTAGCATTGCGTTGCAATAGCAATGGAAGAAATATTTCTTTCTTTCTGAACATCAAGCTTGCATAAAAGCTTCTTTATACAATTTATAATATTAAAAATCGAATTACAGTGCTGTACAGTAAAGAAAAAACCAAGCGGGATAAAAAAGATTATGCTCAAGCAGCGCAACAATTTTACAATATCCTTCATTGTATGCCTTCCACCATTGGACAATTCCTTTTTGCTATGCCAATGTCGGGCATTCGAGCATGGAACATAACGAAAAAAAAACCCATGTGCGTAATAAAAATAACGACAAAACCTTGTCCAGTAAGGTGAGCTTATTAGGATTCAATTTTTTTTTCTCTTTCCCGCGATCCCCCGTCATTCTACCAACTTTCCGACACCGATCACATCTCAAGCTTCCCTGCGATCAGATTAATTCTTCAAAAAACCGGCCGTGACGAGGTTGCGTTTGCATCACAAACACACACCAACGGAACATCGGTGCGGCTCCGAAGGTCACCTTCCGCCGGTCCCTTAATCCCGGCCATGTGTCTGTGCACGTATGTGTGCATTTATCGTTAGCCAAGTCTTGCAAATGTTGTGCGCGTTGATGCGCGATGGATAATCAACCCTGAATGTCTTGGCCCGGGTGTGACAACCGTCCGTCCGTCCGAATGGTTGATCTTGGCCCGACACTAAGCAGAACAACAACAAAAAAAAACGTCAACCTCCGCTGTAGGGTTGTGTGAAGACAGGGAAGGCAACAACAGCAAACAACAACAACAAAAATCAAACAAACCACACAAACATACCGCCATTCGGTACCCCACAAAGAGGAGTGATGGGAGCGCAACAAAAACAAGTAGTACAATCCAGGAGTCAAATTAGCATTTTCCCTTTGATCCTGTGCCGCCATCGAGTTGGATGAGAGACTGTGGGATATTTTTTTTATTTCGTCCAGCGCTTGTGCTCAGTTGCATCGACGCTCTTACAAACAAGTTCACCTGCAAGCGTTCAAATCAAAGCAAACGGGGCTGAGTGCGAGACAGCTCCATAGAAACGCAATTGGCAGGTTTTGGATGGCATGACGTATCGTGAATGATTGTGCACCGACATGACGAAAAAAAAACACCGGGGAAAATGTCACCCCAACAAAGCCTTCCGAAGGGTGAGCTGACGTATACAGCGCTCTGCTTAGAACAAACGCATAATGAGCATTTGCGTCTTTGCAGCACATCTCCCACACACGTACACAATTGTTCCCCCCACCCCCTCTCCCACCCCTCCGAATCACAAGTTTGTTTAATTGGAAACGGAACTAGCAGCACACATAATCCTGTGCACACACACACACGGAATGAGGAGATTTTCCAAAGCACTGCTAACAGAAAACAAGGAACACCGGTGGGTGCATGGGTGATGGCGGTGTCATTAGCACCGGTTTCCCATAGCAACCGAAGCGACGTAAATCATTTATTCAAATATCGCCTATCCAAACATTTTCGCACGAGGATGCGAAATATCCATCCGGCGGCAGTAGCGCAAGCATAATTCGCATTGTCCTTTGTGTGTGTGGAAAAGATACTAGCGAGCAAGAAGAAGAAAACAGCAGGAAAAACGAAGGAGTTTTATTATTCTATGCGTGGAATACGTCTCCACCCGGTGACCCGATCGGATCCGTTCTGGGACGAACCGGCTCCAGTTTCACTAAAACTCTGCCCTATAGTAACATAATGAGCTCATGCCGCTCGCCTTCCTCCTGTCCACTGTATTCCACCCCGCCTTCATCCTTCGCACGAACATCCTCACCCTTATCGGAAAAGTCCGGCTTAATGCGTATTCTCACCCATACAGGTTTGTACCGCACGCTACGCCTGGCGCTGGTGCGTCAGCTTCCCGTTTTTATTTATGTCCATTTCCATATATACATTTTTATTTCATTTCCTTGCAAATTTTTCCTCGCACCTTGCCTCCACCATCCCCACCGGATGCCGCCCACAGACGCACAACGAGTCCAAGAGGACGCACAAGACAACAGCAGCGGCGGGTACGGGTAAGTAGCTGAAGATATTAATGATTTGTTGGCGTTCGTGCACCAACGGAGGAGAAAAGGGGAAGGCAGGACCGCGGGAGTCCTGAAGATGTGAGAAGGAAAACCAAGGAATGCTTGAGGAACAATGGAAACGGGAGGTGCGGTTAAGGATGCTACATTCAAATCGTAACATCTTTCCATGGACCCATCCGTGCACCAATACCACACACACATACACCGTTGCTACGTATCTGAGTGCCAGTCAAGAATCCGTAGCCAAATTTATGTTGCCGGAAAAATTCGGAATTTCAGTAATTAATGTGCCGTATATGGGCTCCCGCCACCCGGTTAAAGGTCAACGGCATCGGAAGTGTGCGTGCGTGTATGTGTGTAAAGGGAAGGGTGGATTTTCTGGCCGGCGATGGCATAAAGACGCCGTTGGTTAGGAAAATAATGAGCCGAAAACGAAGGAAAAACACACGCACTGCATCCTGTTAGCGGCAAGGAGCGAAGCACGTGCCACAGCTGCACAGGGGTTTTTGCTGCGCTGGATTTGTGCGATGCGCGCGCTCTGGCAGGTTGCTAGGGAGATTTGCAACCCATATAGGTGCAGCGATGGTGTCGTGTGGTGGGAGCACAATGGGTTTAATTCATTTTTCATGACCATTTCTCGCTCTTTTGAAAGTTTGACAACAATCCTCCATTCACGCCATTTTGAATTTTCTTTAATGAATGTGCAAGTAACGCATATTTTATTTTCATTGAAAGTCTTTAGAGTGGGACATTTTTCTAAGATATTCTAGTGAAAGTGACCACTGTGATCATCATAGTAATCTTTAGACCTTTTGTTTAAAACCTTGCTAAAAATACAACAAAAAAAATGGGGCAGCCTGGTATTTCAAACGGGCTCAAGGCATTTTCTCTACGATGGAGAAATGCTTACAAAAGAACTTAACTTTCGTAACATTTCCACTAAATTTTCATTTTAATTGCCAACCGAAAGTTGGGTAAGTTTCTACCCAAAAACAACGAAACACGAACAATTTTTTCGAGAAACTTAACATTTTTCTCCCACATTCTTTTATATCTCTTGACGCTGCTGCGTGTTGCTTGAAATAACGTACCAAATGTCAGGCACTTCAAAACTAATTTGATGCTGCTGTGATTATACTTAGTGTAACTCCTCGGTTGTCTGCTTTTGCGACTGATCTTCGACGAGTTCGTTCACATCCACCTCCAGACTAATTATTTTTCTTAAAGAAACTATCTCCGTACCTCGATAATTCGACGGTCCTTTCAACTTCAAACCCAGGCGACAGCTTCTTTAATGCAGAGGTCCGAGGTCGTTGGACTACCCAGATTAGTGGATCAAAACTTTTTTATAATAATGTTAAAGAGCTTCTCAACCACACTGAGTTGTCAAAACAAAACAAAAGAAACAAGCACACAGGTAGCGGTCTAATGTCGCTCTCGCTCGGCGGCCACTGTACTTTTTGTGAAATCTTTCGTTTATCAACAATAATTATTGAAAACTTCATTATCAACCACCTCTCCACATTGAGATTCGAACTCACGCTGCACCGGATTTGCTACGCTCCCTACTAACACCATACGGCTATTGCGATGATAATAGAACAAGCCGCTAAATGGTCAATATGACTGACGCTAAATGATGTCCAAGCTTTAGAAATCTCAGCCATGCATGAAACCTAATCTTTGGACCAATTTTAACCACGTCGCGATCATCATATTCTCAGCTCATTTCCTTTGACGATGAAGGCGAAAACAGGTATTAACACGAACGGTCGCAATTTCCGTTTTATGCCATCCCATCCCGGCACAAACGTTCGTACGGAATACATTGCCTCTCAATATTTTTATATTACTTCACATTATTTTACTTCAATCGAGCATGTGTGTGTGTGTGGGTGTGTACCCCCCGAATACTGACGCGAAAGGGACATTTTTATTTACGTTCGCCTTTCCCCCCCTTCGATAGGTTGCTCCACAAAACCCCTGCAATTCCAATTCCACAAGTCACAATTCAAACGAGCGCTCATTTTCCTTACGGTCTATCGAATTTCTGTTTCTGCAACATCGAATGCGCAACCAATCCAGACACACCAAGGACGCTTTTTCCCGTTTATTCTCCGTTCCACGCTGGTTAGGACCATTACGGAGCCCGAAATGTGAACAGTTTCCCCCACCTGCTTCTGCCCCAATATTGGCTCGGACATGACGACACAATATACCAGAGTAACAACTATCATCGTGCGCTCTTCATTTTTCCGCCCATGTCTGGGTCTACTGAGGATGGGGATGGGCCCGGGGAAGCGAGTGTGGGTGGATGTGATGTTTTTTTTTATTCTGTTCCTTCTCTCAATTCGGCATTCGGTATTGTTTTTCCTTATTGCCCTCGTCCCTGTCCCGTGTTAGCATGCATTTTCATTTCCAGCACTTTCAGCAAAATTTCTCGGGCAATGTTTTTCACTTCTGATTTGATTGGCTTTGTTATTTTTTTCCATTTATGGTAATTGGATCCGGTTTTATCTGCTGCTTGTTTACCGGGAATGGAAATGGAAAAAGAGCCCTGGCCCTTGGCTCCGTCACACAGTGGCCACAGTTCGCCGTGTTTGTCGTTTCGCCACTTCGGTGAAACCGTTTACTGCTTATCGATAGGCATCGTGGCTCCAAAAACCATCGGCCAGCCTATTGTTATTGTAGTTTGATCTCAGTTGTTTTCTTTTTTGACTGCAAATAAACAAATTCTACAAACTAGCACACGGGTTGCGTAGCAAATCACATTGTACAATGTCCACTAGAAAGCAATGTTACTTCACTGCTTCATCGCTCCCGATGATCTTCTGGACATCAGTATCGGATAGAGTCAGTGTTCTATAAAGAAAAACTAAAAACCGCCCCCGGATAAACATCTTGAAGCAATTGCACCACTTGAATTATTCGCTGGTCGCAATAATGGGAGGTCAATTCGAATGCCCATATCCCATTATTGCCAAGATTAGTTGATTTCCAGGGTATGTCGCCACGCTGTCACATCCCCTACGAACTCCGCAAGATCTAGCTCCTTACCGTGCACGATAAGGAAAACACATTACCAGTCCACACACTGATGGTACTGGTGGCACCTTGCAAATCGTCCGCCACATCCAATCCAGCGGTTGGGGGACCACCTCCTGCTGTCAGTAAAAATCATGCAAAATAAACACATCGCCGGGACGCATATTCCGGACCGGCCAAATAGAAAGCACGAAAAAAAACCACCCCCTGCTGGGAAGATAAAAAACGAACCACCACCAGCGTGGACATGCAAACCCGGACCGAACCTTCACTTGAAAAATTTGCCCTAAAAAAGGCCAGGAAATTGTGTTTTCCCTCCATGTCCATGTGCCGTGTACTGGCCGAATTCGCTTCCATTTTCCCTAGCTCGACCCTGCCCAGAGAAAAGCAAACAATTCGCCATAAGAAACAGGGTTGGTTCGATTTTCCTGGGACTGTTTTCTATATTTTTTTGCGTTATCTTTTCAATTCAATTTAGCTAAAACGTGTGGTAACGCGCGCGTGTGAGCATTAAGCATTATTTCTGTCCGATATCCGATATCCCGAGCACCCTCTCCCCGTATCTCTGACCGCCTGTTTCACCCTTGGTGCGTTTGTTGTTGGTGGGCATTGCGCAAAAATTGCGCACCATGGGTGCCGCACGACAAAACAAAAAACGCGAGCAGGGACAATCGTGCCGTGCCTAGGAAATCGTAAAAGATGAATATAAAAACAATAATAATATTTGATATTAAAATAAAAAACCTCGCACACGGGCCCGCACCGACCGCAGAATTTGATCGTTTCGTTAGTGAGAAGGGAAAAAGCCGATAGTCCAAACGGCCCATTAAAGGGATGGGTGAGGGCGAAATGGAGTTGTCACCAGCAATGGTGGATGCAGTTGGTGACACTGGTGCCATGTGGTGGTGGTTGCTGTTGGCGTCCTTTTTCCCTTGCTCAACCGGCCAACCGGAAGCCGAAGGGAATGAATAATATTGCCATAACTGTGGCCGAGATTATTGAGCCGTGCGCATTCGGGGAGCGGGGTTTCTGCTGCTGTGTCCCAATGTTTTACGATTATGATTATAATCATCACCAGCAGTGGTGCGAATGCACGCCATACAGCTGTACCCTCCACCGGACGACAGTGTTTGAATATACTTATCGTGTGTACAAAACCGCAATGAAATAGACACACGAGCAGACCGCTGATTCTGATGGCCTCCGTTTTTTTAGCCCTTTTTTACCGGGATCTCTAGCACCCCGAACACACCCGGAACAAAAAAAAAAAGAAACGAGGCCCATTACTACAAATGAAACCGCAGCATCCGTACGCACGTGCGCGTGGTCGGTTAGATTTGGCTGTTTCGATTTTTATTTTAATAATGGCGCACACATTAGCGATAATTGGATACGATGGGTTGGGTGTTTGGTCCCCCTCCCCCCCACCGATTGCACATATTTAAGGGCATCTCGTTATGTTCCGATGATGGTCTTGCTGTTCTTGTTTTGCCGCCCCGGTCGGGAATTTCTTCCAGAATTCCTGCGTGGAGAAAAAAACTGCTAAAGCAGTCGAAATAAATGCTGAAATGCAATGTTTTATTTAGCTATATATTTTTTAATAGGACCTGCGCGCCGATTGTGGAAGGTAGCTACCGATCAGCGACTGCTTTTTTGCACCCGTCCAAGTCCTAGAAGATGCCGATTCAGCTTGACCGGATTAGCTTTAGATTCGATACCGCCTGGCAGACGCACGGTGGATGGTGATGGAGGGTGGCCGTGGTCAAGCAAGGAAAACCTCCCGTCCTGGGGCCCCAGTCCCTCCCCGCGATTCTCCCGCATGATTGAACGAGTGAGCAAATAGGCGACAGGGCACAAGCAGAACACACATCAACTCCGATATCGTAACCGGTAACCGGGCAAAGGGGGATGTGCGTCAGTCAACAGTTAAATTCATTTTATCGACCATCGGTTTGATTGACATTTCACATATTCGCTGTCGGTTTTGGGCCGTTGATTTCGATTTCGGAGTTTTTTTCCTCCTGCTTTTTCGGCAAACAGCTCGGTGGGGTCTTCTCTTGCTTGTTTTTTTTTTCGTTGATTCTCCATTTGCAATCAAACGAACAACGACCGGACGGCTGGCAAAGACGTTGGAGACGTCGGAGTCTTTATCGGACAAAACCACCAACGTACGCATGATTGCAATTCTTTCCTATTTTGTTGTTGGTGTAGTTCGATTTCTAGCGCGGGAGTTGAATGCGCAGAAAAAAAAGGGGCCAATCTCTCCCACTTCTTTCAAACTTTCCACACACAAACCCCACTGCTTCAGCAGGCTGGAGTTGAATTGATAAAGTTTTTTTTTCCTAGTGCCACCACCCACACGTCAATCGCCACCCGGTACGCCGGTACGCAATTTGTTAATCTGTTTGCAAAAGGGGACCGGTTGGAAAATGCCAACATTTCGAAATAGAACGTGTGCGTGTGTGTGTCTTTTTCGCAAACAATCAATTGGAATTTATTTTCCACAATTTGAGGCTTTTTTAATCCAACTGCTTTGTCTATTGGAAAAGGAATGCTGTTCCAATGTGAGGAAAATTTGGGTTTCTTTTCGCAATCAAATGGTTCACCCATGCCATGATCGTTTTGGATCAATGTTGCTTCCCCCCCGTCTGCTAGCCATCCTAGCAACCGTTTGCTTTTGTCCCATTATAACCATAGTCACCATCGACCATCATCGAACCAATGCCGGAGAGCGAACGATACGATGCAACAATGTCACTCCGACTGTCTATCAAAGCAACCCATCTATCTGTCTATCCGTCTGTCTGTTCGGTGTGTGTCTTGAGCATACCAAAGCCAAAGCAACAACAAAAAATCATCCCGAAAACTGTCAAATCAAAAGATGCCACCCACCCACCACGCTCTTTATATGCATCTCGAGCAAGGGAAAAGGGGTGAAGTTTCGAATCAAACGTCACTATGTACGTGACGTGGCCGGTTCGGAACCGTGTTGTACATACGCTCTCAAACCCCTTTAACAACCTGAAATTTCCATCCCTATCGCAGCATCCCAAAACCCAGCACAGCAGACACGTTCCCCGGGAAAACTCCCTGGTGGAAAACCGAAGGAATACGGGCATCTAGCGTTCCCGGCACTGGTGGAGGGAAAACCGTGCACACCTCGTTGCGCATGCGTCAGTTCAAATTTAATGTATGAAATAAAATATAATGTATGGAAAATATATGCGCCTGAATATATAATGTTGCACACACAGCATCCTTCTCGGCGGACCGGAAAACGGCACGGTTCGGTCGGACCAAAAAAGGAAGCAACACTGTATCGCTTTCGGTCACACCCGGCCGAGACCGTGTGCGGTGTGCGAGCGTGTGCGAATGGGAGCGAGAGAAAAAGGAAATCGGAACGTGAAGCGGAAAAAAGGATCATAAAATAAATTGCACACAACGGACGGTGTGTAGTCCTGGCGTTGATATGCTCGGCGCTTCTTGCGTCCGTGTGTTGTCGTCGTCATCATCATCGTCGGATCGTATCGCTGTGTGTATGTGTGCATGAATATGGGATCAACATCACAACAGCCCGGGGGTCTGACAAAAAAAGGGGGAAAAACAGACGGGAATTCAGAATAGATTTTCCACTACGAGAGGGTTGCAAGCGCACGGTTACAAGGGTGAACCGACAGCGTACAGTGAGAGCGAGAGAGAGCTAAACCCCTTAACTGACAGCATTCCCCTTTTTTTCCTTTTTGGAAGTGCAAATATGCGCTTCCGCCCAACCTCCACCGCCAACCGCACCCGGCTACACTGCACAAAAGGTATTCGAATGAGGTGAAAACCGGTGGCGAAAGGATGTAAACGGATGCAATCTGTGTGGCATTGAAAGCAGCAGCAGCACACAAAAAAAAACATAAAGGGTGTAATGGTTGTGGCTCGTGGCACAGCAGTATATCCCAACTTCTTTTTTTCGGATACTGTACATAAGCAAAAACCGTGAAAATCGGAGGGTTAGGACAAGGACAAAAGCATGAAGGACGACGCACCAGCAGTCGTTGAACCGTGCCCTGGCCATGCGACAGATGCATGCTTAGTCATACGATGATGAGATAATGAGATCCAACCAATGCGAACCACAATCTCCGTTCCGATGTCTATTGTGGCCAGGCGTGTGCCCGCGCTTGGTATGCTTTGATTTGGGAGAGAGGTTTTTTTTAGTACCACCAATTGAAAATAAAGGATATAGTCGAGAAGATTGCATTTAAATAAAATCCGCCATCGTGAACCCTTTTTTTCTTGTCAGGTTTTTTAAGGTTAACAAAAAGGGATGGATTATGTAACTGCCTATTTGAATATAATCAAATGATGTGAATAGCGCAATTCAATTGGCTCAGGACTGTTCGGGGTGTCGTTTTAAAATGGGTTTTTTTTTTCTCAGAAGCATTCCCATTGGCTGTAGGAGCGTGTTTTAAAATGGAGATTTATGTGCGCAAGAGTTGCTTTTTAATTTCATGCTCGTTTTTTGTGCACTGACATGCGCTAGAGCGAGTGTTTCGTCAGGAGCTACTGACGAAGTAAACGTGAGATGTCAGCTCCGAAGGTAACGTCGGAATGAACAAGATAAAATGAGCTAACTCGTGGGAGTTCTCGGAGTGCGTTTTTGGTTCTTTTACTCCTCTTTAAGTCTTTAACTTCTTGATTAGCATGTCCAACTAAATCTAGTGTCTTGCTATGAGTCATTGAGATATCTCGAGCGCTCAACTTCGAGCGCGAGCTATGAGACGCCAACCATCTTGCTTGCGAAACCTCCGGAAAAATATCATACTTTTCATCATACATTTTAAGATTCCTTTAATTTATTTTTAATTTTATCTTCATCATGAGCAGCTAGCATTATTATTATGAAGCATTATAGGATTAATAGGAATTAAGGATTCATGAATCTTCGTGAATTGAACTTCAGAATAGTTATTTTAATAGTTTATTATAACATTGTGTAGTGTATGTTAACTAACACAACCAGAATCGTATTTGTTATTAGAAACAGTAGTAAAAAGAAGCGTCTACTCCCACCTTCATATTGCTTGGTTATGACACATTGCCATTCTGTCATGCTTGATCGATTCATGTAACAAAAAAGTATTTGGGAGTCCAGGCTTTTGGACAGAGAAAAAATCTGAAAGAAAACATAAAAATGCTACTGTCCTTTTACCTCTTCCACTCGATCTTCCAACCCGGACCGGTATTGATTTGTTGCAAATCTATACAACTTCCGTCCTTGCATCCAGCTAGGAAAAAATAACAAACCAGTCTCCACCCTTAGGACAAAGCATTCCAACCATCCCCCCGGGGACGCACGGTACCACCTCCCCGAAACCTCCCCGAAAAAAAAAGGATGCTGATTGCCAGTAAATCCTTACGATGCAAACAAGTCCAACACCACCCGGCAGAAGGGGCGACTAAACCAAATGTCTATCAACGCGGGGACGGTACGCAACAAAACGCAGAATCATTCCGACACGGAAAATGTGTGCCTCCGGAAAAGAGGAAGGAAATATAAACCAAAGCGGGCTCATAAAATATATATTTATGGTTGACCATGGTGCCGGTGCTTGTTCCGTCTTGCATCACGGAACGCAAAACAAACCGGGAGGCGATTTTTTCCGTCCCATGTGGCGCAACGCTGGGCTTATACTTTCCATACTAATCGGATGCAAAGCCTCGGCGGGAAAACGAAAGCCCATTTCAACAACGTGAGCACAGCGCCCAAGGATAATGCCGCTGCTGTCCATGCAGGACACCTTCCCGCAAATCACAACCATCCCAACCGCGGCCAATGCTGTTCGTCTATATTTCACATCTTAATGTGACATTTCGATTATTCTATGGGATTTAATGTGTTTTATGGCTCTTCACCGGACACAACAACTAGCGCCCAGGACCAGGCGAAATGGGCACGAGGGTCAAACAAACACCGGGTGAAATGGTAAAAAACGATGGAAGTGAAGATCCTTGTTTTTTTTCCCTTGCTTTCTTTCACACTATTGGTAAAATGATTATTGCTAGTGTCGAAATATGAGTGGTTCCGAACGTGGTGCGGGTGGGGCACATCGGCCAGATAGTGTCGGTCCACCCAAATCTACCCATTACCTAGAGGGGTGCAGAGGAGTTTGCTGCGTCCACAATGTCCACAAGGACATTAAAATCATCCACCTCACGTACTCGGACACTAACCTCAAGAGGCTTTCAAGTGGGAGGAAAAGAGAGGACGGCTAGCGCTCGCACACACACACACACGGAAAACCTCCCCCCCCCCCCAGCTAACCTCGACCCGAGTCATGATCTAATTTCAAGTAAATTCAAATAAATTACAACGGAAAAGCTTACCGAGCCGAAATCCTGGCACGGAAATAAATCAAATCCTTTTTTGACTCGTTTCGCTGATCCTCTAACTGAGATTTATGGCGACTGCTCGGGTAAGTAGGGTCTCCAAGACTCCACACACCCTTCTGGTCGAGAAGAACAGCCCAGCAGCTCCACCGTAGGCCACAAACACTCTCTGTTGAATGCTGATAAAGCTTGAAATCCCAAGTCTTGAAGGGGTGTTATGCTTCCACCAATCGAGGTTTTGTCCATGTGTGTGTGTGTGTGTGCGGTTCTTTCTTCTTTTTTTTCTCGTCCACATCTCGAAGGACAAAAGAAACTCCGCGCCGCTGGCAATATGCGTGTCCACAAACGCCTCCCTTTCGTTGCCATCCTGGGAGCACTCAAACGAAATTGGTACAATCTTTGCCCACCGAGCACCACCACAACCCCGAAGGTATGATGGATTATTCATCCTTTAACATAATTTTGCACTAAATACACTCCACTGTAACTTAGCGTCTGACGTCCCTATCGGCAACGCTATTGCAATGAAAATGAATGAGAAATCACCATTAAACTGGAACTCGACTCAGGATAGCGTGAACTCAGGAGGTTGGAAAATTATGATTAATAATCAGTAAATATCGGTAACCGGATCTTTTGTGCGATCGATCCCATCATGTCATCGTTGCATGGGTGCAGGAACCACTGCGAATTAATGCCATCTGTAACCCTTTTCTTGCTCACTCTCGTTGAAGTGTGTGGGTGTTTGTTAGCGGCATGAAGTTGCGTGAATTGCACCCTTACTGCCCAGCTGCCGATGGATGGATGGATGTAAACACAATCAATCATTTTACTGACCGCACAGGCATGGACGTGTATGTAAATACGTTACAACGATGGTTGCAGTAATGGAAGAAGATGAATAAGGGGAACTCACTCGACAGGCTGTTCTTCATGTGTCCTTAGATTGCACGAAAGGGGTTGAAGAATATTAACAATATGCAGGCAGTCCCCGAGATGCACTATTATAGCGAACCACTATAACCCGGTCTATACCGATTTTCCGCGTAAGTCGAATCCTGTTGCAATTTCGTTTATACTTCAAAGTTACATAATCGGCTTCCTTCTCTGCATTTAATTTATTCAACAAATAGGTTGACTTGTTGAAAGAATACATTAAAATAAGTTGATTACAAGCGTTTTATATGACAAAGGAAGGTTTTTTCTATCAATTTTGCACCTTTTTGCTTAAATTTTGTGCTAAAAACTAACTCCACTGTCAAATTTCCAAAAAAAACACGTATCTCCGAATCCGCGTATAAGAGGCACTGCGTATCTCGGGTACTTCCTGTGTATGCAATTTGAGGACTTCCGTGGAGACTGGTAGAGAAATATTTTTACAGTAGTTTTTTTAAACACATAATTATATAACCGAAGATATATTTCTAAAACAAAGTTCTAAAAAGGAACGATAATTTCCATCTTTTCCGTTTTTATTGCTTAACCATTTAAGTCTAACAATAAAAGTTCTAGGTCCCTCTGCCATATGCGACGAACGGTATAAAAAATAGTAAATGATTTACCAACCTCTAAAAGATTCAAAAATGAATTAACGAAAACAAACTGATGATTTATGAAAATACAAAAAAGAAGTTAAAATTATTTGAATTCAACAATGGAAACTACCAAATAATGAATTAAATTGTAAAAGAATAAAACAAAAGAAGTAGATAGTACAATGTAAGAATAAACAGTTTAAAAAAAAATATAACAATAAACAAGGGAAAGTTAATATTAAAATATGAAACATAATGTAATGAACAGTAAATGAGACGTACAAAACATTTGATCAAATGGATAAGGATAAGGGCAATAATATGAAACATACCTATAAATTACCCAAATGTTCAACTGATGTCATAATTTAGTCAACATGTTTCACTTTTAATCAACTTTAATAATGTAGCACTAAAAATGCTAGTTGTAGAAAAATGTGCAAAAATTAACTTACGCATCTTATCTAACGCATTACATCTATTTCAGTTTTCACACTTTTAGAACTCTAGCAAATAAAGTCCCCGAAGCTACGGTGTATGGAGTCCATTTTCATCGGAATACTAATAACACCCAGTGGACGTCCTGTCCAACAAACAAATTTTGCTGTTGATTTCTTGTCCGCGATAAGGACACTCTCTGGACACCGGGCGAACGATCTGCGTCCGGTCCGGTCCAATCCAATTTACATAGTAATGAGTGGGTGTGTGTGTGAGAGTCCCTTTTTCCCAAACACTCCATTACACTGCTGTAACCACACAAGCACAAGCACGTTCAGCTCATTTCAATAATGGACGTCACCTCATCGGGGATCGGGCATTGTATTTTGCGGTCCGAATAATGAGGCCTCCCATTATCGTCCATGTCCGTCATGCTCATTACCAGCACCGTGTCGGGCCGAGGTTGTCCACAGTCAAATCTACTCCCGAATCACGTCCATGTCGCATTCGGCGACGGCTTTGAATTTAAATCCTCCCTCCCAGTGTGGAAATGTTTCCCGCTTGTCTTCACAGCCTGCTTCACAAAATCCCATTGCCGGGCTTATCGGGTTGGCATGGCAACGAGCATGCTTGATCTTTAGGGGTGGAAAAAAGCACCTCGGAGCACACACACGCACCAAAAACTACATGCACATAATTTGAACGACATGTTTTGCTAATGCTCTTGAAAAAATAAATACATTTGTGATAAGTTTCCATGAATTGACAACGACGGCCGGGCGGCATCCGATGTGCGGTTCACTTCGGTTGAAATAGAAAAATAACACGCTACACCAGGTGGGAGGGGGGAAACGCAACATTTGACGTAAATTCGATTTCGGCTTTAAAAAATGCATGTTTTTCTTGTTTTTTTCCCCCCGCCCTTGGCTTTACACCCTGCAGAGAATGGGTGGTCCCGCTATTATTATTATTGTTATTACTATAGAGTTTGAAAATTCAGTCGATTGTCATAAATATGAAAACAGGGAAATGGGCTCCCTAGCAGAACGATGTCCGCCAATGTCTTGCGGGAGAAGGGAGCGATTTTCCATTTTTTTTTTGGTTCAAGATGGAAATGCTTCTATGAATTTTCCTCCCGGAAAAGGAGGATGAGCAAGATTTTCGAGTTTTTCAACGCTTCAAAATCGCTTCCAAAGCCAAACAGGGGACGATTTGAGCGGAGTTCAGTCCCTGCGGTTGACCCCTGGCGGTTTATGATAATAAATTCTGTATTCTTGTTTCTTTTGTTGATCCCAGGAGCAGCTGGAAAAACTCGCCATACTGGACCCGGTGCAATCCAATCAATGAGGGTGGCATTTTATTCCTTTTTATCCGGTGGGTTTATTTAACTTGTGTTTTTTTTTACACGCTAAGATTGCGTAACAATTGTGAAAATTTGGAAGTTAAAAATTAGATTGCATTGGTAGGGTAAAAAAAAACAGAAAATAAAACCGTTTGTCGTAATGAACCTTAGAAATGGTGGCAAACCGTCCGGTGGATTTGAAGAGGTAAAAATGGCACATTTCCACTCGACACAATTTAAGGGATGATTTTCGTACGATGCTTGATCGCATTTCACTTCGTGGAAAAGTTCACAATAAATCAACCACAACGAAAGCACACACGCACACACAATCTGGGTAGAATCACGAGCGGAGAGTTCCAAATTAATCTAACCCAAATCACTTTTTCATTAAGCGGGTAAAAAGGGACGCTGGGTAACTTCATTCCGGACCGATGGCCACTTATGGAAAAAAAACCGACACACACTCACACTCACTATTCGATTTGGTGGAGCATTTTCATTTGTCGTCTTTTTTTTTGGGGTGAGGAGGGGGTGGCCAATCAGTGGCGAAAAAAAAAGCCTCGGGACTTTATCAATCGCCATCCGCTCGAATGTCCAATTTCAAATTCAGCTATTAGCACAGGTATTGGCTTCAAATAGCGAAGAATTGCTGTCCTACCGGTCGGTCCCACATTTCACATCCTTAGCGCACAAGTGATTTTTCCCATTTCGACATTTCCTTTCGACGGGGAAAAACTTCGAACGAAAATCCATCACGCTGAACGTGAATTGAACCGTTTTTCGCTCGTTTCGGGTGAAAGCACAGCTGAGGAGTAGCAGAGTAGCGGGCAGCTAAATAAATTTAACTAACATGGATTTTCCTTTCACATTTTCTTTCTTATTAGAAATTCCATTTCAAGCACCATCCTTCATCAACCGGCACGGCCATGTTCCATTTCCTGCCAGCGAGCACCCGTCGGACGGCATCGCGCTGGCCGTCGTCCTTCCGCAGGTAAGGAGATTTCCACCGAAAATTCCAAACTGATCTAACATATGGGTGGGTATGGGATGGACATTTCTATCCTCCAATTACGACCCTTCAAAAGGGCTGTCCACTCCAACGGGGGAACGAGGAGTTGGTTTTTTATTCCTTGCCGTTCCACCGTGTTGTCTGTAAAGTACACAACATGCACACAACTACAATAGCAAGCAAAGTAAAGAAACACACTCATGGCCATGCTTGCTACACAGGATCACATTTCTAATTTCCTAATTACGGAACCTCTAACCATGTCCTTTAAACCCACCCTGCCACCCTCGCTGATACCTGATGGGCTTCGGCATCCATTTCAGGCTTGTTAAAAATACGGACATTTTGTGCCCCGAGGAGCACCGGTCATTGTGCTATACGGGTGGGTTTTTTTTTTGCTTTTGCGAACACGATTCGCAGTGATGCCAGTTCAAGTGGACTTCCGAAGCACTCTCTAATGTCTCTCGCCCTCTACTATCCTGTTACCGTAGGACGCCGGTGCCATTTTTCCATCACTAAGAAATTCACTATCGGCGATTTGGCTCTGATACGATGCCAATTTGTCCACCTCCTCAAGCTCCGTTTCACCGTTTTTTTTCCACGCTTTCCAATGTGAGAAGTGATGGCTATTTGGCTTTTTTGTTTGAGATTTTCTTCGTCTTTTTATTTATTGAGGGGGTGGAGAGGGAGAAATTTAATTTCGATTTCGAGTGCAAAATTCCTGCTTTACAATGATTACCTTTTTGAATGATCAAAGCTTAATTAAATTCTTGTACGAAATGATACCATCTTGGTGGCAGAATGTCCTTAGGATGTGCTCTTGTTTACCCGAGGAGGTTTTAAACTGAAATGATCACCAATATTCGGTGGCCCTGCCGACACGGCACACCGTAGAGCGCTTTGGAGCAGCTCTTGGCAGCTGTTTTGCATAGAAAACATTCTCAAACATGCGCATTTTGAATGCGGGATGTACACAGTTACAAAGAACATACGCGAAAACCAACTCACCTTCAAAAGTGCCAAACCGTACCGTCGTCTCTACTCGCCGATATCCAATCACTACTCCGGTTCGGACGGAACTAAATCAATCGCTGGGACGGTAGAACGGCCTAACCCCTTCATTCTGGACAGCTTGGGTGATTGTTAAAAAACCTACCACCGGCCAACCCCCTCAACAAGGATACTCGCCGCACGTTATGTACACCCAACGCAGTACACATCGTTCAAAACCTAAAAAAAACACAACAAGGGTAACCCTACCACGGATTCCGTATGTTACAGCTAACCCCTTTAGCAAAGTATGTAAAAGGATTGGAAAGTTTTAGCATAACACAAACACACCCTACGCTGAACCGGGCGAGTGGGAAAAAGGGGGCGAAACGATATAATCGAAAGTGAAAAAAAAGGACACAGCGGGGATTGTGTTTTTATCCCTCGGAAAGCTTCCGGAGAGAGACAAACGTTATCTACTGCTCCGCTTATGTATTTCCCGTACTTATGTAGAGTTCAATTTTTTTTTTCTTTAAAATTCCACCACGTGCACAATTTAAATATGGAATCGCGCCTGTTGAATTCTCCCCTTTCGGTTGAGGAAAAATAGGAAGTCATAGCAGGCATTGCTGGAAATTCAAAACACCACGTGCATCCAACCGTTAAATTGCCTTTCTGTTATTGGGGGAAACGTTGTTACTCCCTTGCTAGTGGAGTAGTTGTGTGTTTTATGGTATTTAATCGTTAACATAAACGATTGTCACCTTCTGATTAGTACGATAAGCAAGCGTTTGACACGCAGAAAAGGTGTGATGAATAGAGTTGTACATTAATTTCCTACACTGTTGATATGCTAATCGTGCCAGAGTGACAATAATTGGGGGCGGTAAACTTCGTTTTAACAGCCCCTCGAAATGTAAATTGGACCGGATGACAATAGCAAAACAAACTTACCAACCCTTATTGCAGGCACGCACCTGATAATATGGTGACGAGGGCGCGAAACGTGAGTGACATCGCGTTTAAAGTTGGAATCAGGTGAATGCAATTGGTGTGTAAATAGCCACGATGCGCACAAAGTTATTCACACTGCTTGACTCATCGTCTCAACAGCTGGACAATTTAAACAATCTCTGTACGCAAACGATGCTCGTATGATTAAGCGCGCGTTCTGTGAAGCGGAGATTAATCATCCACAACCGCACTTCATCGGTTCGCAATCAGTTGGAAATGCCACCTGCCAGCCGTTGTTTTTTTTTGTGATGATGTCATCAGGAAATCACCTTTCGTAAGGCAAATTAAGTTATGTTTTGCCACAATATTTATTAAAGCGACATAAATGCAATATCAACAACATTGTTGCCCTATTACTTTTCTTGTAGAGACGGTCGAAATATCGGGCACACACCAAAACCGGGCAGTGATACGGCACCACTTTTGGCCCAGCTGTGTAGTTGTAACACCCAACGCTAATTTGCTAATCACGAATAAATGCATATCTGGACAACAATGTTACCTGCGGGAATGGTTAGTTTGAATAAGAGTAGTAGAAACATTAGAACTACGGTTACGGTTTAATCCTTTCAATATTGAACCGGTCTGTCTACAATTACGGATCACGCATAGGTTTTTCTTGTTGATATTTTATCCCATAACCCTCCCTAGCCTAGTTTTGCTATTTCTGGTAATGAGCGTGAGAGTGGCTAAACTTGGTTAAAAGAAAACAACAGCAACGTCTAGTGCATCTAGTTCCTAATGGACAGCGAAAACGGTGGCCGTTCTATATATCGCAACTATATAATAAAAGCTATAAATACGAGAGACACGACAAACAGTGGAATGCATTCGTGCTAGTGTGGAATGTGAAAAGTTCATGAACCTGTCGATGATGATGCGCTTTGTGCTAATTCGTTTGGTGTGTACCACCCAAAATTTGACTAAAACGTTCTTCTCGCTTTTGTTTTTCAGTTTTTCGTTGCATCTGTTAACGCACCGGCCTAGTTTCCCCGCGGTTTAACTATCTCTACTTAGCCCTGCTTAAGTACAAAGAGTTTGTTTTTTTTTGCGATGCGACGAGTTCTTCGGTTTTTGCGCGAAGACGCACTTAGCGAACAAGTGTTTTTTGTTGTTATTGTTTGAAATCTGTTCTACAGCTCGGTCGTCATATGGCTGGTGAGGGTTTGCACCCGTTTGGCGTTACAGCTCTTGCAGAGTATGTGATCGTCCAGTGGATAGCAACCGCGGCCTTCCGCCTCGGACGAGAGCACCAACCCACAGTCCTCGCATTTGTAGCAGTTAATGTGGAAGCTGCGATCAAGCGCCACCACCCGTACCGTTTCGTCCTCGCCCGGACCGGGCATGATCGGCAGCTTGCAGACACAGCAACGGGGCGCAAACTTTTTGTGGAAATCATCGATACAGTGTATCTGGTTGGTGGCATCCACCGTGAACGGGATGCCGTCGAGCGATTTACCGCAGACGATGCACGTGAAGCATTGCGGATGGTACGGTTTGCCCGTGGCGCGCAGTATACGCTCCAGTATCGGTTTCAAGCAGACGGAACACTTTTCTAGCGTGTTCAGATAGTCCTCCTTGCAGTACGGTTTCCCATCCAGCCCGTAGAAAGGTTTGCCCTGCAAATTGATCTGACACTGGTGACACGTGAAGCACGTGATGTGATAGATCTTGTCCATCGCGGTACAGCCCGTCTTTTCACCGACGACACGCTCACCGCACTTTACGCACGTGCCGAACGACTCCTGGTCCTGGATCGATTGCACCAGCAGATCGGTGAGCGTGTCCACTTCGGCTCCCTTGGACATCGTGTTACCGCCATGGCCACGGTGTTGTTGCTGGGAGGCGCTCGTTATGATGCTATCGTTCGGGCTGTTGATACCGTGCGAGTTGACGTACGGTGCGTACAGCGAGTAGTTCGATCGACCCGACATCTGACTCGGCGGGCGTGGATTGATCGGTTCGTAGATCGATTCGTAAGTGGTCGAACCCTGCGAACTCATGCCGTACGTACCGTACAGTGACTGATGGTGCATATTGTTGGCGTAAATCTGACTTCCCGGAGCCATATTACTGTACGTTTGGCCTCCCGGTGCACCAACACCCACTGCACCGGGACCCACCAGCGTGTAGGTCGGTTGCGATTGACGGCCCATGTGCGGCAGATCGGTAGCTCGCCTTAGCTCACTGTACGATGAACTGACAGGACTCGGAGGTGGCGGGAACTCATCATCATTATCCTCCAAGTTCAGTGCAGTCAGGGTCAGCTGCAGCGGCATATCCTGTGGTGGCGGTGGTGGCAATTCCTCCGATATTTGTCGCTGAGGAAACGGTTTCGATGGGTTTGTGTTGTGCATTATGTTGCTATAGATCAGTCCTTCGTTGTTCTTCCCTCCCTGTTGGCCGGGATGTGGTGCTCCGGGAAGATTCGAGTACGTTGCTTCCGATGCGTAACTACCTGCGTACGATGCTGGTTGTGTATTTTCGTACACCGTGTTTCCATGCTCCGGACCTTGGCCCTGGAGTGACTTTGAGCGGTTTGCTTCCAGCGTACGTTTGTGATGTTCCAGCGCTTCTTTGACGTGCTGTAGCTCGAGGGCATCATCAAGGGTAACCTTACGGGCAACAAGCTTACCAGTCCGGGCAGTGGTCGCCGCACCATTCGCTGCGTTCGTAACGTTTGTATATGCATGCTCATCAAGGTTGGTGGATTGGCCTTCGAGAACGGTAGAGAACGATGGTTCACAGTATTGCTTCACGTTGGAGCTTTTCGGGACCTGCGGCGGAACTTGCTGTTGGCCATTTTTGCGCGGTTTCGGCGGCACAGCTGGACCACTCTTGCGCCCAATCATTACCATGCCCGGTATGCCCGCCCCGTTGGGTGGACAGTCCGGAAGGCCGGTGCTGTGGTACGGTCTCTGCTGTCCGTTCGATTGTCGCAGCACCGAGTTGTAAGCAGGAAACTGTTCCTTCAAGTCTTCCATCTTCACTTTCTCGTTTGCTTGTGGTGTTTTAATTGCGATAACCACCGATTTTGCACTACGTGCCGCACCCCAAACTTTTTTTTCTCCTCGAACTCTACACTTACGGGGCTGGTGTTTGCTGTTTCATGCACGAAACGGGGGTCCTCTGCCTATCGACAAGCGCTACAAAGTCGTGTGTGACCTCAGCGGATGATTAATGGCACTTCCGCACACGCAGATAAAGCGCTCGGCTTGGACGGCTACGAAGAAAGAAAATGTTTAGCAAAGTTTTTGTCTGTATTTATCAATAAATGTACAATTTGCTTTATTTTTTTTACCTCTGCGTCAAGTGCCAAAATGACACCTGATCTACGTACCGAGGTGATTAGAGTCGGGTGTATTTTTATAGCAACTGGATTCGGGCTGAAATGACAGCAAAGGTGACAACAAACACATGTTTTGGATTGTTGGTACAGCGCATTTCGTAGTCGAACATCGCTCGGTTGGACAAATTTTGCTATTCTTTCGTTTCCTAACTAAAAGAGAAAACAATGGTAAGTATTCTTGTGTTAATTCAATTTCATTCGTTCACTCACAACCAGGGCTGTTTTCAGGGCAATAAGAATCAGGTGAAAAGATTACAGCAGCAACGCTCGGGACTGCTGAGGCGAATGATCAAATCCACGGACAGCCGGCTGAAACCTGCGGACCGTTCCGCAGCGAAACCGAAGAAAAAGCGCGACAGCGATGAACCAAAGCTAATCGAACGTCCACAAGGCAGTTCGGCAATGTTCTTCCAATACAACACACAGCTAGGACCACCGTACCACGTACTGGTTGACACGAATTTCGTCAACTTCAGCATCAAGAACAAGCTGGACATTATCAAAACCATGATGGACTGTCTGTACGCGAAATGTATACCATACATTACGGACTGTGTGGTGGCCGAGTTGGAGAAGCTGGGACAGAAGTACAAGCTAGCTCTCCGGATCATAAAAGATCCACGCTTCGAGCGGCTGCACTGTTTGCACCGGGGTACGTACGCCGATGACTGCCTAGTACAGCGAGTCACCCAGCACAAATGCTACATAGTGGCCACAAACGATAAGGACCTGAAACGTCGCATTCGTAAAATTCCCGGTGTGCCGATCATGAACGTGGCCGTAAATCGGTACGTTATCGAACGAATGCCGGACGCTTTCGAGCCGATGACGTCAAAGAAGTGATCCCGAAACGCTGGTTTTACTTTAAGAGTTTTGTTTATTAAGAGAAAGATGCGAATACGATCATTACAAACAAACGATTAATGTGTGTGTAGGTATTTTAAATGATTCCGAATCGTATCCGAAAGGAAATTGTTCAGCAAGGCGACTTAACAAGCGTGTGTAAGAAGGTGCACAGAAATGCGTGTTGGGTGAGGTTAAGAATGAACGCATTCGTTGGTTAGTGATGCGGGTGGAGTGACCGCGACCTGACGTGTAACTGATAATCACGGTACTGCTGCTGCTTATTGCATGGTGTTCACGATGTCATCTATCTTCAGGATCGAACGCACCGTCTCTGATGCGAGCGTTATCGACGAGATGGACACCAGCAGTGGCTGTACGACGTTCTCCGTCAGGATGTCTGTAATCGCACCCTTGCGCACATTAATGCCTGCATTCTTCTCACCCTGTGCGTGACGATTGCGCAGCTCCGTCACGGTCGCAATCGGGTTCAGTCCAGCATTTTCCGCTAACGTAGAAGGAATCACTTCCAGAGCGTTCGCAAATGCACGGAAACAGTACGCATCGACGCCCTGTAGCGTTTGAGCATAGGCTGCCAACTGTAGAGCCATCTCGATCTCGGGTGCTCCTCCACCAGCGATCAGGGCACGCTTCTTCACCAAACAACGCACCACACACAGCGCATCGTGAAGGGAACGGTCCGCCTCCTCGAGAACCAGTTTGTTCGATCCACGTACAACAATCGACACGGTTTGTCCCATGTTCTGAATACCGGTCACTTTCACGAACTTAGTCGATCCACTGGCCACTTCCTCAACCAAATCGGCGTTCACCATGTTCTCTGCGAGGAAATGATCGAGCGAAGCGATCGGCCGACAACGCAGCGTTTTGCACACAAACTCAATGTCCTCTCGCTCGACATCCTTTACAACCATGACCTTAATTTTGTCCAGGAAATGTTGGGCCAAATCCGAGACGGCATCGCGTAGAATCGATTTCTGCACCAGCAGCACATTGCAGCCAGACTTTTTAATTTGCTTTACAATGTTCAGGATGTACGCTCGTTCCTCCTTCAATACGCGATCCATCGCAGCATAGTCAGACACAATCACGCTATGATCCATCTAAAAAAAGGAGGACAAACGATGATACATTGTTTGTCTACTGTTTTGAACTCATCGCAGTACTTACATCTGTCTTTGGTGCTGAGATACAGAACTGAATCAACCCAATCTTTGCCTTTTCCACGCGCTTCGGTCCATTAATACCCGACGAACGTTGTGTGAACACGAGCCCATCAATCAGCTCCGTGTCCTCAATAGTACCTCCGAGGCTGCGGATGATTTTGATGTTCTTCAAATCTACCGATGCTTGGTCGTGTGATTCGGTCACCTTCAGCACAGCATCGACCGCAATCGGTGCCAACATGCTGCTGTGCTGCGAGACCACCTTCGAGTTCAACGAAGTGGATGCACTCTTGATCAGCGATTCGCGGTCGTTCAGTTCAACTGGGCGGGACATTTCGGTCAAAATTTCCACCGCCTTTGCGGAACAACGCTGGAACGCTTCCGAGATGGCTGTCGGATGGATGCCCATCTGCAGCAGCTTTTCAACCGCTTCTAGCAGGGCACCTGCCACTACGACAACCGACGTCGTACCGTCTCCGGCTTCCACGTCTTGTGCACGGGACAGTTCCACCAACATCTTGGCGGCCGGATGAATGACATTCATCTGTTTCAAGATCGTTGCTCCATCATTTGTGATGGTAACTTCTCCGTTCGATGCTTGGATCTGTAAAACGGATGAATTGTTGACCAATTAATCAATGGAATCTGAACGGCAGGGTGGTCTGGCACGTGCTACTCACCATCTTATCCATACCACGCGGTCCCAAGCTGGTGCGAATAGCATCCGAAACGGCTGCAGGAAGTTGGAAACATTAATGAACGATATGCTACCGGCGCCCCATCGACAATACGTATCATATGACTCACAACATTGAGGTTATGTTGCCATAAAACAGTAAAATAGTTAAAGCAAGCCTTGGTTTCCAGCAATGCCTAGAGACATGGGCCATAGAAGTATTGCCATCCGTAAACTATCCGAAATCTTATTTAATACAATTTTTAAGTGGATTCGACGAATAAATAGCATCGCACTGATGCAATGAACATGCACTATATTAGCGAACAAAGCAAATGTTCTCGAACAAATGTCCAAAAATTAAGATATAGTACTTCTTTAACACTTCCATAAAATCCCAATTTGTTACATTCAATTGTACCTCTCAAAAGAACAGCACGTGAGCATTTGCCGTACTTTCGCAGTGTCCCATTTGCTTATTTCCACAGATTCTCATTACACCCACCTTTGGCAGCATTGATGTTGCTCAGACGGATGTCAGCCGGTTTGCTTTTATCCTTGTAAGCCTGCCCTTGCGGCTTCATCGCGGTCATACCCGGTTTCACAACCATCTTCTTGCAGTTAATTTCCCGTTCAACAGCCAATTACAACACGAAACGCAAGAATTCAGCGATTAATTCACTGATCAAAATGCACTGCTCTACGCCGTCTCGATTCACCAAACGCGTGCGGAACAAAATCTTCCTCGTTTCATTCCCATTGCGTTCCTATAAACGGTCCGGCTGTCATCCAACAATCGAGGCACAGTGTCATTTCCAATCAAAGTGGAAATGAATTGGGTTTAAAAAGATTTTTAATTGATACTGGCATGGCAAGAGCTTTTTCCAAATAAGCAACATTAATAATAAAAATCTAAATTACACAAATAAAACATAAAAATAGTGGGAACTATTCAATTGTCGGATACGATTTCGTGGGAGCTCATTTTTATAGCACAACGTATTGTCATTTCGTTGTCGCTGTCACAACAAAGCAAGGACGCTGTTTGGCCGGAAAAAGTAGTGAAAACGTTCGGTTCTATCTTGTGAAAATTTAGTAATTTAAGCTTAAACAACTAACATGAATACCGCTGCAATAAAACGTCCATCGGACGCGTTAGTTCCGGTGACAAATGCGAAGAAATCACGTACAGATATAGTAGCGTACACGGCCAAAGACAAACAACTACTCGAACAGGTACGGTCGTTCGTCTCGAGTGTTTTGGCCAAATGATTTTCTAATCTAATTGTATTCTCCTCATCCCAGAATGTTGAGCGTACATCCGGATTGTTGGGACCGATTATGCTCCTAGAAGGTCATGGTGGGGAAATATTTTCCACAGAATTTCATCCGGAAGGAGAGCACCTATTGTCTACCGGTTTTGATCGGCAAATCTGTAAGTGTAAGCCGAAATCGGCAGAAAATTATGTTTGTTAACCCGATTGCTACTTCTCTGCCAGTTCTATGGAAAGTGTACGACGAATGCGATAATGTCGGTGTGCTGAGTGGTCACTCGGGAGCAGTAATGGAGGCACATTTTTCACCGGACGGTTCCAACATCTATACGTGTGCCACGGACAAAGTGGTTGGCGTGTGGGACGTACCAACGTGCACCCGTATACGCAAACTGAAGGGCCATACACACTTCGTCAACAGCTGCTGTGGTGCGCGTCGCGGACCGACATTGATCGTTTCTGGATCGGATGATGCGTCGATCAAGATTTGGGATGCACGGAAAAGACACGTCGTCAGCACGTTCGATAACACGTACCAGGTGACCGCGGTGTGTTTCAACGATACAGCCGAGCAGGTTGTTTCGGGTGGGATCGATAATGAGATTAAGGTGTGGGATATTCGCAAAAAGGAGATCGTATATCGTTTGCGGGGTCATACGGACACGGTAACTGGTCTTTCACTATCGCCCGATGGTTCGTACGTGCTTAGCAACTCCATGGACAACACTTTGCGCATCTGGGACATTCGTCCTTATGTACCAGGCGAACGGTGTGTAAAGGTGTTTACGGGCCATCAGCACAACTTCGAGAAGAATTTGCTTCGTTGCGCTTGGTCGCCGGATGGATTGAAAATTAGCGCCGGTTCGGCAGATAGATTCGTGTACATATGGGACACGACATCGCGTCGCATTCTGTACAAATTGCCAGGACATAATGGTAGTGTTAATGATATCGATTTTCATCCCACCGAACCAATCATTGTGTCGGGATCGAGCGATAAAACGTTGTATCTCGGTGAGATAGAAGCCTAATCAGGTGCACACACTAACATGCCGACAATTAAATAAATACGTACGAAGCGTTTTTCTCACTGAAAAATGGATCAGGAGTTGTGGTTGGATTTATTACGATTCTTCCGTACATTGTATTTATATTGAGTAGCTTGCTAGTATCGACGAAGTAGTATAGTACTGAATGATCCAAGGTTGGATTTGCAGGAATCAAAGACGATAGGACATCATAGTAGACACGTTTCGTTGGTAAGCATCCAAGGATTTTAATACGCCCTAACTTATGCACCGAACTACCCGGTACAAGGGATCCCCGAGTAGATGCGCACACCTTACACCTGCTGACTGTTGGGGTACAAAATATCGTAGTGCCCCGGACGGTACAACAGATAGACGTTCGGTTTGATACCGTCCGGAAAATCGTGAGCAATCACCTGATCACCATCGCCCCGATCCATGTACTCGACCCGTACCCCGGCATCCAGTGCGGAGCAGATAGCGATAATGTGAATGTGATCCGATTCCTTGTACATGGGTTCCACCTCCTGGTGGCAAAACTCCACAATCGTGATGTTACCGTCGATAAAGTTCTGGTAAAAGTCGGCCTTCTCCTGCAGGTGGCTCGAGGTAATTAGTCGCAGATACACGACGACATAATCCGAATAGCCTTGCTCGTTGAATAGCTTGTGCAGCTCGTTGAGGGCAGTGGCGGTGTCGTCCCCTTCCGGCTTTACCTTGTTAATCACCTCCATGAACGTTTCATAAAAGTCTTCGATCGTAAATGGCGGAAAGCCGGCTTCGGTTAACCGTTCCCGGGATTTGGACGCATATTCGTAGAACTTTTGAAATTCGTCCTTGTTCCGCACCAAATATTCCAGGTAAGCGTAGGCGAATGCTCGGAAAAAGCAGTTCCCATCTGGACGGCTGCGCCGAATCGCGCGGTACTTGGAGGAGAGATCTTTAATTTTTGATATGTAGACAGGATCGTCCAGGTACTCCTGGTTGAGGCTGGAGATCGGCTGCGACTCACTGACTAGCGGATTGGAATGAGCAATCTAAAAAAACAGTCATAGAAACATTAGCTATCGGCTCAGCATTGGCACCGGGTTGTAGATGTCACATACCTCCTGTTCAATTTCGCGCTGTTGTTTTATAATCAGCTCGTCTTGATTTTCTTCTGATTTCGCATTTTTGCTGCCGCTGCTGCTGCTGCTGCTACTCTCCGAGTTGCTCATGGCGTGTAAAGTCTGTGGGGAATCTCCCCTCGTTTGCACGGAAGCCTAAATAATATTCCTCCTCCGGAATGAACAGCGCTACGTTGCGCTTATCCCCGTGCAGTGGCGAACCAGCAATTACGTGTTACAATACCGGACAATTACACAGATAACAAACTTGCGCAAATATTTCGGGCCTCAAGCGGCGGACATTTTACCAACAAATACACAGTCCCGCAAAATGGTTGTAGAAGAGGTTGGTTGACAGCGAAATTGACAGCACCGGACCGGTTCGGCCATGACGTATGTTTGCCGGCTTTGACCAAGTTGTGTTGAAAATTTAGGACAGTTTCGTCATAACTTACGTTTTGCTATCTTTCGCAAACTCGAGAATAATTCATGAGTGTGAAAATCATAGTTTTATGTTAATTGTATGTCACCGGAGTTGATGAACCCAACGGTAGCAATTATATTTATTCTGTATTCAAAAATGGTATCCTGCACAAGATTCTCTATTGTGTTTTCGAGGTAAACATGCATTTGGAATTCTAATCATGGTCCAAAAGCATAATACGATACTAATGAGACTAAGATAATAGCAACCTACAGCGACTTTTTTAAAAAGTCTGCGTTTTCGAAACGCACACTTTTGACATTTGCAAAATGACCGCCACAGGAAAACAAGCAAACGTCACCGATGCGCAGGGTTGAAGACAGACCGAACTGTCATGTTCTTTTCCGGTTTGATTCTCAAACGTGTAAGTAGTGTTATTGCCGTGTCGGTTGTTACTTTTTAGAAAATATCGTATTAAATAGGTAAACATGACCGGGAATCATCGCTGAAACCAAACTCGCACTTGTTGGCTACGTAATGAAGCTAGAAACGTGATCCGTGTGCTCGAGCAGACGACCGTCGCAGCTGAATCAAAAATCGGTTTACACCACTGAACGCGATAGGTGTTGAAGCAGACGGTGCGAAGGTGACGAGCGGCGAGGCGTACCTGTCAAACCAGGATACCCGGAGTCCCTGGTCGTTGGGTTTGGTTTCAGCGGTGATACTCAATAATGTTACCATTATGAAATATTTTGCGCAAGCTGACAGCTTTCGATCACTAATTGGTTTTGTGGATATGTTTTGCTTTACAGATTAGCTTACAATGAGAACCATCAACTCTAACCAGTCGGTGATCATCCCGAAGGGTGTATCCCTGAAAGTGCATGCCCGTGTTGTGACGGTGAAAGGGCCGCGCGGGCAGCTCATCAAGAACTTCCGCCATCTGCCCATCGATGTCTACAAGGTGCACCGCAAGAAGGTGACGGTGGAAAAGTGGTTCGGTTCCAAGAAAGAGCTGGCCGCTGTCCGCACCGTTTGCTCGCATATCGAGAACATGATCAAGGGTATGTGTGTATAGTGAATGAAAATCCTTACGTAGAAGCGTCGTGTCATTAATGCGTCGTGTTGGTTTCGTTTCGTTCGTTCCCGCTCGCAGGTGTCACCAAGGGATTCCAGTACAAGATGCGTGCTGTACATGCTCACTTCCCGATCAATTGTGTGATCAGTGAGAACAACTCGTTGGTGGAAATCCGTAACTTCCTGGGCGAGAAGCACATCCGTCGCGTGAAGATGCAGTCCGGCGTGACCGTGGTGAACTCCGCCAAGCAGAAGGACGAGCTGATCCTGGAAGGCAATGATATCGAAGCGGTTTCGCTGTCGGCCGCCCTCATTCAGCAGTCGACCACCGTCCACAACAAGGATATCCGTAAGTTCTTGGACGGTCTGTACGTTTCCGAGAAGACCACCGTGGTACAGGACGAGGAATAATTTGTAACATTGTTGTAAGCATACGGAATGAAGCAGAAAACAAAGCGCGTGGTGTGAACGATGGAAACTAATCGTACCGTGTTTGTGATGTTTTTTTTTCTCTCCCTGAGGTTTTGTTTACGTCGAGTGAATTGATCGAAAGATGTCGGTGTGAAATGTGGTTCTTGGTAATATCGATTGATTCTGGTTTAAAGTAGTAGTTTATTGAATTTTAGTGCAGTTTTTACTGGTCCCTTGTTGTCAACATTGACGACGTACAGCTTGCACCTCACCGGAATTATTCGGTTTTAAATTTCAGATCAGCTGGACGTTTGTAAAGCGGGCAGAATATCTAGGAATGGCTAGACGTTTTTGGGTAGAAAGAAAGCAGATGAATTGAAGATCTTTTAAATCAAATCTAACACGAAGAATCAAATAGCGAAATTCGAGATAAAAATATGGCTGTTCAACATAATTCTTCTGAGACAATCCACAGAGGGATTTATTTTTCTCTTCATTTCTTCCTACAGATATCTGAATGCAATGGTACCATAGGAATTAATGATATTTTCCAATGTCTCATTTGTTATAAGAAGGAACAAATATTTTTCGTACCGAATGTCGCTTTTAGCATAAACAGCAGAACATGCCGTCTCGCGCCGTGTGCTTTGAGCTAGACATAAGTCTATCAATATTTTCCTACCCAACAGAACTGTTTTGAGCGCCAATTCATTAAAGGAACCCGGCATTGCTATCAATCTGGTTTTTTTCATATGGCTAGGCGGCACAGTGTGGTGCGTTCATTTTTGAACGGTTCGCTCGAAAGACCAGGCTGGTGTATTTATGCAATTATTCGGCAGCCATATTGAAAACATTGGTTTGACATTTCACAATGCAAAATTTGTTTGTTTTTGTAGCGATAATTCCGAAATATGCTTTTTTCCACAGCCAAATATCGATTCATAATTACTAAATTGATCAAATGCTTCAAACTAACAACGAAATTGGGAAAACATGTCGTCCTTTATCTTCACGTTCGAGCGAAGTAAAATAATCCCGAACATAAACGTCGCCCGTTTGTCACCCTGTACAGCTTGCTAGATGTGTGTATGCGTGTAGGTAGGCGACATTTATCGCTGGACATATTTGACAACTGGCACGCGGCTTCGGCGAAAAATGCTAGGCGGCACAAAATATCGCAATTAGACGCTGTTTGCTGAAAAGTTAACTTTCCGGTGTATGCTGTTCCATCGAAACATATTAGCAGTGGCAAAAACATTGTTTGTGTGACGCAAGAAAATTTAACAAGGGACAAAGCGCGCAGCGCTAAATTAGTGATAATAGCAAACTGTACGAAATAGGGCTTAGTTGAAAAGGCGAAGAATTGCGGCAGGTAAGAATAGTGCAGCGGTGTTATTGTTCCCAATTCATTTACCATTCCCAGAATATGCAAAATGGCTTGCCGCGTACAAATTGCTACCGCTAGCAGTTTCGTACAAGGTGTTTGTAATTCGATGCTTGCTTGCTAGGGTTGATGGCTTTTTGTCAACGTATGAATTAGAATCATTGTGTGTTTGGTTTAACAGGCCGCTAAATATGGCGGATGGCAGACGAGATCCTCCACCGTATGGGCGGGATCGAGTGCGCGGTGCGATCGGTTCACACTCACCGTACGAAGCTGGTCCCGGTCGTGGTGGTGGTCATCCATCCACTCGAGGGGGTTATCCACCCCAAGGTGCAACATATCATACGCAAGAGGTAATTTTCCTATTGAAGCGAGCAATATTTGCGTACTGTGATTAATGTGGATTTTTGTTTGTTTTTAGCGGCGCCCGGCATGGCGCAATCCATCGCCCGGTCCCCCGGATGGACCACCGCTACCAAGCACTTCGGCGGCTGTGTCAACGCCAGCATTTAGTACAAACGTCCACGAACCACCGCCTCAACCGGCAGCAGCAGTAGCACCAAGTACCAGCGGTTTGCCATTGAGTCGAATAAATCGTCCGACCGGCCGGGGACGTCGTCCGCTAGCAGATACACTGCGAACCCGTGGTCCTGATGCACCATCGAAGCATGGTACCACTGGACAACCGCTGTTACTGCAATCGAATTATTTCAAGCTGTTGAAACGGGTCGACTGGACACTGTACCACTATCAGGTGGAGTTTGTACCCAACTGTCCAAGTCCCCGTTTGACACAATCGCTCGTTAACGAGCACAAAAAGCTTCTGGGCGGGTTCGTCTTTGACGGTGTTCAGCTCTTTACCGCCTGCAAGCTGTCGAGCGATGAGCTTGTGCTGCACTCGCAGCACGATCGTACCGGCGATAAGTACGAGCTACACATTCAGCGTGTCGCCGTCGTAGACATGACGGACGAAACCGGTCTCCAGGTGCTGAATCTGATTTTGCGCCGAGCGATGAACGGGTTGAATCTGCAGCTGGTCGGTCGCAATCTGTACGATGCGGCTGCCAAAATACCGATCCGCGAGTACCACATCGAACTGTGGCCCGGCTATATGACAAGCATCCGGCAGCACGAAAACGAAGTGCTGGTGTGCTGCGAAATTGCTCACAAAACGATGCGCATGCAGACTTGTTACGATATTTTGCGTGAATGTCAACGGCATGACCGGAATTTTAAGGATGCTTTTAGGCGGGCCGTACTCGGATGTGTGGTGCTGACTGGTTATAACAACAAAACGTACACGATTCATGATGTGACATTTGAAACGACACCGGAGAGCACGTTCGATACGAAAAATGGCAAGATTTCATTCTTGGATTATTACAAAAACAAGTACAACCTGCGCATTCGCGACGCTTATCAACCGATGTTGCTTTCGCGTGCGAAAAAGAAGGACACACGATCGGGTGATAGCGAACTGATGGCTCTCGTACCGGAACTTTGCCAAATGACTGGACTAACGGATTCAATGCGTTCGGATTTCAAGTAATGTGTTCCTGTGCTCCCCCATATTATTGATTAGAAGAGACTAATGTTTTTTTTTTGTCCTATAGGATGATGCGAGCGATGGCTGATCATACGCGTTTGAATCCGGATCGACGTATTGAGCGGTTGGAAACATTCAATCGACGCCTGCAAACCTCACCCGAAAGCCAGGAAGTGTTAAAAGTTTGGCAGATGGAACTCGACCGTCGTCTCGTCGAGTTGCCAGGGCGGTTGCTTCCACAAGAGATGATATTCTTTTCCACTACCTCCAAGTAAGTGCCGACAGCCGAGCTCTCGAAGATCGTTACTAATTGTTATTTTTTTCTCTATTTCAGTGGTGTACAGGCCGGTGAAAATGCCGACTGGACAGCACACTTCCGCGACAATCCCATGTTTGCAACGGTTCGGTTGAGCCGCTGGTATCTGGTTGTGCCTGGGCGGTGCCAGCGTGAGGCAGGCGATTTCCTGAACTGCATGATAACGGCGGCCCGTGGCATGCGGTTCGAAATCAGTAACTGCGAGATGGTCCCCATGCCGGACGATAATACGAACACATACATACGCACACTGGACGCGATCATCAACAAAGACCCGCAGATGATCATGTGCGTGGTGTCGAACAACAAATCCGATCGGTACACTGCCATAAAGAAGAAGTGTTGCGTTGAACGTGCAATCCCGACGCAAGTGATGGTACAGAAGACGATCACGCCAAAGAGTGGCAATGTGCGCACGCTAATGTCCGTGGCGACAAAGGTGGTCATACAGATGAACTGCAAGCTGGGCGGTGTACCGTGGAAGGTGAAGATTCCGCTGAACGGTTTGATGACGATCGGGTTCGATGTGTGTCACGATTCGAAGGATAAGAGCAAATCGTTCGGTGCGATGGTGGCGACGCTCGATCACGATAACCGTGGTACGCCGAAATTCTTCTCCACCGTAAGCCACCATTCGAATGGGGAGGAAATTTCCAACTACTTACCATTGAACACGGTCAAGGCGCTGAACGAGTATCGGCGCGAGTTCGGCGAGCTGCCGAAGCGTATTATCTTCTACCGTGATGGTGTTAGCGACGGGCAGCTGCAGTACATCTACGATCATGAGGTGCGCTCACTGGTAGAGAAGCTGGGACAAATCTATAAATCGGCCGGTGTCGAACAGGACGTGCTGTTGACGTTCTTCATCGTTAACAAGCGCATCAATACTCGGTTCTTTGACCATCGGCTTAATCCACGTCCTGGTACGGTGGTGGATAATGTTGTGACCCTTCCTCAACGGTAAGTGCTCAAAAGGGGGATGATCCATGTAGGCCGAGTTATACAAGTAAACGTTACCATATCAACAGCATTTTCAAATCGAAACCGAAGGGTTAATTACAATTTGAATTAGTTCGCTAAAGAATTGAAAAATGGTTTTGGTATTTGAAAATGATCTATTAACTGCTGTAGTAAATGCCGTCCTTGCGTTGTGTGACAATTACTAATCATTATTTCTTTGTTTTTCCTTCCAACAGTACCGATTTCTACCTCGTGTCACAGTCGGTTAAACAAGGTACCGTTTCGCCTACTGCGTACAACGTCATCTACGACACATCCGGGTTGAAGATAGACCACCTGCAGATGCTGTCGTACAAACAGTGCCACCTGTACTATAATTGGTCTGGGACGACCCGCGTGCCGGCCGTGTGCCAGTACGCGCACAAGCTATCTTTCCTAGTAGGCCAATATCTGCACCAGTCGCCTTGCAACATGCTAGAAAAGAAATTATACTTCCTGTAACGAACGAATGCGCGCGTTTTTGTTCAGTCAGCTACCTTTGTGCTGCCGAAAAAGAATGTTTATCAGCCAATTGCTTATTTTCAGTTCTTTACTTTCCCAACCCCCGATTTTTTTTTTAAATTTTCCCATCAAGATTGTTTGCTCCCTTTTATACTTATGTTTCATATTCGGAGAAATATCGAACTATCCAATCGAAACCAAGAAAAGTTAGTAATCCTGCTTAGTGTTAGTGAATGCATATTGCTCATTTTTCATATTACAAAATGCTATCGCGTTTTGCAATAGAACTATTATTTTTAAGAATCTATATGCGTAGCACATGTACAGAAGAAATGTTTTGAGACAGTTCGATTAAAATAAAAGTCGAATGATGTGGACAGGTAGTTTAGAATTAGTTAGTTTGCTCGCAAAGGCAAAGGATATTTGACACACATTCGCGCAAATAACGAGAAATACTCCTAAGAGAGAGAGAGATGATTTATTGGATTACAATATTTTTATTTCGCTTTGAATTGATTTCTTATCTTTATTTTGTTTTTTTTTTTCTGTTCGCTTCTCTATCGTTTAACAAATTGGTTTGTTGGCGCCTAAACACGGTGTGTGGTGTATAATTTCCTAAATTGTTGCAAACTTTTTCTTTCTAAATGCGCTACCACCGGTGCACAGTTATAGGCCAACTCTATATTACCATTAGTAGAAGCAACTCTTTATATCAGGTGTGCAGACAATGGTGCGCGGATGCATTTAACGTCCCCCGATTAACGAGTACTGTAAAACAAAACTTTGAACAATGAAAAAAAACCCTGCAGGAAACGGAAATCAAACTTTTTGGTGCCTTTTTTTAACTCTATCTCATCTCGTTGATGGACAAAAAGAAAAAAAAACGGGAAAAGGGACACAATTCAACACTCTCTACTCGTGCGTTACATATGTTCTTCTGTTTCGAGTTCCTCCGGGTGCGTGATGTATATGTATCAGTAAACAGCAGGAATAGGGTGTTTTGGTTCGTACAAAATTTTGCTTTACAGTTTAACTAGTCAATCCGCAGCACACACCGCCATCGCTTCCTCCTTCTCCTCGAGCAGTTCCTTCGCCGTCACGTCCAGCTTGCTGCGCGTGAACTCATCCACCGACAAACCCTGCACGATCTTCCACTGCCGGTTCTGGATCTGGACCGGGAAGGAAAACACAATATCCTTCGGTGCACCGTAGCTACCGTCGGAAATCACACCCATCGACACGTACTCTCCGTCGCGTGTACCCGCAAACCAATCGCGCATGTGATCGCTGGCCGCCTTTGCCGCGGACATTGCCGAAGACATCTTCCGGGCGGCAATGACTGCCGCACCACGCTTCTGCACCGTCTCAAGGAATTGTTGCTTCAGAAACTCGTCGTCCGCGACTGCTTCCGGTACCGTCTTGACCGTACCGTTCACCTCCACCGAAGCGTTCCGTGCGTCCGGTACCTGGGTGGCCGAATGGTTACCCCAGATGATGACGTTCTTCACCTTCATGATGCGGACGCCGAGCCGACCGGCAATCTGGGCCTGGGCACGGTTCTGATCCAACCGCGTCATGGCGGTAAAGTTTTCCTTCGGGATGGAAGGGGCATAGTGCGAGCAGACTAGAGCGTTCGTGTTGGCCGGGTTACCCACCACCAGTACCTTCACGTCCTGCAAACGAAGTGAGAAAAAGAGTCTTAAAGATTCGAAGCAAACGGATCCAGAGCCGCACGAATACGTACCTTCTTGGCGTACTTATCCAGTGCTTCGCCCTGCACCTTGAAGATCTTCACGTTCGCCGACAGCAGATCCTTGCGCTCCATGCCCTGTTTGCGGGGCATCGCACCGACCAGGAAGGCCGCATCGACATCCTTGAAGGCGACGGCCGGATCGGCGGTCGGGACGACGCTGACGAGCAGTGGCAGGGCACAGTCGTCCAGCTCCATCACGACACCCTCCAGCACGCCCATCATCGGTGGAATGTCCAGTAAATGCAGGATCAGCGGTTGTTCCGGTCCAAACACATCGCCCTTCGCTACCATGTACAGCAGCGAGTAAGCGATCTGACCGGCGGCTCCCGTAACGACAACGCGGATCGGTTCGGCAGACTGGAAAGACATGCGAAAACGGGGCACCGGATTAGCTAGTGAACGTGGCGTTAAAATCAATACGTTCGAATAATGGAACCTCCTTTCCGGACGCTTCTTGAACTTCACCGTCACAGGACATCTTGTTAGGGGAGGGATTTTGTTTGTTTATCTGTCATTTTAACACCCAGCCCGCTTTGTTCGCGCGAGAGGTGTAAATTTGGTGTTCCAACAGCTTCATCCCATCAAAGCACACCTCCTAATTATCGTTTGCCCTTGAAAACATTGAACCCATTCGAGTCACATATTCCGGAAGACAAAAAGAGACAAAATAAAATGGTGGTTCCTGTGTGGCCAGATTCGTTGCTTGATTAGCGAATCAAAAACGAAAAATAAAAGTTGAATGGAGCGGTACTTCGTAGGTCGTAAAAATAACAGCAATAAATACGACACACCACCGACGGCGTTTGTGGAAGGTGTGCGGCATTCAATGACGACAATGACATATCGCGAAATTTCTTGGAGAAAGAGAGAAAGAACGAGCGGGTGTGTGCGAGCAGGACAAAAAAAAAAAGGTCAATTCAAAGACTCTCTCCCGTGTATTACATAAAGTAATTATTTTCATTCTTTCTACATTCAACACAGAACGAACGCCGGCGCGCGTACTTGGGGGTTGATGATAAGTGGATTTTAGAGCGTTTTAATCTCTGCACCCGCCATCAGCGCAGCGAAATGGTGATGAAACAAACAGCTTCCAACGATTATCGGAGCAAAATGTTGTTGACAGGTTAGTGCGTTGTTTTGTTGGCACTGCCACAGGGGCCAAAGGGTACCCAAACGGATCAACGAAATTTGACAGATAATGCTCCAACCGTAGAAGAACAGCGGGTACGTGTCTGTTGGGGGAAGCGGAATGAACCAGAGATTGCCGGCTGTGTCTCCATTTACACGGTACACACCATCTAATCAGAACCGACCAACCACGGTTCCTGTCCGAAGGTGACCGTGGACAGGGCGTGATTTACATCCTTCCGAAAAGGGAATTTTCCACACCAAACGGTTCAGTCACAACGCAATGGACGGTAATGGATGCATCGTCATCTTCTCGCAGGAGGCCATGAAGGGTTTCGTTTCTTTTTGCTCAGTTTCCATCACTACGCCAACAAAATCCGGACGGTACACTTTCACAATACGAGCTCTCCCCATTGTGACTAACTTTTCCGACGTGTTATTCAATTCCGTGCTTTCGATTTTTGCTCCGTGTGTTTTAAATAGTACGCCATATTTTTCATTCGACCAATTCTCCCTGCCTTATCACATTCGGTCGGGACGGAAATTCACGCGGTTGTTAATATTACAGCGAAGGGCTTACCATTTTTTCTACGATTACACAGCAACTGACTTTTAAAAGGAAATGATAAACACACACACAGATACACACAAACGGAACGAAATGCCGGATAATAAACGGAACGTTCCTTATTGCAGGTGGAAAATATTATGCACAAAAAAGGCAAAAACTTCCTAATCGTAGTAAATGCAGCACACCACCATCCGCTTGAAGGAACGCGAAATACTTAATTGAGTGTACGGCGTGAAGAGATCTAGTGGCAGGCGGCGCTCTCGTTTTTTCGTGCGAATTCGTATACCCCCACCGTCGTTTCTCTTTCGTATGCTCTCTCTCTCTCTCTCTCTCTCTCTCGCCCGCTCTTGCGTTCCAGTTACAGTGCTGCATACCAAAAAAGCTACACTGGCAGTTTATGATATTAAACAACTACTGACAGTTATCTAGTTTGCTGTGGGCTAATAGTTGAATTTTGTAGTGTTGAATTTGTATTTATGGCGCTATTTTAAGCTTAATTTAAGAGGAGTGATTATTACACTTTAATGGTAGTAAATTTGGAATTTACAGAGGTCTACGGACAGCTTACATACAGTACAATCCCGTTCCAATGCTGGTCAGTCCGACCCAATGCTCCACATGTCTACTGAACTAAACGCTAACTGCGAAGCGTTTGACTTTCGGGATATCATCACAACGCTTCAAGCACAAACTAATTTCCACCTGCGTCAACTACTGGCAGACAAACTGTTGAGACACTAAACGAACTATTTCATTTTTGGGTTATGAATTGAATGACTTTTCTCAAAAGATTTATATGAATGACTCTTCTCAAAACATTCATTAAGCATATTCCTAAGCATATTCTTTGGGCCCGGTGGTGTGTTTGGTAGCGGCGTCGATCTTCAGACGACAGGACCGGTCCAAAATCCCAACCGGGCCAATCCTCCGTACGCAGAACTGGCTATCCGGCTACGGGTGAAAAAAACCCTCTTGAGATTGTTGTTCTGCCGATAAACTGATGCTTAAATCTAAAGTAAACTCTGAAAGAAACGTTCCGACCCAGGTTCAGCATCGGAAAGGAGAAGTGGAAAAGATGCTTTTGTAAAAAAAGCTATTGAAGCAAACATCACCATATCGAAACATATTCACCTCGTAATGTCCACTATTTATGCACTTCACTGTATTTTACTCTCCACTTGTGAACGCGCGTATACTCACCGTTAGTTTGTTCGTGAGCAAGAGTAAATATTTTTCACGTTCGCCAATCGATGTAATAATGAAAAAAGAAAAATAAATTATGAAACAAGGTGGAAACACGGCAACGCATTGTGTTCGTGTGTCGGTATCGCAAGTATGTCCATGTAACGATTCGAAATCTAATTGTTCGTACGGATCGCATGTTATCTCCGTTGAAGGTAATAAATGTTTAACCTCTTTTAGTACCGTAGCAACCACTCAGCGAACAAAGAAGAAGCCGAAGGGAAAAGGTTAAAAAATCATAAGCCATTTTCCCACTACTGTGTTGGGGTTGAGTAGTGTGGAGTAAAATCGGAACGGGAAAACTTGGCGACGGTTTATTTTTAAACAACGAGAAGAAAACCGGCCACACCGCGAAGCCGGTCGGGCACCCGCAGTCCATTTTCTCTCGACCATTTCGTCGTTAAGAAACACAGCGGGTTTTAAAAATATGTTTCAAAAGTCAATAATGCGTTCAATTATGATGTGACACTGATGTGCCAAAAACAAGAGCAACACTAGAGTTTGGATGTATTTTACTAGTTTTTTTTTTTAATTTTATTGTTGCCTTACTATCCTCGCATATAATTCGTGTATTATAGGAGCTTTTTAAGTATGTTGTGGGGCTGTATGTCTGTAGAATCTTGAATTCACGCAACAAGACTGAGTGTATGTGTGTGTGTGTGTGTGTGTGTGTGGTTAAAGATTTTAGTGTGTAGAGCATCTGCATTAATGAATTGTGTTTCATCTTCTGTGAATAGTTTTATAATCAATATTCTGTTCCTTTCCTTTAATGTGTTCCTCACAATCATCTCTATAACATTTTTCTCCTTTTCTTTCACTCTTTGTCGCATTGTGGTTCTATTCTTTCCTAAACAGTCCTACTTACTATGAAACGTTCCATTCTATTTCTTGCGTACTAGATTTGTATTTGCTCATTTGCTACGCCACTCACTCGCCATTTTTGCCCACTGTGAACCATATCCATCCAAGGAATACTAATATATATATATATATATATTAATTTATATAGGGTATATTATATTTCTTCTTTTAATGAAAACTTCAATTCCACACACACACACACACCCGCCCCCTTTTCGGGCGGGACAAACGGACACGTGTCACGTGTGCACGGAAAAAAACGCGTGATTTAGTGTACATTTTGCACTAACTTTTGCTAAATGGTTTCAAATTTTTAAAGGGGGGCAAAGGCAAATAATTCCTCCCTCCCCGCAGCACATAAGAATGAGTTTGGTTATATACAGAGTTGGGGACACCGTACGCAGTAACAGAGTGCCGGAACTAGCTACATATTCGTTACTTATGAATTTAGTCAATGGTGTCTCAGGGGAGCGCACTCACACACACACACACATGAAACCAAACCGATGTGCCCTTTTTTCCCATTTTCTGCACACATACAACACAGGCGTGCACCTCTAATAACGCCTTGGTCAAACAGCTCACATACAACACCACTACACAAGCACTCGGGAGGGTTTTTTTATATCCATCGTAAACTCGCATTCCGGTGTTGTAACATTTTATGTAATAATCAATCACAAACAGAAAAACTCATAGTTAGTACCATATTCTTTGCCCTCTCCCCATTCCACCGTCCATTTACTCCTTCGTACCTATCATCCCCTATCATCCACCACTTACAGATCTTCACACCGTAAAGTTATTATCGCTTTATAGGGTTTTGTTAGTTGGTTGCGTTTGTTTTCTATCTATTCACGGGCGTAGAATCCGGCAGAGATGAAAAAGCTTTCAGTTTTCCATCCATCCGAAACTAACTATAATTTCATCACATCCATACGCTTTCAACACAGGCACGCACAACCTTAACACACTACAGAAACATACACGCATTCATACAGAAAACTACGTTTTTTTTGTTAGAAGATAGCAAGAAGGTAGCATTGTGTGTGGGCAGTAGATAAGATAGTGCCGAAGGACCTTATATGGTGTGTATAACGCAAAGAGGAACGGATTTGCATCTCTGATGGATTTTTTGTTCTCTAGCCTTTTAACCTAATATTATTTTTATCCTACCGTGGTTGAAATAATTGTATCATATCGTCCTTTTGAATCGGTACGCGGTTTGCATGGGGCGTGCAAATATCTTCACGAACAAAAGAACTAGTTGTTTCTTCTTTTTTTTCGTACAATATTTATCGCTTTCGAATTTGCTTAAACGACACAAGCTACTACCGTGAGAGAGGGATTAATGGTGAACTGCTGTTGGGTATGTGTGTGTGTGCATGACTACTAATATTATAACATCTTTAGCCGGATCAGGCGGAACGAAGTGTTGTGAGTTAAAATATTGAATTGAATTCCTTTGCATCTAACCATTTCTGTCTGATCGTTGCTTATATCTTCATATTCGCTCTTATGCTAAAAATACACACACGCAACTTTCCTTAACACACTCACCCATTTCCCTTTTACTCCTCCTCTTTTATCCGATCAGTCATTTTCGCAACCTAGCTCTGTTTCGCAAAACACTACAAACAACATTTCATAACAACACAGATTTGATTTAGTTTAGATGGAACCCTTTCTCCTTGGTGGCCGTCAGCAGACGCTCGCGAAGGATCTGCTCGTTCGGGTAGTCCGGCAGCTTAAGATAGTGTACGCAGGTGTTGACCGACGGATAGGAACCCTCGCCAGCATCCACCTTGCGCACCACCGTGAGACGTGGATGCAGATTTGCCAAACCACCGGGCGGTAGACTGCTGCAACCGGTGGTAAACTGAAGGAACGCTTTCCTTTCCGATCCATTCATGCCCATCAGCACGTTGACAAAGCGCAGGAAACCAGGACTATGCACCGAAAAACGGAAATGCAAACAATATTACTGATAAAGTTCCAAAGGGTAAATAAAAACCAATTCTTACCTTTCCTTGGTATATCCTAGCTTCGGTTCGGTGTAGGTCATGATGTCTTCGCGCGTCCATTCAGGATTCTGTTCACCGCACAGCATCTTGCGTATCTCATCCGGCGTGAATGCGGCCAGCTTGTTCAACGAAAATACCTCACAGAACCCGCGATGGAATGCGGCAAGTTGGCGGGCGATGCCTTCCTGCAGGCAGAACGCAATCGTCAGATTGCAGTACTCCTCCACGTTGTTAATCGTCACATCAATGTTCGACCCGTTCGGTATCAGATCGGCCGACGCATAGTCGTAGTTCTTCGAGCTCGGCAGATAGGTAAAGGTAAGCGCCAGATCCTCCAGCGCCACACAGCCCGTTTTGGTGTTTAGCTTCAACTCACTGATCTGCTGGAGCTTTTCCTCCGAGCTGAGCATATCGTTCTGCTCGATGTTTTGCTTCTGCTGCACCAGCTCCTGCAGCTCCCGCAGGAATTGGTACCGTATCGGGTCAATCTCCTGCAGGTTCTCCTGCGACAGTATACCATCGTACCACGCACCATCACTGGTCGCCATCTTGGACTGGTACGAGTCCACCAGCAGATCACGGTCGCGATCGCTTTCCTCCGACATGATGGACGAGATCATAATGTCATCGCTTACGCCCGATTTAACACCGCCAAACAGCGAATGGCTGGAGGCACCGCGAGATATCGAGCGACTGTGGCTGAGCAGCTGCAGGAAACTGTTGGACAAGGGCAAATCGACCAACCGGTTGTCCTGCAACACTTTCGCCAAAAACACGCCTAGGAACCAGAAGTAGTTGGACACATATTCGCAGATATCCGAATCCTGTGGTAACGGTGCCGGAAAGAGACCGGTCGAACGCCGCACATAATACCCGACCGGTTTGCTACCCTCGCCAAGGTCGATCTCGTCCTCGATCAGTTTCGGTTCTTCGTCGTCGCACAGCCACATGCCGAGATCGCTGCGTTGCAGCTCAGCCGCCACGAGCGCGTAGAATTCGAGCGTCGGTCCCAAACCGGTACCTTCCTCTCCGACAAACTCCACCTCTAGCACTGACTTTCGATTGCAGTGCACCCGCATCACCTGCTGGGCCCAGTCGAGCAGATTCTCTCCCCGTGGTACCTTCACACGTTCATGCTTTAGCCGTCCGACACGGAACTCCTGTTGGTCGGCATGCCGTGGACTAAGACCCGGCGCTCGCTGACGCTCCAGACTAACGTCACGCTGCGATTGCAACCATACGATACTGCGCGACGCACCGAACGCCGTGCAGCTAAAGTACAGTTGGCGTGTCTCGAACGGAAACAGGAACGGACAGCTCTGGTTGTATTCTTCGCACCACTTTGGCAAGCTACCGCTGGAAAGGACGAGCGGATCCTGGATCTGCTGCTGCAGCTTGTTCGTAATCTTCTTGCTCATAAATACCTCTGGGTTTAGGTAATGGGATTCCACGTCCGGTATCAAATTTTTGTCGTTGTTGGTCGGCGCGGAGGCTAGCGATTGGTTGATGCTGTTCAGCTGCGACAGTAGCTGTAGTACGTCCTCCACCGAACAGTACTGCTGATTGCCGCACGATGCCGGTGCGGACAAAGCTCCACCGCTGCTGGGACCTGCAGCACCGGTAATGGACGGTGTTCCGGGAATGGGTGAGCTCGGAGATAATGTCGAACCGTGGCTGCGCTGGGAATAGAGCGAGATGATCGGTGTAGCACGACCTTCTTCTCCGCTACTGAAGTCTTCCTTTCCGCCAGCTAACAGCGAAGAAGACGACCCGGGGGTAGCCTCTCGGTAGATGATCGTGTACGTTGGTTGCCAGATTTTGCGGAACTTATCCTGCTTGGGCATAGACGTCTGTAGCATCAGCTCCTGTACGGCGCGGAAAATCGTCCAGTCCGAGTGTGTCAGATCAACCTCAACATCGTTCACTCCATTAATGTTTGGACCGCGCAAAATCAGTGACAGCGTTGGCTGCGGTAATGACGACATCGTCGCATGGCTTTCCTGCTGTTCCAGCACATTAGCACCCTTGCCAGATGAAGAAGGTTCCGTTGGATCTACCGCATCCTGGGCAGCTCGTCCACCGCTGGTTCCCGGTGCCGGAATATCGAGATCGCTCGTCTGATTGACATTGGTCTTGCCGGGACGTGGGTCAAACGCAGGTATGAGTGCGGAAAACTGACGTTTCAGCACAAACTCATCATCCCAGGATTTTCGTTTCCCTGCCGTCGGTAGCCGACTCTCGAAAGTTCTCTCTTCCATGAACGAAAGCAGATTGCGAGATACCATCACCTGCAGCAACGTGTTGCCAACCTCCTCATATTCGTCTTCGTTTTCATCGTCATCATTCTCATCCTCGATGTCTTCGTCGTCTTCCAGATCGCCGAGCAGTGTCGGTGCGCGGCATTGCTCCAAAAAGTCCTCCAACGACACCTGCTCACTATCGCTTGAGGTTGAGGTTAAGCTCATGGTCAGGGCAGGGTTCAGTGGATTAACCTGACCAACTCCAACCATATTGTTGGTGTTGTTGTTGTTCCCACCGCCACTATTACCGCCTCCGCCCGGTCCGGACGATGTGTTGTTGTTCGAGGTGGAACTGAACAGGCTCGGGTAACTTTGGGCCGTGCTAAGCAGCCCGGTGTGCGTGGATAAAGCCAACTTCACGAGGCTCGTAACCGAATTTGGACCCCGCGGGAAAAAGTTGCTATTGTTTTGCATTACACCGCCAACGAGCGCTCCACTGCCACCGCTGCTGATCAGCTGATTATTGATCGGCACTGTCTGCTGTGAAGAGGTGGACGATGACGACGGATTTGATGAGGCGTTGTTGTTCTCATTGTTATTATTGGCGTTGGTTACGGAATTCGAACCACTTCCAGACGTTCGACGACGTGCAATAGCGGCGAAAGTTTCCAACAGTCCCGGTGGTGGTGTTTGGACTTCGTTCTGCATCGTTGATGCACTGTCCGGATGATGATGGTGGTGGTGATGGTGATGCGTGTGGTGATGATGCTGATGGTTGTTGCTGCCATTGCCGCTACTCGTCAGATTCGGTACGCTCACGCTCATCGGATTCGAAGAGGGCACCACTACGGGGACCACATTTACGCCATCGCTACCGGACACGGATCCCAGCAGACAGTCTGCATTAGGATCATCCTGGGAAGCTCCCAGAACCGTTTCCGTTGATCCAACCACCACTATGTTGTTCTTCAAATTATTCGTCGCATCACGTCCTCCGGTAGATGATGAATCGGTCGCAGACGAGAACTGCTTTGCTTCGTTCAGAACCTTCTTAAACGTGTTCACAGAAACATTCGAACCATTCGACGAGGCGGTATTGTTGAACTTCACATCGAACTTATCCGAAGGTGTTTTAGCGCCCGTTGAAGCCATCGCTGATGGTGCCGCCGAGTTTGTGCCGGTGCTTGTACTTGCCACAAAAATGCTATTTCCGTACGATGCTCCTCCACTAACCCCGCTCCCCGCGGAGCCGGTAGTCGGCGGAATTGGTGGAAACGCAATCTTGACGGACGAAAGCAGATTCGTTTGGGTGAGCAGCTCCGAGGAGAGAAAATTGTTCGTGTTGTTTCGAAGCATGTCTACACCTTCGCGCATTTTCCCCATCATGTCCAACCTTGTCTGTAGGTAGGATAGACCGGTCTTTCCGCTGGATGCACTACTGCCGCTGGCAACACTGCTGCCGCCACTGCCGCTGGTTAAATTGATTTTATTATTCGTTTCGTTGATGTTGTTCGTTTTGTTATTTTCCTCCGTTGACGAAGATGAGGAGGATGAGGACGAGGATCCCATCAGAACGGGAACACCGGATCCACTGTTGCCGCTAATGTTGCTCACAAACTGCTGACCGGTGCCAGTAGACGACGTTGCTGCAGCACTCTGTTTTGTCGGACCATCCGACAGAGACAGATTCTCCGTAATGGTGGCCAAGTCCGATACCAACATCGACGTGCTGCTGTTAATTTGGGACAGATCGGGAATATTGTTACCACGTTCGCTCAACGATGAATGTACCGTGACGGATACTTCTTGATTGTTGCCACCACCGGCGCCGGAAGTTACCACCGATGAGGACAGATCATTGCTGCTACCGCCACTACCGACCGTAGCTAGATCTGAGCGAGCCGAAGAAAGAACATTCTCCGTGATCACTTCTACCGCCTGCTTCCAGGACAGGTTGTCGGCTGACGTTGCCTGTTCGGTAGAGGCAACGGACGATCGGTTTTCGGTTGTCGCATCCGGCAGACTAGGTGTCGAACTTGATTTCCGGCTGGTCAACACATTCAGCGACTTGTCGTAGATCTTCTTCTTGCCGGATACAGCACCATCCACCTCACATTGCACGTTGGCGGAAGATGAAAACTGATTATTGTTTCCACTGCCGCCAACCGTCGTTACGGAAATGCCGCTGTTGTGCAAATCGTACCCTCCACCTACCAGTCCATCGACATTGGCCAGCTTCAAATCGTACTTGCCCTCAGCTCCCATACGGTAAGAATTGCGCATACCATGGTCCCACTTCACGTCTATCCAACCATTATGGATCTCCGCGATAACCGTACCCTCCCCGGGAGGATTTCCGTCCTGATCGTCCCAGTGCCAGTCGACACCGCGAATTACACGCGCTCCATCGGTGATGTACTTGAGCTGCGAACGAACTTGACGTCGCTCTTTGCGCAACTTGGCCTCGTTCTCTTTGGCTGCCGTTTTATCCATGTCCTCGCACACCGACATCACCTTGCCGTAGATTTCGAACCCACTGAGGCTCAGATAATGTGTCTGGCCGGATGCGTTGCGCCCGTTTTGATGAATGCGTACATGCCGGTAGCCTTGCTGCTCGTCGGCGGAACAGTCGATTGGCCATGTACACGTGCTGCCTGGTTCTGCGAGACTTTTGTCGTCCGTGTGAGTTAGCATTGTGACCCAGTTGACGCCATCCTTCGACATCTGGAACAGCCAGTTTCGCAGCGCTGAACGACCGTAGCCACGGGCATGCCGAAGCGTGTACGCCGTCGGAATAATGAATATTCCCAGATCGATCGCGAACCACGACTTCTTGTTGTCCTTCGTGTGACAATTTACACTGACACTGTCGCGCGACAAGATATCCTCTAGCTTACCGTACGGCAGCTGTTTGCCTTCGCTGCTCGTCACGGTCACCAGACCGTACTGAGCCGGATTGACCCACTCGAGCGTCTTTCCATTCGTACCGATGTAGTAGATGATACCGTTTTCATCGAAATCATGACGATGCCGGAACTGCATCGTACCCGATTTCGCTTCCTTCATCTTGCGTAGATATAGAAACGATGAACGCTCCATATCGTACCACTGCTTAGCGACCATCTTCAGCAGATACTTATTCAAATGTCCCACGGTTGCCAACGGTTCCATCTTAAGGTTACGACCAGTCCGATCGAACAGTGTCTGTTCGCAGGTCGCCCGCTCCAACCGGAAGCTAAGCTTCTTCGTCAATATTTGCAGTCCATAACTACCGCCCGGGGAATCGTACATATACACCGGCAGCTTCTCGATGCTTTCCAGCACCGCAACCAGCTTCTGCACCAGAATAGCTGCCGTGTTTTGGCCTGTTTTAATTTCTCCTCCGTACATACACTTCTTGAAGATCGATAGTCGTTGCTTTTGATATTTGTTTGCTTTGTTGCGGTTCATGCCCAAGTCCCAGTAGTTGGGAGAAAGCACTGCCACCAACGCCTGCACCAAACCGGAACTGTACATCTCGTACGCACTAATCACACCGTCTTCATTCAGCAGATGTACCAGTTCGTTTAAAGCGTTGTAAAGCTTCTCCTGCCAGCTTACACTGACACTACTGGGAGTGATCTGCTGCGTTGAGCAAGAGATGAGTGCGGCCTTCGGCGATGATTGCTGCTCCTCTAAGGCGATCTCGATCTGGTGCACAATCTTCGACAGCTTCGCTACGGCTCCTCGTGGTATAGCTTGTGCAGCCTTGAAATAACGGTTGTATAAATCACGAGCCAATTTATTAAGCTGAAATGATCAGAAGAACAAAAAGGTTCATTGTAACTACATATTCTTACGCATTTGTTCCTTAATTCTGCCACATACCTGATATTTCTGTGCCTCGGCCTTGCAGCGCATTTTCTTCTTCTTCGTGTTTATCCAGCCGGCTGCAAAGTCTGGTCCCAGCGTTGTTTCTGCAGTGAATGTATGCTTTGTGCCCCGGTTGCTCTCGAAGATGAAGCCGGGCAGTTCGTCTTGCAGGATCGTTACCTGATGGCCCTCGGAATTGTTGATATGTAGTTGATGTTCTTTCTGACTTTGCAACACCCAATTGCCGACCGCTATGCGTGCCAAGCTGGGCGCCGACAAGATCGGTTGCGACACGGTACCCTGACGAACGGCAGCACGGGCACGCTGAAGTTTTTCGAGAAATTCTCCACGATTTTCTAGCAAAAACATAGAAGGGAATTTATATAAGCTTCACCAAGGCACGAACTTTCTTTGGCGTGAATATTTCTTTTCACATTCTAGCTCAAAACTACATGTGCTATTCTCTTTCATCTGTTGCTTTCTGTTAATATATAAGATATGTTTGTCCTTTCCTTTGTAAATATTGTTCCAGATAACGAATTCTCACCTTCATTAGGGACGTTGGGATCGGAGGCTTTTTCCTTGCCTAAAAGTGTGGAAAACCATGTGATGCATCATAACACGGTTTGGTAAAAAGTAGAAGAACAAATTTAACCGAAATATAAGGCCAAATAAGGTCTAGTGGGATCACAAGCGTACACGCGTATTAATTTCTTTATTGCGTATGTTTATAATGAAAGCGTGCACATTTAGGCAATTGTAACCGTTGCGTTAACATGAAGCGTATGTGTAAGAAATATATAAGATGTCCAAATTGTAGTGATAGCACTGCAACAATGATGCAAATTAATAGCTAATGCATCATCTTTATGTGAGATGACCTTTCACACTGCAGCTGGAGGCCGGAAAGCAACGATTAGTAAGAGAACAGCGCCATTTGTTAGAATGTGACCGATTTCATTTTAATATCATGCCCCAATAGCTTCGTCATTATGTTTGAGCATTTACGCCATAGTGCTAGCAGTTCGAAATTACGTCTATTGGTACTTACCCGTACTATCACTGCCATTCTCGGGACTTCCACTAGAGTACATTGTCGCCAGTTTGCCGTCAAGTATGAACCGGAACCAACCGTTCGATCCATTCGAAAGCTCTAACGCAGCCGAATCCGACCACACGTACAAGCAATCGCGCCCACGGCAAATGCTCCAATCGTGCCAATGGTAAGCTTTTCCGTGAAGTATCTCCTTAGCGTCCTCGACAGGTACCGTCGTACCGGTGGCAGATGCGGTTACTACTACTGGACCACTGGATCCACCCGGTGTTACCGTTACGGTGGCGGAACCGGAAGCTTCGGTAGCCGAAGATTTCGCGTCGTCAGATGTCGATTTGATCACATCATTATTGTCGTTACCGTCGAAGCTCGGTTCACCCATCAGCGCTTGAACCTTCGTGTAAACGCCCAACCGCGCGAAGTGATCGAGGAAATCGTTTTGCGTTTTTGACATAAGCTCTTGCACTATCGTTAGCACCACCAGATGGCCATCTTCATCATCCTGCGGGATTCAAAATTATCAAACAGACAAGAAGTACGGAATTAGCAAACCAGCAACGCTTCGGAGCGTGTAACGAACATTTGGTACACGAAAGCAATAAAAAAACGGTCAAAAAAACACACACGCAGCAACATCAACATGCACACGCGCGTGACAGATAGTGGTGGGCCAACCACTTCTGGCAATACTATATCTTTGCAGAAGAAGGAAAGCAATAACAACAGAGAATCAATTTCACCGATCATCGCATGTTTAAAGCAACTGGTCTGATCCATCGTTGGGATCCTTACGCCGAAAGGAGAGCGGTAAAAAGTTAAAGCATAGCCAGATTTTTCTTAAAGACAAGGGATGCTGCATAATTTTTGAGTTCGATATATTGCCAATCGCTCGGTACAAACTGTGCACAAACACAAGCGTTTCTAATTCAATTTTTTTTACGCTTTTGTTACCAAAGAGAAAAGGGGACATTTGTGAATATCTAAACAGAAGCAACTATAAATCACAAAGTTATTATTAGAAAATGCTATTCGAAGCGTATTAATGGTAACTTCTGGCTGAAACAAAACGTGCATTACGTTGGTATTAGCCAGCAGAAAGAACTGTAACCGGTTGACTATACAGAGGAGGGTTTTATCATGAAATGTTGATTTTTTTTCGAATATAGACATGGCTATGAAATGTTGTATTAATTTACAGATGGCAGATCGAATTGATTATTATATTAAAAAAGCAGCGCACTAGTGAAATATTTCCAATCCATCTTAGTTTGATTATTGCAATCAAATCGTTAAGTAACATAAAACGGAATAACTGTAAAATAGCGGTCGACTATACTGGGGGATATATATGTGGGTAATATGTAAGTAAAAGGATAATAAACACAATTCGGGGACTTTATCATTACCGCAATGCTAAGATCTGACCAATTGCTTTGGGTGCGATTACGAGAATTGGTGGTGTCGTTACTATTGTTATTGCTTTTGGAACCGATCCGCTCTTCATCCGCGTCTTCGTCCGAGTCGGGATTTGCCCTTGCCGAGATTGGTGGTGGTGTCAACGGTAGCAACGGTGGCGGCGGTGGTATTATGTAGCTGCTAGAATTGCGCCTCTGTCGCTTGGCTTGCACAAACTTGCTCAACCGCTCAGCGCAGCTGTGTTTGGTTAGGATATTATTGCTACCACTACTAGAACTAATACGCGGCACGGTTAGGATCGGCGGAGGAGGCGGATACGACGACGTTGATGGTTGGGTCAACGGTGGCCAGCTGTAGCTAATCTGTGGAAGCCAACAATGGAAAATGTTAACCCCTTTTTAGTATCGCATTACGGTTCAACGAAATGGAAATGGATTCGAACACTGCGAAGCGAACTCTACGGGCGACGATAACGGAGCCCCGAGATATGGTGGTGCACGATTCAGCGATGTATAATTTCGAATAATTTCACCACACAGCGATCCGGACATTGTTATTAACCGATTTAAAAAGCGCGCCATATGTTGGTAAAGATGAGGCAGAATCTGTTGATACGGAACTTAGAAACGAGCGTGAATTAGATGACTTTCCATCAAAGCTCATACCTCATTGTCCAGTACGCTCGCGATGACTTCGACTAGAAGCGTGCCTAAGCTTTGCTCGTAGCTTTGCAGTCCCTCCGAGGAGCATAGCTTCGAAAGAACCTCTGGTTGAACATACTGGATCATTTTCTTGATCAGTCCTACAAAAAAAAACAACACAGAAATAAGTTATAAAAAATATCATTCCTACTAAGCTGGGGCATGCACTTGCTGCACTACTTACCTAAGCTAGATCTACGCACGCTAGCAAGCATTGTGCTTTGGAAAGTTTTACAGAACGTCGGTAGGAAAAACTTCAGATATACCGGTGCCATCTCGGGATCGCCGCGGGGTTCTCCCAAACCCGCCTCGTCACCACTGTCACCACACTTCACATCCGACCTTGTAGCCGCCATCATCCATTCACCCGGTGATTGCAAGATCGAGGCCACCTCTCTATGGCCTTCATCCGGCCGTTCACGCGCCTTATCGAGCGGTGTTTTACCGTCCTCGTCGCGCAGGTCCGGATTTGCACCATGCTTAAGCAGCACCTTCGCAATACCGGGTCGCCCGAAGCAGGCCGCATAGTGAAGGGACGAGCTGCGCTGTCCCTTGTTTACGTCCGCTCCCTTATCACACAGAAACTCCACCATCTCTAGGGTGCCGAAGGCGGACGCCCAGTTTAACAACGTTTGCCCCACATCATCCATGCAATTGACATCGATACCACCGGACTCGATCGATTCGATCAGTGCCTCGGTGTCCTTGCTGCGGATGCAATCGATCAGCTGACGGTGGGTACGCTCCGTGCTGGAATCGGCCCGCCTTACCCGCGGCGCTATCTGACCTTGTGATCCACCGACACGTCCCAGTGCCTGCCGGCCCTCGAACAGCAACAGCAGAATTAGGTCAGCTAATCGCATACAGTCCAGCACGCACCGTTCGTCCCCTTTGAACGCGCGTTCCATCGCCTCGAGCAAGTTTGAACGCAGCAGATCGTGCGTGATGGAGGGCGAACCGCGGCACAAGGTTGACAGCAGCGATATGGTAGTTGCGATCGATTGGCTCGATCTGCCAGCTTCCATTGCACCTTGCGCCGTTTTCGGTGCGGACGACGACAGCTGTGCGGTTGACGGTGATGATTCCGGGTGTGATGAAGAGTTTGTTCCCAGGCTGGAGGAGATCGCTGCCGTGCCACCGCCGGATGAAATCTGTGGACCACCGGCAGCATTGCTTAGCCGATTCAGCAGTTCCTTTACCAGCCCATACTCAGCCAACGGCGCTGGATCGACACCCTTGCGTGTGAATCGATCCGCAACCGAGGCGAAGCACTTCAAGGCGCCATCCGCTACCAGCGGATCCTCATGCTGCAGCAGCGTGCTCAGGCTCTCCACGCACGTTTGCACATTCGCTCCCTGTGGTTCGACCTTCGTGCACAGTCGCGATACGACCGCCATGGCCGAATGCAGCGTGTCCTTGTGGATCTGCGAACCGCTGTCACGGATGAAGGTGAGCACACAGTTTAGGCCACCGCCCTCAAACACGGCACCCGCTTCCCGGGTGCAAATCAGCTCCAGCACCTTGATGCACTGTTCGGCGAGATCGCGACTAGTTCGGCTTTCGAGGTCGGCCACCTCGAGCCGGTTGCAGATTGCACGGATCGCGCCATCGATTGCGACGATGCGGCGGGTGCATTCGGAGGACACGTCCAGATAGTACGTGATGGCTCGGGCAGTCACCTCCAGCACATTTTCCGGAGCAAGCTCGTCAAGGAATATTTTACATAGCGCGGGCAGGAACGTTCTCGGTGGACAACTGCAATGTAAAGGAAGGAATGATGAGTTTGGATTTGTCCAACACGCACCAGCATGTTATATCTGCTGTTACATACCTTTCAAAACATCTATCTACATTATCGGACATGAGCAGGAGCATGCAAAGCTGCTCTAAAGCAATCAGTTGCATGTCACGCTCGTCGCCCTGTCCCATCGAGAGCCATTCCAAAAGCGTTTCCGGATCGACGTCTCCCATCTGGAAAGAAAGACGATTACAAAAACAGGGATTCATTAATGTATGCCGTCACGGCGTATAGTTGCAGTGTATTAAATAAAAAAAGAATGCGTAGTTTGAAAATCACTTAAACCGTTCATGCGTGCAGTGCAACGTGGTGTGTGCCAGCAATAATCGCTCCTTCCCCCCGTAAGCCACATGGCAGCCATTTATTATTATCCACGAAATGCAACCATTTTCCACACGGCCCGAACGATGACGAAAAGCCGAAGCATGCAGAGGATTTTCGGTGCTAAGTGAAACGATCAAGCGCGCGTTGTGTAACCGATCAAAGTCAGACAGCAGTGTGCTCCAGTGTGGCCACCACAGCTAGGTACCCACACACACACACACGAAGCTGATGTTGGCAGCTAGTGGAGTGGCAAAACATAACCGACCGAGCCCTGACTTCCCTTTTGCATACAGGGCACGCTATATTCAAGTGATTGTTGCCGTCTTGGTTGATGGTGGTGGTGGTTGAGCGTTGATGTTGCAACAACAAATATGTGCTGCTGCACAACACGAACGCACCATGCATCGTTCCGTGCGCCAGGGGCAGGCCTGCTGCCCGGGGGCGCCATTAAGACACGTTCCAATACTACGCTTCCCTGTGTCTGTGTGTGTCGGTACCGTGTGTGAGAAGCGGCCAAAGCTATTTATATGACAAATATAATCAATATCAACTTGAATGCTTCCTCATTGGATCGCAGCACGACAGCATCACCACAGCCCATCAACTCCCTATAGGAATATACATTGTCAAAAAAAAAAGAAATCTCACTGATGGAATCAGAGAAATCAGCTTTACGTACATCTTTCTTTACTCTCTCTTATAAGCGTTAGAAGAAGCTGCGCTATAGCAAAAAAAAAACTCGGCTCGCGAGGTCCAGATCTTCGCGCCGGTTATCAGCAACAGCATATGCTCCGAAGGTCAACTGTTTCAGGTTCACAGCTCGTGTGCTCGCGAAGAGAACCTTCTGTCGATTAAAAGTTATATTGATTTATCACCTACATGAATCACGAACGACCTACTGGCACAGCGAGTACCGTGTACACAACGCGACGTTGTCCAGCAAGCTTACGAACCGTACTGCACACAGTACTGGGACAGTTTGTAAGTCAAACAATCAAGCACCCGGCTCCGCTGGGACACCCCCGGTAGAGTCTTTGTTTGTCCAATTCCAGTGGTAGGAAAACTTTTCGACCGAAGGGAATGGATTGGATAAGGATTTTTTTTATAATTCGTAACTACGATACATTAATGAAAAGCTTAGTAAAAGATCCGGGAACATTTTTGAGCGATTTTTTGTATTTGCTGCTTGCTGTAAGAGCCGTTTAAGGAATTACTTTTCTAGCTGTTGAAGCTTTATTTTTATTTGTTAAGGTTCATTACTTTTAATAAAGTTATACTGAGATTTTTGATAGCAATTGTAAAAAATCTGAAGTATTGGAAGAAAAATAAATTGGAATTTGTTGAATATGTTTGAATATGTTGAAGCATAGAATACTAGAGAGAGAGAAGGTAGTTGTCCAGAAGAGTATTTCTTTCTTTATCGGCACAACAACCTCAAGAGGTCTAGGCCTGCCATTTCTAGCTTTCTTTGACTTTATTTACACGCAGGAGGGATAGTCAATCCTGCGCGTACGGAGGATTAATCCGGATGGTATTTTGAACCGGCAATGCCGTGTAAAAACCGGCGCCTAAACCAATCTACCCACCCCCTAGAAGAGGACAGAGTTTTACAAAATGGAGGTTAATAAATAACTGTGTTGATCAAACTCTTTGTTCGGCCCTCATTTTGAAGTGGGGTGATGATCGTACCTGTCAATAAAAACCTTTGTCGAACCCTGGCTTCTACGCCAACCCGCTAATGGGGATGTGCTGTGTTTGCCTTCATTCTGTACTTTCGCAACGAAAACAAATCGGCACTTGGAAAATCTTCGCTTGATATGCCGCGTCTTCTTTGCCGTTCTTTTTTGTTTGTTGGCACTCTCTGTGTTGGTGGTTAATAAAATTGCAGTTGAATAAGCGCTCTTTGCAACCCTCGGTTCCCTCCTTCCGCAACGGATAGTAAATGCCCAGTCGGGCGCATGTACGTAACCTCCGCTTGTCGATAGCAGTGGGTAAACTACGTAACTTCAAGTCTTAACGCGAGTATTAGCACTGGATCCAAGATAGTCACATACAGAAAACAAGGCATCTTGAAATGAAGATATGCTTTAGCAAAAACACGAAAATGGCAAGAAAACGCACCGAACAATAATTAGCAGATGCATTAATTGCTACTTTCTTGGCTACCACCTCTTACCGGTCTGGCTGTTATGTGTGATTGTGCAGAAAAAAACAACAGCTTTTCCGACCAAAGTTGGCAACTGGCTTCTCCTGGTGTGTGTCAATTTAACAAGAATCAACTTATCATTTTATTGATGGCCATATCGTATACGATATCATGCACCACTGGAGATTGATTTATTATTCCATCAGAACATGGCAAACCTGGGAGAATATTACGTTTGGAGCGTTTCGAACAATTCAATGTGTTTAATATGTATTGCTTATTATTTTACTTCATACGAAAAGGGAATACATTTTCTATCGTTGTAAATCGGTGAATCAAATCAGGACAGAAAACTCTCATAACGATCGGCCTTGATTAGAGCGGGCGGGGGGGTGGATGATGATGGAGGGGGCTTGAGAATAAAATTAGCAAACCAAAAGCAAAAACAAAAAAACTAAATCGTCGGTCAACAACCAGTAGCGCCAGGTTTGTTCCACCGCAGAGAGAGCCAGGGTCACGACGACGACCGGTGCCCAAAACTATTGGACCCAGATAGGGCCGTAATGGTTTGGTTGGTTCGTTTCCATTTCGTTTGATCAATACAACGACAAAACCCCGTCAAGGATGAGTATGATGATGGGCCTCCTGTTGGCCCGAAGACGGACGGATGGGGTTGAAAGATGGAACCAACGTAAAACTTCACGTAACTGTCATTGGTATTTTATTTCCTTGCTGTTCCTTCTCCATCTACCTATCGAATTGCCGAGAAAGGACCACCAGCGTTAACAAGGATCACGTTTGCTTGGCAGGGAAGAGAGCGAAGGAGAAGTGTTTATGTATCGATTTTTTTCCACCCTCAATGCTTTATTAAATCAATGAAATGCGGTGTCACTGCGAATGTAATCGAGGCCGGTGTCCGGGATCCGCGGTACAGCAATTGGTTCGGTTTGATCGTTGGTGGAGCGGGCTTTACACCGTCAACTTGGATGGAATAAAATACAGGGTTCCTCAAGAGATTGGACAGAATGATCACACTTTATTGGATCATGAAAGCATACACATGAAGAAAAAAGGATCGAGGCGATTGATACGTTAATTTATAGTCTTGCAACAGAAATAACTTAACTGAATGTTCAAAGTTAAATAGTAAAAGTTTTGTAAAGTTTGATTCAAAAATTGTCACTCAAATGATATCGGCGATATGGAGATTATATAGATGTATTGTAGAATATTAATACATTATCTAAATTACATCAATTCTAATTCAAAAGCAAAAAAATTATCAGCCTAGCCAACACAATTACACAATTACAACAATCGTTTGATTATTTATCATTCACTTTAAACTGTGCACGCAATTCATTATCTTTTTTTTTGGCAAATGGACAAATTGACCGGTTCACATACATAGAAAACTTTTATAGGCACTTTCGAGAAGTGATCAACTTCATTGTGAGGCTCGGATTACGCCGGGGTTCATCAAACTTCCGCATCCGATCCGAATTCGTCTTTGGAAACAAAGAAAACCAATAATGTATTTCTTTTTATAGCGCCTTGGCGGAATCTGTATTCTTGCTTTGGCTACCAATATCCTATCCCAACTCAGAACTCAAACGATCTAAGATTTCAGATTGAATCTAGATTGCAAAGATCAAGCATCGAATCTCAGAATCCAATCCGGTTCGGAATATCCAACATTAAAAACTAACACAGGAAGGCTCAGGTCGCAGAATTCTAGCAGCGAATCGTTGTAGCCTCGCCAAGAAAAAGAAAATCCAACTTTACGGAGTCAGTAAGGTGGGGTTGTATTTCAGTATCAATTGCAGCGGTCTATTCTATTGGGGAACTCTGTATTTTACCCAGTGTTCCATAAGGTGAAGTTGTCTTTATTTCCACCAATGCAATTATCTAGTGATCTTTATTCTATATAATACTCATTCACTGTCCTCGGTGATTCAGCGTCAGAAGTCTGAATCGATTAAAATATATTTCAAAATTGTCCGCTCGGCGAGTTAGTTTGTGCTACTCGGCCATTACTCGGGCTGTTGTGCAGCAGCATGTGCTTTGCAGCTCCAAATGAATATTTAATACAACAAAAGTCATCAAAGCACAATGGAAGTGCCGGCGAAGCTTGCCAACAGTGTTTAGTAGGTTACGGAAGCGTCTCCGACGGTCTGGGAAATGAGGTCCATCTCCACCAGCATCATCCTAATGTCCCTCCGCTCTTCTGTTTACAAAGAAGATCACTTCCGCGTTTGTGTCTGTCTAGTGGCCCGTTTCATCATCCCCTTTGCTCAGCACCGGCTACCGGTTCGCAAGCAGCACGCGAAAAGAAGAGCTGAAGCAGCGATTTCATCAACCGCTCACACTTCATCAAGCCACAAGCGGTAGTAGTCTTAGTCGTAAAGCTCGTTTCCCTCTCGTGCGTAGTCAACTGCAACAACCAGACCACGAATGAATGCATATTTCGTGATCATGAATAGGGAGGGGGTAATCGGGCCAAACAGGGGAGGGGTTGCGAGTCACACTGAGCGAAGTTCCCTTTCTTTACTTTAGCCAGCCAGGGTGCAAAGGTAAACATCAACATGGGGTCTGCCACTTCGCTGGTGAAATGGATGCACTCCACAGAAGACGGCCATCTTCTTTACCTCGCAGAGATGCCCGCATCAGCAAACCACACTTCCGGGATCTCTAGCTAAAGTCGGTTTGCCACCAAGAACTGTACAACAAGCCAGATTGACAAAGCGCAACAGACAGAATATGATCAAGCAGCGGCGTCCCACACACCCGGCCTATGGCCAGCAGAAAACCGGCCAAAAGCTCAACGCTTCTTTGTGCTTGAATGATCTCATAATTTGGGGGGTAACATCGTTTTTCGAGTGCGCCACACGCTTGAGAGGCGATGCCAAGATGGACGGGCTAAAAAAAAAAAAAAAAAGCAAAAGCTAGCCCGGGCTACAGCTGGTTGCGCTCGAGAGAGAGATAGAAAGGTTGATGTACACAAAATGCCAGATGGAACAAGGGTAATTTATTAATTCAAACCGCGTCGAGTCACGTTGTTTTGTGGGTTTTTTCACTCCTTCTTTTTTGCTACGCATCATCATTACGCGCGTATGAGTGGGGGGACGAGAAGGTATGAAGGGGGGGCCTTATTCCCCACGTTTCCAACGGCTAGCACCATATGAACATGACAGAAAACCATCGGTGGTGACTAACAACCTTCAATCGTCCACCTTGGAGAAAGAGCTAACAAATCTGCACAAACTGACCAGAGCTCCATCCCCCTCCCCCCAGGGGGAAAACGCCATAATGAAATAGAATGGAGCCCTTTTGCACCGACCTTCGCAGGGAATCTCCGAGAAAAACAAAACCATAACAAGCGCGAGAAGGGAAAAATAGTTATTGCTACACAATAAGGGAGAGCATATGACGGAAAAGAAAGTTGTCCCGGATGAAGTAAGCATCGGCGAAAGAGTGAGAGTCACAACAAAGGTAAAACAAGACCCTTGGATGGGAATCCAGCATGTGGGAGAGCTTACGTTGTTCATTTTTTTTTTCCAGCGCCTCATTACAAACTCGTACTACCCCGACGGGAAGAAGGTCGTTATTGTGCAAGTAGACCACTCACTCATCAACCACGAGGGATTGCATGTTGTTACATTAACACAACGGCCCAAGTTCAGTCCACTCTTACTAAACAGTCTCCAACAGTCCAGCAGTCGTCCACCAACTAAGCGCCAACCGGTCCACCCGGACGGTACACCAAAAACCCCGCTGGTGGTGAACGTGGGGTCTGGTGGTTGCTGTCGTTGGGGTTTTCTACACTTCTTTGAGGTCACAAAAGTATGCCGCAGCAGCAAAACTAAAAGACACACACAAAAAAAATGTTAGTCTTGCGGTTGGTTCCACACCGCTTGACACTGTACGGGGCTTGAGGTGGCTCACCCCCCCTCCTCCACCGGGAGGGGGAGTTAGGTCTTAAATTCATGGCCGACTACAGAAAAGGGTAAAGTTTTGCATTCGTTGATCGCGATTAAGGGTCACGGAAACGCGTACGCAAAGAGGATCGTGTGTGCCGTCAGGGTGGGGGGGAGGTATAGCAGAAGGCGCGAAAAAAAAAGGCAAACAAAACGAGTTCTCAGAGACACAAAATACCGGTGGTGTGTGCGTGCGGCTACTTCTCCGTTGCAAAATAAAACAACACGGTACGGTACAGCGCGCAGTAAATGCGCGAATGCGACCAATAAATAATCCGCCTTCTTCAAACTTTAGGCCGCCACTGCACGGCCTGAGAAGGAGGTACGACCGGTTATGACCTTCTCTCCTCGTCTCGTCAGCCAACTGGCGGTGTATAGTTCTACTATTTTACGGCAGCGAGTTCCCCGCGCTCTGTAGTAGTGACCGTGGCAAGTCTTATGAGAACCATTGCGCCATCGGCGAACTACGAATTAACGGTTAGAACCGGTGTGTAAGAAGCTAAGCGTCTTAAAAACGGCCGAAAACCCCACGCACTATACACCCCCGAGGGGTAACTCGCCGCGTGTTTTATTGTTTTACGTAAAAAAAAACAAAGAACAGTTACATACTGGCCTACCCTTCCCACGGAAGTACGGACAGACAACGCAAATTGTCGGCTTATTGTCTTTCAGCGTCCAAGCGTCATCGTGTAGTAGCTGCTGCACACATTGTGTCGCCATTGTGAGTTTGAAAAATTGTAGCCACGCTCGAACTTGTTCTCCCCCGTGTACTGCACCAAGTAGTGCGCCGGGGAGAGGATTGCGAGAACTGGTGGAAGTAAGTGTTTTGACATTGAATTCTTCAGGACATTCCACCCCGGACACGAAGAAACGCAGCTGCGCGACCACAATTTCAAACACGTGCGTCGTCAAATGCGCAATGGATCGTCTCGCCTTCTGCCTTTCTAACGTGCCTGTGTTCGGCGATATGGTTTGCGCGAATTAGAATGGTAGAATACTCCTTTAGGGATGCCGCCAAACACGCCATTCTTAGCCGATACCGTATGGACTTAGCTGATTACAAGATCATCTATCAAAAACTGGTGGGTACACCGTTTCATTATCCCCACGGAAGGGCGAGAGAGAGAGATCGCGTAGTAGTGTGTTAAAATTCGACGCAATCATTCAGACGAAAAGGCCGCCACACATCAGATGGAACTTATATGCTTGCTCGCATGCTAATGTGCTTCACATGCGGTAGAGTTTTGGAATTCAAAACTCGCTACCCCCCGTTTCTGGACTCTCGTCTATTTTTTTCCGGCGGCCGTGTGTAACCACCATCATTCTCAACGGTGCCGTTAATAAACTGTGCTTTACATGCAAGAAGCAACGCCACAAACCGCCGCACTCTCCCGAGCTGCATATTGCGAACGGTGGTTGGATGATGATTGCGCATATACAAATATATATTTACTCTTCGACCGCGTGTGTACGGATGCATGCGCTGCTGCGTGATTTCGGTATAAGTAACGTTCGAATCGCAACCTTGTACTTGTGCGCTACTACGGTTGTCTCTCTCGAAAGCGGACCAGCCAGCAGGCAAACCGTATAATACGGTGAGCACACACACGCTTTTTGATATAGTTAGCTAAATTGTTAGCGCACTGATGCAACGGTGCATCCAACACACCTCGAGAACCGAACGAAAGGCAGTGGAGATTGTTGTTTTCTTAAATTTCAGCGACTTTGCGACAGAAGCTAAGTACGTTCTACGGGTGAGTGTTAGAAGCGATATATCCAATTTTCAAACGCAAAGCATTACAGCGCCGCACATGTTTCTAAGGAGAATGTTAAAATAATATTAATTCAGCTCTGCGAATAATATTAACTTACCTTTTAAACCGCTTCTTGCTGCAACTAGCAGCAACCAACTTTCAAAGATGATCTTCGTGTTTCTGGATTGATCTCTGTTGATGTTGAGGTTGTTTTCCAAAAATTTCTACGTCTGCCACACCAATTTACTACCGGGCAGGTTCTGGCCCTATGTCATTTCGCCGATGATGAGTATGGAGACGATTTCCCCTCGATCGACCACCTTCAGAGGCAGAAAGCGGGAGATTCTGTTGTTTGGCTTCTCCTTCTTCTACTTTCTGCTATGAATGCGCAAGAGCTTTTACTTCCGTTTTACATTCAATTTATGCTGTGTAAAACACGACCGATCACCGCTCGCACTATATATTATTTTCACTAAATTTCCACCATAAAGTGTTTCTTTCCTTTTCTGCAACACTGCGAACACAATCAACACTCACTTCACTCGACACATGCGGCTCTTTCTCGCTGTGTGTATTGTTGGAGGGTGGCTATCTGCTATCTTCGGTAACAGACACACGGAATGAAACGAAAACATTAACTAGCACTCCAACGAAAACACGCTGCTGTTCATCGCACGATGAGCTCGTAGAAGGGTGGATACGTTTTTAACGCTTCCTTCTGGTACTCTGCAACACTCGACAGTGACGTGTTCCACGGATCTGCTAAAAAAGAACCAAACAATATCAAATTAGTAAAGAACAGTTACAAAGTTACAGTTAATATAGATGAACGGTACAAAATGGAAAAAAATGGTTTGAAAATTTTGCTAATTACTTCGCCACAACACAGAAAAATGATTTTTGACGTGCAGGAATCTGTCCTTCAGCAAAACTGTCAAACGCTCCATCCAACGGGGAATACGCGCCCGTAATAAATGTGTATCGTTCTTATTTTTGGGATAATCTCAAAATAGCCTGCTTGGACGATCGTTCACTGAGCGCGCAAACGTCCCTTTTGATGTGCGAACATATTAGTTTTGTGTGAGTGTGTATGTGTGTTTGATTTCATACGGCGATCACTTTACACCTTTTTTCTGAAGGAACTCTACAAGAGCGCACATTTATTGCGGTAAAGCAATCTGCACAGCGACGTGAAGCAATTGATGAAAATGTTTATTTTCGTCGTTTCGATATAAACAATAAACAGTGTGTTGGTTGGTGATTTTTTTGCCTTTGCGTAGACAACAATCAATAAACCGGCCCAACCAACAAACAATGACAGTAATGCCTATGATGTACCTGTGAGCATCATCTTTCTTTTCCCCATGGGCGCGGGATTTGTTGTTTGCTCTCATGATACGATGTGAGGGGCATAAGTAGGTCAGACACGACACGCGTGGAAAAAGAAATGATGCTCGGGATGTTGGTTCTACTATGTTTAACCACTCATAAACCGATGTTATAGTGGCGCCAGCTCACCACCACCCCCGATTGGACCTATTGCTCTGTATAATCCAAATATGTCCGATGTGCTAAACAATGGAAAATATATGATTAAAGCAAACATCGTGAGATGTATGCATGAGATTTTATGCTTCCTTCATTTAGAGCTTTACAGTATTAAATGACAATTGAATAAATCTCAAAAAACTATTACCATTAATGGAATGCAATAAAGCTCGGTTATGTATACAAAGCCTTCAGGAAAATGCGTTAACACCCTATCGACGTGCCATGCCCCAACTGGCCAGAAACTTAGCTAATGCCACCCATTTTTGTTAAAGATTTTTTTTAGAGATTTAAATTAGATTAAAGATTTTTCATAGCCTTTACCAAAATCTTCAGTGGCTCTTTCTGGGAGATTGTCTGCTAGTCAGATGCTGCCTGCTGGTCTCGACAAACACTTTCACATAGCATAGTCCATCTTGTACAGGTACTTCTTCACTGTTGGGCCGACCGTTCGAACTTCTAGTGAGAACCCAAAGAAACCTCACAAGGTAAACCTTCTTCTCTCCAGTGTGAACAAAGCTTTAAAAGCAGTTGGCTTACTGTTGGCCTGGCAAATTTGCTGATAAAGTTGCCAAATTAGGCCTGTGCCTTGGATAGGATAGCTACAAAACACGAAACAGTGCTGGAGTCTTCAAGTTAGTCTAAAGTGTCCATCCTTTCGATAACCATTGTCTATTTAGTATTAGCTTTTTCGAGAGTGTTTCCAATCTAAAGCGATTTGATTGGTTATGGAGCAGTAAAACTCAACCTTCTCAACGGTTTGGCCTCCCCCAAAACCAAAATGCAGTGGGCCATCATCAAGCAAAAGGTTAACTTTCATTTTTTTTCTTCTCACGTGGCGTATTTCGTTTCATTTCACTGCTAGACAATCGACACCGCGAGCAGCCAACAAAAACCGAACCGATGTCCCGGTGGTGCGGCATGTACCGAAGCCTTTTTTCCTTCCAATTCCAATTTTCGGTGCTTTCGGAACCGACAAATCGGTAGACCTCTAATAATCGAAACCAAGCCACGGGCATCGACGTTCATGCTGAGATGGATGGAGTGGGACCGCTGGCCTGGCAAATGAATGAATGAAGGTTCGTGAAATATAATTGCATTGTGCGCGGCCATAAATTGCGGCGGCAGTGACGTTACGCAATTGGAAACGTATTTCTCCAAGCGTGTGTGTAAGCCCCTTCTCGGTGGTAACCAACTTCTTTTTCGGCCACTTCGGGCCGATTGGGTAGGTTGGGAAACGGTGTACCCCGAGAGTTTAGATGTTTCCTATAACAGCTCATACACACGCACGACCGGAAGCAGAAGCGGCTCTTGGCTGGTGTGTGGTGAGGTTTATTAATTCCTTCTGCACCACTCACAGCCACACGGTTTCGTTCGGTCGTGCGTGATTTCTTTCCTTTCCTTTCCTTTCGGCACATTCGCCTAACCACTTTCGCGAAACCGTAACCATCCGGTAACCGTATGTAGTGTGGTGGCTCCATCTCTCAATCCCGCATCATCCGCCCGGGTTTTGGACCACAATCGGTCTACATAGCAGCAACAGCAGCAGGGGTTTCCACCGTAAACAACGGCGATGTGTGCGTCGGACATGAATATTTTGTTCAATTCACGGTACATTGATTCCAGCAGTGAAAAGATTGTACATATGCCCATGATGGGGAGGTGTGTAGCGTATGCTGACTGCTGTCGGAAGGGTTTTGCAACACACCACCATGCAATGTTTTGAAAGATTCGCGCTATCGCGTGCGATTTTTGTGCTGCTGCTACTGTTGTTGTTTGTGTTCATTCGCAGCACACAACGCGACATGTGAATCATTGACGTGGGAGAGGAGAGATAAAAACACATCATCATCATTTCGTCACAAATGTTGAACATTTCATCATAATTAGTGCTTTAGGCAATTATCTCCTCCATGTTTTCACGCTTTGACGTTGTTATAACTTTCATCCTGGTATGTTTCCTATGACGACCAGATACGAGGTATCGACAGCAACAACCAACTAAACCTCATACCGTGCGTTTCGAGCGTGTATTTGGTGTCTGTAACCGTTGCTAAGGATCCGTTTAGAACACATTGATTTTTTCACCTACAATCGAGACAAAAATATTACAGGGTATGGGACAACACGTATCGATTTTTCCAACTGTTCCTGTGCTGGTCAAATTGCTGCAGCGGATGCGTTTGGTACGGGTGGAAAATCAATAATCTATTGTGTGTCAAATCACTTCCAACGGCAGCAGCAGACACATTTGCGAATAATCGTAGCAACTGAGTGTTTACGAGCAAACACAATCTGCACCAATACCACCTGAGCGCAGCGAGCACAGGACCACTTTCGTGTCGTGCCGTGTGTGTGTGTGTTCGCCCTTTTGTGTTCTTTTCTTGTTGTTGGCTATTTTCGAAGTAGAAGTTTTCTTTCTATTTTTTCTGCACAAGAGCGCTGTTTTTTTTCGCACGCTTCTGCTGTTGGTTTGGTTTTTCGCCATTTTGACGGCGACTCTGGCGCTACAGTGTTTCACATATGGGGGAGGGGGGAGGAATTGGAAGAAAGAATTTCGGGAACGACGGGCTGTACTGTGCAGCTGAGTTACAATTGGAAGATCTGTTTTGCACACACCATTTTGCCTCCCTGTTTCGACAACAATGACTCAGTGAAAACACGGCACACTCTCCATGGCATTTGCGCATGAAATGACACACAGTTGCGGAACGCAAAGTGGGACTCGCAAATCACTTTGGAGGGGCCGACAATTTACTTTTCCTGAGAGCACACTTACACACGCAACACAGTTCACTGCTTTATGGCTTTTCAATCACCGTATAACCCGCGGGATAGATTAGTTGCAGATAACGAAACGAGAATGCAACCACAATCGTCACTTTGATACTGTGTTGTCCCTTTGTATCGTTTCTCACCAACGAAGGGCCGAGCAGATGGGGAGCTTGACGTTTCTTTGCAGAATTTGACGTGCGCAGCAATAGGCATAAAACGATAGGAAATGTGACTTTTTTTTTATAAAAAAAAACAGGTATACTAGAGCAGGCTCGCCCCATCTAATCAGCACACTACACACACGCACACACACGGAGATGGATGGATTTAACTAATCTTCTTCTTTCTCTTTGCACCAATCCTACCACTCCGCGATGTGTGTTCCTGCTTTTTCCTCGACCGCAGAAAGGGGCGATAAAATTAGATCCTGCTTAGAAAAACGCTCACACCAGTCGAAGCACACACACACGTCGGGAAATTATGCAAGCTTTTCACACACTTTCTGTGTGTGTTTCCATTCGAGAAAACGCACAGAAAACGCTCGGTGTTACCTTTCCCTTTTTTCGTCGGAAATTCGATTCGCACCTTTGGCTTCCCAAGCACGACACAATTTTCTAGTCAGTACGGTACGGTGTTGCACGACGTATTCGGACGCAGCGCGGATGCAGCATTGAACGTACAGTTCGCTATTAGCGCGTTTTGTGTGTGAATTAGAAATAAAAGAACCCCATCCGCGATGTGCCTCCCACTTCGGTAGGAAAAGGAATTATGAAGCATTTTCTACTGTTCAATGATGGTTTATAAGCATGGGTTGAAAGACGCACATAAGGTTGCTACATACAGTGGTGTGCAAAATTGTGTACCAGCTGCAGCTCTTACTTTTGGTTGATGATGATGCCAACAGAAAAGGAATGTTTCCATTTGCTTAGGTAATAGCAAATAAATTAACTTAAAAAGGTACGATTAATGCGAAAATATGCTTTTTAAAATGGTGGGTATTCTCCTACTTTGTGAACAGCAGCTGCAGATATCAATTGTTAGAATAGCTTAGCAACCTTGTGCTTTTCTAAGCAACGGTTTTTCGATTCGGAAAAAAGATGGTTTGGCAGGTGTCAGTTTCGGATGTTTGGCGCTTGCGGTTTATAATTTCGCGGAAACCTTGTCTGGCAAAGTTGTGTTTGTAGATCATCTGGAACAGGAAGGACTAAGAAGAATCCTGACGAAAATTTGTGAAGATTGTACAATTCCAGTAGTGTGAACGATTGTATTATACGTACATTCCCTTAACTGTAAAAGGTATGACGTTTTCAATAAGTTTAAGCTTGAAGCTTTCTAATAATACGATTGTATTTGTTCATAACAGCTACTCAAGCAAGATGGAGCAAAAGGCGGACCAGGATACATCGTACGTTACCATGGCAGATATCTTACAAGAACAGGAAGAGCTGGAAGAAACGTCACGAGCGGTTCTCGGTGGGTCAGACGAAAAGAATTGTACCTACTCCAAGGTATGCATGCAACGGCACAATAATATCCGACAACAAAACCTGAACTCCATTTACGTATTTCGCTTTCCAGGGATACGTTGGTCGTCAAGCGCTGTACGCTTGTTTGACCTGCGTGCCAGAAGCGCGAGGCGTTGAATCGAAACGCAGTGGCATTTGTTTGGCCTGTTCGTTGCAGTGTCATGATAATCATGAACTGTTAGAGTTGTACACCAAGCGGAACTTTCGTTGCGACTGCGGTGGCAAACGTATGCCGGATGTGAAATGCAAGCTGGAACCACGGAAGGAGGAAGAAAACGAGCGCAATCGCTATAATCAAAACTTCTCCGGACTGTACTGCGTCTGTCACCGGCCGTATCCGGACCCGGAAGATGATGTGGATGATGAGATGATTCAGTGCATCGTCTGCGAGGATTGGTACCACATGAGACATCTGGATGTGGATAAACCAAAAAGTGCGAAGGATTATGCGGAAATGGTTTGTGGCGGTTGTATGGAGGCGAATCCATTTCTGAAGAATTACTTCGGTAAGATAAACGACGCTTACAAAACGGTGCTGGATGATACGGTTCAGGTAGATGTAACTGGTTTGGATGAGTCAAATGCGGCTGCCGAAGCAGATCCAGATGTTGCAGGACCGAGCGAACCTAAACAACGCCGATTGAACGATTCAAAGGTCCCGGAGGAAGAACTAAAAAAAGTGGCATCATTAATTTCGTTGGATATTTGCACCATGCCACCAATCGTCACCGGTGACGAGTGCAAACCGTCGTACAAGAAAGGCGCATCGTTTTGGGTTGAAGGTTGGCGTAAGTTCCTTTGCCAGTGTAAGGCATGCGTGGAGCTATACAAGCAGCATGGCGTTGAGTATTTACTGAACGAAAAGGACACGGTGAAACATTATGAAGAAGTTGGCAAGCAAAGGCACGGCACGGATGGAACGTCGTACGAACAGGGCATGCAAATGTTGGGTCAACTGGATCGTGGCACGCAGGTTGATATGCTCACCGAGTACAACCGCATGACCAGCAGGTTGCGCGAGTTCCTTGATCAGTTCGTGGCGAACCAGCAGGTGGTGACGCGTGACGACATCAATGAGTTCTTCGCCAAACTGAACAAGGAGCGCCGTGAAACTGCCACCAGTGGTCCTCCACCTTATTTCTGTCGTTAAACATTGGTTTGCCAACCCACAGGCAAAATCAAAATTTCGAAATAATTCCACCCACATGTATTAGCACGCTCTCAATGGCCAACTAAAACGGCCATCTACTTACGAATAAAGGTCATAGTTTGTACAAACAAGAAGGCAATGATGCATTAATACACCTGGACACGATGGTAAGCTGTTAAATAGTCTTTATTGCTTTTCATTCAGTAAAACAAATCCATCCCCGGGATAGACGGTCACGGCCAAGAAAGTTCCTCTTCGGCTAGCGGTTGTTTGAGCAAAACTTTTGTTAGATTGTTGGGCCTTTAGACCACGCTTCAAGAAGCATCAGTCGCGCCGGTTTCAACCACTTTGGTTATACACCACCGTTGAGCTCCCGTTGAAGTAAGGATTCCGATCGACGTCATCGGTTACATCGCTTCCAACGAGCTGTCCACCACCGGTTGGACCCGCGTTGTGACAGTTGGGCGAAGACGAGGACGTCCCATTCGGGCCACCATGATGGGCACCGTGTGGCAATCCACCATCCATTCCGGTGCCACCACCGTTACAGGATTGGTTTGCCTGCGCACCGGAAGTCCCGTACGCCATGTTGAACAGTGCCTCTGGATCGCACACGAACTTGTACACGTACCGCTCGCCGGCCACCTTCTGCATGATACCCTTCTCGTAGTAGTAGCGAAGACTTCGCGAAAGCTTATCATAGTTCATGGCGGGTCGGTTCTTCTGTATGCCCCACCGGCGGGCAACTTCCTCCGGTTCGACCAGCTTGAATTCCATCCCACGACCCGTCCAGGCAATGCACCCGGCACTGGACGAAGGTTCATCGAGCAGGGCCACCAAGAACTGCCATAGCTGTAGCGATCCTCGGCGCTGGTGGAGCGCTCCATTGGAACCATTTTGCTGCAGCGCACTCAACGGGGAAGGATTCGTTGTCGTGGTAATGCTAGCGATGGAAGCGGCCGTTCCACCGGCACCGGCACAGTAGTCGGTTTCACTCGACGTCACAATGTCCGCCGGTTGACGGTACGGGTAACCACCTCCAATCGAGGGCTGGTGCAGGAACGGATCGGTCGCGTGTGAACCATCGCCCGAACCCTGCTGTACACCGTGCGTCCCAATGGTCAGCGAGTGTTGGTGATGTTCGAGGGATGCGGCCGCCGCCACTGCTGCCGATGCCAGATGGGACGTGGAGTCGGGAAAGATCGAATGCTGCGGTACCAGCTGTGGCGGTGAAGATTGCTGTGACTGTAGCTTGAGCGACGTGTACAGCGGGTCGGAAAACATACGCTCCGAGTAGGAATGCCAGGCAGCGGCTGCCGACACTGAAAACGAAATGGATGAATGGGGATGTTGGCCAGAAGGAGAAGAAGAAGAAGAAGAAAAAAAAATCAGTTACAGATATTCCAAGGCATGCGGAAGGCGGAACTTTCAGCAAGCAATCCGTTGCGAAATGGTTGAATGACGACAACGTCGACGACGGCTAAAAGCAGTCGTTCCATGCATATTTAATGTCGCTAATAGAGCTGGTTCCATCCCTCGAGCCATGGCTTCAATGGTCTCCTTTTTGTTTTGGTCTTTTCTGGCGTATCTTAACCAACCAGCTTAACCTCGGGAATCACGGGATACGGCGGTAATCGGATTTTCGGTACCTTGGCCCAGGTAAAGGTGGCTACTCTGCACTCGAAAATTCCGTCGGGATTTACGGTACGCGAACGGGAATGCAAAGCCATTGTTCGTGTTTATGCAATTTTAATACGTCGAGAGTCTTTTCGGTGAAATAGCATCGAACGGCGGGCCCGTGATTCTTCTTTTTCCCCCCCGTTAAAGCGGGGGTTGAAGAAACTGCCCCCGAAATCGTCACGACGAATGAATGGACGGGGATGACTTCAATTAGAAGCTTCATTTCATTTATATCAATTATGTAGACAAACAATTAGCTGCTCGTTTTGTGGCGATTCATTCCACTACGCCCCCTTTTGGGCCATTAACGTGGCTTACATCGTTTGGACACGGGGTGGCTTGTTGCAAATTTAATCTCTCCATTGTTTTTCCCTTCGACTCCTAACCCTTTGGCAGCAAAGGTGTGTGTGGCTACTGCTACTGTGGCAGGTTCGTTGTGTTCCCTAGGGTGCTTACACAGAAGGTTAGCTCATTGTTAACAGGGTGCTCCGATGCTCCGATGGGCACGATTAAATGTGTTTGTTGCGTAAACAAGTGGCTCATAAGCGGTGTGTGTACGACGGGCCAGAAGGTTTTAATCGAAAGGCAGCAGTTTACGTGTGGACCACGATGGACCTATACCCGACCCCGGAAAACGGTATACAGCTATTTTATGCTTCACTGTACGCGGTACGAACTGCTCGGTCGCTCGGGAAAAAGGGGTTTTTCCCGAAAGGATAAATTTTACCTTGAAGGAATTTGAACGTTCCAGAGGGGGTTGAGGAGAGAGTGCACGAAGGGTGCTAATGCTAATGAAATGTTTGGCCACGCGTACGGCACCCTGCCGCCTAGGGTGGTGAGAAAATCGGGAAAACATAACGGGGGAAAACCCTCCCGGTGCACGCTTCGTCGTTTGTCTGTTGGTTGACTGTAAAGCGGGGGCAAAGGTTTAATGTAAAATTATTAATAATAAATGGATCGTAATGCCTGATACTTTCCAGTCAAACAAACTTAGTCGGTTCAGTCAATTTCTCTACGGGGAGGTCCTCTGTGTTTTGGAAGCAGAGCGGTTGGGAAATGTTTAACACTAGAAACTACACTAAATAAAGAAAATATAGGTTGTTAATTTCCACCGATGAAGACAATTTGAAATTAATTCTAATGGGTTAAATTAAACAAGTGAGCAGTAGTGTCGGCAGCTCACAGTAAATTCCTCTATAATGGTCCCACTTTCCCAATTTGTAATAAAGTTTTTAGTTTTTAATAAAGATTTGCCTTAAGCTGAGGATTCTTTTGGCTTACAGTAAATGACTCTACTGAAGCCCCTAAAAATTCACCCAACAAATTGTTTCTGAAGGTCGATAAAGGTTTGAAGTTCTATGGTGGGATGTTCCATTATTTTAGCAAAAATAGCTTTGTTATAGTGCCTACCAAAAGTCACCCAAATTGCTTCACACGTTCTGTTTCTCCATTACACAGGCTAATTTAAACGGTTACCAAGGTTTGTCTAAAAATCCAAATTAAATCAATAAGCAATTTCACGATAATATCATCGGCTCACAATACATTATTCTATTGTGGTCCCACTGGTGTCATCTGGTGTTGCTGTAGTTGCACTATAAGTGGAAAAAATATATTCTTGCACGTGTTTACGCTTATGGCTTTATTAACTGTGTCTGCCTCACGGGATAACAACATTTCCTTTATTGCCAAAACCTAAACTAACATTGAAAGGTAGCTTTGGGACGGGTAGACTTAGGGGTTAATGGACATTGAGAAGGAGGTCTTAGATTAGTGGAAACGGAAAGACGAATGGTACACGAAGTTCGGTATGAATCGAATTGAATCAAAGTTCGATAAGTTGGAAAGGCTTACACAGTCCGACCAATTCCTCATCAAATAACCTCAGACGCGCACAATCTTTCGACACTGTCTAACTCCACTCTCACAGGCTATTTTAATCTCTTTTAAAACTTCTCTTAAAGTCCAGCTTCGAAACAGAAACTCGAACAGAATAAAAGGCCTGAAGTAGTATAATCTTTCAACACCTTCTCAATCTTAGTTTATTTTAATGTTTTTTAAGATTTTTTAAAAAGGTCAAAACTAGAATTAACCTATTAAGCAATTATATCGGCAGCTCACAGTAAAGTATTCTATAGGTGGTCCCACCAATCAATAGGTAATGCTGTAGTTTCACTAAAAGTGGAAAAAACATTCCTAGTAAAAATAGCTTTAGTTTTTGTTGTGGAATGCTTGGAAAGGGAAGCTTCAGTCTGTCACGTTCTCGCAGCTCACAGTGTATGACTTCTCAGCGATCCCACGCAGCGAAGTCCCATCATGTCCCCATTGTGATGCAAGTAATCTTTTTCCCACTTAACACCAGCACTATACCGCCATTTCACTCAAATCGAATCACCTTCCGTACGATCAGAAGAATGACAAAAATCCCAAACTTACAAGTATGCAAATACGACTGTTGCCTTTCAATAACCTCTAATCTGGAAAGTCAATCAGATTAATCAAAACGGCAACCGATGGTGGTGCATTAAAGATTATTCTTCTCGCGATTAGAGTGAGTGTACTTCGCAATGGAATTAGACGTTCCGTTTTCGGTGATAAATTTTCACCACGTCCCGGTATGGGTGGCGCTGGGTTGGTTTCACCTTTTTTTCACAAACAAATAAACCGTGTGGCGGCGGTGGGGTGAGAAGTGAAGAAATCACCACTCGGCTCTCTATAGCAACGGCAGCAGGATGACACGATCAGGCAATGAATATTAATTCACAATTCATTCTCCCTTCAGGCGTGTCAATTTTCCGACGGTATGCAGCCCGATATTATGGCGTATTGCGTTTTGGGAAAGGGGAAATAAAAATTACCATTTTTTTTCCACCACTCGCGCACGGATTTCGCGGATAAGAACGCGAATACGGTGACGAAAACGAAATCCAATTTGTGCGAATAGGTAAAGGTGGCGGTGTGTGCGTGCGTAAACATCGCTCCTGAATGAACCATTAACAATACACACCTTTCATTGAGTGATCGAAGTGTGCGGCGATGTTGAACATATTTTGTTTTCTCATCCTCTTTTTCACCTTTTGCATCATTTTTCCACCCATTTTGGGGTGCGGGATGGGTGGGTTTGTTTGCGTTTTTACGGTGTTGGATGCAGGTGGATTAAGGAAGATGTCGCTTTCATGCCATATTTGTCACGCGTCCGGTTCCTCCAAAAATGAGGAAGGGTGTATGAACAGCCCAAGTCGAGTGTCGTTCAAGTGTGGTGTATATTTGTGAAATTTAACCTGCCGGATTTCTTCGGGAAATCACCTCCCTTTACAAGAATGTTGTTTTTTTTTTACCCCCATTTTTATCCACTTCCTTTCGTGCGTCAGTTTCCGTCGGTGAGAAATTTTACCGCCGAGCTGGTAAGAAATTAAATTACGTGGCAATTTTGATTCGCGATTATTCATCTGTTGATTTGTACAGCGCGAATAGTGTGGGAAAAAGATGGTACCGGCCGCGGTACAAATTCAAACCAATTCGGTAGTCAATTTTGGTTACATTTCCGCTTTTTGCGTCAGCAAGACCGCGGGGACTGCGTCGGTTCGGTAAGCTGGACGTAATTTTTAAGAACATGTTCTTACTTACCGTCGTTCGGTTCGCGCTTGACTAGTTGGGGAGGTGTAGACAGCCGGTAGCAGTAGGCGGCGGCAGCAGCAGCCGGATGTGCGGTGGCGGGAGTAGTCGCGAAATCGAAAAATGCCGACCGTTCATTCCGTATGGCTTTTGTCCCTGGGATGAGCGTACGCGAATCGGAGTCACAAAGCGGGATGATGACCAAAGGTGTGTTATGCAGAATGTAAAAAAAAATAGAAGCATAAGTTCCTTTTGGATAAGAAAACGCTAACAGATAGCACACAGGGTGATTTTCTCATGAAGATGACAACGGGAATAAAAAAAAAACCCAGGGATGGCTGGCGAGATTGCGACAAGATTGAACTTCCGTTTTCATTTTAAGGAGGCGGTTTTTTGTTGTCCCAAGAACCGTGTTTTGTTCGCGCTGTTTGTGAGCAAGAAGGACAAGAGATTTGCGACCAGCTCAAAAACAAGGACAGCATCACGATGCTCAAGAAGTGGAAGATGACACACTTACAGTGTGCATGCGGCACATACATGCGCCCTTCCTTGTCGTGCTAGCGAACCCCTGCAAAACCGTACCCAGGGCCCGTAGAACCGCCCGCTGTGCCCGAATATTAAAGTCCTTTTGTGTAATTTATTCTTTGATTATCTTGCCTGACGGGAAAAGTCAACCGAAAAGTTGGCGACGTCGATGCGCGACAGTTTCAATGGAAAACTGTTTAAGTTTTCTTTTTCATCTCAGCAAGCGGCAACTGACAGGTGGGACAATCTCTGCGTCTTTCGAAACGGTGATCTGCTGGTGAAAGGTCGAAACCGTGCAGATCGGTTTAATGTGGGAAAAATCTTCATTGTTATGTCATACGGCGAAAAAACATGGTTGAGAAAAAAAAATTTAAGTTTCTGTTGTATTTCTAAGAATTGGATGATTTTCCACGTTTCACACAAGATTTTATGGTTCAGAAATAAATGTGCATTAAAAGTGAGCTTTTGTTGTACGAATTGCAGCCATTTAGGCGCTACTTTTCGTTAGTGAAGCAATTCGTTGGTATTTGGTTACTCATCGGTATGAGCTCAACGCGAATAACGCCTAAAGTTATGCAATGTTAATGGCTGAGTTTGTGTCTTGGATGCTCACTGTTTAAACTCCTGAAAGTATGCAATTGATAATTTGAACATCAAGACCGATCATTGTTAACCCAGATCGAGCGCAGATTTTGTAAGTACTTTATTTTAAAAGGGGAAAAAGATGTTTTGATATTGACGTTCGACATTATTTATTCTTCCAAAACATCCTTCTTCCGATACTTGCACTTGACTTTTGGCATGATAGCCTTCTATTTAACGATTACAATGAAATCCCATAGATCAATACCGACTCGTTCCCAACAATGTGCCCGACGTATCCTTTTTCAATAACATTTTATTTATTATTAAGTTTAAAATAGCTGAGCAAACCCGTAAGCATATGCTTGGCCGATAGTTGATTTAATATGTCCATAGCCCTAGGGCAGCAACCGTACCGAAGCGTTTCGCTACACACCAGCCCACGGTTTTGTTTGACTGTTACTGTTGCTGTTAATTGAATTTGTTTTCGAATAAAATATCGAGCACGTGGGCAAGTCGAGGGATTCGGAGCACAGGGCGGGCTAGAGGGCTTTACGCTGTACTCGACCAGGATGGCTCATTCGCGGCAAAATGGTTAGAGAAAGAAGGGATGCAAGTATTTGCGTTACGCGGCACGGCATACACCCGTGCCTTTGCCTGTCGAACTGACTCAGGAACAGCCAACAGCACAACATTACCAACATTAACTCCGTGCGTTCCGTGTCAATATTTGTACGCTCTCAAACTCCAAAAAGCCAGCCAGCAAACGCACCACGGACGCACGGAACGAGTAATGTAAATAATTTTGCTCTAAAATGGAGCAAAATTTGCTAACTTTGGCCGGGTTTGTTCAGGGTGGAGCGGTGCATGACGGGACTGCGCTGTGGAACTCGCTGGAACTTTCGGGTTCCTTCGGTACTTACCGTGTTCGTGGCGCAAGCTGTAACTATCACAACTTTCCTGTATGAAGGTACCGGCCGCTGCTGCCGCCGGTGTCCACGGGAGATGGCCGGTAATGGCGGGCGGTGATGCGGTCAGGTCCCGTGGATGTGGCCCATGATGGTGCGGATGGTGGTGATGATGGTGATGGTGATGGTGGTGCGAATTGAGCCGATACCCGGAACTGATCCGATAGTCCGGATAAAAATCTACAAGCATGATGAGTTTTTTTTTTTACAAATAAAGTTACAGAAATTAAGTTAGCCATTGCCGAGGTCAGAGCGCATGGAATCTTCCAGGAACGTGCGCTTACCATTTGTGAGGGCCGTGGACGAGGCATTGTTCGTGTGGAATGGATTCACATGCGCTAGCGATGCGTTTGCGAGCGAACCCGCCGGTTCCGGTGAGGATGGAATGGCCGGATTGCTACTGCTGCTGCTGCTACCATTGCGCTGGTGCGGCTTACCCGCACCCGAACCGTTCGGGACGGCACTGTTACTACCGGTGGTAGCACCCGCGACACTTGTCACTGCCACTGCCGATGCGCCACGGTTGTCCAGATTGTGCTGCTGCGAATGCAGCGGATGGTGGTGTTCGAGCTGATGCTGCTGCTGCTGCTGCTGGTGAAGGTGGTGCTGGTGGAGTAGATAATTGGCGGCCACCGAGGAGGCTACCGGTGAGGATAGGGAGGTGGACAGGAAGTCGTTCGTGTGCTGTGTGTCCCCGACGGTGGCCGTGCCGACGACGAGCGTTGTACTGGCGCTCGTCCGATTGTCACCCCCGCTGACAGAGAGAATCAGTGCGGCCGCTGTTGAGGTTGAGGCCGCACCAACCGTGGCTCTTGTCGAGGTGGATGAAGACGCGCCTGAATCGAGGTCCTGCTGTGAGCATAATGTAGAGTCCCATGGCAGCAACGGGAAAACGAACCGTTTGGGGAGGGTGAAGAAAGTGGCATGTAAGAAAGCGAAGAATATTTTAGTCAAACAGTTCAATCAAGGTTATCATTTATCAAAATCTATTCACTCGCAGCGCCCTGACCGGAGCGGGCGAGGGTTTTTCCTTTCACCTGTTACCGTCATTTGTTGGAATTATGTCAAGTTTTTTGCGTTGCTCCGGTCGCCGTAATAATGATTATAATATCGTTTGTTTATCCCAGGTCGTGGCTGGTTTGGTGAAATACGCGATACTTGCCCCGTCAGTCGGTAGTCCTACCGGTCCCTGCGTACACTGTTATTGCTTTTACCATTAGCGCCACGCCGCGGGAAGGATCTAGACCGTCTTCTGTTCTACGCGGCGGGCGGTCCCTGCTTGACATGGCGTTGGTACAGCGCAGCGCAATAACCATCGACAAAGAATCAACCGTACAACAATAAGCTTATCTAACAGGCGTACCAAAACACGAGACTTATCAGCAGACAACAACAACAGCGGGAGGAAAAGACAACCTCCAACCGCAACATTAGGTTAATCAAATATCAGCCCGATGACATTGCAAACGTTCAATTGTGCTAATCGATCTATTTGCTTGCTGAAACGGACGGACCGACCAGTTACGGTGACAGTTCCCAACCACAAAACCGTCCCAACAAGGAATGGTTCATGAAAAGTTGATTAGTTGAAAAGGGACGTCCAGAAGTCCTGCAAGCGGGCCACACACCGTCGGCAAATGGGGCGAGATTCCCTGTTTTCGGATCGGTAAACAATGACGTTGTCACGGGTTTGTTGTTGCAAGCCCAGTCCAGGCCCGGGGGCCCGTTGTAACACACACCTTAAGACAATTGTTCTTGCTCGAGGTGTTAACAACGGTGCTTCAAACGATGCCAGCCAAGGTGCAGGTGGTCCCTTATGGGTTCGCTGACAAACACATCGCCACCGTGCAAACTGAGGGCGTTCATGATGGTGATGGTCAGCGACACTCTCATTAAGTAATTGGCTTTCGATTGAGAAGGGCAAAACGTCACCGCAACCTGATGGAGACGCCTGGTGGGTGTGTGTGTTTGTGTGTGTGGAGCGAAGGTGTTTTGTGTCCTTAGGGTACAATAAACACCACCGATAAGGACATTTCTCACACTCTTGGTGGAAAATCTTGCAAACGTGCGAGAGGGGGGGGGGGGGGGAAAAAAGAAAATCCGTAAGAAATTGCACTTGCGGAAAATTGAAAATAGAATTTCCCGTGCTGCCGTGCTCGCGAGATTGTGATATCCGCCGCGAGATTGTTTTTGTTTCCGGATCAACCTCTCGGATGTTGGAGTTGGTTGGTGTACGGGGCGAAAAAACCCGCTGGTTGTGGTGGGTCACATTTTTACACCCCATGCCAGGAATTTTGCCCACCGTGAAACCGTGTTGCTACATTCGCTTTTGTTTGTGCGATTTTTATTTCAAGCGATTGAAACGCAAAGGCGCGCGATGGATTTCTTGAAGGAAATGCAATTAGTTTTAGTGTCAGGGAATAGTTTGCAGTAAACTATAGGTAAGGGTTTATAGTTGTGTTCAAGGCGTTGCGCAGGCAGTTGGCGCAACTGTTGGTTCATTTCTGATATGCTCGCCGGGAAATGGAAATGTTTAGATTGCATAAAAGAGGAAATAACTAGCTTCCAACATACGATCTTTAGAAGCAAATTGTCCGTAGTTCGAGAAGGAAGGAAAGGCCTTTTTTATTTATAGCGAAAGTCCTGGCCGCATAGCTTATAATTGTTGGCAACTTTATTGAGGTCCCAATTGGGAGGTATTTACTGTTCCGAACCATGAAAGGGGACTATAACCCGAGTGTACACGGCCGCATTGCTGCGTGCCCATCCTTCATTTAATTGAGAACTCCTTTTCTCTAGCGACAGTTTAAGCTGTCTTTATAGAGTTTTGGGTCCGATTTTAGGGCTTTGGATTGATATCGGTGATAGCGATCGTCCTTCATCTAGACACCATTGTCGAAACAGTCTATTCACCATTACCTGAAATCCAATGAAATTCAAGACATCAAGAAAACTTGCTGTTGCTGGTTCCAAAAATTCACCATACAAATAGCTTATATTTATGGAAAAACATGATTAATTTTTCAGTATAAAGTAAATTGTGGTTTTATTGAGTGAGAAGGAAATTGGGACTATATAGAATTTATATAGTTCCAGTATTCACATATCCCTGGGAGACATGTACTTTGTCTGGCAAAATCCTTTAAGCTGCATTCGAGAGGAAGATGCTCAGAAAGGGTTTTGGCCCCGTAAGTATGGATGGACAATGGGCGAAATCTAGGAGCTGAACAAAGAATGGGCTGATCACGTCATGAGAATGACACTGGACGACCCAGCCCGTAACATCCTTTTAGGTACTCCACCAGGACAGAGAAGGCGTTGTAGGCACAAATTGAGATGGAGTGATGGCGTTGATGTGGATTAGAGGTCTCCTGCAGCAGGCCAGTAAGGAAGTAAGTAAGGAAATGCGTTCAATAGGTAAAGAAAAAAATCTTTTCAATTGTCTACTGAATTTGATAAATATTGTATAACCATAGAAGGATGATAAAACACACTATGAGTTTGTTACTTATTTGCTTGAATATCGATAAGAAAAATTACACGATTTTTTATTGTAAATAAAATAATTCTTCCTGTTATAGCTGAACTAGGTCTGTTAAAGTCGAGAGCAAGTCGAGAGGTTTGCTCATTATGTTACTTCAACTTTTTTACTTTTAATTTATCAGAAATCAAACTGATGTGATATAATTATGCTTTGTTCGAGAATATGTTAAAGTCATTTTTGATGTTTTTCTTTTTTCTAGCGTTTTCTATTTAAAACATTGATAGTTTCTAGATTATCAAAAATTAGGTTTGGAATAGTCATCTTTGAACTAACTGTTGACTTATTTATTTACTATATTTTTGAACTCTTTAAATATAATAACAATAAACATGTTATAACACACATGTAACAGAAACACAAAAAAGCTATGAAAATAATTGTAAACAAATGCTCACAAAGAACTGCAAACGCTAAATGGTAAATTGATATTGCCTTGAATGTGTTTTGTATTGCTACTTTGCTGCATAATTTCAATGTTGTTGGTATGCAACATTCTACTCCTTTGTCAAAGTTATATTATCATATTGTTTAATTATGCTGCCTATTGCTAATTACTGTTGATGTTTTTTCTCCGTACTGTTGTTAATTAATGGCAATTTTAAAGCTATTGTCTTCTACAGCATCTTTTAGAGAACACATTTAAATTAATTTTAATTTTATAAACCGAAACCTGAACCGAAGCCTGTATAAATATCTAAAAGCTCTAGGGCAAAGCAGTATACTATAGATGTAAAAGTAAGCTAAAAACAACTACTTATCAAAAAAGTAATAAGTAAAGCGTTTAACAGTTGCTAACTAAAGCTGATAAATCATAAGGTAAGAAATCAACCAACACTTTAAGCATCCGTCTTGCGGCCTTCAAATAACGAACGGCAGGGATGAAATTAAAACCAGAAAAATCGACACAATCCGGTCGATATCATTACCAATGCTCGTTCATCGACTTTCAACTCATCAAACCGGAAGAATACTGGGACTCTTGGATGATGTACATGTGCATGTGTGAGTGTGTGTATGTGTCTTAGTATGTGCGTGTACAGAAAGGATGATGATGACGTTGACGAGGACAGGACCGGTAAGCCATTGCAGCCTCGTCTGGAAATCGATAAATTTGCAACATTTTGTCTACATACTGATTCCGTCGATACGCAAAGGTGTGCCATTTTCGCTATTTTGGGTGCACTTTTTTGGGGCTTATGTGTGCGTGTGTGTATGCGGTCGCCTAGGAGATTGGCAACATGAGCGAGGGACACACCAATACACGCGATGTGTCACTGTCATCGGAAGAAGATCTACCACTTCCGTTGGACTTTTGTACGTGAAAGTGAATTTAGGCTCTGGAGCAATTGGGTGGCTGTGTTTGGGTGTGTGTGTGGGTAGTGCCAAAGTACAAAGTGTGGGCTTAACAAACCACTTATGAAATATAGTTTAAGTAAGCAACTTACCAAACGACCAAGCGTCGAATGTATTGGACTAATGCTTTGCGTCAATGCGTTCATTTTCACCTTGTCTTGGAGCAGCGAACCAAATATATTTTGCTGTGTTCTTTGTCACACTTAGAAAAGCATTTCACTTTGCCTCCATAAAATGGCTCCCAGTATGGATTCCACTTATATGTTGATAATCTTTACGCTAGCGACACATTTTAGCACTCACAGGTGGATGTTTTCGAAAAACTTGGTTTAAATTGCACGTGCCAGACGCTTCCGTCACATTAACTCCAACAACGCTTTGCTCAATTCTTCACTGCAAAAAGGCCAATAGCGTTGCACCCATCGCGAGACACCATGTTCCCGTAGCACAAGATTTACTATCAACACACACTGCAGCAAACCACCAATCCACTCAACGGTAAGCGATGAAATACTACGAGCAGTAGCCTGGTAACACCGAGCAACGCCATGCTTGCTTCAATCACTATTCTGCAGGGTATGCAAATTTTCCTAGCCTGTGTGCTCCCATGGTTGCACGATAAGGATAAAACGCTTGCGTATCGAGCGTGCGAGCAGGTGAACAGCAGCACACGCATAAAATGCTTGGGAAAAGTAGGCGGTTCCAGTATCTATCGCGTTGAGCGTGAGCAAAAACGGTTTGCGCAACCGTTTCTGGTCGAAGGTCCACCTACTTGTCTTCTCGTTTGCTTGCTCTCGCTGTAAAGCGTGCGATGATGGTGATGGTCCTTACCGTGCTGTGGAGAAAGTTTTCCCACACACCGCAGATTCCTACTTCGCCGATTGCTTTAGTGTGTTTCGGGTGAAAGCACTGTGGTGCTGGGTGATAATGCGAAGGTATGCTATTTGTTTTATTGGCGTATCTATAAACAACAACCACTATTCAGCACGTTGACTGCACTGACTCTCGTGTTTAAGGAGACAAACAAGCTGTTATTAATGTAAACGAGAAGTTATTTTTGTCATGCGGGTTATGCGTCACAAATGCTTTGATTCGCTCTGCCGATTGCATACTTTGCTCTAGCATCGCGTTAGCTAATACGCCAGAAAGTATGCAATAGGCAAAGCATTTTGTACATAAAATTACCTTCTTAGGGATTTTGTTTAAAGAAATATTATCTTTATGTAAGTTATAATTAACATTAGATAATTTACTAATATTTGAGCACTCTGAACTGAACGTTAAGTGATTATAAAATTAATTCCTTCGTATCCGTAACAAATAAATTTTGGCAACTAATTATTTAAGTACTGCAACCCTGCGTAGAAATGATGCCACAAAAGCCCCCACCCTTACCTCACCAAATGAGACGTACGGAGCTGGACGGCAAACCAGCGAGAGTAAAACATTTTAAATAATTTAGCATTAAAAGGCAGCAAAATTCATTCCAATTTGATGCATAAAATATTAACGCATAAACCGTGAGGCTATTATTTTATTTACCTTTCATGTAGCACCGGGCACCGGGTTGTGTTAGGAGCGTACCGTTTCATTATCCCATTTCATTTCACCGGCTCCTCTCGGGGTCCTCCTGGTGTGGTACCGGTATGGAGGTCACCATCACCTGACCGCAGGGATCTGTTGGTGTAGAAACGTTGAGGTTTTTGCTGAGAAAGGCAAATGTGTTTGCTGGGATTTTTAACTACATGTTTTTTTAGTTCCATCCCCATTCCCGCCGTGTTTGAAAATGGTTTGAATATGCACATTCCTTCTGTACTTACTCTCCACTATCCAACCTAACCGCTAACTCCACCGTACTGTATGATGCTAATTTTTATTACCATTATGTCACGTCGGCGTCCGTTTAGTGCGGGTGATAATTTTTATGTAATAATGGTTTTAAATGAGCCTCGATGAAATTAATCTCATGCACTATGCAGCAGGTCAGCGGTTAGGTCCGGCTCCGGTTGGTTGGTGAATAATTAAGGCCGGTGATCTAAATTTATGTCCTCGGGCTAAGGCACCACATGGAGCGCAGCACGAGCCGTTCATGGGTCACTGACGATTTTGTGTTCAATCGATCGATTTGTGAGGAGCGAACCGATGGGGGGTTGGACACATAAGCCAGAAAATTAAATTTGGACAGATGGGCACCGAGTGGACGGTAGATTCATGGTCACCGGTTCCTTCCTCACTGAGATTCGTTTTGGAGTTCTCATATGCTTATGTTGAGATAGCTGATGAATGAAAGATTTATGTGTGACCTTGGTTTGGTGTAGTTCGACATAACAGTCTTTCATTATTTCTATCATTATTTTTTATGTCTTTATTATGTTATAATATTCTTATTTCATTGAAAATTATCGAGTTTCCGAGTATTTTTTTTCTAGTATTTAAACATTATTATTCTCCTTCCAAACATATTTTGAAACAACACACTTGTAATGAATTTGAATCAGTTATTGACTGTTTATGTAAGATATTTAAGTAATTATTTGAGTTATTTCAACCCAAAAAATATTAGCCTATAGGTAATATGAAAAAAATTAAATGTCATTAATTATTTAGATATTGAAATATATAATACATTAAATTAATAAACAAATCAAAAACAAGTATGTCAAGTCAATTAAAAACAATATCTTCATAAAAAACCTATTAAAGTTAATCAATCGCAGTAAAGTTTGCTTAAATTATATGCTTATTAAGCACCTAATATACCGGAAAAATGCTGTGAAGCCTTATTGAGCGGTCAATCACCCACTGACCAGAACCTTTTCCAGTTTATTACCAAAAAAATTGAAGGTTTTGAGTGAACGGTGGTCTTCGCTAAAACTAAATAATTAACCACTTGTGAAGCAATTTTTACAAGTCGGTCTATCTGGGCGATTTCCTGATGGCCACACCTGACCTTGTGACACACCTGCACAAAACAGAAAAACTTTTGTCCAGGACCTTCTTCACTGTTTGGCCGATTGCTTCAACTTGCGGGAGGAATATCGAGATCACTTTGACTACGATCTTCATCTTTAAGTTCCGCTGCCCTTTACAGAAAGTCTTCTATCGCTGCGAACTGTATTGTGTCAGCCAAAACAAGGCTGCTCCTTGGCGCTCTTGGCTTGCTTGAGATAGGAAACGACATAAAAGAAGCCACATCGTCCATATCGGTTCTATCGGTTCTATATGCGTTTGAACAAAAACATTCTACAAATCCTTAGGATTTTGGCAGCAACCGTTACAAATTAAGTGATAACGCTGTCAAATTTTGGTTCTTCATAAAATAATAGTTGCAAAACATGAAACAGTGCTGGATTCTTCACTAGGTTGCAGAAATAATCTATGAAAAATATGTAAAAGTTAACCATTTTTTAATATACATGTTACAAGGCTCTTTATTAACAATAGTTTTAACAACTAAAACTACATCAAAAGGATTGAAATTTGTATTCAAACCATTACGAAGACCTAAAACTTCCATCCTTCCATGTAAAAGATTACCACTTCTTCAACTTCAGCAGTACGCAACAGATGATATACGATGTTCAGCATCAAGCAATAAGAAACTCCTCAGGTCTTCAAACATGATTTACTGTGAAATAAAATTTCCACCATGAAAAATCAAATTCGTCACAATTGAATTGTTTTCCATTGCCTTTCGGTACCATTTTATTACCCAAAACAGCAGGTAACTTTCGCTTTCCCACCTGTTGCTGCTTGCCTGCTGCACACCTAACCTCACAAATCCACAACATTCCACACATTCCCGCGCAAAAACCCGGCACCGGCTGCCGGCGGGAAGAAAAACGCACGTGCGTTCCGGAATTTTCCCCTCCAGCGGAAGGATTCGCGCGCGCAAAACCGTACCCTTTACTGCGTCGGCGTGACCATCGTCGGGTTTGGTTCGCCTTCGGGTGCTACCGTCGTCGGCTCGTGTTGGGAGGCTATTGGGATGCTGGGGATGCTGTAAAGGGCACCCGGAAACACGACAGACACGACGTGAGCGAGCTGCCGTTGCCGATATGGAGCATGGTACATAATTAATAAAACAAATAAAGAGCCTATGACGGGTGGTTGCAGCGCCACAAACATGCACATACCGACACGCACACACGGTGCTGCAGTCCGTGTGGAATAGAAGAATTCTACTTCATCGACCACACACTATCGGAACGCCATTACAGGTACAGGGAAGAAAAACAACCCCGCGCAGACGGTTTTTTGAACTGGAGCAGCAAAAGCAGCTGGGAGAAATGGAAAGGGCAAAAATGTGGAGCACGAAAAACATAGGAGGCTTTGGGCCACTCGAATCGAAACGACTACCACGACAAATGGAATCGAGAGTGAAGTGTTTTTTCCGTTCAATGCACGAGGCAGGGCAGAGGCAGGCAGGCAGGGCGTGCGGGAAATCGGGAGGCGGATGATGCTTTTGCCGCCCGTTCGACAAATGGAGCCCGCGAGCGAGATAGGGATGGATGGGGCCCATACGTAGTCAGCATCAATAATATACATAGAAAAAAAGAGAAAAAGAATACCAAAACACACACACACACACACCAACAGGAAGGAAGGAAAGGGACTAAAACAAAAACTTACCTTCGTTCGCCCCGTGTTGCCAGCAGCATCCTTTGCTTTCATCTTTGCAGCGATGGTTTGGAGCAGTGCGGCGCTGTAAAAAGGGGCGCCGTTTCTTCCGTATCGAAGTAGCATGGGCATTTCTCTTCTCAGTTGCATCGGAGATTCTGACGCGTTCGGGCGACTTTTCGGTGTACTCTCGGCGTGTGTGCGGTTGGTTCGTTAAGCAAAGGGCTGCAGGTTAACAGGAACCGGAAGTTTTGTACTCGTAGGTCGTGAACTTGGCATACCTTTACCCTGTTTCCCTTTTCTCTCCGAAAGCCCCCCCCCCCCCCCCCCCCCGCTCCCCCTCACCTATTCCCGTTCTGTGCGCTCATGCCACTGGGTCAGGGGAAAAAGGGTTAACGCCACTTTCGGGAAGGATCTCGCGCTCGGGCACTCGCTCTCCTTTAAAACTTTGATGAGGATTAATTGCACTTTCGTAAGCCGGCGTTTTAAAGTGTGCTGTACCGTGCCCTGTGCCAGTTATTTGTGGTGGAAATATTGGTGCCGCGACGTTGGTGTGACTGTGACCTACCAGCACGGCCCAGTTGCTGGTGCTAATAAGCTAAGGGAAGCTGGGAACTCTTGTGCTTTTTTTTTTTTTTTGGGTGGAGGGGGGAGGAAGCGAGCCGTGCGGCCAACGGTGAGGCATGCAATTGTGTTTAAGGGTCAAGATTTTTGTGCTACCGTGCCCCCGTGTGCTCGTGCCGGTTGGTGCGGTATTTGTGTACGGGTCGAATGTGTCTTTTCCTCCCTGAGGGGAATTAAGCCGTACATTGAAATGGAACCAAACACCGTGGCACAAAGTGGCACGGCCGCCGCCGGCCGGGTTCTCTAATCCCGGGCAAAGTTCTGGGACTTTGCAAAACAGTTTCCCCGAGTGGTGCTCATAACGGCTGTGGGAAGGGTTTTGGGGTGGTGATGGAGCAAGTTGAGCGGGCGGAGAAAAAAAAGTATCCAATCAAAACTACAAAACGAGATTCTTTAAACAAGAAAAAAAACGAGTAAAAGGTAAAACCACTCCGGTTGGCGTAAAAAGGGAAGCTACGGGGAATGTTAAAAGCCTTTGCGAAAGTGGAACTATATGTATGTCCTCGCTAGATGAGTGTAAGAAGGGACAGAGCCGTGTTTGCTCGTTTGATGAGCTTGGTACGGATGCCTCGTGTGTGTTATTTTTTCGTATGTTTGTTTGATTAATTTACTGACAGCGATCCGGAAGAGTATGGGCCCCAAAAAGGGGACCAAATCGGACGCCAAATTCCTTTACCGGGACAGGCGGATTAATGAACGCCCGTTTGATTGGAACCGTTTTCAAACGAGATCAGTCCGTGATTGTGCTGCACCGATTCATTCAATCAATCGAAATTCCATTTCCATTACGTGAAGGATGTCTCGTTACCTGGGTTTTGCAAGAGCACTGGTACTTCGGGTCGGTTTGTTCCTTCCAAACCCTGCCAGCAATAGCAAAGAAGCGCTCGGTTTTTGCATCTTCGATTCGGCTTTAATGGGCCGCTTTCAAGTGCACTCGAGCTAAATGCATTTAAATTAAAATTCAATTAGAAGGAAACATAGTTTCCTATGCTGCCCCACGTGGCACCACATAGCCACACACACACACACACACGTAGGCAGCAGCACATCAATTGCAAAATCGATCGAGCAGTTGCAAAACGGCATGGCCACGCTGTATGGCACTTCATGAGGTTTTTTGGTGGCCGTGTATGTGCTGTATGATGTTTCCGGTTTCCGTTGCACTCGTTGCGCGCCAACGATGACAGCCACGAAAGCACTTCCGCACGCTTTCGAGTGGGCCCACACGTTGTCACGTTGAAGTCCTCCGTTACGACAAGCAGGGCCAAAGCGCTGGCACGGCACGGCGCTGTACGTGTTGAGCCCTGGCTCCACCGGCGTGTAAAGGGTCGCAAGGACGAGCACGAAGGGCGGGTTCGCTCGGTTTGCGCGTTTGCGGCAATTATCTGTGAAGAACAAAGTGAAGCACGTGCCGCCTGCTTGAACGTACACGGTGTGGGCTGTGGTGGCATTTTCAGCTTGGCGTGATGTGGCTGAGGTGCGTTCCTTTGGGGCTGGCGCTTATCCGATGGCCTGGTATTCTTTACTGCTCGCGGAGACAATCGAAAACTGGGAAGATTTTCCGAACGGCACTAGTATGGTTTGGCATTTTCAGGGGCGAAGCACTTCTTGCTTTTGAAGCTTCCTTGATGATAATTGGCCTCAAAGCGAGTTCAAAATAATGGCACGAGAATAAAACAAAGATTAAAAATTCATAATTTTAATGATAAAAGCAACAGAAGAGAAATTGCTCTTCCTTTCCACGGGAAGAATGGAAAGCATCTTAGTTGGCGCTGAGAAAATCAAACCGATTGGGAATGGAATAGTGCAGGAAGAAAGGGCAAAAAAATACACACCAACACCGCGTAGCAGGCTACGAGAGTCCTCCAGCATACCGATTCAGGTCTTTAATGGGTCCTCCTTGACTGCGTTGGAAGGGCAAATAGAACCCCAACAGCTTCCACTAAGTAAAACTAGCGGAAAATACCACAACAAAGCAGAACAATGATGAAAGACAATTCACTTTTTCGCTAACTCGTTGTTGTCGTTGAGCGTGGAATGGGGCAAGGGAGGGAATGCGAAGAGTGAAGTGAAACTGCCCATTCGCTTACCTATTGTGGTCATTGTAATTTGCGTCGAGTGCTTTTACCTTGCCCGACCCGGTGTGGTTTGTTGGTTATGGAGCGGCTTTTCGCAATCACTCTGCTCCTATGATACTACGATTTATTTTTCAAGCGAAACATTGCACAGGAAGCGTTTGAGCTATTGGCGGTCTTTAATTGTGTTGTGGACAATAATGATTTTTTGTTTAAAACCACAATTTGGTTGAAATTTTCTGGATGAAAATGTAAAAATTGAAGCTATCATCTTTTTAATATATCAAAATATAATATGACCAGGAATAGGAGCGATTTGTTGTGCTGCTTGCATACCTGCAGGCGTATATTTTGAAGTATGTTGAAATAAACGCCCACAGGTATGCAATGTGCATGACACATTTATCGTTTTTTTGTGAGCTCGTTCGTAATTTGCTCACCCTTTTTTTATCCGGGTTGTTACCTGGATGCTGATGCCTTCTTTTTCTCCTATCGCACGGACAATAGCATAATCCGTATCATCCGATCGACAGAAAATTCGTCAAGTTGTACTCGGCTGGTTGCGAACAATTGTAGGGATTTATTAAGGGACATATCCACCTTCAATCACTGCTTCCCCCTTCGAATGGCTGGTGCAAAACTCCACCTTCCCACATCGATAATGGTCACAGCTTTGGCGCTGGTGGCGGATGGTGTGTGCGGCGCGGTTCGTTCTGTTTTGTTTTATTGCGGTACATTCCGTAGTCGCGTGTTGCAACTTGCCGTTACAAGGACACAGCAGGATGGTGTCCCTGGTGGCGGCACGGTACGGATACCGGTGCGAAATTCTTGCGATGGTAGAAAAACCACAACCATAACAAGGCGAAACCTGAGATGGTGCGGGAAAGACATGGTACAAAAGAATGAGTAAAGCTCACCGCAGAGCCGAGGGAAAAGCCGTGAAACAAAAGCCCATCGGCCTGTCGTTATGGTGAAATGTTTTTCAACAAGCACAGGCGGACGGTGGGTTCTCGTGTCGTGTGAAGTAAATGGTGGTAGCGTGTGAATGGATGGCTTTAATCCGTTCTTGGCCTAGTGCTCATCTGGGCAGGTTGAAAGATTGGTGTTAACGTGTCAATCATGGCACAGGCAAATGCCTTTAATAAGGTGTAATGTTTTATTATAATTGCCAGTCGGGAATGTAGTAAGTAACAAAATTTGTTCAAGAATTTTCCAAAAATTGCAAGTATTTTTAGTAATCAGAAATTAGGAGAAATGTGCAATAAATAGTTGTACTGCCTAAACAGCCCTGTTTAAAAGTTATCTACATTCCCTTCGTTCGTTGGACTATTGAGACTTTCATTAAAACTTGCCTAGTCTATGCTCACCCCAGTCGAGACAATAACATCATTCATGGTACTTGGTCGTCCAAAGTCCGTGTTCATTCGCCTGTGTGTATGCAATTCCTCACACACGGTTCTATTGTGTTAGTCACGTATGTTGAGGGTGGGTTAGCAAATGGGGGTTTGTACTTTAACCCTTATTTCCTATACACTGGTTGACTAGATGGATGGTCCATCTCTTGCTCTCTTTCTCTATCTCTCTTCATCGCGTCCCATTTCCCACACTGCTGCAATTGATTCTTGACGGTATCCCTGCAGGGCCTGACCTGAACCTCCTTTTGTAGCGGGCAAGGTTGGGAAATCAAGCGTGCGAAGGTCATTTCACTTATGCGCTTTACATAAACCCGTTTTCGGTGCTATCCTGTCTGGGGTGGATGATATGTCGCTAATGGTTTGCGTGGACAAATCAGGCGAAATCGAGCAAGAGCACCGATAAACTGATGCACAGATCGGATGGATGGACTACCGGCCGTATTATGGCCACCGCGGGTTATTTGATTGGCATATTTGAAGTACACCAAAGCACATGACGGCATGTGTATGCCATTATGCCTTACCTTAGAGCGGTATGCTGAAGCGGATTTGCTTCAAAATTAATGCCATGCCATGGGGAAAAAAACGCACACCATAACATATGGATGACATTATCAAACGGAGCACCAGATTTGGTGGGCAGTTGGCATGGCAATGGGTGCGTGCACGTATGCCGAATTTCATCAAAGTTTGCAGACATATGCTGTAGCTAATAATACTTTGTACGTATGTCGCGTATAGGAGAGAGATGGAGAGAAAATGCAGCGATAACGTGAAAAGAACAAGGATAAAAATGAAATAAGCATACTTGAACAGATACTGTCGGCTTTTCTAATGAGGATCATATAACGCGGGAGGATTCTGTGGAATTTGTCATCCTTTCTACGCTGGAATGAAATGCTTTGTCGCGTATTATGATTGTATCAAAATAATAACATTAACTGCTCGAGATGCACTGAAAGCTGAATTCTAAGAGGTGTTATTGAACTGGTTGGAAAAAAGAAGAACGAAAGGAAGAGTACAGTTTTAAATTCCTAAAAAAATTAATTCTGAAGAACAATTTTAAATAATAAAAAATTAAAAAACAGTAAGCCTAAATGTATGCAATTCGGAACACAAAAATATATTTACTCCAGGGTTACTCTCGTCTATTGAGACCCAGGAGAACTGGTCAGCTTGATGCGTCCTTGAGACGTAGTAAGGCAATATCAACTTTCGAGGTGGTGTAGTGTAGATGGTTCTACACGACAGAACCGATATAAAAGCCTTTTCGATCCGTTCCCGCATCGCAAGCAACCGGCTACGTAGTAAAACCCAAATCCTGTATGCCATAAATGACAGGCATGGCCACGTAGATCGTAACACCAAGAAGAAGAAGAAATATCAATTATTGATATTGGGGTTAGAGCGAAAGGGCATTTGAACTGCACTGAACACGAACTATTGGGTCATCCAATGCTAAGGGTGAATGTGATCCTAATGGTGTGAGAGTTGTTGAGTTTTCTTGGATGTCGATTTAATTTAAGAACTGTATTTTAACTTATGTTGGAGTGATGGGGTGGTTAGGGTAAGTCATTATCATACTGTCCAACGTGACCTTGACTCTGGTTTAAAAATGGACAACTTTAATCCCTTGCCCTAGTAGGGTCTGCAAAACATGATTTAAGAAACGAGCGAACGTACTCCAAACAGATATTTTCAATACTTACCTTTATTAAGATGGATTTTACTATTGCTTCTTACCATCCAATGCACTTAGGCGCAGAAGTGCATCTTCGCAAATAGTTTAACACGCTTCTTAAACTCCCTCCTAAACGCTGAGTTTATTATGTTTGACAGGAATTTCGCTCGCTCTCTTGCGCTCGTTATCTTTCCAAGTCGCTTTTTAAGAAACGGCATCACTGTGCGGCATAAGTTCTCTTCCTACAAGCTACAACTAATGTATGATTTATGCTTCCCATGGCAAAATAATCGTTTCTCCTTGTTCCTACACCTACGTTTCGATGCTTTCAGGCTTCACCGCACGAAGCACCGTGAACGATACACCACCGAAAACGGATCATGGTGTAATCTGGGATTTATTTTAAAAATAACTTCCTTGCAAGGCAGTCCCCATACAGGGCAGCCACCTAACGTGATGCTGGCGGAAGGAGAACCGAGGCCGGTTGCCGGGTTGGGCAAAACTTTTCCGTTTTGTAAATGGTCCTGTTTGTTCGAAACCGGTCGCTATTGTCCGAACGGGCCGTCGGTCTGGTCCGTACGGTGGATGGACACTGAAGTTCATCTTGAAAACATGCACCAATAACATTTAGTGCCGGCCGGATAGGAAAGGATACTTCCTTAGCGAAGGCCTAGTTTAGAAACCGGGGAGGGTTTTGTTGTTCCGTTTTCGCTTTTTTATACCATTCCCGCTCTTTTTTGTTTCGTCTATTTCGATTCCACTTCAGACTGTGGACAACACGAGCGCACTTGAACGTGGTGGCACGTGCTGCTCTATCGCACGGATAAACCACGTTTCCGCGGGCTCGGTGTGCGCCAGTCGATGGCAACGGCTTACTGCGAGCAGTCGAAAAACGCGTCTTCATCTTGGTACACACTGCCGGTTCATCAGCGGTTGCTGCGATGAGCCGAAAGCCCTGCCCGAGTGGTTACGTGCCGTTGGCGATGATGATGATGCTGGTGCTTTTCGACGCCCTGCCACGACAGCTGATGGCAAGTGAAAGTGCCGCCAATCGGAAGTCTGCACCGAACCACACGAAGGAGCTCAATCGGAACATTATCAATACGGTGTTCGAACGTACCCGACCGACCGGCAGTGAGAGACGTGGCCGGGAGGTAACCATCCTGGGGCTGTTCGAGCTCAGCTCCAAGGGTGGCGGGGAACGTCGGGAGGGGTTCAGCGAGCTGGCAGCGGCACAGCTGGCGGTGCAACACATCAATCGCAGAGGGTTGCTGTTGGGCTACAAGCTAAAGCTCATCACGAACGACACAAAGGTACGGGCCGGAGGTGATGAGGACAGCGGTGAACATAAGTTCTAACATAGCGTGCTTGTGTTACAGTGTGATCCTGGCGTTGGGATTGATCGATTCTTCCACGCACTCTATACGCACCAGAGCAAGCGCATCATTATGGTGCTCGGGTCGGCCTGTTCCGAGGTTACGGAAAGCCTGGCCAAAGTCGTCCCCTACTGGAACATTCTGCAGGTAATGCAACGTGGCGGAATAAATAAATCGCTTCCCGGGTGAAAGTTTCCTAACGCGATGTGATGTTGCATGTGGGCGCCCAAAGGTATGCAACGTGGCGTTTTGAAATTCCTGTTAACAGATGAAGGGTTTGCACATTGCATACCGTTGGGCGTAATGCATAGCAGAGTAATTCATTTATATAAGTTGTTCTACTAACAGCGACACATTTCCCTCCCATTCAAGGTCTCGTTTGGTTCCACCTCGCCGGCGCTGAGTGATCGTAGGGAGTTTCCGCTGTTCTATCGCACCGTTGCACCGGATTCGTCGCACCATCCCGCCCGGATAGCGTTCCTGATGCGGTTCGGCTGGGACACGGTGGCCACCTTTTCCCAGAACGAGGAAGGCTACTCGCTGGCGGTGAACGATCTCGTGACGGAACTCGAGCGGGCGAACATTACGTGTGCCGCCACCATTTCCTTCGCCGAAACCGATTTTAAGGAGCAGCTGAAGCTGCTGCGGGTATTAACCAGTAGATTCCCTATCCAAAAACGGCGCGAAAGAAAAGTGTTTTTTTCCCCTGTTTTCCACCCCTTTTACGTACACACTTATGTTCTTTCCCTCCCCACCCCCCTTCACTTGTTTCCACTTCAGTGCAATGGTTTTTTCTATCTCTCTAGTAGTTTTTCCAGTAGAAAGTTGTTGTAATTGTTGCTCCCAAATGCCACCAACCATACACATGACAATACGCGCTAGGTAAGCTACCCGGAAACATCGAAACCCCATCATCACTCATCCATTGTTGCACACACACACACACACGCCCAGATATACATTTGTGTTCTTCACCCCTCCAGCTCTAACATCATCCCCCAATCCATCCTTCACGTAGTAACAACTCACTGCACTTTACCGTTCGATAAGAATCAGCTTCCGTCCCTAGAAATCGTTTATTATTCCAGCGCTAAAGATGTGCCATTTTCTGTCATTCTCTCTTCCCCCTACTTGCGACCACCCAATGCTTCATTTCCACCCACACCCCCCAATCGTACAAAAATATAGGATCGAGACGTACGAGTGATTATCGGGAGCTTTTCGCATGAAATTGCCCCTCAAGTGTTCTGTGAGGTAAGCAAAAAAAAAAAGGTCAACGTGGCACGTGCATCGAACACGCTGAAGACGTTGCGGCCAAACATCTCTTATCCGCTTTTGTGTGGTTTGCTTTCGTACCGTTGGCAGGTGTACAACCTGGGCATGTACGGTGCGGAGTATGCCTGGATACTGCAGGATACGTACATCTCGTCCTGGTGGTTGTCGGGCACGGAGTCGTCCGTCTGCTCCTCCAAAGCCCTGCTGACGGCAGTGGAGAACTTAATAATCGTATCGAGCTACAACAGCATCGTCGGGATGGGTACGGCCCTGAGTGGATTAGTAAGTATTGCACAACGTCGATCGATTGCCGATAATCTCGTACCCGTAGCGGTTTCATTTAGTTTCCCCTTAAAACCGGTACGATGTTTGCATGTTTGTGGAATCTTTTGTCTGTTTTAACTGTGCTTGTACCGACACGGACGATAAGAAGTCGCTTGGCGAATATTTCATTCCAGACGAACGATATCTTCCTGCAGAAGCTTCGGGAAATGAATGTCACCGGGACGGTGTCGCAGTTCGCTCCCCAAACGTACGATGCCGTGTGGGCGATGGCACTGGCACTGCGCGGTGCCGAGAAGTCCTGGTCCCAGCTCGAGGTCGCGAACCGCGTCCATCTGGCGGACTACGATTACACCCGGTACGACATCGCGCAGGAGCTGCTGCGCCAGTTCGATCTGCTGAAGTTTAACGGCATCTCGGGGCCGGTATCGTTCGAGGGTGCGGATCGCATCGGTACGACCTCGTTCCATCAGATACAGCGCGGCCAGCTGCAGATGATTGCGTTCTACTATCCGAAGAATGCAACGCTGGACTTTGGCTGCCGGTACTGTGTGCCGATTGTGTGGGCCGGCGGACAAGTGCCGATAGCGAAGCGTATTTTAAGGCTGCGCGTCGACACGATCGACCCGCTGGCGTTCTACACGGTGTTGATCCTTTCGCTGGTGGGCATCGGGATTTCGGTGCTATTTCTTGGCCTGAATCTGCGCTTCCGGAAGCTAAAGTGAGTAGAGATTCCGAAATGGTTCCTCCAAAAAGTTTCAACAATTTCTCATCCCTTTTCGTACATTCTGCAGAGCGATCAAACTATCGAGCCCGAAACTTAGCACCATAACCGTGTGCGGATGTATTCTCGTCTACACGGCGACAATTCTCCTAGGGCTGGACCACTCCACACTGCCCTGGTCGAGCGTTACCTTCTCAACGATCTGTATGGCACGCATCTACTTCCTATCGGCCGGATTTTCGCTCGCATTCGGCTCAATGTTTGCCAAAACGTTCCGAGTGTATCGCATCTTCACGCAGAGTGCGGGTGGCCTCTGCCGGGACAAGATACTGCGGGACACCCAGCTGATCTCTGTCATCGGTGCGCTGCTGCTCGTGGATGCGTTTGTCGTCTCGTTCTGGATGGCGGCCGATCCAATGGAGCGGCACCTGCATAATCTCTCGCTCGAGATAAGCGCTACCGATCGGAGCGTTGTGTTTCTGCCCCAGGTCGAACTTTGCCGCTCGCGGCACTACGAAAGCTGGCTGGGAATGCTGTACGCGTACAAGGGTTTGCTGCTGATCGTCGGTGTGTATATGGCGTGGCAGACGCGAAATGTGAAGATATCGGCACTGAATGATTCCCAGTACATTGGCATCTCGGTGTACAGTGTGGTGATCACCAGTGCCAGTGTGGTGGTTCTGGCCAATCTGCTCTACGAGAAGGTAACGCTAGCGTTCATCATCACCGCCGGGTTTGTGCTAATATCGACGACGGCAACGCTGTGCCTGCTGTTTCTGCCAAAGATAAAGGACATATTCGAGAAGGGTGAGGTGTACGATCCAATCATACACAGCATGGGACTAAAGCTGGAGTTTAACACACGCCGCTTCGTGTTGGATGACCGGCGAGAGCTTCAGTTTCGGGTCGAGGTCCAGAATCGGGTGTACCGGAAAGAGCTGGAGCTGTTGGACGCCGAAATTTGTCGCCTGGAACGGTTACTTCAGGACCGATCACCCCAAAGCTCTCCGCGCTCTTCCGAACCCAACCTGCAAGATACGCGATCTTGTTCGATTGCACGTGCGCACGGGTCGAGTGGACTGCCGATGCTGCTACTCTCGGTACTTCCACCGATAATTCCACGTGCTAGCTGGCCTTCGGTCGATCCCATGCTATCACCCATGAAGCGTAATATTGCCTTCAGCTCGCAGCCAAAAATAGATCCCGCAGTAACGACAGCAGGGCCGGTTAATAGTAGAGAACGCATCCTTACATCCAACAGTCGGTGTAGCGTTGATGAGCCACCGTCACTGGTGACACCGAGCGGAACCGGTTCCGGAGTGATGGGCAAGATTCGACACATGTTCACTCCGAGACTACAGAAAACACCTTCCGTGTCGATGATTGGAACACCGGGCACATCCACCACAGCGATCCGTAAGTCGGCACTGACGATATTCAACGAAATCGACACCGAAGACGATCTGCCGTTCGCCGTACCACAGTCGATCTACACGATCAGCAAGCCGAAAAGTGAAGAGCTTAATCTGACGGGTTCGGAGCCGAGGGTTAACTTCGTGCTGCCACCGACGGGACGGCGGCGTTCGTCGATCGTTCAACAGGGTGGTCCGGTGCGGGAGCGTATCCGTGGTTCGCCACGATTCCCGCATCGCATCTGTCCGCAGACGACAAGCCTTACGGAGCTGGGCATAGAGCGACCGCGGATCAGCTTCCTAACAGTGAAAAGTTGTGAGCAGATCCATGGCAAACAGTGTGAATCTCGCGCCAAATGGAAGTCGATGGATTCGTTCTCGAAGAGCATTGGTTCGCAGTAGTGGACCAAGCGAACCAATGCAAACCGGCAGGAACTGTCTGTGCGGACGTTTCGAAAGTCGTGATCGCTGAAATGAATAGCTTTCTCTTTGCACCATTCGATGAGGAAGCGCCCGTGTTGTATCGCAATAGAATCAGAAACGTGTTCGTTTACCCAAGAGCTTATCACCTGCTGTTCGGATGTTGTTTGCAAAGCACTGTGTATGTGCGCTCTATACCCAATCCGAAATCCCAAAACTCCCACCGGACCAACAAAAAAAAAAAAAACATATGCAAAACACAAGCCAAATAAATCTTCGCGTAATTAGCTCTTATGTATAACAAAATCTCAATGGATCTTCCTTGTTTCTGTTTTTTTTTTAGTTTTACTTGCCAATGGTCAGTATTGAACGTCCGCAATAGAAAACTTAACAATCAATTACACAAAATCGTCGTCAACACAGCGCAGGTCATTTGATGCTTACGGACTACACGATCTGAAGCGAAAGCATTGTGTTCGGATCAGTTTTGCATTGGGCGATTGCCGTAGGTGCGTAAGGGACAAAAGGGGTAGGACGAACTCGTCGGTACAGGAAGGGTGTGATGTGCGGATGGAGCCTTAACTTAGTTTAAGTCGTTGGTGCTGAGTTTCGTAAAGCTATCGGTCAGGTCCTCGTCGTTGTCGTTTCGATCCGGTAGCGTTTGGCCTTGTTCCTGCTGGGGTTGCTGTTGCTGTGTTGCCAAGAGAGCCTTCAGAGTTTGCTGCTGGTTGGAGATGGCATTTTGCTGGTAATTACCGGACGTCTGCATGTTTGCCGCATGCTCCAGACGGTTCAGCTCCGTCGTAGAGAGCGTCCCCAGTACGGATCGTATCTCGGACGAGTTAAACGGTTCGAGGTTCGTAAAGTCCAGGTTCATAAAGTTCAAATCGGACCCCATCGAGGGTGGACCCACGTTCGGCTGGCTGTTGTTGATGGGGATCGTGTTCGCTGTGTTCATGGTTAGCATCGATTCGCCGGTAAGTGGCAGCGAGCCAAAGTTGCCCAGATTGAAGGACTGCTGTTGACTAGGGACGTTTTGGTTGTGCAATGGTATGGGCTGCACCCAACCGTTCGATGGACCGGGCAGGTTGGTTTCGAATATTGGCACACTGGCGTTCGGTTGCTGCGGTGCTGCGCTGTTACCGAAATTGGTAGCAAAGGTACCGAACAGATTGCCGACGGGGCCGCCCAGTGTGGTGTAGGCGGGTGGGGTAGGTGTCACATTGCCGGGATCCAGGGGTGAGATCGGACCACCGATGCCTGGGGACGGTGTGAGCGTGGACGGCGATCGATCCGGTCCCGGTTCAGGCATCGGTTGCAGCTGATATTGGTTCGATGGGTTGTGATTGGGCGAGTCTGTGGAATGCGAAACGAGCGTGAGAATAAGTACCCAACAGATTAAGCGTTTTCTCAATAAATTTATGTTTACCTCCTGGTTCGTTTTTAATTTCCTCTTTTTTCATCTGCGGAAACCCACTCACATTTTGATAGCTGTAAATGCCTCCTGTTGAGGAAAAAGAAGCGAACAAAGTTAATAAAACATGCCCAACTGTACAACTAAACTAAGCCACAGCAAGTATCATGCAGAAATTAAACCAATTTGAAACCAATATAAACAAACACCATGCACCAAAAAAGGAATGTTAGAAAAATGATTAGCAAAGGAACACAGTAACAAAAAAAAAAGATTAAAGAAACAAAATAAACTTAAGCAAAACTATCATTGCCACACACTTTAGTCTAAATCAGTTAGCTGTTGTGAACATCACTCTGAACCGTACCTTTGTTGCAGACACTCTTACTCCTGCCAACCCTGCCCTGCTGTAGGATAACCTGTACATGGATATAAATCTAAACGCGTGCTGGAAACACATGGTACCAAATTGTTTGTTTTTATCTTACTTTCACACCGCCTTTATTCATCTTTTATAAAGATTAACAATTTGACTTAGTGCGGAGGTTGGTTGATCTGGTTGACAGTGTAAAACTAGTTTCCATCGCTCTGCGATTTCCGGAGCCATTACCTCCGCGCACGCATTTACAACCTAGTAGCAGTAATGGTAGTACATTTATTGTATTTGGTTTCCTTTTGCGCAAATTTGCAAGCCTTTGTTACTTCAGTTTTACAACGGCGTACAAGGATAATGGTAATATTAACTACTGTATCGTTCTTTTTCTCCCTTTCATCTGCCGTCAGGGCAGGGAACAAATGCCAATTGGTTGCGTACTTTTCGTCACACATGTGTAACGGATCTATTTGCTATTCTATGCATATAGTTTGCCAAATTTCGCTTGTGACAGCCAACAACTAACAAAAATGAAGAAAACAAAAATGTCCTAAACTCTCGTACTGTTATAAAAGTCTGTGTGTTTTTTTTTTTAATAAGTACAATTAAATTGCTTTAAATTATTTTTGTTTCAGTATCTGTTACCAAACTCACTACAAAATAAACAAAAAAAAAACACACACTCGTATCGGTTCTTGTCTGCCTAAGTACATGTTTGTAAATGTATAAATTCGAGACGGCGTCAAAGTTACTCAAAATTCTGACTAAAACCTCTTCCACTTCATAGATTAAAACTCGTATGTCAAAAAGTGACACACCCTGTAGCGATTTCCTTCAATCCACATACAAAAATTCAACAACTGCTGAATGCGAACCTTCCACCAGTCCTGCACGATTGACTAAATCCGTCCTAACAGCAAACAATGTTCGGTATTTCAAATGTTCAAACCTGTTGCAAGGACATGCGCGCCCTTGCAAACCGCGGTTCTATCGCTAACAAATCTCACAAATAGATGGCAATGCTGGTTTGAATTTCAAAATTCTTTAACGCTAACGGGTTTTGTTTTGTGTTTGTTTTGTTACATTTCGAATGTTAGTTCCCTTCACCGTTTTTTTGTAACCAATTCCGTGTTTGTATTATTAGTAGTAGGTACCCAAATTTCAAATTCTACAACCACCGGCGACACAAATACCAACAGGACAACAATTAGGAACCAATTTCCGCCCAATACGTTCGGCCAAACATCCGGTCACAACTCGCAAGACGCGACCGAGGATGCTGCCCTTTTGCCAAATGTCAAACAATGGTACAACAATGATTTTTCTTTTCTTTACTGTGATTATGAAGTTTTCTACATGATGGTCAATGTGGACGGGTTTGGAGCATCTCCTGGCGAGATAGTGAGGATTGGACATTGCAAGAATACATGGACAACTTATCACAATAAGGCGAGATAGACAACGGTTGTGATACTACAACAGGAAGAAAGGTAACCATGGAAACCCAAACCGGAAGAACCGGCAGTGTACAATGAAGAAGCGAACGAACTGTGCAGTGAATTTTGAACAACAAAATGAAACCGAAACCAATGGAGCGAAGACCCAAACAACGCCGTGTGTTTGTGCGGGGAAATGGAAAATTGGTACTCCAACAGCGGAGAGTGAAGCAAAAACTTACGGGGTAAACCGCTCGTCGACGCACCGTGACCGTCAGTGCGGGTAAACTGCGATAGGTTCGGAATATTGCCCGACACCACATTATCCTGTGGTGACTGACCCCGCAACGGTGGCGCTACCGGTAAAAAGACATTCGATGAACTCGCTAGCTTCTGGCGCTTTCTTCGCAGTTCGACTATTGTGCGTCGGTTTTGGGGGGAGGATATTGATCAAGCCGTTTGGCGCGAGTGCGTGTACGTGTATTGTGGAGGGCGTTAACCGAAAAAAAACAATGCGAAAAAAGAGAAAAAATCACATTAGTACAGGTGTGCCGGGGTGATGGTAACTATGGTATATGCTGCGATGATCATGTAACGATTATTGCCGCGATCGTAGTTGGCTATGATATGCACAAGAAATCATTGCTCTGGAGTAGCTCAGGGCACAAAAGGGGATCAAAAATAAAATGTATCAGTTCCTCTCAAACATCACTATCGGTGACCATTCGTGTGATTTGGCTCTGATGCTGTTGCTGCTGCTGCTGCTGCAGCTGCAGCTGGTTCTGCGGATACTGTTGGACGGTGGCGACCAGTGGACTTGGTTCTACGGGGGCATAATAGCAGGAAGTTTCATCGAACTCGCTGAGCGCGGCATTCGGGGCGATCGAGGTATAGAGAGCAAAGTGTTCCGCCTCCGTCAAATCCACGTTCGGGTCCAGCTGAACGCCGTAGTTGCCCTCGACTAGATTCTTTATGCTGCGCGCATCGGCGATCGCTACCAGCTCCAGATTACCGTCCTGTATCGGTACATCCAGCTGCAAGGCGCTGACCGCTTTGCGATCGAGCGGTGGCAGTGAAGCCGTACTAGCCCGCTCGTACGAATCGTTGCCCGGTAGCGACAGGTGCGTTCCACTGCCACCATTGCGCGATTGCATACCGCCCGTCGGTCCGTCACCCTTCAACGGGATGTAGATATAATCCGGATTGGCATCTGAAGTTGGTCGCCGGGCACTAACGCTACTCACGCTTCGAGCGACCGGTTTTCCGGTCTTGCGTTTCTCGCCCGACGACGAATCACGCAGCGAACCTTTGCGGTGCGGTGACGAACCCTCAGTACCGCTAAAGTCCACCGTCAGACTTGGTTCTTTCGAGGTGCCGGATGCGTTCTTGCGATTGAGCGTGTTGGTGCTGGCCGTTAGGTCCGATTTGCTCTTCTTACGTGAGAACAACTTGGAGAAAAAGCCCGGCTTTTTGTTGCCGTTCTTGGGCAGCGTGCTAAAGTCTCCCGGTCCCGTACCTCCAGCACTCGAAGAACCCTTCGAGGGTGAGCTGGGCGGTGTGGGCGGAAGCTTTTTATTCAGCGGACTATCGGGCGATTTCATGATGATGATTTGATCGGACTGGGGACGAGGTGCCAAACTGCGCATGGAACCCTTGCGTATGATCGTATTCAAAAGCACCTCATCGTTTGCATCCAGTGCGTTGTTTTCCTTGTTCTGAACACTCGGTTTGGCACGCTTCGGTGGCAATGGGGGTAGCTTTTCCATTTCTTGCGATTCACGCTTCAGCGAGGTTACATCGATCGTGGGCACATGGAGCGGTTCCACCGCATCGTACACACCCGCATCCAGCTTTGCATGCTCCGGTCGCGGAGGAATCGGCGGACCAAGCGTAATCGAGAGCGGATTCTTGAAGGCCCGCTGAAGGCTAGTGTAAGTGGCTGCATCATCAAACACCTCGTCTATGTCCATCGGTTGACCGCCGGGTGATCCGAGCTGGACGGGTACCGTTTGTTCGAGCGTTTTTAACTCCTGCTCCAGTATCAAGTTTTCGCGGCGCAGCTGGTGATCGGTGTAGATCTCGTCCAGCTCAGCCACCTGCTCCAACAGCTCCTTCAGAGTCTGATCATCGTCCGGTACAGCGGCAGAACCAGCAGCAGCAGCGTTAGCAGCAGGTGCAACGAATACATTCGCATTTGCGTCAGTGTTGTGCGTCGTGCCATCGGGCAGATCGAACGAATTGGGCTGATAAACGTTGTTGTTAGTGTCACCGATGATCATCTGATTGTCATCGCCTGAGGAACCGCCATCGCCGATAGTGTTTCCATTGTTGGCTGTCACGTTGAATTCGTTTCGTTGTATCCATTCGGTCGTTTTCTGGTCGCTGGTTACCGTTTCTGCGACGAAAGGCTTATCCTCAATGATCGGTGTGTCAAGTACGATCACTTCCTCGGTACGCAAAGCAGGACCATTAGCGGGCTTAACTACGGCTGTCTGTTGCTCCAAGGCCGATCTGTTGGAGCCCTCGAGCAAGATGCGCTTGATGAGCTGATTCTCGGGAGAATCAGCGTTGGGATTTTTCATGAGTTCACGATGCAGTGCGGAAAATCGACGCCTACCTGAGTCTGCTGGTATGAACTGGAAATCTCGAACCTCCGAGTATGTGTTGTCCGATGGTCGTTCCAGCTGCACGTAAACCTACGATACGAAACAAAGTGAATATGAGTGTCTTCGCATATATCTCACTACGAGGCTTAGACATTTGACTAACCCGCACAGGATCACTTATTTCAATCGCTTTGTACGGTGGTGTCCGGAAGCTAATGGCAACTTGCTTGTGCACGTCGGTGTGCGAAAACTCTGCGTAGTTCTCCCACACCGTAATATTGCCCTTCTTCTCGAAGAACCGCACCTTGATGTCTTCTTTGACAACTTTCTCACAGAGCAGAATGATCTCCTTTCCACCGGATGCCGGTGCACAGCAGTCGCTCAACCGGCAGATAATCAGATCGGACATGGCCTTCTTATCGTAGATAATATCCGACACAACCGGAGTGAGCGGCTCTGTGAAGCGTCCGCGCTGTTGACCTTCAAGAAACACCTGGAAGCACAGACGGACAGCGTTAAGGTCGATCGAGCCGGGTTCCTTGGCGTGCCCAAATCCAGCTGCAAGAAAAAAAGATACATCCGGTTAGCATTGGAGACACGGATAGTGACACGTGCGCTACTCACTTCTGTACGGATCGACACGAATCTCTTGGCGCAAACGCAGTGCCTCCTCGACGTCCTTCTTTTTAACGCACTGTATGCCCAGGTTGTTGAACGTGTAGCTCATGGTGGTACTGTTGATCTCAACCGTACAAACGCCCTTCTTGCAGCCCTCCTTGCCGACAAGATTGTGCGGGTGCGGCTTGTGATCGGGACCTTCCTTGGTGACGCAGGACACCACAACAACCGCACGTCCCCGATAACCGTGCACCTGTATGCTGGGGAACGTTTTGTGATCGGTCGTTGTACTGACGCCGGGAATCGAACCGGCCGATCGTCCTTCGCACTCATAGCGAAACCGCAGCGCCTTCGGATGCGGCTGTTCCGTGATCTCCACGTACGGGCGTTGCGTTGCTACTGGTGGCATTTCTTGGCGTATATCTTCACCGATTACGTGAACTGTAGAGTAAACGGAGTGGATGGAACAGTTAGCATAAGCTTCAAAAGCAGCAATCACAAGGTTAAGTTTGACCGGAATACACCAATAGCGCGAATAAGCAAGATTTTGGGGAAAGATCTGGGGAAGATCTGGTCTATCTACAGTACAATTATTACCTTCCGGTTGGAATGCGGGAGATGGTATTTGGATTGGTATTGGTGATGGTTTTGGTGGAGATAATGGTTGTTTGGTTGTCGCCACTGGTGACGGTGACGTGACGGTAATAGTTGGGGAGGGAACTTTACTTGCGTCCACATCACCCCCACCGTCGCCAGTAACGGGGCAGGTGGACACACCACGGTTAACAACTATCTCAGGATTATTGTGTACGATCACATTGTACAGTCCCGCGATCGGGGACCGTTGCAGATGGTCGAGTTTGTGAAAGAGATTGAGATGCTCGTAGTCGGACGATGACGTGGAAGTGTCCGACGATGCAGACGAGTTGTAACGGCGCTCGGTGTCACCATCGGTGTCGTCGGTATAGGGAGTATAGGAACGAGTGGCACCGGTAGACGAGTAGGGATCATATCGATGCACCGGAAAGGACATTGTTGGTTAGTATTCGACGCAAGGGTTTGTAGCTGTCTAAACAGAAGGCAGACAGGGATGGGTGTTACTGACCATTCAAGAAGCAACCTAACCCTGGGCAGCTTGTACATTCGTTTAGTTACAAATTTAATTATAGGTTTATGAGGTCCAGACGTTCATGTGAGTATGTCAGTACGCAGGATTAGCGTTAACAAATCGAAAGCTGCGATCAGCACCGATCGGTTCAACATGGATCGAGTTTGTTTAATTTTGTACGATGATTTCAAATGTGTGATTTTTTTTTATACTGCTGTTGATCTCCTCTCTTGCTGCCAGCTGCCAAAATCCGCACGAACATGAGTGTTGAGATACGGAAAGAGCTCAGAGAGAACCTCGTCATCTCACAGATTCGCCACAAACATTGAACAGGATAAATGATCCCAAAACCCTATTGCAACTCTGCAACACTCTCGTTTTTCACACTTTCATAATTTTTCCTTTTGTGTGTGTGTGTGTGTGAGAGATCTTTTCTTAATCTCTCTTCTAGTCGAGAACGATACAACATAGCCCGTACATACCGACCGCCAAACGGTACAACACGGCACGGTTCGTGGCCGTGCCTGATCGAATCTGCGGACTAATGGAGAAATCTATTTTTAAACATTTTCATCGCGCTATCGAGAGCCACTGAGTCGTGCGAGACGTTAGCGGCCTGCATCAAGCGGCGGCACACGCTAAACCGCCGGGAGTTGCAGCTTCATGTTACGGAAAATTGGACGTTCCCGGGGAGATAGATACACATTTTACATCTGTGCACCTCACTGGGTTAAATTATTTTTAAGAAAATTCGCCCGCTAAGGTCGCGCCTATCGCTGCTGGAAAGCGCAGACCAACACGAGCTGATCTTCCATCGGGAATGGAGTTGTACCGATGGGGATTGGTTTGCCAAGGGAGATTGGATTTTTTTTGTTTTCAATATTGCATTGAGTTTTCGCACTCGGTTAGTTACAAAGATAGCACAGCGAGTGGGAAGAAAGAGAAGAACGTTTGCTTTTGTACAGTGAACGAAGCGAATTTTTGCACAGCACAGCGTCAAGAGTTATCTAAGGTCCATACACAAAACTAGCGGCGGCAAAGGTCACTTTTGCACCTTGGCGATTAAAATTGATAAAGGAAGTTGTTTAGAGCTTAGGCACAGGACACAGTTCACAGCACAGAGAGAATGAATTTTAAAGCAAATTATAACCGAACCTCCAATGATCACGAATCGTAATGTCACACCGACGTTGGTTCACGTACGACTTGCGTGTACTTGCGTGCGGCGAAAACTGGTACCGCTGGGAAAATGGGAAACGGAAAATTTTCCACCCTACTCTCTCTCTCTATTTCTCTCCCGATCGGTGTAGGGATAGGTCGCTAGAGACTCTCGCTCGCTCCATCGCCGATCGACAGCCACTCTCTTGCTCCCAGCGGACATTACGCTCTCTTGGGCAGATCTTGACTGATCTCTGCGATCTCTGTGGTCGGAAAATTAACACTCCAACTTTCTGTGCTGGTGTGCGTTTGTTAGAGGAAAATGGACTCAAGGAAGAAAAAGCAATACCCTCCTCCAACACGTTCGAGGAAAACACAACCTGAAGCAACGTGATCTCGCGTGAGGGCATTTAGAAAGGTGCAGAGGTCATAAAATAATTTGTTAACGAGACGGATGTACGTCAGCTTTGCAACGTGAGCCACGAAGAATTTATGTGTGTACGTGTTTTTCAACGGCGTTTAAAATTGTAGAATGAGCAAGAAATTGATCTCGAAAAAGTTTTTGTATCAATTTACAATTACGCCATCTTTGCCACACAACACATGACACAGACTCTCCTTCCCGTACGCGATCGATGGAGCGGATGGGGGGTGGCGCCGCAGATGGTTTTTGGGGCAATGATTATCAGAATTTTCACCGCACGTTCGCACGAGAGCGCAAGGAACATGAAACACGTGCGTTCGTTGCTGCGCTTGCGGACGATGACGGTGATCGGACAACATAAAAATAAATTCATGACATGACAATGATCATCCTCCACGATTTTCCTGTGCCAGGCTGGCGTACGTTTCCTCGGAACCGAGAGTCAGCCGTTTAAAAAACAGATGGATTGGTTTTCTTTTTTTTTTCGTTGTTGTTTGCCAATTCTACGACCCAACGGTCAGCGGTGTTGATGTATGTAATGAGGTCTGTTTCCCTCCCCTCCATCTCGGATCTGGATCACTGGTGACAGTAATGCTGCGTAGCGGTTCTGAAAACTGTTTCGTTTTCATTTTTCATGTCATCGAATTTTGGGTGACAGGTGCTGCCTACCGTACGAGAAGAGTGTGCCATCGTGCGCTTCCTGCGACAGTGTGACGCAATGGGCGTTTGGCAGTAGCGGAGGCGGGCGGGCGTGATCATGCAAGTAAGACGCCGACATCAACAAAAAACGATCCGGCGCAATATGGTGGCGACTCATGGCGCACTGATAGACACAGACAGTGAACCGGACTGTGTGTGTGTGTGTTTTTTTGCGTGCGCTTTCCACGAATTGTGGCTAAGGTTTGGGGTTTGTTTTTTTTTTTTGGCAAACCAAAACGCGATGGTCGACGAGTCAGTGCGTGAACAGATCGCATAAAATAAAAACATTATATCAGACACTGCTTGAGCGATGCTGTTCGACAAGCCGTTAGGGATTAAATAAAAACTTAAGCCCATACAAATCCTGTTGCCCCGTGATAATGAGAGTGGCGCGGAACGTTTCAGCCAACTCTTCAGCGCACGAAAAGTGCCCATTAGATCAGGCACAAAATTATCCCAATGACTAATAGCACCCACAAAACACCGGGCGGTAGTAATTTATTTGCCTGCGACATTGAAGGAGAGCACTATTTCCAACTGCAGACTGAACGGATTGATTGCTATCGTAAAGGCTTAGTCATCTAGGTTTAGGCACATAGCGCCGGCCAGCAGGAGACATCATAAATCAATGTGCACAAAATAATTACACCCCCTGTCAAAACAAACCTTTTGCCGAAGGAGGTTTTTCCTTTTTCACCCCGAAAGTGTTATCTTTCTTTGTAAAACAACAAATTGGTTCCAAGCGCTAGAACAAATTATGTCTCAACTAAATACTGCTCTAGCCGTCTAGCCAGATTGCATTGCAGCGCTGCAATTGGGCGCATCCGATACGGTAGCGCGGGTGACAAAATTGGAATCGTCTAGCCGAAATGCATTTTTCAACACGTGCCACGCGGTGGACAGAAGCGACTCGGTCAAGGTTACCCGTACGATATGGTGTTCTTGCTTGTTCGCGCATGAAGGCCTAAAGTTGTATGACAATTATATAATTGTTACAGCGATACTTACTAATATCATCCAACAGATCACTTTCTCCTAAAATTCCTTCTATTGGTAGAAATGCAACATCTGTAAAGAAAGAAAGGAACAAAAGAAGTGTGTTGTTGTTATTACAGTCAGTGCTTTGTGAAGAAAGAAAAAAACGAAAACCTTTAAACAAGTATTTGTGTGGTGAGAAAATGAGAAAATGCTCTGTTTATAAACATGTAGGCAAGTGTCAAAACGGAAAGAAAATATTCAAGCACAGAAAGTGCGATTCTGCCCCACGTTCCCCCCACGGTCGGTAATGATCCACTTCGTAGAAAGTGTGGAATGTCAGGAATTTTCCTTCCGTCCCTACCGCACAGTGCATAGTGCTCCTTTCCCAACAATGCGTCCACGCTGGTGCTGTTATCGATTGGACTGCTAGTGGTTGTGAAAGTCGAGGTCTGTTGGAGACCGCGAAAATGGAAAAAAACGGACCCCGAACGGCTGCAAATCGGTGTGAAAAAAGGGGTTTCGAGGAAGGGAAAAATTCTACCACAATTTCCACAACTAGATGGGTCTAAGAGAATGGGTCTAATCAACGAATGTCGCCTGTACGGACCACACGTTCTGGGTCACCGCGTAGGGTTTGGCGAGTTGGTAATGAGTAGGAATTTGTTCCCTGCTTCGTATGCGACTAATATTTACAGTGTACGATGTGTGGTTAGTAGTATTTATTTGCACATTCCACAGGGATTTTGTTCATTTGTTTTAACTGTTGTCGAACGTTTTATCGATCATAGTGGTTTGGAATCTGCATTATATTTTGCATTTGAATTTTGTTATTATGTCTTTTTATGTTTATTACTTTTAATAAAATAATATTTTTATAGTTTTACGAATAGTTATTATTATTTTGTTAATAAATAGATCAAGCCACCCTTAACAATGTTGATTGGAGTTTTTTTTTAATATGCAATTATAAGTAAAAAAGTAATAAAAAGTAATTTAAGCATTATTCTATTGATATTTTCCCATAAGTTTTCCCGTATCGGTGTGTCTAGGATCAGTATCGGGATGGATTGATGGTTGAAAACATCCGTTCGTTTGTTGACCACCATCTATTTTGCATGGTAACGCGCTATCGATTGAACTCACTCGCTTAAATGTATTTTTTTTTTGCTGTTGTTGCCTTTTATCGAGCGGCCTTTATCCGACTGCTGACACACCATATCCTTCCACTGGTCGTTTGTGATTTGTGCCTGCCTGTCCACGTGGGGAGGAAAAATCATTTGTTCCATTCGTAGCAACGACCTTTGAACGAGCCTCTCAGTCGGTGGGGTTTGTGTAAGGAAGTGGGCAACATAACCATACAAAAGTAATCATTATTGAGTCGTTGTATCATTTTTGTTTTGTAATTCCAATCATAACCTGGAAGCTTAACCTGTACCCAAGTCAAGTTTAAGGTTACGGCAAGGTCGGTTGTACATCTTTGCTCGTACATTCTTTGCAAGCCGTTTGGCTTGTTTGCGTCGCTGGGCGCGTTACTATGCGTTACACAAAGGGAGTGTGCAGTTGGCAGAGCACTTGTTGGAGAAAATCCATACTCTTCCCAGAGGAATGCGCACCAGAATGGACCTGTTGTTCGGTATTTTAATTACCAAAGAAATGACAGATCATGTCTCGCTGTCAGACCACTCCCGGTTGGGAAAATATGTGCGACCGTTAAGAAAATGCATCCCGACACCTATGTGGGGGGGGCACCAGCGATTGTATAAATCATGTCTCCCATCTTACACAGACCTCTTGCGCTCCAGCGTTCCAGGGTTTTCCCACCACAGGAATGCACCCGGCGGGAGGTGGGGTCAATGCATTTTCACTTTTATTACCAGGCTGCACCGCAGTGTACGATGGAGGCGCATGGTGGACATGTTTGCAACGGGAACATCGAAGATGACTGTGTTCCGATGGGTTTTGTGTAATGCGCAATTGAACACTTGTCGGTTAGGTGATGTCGTGTCATGAAATAAAAGGAAGAGAGAGAGAAAAAAAGGACGTGCGGACAAGATTAATGAGGAGTCACTTATGAAGTGAGCGGTATCGTCTGTTAATTAGCAACTCGAACGTTGACGACTTCAAAGCGAACCAGGGAAGCACGCCAGATTGAGCGTGTGTTGCATCACATCGCGGAGTTAAATATTGCATGCCTTGTCCTTCTTTTTGTTGCCATTAAAAACCCTTGCAGGGTGCGGAGTCTTTGTTCTCCGCGCTGGAGATCGTACTTAGGATCGTATGGATTTCCTTGACTTTTCGTCGTAGTTCACTGACGACACGCGCGCGTTCAGTAACCCTCCCTGCGCGTTCGAACATCTTGTAGCGATGCACTGCTCGGCATGTGGCATTGATGGAGAGCGGAACACGCGGTACGCAAGAGTGCAAATGCATTTTCGATTTCAACGGATGGCAATAAATTTGTGCGGTCGTAAATCACGGAACCACCGTGCGGGTTCCTTCGTGATGGAGTGTGGCGTTGAACAATCATGAAGAGATATCATCTTCAGCTAGCTAGCTTCCTCATTGCGGGTAGATGGCGATCGAACAAAACGATCGTATGAAGATCACTTTGAACGCCCGCTCGTGACTCGTAACATCTCCCGGGTTCGCTACTTTCATCACAAAGTCGGCTTTTCCTCGATCCGTGCAAAGTAAATCTAATCCGCTGTTCAAGGTTCCGAGGAAATGGCGACAATATTTCTGTACAAGCCGTGCGTATCATACTCTCCGCTAGGTATTGTGCACTAAGCAGAATCAAGAGGGTGGAAAAATATAAATATAGCATACGATTGCTACCCCGCTGAGCGATCTTTGCACTGGATGATCTTGATTCTTCCGAACACACAGCCCTGTACGATGGCGCATTGTTCGCTAGATGAAAAACGAAACGCAAAAAGAGCGTAATTACTGTCCGGTCGCTAGGTTCGAGGAAGCGACCAGCGAGGAACAGATGCAAATAAAAGGGAAAAAAGGAATCACAACCCCTAGGGCAGATGGTAGCGACAACGAACCGAGCGCAACCGTTGCAGCAAATGCGGCTAAACCGGTTCAAGATCGTTGGCGACGCAGCAAGTGGTCGTAGTGTCGGGAACAAGCGCAATCCGCATACGCACAACGGACGCAGCGGCATACACAGTGTCACACCTTTTGTTGACGGACATTCCACCAAAGCATGGTGGAAAGCAAACAAGGAAGCAGTGGGATCGAATTGAGAAATTTCATCTTCCTGCTCAAACCACGATCTTCCTTTCTTTCTTAACACCACCAGCAAGAAGAGACCCGTGTCGGCATTAACAAAACAATCGACCACATCGATCAAAACCACCGAGACAGAGACACCGATGTGTTGTCCTTCCTTTTGTGGTGTTGTTTTTCCAACGGTCCCGTCACAACCTGCCACGGCCACGAGACCGACGGGTGGGCGATTAACTGAAGCCGCTTGTGTACAAACAATGGCCGATCACCAGCGGGACTTATGATATTACAATAATAATAAACACTCCTCTTCTGTCCTGTCGCGCGCACGATCGAATGGATCATCTTCCGTTCTGGTGAAAGCATTCGAGCCACGAGGGAATCCGCGAAGGGGGTTGTTTATTTTGCACCCCGTTTTGGGTTTATTTTGCACAGTCAGCGCATGTTCTGGAGGCGATTGACTTGTCGTGGCGGCGCACAGATGATGTTGATGATTGGAGCAATTCAATTTGCAGTGTCAATGACAGGTTTGAAGTGTTTTAGAAGGAAGAATGCTGAAAGTACAATAATGGTTTTTTTTGTACGCTGGTATACAGTGTTGGTCAGTGAAATAAGACCATCCGTTACGGCAAAACAATTAAATTTAATCAAATATTATTGTAACCTAAGTTTACTTGACTCACATATTCATTCTTATGTTTACAGTTGATTGATCGCTCACTGATCACTTAAATAAGTGTTAAATTTAAACGGTTACAATCTGAGAATTCTTACAATACAGGTGTCGCTTGTACAATGTTACGCAGCGGAAGAAGATCGTTTTGTTTATTTGCGCTCCTAGCTACACTAACATTTCTGCTGACGCTCTTCTTGTTTAGTACCGCATGTTCACTACTCACGCGTTGCGTATACTTAACAATAAGTCCTTCAGAATTCAATCTAATAAAATTGGAATAATCATTTTAATCATTCAAATCATTCTAAATTTGTTGATGGACCACTAAACAACAAGTTCAAAACGAATGTCAATGATCACTTATAAACAGTGCATATGGTCAGTAGTTACCGGTAAAAAAATAGAGCTACGCGAGCACCTGATGCCTTAACTAGTGGAACAATTGAGGAAAGGCCAGGAATCTGGAATCTCTATTCTTTCCTCGCTAGGATTACTTCGCAGGGTAGACAAAGAATGATCAATTAAGTTAAAAAATGAGCAAAGAATTTTATCATTGGCTGATCGACGAATATGTTTGTTGTGGTTTTAGACTATAAGCTTATGAACAGTACGAATTCCTCAAAGCTGCTTATTTGTAACAAAATAACAAATGGTTGTATACAATTTCGGGTATTTATTTCCACTAAGAAAAATAGCAAAATGATCCCTCTGTCCCTCTGAACAATAAAATCGTAACGGAAAATATGGCGAGACCTAATTTCACTGACCACCACTGTCTACCATTCTCTCAAGATAACGTATCTAACTATCTTCGATAGGAGACGACACAGCAAACGAACCCATTCCCAGAAAGGATGCTAAAAACAAATACCACTTGGATAAAGCAACCAGCACATGTTCCGGTATTAGCAAACCGTATTAGGGAGCAATTTAGCAAGAAGTTCCCCGAGTTTCATCAGGGGGAACCCTGATCTACCCGTTGGCAGCTCTAGTTCGCTCTAAGCAAACTGTGCACATGATATCGTGTTTACGATAGCGATAACAATCACCGGCACTATAAGAAAGCCTTTCGCCCACTGCCAAGGCCACAGTAGTTGCACAGACCAGCGGAACGATGGCGCCAACCACGGCAAAGGTACTCTCCGTGCTGTTGCTATTAGCGATCGGTGGTGCGGAGTGTAATCCTTTTTTCGGCAATAATTATGTGCTGCCGCAAGGCGCACGACTCGCGAATGCCGCAAACGCGGTGGTACGCAATCTGGACGCGGCCCAAACGCAGGTTCGTGCGTATTTGGTCAATCCCACATCGTCGCGGTTTCTGAACGCTGGAGCTACGGCATTGCGAGAGTACGTCGGCAATACGACGCTGCTGATGGGACAGATGTTTCGCGAGGTGGCACAGGTTGCAGTGGATCGTGCTACAGCACCGGCCGTGGTCTTCACCAGGCTAACGCTCGCCGTACAAGGTGTGTCCGAGTGGAATCGCAACGTATCCCAATCGCTGGACGTGTTCAAGCAGGTGTTCAACTACGGGGACAATTCCAACACGGCCAGCTACATGGAGTCGTTGAGGAATTCGTTCGCCAAGAACGTACAGGAACTGTCGGAGGTGTTGGGGCGTTTGGGTGATGCAATTGTGCCGATTGCTGGACAACAACTGAACACGCAACAATTCTTGGAAGTAGCATCGGCGAACGGAACGCTCCAGCAGCTTCAGGATGTGGTGGAATCGGTCGTGCGTCTGTCGTCTGACTATACCGCGAGTGTAACCAAGCTAGTGGCAGCAGTTCGTACGGCCAACGACTTCCAGTCACGAGCGTACACGTTGCTGCGTACTAACCAGGCGTCGATCAACACCAATGTGGATCGTTACAGCAGTGCTTCGAACACATCCTTCTACCGTTTCCTAACCGCGGCCGATTCTCTGTTAACTCATCTGAAAGACACGAACGAAAGCTTCGTCTTCCGTTGGCCGCTTCTCTTCAGCCCGGCCGTGCAGGAGAAGCTTAATCTGCTCAACCAATCGATCGATCATCTGACCTGGAACTTGGTGCAGCGTACCGCTACCGTGGCTCAGAATTTACAGCGCACAAGCGCACTCTTCAAAGAGGGCGACAATCCACTGAGCTACGTGCGCGATGAAGCCGACCTGTACACGCGCGTCATGCTGGACGTTCTGTACGGTGAAAACTTCTGTGCCACCGGATTCCTGGCGTCGTTTAACGCTTTACCGGTACAGGTGACGGCGCTCGTAACCGGATGTCTAACTGAGCAGACGAACCTGGAGAGTCAAGGTGCGACGCAGCTCGTATCGCTAGCGACCAGTTTCCTGCGGCCGTACGTTACTGCCAACTACGGACGACTAAACATTTGTTTCCAGCAGCCGTTCGATAAGATGACGGAATGTTTGGAGAATGTAAGTCGTGCGCTTCGAGCCACCAGAATGAGTTTAGTACCCCGGACGACCATGTTTGTGTGATTTTTATTTTCAGATTGTTGAGACCATCGACTTCAGGGGAAAGTTCTTCCTGCTCGACCTAGCCAGCCAACTGTACTTCGAACAGGTACAACAGGAGCTTCCCTCCTGTAACGATCGCCTGCTGGAGTTTGTTCGGAACTCTGGACTTCGCGAGGCTTGCCAGATCCCGGGCAACGCCACGTAGACGTCGGTTAAGGGAAGGGAAAAACTAGCCAACGGAATCGAACTCTTTGCGTTTATTGAAGTGATAAGCAATTACTTCGTCCAACGATTACGATAGCGCGTCCGCTTCTTGCTGTAGATGCACATCTCTTGGATGTTGTGATAGTTCAGAAAGTATCCATTCTGAGCCACACAGGAGTTGAAGTTGTGCTGTATCTCACTGTCCACAAACGATTCCACCTGCTTGGCTGCATTGAATATTCTTCCATTAGCCCAGCTATTTTCGTATCCATTCTGTAAAAGTATAATAAAATAATGGCTTTTTTCGTTGGAAATTTGTAACCCTCGCAAGTGCGGCACGTTCTTACCAACTCCAAGCAGTAGTTAAGCTTCCGCGGTGCGTAACGGAAACAAATGTCAAACGCACCGTACGACGCATTGATCGCGCCCACCACGTACGTGTCGAGCAGTTGCGCGATGATCGCGAACGTTCTCTCCTCGCTTGCCGTCTGCTCCGCGAGGCACCCGTTCACGTGCGCCATCGTGAAGTTCGGGAAGGCCAGTATCTTCTCGATGTACGACTCGGTGCAGTCGTTCGCGAGCATCGGATCGGATGCAACCTGTACGGCGACCTGCGTCATGTAACCGATCGGGGCCACGATCGAGCCGCGCGATTTCCACTGCTCAATGTCGCGGTGCTTGTAGAGCTTCAGATTTTCGAAGTTGATGCGTACCTTCTGGATCGTGTTTTCGAGTGCCTTCTTCAGTGCGATAAAATAGCTGGTGGTCGATTTGGGAAAGGTGGCGGTGGGTAGTTTCTCCTTCAGCCGCCGATACATATCCTCCTCGTACGTGCGCAGATCATCCAGCGCCGTGACGATATCATCCACTAGCGCGAGCGACCCGTTCAGGTACGTGTCGATCGATTCGTTAAAACCCTGCTGAGCGGCTAGCGCACGTGCATTGGTTTCCACCGTCCACGCTTCCCCCTTCTCGATAACATCCGCGAGTCGAAGGACGTTCTCCTGGAGCTTGTCGGTCGCGGCGAAAATGTCATCCACCGCGACGCTCACGTCCCGCTGGTCGAACAGCGCTTCCGAGAGGCTGATCGACGCGATTCTCAGATCACTGTTTATCGAGCGCATCAGGTTGTGGTTGTACATGCTGTAGTCCAGATTTTGGAGCATCGAGATACTGTTTACCGAGTCGTATCCGTTCAGGTAGCGAATGGTTTCAATCAGCGCATGCTGCACCGATTCCAGCTCACGGCCAGCGAAGTCTTTAAACGTCGCCTCAAACCGGCTGGTCACATTGGCCACATACTCCTGCAGTCCGGTGCTGGCGAGCTGCAGATAGTCCACCGTCGGCACGCTCATCTTGAAACGCTCGATGGCGGCCCGTGCACTGGACACGTTATCAACGATGCCCATGGTTGTGTTTGTCACTTCCTCGTCATCTGCCAGCGGGTTGTTAGCAGCGCCGGATACAACCGATAAATTGTTCGCACTTAGTAACACCATCATTCCCACCGGCAGCAGCAAAGCGACGCCGTTACGATGCATTCCGTACGCCGTGTCGTGGAGTTGCTTCACGCACTTATTGAACCAACACCACCTACACCACCTGATTTGAAGCGGATCGAGCTACTTGGATGAGCTCCGGTACCGAACTGAATAGCAGCTCAGACCTAGGTTTGGCCGTAAGCCCTTCAACGCTCCCGTCGATACCATCATTACGCGCGTGAAATAAATGCGCTACGTAACAGGGCCTGGCGGAACGGGCGGTGTGATCCGGTGAGGTTTGCGGGACCAACGCCATTATAATCAGTAGCAATAATAACGACCAGCCCCACCATCCCCGCCCGAAACGCTAGACAATTCCTAATCATCGCATCAACACTTGGCAAGGGGAGAACATTCTGCTGGCCACAAGCGAGCACAAGGGATGGGCGTGGAGTCGCAGTATAGAAACAATAAAAAAAAAACGGCAATCTGTTTCGATGTTACAGCTCCGAAACGATACATTAGACACTTTTTTTGCGTTGCGTGCGGCAGTGTCAGCTGATATCTCTCCAATTATGGGAAATATTTATTTAAAGAAATTGAAATCTTCCGAAAACGATGCATCACTGCACTCGGGCGCTGAAGCTGACAGCTTCCGATCGTGCATCATCAGCACTGAAAGGGCGTAATTTTTCCACGCATGAATGGAAGACGGCGATCATCGCCGGGAATCGCGTGCATTAGAACACAATAGTTGATCATTGAGCGGGTGGTGGTAGAACCTCGAATGCGGTCAGCACACTAGCCCGGGCTGTGCATCCGGCATTGAGGTGACGGGGTTGGGGTTACCAAAGCGAGGTTCAACGCTGATGAAGGGCAAGCGAGCGCGCTCAAGGTTAGATGTGCACTTTATGCAAATTTTCCTACACAATCCGTATCGCGAGTACCATGCCGAAACGGGCATGGTGAAAATTGAAAGCAGAACCACTTTGTATCAGGTGGGGTTGAGACCGGCTAAACTGCTAAAGAGCATCAGAAGAGGTTAAACCAAGCCACAGATTCTTACCGGGGGTTTTGGCGGAATGTGATGGGATTGCGACATTGCGTTTGTCTTGTTAGTATGCAGCAAGTGGCATACGATATTGACGATTTTTATGCTACGTTACTGGTTACAGCTGCCGGACTGGGAAGTACCGGCAATAAAGCGGCAAGGCAGGAATATTGCGCGCATTTTAGGTGTGTGACGATTTCTGGGACTCCAAAAGAATGGGTGTGATTAAGCGGATGAACAATTTCCCAGCGAAAGAGTAATAAAACGGGCATGACTAAATGACTGCGCAAGAAGGAATATAAAATAGAAACTAAGAATTGGAATTCACTGCTATAGCTCATGAGCACTATTTAATGTGTGAGTTAAGGAAAGGAGTTTAAGAATTGTTAAAACAGCGCTGTAATTTGCAATTTGTTGTCATTTAGAAAAAAACGTATCAATATATTCAAACATTGTTTTAAAACATTCTAATAATGGAAAAAAATTGCAGCATTTACCCCGAAGATCGTGGATTAAATTTCGTTTGTCTGCCGATGGACTGTTCTTCTATCAGGTTAAAGTTTAAATCTTTGCAAGGTATTTTGCGAGGTATACATTTAAACAATGAAATGAGAAACAAAAAATAAATTGCTCCAAGAATTATAGTTATTCCAATAGAATATTATTTTTAAACTATGCTTACTTAATTGTTCGGACTGATGAATATTTAGTCATGTGTGTGTGAATGTGGGAGAGTGGTGTTGAGTAACTGGAGATGTAATAATTATTCCCATAGACTCATAGTTGACTCATGTAGGATTTCCCTCTCATGATAGTCTAATGAGTGCGTTCCCTTGCAAACCCTCATTGAGTCTCACCCCAGGAGTTAAGGAGGTCAATAAAGATAACAGAATATTTCGCTTTATAATTAATTAAAAATCTCTATTTATTAGAACATATTTGAGGAGCATGAATGAGACGGTCTGATAGTGTCGGAAAGTTGCAATTTTATCAGCCATGATCTAACACCACCGCAAATGACAGACCCCGGGTTCTAAGGCAAAATAAATATGAACAAGTCAATACGGCAGACATGGAATGATGCCATACATTGTTATGGCAGTAAATTGGAAAAGGTTAATGCTAGAAAAAAATACCGCGAAGTAATTGTTTTGATCAAATTGTTCCTTAAGTACAAAACAAATAAGTAACAATGTGTCAATGGTGTCCTGAGGAACGTAGAAGGCACTCTGACCCGAGATAGTGCCGAAACCTTTAGGGGTTATCGGGATGAGGTTTTAAAACACTGATAACAACTCTAACCTATATGAACACGATTCGTGCGAACTAGCGTGAACTGGTACGGAAAGTGCAGGGAAAGCAAAGAACGGAAAGGGGCGGCAAGCACATGATAAAGTAAGCACAAACCATACCTGCACCGTTGACATAACCCTCCATGCTGTGGTGATGCGAAATGTGTTCTACGTTTGCCTGATCACTTGAAGGATGAGTTTAATCAATTTGCAAACCGATCGTCGGGACGGGCCGAAGATGCACACACGCACACACGGGATCACGGGGAATCGGGTCGTGCTGCTGGGCACGTGAATGCACCACGGACGCTCGCACAACCACCAACACTTGACCGATTCTAATCAGCACAAATACACTAGCGAGCGAGGCGTCAACAATTAACTGCTCAAATACAACGGTAGCAACTATTGGTTGCGTAAGAAGTTTGTGGCGCGTTGGTGCTTGCGCGTAAATTGTTTACAAATAAAGTTTATCTTTCACACTTTGAGCGCGTCTCCCATCACATTAGGAAGTGTTACAGATATTGTTTTTCCTTTCCGAAACACACTTCCACAACGAGAACCATCGTAAGTTAAACAAAATGGTTGCAGCTTGATGATTGCACAACAAGATCACTAATCCTGGGAAAGAGAAAAAAAAACACACACACACGAATAACGACACGATTGATATGTTTGTTTCGCATGTTGCAGACTAATTTTTGAAGGGTTAAACAAAAAAAAACATCAATACAAGGCAAACAAAAAACTTTAAAACTGCGAAACTGCTTTACCAGTTTTGGTTGGGCAGATAACAAAGCAAGCAAACAACAAAATGCGCACTTCAAAACAACATCGAGCAAGCTTTGCGCACACACACACACACATACCAAACCACGTACGCCTACAGCATGCACACGCGTCCGGTGGAACAAAAACAAACCAATAAACATGGGAAAGGAGGGTGGCGAAAAAAAAAAAGACACGAAATAAGCTCGCTGGCACGACACGCAACGTAACGCAGCCAAAGGCAGTCGATCGAGCAAGTGGGAAACGTTTGCTTGGTTTGGAGGTTTGCAGAGGTATCGACGGGTCTTCGGGTATGGAAGGGAAACAGGTTTACCATCGAGACATGCCAGACAGTTCCAATCCATTGCCGGACGCACAACAAGACACAAAGGTAAACTTAAAAGAATTTAACAAGAGTATCGTTACTCCAAGAAGACCCGGAAAAGCAATCAGAAGAGAAAGGTACAACTGTTGGGACGTGCTGTGTGAAAAGATGCTAAATTTTTCTGTGGACACTGGAAGCGTAAACACGCACACAAACCACACACAATTGGAAGCACATTTGTTTCGTCTTGTTTTTTTTTTGGTCACATTTTCGCGTTCGCGTCCGCTCAATTTGCCACGAGCTCAATTTGCCGTTATCACTTGCAGCCGATTAACAGAAATAACTCACAGCTCCAAATTCAGCTTCCGGCGGACACTGGACGATGCCCGGCCCGGAATGGCACACAGCGAGGGCGACTTATCAAAAGCACAATCGGGCTCCGGCCATGCAATCGGAAACCGCACCACAAACACCGGCCGTCACTTAAAACTGCCGACGATGGGAATGAAATGTTGCACACGAGGACGAACCAGCCCAAAGCTGAACCGTTCCGATGCAGGATGAAGAACTGTCTGATCGTTTGAAATGGTGCGCTCCCGAAACAAACCGTTCCGCGCCTTGCGCTTGTGTGTTGTGGCGCGGATCGCTACCGCGCATCAACACAAGCGGACGGGGTGGAATGGGGGAGGGGAGGAAAACACACAACGCAACACCGCGACCGTCCCGTTCTCAACACTGTGCGAGATGTGCTTTGATACATCGCGCTGCAACCGTGTTCCGGAATCGAGCCGTTGACGACGCGATTCAAAGCCGCTCGAGCCGAGATCAAGCAAACCACCCTGTGTGTATGTGTGCGACAAGGGGGCGAGAGTGGGGGGTGCGAATTAAGGGTGAGACTGTGAGTGAGTGTGCGCGAAGCGTGATGAAGGGAACGACGATCGGGCGAACCCCGTTCCGGAATCGTTGTGACGTACGTGTGTGCGTGTGGGGATGGAATCGTCAACCACCCCACACGGTCCGTGATTGAAACCGGGGTGGATCGATTCGTCGGGGTGGTTAAATCTTTCCGTGCAGGTTTCACCAACACAAGCGGCCACCGAAAGCAACAACACAATCGCGATCATGCGGCTTCCGTCCAGCTGGTCCCGAAGATGCGTCTTGTTGTTTGTTACTTTATCTCGCCCACTGGAGAAAACTGATGCGTTGCGTTGCGATCGTCGATAGGTGAAGCGTTACGCATACACCCATAAGCGGAAGATCACGCCGCGAATGCGAAGCGCTCACACACATCGATCGCAACGATGCGTAGTCTGCTTCGAATGTGACGTTTCGTGTGTTGTTTTGTTGCGGTTGTTGTCCGTCTATCAGTGCGCCCCATCCACATTCTAACCTGCCCAAAAAAAAATCCGTTAGCGTCAACGCACAATCGTCACCGGTCGAGCGCGAGTCTCGTGAATGGGAAAATCCTTACGTTTGGGTTTTACCGGGCACACGACGACGCTGACTGCGAAACAGACCGGGAAGAGGACTGATTAAAAATAAAACGATATCAATGGCGACATCGAGTGGAAGGGCAAGGCAACGCATAGCTTGCCCATTTACACTTCCCCTACGATGAGTGCACTTATGCTCTGGCCGCTCACTCGCTAACCTGTTGTGTGTCGTTTTGTAGTTGTTGTGGGCAATTAATTGAGATCCTCGGCGTACTGCAAAACCGGTCACTGTATAAAAAACGTCTGTGACCGACGTCGACTAGAAGGGAGAACGTATACGCGCGCATAGCTAAACCGGTTTTGCCCTCTGGTAGGTGTTTCTGGGCATTTCCCATGGTTTTTGGACACAACACACGCCATAACGATAAGGGTTTATGATGATGCGTGAATGGGCCAGGATGGGGTTTTAAGGGAAAGTTTGCGTTTGCGGGAAAATTGTGTCACTGACCGATCAGACTGACCCGGGACCCGGGAAGGGTGTGTTTAGAATTGGTTTTACCCCCAAGCATGTATGTTGGTGCGGTAAGGGTAGGAAATGAGTTTCGACTTATGCGAGCATCGAAAGCGAAAGGTGGGAAATTCAGACAGTGAGAAAAAGAGTGTTATAGAGGAGGAAGACCAGGATCAGGGTAGGTTTTTTGTTTTGCTCTTTCGAACACTATCACGAGCGATAGGGCAAATTAATTGCATGCTAATTAATTATTTGTTTACTTTCGACCACTGCTAATTTCGTTGAACGATCTGCACAATGCAGCACGATGACTGCGTGAGTCATCATGAGATGACCTACTAACCGAAATGTTGATGGGGGAGTGTCTTTGCTGCCCAATATTGGAAGGAGAGGAAGCTCTGAATAGAGCACAGGAGATGCATTTTGAAGGCTGCGGTTCGACTGTAAATTAGTATGTTTAATTTATTGGACATTGGAAGGTTGACAGAACTATTTTTTTAAACGAAGAATTCTAAACGAAATTAATTGCTGTTGCTCTCATCTTAGACATCTCTTCTCCCTGTTCTTCCTAGCTGTTCTGAGTACAATGTTATTGATATTGGTTAGTTTCAAAAGATTCAGACATTTAATGTCAAGTTTTATCTTTTTTGTTATTAATAAACATTCAAGTCGTAATTATACAATTCATTATATTAATATTTAACTTTTTAATAGAATCAATCATGATAATGATTTACAAGGTTACTACTTGATTGTTCGTGAGGTAGAATGGGCAAGCCCGGTAATGTATTTGATAGTGCCGTCGGTTCCACAGGACGGGACCGGTTCAAAATCCCATCCAGACCAATTCCACGAACGCGGCACTAACAATCCAGCTCATGGCTCAATAAAGTTAATCGAAGCCTGAGATAGCTGACTCAGACTTCTTGAACTTGTAGTGCCACGAAAGAAAAAAAGAAGGCAGATACATAAATATAAATGACCCTTCACTCAGTTGTCGATCTGCGACTAACTGATTTACCCACTAAACGAATGTTATTGGGTATATGGGTGCTGGGTGTGATCCAGTTGAGATACCCCGGAAAGAAGTTTTTTGTTAAGTGGTGCGAAGTGGTGAGATTCCAAAACATCAATAATAATTGATTAAGCTGGATCAAACATGGCCTCTAATTAATTCCGGCTTGATAAGTTGTCTGGTTCTGAACTTAAAGATCACATTCTAAAACTCACACGCATTTATTAATTTTTCCAACTTCCAACACCACGATCAATTGACACTAGAAGTGGCCTCGTTCCACGCAAATCAATTCCACGAGTCGCCAACATATTCGCGGGTAGTGTCTGGCAGCTGTTATGAAATTCCTTCCCGAGCCACTACAAGTCTGCCACGATCGAGAGTTGCCCGTTAGCACGAAGACACCTTCAGCTCGTCCCAGATAGACACACGGAAAAATGCCTTGTGGCATAGTCCCACGGTGTGAATAAGTAAAGTCAACCGGGGAGTTCGGGAGGAGGGCAGCATTGATGGGAGTTGGTGTAACCACCCGAAACGGAAGTGATGATTCATTCGATCAGCCCCTGGAGTGAGGTTCGGGTGGGGTGGTTCGGCATTTATTGCATTGGTTTATTTTGTTGTGCTCACGATCATGAGTGGTCGTTCGAGGTGGAATTGAAGAAGGGAGCGAGAGAGCTCATAAGGTGAATGGTGGTCAGTGATAAATACATAAACAATGGGCAGGCAATCGACGGGGAGCAAAGTTTAAGCGAATTTGTGACGGTTTTATCGTGCTGGGTTAATTCATATAACTGAAGAATTACAAAGAAATAACGCAAAAAAAAAAACAATCACTTACCGCCCAAAATGCCAAGTGATGAGTGAAGAAACCAAAGCACACCAAAGTTCGTTTGCTTTGTCCGTGCACTCTGTTTATGGTGGTGAAGATTAATGAAACTTCGGTAAGCTAACAGCGATATACACACTGCACTGCACTCGGCACGCACTCAGCCACTGTCTCTAAACAAACGGTCGATAACACACGGTACTATGGTGCCCGGTAAGGACTACCGAACTGCGAAAGCTGTTCCGAACCTGCTCCTTCCTGCACTGGTTCCACACCCTTGGCCCTGTTAACGAAGAGAGAAAGAAGAAACGAAAAAAGACACACGAAAATCTTAGAAAGCGAACTGACCTTCGACGTGGTGCGTCAATAAATGTCGGTAATAATACGGTAAAACCTGCCCACTACACCCGGCCACGGGAAATGAGAGTACAAATCAGCGATAAGAACCAATATGTCCACTGGTAGTCCGGCCCTACACGCTACCGGCCGCTGTTGATAACTGTGGCTCGAGAGCAGCGAAGCCGCTTCTAATGCACGGAACGCGAAAAGATAAGATACTCGAAGGGTTTTGCGAGCACCTTGCGAGCGGAGCCCAGGTGCTGGACGTTGTAACGCCTACCGTCAGTGGCCGCAGGTGGGCTTTTTTGTTTGTTTGTTGATTGTTTCTGTTTTGTGTGGTGCACGCGGGAAAGTACAACAGAACGGTTCCCATAAGGAACGCGTTGCGTCGGGTGCATCAGTCAGCAAACAACAACAAAGCTTGTGCGATTCGTTCGCATTTGTTGGTGGGAAAAATAGCCTGGGGAGTAGCAAAAAAACCCTACATCTCGATCGAATAATCGGCACTGGCTAATTGTTTTGACAGATGATCCTGCGTGTCGCCGTTTCGACACACGGCGATCGCTCACGCATCTTAATCGACCGTGAATACCTAACCTGTAAAATGACGCCGTACCGAATAGCGATGATTGGACGATAAATGCAGATGAGCAGGAGATGTTTTTTTATTCTTTGTTCAGACCCAATCCAACACTTACGCACCGAAAACAAACACTGTACACGCGACCAGTTTTATCTGTCAAACGATTGCACACACTTCTATCGCAATTCAATCGAAAACACACTTCTTCCTTGCACTTGGCCTGACAGCGGATGACGATAATACGCCTTGTAGGAGATCCTCTCCGGTTGACGACTGCAAAGCTTCTGAGCCGCCGTACGCGTTGGTTGGCTGGTTGGAAAACTGGTGTAGTCCTTGCCGGCCGGTTCGGAAAATGTGGGTTGGAAAAGCTGGTGGTGGTTACGCACACCAACGAGAACACACTACTCGGTAAGGCCAGCCAACGGGTTCGGAGCAGTCTCGCGCGCGCGTTTACTCGTCCGAGTCACAATTTACACTCGCGCGCGTGTCCACAGACGACGAAAGGGCCGTACCACAACACCATGGTACACACATATCGGCGCTAGGCGGCGGTTGCGTTGTTACTAACACCGATTGCGAATACTACTAGCGCACCACCACTACTGTGCGGATGCTGAAGCCCGTACCGATCTGGAGCTCACCGTTCGGTGACTGTTTCTGTTCGTAGTAGTAACATAGTCACGAGCGGAATATCCGCGTTTTGCACAGCTTGCTGCCTTCTGCGTGCACAAAAAGACGTTCGCTCTTTGCCGTGCGATGGACAGAGAGCGTACGAGGGGTCTTCGCAGTAGCGCTGTTTCGTTATCCATTGGGAACGTCCGACGACCAACACTGATGTGCTATACACACTTTATGATGTCATCATATGTTGGCGGCCAGTTCCTTTCGAACAGTGGGATGCACACGAGTTGTGACAAACACGTTTAATAAAATCTAATTTTTTAAATAAAATTCTTGAATTGCTTTTGGGAGTAGAGTTTTGTTTTTACTATTAGCACCTTTATTTAAACAAACTTTTTTTATTTTTTCGTAGTGGAATTATACCATCAACAGAACCACTGTTTACACGCATTTTGCCTACCGACACAGTCACAAAACCATCGTCCGGCACGCGTAATACGTTGGCTACTTAGATTCCCATTAGAGAGACGCGGGAAAGCTAATGGTCGATGATGGTCTCCGGTCGCCGTATGGCGGTGTACACGTAAACATGTGTGGCGCTTGCGTATCAACACTTCAAAATTAAATCAACATTCATTCGCCACGCTACCTGTTCATCGGCCGCATATTTGCGGGCCCTGGGGCTCGATCCGGAAAATCCCGACCGGGTTAGACCCTATCGATGATTCTTTCCTCTATCCACTCTACGCTACCCGCAGAGTTAGGGTGGGTTTGGTAATTGAGACGTGTTTGATTTGGTGGTCGAAAAGCCAACAAAAAGAGGAAATGTAAATGAAGAAGAATGAAAGTGGACTGATTATGATAGTCCCGTTTGCATGCGTTTCTTTAATTGTAACAACTTCTGCTTAGCATTTTTGGAGAAAAAGCTCAACAATATGAAATTAGTTGCCAGTAAGCGTAGTATTTTATGATGATCTGAATCAAATGAAGGGTAAAAAGATACATTTTATGCGCCTAAATGTGCTAGTAACCGGAGATGAATGAGTCACCGAGTGATGGTTTGGGATAGACAATGTTTACTTAGATTGGTGAATCATCGTTGCTGTAGGTCGAATATCTATTTACTGCCAAAGAGTGAAAGGGAGTTTAATTTAAAAAAAAGGTCGGTAATACTTCCAACACGAACTGGAGCGATTAAATTACTTAACCAGAGCATGTATAATAATTTCCAATCAGCACCAGAGCTAGAATTGATCCACATGGGAAACGATACTTTTTAGTTTAGTGTACGTCTGTTAGTCATACATCAACGGTAAGGACATGGCGTCAGCGAGTTACTGTCGGTGAAATGTCGCGCCAGGACGACTCCTTACTACCGAGGAGTCACCTGAAACCAAACAAATGCGTGAGGTGCCCATTAGTCGCCAGCATTTAATACTCTAACTTATGTCCAAGCGGTAGAATTTATGTTGCACCGGAATTCCTTCCTGCGGAATTGCTCTCAACTCCCACGCTTATCACGTTCGATTATGCTGCCGGATGACTCATCGCCAAGGAACCACAACGCTTTAAGGTAACGATTCCTTCGTTGCGAATACTTACCGAAAAGTTCCAACTTTAATACGATATGAGCTGAGCGGCACATTGACATCATACTGGCTCTTGATTGGCTGATGCCCTTGAAGCGTGTTTCATAGAATGTGATTTTGTGTTTTGCATGCGTAAAGAACGCGCAAGTCCGAGCATACACCAACACAGACGCTTCATTCATGCTTTGTACCGTACGACGACAGCAACGACGAAAGGCGTGCGCGCGTGTTGGTGTGTGCACGTGTGCGAGGTGTGCTGGGCAGTGCAAGGGCAGAGCATGTCCTGGCAGACCAGGGTTGGCAGGCGAAAGTGTACATAATCCTTGTGGATGGATTCTAGGAATTTTGTGTTCTGACTAACAGACCTGGTCCGCTGGTCCGCACAGTTGGAATGGGAGGCAGGCTTCGTTCTGTAATGCAAAGCTGATTCACGCAAACCGGTGAAGCTTTTCCAACAGCACGGGTAAGTGAGATTTTTCAACTCCATTTTCTTCGCATCTGTATGTGTGTGGGGGGCTTGGTAAGTTGCCGGTAATTAGGTACATTTTCCAATCGATTTCTTGTCATGCTTTAATCATCAGATTGACGGTGAAATGCACGTGGGTAGATTATGCATCCTGTGCACTGTACCAGGGGTTTTCCGACAGCCACACTGCGACGTCCTTCGATGGGAAACTGTGGAAAATAAAACCAATTTTCTGCTGCTGCAAGTTTCTGGAAAGCCTTTTCCTGGAACTGAAACATTTGGCAATGGGAGGAATATTTTGGCACAGGACAAGATGTTTGCGTTCCCCGTATTGGATGCCCATCGTGGCCGCATGTTAAGTGTTGCTTGGTATTTTATTGATTTTACATAGAATTATCGCGTGACATTGAACTTGAAACGCCGTTTAGAGTGGGATTTTCCCGCGGGCAGATACGGTTCTTGTTGCTATAGCATATTTCATAGTGGGGTCACAAGTTTCGTAGAATTTCGTGATTTATGCAATTGTTTGTGCACTGAAATTATGTTTCATTTCCAAGGCTCTACCAAGGAGTAAGCGCAATTCTTGGAAACGTTCAAAATTCTACAATTTACTTGAAATGCAAGTCGAGCTAAGTTGAAGTGTGTGAAACTGTATGTGGGAAAGGATAAGATAGACTGGCGAAAGAAATGAAAGGTTTAAAAGAATATTACATAAAATGAAACTCAAACTCTAAAAATGCAAGACTGACAATCCAGCAAGTCAAAGAATGCCAGTAATGGCAGGCCTACTCCTCTTGAGGTTGTTGTGCCACTAGAGAAGAAGCAGAAGGATCGATTATCAACTCTAATAAACCTCTACGCCAGGTGTGTCAAACTCATTTCATAAGACTTTTCTCAGTTACAAAATAAGTTAAGGTTACAAAAAAACAATTCATTTTGTTGCTATTCCACTAAGATGGCCATAAGTCCTAACATATGGTCTACATATGTTGAATGTTTAAAATCAATTTGTTTTATTTTCCTGATCATTTTATAGAACATGTTTTAATGTTTGATTTGCAAACGTTTGTTTTGTACAACGTCAGCTGTATTTGCTTTTTTGTTCACACGTAAATTAAAGATTTATATCCTTCAAGTTCTTGCTGTGTAATATATTGTTTAACAGAACGTGGAAAAAGTTATGATTCTGCAATAAAAAAATCCTCACAACTTCATCCGATTTAATCAGATTACTTACTTCTGACTGACTACTTCTATACTCTATGCTATCTACTAATATTTTCCATACAATATGTTCTTTTATCTACTAAAGATACATAGTAAAGTACCTACTTTTGTCTATTTAGACACTTAATGCATATTTAATAAGCTTCAATTTTTAATTTTACTTTTTTGTTGTTTGATGAAGCTTTTTACATTGAATAACCAATTAAAAAAACTATTACTATTTATTGCTAACAATTAAACGACGTGATATTAGTAATGAATTTTATCCGCAATTGAATAGAGGCACCCTGTAACATGGCTGAAATCGTGCCGAAATATTTCATGAGTGAAATGAAATGTTTCAATGTAAAATTGAAATATTACATCACACGTGGCTGGCCGTTCGATTCAAACCGCATGAAAGTGATAAACGTTTTGAACATGTGATATTTTCAAAGCTACATCAAACAAGATCAAACACAAAAAGCTTGTTATTTTAACTGCAAGACAGTGTACGCATCAAGAACAGAAAAAAAAACAAGTAAGTCAAGTGATTCCTAAGACATTTCGATCTTATAACGTTTTGTTTTTGAATGATTTTGATCACTTATTCTTTTTCAAACTAATTAATTAATTTCCTGAAACTAAGGCGTATTTTGGGGTCTAAAATTAAACCATGCCAAAACCTTCGACTCCCTCGTTAATGGCGACCATGAGTGCATTCACAAACAAGCAGAGTTGGTTGAAACTGGAATATTAACGAATGATTAGTATTAGTATTAGTATATAGTTAGTATTAGTCATCGTTCCAAATTTAGTTAGTTTAAACGATGGACATGAAAGTTCGTTTTAGCTGTGAAATTTTGTGGTCACTCAGCTGGTTCGTTTGAATTTCTTCGTTTGACGGTACGAAACGTTAAAATACATGTGATATATGTTCACAGAAGGATGAAATGAAACACAGAAGTTAGCCCATAATCTTGGTTTCTAATCCGTTCGATTATACACTAATGTTTATTGCATTCCCTCATGCGAAACAGTGCACGGTAACACCTTATTTGTTTCCCTAGCGAGTGACACCTAAAAGAGATTGCGTTCATCTAACAATGTTTAGCATTTGTTCTTGTTTACTATTCAATTCCGTTCTCTCTCTCTCTCTTTCTCTCTCTCTCAAAAAACACCATACCAATCGATCGATCACGCACTGGATAGCGCACCAAAAACGGTCGGTATTTTATTGCTTAACCGCGACGGTCACACGATGGCCAATCGGAAAAATCATCATTTTTTTTCGTCGCAGTCGCAGTGCAACTGACCAAAACATTGCATCTCCCATCTCCTACCCGCAAATGGCTAAGCGCACCGGTGGCAAATTGTGTGTGTTTTTTTTTGGTTTGTGTGTTGTTGTCGTTTTTTGTTTTGTTTTGTTTTTTCTAATGGCGAGCTGCTTGCTGCATGCTGGCGTCTGGTGTTAGGTTTACAAATAAACGGATTCGGCAATTGGAAAATCTCACTTCCGATCACGTGTACCATCGCAGTTGGTAATTCGAGTAATTTGGAAGTAATTTCTCTGCGGGGTTTTATACGACGGTGTTTGTAAATTTTTGTTTACTTATTTACTCCTCGATACGCCTCACGTTCAATATGGTAACGAAAAGATCTTTCGAAAATGTTCCCATCGATCGGACCACCGTCTGCTCAATATTATTATGCTTACTAGTAGGCCCTACTTGTGTTGTTATTTGTGTAGTGTTTGCTTTATATAAGTTATTGGGTTCGTTTACGTAGGTTATACATTTAACGGCTAAATTTTGAACTCGAATTAAAAGCTTTGTATGTGTTCCACCATCCACTGCATCCTGCTGACATACCCTGACAAACGGGCCATCACACTTTATCTAGTGGATCTCCCGTGACCAGGAGCCAAACGAGTATTTGATAATTATTATGACAAACAATTTACTGACAATTTTATTTAATCATCAATGGTAGCGCGTTTCGTTTTGATATCGCTCTTACTCGTACTGACTGGAGTCGAAATACGGTTCATGGAAAAGATTTATCCTTCTTATCATTGTCAAACGATCAATTTCACGAAGGATTTATTTTTGGCCCATCTTCTCCCTTCGCCAAGGGCGTTAAATTTCTAAATATTAGAATTTTGGAGCATTGTTCGTGTTCCGTTTGGTAGTCTAGAAGTTGGTTCACGTTGGCGTTGCAATTAGCTTTTCTTAAGTATCACAGAATCAGCAGTTTTGCTTGTATTCGGTACCAGTGTTCGGTTCGACCATTTCGGGGGAAAATGTTGCGGACTGTGTTGGGATGCTTAAGATGGCCTTAGCTGTGTTCGAATGCAGAACAATACTCAATGGCTGCTGACGGGATCACTGGTGTGACACAAACACACGGATATGGAATGATGATGTTCAAGTATAGATTAATGCCACCCTGCACTACGCTACTGGCTCCGGCTAAATACTGCTCGCAACGCAACGACTAAGCACAGCACAAGCATCGAACGGACACGTATGGTGCGAACTTTGCAACGAGGCCCCTAATGGAAGCGCACACCAGGAGAGATGTGCTGGTTTTCATATGCTCTACAATCGTAACAAACGAACGCTACTGAACGTTTAACTGGTGTCTAAGCATGTGTTTTGTCCTCTTGCTCTCTTTTCAAACTTCCCCAAACCAATTTCCCGAAAGTACAATTACAGAAAGTATTTGGCACAGAACAGTATGGGATTGTGGAGATTGTGTATCGTAGTACCGGAACAATTATCCTGAAGATCTTCACTAAAACTGAACTACACACAGGAATGTAGGAGTAGGAGAGACAAATACAACCAAACCACTGGGAATATTTGGCACCTTAGAGACAATGATTACAGAACGGTGCCAGTTCTGATGTACCCATCGGAAAAGCGTAATGCATCCGTGCTTAGACCATGCCAAAACCTTCGGTTCCCTCACTGATGGCGAACATGAGAGCCTTCTCAAACTGCTCGTAGCCTTCGTAGTCCGGCAAGCAGAGTTGGTTGAAGCTGAAATATTCAAGTGAGATTAGTGAGGCTAGTACGCTGGCTCGCTTTTATTTGCTGCCTACCAAGTGTGAGCCGTTGGAAGATTACCAAATGTGGGAGCTGCAGTGATTTGAAACCTGGGATTCAACTCCTAGAAATTAATGAAATGAAATGTTCGGATTATTCTCCACTTTGGGTTATCTCAGATAGTGTCGTCTTACCTGAAAGCCTCCTGGAGGTAACTGAGAACAGCCAGTAGTAAACTGCAGTAGACGCGCCATCTCGGTTTGGGAAAAGTTACCGACAGCTGCCCAGAACCAACCAAGCACTCGTCGAAATTCAGCCGAACCTCCGTTTACGATATGGTTCGCCCGGAAGTCAGCGATAGAGTACTCTCCCGTACCGCAAAGAAGTAACTGCGAAAGGAATTATGTTATGGTCAACAGTCAACCTCGCAAAGCCTCACGAAAGCCTCACCTCCAATTCATTTTCGTCAAAAATGCTCAACAAATTATCGGGAATGATGCCATTCAATCCCTTCAGGAAGCTGTCAATTTCCTCACGTACATTGTTGCACAGACGCTGCTGTGCCAGCGCATCCAGGTACTGGTTCTTGGTAGCATTGGTAACCCGCACCTTGGCCCCGTTCGGTATCAGTTCGATCGTCTTCTGCAGCTGTCCACTTTGATCGTACACCTCTTCCACGAAGTAGAGCTCCAAATTGTCGCTAGTGTCCAGATCCGTGTCGAGTATGTACTTGATCTTCGAAAGGTACAGATCCGGGTCGTCTTGCTCGAAGTACTTGTAGTGCACTCGGAGCCCGATCAACTGTGCCAGAAACGAGCGTGAGAAACGTGCCCGTACAAGTTGTCGGTATGTCCCACCGAGAGCCGATTCGTACAGACATTTGCCGACGACTTTGCCCGCAAACTCGAAGTGCTTCAGCTTCAGATGCGGTGGACGGTTCGGGTTCGGATGAACCAGTGCCTGTCGCTTGTCGTGGAATGTACAGAAGAGACCACCACGGGGGTCAAATAGCGCACTGCATACCAGCTCGAACCACTCGCGTCTTAAGCCACCCCAATCGATTCCTGAAAGGAAGAATACATTGCGTTTAGTATTGTGAAGAGTTTGAAGTATGTCCTACAGGCAACTAACCTTGTTCTCCCTGGAATGTAACCTCAAAGTTACCGCACCAATCGGAAACTGAAAAGTTTTTAGTTGCCTTCATGCTTGACTCCAGAATTTTGTCCCGCTGCACCTTCAGCGATAGCTTCTCGTGGTAATAGTTGGAATGGAATTTACGTACCTGCAAAGTGACGTAAACGTAGAGAAAAAAAACACTAACATAAGCACGCAGGATCTGCTTGTATGGGGTTGCGTACAAGTCGCACTTCATGATAGAAGAAGTCTTGCTTGTCTTTGAACGTTTCCGAGCCGCCGATATTCTTCAGCAGGAAGTGTGTGAACGTGGCCGCGATGACGTTACGCTCCTTGGAAGCCAACTCGATCTTTGGTTGGCAGCCATCGTCAATGATGAAGATCGCACCGTGGCTGTTGTTCATTTGTATGGTTGATGGTGGAAGAAAATGGAACTAGAATACAGAGTTGTACCAGATCATTAGCTGACTTGTGTTTTATGTACTCATATTTCTACTGATACTCACTTTAGTGGAAGGACAGAGACGAAACGTTGCAATACGCTTGGGAATGATTTTAAGGATCATCTCCTTAATGGTGACTTGCTTCGGTCCAACATAACAAAGCACTTTGCGGGGCTTGGTCCACCGTTGCTGGCCGTAGATGCTAAACAGCTTGGCCTCATAGCAGATGTTGTGTTTGCGCGAGGCAATATTCTTGTGCACGAGCGTTGTATCGCTGCTGCTCAGCACAATGATGTCGAAGTCTCCGTTCGGGATCGGTTGAGTTTCATAGCTTACCACAGCCCGGAGGCACACTGGCTCGGGAAACAGAGCCGTAAGACTAATGCGTGCGTTTACCTTATCGTACGAGAAGCTGACCGCACTTCCAAACTTATCACTATGGTTACCGTAGAGATCGAAGATGTCGATGCTGTAACCCTTGATCGGATCACAGTCCATCTCAAACTGGCACGTATTGCCATGCTCATCCCGAGGCTCTATGTGCAGGAAGGTGGGCGCACCGGCACAGCATACCACCGTGCTGGCCGGACGGATCAGTCTCGACCGGCGCGCATCCATCGGTCCCGGAGCGAACGTCTTCAGGAAGGGACTGCCAGCGATATGGCTGGACCCGATCAGTACCGATATCTTGTACTGGCCGGCCGTGCGCACCGTAAACTTCACCTTCGCTATGTTGGCATTGTTGGGATCGGTCGGCGAGCCGAGCTCACTGATCGTCACTATCTTGCGCGTACCCTCGGTAACCTCGACGAAAAACTGATCCGTATCACAGATGGGATAGGCCTGGCCGTTGCGCTGGTGGAACCGCACGGTAAAGCACATCGTGCCGCCGACCCGTGCTGGGTCGGTCCAGTCCCAGTGCACCTTACAGTTCGCCGGCAGCAGATACTTCCCGGTCACGTACTGCAGCAGCGAGTGGCGTGCTTCCGGTGCGAGCGAAGGCTGTGTCATGGCGGCCAGCGTAACCAAACCGGCCACCGAAACCGACACGACAAGCATACCACCCCACGTCCAGGCATCCTGATGCTGGCTCGACTTCACAACCGTAGACCACAGGTCGGCTTTTAAGGCTTCCAGGTTGGCTTTGGAGGTTGGCAGTTTTTGGCGCGCGCTCGACCAGATGGGCCAGTCCTTGCCAAGGATTTGGCTCGCCCGGGAATCTTCCAACCAGTACACATCTTCCAGTGCCGTAACCTCGATGGCAACCAACCTGCAACGATGACCGTTTATTAACGGGGGTTTCGTTTAATGCTGCCAATGTCCGGGTGGTAAACGTACCTGGAATAATGATGCTGCAGTCGATGCTCCTTAAGCCACTCGCGAAGTATTAATTTCTGTTGTAGATTCAAGGCAGCTCGCTGAAGACGCTGTTCATCTCCTGGTGGTAGCTCCGGCAGGCGCTCTGGATCTCCGCAGCTCGAGAGCGTCGAGATACCTGCAAGTAGGGCATTGAAAATGTACAGCGCATTATTAATCACCGGATAAAACCATTTTAAATGTTATTCACGAAACACAGAGCTCGCGTAACTCAATATTTTGTAGGAAAAAACAAATCCACAGTATATTAGTTCCAGAAATAAATTTCCACTCTGAATGCGGGCATACCGTTCGAAAGTTGTAGAAATTCGCCGTAAAGTATGCAATCCACATGGCATAGTGATGTTTATAGCATCAGATTAGCAGTTGCCTTGCTACCATTAGCTGGCTGGGTGTTTCAGAAACATCAACAAATTAAGCTAAATGGCAAAATCGCAATGCATGCCAGCATTCCGCAGTCATATGGCAATATTGCGCAGTTCGAACGCAGGACGCGTGTAGGGACCTTCGGTGGTGTGTGTTTGCGTAGGCGTACCCCTAAACCCGTCTCTAGCGCATTCCATTCCAGGCCAGGTTTTGTTGTGTCGATATCGGCCGGGTCGTGCTATCTCGATGTCGGAAGTGCGTGTTGCGGGTTGAACCCGTAGCAAAGGGTAATGGGAAACGCTAACGCGCGTAATGGAACCGGCGCACAATGTTTCGCTTGGTGCATTCCCGCCGGACCGATGCACATGAGCGTGTTTTATGGGTATTACGAAATTTAATTTACGCAAATGAAGCCGTTTCCTTCGCGCGACCGGGGGTGGTGGCGAGTTGCATGCACGTTTGCAATGCAGTAGCAGTCAGCAGTCGGCAAGGCAACCTTTGTACAGGTTGGCTGCCGGTGCATCCCGGGCGGAGCGAAGCAAGTGGTGAATAAAATTTAATTTTATTTTTATTGCCATCCACACAATCACACACACACACACACGTAGGGAAACGTTTCATTTGCAGTGAGACGGAAATGGTCGGAAAGTAATAATGGCACCATGGGTCCAAAAATTGAACGATTGTTTATGTCCTCCTTCCGCGCTGCCCACAATCTCCGCCCCGGCCCCGGATGTTTCCGGGTTCCCGTGACACCGTGTGCACATATTAGATGCATAAAAGCTTAAAATATGAATTGAAATGGTACACATATCGCGAATAATGGCTAGGGTACGATTTGATTGGAGTACACGCGCAAAGCGAAGCGACTCGCCACTTACTGGCGCGCGTGCAGTGAACGCTTTATTGTGAAACTTTGTAGCAGTAACAGGGCGGTATTATGAGCACACGTACGGAATGTGTGTAATGTTGGTTAAACTATTATTTCCCACCATATGGTGCCCCGAAACCGGTACGCCAAGGACACACTCGGGTTGCCCGGAGTGAAGACGTTTTCGATTTTCTGTGTGTGGTTTTTTTTTGTACGTTAGATACAAAAGACACCCGGTCTTCGGTATCACGTACCGGGGTTCGCATCGATTTCACCGAATCGTTTCGAAGCAATCGAAGCACAGACACTCGAACCAAACACACCAAACCACTGCATTTATTGCCCGATCGATGCGCACCGTGTAGCGGCAAAGTGGTCCAAGTGGTGGCGCGCTACTTGGAAATGGTTTCAAATTTCCGATCCATTTTTCCGCCAACGCTTTTCTCCGATCGGGGCTGGGGCGGGAGGGTCGGTTAATGGTTTGGACCTGCGGGAATACTTAGGCAAAGGTTATCATTTATGTGGAGGACACCCAAGGGTGCCCGTACGCCGCACGTCGATCAGACCGAAAGCCGGCCAGTGATTGAACGCCGAGTCGATAGACCCTTTATTTACTCGCGGTAATGTTTTTACCGAAGGCAGTAAAAGAGGGAAAAATCAAGCAAAGAGATAGTATTTTTCACTACACACAAAAAAAAACACACGGTGAACGATTGTTTCCCGTTTTTTTTTTGGGATCGTTATGCGAAAATACAGACCATGCCGCACATAACATATTCATGGACAGGCAGGCAGAAAAGTTGTTCATACCGCCAGCAATTCGATTTGGATCCCATTTCGCAACGGGCAACGGCACCCGTTTGATGGATTTCTTTGCATTAATGATACTTCCTTTCGAACAAGGCGAATGTTAAGCGAGCTGCAAAAAGCTGCTACAATCGAGTCGCATACTGCAATTCAATAATGAAATGCTCCGTTTATTAAGTTTGCTTCGTTTTGCATACCTAACGACGACTAAACCATTGCAAAGTGGAACTTATTTCATCACAAAAAAAAGGTAAAACCGGCCGGTTCGGATGATGTCGAAGGTTATTGGTGGAAAAACAAAAAACTTTTTAATTAAACTTGCCCCTTACCTGGGCTGGTTTCTCTCGCGGGGCATCTTTAGCTTGCTTTTGGGGCAAACTTTTTATGACAAACAGCAGAAGCAGCAGCACCAACAACAACAACAGCAAAAAACCGTGGGGGGAAAATTCGATTTCCTTCCTAGACGCAGACGCGTTTTGCATTAGCTTTCACCATTAGCATGGAAATGGGAAAACCTAATGACGGTGGTGGATATTGTGATACCGGGAGATCTGACGGCACCGAATGACATCTTCGTGACTTGTGGACACCATTTGGCCGGGGCCGTGTAGCAACCGGCCACGTCCCGCCACCGGAATGCCGGACCGGGTTGCGTGCCGCTGGGAATGTTTTATAAGCAATCGTTTACATCGTTACTCACGGGTCCAAACAGTACGTGTTGAATTGCGAAATGAAGCGCGTGTGGAATGTTGGGTATTAAAATCCAAACTACCGAACACCTGATGGGAATACGGATACACGGGTAATGATGGTGCTTTTGCGTCCCGTTTTTGCTTGGTACGTTGATTTTACACTCCGCCGAGTAATGTCACGTCGCTCAATTACAAACACTTTGCGCGAAGGACTTTGCCGCCCACCATTAACAGTGGTAATCGTGATCTTGCCCGTGTCCCGATGTCAGTGTCAAGGTTACATATTTGTTTTTGGTTATCTTGAGAAATCGTTTCTTTGGAGTAGCACGAAACTTTTGAACCACAGCCAAACGGAGCCAAATGTAATGGACAATGTGATTGGGTAGGGAAATTCCCCATGGGCAGTATCGGGCGAACGGGCTAATCTTTCGATCGAAGGCATAGTCTAAATCGACACACCTGTATGCACATTTGTCACGCAACAATATCTCCCTATCCGGGGGGGGCTGAGGGCATTCCGTCCCATTTTCGGGTTATTGGTGGTGCGCCATGTTGGCAGCGATAGTAATGGCCATCGATTTATGACCCAACCCGGTATAAAATGGGGCAAAAGGAAACCGGATGCTTCCGGAACCATCGGGGCAGAACAACAAGTGCCTCGTAAAGAACGTATTGCTCAACGTTTCTTTTCAATCGAAGGGTTATTCTTGGGCGAGAAATAAAAGCAATGGCATAAAGCGTTACCTCGCCGTTAAGGAGCGCTACAGAAATATTGGCGAAAGGCCTCATTATGTGGTGGGTTGAATTGTTGTTCGAAGACAGGGACACGCAAGGAAAACTTCCTTTAAGCCATTCGTTGCATGTTGGACAATATGGGTTTGAACCACTCACGCAATGCATCAACATTCCTTCGCACGATTACGGGACCGATGAAACGCCGGCACAAACTATGATATAAAGACTAAAGGTAACGATGGGGCACGAATCTAGAATTTGTGGCTTAAAATAAGTCTCGTACCGTTCGGCGGGGGTTTACGATTTGTCCGGTGAAAAGAACGACCGAGGGCTAATGGCGTGGCGGATTGAAATGAAAACCGTAAGTGCAACATCACGCTGAACGTGAAGTAACGCCAGTTTCCAAACAGATACCTTCCCAACGGGTTTTGCACCCTGGTTTGTTTGGAGGTCATGAGGGTGAACGGTTATACCGAGCGAGTAGCAGCAAACGGCGCTAACGATCGCATTCAATGCAACTGGGATTGTTGGCCGCATCGGGCGGCGTCATGTCAAGGATGCACCGGGCGAGTGAAATGCTGCACCAACTATGCACACCGGCGCAAAGGTAAACGAGCGCACGAAAGTGCAAGGTGTTTAATTCGCTCCGAGCGCTGGAAGCCATACAGTTCGGGTTGACTTCGCGGGACGCGCCGGCATGGCGGGTGCAAGCAGGACGGTTTGGGTATGATTAATTTCAATCAGATTTTCATTCGCGTTCTCTGCGCCCACCCCGCCATCGGGTTGCAACAAATCCGACTTGATTGACGTTGGATTTTCACGAAGTTGCACGGTGGCATGGTGAAGTGTTTTTGCTGGGAGTTCTTTATGCATTAAGTATCGACCATTTGCTATGCTTTGCCGTAAGGATTTATTTCAAATGGAGAGCATTGGAAGGAAATGTGCATTGACAGGGAAAATAATGGAAATATCAGTAAGTGTTGTAGTGAGTAAGTGTAATCTAAAAATATAGTTCGATATGTGACGATACATTGCAATAAAATCAGAAATTGATGAGGTTTACATGTCTGGGATATGAAATTATAATCCAAATTGCATGAAACTTTGTAATCCTTCTAGAAATGACCCAACATGAGGGACTAGAACAGTATTGTTATTTGGCAATCTTCGGAACTCGAGATATCTTTTTTTTCGAGTGCTTTTTCTTTGTTTTCTTCAAAATTTATTCACAAATATATTCTTAAGTTTGTCTTCAAATGCTTTATTACAAATTGACTCAATATTAATTTGATTTAATTTATTTGATTTCAATGTTTGATTTGATAAGATGCTCTTTTTCCGAATCGATTTTTATCTAAATTTACACACTACAAAACACAACACAATCGAACAAAGTTGATCTACGATGTGATTCTGCCACTAAAGGCATTCTTTGGTAGAAATAGGTAGAAATCCGCGGTTAAAAAGTGTTACATTCATATACTTTATGTATGGTGGAATTTTATTGACTTAAAATACTTTGAGTGGAGCGACTCGGCTGTGTATCTAAAAGCATCATCGTTTCCACGCGACATGGGCGGCATAAAATCCTCTCCGGACTGATCTCCCAAGCAAAGAATCAAATATTCTAGCTAAGGTTTAACAAAGTCAAAAAAGATCAGAAAGTGGCAAGCTCTTGCTGATGTAGTGACACTGTAAAAGCAGAATATACTTTGAGTAGAACCACTCATCTAGATCTGGCCTGGTAATTCTACTCTATATTTTATATTTGAATAAAATGGAAGAACTACATTTTAGAGGCATTTTCTTCAACGTATCGATGTAATGTGAACAGTTTTGGGAATGGATGTCAATATCATTTTGAGAGTAGCCAAAAACTTTTGACAGGAGAGTAGGTACTGTATATCCCTCATCAATGTCTTTAGTTGTATTACGAATTTTAATCTAATATCTTCATAATTGGGCTCTGCGTCTTCCTCGATAAGTTTTGTGAGGAATATCCTTCTATGGTTGGCGGATATCATCAATCTACAGATTACTTTAAAGCTTGTGATGAAAAGGAGATTTACCCTTCGAAGATTTACACTAGAGGTTGTCGCCTTCATAAAAAAATATCATGGGAAGGAGTAGATGTTATTTTGGTCTGATCAGGCCTTGACCTATAATGCTAAGCAGATGTATGTAGTACTGAAAGATCGCCAACTCTTCTCACTATTCTTCAAATTCGCTGGAGAGAATTTTTTTGAGCTTAAACCCAAGGATCTGCCCCAATAGTTTCGCAACCTGAATTGCGTAATACCTTCTGCCCGAAGCGTCGACACTTGTCGCAAGCGAACTCCAACGTCTTCCCGTCCCGTCTATTTGCACCTTTGCTAATCCATTTCACACTTGATATTTTGACAGCGCTGTTTGGTGCTTGTAAAGCTTCAATTATTCCGTTTAATGGTACAGCTAACCTTGTTCTGGCGAAACGGAAGCTTGGCCAACCGCCATTGATCGATGGTGTCGATAGGGTGTTGAGCAAACGCCTTTTAGTCGCTCGTCCCGAGGTGTGCTTTTTGGCAGGAGCTCAAAATCCATATGAAACATTTACCACCGACCAGCGCTTGAACAGATGCAACCATCAGCCTCCGTCAGCTTTGCTGCTGGCAGGCCGACGTGATTGGGTAATGTTGGGATGAAAAGATGGATAAACAAACCGGGGGGAAAAAAATGGAACACCCCAGTTACGCCCCTGTTACGTGGTTTAGAGCGGACGGATTTTCTGCCAGCCGAAAGCTTGTCTTTCACACACAAAATATGTACTTCAACCGACCGAGCTCGTCTGCCAGGTTGGTTTGTTTGTGAATATTTTACAAACCCGATTCGCCGACGGTTGTATCGATGGTCTACCCACATCGGGCCGGGATCCGTTGCACTAATCTTACCCATTGCAGTGGCTTTTTTTTTTAAAAAAGGATGCTTTTGGTTGACTGCCAATCGAGCGAAACGAATTGAAGACTTTTGCCGCACCAGCGATACGAAACAAGATAGGCCAAAATGAAATAAAGTAAAAAAAAAAAAACCCGACAAGAACTGCTGTATTTGGCTGCGGTTCCTGTCGGGAAGTCACCGGGAAGTAAAAGCATCGATCGTGGTCGTTTTGATGTTTCTGCTCCCAATGCGGCACCGGGGATGATAGTGTGCCGTGGGAGTTGAATGCAGGTTTTGCAGGTGGGTCGATCGGTTCGGATAAAATCAATCAGGCAAGCGTTAGAAGTGAAGGCCAACTCAAACACAATTGGTACGCTATGTTATCAATTTGCTTCCTTTCAATTGTTTCAAACAAGTTTACAGAAGGAATGTATTTACATCTGCACCTGAGTTGAAACTTTCCAACTTGGCCGAGATAGTCCAGGGAGAGAGAGAGCGAGAGGGGATGGGTCACTTGATAAATATTTGAGCTGCATGTGAAACAACGTAACGGGGAGCGATGCGTGACATCACGCCACTCGCAAAGTGATAACGAGAAAGCTTCTATTAGCATCTGAAAATAGCGTTGTTATTATTGTCACCCAACAGCCCAGTACTATCAGCTGGGAGCGTAATCATGAAGCACTGTTGATATATCCCCATTGAAGCTTCTTTTGACTGCAATGCGGAAAATGCGGCTGATAAAACCCATGCCGGATCGGCCATCGATAGTGCCGGGCCACACAAATTATATTATTGTGCAATCATTTAAATTGGTATGGTGCGAAACATTAAAAAAGGATAGCACTTTCTTTGCTGTCCCCTTGCTTTCGTATGCACATTTGATTATGGGCCCATCTTTATTCCACATCGCACCGGGAGGGGGTGTTGTGGATCTGGACCCAGTCGGCCCTATTACCAACACAAACATACACACCCGATCGTATGAAACACTCGATGCTTAATTAAGCGGCCTTCTACTATTTGCATAAATACATCTGCCTCCCCGTTTGGGAGGGAATTCGATACGATGCGAACTGCGGTGGTCCTGCCATGCCAGCCAAAAGATTATGACAGACAAGAGTGTGTGTCGGTATTTTTATATGTTGGTTAGTATTCGGTGCTTTTCGGATAGGATAGGATGGGGCACCCTGCACGAAGGTTTCGTGAATATGTATGCCCGTAGTATGGGTCCCTCGAGGCGTCAAATGGCCCTTTGTGGTTGGTGGTTTGTTGACGAGATCCGTGGCTTGTGACGGTGGACGATTGCCAGTGACACTGTTTTTGTTTTTTCGTTACCATAAAAACGCTTCTGCTCGTAAAGTGAAGAGAGCTAATAACGTATCTTATCTAATGCATATAAATCGAATAGTTTTGGGGTGGTGGAATATCGTTTTTTTGTGTGTCTGTATGTTCGTTGGGAGCAAAAAAAAAAAAAACAAATGAAACCTTTAACCTTTTTTTCTCCTCTGGACAATCGATCGCGCCTCCTCTCGCATCCTGTGCGCAGTGGGAAATGGTTCCGCTTTTTTTTTATGGTTCCAGATGAGTTGAGGCGAAACAGCACGAAAGTAAATAAGCATTGAGCAAAGCACAAAACCAGCACAACATGCGCACATAAACCGAGTTCGTCGCCACCGTGGCTAGACGGCCAGCGCGAGCTTCTTAGCGGAGAAAACCGTTCGATCAAAGGGTGGCAGGCGACACAAGAAAATGGTGGGAGTGTGGCACAACCGAACGGACATTAACTGCGAGCTTTATCATGGCAGTTGGGTGACAATTTACCGTTTCGGGGAAGGGATAAACAAAATATCAATTCCGCCATTTGCGAAACTTCACCGCAACGAAATGTTGACAAATGCGTGGCTCGGGCGGGAAAAACAAAACACACGACCGAAAACATAATAAAATGCCCGTAATGTGTACGGTTTTGGTTTTGTTTTATGTAGGGATTTTGGGGGAAAATGCCCGAAAATGTGGAACGCTGTTTCGTTTTGCTTCAAACAAACATCAAACTTTGTTTTATTACGCCTCGGGAGCCATTCTGTCTGCCAATGAAGAGCGACCTGCGCGAGTCCTGATGGTCCTCCATTTTGTTGCTATTGTTTGTTCCTCAAAATCGATACTACACAACACAAGTGTACCGCGAGCTTTACGCAAGCAAAAAAAAAAAACAAGACACTTTGCTGAAGACGTCACACAGTGAAGCTAATAAATCGATATGATTACGATTTGATGTATGTCGTACGGCTGATGGCCACTTTAAGCATGGCACAAGCAAACGATTAAAGCTTGCTGTGGTGCGGTTTTTTGTTTGTTTCAGTTGCTGCACAATTTAATTTAATTGTAATTTAATCCCCTGAAACCAGAACCGTTTTGTAATGAAGGCTAATGTGCTACAAGGCAGGTGTGACGCCCGGTGTTAAAAACAGGAAAATTGAAATTAATATGTACCCGATGATGGGGACATTTTTCATCATTATTTGAGCGTTTCGATACACCCCGGGGCGGTGCCATGCGTGCCAAAGCATCATTCCGTTTAATGACTTCGGTATTTAAGTGGTATGACATTTGAATTGATGAACTTGCTGGTGAGGCGCTTTTTGTTGTTGTTGTTGTGCCTAACCAATTTCCTCTCCCAGAAAACTCCACCGTTGAAAGAATGCTTAACCGGCATGGCCTGAAGGTATTGAAGGAATAGTGGCAAAAAAATAAATCCATCCTCCCGTGGAGGGTGATTGTACATTTCCACCAATTAGAGTAATTTGAATAATTCACTTCCTGCATCAATTTCTTCATCGTCATGCCCAAGGGTACATTCGTACATTTGGCTCTGTTTCTCGCTTTCTCCGTGCGAAAAACCAGAGGCTCACTCACATTACCTTTCCTTCCAGCGGATGCAAATCATTAAACCTCGCCCGTAACAATAGCACACATTCTCGGGCGCGAAAGGCCCGGGCATCGTAGTGTAAGGCAGTGCAATGGCTTTGCGTGTGGTGTAAATGGGGTTTCTTTTACCTCGATGGTACCCAATGCAACACAAAAAATGGATCATTCCCAACGCCGGTTGTGAGTGGCACGTCGTTTTTCTCTCTCTGTCTCTCATTTCTTTGCATCACTCCCCATCACCTTCAAAGACTTGTTGAGCCATTGAGCTTTTCTTTGATTTTTCGAGCCTTATTTCTTTAATTTGGTTGGCGTGAAAATAAACAAAGCTTAATTTCATCAACAACCGTCCGTACGCCCGTGTTCGCACCGTGTGCTCTGGTTTTTTTTTTGCTGTTGCGGTGCCACCTCTTGATCAGCTTCTTTCAGAAGGAAGGTATACGGCACAGGTTGGATAAAGATTATTTGTTTATTCATCAACACCTCACTGGAAAAGCGTGGCGTGAGTGGCGAGGTGGCGAAACCAACTCGGTCGTGGATGGAGACGCCTGGTGAGTGATGAATTTTTTGTGATTTTCGTACCATTTTCGGCACGTGGCACGTCGGTGGCCGTTAGGGACGGGTAAGGGGAGAACCACACCCTCCCCATCAGGCTCGTTATTAATACGGCATGAATCATAAATGTGAGTACGCTGGCGGCGACTGTTGTAAGAATGTCTGACTGGGGATGTTGGCGCGTTTTTTTTTCTTTGTTTGCTCCCTGCGATAAAAAAAACGGGGCGCGAAAGCCATTACGTATGTGGACATTATATGTCCCCCTCTCCCACCAAAAGTGCTTATGAGTGTGGTCGGGCTTGGAAAGGGATGATACAGCAGGAAACAAAATGGGATAGTGCTGAAAAATTAAATTTGAGACCCAATTCATCGATGTGGACAGAGAGAGGGAGAGCGAGAGTACGGGTGGAAAATTGAATTTTCTTTCCATTGTGTAACTCGTGGGCAGGTGAACCCGCAAGCACGAAATGCCATAGGAAGGTTCTCGGCACAGTAAACTTACACCGCGTGTGTGTGTGTGTGGCTACAAGCAGACCAAAAGCCCATTGGTCCGTGGCGGTGAATAATTAATAGAGACAGAGTTGACCGATATTCATTACAGGCTTTATATAGCGGACATGCAGTAGCGTGGACATAGCCGACCTGTGCCCTTTACAGGCAACGCTGTAACGTCCTTTGGTCGCACAAGGCCTTACCGTTTGAAGCATGTTCTGTTCTTTTTTTATCGCTGCTCAATCCGGAAGCTTGGAATGAGTTAAAAAATGAGCTCTATCGAAGCGGTGGGAAGGAACGCCGCATAGGTATAGAAACAAGCGGGGTTTCGTTGGCTGGAAGGAAGAATCATTCCGTGAGCATAATCCATTTGCCAGACTAGCGAGAAGGCGCAATGATAATGGGCCCGGAAGGAAACAAATGCGCCACAAAGTCTGGCCAAGCTAATGGAGCCCCCGGTGAAGCAGCACTCGCCCTGCCTGTGTGACCTATGGGATGGTGGGTCTGAGCGGTGGTTATGCTGAAGGTCATTTTGTGATAATCAAAACCAACCTTGGCACTTGGAAGTTGGAAGTGTAAAGCGGAAGTGGAAAAGTGTTGCGAGCGATAGATAGAGATAGCGATAGAGAGCAAGCAAAATGTTGCAAGGAGGCAGTTTTGCTCGGGCATGTAGTTTATCAAGGAGCATATTTTATTCTTATCGCGTTCTTCTCCAATACTTGGCCAGTCTGTTCAATCGAATGATTGCATAACTTAGAGAGTGGTTTTGCTGATGTGGGGAAGATTTCTTGCGATCGTAGCAGGAAGGTTTCCAGTTTTATTTTTTGAGCCGGTAAGGAGAATAAAAATCTGACTGAGATTCTTTCACAGCGAGCCAAAACATTCGTGACGGAAAAGCAGAATCCGTTCGTCTGTGCAACAAAACAAAAAACCCCGGAAAAGCTTGCTTCTAAAAGCGAAAGAGCGAGAACGGATTATTGATCGTTCCGTTCGGCCCATAAAGTGAACCACCGGCGGGAAAAGCAACATTTGAGCGGATAAACAAAAACAAAGAAGAAAAAAAAAGCATTTCCCATCTTCCTAACGAACGGAACGCTTCCTATCCAAAGGTGTCAAAAGCGCTTTGGCAAAGAAACACGTGAAGACTGTTTATGCAAAATTTATGTCCCAAATTTGTTTATGCTTGATTTCTTTTGTCGAAAACATTCGCTAGCGTGTTGCGGAGGTTGCTCGTTCGGGCGGTAAGCACCCGGCCACCACATCCCATCCACCGACCGCACGGCACGCAGTATCGCAATAAATTTTATTAGTCCAAATATCGTGCTTCTTTCGCTGAAATGGCGATGGCCGAGGAAAAGGAACGAAACCGGGAAACCTAAATTCCGTAGAGTACCCACTGTGGATTGGGATGATTTATGGTCCGAACTATTTCATACCCCTGATTGTGGTGGACAGGTTCGCGTGATTCGTATTCGCCAGTCCCCGTGAGTTGGGATGGGGAAAGAATAAGCGCCCTGTCACACACAGGACGCGAGAAACTTGATTGTGCGCATCCTGGGTAGCTCAATAAGTGGCGAGCTGCAGTCTTTCAGTTTTTTCTTTCTGGGGCAAGTTTGTGTTGAAGTACGAAACACACGATAAATATTGCGGTAAAAAACACACATCATACGTAGTGACCATCTGGTTCCACGTTGAAGATACACGGTGAGTTTGTAGTGTTTCCGGGTTTGGAAGAAAACAGAACGATCGATTTATTTAGTTTTTGGCAGTTGCACCGAGCTGTAGGATCGTTTTCAGTTGAACCTCTTTTTAATGGAGATATAGAATTAGAAAAAAAAAATCCTTTCCTCAAGCACTCAGCATGATTTTTGGCCACTCACAAAGAAAATATCCAAGTTCGCCCTGAAGTATGCAATCTGCATGACAAAACTCCTTTTTCATGTCTTCATTTGAATACATTTGTAACTTAAGTGATACCATTGTCAGCTGATCTGGATTTATGAAACTGATAAGAGGACTAAACAAAGCATATAATTGTTTTATTATTCTCAAACAAACGATAACAAGCTTCACATTGTCATGCAATTCGTAATTTTGGAATGAAGCGCAGCCCGAAAAGAAGACTCCACTCCTCGTATCTTTATAGCACCACTGTAAACGCGCTATAATGTGTGGCCTACAAACAAAACCAGAAATATCTCAGTTTCAAAATTAGCATCCGGCCATAATAATGCCCGTCCCGGCACGGTGTGCAATTTTCGTCATACTGTATGCTTTATTGCCCGGTAGGTACCTTAAATACGGTGCACCAGATAGTGCTGGCAGAGCGTTCATTTTTCTATTGCTCTTATCAGACGGTTTGAATCTCGCTGACAGTGACACTGCATTTTTTTGCGGGTAGCGCAAAAAAAAAAAATCCAGCAAAATGAAAAACCCACATGATAAAAAGCTGGCACCAGCCCGGTAAATAGTGAAACAGTGCTTATCCAAACGAAGTACTCATACAAGATCGTTAAATGATGAACGGTAACAAAAAGCAAAGTATACTTCACGTACGTGTAACATCGTCACTAGACGAAGTGTGTCGCTAGTGGCCTCCGCACCATTTTCATAAAACCCAAACAAAGTGCAATTAAACATGAATAGGAAAGGACGGCTAACTAGAGCCAAACGAGCGCCGGATGTTAAAGGATGCCTCCCTGTCGTGCCAATTTTCATGCGACCACCCGTGGTGGGATTTAAACCACCATCCACATGGCAGGTGGACCTTTTTCCAATTATCTCTACATGTCGAGTTCCGAGTCTCTCTAATAGTGTAACTCCGGCACCACGGTACGGTGTACACGGTGTACTCGTTTGCATGTTGCCGAGGCGTTGGACAAAAAGCGAGCAATCTGCACCGCTCCATTCGGTCGAGGTAAGCAAAAGGACACTCTATTAGCCTGTGAAAAGCGGTCCCTACCATAACTGGAAGCGATAAAAAATAGGTGTCCAAGCGACGAGTGTGCTTGCTTGGGAAGGAAACTCTCCGTCACCCGAGCAGGATATGGGAATATGTAAAACAGGACTCGTGCCCGTTGGTCGTCGTTCGTCGTTTAGCTGGGGAACAGGACTGACGGATTACCTTTTGCTTTGCAAATGGTGGCTGGCAAACTGCGGCAGCTGGTTGGCCCAATTCAAACGCGAGTGGATAAAAGATTATCGCAATTTGTTTGGAACATCCTCATTCCAGCAGGATGAGTGCGCATACAACCGACAGTACCTGAGCAGTGATAGGTGGCAGGTGCTATCAACGTGTTTCCATTTTTCAATTAAACCAAACCCATCCGGGTGGAGTAAGTGCTTATATAAATCAAAGACAGGCGATCCTCGCGAAGGTTGTTCCTCCCAGAAGATCATCCGAGTTCATGTCACAAAAGAAGGAGTTAAAAAAGAAAGGAAATGAAAAGTGCAAACAAATCACACTACAAGGTACAAACCAGTAAATAAATACCAATAAATTCCCCATGCTTTGGTAAATAAACAATCCACAACGGTAGGGATCTGTGCACCGCTTATGCGTAGGTACAGGCGTGTTTCATAACGCATCGTTTCGCTGGATGTTTACAAAATTAATCGCATCAGTTTTGCTGCCTTTACTGCCGATCGGACGCAGTGTACGATGTGTGGAAAGATTCAGTAACACATGACTCATAAGCGACTGCCGGGCATTGGGTGTTGGGTATTGCTATTAAACAGTAATTTGCTGCTCGTTTGCAGTGAACTGTGTTTGATCTTTGATCATTCGTGTCTGTGTGTGTAGTAGAGCGTTAGCAAACCATGTTTGCTTCAAGTGTGTAGAGAAACTTAAAAGAATAGGATTTGGTGGGACTGTCCTGGTGTTAGTTATTATGAGCTTCTAGAGCTTCAAAGAACCAAGATGTGAACGAAAAAGGAAGTGTTATCCTCACGGAAAATAAGCTATGAACCATTTTTATTCTTAGAAATACCTAGTAAATAAAGATGGTCTGATTACTACATCGTCCTGATTCTACCGATTCGTGCACTATTTGCTAATATTTGGGACGCAGTGCTGTATGGCACATGCCTCAAGTACAACTGAAATATCAACAATATCTTGAATTTTATAGAAATATTTTTATGAATCAGTAATAACGTACAGTTATTATTTAAAATTTTTTAGCAAGTTTGGCATAGGATGGATCATTTTTGATGAAGAGCCACATGAAAAGTAACATGGAGCTGAATGCGGCTCGCGAGTTCTTCTTTGTCATCCACTGCCATAGAGCATATGGTTAAAAGGATAAATTTGTTCTTTTGGTTGCAATACTCCTGAAAAACACATTGTTCATTGCTTTAGGCGTTCTGCTGACACTGTTCAAAGTTTAACGCCTAAGTGGACAAATACACTGTAGAATAACTAATAAGACCAGAACGTTGAGGCACCAGAACACAAGGTAGTAAATGATAAATTTAACAGCAAATACCTACCAGACGAAGCTGACACCGAATGACGGATGTTGGTAAAGGCAATCGAGTTGATTTCCGACTCCGGAGCCCACATGTTGTACATTGGCTTGGGTGCGTTCCTTTCGCACCAGCTATCACACGTAGACAACTCTCACATACGCAAAAACGCCAACGTTTCGAACGAATAATGTACGGTTTTATCACACGCGAACGGTTTGGGTTGTTCGGTCACGCGCCAAAATACAAGGTGTAGTATAAATGTACTCTCTCTCTCTCTCTAACCCTCCTTTGTGCCTTCAGCTAAACCATCCGTTGGCGACGCTGACTTATCGCATATTATTGGCATGTAAGGACTCAAATATGGCACGCTAGCCACGCTTTCTATTGCTCCCGGGGCAACAATGCACTGTTGATTAAAGCTTTCGATTGCGACACGACCACCGACCGCACGCGGTGGATGGTCTGACGATGGCGCTGTGGACAATACGCAGCTAGGCACCTTGACATTGTCCAACGCATTCGTGACGGCGACGGGCCTCGGTAACAGCGAGTGTAGAATGCGCTTTCTCGCACCCTGCCCAATGTTGGTTCACTCTTATCACACTGCGAATGGGATGGGGGGGGTGTTGATATTCGGCTTAAGCCAATGCTGCTGTGTAAGTCTTTTTTTTCGTTTTGACCTGGGCCTGATTACTCAGCCCACCCGAAGTGGTTTGTTCGATTTTGCTGACGGAATGGCCCTTTGCGCTTCGTTCCGGTAAAATTGGGCGGTTGAGTGGTTGGTATTGTTTGAACACTTTTGTTTCCAAGCGGTAGTGGCCCGCCGTACTTGGTGTGTTTGTTTTGAATTGACAGTTTAGCTTTCTTTGTTGGGTTGTTGATTTAGAGCTAGGTGCTAGAATAATGAGATTGGGGATTTGGGGCACGTTTTAGACATTGCGCCGAGGAAGTAATTCAAACATATGGCGTAGGGCACACTCTTTCGGAGCATATGTAGATGGTGAGTAAAGAAAGTCACTATCATTCGGGCAAATTTATGATATTTGTTATGATAAAATGTGAGCAAAGGAATAACTAACGAACATAATTAAACATCCAACATAAAACATCGTGAAATGAAGCAAAACAAATAAGCTGTTTGTCTGTGTAGTGTATTGAGACGCCTGAAAGTATGTAATGACTAATTTAAAAATGTCTATGTCACAGTCAACCCCTGCATCACACCAGACAGACCAGTCAAAGTCAAGCCAACGACGAGAATATGGAGGATGAAGGACGGCACAAGACCTGTCAGCAATATCGATCGATAAGATCGATATTTGTCTGATGGTATAAGTATCGTTATCACCCAAGATTCAGGTTAAAACAGGACCACTCTATTGGATGAGCGAATGAAAACTATACTACAGATTGAATTACCAACTGCTTCAACCAATTCGATCTGACTGTTCTTTATTAAAAAAACTCCCATCATAACGAGTACTTCTTTTAAAGAGTTTTTCACCTAACGATCAAGTTTCAAAGTTCTAAATTTCGCATGAAGAGCTTCTAGGTTTCAGGAATTATTTTTTTTGACACTGTTATGTGCCGAAATTGAAACATTGAATCAAATTGCGAGCTGATAAGGATTGATCAAACGCTCTAGATCAATGATCAGAATAAGGGCATTAGGTATAGGCATAGGTATTAATAATAATAATATAGAAGAGCTTTTAATGAAGCAAATCGAAGAATCCCCTCGCATCTCTCGAAGAACTTTTGGAGTTCCTGATGCAAAGGACAAAGGTTCAGCAGGATGTTGAACCATACCTCAATCTCCTGTAGATATTCTAAAGGTGTTACAAATATGGATTATTGTTTCCTCATTGTTACCTAATATCATTCTGACACACTGCTTATTGAGTAAGCAGTCTGTCGGTTTACAATTAATTAGTTCACTTTTCAAACAAAGTGTATGGACAACAACATTAAAACGGATTAAGCTCGTTATAAGAGGGTTGACCGTACTGTGTAAACTTCAGATAATATTTCTTGTTGTGTTCTCCTTTTTTTGAAACCAATTTCCAAACTCGCCATCAACGTAATAACCTCGTTTGCTTATCTCGCGGAGCAGTGAAAGTGCTTCCTTCTTTCAATACAGTAAACGGATCTATAGCGCACTAAGGTACAGCTAAATATACACCGAGCAAAGGAATGAGTCACGGTAATTACATTTTTAAATGCCATTAACCAAAACACACTGTTTCGAGTGTTCGCAAAAAAAAAACATCCAACCCTGGAACGAAGGTTAAGCACACTGGCACCTAACCTTTCCAAGCATCCGAACAGATCGCTTTCCGTGCATTGTGTAATGCAGGTTTTCTGATGTGTCGTTGGCAGCGGTTCAACATCGGTTTCATTTTCGGCGAGAATAAACGCCGGAATGGAAAACACGTGTTGAAGTGGCAGCTTGTTATCATAGTGCGGTGATTTATGGGCAAACTTAAAATGCTTTCAAGTGAATGTTGAACCACAGCGGGCGAACTTTCTGCAGGTTGAGCCGGTTTGTCGAGCGCGCACAAGTAAACCGATTTCAATCTGTACCCTGGTGCGGACAAAATTGATTGAATTTATACAAGACAAACGAAACCTAAAATGGCAATGGTTCGGGAGATGGGGATGATTTTGGGTAAAGCTTATCAGTCCCTTCCCTGCGTGGAACTGATTTGTTCCTGTCAAATGAGATGGAAGCGCCATCAACAAGGGCGCGGTAAATGAGATGGAAAGCAAGTGCTGTCATTAGCGAATGAAAAAGGAACTGCTGACGAAGTCATTTGGAGAATGAAATTTGCAAAACAGTTGCAAAAAAAAAAACAACGAACTAGAAGGAAAAAATGTCAAATAAAAGTAACGTCCGCTGCTCAAGGCCATGGCATTGGATTACCCTTCGGTTGATAAGTGGATAATGGATGGGGAGACAAGAAAAAGGAAACCTTTACACTGTAAAATGGAAATGGAGTTATTACAATGTTGGCATGATTAAACAAATCGTTTACACTTCGTGTTTTTTTTATTCAATTTTCTAACACGTTTTAAAAACAGTTTGTTCCAATTCTTTTGCGCGTGTCATCTTTGCTAATTTCGGAACAAAACAATCAGCGTTAAAACATTTTCAATAAAAAAAAAAACTCACTGTAAAGCGCGACTTTCGAGATGCTGTCGAATGTTTACACAGTGACAAACCTTCATTTTTAAAAACTAAACAAAAAAACGGTAGAACAGCGCTCCGAACAACCAACAATCGCATTCGTCGGCCTCCGTATAATGTGCGGATATTGGTGCGGTAGTTTGACGAATTGACGAAAGGACCGTTGGCACTTGATTGACAGCTGCGAGTGCCTCGGGGTAAACTAGGCGACCAGCAAAGCAGGCCAGGATAAAGAAGTGTTATCGAATGTTGCAGGAAAGGATAGGTTTTTGGCACGCGTGAATGTTGCCAACGGGTTCCGGCGTATAAACATTCAACAAACGCGTGACTTCGTTGGCCGTGCGTGGAGGTGATTTTTTTTTTGTTTGCCGGTCCCTTGCACGAAAAAGATCATCGCGGCTGGTACGGGCGGGATTGGCCTCTAACGTTCAATCAAAGTCCGTCAACGGGGTAGAAAAGTTGTGAACGGGCAAAAAAACACGGCATGTGATGTGTGTGCGTGGAAAACAAATAAACTAAATGGTCGCATCTGATGTGCGGAGAGAGGGCAAAGATTTTCCACGGTCGGTTGTTTGGTTGTGACGAGACAAGATACAAGAGCGTGATTTCACCATCGTGCAGGCGTATTGATTTCCGATGGAAGGCACGGATTGCAAGGCATTACAGCATACGCGGCAGGGCAAAATGTTCCCGACAAACGCATTGTTCGTCATCTTGTCGGCGTTGGAGGGTGCTTTTTCTTTATCGCGAGCTTACTTCGTGAAGGAAAAACCTTTCACCATCACCACCGGAAGCATGGTAAAGAAAACAATCGAAGGAAAAGAAAAGGAAACAAACACCTTCAAAAAGAATCTTCAGCATGATGCTGGCTGGTACCAGGCCGAATATATCGAAAAATATGTATACGCAAGACGAGACGATATAATATACACAATGCGTCGTCGGTGTCGTCTGTTTTCTCGTTTGCCCTCGCTTGCTTTCCTTCTCACTCGCACACTCTCTGAGACAGCAGCACGGCCAGCACGTTACTGCAGTGTGGCCGTGTGCCGTTTAGTGCGTTGAATGAAATTTTCTCCCAAATTCGAGTAACACAATCGAGTTTTCCGTTGCCGTTTTATCATCTCATCGTCATCGCGCTGGGGTGGGGGTGCGATGAATGGAACAAAGGAACCCGTTTTTCTGTGCGAGAGTGTGCATCTTTCACAGCATCTTTTGTGTTGTGCTCCGTGTGGTGTGTGTGTGTGTGTGTTCAATCGTGTAAACACAACGTGGATTCGAAATAGCTTGTAGAAAACTGAAAACAATTTCAGAGCGACACGGTGACAAGACCGTGGATGCACAAGAATTCGTTCTAGCGGTGGGTGATTTGTTTGGTTCGCTTGGTCGAAATAAGGGCTGCTGGGATAATTTTAGTAGTCATCCAACTGTGACGTCTGCGGTGCGAGATGTCTTTGCTTATCTGTGCATCAACAACAAGGTGGTCGCTTGCGTTCACACTTGGTGTATGAAGGTATAGGTGTTAAAATATGTGTATAAATATAGGGTTAACATTCGTGTCTCTTCTGTTCTTTGATGTACGATATAGTTTCCCTTTCAATAAGTTTGCCACAATATTTCACCAACAAGAACATCGAATTATCGCAGGACAAAACAACCATACGCACTCAGAAACGATTCACTTTTATCTCTTATACTTCCGCACACACCGTTGCACATAGAAAACGCGTTTGTTTTGTTGTTTCCGGTTCATTCACTTCATTTCACACACAAAACGCTCTCTCTCTCTCTCTGTGGAGAGGCTACTCACACGCGATTTGCACGTGGGATCAAGGATATCGGGATAGCAGGATATACAGAGGATAAGGATACTTCACATTGGCGTTGGCAGCATCAGCCACCGTATAAAGGCACAATAGCACGCTGTGACAGGGGATCGTTCATTGCAACAGGAGAAGAACGACCAACGGATAGAATGAACGGGCCGCTTCGGCAGGGACGATAAGGGCTCCGGGGGACTAAAAGGATAACGCCACGGCTGCTGGTGACTGCGTCGATGTGTCTGCCGATGATGGGAACAAGGACAGATCGAGCCGAACGGCTGACATCCTTTTGATCTTGACACTCTTGAACGCACACTTTGCAACACCGAAACGAGAGCTTAGCAGACGGGGGGTTGGAAAAAGTGTCAAGCGAGCGTGCGAGCAAGAGAGTGAGCGCGCGCGTGTTTGCTAGGGCCCTCTGCAGTCACCACACACGTCCGCGTATATTGGCGTTTGTTTGTTTGTACGCCGTGTCCCTTGCCTTTTCCGGGGTTTGTGGGATGGAAAATACGGACCACTGCGTACCAGGAAGATGGAGATCAAATATCACTACACCAGCTGGATAACGAATCCAAAATCGGAGGTCTCGGATGGTCTGCGGGAGTGTAGGGTGAAGCAGAAGTAGGGACAAACCGGAAGGAACGGTCGGGGAGAAAAGGAAGATGGTCGGGAGTGGTGGAGAAACAAAGGGTTTGGACCGAGTGGAGCTAGACTGGTGGAGGAGAGTTTGTTGCGATCTTCCGCGAGGTCGGTTCCGTATCGGACGAACGACTTACAACGAATGAATGCCGGAGAGAGTGTGCAGCTTCTGTTCTTTCGCTGCGACGACCGGCCAACAACGCTATAGCGCCCAGAGTCCAATCGCAGCCGCTATATCGCGATGTATCTCACGCGTTTCGTCCCGATATCTCCGTTGCGTTTCGGGGGGAGGCTTTTTGGAGCGCGTCCCCAATGGAACTGTGCTAGCGCGAGCGAGCGAACGGGCGAGTGAACGAGTGACATTCGCGTGTAGGACCGTGGGATAAAACAGGTGAGCAACAAACGGAGAGACACATGCGCGTGGCAACGGAATGCCGATGAGAAACATGTGAGAATTCGGTACACAATCACATGCAGGGGTTGGTTGCAAAGTTTGTGTGGACATTTTCGAAGCATTACGAACAGTGTAGTGAAGGATTAAATAAAATACGAGCGTGTGTATGTGACTATTTATTTTTTTTAAATCTTACAAATTAATAATCTTGCAAATTGATAGTCGAAAAATGGCCCAATTTTATAGGCCAGTACAGTGGCCCACAGTGAGCAAAAGCTCACTTCTATGCATTTCAGTAGCTGCTTAAGGGTGACTATGTGGTTCCTAGGAGCTTTGAAGTTCTTTCATCTACAAAAACGCTGAAGAATTCAATATATTTATGTGTAGAGGATCAAATCGAATTAAAATCAGACTCTTTTGGAATTTTCGTCTGATTAGGCTGTTGTGTAAAAATATATAATGCGGAAGTTTCTAACCAACTGGGAATAATGGCCCCATCTAGAGGGATCCAACCATAATCGACTATACAGATAAAATTCTTATATTTTGATAAGTAGTGTTTAAGCAACACATGACAGTTAGAAATAGTTCTATAAACGTCTCAAATCAAGTCTTTTTGGAATTCGAAAGAGATGAACCAAGTCGAAAGTTCGTTTCCCACCTGAACTGATAACGAATTCAGGTCTAGCTAGAATTGGAATAGCAGGACCATGAACAGCCATAGATTTCATATGTAAAGTTGAATATGCCGATAGGTTTTGATCTCGTACCTTTGTGTTCGTTCTAATACACGAGAGGTCGTAGATCGTTTCGTATCTGCACCTACACTAGCAGTAAAAGCAGTGTAATTGTGGCACTGTAGTAAGTCTTATAAGCTTATAAGCATGGCAGGTATTTCCAATTAGCTTTATTTTTTTATATTAGCGTGGTTGATAATAATTCACCCTGAAATACACCTAACAAATAAGCAAAGAAGGTTTTAGAGTTAAATCTAGTAATGTTGTTAGAACTTTTGCACCTTTGTCCGCCACCTTTAGCCAGACTTTGTTATCAGAAAGGTTGTCATGTTCATCAGCCGTGTTGGTGAAACACGACAGAACCTCACTTTTATTTATGTTCTCCCACCCGTCCTGCAAGATAAGCAGCACGCTGACCTGTTTCCAGACGTGAAGCATGCTCACGTACACTGTTTCCTGGGCTGGACACAAATGGACATGTAAGATAACGCATCCATTTTTTTTTCATCACGTAACGTAACTGTAGGTCATGGAAATTGGGTAGCGCTTTGACCACCCTTGCGATAGGTGTAATTGTGGGACGATGTCATACAATGGTTTTGATTTACTGCTATCGACCTAGATGAGCTGTATGTGATACAACTCTCCCAGATGATTTAGTGTACGAACGATAGTTGTGCCATTTTTTTTTTCTACTTGCTCCTCGTCGTCTGGCAACGATAATTCAGTGTTGACCGGGAAATATTGGTGAAATTTTGTAAACAAATCGATGTCACCACCAAATCGTAGCATGCGCATTGACTTGTGAACATCACTAATGGCAACCTGCTACCAATCGAAACCAACAGGTACAGGGGTGAATTGGGAAAGATTTATAGCAAAAGAAGTCATGCTGATGCTACCACACTCAAACCTATTTCGCGAGTGATGGTTGGGCATGGCGAAGCTTTGAAAAAGACGCTAAACGTTTTAACCTAATTGAATTATCCACACGAACCTGGAACGTTTCCCGGGGTTAGGATGTTTTCCGACAGCATTTCGGCAATCTATCGAAAACTGTCCGATGAAAATGGATCAGATACACGCAAAACTTACCTCTGTCACGGAAGAGTTGTTTGTACTTCCCCAGCTGATTGTGATCGAGCCACTCGTCCACGATGGTAGGGGTGTGCCGTTGCCGTGACCCACCCGCGTACGAGAACGACGGGCCGGTGGGCGACGGTCCCAGACGTCCAGCGCCCGGGTAGGATGCGAAAATTTCATAATCCGCGGCGTCCGCATTAAACCACCCGTTCCAAATGCACAGCACCAGCTTCGACAGGGAAATGGTAAACGTCAAACTAAGCACAACAGCTACGAGAATTTTGATGCAACGCACTAGCATACTTTGATAGCGGTTGGCCAAACCGTCACACGATTACCGCATCAATCAAGTCGAAGTTCGCAAATCGAAGTCGTAAACGTAAACTGCACAGCACGTATTTTTTTTCTGTACGTCCTCACGTACTGCGAGGCACACAAAACACGCACTTACAGCCAACAGTTTATCCGAGCGTAGACGATGGTACGATTTCACTACATCATGTTGTTGTGTTGTTTGCTGCTAAACAATCGTTTCACAACCTTACCGACCGAACAAATCAGTGCCACGCTGGTAGCAATCCGTGGACGGTGCTGTTGAGCGATTTCGCCATTTTGCTTGTCAACCGATATCCCCCCTTGCTACGGGCCGCTGACGTATTCCTTCCCGGCAAAGGGCACTTTAACCCTGGCCCGTCGTTTCCCCGATTTTTCTTCCAGCAGGACGTGTTAGGCAACACTGTGGAAACGATACTCACGAGGGGCACAGTAGGGCATAACAGAGAAAGAGAGAGAGAGAAAGAACAGTTATTTGAGTGCGAGTTTTCCCTCGCACAAATGTGAGAGCGAATTTTCCGGCGAGCAGTTTGTGGGTTGCGTTTGCAAACAATAGCACGTGGTGGAGATGTGATGCTAGAACGAACGGCACAGTTTTACTGTGGGAATTAAATCTCTCTATCTCTCGCTTGGGGTTGAATAGTCCACATTCTTACTCCGCCACTATTCGGGACAGGACTTACCCGTGGTCATGAAGCTGACAGTTTGTGAATTTAAATTTGTTTAAATATTTTCATTTCGGATGCAATAATTGTGTAAGTAGTAAATGGCCAAAATGAAGCAACGGTTTTTGCTGGTTTAATGTTGCAGTAGCTTAGTTTAGAACCTTTTTTGTTTGGTAAGTTTTTTTTTTGTAATTTGAATTAGCTGATATTGATTTATTTAGAGTTAGTTAAATGAAATAATGATGTAAAATTTGATTTAAATTTCTGATTGTGGAAATTAAATACTACAATCTTGTGGACTCCGATTGTATTTTTTTATATTAACTTATTATGTTCCAGGGGTACGAAATTTTAATTCAAAAGGCATGAAACTTTATAGTCCCGCCCGTAAAAAGTGTCGTGTAGTGTAGTAAAATGCCCCAAAATGCAAGGCTTTGCAAGGGTTGATGAAGTTCTTCAAGGTTGTGAATTACTGTTGCATTATTAATCTGAATTAATCATTATTGTTAGCCGAAACTACTAATTGTATCTGCTATTTTAATTGCACCACGTTACTCTTTCTGCTTTGCAAATGAAAATTCTCCATTCAAACAAAACGGTTGAAACTTTTCACTCACCAAAAGCTCACATTTTAACCGTGAAAGTTTTCACGTTCAAATATGAAATCTTGCAGGACACAATCCGGTCCGCTGTACCATTATGCATTCCTTGGAGGATTTCTTTCAAACTTCTGCACGCGTCTAAAACAAGAAATATTGAATCTTAGGGAGAGATATCCGGTTTATTCCAGTGCAAATGAATTTCGGGTTATTAGTTTGCGTATCGTTCCATTTCCATTATCCATGCTATGGTCCACATCGTGTTGTTTCCGTTTTCCCGGCTCAGGTCAGGGCACCGTTTACAGGTAGGTAAGGGGAGCGTAACCGGAGTACGCAGCAGCGGCCGGAGCGTACGAAGAGTAAACGGACGGAATGTAAGCGCCCGAGCTGTAAACCGTGGCAGCGGCCGGTGCAGCAGCATAAGTGTTGTAGGCACTGTAGGCTGTCGGTGTGTAGAGGACCTGCGGCTTGGGGGCAGCGAAGACGGCGGCAATGAGGGCCAGAACAACGATCACCTGTAGCGGAGATGATGGCCGAATAGGGAGATGTGTTACAATGTTACCTCATCGTGATTTGCCCGTTGACAGGTACTTACGTATTTGAACATGTTGAGTGTTTGTTTTTGTTTTGGGGAGCTTACGAGAGCGAGCGCTAGATGCGATTGGTTTGTATTCTTGCGTTTGACTGATGCTTTGGGAAGGATTTCGTTGCCTTTTTATACTGCGGCTGAAGCTTTCGTACCGAAGCTGGAATCCGCACGCGCGAGGAGTATGTAAAAATAAAGATCCTTTTGCATTGTGGCCGTGTTTCGATCGTGAACACATGAGCGGTTTGACAAGAAGCGTCTTAGAACCAGTTTATTGACTGGATGATCTTTTTTTATCCCATCCCATTAACAACACAGTATACGGTGATGGAGGGAGGCTTGTCTTTACAACCGGCCGTTGTTGTGGGCGAACGGTACAATGGGCAACAAGTAAACGTAAAGAACGAATTTTAAGAACGTTCTGTCGCGCAAGCAACCGGGTGTGTACATATGCGATAGGCCAACCCGGTGGCAAGATCATGCAGGATCAGTCCATATGTTGTTTTTCGCTTTTTTGTTTTGCGCACAGTGCGTGAAAGATCAACGTTCGTTGGGTGGTGTACGAGATAAGTTTTAAAGTTCAAGGGCAAGATTCCTTTTTTTGAGACCAGCCCTATCGGTTGCGGTTGGCGAAGTTTGGGAAGAAACGGTAATTGGAGCAGAGCGAGAATTGTTGGCGTTGGCGGGTTAATACTCGAGTCATGTTTGGTTTTTAGAGCGGTTTTGTGTACGAAGAGGATTATTGTTTATAAATACCGCTGAATTGTCTTGAGCAGGATTTGCTGTAAGCCTTTGTTAAAAATCGAACAAGAGTAGTTATTTAAATATTTATATCGTAAGATGGCAATAAATGCTAGTTTGTTTTTGTCCCAACAGCATATTTCATTAATTAGTAAAAGAATGAAATTAATAAAACGCTTCAGCAATAAATAAACGTAAAGAACAAATGTTAAGAACGTTCTCACACGTAAGCAAGAGTGTTGTGTTAAGGTTCGAAAATCATTCAAAATGATTGTAAATTATTAGTTCGTTGATTTAATTATAAGCAACATCGTTTATTGTGTATACTTTTGTTAAATTCTTTTATGTTATTTTAAATGCTGTTGGAATGATTTATGGCAATTTTCTATTATTGTCAAAATTTTAACAATAGTTGCAAACAAATACGTTGAGCAAATTCATTAACTTTGAAATGTTGTAATTTATAGAAACAAATAACATATTTATTAAATTCTTATTCGCTTTGGACAAGAATTACTATTTTTTTTGTAATGTAACAAAAGATAACTTAAATTTCTCAAAAAAAAAACAGTTCATCATGAAACATGTAGTAAAAACAATTTATAATGATTTAATAATAATTTACACATTCTTTTGTTCTGAAATTAATAAACTTTAGCTTAATCAAAGTTGGAAACAGTCATTTAAAAAACAAGCTTAATTAAGGGAATTAAACAATACTCTGCACTACACAATAATATCAGTGCCTACTTTGGCAAACAAGGGTGCGAAGAACTTATCACACGTGATTAACGAACCGTGTCGGTAACTTAATAGCGCAAGATCTGAATCTTGTTTAATCGGTCGAATCAAATCGGGCGAGATCAAAACCCAATCGAGCTGGAACAAGTACCGCAGCGAGAGTAATGAACTAACCGTTTATTTATTTGTTTTCCTCCACCCCGCTTAGTTGGGACTGGTTTGCGATCGTGTGTCATCTATGACTCCGGTTTCGTGCGTATGTTTATCGGAACCAGTTCCTGCCCGAAGGATAGTTCCTGCGTCCTGCCCAAAGGGTCAACCGAGAGGTTCTGGTGCTTGTTTGCTATAAAAACCTTCGGGTAGACCACAGTTCGATATCAGTTTTTGTGCAACTTCCAGCAGTGAAACAACACAAACCGCAAACCTTCTCAAAATGTTCAAATACGTAAGTGCCTGGGGCCAGAAGTTCTGGATGCGTTAGGAGCTTTGGTTCTATCTGCATCTCCTTTGTTTCCTTCCAACACCTCAGATTGTTGTCCTGATGGCTCTGATTGCCGCCGTTTTCGCCGTGCCCAAGCCACAGCTCCTGTACGCACCGGCGTCTTATAGCTACAGCGAAAGCTACCGTCAGCCAGCTGCAACGGTGTACTCGGGTGCTGCTTACAGCCCGATCACTTACACCAACTCGTACGCAGCGCCCATCGCTTACAGTGCACCGTATCCGGCCGCTTACGTGTACTAAAACACACGGACAGCGGAACACGAACACGGAATGGATCTCCCGAACCGGATGTGCCAAACTCGCCCGAACGAGCGATCACATACCACGCTAAGTCACAATTCAAAACCGTAATAAAAACAGCTTCTTTTTTCGGATAAAATGTGTCATTGTTGGATGCGTTCCGCATGTGCCATTTGACGGTTCTAGAACATTTCCGATCGTGTTTCCATAAGCGTAATTTATGAGGCGTCAATGCTTATTGGCACACCGTTTGTATGTACAGCGTGTCCTGCTAAAAATCGTTCATTTGTATTCATTCTACACCGCACCACGCTCGGCAAGTGTCCGAAAAAGAGTTGCCCCGGGTGCCCAAACTGATCCCAAATTCGGCGAAATAAAATTCCGCAAACGTAACCGCCGGGCCGTCAACAGCGAATGTTCAAGTGCAAGGTCGAACAAGACGCAGGAACGCTTCACAGGGAAGGTTGCACAGCAAAACAAATTCAACGCCACCAGATACTCGATCAGCTGCAATCGAAGGTCTTGCTTTTGGTGTTGTTGCGAAAGTACGTGTCGACACCTTCGCTGCGGTGCGCGGTGTAGTAAAGTAGTTCACATTTAGCACCGGTATTTACCCTTCCTTTTTCGGACAGATTGAACCACTCGGCTACGGTTATTGCAGCTACCAAATGCGCCAACAATCGCAAGCAAATGTTATTGCATATTGTTTTGGTTTGGAAGTCTTGGTTTTGTAGTTTGGTTGTTTTTGTTGAGTTTATTATTTCCTTTTTCCCAATGTTCGTTCCGTCTTAAATTGTTTTGGTTTTTATTTTTTACGTTTCATTTACTTTACCGCTAGATGGTTCTTTCCCGTTTGCTTTATTCAACTTACACCAGTACATAATTTCTTTTTTTCCGTTGCACGTCTGCGTGTGTGTGTGTGTTTGTGATTAGTTTATCAATGATGTTTTCTCTTATTGATTAGCATCTTTTACTACGCAACTTTTCTTGCCACATTCCAATTGATTTCATTTAAATCCTGTTTTGGGGGTTTCGGTTTCTCCCTTTTTTTATACAAATTCTAAGTATTTTCCACTTCATCTTCGATAAGTCTTGTTGATTTAGTTGTTTTTTTTTCTTTTCGTTTTACATCTTATAACGTAGTTCGGTTCTCTGTGTGTGTATGTGTTTTCTTTTTCGCTCATTTAGTTTTATCTTGTTTGTTTCTTGCTAATGTTCGTTTACACTACGCGGTTTATGAGTACGGGAGTATGGAGGAGAAGTAAGAGAGTGTATTGTTGCCGCCAAATATTGTTTTGTTCTATTTTTCCATTGTTGCTTGTGGTGTTTCTTCTCTTCTTGCATGTGTTTTTATACTTCTTTCCTCGTTTAATTGTTTTAACTGTTAAACGTGAATTGGCACAACAGTAAAATAAATGATACTTTGACATAAGCCTGTAACAGATCTTCTCTTCTCGAGCCGTGGTCAAATCCGGCAACAGATTGCAGTGGCATATCTCTGTCACAATCAATCAACCAGAAGCCCCGATACCCGGATTGTGCCAGAATCACACACCACTCTCCTGTTCTATGTGATTCGTTGTGATTGTTTAATAATTTGTTGCATTTGATGCCAACAGCAAGGGAGAAGGAGTGTTTCCATCGCCAATAGAGCGCACTGGTGTTGTTGGTGATAATAATTTTAATTACTAGCAATTAACAAGCACCGGTCGGTCCATTTGCAGTGTGCTGGTAGTGGGGAGACCGTGGGTGTGTGTGTGTGGGTGAATGTGTTTTTTTTTATTGTATAAGTTTATTTCATTCTACTTCTTCACCCATTCGTAACGCAACGCACCAACAGTAACGCTACACTTTTGATTCTGTGTCGAGTGTCCGGTTTGGGGATGAATAATTAAATTAACCCTTGCGTGCCATTTGTGGAAAAAAACGGACCGTGGAGGGAAAGGGCATGGTATTTCCACAGTAATTTCAACCTTTCGTTTTATTTTTCGCTTTGTATGCTATCTCTCCTTTGCTATCGTTCTAGTTTTGCTGATCAATTCCCTTTCCTGCAGCACCCACCGCCAGGGGGATGATGATGATGAGTTATGGTTGATTTAATCCAAATTTTATTTACTCATAATTAACCATCACCGACGAGGCGCACGTTTCAAAATGGGTGCATTGAAAAGATAATGATACAAAACGGATTAAAACAATCGCAAAGCTGGTGGAAGGGGGAGAGGGGGAAGGGGGGGAGGGGAGTACACAAGCTACTCAATTATTTTATCAGCGTCTGATAAAGCGATGATCGATGTCGCTGACGATTAATGAAGTGGTTTTTATGAGCCTGATTTGTGAGGAGGGTTTTTTTTTGCATTGTGTTGTGTTTGGTTGTTATTTATTTTAAATTTTGAAAACACAATACGGTTATAATTGCATAGGCGAAAGTGAAGCTCAATGCTAGTTGAAGTACAGTTCATTAGTGGGAGTTCTATTTATAGCACCAAATGGACATGAATTTTTCATGCTCTTTCTAAACCATCAACCAAGGGCGAATAGAACGGCAATCAAACAGGGGAAGAATTATAAAAACCATGAAAAAACATGCACCCTATTTATGTTCAATTTGCGTACACCTATTCACATTCATTAATAGAAACATCCTTATCAATACATCTCACACATGTTAACGATTTGCTACCAACATAGGCCAAAGAAAGCAACATAGCTTACGCACGATAATCATTCTCTGTATGGCACTAATTATTCACAGCATGAAGTATTTAAAATGATTTCGCCGAAACATTTACCCATTGCTGCGAGCCAGCTGTGTACATGTTCGCATAACAAAAGCGAACGGAACGGGTTTTTTTTTCGGAGGATCGGAAGCACTCTACGGAATCGTAATTATATGAAAGGAAAACAGGAAAAAACGGCGAAATCCTATCCAAACCGGGGCTTGTGCTGGCCGATACTGCACGGAACGGTGTTCTCGAACGTAATGAATAAATCATTTGCGTGCCGATTACGGGGGCTTGCGCGAAGTAGCCTTGACGCACCACACCGGAAACGGAAAGGTGAATTCGCCCGTACAGGCGCGTGTATTTGTATTTTACCAATCCGGATGCGTATGGTTTCCTATGGTTTGGTTTCTTTCTTTTGGGATGGAAAAACATATGCAAAGTCCGATTAAAATAAACTTCAAGAGAATTGAAGTAAGAAAAGGTATCGAAATAGCATAACTTCAGGCGTGTACTGTGGAGCATTGCATAATTTGAGGCGTTCTTATCAGTTTGCGCCCAAAGGTATGCAATTGGCCTGACAAAACAACACACAGGTCGGATTGTTAGCAGCTTGTTAGGCACTTTTAACCGGAATGCCCACTGAGTGCCACCGCCCCGGATAGTTTGACCGTCGTAGCTGACAAAATAAAATAAAACTGATAAATAAATTAATAGCCACTCGTTTCGTTTCCCTCGCGTCCGCTCTTTATGATATTATTCGAACTATGCGAAACATCCTTTCGCTTTAGATAGTTCAAACGAACACAAAAGGATGGTGGATGGTGTAAAAAAAGCACAAACATACAAACACAAAGATAAAAATGCACAAAAACCATTACGATCCACCGAGGCGGAAAACGGTAAAGCCGCGCGTGTGCATGTGAACAATTCGGAGCTTTTTTCCGAATAGTCCGTTTCAATTCGTTTTGTGCCAATGTTCAATATTTTGCTTGTCCGGTCCGACCCGTTTGGTCAAATCAATTGGATCCGGGATCGGGGTTTTGTTGGAGGCTTTACCGAATTTAAGCGGTGTCCAGGTTTTCCTTCTCCCTTTTGCTACCGTTACCAGATGTGGGGATTGTGGTTAGTTGGAAATGGTTTTTAATCGCGATATTCAATTTTCTGCCGTTTCTGTTTTGTGTGTGTGTATGTCGTTTTTTTGTTTGTAATCGTTTTCCCCTGCTAGAAAAAATAAAGAAAAAGCACACAAGACTGGAAGGAAAAACATACAAAACCCGGGGGGCAAGTTGTTTTCGTTGTTTGGGTGAGGGGGTTGAATCTGGCAGCTGTTCCGTTCCGTACCGTGTAGGATTTAATTTAAATTTCCTCGCGTTTGTGAAGTGTACTCCCTGCTTCACATCCGCCCCGTCGTATGGGGTTAAAAGTCGTCCAAAAAATTCGCTTCTCACTGTCGTCTATCGCAAACAGGTCCGGGGCAGAATATCATAATTTATGATACCCACGATCATCCTCACCATCATCATCGCCGGTCAGGAAGAAAGCAAAACAGCTCACTTTGAACTTTCCTCTAGCGCTGGCGGGAACGGTGGAGTTATACTTTAACAAGCTCAAATCGAAACCCGCGTTCCAAGATCAACCGAGAAGATGGTCCACGCCGATGCTTGGAAATGATAAGCAAAAGTTATTTTAATGCCTTCTCGCTAGCATTAGCCCATCGTCACCGATGAAGTGCAAGCGCATTTATTACGCTTTTGGGGATGAAGTTTCGGGCACCGGTGCAAAACGTCAGGCGCATCTTCTAAAGTTTGTCATTTTCCACACTTTTCCGCGAGAGGAAATTAATGAAAAGAGGTTTAAAAAATTGCGCGAAAGAAAATTTTAATTTAAACTTTATGAACGCATCTTGCTGAACTGTGAACCGTACATGGATGGCGTGCGATGACACGCCTTGCGCGGGGGCGCGTTGTGTTTAAACAATAACCGTTTGTTCAACCGCTCGCATTTTCCCGATGCACTTAAGCGTCCTGTACACGGTTTGTGTATGAATATTGGAAGGATTTTTGGACGAAAAAGGCAGCGAGAGTGAGAGAAGACACGCTCTGATCAATTTATTATGGGGAGTTTCCCTTTTTGATAGCGCAGATTGCTGCGAACAAGCAAAAGGAACAACCGAAATTGGGTTTATTTAATAAGTGAAATGCAATTATTATATCAATGGGATGGTTTAAAGCAACCCGGAAGCTACCGGAGGTACATTCATAGTGTTGCAGCAACGAGCACCGATGCATTTTATGCCAAAATTACTGGGGCGAGTTAATAAATTTTGGGATGAATTTAACATTTTTCGGCTATTTGTTCCACCCGTCGCAGCATGTTTGCGCCCAATGCAATGAATTTCCACAAATGAATTTTGAATGATTTGTTCCTGTTTTCGGCTCGTTCGCTTGTTCCCCTTTTGCCCCTTTTTTACTGGAATGCGCGATAGCAGTGTTGAGCGACACAACGAAACACCAAACATCCATTCGGCTTGAAACTTCCATTCGCCCACTCCAGATTCGTCTAAAGTCGTTTGATGTTGCTGTTGCTTGCTATGGGAGAAAAGGAAATTTTTGGGAAAATGAACAAAAACATACAACAACATCACGCTAAAGCTAACATCCATCTCCACTGGCGACAATATACCGCATGTGGATAGGATGTGCAGGTGAGATCGTGTCCTTCAGCTTTACGTCCGCCCGGTGTGGAGCTTTTGCATAAACGGAATGTAGCGTTTCGTTTCCGTTTTAACTACAAAACTATCTCTGTGTGCTTGTATTTTTTTTTTTGTTTGTGTGTCGTCCATTTTGCCCACCGTTTGCCAACACGATAGCGAGCCGTTGTTTATGAGCGAGGTGGCTTCTTTGATAAGGGACCGAGCTGAACGCGAATGCAGATCAGGCGGAATTTCGTCGCTCTCAACGATCGTTCTACCAAGAGCGGCATTTTTGAGGATTCTGTTTTTTTTTATTTCGCTAGTGTTGGACTTTTAAATTTATTCATCGTCTGATGGAGGTGGTGGGAAATGACAGTCCGAAGAAAGGAAATCAACTTGGAAGGCAAGCACCGACAGTGCAGTGTCCCATTGCTAAACATACCATAAAAGATGGAAATGTGTCCTGGTCCTGTATGAATGAGGGAAGCACGCCGAATGGAAAAACATGACAAAAGTCGAGAAAATAAAGCATCATGCTTCCACCCTACAGCTCCACCGCTCGCCACTCGAAAATGGCGCGGAAAGAATTGAAACCTTTTTATCTAGTTAATTGCATCTGCAAAGTACCACCGAACGGTATCTGGATGCACCCAACGATGCACTGATTGCAGTCACAAGTGCAGTCGTTGCTTGTTTCTTCTAGTGGCGGAACTGGAACCGGAACACTGCAACTCCTCCGTTGTCTAACCCTTGCAGCGGGCACCCGACAAGCCGGCATTGGATGTCGCAGGATTAGGAGTTCGTTTCGCTAGCGGTCGCTGTTCCTCCTGCCGTTAAAGGAAATTTAGCAAGAAGCTAAACCAATTGTTAGGAAACTTATTTTACGCTCGCAGAGTACCCGATGTCTACCCTTGGCAGGTAACAGCAGAACCCTCACCAATGGACTCCACTGTTAGGGAAGGATTATGTGTGTCAGGTTTTTCGTCTTGTACAGGCTCGCTATTTGAACAACGTTTATTCGATGGCCGGAAAAACCCGCAACTCAGTGCACAACCTGCTGCAGCACTTTGTCGTCTAATGAGTTGATTCGGTTGATCATGATAAAAGGGGAGGTCAAGAATTTAATAAACGAAGCACATTTTCAACGATAATTGAGTGAAATTGCTTTAAGCCTTCGCTTGGTAGTTTCTGTGTGTTACTGGTGCTTCCCTTTTTGTGTGGAACCCATTCGGTGGTGGGAACGAATGTGTTCACGGATGCAATAATGTAGCGAGTTTTATGTTGGGTTATGTGTGACCCTGTTTTTTTTTGCAACGAGAAAAGTGTGTTTATTATACGATTTTCCCGCTCCTTTTAACACGTTGTTTGAAGTTTGAAAAATGCGAACGTTTACATAAACAACAGATATCAAAAACACAACAGCCTGTAACTATCCTAGCTCATTTCCAGCGTTGCTATAGAAACTTACGTTCTACACACACACATGCCTCCATTTTCCGCTCTGTTCACCATTGCTAGTTTAATATACACATAAAACACGCGGAAATCACTCTCATCTCTCTTCAGATGTCGAAAACATACGCGAAATTTCTTCTCAGTATATCTAATCTACTAAGGGATCGGTTTCTTTGGCGCTAAGAATGTGTGTTTTCAGTGTTTGGTGCGGTTTTCTGTTTCCTAGGCGAATGCTTTGCTGCAGAAACCTAGCAAGCTATGGAAAAAATCGATAAAAAGAATAGTGTGGTTCGCAAATTGCAGGACTTTAGGCGTTTAACCATACGAATTGCATACATTGAGGCGTATTTGCTTACCAAAGTGCCTTTCACTGTGCACTTCGTCCTGCATCTTCTTAGTGAACATTGCAACAGATTGTTTCACTCTTTAGCACCCTCTCTCGCATAAGTGTATATGTGTTTACATGGAATGAACATTTCCGCGTGATGCTGCGATGGTTGACAGCATTTCTCTATTCGCAATTTCAACCATTCGATGATGCATTGCAAGGTTTCTTCTAGTGTGTCTCTCCCACTTCATCAGTGCTTTTTACGCGCAAAAAGAAAGTAAAACATACATACCACCACACCGAACGAGTCTAATTTCCGTAAAGTGACACTAAAAACTTTTCTCATCATTTCGACGTACCGTCACCGTGTGCTCGATTTCGTGCAATCGATCATTCGCATCGGTGCGCCGTGTTTCGAGCACTTTGTTCGCATGTTAGCGCCATTGCGAAACGTCTGCCGGAAGTTTACCTTTTTTTCTTTACCCACTGTAGCAGCGGGAGATGCCAATTTCTCCTACCTTGTTTAATTTCCCGCCTGGGATGGCGAGTGTCGCGAGTGTCCACCACTCATTCGGGCCGTATCGGGCTTCACTTTGCAACCTATTTAGGATTTATCTATTTTCTTTTCGCTCCGGGCTGTGCTGGTAGTGTGGGAAGCAGAAGGACGTAAAGGACGTTTGGTGACCTAGAATCGGGCCTTGGTTAGGTCTGCAAATCGGTGATGCGTGATGGATAGGGCCGCCGGGAGCGCTACGGCCAAGAACCAAACGAACTTGAAGCACACATCGGTGGGTTTCGCGTTGGCAACCGGCGACCCGCTGGTACCGTGCGGTTGCAGTGGATGTGTCGAGAATTCCTTCACCTCGGTCCAATCGCTCAGCCCGGCCGCATTGCGGGCGGCCACGCGGATGAGGTACTTGGTGTCGGGTATGAGCTGCACCAGCAGATACGTTGCACCGTCGGCCACATCGAAGTCACGTCGGCTCGCCTCGTCCCACGAGCGGGACTTTAAGTATTCCTCCGTGGGCATCAGCTCGAACCGGTACCCGATGACGGTGGTCGGATCGGGCGGTATGTCATGGGATTTGGTTGCACCTACGTCGATGTCGAGCGTGTCCGAGTTGACACCACGTAGCTGAAACTGAAGCCCGCATCACGGCGGCCAGTGCCCGGGTCGAGAAACAGGCGAATGGAAAAGGAAACGTCACGTTGCAATGTGTTTTGCGAAAATCCGGCCAAAAGATGGCAGGATGGAAAAGACTCACCAGACTCGGTGGATCGGGTTTGGTGCCCTCCTTCAGGTGAATCTCCTGCGACACCGTCCCAAGTTCGTTTTTGGCCTCGCACTTGTACTTTCCGAATATGCTGCTGGTTTTGATCATGATCTGGAAATGCAGGGAAAATGGAAAATGTAAAGAATTTCCCTGCAAGAACGCTACGGAACCCGTTCACCAACCGCCCATTACCTGCAGCATCGACACATGGCGCCCGTTGTAGATGATGTGGCTTTTCGGGGTAAGCTTTTTATTGTTTGCCGACCAGCTGAAGTTGGCCGGCGGTTCGGCGGTTGCTTCACACGTTATATTAACCACCCCACCAACGTACCCGTACGCGTCCGACACGGATGGTTTCCATGCCGGCAGGTAGGGTTTATCTACGGTTTAGTGTTGGAAAGAAAGAAAAAGAGGGTTAAATTGTTTGAATCCAACGTCAGCGTAGGTGTAATCTTGCGATCGGAAGACGTACGTTTGATGTTCAGTCGAATCGTCTTCTCCTCGAAGCTGCTTCCGGTGGCCGAGATCTGGAACGCTTTGCACGTGTACTCGCCACTATCGTTCTGGACGACCTTTTTGATGGACATCCCGTCCGCCAGCTTGCTGTAGCGCCCGTTGTTGGAGACTGCGTCAAGCAGGAGTGGTTGTTAACAAGGGTGCAAAGTGAGCGAAATTTAAATAAAGATCTCAACGGGGCGGGACCGGTTTTGGGTTCCCGTAACGGATCCGATGGAACAATCAAATTGTTGTTAGCATTCAAATTATATGCAAATGAGCGTGAAGGTGAGCTGAGTGCCGGTTCGATAACGATCGATAGTATTGTCATGGCGACGAAGGTGTGAACACATTTGCATTGTGCAGTCCCTTCCACGGGCAATAAGACTTGAACCAAAGTAGGCGACAAACAAGCAGTAATAAAATGCTTCCCAAAAAGGTAAATTATGTCATGTGAATTGCATACTTTTGGGCGAGAAAAATATTTTTCCACAGCGGAAAAACATCCCGTTACCATGCAATCTACATAGTAAAATGGGCTTGATAAGGCATGGAGAATAGCTTTTTTTGGCCACACTCCAGTTAACGTGTCGCCTGAACGCCGTGATCGATTCACCGAATGGAGGCGCCTGGTGCTTGTGTGGAAAAGCACAGCCTCGGTAGAATGTTTACACTTTAGTTAAACATGGCCATGACGCACAAAACTAGCATAACCATTTTCGTTTCTCACCTTCCAATGCCAACGTCATCTAGACTAATGAGTTTTTCGAATTCTCTTGCTCGCGCTCTTGAACGCTACTGTAACAATAACAATACGCATATATCCAACGCAAAACAGCAGCCAAAGTGGTTGAGTTTGGGTAAAAGATCTCGTGAGGAAGTTAAACAAGTTTCCCCGCGGGGCGGTTGTCGACAGAGCACGGTGGATGACTTTTTGTTTCTTTGCACCCTATATTAAATGTGGAAAAGCCCGCGGGTACTGCCGTAGTACAGAAACCATTGAAGCGTGGAAGTTTTTCTTCCGGTGGTTGTGGTTCTAGTTCTAGTTCCTTCCGGCGGAGGAGTGCCCCCGCGGCGTTTCTTCGGAAGCTCCCGTTCGTCCTTATCCGTTGGAGTATTTTGTTTGTATGTTTTATTTATCGCCCTTCCGTTGGAGAACAGAGCAGTGAACGGTGGTCTGGGCTGGTTGGACGAAGTCAGAGCGAGGTTCATTGTTGCTGTAACAATTAATTTGAGGCACAACTTCTGACGCTTACAACGCTGGAAGGGAACGATCCCGGTCCGGTTGACTCATGATGCGATTTATGTGGTTTATCGTTTCCTACTCGGGAACCGTCGGCCTTTCGGGTGGATCGCGATTCATCGGTGCAAAACCGCGGGCTTGGAGTGAGCCATTGCCGGGATAGTTGTCGGGTAAGTTGTTGGCAGTAAAAAGTTGTTTAGCTTTCGGCTGAGATGTGGGCAAAGGAAACAGTGCGGTTTATATCCCGCGCTGCTATCCCGCAAGGTAGCTGAGGTCGGTTTTTTAAGGGAATGGAAAGGGTTTGTGCTTAAGCACATACCGGGAAGGTTACTTGCTTGCACAAGAAGTTATCCAACTGTTGTTTCACCGTTCGCATCACTATCGGGCGAGAATATCTAAACAAGCAGCTATTGCTTCGGGTTTCAAGTTAAGGTGCTAGAAAGTTTGAAGAATTCATTTAAGTTCTTTAGCAGCAGTTTGCATGCATTGTACAGGGGTGCGTATCCATTTCTTGTAGGTAGAAGTACTAAAAGTTTCTTAAAATGATTTTATTCGTTTAATTTCATACGTACTACCACTTGCTGCGGTGTTATCGTTAAGTAAACAATTTCGCAGAAGTGTGTGCAAGCAATTTAGTGTGATAGTTGCATACTTTTAGGCGTACATATGCGCTATCGATTGTAAAACGATTCTCGGTTGCATACTTTCAGGGGGCACATTATTGAAATTGAATCTTTCGTTGACATGAGTTACTTTCCCATGGCAGAAAATCCATCCAGAAAATCACTTCACCACGCAAAAAGCTGAAATGAAAAATGTAAAACCCTACAAAAACTAAAGAAAAATAGCGTCCATCAATGGTAGGGAATTGGTTCGCATTGTTTCGTACCACGCACATGCATTGTTTTGTCTGTTGTTGCCGGTGCACTCCGTTTTACACAGCATTCAACTTCAATTGCCATGGGTAGAACGATGGGATAAAACCTTTTATGAATCATTTGCTATTAAGAAATCTGTTCCATGTCGATGCTGCCATGTTCATGTACAACCGACACGAACGGCGCCAGTGTGCAGTAAAAAATACATACACAAGCGTACGGAAGAATCAACACACGCCATCATGACCATCATCGCCATCGCTTGGGTGAAAAGCTTTTAAAAGTGTTACCCCCCGCTCCATCAACGGTGAGCGCTCGAAACCCTGGGTACAATATGGCAAAGACATCGTTCATATTGTGCCATCCGAAACGAAACAATGCATGCTTCTTCGCCATAATCATTGCATTCTCTCGTTGTGCACCGCCATTTTCGCATCTTTCCATTGTGGCAGCGTACCGCAAAGGGTGCCAATGACAGGGCAGACAGGGCTGTAAAGGATGGCCATCATGAACGGTAGCAATGAGGGGACATAAATTCTACCACGCTGCACTTCATTCTGCACCACTGCAGGCGATCAGGTGAGAAGCTTTGGAAAGCTTTCGGAGTGGAAAAAAATAGGACCAGCAGTCGATGGGAACGGTTCCGTTTTGGAAACAGTGGTTACGTTTCATGGCCGTCGTTTCGTTCCGGAGCAGTAGATGGTTTGATGAGGTGGGTGAGTGATGAGAGGTGCGCGATGGCGATGAAGAGTGATAAGTAGCAGTGAACTTACAGAACAGGGGTTGCCCGTTAAAGTACCAGGATACGGACGGTTCCGGATGTCCTTTTACCTCGCAGCGGATGGTTGCATCCTTATCTTCTACGGCCGTTTGCACGGTGCTGGTATCCCGGAAGGAAATAGGTTCTGTGAAGGTGAAGTGCAACAAGCGACAACACATCGTTACATCGCTGTTATCCTTTTGTCGGGCCATTTTTCTTATCCCTTACCGTAAACGATCATTTTAAAGGACTTGCGCAGCGCCGGCACGGTTACCCGTCCCTCGGTAGCGGTGCCCGTTCCCTCGACGTCCACCTCGCACGTCCAGTTGCCCTGGTCGGACCGGGCAATCGCTTCGAATATCAGCGACAGCGAATCGCCCTTGTCCTCGATGTGTACCCGGCCCTTGGTTTCGCTAATGACGACATTTTTCGGATTTCGCCACTTTAGCTTCACTTCCGCGTTCGTGTGGCTGCAGGTGACCATGCGCGACTGGTTGACGAAGTGGGCCGTCTCTTCCTCGGGCGTGAGCTTCAGCGCATCCGCTGCCGGGTCCGTCCGCTTCGAGATTTGTTGATTCCCATTAATGGAGGATGCTGGTGAGGGAGAATGAAAAATTGGTACGGAGTGTTAGCGTGACGTGGATAAAATGGATTTATTGTGAAAGAGAAACACGAGTTGTTTACATTTATTAAAACAAGCAAAAAACGGAACCATACATTTTGAGTCATCGCATCGGATAAGGTGATTCAAACAGATGCTCTTTTAACCGTACCGAGAAACGCCTCGTCCCCTGGTGCCCATGAATCATCTTCGTTTCATCTCGTTCGTCAGATTAATTGTGTCAATTACGGTTATGGGGGAAGGTTTAACGTGCCAGAGCGAGGAAGGCGAAAAGATTAATTTGCCCGCCGGGGAGTATTGTGTGGGCTGTACCGTTCTATGGAATGACATTTTCATGCTTTCGCTTCAATTCTTTATAAATTCCCCCTTTTCAGCCGAATGACCTTTGGGGTTAGCACGTTGCTTTGGGTTCTCTCAGTGGGACACGAGTTAATGACGCATAACCCATGTGACGGGTTTGATTAAAAGTGACAAATAAGGTGATAATACTAGTATTTTCTAAATCGAGCACATAATGTTTGCCTTTCAGTATGCAATCCGCTTTGCAAAACTGGCAATTAATCTGAATTGTACAACAAATTACTTACACACTGTATGGTTTATTAATAACTGTGTACAAACAAATCGCAAAAACAAAATCGCGGACATTCATGAAATTTAATGGTAATTGAGAAGGTGAGAAATTTGTTGTACATAGTTGTACTTTTCGCATAGCAAACGTGTGATTAGTGAACTTTGTACACGAAGTTTCACACTATGAAATGTATCGTCAAAAGTGTCTGCAGTACGAATCTAAATAACATGACAGTTTCATGAATTTGCCATAAATTTATTGTCCTTTTTTGAAAATTCTTGTTTGTATCTTAAATAATAAGCATTAGCATTAGAAGTGTTTGTAATTCTATTCAAATCGGAAAATAATGTTTGCCTAGATGTATGCAATTCGCATAACTAAACGGAAATAATGATAATGAATTTTTAAAGTTATATTCATTATACAAAACGTTACAGTTTACTATTTGATTTTAAAGCATATCTCGGTCTTGTGATAAAATAATCTCTACAGGAAAATTTAGTATGACAAATAATATGATGCTCCACAACGTTTAATGGCACGGTACACACACAAAACCCGCTGCGGCCGTTATCTGAAAGCACTCATCGCACGAAGCACAAATAATCATCCGATAATAATCAACAATCAGCAGTACGATTGAGATTTGGGGCGGTGGTTCGGTGGTGACCACGAATGTGCGAAATGGATACTGTGTAAATATGATTGGCCGTAGTGAAAATGGAAAGCCGTGTGATGATACGATCCGTTGATACGAAACCTACGTCACATTAAATAATCGTATAGCTTTGTTGGGGCATTATGGTTGTAGTGTTAGCAGTGATTGCAGCGATTCAGGCGCTTGAATGAAAGAGGTGGGAGGTCTAATACAAGAGACGTATTAATATATATTTATTTAACTAAACTTTGCGGTGCATTGAATGCAAATGTGATGGAAAATCGAATCAGTTTTAATTTGCAGTGGTTGTGCAGTGCTCGGCCAACCACAATGAAATAGGGATCAATAGTAAACAATAGCGTTATGCTTGTGGTGCTGTCATGTTGAGGGATCAGTGGGAAGCTTACTTTGCAAAGCCTCATTTCTATTTTCCATCCAGTTATGATTGTTGAATTGAAATGTTTGAGCGTACTGGCGTGCTCCGGAGAAGCTTATCTAACGTGCACACAAAAGCTTTTGTGCAGTCTCGGATTGATTTAATTTAAAATCATTCCGCACTCATTCCAGGCAATACTCTTTTCGCCCACTTGAACCAATCTCGTGTGGGATGGGAATTTACGGATAATGGCAAAACAACGAATGGTAAATAATTGTTTAACGGCTTCCAAAATGGGTACGGTGGCGAAAATAGGGCATAATATGGTATAATGGAGTGTGGCGTACAGGCGAAACCTTCTATCTGTAAGCGTACGTGTATCCGACCACCATCGGGCAAACATCCTCACCGAACATGATAGGGAACAAACGATCTATAAATTACATTCAACCACACTGACCGAAGCGAAGGTGAAACACACCGAGCGGGTAGCTGAGTGCACGATGCGCACGGAGGACGGACGACTTTTCGATTCCTTAAGAAGCATGGGATTTATTTGCTGTTCGGTCGAACGATCCAACGACGCTTGTGTTTGGCGTGGGATGTGTTGGAGTGGTAGAGGAATCGTAGGCGGTGTAGGAAGTTGTTACCAAACAGTGCAACTGCATACATCAACGTAACGGTTGCCCTTGCAGGTTTTGCCGAAGAATAAGGCCATTACGAAGCATCATATGCGAAATACCCAGACAACGGAGATATACCTTGGTTTATGCAAGCAGGAAACGCTTAACAAGTTCGTATCGAGCCGATGTTACTTCGTATAGCCGTTTTGTTCGGTAAAACTACAAACCCGCCTACAAGTATGCAATCGGCTGTACAAAATAAGCTCATTCCTCTGCCAAGCGCTTGCTCGATAGAATTAGCAAGTGTGTCTTCTGGGTGGTCTTAACCACAACGAGAATGTGGCGTGATCAACTATTTGTAGCGTCATGTTGTTGCGAAATTAATAATCCCGTGCTCGTTGTAAATTTATCCTACCGAGTGATGTGGTTTTCTCCCGTGTTGGAACATTCGGTAGCATTGGGAAATGTCTTGGCGATCTAGCACACCGTGCGCCGGAAATGAAACTGAAGAACTGCTACAGATGAAAGGTAGAAAAAGCGTTACGATTGCTCTCACCCACCCCCCCCCCCCCCCCCCCCCCCCCCCCCTCAACTCTGAAAGGTTCCGCAAAAGCTCTCTCATGATGGTCGCAATCAATCAAGGGTTTTCTGGGTGCGGTTAAAGACTGTGCGGTGAGGTTAGGTTAAGCTGACGAGGCGGAAAAATGAAGCTGTTAGAACACTCACAACCCGTATAGTCGTGGTGTGGGGTGGGTGGAGTATACCCGCATAAGTTTCGTTCCGATTTATCACCCACTCGTTGTCAGTTTTTTGATAAATGTGTGTGATCATGAAAAGTAGATCTACGCCCGAACAAGGCGAGGGTGTACTCGGTGGTGAAACGATGAATAGAACGCAGCCTTGAAGAAGGTAGCAATGAAAGTGATATGTGGTTGTGGTGGTGGATTTGTCCGTGCTAGCTGATTGCACCAAGATGAAGACCCGCTGCACAGCAATAGTGTAACCGTGCGGTGTGTCAGAAACTGCTTATTCACTCCTTACGGTCGTAATTCGACAGTTGAAACAGTTCCCCTTTTGCCGGAATGTCGTGCTCGGTAGTCGCGAACAGAAGGCGATTACTTGCAACATGAACCGAAAGGTTAGGTAAGGAACGCATTACGCAGCACCACGGAATGAAGATTGACTTGTTATCACCGCTTGTTTCCGGGAGTTGCTGACGATGTGGCATGCTAGCGAACTAAACTCGCTGTGGTAAAGCCCTGCGGTAAAGGTAAAGGAGGTATGTGGATGCCGTTCCGTGACGGGGCGGGGGTGGGGACGAGATTCAATTTTCGGATTTGTTCGAAATAGTTTGCATACGCGATGCCTTCGTCCTTGCGCAAAAGCGTACGTGTGTGCTTTGCGGTTGCCGGAGTAGTCGACACAAGTGACAGCTTGCTTTGATTAGCGATGGATGTAATCAAAGTTGGCCTGCTGCAATCCAGAAGCGGACGATAGTGTGCTATGGGGCCGCGCATGCATACGTCGTGTTGGGCTATGGAGTTCTTTTGATGTCGCCCGGACGGTAGCAAGAACCCTCGTCAAGGCTCGTACCACCTTACGGAGACGAGCGCATGCATGTGCCCTACAGGATATGACCAGAAATAACGAAAGAAGATTGTCAGCATTCAGAGCTTTGCTTAAGTGCACTGTGAAATGAAGTGAGAAGATCCGCAATACATCGACATTATACAAGTCCTACATTCCGGCCCACACTCCCCAAGGGTAATTATCACAGTAATCGTGTTTGTGTTCCGTATTGTGCCTAGGATACTCGGCGCACCAAAACCTCACTCCTCATCGATGCGTCATACGGCTGACTGCACATTGTCACAATAATAATCATTCCATTCAATGAACCTCACTCGAGGGAAAATGGAAACTTTGACGCATTCTGTTGGCAGGCGGATAGTAATATACCGTACGATCTTTACACTTCCCTAGCTTCGCCGACAGGAACGCTGAAACATTAAACTGAGATTGACGTGTGGGATGAATCGCTCTATCGCTCGTTGTTGATAATGTGCAAACTGAGACGATAGCTCTTCAGATGCATTGCAATGGCTACCCCAGCTGCACACAGTTTGGATCATCAAAAACATCTTCCTTTCACCGCACCGGTGAACAGGCGGAACAGTGTGCAAGGTTGTTTTGTTATGGCTTTGCATACCTTACGGCGCTTAGCAGTGCGCCGTTTTTTGTGGCTGTCAAACGGGTCCTTCAGGGAAGTTTTCTTCGTGTGTGAGTCGGTGCGAGAACCTCCAGCAGAAACGCAAACCAAACCAAAGTCGGGCGTTAAGTTGAGGTAGGCCTGGGCACTGGTGCTGGTTGAATAGTTGGAAAATTTTAATAAATTCCACCAAACTACCTTTATTCAGCGATGTAATTGGACCGAAGTTGAAGATGGAATGCACGTAAACTTTCCCCACCATCCATTAGGGATGGAATGAAAACATAAGACCTGCCAACAAACCGTACGATGGAGTGGCGTCCCTTTAGACGGCTATTTTGGAGGATGCAAAGCAGGGGGAATAAAAAAGGTAGAACAAAAATTGCAAACTTTCTCATAATCTTTCACAAGCACATATTACAGAACTTTGGCACCGAGGGAAAGGAAGAACTTTTTTTCCTCTTAGATTTATTTAAGGGTATTTTTTTATGGGAATTTTCCCTTAGGTAAGCTTCAAGGGGAAATATTCTTTTTGGGGCCAACTAGTGTGATAGAGAGAAAGATTGTTCCACTTGTACCATGGAAAAAAAAATCCTTCGCAATATCAAGTGTATGAAATGAGCACGAGTTGTTCAACCGAACCGATCAGTAACAGCACAAATATTGCGCAAAAGCCCATCGGCGACATGGGAGCTGGATAGGAAATTTGATCAGCTGTTTTCCTTTGCCTCATTTGTGCTTGACCGAGAGAAAGAAGGAAAATCGAAGTTTCTTTTGGCGATGTTTTTGGCAGCTTAATGGAAGGTATGGAAATAAAAAAGCTCCTCCGTACACTATTTATCACCGGTGGGATGACGCGATACTACGTCGCTGCACTTTCCCGCTGGTGGTTTGATGTTTTGCGCAAAATGGGAAAGTTTTTCCACCAACACTTCGCCCGCCATTGTGGTCAGTTTGCACTGCCCACGTACGAATCGTTTTTTTTTGTTTTACGTAAAACCCAGAAACAATTCTTTATTTTCCATCTGTTTTGCTTTCTTTCTAGCTTTCTAGAGCTGCAGCGGACAGCAAAGCTTTATCGACGAAACGCTCAACACAAGCAAACGATGGCGGAGCAGTGAGGAAGAAAGTTTTTTGATTAATTCCGATTCGCTCCGTTTCCGAACGGGATGGTTTTAAATATTTAACTGTCCCGCCCCGGCAGCAGTTGGCTTTTTTTTGTCTTGTGTTTTGTTTCCGGACCGGGAAAAAGTGATGTATTTACACAACAAAACCCAATTCTTTTGATCTAAACTCTCGGGCGCTGGAGAGTGCTGTGGGGCTAAAGAGAGGATATGGCAACACGGACGACAGTGGTCAATGTTCGCCTTTTTTCCCTGTTGTTCATGCAAAACCAAACCCGAATAAATGTGACCAAATTTGGGGAATTGTGCTGTCGTGTTTACAGTGTGGCTTTTATAAAAGGCGAAGAGGGTGGCTTATAAACCCTGGAGGGCGGTGGAAAGTTTTATCGCTGTTAGCATTGGTAGTGGTTGGGAAGGGAAAGGGAAGGAGTGGGGTAGGGTTGGTCATTTTACCTCCCGTGTCCCACGGTATCGTAAGCCGGAAGTTTTTGGCCCAAAATCCTGCACTGGACTGGTGATGAATAAATAATCGTTTAGTTTTAGTCCAGCCCGACCGAGAAGTGGCCTGTCGGTGTGGCGAATATTGAGGTAGGTCATACCAGCAAGGCAAGCGAGCATGAGTGTGGAAGAAAAAAAAAATCCCAAAGCCCAAGCATGCCAGCACAAGTTCGAAGTACAGTTTGAGCTTCTGGCTGAAAGGGTAATTGGGATTGATAGCAGCAAGATAAATGTTTCTCTAATGGATACATTCGCCAGGTCTGGGTTCACTGGGACAAGGGGGGTTAGCAAGATCCTTGCTTGTTGTACCGGTCGACAGTGAGCTTTTCTTCTTCGATGGCACATATTAAAAGCGGAGTGCAGAATCGTTTAACTGCAACGATCATCGTGCACACATTAATTTCCGGATTTAAGAAAAGTACCGATAGCAGGAGCTATGGATGGAAAGGAGTTTTGCACACAAAAAAAAACCCATGCAAAACACTCACTTTCGGACACGTGCAGGGTGCTTTTAGGGTGCTTTTAACCTCCCCACCGTTTCGCATGCATGGCCGGTCGGTCACAGACATATAATTCTCCGCCAGCACATAAAGCACACAGCGAACCGAGGGAAAATTTATGTCCAAACGCGCCAACGAAGGGCATGTAGAACAAGGGCTCTGGGTTTTAAAAATTCATTCCCGAATCATGCATTTTACAAAACGTTGTCCGACATGAATGAGCAATAGAGGGGACGGATCTGCGTGTGTGTGTGTTGAATCTAATGGTTGTAAATCATGGGATAAAAGTGGGCCACACACAGATAAAAGCGACCAGAATTTCAATGTGAAAACCCTGAGTGTGGCGCGACAAAGTGCGGTCGTTAGGATCGCTTAGTATCGAAAATCGTTTTCTACCACGGTGGGCCTCTGGAAAATAACACAGAACAAAAAAAAAAGAAAAATAACGAAATGGAGGAATGGAAAGGTGTAAAAGGTAAGCAAAGACCTAAGGATATGTATGTTCGTGTCTTTCATGCTCCAAATTTAGGATGACACATGAAGGATGTCTTTGCACGAGCTCTCGTTTCACCGCCACAATCTCGGCGCTGTGTGCAGACATCTCTACAGGCCGTTAGAAAGCAGGCCGTTATCAATCATGAGCGATGCTGGGGGGGAAAACATTTTTCATTTGGGGTCATGTAAGCAGTGGGAAGTGGGACAGGATATCGTTTCCGAGCGAGGATCGGTTGAATGATAGGTGAATTATTCGAGGTTGTTAATCAATTTCCGCTTCCGTAGATTTCTTATCGCATTGCTACCAACGTTCTTGGTGGGTATTTTCAAAGCAAGACTTGCGTAGGGTTTTAAACGAAGATTCGGTTCGCTTAGTGGCCATTTGGCGTACAGTCAACCCTCTCTTAACGAGTATCCCTGCAAGTTTTTCGTTCAACTCAATTTGGAGATCCTGCAACTTTTTTTTTGCTTCTCATAGCCGAAATCAAAACGTTCAAGATAATTTGATTCGGAATGGAACGTTCAAGAGCTGCTCAGGACAATACCTTCAGTTAATTAACTTTTGACGTGCAGCAATAGTTTAAGATTGAGAACATTAATATTGAAGAGTTTCTAACGGAGCACGTGGAAGCCTCATCCCCCGAAGAACTCATGAAAATGTCAATGTCAAGGAAATTGATTCGTTAGAACAGCCAACTATCGTATTGACTAATTTTACCACGCAGCTGGTTAGTCAGTCTTTGATACGCGAGCTCGGTCTGTCTATTTGCACAGAAATGGCACTTGAAATATTAATCAACAGAGTATTAAGTAAACTAAAGTATGCTTTACAATCTTATTAAATAAAACAATATTTAACAGTAAAACGGTTCGGAAATACCACAATGTTATTTAAATACGACATTTTCTTATGCTGTTAACATTAGCGTTGAGGGCAGTGCTTGAGCCTCTCGAGCGCCTAAATTTATGCAATTTCATTTACAGAACGAATGTATTAAATAATTCACTAGGGACGAGAGCTAAAAATCTAAGGGGTTTCAGTTATACGAACGAGATTTGAATACCACGGAGAGGAAACGGCTCCATGTGCACCAAACAGACGAATGCAGATTTTGTAAGATCAGTTCGTAGAAGTACCATTCAATAACATTATACCCTTTGCCAAACGCCTACATCAAACGTAGCAAATGTGCTGCTTTCAACGTTCTTATTCTTAGAAATATAAGCAGTATGAAGCAAACACTTAACCCCTTACTGTCGTTTGTGTGCTTTAAAAAAAACACTGTTGATACCTTAGGTCTCTGAGATAAGTTTAACTGGCTGCATTAATTCTTAGAAGCCGATCAATAAAACGTTTGCTTGTTAAAGTTGATTGTAGCTGTTTGTGGTATTGAAGGCATGATCTGATTAGAGGGCTGTGGTGAAGGATTTTGAGAATACAATACGACGAATACACGGCGATAAGATTTCTAAAAGAGTTAACATTGTTTAAATAATGGTAATTTGCAATGATAATGACAAACATTGGAATGGGATAATGTAAATAAGTAAATTAATAAATTATTGCACCAGTGCCTTATCGGGGAAAATGTAAAAAAGTTTCTACTGAATTTTTCATGCACTTGGAAAAGTCAACAATGTTTCGAAATTAGCAATTCAAATGCACATTATAAATGCATTACTCATCAACCGATTCCGTTGTTCTGAGCAAGCAATGAATGATTCACTTTCCATTGACAAGTATTACAGGGTATCGAATAAAATTGAAGCAATACCATTAGTTTTTAACAACTTTAAACCTATTTTAACCTAACTCCTTGATAGGAAAGTAAATCAGTAAAATGAGCACGATGCATCAAGTAAAATTAAAAAAGTGTACAAAAACCTTTTACGGCACAGCACACGGACAGTAAGGTTCCTTGTTTGTGTGAAACCACCAACAGCTGCACCTTCTTTTGTATCAATGAAAAGAAAAACCACAAGCTGAAGTGATAATTCGCATACGCAGAAGGAAATTATTGCGTCCCAAAAGTACGAAAGGGTGTCACCGATGGATCATAAAGCGAACCGTTTCCGTTCGCGTTCGCCATGCTGGGTTTGTCACAACAAAAAGGGTGCGTCTCTGCCTTTGTCAGCTGTCGCATCGGGTGCCCGGGGTGTTGCTAGAATGTCCCAACAATCCATGCACCATACTGCACCAAGAATAGCACATAAATTCCATTTGCATATGTTGCCGGGGTGGAGGGGGGGAGGGGGTGGGAATGGGGCGGACGTAATCACCAAATCGCGATGGTGTCTGTTTCACTCACTGCAGCAAACAAAGAACCGGGAGACACAATCGGTGGGAGGAATGGGGAATGGCCATGACCGCGCAAACACACTCCACTGGATGTGTGTCGTGCGTGTAGCGTGACAATTTCGTGACAGTTGTCCGCGTTAGAATATAGGGGGAGGAACCTGAAAAGGGGGTGAAGGGGGGAATAAGTTCGAAACAAAGGACGCGAAGAACTCCAATGTCTCGGAGGTGCTGTGAGGAGAAACCTCCCCAGAAGAACAAGTAACTCCATTCATCTTCCTGTCCAACTCGCGATCCAGTCGCGACAATACGATTAGAGACCAAACAGCGGTGTAGCACCACAACACCATAATGACCTTGAACAATTTGCGTGTTTCGTCGGAGTTTAGTTTAAAAACAAAAACATACACAAAAACAACATCTGCTTATCCGTCTGTAGTTTGTTCTTTTTTTAAACCGTAATTCCCCATCCCCTTCAAAGGGCACCGTAGACCACCACTGGCACACAGAAACACACACACACACACACATACTGGATGGAATATTTCCGGGCGTACCAATCCAATTAGGCGCGCGTAAGAGCGTTTGGGACGCGATGACTTTAGAGTGTTTGAAACACAGGCCAATTGTAACTTTTGCCCTGCACGGGTTCCACAATGGTCCCGGTCCGTCCGGGGCGTAGTTACGCGGGTTGCGCGACCCTCAACCCACCGCTGCATGCTGACACTCACCGGCAATAAGGAGTAGGAAATTGAATCCAAAGTGCATCCGAGTCATGGTAATCCGGGGAGTAATCATTGTCGCACGGCAAAATGGGATCGCACGGTGGGACTTCCGGGGTTGGTGTGTCTGCGGGGTTATAATCCTTCCAGACGCTGCTTATTGCTTCACACTCCCGCAACGGACGCACTCGCTGGGTTCGGTGGTGTAACTCAGTGTGTCTCACTGCAGGCGCAAACGAACTCGCTCTTACTGCACCTCACTCGGACTGCATGGTTGGCACAAGAATTTTTTTTTGGGTGGCAAAATATTCCCTTTTTTGGTGAGATGTTGGGTGGAGCAAAAAAAAACAAAACGAAAAACACTGGCACGTTACAGGATCACTTCCTTGGCTTTTTTCTCGTGTTAAAAACGAAGGATCATATGATTGTTGCCGCGCACTGTTTCTTCCACTACGCAGTAGGTAAGTGACGGTACGTCCAAGTGGATGGACCCGTTAATTGGATTATATTCGATTATCGAATCGTCCAGCAACCACTCGGAAGGTGAGACACACACACACACACCCCTCAAATTTAGCACCACTTCCTCGATTGTGTCACCGGATCGATGGATTTGTTGGCACAATTTGGCACGACTGATGGCGCGTGGTGGTTCAATAACCGGGCACACAATCACGCACGCACACACCGCCTTTAGAATGGTTGGCCCAGCCTACCCACGGACACTTAAGACACATTCACAGCGCGTTCAAGATGCACCACTGAACTCGCTTAATTAGTGAACGAGCATCAGACGACGCACAACTAACTCACTCACTCGCTTCACCCACCGACTAAACTAGCTAAGCGAATGCGAACCCAGACCAAGAAACCCTCCGGGCCACACACTTGTCGAAATAAATTGAATTATCGTTCGGTACCGGGTTTGGAGAAACCGCCGTCAGAAACACCGTAGGAAGTGGGTAATTTTGCTCACCATCAATCTTCAATCTTTCTCCGCGTTCGCGTTCGTTTCGCTTTAGACTTTCGAGCCACCCGGTTTGGGCGATCGCACAATTTGGATCGGTTTAATTCTATTCGATCAATCAATGTACCACGCACGCACACCCTTGCACACCCGGATGGTGGGATGCACTTTCCACCACCCTAAACCTTTGACCTCACTTTTCCTCCCTTTCCTCGCGGCCCGTCCGCCGACCCTTTCCACACGCGATCCCTTTGGCGCGGTTGTACGCTTTTGATTAGAAAATCGACGCTTCCACGGCGTTGCCGATCGCGTGCAGTGCCGTGCAAGTACACTCCCGCGCTACCGTACGCTCGCTTGCGTACACCCGTGCTTTACACCGAGACGACACTTCGGACGAGATTGAACGTGGTCGCACCAGCGCAAGGGCCACCATCTCCGGCAGCACCGTTTGGGTTTTGTTTTTTGCAGTTCACGCGAATGAATGAACCAAAACAGCGAACGAATCGCGTTCGGATGAACGTACCGAACGGGCGGATGAACCCCACAGTGCTTCCGGTTCCGTTCCGCAAACGGGTGTTGGATTGGGTTGGTTAAGATACGTCATCGTTTTACCATTTCGATGGAAGATGGAATCAAGTGATGGACTAGAATGTAGTTTTGCAAATTACATAATCATCGCCCGACTGCTCACACACGCACGGGTGACATCAAAGCGTTGTTGGAGTGGTCGGGGTTTTTCGGGAACCGGGAGCCACGGCACGAGCTTGGAATAATAATACTGCTCCGTGAGGGAGAACCCCCTTTTTCCAGTGCAAATATATCTGCATCGGTATTTTTGTTCCATTTGCGAAAAGGGCAAATAAACGGTGCCAGGTCTCTGTGTAAGGGTGAAGCGAATCGTTCGTAATCTACAGCTGGTCAGTTGGTTAGTGGTTTGCAATTAAAATCATTCGGAGAGACAAAATCCGGACTTCTTGCCGACACTCCAGCAGGGCATCCAACCGTCGTTGAACGGTGGTTGAGCAGTGGAAAATGCAGATAGTGACGAAGATTGAATTTCTATCATTTTAATTACACCGAGAATTGCATCCCTTGGTTGCAGCCATCACCGGCAGCTAATGTGCTGCTTAAGCGAACGGAACGGCATGAGCTTCCATGAGGGATCGATGACCATTTTCGCCCTTTGATGGTAGCAATTAAAATCTTTCCCTTTTACTTATGCATCGGTGAGCTTCGGCGCTTTGCCGGACCCCGCGGCACTGATTGGAAAGTTATCCACCGACATCAACGGTTCCAATGGAAGCTTCTTCCGGCGATCAGGCAAAGGCACCACTTCGAGTTTGGTGGAACTTTTCCGGCGCTGTCAGTTACAGGCTGAAGATATTTCCACACGCAAGCACAAGCATATCCCCTATCTTGTCTTGTGAGCGATCGATTCGGGGCGATGGCGCCATCGAACCGATCTTACTACGGTCCCGCGAGAGAAAAGTTCTGATAGGGTGTCGTGAGTAACTTACTGACAGGTGTCTCGTTATTTTTTTTTTTTTTTTGGTTGGTGTGTTGTCGTTTTTATCCCCTTCCATGTTGTTTCGCGTGTTGTACAACGGATGTTTCACGGAGTCTACTGTGCCCATGCTACTTCTTCAACTGCTGTGTTCCACGCTTAAGTTATGGGGGAAAGCGCACACTTACGAAAAGCCCCTCGCTTGTGTATGTGAATGTCACAACCGTCCATCATACGCAAACGACGCTTTAGGAGTAATATTTTTTGCTTTTATTATACACCCCCACGTGATAACGATGATGGACGTTAATCGTGCAAGAAGTTATCATAATTCCCGCGCAAGTAGTGTTTGTTTGGTGTGGCTGTGTTGGTGCGACTGTATGTGTCCGTTGTCCTTTCGCACTTCTAGCCAGACTGCAAAGACATATTCCGCTCGCTACAACTGCTATTCAAACAGGTCGAGATCATTGTTGACTCACATTTTCTCTCTTTATCTTGGTTGCTATCCACACCTCAACTAGAACAACCGCACCCGAGTTGAAGTGCGGTGTTTTAATGAAGCTTTTTACCGTGGCTTTTCACGTTGTTTGATGGCATTGAAGGTGAGAGTATGCAAACAGTACTCAAATTAGGGCGAACGGGAACGTTAATGTCTTATGGAGATTGTTTCCTTTTCTTTTGGACAAGCGCTTTAGACAAGTTAATGTAGGAAACGGTCTCTACGGGTTGTTCCCAGGTGACAATGTCCTTGTTAAATTACTAACAAATTGCAGTTGACTGAAGGGTGTCAAGCAAATTGCATACCTTAAGGATTGTGAATAGGTGCAATGCAATGAACGTAATGAATCAAGAGCAAATGTGCGATTTTTATAAAGATTGTCTCATGATGTTTTGGATAAGTAAAAATCGAACGCCAAATCCTGCCAGCTGTTTGAAAACTAAAGCGCCTAAAGCTATGCAAACAAGTTACTACTAACACATTGTTGATGCTCGAATTGTGTGCCACGGGTTGCATACGTTATGGGGAATTCAAGTAATCGCCTAATTGTATGCAATTATAATACTAAAAGTGCCCGATCACTACATACAGCCTACTAACAAGCTAAACTAGCTGCTAACAAGCCTTCAGCCACCTGGGTGTGTACCGCACACCTTAAGACGTGGGTGCTCCACTGCAATGTATCACAAAAACTTTCACGTATGTGCTCTCATCATTTACCGCACCGATATGACAACTGTCGAACGTACGAATGGCAGCAGTGTCCAGGAAGTGTCAAGAATGGTCCAGAACAGCGAGGCAAACACATGCACACACAGGAGAGGAGAGCAATTAGTGTGTGCTTTGGTACGATCCGAAAAACCATTCCCCAAAGTAGTGAGGAGCACATTGTTCTTCTCGTACGGAAGGGGCTCACAACTTCGAAACCAAGATCCGCCCGGTGTGGGACGCGATTTCAGCGTTCTTCAGTGTTCAAAACCTGACGCAGGACGCTTCCTGGAAGGCAAAATGCTATTCACATCACTGCGACACACAACTGTTTCGCCGGAGGGGCGCTGCTGAAGAAGATGCTGTTAACCAGTTGTGAACGTTCACTTATCATCGTCTCCACAGATACATCATGCTGTTTGGAGCCGACCGTTACTCCTGCCGTTCCGTTCGTTGCTTATCGCCTCCCTTTTTTCCGCAGCACTCTCTAAGGCGGCCCTCGTTGCGAACCGTGTCCTGTTGTTGTTCGACAGGATATGCAAACGAGTGGTGTGGGGTGTGCGAAAATAGAACGCGACTGTACGGCGAGCTGAAAGATTACCGGGGTGCACATTGAAAAGAAACTATCCCAAGCATGGGGAGTAGTTTTCATTGAGATAACTGTAAATTATTAAGCATCGCTTACGTTGGGCTCGGTGGTGAGTATTGTTTTCAGTTTTCTTCCATTGAGAGGACGAGGGGCTGGTTGGGCCGTGTGAGGGTCTTCTTCTGCACACGGAAGAAACACGACGGATGAGACGGATGAGAGTTCGTGTTCATGGTCTGCCACCCAGCTAAAGTTTACTTCCCCTTAACCCCCATCGCTGGCCATACGTGTTTGTGGAGTGCTGAAACAAAAGATAACGAAAGTCACGTAACGCAAATGAAACCGAGGCCGGAGTGAAATCCTGCGGGAATGGTGCTGTGAACCATTTCTTTCTGCTAAAGCTAACTCCGTCTCCATTATTTTGCGTGTGTACTGCAGTGGGGTGGTGGGAGGGGAAGGAGGAGGGAGGGTCCAGTTATCAAACGGCAATGCCGTACACACGTTTCCATTCCGTTACAATTGATGGTGTGTGTATTTTTGCTTGACTCTTTCACTGGCGGAGCTTAAAGATGGCTGCCGGTATGAGTAGCAAAGTGATCAAATTTATTTTGTACGCCCAAGCTCTCTTCCAATCGTGAGGCTGCGATAGCATTAAGTAAACCGATTTGGGTTTTGAGGTCAGACGCAGCAGTAGCAGTTGCAAAAAAACCCCTCCATTAGGGGCCTGCTTTATACATTTTATTTTGATCCAGTGTTCATGCACGTTTTGTTCGCAACTGTTCCGCCAGCATTCAGGAAGAAGAATATTTGTGCATTCGCTACGATGTTCGCCGTGGCCAGTATCCGCAGCACGATTCGAGCAGCGAACCCAACGTATAGCGCACTTCGTGCGTCAATGCATCTCGGGTTGCTGGCGAGCAACCGGCAGCCGCACTGGCGTGCAAAAGGAAAGCCATTTTCCTGGAAATTGGATAATAAATTGAGCGACACAAATCAAATTTAGATACACGGAAAATTTGATCAGGAAAAGTGAGTAAATTCCAGCGACGGGGAAAGCCCGGCACACCGGCAAAGTGTGGAGTTTGCTAGCAAAAGAGCACACCGAAAAGGGATAAAAATTCTTGATATGTGTCTCCTGAAACGGGCACTCCGGCCCTACTCCTTGAGAAGTGTGCAAGAAAGGGTGCATTTTCCGTTATGGTGAAAATGGAAACATTTTTCACACCATTTCCTTATGCTGCCATCCGCTCCCCGTCAAGATGGGATGGAAATGGAGCGCCACCGTATTGGGAATGGATGATCAATATTTTAAAAAATCAATTTTACACAAATCTTACCTTCATTTTTATTCGTGGTTGGTTTCCAGGGAAAGTCAATCCGATGGTTGGCGCAGGAAAATGTACTCAAAACGTCAACCAAGTCATCAGGGTTGGAAGATGCTATCGTGAAGTGGTTACTATGGAAGCAGATGGTTACCTTTCGGTGGGTTTCCTCATGGGAACAGCACACACACACACATACACAGTCAGGTAAGCAAGCAAAGCGTTCGATTCGTAGCGACCCTGTTGCAGGGGTTGAAATGTCGATTCAATCTGGTGTCTGGGTTGGATGAAACAGGTGGTTTTAAGAAAAAGGGCCTGCTACGACTGTTTCATGGGTCGTTCGAGCGTATTTGCTTAGTTCCCAGAAAAAAAGCACACATTTCTATGAGCAAAGATGAAGTTATGATATTCTGGAATTGGAGCATTGTAATATTAATAAAAATACTGCTTCAAGCTGTCTTTGTGATGTGCATTGCATAACTTTAGGCGCATTATTAACACTACATCAACCGGACCAGTCGTTTTGACTAACACACTGCATTTTCATGCGGTTTTTTTTGTTAAATTACGGGGTTACACAAATTTATCCCAGTTGATGTATGTCTTTTACATATCTCTACTGTAATACTCTTCGATAATTCCTCATAAAATAACCATCAATGATGAAAATGCTTCAAACGCTTGTGACTTTTATTTTAAATAGGATTTTTGTTTAACTTGAATAAGACTGACACAATATAAAGAGCTTTGCAGACTTTGAGGCAAAAAAGCAACTAATCCACTAACAAAACTCCCTTAATAAACGGAGTTTTCCAATAGATTTTATGAGTCAGTTTGTTGGTCCACTAGAAGAAATGCCCGTCGACGGAAGGCAGGAAGTAAATAATGCAAAAGTTTTAATGAATGAAAGTTATGGATACAGATAAATGTAAGATGTAAGTTCCCGACAGCGCTTATCAGCTAAATGAGTCGAACTAAATCCACACAAACTTATCACTATCCACTATCACCGATGCATAAGGAATTAAAGTTTTTTTTTTGCCACCACTTTGCCATTCTATACGTTCCGGTGCCTTCGAACAGGAAGGAAAGTGCAAATGGACAGTTAGGGGGGGTGGGGGGTAAGAGAAAAGTAAGTTTTTCCACAGCCGTCCTAAACTGCTTGTCGCATCTGTTAATGTTTTCCATTATGTGTTCCATCTGGGCGGAGAAGAACGAACTTTGGTTGTTTCAATCGTTCCCAGAGCGTGTGCGGAACGAATCGGAGAAAGTGCATCCCTGTGCACGATGCTATTATTTATTATCATTTTACAGATGAATTGAATCTCCACTTTGTGTGAATATCCTTTTGCTGCTCAAGAAAAGGGAAAAAAGGGACTTGTTTCGCTGTGAAATTCCCAGAAAGATGGCAACACTTTCGAGCGCTGGAGAAAATAGTGACACACGAAAAAAAGGGGACAAATGTTCGCTTTGCTAAAACTTCACCCTACCAAAGCAACACAAAACACACCACACAAACTGCCTGCGAGCGTACCGTACAAGCAAGCAGAAACAACCGCAAGAAATAGAAACATTTTTCGGGGTTGTGCTAAAGTTTTTTTTGTGCCTGGGTGTGCAAAACTTTTAATCTGATCGGAAGTTTTTGCCCCCGGGCGCACCGAATGTTCATTTCTGGCAACCACCATCCGGTGTTTCCCGGTGTGTCAGTTGTGTTGTGTGAAAAGTGTCCAGCGTCGGTGTCTTTTTCCCCTTAGATGACCTCACCACTACATGGGCAAGGGTGGAATATTCGCATCAATCGATAAATTAGGACAGAGCAAGCATTGTGTACAACCGTGATGCAGTTTTATTGGTTTTTGGGGATGAACTTTGTACCGTCTTTGTGGTAAAAAGGAACATTAACACCAACCCTATCGTGTCGCTGTGTATGGGCAAATGAAAGGAACACAAGCTGTAAATTAGTGTACTAATGAAGTCATTGAAATGGTAATTTGGGCCCCGAAACTAGAAGCACGATAGAGAGACAGGTTGAAGGTTGTGGGCCTATTGCACCCTTCGCTTATTCACTCTCTCTTTTCCACGTGTGAGCACGTGTGTATTATCCTTTTGGATAGCATGCATTCGTTTCAAAACGGTCAGATAGATGGATGAATGGTAATGGACACTACATTTTTATTTTCCCGTGCAAATGTACGGCGCACATCCCTTGGGCCATTTGTTGGTGGTCGTGGTACCGAGCGGTTCATGCAATCAAAAGAAAACCGTTTGCGAACAAAACCATACACGACCATAAAGCTTCCATGGGGCCATATTTTCGGGAGTGCTTTTGAAGCATCCTTTAGCAATGATTCATATCTTCCTCTTTTTTATGTGCGTTTATATGTGAGAGTTCGTGGGAAAAGTGCCTCAACATTCATGGCCCGACTGCTGCCTAACGCTTTCGAAGGTTAAAAATCATAAAATTTTGCAAACATGAGTACGTTTGATTGAAATTCCAGCCAATGGTTCCGAGAGCTTATGACACGATGTTGGGGAACTTGTTTTTTTTTCGGTAGACCCCTACCGAAAGGGGTGATGCAGTTTGACGTTCGGCGAATATTTTGCCGTCAGTTTCTAGGTATGTAGGTGGATGGTTTGATAGTGAAAAACACATTGTAATGCTAAGAGCTTTTACTGTTCTTGTGTAACATCGAATTCAATTCAAGAACAAACTCATTAATAGGCGGTCTGCTTGGATCGCACTGCTCCAGTTTATTAGCTGCGGTGGCTCCCCGTAAGGTACGATGATCACCGGTACAGTACGAAAAAATCGATTTTGCTTTTTTGTGCGGGGTGGCCAAGTATAGAACGAAACGAAAAACGAACGGAACAAAAAAATCTGGTACCACTTTTTTGGGGCAAAAGCTGATCAAACAATGTGACCGATATTTGGGACGCATCGCGACATTAGGATGGAGTATTTCTGTTGGAAAAAAGGCACTCCATGATTGCATTTCGCGAAACGAGCTTCCGGGTTGTTTGACTTTTCTTCTCACCATGCTGTGTTTTTTGCCCATCCCATGTTACACTTTACCGTTTACACGTTCGGAATCTTCCTGGAACGCCAGCCTGAAAAACAGCTGCCAAGGTAGGTGGAGCGCGTTTTTTTTTGGAGGGGGAGGTTTGTTTCAGACTAATGCAATGCGCCGCATTGCTAGCTGGGGTTTTTTTTTGCAGCTGCTGCATCGGGAACTGTCCACTCGGATGACATTTCTCGGTTCGCTTGATGCTGCCTATAAGTCCTGCTTCGAGCCATTGGCTAGTAGCGAGTGTACGTTGAACACTTTCGGCGTTAGGGCGCAGTGAGCACAAAATTTCGGATGATGGCGTGATGATGTGACAAATGGATTCATCAACGCTATCGGACACGACCGGATGTCTGTCGTCGACGTCCTTGTAGGGCACAGAGAAGAAGGACAACAAAAAAACACGCAGAACACACACACACATCGAGCACATCGACCAAGGGGGATTTGCGTTGATCAATTCATGAGAATTGTTGCAATATGTGAGTGATATTGATGAAGGTCGACATTGGCGGTTCGATGCGAGCGGTGGTTGACTTTCTTTCGGCAATCGGCACAGCAACTGCATGGCATGCCATGACTCCCGGATTGCTCATTGAAATGCATTGAACGGCGCCCCAATGCTCCATTGGGGTGACCAAACGGTTCACCGTTTCGTGACCATCGTGCGGAAAGGCTTTGCTACCGAACTGTGGGAGCACACACACGATACGATATGCGAAAAGTTGAAAAGCGGTAGTGTGTGGAATGTGAAATCACACTTGCCGGTGCGATCATCTGCCCTTTATGTGCACTTCCGAGTGAATTAAAACACATTCCCAGTACGCGTGCTTGTGAGAAAATAGTGGCACATATTTAAATTCCATCTACTTTAGTTTTATCACCTCGATTCGTTGCATACAGGAAAGGCAAACAGGCGCATCATGTTACGGAGAATTTTCACAGCTATCTGTTCTCCTTAAAAGCAACTAAAAAAATGTTAAATGATGGTTAAATCGGTTAGAAAATCGGTCTAGTCGCCATGTTTTCAATCCAGAAAAGTATACGCCTAAAGTTCTGTAACCAGCTTTGCACAAGTGGGTTTTCAACAGTATGCACTACCAGTTTGAAGGAGTTTTTTCAACCCCTTCTTGTGACTCCACTAAAGCATGTGATAGTGTTTGGATTAGTATACACCCGAATGCTCTATCGATTCGAACCGCAATTAACATCTCGAAGCATAATTATCGACTTCGGAATCGCATAATCTTCGCATGTGCCATGGCCACAAACACCTCAAATCGCTTCACGACCTACCCATATGGCACGGATGGTGGTAAGATACTGTGGGACTATTTTGACTTTTGCAGGAGCAACATAACGCACACACACACACACACTCACCACACGCGACAGGAAGCGTTAAGATTTACGCACGCCAAGAAATGGTGAACCGCACGGAGCATAACAACAGGTTGAAGACCCAAACCTCGACACACCACACGGTGGAGTAATGCATTAATTTTCTAATTTATATTCATCCCATAGTTCAAAAGTTCGGTTAGGATTGAAAGTTTTGGGTTGGGCAAGGGATGGTGGATGGCGTGATTTCCACTCCAGTGGAGCCTTTAGGGATGCCGGAAAAAGCCCGGGTGGTGGTGTAGCTTCTTTGCGGGTGTGTTAATGAGAAGCATTTTCGACTTCATCAGTTTCGGCTCGGAGTAATCCGTGTCGAAGTGTTCGCTACCATCCCACCGTGCCAAGTGTTCCGTTGAAAGAGTTCGAGTGAAGATTGGGGCTTATGAGGTGATACATCATTCCCTGCCGGGCCTTTCCATCGCTGCTTCCCCATCCGTTCCGTCTGCGGATGTGGATTCCGGAGTGAAAACTGACAAAATGACAGATCGGGGAATAATATAACACCAACCAAGTGCTGGTGGAGCACTGTCTGATTTCGGGACTCTGGGGTTGATTTCATTCATATTCATGAGCGCGAACGAACGCGGAGCCCGTGTTAGGGGCTCATTTGGGGGAAATAAGTCCCAGCAAAGCCTCGTATCCCTTTTGCCCTGCTTTGCACACGGCTTTGTGCTTTGCACAAAGCATTCGCCCCAAAGCTGGTAGAGTAATGACTTGCAACGGTAAAGAATTTCAGTTGTAGCGGTTGTAGTCGCTGTGGTAAGTTACGTACAAAACTTTGGACCACTTGGCCGACTACAACTTTTGCTATTATTCGGGTGGCCAACATGAGCGGCGTTCACAAATGATGGTCATGAACGTCAAACACTGGCCACGTACAGTTTACGCGCGTAATCTCTTCCGTTGATGAGTTTTTAAGCAGTTGGGTGGATTGACCGGGAGGCTATCGATGTCACTCATAATTCAGCTTCAAACATTACACACGAGATCAGAAAAGAAAGCGGAAGTGGTTCACTCCTAAAGAACTTTAGAAGCTAGAGCTAGCTCTTCGTCATCAAGAAGAACGAGTTGTGTTGAATGTAATGAAAGAAGAAGTCAAAAACAACCCGGCTGCACCCAAAATGAACCCCCCCATGCCAACATTACCCCGTACGGCCATCGCAAAAGCGATAACAAGTGTGCTAAATCTTTCCACGCGAATTGGCACGGTTTCAAGAGAACGGATTCCTTCCATTGCGGTGTTGCGAATTGAACAAGGTTTCCCTTTCTGCCTTTGTGCAATTCGATCGCATTTTCGCAGAGAGCTGTCCGGCTTATTCAGAGGAATGCAGTTTTATAGCTTGGCGGTAAAAAATGTTTCCATTTTTCAAGCGCTTTATCGAGTGGATCGAGTGTCAGTCAGTGGGATGCAGCGGCGAGTGCTGCTTCACCGAAAGTACCGCTCGATAGGATTCAGCTTGCCATTTTGTTGGGCCCTGTTGGCAAACTTTTACACAACAGGCAAACAAGCTTCTAACGAGAGAATGGCGTATTGCATACATTTAGGCGAATGTCGCGAAAATTGTTTGACTAGCGCTATTTAAGTGTTAATATTTTTGTAGACAGTTTTAATTAAAATTCAGTTTATTTCTACTTAAAGGTAAATAATAGAAAAATAATTAAGATTCTTTTTATGATGTTTCTCTACAATTATACATTACAAAAAGCAAACAGTAATTGTAAAAATCAGCTACTCTAGTAAGTTTCCAGAACAATGTGGGAAGTATAAATTTCGAACCCATAACGTTATATTAAATCTCGTGTATTTATAGCTAATTATATCGATGTGGCCAAAAAATATACACAACTAGTATTGCTACCAAAATTATTCATCAAATATCAGTTTGAGCCTAAAAGTATGCAATACTCGTGATTATAATCGTTCAATGGCGAATTTAGTATGAAAAATATTAGCCAAAAGCTTGTTTATAGCTTATTTTTACTTCGCAACAAGTTTGTAAGCGGGTTTGCTATGCATTCGCTACATTCCAGTGTCTTCGAGCGCCCCAAAACGTCTAGTCGGTGCTATTCACCGTCTTCTAGACCGCTTATGTCTCGTTGTAAAACTGCGCTTGCCGAAGGATTTTGTAATTGCCAACCATTTATTCTACTTACAGTAGATTTTACAACAAACAACCACTTCACCCAGGGCGGGATTGGTCAATCGATCGAGAGAAGTAGCGGGAAAAGTTAATTCAAATACCGAAGTGACGTTTGCGTTCTTTGTGCCAATTTATCAACGAATCAATGCAGGATTCAATTCGTTAGAACAAATTGTTACTTCTACGTTTTCTTTCTCAAAAGAGTTTGGTAAATGTTATTGCTTGTTTTTTGACATCCACTTCAAAAGACACCCAGACGCCCAACATTAAATGAAAAAAAAAAAAAAACACGAAGAAGCAATACGGTTTGATGCAACCTAACAAAAGCAAAATTTTGCTTTAACAAAGAAGGAGTGTAAACAAAATTTTCCACCAACTCTGTCCATTTTCCAAGCGGCGTGGGAGGAGGCGGGGAGGGAAAACGTAAATTGATTGTAATCAAATTAATTGAGTGGGTTGGCTCGATGTCGGTCATGGTGTATTTTTGGGAGCCCTGTTTTTTTCGCTACGGCCCACTCCATAAAACCGACGCGACTGCTCGAGGGCACCCGAAAAGTGATACTTTACATTCACGACAGCGCGGTAATTGTTTGTTCACCCTGATGATGGATTCCACCCAGCTGGGCGGTGGGTGTGTGTATCCATTTCGATACCGGTGCGTCGGAAAGCGCTTGGTTCCGTGATCTAAACGGGAAACAATTACTTGTTATTAGTACAACAAGTGGAAAGGGTGGTGAAAGAAACATGTAAAGGAAGGACACTGATTGCTATCGAAAGCCGGTGATTCGATCGATAGTAATTACAGTAATGCTAAGGTAAGTAATGATAGATATCTCACAGATACGCCATCGTACGGAACGGCTGGGGTTGACGAGTAAAAGAGGTTTGTTGGTAAGCCATTGTTATGCTTATCGACCTTCCTATGCACATTCTAGTCCACAGCACGATCCGATACTTTAATCGAATGCCTGACAAAACCCGAAAGTATGCTATGCACTCACACACACACCGGTCAAGAACTGGTCTATGATCCCCTCGTTCTCTACCTTCTAACCCAGCAGTTCAGTTGGCAGTCGGCCAACAATGCTGCACCAAGCGTGTGGAGTGTGCGAAACTTCACCACCGGAGAAAGTATTTCACGAAAATCCAGAAAACACACAGAGCACACCTTTAGCGATCACGTCTTGTATCTGGTTGTACGGTTCGTAACTCCCCGGGCTGTATATGGTTTGAAAAGTTTTCCGTTTTTGCCTTTCGGGGCTGTTTGTGTGCCCGTTGTACAGTGCGTCGACTTCAGAGCTGCTCGCTTTTAGAGAGGGATGAGGCGAATGAAAAGGCTCGAATAGGCCCATTCGGAGTGTATGTGTGTGTGTGTGTGGCTGTGAGCATATTTCATGTATTAATACCAAGTTGTACAACACAACAAAAGCCAGATCCCGGAGTTGTTTTTCAACCCCGGGGTGAGCTTATCCTCGGAAAACAGCAGTTCGTTTTAAGCTCATTGTTGCCAAAATGGTTCACAGCCCACCCCAGTCGTGCGAGTATGTGTGTATTGCCGTCTGCAGTTTATGCGAACTCGAATGACCTCTTCGAACCGTGTTGCAATGCAATTTACTTAACTGTACGCTTGTGTTTCCTATTGAACCAGTATGCAGATAGGGCAATCTTAGCCCAAAACCGGAACGCCATTGAGCCTTGTTCGTGTGTTGGTTCTGCTTCTTCTCGCCAGGGAATTGAACCAAGATGCAGTTACATCGGTGTATGGAGGATGCGATTGGATGAGTGCGTTTTTGCCTGCAGCAAGCTTTTCTCCTGCCCGGGGTGGACATGTTGGCACCCTTGTTTGCAACATTGCAATGAATATTTGCACTATGCTGCTGCAGCCAGAGAAGCCGTTGACGGTTTGCAGACAGATGGTGTTATGGATCTGTTTAAAATGCAATAAAATAAGACATTCTGGGAGGGGACAAAAGGAAAGGCAAGGGAGTCCAAAGATTTGCAAATGATTGAATGTGCAATAGACACAAAGTTGGAGTTCTTTTGATAGGCGTTTGATAAGTGACACAGATAGGTTGTGGTGGAATTTATAATTTAATTAAAATGTGTGTGAGTTCCAAATCCGGCAAATGTCGAGCCGAATGGTATGAAGGATGTGCAGTGGTTATGAAAGCTCACCCGTCCCCCAAAAAACTTTAGCTTACATCCTGCACGATTCAGCACTTTTCCCCAGCAGGGGCTGGGTTGTTTTTATTGTTCGTTGCTTTCTGCCCTTTTACAAAGCTTCTAGCTCATGGAGTTTGTGGTTCAAGATATGAATGATGTTCCCGTAACAGCAGCAGCAGGAGCTGTTTCCTGCCATCTAAACCAAGCTCGGCGCTCTACATATGTGCAGCCCATGCACTACGCAATGGTGGCAATTGTGTTAGTACAGGGTGTGTGGCGTATGACAAAACGGGCCAAAAACCCCGTGCTCCGTGTGCAAGAAACAGTGCCGAACTGATTGCAGCAACACGTGAATCGACAGATCACTGCAGCTACGGCACAACGGTGATCAGAACAGGGCACCCTGGAATGAGGGAATTAAAAAGTGACGAGAATATGCTAGACGGAGCGTATGATCCTAAAGTGTCAGTGTTTTTTTGCCTCATGAATGCTCATTGCACCGTCAAAGACCACCGTATGGAAGTCAAGTACGGTCTGGGCCACAAGCCATGACACGGTACAAGCCGCCTCCGACAGTGTCACTGTGTGGTTGGTGGTGATGGTACCATGGCATGGTGACGCTAGAGGACGCCCTTTTTCTTTTCCCAACACTTTTCACCGCCACAAGCAATGTGGGTGTGTGATGTGGTCGAGTAGGTTGGGATGATGTGATGAGATGGGATGAAAATTTGTCATATCAGCTACACGTCAGGGTACATTGTGGGACAAAGTAACCCTTCCCCGCAGCGCTCGTAGCGGCAACGGGACAAATTCCACCGCTCCGATGCATTGACGAAAAGGTACTCTTGTACAACATTGTACATATTTCATACGCATTTGTGCGTGGAAAGAGCAATGGAGGCAGAAAAACAAGTGTCTGCCCAAAGTCACTCAGGAGGGGATGTTCGAATGCTGGAAATTGTCGTTATCGTTCACTGCTGCGTTGCTGATGGGAAGAAACGGGGACCAATTTTACGTTGGAATTGATTTGATGCAATATCCCGGCCCATCCCATGAAAGCTGTCATCGCGTGCGATCTTGTGATTTGTGCCATAGTTTATTAAACCGTAACGCGTGCGCCACCATGCGTCTCCATCACGCTGGGCGGCGTGTTTACGATTATGAGGTATTTCGCAACAAAAGGCTAATGTAAATCGAAACGCAACGCGGAACACTTTGTTAACGGTGTGAATGGATGTGTGCATAATTCGCTTGTGGATGCAATGGGCGAAACAGAGCTGGATCATCAACTATTGTTGGGAAGTACGCTCATAACAAAGCTTCCGGCCATGTGTACGGCGTGTTAATTTTGATTCACTATTGGCAACAGTTCATTGCTACTGGCAAGGAAGAAGAAAAAAATGGCAATTCAATACACGCATGGCGTTGGGGAATCGCATAACGCGTAAATCGGTTCCTATTTCATTGCGGCAATTCAATTGGATTTCCAGTTTTTCACCAGAACAGAATGCACACAAATAAAAATGCGTAACTTAACTGTGCGTACCGGCTAATAATGGCGCATAGTTGTGGGTTGGGAAAGTGGAAAAAAAACACACCAAAACAATAAAAGCCCGATGTTCACCGTTCGATAGTCATTCGCTTCAAAGCGATTCTACCAGGCCCCAGCAGCAATCCGGTACCGGGATTTATTTGTTTCACCATTCACGGGAACATCAATTAATGGACCGAGCAATAGAATGGGAAGTTTTGAGGTTCAACAAATGAAAAAAAAAAAACCTAGCTGCGTATGGAAAAATCTCAATTTCGAACGGAAATTCAATATAGCCACGAGGAACGCGTTTGGGTTGGAGGTCAAACGGTTGGGCTGTAGACGTAAAACTAGTGAAGCGTTGATAGGAAGAACGTCCCGCACAGATGCTGGTTGTCCGTTGGGCATGGTGTGGTGATAGAACTATTAAATAATTTTCAGCAATATTTGTGCACGAGAAAAACCGCCAATATGCAAATGAAACCGTTGATTGATTTAAACGATGGTCATAACAAAAAGACACAAAATAATTGACCTATGACTAGTTCGGTTTGGTGATTTTTTTTCGGGTTCCGTGCAGTAAAGTGTGTAATCCATTTTTTTATTGAATTTAAAACATGACTTTGATAAGCTGATGATGAAGTATGTTAAAATTGTTTTCTACTTTTATGTTGAAACAAAAATAATTAAACAAGTAAGTAAGTAGTACGTGATGCGGTTTTTTGATAAGAAAAAAATATAGTTCTAAAATAGTCTGACTGTAGCATTATTTAATTAATAATAAAAGGTACAGCTGAATAGTACCCGAAACCGAAAATAACTTTAAACTTTAACGTAAAATTGCCTGAAAATGTTCATCTACTGTGCCATGATACGCATGCGTGGAATCATTTTGCATCCCTACGTTCACTGCGTGTTCATTCGTTCAAACTCGTTCAAAATTCGTTGCTTCGTAACGGAACGATTGGATGCTGAGGAATCAACAAGAGGATCAATGCTGCAGGCAACTGTAAAAATACAAACCCCCAAGTCCCTAATTTGCTATCCCAATTGCCGCAAAGGTTGCCTGTGTCAATGCAATGGGAGAGTAATTGATAATGATAGTATGCCGTTTGATCCAAGGTGCAATTTGTGAATGAGCGTCCCGGCCACTTCCACAGTAAAACAAAGCGAGAAGGATAGCTGGCGGTTAGTGGCAGTGTACCGAGTGTTGCCGACCGAAAGTGACGCAAGCCAAAACAGCATTGAATGGCATGGCGACAAGAGCAAAAGGCGCCACACTGTCGGCACAGTACGGGTACAGGGTACGTCTTCCGCCCGGCACGGCAAGCGACGGGTGTCCTTCCTGCCGGGGTAAAAAAAATGTGAACAAACGCCTCCGAACGCCAGACAAAGTGGAAAATCGTTAGTAGAATGGCGGCGAAATATGAGCAATCGACCTTCACCGCGGTACACAAGCGACGAATAATCGGTAACGGGGGAACGCCCGCGCGCTGGGAAGCTGCAGATGGCGACGGAATGGCCACTGATTGTTGCCCGTGCGAAGGCGAACTTGCTTCCCACTGTTGATTCCCATTACAAAGGGGAGCACCGTCGGTCGTCCTTTCGGTATGGAGCAAATCGAATCACACCACGGGGTTAGCGCAGTATAGTAGATGAACCATTCAGTCGTCGCTGGATGGCCTGGATGACGAGCGGACGTGGTGGGCATCAGATCAATGATGATTAAAGCGATCGAACCAAGTTATGCTGGATGATGGGCTGGGTGACTGTTTGTCGGTTTGCTGTACCATCCACAACCTTGCTCGAATGGGCTGTGGCCCGACCGTGGAGATGATAGATGATGTTGTGTAAATAATGAAACATGAAACCCGTGGGTCATTCTTCCTGGAAGAAATATGCCTCCGGCCGTAAGGGTGTAGGCTGAAGGGTTTTGTTGAGTTCGAAGGATTTTATGCTTTTATGCTCGTTTTCGTTCTGACCGGTCGATCAAGGGCTGTGCCGATACGCTCCAAAATATAATGCACCTAATCCGATCGCAAAAGTGAGCACTGAGTGAGGACAGAAGCTAGCCCTGTGAATGTCAAAATGATGAGATGTTTAGGGGATTTTAGGCAGCAGCGTAAGGGGTGCGCCATTGATAGCATCTTACCATAAATAATGCGCACGGTACGGATGGTTTGAAGCTAACGAGTTCCGAAATCAGAAGAGTTTAATGGGTCAGCAAAGACGATTGGATGTGTGTTAATAATTAAACGAATGGCAGATTTGCAGGTGAATATTTTCACGAGGGTGTCACAAGCGATAATATGCCGTTTTTCACATTCCTGGGTAAATACGAAGTTGTCTCAATAAAACTTTTCCAATATGCGGTTAAAATGTTGATCGGTCGGAAAATATGTTGTTGTTTGTTTTATCTTTACTCGTAAACCCGGCAAAGGGTTAAAATAAGCCGAAGGACCAAGTTGAAAGGTCATCTGGCACAAAGGATGGTATGTTATAATGAGGCAAAAATACCCACAACCTACTCAGTTTCCAAGAATTGATGTTTGGATTTGTCATTTAAGCTTGAAGTAGGGAATAATATTATGAAATAAATGCTTGACTGTTTTGTGGAAAATAAAAAAATACAGCGGAACGTCGGTGCCATTTTACTGATCATTCGTGTTGTTCGGATATGACAATTCGAAAAGACCATTGATATTTTCCCCGAAGTGGCTTTACTGCAGATTCTTTTTATAACTAAAAACCAAAAAGTATTTTATACATTTCAAAAAGAATCCATCATACAAAATGCACTAAAATTCACCACAAAAAGAAGATGTGCCTATTATAGGTGTTATTCGTTTATACAGCAACCATAGTGTAAATAAAAATAAATTGTTTGACAGCTGTCATTTTTTTTGACAGTTCTCACTATGGTTGTAATTAGTTGACTGTTATTTATAGGTATCTTTTATGTGTTGTCACATTAGAATAACTTATTCAAGAAAAAAATATCACCTATATTCTCAACTTTATTTGCAAAATTTCTGTCTAGCAGTAAAACGGTTTACCTTCCGCACAGAGTATGTTACATCTCTCTACAGACAAACCATGTAACGCCTCATGATTGATAATGTCAATTTGTCTTTGTTGATGTGTTTTTTCCGCCTTTTCTACATGAGTTTCATTTTTCGAGCACGTTTTTTTCGCTTTAAACCGAATAGTTTCGTTATTTTTGTATGCTACGCTGAACCTGAACCAAACGACCAACAACCCGGTGTGCATTCCCCAACAGGGATGAGCAGGGTATCATTTTGTTGCTGCCTATATATTTCACCTTCGCTTCTTTTTCTCTCTCTCTCTCATCGCTTGCAAACCTTTACAGCCAGAATCGTGGAAAGCAATTTAACACGCGACCTAACAATGGAGTAAGACATGCTAAACTTTTACTATCTTACCGGCAACAATCTTTCGGGCACTTGATGTGCCATGCGGTTTGCTTAGAGTCTTAAACCCCAAATTGAATTTGTTCATACTCATTTTCGGTGCAGCAGCCGGAAGGAGCGCTGAACAGCTGAACCGAAGCGTAACCTTTTCCTGGGGCTGGGTGCAAACACCCAGCGTTTGGTGTCGCTGGCCGCGCTAGGAAACAAACGTAGCACGGTGGGAAGGAAAAAGTCATACGGCAAATGGTTGCTTTCCTGTGGTTTTCCAGCGTCGTGCACATTTAGCAAAAGGAGTGAAACTATAAACTGGCAGCTGTAAATTGAAATTTATTTCACTCTTTTGAACGGGGCAAAACTTCATTTGACGCAGTCAGTCCGAGAAGAACGCTGAGCGAGACGCGCACACCGGCGCCATACCGCGTTTCCAGCTTCCGGGGAGGGCGTGAAGGAAAGGAGGTGATAAAATAACCGGCAACACCATCAATGGCGGCAAGCAATGGCAACCGGTTCCGGTTGCGTTGCGTTGTTCGTGGCTCGTAATTTATGATAAACAACAATCGAATGAACTTTTGTGCGATATAGCGCAGAGACGTGGGAATTTATAAACTTATTTAAAATGCAGCACATTTATTTGCATCGCGTTGGATGGGAGCGGGGGCGGGCAGGGTCGCAGGAAACGAATGGGCCAGATGCAGCTCATTTTAATGCTGCAGCTTACACGACAAGCTTAGGCAAATTCGACCACATTTCAACACGTAAGCAGCGGCAATAAAAAAGTACCATTGCGACTACACTTCGGCAACTACTTTTGGAATAGTAAATGAAACTGTGGAAAAGCGAAAGCGCCCCGTGCCAGTAGATCAAGCCACAATGTTTGCGGGATTATGTTTAACCAAATTTACAAGTGGAAGCGAGACTGGTTACAAATTTATCACAAATAGCAAAGTTTGCAATTGTTACTTCCATATAAAAATCGGATTGAATAATTGATTGGTTTAATTGAATTTTCATAACATCACACCGCTTGTATGCTTCGGAACAGTCTGCACGTGTTGTTATGTAGCAAGCAGTAGGTAGGAAAGTTCAACGCTCTATTGTGCTGTGTGTTGCTAGCCAGTGCTACTGGGTACAAGTAGCTGGGTATCCCTATGGCAACTTGACTGCATCGTTTGAAAAGTTTCACTGGCCCGGTGCAAACCGAGTACCTCCTTTTTCATCCCTCTCAAAATACACTCAGTCCTTGGCTTTCCGTCTCAAATCCTTTGCCATGCATGCAAAGTGATTGCAATGGGTTAACTTTTTGCGAAAAGCTCGAAGCGATAATGTGGGAATGTGTGAAGTATGGCTTGATGGATGAGGCGATGAAGATGAAGTGCAGCGCGTCATTTTACTGCACCATCGGGTATCAAGTGCAAGGCATGTTGTGGCATCGGACAAGCATAGCGAAACTCTTGACGATGAACGGAGCTACCCGGTTGATGGACTTGTTAAAAGAAACAAGGCAGCTGTTAAAAATCTGGAAAAAATATTGTCTGTCAGGCGAATTGCATAAGTTTCGGGATATTTGTGGTAAGTCAAACATTTTATAGCAGCTCAAGCTAACGCATTCAAAGGGATAGCTATAAACGCCTCAAACTATGCAAATTGGACTACAAGATGTCCCTTTTAAAGTCCTTTTACAAGTTTGTTTATAATTGTAGCAACCTCTTTCGCACGGTTTGTTTATAAATCGTGGAAAAAAAATCAAATCTTGTTAATACATCAAGATAGCGCATATATCTCGTGATAGCAGCTGCAATTGAAGTGCAATGAAATCGATATCAGCTCATCTTTCTTACTCATTTATTTCCGTGTTTGCCTGTGGACATCCTTCAAAATGAAGGATCGTTTTAAGTGAAGCATTAGTTTACTAATTTATTCAATAAGATCCATCGTTCCATCATCGTAATACACTTTCCCTGCGAGTGACTCTTGACTTAGGGGGAAAGTTTTTTTGTGCAAAATTTGCATACCTCTGTTCATGCGACCCGTTCCGATGCTGTGCCTTGCTGTCAAGGAGAAAGTTGCTGAAATGATAAATTAAATCTACGCTCCAACGCAGCTGGCTAGTAGGTGTTTGGAAATTCGCTCATCGAGTGTGTTTGTTTGGCAAAGGGAATTCCAAAACTGCTTCCCAAAATCACTGTCCGTGTGCGAAAACAACAGCAAACGAGTTCGAAAAGTGATTTTAATTTGCTGTTTGAGGTGGTGTTGTCAGCTGCCAAAGTGTTTGTTTGAAGTGTTTTTAAGTTTGTGGTGAACTGTGTGTCATCCACAACGTCATGCCCCCCGGGCAGATGGGATGTATTGTAAGAAGTTTGCAGTTTGGTTTGGTTTGTTGTTGTTTTTTGTATTGATTCATGGAAGTGTGGTAGATTTGCATATCTCTGGGCGTAATTAAGGTTGTAGCGAATGCAATACAACTGGGCGGAACAGGAAGCAGTACCGATCCAAAGCACCGTGTGCCGGAGGAAGTTCGAAAATTGCTATTTTTCGATGCACAATGGCTTACAACCTTGCAGGAGAACATTCGAGCTACCACCGAACGTACCTTTACCCGGGTAAAAACCAACTAATCACTCCATCTAAATTATTCAGCCACCGGGATGTCGGGATCCAGCATAGAAGGGTGCAAATAAGGCACCGGGAGGGTTATTTATTTCCTTCCGTACTTCACTGGTGGCCTTGCGCACCATCACCACACGAGTGAAGGTAAGAGCTAATTATTATAGAGTTTGCCTACACTGGATCACCGTTACCGTCAGCACATGCAACCGAAATGTGAAGGTGAGCTGTGCAATGAATTCGAATTAATCATGCCTCAATGGTGCCGGCGTTACCGGATGCTGGAAGGGTTGAAATGAATGTCTTTCCATTCGTTCGAGTCAACGCAGACAATGGGGGTATCGTGCAGGGTGTTGTTCCGGGAAGGTTGGTTTCTGTGTTACGTATAGGTCATGGTGAAAGTAGAGCGTGTATGAAGCGTCAATGGTTCCCTTTAGGTAGAAAAAAAAAACAACTCCTTCCCACTTTTAATGCCTTATTTTAAATTATTAAAGTCCGAAATAACCGAACACGGCAAGCGATAGTGATGAAACCCATGGACTAATGGCGCCAGCTCAAACTCTCAAGAGAAATCGATCCTTAAAAGCATCACGGATAAGTCAACTTTGGAGAAATAGATCGCCTGTTCAATTTACTATCCTCCCCCACACCCCCCACCCCACCCAAGGCACTGGTAAGAGATTCCAGCACACGAAGTATGACCGACCGACCAATTAGGCGATTGGTGAGGTAGCAAAGTTAGTCAGCACCAAAGTACTTGCACCGGATAGTTAACCTTCACTCTCGGGACAACTTACTACCAGCGCACGAAGCCACCAGCCAGCCATTAGCCGGTCGAAATATGCTTTAAAATATTCATACCATCAAAAGCATATGCCAGCAGTTTGCAGCGTGCAGATCGTACCCGATGGAAGCATATTTTCTGACGTGTGAACCTGCACCACACTTCATCGTGAGTAGCGCTTTTGAGGATTTTGTGAAATGTGATAAATTTAGCCGATTGTTTTGTGATGCATTGTAGGCGCGCTCCGGTATTGTATTATGTGTTAAAATTTGTTTAGATAATAGATGCGCGGTTTTCCACCGGTGTGCCGGGCCTGGGGTTTTGGGGTGAGCATAGCTGCAAATTAGGTTATGTATTTACGCTCGTTAGCGATACAACAAACAGTACGACGCTGTACACTGTACCGCACTAAATCCCGCACACACATTCGCGCGCGCATAAGTACTTGCAACTGCGTCGTGGAAGTTTGAGTAGGGTTGCTGTGGGCGTCTCTCTGATTTCGGTTAACCGTGGGAAACTTCTTGCCACGGGAAAATCGGGCGTGAAAAGCGTTAGAAATGCATGCTATCATTAGCGTTCCTGGGTGTGTGTGTGTGTGTGTGTGTTCCGGTGTGCGTGTGTGCCGATGTTGGCCGCTCTTAATGACAAGCATCTGACAACACTTTGGCTGAAATAAATCAAATTTGCATTCATTATCCTTCCTTCTCGAGGTGTAGCTCCGTCGGTGAGTCTCCAGTTTCTGTTTTGCTGCTTTCGAATCCTTATCTTTTGGCAGGCCGGCGAAAGGAAAGGGCGTGGCAAGGGAAGAGCACAGTAATGAAATAAGCAGTATGGACCACTGATTCTGCTTCAAAGTCTGATATTTTGCACAGTGGTCACACTAAAGCAGGTCTTTCGCGTACGGTTCACATCACGGGGTATTCCAACTGCTTTAAAGCTGTCCGTGCCAGGTGTCTGGAAAAGAAGCGATCCCTTGGTTGCTGTGAAGCGTAAACCGTGTTGCTGGGCACGGTTCTCTCATTTCATCTCGCTGAACCATAGCAAATATGATGACTGATTGTGTTTTTCAAACCTAAAAAGTTCGGTACAATTAGTGAACACCGGTACGCCGCTGCTGCCGAGTTGTTTTTGCGGTAAGCATCCATTAGCTGATTAGTAACGAACGAAGTAATGTATGGAAATGTACGCGCACAGCGTGCGTTGTTATTGATTTCTTGGAGGTTGTTCACGCTCACGCTTCACGGAAGCGGCAAAAACTCGGTACAATATCGCACCAAATTACTGCGCATAATGATGACTCGAGGTGGGAGAAACCTCCGTCAAATACTTCACATGTGAGGTGGAATTATGTTTATGTTTTCAGTACGGCACACGCGAAAACCAGCGGCAACAGGCGTGCGTGCGGTGTGTGAGCAATAATAGAAGACAAGCAAAGCAACCGTGTGCGCCACCTGACAGATGGAGCCGCCTGGTGGTTTTAATTGATGAAATGTAAATTATTGTACGCGTTCGATCAGTTTTGCTGGCAAAGGTATCGAGCTGTATGCGTTGTTGCGTTCAGGGTGTGTTTGAAGTGAGTTAGAAGCCCATTGCAAGAGGCAACACTCATGATTGATCGTATGCTGCATGATGTGTTGCCGGGCTGTCACAAGCGCAAGGCAATATTCGGCCGATGTATCTGCGTTCGGTTCGTTCCGTTGCACATGTGCCAGCGAATGGGTAAAAGTCTCCGGATCAAACTGGAACGATCGGCCTATGGTGCACCCGGATGGGTACCCGGAACCTATCGCCCCATCGGCCTTGATTTCATATTCACTGTGAGATGAGTGGATGTTGGTGTTTTGTAATTTTAACAAGTCTCGGTAGCTTTGCTGTATTTTCCAGGAAAATTCCACCAGAGCTGGATGTGCTGTAATGAATTCGGGACGATTCTGAACTGCGAAGGGATTGAACATGAGATATGTGCGTTTTAACCTTGGCTGTTGATTAATATTTGCCAGGAATTGGGCTTGTTGAAAGATTATGCAGTGTTTTTCTGCCTTAATTACATTCGAAAATGAGTTTGTTATTTTACAGCATTAAAATCGATGGAAATATTTTAAATTCGAAGAACTAATATTGAATTGTTTAGCTAATTGCATACTTTGAGGCGCAATTTTGAAAGGTTACGCCTGAAGTTATGCAATTGCTATGGTATTAATACTCAGCATTGGATGTTTCTCGCAATTGTTTATTGTAGCCAGATTGACCAAACTTTCTGATGCAAGTTCTGGTGTTTAAAGCTTAACAAGAATGGTCCACGACTCAACGTTCGCTTTGAATGGTAAGTTTTCGATGCATTAAATTTGCACTCAAAATCACTGGAAATCAAATTTGTAAACCACATCAAATCGTAGCTGTGTCCTTCCGGCCCAACTACTACCCGGTACCCGGTCTCTTCGAACTAGTTTGTAGCAGCGATTGACAATTACAGTTTTAATTAAACATTTCCATGTTATCCGACCGTGCCCGACACGGAAAGAGCTGCGTCGGTATTTTCGTCGGTTCGGGAATGTTGTAGCATAAACCCACCCTTCCATACCATAAGCTGCCTCCCAACGCAAAACACCAAAACAGTTGAGTGTACCAGGTCGCTTGCCGTTGGTACGTTTCGAACGCTGTGTAGCAGTGGTGGTGGTAGTTTTTTTTGTTTTTTCATTTCGTGGTCGTCTTGTCGATGCTGCAACAAGGATGAACGAAAAAGGATGAGCCTGCGTTTTTGCTGGTGCAATGGAATTAGAAGCGACAACCCCTCGTCTGTAGTCGCTACAACAGCAGATACGTACTGCGAACGGAACCGATGGTACCGCAGCGAGGAAACCGTGTTTGTTGGTCATGTTTTTGCATAGTTGTAGCTTGATAACTAACCCCATCATTATGCCGTACAGTACAGCGGAAGGATATGAATTTGTAAAATAAAAACCCAACAATACCCACCGAGCAATTCTCAGGAAGCAAGTTTCGTCGTGTATCGTGTGCTTTGTTGGCTTAGTTTCAATTAACATGGAAATGAAGTATCCTGCGCGAACAGTACTGTGTTCCCCCTTTTGTTTTTTTGGTGCGACCATTTACGCAAACAAAACGATTATCTATCCGCTCTGTGTTCGATCTCCGAACCGCACACCATCACAAAAGCCGGATCGTGTGCAATGAATCGAACATTTAGCTTCACCACATCAGTGCGCGACGTTTTTCGGTTAAGGGAAAGTTTGTGAAGCATTCTTGATAGGATGAGGGAAGACAATAAAGCAGCTTTGCTGGGTTCTTTCCATCATTTTATTCGCATCACTAATGCCGTCGTGTGCGCGATAAGCTTACGGATGGTTGGTGGCTTTAGCGAGTTTGTGGGCATGGAGGGTTGAGTGTGTGCTTGGGTGCAACAACTTTCTGCTCGGGAATGAAATGGGATTAAAATGGTAACTGTTTGTGGTAACTGCTAATGGTGTTTGATGACGATGGTGTATAGCGGATGGAGAGCGAAAAGATGGCCAAGTTTTAGTTGTACACGCGTCGCAACAGTGTAAAGTAGGAGTAGGAAACGTTGAGCAGCTTTTGAAACATTTCCAACGTCATCGGGTACACGTTGCCCACTTTTATCTGCAAGCAGAGGAAAGATTCGTTACTCGTTTGAGGATAGATCTTTGCAGTGGAACGTTAGATAGTTAGCCACACACAGGTTGTGGGGAGCAAAATGGACCGATCCTGGTGGGCATGTCTTCATATACCGTATCCAAGGGAATGGTGTATTACTTACTACTTACGCAACTTACTTATTGCTAATAAAAAATAAAGTAAGTAACAGAAGTTATTCATAGTAGAAGCAGTCCCCGAGATACACATAATTAATTGATAGTTTTACTATCAATAAATAAAGACTGAAACTCTTTTTCCCTACCAAAGTACAAACTAGTTCAATTTTACAGGCGCCCAAATTTATGCAATATGCATTACTTTACGTAGCCAAGAAACAATCTTACCGCCATCGGTCGTTGTGCACGCGCAATGATGAGTATCAACTTCTTTCTGATGCGTTCGTCAAAGTCTGGCCAGGTTCCATTGTAAATGGCATCTCCAATACCGAGACTCTGCAGATGGGAAAAATCCATTGTAAACCATTCAAACCCAGCACAATCCATTCAAAAGCAAACCTGTTCCAGGACCTCGTTCGCATGCCAGTAGAAGGCAAACATCTGCGAGAGTATCATGAAGATGTACGATCCAATCATTATCATCTGCGCCAACTGATTGCTCTATTGAGAGACGAAATGAGTGCGATGCGTAATTTCCCTCATAGTAGTTTTTTTCTTCTTTCTAAAGCACACTTACAATGCTAAGGAGAAAGAGCAGTGCACACAACATCATACCAAACGAGAGGAACTCCAGCAAACACAGATGGGTGACGAGCGAGTTGAGATCCTGCACGTATCTGTACGGGTGTAGTGCGGAGAGGGATTAATGGCGTTCCCCTTCCCTGCTCGGCACCAAAAACAGAGAGGTCAATCCCGGTCGGTCTACTTACTGGATGATTTGTTTGTGATACTTTAGACACTCCTTCAGCTCGGCGAACAGTGTGCCCGGGTTGCGACCGGTGACCGTCCGGTCCAGCTGCAGCCGTCCGAGCCGTTGCTTCAGGGCCGCTATCTGGACGAGCGCGAACAGGGTGCAGGTCGCGTAGAAGCTGGTGAACGGGATGTACATGCAGCAGGCCGGGAAGGTAAGGTAGACCTGCAGTAGAAACACCAGCTCGTACGTCGGTGTGGCGAGTACGTCCACGCCCGGTATAGTGACGGCGTACGGTAAGCCGCGCCCGGGCACAAACAGAGGATAGGTCACAAAGCAGGCACTAATGAAGGCACCCAGACACAGGTTCGATATCGATAGCATGCGTCCGCGCCGTGTGTACCGCTCCAGGACGGGTCGGATTTCGTAATTTTTCTGCGAAACGGAACGCCAAGGAGCGTCCAATGCAAACAGTGCATAATTTCGTCACTAATGGTAAACAAAGCACAGGGCACGTGCACTATTTCTGCCCGGTGTCTGGTGGCGTCCGGAACGGGTCTTACCTCGAGCAGCGCGTACTCTGCGGCAACGCCTTCGAAAAATGTCTCAAATTTCCGTCGATTGATCACAAGGAAGGAGGTACGCAACTATTCACCCCACCCCCGGGGAAATTGACCGGAACACATTCCATTTGGGGACAAAATATACACAAGAATAGGATGAGCGAGTTTTTGATCGGGGAAGGGAACATTTACACCAACTTCCAACACCCCTGCCCGTGGGTGCTACACCACTTACAATGAGGTTAAAATACAGCACCGTAAAATATCCGTTGATAATGAGCTCGCTCATTTCGCCGTAGGACGAGTAGAGCTTGAGAAACTGAAACACGTTCAGCACGGCGACCGGTACGCAACCGACCAGGAAGCGAGATAACCGCGGTCGCCGCAAATACGACCAGAACAGCCACACTTTTACGTTGACGCCAATTATCGGACACTCTTCGATCAGCATTTTCGTATGCAGAGACGTTTTATGTTCCCGAATTCCGGAATGCCAGCAAGAACGTCCTCGTGCTTGGTTCGTCGTACTTACAAGCCGCCGATCGTCGATGCTGCTGATGCTTTATAGCTTCGTTGGGCGAAGGTTTTTGTGGGTTCGAAATTGATTATAATCAAATTAATTGAGTACCGTGACTTTTTGAGCAAATGATAGGCTTCACTGACCATGCGAAGGGAATCGTTGCGGTGGCTGTGGTCACCCTTGGCCTTTGCCCGTGTGTTGCGTGGGAACGCAAGCAGCTGGGCAAATGGGGCTTTAAAGTGCTCCGTACTTTGATTTCAATCGCCATTAAACTGAATTGTGACGGAACTTGTATCAGCTTTTATCGATATCTCATTACATTCGGTTCGGTCATGTCATCGGGGGCCTCCATTCCCCTTCTCAGAGGCCGAGCATGCACAAAGCAAAGGTGGTCTGGGTGTTTTGCAGCAACGAACTGCCCCGCAGGATGTGAGCTTTTCGAATGGCGCACAACACAACACAAAAGCCTCCATCATCTGGCATCGAGTGTTTGGAATAACTACATCACGAGGCCCCCAGACACACAGCCAGCCAGCTCTCCGCCACACGAAAGAACAGAAATGAACCTCTCGATGCCGGAAATGCATTCAGTGCAGCCTGCGGTGAAGCATTCTTTTTATTTCGGTCACTAGCAAACAAAACCACAGCACACACACACACACACACTCGAAAAAAAAACCACCTAGAAGAAACGACACGAAAAAGCCATGTGTTTGTGCAATTGAGGCTCTGTTTCTCGTTCTTTGGTGTCGTTGCAGGAGTCGAGTCGAGACGAATAGGAGTTCGGGAAGGAAACCATTCGGGACAACCGAGTGGGCATGTTCAGATTCGGCCTGCTTTGACGATGCACTTCCACAGTTTCTATGTGCCCCATTCGTTTTTAGTGTATTTCTTCTACCTTGTCCCATCCATTGCTGGACGCGTATGGCAATGTGACTTTCTGCTCCATTCATTCGGAACGGTGTATATGGTGGTGCTTCGGTCACAAACAAAAACGCCACGTATACTTTTGGGTGGAAAAGAACGGGAAGGTAAAGAAGAAAAAAAAAACGTCGATAGCTAAAATCCTATTTTGGAGCAGTGCCAGTGTGACGGGGGTAGAACAAGGGGGGTGCCCGAATGTAGGCAAGACGTCTACTTTTTTAAAAATCCAAACCCTCGAGTCGTAGTTGCAAAACTGCATCTACTACGACCGCATTCAGACATGCTGATGCCCAGCATCTAACAGGGCCAACGATTTCTAGCGAATCTTTTGACTTTGTTCGTCCCAATGGCTGTGCCATTTCAGGGTGTGTGTGTGTGTGTGTGTTCTTGCCTTTCCGTGCTGGGTGGATTGCTGCACGCGAAAAAGGAAAAAAAACATCACCGGCCGGATGCACATGTGTGGTGTGGCGGATTGTCGTGGTAGATTCAAAACCATTCAATTCAAATTACGGCCACCACCATATATGCATCGCGTTACGCTTGGTTAGCCGCAGGGCACCCGACCCGGGAACAGTGGAGTTGATTTTCATATCCCAATAAATTATCGTTCGTTGGTGGGGACGTTTTTTTTTTCTCCTCGGCACAGGATATAAAAGGGCGAGCGGCAGACGAAAAGACACTGCGGAAGTAGCATATTGGATATTTATGAGACTCGATAGAGCAAGCGGGCATCGATGGCGTGGCGTTACTGTGATGCAACGGGTCTTAACAATCATTAAATCATATGTATAAAATTGGGAGCGAAATCATTTTCGTTTGTGCTTTGCGCTGTTTGCGAAACGGATGGAAATGGGCCGGTAGAAGTAATGCTCTACGGTGGGTTTAATTTCGTTGCTTTATGGATATGCTTCCATGTATAGCATCGGGCAGTGATCGGAGTGGAACGAGACACAAAAATATTCTGCAAACATAATTTTGCTACGGCACATCTGCACTCTGACATCGATAGCGTAGCGTGTATTGTAAATAGATCGCCTAAAGGTATGCAATGTGTTGTAGAACCGTTGTTCGTAGAGTGCATTTTTAGTTCAAACTGTTTTGACATTACCGACCACGGGTTAGTTGTTGAACTCGAAAGGTTGCTCGTACTTTCGGGGTGATTGGTGGTGTTTTAATATATATTGCATACCTTCAGGCGATACAAGCGAACGAACACATGACCGACCGGATAGGTTTCGCATATAACACATCTAGCCAGACACTCCCGTTAGGGCAGGCTACTGACCATGTTACTTATTTATCTTGTGTCCGTTTTGTATGCTTGTCCCCCCACCCCCCTCCCCCCATGCCGGAATGCTTGCCCCCCATTCGTTTCATCTTCTTGACTTAATGACTTACTAGGTCATATTGTCGGCACATTGGTTTATTACACTTATGTTAACCACGTAGCCGGATAGTCAGTCGTTACTACGGAGGATCCCATCCAGGTGAGCAACGATTCACGTCCTTTAGTGTACGTAAGCCTTTTTTATTTATTTACTTTGAATCTAGCCATTGTTTTTATGTTGCTTGAGAAACAGTTACCTAACAGATATGGCAGCTACGTTTTTTTTAAATGTCGTCCAAAACACCTCTGCAGTTAATTTATGGGAAATGTTTTTGAAGAAGAAAAACTGTATTTACAGGTAATGAGGTAAGCAAGATTCGATAAATAACTGCGTTGCTCCAATTTTTATCCACTATCTCTAAAACGTTTTCTACCTCATTCACAAAATGTTATGTAAAATCGCAATCCTCAGATCCTTCCATCTAAATATTAGGAACAATTGTAATGTCCCATAACATAATGTAATGTAGCAAATACAAATTATATTGGTCATACCTCAGCACATTCCGTTTTAATAGCTAGCAAAGCCTTCTTATTTTAGAAAATAACGTGAATTTCTAAAATTGTCATTGGAAACGTTTAAAAAATCACAAAATAAATAATAAGGTGTAATTTCATAAAACCCATTTGCTTCTCGTCTAATCACAAAATTGAATAATATTTGAATAACATGAACCTTTAATTTATTTATTATTTTATTTACTAATATATATTTACCCAATACTGATTATCGCGATGTTTTGAATATTTACAGCTAGTCCCTGAAAGCATCAAACTATCAGCTGTCCTATCGAATCGTTATCGCCGGTATTATGGTTTTCCTCCCCTACCTAAAACCCATTTACTTACGCTCAAAGCATAGTTGCACATCGGGATTAATTATAAATCCAATTGCATAACTCAACCACCAGAAAAGCTTCAAATAAAACTTCTAACAGACCACACTTTTCAAGGGTGCCAACGACACATCCCCACAGCACACCGCACGTGTTACGTCTCGCGGTGGTGCGCTGTGCAGAAAGTTCGGTCGCGTGCAGCACAGGATGTTGTTCCATAATTAATTACAATGCGTTGCTGGTCTGTTCGTTGGCCCGATCGGCCGGGACCCATACCGACCGCACCGCTACTAATCGGTTGTTAGTTTATTTGTTGATTCAAATTTAATGAAACTTCTAATGGGGCAGGTGAAATTGAGCGCACGGGTGAACGCGTGCCAAGCGCGCGCGCGTGCACTGTGTTGCTCCTGTTGCTTTGCTTTCGCGTGTCCGTACAACGTAGCGTTCCGTTGGGCGCTGTGGCAAGGGAAGGAAGTTGTTCATAAATTTATAAATTATGCATCCACTGCTCCGGTTTTGCCAGACCTGCCAGGTACCTGGGAAAGCGTATTTGTTCCGCTAGCTTTTCAAACTTATTTCCGACTGGTGAAACGATCTAGCCTGCGTTGACTGCATATTGAATGAGCCGAATTTAGCAAACACAGTTGCACGGTGCTTAGCACGACGATTGATAAAACATTGATTTCTCGACCGATCAGGTCGGACTGTGTCTTTGGTGGGATTGGTTAGCAAATGTTGTTGATTAGCAATAAACGAAAACGACTAGCCACGGAGCGAGTAAGTGTAAATATGTTTCTCTCATTTCCTTCTTCATCTCCTTTGAAATGCAACACAAATGAGACGTTTGATTGAAAGAACGCATTAGTGAAGCTTTAATGGGAACCGTCCTGCTTAGCAAACCTCTTCCGTAGCAAAGACCGTGATGGAAATGAACAAATAAAACACGTTGGAAAGCTTGAAAGTGCAGTTCCGCGAATTAATTGTCCATCATTTCGGAACGGTAATTTGATTAGCACTACCACTTTCCGTAAGCAAATGCAATTTGCATTCCACAGCACTGATGGGTGTTTCGTTGCTGCGTGCGGCCAACAGTGGAACAGTGGTACAGTGGTTGGTGAATTTAGCAAATGTTCGCGTAGCACCACAGGACCAACTTTTCCAATATATGTATACGTGTGCCAAGTTGGTTCACATGCCCTCGGCCCTCGCATATGAGGAATTCTTGCGCGATACTCATTTTGCGTGTGACGAAGTGGGTCCGTAATTTGTGTTAGCCAAACTTTGGCACGTGCAGCAGACACCATCCCTTCCTTCTTGCTGTCTCTTTTCTCGCACACTCATCCAACTAAAGGTACCTCGCAGACGACAAATCTTACTGTAAGAATATTAGTAGTTTGTCTTAATTCTCCTTGCATCTCTCACACCAACCGGGACTCGCAAAAACCGTTGCTCAAACACGCACGAGATTCCCCAGGAAAGAAGCCTTATTAGAAGTGACTAACAAGCTCATCCATGTGCTCACTGAAAGCATTCAGAGCTACACAAATTGCATAGCTGTAGGCGCTGACCTTGTGAAGTGTTGTTTGCAGTGGCAAATCAGCCGTAAGGTATGCAATCCACATGGATCCAACAATGGATGAATATAGTAACAAGGGAAACGGTTCGTTTTTTTGCGTTCTTGTTAGCAGCGTGTTACTGTTTCCTAACGAATCACTTGTCTCCTGGGAAGTGGCGACGCTCATATGATCATACATGTACGTGTTGGTCGCGTCCCAAAACCAAAGGTGATCATTTGCGCGCTGCACGTGCTTTTACACCGTGCATTTCCTTACCAACTACAAATAGTCTTTGCCGCTATCCACTATCCACTCCGCATCCCTCAGCGCTGGATGCTCTACCGATACCATCAGACAAAAGTTAGTTTGGTGCATCGAAACACAAAAGTTCACTTTATTGCGTTAAAAGTTTCGTGATTGTTTCCATACCCTGCCGGCGGATGGATGCAATCCATGTCCCGCTGGCGGACGGATCCCGTAGCCTTCTGGATGCCGTGATTGAAAACGGAATGCAGCAAAAGTTTTGTAGCGATTTCGGATCGGGTGTGGCTGGGTTAACTTTGTCCCTCAGACAATCCGTACGGCCGGGGTGACGCAAACCCGCCGAAACAAAGCAATGCCCCAAACAGCGATGTAGCGCATTGGAGTGTTACGTATTTCCATGCAATTCGCTAACCAGTAGAATCGACCGATCGGGTTTTGTCACAAAGCGCAAACTCTTCAATCGGTACGCGAAGAAATGCAATCAATCAGAGGAATGTACTTGATTTACTTTAGATTCCTTTTTTGCGTACTCCACTTCCACTGTATCTGCTCCGAGCATTCGTTGCATTCGTTCGCTTTGATGAAAAGAATGAACGGTTCTGATTACAAATGAGATAGAAACGGATGAAATGGGATAAGCGGGACTGGTTTAATTTTTTTCCCACCCCACAAATCCACAGCTTAAGGCCAGTGCAGTTGCAGCTGCTTTCGCAAGTTTCGCTTCACCCGCCGAGAGAACACATTCGAGAAAGCTGTCACCACCGCATGTGCAACCGAAGCTCGGCCTGTAACTTTTTTTTTTGCTCCCATTTCTCCCCTGCACACTGCTCGTTAGAAACTGGAAAACATCAACCGCACACATGCACGGGCGTAAGAATCGTCCGAATGGGGAAGGAAAACTGGCACAAACCGCCCGAACTGCATGCAGCACGAGATGAAAATCAATGTTGCTTCTATTGATTTCCAACCCATTTCCAATAGAATAACGATTCAAACGTTGATGGCAGATACTTACCACTAGAACAGTTGCAATGGCACGGTCCGTACGAGTTGCGCTGGTATTGATGGTGGTCATCGGTTGGTTATTGCCGGGATTTGATGGGTCAAACCACTTGACTGTGGGTATGAAATGGAGCGAAACGGAACCAGAAACACGCTGTCGTGCCCGGTTGAAGCTGAAGTGGGCATAGGATACGTACACATAATGAGATTATTTAGGGGTTTGGTTTTGTTGCAAGTGGGTTTGTTCGTACGGTACGGTTTAGCAAACATTAGCATGAGCAGTAGTACTTCGTTTAATGTTGTGTTTCTATTTGGTATGTCGTTGATCGAGGAACAAGCATCTTTACGGTCTTCGAATGAGGGTTGATTTGGGAAGGTATTAAAGTACCGAAAGCAAAGGTGATTTAATAAAGAAATCATTGTGATTTTCTCTTATCTGTTTTGTTCGGAAAAGCAATCAGAATCGCAAGGGGACAAGTTTGTAATGGAAATTGCATAGTTTCAGGCGGTTTTTGATGCTGGGATTATCATTCAGTAATTAAGCACAGCAATCTGAGCAAAAATGGGCAAAACTAAACTAAACGCTACAATAAACGATATAGCAAAAATAAATCATTCACTTTTAAAAAAAGTCCTACTCAGCATCCCATTATACACTAATATTTTTATAATAATAGAAAATTATATAATAGTAATACTAATATTTTAGCCGATTATCCTTTTCTATTGACCATCGAGTTCCGAAGGGCACGTTGCATTTTGTGTAGTACAGCCAGACGCAGTTTATAACTTATAACGCAGTTATAGAGTTAGCTACTCAAATGGTACGGCAATTTCCGTCACAATGAATAAAATAAACTTAATTAATATTTAGTTTAATTTAGATCTACATTCAAATATCATATTGAAATTAGTTTGTGTAATTGTCCTGCAATGCATACGGTTACGAATGCTTCATGTAAAGCTACATCTTTGCTACGTGCTAAGAGATTGCAAAGCAGAGATGAGAATTATGCTCTTAACCACCAATGAGGGTACCGCATTTTTTTAACATCCTTAAAACTTTCCTACATTACAAAGTCGTATGTCATTACGAGTTGATAAAAGTGTTGAATAAACGATCATAAACTAGCAAACTTGCGCTGTTACTTAAAACGGTACTTCACGGCCTTCGCGAAGCCGAAAAGCTGCAGTCGCAACACGCCTACATATATGCAATCTGTACGTTCCGCCCATGTTGCCAATATGGTTCCTTCCTTTTATAACGATGCAGAAAAAACGGTTTTTTTCTCCGCATTGGGATGAGTGCAGTTTGATGGAAGTGCTAGGAAAATTACGTTAAAAATTACCCAGTAAAATTAAGCCACTCTCCTTCGTGAACAGGCATAAGCGGAATAGAATTTACCAACAATTCAATCCAATTTGCCCTCAAATACTTCCATCCATCGTTGCACGAATAAAAGCAAAACACCCTGAATGTATAGTGGCGTTGCACTTGCAAACCGAATCAGTAATCGTATGTGTGTTCGTTGCATCAAAATCCATCAAACGTTATCATCGCGCGGTGGACTGTATGCTGTTGAATAAAAACAACATCCATTGAGCACAACAACGATAAAAACGATTGACAACAACAAAAAACAAACCGGGAAGCGATACTAGAACCGCTGCAAATATAGCTCATGTTTTGCGGTTGTATGACCTGATCCTCGGAGGGATAAGCCTGCGCCAAACAATCGGTGGGCCAGTTTGCAATCAACTATTCATGCGAAATTCTGCCGGGTCCCGTTGTGCCTGCCGCGCATCCTCCGAAGCGTATTGGAAAATCCACCAGGCAGCAGTTCCATGTTCTGGCAGATTCCATGATTTGCCCGAAGCAACCCAACGACAGTCTGCGGTTGCAAATGAAAATGGCCATTGGGAATGGGTGAGCTATAGTAATGAAAGAAAAAAAAAAGAAACACCCACCACCCCATAGCTTCGGTCTCGTTCGCTAATTGTTTGAAAGCACATTCAACTATGCCGCAAACATGTCGCCCTCGTTATTGTGTTTTGTTGTTTTTTTTTTCGTCTAGTGGTTCGAAAGAATCCCGCTTTTTTATTATTATTCCACATCTGTGCCATCGATGGTGGTATGTTTCGTGGTGCCAATGCATTATCTATGTGTTGGCGTGTGGTGCGCGAAATATTGTGACATGAATAGTGACGATGGACGACGCGTGCTGTGTGCTGATGTTTGGTGAGAAAAATCATCTCCAAATCAGATTTATTCGTTGCTGCTCGGCTGCCACGTGGCAGCGTCAGATGGGATGCAGCTGAGAAGGATGAGTTCTTCTTGGGGGAATATCCGTGGGGAGAATCTGTGGAACGTGCCCGAGATTTGGTTCATGCAGCCTGTGAAGATTTGCAGATTGTGAATAGTTTTGGAAGTAAAACATCTGGGTTAAGCAGATTCTTGTGGATGTTTGACTCTAGTCAAAGGCATCCTTAAGCATACACGAGAGTTTTTTTTTTTCAGTGCAAAAAGAACGTTGGATGGCTTCATGCCTTTCCAATGTGTCATGTAAATCATGTAACATTAATCTCTTTTTAATAAGGTAAATTTCACGCTTTAAGATACGAGGTCGATAAATTATGGACTGTTCATCTAGACTAAATTTTATTTAGTAGTTTTGTGCGAACCAATACTTTATTGTTCGCGCCTAAATGTATGCAATTACTTGTTCAATCACTTGCAATTGGAAACAGACAAGCGATTTGTGAACACAGTGATTATTTAACCTTTATGATTTGGTAACTGATGAATAAAATACACAAAAACAGTATCGCAATTTAAGATAATCAAAGCAATATTTCAATAAGCGTGAAGAATGAAGAGTTTTTATGGAATATTGCATAGTTTTAGGCGCTTTTGAAGAGTTTTGTTTCAAATATGCACAATGCTTTTATCCACTATGTTGCTTGGCTTTAAAACAGTTTTTATTGTAAATGGTTGAGCTACATTAGTTGACGGTTTGCTCCTTTTCTTGCGAGTAAACCCATCGATTCAAATCGTACAGGAATATACCCTTAATGACTACTTAACATGAACTCATCTTGCTCAACACGAACCTCTTTTATAACTCTAATGCATTAAGGTACAGACATGTCCATAAAAAAGAAGCATGCAGCGGGTGAAAAATTATGTCACAATGGGAATGGCACGTAGAACCACACCGGGGTAGGGCAATCATAATATTATGGATTATTGCCGGCACTTAACATGAACCGTTTGCGAGATGCATCCGTATGGGATGCAACTGGTTATGGACTTACCCGTTCTGATCGGTAGCGTTTGAAGTGGTCACGTTTCCAGTGGCCAGTGGCATACTGTGCCCGTCACACACACTGCCCGTTGAATCGCTGGACTTCATTCACCCTGCAGGAACGTGTGACGAATGTGCAGCAGTGCAGCTTCCCGCGTGCAATGAACCGAATCGGATGCGGAGACACGATACCGAGATGTGCGACGGGCAGCGTGTGCATCGTGAAGCGACGGTACGTGGAACATCGTGTATCATTCAAAAGCTGGCACCAAGGCACAGATGAATTGTGTTACTTTGCAAATGCGAATTTCATAAATTGTGTTATGATACCGCATTTCGAGCGAACACAGAGACGACAGTTTCGGTATAGTTACTGCTGCTTCTGCGGTCCTTGTTACGAACTCGCTCTGGCTGTTGGCAAGCAAATAGTAAACTTTTGATGAGTGTAAAAAACACACTGCACTGTTGGAGTAGCGAAAAAGTTTAATTAATATTGTATACCGGCAACTGTTACCATGACTGTGCGCTGCACTTTAATGGAAGTGAAGAGGCAAATTAAAGGAAAAAAGTGAGCATGATAACTTTGAGCAATATTGTTCTCTTCCGCCTGTGCACGTTAAAGGAGAAAATGTTACAGTTTGCATCAGCGTTCACTAAACAACCAACACACTTACTTTGCATCATGCAACGATGCTACATTTGTTGAAATGGGAAAATTTCAATTAAAAAACTCGCCTTCGCCAGCAGTAACTGATTACAGCAATTCATTGATGTTGGAAGGCATTGTAATCAATAAAGCAACGCTTAAAAAAGCTTCCATCTACTATTGTTAAAATATATTGTAAGGTCTTTTTGTTTTGAGTTGAACAGACCATCTCCTGAGACGGAATGCATCGCTTGCATTGTAAGCTTGTGTCTGTATGTGAATTTTTTTCAACGCTGTATAAGTACAGAGTTTGCCGAACCGACAATACGAACGCTCGATTGGAATTCCAATTGATGTCGGAATAGTTTTTTGGCGTCTGATTCTCCATCACCGTTGGTATAGTTGGTGGAATCTACTATACAAAAAACACATCCAACATACAAGGCCATTGCCCTGCAACGACTGTCGTCTGGGAAAATCACTAAGAATCACGAATGTATGAAGTTCGGGCAAACACAGCACCATTTGCAGGTTGTTCATTTAATCTGTTACGAGCTTTTGGAGGGCGGTGGTTCGTATTTTTTGAATTTAAGACTATCAAAGAAAGCTTTAGGGCGACTTATTTTTACCGTTGCGACATATAGTTCACCGCACCCTGTTCTGCTTTCTGGAAGAGAGATGCACGTTTACTTCATTTGTCATTACCAAGCAGCAAAAGCACCTGGTATTACAATCCCGAAAAAGTACCCCTGCAGCATTTAAGACCATTTTTTTCCATACTCTTTTTGAATTTTGAATGATGAATGACGAAAAGACTATTCTGTGCTGACAATCTTCTTTAAATGGACAAATCACATTTTAAGATGGGAATGTGGAAATGTGTAAAACAGATTGCATACCTTTAGGCTCCGCGTTATTTGGAGCTGCTGAAATACTCCTGGTCTTATGCAACTAAGTGACTGCTGTTTAAAATGAACTTTAAAACGATAATTTTTAAGGGTAGTTTTTGAAATCCACTCTCGCCCAACCAACCGTTTAGCGCACATTTTGGCAATCATAAAAGTAAGGGAAAAAACTCCCCCCTGGAGCATAAAAACACTCCACCAACGCTGAAATCCTCAAAAATTGCAAGATTTTCTTTTGTTCTCGTGTAAAATAATTTCATTTCCAGCTTACGATTCTTCCATTTCCTTCGGCAGCGTTCAGTATGCCGTGCTACTTTTCCACCACACAAAAACGGGGGTGCATCTTCACCAACCTTTCCGGTGCAATGGATGGAAAGAAAAGAGCAATTAATAGATACTGACGAGGTTGGTCTTTCACAGATGAACTGGTAGAGTTGTGGAGAGTTTTGCAGGAAATTGCCAAGAGCTCGAGCATGCCGAACCCGGGGCTCTTTATGTGCTTTTCAATTTTCTCGTTTGCTGTGTGTTCGTATTCGGCTTCGGTTTGGGGTAGAAATGAAACGAACGGCTGCACCAAACGAGAGCGGAATATATTTCCACCAGCTTGAAGCACAATTAACTGTTCCTGGCGGAAGCCACCCATCGACCGAGAAGATACTCGAGTGTGTGTGAGTGTAATAAAAAAATATTGCACCTTTACTGCAGTATTCAAATGAGCACATCTGTTCCAATGACTCTTTCTTAGATCTGCTTTAAAATCTTCACAATGTCAATGTAAATACCACTCCGATGTCAAACAGTGACATCGAGGATTGTTGGAGAAAAACTCCTTCACGATATGAATGATTCATTTGCGAAGAGCAAAAACAGTGGACAGTGGACAAAATTTAAATTCATGGCAATGCAGTTTGATTGGCTTGTTCAGCTACAAACAGATCACGTACTTCTATAACGATCCTCTTATCGCAAAAGAACAGATAACATACAGCATGCATATATTCTTCCGCTCAAGGCACATAGGTCGAGTACACAAACCGGACAGTTGTCCAGCGCGTGCTTCGGGTGCTGTCCAGCGCAAGTTTGTTTGATGCCCTTGCAACATGTCTTGTGCATTTTTCCTCAAACAGTACATTTCAAATTATTGTTATCTCGCCGCTGAGTTGACGGCACGTACCGTTGCGTTGAGTTGTGAGCCTTCACCCGAAAACTTGTAAACCCAAGAAGAAAGAAAAAAAAAACCAGAAACAGAACCATCCATATGTGTATGTAATCAGCAACTCAACAAGTGACTTTCAAAGGATTTGCACACATCGTCTTGCGACCGCACTGTCAGTTGCGTCCTGCTCCAGAAATCTCTTGCTGTCATGACGAGCCAGGGACTCCGAACCGGAGAGTGCGTCACTAGAGTACATCACAAGATGGCATGGTACAGATGGGGATATGAAGCGGCAGATCCACTTCTCAAACTCCCAACACCACTGCCGGAACACATGTGGACGCTCGGGTGTGGCTTTGTGAAGGCGTCAAATATGTGGACCGACCCGGACTGAAGGACATTGTTGTCACTTAGCATAAATAACTGGAACTAAAGAAAAGCCGTTTGAGCATATCAGCCTTCAGTGTCAGTGGCACACATCTATCTCATACAGTTTCACTGCACACAATGGGCAGCTGCACTTCACCGAAGGGAGCGATTTCTGGCCAAGCTGTTGCCGGAGCGTCCATTCCTGCACGATGGTTCCGTTTTCTTCAAGACGGTACGTCATTTGTGTCCCTGACGAGTTATGGTATTTCCTGACAACTTTAGCACACTTACAGTGGAGCTAATTTGAAACTGGGTTGAGGACGGCCCAAGAGGTGTATGGCAGCGCCGGAACGTTCACATTGTCTTCTGCATTCGGGAAGGGATCGGAAATGAGCATGAAATGCCCACATAAAATGAACGCTTAATCGATTTAATTCTTCATCGCAAATCTTGTTTGACATTTGAGATGAAGAAATGCCCCATTCAATCGATTTTAATCGTTACTTCTAATCAAACATCTCGGCTACATCATGCCCCCATTTCATAAACAGTAAGTGTCTCCTGTTGGTGTGGCTGTGAGATTCGCACAGGAATTGGCACTCCGGTTTGGGAGTTGACATGATTTGCTTTTTAAATTATTACCAATAAACACATCCTTTCCATTTCTTGCCGTAGCTTTGGCCTAGATACATCTGATCGGTTTACAACCGCCTAGCCTCGATATGGTGCCCAAAAATGGAACGGAGGGTTGCATAAATTACTCACGCCCCATCTCACATAGGGTTAGAAATAAGGCAGAGATACTGCAGCAAGAAACGATGCCAACCACTGGCGAGTGGATGTTTCCCTTACGCAGTGACCGGTTGTGTTCACGACACGAACGTTTGCGATGAACGTCATTTACCCGAAGTTGGGAAGCGTTCATGATGTCCTTGCGAAACGTGTTCGAAACGTTTATTTGCCCTACCGACGCAGCGGACGTGGAACACATTTTATGTTTGATTTTTACGATACCTGACCCTATCTTGCGCCGGGTTTATGTACTGCTTTCCCTACGAGCAGCCGGCAAAGATTGTCTATCCGTTGCCATCCAGCGGTCAACAGAGTCGACACACGACACAAGAAACGAGCCATAATCGTGCTAATTAACGCTTTCTTGGACGAAATTCGAATTAGATCATCCTTCTTCGCTACGGGAATATAGCCTGATGGAGGGTTGCTATTTTACACACAGCTGTCTCTTCATTATCGTCCCCTGCCTTACAGCCGTGAGCAGTTAATTGAACATCTTGTCAACACGAGTCGACTTAACCGGGACCGTGTTCATACGCTTTTTTTTTTGGTTGCCCTTCGCGCTCCACGAAATTGATTTAATTAAGAAGAATAAGATTCAAATTGGATTCTCCGGTCGATGCAACCACAGTGGCCTCCTGCACAGATCGGTTTCCAATCAAGGACCACCCGGCATCTCGCCTTAATCCCGTGCGCCCGTGCGGGAATATGTGGGTCACAGCGCGGTGCAATATTACCAACCACCGTCCGGCGACAAACAAGGGTGTGATGAAAAATAAAGCAAACCCCATCCAACCAACCGCAGTGGAGTGGAGTACACCGGACGACAGACAGCGGATAAAGTCAACCTTCTGGCGCCGACATGGCGTCAGCAGTGTGGCAAGCGACCGGCAGACAGCAGAATGTCTCATCCACAGTGGAGAAGAAAATCAGCACAAACACGACCATCCGGGGCTGTCCTTTCGAGTCCACTTGCACTCTTGATCGGGGGGTGTTTTTTTTTTTTTTTTGCTGGGCGGCAGCGAAAGTGTAAAAAGCCTCCCGAAAGGGACGAGCGGTAGACGAGTGACAGAAAAATATGAATGATAGCTGTTTGCGAGCGGTTGACAGTTTGATACCTCCGTGGAATGGTGTTTTTTGGTGTTGTTGTTGAATTTTGTGTGTTCCACAATCACTCTTCAACAGCCGCGGCTTATCATCCATCGTGAGCATTTATCTGCGAATCCTATGGTGTGTTGGAATGAAGCAAGGGGTAATCAGGAGATCAGGAGAGTTTACAGGGTTGTAAGGTGGATGATATCCTTTATTTATAGAATACTACACAATACTTCAATAATATTTCCTTTCCAATTAGGAGATATGGAGACATTTTAAAAAAAGATAGCATCAGGCAAGCCAACCACAAGACTACAAACGATTGTGCAAAAGAGGTAAATGAGCGAAATAAAATAGAGGACCTAAAATTCAACAGCTTTGTAAATTTGCTCTCTAGTAGAGGGTTATACTATGACGCCTGAAGGTATGCAAGTACAAATTTGTTGGGATCGTTTAGGACCATAGCAAAGTGCTATAGTATTATAGTATAAATAATGGTATTACAGTACCAGTTTAGCAGTTTTTGTCACTAAAAAGTCATTGAAATCGGCAATAATCGTTTATTGAGGTGTTAGAAATCGTTGAATGACAATGGGTGCCACTATTACTAATTGCATACCGTCAGGCGCTTTTCATGTAAGTACAACGCTCAGTGAGACAAATTTCGTTAAATTACCCTTAAATCACTGCTAATACACCGGGCAAATTAAAGGCAAATTAAGGGAAAATTATCAGTCCTTAATTTATCGTTTCGAACAGTTTTGACATGTTTCCATTTGGCCTTTAAGGTATGCTCCATTCTCCATAAAATCCAAATTAAACGACCACCCCTGCAAATACGACAAAACCAATCCAACCTCGTCACCTTTCCACATGGCCTTGGATGGTGAACAAACTTCACGGCTAGTGACACCAATGACAGTGTGGTTTTTATCCCCAGTGACACTGTACTTGTGTAACTTAAACATTATTTAATCCCTTTGTTCATTTTTCTTCTCCGTCGAAAACTGTTACTCATCAAAACGCGAACGAAACTAACAACCACTCGCTCAGCAGTGAAGATTCTGTCGGTTTTCTGGCGTTGCCTGTAGTGATTTCCCGTGACCCTGATCGATTCTTGTGGCCCGTTGGTATGGAGGCCGTTAATCAATGGGGTTATACACACAATACCCACCACAGAGTGCCCGGAACGTGCCCGGAATATGCGAGCAAACACGCGATTGCAAACGTCCAATCAAGCGTTTTTAGATAGATTTTCTCATTTTTTGCCCGCGCCTCGTAACCGTGTAGCGGGCTTGCTTTATGGAGAAATATTTATCAAAGTACACACCCGGCACATCCGGCCCATCCGAGTCTGCCGTGCCAGCGTTGCCCTTGTAATATGCCTGGTGTGAGCCTAACTGCTGGAGGATGTTTTTGCGTTGCTGTAAAATTAATTTCCCAAGAACGAGGAGCGTCGTGGTGATGGTGGTGGTAAATGGGCCACCAAAAGCTACCGATCCCGCAACCAGAGCGCAGAGGTTCGTGGGTGGGATACACTCCCCGGTTTAGAGAGCGATAGAAGTGCGGGGCTTTATCAGTGAACTTCCAATTAATTATAGTTAAACAGTGGTTCGCTCGCAATTCCCGAACGGTAAAGCGGCACGTTCGCAATGGTCAACAAGGTGGAAATGTTTTGGTCGAATTTGTACAGCGGCTTCCTTCGCACAGACCCGCACCCGTGGCTGCGGATGTCGATAATGTTCGCTACTGCTGCTGGGAGTTGGTGGTACCTTCATTAGCACGATTTGAAAAACCAGATTCCCGAAAGATCGCGCTCCATTATGCACGTTATCGGGTGCCTCACCTCGCCAAACCATCTGCATGCCAACCGTTCCGTTCCGAGAGCAATCCACGGATTCAAGCATACAAACATGGGAAACAGAGGGCAAGGCGCAAGGCGGAATGGTCAACAACGAATAGTGTGTTTATAAACCATCAGCTTTACGCGCGGTCCCATCATAAGCATCACAAAACATGCTGTCAGCAGTGTTCTCATCCTCGCGCTGCCAACACCCAGAACCCAGGACGACCCATGGGAGTACGCCTCGGGGAAAAACTTCCAATCACCGGGTTCGATCTTGTGCCGCGAACAAATAATGAACTTTACCCCCAAAAGTGCACAAATATTGCCGGCCACAGTCCCCCGATTGTCTGGTGCTCATAATTTCCATGAACGCTTTATACTGACCGCGCTATGGGTCGTTAGCGCGTAGCGCGAATTCATGTAGCACACTAACACGAACCAACATTGTCCATTATCAACCTTCGATCCGTGTTTTTTTTTTATCTCTCCCAAACCCCTGTATCCTGCCAGTAACAGGTAAGTATTGGTCGCATAAAAGGTAGCGAGCTGGCTTACCCGGCCATGGAATGAAACTTCGTGGCAAAACCACCTGTGCTGTCTATGGGGTTTGACAAATTGCACAAAAATTCAATACACTCTTCCTGTGTGCCTTTCCCTATTATCCGCCCGGTGAACCATCGTAGGAAAAGGTTTGCAGTTTATCACGGTCGCGTTGGATGGGCCGGCAAGCTTTACGGAAGCAAAGGTACTGGGTAATAAATTAGCAAAATTATCATATCGTACCGTGATACGCGAGAGGACATCTATTGGGAACGATTTCTGCGAGTTGCTTTTACAGCACCGATGACCGGACCGGCTAGTGAAACACGGTGCATTGTAGCCATTGATTTTCCGTTGTTTTCATGGGCACATACACCGGTTGACAGCACTATAAATAAGCAACCAGCAAGCGGATAGAAGTAAAATGTTGGCCTTAACAACTTTAGGTGGCGTAAAATTTCGAATTACATCCTTAAAAACTTTCTTTCTGTAGGTAGGTAGGTGTTCTAACAACATTTAAAAATATCTGAATATAAACGCCTAAAGGTATGCAATACTCATCGCAAAGCCAATTACTAGCGAATTTTAAACAGATGCATCATTTGAGTAATAGAAAGCTTGTCGGTCGATCGATTGTAATCTTCTAATACACGGTGGCTCAAGTTAAGAATTTAATTCCACCAATGATGATGGTACTGTCCATTTTGGTCCACACAATTGAGCCCGAAATGAAGCGCACTTCACTCGCTAACAACGCCACCATCGATTTTCCTTTTACCCATAGCCTATCAAAACAATGTCAGTGTGTCGTCATTGGGAGCGAGTTGTTGCCTGTCCATCCCGTGCATCGCCCGGACGGAAGTGAGAATGGACCACGTTTTTCGGCGCGTGTGTTTGTTTTCGCTCAATAAAGCGCCTCCCCTCCCCCGTAATGAACACGATGTCTGTACGCGTAAAAGCACTTTCCGTCCGATGGATGAAAACGAACCGAACCATGTTCCCGCACATACCTGGCCGTGTGCACTGCATGTTTTTGTGTTTAGCTGAAAAACGAAAACCCGCCCATCGCTATCATCGCATCAGTGTGACAGTTGGCAGTTGAATCAGTCCGACTTCGGTGTTCGCGTTCGTGGTGCTTTATTTCACATTTTGCAAACAGCAAAATCCCGGCCGGGTGAAACGACTTGACGACATGTTTCGTACCGAGCCCATCCGTTTTGGCTGGAGGCTGGTGGTTTAACGTGCTGTGTGTGTGTGCGCCTCTTCCTTCAGGCTAATGAGTGGGATTCTACTCAAGCTACTGCTCGGATGTGCCGGATGTTTGAGGCGCGTATGGGAGGTGGGGCGCTACAAACAGCTTCCGCGTTTTTCGGTGAGCATACAATTAGTTAATTTACCCAATGGGAACTGGTTTGCTGGAGAGGTATGGTTGGAAGGTTGTTGAAAAACTTTTTACTGCCACATTCCTGATGGCTGTTGACTGATTTCAGGCCGTCATGAGTATTGGTGGTTGTGTGCTGTGGGAATTACTTTAAAGCAATGTCACAATGGGAATGGTTGATGATTGCTTGCTATCGCTCGGTAATCAAAGTTTGCACCATCTGCTATTTAAAACAAACAAGATAATTCTACCTTACTTAGCGTATGGGAGTGATATCCGTAATATCTCAGAATAATGCCAGTATTTATACTCCAAGATTTAAGTGAAAATTGTATTGTGCAATATTTAATGTTTCAAATACAATTATAGAATTAGGTAAAGCATTACTCTGAAGCGTTTAAGGATTTATTCAACTTGGACAATAAAAGAACACTAAAAATGTCAATTTGTCAATCGGATTGCGTGACTTTAGGCGCCATTCCTTACCATACATCGTTAAGTATGTTTACGTTCCTCCTCAAAGTATGCAACTCGCTCGTCTTTATAAAATCAACCACCTTCTTTTGATCGGTGTAGTAATTGTAAAGTTAATTATCATAATATTGACCTATTACCGATTGTCGCTAAACAAAGCAAACTATTTGGTTACCAAGGAGAAACATTAACACGCCATGCAAAGAGCTTTCAATGCACCTGCTAGACATGTGTTCGATCTCGAAATTTAGACAGTTGAACTTGTCCATGAATTAAAGGTCTTGTGATCAATAATTTGAAACTCATAACTGTCTATTTCCCGTGGTTTTTATACAGAAAACTATCTCAGAAATATTCACACATCTCGATGGTCTCTCTTCCAGTGGAAATTCTTCCATACTAAACATTTTCATGTGCCCGAAGGAAGAGTGATGTAATGTTTTCTAGTATTGGACAAGCCATCCGACAGTGTAGAAATATGGTCAAAATGAAATCCTATTAGCCACCATTCAGTGTAACGAATTCAAACGATTGCATACATTCAGGCGTTTCGAATCAAACAAATAGCCATCTGTGGAAGGAAAGACATATCAGTACCACCGAAATGGAAACATTGTAAATAAAACCCCATATGGTAGTAACATTCATTCCCAAAACGCACAAAAAGATCTCAATGTTGCAAATACTACCCGCAAACGATACGACGGTACCACAGAGCAACAATTTACACCCCTGCGTATATGAAATCGTTCCATTTTGCAGAGATACTAACGGGGCGATTCAACATGGCGCTTTGGGGACTAGCAACCGTTGGGGGTAGTGTTTGAAAAATCTAAAATCTAATTTGTTGCCCGTCAACGTTATAAACCACCTACGAAACCAAGTGCTTCCTTTCCGGTTAGACGAAGGATTTTATGCACCATCAAAAATGCTTCGCACCACACCGCACCGCAAGGATGCTGTGGATGGTTTTATGTTGCATTGCGTCCAATATTACATTTGCCACCGGGTTCCGACACGATTCGGCGCTTCATCAAATTGTAAAATGTGTGAATAAAACACGGGTTTCGGGCGGGTTGCTGTAATTCGGATACACAGCCGGAAGTCACACAAGTCGCACCAGCGAGAGTATTCGTCCCCTGGAACCAGCTGTCGGGCGGATTCAAGCCCTGCTAGCCAGCCAACCATCGCGATCGGTATGCGGTGGCCCGTTTTTTCACGGAACAGCGCCGGCGACAAGCGAAGACTCCATATTTCATGTTTAACGACAGCCGAAAGAAATAACGTCCCACTTTCGATTGGTCGCTGGTGCGGCGACCGAGAAAGCTGCGTCATCGGGCACTGTCTAGACTGTTGGCGCTAGATGCGATACTACGCCTGGGGATTTTTCCATTGTTTTCACACAATTATTGAACTAAAAAACAATCTGTTAATTAAAAGCAAATCCACCTTTTGCAACACGATTAACACAACCGAATGCACTAATCAATGTTTTACAACAACCTTTCACAAACAGCAAGACACTTTCTTCCCGCGCCCAAACTATTTCTTTTCAGTAAAAAAGGGGAAAAATAAAACTTTAGCGAGCGAAAGTTACCGAGCACGAGCGGCAGCAAACTTTTCTATGGTTTCAAAAGATTGCCCGGGAAGGGAAACCTTAAGCTCGATACAATTCTCTGTGTCATTTAGTCAGCCCCCGAGCTTCCGATGCAACCAACCCAACCCTCCTCCACTACCCACTCCTCCGGTTACGGTACACATTGGAACGCAAGTGGACGAGCTTCCATTAGCACTCATTGGGGCAGGAGCGAGCAAAAGTAAATTAAAAGGAAAACTTTTCACCAACTATCCATTTTCCGGCTTATGCCTTTCGAAGGGCAGGAAAATGCACCAGATCTTTACTTACCAGCAGCACGATCCTCAACATCATCACCATCATCGCCGTGATCGTCGTTGGCAGTCGAGAGGAGACAAAGAAGTTCGAGCGGTTTTTACGCTGTCTCCGACAGGGAGAAAGAATTTCACGCTGTCCCAACACCAAAGAAGCCCCGTTTCGCTTAGCCAGTCGACAGTTGCAAGCTTAATCATTGAAGTTCACCCGACTGTTTGAACGAAGCATGCCAAGAATCCTGTTTAACGCTGGCTTTAGCCGCATGGTTACATTTAATGTGGTTTGAAGGATTTTTGCTGCTTCATTAATGACCAATGTTGTCCGGTTTCTCGTACCTCGGGTTTGGTGTAAGGTACGAACACTGTGTTAATTGCTCATCCCTGCTGGAATTCACTGTCAGGAATCTTCCAAGTATAATATTGTGGCAATGGTGGTATGCTTTGATGTTTTCGCCCGGCGCTGCCATGATGATGGATAATAAAATGCGCCATCGCATTAATGTATCAAATTGACATTCCAAACCCGTTCTTCCGTCCGTTCTGTCACTCTCTCTCTCTCTATCTCCCACTCCTCACTGTTTTTCTTTTACACATGTTGCTGTTTCCATGTTGTTAACTCGTTATATGGTATCCTGCGATAATGACATCAACGCTTCGCTAACGCTCCCAGCATGCTACTACGATTGACTTTTTAAATTTGAATTGCATCAATACGGTTCACCGGTATTGCAATTCGAAACCAAAATTATAAATTGGTATTGCAGCAGGGTAGGAGCAGAGACGAAAAACAAAAATACTACAGCAGAAATAGTAAAGCACATGAAACACGATATATGCATTGGTGGAATAATTTCACACGAATAAAAATCGTATGTGGCGCAGTTCCGGCAAACGCTCAACGCGCACGGTTCATCGAGCATCATCACCATCGCGAGGGGGATGGTTTTCGTTTGCGCTCGAGTGTTGCAGCTTGATAATTGTAATCCGAAACACCATCGCGTCATTATACGCCGTCCCCAATCGGACACCCGTAATGCAGTGGGAGGAGACAAAAAAAATGTAATTTTCATTGATTGCTTTACGCAATCGTTGGGTGAGTCTTCCAAAGCGCGCGGTAAAACACGACGAATTGCATCCATTTTCAAGCGTGCAAAGCAATTTGTGTAGCGCTCGCGCGTTCTAAATGCATCAACACAGCAACACCGAAAGCAAACGGAGCGCAAAAAAAAAACGCATCCCCAGGTGTTCTTCTGCAAATGATTTCCCCCTTTACTGCTTTTATGCACCACGGAGAAATGGCAAAACGCAAATAATTGAATTTGCCGAACCAATGCTAATCGATTGCGCTGCGCCAAAACGGTGTTAGTGTTGAGAAAAACCTGAAACGCTGTCTAAATGTGGCGCCTTCCATCCTTGCTGAGGTGGAACTTTTCAAAAGCTTTAGCGTTCCTTTTTTATTCATGCTAGCACCAAAGAAAAGCGGAGTTTCTTTATACGAAACCAGTTGTTTTGTCACACAGCGTGTGACAGAGTGTTTGTGTTGGATTTTCTCACGTCCAGCATATGCATTAACCATATCGTTCGGAGTGACGTTAATTGTTGGCTTTTGCCGCGTAAAACTATAACACGTCAAGCACGAGACTGGACACTAGGGGGTGGTGTTTTAACACGACAAACAGTAACCGTTTATGGTGCGATGCGCAGAAAACCAACCCAGGGGACAACTTTGTGGCAGCAAAAATGAAAAGAAAAAGGCCCTCAAAAAAAGCACATTTGTTGTGCGCATTGCATGCTTTCAGGCGAAATTATAATTCACGATTCCTTGCCTGTCAGCACAAAACGTGTCATAGCACAAAAGGGCCTTATTAAAGCATTGTTAGTGTTCACTGTTTTCTAAATTTACCTTGTTAGTCCCTTGGGAACGGAAATGTTCCAACAAATGGGGAAGGGAAAAAAAAGATAATAGAGCTTGACACTGGAAACCACCAATTATCGAATAAGGATACCGTGTACAAGCGGACTTTCGAGACACTTTTCTCTGTCCGTGGATTCATGACCCCATAGTGCCCTCGCCACGCTCGAAAACGTCCTTAATTGGTCGGTATCCCTTGTGGTGGGAACCATTTTGGATATGAAACGGTGCCGTTTTTTTTTTTTCGTGTCCACTCAACCTTCTAACAGGATAGGAAAGCAGCACAAAGCTGTATCCGCTGTACATGGGCGCCTGAGTGAAGGTTTAATTCCTGCTTTCAGCTAATTCATTAGCGTGCAATATGGGCGAGCAGCACGGGACTAATATTCTCCGTTCGCTGCACAAGAGTTTAAACGATGCTCCTGAGAAGGGTCCGGACAGGGCGCGTCTCGAGTGTGGTTCGCGTTTTTAAAATGGTGATGAATTTTTCATTTCTTCCACTGTACGGGCGATTCCTTCCCTGGAATGAGGGCCGTCGAAAAGGGGGACAGAACATTTGGTTTAAAAGCAGACCTCACGAACACTTTCGGCATCATTCCCTAAGTGGTTTTTAATAACTTCATTTCGAGTTCGAGCGTTCTGGTTCCGGGTTCGACAGCAGCAGCCCGCCTTTCCTGGTTCTAAATTTTGACCGAAATGAAAATTCTTGACTGTCCACTGCTGTCGGTGAATGTGCGCGTTTGGCGGTTCTGGTCGTTCGTGCTGGTGCACAACTGGCGTCGCTACATCAGCATCATTCCCGTGACGGTGCTGAACGTGTTTATGTTTGCCGATCTGTACCGAGCGTGGGGCAACATCGAGGAGGTCATTATTAATGCTTATTTTGCGGTACTCTATTTCAACGCTGTGGTAAGTGCGCTGATTCGGTTGGTGCACGAGATTGGGTTGATTAATTTGTGGCTTCCGTGGTTTTGCAATCCGTTCCCGGGCGATGCATCGTGTGTAGCTGCGAACGCTCATACTTGTTTACAATCGAGATAAGTATGAATCCTTTCTGGCCGGCGCTGCCGGTGTCTATGAGGAAATATGCGTAAGTTTTACCTTCAAATTCAAGATTTCTATGAGCAATTGACGCGGTTTATCACTAGGATTGCATAGCTTCAGGAGTAAAGTTGTGAAGATTGCATAGTTTTAGGAGTAATTGAGAATTTCCTACACGCAAGATTTTAGACTTGATGACGTCCTTCACTACAATTAGTTGTTTTACATAAACGTACAAAACATTCATCTTCCCATGCTATTTAGGCACTCAACGACGAAGTTATCACCAAGCTGGTCACCACCTACACCAAGCGTGCCCGCTTCTTATCGATCTCCAATCTAGCACTCGGTGCCTTCATCAGTGGTTGCTTTGTTGTGTACCCATTGTTTACCGGCCAACGGGGACTACCGTACGGCATGTTCATACCGGGTGTGAACAACTTTAACTCTCCGCAGTACGAAATATTTTACCTCACCCAGCTGGTGCTCACATTTCCCGGGTGCTGCATGTACATCCCCTACACCAGCTTCTTCACATCGAGCACACTGTTCGGGTTGGTGCAGATAAAAACATTGCAGCATCAGCTGCGAAACTTCCGAACGGAAAATCTTGCCGAAAGAACGACGGCGCTGAACCGCAAGCTGCAGAAGCTGATCGAAGATCATAAACGCATAATACGGTACGAAAGTAGAATTGTTTGTTAAATATGAGAATAATGTGCGGCCTATTTGCTATGCGGTCTCTTTCTTGCAGCTATGTTCAAGACCTAAACGACCTGGTGACTTACATCTGTTTGATAGAGTTCCTCTCTTTTGGTTTAATGCTTTGTGCCTTACTCTTCTTGCTGAACATCGTAATGAGCTGCTCGCGAGTCGGGGGAAGTTTTAGAAACTTAAATCAATGCTCTCTTCCAGATCAGTGTGATGGCACAAATCGTTATCGTCGGTGCGTACATATTCATGATCCTTACGCAAATATTCGCCTTCTACTGGCACTCGAACGAGGTGCGGGAGGAAAGTATGGCTATAGCGGAGGCTGCCTACAGTGGACCATGGCTGAATGTGAACGATGCTATAAAAAAGAAGCTGCTGCTGATAATTATCCGTGCTCAGCGACCACTTGAGGTATCTGTTTTATCGGTATATCAAATCATCTTTCTTCAACACCTAATATCTTCAATTGCACAGATAACAGTTGGCAACGTTTATCCGATGACGCTGGAAATGTTTCAATCGCTGCTAAATGCTTCCTATTCCTACTTTACACTATTGAGAAGGGTGTACAATTGAATAGTTGATGTCACGAGAACACCGCACTGGAATGGTAACGCACACACACACACTACCAACAAGTCTTTAAAGCTTTCTTCAACTCTTGAACCAACCCCCAAAAAAACCGCCGGTGTAAAACAAGAATCAAAAGACTAAAAGCCACCAAATCGTGATAAATCATCCCTACAGCTCATCAGCATCATCATCATCATCAGCAGCAGCATCGCCTTCGGGTGATAAATTCAAACCCCCGGCAAGAAAAGTTTACAAAACTTTGCTCTTAATCTGCTAAACCAAGTGCTCGTTGCGAGGCGTTGATTACGTGATACGATTATTGTTACGGTAGATACTTTGCGCATCACCGAGTGGATCGTTTCGATTGTTCGCACATAGTGCACCACACACACACACAGTACGTGAAGTTTTTAATGGAACGGTGCGTGCGAAGAGTGGCAAGAATGAAACGTCACACTGTCACAGCACTTTTTTCTTTAATTACACTTTGCAGTTTTGATAAGATTGTTCATTTACGGGTGACTCAAGGCTTTTCTTAATGCAGTCCATTAATGGGCGTTTTAAATGCACTCTATCAAACAATATAAATTTGTAAAACAGATAATGTTTCGAAATGCATCAAACTAGCATGATGTTTAAATTGATATTAAATCACATAAAAAGGATTATTCAAACGAGCATGCTCGTGATAAGGTAAAGTTCAAGGATAATATGCCTTGTGAATTCATTAAATTAAGGCGTAAAAGCTGAAATATCAAAGTAAGGAATTAAAATTTTACCTCGACGTTTGATTTTACACGAAGTGCCTTCGGTGCGCTTTTGATTGGAAAATGCCATACACGCAAAGCCCAATGCACTTTATAGCATGCTAAATGCATTTGTAGATGAAACATTTCAATCTGTTGCTATGTGCACGAGTACCAAAGATAGCGGGACGTTGGTGATATTTATAGAGTACACAATACAATAGTTGTTAATACTGTTAATAAATATTTTGCAAATGATAATTACGTTGGTGTAAGAATTCAATATGTTCATAATTCCGTGTAAAACAAATCTAAAATACCATGAAAATTCTTAAAGATCTCATAGAGTTACTATGAGACAAAGAAAAGATTGTTCAAAATTTAACTAACCTAACATTTTACTAGTAAACGTTGGCAACGTATATTCGAAGATACTGTAAGTGTTTCAAGCGCTTCTTAGCGCTCCCTGCTCTTACTTCATTATCCTGAAGAGATTAAATGAGTATAATTACGATCAAATCACAAAATTTCTTAAGAAATTCTTAGATTCTTTTCATCAGGAAGAAAATAAAGTAATGCGAAGTTATACGAAGTAAATAATATAATAAATTTTATACTTACGGATTTCTTTACTTAAATTAAATAAAATGAACTGCATGGGAAAGTTTATTAACTTACGTATTATCAACAATTACTCTGTGGTTTTAATTTTATGCTACATGAAAGCTAGTTTATAGCACAGCATCACTTGTACGCAACCGTCTGCAGCGTTGTTGGAATATCCAGTGAAATATTTCAATGAAATTTTTCATCACGTGATATTTATTCTTCAAAATGACCATGCGTCTCCATAAGCTTTCCGTTCACGGAAAAAGCATGTTAATAATTTCCTAAGCTTATTTTACGGTAATCAAAAACACGATAAGATGTTGTATTATCAAAAAACAATACGTTTATTCCAATATTCACTTCAGACATACTGCACTTCGCTGCTGCATGCTACTCATGCCGTAAATGGGTTGTGTAATAGATCGAATGTGAAAGGCGATGGCTCGCCAGTGGCCTTCATCTCAGTTCAAACTAAGTGGGTGAAACAGAACGACACGCAAGTTTAACCGTTGTTTTTAGTGTTGCGATTATTGTTTAATCTAGACAAGTATCGTACAAGATGGTGTACAACATGTTCGCTATACCACCGTGCATCAATCTATTTACCTTGCTAGGGACCCTTACGCGTGATAATAAGGACATAAAATAAACAAACAAACGGAAGGGATGGATAAGTACATAGCGTTCCGGGAAACTGCCTTACATTGCCACGCCAACAATTACGTATTGTGCCACGTCAAAGACACCCCAGCGTCTAGTCTATACAATAAATATTTCGTATTGTGTGTCCTTCTCATTCTCTTTCTCTCTTCCTTCTCCTCTTTCATCCTCTTTGCTCTCTTCCTATGTATGTCTATTGTTGCACTAAATAATATGATTAAAAATCTTGGCTAAAAGGTACAAAGACGGATCGAGCCAGGAAAATTGTTTCCACCGCTCGCTAAACCGATGTCTACTTAATTAAAACGAACAAAAAACACCCACAAGATGGCCGCGTCACTTTGTACAACGAGGAGGAAATCTGTCTCTTCTATGGCGGGTAATATTCGGGATTTGGCACACAACAAAGTAAAATAAAGTAAAAAAATATATATATGTCAAAACCCTAAACCTAAGCGACTGTGGCACATTATATATGGTTTTACATTCTACCCTTCGACCGTGTACTACAACAAAAGAAATGGCATGTTATTTTAATTGTATTTTTTTTTTTTGTTCTCACGCGGGAAGTACACCTTACGCGCTGCTGGCCTTCTCGCACGCAACGAACCGCGCACGGGGATTACTATATATTTTACAAGCAAACAAAAGTGCTTCACTACCTTACTAACGTTGATCGGAACCGAACAGAAGGAACAGTGGTGTTGCGCCGGGTGTGAAACGAGTTCGCTGCTAGTTTTGACGGAAACGCGTGGTTTAATAACTCAGCAAAAAAAAAATAAAGCAATAAAGACAATTTGCACTATCACCTGGAATGTCCTAGGACAGCAACTGTGTGTGGAGAGTGTCGTGTTCGTTACATGCATTTGTTCTATTTGTATTCGTTTTCTCTCTCTCTCTCTCTCTCTCTTTCCACTTCTCTATGTAAATGAGTGATTAGACTATGTACAATGAAGAGTGCCTTTGTTTGTGTGCCGCTGGGTAAGTACATGTGGGGAAAAAAGAGAGCGACTATGTTTACGTACAGCCCTCTCTGCACTCCCTTATTCTTTCTTTCCATCTCTCTCTCTCTCTCTTGCTCTATCTCTCTCTCGCTCTCTCTTTCGACAATATTCACACTCAAACACAAACACATACACACACACAAACTCGCTGTCACTAAGTCACGGGCTACTACGCTTACACTATGCGCTATAGCTGCTTCATCTAGGATGACAATTATTGGATTCTTACATTTCGTACATTTGTGCTACAAAACTACCCTCTAAAACTCGACAAACGAGATGCCATTTCCGTTTTTCGCGATTTCATTTTCTGCCACCCCGCCCCAGGCTGCGGGTTGAAGATTTACACCAGCAGCAGCCGAACGAAACTAAACAAAAAACGGCAAAACAAAACAAACAAAACTACATTTATGGCACATCTCTTCCCGCGTCCCAATTCGTTTTTGCACTTGTCCCTTGCGGTGAAAGCGAAACTATACAAAACAGCCACCTAACCTGTGATGCAAATTACAAATAAATAAACTGTTCACCTTCCTGCATTATGCAATATAAAACAAAACATTTTCCCCCACCGCCCGCACGCGTGCCACGTAAAAAACGCGTGATTCTTCCCGCTTGCGGAGCAATAAATAAAAGCAGCAGTTTGTCTAACCGCACACTGCCAACGTGGTAGCGCCGTTTACTCCTCCACGAGACGTGCCTCTAGGAAATGGAAGATCTCCTTGTACTCCTTGACGCGCGCGATCATGAGCGGCGTTAGCTTCTTGTGGTTGGTCGGGTTCGTCTTGGCGCGATACTTGTCCACCAGCAGCTTCACGATGTTGATATGGTTGTGCTGAGTTGCCACGTACACCAGTGTGTTGCCGTACGCGTCCTGCTCGTTCGCGTTGAACTGGTAGTGCTCCAGCAGATAGTCGAGAATGTCCTCGTGGTTTTCCTGCACCAGGTAGAGCAGCACCGGTGGATCGCTGTTCCGTAGCCGCTCGATGCTGGCACCGTTGTTGAGCAGGATCTTCACGAGCGTTATGTTATTGCTAACCACCGCCCGGATCAGTGGCGTTTCCCCGTGATAGTTGAGCTCATCTACCGAGCATTTGTGGTCGAGCAGCAGCTGCACCAGCCGCACGTTGCCACGCTGTACGGCCAGATGCAGCGGTGTCATTCCCGAGCGATTTTTGGCATTAATGTGTGCCCCGTACCGGATAAGCTCGCGCGCCATTTCATACTCGTCCCGCTCCACACACAGGTGTAGCGCCGTTTGGCAGAACTCGTCCCGATGGTTCACGTGCTTCACGCCCCGGCTAATCAGCAGCTGCACGATGTCGCGCGACTGTGCGTACACCGCGTTGATAAAGCACAGCGGGGCACTGTTGACGTCCACGCCGCGTCGCAGCAGCAGCTCCAGCAGGCGAATGTTACAATTCCGGATCGCCATGTTGATCGGCTGAAAGTCCGAACTGAGCGGATTGCCGACCGTTGCGTCGTAGCGGAACAAACACCTCACCAGCTTCACGTTGTTGGTGTACATTGCGAACGCGAGCGCATTCAGCCCGTACTCACCGTGCGCTTCCGTGTTAGCGCCGCCTTGCGCGAGTAACACCCGCGCCGAACGGATGTAACCCTCCTTGCAGGCGACGTTCAGTGGGCTGTTCTTCACCAGATTGCAGTTGTTGACGATCTTGCGTAGGCCGGGAATCGTGAGCAGGTAGCGCAAGATGCGGCTTCGATCGAACCCGGCCGCCACGTGTAGCACGTTGTTGCAGTTCGAGTAGATACGCGACGGGTCCACCTTGCAGTCCTCGATCAAGTACCGCAGCACATCCTCATTGTCGTACTCGATCGCCCGATGCAGCAGACACAGTTCGCTGGAGAAAGCGGTCAGCTCGGTTGCCGCATCGATCGTCCGTTGTACGACGGTGCGTGCGTTACCGTACTGGATCAACCAAAACACTGGCAGCTTCTCGTCCTCGCTCATCACGTTCCGGTCGATGCCGGCGCTGCTCAAAACTCGCACGATCTCGACGAGATTTAAACGAGCCGCTAGATTCAACGCGTTGTACTTCATGCTGCACAACGAGTTCAGCTGCTCGGAGGACATGCGCTTGATGAGATCCTCAATGGCCGGCTGATTGCCAGCGTTCACGAGCTTCTGCAGGATGGTCATCCCGTTCGCATCGGTACGGCTCCAATCGTAGTCCGGCAGTGCGCCCAACAGTTGCTGCACAAAGCGGCGATCGTCCGCGCTAACGAACAGATGCAGCTCGTCGTATGCGTTGTAGCGCGCGAGCTGTGTGCGGAACAGTTCAACATCACCGTGGAACATGCACAGATACAGCACCAGCGTGTGACGATCTTCCACCTTCATCCGCTCCAACGGTTCCACTATGAAGTGTGACTTTGTTGTGCGACGCGATAGGTAGCGCAGGAGACGATGCCGCTCGGACGAGCGGCCGCCGGATTCCGCCGTGCTGTCCGCCTCCGTCAGCAGATCGATCATCGCCCGGAAGTCACCCGCTATGGCACAATCGATTAAACCGTAATGACACAACTCGTTGGGCATCAACGAACCGTACCGTTTGCCACCGATCTCCGCACCATCGCGCACCTGCCGCCGTAAGGTGCTCAGTTCCATTTCACCCGTGCGGATCGCTTCGTACAGCGTGCGTTGCTGTTCCACCCACTGCAACCGGTTGGCAAACTTGTCCGCGAAACAGGCAACCATCGGTTTCGATTTGCCACACGGCCGGCCATCCGTTCTTCCTCCATAAAGCTCATACGAACGGTGTTTGAAGACGATCGCATTCAGGAAGATGGTGGCGTTCGATTTCAGTGTGAGACTTTCCAGCACCAACGATTCGCGTCCCCCAGCAAGGAACGCTTTCAGATTGTAACCGCTCAAGACGGCCGAACTGCACTGCAATGGGTGCCAACGGTTCGAATGCCCGATAGCGTTCACGGAGCTGAGTATTTCGAGCAGCTCCCGCAGACCATACTCCAGCGCAAACTGTACCACGGGCGGCAGCTCTGCAATCACCTCGCACAAATTCTGCACATCAGTACATTCGAACTTCTCCAGAATTTCCACCAAATCGTTCACCTTCGAGTCGAACAGCTCTTGCAGCATTTCCTCGTCACACTCCCGACGGGTGTGCAGCTCCGTTTCGTCCAGAACGACTCCCTTCGTGCGGAAGAACTCCTCCAGCGTGTGGTAGCGTTGCTGCACCAGAAAGATGTTCCCGTAGTACGCACGGGACAGCTTATCGTGCAGCTGTTGAAATTCGTCATCGTTCAGCGCGGGTGCGTTCATGTCCTTCAACAGTTGGCGGGTAAACTTCTGGTATCGCGTTGCCTCCGATGAAGAATGGCCGCTAGTACAGCGCACCGGATTGATGCCAAACATACGGTCGGGGTCCATCAGGTTCTGTAGCTCCTCCAGATGACGCACCACCTTCAAAGTGTCCTCGTTCTCGCTAATACTGCTGTACGGCCGTAGCAGCTCCTTGAGCGCTAGGTTGGCATCGGAGATCGAGATCGAGCGGGAGATGTCGTACTTCTGGTAGCTCTGGTGCAGATACGAATGCAGCAACCGCCGCACACACCCATAGTCCGTGTTCGCCTTCAGCGCCCGGTAAACAATGGCGAAGTTGGACAATGTCACGCGTAGCCGCGTCTGGTGGTACTGCATGTGATAGAACCGGAAGTGAATGTTCTTCTCGATGAACGACAGCAGCTTCAGCTCGTTCGACATGCCGACGTACATCTTCTTCAGCTCCTGCACAATGCGGCCCGTCTCCTTCTCGTCGTAAAACACGTGCTCGAACTTGATGTGACTTAGTGTGTGGAGGTTGTGCTCCCCGACGTACCGTGCGTACGACTGCAGCTGGTGCGTGTTGCGCAACCGGTAAGCGGTCCCGAGGAACGTTTTGTACGCCTCTATCAGCTGTATGTTGATGACGTACAGACAGAACCGGTACACCGCTTTCAACCGTTCCTGTATCGTTCTCACCTGTTCGTCCGTGAGCGTTTTGTTGAGAAAATATTTCCCCACCGAGCAATGGGCGGAGAACGATTCCCTAAGCCCGACCTCGTCGGCAAGCGTCGTGGTGGAGTACAGCGGCGATAGCACATGGTCCAGCAGATTGGCCAGCATGCGGGCAAAGGTGATCTGGTGCTGTTGGGACTCGTTGCACGCCTCACCGATAAACTGTATAACCCGCCGGATCGCCATCAGACAAAGTGACGCGTTCGAGCGATCGTCCAAATCGATGACGAGCGCATTCTCGACGTAATACGCAACCTTCTTCACCGTGTGCATCTGCCAGATCTGGTCGTACGTGCGCCGAATCTGCCCGAACACGGCCCGGTGCCGACGCCGCACCGTCCTTGCCGACGGGGTGCCCTGCAGTTCCCGCGCCCCAAGCTCCTTCTCGAGCAGCTTCGTCTTGTTGCGGCTCAGCTCGTCCAACCGGCGGGCCCGAATCTTTGCCAACAGTTCGCGCCTGCTCGCCGCGTACGCCACCTGTCGCTTCGAGAGGCGGAGCTTCGGATGGTATCGGTGCCAAAGTTGCCCCACCGTCAGCGGATGGTCGTCGCGCAGATAAGCGACATAGTCCGCTACACCCCATTTGATGTCGCGTTCCAGCACACCGTCCTGCAGGGCGATCAGCTCGCGCCGGCCCAGCTCCACCCGCACGCGGTCCTGCTCGGCCACCCCGAGCGGACACGTGGATGTGGCGATGCGCCGTAGCTCCTCGCAGGCGCGTCGCCTCCGGCCAACGTACTGTGACAGCTTCTGTTCGCGTATGCACACGATGAGATCGAGCAACAGCTGCGGTGTCCACTGAAACGATCGATCGGTGCGCACGGTGCGGGTACCCGCCTTCACCAGCGTCCCCAGCTCCGCACTGACGGCACGCAAAAACGACACGACCATCGGCTTGTTTAGCACCAGCTTGTACATCTCGAAACCAACGCTTTTCTCCAGGATGGACAGCAGCACACTGCACAGATAGGCCAGCTCGCCGAGTGGGATCAGCTTCAGCAGCTTCCAGTCGGACCGGGGGGCACAACATTCCACCCCGTCCAGATAGTACAAGCACTCGCAAATCGCCCTCAGCCGCACCACAAACTCGTCGTCCAGATCGTTCAGGTTGTCATCGTCGTACCGGTCGGTCAAGTATTTGGTATAGCTTAGCACTAACTCTATGCGCCCGTCAGCCTCCGTTTCGCCCGTGCTGCTTTGCACTTTACCGTCGGCCTTTCGTTTCGAGCTAGCGCCACCGGACGCACCGAGCCTCCGGTGTCTGGTACCGCTGCCCTCGGCGCCCTCCTCATAGCTGTGCGCGATCAGCTCGTACTCCAGGAAGACGCGCATCGATCGATCAACCGGCACCCCCTTCACGGTCAGCTCGTCCAGCAGGATGGCGAACAGTTTCATCTTCGTGTGGATGTCGAACGCGCGCTTCTCGAGGAAAATCTTCAACAGCTCTACCGAGCCCCGTCGGATGAGCCGGCGGAGGGCCTGCTCGTCCGGTACGGCATCGAGCTCTTTGCACAGTGCAAACTCCGCCACGTACTGTGAACCTTGGTCCAGCGCGAGTTCCGCCGGTGTAAGGTCGTCGTGATTACGCAGATCGCAATCGGCACCCGCCCCGATCAGTAGCTCGATCAGGCGCGTCTTATTGTGTTTGGCTATGGTGGCAATATGCAGCGGACTGTTTCCCTCACGCGCCGGATCCTGGTAGTCTAGATCTAGGTCAGAATTTTCGAGTGCGGCCCGCACCACCTCGTACTGGCCACTCTGAACCGCCTCCAGAAAGTCTTCCATTTTGTGGTGTTTTTTTTTTGTTCGTGTGTTATGCGTTCAACGAAGTGCGTTCTCCTTCTAAGTCATTCCCGATTGCGGTTGCTCCGTTGATGCGCTGCAAGATAAAGAAAAGAAGAAACACGTTTACAGACAATGAAAATACAGCGCACGGATTCATGAAGAAAGGGAAAGCTAATTGCTAATAGTACAGCAAAACAACAGACCGAAGCGTTGTTTTGCTCATTTCCGCGCAATAACTCACGATCATGTACAGAGGCTTTTTTTTTGCAATTGTAATCCCGCAGTTTCGCATTACCGCGTTGGGTAGTTATTTTTAATAATGTCAACGAACTGAGGCCTCTCTGACGATGAGGCACTCCATCATGCCCCCGACAATCCAGCGTCGCCGTCGTAGTGCGCACCCGATTTGCAGTGGATTTTCATTCAAGCACCAGCAATTCATTCACATTTGCACCGTTGCACCGTGCGTTGGGACCCATTAAGCATCAAAAATTAAAGTCTTCCCCCCATTCCTGCTATCCCACCACGACCTCCAAGCGACCGAAAGCTGACAGGCCGGGCATGTATCATAAGACGCATGACATGCGGAAACTTTGCCACCGAAACCTTTTTTTTTGCACGATGCACGATGCGATCTTCGAGGCTGGAAAATCGACGCACTTCATCATCGTTTTCCACGCTTTACGCACATTTCGCCAATGTGCGCGTGAAAGGGGGCCGTACCGAAATTCACTGCCTGGTGCCGAAGAGGTACTAACGATGTGCGCTGTGTGTCCTCCCTGCTTGGTTTGCGCGGTTCCAAATCCGACGTCTTGCGACGTTCGTTCGGTACACCCGCGGGGTTTCGCAAGGTGTGGTGGAGCATTTGGGGCAACACCATGCACGGCAGCATAACTGTACCGGTTGTAAATATAGCCTTCCACGGTGTTTCACGCGTTCCTTGTATGAATGTGGCTGTGAGTGTGTGCGAATGAGTAGGAAGCAAACGAATACGGTGACTGAACCATATCAATGAATGAAGCAGAAGTGGAGTTGAATGAATTCCTCCACCCTAGCCCGCTTTGCTACAAAACACATATGTACACAAATTCTTTGCCTCGTCAACTCCCGGGGTTTTTTGGGTGAGTTTTACACCAATGCTCTACTGTACGTTGGGAGAAGATCAGTACATTTTACTAAATAGGGAAATTATTGCTTAAAAAACTAAATATTTAGTTCGCATTTTGTAAATATTAAATTGAAATTTAAATGGCTAAATATAATTAGTTGATGCAGGTTTATGCACTTAAAAACTAACGATAAGTGTGCTTGCGATAAAGTGAAAAGCGGATTGAGGTTTAAGCCGCAATTAACAAAACAACACATAAATGTGTTTGAAGGGTTCGACCTACAGTCGACCCATTCGTGTTTAATCGAGTTTCATCCATCCCAGTGTTTCACTCGTTGTATGAAAAACTCGTTATGCGGGAGTTTCTGGTTCATTTTCTTGTCCTAAATGAGTAGAAAAGTCATTCGTTTCATACGCGATATTCATTTGCAAACCCTGAATGATGTATTCTAACATATAAGGAATCTTTCAACATCTTTAGTCTACGACAGTGGTCAGCAAAGTTCTTGGAGCATATAGTCAAATAGCATGAAAATGCTCATCCAACGAGTTATGAAACAATATGAACGTAAATGGAATCGTCGATTGGGAAGATCCAAATCAGGCTTAAAATGATTTTCTAATCATCAGTTCACAATATGAAAACAAAAAACCGATAGAAAATGTGCCTAAAACCATTTTGTAGAGGAAGCCTATTGATTATTACATCGTTCTGTTTCCATCCGTCCATGCTCTTTTTAGATAGCATTCGAATAGAATAAAACTGAGTGACGTTATTAATGTTGAACAATATGTTTCTTTGTTTTTTGAATTCCTGTCCTTAAACAAAATTGTACACAAATGTATGATATATCATTGATTTTCATCTAATCTTGGCTCCATATAGAGGTATTCTTATTAGCAATTCAGTTGCTAAACATTCCATGTCTGACCAATGTTTCTGCAACACATGCGACATGGCAAATTCCGGCCATCGAGCTCGTTGTGTGAGATTTTGCTCGTCGAAAAAGGTATTTTATTTTACATTTATGTTTGCTCATCATGAAGAAGATGACTATAATCCGGTAAGCATAAAAACATGAATTTCCATCGCTTACAATCTGACGTGACACGTACTAAACCTGAAATACCGACCAAGTTGCAAGTGGGAGTTTCTTATTCCGCGATGAGTAATTCTGTTTTGTATTTGCATTTTTATTACAAGTCTATTATATAATGGTTTCCACTAGTCTTAATACAAGTCTTAATCTAGAACTACTATAATAATATTACTCTGAAGGACAGAATGACATTTGTGACATTCGCCAAACACGCTCTAACGTAGTGAAACTTTGTATCTTTGGAAGAACTTTGTGGGAAATGTATCTTTCTTTAAAATATTGTTTCTTATTTTTTTTCTCATTCGTCAGAATAATATTTGTCGATTTTCCCAAAGAAATGCCTGACACTTAATAGCAACTGAGAGATTGCACTGGAATGTTGATCTTGCATATCAGGGTATAGTCGAAATTTGAACACAGATAGGACGAATGTTTTGTATATTCTTGATCAGATCGAGATAAACAGAACATTATTACAATTCTAGTAAATCAATGCGTATCTATCTTCACTCTGTATCAGCAGCAATGCAATTCAAATTTGAAAAAAATATTCAAAAACGGCAATAAGAATCTTTCACCAAAGCAACATCTTCTTATCCAGGCGGGAACTTCATGCATTATTAAATAACAAATGAAGTGTTTCACAACCGTCGGCTTCTATTTGTTCTAAACTATCCCACCCGTGCTCACTCGTGCTCGAAGTGAGCGAAGTGCGTACGGTACTTCACCATCACCACCCAAGTGTGTAGGTAAACTAACTTTCCAGCACACATATCCATTAGCTCGCTTTCGCGACTGTCACCTGTCAAAAGGTAAACTAAACAACGGCCCCTTTCTGACAAACGCAACGCACGGAACGTCGGTGCACGAAACAAAGGCCCTGCCAGGTCGCCGTCTTACCGTGCCGTGTCTGATGAATGTTCACTTGCCCGCGTGAAACGGTCCCGCATGGACTCTGTTTAATGTTGCTCGAGCAGTAGCATTTCGCTTTCCCTCCCCGCCCAGGTTTTCCAATCAGCCCAAAACCGATGTCTCGCGACGTTTGTCTAGTCGCAAAGTCGCTTTTTCTCCCCCAAAAAAAACATCCCAGCGCTCTTTTGCAACCGTGAAGAAACCTGACCATTCTGGGGTTTGAAACGACCGAAGCGCACACACGACACGATACACCAGCAAACGCGGCAACATCTGTTTTATTTAAACTCATTTACCCCGAAAAATATTTCCGGTTCACGCGTTCGCTCGCCCGTTCGTCTGTCGACACACACACGCAAAGGCCGCGGGTTGTGTTATTTCGCGCGAGACAACCGACTCATCTGTGTACCCTTTTGTTGCCGTACAGCATGCCAAAAGCAAACATCGCCGACACACGGCTCTGTCGCCTGGAGGGCATTTACATTCGTTTACATGTTCATAATCACCCTTCACGAGCGCGGGGGGCCCGCTTTGCGGGAGGCCGCGGGATTATGGCCCGTGCACCATTGTGCCCGGGCGGAATGCACACCAAAACAATAGCGGCCAGTGTCGGCCGGTCACGATGATCGGTGATGACTCCACGCGGTTCGCGCCACAGACGACGGATATGATCTTGCTTTTGTTTTTACAATTCTTCCCGATCTCGCTAGAACACTTTCTCGCCGAGTGCCTCTTACGTCATGCTACAAAAAAAAAACAAGCGTTAGGCGAGTTTTTGTTGCTACTCTGCTTTGTGGTAGACAAGTAACTCCTTGATCAACCCCCGAAGGCGCACCAAAGAGACCACTTCAGCTGGCGCGGCAGAGAATTGTTTGGAAAATATAAAAGAACATCATCCACAACTCGCGGTTGGAGACAGCTTCTTATTCCACGAATTGATGGCCGTTGTGGGACACGAAATGGAGCATATGCGTTGCGGATGCGTTGCACAACGCGCCCACCCCCCTCAACCGACCCCCAACTGTGAATGAGCGCGACTGAGTTAAAATAATAATAATCAACACATTGTTTAAGACACGATGATGGCCAACGTCCCGCCCTCACACACTGAGGGTCCCCCAAACCCTCACGCTTGTCGTTTTGATCTTATCCACCGTACCGCGCGCGTTCTGTCGCAAGGCGCACAGGCAAAATGGCACGCGGGACACATTCTAATGGACAGAAAAAAAACACCCCACCGGACCGGAGGCAGATTGTTCTGAAAAATGATGTTTTCGATCCGACCAAGCATCAAAAAGGGGTATTTTCTATCAAATGAGATGTTTATCCCCCCGCAAATGGGGGGTGGTGGCGCGAATTCCCCAAACAATGGTTCGTGTGTTTTGTTTTGCCTAGGTATAGCAATGATGGACGGACATCTATTTCGCGCACCGCGCTTTGATCACGCTGCAAAACATGGCACAAACATTGTTTAGGGTTGTTAACGTGACGTTTTCTAGCTCAAAGCAGGGAGTTCACAATTAATTGAGGTTATTTGCGAAGCGATAAATCACTCTCAAACTGACAACACGTTTGTTCTTTATGAGGGAGACAAGCCGCCCAACTGCAGACATATTCTTACAGATGCAATCGATTCAATTGCGATACTCACACGCTACTCATTACCGCTTTGTACTAAAATCTAATTGACTTTTCATGTGTCCTATGCCTGGAATCAATCGCTCGTCCAGCTATCCGACGGCACTCGGCGCAGTATTAATTTCCGCTTTGATTTTCCACCGAAACACTTCTCCTTAGCACAGCAGGCGCTACAGCTCGTAACCGGTGTCGTTCCTCATCCTCACACCTTTATCGCTTCACCGAGAGCACTCAAATCGGTGGCACATTTTCGTAAGGCACCGGTCTCACTTCGCATTTCCACCGTTTTCCACCAAACCGAAACCCATCCGACCAATCGAAAGCAATCAAGGTTACCCGGGCACCGAACGCTAAGGCGTTGCCACCACCTGATCATTTACTGCCCGTAAGGTGTTGGTCAACCCATGGCCAGTTACACCACAGGGGCCCGATTGCAGGATACGTACAACCTTGCCAGCTTCCTTCGCAATCGTACCACTTTTCCGGAAGAGTTATCCTTAATGGGCGATTTAGGATACACCACAGCGTGCCACTCAATCACCGACCGGGCCCACCACAACTCAACCAAACGACACTCGAAACAGGAAATCGATTCACTCGGTTTATTGCAACAAATTGCCGGACACCGGGACACAAAGCGGGGGGAGAAGATGGGATGCGCGGGATGCACGAGGTACTAATGCCCCATCACGGCTTCGCTCACCATTATCGATGGTCGATTGGCGTTCGATTATTTGCTGCACTCGTGCGCTCGCAGTGTGATTGCAGAAGAACCGGACAGTAAACTGGCCGCGTAGCGGGTACGGCGTGGGAAAACAAATCAAACCAAGATGCACTTTCAAGAGGCCTCCAAGATCGATGGAGACACACCCGACCACAATTAGCACAATTTATGAATATTCCACAAATTATGAGATGCGATTAAACCGACACACTTTAGCCGACCTGGCTGCTGATGATGATTCATCTGGCCGGTTGGTGCGCATCTTCCGGTTATGGCGTTACTGGCTAGTCTTTCTCTCCGTGGCGAACACTCGAACAATTGCATCCGAAAACGTAACACAACACTGCAGATCGCCCCCTGGCTTACGGTGGACAGGCCTCGATGGTGTGCGCGCGCACGCACTCTCGCGATCAAACTGAATGCGCTCGTGCGGCAACAGTTGCATCGCAGCATCCGCGCGGGCAGATCACGCTCCCGATCTCGCGGCGACGAGAGATCGAAAGAGTTGTTTCGGAGGAATTGGAACGAAACGAGACAGCTAGCCTGTGAGAATGGAGAGAATGATTGCGGACAGAGCCGGAGAGACCACCAGCTCATCAAACAAAACCTGATCTGCCCCCTTGGTTCCTGTTCGAAAGCTCCACTGCATCTCTGCCGCTCGGTGGAGCACGCCAGCTACCAAAACAACATGCAGCAATGCAGCACCTGCAGCACATCACCACTGCTCAAAGGACGGAGCACGTTCCGCGGGTGGCACAGGGACGATCACGTAGTCTTAGATCCCCATCCACACAGCGTACGGTATTGTGAATCATGGTTGGTTTTGTGCAACGCTTACTTTCCTCCATTCCATGCTTCTTTGCAATGTCGCTCACACGCACCCAAAGCCATTTCCTTTCTCCCATCCCCAATGGACCATGGTTTGAAATGGTGGGGAGGGGGGGCAGATTTTTCTCTTTGTTCTTCGCTCCCGGATAATCCGATAAATTGCAATTCAAATGGGCACGGGAAGACGCCAGCCAGCCAGCAAAGCGAATAGGAACAAAAGTAAATTAATTTACGCTGACAGCAAGAAACCGAACGCGACACAGCGCACCGCGTTTTGCGGATGAGCGTGTGCAGCAGCGAGGCATATTAATATTGTTCCCCTTACAACGCGTACCAACAATAGTTAATTACCCCCTTGAACGAACGGGGGGCTAAAGACATTTACTAAAGGAATCAACTCTTTTTTTGTTACGATTTCAGAATACGTTCGGTAGGGTTTGCCTAGGAGGGTTTTGCTCATTTTCAAAAGGAGTCCATTCGATTGTGTTTGCCACAATGTTGCACTCGCTTTCATTACAGCAATAAATCAATAAACCACTTTAGTTGCCATTAGTAGGATTTATTAATGCTTTCTTAAAGTTACTTGAGTCAAGATTGACAGGAATGATTTCTGTTCTAGTTCCATTAGCAGATTATAAATATAGCTGATATAATTATTTGTTTATTTAATATCGGAATTTTATGCGTTATCACAAAGAGTAAGTTAAGGTGTATTGAATTTTATACCAGGGCATATTATCTAGTAACTTTCTTCATGGTGGTTTATTCGTAGTGATAGACGCCAGAACCGATCCAAAAATCCCTTCGAGATCAATCCCCCATAGACTATCCGGCTACATAGTAAAATAAATGTATTAAGTCAAAAATGACAGGCATGACATAGTAGGCCGGATACGCATAGAAGAAAGCTTTCATCGTGTTTTTGTTTCAATAATTAATTCATTTTTCAAACTATCAACCTTTTTATAATTTCCTGTTGTCTATGTAAAGTTAAGGCTATAAATGTTTGAAAGCATTTTAATTATTTACTTCTTAACTTTTATGGACGTGTTGGCTGGACTGAGTATATTACTATGGGTATAGAGGGTCAAGGAAAGCCTGAAGTGGTTACACGAGGTTGTTGAGCTGAAAGAGAAGATGAAGAATTTTCTGCGACAGTCAAACCATAAAAATAGGTAGGACAATTGTTAATATTTTGCTTTCAAATTCTGATGTGTAAACCTGCCCTAAACAACAAGATAAATTAGCTCGATCAAATTTTCTTATGACTAACCATCCTACTTACATCTGGAATCCATTCTACAGCATTCCAGGGATACGAAATTGTAATCTAAATGTCATGAAACTTTGTAGTCCACCTAGGAATATCCCGAAGTAGACGGTTGAGGCATTATTTCCATTTATACATCTTAAGTATTCGAGCCATCGGAGGAATCAAATATTTAATTTTCTATTTTAACTATCAAAGATTTTACGTTTTTCTATTATTGTTTTATCACCAATTAAGATAATTTGTAGACATTACGTGAAATCCCGCCATTAGGGATTTTTTGAAAACTTTATGTATACTTTTACGACTCTAAAACACAACATAATCGACCAACATTATCCCGTAAATGGTTACAGAAAATTATTCCAAACGAATTGTTGAGCTATCGTTAATGATATAAGGGGGGTCGATATCTTTGGAGGTCATATATGTTAGGAACATAAAATTCTTTCCTTAAAACAATGGAGCATTAGTTTTATTAAAATACTACCATTTTTAACAAATCGTAGCTCCAGGAAAGCCTTCTTGTAGTAAAAAGTAACTTTCGTAAATTTTCTAATTTACCAACAACGATCCTGAAATGTCCAAAACATAACAAATAAATGCGATTCATCTTTAAGACATAAGTTTCTGTACCAAATACTCATACCTAATTTGTACCTCAACAGCTTGGCTCTCCTTTTCCTTCGACGGTATGAAAAACCTTTAGCTTATCTGAGAGTTATTGTGACCGTTGCAGCATCAACCTCGATATGGGGAAATTTTCCACACAACGCAGACACAAAAAAATCCCAACCATCGTCCTGCTTTTCTGTTTTCGCCCTGTGACCAACCATGATTGGGATGTCGCGATCAATTATTGCCCTTGTTAAGATGAACATGTTTGCGCCCCGGTCCGAATAGCTGCCCAACCGTTTGTCGTCGTCGTCGCAACTGTAACCACCCAAAACCAACCCAAACCAACTGTGGAACGTTAGATAACTTGCATTCGGTGGGGGCCCCCCCGAGGCGGACAGATAAACATCGCACACCGCAGCAAAGCCCAAATATGCACAAATGCAACAATTGCATCGCACGAAACTGGCCCCAGTACAAAGTGGTCCATCAAGACCATTATCTGCTGTAAATGGGATGGCCGTGGAAGAGGGACGGGCGACGGGTGTGCTAAGCCGTGGTGGTTTCGGATTGCATTTATCAGGCAGCTGCTGCGTGTTGGCCAAACCAAAACTGGGATTCCGCGAGAAAGGTAGCGGTGGCGCGTAGTTTGATATTTGCCGTTGCAAAATTGCGGCCCTATTCATAAAACTGTCCCGTGCGATTGCACTCGTTTGCCATTATTTGTGTCTGCGTGTTGCTCACCCCGTCCCAGTACACCATCCAGTCCACCTCGTGGTACGATTGCAGGTGCACCGTGCCGCGGTTTGCAGGTGCACCGAGAAGACAAAAAATGGTTAACAATTTTGAACAAATTCGTAAAGCTTCTGTTGGGGAGGGGGAGGCGGGGTGGACCCCGATCTCCGTGTCCGTGTCCAACAACAGTTCACTGTGGTGGAGATTTTCCAAGAGACTGCGATGATGCAATTGTTTGCCAACCGTAAACTATCGCTTCTTTGCCTACGTATTTGCAGCGTAGTTTTGCCGCAAGGGCCACTCACCATCATTCCATCATAGGATGCATTGCGACCATCGGGCTCGGCCACTCCACTGTACGGGAGCCCTTTTTAATAGCTTTATTTTCACCCCTACCGCGGTGGGGTGGGATAACGGCTGGACGAGGTGGGACAGACCGGGGTGCATTTTCTCCAGCTCAGGCCAGCCAACTCGAAAACAATGTCCGCGCGGTGCAACCAACGCATCCTGCTGCAGCCAACCACGAAACCAACGAGAGCAACGAATGCATTTTTACAGGTTTCTCCATGTACGGAAGAGAACGGAGACCGCACGCTTCCTAACACCGTCGCGCACCGTTTGCGCGGGAGCTTTCTCTTCCGAGCGTCTCTCCGGTCTCTTTTATGGCTTCTCTCTAATGTTCGCGGATTGGTCCCGGGCCAACGCCAGGGTAGGAATGCATCGCACAGTGCATTTCGCACTCGTTTGCGCTTATCCCGGACATGCACGCACATATTACAACAGGCCACCCCTAGGGGCCGGGGACTTCAACCCCTCGACGGACACCCTTTCGGTTTGCTTGACAGCAACATCAGCCACTTCCAAGCTCCCACCCTGCCCGTGTTTCCACCACACTTCGGGGGGAAGCACCAACACCAACACACGATAAGATCTAGATATGTATTATGTTCCCGTTTGTTTCGTTCGCCATCATCGACGGCAGCGATATAGAAATGCGTGCCTGCCTGTCTCCCTCGTAACAGTGCTCGGACCAAAACCGGGCACCATTTGTGCAGTGCGATAAACAACCCGCAGGGGCCCGCGGGTGGACCGGGCGACGGGCGAAACGCGAAGAAGCGTTTGTGGCGAACGGTCTGCGCCGCTTCTGATCTGCGCGCGATCTGCTGAACGATCGTACAAAACAACAATCATCATAACGACAACCACCCTCTGCGTCCCACTGGCCACCCCACATCCTTCACTCCTACCTCACGCAACCTGCAGGTGATGATAATAATAATGACAATAATAATAGCACCACCTTTCTTTGCAGAATTGGCCACGAGGAAGGAAGAAAATTATGGAAAATCGTTACCAAAGTCCCCTCCCGCTTGAAGCGCGGTTTCTTTTCTGGCGCACCATTGGAATCCCATCCCAACGTTCGGACGTATCGCGACGGTTTTTAGACGGTTTAGATTTCCAGACCCGGTCCGGTTGTGCCGTAGATGTGGTCCTTTTTTCTATCCAGGTCACCGACAGCACCCAGAAAACCCCCCTCGAGAAGAGACCTGTCGGCATTGCACCATAACAGGTACCAGGCGGCCACAGTCCACTGGCACGGCATGGTCCGACCGTCCAAAATAGTCACCGAGCAACGCCGATCCACGCCGAAAGTCGCAAACGGGCGGACAACAGATCGGGTCGCGATCGCGTTTCCCCGGCGAAACTTTCTCTTTCTTCGTGCGAAATAATTTTCGTTGTTTAGATTTTACGCGCTGCACCACATGTAATTATGGTTTTAATTGAGCCCACGAACCCCTGTTTGCATCCCCCTTGGGGCGTTTTAACACTGGTTGCCGATTTTGTTTTTTGCAAAACGCATCACATCGCAAACAGCTAATGCACTTAAAGGTATGCAATCGTGACGGTACATTCGTGGTGCACAAACAAATTAACCAACGCATGCGGCCCGGGAGACAGGGTGCGTGACGGGAACGGTATTGATTACGCGACATGGCGGAAGCTTCAAGAGGGCCACCGTTGTCCTTCATTTCACCCCCTTAGCACCCTCAGGGGGGGTAGTTGGTCATTTGTCTTGGCGTACACGGCGCAATTGTCGCGACCGATCGACGACGAAGACAACGAACGCTGCGGTTAACAACGGCTGAGGCACTCTGGGAGGCGATAGATATCATTTCCGGCTTCGGATCTACGCAACACCGCTCATTATCCTGCCAATCGATATGAAAACTATCCACTGCGAGCGAAAGATTATAACGAGCAAATGATCCACACGTCCAATCATTGCCTTTCGCTTTGTTTCTTCTACAAGCGAGATGAAGGTAGGGGCCTTGTTAGGAAAATATTTAATTTAATATAGAATTATTAAAGTTGATTGCAAAAAATAGACAGTATGCATTGGGCTTTCAACTGAGTGTCTACATATTAAATAATTATTTATTTGCTTTAAAACCACGCTCAGCTTCTTTTCTCCCTTCAAGGGTTTGCACCGCGAATCTGATCTTCGATTCGTGCACCAAACCAAAGAAGACGCAACACATCGATGGACTTCGATGCGCACAGCACAACGTGAGCATCGGCTGACACAAACACACCAACAACGAAGACAACGATCGGCATGACCATCACCAGCGAATGGATGCAAACAGAAATAAATACAGCGCTCGCATGCGCGCTGCAGTTTGTTTTTTTTTCACCTTCTTCCTCCTTTCGTTACGATATGCAAAATACTTTCGCAACACAAAACCCGTTGGAAACCCCTGCAACAGGGGTGCCTTAATGCACCGCGGGTGACTACACAAAACCTTCCCGATGCGGCCGGTGAACGATTTGCAGCCAGCAAAACAACAAAAGAATTTTATTTCCACCCCGTTCGTTGCCTGCCGGCCGCTCAAGTCTTCCGCGCGCAGCGTTTAAGCGATACGGTGCCATAAAACAAAAATAAATGATAGCGAATGGGTAACGGAGTTACCTTTCCTCCGACGCCCGCCAGATCGTGGGGATCCCTTCACTTCGTGGTCGTGCGTTAGGATGGGCCGAGAATTAGCCGTACGCGGACGGGACGGTGTCCCGTCAGGTGACCACTGGAGGTGTCCCGTGAAATAGAGAGATGAGCTAAGACAGTAAATTCAAAACGAACGCAAACGCATTGAAGGTGGTGCACACAATGACAGTGCAATAGCAGCAATGCCCCAGCATCATCAACCTTGCCTTGCCCGAGCAGGGCAGTTCCGAGTGCACCGTTTCCGTGCGCTGGCTGCAGTTTCCAGTTCGCGAGCTGCGATGGGACGATGGATTCACCCGGGAGGTTTGGTGCATGCGCAACCGGAACGCAAACCCTCTGGATGGGTTACGGTGGAACAGTTTAAGCAAAATTGAGTGCGAAAAGATAAAACCCTCCTCGCCAGCGTTCGGCCGGCCGTCCGGTGAATTCCGTACGGGGTAAAAGCGTTGCAGGTGATCACCTCACTGTGAGGCTTCCACCTCGACGCATCTCCAACCGCATCGGCAGCATAGGTGGATGCGTGCGTGTGTGCATTTGTGCCTTTTATAAATAGATAATCATTTCGCTGTAAACGGGATTATTTCATGACATGACGATGGATTAGATCCTACTCGATAAAGCATGTTGTTGGCGTGTTGTTGTTCGAGGTCCGGGTTGTTGTACCTGCCATCCTCCCCAACCTGCCCCGGTCCCGCGCACGGGGTCTGACACTCTTCACGCAATGTTTTGCTGCCGTTGCTACGTTTCAACTCGCGTATGCAGATACGCTCGGGCCGAGTCGTCCCATTTCCAGCCATTGCTTCTCGCAGGATTTCACTCAACGAAGGACGCTAATGGAGGGAACCGTCCATCGGGTTTATTTTTTATCCGCCCTGGCTTTACTTCGGCAACACTTCAGCGCGCACCGCTCGTTGCCAGCTAATGAGAACGAACATTTGGAAATGTGTTGCATCGTTACAAAGGCATGAACTGGTTAGGAAATGGCAAATGCAGCAACCGCTCGTGTGCCGTTATCTTGTTTTGATCGAGCGAAAGGGACTGGGATGGGTGAGTACGAAAAGCCGATCGGTTCTCTAAGTCATCGATCACTCAGAATCGTCTTCCTGCTTGCGGGGGATAGCTTTAAGCGATACAATGTTTGTATAAATGATATGATCCATACAATGCATTCTGCAACAGTGATTGAATGCGACAATAAATACTAAAGCTAAGCACTAAATGAAACATTTTTAAGCCTGTCAAAGTGTCAGTATAATTTAATGGTAATTCAGTGGACACTTTCTGTACTTCGTTTATAATCATTAGTTTTGTGCTTACATGTAGTGAATATTCAATTGTTTAGTTTCTATTCAATTTTATAGCCATGTATTCTGTATTTTGCCGAGATCTAATAACTAAGCCATCTTATGGGATTTAGCGAAGACGTTTCAATACGTTTTACACAAAAAACCTTTTTTAAAACTGATATTCAAAAATTTGCGAAAACTATGTAGTAAACAACAGAAAAAAATGTTGAACAAAACATTCAAAAAATATTACTGTAATAAAACCTTTTGAAGTTTTCAACACCGAAGGGGTGATATTGTTTTACGACAGAAAGGAAAAACTAATTTTGCGTAATATATCGGTTACATAAAAATTATCTACATGGATCTACATTAATTTACCTAGAAGTACCAAGTTACTGTTATCTATTTCATTCCTAATTAACGCATAGGAGTTTATTCTATCGATTTCGTTGACAAAAACCTGGAAATATATCGCGTCACCCATATTTCGGGTGACAGTGACGCGGACGTGGCACGGAACGTGTTAAAAGTGCCCTGACTTGACGACCTACCAAATCAATGCTGCCTCAACAAACTTCCAAAACATACTAATGATTACCGCAAAGCTCAACAACGTTCAAGATGAGATTTAAATACACGAGTTACTGTGTCTTTTAACAACAGCCTAGACATGACCACCGAGTGATCAGCATGATTAATAAATTTGCAAAGCTTCTCTCTTGCTACAGATGAGTTTACTGGAAGGGGCACTTACTGTTTTTTTTCTGGGAGTGCACCTACGATAAGAGCCGACAAAATCACAAAATAAACGTTTAACCATTGAGTCTAAGCTGTTTCAATGACTACAATCTGCCTTCGCAACATTCCATAAAAGGTTTAGAAATAAAAATACACTCAATTGTACAGTTGGAACGGATAGCTTGCGGTGCTGTCATTTAACCCTCCATCGATACTTTCTTAGCGGGATAATTTCTCTACCTTGCTGCAGAAGCTCCTGGCCAGCTCGCTAGCGTAAAACAAAAGCGACCGCGAACGGTGATCGTGATGTGAAAAATCATTCATCTGTCTCGCCAGTTTCCCAAAGCGCACCGCCCCGCGTCTGACAGTTGATCCTTCCCGCTCGGTGAATTTTCTTTCAGCTGTCAACCATCCTTCGCCGGGAGCGCGGTTAATTTATTTCACGGAAATAGGGAAACGACAATGCATTACACTCGGACCGGGCCGGGCCGTACTCTAGCGGGACCCCGCATCCACAGCCATCATCAGCTTATCGGGTTAATAATTGAGTCAAGTCACTCTGACCGTTCTTCCTGGTGCTTGATGCGCACCATCCCGGCGAACGGCATCGATGGATTAACCGCTCATCTACACCCGACGATAGATGACTCGCTCATACTGTGCCCGGTGGCTCATCCCTTCCCCCCCCACACGGGTTGTGTACAGATTTGCATACAGACGTGCATCAGGAATCCATAATCGCCATCGAACAAAGGCGGGCGGCTAAATCGCTCTTTTGCTAAACCGAACGACGGATCCGATCACAGCTTCCCATGGCCATCACCACCAAACACATACACACGCTCGTAAAGGGAGTGTAGTAGCCATTCCCGGGGCGGCATCGATCCTTTGAAGTTGATTTTCCTCCCGCTTACGGGACGCTGACAATCGACTTCGCTCAGCACTGACGGGAATGGATCTTTGGGAAGATTTTTCCAAACCCCCCCTCCCCACCCCCCTCCCGCGCAGTGTCGCCGCGCCTTTGTTTCCACCATTAATCGATCGGTACGATCAACCGGGATCTCCCACGGGACTGCGGAAGCGCGACGGGGTCGTGGACATGTGGTCGTGAAAACCCTTTCCGGGAGCGATCGGTCCACGGGGCCCAACCCAACCCGACCGGGACGCGACCATTTTCAACTACTTCAATTAAATTCAATTCAATTATTGAATGATGAATGCAACGTATTGTGTGTTTTTATTATAATTTACCGCGTTTTCTGTGTGTGTGTGTGTGTTTGCTGTATAATTGGAAACATGATGTATCAATGTTTTACGGCCATACATATGTCCATTAGGGCGTCCGGAGCGCTATTGCAAAAAAAAAGCGGTAAAATGGCGGCTTCGTAGCCTTTGAGTTCGTGTTCCGCCCCTGTGCCATGAATCCGGACAATCAAGTGCAATCGACGGCGGACCGAAGGAAGCATTCCGTCTTCGTTCGATCGATCGGAGCGAAACACTGAAGAAAACGCTTAAATTATTGTTATCATTTGTTTGTTACCCGTCCCATACCAACCCGCAAGAGGGGGGTTGGGGGGTGTTGCGCAAGTACATCGATGCACTTCATGACACCTTACCGCACCCGGGATGGTAGTGTGTGATTGTTTACAATTGCAATTGCCGATACGGACATACACACACACACACACACTAACACGCGTGGATCACGAAATCTGTCCCACCGTGTCGCGTAGTTAAACAATCGAACGAAGCACCTTCTGGAGCAAAGCCACCCACTCCCCCCGCCCTTGAAAGAGGGCGGCATTTTTTCCTCTGATTTTTCCCGGCAATATTTATGTTGTACGGTACGGCTGTGACGTCACGCGCCAATGCCGCCAATGTGTTTCGATCACCCTCGTTTGTCTTGCGACGAGATCATGCGGCGTTGAACGATTTAGGAGACGGGCTCGGAGCGAAAGACATTGTTTATTGTGTACTTTTGCGGCTTTTCCACCTCCCTCCCTTCCACCCCACCCCCCCCCCCCCCCGGTCACCTTTCGAGTTGGGTGTTTTCAAATTCTCTTCCACCACCCGATTTGGTGCACTTACTTACTTGCACTCATACAACAGCCGCAGCAATTGACAATCGCGGATAAAGTCCGTCCAGTTTCGTTGGGGTTCGTTTTGCCGCGCGCGCCCAACTCTTTCTTCTTTTTTTTTATTTCATGCGATCGTTCAGCAAAACCCCTTGGCGGCATCGCCCTTTGTGGTTGCTCTCGTTTAGCAGGTCCTCGTTTTGCGTCCTTCCCCCCCCCCGCCCCGCTTGCGCTCCCCACCAGGACAAAGGGCCAGAACCAGACCGTGGCGGCGCGGTGAATAGAGAGAATTGATGGCACCATACAAATGGTGACATTCGACGGAAGAATGGAATTGATAGGATTAATTTTTAAACACTTATAATTGCACACCGCCTTCACGTTTATCAATTCAATATGCGCACAAGGGTTGCGGTCGCCCAAAGGCTCCGCCAATGTTTGCATTGGCCGGGATTGATGTGCACGAGGGCGAAGAGTTATGTTACGTCCAGAACCTCCCATGCTGTGCATCTCATCCGTGGAACCCTTCGAACCACGAATCAAATTAATGAGAGTGGCCGTTTTTTCTCTCTCATTAAAAAGCAACCGTTCAATATGGTTCAATTAAGGAGAATGTGCATCTTCTCAGTGTCATAAGCAAATGCAGGAATGGGGTATTAGAAGTAACCCGATAGCGCATTCCGTCCCCATCCTGTTTGCGATGAAAAACGCGTGCCATTTGCCGGATAGAATGCACTCAATTGAAAAAGGTGGTCCGTATCGGTTATTTCTGTGCCTCGCAGCGGTAACTCGCCGGATGCCTTAATGTACCGTCTGCCACCACGTTTGCCATTTATCCAAATGCACAAAAATACACACACATACATACATAACCGTAGCGTAAGGTAACTGACAAGCACAATCATTCACTCACAAATCCATTTGCAAGCGAGAAAAGATCAATCTAAGTCATCTAACATCCATCTCCAGCTCGTCGACTTTGGCTGGCCCAAGGGGTACTGCTTGTCTGCAACACTTGAAACAGAACTTACCAATATTTATAACGTGTGGTGTTGCTGCAACTATTCCCGCGCTCTCTCCCTCCTCGTTCAGGGATGTACAATCCTTTAACTATGATTGGGGCCTGCCTGTGAATGATAGACGTAGAAAAATGGACATGCTTTAGAAGAGAGGCGATCCAACCACCATCAGCAAACAACAACAGCAATGCGGAGCGGAAATGATTAAGATAATTCTTAAAACAAACAGCATCGTTTCGTCCTCTGGTCTCATTTCCCGCGCCCTCTCCCTTTCCCCTCTTCCTTCCTTCGCACCACCATGCGCGATGCAAAGCACGAACCTTCCTCAACAACAATTATGAGGTCATAAAAGATTACCAACCAGTCGGGACAGGCTCGGCTCATTAATCAAAGTGCTGCCAGTCTGCCGGATGAGCCGGAGCCGGTACAAAGGGTAACAACAGTGGCGGACGGTGACGGTGTAATGTTTTAAGAGTCAAAGGAGCGAGAGAGCAAAAAAAAAACAAACTAAGCTAAAACACAAACCCATCCTCCACTGGGGCTTTATACAATTTAAAATGCATATTATAACGAACCCCAACTCTGCTCAACACTCGAATGAAAACAACCCGACCACATAAAATAAAATGCGAAAGAAAAAAATGGTATCGAACACACCAGGATGCAAACACCAGCGCACCAAAGGCACAACAACAGCTCCCCAACGCCTAGCCGCCGTTTGATGGTACGGAGGTAGTTTTGTTCATATCGAGGAAATAGAAAAGAAGCTCTCCCGTTGGCTAGCTCCTGGCACAAAACCAGGGAATGTATCGGGCACGCACGCATTCTGTGGGTTTTGTGTTTTTTTTTCTTTGCAGTTGCTTTTGTGCCAGCCGTGCAGCAGTGCAATTCTTGTCCGCCTCGAGGGTCGCGTTCCCTCGTGGGGATGCGGAGATGATGTTGTAAGCAGCTAGAGATGAGCCCAATGGCGCTGGTGAAAGTATGACCAAAGCGCTATACCTAAACGATCGATGCCATACAAAATAAACGACTTTTCGATGTGTTGTTGTTGTTGGTTTTTTTTTCTTTCGTTTCGTAGTTGTGTTTATCGCTTTCATGTTCGAGCGTTTGGCACGCCATGTGCCCTAGCGGCGCAACTACGTGCAATTTTCTGGTTTTATATATTGTTTAAGGCCCGAGGGCTCAAAGGCATGCATCTCTGTCCAATAACATTACATACGGGTTGAAATGTACACATTAGCTGTGTTAAAAACTTTGCACATCTATTTCATACTGCCTTTTGAATATTAAGGGCGAATTGTCAAAATGTTGCCAAAAAGGAGTCGTAAAGTTACTAAGCTGATAATCAAACTTAAAGCAAATCAAACAAATACTTTTAGATTTATAGAAAAAAAAACATACAAACACCATTCTCAATCCAGTTTCAAAAAAACACCATTCTCAAGCCGATCCAAAATCCCATCCGGACCTATCCCACGCAAATCCCAGTACAGTCAGTCAAAGTCAGTCAAATACCGTCAAAGAACGCCAGAGATGGCACGCCTCTAGACTTCTTTAGGTTGTTGTGCCGATAAAAAAGAAGAATATATTTCAATTGCATACTTTTAGGCGTTTTCAACCCAGGGCAGAAGTTTAATTAAGCTTAAAGGCGCCTAGTACAGCTTTTATAATATTATTCCGTTAATAATATATTTAACTTAAAATCCCTAAATTAATAAATATATTCAACGTCCCACTGAGAAAAAAAAACAATTAAATTAATCAAAATATGCTAACAATTATTATTTGCATAGTTACTAAAATGCAAAATAATTAATAAAAGTGACTAAAATTGAATCTTCAGAGAGTCACCATATTTCTATTTTAAAGGAAATAATTTGGTGATGAAATTTACGATCTATTGTTATCTTAATTAGCGATCTTCACCACAACGTAAGAATTATTCCAGTCACTCCTACCACCTACACCAACTAGAAATTTCAGACACATACCTGCGGAAAAAATGTTAAAATCAGTTATAACTGATTACAAATTCGTTCGTTATACTTATCGTTGTATGTTCAATTAAAAATAAAAATGTTATCCCAAATAATAGTCATTAGTTTTACCCACTTATCCCATCAGCGAGACCCATTTGAAAGGGCTTAAAAATGCACAATGGAACCTTGCATTTTGCTACAACAGGAACTGTTGTAATAGTGTAAATCGAACCAAACTACAATCATTTACAGCCGCAGCTTTCCTAACAACACTTCCATTGTTGGCTGTTTAACAACACAGACAAACCAAAAAGCAAGCCAAACGCACCGCAAAAAGGACCATTATGTCGAACAAAACAACAACCATCGATGGATCGGAATTTTCCCTGATCTCCGTTTACCCCTAACCGCTGGCACTGATTTCGGTGAGAAAAAGGGAAAACTTCCATCCCGCCCACCGTCTCCCCATACCTGGGTGGAAAATGCGACCACGGAATGCCTCCCGTCGCACCGTCCCACCCCACACCACGAACGACAATTCAAACCGTACCGCAATTGTGTCGCCCGCCCCGAAGTGAATGGCCCTTGGTTGGACGTGCAAACTGGTTTCTGGTGGCGAAGACGGTCCGCCTGCAATTATTCACACCGATTCGTCCGACCATCCGGGCCATCTAACCGAGCGGAAGGGTTTGTTTGTCGATTGTTTTGCTGACAACATGGCTGCAGTGCCCCAGCACTGTGGTTGGAGGAATTAAAAATATCCTCCTCCAGTAAGCTGCTAATTTTAAATGGCAAAAAAATCGTTCCACTCCAAGCACACATCCAGTGCCCGGTTGGGGCTGATAGGACGCCCGTTCCGTTCAGTGTGCTGAAAGGTTTGAAATGTAATAACGCTTTTAACTCGATCTTCATTATAATAAGCGTCAATTTCCACCGTGCGGAAGATGGACTGTGGCGTGGCATGGACAGTTGGCAGTTTGGTTTAGTGCCCGGTCGCTGATTAAAACGCATCCTCGGCGCTAATAAAAAGCCCCGTTAGGCCGTATGCACCTTACACTAAAACCAGCGTTGCCGGTTGCGTTATCTATTTCGCGTTTAGACACAGCAAAAAAAAGGACACACACACAGACGCGGACGCGGGCACGTACAAATAGCACAAAGTACGCGCCCAATGTGTCCCGGTACGAACGTTTGAGCGAACGATAAATTTAATTACTCCGGTAAGTAAATTTCATTTGCACCGGGCGGCCCCGGCCGGATCGGGTCGAATGCTGTTTAATTAAAACTCGGGCCCCGGTGCATTTGAAAAATGTTTCCACCGGAATCGGTCCCCCCCCCCCCCCCCACCATTCCACGGGGGCCGACGTACGACAATAATAATGAAAAACGGCTCCAGCTAAACAAACGCCAAGCTGTTGGCGGAAGGTCCACGGGGGCCAGGGTTACAGTTGTAGCGGGATTCACTCCCTGGCGTCTAATTTACGTGTAGCACTCATCTCCCCCCCTCCTTTCGGTCCGGGTGAATAGACCCGGGAGCGGGAGTCACCGGGGGCCGGGAATGGAAAGGGTGAAAAAACAAGTTTTTCATTAATGCGCTGCAGGTTCTGGAAAATGTTCGCATCGCTCGTTTAAATACGCATTATAATGCTAAAGCATAGTTCCGCACCGCACCGTGTAAGTTTGTAGCACCACTTGTCTGCGTTTGCTTTGCTGCTGCTGCAGTCACGAAATCTGCTTCAAACGCTTCAAACGTCTGAACGGATGGACGGCAACAACAACCGAAACGAGGTGAAACCGTTCCCGTCCCGGTCGCCATCCGCTTCACCATCGTGTCACAAATCTAGGGATTTGTTTGCCATCCCGCTTGCGCGTATCGATTGCCACGGTCGTGCTGTCGTGCTTCAAACGCACCATTTTCTAATCCATTGCTCCGATTGAATGGTCACTTTGCTGTTTGCGAACCATTATTTCCAACCGATTGGCGCGTTTGCCGGTGGAAATGGACAGCCGAACGGAATTCCGGTGCAAAACGCATTAGGTTTTGCAAGTACTATGCAAAAATCAAACGATAAAAACCAATTTACCATCCAGCTTCCCGTCCGCCGTCCCCAAAAAGGTCGCCACCATCGGTAGAACCTGTGTCGGTGTACATCTCCACCCGGTGAAGCAAAAGCAACAAAAAAAACCACCCAACACCGTGAACATATGCTGCAGCATCCCGCAGCGGTTGCTAGGGGAAACGGAACGGACACAACATGTCTTGCGCCCGGGTTCGAGTGGAATAATAAAGAAACTAAAATAATTAAAATATTTTTTCTCTCCTTTGCTCCTTTCGGACGTCTACGGACTTTGCACCACTCCTAGAGCAAAACTGTGCTGATAACTGCAATGCCGCTATATAAGAAGCAGGTGAACTACAGCGGACAAACGAAGACGACGGCTAGCGATAGGAAAACAGCAGAGAATAGCAAAACGCAAGCTGAATGAGAAAAATGCCAGAATGCAGGGCGGGAAACAAAACCGGGTCCTGCGTTTCGACGCAACATACGTACAATTATAAATGATCGCTGCACTGGAACATCTTTCTTTCCCATCCTCCCATCTATCCTTTCCCCCAACCCTCTCTCTCCCCCGCCTTATACTCCAACAGATTTCTCCTCATTTACACTACAGATCAAAATCCACCACCAGCAAACTGGCAGCACTGGCACTTGTGGCATGGTGATTGCAAGGGCCGGGACGAAAAGAAAGAAAAAAAAAAGACGCGGGAGATTATCGCGCAGGGAAGGCAACGCTGTACGCAAAGATTTATTTCACATGAACGATTTTATCTTATAATGGTACGGTTTTATCTGTATCTTTTTGCGTTCGTTTCGTTCCGTTCCAAACTCGATCTAGCAACAGCTGGGCGATCGGAAACGGAGCCACTGGTGAGTAGTAGACGATCGGCAACACTGTAGCGTCACGCATACGGTACTACTTTGGTTAGTAGTATTTATAATTAGTTTTACTCATATTCTACTAAAAAAAAGCACTCTACAAACTATTTTTCGATACTATCTCTTTCTTTGTAAAACTGTTGCACAATGGTACAGTTCAGGTTAGTGGATGGACACTCCTTGAAGATGTTTTATATAATCAACTTAAATAATTCTATTATTGTTTTTAAATTAGCGCGTCGCATATATTCTTCTTTAATATTCTCCTTTGTCACTAAAATATCCTCTAAACTCCTGGTGGTGATACTGTCTCGACTTTACCTTTGAGGTGTACTACAAAATTCAGGCACAAAATCAAGGAGACACACGTATAACGACTTGAATCCTTGATGAACAGTCTTAATTCAGACTTTTCTTGATTTAAGGCATAATTTGTTAAAGACTTTTAAACCAAGGCTTAATGCGACAAGATTTTTTATTTATTTTCCATTAATTCATTTTTTTATACTAATTCTACTAAGTACCATTCTAAGTAAGAACTGATTGAGTGAGTTAAATCTTACTTATGATCGAGTTGAATTGAATTTCCATAAAGATCTGTTTTATTATCTGTTGCGATGTCACTTGCTTCCAGAGTTTTTTTTTATCAAGCTGGTTGACTTAATCCTTTACCTACCCTAACTTACTAACCTAACTTTACCTAACCATTCGTCAATTTTTGTAACAAAAAACTACTCTTCAAAGAGTCGATCTAAGAGCTCTTACTTATGAGTTACTTTTTCATTCTGAGTCAGTTATTCTTCACATCAGTGTTTAATCTAGTGACCAATCTTGAAACAATTTTCACAATCATCGTCTAGCTCTAGTTAAAATTATATTTCAAATATAATTCTTGGTAATAGACAAAATATTCTTCCTAACAAAAAAAAAACCCTAAACATAATTTCCACCAAAGCGAGAATATCATGAAACTTTTCGTTTAAAATGGTCACATCCTTCCAACTAATAGATGAAAAACGAAGAAATAATGAAGTTTTATAGATCTAAATATCACGCCTTGAATGCCTCTTAAATTTTCAGTCAAATGTCCTCCTCAGTACCATCGTGCATCGTGCTCCAGCGTCCCTCGTTGGTTCCGGCTGAACCACAGAAGATGCGTGTCTACCTTTCCGTTTGGCTCACGCTAATTTTTCTAAGGTGCAAAATAGAAAACCCACCACTTCGTGAACCCCCCGAAATGTCCCACCCAACATCGCCCTTTCCCCTCACGCACCACTTCACTCCCACGGGGCATTGGGGAATGAAACGGGATCTTGCGCCATGCGAAACCGCATGCGGAAAATGGACGATGGCGTAGGACGACGGTCGAGTGAAAATCCCATCCCAGGCGGGCTGGCACTGGTCGGCCCAACCGTACATTGTTACAACAACTGCTGGAGAAACAATAAATTTTAAACCCCCAACCAACGGGCACGGAACGGCCAAACGAGAAAACAACTTTTCTTTCCGTTTTGACATCGGCGTATGGTCCCATAAGCATAATGCCGTGTTGCCGGACGGTGCGGTGAGAAGAAGAAGGTTGGTTCGTGGTTACACTATCGTCTCCCCCCCCTCCAACCCTTCCCCCTTCTGTTTTCATCCCATACAAGGGGAAGATGCATCTGGTGCATCTTGTCAGCTTTGTTTTGTTGCGTTGCGTTGCACACACCTCCAGTCAGCGCGCCCCCGCCATTTTGCGCCGTTACATGCCGCGCACCTTCTGATCCACTTGTCATCGGGTTCCGCGGGTCTGTGAATAGTTTGGACGCGGGAGGGCAGGGAGGGGAGAACTTTGCTTGCAAAAATTGCTGGCAGGGAAATAAATGAATGCAGGTTGTGGCCCTGCTAGGACAGATACACCTGATTGTGGATGAAGGACGGATGGAAGGATGTTTGGTCGAAGCGAGAAAAGTGCCGCTCCGTTTCGCTCACTCACAACACAATTCCGCCACAATTGTCCATTCAAATGTATCCCGGCCGAACGTCAACCAGCGTGCGTGCGCGTTGTCTTTTGTGTTGTTTTGCGCGCGGGTGCGTGTGCGACCGGCAGCAGAAAAACGGCATCAGCAATTTTGCAGATCCAGCTAACGGGTGATGGAATGTTTCGCTAATCAAATCATTTCCATTAGCCAGTAAGAATGGCTCCATTTTTCCTCCCCGACGGGAAGCAAATGTCACAAAATAATTGCCCCGTTTGCGGGATTGTCTTGTCTAGGTCGCGTCCCGCAGAAATGTCCCGCACGAATCGTTTGCAAACTCATTATTCGCCTCTTAAGGAAACTATTCTTCAGCGCCCAACCACCGATCGTTTCCAACAAAATTGTCAACCATCGTCAAACGAGTTGTCTAGTGCCTAGCATCGCGCTCCGTTTGCAAAAATCTTTTACTGATCTGATCCATTCGGACTGACCCGCCCAGTACCTTCCCATCACCACTCCCGAAGGGATTAATTTCAAAGCCTCACCTCCATCGTCCTGCTGTTCATTTAACCGCCCTCAATCGCACCAACAGGCAGGCAACCGGCGGCGATGAAGCGATGGTGGCGGTGGACATTGGTCACTTTGCAGGTTGAAGTAAAATGAAACCTGTACGGTGTCATCCGTTATCGCAAAAGGTGGAGAATAATATCTCTTGGCTGCTGCAGGAATAAATCACTTACCAATGGGATCGCCATCGCGGCCCATGTGGATCGTGAAAATGCGACCGACACGAAACGCACACACACACACACACACAAGGGTGGGCAGCAGATAAAGAAGGAGTGGAGGGAAACGGAATGAGGAATGAGAGCGTAATTCAAAAAGCACATCAAGAATGTTGTGTAGAAACATAAAACAAAATGCAGAGCATCGCACGCTTGTTTTGTGGCCGTACGCTTAAAAACAAGTTAAGCGTCCATTCCCTCGTTGGCGTGTCCGTTTTGGTCCATGGGAAGCGGTCGCCCGTACATGCATGGTGGAAGTTGAGAAAGGGCAGTGATGCGAGCGCACACTCCTAGGCGCACTCAGACGGGTGAAGGATTGCAGCATTAACCTTTCATGCGGCAGGATCAATATTGAGGCGAAATGCAAAGTTTCCGATTTTGTAAATAATAGATAAACTTGAGTAAAGTATCTCAAAAGAAATCTATCTCAAAGTATCTCAATAAATTATAATTACTTCAAAAGTTACTACTTCAAATAATTACTATTCATGTAAACATTGTACAATGTATGTATTATAAATAGTTAAGATATATAAAAAGATACGATTAATTACTTTTACACTGAATTTATAATTCACTCAACTTGTTCATATAAATAGTTCATCCTGGGGACTTTTTGCGAACTGCGGTAACATATTTTGACGAACGGAGTTTGTTCGTTCACTTAACAGAACTGATCGCACTGACAGGTTTAGTTCATACTACTCAACACTAGTATTGACGTGTTTTCAATTATTTATGAGCAGTAAACCTGTGTTATTCGTTTTAAATATAAAACATTTTAACGTATAAAGTATATCTAAATATGTAATATTAACTTTCTTAAACAGCATTGTTTTATTAACATTAACATTAACTGCATTTACTTATTAAAAAGAAAAATCTTAGCATTTAACCATTTACACAAATGAATAATTACATAAGTTTCCTTTAGTAGTGCAACGAATAATTTTTCGTATTTGGTGTATATTTTGAGGTATTTTAGAACTCCAAAAATATGAAAAAACACGTTAATATAATCTCTTTCAACACTCTCCTTTTTTGTCTGATTTGTAATGCAACTCAATTTTTATAACATTATAACATTATATAACAAAAACAAAACAAATTGTAGTATTTTAAAATTGAAGATCTATAGATTTTTTAGGTGGTTTTAATGTTTTTTTCTGTCTAAAGTGCTTCTAACTTCTTGTATTTGTAGAATGAATTTTATTACACGCGGTCCACAATGCATGTGCTGCACCAATCTTAACTGGATCATACTTCATTTGCACTTGAACCTGCAAGGGTTCAGGTAATCAAATCAAAGCTCTTTATGTACGAGCTTTTTCTCATCCCGTTTTTCACCTCTGTTCCACGTGTGTGTGTGTGAGTACGCGTTTGATTGTTCTGAAAAGCAGATAAGCAAGCGAGAAAGGTGACCCGATGCCTCGCACGCTGCCAGCATTCTGCCGAATGAACGATTACCATCCCGGGAAACCCCGGCTGGGAAGCGAAAGTCCAACCTCCGACACGGGACGCCATTCGGGCGGAACAGGTTGGATTGGCCGGATCTCGACCAAACGGACGAATCTCGTGCAGCAAATCTTTGCCGCTGGCGCGGCCGAACACCAGAGCGAATGTCCCCAAGACCGGGCGTGATGTTGATAAGCCGCTGCCGGTCTGGTCGGTTTGGTGCAAGTGCAGTTGCAGTCCCGTGTGCGCATTCCGGTGTGCAGTTGCGAGAGTGATGTTCGGGTCGGCGATGTCGCGATGTCGATCGGCAAGCGTCGGTTTGGTGGATTTCAACGCACGATTCTGTGATTGCTCATTACTAGGACTAGGGCCAATAAAAGGTTCTAGCTTCGTACCTTCCATGTGTGGTCCGGAGTTTGGCAAGGAGTTGGCAAGGAAAGCCAACACACGAGCAACACAACGAAGCGATGCGACGTCGAACGACTACGGCAAGGCAAATAAGATCGAGCATTACATAAATAATGTAAACATACACATTAATCAATTAAAAACCGAAGCGCGTATGCGAGAACCCAAATGCGATGGCTCATGGCATCGCAGTCGGAGCCTGTGGATGATGGCATCGAGCTTCCCCCTCCCCCCCTTTCCCCTCTTTCCGTTTCCAAGATGGGAAGGGAAATAAATTATTTCCCGTTCAAAACAGGCGAAAATTAAAAGCCCTCAGCCGTGGTTCGGTGCCGTGGCGTTCGGTACCAATCGGGGGACGATGGGTCGCGGAACTTCGTTCGCTCAGTTGCCCGTGCAGAGTCAAATGATATCTCTCGATCTCCTCTCCGTTTCTTCGCCACAAATTTCGTCTTTCCCATGGGCCCCGAGGACACATATCTTCATCGTGTTTTGTTGCCATTCGGACCGAACGGTTCGGTGGTTTGGGCCGGCCAGCAAACAATTCGGTCGCGGTACCAAGTGGAAGTCATTATCCTACGCGCATTGTGTCCCTGACCATCGGTCGGTCATGATATATTGAAACATGCACTCAAGCTAAGTCGATGCGTTAATCGACAGCGTAAAACATGATCCAGCGCCATTAAAACTCCATCCATTATGGGAGCAGTTGAAGTTGGTGTTGTAATTGTTTTTCCTAGCTTCGTAGCGAACAAAATCCAAACCTGTACGGGGGAGGGGGTTTTAACTTGTTTGCTTTTGCTCCGATTGCTAAAGAAACTGCGGCAATCTGCTAAATCAAACAAGAAATCACATTTGGAAGCTACTAACACGAAGTGCACCATTTTGAATTGATTTCCATATTTGCCACCCTCTCGTGATCGTGCCACGCCGACGTATGTGCAAATCATTACTTCAAGTGGTAGTAGCGTACATGCCATTACAACGCTCCACCATCGTCAAGTGGGTTGCCAAAAATCCCCCCCCTCCCCCCATCAACACACACACAATCATACACACACACACCCTTACAACGACCTTCCGAAAGTGAAATATGCTAAATAAATATTACCACCCTCGCTTGCATACATATACGATCGCGGCCAGGGCAGTGTATGTGTGCAGCATCCCCAACAACCCGAGCAGCAGCAGCACAAGTTCGTTTCTCTTTAAACGATGTAATGCAACGGCCTTGCAAGGAAGAATGCATGTTTGCTCCACTGCATCCGTTCCCGTTTTGTGCTGGTGCGTTCTCTCTTCGTGCTGTCCCGCTTGTTCGGGCGGCGGGGGGGGGTGCTGTTACGATCTACCCTTTTCTCATTCACTGCACTACACCTGTTTGCGAATAGCTTTGCGAACATTGCTCCTGTGTTGTTTTTTCTTTCTTTCACCTCCAGATTGTTGGGTGGACTTGGGTTGATTTTTCTGTTTTCTTGCAACACGAAGATGCTTATTTTCCGAGCTAATAGTTGTCCGTTGGTAATATATTTACGCTAAAAGAATTTCTTTAAAGTCTTTTGATTTTTTTTCACCCATGACATAATAAGTACCAGAAACTATTTCATCTTCAATATCTTATTTACATTATAAGCTCTCCTTTAATGTATCCAACTACAAACATTAATACTCTGCTCGATCCAGGCTATCTTCTGATAGTGTTTGCACACTGGGAAAAGCAACATCTACACCAACACAACGCTGCCCCCTTATGTACAACAAAAACCTTCAAAAAGCATTCCTTCTTACCAGCGCCGAAGCATCCTTTCCAGCTCGAGAAGGAACCGAACACATTGAGTTCTTTCAAGCATAATGCACTTTCTCTACGGTTGGGGCACATCACGTTGGTGCGAACGACCCGTTCGATGCAATTGTCATTTTCCGCCTGCTTCGTATTGCCACCCTCCCGCTCCTCCATTCCCTTTCAATCCCTCGGCGGAGCCGAATTCTATGTATCGTGTTGGAAAATGCGACTGTGAGTAAGGAGAAAATCTCTCGCATACACATTTTCCTCTCTCTCTCTCTCTCACTTTAATCAAGGGGAAAATTCGGTTACTCACTCACTAGAAGTTTCCCATTTTCCCCTGCTGGCCGTAACAGAAGAAGGAGAAAAATCAGCCAGAAAAAGCAAGACAACACCATTCGTCCCACTCTCGTGCTCGAAGCATTTTTCCACCCATGCTCGCAAATGGATTGTGTGCCATTTTCATAATACATTCCCATTGTAAACAACCGATGCTGGGAAGCGCGAAACGTGCGGGAAATTCTCGAGAGCTCGTCACGCCACCCCGCCACGGCAGGGCGTGCACGATCGTGTGATCTCTTTCTGGCCGAAAAAAAAGACGAAACAGTGCTGTACGGTTAGTTTCGTGGCGTTCCCCACCACCGTACGGTGAGTGGGGAAAATTCTGGCTGACAATTCTTTTCCATTCTTTTCCTCGCGAATGTTGGTTTGCGCTTACTTTTGGCGGTTGTGAAAGAGGAAGGAAGGGAGGAGAAAATTGAGAGAGGAGAGTATACGCTTCCCCACCCTGTACACCCACGCAAGCGGATATGGTTCACCGGTCCACCTAGCCCGATCGTTCCCCGTCTCTATCGCTCCACCGAGTACTGGGATCGGTTGTGCTTTGCGCTACCAAGAAACAAGTAACAGGAAAAGCTAATTTTCTGCTAATGGAAAATATGATTTGTTACATTTTCGTCGTGTACCGAGGATAGTTCCAAGATGTATCGATGGATGAATTTATTACAATCGCAAATATTCGGCTTGCTATCTTTCGAGTGATTTGATGACGTTCCAAGGAACAGGTTGCTCCGGAACACTAGACATTCGAGGCTAGGTTCGAAATTAAATGGATGGTTACATTCTGCCCTGACGACATCTCCACCTCGGCAAGAAGAAAATCTCACAAACGTCAAACCTTTCATGCGAAAATTTCATCATTTAATTAGCATTTCGTGTTACTTCATGGCAAGATGGCATTAAGTAGCCTTACATTCCTACGTCAATCGGCAAGACAATTCCTGGCGTTAGGTAGTTTTATAGGAAATTTGTTGAGCACTCATGGAAAGGAGCTCCCAACCGCTATGCAAATGAAACATTGTTCGTGGTGCAGTTAAGCAACCGCCAGAAGGGAAAACAAGTTGCCTATCTCCTCGGAGCAGGTCTTCCACTACTTTATTGCAATCGGTCGGATAAATCCAGGCACCGCGGCACCGCCAATGATAAAGTGGTCAGCTTAACAAAACTAACGATCGCTTCAAAGCGACCTACGAATTGCACGCAGACAACGGGTCTCCATTGCCCGTCGGTGGCTAATTCTTGCGCAACATGGAGACGCACGGTGGCTAGATTCGCGGTTTCGGCGGGCTACGGCGTGTGCGTAGACTACGGTTCCGTCTGACCGGGCAGCGCGCGCGTAAAAGGTACTTGCAAAATATTATTCCAGTTTTCATTCACCTCAAGCATGGGGCCCTGCTTGTCCACTAAACAAGAAGAAGCCATCGAGGAAACAGGGCTCCACAGCAAGTGACATGGCCCCGGGTGGAAATAACAAACAAGCTATGAGGGGGAGAGACCCACGGGAACCAGGGGAAAAGAAGAAAGACACAAACCCGATACAACATACTAACTAACCCCACTCCCGCCCTGCCATACCTACCAACGCTAACTGAAAAACTAACCTCAAACCCACAAAACTGGAGAAACTCATTTCCACCGAGGCGTACATCATGCGCGCAACGCAACGGTTTCGCGCGCAAGAGATTAGCGCGCAAAAGGGACCGGGGCCTGCATTTGCAAACGCAAAACTCGGTGCAGATAAAAACAAATAGTAATAATAATAATAATAATAATAATAATAGTAATAAAGAAAATGTAAAAAATCGTCGCTAATCAGACAAAACCCGCTTGCAGCAGCAGAAGGGATCACAAAACCAGGCGGCTGCACTACATCAGCATATGAGAAAAAAAAACCTGTCGCAGCATTTTACCCTCGTCCGATAGGCCAAACTGTTATTAGCACCCATGCTTTAAAGAACTGGTGTGTGTGTGTGTGTGTGTGTGCATTTTAGTTTTTTTTTGCATCGTTCAAACAGAGCCTTGGTAGGCGCTCCAATGAGAGCACCACCAAGCCGAACGCACCAAAACGACGCGAGGCACTTATTTTCATTTTTATTGCCATTTTTTATGGGACCCTCCGTTCGCCTGTCAAAGGCTCTCGCTTCCACACGGTTTCCCCCCTCCCCGCCACCTCGCATCATCCGGCACTCGCATGTTTTTTAGTTTTGCGTGCCACCAAACCTGGTGTCTTCTGGAGTCCGGACACGCAAGCGTGCGCGCTCACACCGGGCCAGGCGCGTTCTCTTTTCGCTGGCTTCTCAGTCGATAATCTCGTGTCGTCGAAGCGCTTCTCAGCCTGTCGTGATACGGACCGTCATGTAGCCGTGTGTTGTGGTAGCCACAGAAGAAGAAGCTTCACCTTCACCCACCAGAATTCCCCATACCTCATCGGCGTGTGAAGAGGGAGTTGTAGGGAGGAGGGGAGGGGACATGGTAAGCATAGTGGAGGCGGGAAAGTCCGAAGATTGTGAATAGATTTCTTCACTAAATGTCCACAATCAGCGGCCGTAGCCATTCGCAAAATGGGAAAAACTTCGGTACGTTCGAACGAAGGCCCGTGCTGATGAGGCCTGAACCCACGAATATTATATTGACCAGCACAGGGGAGATGGGGATGAAGAGGCTAGAAAACAGAACCGAGCGGAAAGAGGTTGTGACGGTGACCACAAACCGGTGAGACCGGGCAGACCTACAGATATCATCCGAACTCCAAGATCCAATGATGGCTGTATGGCGTATATCAGGTGGAAGGAAAGAGGGAAGGGAGGGGTGGACACTAGGGGGAAAACGAACGCTGGCAAAGCTGGCCAAAGTAATGAGCTATCACATTAACTATGCGTTTAATATGAGGCGAGTAAATTGCGACATCCATCTCCTTACTTATGAAGCAATAAAAGTGTACGAGAAGACATTTTCGCAACTGTCTGCTGATGGGTGTACTTGCGCACGGGCACTAATCGCCACGTACACGAGTGCGGGCCACAACCGCCACTCGATATTGCAAAAATAAATTGTACTGCTAAGGTGACAATACACAATTTACGAAATGTAATGGAAAAATGGTATGAACTTTGTTCTACGCTAAGTGTGCATTAAACTGGAAGTAGAGACATTGATAATGCTTCCGTGGCTCGGATGGGTATCAAACGCATCATGCTAGTTGTTGTAGCGTAATTTCAGCAGACGATCATCGACTGTATTTTTCATATTTGTATAAATCCTTAGACGGCCTGTTCGGACTCACTTACCTCATTTGTTTAATGCCATGAAGAAGGGCGTTGAGATATTACCGCTGACTTATCTAATATAACTAGAGCATTGTTTAAGGTATTGTCTAATTCCATTATTTCAAACAACTCAAAACTTATCACAAATTTCATCTTCAAAGAGCAACGTTAAAATGTTATGAGATATACGAGCATTTCTGCAATTATATTCTGTAAAAACTTGAAGGCTAGCCCTGATTTCCCAGAAGGATGAGTTCAATTACGATCAAATTAATGAAGCTTGTTGTCAAGTAGGACTGCTATTAGCATCCAAAGAAAACAGAGCTCTTTTGGTCGAGTGCCTTATCGTGCGGTATAGTACACCCGAAGACAGTGGATCAAATCTCATCGGGATCTATATGGCATACGTATGGTGGGGTAGGTATTAAAGTATATACTACCGGTGAGAACGGGAAGAGAGAAAATGGAAATGGAAAAATGGAAAGAGAGAAAGATGGATCGAAATAGTTGAAATCATCATGTCTCACTTACATTAGTCAACACCACTCCCTTACTCATTTGTGCCAAATTTTGGTCAGTACCGTTTACAGTAGCAATGAACGTTTCTTGAAGTTAGTTTGCATACCACATCACTTGACAAGACTTTCGAGTATTTTATTCTAACAAAACGAAACGAAAGATAGATTAACCTCTTAAAACAAGACCCCTTAACAATAAAATGTTCTAAAACCTTATCTGTCATCTCCCCCCAAGCCAGCACACATGTGGACAAAAGAGAGACAGCCTCCGCCAACCATTCGCCACCGGCTTGGATAATGTTTCATTAGCTGCACGACCATGCCCCCCTGGAGTTCCCTTTTCTCCCCCCGCCTAGGAATGGCCACCTTTCCTAATGGCAGGAAGGATGATGGTGCTGGTAGCATAATTAAAACACCTCAATCTCTAACGGGGTTCCGCAAGTCGCTCGACAACGCGACTTGTGCCATAAAAAAAATTAGCTCTCGTAACGCTTGGTACCCTTGGCCACACACTGTACGCTTGTCTTTGATCGTAATATTTCTTTTTATTATTTGCCTGTCCTCCGTTACACCCAACGCCAGGCCACGGGAAGCTTAATACCTTAGAAACTTATCTTTCTTTTGTACTATCATGTCATTTCCTTTCGCCCGGGTACTAACCCGAAAAAAAAACGCGCGATCGCACATTCCGCAAAGAGCCTGTTAATGTTATGGTTCACCACCCCAGACCCTTCCCCCCTTTGTAACAGTCACATTTGGCTGATTGAATGGACAAAAGATTGCCCGACCAGATCGGGTGGAGGACCAACATCCCATCATCCCCGTACACACGCACACATGAGCTCGGAAGGAGGCGAACTAAAAATCCATAAACGGACAAATGAACCCGAACGCTTCAAAAGCAGCAAACGCATTTTGCCTGCTAACAAACGCAAAGCATAAAAACAGTAACAAAACAACGACAACAACAGGCTGGTGGGACGATCGCACCAAAAGCCTGTGGTACACGTTCCATTAAAAACAACCCCTTCTACCCCCCCGTCGTCTCGGGGTGGCCTCTAAGCGCAGCGCAGCGATAGAAGGCAGCAGCACCAAGCAAAACACATGAAGGCAAAACGTTTAAAACAAAGAATTTAATTATGTTGACATTCGTCGTTTTTTTGTGTTTTCTCCATTCCATCTCACGCTCTCTCTCGCTCTCCATCTCTCTCTCTAGCTGTGTAAAGATGCGTGTGTGTGTGTGTAGCATTGTGTTATCGCTTCAGTCTCCTGGTCACGTCACCAACCAACCAACCAAAGCCTGCTTGGGGGCCCTGCGGTTTCATGCTTGCTGTCGATTGTGCTCTTAATAAACGTTTCTTGGTGCGTTTTTGTTCAGTCGAACGTGTGTGCTTGTGCGGTTTTTTTTTTTATTATTATTCTCGTTTTCCCATTCATGCCCATTCTGGCTGCTGGCAGGGCTCATCTTACCGCGATCGACATCGCGGCGGCGACACACTCATCCCAATGTACGAATAATGTGCCTTAGAGATTCCATTTGCGCTCCGCCCGTTTTGCGAGCAGTTTCTCGTCATATCACCCACTGTCCATGCTAAATGTGAACCTCAAAACGGATTAAGGGTTCGCTGAGTGGCAGGTTGCTGTGTGTAAGAAAACAGCTTGGTGCAACAAATAACAAGAATGTTAACCCCATCCACCATCCCCCAACCGGAGAAGAGATGCATCCAAAGCGAAAGTGCAATGACGCCGGGCCCGAAACGCACATGCTGGAATGCTGAAATGAGCGAAAGACAAAAGGCAACGATCATAATACGCAAGAAGAATTAAAACGAGTTCATAACAAATAATGTAGCCGGTTCGGGCGGCAAGCTCCGGCAGCGCCCGGGATCCGACTCACAACGCATTCTTCCACTCGCGGTGCACGTTTTGCTGCACCATTCGGACCCGGCCGGTCGCGCTGAAGCTGCAGATGAAGATCAAAATCATCTTTGTCTGATTATCTGCCAACTCTGCGGGGCAAGCAGAGAACAACAAGAAACCCTTTCATAATGCAACCGGCAGACTCATTATGCAGCTTTGCTTAAGTAAATCCATCTTCAATTGGCAAAGTGGAGAACTTCCAGTGGTGCCGAGTGGTTTATATGCGCACCTCCTTCGCTTCATAACTTTCGCAATGTGGGAAGATTTTCTTTTTTATTTTCTTTTCCAACTTTATCGCTTCACAAGCAACAACGAAAATAAAAGCATGTTACCTAAACCGCCCCATTTTGCTAACGATGATCGCGCGGCCAGATCGAAGCAGTTGCACCCAAGTGCCCCCAACAAGTCAACAAAGTACTATTAATCACTTCTATTTTCTTCCGTTTTCCACGCACCCACCCCGGTGTTGCGCACCGATCGATTCGACCTGCCAATCCGAAACGTCGAACGTGAGAAAAACGATTTTTTTTTTGCCTCCTCTTCCGCTTATTCCGCACGTGCAGTAAAGAGCACCAAATCGGTTCGCGTTTTTCCTCGGAAAGGCACGGAAAAGTTGCAACGCAAAACGTACCGTAACATCATCCTCCCACCCAGGATTGGGCTAGGGGGCCAAGCATGAAACATGATCTTCGGGGTGTCGCCGCCTCAGGTTTCCCGGTGTTTCGGTGTGGTGCCTTTGCGTGTCCATTTTGGGGTTTGCATCAAAGCGGGCGGACCGACCCGGCTTCGGGGCGTATAGGTGTTAAACGTCAACCCGCCAAGCAACCTCGCACCAAAAACAGTTGAAACGCTGGGATCAATAAAACTGTGCAATGGATGTGGAATAGAAGGAGCAACAGGGAAAGAGAATTGTGGGTAGTTTGAAATATTACTTCCATTATGGAGATACCTTTCACTGCCTGGTAGGTAGGCGAAGGAACCTGCCAGAGCTGGAAGAGTAGCAGCCGTACACTGCGTCACTGTTTGCATTCCAGACCCCGGAAATGATCGCAAAAGACAATACGAACTTCAGACACGTGATAATGAACCGTTTTGCTAAGCGATCCTGAAATTGCACCTGGTGTCAGACACCTCCGGACCGCCTCAGTAGCCTAAGTGCAGCATCTTCAAAGAACCAAACCGACCGGCGATCACGCTGATCAATTACTGCCCATTGTAAAGGTGAAGGATATAAACAAATTGTTACCGCTTTTCTCGCCGCACACAGACGCGGCGAAGACTATACCATTTTCCCGCTTCATAATGTGCAACCGACACCGAGGTTCGGCTCCCTCTTTGTTGGTTCTGGACGCGCGCGCGCGCTGCTATTAAATTTTATCCACTCGAGCTTGATGAACCACTATCCCACCCGGTAGAGCATCGAAATCAATCACACAGCAACAGCACAGCGAGTGTGATGGGTTCTCTTCACACTTTTCGCCCACTAAAAAGTCCTCCCTCCACCCTCCACCCCCTTTCTGCCCATTTACTTGCGTTGCCCTTTTTCCACGAAGGCACTTTTCCACTGTTGTTGTCTGGCACAAGTGATCAGCGTACGATCGATGGAGGAAATATACTTTCTCCACCCTCTCCAGAAACTCCAGCGACGGTTCACCTTCTGTCTATCGGGAGTATAATTTATGATCGTACCAGTTTTCCACCACACCGCGCGCACACACGAGCGCTGGCTCACACACAGTCATTTCATGCACCATCAGCCTGTCCCAGTAGTCCATCATTCATTCTTTCCCCGGGACGCATCGGCTCAGTTCACTCGACACGATTCATCTGTCCGTTTATCCATCCGTACCCCCCGGTGGGTTGGAGATCAGGGCTCGTTGTTCGCTGGAAAGTCGTTTTCCAAGTTTCCTCCCAGCACCCATCCCTGCTTACCACCCTTTTTCCTCCAAAGAAAAAAAAAACGTTTCCCCTTGTTCTGGGTTTTCCTTGTCTTTGCCTACTCACAATGCGATATTTTCCACTTTTAATTGCCTGTTACATCATATTTTTATTCGGCTTCCGTTGCGCGCTTCTCTGCATCTCAGCTCCACTGCTCCCCCTCAAACTGCTCCTTGGGCGTTGCTGCCCGCTCCCCTACATCCGAGCGTTCCTGGCTCGTGAAAACCAATCATCACCGCGGCCGTATTCTAATTCGGTATTGCGCAAACAGTGCGGTCGATGCTAGCCAACAAAGTGATGCCGTTCCGTCATTATTTTACCCACCGGCACTATCCTGCTCCCCTCCCAATTCTACCACCACCTCGCACCGGCAGTGGCACAATAATGGTGCGGAGGGCCCACTTCGATCATCGGCGATCTTTTCGATCACAGTCCGAACATTTACTTGTTGGCTCGGCTTTTCGGCCGGCATACGAACGTACATATGATCTCTTTCGCCACAGTGCGTTCGGTTGCGCTGCACGCGGGTGTCTTGCAGGTTAGGCGTTGCAACATCTCCAACAGGTCCCGTGCAATCGTTGCATCGATCGCCCATTCCATCATACGAGGGAATTGTGCGGGAAGCAAGGTAGGGAAAAAATAACATTTAACGGTTAGTGAAAATTGATTGTTTGGAAACATAAAACAGTCGCGTCTTCCAGGGGGCTGAAGAAAGCCGTGGCGGTTCGGAGAGGATCTTTATAATTTTGCCACACTTCTAGAAGGGAGTATGGTGAGTTTTTTTCCATTTCTTTCCCCAACCTCACCGAGGTGGGTGAAATGATGAACAGAAGAACATTATAAGCAGCAATAACAACGGTACGCAAAAGATCACAAGCGAGCTCGAGCACAGCGGCATTTGAAACTACCCGCAACCACTCGTGCCGCGGCATAAGTGGATCCCGTTAACCCCACACCAGCAGCGGAAGTACGAAACCTTCAGAACTTCAAACTACGACCCTTTCGAGAACGAGCACGGTACAAAACAATTCCATAAAAACAACAAAACAACAACGCACCCAACGAAAGCAGTGGCAAGACAGGTGGGGAAGGAAACCATTGGCAGAAAGCTACGGGAAGAGGGAGGGATTGTAAAAAGGGGGTGAAAAAGTTTTGTTTATAATACGACCCGATAGAGTCCGTAAATAGAACTACTATATACTAGCAAAGCAGAACTGCGAAGGCGAACCAACTGCTTCGCAACCCGATCGTTTGAAGATGCACACCTCTGATCGTACGATCGGAGTGCGCTGTGCGTAGAATGCTGGAGCGTATCTTATGACATATATTTTCCAGAACAAATATTTTTGTTTTTCCATTTCCCCATTCCTCGAATGCGCTAAAAATTGTACGAAGGATGAAAAAGTGTGTGTGGAGTTCATAATAAAAGTGAAAGGCGCCATCCTAAAGAGTGCTGATTAGTATTTTATCCGTTTGGACTGAACTGAACTGAACTGACTGAATAACACCTGAAATTGTTGGAATTTATTTGTCCTATGTAGATTAAACTGGAGGGAGCATTTAAAACCATTTAATCGTCGATACCTACAACTATTGACTAGGAGGATTAAATAGCTCTACATGGCTTCCTCAACTTCCAAAATTCATACGACCTTGTACGCAAACTTCTCCAAGCCTTTGTAAGGCTCTGTTTAATGACAGGCATAGTGACTCTTTAGGAGTGTACTATATCGTAGCAATATGGCCAATCCTCATGCATAAAAAACTATAACGTCGAACAAAAACAGTTGGAAAAGTCAAGAAAAATACCAAATTCTTGGACACAATTCAGATTGTGTTACTGGTGGTATGGACATTATTGGGCTGCGACACTCTCATGAAGATCTTACAGAGAACGAAGTGGTTTATGGAGATCCTTGGGGGGATGAATAACAAGGATGGAATTTCAATGGAGTTACCGTGGAGTACGTCGTCGAACCGCAATAGGAATCCATAGCAGCAAAACTATTTAATTAAACTATGGTATAGAAATCCTACATTTAGTAGCTCCTCAGGATCCCTTTTTGCAGACAATTTGGTAGCACTAAAGTTAGATTCTCAAGAAATCACTAAGAATGGTAGTTAATCAAAGCGTGTTGGATCCGTCATGGAATACAAAATAGATGTCCTAGAATGCCAGATTAGCGAAGATCAAAATTAAATTCATGTATATTATTTATCCAAATTTTGGAAGTGACTGAAACGGAACCATTCTTTACGTCTAGAGTGGGAAAATTTTGCGGCTATAAAGCGACATCGTTGGAAGTAAGCAACTTAATGTTTATAACACAGACGAACATGAAACATTGCGTCTCTTTGTTAATTAATTTATCTAAAAAAGAGCACACAACTGATTCGGCAAATTATTTAACACACACCCTTCGTTCAAATTACACGCCAATGCGAATTCCCAACCGTACCAATCAATCCAACAATCAACGGACCAATTTAAGGGTATCGGTAATTTCCCGCCCAAAAAACCAAACAAAAAAGAGAGTGGAAAAATAGCAACAAACCACACACAATAATGGAAACTAATAAAATGGCTATCAAACCATTGTGCAGTACATTGAGAAACCCGAAAAAATACTTCGAACCGAGCGTAAAACGGTCATAAAACGATACAACGCATTTACCTTCGCTGTGGGATAAAAACTTGTTCCCAATGAAATGGAAATGGGGAACGGCGATTTTACGTTCTTAAAAACTTTTTCCCCTTTTGCCCAATGCGCGCGGGGCACACTGGACACAGGCGGGATGAGTGTAACCAGCGCAAGAATCGGAACAGTTAACAACGGTCTTTGGAAGACACAGGTTCGAATAAACGCCGGGACACCCGGACGACATGCAAGCGATAATGGCAATGATCATAAAAACGTGAACAAATTCTCCTGTTTTGGAAACGACACCGAAAGCGTTACTTTTATTCCGTTCCATTTCGATACACAGGTCGCTGCGTGTATAGGTTTATACATCTTTTCTTCTTTTTACGGGTGACATGCTAATCGAGAATGAAGCTGCAGTTGGATGCTTGATGATCGCAGGACAGTTTCTCGCATCTTCAGCATACAATGAACTTGTATTTGTTGCGTAACGTGCGTGAATAAAAACGGACGTTATTGAAGAGTTATTTCGAACGAAATGCCATTTATTTAGCTGTGTACACCACGGTACGTAAGGTGCAATCATGAAAGTCCAGCCATTCATGAAACCAACCCGCCAAAAGGGGTTTTTACATCGACGGCTTTACATCTCACACGATGCAACAGCGAGGTGACAATGTTTTACAACTCCGTCCCCCATTATCATTGCCGCGTCGGAAACGTTTCGGGACGGTTAGTTTTTAATTGCCTCCTCGCTAGTTCCATTTCATCCCGCACGGCAAACGACTTAAACGATGCGATACTTGGCGGGTGCTCGCGAAAAATTCAACCCGACGCATGTTTTTTTACGATATTCACACGCGTTACAATCCCAAACAGAACGCACGAGACGGCGTTCGCTGGTGCAGGAGTTAAAGCCGCCCAAAAAATCGTTCCCTGCCCGAATGTTGCTGTTACTTTGATGTCGTTCGCCCTCAACAGGCACCCGGTGCATCAAAATCCCTGTCCAAAAATGGTTCTCCACTCGGCAAAAGGCCGTCGTCACTCGGTAATTTATGTAAATTTTCGCATCCGCGAGGGTACCTTTATCCATTTCGGCTAAATTTTTGGGCCGTTTAAGAAATCGTTTTAATTAGGGTTAAAGAGTGGTCGATTAAGAAGTCTCGAACGGGGCTCGAATTTCGGAACTCCCACCCAGCTTGTTGAGGGTTGATTGTTGGATGGAATTATTTGTTTTCCGGAGGTAAATCCCTCACGACGAACACATTCAAACAACGGGCAACTTTCATCCGATAATGAGCCGAAATTAAAGTGTTTCGTCTAAATTGTTGCACACATTTCAACGGTGCATCCTCGTGGATATTCACCCTTTTCGTTTTCCCTCTGCAGTGGTCCTGTGGCTTGAATTTATTACTACAAAGCATTGAAGTTTTCGAATTTTCCCCCATTGGACAACGAATCGGATATTTTACAATTGTTTTGATTTGTTTTCGTTGTGTCGGCGAACGGCGTACCTTAAAGTGGGCCCTTTTCGGTGTGTTGTTGTGCGGTTCTTGCTAGAATAAAAATCGATAAACACACCGCGGGACGCGTCCCTTTCGGTAGCCTTCTTGCTAGACTCTACCCACCGACTTGCAGCCTCCGGGCAAGTTGTTTTCCCTCCAACCGAACGACTCAAACCCACCGGGTGACGAGTATACCGTCATTCAAGCCTACGGCAAACGGTACGCCGACGCACTCAACGGGCCGTAACCTTTCGAACGGGACGTAACAAAACACACACACACACACTCGCCCGCACACACACACAAAACACCCCCTGGTCGGAAGACGGGGACGAATTGAAGAATTGCACGAGATGAAAACATAATCGGAACCGAGGGACAACAGCAATGGTACGAAATAGAGGGAAGAAAAAAAGCGCCTCTCACCCTTGATGGAAAAGTGGCGTGCGGTGGAAAACTGAAAATGAAAATTGTATGAAAAACCGAAAAGTGAACGACGAACGAATGGACAGCCGGGAAAAATGAAACGAAAAGCACAAACAACATTTCCACTCGCAACACAACCGACAAGGTGATGCGGCCGATGCTCATGATGATGATGTTGTTGTCGAACGGTATTATCAGATGGGGAGTTGGAAGGGAAACCCCGGATGGACCACACACACACACACACACCGGCCGACCGTAAATGGGGACGGGACCGACCGATAAGAAGCAGGAAATGGAAATGAAAAATGAGGAAAACAGATAACCGTAAATTATTGGGGTAAATGGAAATGGATTACGGGACTGCGTAGGGCAACTGGGCATCGACAAAGAAAAAAAAAACACGGTAGAATAAAACCAACCTGGTCCCATCCCATCGGGACGGACAGGTAAAAGTGGCCTCCGAATGCCGGCCAATGAACAGGAAAAATAGGGAGGAAAAACCGTCTCTTTGCCATCGCCGCCCCCGGCCGTATCGTACGTTGGCAGGTTGATAAGGGAGTTGGATAATGGAGTTCCATGTCAGCATAAATAAATACACACATCTAGCAGAATGCGTGTTGCCGTGTGCGTGTGCCGAACGATGGTGCAGGTGGATTTGTTGAGATGCCCTACTAGGTCCTTTTCCGTGTGTTTTCCCATGTCCAATTTTCATAGAATGGGTGGGGGCACTTTTTGAGCCGCAATCGATGTGGGGAAATGAGAGAACTGAAGCGGGGGGGTATAAAAGGAAAACCAACAAAAAAACAAATGAAGAACGACATTTGATGCCGTACCGTTTTGCAAACAGTAATGCCACCATAAAGATGATTGGATTCGGTAGAAAACAGTTGTGACCAGATCGGGGCATCGCATGACATACGCAACACTATCACTTTTATTCCATGTGCCAACCAGCAACAAAATAAGAAGGAAAAATACACAGTTTAATAACACACAAAAAAAAAACACGCACACACACAAATGGAATGAATTATAATGGCGCGGAGTTGTTTAAAACACGTGCAGAAACACAGCGGCCATTCTGTTTCAATTGCACATCCGTGAGTAAAATTGAGGGTGGAAGCGATTGCTGCTTTTCATTAGTGTTGTTCGTCTGGTTTGTCTGATGCGAAGCAATACTAACAATGAAAAAAAAAAACCACGAGTAAATAAGTAAATAGAAAAAAATAAATCCATATCGCGTAACCATTTTTTTTTGGGGGAAGGTTTCTATGGCGACCTTTCGCGTTATCAACAGTTGACCATTGCTAATCACGTGTTGGTAAAGTTCAGTCCACTGGGAAACAATTCATGTGCATCTGTTGAGCTGTTCTTCCCTGTGTTTACTTTGTTCTAAACGCTTCGTACTCTTTGTTTTTTTTTGTTATCACGCCGATTATGATAACGAAGCGAAGATTTGTTTGGTGTGTTTGAGAAGGTTGGGGCAGACAACGCATGCTTGTCTTTTACCATCCCAAAATAATTCTCTAATAATTCTCTAATGAAGATTATTTTTTTCAACGATCAATTATTTTTAAAATTATGTAATGCCTCTTAAAAAAACAATCACTCACCACTTGTTTTGTTTTCCGTTATTTTTTTTTATAAAACTGCACCAGCCTTAGTCTCGTTTTCCCGCCGGGTTTCTGCTAATTAGCTTCACAATGCAACGCCACAATGGCACGTTTCGTACATCTTTACACACAACCTGTACGTGTAATAGGCTTCACTCACTCAGATCACTTATTCTCCGGTTATCGCCAGAAAGACTTCCTTCTTAAACGAGTTAATGAAAAATCACTTAACACCTTTCCGTTTCGCTTTTCACCGTCACTTTTCGCGAGTCATTCCGTGTGGTGTTCCGGGTCCCTAAACACTTTGCATTTTCAACGTCACCTCGGCGCAACACTAAACTTCGCCGCAACAATTCGAAATCACATTGCAAGATGCGGTTGGAAGATGGTACACCATTCTAGCCCAGCTCCATCCCAAAAGACTCTTCCACAAAACAATGTACCGACACGGGGCGCGTACCACACACTGCCCAGCGCTAGGCGATGGTTTGCCGTTTCGCAAAACACCAAACGGGATGTGGCATCTCCGGCACGACCAGCATCAAACAACGACTTTATCCGATGAAGCCACTGCCGCGCAGAGCAAACCAAATGGAACTCCAAGTGCGATGCGAAAAGAGACGGCCCGAATGCAAAACGGAATCGCGCGTCACCGTACTGCCACGACCGTCGTGGTCGTTGTCGTCGGCGGTAGCAAAACTTCAGGGAACGGGCTCTCCCGAACTGCCCGCGATGTTGCCTTCTCTGTTGCGGGAGAGTATTGTTCGACTCTCCGCTACAAAGGGCGCACTTGCTGTGTGATGCGAGGATGCTGCGTTTCATCCCCCTTCGCACAAACACTCCCATAAGGGGGGGGGGGGGCGTCATGAGGGTGCAAGGAGGAAAATCCTTATCCGTCTGTATACTCCCTCGCACCACCACCCTCACCACCATTCCCTGCGTTCATAACCAAACCCCTCAAAGCATTACATCTCACCAGCGTGAGAGATTGCGAAAGAGCGGATCCGCTCGCGAAGGACTTTTAAACCGTTTTGATAATAGCAAACAATAACATCATCTCACGTCCCAAGAAACCATGCTCTCGTTCAGAAACGTTCACTCTGCTCCCGATACATATGGATCGTTTTCCCCCCTAAATTCTCACACATATCTCATCTCTCGATATGCTTCTCTCTCGCTCTCACTCTCGCTTTCTCACTTTTCACCCACCGTAAGCAGTGGGCGACAATTCGTTTCATTCTTCCCAACGGTCGGTGAGTGCGGCATTGTGCGCAAGCGAGATGAAAAGGTACTTCGCGCGAGATTTTCCAACAATTGCCATTTTCCCACCACAGCTAAAAAAAATCCCCCCCCCCCCCCCCCCCCGGGATGCTCGCTCCGATGAAAGCGAGATGGTAACAAACCGCGGCAGGGGGGGAGGCTGACTTCGTACGCCTAGCGTCGGTGTGCGTTTGCTATTGTGTGCGAGAGGAAAATCCCGAACCAAGCGGGAAAACCGAGTGGTTCCGGAATCTGGGCGGAAAAGCTGCACTTCGTTTCCATCGGATGTGAAGACAGCCAACAGGACGGTGAAGAAGGTTGCACTGAGTGAGAGGTTCATTTTCTTTAGCCCATTTTGTGCAATCATGCACCCAAGAAATTGTATCCCTTGAGGATTGGTGAACTTGGTGGGTTGAATGCATAGAAAGTACTATCTAGTTAAAATTATTCTCTTTCATTTAAGGATAGAAATAAACCCATTTGCTAGCATATCACAAGTTCTTGCACTTATTACACTCTTGGTGTCTTCCAATACAATCTCATTCTAACCCCTTTTTCCCTCTTCCGGACAAACGCACCATCGACGTGCAACACGCGATGCTTCCGTGCATTTTCCGTCACGCATGTTCAATGCTGCCTGTCCAAAGGAAGAAGCGAAGTCTAGCAAACGGACCGGTTGGTTTGGCCAATTGTACTCATTACATTTTTCACTTCCGGTGCGCAGTAGTTAAGCGCAAGAAGCAAGATGAGCTGAAATTTTGTTTGTGTGTGTGTGTTTTTGCTTGACAAACGGTTTGGATTGGAAAATGGAAACAGAAAGAAGCAATTCTCTCTCATCGGTTGTTTGTTTGTTTTCTTCCCTTGCTGGTAAGTGGAATTATCGTCCGAAACTTTTCTCTACTTTAAAGACGACCCGCGCTGGGTGGTGGTGGCAGTAGTCGTAGTAGTAATAGCTTTGTGTGCGGAAAATCGTTTGATGATTGACGGAGAAAGAACACCGACCATCAGAAGGAAAATCCCGACCACTCGAGACGAATACTTTCCACAGACTCCCCCTTAAGGCGGACGGGGACGGAATGGGTGGAAGGAACACAGCACCGTGTGGGAGGAGGGATTGTTAGCATAACAACACCCGGTACATAATCAGTGGCGGACTTCTTTCCTGACGAGCTTGGAATGATTGTTTACATCCACGCAATCGACACGGTACGCACAGGTTCCACAGTTGGGGGTTCGGTTGTAGAAACGGGGGGACTGTATGGAAGGAGCAGAGGGCACGGGAGCGAGAGGTTGGAAATGAAAGATGGAACCAAATCACAGCACATCTTCGTCGTCTTACCGACAGCATGAGACAATCTGGAATTTGATTTGGTTTGCTGAAGTCGATTTTGAAGTCTGTCAATTGATGTAACAACATCAGCCGGGTTTTAGGAGGGAGGCCGGTGAAATGAAGGAAAATTCATTTCCCGAATGGTGATGCCGCGATGCGAAGTCTAAGTAAATACACAATACAAACAACGCCAATAGGCACTAATAATTCGTTACGTGGTGCTATTTATTTTTGTTTGGCAACATTCAACACGGGCAAACAAAGCCCTGAGACCATAATGTTGGGGAGAAGGTATTGCCGCGATTGCTTCTTCCGAAACGCTACACCCACTGGATGAACCACGTGTCCCACGTGAAGGAAAACGCCGTGGAAAACAATTTACAACATGAAAGAGAAATCAACGCTACTGCTTGAGGTCATACGCACAAAGGGAGGTTCCGACCGGTTGGATTAATGTTTACGATCGAACATCGCAGTCATCGCAGTTAATCGTCTTCTTGTGAGGGACACTTGTTTTCGTCTGCTCATCGGTTGCTTGATACGGTTAATTGCCGTTTTACTTCGTTTACGGTGATTATAAAAACAAATGCTCGTAACCTGGAGCTCTTGTGTTTTGCGGGAGAGTGGGGGGTGGGGCTGGATGAGGGGGGTGGTGGGGGTGAGGGAGGAGATATTTAATTTGGAACAAATCACCTACTCTGACGGTCACATAAATACAGTGGCGTGTATCCAACGGGATTGCAATAAAAACTAAACCCTCAAAGAAGATGCAAAGTGTGACAAATGTAATTCGTGAACTGATGTTCAGTTTGATGGACTAGGGATCATCGATAATGCTTCAGCTTGATCTTTACACATTCACTGTCACATTAAAAAAGAATGCAAACTTTCTCCCTTTTGTTTATTGATGATAAAATCAATTTAAAACAGCTTTGAGCCTTAACAACTCCACAAAATCACAAGTTAGTCGCCGTATTGTAAATAAATGTATAAAAAGTATTCACCAGGTTAACGAAAATCTATGCATAATTGATGTCAGCTCTATAAAAAAAACCTAAAAAGATGACATTAAACATACATCTACACAAGCACTGCAGTGTATTTCCATGTATGACGATAATTCTTCTTGAGTTGAATAGCATAAAAACAGCATTAAATTTAATGTCATATTTGAATGTACCAAGCAGGAAGAGATCAACTTTGGGTTCATAACAATCTCTTATATTTTTGTTAAAGAAGGTCAATTCACCGGTAGAATCGAAATGCAATATTATATATTTATTGGAGATCCATAACTATAAAATGGTAGTCTTCAAAGACTGATTCATTCTACAGTGTCAAATAAGGCCTCTTAAGTTTTCATAACTCTTAAGGCCTCTTCAGCCATCCTCACTTTTTGATTTCTCTACATAAATATAATTCAAAAATCTATAATTTAATTTGATTAACTTGTATGAAGCGGAATAGTGATCTGATCAGATTTGATGATCTGAATACTCAGCACGATGCTTTCAACTGTGAGTTGATCAAGAGGAAGAAATTAGTACTTAATGTCGATATCTTAAGGTTACTTAAACCAACTTAAATATGACATCTCGTTGAAATCTCCCATATGCTTTTTAAGATTATGGCCTTTCATAAGAAGACCTACCTATCGTCAATTACTATGCAATGAAATACCAAATACACATCAACTTCAAACATTCAATCAAACTTATCATCTGTTCCGACTACAAATTTGACCAATCACCCGATTTTGCCTACTTTTGGAAGGCTATAGACGTGATAGAATTAAAAACCGAGCTACCCTTACTGCTGCTAAGTGGTAAATCATGGTTTCTTTGTAGTACACTAACTATCAATAAATGTCTGGCAGAATCTCCTCTACTGCAAAGCCGTCCAAAAAATCGCTTACGCCGTCCGTCTCCATCACTGCCGCTGCTCGACACAACTCATCCAACGCTTAGACAAGCTGTCAAATCGATCATACGCCGTAAGAGACACCAAACAACGCAACCGGTCACTCAAACCGTATGGAAATCTGCTTCAAACAAGGAAAATCTTTCCAAACCAACCGCTTGCCTACCCATCCAGGTACGTCCACAGCGCCCCGGACTCGGGTGGGTTTTTGGTGTGATCGTGGAAGATTTATTTCCAACTCGCCTTTTCTATTCCTTTCCCTTTAATCTCGCGCGAATGTTTTGTTCTCACAACAACCACCAACCGTAGCAACCAGCGGGGTGGAAAATATATTTACTTAAGTAGATTGATTATAACAATAAATTAAGTTTATTTCTGACCGTGTAACTAGTGGTTTGAGTTGTGTTTCGTGTACGTCTCCGTCCCGTGCTTACGGAGGCAACAACTGATCGGTTTCTTGCTTTCCTTTTTGTTATTTCTACACTTGATCATTCACGGCATAGTTTTCCAATATGCGTGTTTCTCGTGCCTCCCTTCGCGTCATTATGGGAGACTTCCTGCAGCTCCTGCTGCCATTTCTCCCTGCCCGAGCACTCTTTACGCCATTCCGAGGTTTGCTGATGCGCCGTGTGTACACTGGCTTCATTCATCCGAGCACTGGCAGGTTCCCGGGCAGGCGTGATCCCGCAACCCAGAACAGACCCAGCACGCATCGCAAAACCATGTCCAAGTGAGTGAGCGCTCACGGATGCAGCCGTGTACGCGAGTCTGCACGACGGCCTCACTATTTCCACAAGAAAAGATTTATTTGTTTCTGTCCGTGTTTGGGCCACGGAACTATGGGTTCGGTTGTTTAATCGTGCGGATTACGCGGCGAGAATTTCGAACTGCGCCACCGGCACCCGGTTCACCCCGCCCCGGACATGCGCCCCTGCCTTGTTGATTTGTGTTGTTTGCCAAGATTAATGGAAATATGAATAGCTCTGTTCAGTGTTGTCTGTTTGATCTTCTATTCTGCCATTGCTCGCTGCTTGTTATTGCGGCAGTTGCATTCGCACAAAGTGATTTCGCTGGCGGGCCGAACATCCAACGTGACGCGCGTGTAGTTATTTCCACCGCTGATAGATTTGTTGCTCGTTTTCGAAATATTCACGCGAGCTTGGAAACGAGCTGGGTGAGTGGAGTACTAGCAGTTTATCATCCGCCCGAAGGGAAACGCGTTTCCTCTAAACAATCGTACGGGAGCAAACTTCCAGTTGTGCTATTTCGCTGCTTCTTATTCAATACACTTAAAATACTAAAATCTCACTCACTTCCCAGCGCTCACTCTCTCTCTCACAGCCCATTACATATTAATAGCCTTTTGGCTAAGCGTTCCAATAATTTACCACCCGAACAGTGGAGGTAACAAATAGAGCTACGTATCGGATCCGATCGGAACGCATTTTCCCGAGGCCCCGGTGTGTCTTGGACATCTTCCAGGCGAATTAACAGATGTGTGTGACAACATAATCATCTTCATCTATCGCTTCCCTAATCCTAACCTTCATCTAGAGGATTTTCTTCTCAGTTTAAAACCCCTTTTTTCCACCCTATCGCTACATTCCATCGACTGTTTCTCGGGCAGCACCCCGCATCCCACGAGTAGGTGTGTTGTGGACATCCCACTCGCACCCCTTCCTTAAACACGACCGGCTTTTCAACGTTTTCCAATAGCAAGTAAATTAAATTCACCTGTTTACCAGCCACACTCCATCATCGAAGCGAACAGCATACGGAACATAAACCATCCTCATCGGAATTCTCCTTCCGAACCCATCCCCCCCTGTCCCAAAACGTCCGCAGCTGACGTGCTTATGTTTTTCCACCTTCGCAGTTGGTTGGAGTGTTGGGTGGAGTCGTCGTCGTCGGAAAAAAACACGTCGGAAAGCAGAATGTCACTGCGCTCGTTCCGGTATTGTTCCATGTTGTTCTCTTGTAATTTTGAACGATACGTCTAATAAACATAGCGTATTTCACCGGCATAAATCAACTGCGGGCCGGTAGTATTTTGTTGTTGTTTTATGTTGTTCCCCTTTTTTTCGGGGCATGGGGCCTTCTTGGAGTCATCAGTCATGAAAAGGGGGGAGTTATATCTATTTTTTGTTGATGCACTTTTGTGTTCTTACAAGTGGATGAAAATAACATTCCACCAGTGAAAGTATTATTTTACGTTAGTTAAGCTGGAGGAATTGGAAGAATTCCTTTTGCTTAATTTAGTTAAAAAATATGTTTGTAAAAAAATAGAAATTAAATAAGCGCCCTATTCTTTCAAGCTAAAAAATCCACTTCTTTCAATCAAAAACCTTGTAACAACCCTTGTCACGCACGATCGCGATCTACTGTCCGGGTAAGTGAATAAAAATTCAAGACAAACGAAACAAAAAATCCCCAAACTCCTCCTCCAAGGTTCGGGCACATTGTGGTGAGAAAACATGCATTAATAACGAAATATGTTTATGGCCACGGGGTGCTGAAATAAACGAAAGAGTTAAAATTTCAAACAAGCGCACACACTCACATGCATCTCCATTCCACCCACCGGCGGAATACACTCACCCAGAAACGGTCGAGAGGATGGTCGAATGCTAGCGACGATCGGCCAACATCGGGGGGCCCCATCATAATAATATTGAATAAATTTCAAATGAACAGATTAATTTTTTATCGCCCCGCGATGCCGCGTGTACACGCGTGTTCGTGTCCGTCAACCACTTTGCAGCTGGTGGGAATGTCGGAAAAGCATCAGCAGGGCGCGTGGCGCGGGAAACGGACCGTGGGGGTGGACGAGTGCACCAACGCTTCTGGCAGAGATAAAACAACAAACACAAAATTAAAGATCGCTTTTCTTCTTCGGTTAGCGAACAAAACAAGAGCAAAGAAGGAGAAAAAAAAGCAGTCCAAATCGAAAGGGTGGTTCCATTTCCGTGCTGGGAAATTCGGAAGGGGGAAAGCCAAGCGTTGGAAAAGCGTTTTCCACCGGACCGCGCGCATGCCACACTGGGGGTATGCGGGGCGGCACGGAACGAACCCCATAAATGTCATAAAGTTATTAAGAGTGTAGCAGCACACTCACTCCGAACGACTCGAGCATCGAAGTGTTTCGGCTGCCGGACAAAATAGCCGGCGAAACCGTCATTTCCATTTGCTTTCCAGGGCTATTATTCATCCGTCGATTTAGGCGGCCGGTATGAACCGGCCGAGATATGAGGGATGAGCCACACCAGCCGAGCGAGCAATATCTGTTGTGTTCGGTCATCGTGCATCGATATTGCTTCACGCGGTGGCCCTTGTTTTCCACGCGCGCGCTAGTGTTTCACCGGCGTTTTGTTTTGATTTTTCCGACCCCGGGTCCGGTCCGGCGATTGCGTCAATCCGGGACACGATCAAACGGGAGGAAGGGTTTTACGGAGGGGATGGGAAGGGTTGTTGGTGGGCGAAAGGCGACAAACGGGGGTTCGATTTGGTTGAAGAAAGCATATAAAGTATTAAAATACGACCAATTTTTCAACCTGTCCCGAAAGGTGGAATGTCATTATTTCGTCGTTCGGCGAAAAATGATTATTAAATTTAGCTCCTTGAGTTTCTTTTCATTCTTTTCCACTGCTTGTTGCTTCCAAAATTCCGTAGTTTGATGAGTGTGTGTTTTTGTGGCAGGCCAAAAAGAGGGGCATCTTCTTTGCGTTGTGTTTTGCCCGCCTGACCGATTTGGATTTCAATATTGTCGCTTAAAAATAGTGGACCTCCATCTAACCATGGGGGTGTTTATATCTATTTTTCCCGTGCGTCGTTGTTTTCGGAGAAAGAGTTTAAAATTTATTTCCGCTATTAAACGCTACTGACGACACCTCGCTTCCGAGTGTTTCCACTATTTCCACATAGCACCAGCGCGCACCCGTTACGCGACACCGTTACCCCGCACGCACGCAGTAGTGCGTGGAATGGGAGGCGCTGGAGTGCCTGTTTTCGAATCCACCACCACGAACCAACGGTCGTCGTCGACGGTTTGCCACTTTATAACGAGCCAAATCAACATTCCCGGAGCCGAGGGCGTCCAGCGGTTGGCCCCGGTTGCGTGCGGACGTTGACGAGTGGCCGCGACATATGCGTTACGCGTTACGAACCGGTCCGTTGCCGAATGTGACCATTTCGAATGCGAAGAAGCGATGCTTCCTGGAGGTACTTCAAGCTCAATGATGCGTTTATGCGCTGTTATGCGCACGATGCCGGGATGGGGGAAGCCAATGATTTAGTGAGCGGAAACGCTCGGCCTGCACGCCAAAACGGTTCGTTGGTTTAATGGAAATCGCGAAGATGCGGTTCGGGGGTCCGCGTCAGCAGTGGGACAACAATCGCGATTTGCCAACAGCTGGACCGGGTAGTTGCTGTTTTGTGGCGTTGCATAATTAAATTGATTTAATGCCGCTCATTTTGGTTGTTGGAGGGTTAATATTGAAAACGTTATTAGTTTGCGACAGTAAAGATTGTGTAAATATATTGCGATGGAAGTAATAAACTGAAAAAGAGTCTGAATTTGGAATCAATTAATGGGAGTAGTAAGTACTTTCTAATCTTTATAGTTACTTTGAAGTTTATTATTTAGTGTACTAAATTTGATTCAAATAGTATTGAGTCATTTATAAGCGTATTACTTTGTTCTAGCCTGCTTGAGATGAACTATAAATCACTTACGATCGAACGTCATCGTCTAATATCGTTAAACTTCTGGTGAACATATCAATGGAACATAATATCATCTCAATACCAATCTCAATATGATAACTTCAAACCTTAAAGACCAGTTCGGTCTGTGTTACTTTTTATGTTACATAATCAACCCATCAGAACCTGGCCAATTTAAACTGTGTTGTCCTAGCTTTTTAAGAACTCCGCCATGATCTTTCAACAAATAATGGACTATTTTTAAATGGTACAAATTGTACATTGTACAATTGTACAAATTGTCGAAGATCTATTGTCTAAGGTGTTAGAATTCCAGCTTAGAAATGGCTTATGTATACGTCGAGTCCCCAACAGAACGTCCAGGAAACTTTGAGAAAAATTTGCAGTAAAATACTGCAACTACTATTTAACCTATAATAAAAATCGCTCAGCAATCTTAACAAAAGAAATTCAAACCCTGTTACCCTCACTTGTTAGCAACCAACATTCCAGTTGCCAACCCAACTTTCACTAGCACAACCACTCAAATTTGTCACCGTTATTAATCGCCGTCAGCAACGGCAGACATTAGTTTTGCTGCTTTTAATTGAAATTTAAACTTCACTGACAACGGCAAACAGCTAGCATCCAACACAATGAAAGCACTCGTACTGCCACATTTTCCCGCCATTATTCACTGCGCCATCACTCTGCGCCCCTCGAACGGCACTGTTCGCAGTGGCTTTAGCGAGTGCCACTCGAAAACAAACCCATCCGTGCCCGGAAGGTTGAAACAATTTCATATATTCGCAGAAAACCAATTGCGATGGCAATATTTCCCGGTTTTTTCCCCTTCCCACCCTGTTCAGTCACATCAACCGTAAATGGTAGAACTCGAGACTGCTTTCCCGACGACTGACAGATGACACTTCGGTTCCGGGGACGCATCCTTTCAATCCGTACAACCGGGAAATTACAGAATACACTGCAGCGAGGGGCAAAGCGGTGCAAGAAAAATTATTCACGTAATTAAAATATTTTACTCGTTGGAAATAATTAGAAGGAGTTAGTTCTGCTACGCTAAATACTTCCGCGTCACGGGTCCGCGGTTTTAATGTGGACGGGTTCTGTCACACCTTCCCGTGTCGGGATCGATGTCTTGTCGCAAGTCCTATCCCCGGCAAAGATGCAGAAAAAGAGAAACACTCACCCATAAAGCCCTTCCGGTCGAACCGCACCGGGGAGGGGAGGGGGACCCGTGAAGCGAGTCGTTAGTGAACGCTTTATCATAAAATACCATCGGAACTGAGATTTTGCGAACGGAAAAAGGGGAGAAAAACATATTTCAAAAAAGAAATTAAAACACCGTGTGCCCGATTTTGCTTGCATTTGCAGGTGCATCACCGGTTGCTCGAATGCGCGATAGAAAGTGAAGCTAAAAAGTGCACAACGTTGCATCAATGCAGCGAACGGGAAGCCCGATTTAGCTTCCGCCGCTTTGATGCACCGTTTTGCATCGGTTTATGTGCGTCTTTTTTATTCCAAGCGATTACGTGTAATTTAGTGTGCTCGTGCTTAATGAAAACCTTGGCTCGGCAATAGGGACCGTTTGTAATAATCGCTTTGGCAGCTAAAGGGACGGGGCAACAAAAAAAAATGAGAACACACCACAAGGATGCCACGACATGTCAAGCGACAAAAACCAACCGTTTAATTAGAGGGAAACATGAGACAACACTTTTCCGGGCGCACATTTCATCAGATCGTAAGCCCATTTTCTTCCGATTGTAAGTATCAAACTTGTTCGTTTCGCTTGCAGGGTTTATGCGTGATAAATCGTTGCATTTAGACCACATTTTGGAGGTTCTAGAATAATTGTTATTATCTAATTTAATCATTTTAAATTAAATTATATGCTTCATTAACATAGCAAAAGCTGTGTATGAAAGAACATGCAAAAATTGTTATCATTATTAAGATGTTATCTTCTAGATCATTATTACCACGCCTCCTCTGTCTATGTGAACGACCTAAACGAACTGCACGAGCTGGATTGTCCGGTGTCATTCTAATAACATGAACAGCCCAACGTAGCCTGGCGAATCTAATTCACTGTATGACAGTGAGTTAAAATATCATTTATAGTACGAATGAATTTCAGTAAAAAGACAACTTTATTTAGAGGAAATTGACAAAAATTGCGCTAAGAGATAGACATTTTGCTTTTATGCGTTAAAGATGAGTTGAGGTGAGTTAATTTATAGCACATAATCTAAACAAAAAGGGCAAAAAATTGGTCGACAATACCTTCCTCTGACAAAATATTTGAACTTATTGTTGACAATCTCTTTCGAAAAGTCGTTTAAACTGCAGAACAAACAAATTTCGGAGAAGGAAGATTACTATGTTGCTTTGAAGTATAAACGATTTTGCATCAGGATTGGACATACGCAGAAATTTTAATACTGGAAATACTAATCTTTTCCAGGTTAAAACTGTCCACTATAATAACGTATCTTGGGGACTGCCTGTATTTTCTTTCAAAGGAACTATAAATTTAAGGATTTCGATAGGTTTTTTTCACGTACGAATGTGTATATTTTTAAATGAAAACATTCCTCCTAATAATGAGTTAAAACTTATTATGATTTCGATGAAGAACTCAGTATTATTTAGTAACATTCTGTATTGTTAAGAATTTTCAAACATAACAGCCCGATATTTTAAAGAAACTAAATATATCTAGAAAATATATCTAGATATAGAGGGTATGCTCTCACGTTGATGTGAAAAATAGAAGAAACAAAGAAAAACAGAAAAGAAACAAAGCAATGAAGTTACTGCTATAAAGATTATCTTCAACCTACTATCTCACTATTGTGCACTAACACACTCCACTCCATACACATTGTCTGTCAAGTCATGCAAATACCACCAGACGACCTATTCGGTTAACAATCTGACAATTGATCAGATGAGTAATGATCGTATCAACCATCGTAGGTTCAAGTGATGAAATAGTGATGGCATTGAACCGTATACTATAAAGGCCAAGATATTGATTAGAGGACGAAGACGCTTCAATTCCAAAAAACTTCTCCAGCAGAAGAACTTCCACTACGATTCAAATAGAATCTAAATCATATTGGAACTTAAAAAAATATGTTCATATGCACAAAAAGTACTATGATTATATCAATGTGACAACATGTAGCATATCAGCTGCAAACCCCTGCCTAGAACTCCCATTTCTTCAAACAAGTGCCACCTGACTCCGGTTAGCCGGTGCGTACTCACGTGGGAAACAAAAACAACGACCACCTCCTAATTGAGACGTTATTAATCGTGAGCCAAAGAAGCCAATAACAACACAGCCTTTAATAGCAGAGAAAAAACAACAAACACACTGCGTGTCATCTCATTGCCGATCGCGCAAACCTCATCGATGCGTAATCATGGCCACCATTGACGATCACGCCCGACACGAGCATGAAGTTGCTAATGTGCGCCTCTATATTTCACATCGTAAACAAAAGAAACATTGTGCACGGTGTGTTCGGTTCATTTGTATTTGGCCTGGCCCTTCCCGTGGGATGAGGGGGTGGATCTCCCCTACCCCATCTCGCGGATGGTCTTGCTCGGATCGGTTGCCTTGTTGCGGCCTCTGGAAGCTGTTGATTTCCTCATCACCGTCATCGTCAAATCATCGTTTACTTGTCCAATCACCCACCCATCCCACTTTGGCTTGCCATTGAAAAGGTCCCGCCGATGACGCTGTGTGTCCGTGTGTATGTGTGTGTGTGTGTGTGTGCGATACCATCTAATGAAACTGCTTTTCTTCTGTCTCTACTTCACCCGATTCCGGACGGCACTCGCTTTTCCTTTTGCCCGGTCGGCTTTGTTTCTTTTGAGAAAACAGACTATTCATGCGAAAACATCAAGCCTCCCATCCCGCTATGCAGGCCTTATCCTGAAAGCATAAGGTGGACTTGTGTTTTTTTTTTCTTCACTCATTCTCTGCTTTTTGTTGCCGGTGCTTCTTTTATGCCGGTGAAAGATTTTCCGCCAACGGTGAATGGGCCCAGCGTTTCAGCGTTCCTCGTATGGCCTCGCGTTCACCCCAACACCATCCACTTTCTTCCCGAGCACAACAAAAGAATGAATGAAAAGCGAATGGTGTGCCACCAGACAAAACACCATAATACACCACAAAACGCACGCTTAACAAATACATCCCAACAGTGGCTGCCAGAAGAAAGGAACACAGAAAATAATACACACAAATATATATACACACACACACACATACACTGAAAGAAAAAAAGAAAGGAAAATCCCCGTCCCGAAAGCAAAAGAACAACATAATTCGTTTCGAACGACCGCGAACTGTATGGCCCCGATGCGATGCGGGAACCATAAACCCGCATCAATAAACAGGTTCCGCTCAGTCTTGTGCCAACGACGATGCCGGCGACGATGACGGGCTACGGACGGGCTTTGATATCCGATGAGCTTGCCAACGCCGGGAAAGTCCCGGTCGGTAAAATGGCAAGAGCACCGCTCTATAACCGACTTCCGGAGTGGAAAGCGTTTGCGTTTTTCTTTTATATTTTCAGGCTACGTTTTATGCATCCACTCCCAAACGGCACCGCGTCGTCCCCAATTTTTCTGTTCCGCCCCAAAAGAAGAAAGACGTCAGCTTAGCGCATTCGGCGATAAATCCAGAACGGAAGCTGACGCTATACTGTAAGACAATGATTTTTCTATCACTTCCGCTAGCGCTGTGTCTTGTGTGATGGGCCCGACCGACAAACGGAGTGTGCAGACAATTTAATGAGTCTCGGTATAATAACCAATGTTTTACGATTGTGTTTCTTCTTGTTTTTTTTGGGAGGGAGGGGAGGAGAGAGTTTGGTGTTCATCATGAGATTTTCCGACAGGCTTTTGTACTGTTCGCCAGGCCATTAAATCTTTCTCGAAGATAATTGCTCTTATTCGTTTATTGTTTTACACTGAAAAAAACCAGAGTATTGCATGAAGTTGTTGCAAAATATATCTGATTTTTTAAGGTAACAACAGGTCATTAGTATTTCGATACAGATATCTTTTTTTTAATAGCGCTCTAAGCACACCCTTCGGTCCGGTGGTGTATTTGTAGCGGCGCCGATTTTCACACGACAGTTTCCGGTACAAAGTAAAGTAAGCCGTAGAATAGATATTCTAGAATCCAAGAAACCAATTGAATTGTAGGCAAGTGGTCGTTATCTAGTGAAAAGCTGAAATCGCCATTCCCTGATTTCGTCTTGCTCTTTAAGTAGCACCAACAATTTTAGTTATTATTTAAAATACCCGAGAGATAAATTAGTTCCTCTTAAGCCAATGTCGAGGTAAGAAGTGGAATTCATCATCATCAACATAAGTAAAAAGGGGAATTAAAAGGTAAACTAAGGGTTTTCATCGTTTGTGCTGCAAAGCCAGTAAGATGAAAAAGATGTTATGAAAACATTAGAGCTGTATCAATATCAGTAAAGCATAATTTGAAAAATTCTGTAGGTAATTGGACGGAAGATTTTCAAATATTGCATGTACTTACCTAGAGAAATTCATACTTACATGTACACTGTTCATCGAAACCTTGGAAGTCTTGGCCGGGCATTTCTGAGCTTCATGATGTTAAATTATCCGAAGCTTGAGAGTAAGTCCTGCGCACGGAGAAATGATCCCATGGAATTTTAATAACAGTACTGAGGTATAAGGGATCGGACCTGTCATCACTGAGCCACCAGGCTGCTCCACCAGAAACGCTTTACATACTAAAGCATGCATGCGATAATACCCTAAAACTACTGAATACTGTAGTGTTTATTTGTTCCCGATCTGTTATTTTATGAAGAATTCCTGTAATAAGCAACATTCTAATATTTCTATGCAGTTCAATCGAGGATATCAAATTCTTCCATAGAAACCCAAGAAACTAATTAGAACTTACCTAACGATGCGCTATGAGCAATTCAACTCGCCAAGTTTGTAATAGTAGGCCTTGATACCGACTACGAACGTGTAGTACAACGTCAAATAAAAGAAAGAAAAACCACCCTGCCGTTCCTGCGCGGAGTGAAAAACAACACATCATTCAAAATTAAACTATCAATTTTCTAATTTGTTGTGCCAATAAACAAACCGCTCCGTATCGTACCGTGCTACACTACTTCCAAGGTGAGAGCGTGTCAGATCGTAAGCATCGAACAGCAGCAGCGTGTCTTTACTTCACTATTTCAACTCAAAGCACTCACAAAGACACATCTGTATATAGGCCCGTCGTCGTCTCCCGTAGCGACACACCGTTGACGCCTGCTCTGATTTATGGAACCAGCATAAAATCGTTTCATAGCAAAATCCCGACTCCCTCATCCCACCAACCGTCCATCCTGCGTCCTTTTTTTTTGTTGCTACCCATTGGCTTTCTTCGACGATGTTTCACCGTGACATGCATATAATGAGCGTTTGAATTATTATTTGGTGTCATAATTACTCCGTCAAGGCGCAATAAAACAAACCGCCTCGTCCTTGCACACTTTACGAGCTATCGGAAACACAATCCCTATTAACGGTGGGGAAAAAACGGCAGGAAAACGTCAATCCCGAAAATCGCGAACGCGGCGGAATTAGGGGCGGCGGGATGGTTCATCATCATGCACGGTTGGCAGCATTGTGATGATTGATGGGCAAATGCTGAATACAACGCGGGTATTCGGACACCCAACTACCAACCACCGCCGGGAAGTGCACCTGGTAGTGCGCCAATCGTGTGCCGCCCCGACCTTATCGCGGTCGCTCAATACACTTGGCACCATCCAACAGGGTCATTTATTAATTCACCTGCGCGTTCGTGCAGCTCAGCGAGGAGCAACCCTTTGCTAAATCCCACGCTCTGCGTACCAGAGCACCTGCACAAGCTGTCCCCAGGAAATGAAGGACGGATCCGCACAACTACGGAAAGGCGTACCAAGGTTTACCAACAACACAAGACTCCGCCATGAAAATTACCAAGAAATGACCGGAAACAATCACTCCTCCCTAGCAGCTGTAAACGCACTGTTCTGACAGTGTCCTGGTTCATCATACTTCAAGCAATGGTATTTATAGTCCGCACAGCACATCCGAACCACTTTGTCCGGGCTATGCCGGATGAAAGTCTTTCACAAAGACGTCATTCCATCGATAACCTCCGTACGCTTGGGTGCACAGGATTATCGGAAATTGGGAAACCTAAGTGGCCGGTCCGGATTCCGGGCGTCCAGCCCACTCCCCTTCCTACTGCTTCCCATTTTGTTCACGTTGCTTCCCTCCATTGCAGCTTGGAGTAGTAATTATCTTAATGAATCCCTTCTTCGGTTGGGCAAAGTAAGCAAACGGCAACAACAGCGGCAACGACAAAAAAAACGGAACGAAAAAAGGACTTGCCGTGTTTCGCCGTTCGCAATAATATTGTTGGTGGTTCCAGCGCTCGTGTGCTTGAGAAAACATTTCCAGCAATACATAAAACTAATACACCAGCGCATCGAAGAGACGATGCCACCCCGAATCCCCGGTTGGGCGGAATCCTTTCTACTTTATTAATCTCATATTCTACAAAGCACGGTAAAAGCGGAGGAGTTTTGCTGCTGCTGTAGTTGTTCTAGTCCGGCCATCCACTCTGACCCTGGGCTCCAACTCTTTCACTTGGCACACGTACACACACACAAACATGTGTGTGTGTGTGGTGCTCCTCTATTGCCTACCCAACCAACCTCATCCCTCCCCGAAACAAGGGCCCACACACACTCGACCCGACCCGTCAAAGGGAGAAGTTCGAGCATCTAAACACAAATACATCCCGAAAACAAATAAAAATCGTTGATAAATAATTCATCTGTACAAATACCTTATGCTCGTACATCCAGAAAACTCCTACCTACCGGTTCTATTCCCTCCCTCCCGCGGGGGGGTCTCACACACGGCATGTCTATTTGCCGGGTTGTTCCAACCTTCTCGGGTTCGGGTCTTCTCGTAATCTCTAACTCAAGGCTCTTCCATCTGCCATAACGATCCCCTCAACTATGTGTTGCTCTATTTCTCGTGTATCGCAAATCTCCACACAAGCCCAGCAGCTTCACCGTTTGCCGCCCGATCTAGCACCCCGCTGCTACACCAAAGTAAACCATCCGTTTATACTTGCTGGTTTTGTTCTCTCATTATTATCCTCTCAAACTTCAAACTCATCGCACACATCGAAGTGAATGCTGCTTTTTTCGAAATGTTACTCCAGGGCGAAAAGGGAAGACGGGAGAGGGGGAGACTTCTTCCCTCCCCTACTACTGCTAGCACACTGTGCACAAAAGCTCTCTTTGTCGGCCATGCGAAACTCGCGCCATCACCATGACAAAAACGAGCATGTGCCAGCATGACAACGTACCTTGGGCATCGGTTCAGTGGGAGTCGACCGTTTCATACGAGGGACGAAGGAAAGGTTATTCTAGCTCTCGACCCGAATCTACCGTACAGTCCCAGGTGACAGACAGTCTTACCGATCGCAAGACAAACTGTTAAGCAAAACTCGCATTAAAAGACGGTACATTAGGTACGCTCCGTTACGCGGGTTGCATACTTGTAGGCGAGTTTTGAACTTCACTATATGCGACCTGCCTAACACACAGCTACCTTATTAACAGCTCTGGATGCAGCTTGTTATTGGGGGCGGCGAAGGCGCTTTTAACCAGGGATGCCAACTGGGGAAAAACTGACCGTGCGAGAAAGAGGGAAACTAAAACCGGAAACGTTTCCCGGCCGAAGGAGAGAACTTGCCCGAAACTGTACGGCAAGCATTCACGCGGGCATCCCCGGGGATGGCTGTTTGTACCGAAGATGGGTGTACCGGAGACATATCCCCCTTTACTCCGTACGACAGTCGGCGGTGCAATCGGAGCGAGCTTTGTGTATTGTTGATTTTGTCTTGTGCCATCTCGCTTGCACCCGTACTGGTCGCGTCTCACTCACACCAGGAGCAGATTTTCAACCCTGCACAAGGGTATGTTTTCCACGGCGACCTACACACCCACACACACATACACACACAGAGAGAGCCAGATGGAAGGCTATGGAGGAGTTGTGTGTGCTTATTGTACATAAGCAACAAACGAACGAAATAAGCTTTACCGTCCGCTCTTCGTTATGGTGCGCTGAGGAATGAGGGAAGATGTTGTTCGGAACGGCAAGGGGCAACAATTCCATCGCATATCCCTGTTGTGGATGCCCCCCCCCCCCCCCCCCCCCATGGACCAAGAACCCGGCATAAGAGCTTCAAAGGAAAATGTATTGTAGACGGAACATTTTCCTCCATTTCTCCGGTCTTTCCATTCTTTAGCGGGTTAATGTGTCTCTTTTCCACTCTGTGTGTGTGTTTGTTTTTTCCTCAGCACAAAAACGGCTAAACAGGAGAAATCATGGGATGGTGCTGCGAGTTCTCTTGTCTGTTGATCGTTGTCTACGTTGGGTAGGAGGCGAAATGGAAGGGCGACGTATGTGTGCGAGTGTATGTGTATTTTCCCCCTTGCGTGTGCCTCAAAATTGTGCAAGTTTGTCTAGGGCGAGGAACTCCCACGGCACGATGCAGGCATAACCCATCGCACAACCACCCATCCTCGGCGGGTTGCACGGCGACGGAAGTTTTTCGCATGCATGAATTTTCTTTTATTTGATGTTTGTTTTGTTTCTTTCCAGTTCTTTCGCTTCTTTTGTGTAATCGTTTGCCGTGTCGAAGGATGAATGGGTGTGTGTGTTTTGCCACACATTTCCTCGCTGATCGGTTCACCACGGGGAGGAGGGAGGGGGGGATGCAAGTGGGAGCGGAAGGGAGTGTTCCGGTTCGGAAAAAGGATACAATTAATTAGAAAACCCAAGCCCAACAAAACCAACCGCTTGGCACCGTTTTCCATCCGATGCCGGAATTAGTGATGAGAGCATGATGAAGATGAAAGTATCTGATGAAAACGGCACGGTTGAAGGGACACTCGGTGTGCGAGAACAAGAGGTATTATAAATAATCTCATCGTTGTTTTATGCCCGGCGCTGGGACGACTATCGAGTGGGAAACATATCCCACAGAAAACCGTTCGCTCGTGACGGGGAAAAACAGCACGCAGACGGTAAGGAATTGTGACAATCAAAGAGATTTTCTACGTTGTTCAAAAGATCAAAACGAGTCGCCATGGTGGAGGTGGAGACACTGCCTAAGGAACGGCCACTGTCTTGGCAAAGGTTTTTTTGACAATTATTTCCGTCCCCTACGATGGCGTCTCCGCGATCTGGTTCTGTTTTACGCAAGATAAAGGAATTATCCGTCTCATACTCGTTCGGGGTCTCCGTTTCGCTACCACCTTCCCGCCGGATGACGACGACCCACATACAAAACCCCCGACAAAAATGGCCTACGAATTTGATTAATCGCATCGGACACGCCGCATGATATCTAAACGCTTTAATTATCCGAACTGCACTGATTGCAATTTATGCAGTGTGAACGTACTGCACACGCGAGAAAATGGCCCCGCCGGGTCTGCACACTCGACCGAACTCGATCGCTGATCGCATCCAGGAAGTCGTACACACCCGTACCCCAAAACCGGTGCGCAGCGATATGAACGGCGTTGAAAGAGGGCACCCGTCGACGGGAAATCACGGAAGACAAACCGTGCCCGCGCACACATACATCCCCCCGTATGCGGGACATTATTTGCACGCCGATCGCCACGCCGATCCACCTTTTACGGGATCGGTACCGTCGTCCAAGCGCTGGCAGGATCGCCATTCGCCATTCATAATTCACAGTCCGCTTGAACCGGAAATGTCATTTAATTACCTACGCGCATCGGGACGCAACCGGCGTGCACGGGCGCACGCACGCACGCACGGCTGATCGGTGCGCGACACGGGATATCTTCACGCGCAACCGGGCTGAATGCATGCGGTTGTGCAGACGGCTGTGCACCATGTAATGTTTTGATGTACAGATCGTCTAATTTTTCATCCCGAAACATACACTCGGGGCCGACACTTTTCGCTTCTTTTGTGCTGAGTGTTCCATCGATGTACGTGGCTGAGGGTTTTGTGAGTGAGGTTTATTGGAGCTAATCCACCCAGAGGGAGATAATACCGCCCAGAGTTATAGAGTTAATACATCCTGGGACAGGTCCAGAAGGGATTAAATCCAATAACTCTGGGGTAACATTGAAGTACGAAAATAAAGGACAGACAGACAGATTGAATTATGAAACATAATTCTAACACAAATTGTAAAAATATCGTGACTTTATGAGCAAGATTGTCCGGTGTCATTGTAATGACATTATCAGCCCACTGTACGATCATACATCGTACATCGTACAACTAGCAGTACTCATCGTTGCAGCTGTCCTTCCGTTGATTTTCCCCGATTACGGATCCCAAAAAACCCTCTGAGCAACTTCCTCTCGAATGAGACTGAGAGGGTTTCGTCCGTATTGGACAAAGTCCTTGCCTGATAGACGTCAACACTTTTTTAAAATTGAAGTAATTCCAGCTTAGATCATTTTCAGTAGAGAAGTTTCGTCAGAATGTAGAATACCCTGTGGGCAGCCAGCATTTTCCACCCCTTGATTCGAATTTAAATGATATTATTAAGGAAATTCTAATGCGCGAATTGCTATGGCATGCATTTTTAGCATAACTCGGGAGATAACTGTACTGATAATGACAACTTTTATATCTTAAATGGCTTCATTAGCAGTGCATTATTTAACAATTTGCTATTTCCTTTGCGGTTTAATCATATTAAAATTTTATTTAAATGGTTTTAATAATATAAATGGACGAAAATGTGAAGATTTGCTTTTAGGGTTGACATACAGTAAATCGTGGATTTTATTTCTATTAGATCTGCGGATAATTTGTCGCAGGAGTTTGAAATTATTCCAGAATCTGCAAAATCTTCACCTAGAAAATACTTTAATGTTTAAGCTAGATAAAGGAAATATAACTTGAACTTTTTAAATCTGATTGAGTGAGTTAGAGTAAGAGATTGAACTCTTGAACTGATTCAAAAAAGATTTAATATGGCTTAAGCCTTTCAAAACATCCACGGGGACCTCTCTCTGCCCGCATTACAATACTTTTCCATTGCGTCCTGCATTATTACCGCGCTGCCTTCTAAATATGTCACCCATGCACAACTATTCCGTAAACCAACCGAATATACACCCAGACCCAGTGGCTGGTAATTCATTCATCTGCACCATTCCCGCACACACGGGCGCGTACCAATCGTAGAAATCCCCGTGTCACTTTTCTCGACGATCCAAGACGATCGTGCAGGAAGAAATATGCAATATGCCTTGCCTGGTGTCGAGCCAGTGTGTCCAACCCGATTGTCCCGATATTGGAATCGGCGTGTTATTTCATCGCAATTCCCTTCAATCCCAACTTTTCTCCCCCCTTCCACCCCATCGCCATCCATCTTCACAGTACGATCTCGGACGGGGAGGATCCAGCCCGCAATGACGCAATAGCAGGGCGACTTTTCTACTGCCGGTTCGCGCTGTGTGAGACGAACCGGGCGGGAAAGAATTAATGCGATATTTTTAATTGGAACACGAGCTAAATATAAAAACTGTCCACACCTGTTCCTAATTTCCTGTTTGTGCCACACAATCCACAATCGAACGCGAAACCGGGCGGTCACGATCGGTCCGACCCCCGGACGGGTTTGACTAATGTGTTGAAGAGCTATCGGGTTTAATTAATTGGTTGCAATAAAAGGCTCTGCTAAGCTCGCTCTAAATACCGTCCCGGATCGAGTGCGGTAGAAAAGCTTCTATTTCACATCCATTAACCCAACCCGGTGGTATCGTGCGTAAGCTTAACGATCTCTTCACAGCTAATAACTCTCCATCCTTAAGGGTCCTTCGTGGCGCCTATCGTATCGACCCATCGGTCCCACTTAATATGGTCGGTTCTCGATGCTAAAGCGCCCCCCCCCCCCCATTATCACAGGTGCAATCTTCACGGCGATGCAGTATCGACACGGGGTTCTGTTGTTAACCGCCGCCCGTACGGACATCCGTTCTGGTAGTGCTCGTTGCTTCACCGGCAATTACAATCTCGATTAGCACACAATCAATCGCTTCCCTTTTTTTTTTGCCCCATTACAACCCCAAAGGCAACTCAACGATTGTTTAAAAAGTGTGCTAAATAGTGTGCGCGAGTTACCGTGCTCCGGGGTGGGTCGTGTTTGCGGATGATAAGAACCGATGATGCCTTGTTAACCCGGCTCGGCTCGGTGGCGTTTCGGATGGAACGCTGCTACCCGTGAACCATTTGTTAGTAAACAGTGGTGTAACACATTGTTGCGTACGGTTGCGGCTTGTTGCTGGCACAATGTACAATGGTGAGGTGTCAATCAACGTGCACACTTCGTGTGTAAGCTTCGTGGGGCATAAAATTCTTTCCACTATTTTTTTTAGCAACACTGAAAGAACTAGTTTATTGTAACAGGTGTAGGAGCTGTACCATCGGATTCTTTGTCTTCTGTTTGCTGCCTTTCAAAAGAAGTGCATACATTTCCGTTCCAACCGTTTGGTTTTAGCTTTATTTGCTCGTTCCAATTGCACCCACTTTCTTACTGCATGCCCCACAGGTATCTTTCTATTGCTATCTCATTTTTACAACAGCTGCTTGACTGTAATCCTGGGAAAGTTTATTTCCGCCTTGGGAAAAATCTACGATCCGCTTCTTTTCTAAAGGAAAATCAACCCATTTCGTTTGCTATGTAGAGATTCAGCATAAATCTTGCAGTGAAGATGCTTTTAGACGACTAAGGATATGTACGCCGATTATCCGTGCTCATCGGGACATCGGTAGCTGGATAATCGAACAACACGGTTAATAGGGAAAGCTTATATTTGTGGTAAATTTGCAGTGCATAATGTGCATAATGCATAATTTAATCTTATCGCATTACATCTTCCTCTTTTGTCCATTCATTTCTTCTGACTACGGTAATAATTCAATAATAAATTCAAGCCAAAGCCAACAGATAATAATTTACCCGGATAATCGGCGTTAAATCGGCGTAACCATAACATATGGTCGAATGGTTTTCTAGTGGAAGTTCGGCGTTTCTGGCAACCACATTGACATCAATTTGCGTTTTAGGATGATTTGGCAACACTGAACGCAACCGCAACAAATGTGGGCGCAAAACCACTCGCGTAGCGTAAAAAGTTTCCTTTTTATTGCTGAAATATACTATTTTCGTACCCAGACCTCGTAAAAAAGCTTAATTCAGTGCTTAGTTGAATCATCAATGTTTAAAAGTTGTTTCCGGCGCAAACAACATTTCGCCGTTCTGTTTTTGTTGCGCGTAACAAGTAAAACATCAAAAAAATTATGGTCTAAAGTCTGGACGCTGCTTTAAGGAGCGTTATACGCCTGCTATCAAACAAGCTACTTCCAACGATACTACTAACTGTCAAAATTGACATTTCAAACAAATGATGGCGACTGTTTATCTCAATTTGAAATTAAGGTTCATTAATCTGAATGAATCTTTGAATTAAAAGAATGAATCTGAAACTCTATTACGAAGATTAAATGAATCAGCCAAGAATGTCCTTCATGTAAACCAACCCCCCGTCCCACTCTACTCCGCCTTCCATTGTAGGCTGCCAATGGGCATGATCTCCACTCTGCTCTGGAGATCCTTGAATTTTTTGAGAGCCAATTCACGATTTGAATGACTCTCCACTAAAAAGTCATAGGAATGACTCTTCTCAAAAAAATCATTAACCACAACGCTAAGCCATACTCAATCCCTTCCATGGCGTACTTAAACTTTCGATCGTGTAATAGCATCTTTATACCTCCGAAATCTACCTTTAATTGTAAATTTCCTGTTTTAATGAACTCAATACCACAATCGACCGATTTTAGCTCTCGATTTAAAATCGAACTCCCCGAACCGTAAGTCATACTCACCGTTCATGGCTCACCGGACAGAAGCAATCCCAGCCCAGCCGCCATGGTTCCCGCAAACCGTACCGAAGCTTGAGCTTTTCCCGTTCATTATCTTTCCGCTCGGAATCGTGCCAAACAAATAGCCACCGTGTTAGCGCATCCCTGCAAGCCCGAGCTTCACAAACATTGCCACACAACCTCAAAAAAAAAAAAATACCTCAGGGAGTCACCGGCCGAGAACCGTTCCAATTCAAACGCTGTCAGCGCTTTTGTGTGCTCCGTGTGCATCCCAAATGCACACGGTCCACCGTTTCGTTCCGTTCCGAAAAATATACACACAACATCCACCCCATGGTCCGTCCCATGTCTTCAGGTCCCCCACTCCCCCCCAAACACGCACACAAACGGAAAAGTACGAACAAAGGCAAAGCTTCAACGGGGCCGGCCGTACACTGTTTGGTACGGTTCAGCGATGCATTGTACAGCATCCTTCCTCCATTCCCAACAACCCTGCCTGTATGCTTGGTCGTCGTCGTCGTTGTCGTTGTCGTCGTTCGGCAATAACAGCATCGTCTACTGAAAAACCATCCCCCCACCACAGCGTCCCCATCGTCCGCTAGGATCAAGAAAGGGAAAATGGCTTTGTGTGTACTGTGTGCGTTTCTCCCCATTCTTATTTTTCCCCTCTCTCCCTGACGATCGTTGCCACTCGCTCGCGCTTACATGCACACGCTCGCTTTATGTGTTCTCGTTTTTCCACATTTTCCCACAAAAGCAAACTCCCGCCGCACATACAACACAGCGAGCAAGGATAACAGCAGCAGCAGCAGTAGCACACAATCTGGCTCCTTTCTCTGGCGCTCGGTTCGTTTTGTTCGAAGGTTGGGTTCCCGGATGGTGCACCGGTTGCCACACCACACAACAGCATCGTTGTACCATAAATACCACCCCTTTCATCACCCAACCCACCCACCCACAGCTGCGGTGCAACTACAGCTTTTCGAAGGACACCAAACCCATGCCAATAGCACAGTTTTCCGACATTCGGTTCGAATCGTCGTTGTCGTCGTTCCTGGATCCTGGTCACGGCACCACGAACAAAACAGAAAACAAGACAAGAAAAAAGACAACACCAGCCTTTTTTGTGAAGGGGGAGGGAGGGATGGGGATGGGACTCCGAAAGAGAAATAACATCGGAGCGTTTATTTTCATTACAATTCAATGTGTATACAAGGGACTCACGGGTACACCGTGCTTGTTGGTGTAGCTCAAGTTTTCCACTACCTCACGCTTTCTCTCTCTCTCTCTCCCTTTCTTCTATTCTCTCGCTCTCACGTTCTCTATCTCTTTCGCCTGTACAACTCAGTACCACTCCAATAAACGTACAACGTCTCCACCGAATGGAATAACCTTTTATCCTCACCAAACATCATCTCGTTGCTTTTGGCATTTGTTGGACGAAACACGGGACGGGACTGGTAAATGGGAAAGGGCAGGCAACGAAGGCCACATCCCAGCATCGTTTTTCATCCGGTTTTCCTTACCTTTCCTTCTTCCCCCCTCACCCTTTCACCAACTCACCCTGATGAATGCACAAAACCCCGGTACTGAATCCAAAACCGAACCCGTGGAGTCTAGGACTTTCATTTCAGCAATCGAACAGCAAAACCCTAGAGCAGGATAGCGAGACATATACACCGAGCATACCTCTGTGTGTGTGTGAGAAAGCGACTGAGTGAGAGAGAAAAGGGATAGAAGGATGAGGGGGTGGGGCGGGAAGGGGGGAACACACAAAATCAATAATTCCCTTTTATTCAGCGTTCAGCGTTGTGCTTTGTGTTGTTGCTTGTATTGCGAGAGCGGACACCAAAAGCATGAATGCCACGATAATCAACGATTCATCCTGCTGCTGCTGCTGCTCCATGGCATCAACTCTCCCCTTCTCCCTCCCAGCTCTCTTTCTCTCTCTCTGTCTCTCTTCAGAACCATCTGATTTCCGGGAAATGGTGCAGGGGTTTTCCGCCCCGCCTGGCAGCCGGTTGGGACACACAATGCCAAGAACCGGGCCACCATGCTCCCTCGTCACACATACACCTAGACGAGCGCGCGCCTGTTGAGCCATCCCGTTTTACCGACGTTGTTTAGACAATGTTGTCTGAATGCGCGTTTTCCACCCTCTCCCTCCCCCCCCCCCCCCCCCCCCTCTCTCCTCCTTCTGCTCCCATCTTCCCCCGGATGCATTCGCCTGGGGTGAGAGTGCATCGGTGTGTTGTTGTTGTTGTTGTCGCTTGGGTGGCTTCACATTCGCTCTAGCAGTGTCGCTGGCAGTGGCAGTGTTGCCATCCAAAACACCGGGCTTTCGACCGTGATTCGAGAGTCCTTTCGAGTGTGCACCGTACCCCGGAGTAAATGTTATTGATTTTCCCGGTTTTCCTTACGCCACCGGGCCACTGTTCTGGTAGGTGGTTGTCCCTTTACCCTTTTCCCCCCCTTTACCCCCTAGTGCCTCCAACGTTGGAGGCAGCGCTCATGAGCATGTAGATGTTTTGGGGCGTGGTTGGTTGTTCTTTCGCTTCCATACACTCGTACACAATTGGTGTCGTTACCACCACCGTCACCACCATGTCTTACCTTCCCCCCCCCCCCCTGTTCCTATCTCCACGGGTAAAGGGGGTTCTTCCGCGGTGCATCCTTTAACGTAACGGCACGCGGGGAAAGAAAGTTATCACCGACTTGCCGCAAAGGAAGGATGGCGAACACATGTGTGTTCTTTGCCTGGCTGACTGAAAGGAAATAAATAGGCGAAGCCGGTTCGGTTTCGGTTCCGTCTTCTGTGTGCTGTTTTATTTTTTTAATGTGGATGAAGATGGAGAATGCATTCTCTACATGTAATGTAATGTAATGTATTGAATTGGCCCCATCCCGATCCGTGTCCGTGGCCCCATAATGTAAGTGAGCTTAAGCTCTACGAACAACGTTGCACACATTTATCATGAGCGTACAGAAGCATACGCAAGCTGGCCTCGGCTGTTATCATATAGATCCTGCCCCCTGCCGATAGTGACGCTTTTCCCTTTGACGTTGTCGTGTATTATTCATAACCTAACCTTCAAAACCACACACAATCGCACACTGACTAGGCGAATGAGGAAACTATTCCGACTGTGAAAGAAATACACCCACAGATACACACGAGGGAGGTAAAACAGGAAGTAAGACCATTTTGTCCCTTCATCTTCCTCATGCAATATTAACGTCTGCTAAGAGCCCGGCCCGGATATTGGAACTACTTGGCCCCGCGAATGAGGAATTATTTTGATTTTGTTCCTTGATTTTTTTTTTTTCGCGATGAGTTTGGAAAATGTAGGAAGGGAAAATGCCAATGCAAACATTTTTCTCTCTCTTTTGATTCCGGTGGCCTTTTTTATGCCGTTGAAGCGCACAAAAAAAAAACATTCCGCAACCTCAAACACCACAAAACCACTAAAGAAGGTGATTAAATGCAGCACATTGCATACTGTCGGGCGCTTTGCATACATAGCATTGGCTTCGGAGCGTCTTATTACTGCCTTCAAAATCTTAAGCCTTTATTTATGGTTGGTTGGAAAAAAAACTGAAAGGTTGAACAGAAATATAAGTGTCTTCAAATCCTTCTTATATTGAATAGTTGCAATCGTCTTCTCGTTCAAACGTGAAGGTTAAAAATGCGAAGTATTGAACGTTCGTATCGCATCCATTCATTCCGGGGATTGCACGACGGACCCGGACCGACCGTACAGGAAGTGATTAATATATTGTCAAATCGCACCGCACCGGAGCACTATGCACTATGGAGACCCCACCCTTTCCTCCCATTCTAAAGTCCCCCGAATCGAACAAACAGGCACACACACGTCAAATGAATGTTTCTAATTCGATTAAAAATAGATCTCCAACGGCATCCTTTCGCAGCGACTTTCGTCACCGCGTTCAGCTGTTACTCCTGATTGAATGAATCAAACCCTTTCTGTCATTTCCAACACCGGTGCCTCCTCCTCCTGCCAGCCCGATCCCCCTCCCCCTTCCCAACCGAAACCCTTTCCGGGATGCATAGTTTCGCCCAAAAGAAATGATTAATAATAGAATTCATTTTTCGCACAGCCGGGAACGGTTCTCTCCGGGCAAGTACGGCGTGGACGCAGCACTGCATAGGGCAACGCCGTCACATCGCGGCCGGTACAACCCCGCACAAGGAAGTAAATGAACGTTTTCTTTGATGGAACAACGGAGTGAAATTCTAACAAAGTGCGACTTATTCACCGTGTGTCCTATCGGTGTCCTATTTTTAGCCCAAGAAAACGCTTGGAATCACGGGTGACAGTGCGGGTCCCGGTATGCGTACGTCGCAACATTAACCATTTGCATCCTCACGCATTACGCTCCATTTTCGCGCATGCAAATGTTTTGCCCCCGGTGCGATTTTTTGATGAATGAAAGCCGAACGATCGCCACATTCGCGTGGACCGCGAATGTCGATCATGGGAATTCATGAGATTTTTCAATGAAGCTGACGTGGCGTGGCATCGGGTTCTGCGGGTGCCGCACGGTGCACGTGTAAATTATGCTAACGGCTGACTGGCTGACGTTCATTACCGTGCTTTACCTCCATGAAAGTCGTTTCGCGTTAGGAAGATCGTCATTTCGACAAACGGTCTCTGTCTTAACATTGTTGCAATGCGCGGGTGAAATTTTGCGGAAAGTAGACACGTGTTTCATTTCGTAATTGTAATATGTGGCATTTTCCTATTGTATCTGTACCTAAATAAAGATAGAAACAAATTAAAGAGTTTTTTTTAAACTATTAATCCTAATATAAGTCGTTAAAATGATATATCAGTCCCAAACGACTGTTATCATTTCAAACCATAACCCCGAAACGATTTATTTCACATAACGCACGTGTAACGCCTCCTAACGCAGTAAAGTTGCAACCAGCGCCACCTGGCGGAAATTAGATGAAAGTTTCTCATTCTCAAACCGAACGAAACTGAATTTACATAACGGTCAAACAGAACACAATTCCAACACTATATTTTTCTTTACTCACTCAAAAAAAGCAGCGCATATAGGTAGTATAGCCATACTTTTGTATATATATATATATGTATATTCGAATATGCTTCCACTTTTCCGTTACATATAGGTCACAGTAGAAGATCCGGGGCGGAGGGGCCCTATGCACCTCCGGGCTGAGATATGTGTATTTTGTAAAATAGCATCGTACCGATGCAATAACCACCTAATACGTTCTACAATAATATTACGACACCGTTCTGCGTACTCCCTTGTGCAACTGGTTTGCTGTGGAAAATCGTAACCTCCAAGCGTTCCCAAATTGTGTGTGTGTTTTTTTCTGCATAAAACATCAACAATAAAATGCAAATACCGACTTCTTCCACTATTGTAAACCCTGGGTTCGAGAATTGTGTTCCTTTCCTTATGCTTGTGTATCTTGGTTTTTTGGCATCATTGGCACTATCTGTGGTAGTAAACAATCTAACAAATGGAAAGCAAGCTGACCACGGTGAGGGGCACGGTTATAAAGATACAGTAGGTCAAAGAATGCTTCCGACACTGGTGGTTCCTGAAACTTTTTTCACTTCTTTTCTGTGGTTAATACTTTTTCATGACTAACCTTGCCCTTTTCCTCATTTCGACCAATCCCACGGTAATCACACTTTATTCCTTGCTAATAAACTCTTCCCCTTTTTTTCCTAGAACCTCCCTCTCGCTCATCAGTGCTGTTTAAAATAACCATCATAAAGTACATCTAAAACAATAAGAATAGTCCTTACATACGTATACGAATAAACGTTCAGACAAACACGCGCGCACATACATACATACACAGCCTCCATCAAAAAACCGGAATGAGCCTCTGCTGTTTGCGGAGGGGAATTTGCATCTTTAGGAAGAATGTTACCTGTTCTGATCTGGGGGGGATGGGGGAGGGGGTTGCTACGTTTACTCCACCAGCGGTTCCGTGTCGCTTTGGGTTGGTGTACCATCGAGCACGCGGTTTACGTACCGGTTCCGGATCGCTTCCGGATCGTGGGAGCGCCGATCACGTTCCAGTTGCTCCTGACTGTCCGTCATATCGCCGGAACTTCCCGGCTCACCGGACATGCGCTGCAATCTGTAAACATACACCAAGATAAGTTCCATCACTTTAGGCTATGGTGGACGCAGTGTTTATCGTACGTTTTGCTTGCATGTAGCGATCGTGCTTTCGGACTCATATTTAACACTCCGTCATTGCTTGCGTCATACATCCAGATAACGATAGTGGCGAGAAGAGAAACTGTGGAGAAAATAAACTTCCGTAACTTCTGTGTGGAACGTCCCGAAACAGTTGCGTTTAGTCATACCGATAAGCCATCCGATGAAGAAAATTTCCAGCATAAAATATCCACCCTTGTCAACGATCATGCCCGAAATCATTGAGATCACGGCCAGCCCAAGGTTTTGCACAGATTGGCAGCTGGGAGTGAGAAATAAAAGCGTCCATTAGTACTCTGATCACAGCATCAAACCTTCCTTTACTCACATGCCGTATGCCGTTCCGAGTTGATATTCTGGCACGATCAATGCAACCAGCGGCCACAGGCTGGAGGCAAGCATCGAATAAGCCAGCCCCATCGTGATCATTCCGATGTAAGGGTTAAGGTAGCTGAAAGCGAGGATTCCGTGTGCCACGATCGTTAGAATTACCGACAGAAATACCCACAGCAAGTTGCGCCCGGTGCGATCCACAAGCAACCCAAACAATGGACTTGCGACCGCCGCAATAATGTACACGATCGAATTGACCGTATTGGCATCTTCGGAAGTAAAATCAAACTTGCGCATAAAGAACACTTTCCCGAGCGCGATGAAGGGAAAGATGGCCACATAGTACGCGACACAAATTACCGTCACCATCCAGAACGACACCTGGAACGTGCGCACATCGGACAGTTTGGCCACTTCGCCACCGGGGGCAGAATCGTTACGCTTCAAAATGCGTGCCGCCCGGCGATCCATCCAGCCAAGCAGAAGGGCACATATCATCGACATTACGCAGGTCAGGGTAGCAAGCAGCAGGACCACGCCGGTGCACATGTGTCCCTGGTAGCCGAGACTCTTCACGTACTTGTAGATCGGTACCATTACGAGGAAGTTAACCGTGCTACCAACACGGGCAAACGATAGCTGCAGCCCAAACACCATATTAAGCTCCTTGCCCTTGAACCACAGCACCGCGTAACTGTTCTGTGCCACGGCAAGCGATTCCGCACCAATGCTGTAACGTAGATAAAGCAATTAATAAGAAAAAAGAACCAATTTGGGGTCGATGCACCACGGGGCCTACCCGAACATGAAGCGTCCGACGATCATGAGCCAAAACAAGTTGATAGTGGCACCCATCGCGAAGATCAGCTGTCCGATCAGCAGTATAAACATGTAGATGATCGTACCCAGCCGGATGCCGAAGACGCGATCCATCAGGAACCCGCCAATGAAGCACAGGATCACGTTGGGCCACGAGTAGATCGAGTACAGCATCACGAACTGGGTGGTGGTAAGATCGAGATCCGATTTGAACGTATCTTGCAACGCGCCCGGATTATCATAGCAGAAGTAAGAACCTGCGAAAGAAGCAACACCGACACGATCCCCCCGGGATGCATTAATGAATGAGCAGGGCAAAGGTTGTTTTCCGCCGTGCGGCCGCATTTGTTTGCCTGATAAAAAAAAAAACCCGCCCACAGGAAGCCTGGGCACGAGATTCCACCGTCATTAGACCATATCACGATCGGCACACATTCCGTCTTGCGGGCCACCACGGCTTTGTGCATTGCTTTGACAGGCGCTTATCTATACTGCGCCGACGACGCCGAACCATCCGCATAGACAGCGTCGTACACACCGTGCGTAATCGCGCACTAGTCAGCTGTGGAATCGGGTCGGTTGCAATGGTGGCGAAAATTGCGCCGCCGCGCTGAACTTACCGAATCCAACCAGGCACATCAAGATAAGGGCCTGGAAGCGATGCAGAAACGAGGACGGGTTACAGCACGCGGTCGCACCGCAACCTGTCAACCGTTCGGTCAATTCATCGTCATCGCTCGGCCGTCCTAGGCGGGCCAACGAACCACTGACCGCGGTCGGTTCATCCGTATCCGTGTCCGGTTGCAGAATTGGACGACGTGCTTCATCTTCATCGTACTGGCGGGGCATTGCTTTTGCTGGTGCCTCAAATCGAGTCGCACTACGCGTAATCTGATCGATCTGGAACGAGATTGACCCGTACGGTTCGGGAACGATTAGAAAATAAACGATTTTCCTTGGTCGTGTGACTGTGGTGGCTAACAAAGAGAGCCCCATGCGGGTTCAAATCAAAGCCGCACTATGACTCAAACGACCCACATGCGTTACCGAGAACAATAACTTTTTCTAAAGGAGGTTATTAATACGCCCCGATTTTCTGATCAGCAATTTTGACCACCAAGTGCCAATGGCCAACCTGTACAGGGGAACATCTATACCGTGGGAAACTGATCCTAGCGATGCAATCACTTACATTGTTCTTGTCCCAAAAGCTAACTTGCGTATGTGCAAGTGTGGCACCTGTTTATTACAAATGCAAACAATAAAACTTTTGCCAACAGGTCACACGCAACGAATGTCGTCGTTCTGCGAATCACTGTGCACGGACGGGACCGATTTGTTAACACTTTAAGTTTGCTCCTTTCACGCAGCCGACGGTTTCTCGACAGACAGAATGAACGGCACAATCTCGGAATGTTTGTTCCGATCAATGGGGTTCGACCGATTAAATCTCTGCGGCCCTAAACTATCGCACAACTATTTTCCAACCCAAGTTTTGCGAAACTGTGGGTGTATTGTGCGATGAATAATCACAACAAACTATTCGCCATAACAAACGCCCGTTTATACCGTCTGCTCGAGTTTTGGTGTTTCCATATGGAAGCGTTTTTCGAAGAGACTTTACTCGGCGAGAACTGGTTTTGGAGCAAATATATTAACCAATTTTTAATGTCAATTGCGATACATTTGTGTTGAGCACAAGTTGAACATGATAAAAATAAAAATGATAACGATTTTTGCGGCTTCTTTGCATTTCGACAGCTGATTTGACAGGACACTTTGAATCGATTGCTAAGGTTCTTTTACATGAAAGATGTTTTTGTAAGTGTAAATTTAATTAATTAAAATTCGTGATAAAACATGTATCCTTTTTTTTCTCATTAAAATCTTGACCATGAAACGGACCTAAGCATCAAATATAATACACATAAAATAATTTAAATAATAATTTCTTCACTGTATCATCCCCTCGTGTGCATGGTGCTGCAGTTTTGTTGTTGTTTGACGTCAAAACATACGTGTCGTGGATCATCGGACACTCTCTGTTTTGGGGGAGGAAAATCTTTCTGTTTTACTACACACGAAAAACCTACCACACGAATTTACACGATGGCGGACTTAAAGCGCGATCTGGACGAGTACCTGCTGTTGCAGGAAAATCAGAAGAAAAACTTCAAACTAGAGATGCCCAAAATGCCGTCCCTGCCTACGCCTGACCTCGTTGGAAAGCTGTTCGGTCGCAACCAGGAACCAGAAGCAAATAGTTGGCTCAAGGATACGCAGGACACTTGTTGCCCAAAGCTGGTAAGCTTGGTTATTGGTTTTGTGCTCTAGAAGCGAGATCCAATCTTATTCCTTTTCTTTGTGTGTTTAGTCTCGAATCCAGCGGATAGTCGGCTTCGTGACATGCATGGGGCTGGGTATATTTTGTATGATCGTGTCCACTTTCCACATCCCCGTGCTGATACTGAAGGCGAGAAAGTTTGCCCTACTGTACACACTCGGCAGTGTGTTTTTCATCATGAGGTGAGAATATCTCCAGCAAAACGGCAAAAGTAAGCACACTTTCATGCTGAACACAATGTCCCTCTTTGTAGCTTTTCCTTCCTGAGCGGCTTTGGAGCAATGTTCCGGCAGATGTTCTCTCGGGAACGTGTCGCAATGTCGATCAGCTACACATGCTGCCTAACGGCGACACTATACTTTGCAATGGTTGCACAAAGCACCGCATTTACGGTACTGTTTGCCGTCGCACAGATCATTACGCTGTTGTGGATGATCCTGGCCGCCATCCCGGGTGGCATGAGTGGGGTGAAATTCTTTGGCAGCATGTTCCGAAGTTCCGTGTCCAGCTCACTTCCCGTCTAAATTCTTGCAACAGGAAGTGCAAGATCGCAAATGTGCAAGTGTGATATATCATGTTAGTTGTATCGTGCGCGTAAGCCAGAGATTTAATTTACGACTAGGTTAAAGTTTTGTGAACAGGTCTGCTAATTATCACACACAGGAAGGATCCGTTTTACTTTCTGTGGCTGCGAGCCTAATACTAAAGTATTTTACACTACAACTCGTACAACAAATAAACACAACAGAACATAACTATCTAAACTAGATCATTATACCTTCAACTAACAGAATATTTCATTCATTTGTAATTATAAATTATATGATTTGGATACATAAAATAACGATTTTCAAAACTAAATTCAGAAGCAGCAGGGTTTGGCAGCACTGCTCCATGACATTCGCGTTTGACAGCTGTTTGATGGTAAATAAAGCAGGGATTAAAAAAAGGCCAATCAAAAAACCACGAAAGCGATAGTCGCGATTGTTTTGGGTTGGTGTATCGACGTGCGAAAGCCATCCCTGTGAAATCCCCATCAAAATCTGTGATCTATAAAATGCGCCACTAAACAGCATCTACAGGACACTCGGAGGTTGGATGTGCGTTCGCGCGTTTGTGTTTGTGTGTGGGGGCGAAGCACTGAAATCTGCTACATTCTAACTCCACCCAACACCGACCACGACGTCGACCAGGCGGACAAAGACAAGGGCCAGGAGGGCTTTCCAGTCCAAGATGGAGTGCGACGATGCGGCGGTGGAGCGTCAGAAGCTGGTGTCGAACGATGAGGAGGATGATCAGAACACGATCACAAACCTTTCCTCCAGCGGACAGGCTAAATCCGTACAGACGCCCATCTCACCCGTACTAAGTAACAAGGTGAGTCACATTCGCGTCACATTCTTATCAGCAACATATCTACCCGTCTTTGACGTTAATCCAATGGTGACCTCGTCCCCCGTATTTGTGGTTATCCCGTTGCAGCTGTTTTCCAGTGGCGAAACTAGCCGAAGCCAAAACTCCACCAGCTACTCCCTGGGGAAAGGCATCTCGAACGATGCTCCATTGACGACGAAAGTCAACTATGTGAACGAACGCAAAGCGCAGGATACGAAGCCCAAGGCTAAGAAAATCCAACGAGGTACGTGTATCATCCGGAACCGGAATTAGGCTTTACGGTGTGGCTGTGTTTAGAGCAAGAATCCAGCCATACGAAACTGCGCTCCTTCACACACACACACGTGCACAGACACACACATACACACGCCACGCATGATTGATTAGCTCCTTGCGTATGCTTTGCATCATGCTCCCTGTTTGTTTTTTGTTCCATGTGTCTTCCTGTTTTAATGTAGATTGTTTGAGTTCCTGTACCAGCTTCATTTTTTTATTCTTTGTTTTTGTTTGTTTTTCTTCTTCTTTTTTCATAATTTTATTGCTCCCGTTTTGGCTCGAATTTCGGTTTTATACCCACCTGTCCTGTCCATCCGTCCGTACGTCTGCTGTCCATGGCTTGGGTGCGGTCACCAGAGCTCACACCCACGGGTGGTATTCCGACCACCAACACAAACACCACCACCACTGCCACCATTGGCACCACCACCTCTTCCAGCACAAGTAGCAATCTCCCGGACGGACCGATCGTAACGGCCGTTCCGAACAGCAGCGCAACCCGCCAGCTTAAATCTCCACCGGCACAGTACCAACGCCCCAAGCCACCAGATTCATTACCCTCGCCGACAAGCAGTGGTATAGGGGGTGGTGGTGGTGGTGGTGGAAGCGGTGGTACAAAGCTACGGAACGCCCCTAGCGCCCATCCCGTGTCGTCTGCCTCGGGCAGCTCAATAACGCTCAATGCAAAATCGCACAATTTCTCATCCCGTCCATTAAAGCACCATTCTTTTATATCAGAGGTACCCGACGTGCGGCACATGGAACGAGCCCTGCTGGGTTTGCTGGAGGATTTCCATTCGGGCAAACTGAAAGCTTTCGGTAAGCAGAATAGCGAGGGAACAATGGAAACAATGGATTAACGGATGGGTTTGTTTTTCAGGTTCCGGCTGTACGATGGAGCAGATGACGAGCATCCGCGAGCAGCAGGAAAGTTTGGCTAAGCTACACTTTGACCTTGGCACAGAAGCATTTACCGGTGGCAGCAACAATCCGAACACCGACAACGAGCTGCAGGCCCAAAGCAATATGAAGAAGCTGGTGCAAAAGCTGGAACAGTTGTCCTTCTCGATCGAGAAGCTCCATTCAAGCAATGTGGAGAAGTAACACCCAAACGGGAACAGACTGACTTAACGCGATGTTAGTCTATAACTATGTAGGATAAATGCATAAGGGGGAAAGAGGGTTTTCCGTTTCGAACCTTCGATTACGAACTGGAACTCGTATCGGTGGCGGAACCAGGGAACAGCGACCGTTTCTTTCCTTTGTTCCGCGTTTTTACGCTGAGAATCATATTTTGTACATTTTGGGGGAATAAAACACAAATTTTTATGTTAGCTCATTTTTTCCATCTCCGACTCCAACGACGACAAACTATCACCAGCGGGATACATGAACAACCTTTGATTTAGGCCTTCTTCTTGGCGAATCCGAGATCGTATACCATCTTGAAAATTCCCAGCACACCGACCACGCACAGGGAAACGGTAACGCCGAACAGGACCTTATCGGCTGGTCCACCCTTCAGGAAGACGGGCAGTTCGTTCTTCGCCTGGAACGTAATCATCTTCTTACGTAACGATTCCGGCAGCTTGTCCGAAATCATCACCGGTGGTTCGGGATGGTGGCCCATGATGGTTCTTTGTTCACCCTGCAATAGAAGGTGCAACCGAAAATGGCGATTGGAATTATGCAATCCTGATTGGCGGTTGGCGGATCCGTTTGGCAAACTTTGACACTCCGCTCCGCACGGCACGAAATTATAGCTTCACACACACGACACGTTTTTCCATCCGGATCGCCATATTGACTCGTTCCGCTTACCTGTTACTGGGCTAATACAATCAAACACAAATTTGCCCGGAGAGCACAAGCCACACGCGTCACGACTAGCTGGGTCACTGATGAAATGGATCGTGACAACGCCGAACAAGGTTCTTGTAGAGACAAGGGAGCAGGCAAAGCCAGGGTAGCACTAGTAGGCTGGTGGATGTTTGCAACCGTCGTTGTCGATCGTGGCTTACTTCGCTGCAATGCTAACTGTCAAGCTGTCAAAAGAAGGCAAAAAAAACTATCTCAGCTGAACTGCAAAAAGGCAACGGGGAATGATTATTTTTAGCCCGCCAAAATGCACCTTACCATGGATGCACTTGCCAAAGGTGCATTGCAAACCGTGTGCATGTTGCAGTTGGACGTACTCAACGCATTTTCGTCTCTTTACCAAACAGCTGTACATGTGTGGTTTGAATTGCGTGTGTTTTCGCTGATGGTGCGGCATGCATTCAACGTGGACAATGGTCTAGAATACGTTACAATGGAACGCAGCAGCAGGAACTTAACTGAAAACTTTCACGATCAACGTTCTTAACGACTCTTCCGTCATTTTTTGTTTTGTTTTTTTTTTGTGTAGAGTATTGTGTAGAGTCGCCACACAATCGAATCCTAGGCCACCGTTAGGATGTCAGTTTTACCAAACAGCTCAGCAGAGTAAGATAGACCGCAACACTCGATGCTCGAATTTGGCTAGCGTTGGCGTCCTCCAGGAGTATCGTCCAATATCCAAAACTATGGAGAACTACCGGATATATCAGTGTGTGTGGTGTATGCTGCCTTTCGTATTTTGATGGAGTCTTCTGAATCGTAGGAGTTTTTGTCCATAGTAGTCCATAGTAAGGCTTCCGGGTTTCTTTGATTAAGTTGTTGTTCGAAGTACCGACGTAGCAGAATTTCTCTGATACCTCGAGATAGTCGCCATAAAATGATATAGTGATCCACAGACGGGGCCCCTATTGCGTCTGTGGTACTTTCTTCGTCTTCGTCTCATTTATCCTCCATCCAATCATTCACGAGTTTAAAGATATCCGATTGAAATGCGAATGTTGGCACATCCAAAGCAATAAAGCTATGACCTCAATGTTTGCAACTGTAAATTCTTCTCTATTCTGCATTTTTCTTACCTGTCACTCCGAATCAAGATCCTTTGCAATCGTGTCTTCAACGATTATCTCTTTCCATCGCTTGCTTCGATGCTCTTAAAAAGATTTAGACCACGTGATCGAGTAGATGAAACATCAACGGATCGTTTTGGAACATACCCGACTAGAGGTGCGACAATTCTTTCTTTTCGGATTTGAATAACCTTTTAACGTGTCGTAACAGACTACTATAATCATGTGTTTAAAATCGTAATAAAGTAACATTAGTACTCAAAGAATTCATGAAAACATCTTCGTGAGTTGAGTTGCACGCGTTTCACTCACTCAATCCTGCTCAGTGCGCTCATCTTTCATACCGAACTCAACACTAGAACACATTTCGGAATAATTGATCGGCCATAACGAAAACAACTTCCGGAACTAAAACAATACATTTTAGGATTTTTTACATAAAATATATTTCTGTTAAATTAAATATTGTTTTATGTATGTATGTACGTGTATATATATATGTATATATTAAGATAATTTTGTTTTGTTTCGTTTTTCATTTATATGTATATATATATACTTAATGTCCACTTTCAACATATAATCATCTTTTTTGTATTTTCATCCGTTTTTTTTTTCTTTTGTAATCCATTTTCCCCACCTTATGCTTACATTGTTTTTGTTTGTATGGGTGTCGCCGTCCGTTGTTGTTTTGTTGGTTGTTTCCGTATTGTTTCACTTTGTGTTTATGCGTATTGTTTCCTTTTCCTTTGTTTACCTCTCCTCGTTTTCCGCTCATCATAGTAATTGTTACACATTACACACATGCGTCTGTTAGCAGTAGTAATAGTAGATAGTACTAGTGTGGTTGTCGGTAGTGTAGCATTAGGTCCGTGGTATCTGTCCATTTTGTAGAATTTGATTTTACCTACAGCAAAAGCAAACACGGCTGTTTGTTTTGTATGTTCTTGCTCAAAGCCCATTGTTTTGTTGTTTTTTTTTACGTTGTTGCCTTAACCCTACCCGTTCCTTCCTGCGGTTACTTCCCTTCCTCATCATCACATCCTACCCCCGAACAATCCCCACGGGACATTCACAATGTCGCAAACGCTCGCCACTCTCGCTCGCAAAACAAACAAAACTTCACTTTGTACAAACCTTTCGCTCCCCCCACAAGGACCATCGACCCCTTTTTGGAAGGATTGGATGGGGAGCGGGGGGGAAGGACAAGGTTGGAGCTTACATTCAATTCGTCCTTGCACTCCCCTCTCCTTCTGTTTCGTTACATTCATTCATTCAATTAAATTTCCCTAATATTTCATCTCCGGCCACAACACATCCTTCCCTAACCGTATTGCCTACATTCGTTTCCAGTTTTTTTTTTATTTCTTTATCAGCGTTCTGCCTTGATTACTCATCAAAAGCTGTATTTTTGCTCTTTTGTTTGTTTGTTTGTTTTTTTCCGCTCTATCGCTTCTTATGCACGGTAAAAAAGTTAAATAGTTAAAATAGTACAAAAAAAAGTAATAAACAAACTCAGAATTCAATCGATAGAGTTCATACTGCTAAAAGTGAGATAAAAATATGCATATAAAAAATGATCAATCAATCAATCCATCAGTTTCGTTTAGTACGGCCTACCCCCTGCTTTTCCCCTGATTCCTTTCCTTCTTCGCCCTTCAGCGCCACCTTTCCTTCGTTTGGAAGCACGTGCCCTATATATGGTTGTATCATCCTTGCAGTTCTTATCTAATCATTCAACTATCATTCTCCTGCTTGCGCTAACAAATTGCATACAATCCCTTTGCACCAACTTCACACACGCCCACACGCACCCATCCACGTCCTTCAACTAATGTGTCAACATAACAGACTTCAACAAGTAAAAGTAGTTTCTCTACCCTCTCAGGTCCAATAAACAAGCATTTTGATGCTACAATCAATTCGTTCTAATACCTATACGTTCTAGGTTCTGCGTTGTTCATTTCACTATGCGGCCAATGGTAGTAGTAGTAGTAGTGCACCACTAAGCGCCACCAGTGCGCGCTGGTCAGTTCCCTGTGGAGGCATCCTGTGTGTGTGTGTGTGCGTGCCCCGTTTTCCCTATTCATTTAGATATCATCAACTGGTACCAGCCTAAGTAGAAACCTGATCTATCTCCCCGTAGTAGTAATAGTAGTAGTACAAGTAAAGCAGCAATAGTAGGGCCTTATCCCTTCCTGCCTGTAATTTAGAAGTAATCCGCCCAACCAAATCTGCACCGTGTGGGAGTGGTGGAACAAAAGGTGCTAGCGACATTTTCTTTTTGTAGCCGTTTCGCAGAAACAATTGCCAAAAAAAAAAAACATACCTAAATGATGCGCTTAATATTTACAATATTTGCTCTTGTTTTGCTTCTTTTTAACAAATTTGCGTAACCGAAAGATAAAACAATTTTGCTCTTTCATTTCATTTTGCACTTCTTTTCTTTTACACAGTTTTTTTTTCTGTTGCGTTTGTTACTTTTCCCTTATTGTTTGTTGTTATAATGTTTGCTTTTGTTTTATGTTTAGGCGCCATGTTTTACAATATCCACAGAAAAAAAGTTTGTTTGTTTGCTTTTAAATTTCTTTTGTTTTTTGTTGTTACACTTTCACCTACATTCACACACACACACACACCAACAATCACACGGTCGTTTCCATTTGAGGACAGCAGTCTCGTAGAATGTGATTTGCTCGGTGTATTTTGAATGTGCTTGCTTGTTTTATTCTTCATTATCCACTTAGCATTATGTAAGTGATTCTTAAAGGAAACATTTAGCAATATACTTTGATTAGTTTTTGCAAGTGTGTGTGTGTGTGTGTATTGTGCGTTGTGCCATGTTCCTGTGTTGATTTAACTGGGGGGCAATTCGTCTATGGTTCGTGTTTCGTTTTACATTTTTACTTTTGCACATCCAACATAGCTGCTGTATGTAATGTTTGTCTTCTAATTGTGATTTTGAATTCCTTGCCTTTTTAGCTCCTTTGCTCTCCTGTTTAACTGCCTCCATTGATTATGCCGCACCGATCAGTGGCGCCTTTTCTTCTATTTAAATTCCAATAATTAAAGCCATTCTTTTCCAGTGTGTTTTGCCATCTTCTTCTTAAACCTAACAACTCGCTTTACGTTATGCTTCATTTGCTGACTAAAAAAAACCCAAACAAAGGGAAATTAGTTCCTCACTGTGTTCACAACTCATCATCAGTTGCTAACTGTCTAAGCGAAATGTAATAATTTACCACAAAAGCATTAAAATGCACCATATTTCAGTAGTGTTGGAATACAAGAAATAAAACCCGCTTCAGTATCAATACCTACATAACGCTATAAATAAAACAAAATAATCTGTTTCAACCCCAAAAAACAAAAACAAAATAATTACTCACTCTTCTAACTACGGTACGGTATTGCAGCAGACGAACGAAATTGGCTACGTCATTAATTTAAATAAAATTGCACATTTTTGTTGCGGAAAATATACCCTTTTGCTTGCAAAAAAAAAACAAAATAAAAATGCATTTTCCTCTTTAGCGTGTCCTGTTCTCACACACACCCGCACACCCAACATTATGCACTACACAAACATCATTCGGGTGCTTTAGCTACGCTACACACAAAACGAAAAGAGGAAGCCTAGTAGTCATTGATCTATTGTGGTGGATCGTGCCTTATGGAAGACATCCTTATCGAGACTATCGTGACTGAAATCATGGTATGTTGTCCTTTTTCTCCCTTTTCCAACAAGGTTAGTTGAAAAGTTTATCAGAGAACGCACGAACTAAAGACTGATAAAAATAAAGTTCTTGCAGAAGAAAACAATAAAGAAAGAGAGAAAGTACCAAAACTGATTGCCTAAAACAAATCGATAGCTTAAGTACACGTTTTTCTTGCAGTTTTTTTTTTGTTTCAACACGCGCGCGCACCTATTAATTTCGTTTTACAGATTTTTCGTCTTGACTTAACAGAACTCCTCAATATTACTAACACATTTTGCGCTACTGGGTTTGTTTTGATAGGGATGCTTTTTTGTTTGTTTGTTTTGTTTACATTTTACTTCCACTAACTGATTAAAGTATGTAATTTTGATACGGTAGGACACATAGGGCTAAAACAAATACATGGTGGTTAACACATACATGCGCGGTATACAAGTACACAACATTTCACATGCTCATTTGGAATGCGTTCGTTCCGGTTTTGTTGGACCCGAGAGAAGGGGTTTTGCGGGTTCATCGTTTGGAGGTTGGAGGGACCGTACCATTTTTCCTGCTTGCCAGGGAAAAAGGAGGAGAAGAAAAGAAGAGGTCCAAGAGGCATGTGCGTTTATGATGCGCTTTGATTACGCTTTTCGTTTTCATTAAAAGGCTTGTGTTTGATCTTGTTAGGAGCCAAACCATTCTTCGCTGTTTCACTGTTCACTGTGTGCTTGTTTCTATTGCTTCCATACACACGCGGTCATGTTCTTCATTAGCTAAAATTTAGAATCTCGTGTGTATTTGCAAATGTGTGTTTGTTTGTGTAGGTGAGATGAAAGTTAGATTCCACAGTGTTTGTCCTGCATCATTTGATACTCAAACGCCCCGGCCGGGCGGTCGGTGGTGCTCTCTGCTTATGTACTAGAGAAATTATTAAAGAGATTATGGTTTGCAGGATTGCTGGCTAGTCGTTTTGTATGAGTGAATGAGGTTCAAAGGATTTGCTTATTCTTCCACCGCGCACACACACACAACCCCCCCCCTCATCCACAACTCTGTGTGCGCTTCCCGTCTGCTATGCAGTTTAAACGCGCTGGGACGCACATAGTCTCTACCATTAATAATACTTATTTGTGTTTCTTCGTCCGACTGTCCGAGTCATTGCCGTTGTGCATCAAAGCACGCAACAGTAGAATGCCTAGTAGAATGTGTAGATTGGCTCTGCAGGATCACTGCAGAACAGAAATAAAACGGATTAGCCAGTAATAGCAGTAGTAGTGTAACACGAACGTAAGGAGAATAGCTCCATAATTAACTTGATCATTTTCTCCCAGTGCTGCTGGGTTATTCCTTCACATCCCGAAACAAGCACAAATACAAACACGCAATATAATCTCCCCCAGGCAATAAAATCAAGATCGCAAATAGTAGGCAATATAAACAATATAGCAAATGTAACACCCGCGCCCAAACACAGCCACACAAACTGAACTTGTTGTGTTACGATTCCTTGGACAGGTTTGTTTTTTTGTTTCGGTTGCTGCTGATTTAATTTTTGTTACTTAGCTTTGTAACTTGCGGTTGGTATCTTTTCGCCCTTGTACCAATCATCAATTTTAGCTGGTCTCTTGCGATCCCTAACCGTTTGCGATTCATTCTCTCTCCTACGGCCATTACTAGGAGCTCTGTGTGAAAGTGGAGCTGATGTCGGGGTAATTAAAGCGATTTTGAGCGATTTGCTGATTGGAAAAATGATTTTTCTTGTCCTCAATAGGTGGTTTTAAGATTGACTGGATTGTTTGCATTTCGTTCATGGTTATGTTTCGGTGCATTCGATTTGCTAGCGATTCCCGCTTCGGTAAGCTTCGGTGTTTGTGTGTGTATGTGTGTTTTGTGATAATGCAACATACATTTGTTTGATTGTGAGTAGACTAATAATTGCATAAAATATAGGTTAGTGTGCGCACATCACATGATTTTCTTTATGTTTTGTTTTTTTTTTGTTGTGTTCTGTATATGTTATATCATTATTTTATTTATATACTCTTGCACTCATTCATTTTCTTGCTTGTTCAATCGTTTCGATAGGTTTGCACAGTTTTCCGCAACCGTAGCGCGGATGTTCTGTGGCTTGGTGCGTAGGCCAAGTTTTACTTTTAGCTACATTTGTTAGACATATGAAGCGACATCCCTGCGGCGGACAGATAACAACATCGAGGACAACACAATTACACAGTAGGGCGCATTATATGGGGGAGAGCGACGGAGTGAGGCCCTGGGCTTTTTTGTTTTGTTTTGTTGCTAAGTTTGTTGGATCGATCCCCATCGACAGATTACTTCAGGAAAGCGGCAACAATGATGGACAGTAGGATGAACGCAACGACACAGACAACCGCTTTGCTCGAGTCTGGCTCAAAGAACCGCTGCAGCTGTTGCAGCGTCGTCGATGCGACCGATTCACTTCGAGACCCATGATGATCGGCATCCGGACCGTATCCGTTAGTGCCGGACAGCAGGAGACCAGCACCAGCCGACGCTTTTGTCAATACCAACTCACCCCGACTGTTGACCACATTTCCCTGGAACATTGTGCGTCCATCGACGTCATCTGTACCGTGTCCGGACCGGGCTGCATTCGCGCTCGACCGGGGCACGTTTGTGGCCAGATGGTGATTCAGTACCGGAGAAAACGATCCACTTACGTGCTCTCCGTTCTGGCGCACACGTACCGGACATACCTTGAATGTGTAGCTTACGCCATGCTGCAGATTGTGCACAGTAAAGCGCGTTTCGGGTCCACGGTAAGCCTAAAACAGAATAAAAAACGTGTGTTAAACTTTTGTTGAGCGAGCTTGTATGCATTTACACGCCGGCTCCATACATACCTGTTGAAATTCTTGGTCCCTAGCTTTGGCCATCTGCAGTATGTACTCGATCGGATCGACGAACGGGTTATTTCGGCTAGTTTGCCACTCGATCGTAAGTGTACCGTGCCGGGCGGGATCAGCCGCACCAGCAGCATTACCGGAACCAGCGGAAGCGGCTGCAGCTGCGGCCGGATCCATACAAATGCGCGGTGCCTTGATGCTGTTCGGTGCGGCTACCGCTGTCGTAAAGCTGAATCCATCCGAAAACTCCCCCCTGCCGGCGTGTCGCGTCTCGACGCATATCCGGAACGTGTAGCTGGTGAGCTCGTTTAGCCGCATTACTTTGCACGTGTTGCGTGTACCGGTGTACACGTTATGGAACTCGCCCGTACGTCTGTTTTCCATCTCGACGAAGTACCGTGCCAGATCGAGATTTTTACCTTCGCCCCAGCGCAACTTCAGATGCGCATAGCCCGCCTGGGCGCATTCCAACTTCGGCGGCTTCGGCGGTAACGGCGATGTGGTAAACTTGATGTAGCTTGAGAACGGTCCCGTACCGATGCTATTCATCGCCTGTATTCGCAGCTTGTACGTCGTTTCCGGGTGCAGATCACTGATCAACAGCATGTTGCTGTTACTCGTACGACCACCGACCATCGCAGTGGCCACTGATGCGCCTTGCCCTTTCGCACCGCTGTTAGCTCCCTTGGTGGAGTGTGCAGGACTTGCCGCGGGGACGGTGACAGACCCCGCTGTGGATGCTGCTAGTTTGCCTAAGTTGCTATCTACTAAATTCGCTGCAACCGTTGTTGCTGGTGGGGCCGGTTGCGATGGTTCATCCTCCGCGTCAGTCGACGCTGCACTGCCGATGGATGCTTCCTCCTCTTCCTCCTCGTCGTCGTACTCGGCTCCGTCGTCGTAATCTTCGGCTGCTGGGTACCCGGCCGACTGGTGGTGGTCGGGCGAGGTAGCTGCGATAGCGGCTGCACTGGCACTCTGAGCGTCCGTCGCGATCAACCGATCGCCACACTCGATGTTGTACTGCGTCACCGGCGAACCGTTATCATGCGGTGTCTGCCAGCTAATAAGTATGCTCTTGGCCGTGATCTTCTGCCCACCGATGGTGGGTGCGTTTGGTGGCGCTGCCGGCATCTGCTGGCTGATCGATACCGAGTGCCGGGAGCATCCGGCCGCATTCAGCGCACACACCCGAAAGTGGTACCGCGAGTGGGGATGCAGGTTGCGCACGTCGGCGGAACGGTGCGCCCCACGGTAAACCGTCTGGTAGTTCGCGTTCGGATCACTACCGCTGGCATGATCATCCGCCGTGGATGATACGTTGGAATCGGCACTGGATTGAAGAATGTATTCGCTTATCGGTGACCCGTTGCTGTGCGGCTCGGCCCACATCACAGTTAAATGCGTTGGCGACTTCAGGACGATCGATAGATCGCGCGGCGATTCGGGCGGTGCGGCCCCAGCCGTGAACGTAAACTCGTCCGACCACGGGCCGGCACCGATGCGATTCAGTGCGCGCACCTGCACGGTATACTGTTCACCCGGCAGCAAATCCTTCGCGACGCAAAACATTTCCTTTCCTCGGTACACCGCACTGCGCACCTTCGTGCTGACGGTTTCCACTTCCATCTCGTACTCGAGCACTGGCGAACCACCGTTGTAGTCCGGTTTTTCCCAACCGAGGCAAGCGGCATACGGCGTCGGTGGTGACTTGCAATAGGGTTTCTGTGGTGGGCCAGGTGTTACAGGTTCCGTTGTTACCAAACACGGCTCGGAAAACGTACTAATACCGCCGGGTCCTTCACACAGCACCCGGATCTGGTACGCCGTGCCGGGGTTCAACCGTTCAATAGTCGCTTCCGACTCTTTACCGCTGTACACACGATCGTACGATGCGCCGGAACTGATCTCCAGATGGTACAGCGCAATTTCCGCACCGCCCGTATCGTGTGGCGGATCCCATTTCACCTTAAACCCGTTTGCATGGATCTTGCCCTTAACCTGCGGTTTGGTTGGCCGCCCCGGACACGTCGGTAACGTCCGGAACACGACCTCCTCGCTCCACGGTCCCCGCCCGTTATCGTTTTCGGCCCTTAATCTAAACTGGAATGTTGAAGCACGTCTCAAACCGCTACACTCGTATAGCGTATCCACACCATTGTAGACGTTCCGATAGCCGTAGCCCTGGTCGTCGTTCATCTGTAGCGTGTACTCCTCGCACGATGATCGACGCTGCCAGGCCAACTTCAGCGTGGTGGCCGTCGCATGGCGCAAGGTTGGCGGTGTAGGCTGTGCCGGTGCATTACCGACGGTGCTATATTTGACCAGATCGGAATAGCCGCTGCGACCGTACTCGTTCACCGCCGATAACCGGAACACGTAGTACGTGGAAGGTTGTAGCTTATTGACTTGGAACTGCTTACCCTTCGTTTTGCTCACCTCGATAAACTCGTAGCCCAAGTGATGCTGCTGTTGCATCGTTTGCTGCTGTTGCTGCTGCTGATGGTGCATCGATCCACCACTCTTGCCATTGTCGTACTCGAGAATGTAATGGATGATGTGCGAACCATTATCTGACGGTGCGTTCCAACGCAGCTGAAGCGAGTTCTTGGTACGTGCTATTAGTTTGGGCGATGCCGGTACGTCCGGTTCACAGCACGGCGTATTGAACACCGTCGGTTCCGTTGGTGAGCCGTGCAGCTGATCCAGGTACACCTGCAGTCGCACCGTATACTCCTGCCCCGGTCGCAGATCCCGCACCTTGCACGAAAGCGACGAACCCTTGAAAATGCTCTTATACTTGTTCTCCTTGCCATGGTCGCTCAGCAGCACCTCGTAGCGCAGATCCTGCACATTAAAGGGCAGCGGTTCCAAGGCACCGGGAATGGGTGGTGGAGGAACGCCCGGGACGGGTCCGGCCGGTACCGGGGGCGGTACCTGCTGTACCGGTACCGGGGTCGGTGGTGACCATTGCAGCAGCGCCGTACGAGGTGTTATTTCGGTAACCTGCGGCGACGGTACCGAGCTCAGGTGTTCCACAATGATTGACTGCGTGTTGTCGTCCTCCTCATCCGGTGCGCTGGACGTTTCCTCCTCGGAAGTGGCCAACGGTGTGGTAATCGCAACGGCCGCCGTACCATTGCGGTGGTTCATGTGATTAGGCAGCAGATGGTGAGGAGTGTGAGACTTCCGCACACCGCCACTCCCGTTCAGTTCGGCATGCTTTCGAGGCGAATTGATCGGCGTCGTTGCCGATGCGTCTGAAAAAGAAAAAAAAATAAGAACGCTTAGTTACGGCTGCTTTCTTATGATCTAAACTTCGAAAGGTTCTTACTCAATTCTCGCTGCTTCTGGTCCAGCTTTCGATGCAGTTTCGAGTGCTGCCGCTGGGCTCGTTCATCCTTGTGGTAGCTGGTGTTGGTGTGCGGAGGCGATGGCGAGTGTGGCATGTTTCCTTGCGGCGTGTGCAGCCCATGGTTACCACCGACACCAGCGCCGGCACCTGTTCCACCGACGTTCGCTCCATTCGCTCCAATCAGCTGCGGTGGATACATTTGCGGTGCACCGGCACCAGGACCCGCTGGGTAGGAGGCGGCGATCGGATTGAAAAATGGTGCCGTGGTACCATTTATCTGAAACAAACGAATAAACGCAAACCAGATTAGATATCACTACGCTTTTTGAATAAAAACAAACGAAATAACACAACAATTGATTTATTATTTCGACCGTTACCGACGACTCATACCGTTAGCACTATTCTTGCCACGTTGGCAGGTTTACGAGACGGTTCCATGCCAAATATTACCACGCTACAAAAACACAAATAAATCTCCTATCTGGACACTAAACTAAAGTCCATAAAACGAATCAACTGATTTTGTCTACGATATCACAGAACTGATAGAAAACTGTTGTTTCCAATATCGCCTTAACAGCAAATGACACGTCAATACAGTAAATGCGTCTTGCTTACAGAGCTGTATGCTTCGACTAAATGCACAACATGTTAGTCTCTCTGCTCCACCGGTAAGATTGCTTTCTCTCTTTCTCGCCCAACAGACAAACGGACTCTCTGTCTTCCACAGACCCCGGACCCAGTGCACGAAAAAGGTTGTTTCAGGTGGTACATAAATGCAACAGCAGCAACATACGCATACAGTTCAAATCGATGTAATCAATCGGCCGGGACACGGTAAATACGGCCCGAGAATAGCCAACGATGGAAAATCGCCACGTAAGCCACTCAATTTGTGTCCAATCGTGCTGCCGATTGGTCGTTCTACCAGTGCGGTGGTCAAGCAGTTTGGAGCGCGTTCGTATACGTGGCCGGTAGCGTCGGCTGATAATCGAAAAAAAAACAGCCAAACAACGCGACGGCCGGCTCTGTGTGTCGCGTTATCAACCATCCGCTGGTGTGCGATAACACAGGCCGGCAAAACGTACACACTTTTAGTCTAACTTCGACTTGGAAAGCCTTCACCGCGTTGGAGGCTTGGCGTTGTTACCAGTCACTGTTTGGCCACGACGTTCACAGCAAACAGTTAAATAGCAACAAACGTCCCCCCCTCCCCCCCTCCACTCCCTTTCCAGCCCTCCTGAGGGGGCTGTGTTCGCGTAGAGGAAGAAATTGTTGCCTTACAGGAAGCGGCGTGTCAGTAAGATTTGTAACCACGGAACAACGGCTTTAAAGTTTGTTGTCTCACCATATCTGCACGTAGTGCAGCCTAAAAGAGACCCATGCCACGCCGGTTTATGGCACCCAAACGATGACGGTGGGATTTTTATTAGCAATGTTTATTTCAACTTCTTGAATGACTGACTACGCTTTTCGTCTTGGTCGTAACATTCTTGTTGATGGTCACTGATGGTTGTTGTTACTCAATACAAGCCCAACACCATGGGTCCCTGTTTGGACTATGATAAGAGACACATCTTTCAGCGAATGTTTTGTTTATTCTTCAAGGGGTATTTCAATATTCCGGCAAATCCTTTCCCTGGAACTGGAATTCCGACTCGTGACAGACTTTTACGTCCCGACCTAGAGTGAGGTAGACTACATTTATGGAGATGAATTTACTAGTCTACGGAGTGGAACCGTACGGCTGTTGATAAAATAGCCGCTCGGCTAATTCGTAGCCTATTTTCGGTCCGGTTCTTTTTGTTCCAAATCCGCGTGTCACCACCTCGCAACTCGCACAAATGGCGGAAGTGAGATAAACTTTGCCGATACCACACCATCACAAATTACCCCCGGGCCAGCTCGGAACACAACAGTTCCGGGGGCGGGATGATGGGTGCGTCGGTGAATGGGCCGGAAGCAAGGGTTAGCAAATTAGTTCCAGTAGTTCCACTGCTGGAAGCACCCGGTCGCTATCTCTCTCGCCGTAAAGCTTTCAACCGCTGGAAACTATTTCGGTGCCGGGAACTTCGAGAGCACCACATGCAAACAAACACAAAAGCATTCAGCGAGCCATAAAGACATAGAAAGGGAGGGGGGGAAACCCCCGGGCACCGCCACCAAGCTCAGAAGGCCAATAACCGCCCGAAAATTGCACATTGACACGTCGCACCGTGCGGGTGGTTGGTTGTTTGTCTACATAACCCCGGGCCGGAGGATGTTCCGAAAAGAAAAGCAAAAACACATGCGATCAATGACGCTGCAATTTCCCTGACCCGCGCGACTGCACCCGCTTACCTCCGTCCACTGCATCATCCTCTGTCTGTCGTGGGCAACGATGACCGTTTTTAGCCACGATTTGAAAATTGTCACCCGAATTTTAATTTCACATCATTTTTGGCTCTTTTTTGTTATGGTTGCACAACCTAAAAACACAAAACACTGTGTGCGTCCTCTCATCTTCCCCCATCATCCGTTGGATATAATTTTACTCGGTTGTCCTTCGCGAAGCATGCAAAGCATCGATTTAAAATGCTCAACACCCCTCCACGCATTCTCTCACACACATAGAAAAGTTTTGGTCGAAAAAATCCGTAGTGACAAACGCAATTTTGGCGTTTCTTCAACCGGCAACCGGATGTTTCGGGGGGTGGTGGTTCCATTCCATCCCGCGTGATCTTTCCCCCCGCCGTGTGGAGTAGATCCGGTTTCTTCCCGCGGAACCCATTGTGCCTAGTGGCGACTTGGCTAGTGGCGACCCGTGTGGATTGAATTTTGCACAACATTCCGCATTCGGGTATGGTAAGTCAATTAAAAAATCTCTAAAACAAACAAAAACTCATCCCACTACTGTGAAGCGAGCTGTGCGAGACGGCACCATTCACCCTCCCGCTAGGTGTGAATGCTAGGCGGCTCTGTAAAGAGGCCACCACGGTTCAACCTCCGAACATTATTTGAGCATTCGATACGACCTTGAGAGAGTGGTGGTTTTGTGGAACCCACAAAAATGCAATTTCGTACAGCCTTTTGAGGATGCCCGCACCCCATCCACCTATGATCATCGGTGCGTTTTGCAGTGTTTGCGATTTTTAGCGCTGCGCAATAGGCAATAGACCAACCACCATTCGTCAGCATTTGACATTTTGCACTGGACGGTTACCGGTCTGGTTACCGCGCGCGTTCGAGAAAGGGAGGACACGACGCAGTTGGGAGCGTTTTTTTTTTTGTTTTACATTTTTTGGGCTTAATCACGTTTGGGTGCTCTTTTTTTGTTTGTTGCCGCTGCTGCTACTTCCATCCCAACGAGATGTGAGTGATGGTGCGTTGTGATGAAGGTGGATTAAGTAACCTTGCGTGGACTCGGCGCTTTGCATTGAAAGCCACGCGGGCGCACACGAACACATGATGTGTTGACATTTGGAGACAACAAAAGGCTAAAACGCTTTCCATCAAACTCCACACATGACCTCAGCGAGCTGACGTGATCTTTTTCTGATCATATTTCATCATTTTTCCCGACAGCGGCGCATCGGTGTTTCCAGATGATTGTCGAAGAAGCACCGACTAAAGAGCCCACATAACCTCTTCCAGTGGGGTTTGGGGTCAAACGAGACTGTACAGACGACCCAACTACCCATCGGTAACACACATTTTTTGTACAAGCGGTCGGGTCAACGCATGTTCGACACAATCGACAGCGACGACATCCATCATTAGGGCAACATGGGGCAGGGGAAGACGAGAAAAAAAAACCGTCCCGAGTGTGCTTTTCATTGCGCCCCGTGATGGGCACCAATTACGCGCGTACATCAACGTGCGCGATGCGGCGACAATGTTTCGGTTGTGTTCTGTAGCGTGACCCGTGGGCGCTACTCGAAGGCGATAGACGCAGCACAGCTGGTCTGGTTGTTGTACACACGGACCGACCAACAATTCCGTTGTCGATTATAATTGTTCATATTTTCCCCTGCCACCATTTTCGCTTCCCATTTTTCCGCTTCACCACCGTGCCTGGGACGGGAGGGAGTGTTCATGGTGAGACCATTTATAAATCGACGCCTAATGCAACGGATGGACTGCACTGCCCAGTACGTGTGGGGTGGTGATGGAACTGTACGGGTGTCTCTTGTTGCGTTGCTCATTACGCTTGATATATTTTTTGTTTCCAACAATCACCACAGCAGCGGCGCGCGGAAGACTGTAGTGTTCCGGCATCTGGTTGCGGCGCAAAATGGCGTGCGCGCACATACATGAGCATTCAATGCTCTGCCGCCATGCCCCTGTTTCAATCATAATCTGATCAAATCCGGAAGCAACACTTCCTCTCCGGCCTGCCTCTCCCAGCGCCGACGACGACCTTCCGAGATCCGGCAGGCTACAAATAGAGCGCCGAGAAAACGCAGCTCCACGCCGAGCTAACGTGGATACACAACGTGTTTGTTTTTTCGCCCATCTCTTGCTGGTCCGACGGTTGCATGGTTGCTAAGGGCCACAATCCCGTTAGCGGAGCTTCCAAAGGCAAGCGATCCGAAGCTGGGAGAGCATGCATCGAAAGATTTCTAATTCCCAGTCCAGCCCAATTCGATTTTGCCTGTTTCGTCAAGCTTGTTTCCTTCCGTTAGCTCATCTTTTACCACAAAAACTCATCCGAAACGATCATGATTCGGTTTCTAAAAGCACAAGAAAGAAAGAAAACACAAAAATTAGACATATAACAACAGCAACAAAACTCCCTTATTCACATACCATAACATCCTTGCGCAGCACAGATAATTCCCGGGTACGCTCGTCGCTTTTTGTGGTGGATAATATAATACGGCTTTATCATAAAACTATATTTTTGCCCCCCATTTTATGACCACATTTTACCGATCATCAACCGTGTAAATGGGCGGAGAGCACCCTGGAGAAGCAATCTTTTTTGTGCCCATTTTTTTTTACGCAACGAAGAAGCGGTTTAATTAGTTTGCCTTCTGCAAAAACCGGCCGGCTCGACTACTAGTGCCTATGAAAATGGGAATTAAAGAAGCAGATTTTTTTGATTTGCGTTGTGTCTCCTTTCAAAGCCGATCGCGCATGAAACCGCGGAACGTGCGGAAATCATTAGCCGTTGTGCTGCATATGTGCGCCCTTTTATATACACGTTTGTCGGCGGCGTTTAGATTGCCGGATCGGGGCATTTTACGACCCGACCGAAAGCGAAGAGACACTTGGTCCAGCTCGATTGGCGATCGATTGAGAGGTTTGCTTGCGGTACACCTTCTGCGCAGAACATCCATCAGGCGGGTGTTCGCGGATGATGCAGTTTTATCGTTCCGTTGTTTTACGCTGCCTGCAGAGCAGAGCAGCTCTAAGTGTAGCCCTTACCACGTAACCCACGGAGCGTTCTTGGAAATGCCATTCATTCGCGCACCGGCGCGGAACATATTTGGTCTGCAGTACCAATTCCGTTCCACCGCAATAAATGCCGGGAGAAAACATACATATCATTACGCTTTGCAATGTTCCCCCGGTCAGGGTTGGGTAAAAGAATGGACCTAATTGATGAGTAATAGCAAGAAATGTAAAAAGTAACACCCATCCTACGCTTGGTACCGGATTCAGACCGCGCCGTACTCGAGAACGCACGTTGGGAAGAAATTCTATTTAGCAGCACGCAGTTACAGTGTTCGTGCGTTAATGGCGTCCGGCGGAGCTTAAAACCACCCTCAGCCGGAGCACCCTCCATCCTCCGTCACAAACGTGTAGGGCCGGCCACCGATGCTGCCTGAACGTGCCACAAATTAGCAACAAATCAGCACGATCGTGCACCTTTTTAACCCGCGTGCAACGGACCCACGGCACGGAGAAGCGGTTGAGAAATGTGTGAATTTCCAGACGAATAAGTGTTAGCACCAGCTATTTATTATAGCTCTTAGCGGGAAGCCAACGCGGTGACTCATGCACCAACCTGGTCGCGGGACTGGACAGTAACGCCCGGCGAAACCAACGAACGGTTTGCGCGACGGCCTGCACGCGCAAAGATTGCGCTTGTTAAGTATACATTTCCGGTGCGGCCGCGGCAGCTACTTACAAATGCTGACGGATGCAGATGGTGCTGGACATTGCCTTGTCGCAGTGGCTGGGGCGGTTGGGTCGAAAGGATGACGTGTCGCAGCGTTCCGTTTTCGTCCACGATCTGTTGCATCATGTGACCGTGGGGTACCTGCATCGGCATCGCCATCGGAGGCGTACCGTTCTGCGACACCATCGGCAGTGTGACGGGACCTGGGGAGAAATGAGAGCAGAGGATACATTCGATTAGCAACATGTTGGCAAGCACCGGGCTTAATGTTTCTGGATAATTTCGCAACCCGTGTATTTTAAATCGACACTTCTTCTTCGAGGTGTACAGTACGCACCAGGCAGGGACGATACGCAATTGCATTTTGTTTACGCTTTCTTTCCCATCCACGTCCAAGACGCACTTCTTGTTAAGATAAATGGAGTTCCCGTTTTCTTCTCGCTGCTTTCGCGGGTTGGTTTGCTGAGTGCGCTCAGCCGGTTCTTAAAATATCCACCTAAATACACCAGCGTGGTGCAGGTAGGTCGTGGCCTTATTCGCGTCTGAGATTATAAGATGCGCGAACTCATCACCTCCACCCGGCAGCTGGCCCCCCCTTCTCCATTGTTATTTACGTATGCACTTTTAAAACACCACCGCTCCACTTAGACCTTCGTGGAACCCGCCGGACACGCGGCGAGCGGTTGGCAAGGCGAATTATAAAATAAAACACAACATCGGTCCGGTGTGTACTTTACTGGTCCGGGTCAGACATTCCAGGACGTACACCGTGTTTCGTCAAACATGCACCAATACGCGGTGCGCGCCGATGGTCGCACCGACGTTCGCGGTTATTGCCCTCGCGCGAAACCAATTGGTGGCAAATAAACATACCGTCGACGCGTCAACTGTCTTGATATATCTTCGCGCTTTCTTCGTTGCGTGCGTCCGCCGCGAAACCGCCCCGAAGGGGTACTAATTTTCCGTTCAGCTGATGACGAACACCGCGTCCGCGGGATGGGACGCGGACGAAGTGGTGAAGGTCGGTGTAACAAAGAAAACACACCGGAGGTACCGTTGGCCCTTCCATGTTCGTACATTCGGCCTACAAAAAGCCGAAAGAAAAGAAGAAAAATAAAACGGAGTGCGCTCCACGGCCCCACGTCTCGGCGAATCGATGGAGGGCTACGAAACGAGCAATATAAAACATAAAAAAACCGGATGGAGTCAAAAAATCTGCGTCGTTTGCGTCTGCGGTTGAACGTTCGCGCAGTGATTTTAAACCCCAAACGATGGTTCGTTCGGTTCTGTTCTAATTATTGGCATGTTTTTTTTATTAATAAGCATAACAAAGACAATCATAGATGCGCAAAAGATCACGCTAATCAACCGATTATTAAATCAATTATATATTACGAACATATTTTAGTACAACTTCCTCGTTAATATGATTTATATTAAAAAAAATATCAAAAGTGATCATCCAACAATTTCAAATGCAACAATCCCATCGTGGTTCTCCATTTTCTGCTCCAAACGTGTCTAGCCGGTCACAACATATACTGTCCTTGGAAATATTCCCATGGTATAGCATTATTGGATTGGATGACACTCCCGGCAAAAAACCGTCCAGAAACCTCACCCGCCGGCGGGGCGTGGGATGGGGTGGAAAAACGAACAGGGAGAAGGGAAGGAAAAGGGAACAAAAAAGATCCGTTCACACTCTCGGTTGTGGCTTGGGAACGTCAACAACGCGACGCTAATTGACACTAATGCTGGTCGGTCGACGGGGCTGGTCTGCATGTACAGTGATGGTCGATGAAATAAGGCCATCGTGTGTCTTTGTACATTTTGTTTGTTATATATGTTCAGTTCTTGTTCTTTAGCGGCACAACAACCACCAGAGGTCTAAGCCTGCAATTTCTAGTTTAATTTACACGTAGCATGACAATAAGCCAAGTGTGTGGCTGGGGTCGGGAAGGGATTTTTAAACTGGTCCTGTCGTGTGAAGATCAGCACACCATACCGGTATATGTTTAGTTAGTTATTATTAAATATTTATCAACTCTGAGTTCTGTTTTTCAATACATCATTTAAATTACTTTATTACAGACAATCATTTCAAGGTCGATAAATCACGATAAAAATATCCCTACATCTACCCATACATCTTTTAAAATATGAAACCTGTAAGTTTAAGTTTATTATGTTTAATAATTTTGATTTGATCGATTTCGAATGTTTACAGTAGAGTTTCGTCTTCTGGTAATAAATAGCAAGGTAAATTTGTATCGCCCAAAGTTCCTTCAGTTATATGCTAAATTTCCATACTCAAAGGCATACTTCCTCCTTGGAAGTTAATTAATTCGCTGTCTTCATCTTAACGTCAAACCCCATTGTGTGTGAAAACACGAATTTCTTCTTGGCCTTTCAACATCTCAGTCATGTATCAAGAAAATGCTAGAATTTTATAACATCTTGAAACATTTATATATGTATTCAATGAATCACACAATGACTGAAGAATGCTTAAAACTCCATGCTTAGTAAACAATGTCATTAACATTTAGTTAAATAGATTTACTACTAATAATGTAACGCTAAATAACATATCAAAATTGTTGCATCTGTTTATGCTACATTTAAAGCTAGTCGTAATTAAATGCCCCACACTGTACGTGCTTGTTGTTCCCTCTGTTGCAGTGCCCTCGATCCCGCATTTCGCTCCTGCCGACGCCCTTCTTCACCACCACCATATTTTGAGTGACCAGATGGAATGCTTCGGACACGCTTTCTTCGCGTGTAAGGGTAGGACGCGTCCAGAAAACGTGAGCCACCGCTGAAATGATGCACGATTTTTCACAAAACTTCACCACCATGACGGAAAGCAAAACTGTGTGCGAATATACGGGCGTTTTTTTTTTTGTCCCCCAATGCACTTTTGCATCTCCCAGCGCACCAAAGTGCAGTGAAAGGTCGATAATTGATCGTTCGATTTACGACCCGATGCGGAGAGTCTGCTGGCGATTGGTCATTTCATTTATCCAAACAAAAAAACAACATTTTCCCGGCAACCGTGGCCATCCCGTTTACATATTTTGCCAGTTGCCAGCCAACGAAAGCATCATAATCTTCGGGGAATAATGGTCTGTAAAGGTGGGTACGGGTTCTACTGCACCCGAGCAGTGTGTCCATCACAAAGCGTAATACGGTCCAGTTCACTACCTTAAATAACCAAACCCAGCACGACAAACGGCAAACCCGACGCGATGAAACGGTCATACGAAATAGTTTAACCACGGCTGACGATCGACCGGCCCCACACGTGCGCTTCATCCCTGTTGGGTGAAGCGTACCAGGGCCAGACCAGACGGTCATTAATATTTCGTGTTTATATACATAGACAACCCGCGCGGATTCCCCAATTCCCCCAGCAACAGTCTCCCGTCAAACTCGTCCCAGACGGACGACTCTCCCCCGACTAGGTCGCTCTCCAGAGAGACAGGCGCTGCGCGTGTGTTGGCAGAAATGGATGAAAATATTTCGGTATAACGATGCGTACCAACCCTCCACCGATGCTTTGCGACCACACGAACCCCCTTTCCTCCTCCCAGACCAGCGCAGAACCGCGCAGAACCAAATAGCGCTAGAGCATGCATTTTCTGCCCTGCTCTGTTCTCGCTGCTTCATGCTTCGTGTGTCTATTCATTTCTTTTGCCAACTCGCACACACAACCATGGCTCCAGTTTCGAAGCGCCACCAGGCGGGCCAGGGGGCTGATCGGGGGGAAAAAGAAAAAGAGCATAACTAATCAAGGTCATTATTTGCACAGAGTACAATCAACCCGTTGGCGTGTGATGCTAAGCCCACCGTTTCGTCTGCTGTCCGACCCTGCCACCTCCCCCCCTGTCTGCACGTTTAGAATGCGGGAAGGAAAACTGGAGAGAAAAATAACTCCAACGAACGACACCAGGAGCACCGACCAACTCCCCACCCAGGGGGCCGCACTTCTTTCAAGTCGTCTCCACATCTAAGAACCTTGGAGCTGCCTTGATGCCTTCGGTTTGTGCGAAGTGTTCACTCCATTCGCTCATCCCAGCGAAAGAACCAGTTTTGAAGTTCTTCACCTTTCTTCAACTCAACATCTTCAAACCTTTTCTCTGCTCCAACCCCAACTTCACTGCCTTTCCCCCCCCCCCCCCCCCCCTCCCATTAGTTCCCTTACTTTTTAGTGAGTGTTGCTCAGCTGAGCAGCAAAGCGAACGGTGGTCGCCCCAAAGAGGAGCAATACAAAAAAAAAACCCCCCGCGGGTGGCGTTACCAACACGCAACAGCAAAACCGGTCAACAGAATCTGGATCTTTTCCTTGCTGTCTTGCTAACAAACAAACAAACACACACACGCGCAAGTAAGGACGTTTGAGAATTCAGAAAGAAAGACGTCGAGGTATAAAGAAAACAAAACCCGATCGGCATTAGTAAACCCGGGTGTGTGTGTGTGTGTGATGGGTGTTGATGGGACGAAGGAAACACGGCCCCCTAAAACCCTTCAAACCATATGTAGTGTCTTCTTCACATGCCACACTCTGCCTCCCTCACACGCACACTTATTTAAGCTCTTCGTATCGTCATCCTGTTTTGCAGCTTCATTGCTGCTTTAGGGTCGCCTTTCACGTTGTTGGGCGCTTCATTCCCTTCCCATGTTCTCGCCCGTATCACCACGCGGGCTCCACTTAACAGGCGGCAGAGATTCCAAATTCCATTCTCGAAAAATCGAACACCCGTTCTTAAGGGCAGCTATTTTCCCGTCCTGCCTGTGGCTGCCGTGCCTTTAAGGGATGGCTGTGCGTGCGATGATGATACGACGCGCGCTACACCGCACCGCCGCCGGGGCCTTCTTCGCGCATGATGTGTGATCTTTCTTTCTCTGCTTTATCTTCCACGCTTCACTTCCCTTTTCGACCTTTCATCATATGATAAACAATAATAAGTGAAATCCCGTTACCTAGCGACGAACCTCCGGTTTCTTTTTTCCTTGTCTCAACTTTGCAGCAACCTCACGCACCTCTTCGACGTTTTTGCGGTTCACCAAATGTATCTGGCGTTCTTACTGTTTCCATTCTCAATCCCCCTTTGGGTCTTTCTCTCTTCTTGTAAGTTGCTCCATTTTCCTTGCAGCGAAGTTCACTCAATTTGGCGCTTTGGACCTTTCACTGAGCTTTGCTGGGGTTATGCCGTTCTTTAAACGAGAATGAAAATTCGTGGCCACGCATTGGTAACACGATTACGCTTCGTTGCTTTCCGATCGATAAAACGGAAGATGATAGTGTGTGTGTGTGTGTGTGTGTGTGTGTGGGTATTTATTTAATAGCTCTTATCGACGTGAAATGTGGGTCGCTTTTTAAAAAGTTTAAAGATCCTTAAATTAAATGGGAGAACTGGGCTAGAGAATTCATATTAGGGTTGTGCCCTTATTTCAACCATTTACGAAGAGTGCTAGTCGGATTTTCCGAAGAATAGAACTCCGATTATGTTCAACTATTCTAATTTCGACTCGAACAACTTCAACTTTAATATACAAAGAGTCGTCTTCAACTCGACGTGCTCACTTCAACTTAAAACCTTTAGATACCTAAAGATATATAATATAAGTAAATATTAGTGTTGTTAGCGTAATGAATCTTTAGAGAAGAGTCATGTGAATCATTAGTGAGGAGTCATTTAAATCAGCAATCGACTCTCCCAAGATTCATCTCAAAAGCGGATGTCTAAAAAGCTATACCAAGAACCATACAGGTTCAGATGCATTCATTCCGTCCAAAGATACATTCAGATTTTTGCCCAAAACTACTTCTTAAATATATAAGATTTAATATTCGAAACGCTTCCATCCTGGATTGCATTACTTACATTTTCTGCTTCAAGCAGTTTCAACTGCACCATCCCCCCATGAAAAACCGGGGGTGATGAAAAATGATCACTGGAAAGAAATATAACACGGCGACGTTGCACCATGATACTCAACCACATTTTATGTCTAGATATTGCACATGACCTCACAGCGAATTGCATTCGCCCTAGGAATTGTGCTATAAAATGGGAATTTCGGTACCTCCCGCGAGAAATCGGAGGGTGTTCTGGCATAGCCACGGGCCCGGTGTAGAGGGCAATCCGAAAGATAGTCGAAACGGTCGGGTTTACGATCGCGACCACAAGAGATATATCCTTTAACTGGGTGGCGGGCGACATTAGCTCCGTTCTGTGGTTCTAGACGAAGATTGGGGTCGTTTGCGTTACACAATTTCAGTGCAATGCTTTTATGCGGTAAAAATGCCAACACAGTGCAGTGGATGGTCGGTCTCGTCTTTTTTTGTTTAACGCAATCAATAAAAGCGATGTTTGAAGCAAAGCATTTTGCCAAGTTTTTTCCAAGAACTTGCCAAACAACAACGCAAAAAAGTACATATTTTACAGCGCATTTCACATCACATCACATGAAACATGCGATCTAATCATCAAAAACGCTCTCATAACTTTGGCAGAGTTTAGCAGGGCAGAACCAACACTCGACAAACAAAGGGCAATAAATGTGGGATCGTTGCGAACAAAATTAAAGTAAGTTTTGTACATTTCTAATTTCGACCTCCCTGTTCGCCCGACGATCGAGCGCAATATAAGCGCCACCGGGCAAATGGCGAAGTAAAACATTAGCACGCAAAGAAGTTTGTCTTCAACCTTTTAGAAAATCATCATCGGAGCGGCGGCAACCATCAGCGGCAGCAGCAGCAAACCGGAACACATCATGTGGAGGATGTGAATTCACCTTCTTCACCCTTCTCTTTCCCCACAACACGTCCATCCTGTCGCACCGAGTAAGTCAAACGAGTTTTTGGTCGATAGTCCAAAGTCTACGTTGCAGAAAAATCGATGGCCAATCGCGGACCGCGGCCACGAGTGGCAACCGGAATCGAGTGAGACGTCAGTGGCAAACGTGCGCCCGCGGACGAAACGGATGCACGAAACGACCTTTAATGATAAATACGTGTGCGCTCTCCCTCCCCCTCCCACCACATATACGCCTAGCAGAGACGATGGTGGGTGATTCCCTTTCGCCCCAAAGGTTCGTCCTCGACATCATCTTCCAATCTCCGTTATTGCTCTCCGGGATTCTGCGAATCGTCCCGCCCGTCCCCTCACAGCACCGTTCGCTGCACGGGCTTAAAACTTGCTGCCACCACCCAGACAACGGTTTTCCCGTGGTGAGATGATGCTGGCGTGGGGTAAACAGCGGGACGACAGTGAGAGCGAACCACATTCTACGAATTCGCGAGTTTTGCACGCGAGGTGGCTGCTCTCCAAGCGATGGAACGTTTTGTTTTTTTTTTGTTCGAAGGATGGGAAGCGATGGAAGGAGACTACTTTGGCACGATCATCCAGGCAATTCCATTCGCTCCCCGTTTGCTGATGATGCTGACGATGACAAAGAAAACCGGCCACGGCAAAGAGCCACATCACAGCGCGAAACAGAGAAACAAAAACTCGCGAAAAGCAGCCTTCCCCCCCGCCCCTGTCCACCCCAACCTGGGGTGGCCAAACCTTTCACGGGCTCCCCCTCCCCCGCGCTTCGGCTGTTGTGTGGTCGGTCTGTTCCTTTGCAAAACTATTCACCACACAATCCCATCACTTAACCTCACGGAGTCATTCGTTCGAGACGTTCGCCGCACAACGACAAACGCGCATCCCCGACCAAAGCCGACCAGTTTCCAGTCATTCCGGTCGCTCGGTTTGCTCTCTCGCGGTAGTTGGGCCTTTCCAGTAATCTGCCACCCTCCCATCCATGGCTCCCCCTCTAGCCAGCCCACCTACAATGGCGTACGCACAAACACACACATACACAGAGCGTGGAAGGGGAGTGGAATTCAGATTCGCGGACGTGTCACGATCGTCACACACGCGTACATTCATCTCCGCGGTGTAGTATGCTGTTATGCTTATCATCATTAGACAGTTCTAACTAAAAAAAATACAATTTTACAAAATTTAATTGCCTTTAGAATTACTTATTACTTGACAGCTTTAAAAGTGGGTTTTTCCAACCCTCCCCCCTAAAAATTCCTTTCCACTGATGACATCCAGTACAAAATCGGACACCACACTTAGTTGCAACCAATTGGCTATTGTAATCACTTAAAAGCCACCTCAAATGTGCCATCAACGGCACTTTGTTTTAGGGCCAAACAATTACAAAATCGTTAAGAGCTGCTGTGTATTAACGAAAGCCGTTAAAATGTGTCGTGCCGATCGGGGCTTTAACAACTAACGTCGACAAACTTCACCATAAAATTCTTCATACATTCGTGTCCCACCCCCACCCCCCCAATAAGCTCACTTAACAACAAATCATTCGGCACAATGTTTTACACTGCACAAATGTGCATTTAAAGCAACGTCGCACAATGGGCTCGAGCACTTTTAAAGAACACAGATCTGCAGCCAAATAGTGATTAATTTAAATATATATAAATCAAAGTTTTCCCAAGACCTCTCCCTTTTCCGCTGCTAACCTTTTCAAAGAAGGTTAATTGGCGGAAATGGTAGAGGTTAATCCGTGTTTTCTCTCTCTTTCTCTCTCTCTCTTTCTGTGCTTTTGTTTTTCGCGCTGTGCTGGAGCATTCTTGCTGCTTCTTTTCGCAACTCGTTGCAAAATATTGTTCGCATCAGAACGGAGAGAAAGAGAAAGATGTGTGCGCAGATTTAAAAGCTAAAAATTCGCACCCATTAAAAAAAAAAACCTTAAAAATCTTCCCCCAATCATAACAAAACAAAGCGCGTTTAATTGCGTTCGGACAAAAAGCGCATCCTACCGGACCGGTGGTGTCTTGTGTTTGCTGAGAATTATTGCGCGAACCGTCAGATAAAGATATGCTTTTTTCCCCCGTGAAGCAATGCTAACAAAGCACGGAAACGGTTGATGCATGCTGGGGGGAGGAGGCGAGAGAAAGAGCGAGAAACTGCATACATCCATCCGCGTTTTGGGGTGCGTTGATGCGTTCATTTAAAGATAATTAAAACTCCTCCGAAAACCTTCAACATCCTAGCAACCGGAAACAGCAAAAAGATTAGCAAACATTAAGTCCAGCCGGTTTAAGGTACACCATTGACGCACTGTTCTGGGAATTCCACACACTCCAGTGGATGATAGGCTGTATCATAATATTTACATTTCAAGATTGAAAAGCCTCCCAAGTCCGCATATGCATGCGAACATGCAGAAGTGTTTGACACGCAATCGCCCGCCAGGCGATCATAGCGGAGAGTGCATCATCCTACAGGAATTGTTGTTTATTGCTGTGGTGTGTTTTGTGATGCACGATTACTGGAAACAGTTGTCTTAATCGGAATCGAAGTTCATGTGTGCCACACTTGGCACTAGGGAGGCGTACAGGTCAATTGCGAAACGCTGATTACTCACAGCAAAACGATAATCACCCTGCAGTCCTGTGGTTGGCAAACATCAGTTTCATACTACTCTCGATTTGACATTTGTGTAAAAGACCGTTGAAACCTCAATAAAAAAATAAAGTCTAATGAGCAATTTAATGCAGGCATGACTTATTGAGTACTTCAGCAAAAAATTACGATCTCCCATAACAAAACACCACGAACGTAGAAGTTGGAATTATTCAAAGTAGATTTGAATCTCAATGCAGCAACAGATGCCTCACTAAATGCATCGTAAAGGTTTTTGCAGATGATTTCGTAAAACATTCACTGTATATCGCAAAAGTACAAGTAAACAACACACTAACGTCAGATAATAACACAAGAGAATCAAAAAAATCACCAGATGATATCACAATAACAGGGCATAATGTAACAAACCCATTATTGGAAATATAAAAAAAGGCACCAGATGATATCACAATAACAAGGCATAATGTAACAAACCCACTATTGGAAATATAAAAAAAGGCGCCAGATGATATCACAATAACAGGGCATAATGTAACAAACCCATTATTGGAAATATAAAAAAGGCACCAGATGATATCACAATAACAGGGCATGATATGACAAATCCATTATTAGAACTTCAGGCAAGTAATGGGGCATAAACGTTTGAAGAGTAGTCGATACTTAGACGGTAGGCGGTACCAAACCGTTGTCATTCTTCAAATTTAGAGGGTTTGCCTGCACGCATGCACGTTGAGGCAGACATAAAACTTAAGACATAAGACATTAAGACTTTTTTTACAGCTCTGAATATTCGGGAATGCCTATAGCATTAGAACAAAACAAGACTGACATTTTGCCCGGACTGATATGAAGTAGAGGAACTCAAAGCCGTGATGAGACCACCCCGTTGAAAACCCCTGACACTAGTGAAAAACACCCCCTGTCAAAAGGAAGAAATCAGTACAGTGGAGTTGTTGATGTTGTTGCCTGGGTATCAAGGGTCACAAAACACATCTCTCATTCACCAACGTGGGATCGTGGGATGGGCGGATGTGTTGATAGTACGTGTGTCTACTAAGAATTTGATGCATCATTGTTTACTACGCTGCTCCGTCCCGAGACGCACCAAACGGCCAGGACGATCAAGCGCCCACTGGATGATACGGTGGCGGTTTGTCGATTGCTTCCCCTCTTACCGTAGTCATGCACCGGACAGATGTGTTGACCCGGCGGCGGTGATCCATAGTCCGGATGCGGATAGTAGTACGAGTGGTCGGAATAGTACTCGCCGGCGTACGGTCCCGCTGCGATAAAGATGCTGCCACCGGTGGGACCACCGCCGTGTCCACCGTTTTCACCGTGCGGTGGTGCCGGCGTAAGGTGCACGTGTGGTTGCCCGGGTAGGGGCGCTGGCAGTTGTCGTACGTACTGGAGCACATCGAACCCGTGACCGCCGGCCGCGTTCGCACCGGCATTGGCGACAGCCCCGCCACCACCGCCTCCCACTCCGCCACCGGTCGCACTGCTCACCGATACCGGTGAGTGTTGCTGCGATGAGGGCGACGGCTGCTGGGACACTGGCTGGCCATCGGAAGCCGATGACAGCGAGGAGGTCGATGAGGTTGGCGTCTGTGCTTGGCTGAGGTGATGGTGGCTGTTTAGATGGTGGTTCGTCGACTCCGGGGAAGTGGACACCGCCCGTCGAACCATGATGGATAAACTCGGCTACCCCCGATACTGGCCAACGAGGGGACGTCGTTCCAACAAGCAAGACAAAATCTGGTCTCCGCGCTGACCGCACGTTCGGTATCCTTATAAATGAGGGTGCCTTTTTGGGATTTTCTTCTTCTACACACACTTTCACCCAAAACAAACTTCCTCTTCAAACACCCCCCCTCCTATTTTCCGTCACACACACCACGCACACACACACACACACATTCACTACTTAGTTTCACTGTAAATGCTGGAGCTGCTGCACCGAGAGAGAGCAATGGGGCCTTCCGGTGTACGCGCCTTTTCCGACCAAGCAGAGCCCGTTTTGCTTTTCTTTATCAAACGCTCCCCGTTCCCCCTACCCCCGTTTCCACACCACACCACTCGCCAGGGAATTCACTTTTGGGATAGCCGGACACGGAGTGGCGGTCACCTTCTCACTCACTCACTTTCTCTTCGAGCTTGTGGGGCTGGTGGCTGGTGCGCTTACTCTTTCTATTGCCACGAGCAAAGTGCGTTTGCAGTAAAGGTTTCACATGTCGCTAGCCGGAAGTAAGATATTGTAGGGCGCACACACATACACTCACTAGCCGTCAGCACACTTGGCTGATGTTGCTGCCAACTCAAAACGCTGACGATACACAGATAAAACGGAGCTTTTGTACACGAGGAACTGCAAATGGAAAACTGAACTTCATTCCCTTGTTTCGTTTCGTTTTTTTCTTTCTCCTGCAACCCGTTTAGTATACACGGACACATTCACAACCCAGTCCGCTTGACCGCCGACAGTCCATTTCCGTTTCGCAAAGGCACGCACGCCCGGGGGTTGTGGTGGTGGTGTGGTTTGTCCAGACGCGGAAATGGCCGTTTTCTGTTTCGCCGTCTGCAAGGACGCATATCGGATGGGTCGCTCAGACGGCATCAATCTGCCGAATTTATCACCCGTGACCCGGGGACAACAGTGTAGAACTCCAAAGCACCAACGCGAAAAGGCAGCAGTTGTAAACGTGTTGGGGGCAACAACAACAGCAACGAAAAAACTGCAATTTATCCTGCACCAAAAAGTAATTCTTTACGGGAATAAAGCGCAAAAGGATGGAACAGCACAGATCACCCTCGGAGTTGGGCGGAGTAAGGTCCACAATCGGCGTGGAACTCGCCACACAAACAGTAAGAACTCCCGGACTCGAACCAAGACTACCTACTTGACTCAATTTATCTCACTTGAAGCAACGAGACGTATCAACAAGACATCAAGCCGCTCTTACGCTCGGGGTGCCACCAGCTCTCATCGACCCTTTAACGTCGATCAGCAACTGAAAACCGCCAGGGCGATCCTGGGCGCGAGCGAGAACATATTCAATTGAAATTCTTCACACCCGTCGCTCGCCGTCCTCCCATCGCACCCTGCCATTATTCGGCACATACATTGTTCGCCCACCGCACATTCGGTCCAAAAAATCCGGCAAGGTGATCCATCAACGTCACTGGCAGCGCTGTGGATTGAAGTGTCCTGATGACTTCCAGCGGTTTTGTTGCAAATCAAGACGCAACTCTGAACCACTTGATTAAAGCAAATCTTCCACCACCGAACCGAGGAAGATGATGATCAGAATTCTGGAACGATCAACATCAATTGGACGGGATGGTTCCGTGTCACCGTGATGTGGTATCGCGAAAAATAGAAATTCCATCACAACCAGCCGCCAGTCGCTCTTCCCCTTTTCACGCCGAATTGATAAGAAAAGCCGCGGACTTTAAGAGGTGTTGGCGTGGTGGGTTCGATATCTATTTCACCCGGACAGCCTCACAAGTGAAGTGACGCTTTACATCCCAACCAAATGCTGCTTGCCGCAACTGCTCCTGAACGCAACAGGCAGCGTGGAAAGGAATGGGACACACTAAGCTGAAATTACTAACTACGACACAAAACGCGTATTGTGTGCTGCGCTACGAGCTGCGCGGTTGGTAATTTATTTAATCATAGTCTTGTGCATCAACCGAAAACTGCGGGGTTGGGGGTAATGGGAAGAGGGTTTGGCCCTGTTGCAAAAAATTGTCATTATGCGTTCGGTGTGTAGTTTCGTGGGCTGTTTGCTAACGTGTTGCCCTTTCTTGCCGGTTCGGTGACTTTTCCTTCACTATTTCTACACGCCGTTGTGCGTCACCCGTCGGTTCCTTTCTAACTTTCCAACCCTGTTGCAAAGTGAGTTTGATTAGACGTGCTGATATTGTTCCACACTTTTTCATCCTCCCCCCCACCGCCTCTCCACCCCCTTGGCTTTTTTGCGTATCGCGCGACAGGAAGTCCAATGCACAGCCCGAGGTCACCACCCGTTGTGGGTGGAATTTTCATTCGCCTCGGTTTCCCAATTCCCATTCAAGATTGGCAACACAGCGGCCCCGGCGAACAAAGGAGACACCCGCGTGTTGCTGCTGCCACCACACATCACGTACGTCATCATGGACGACTCCAGGCCGTCGCAACCGTAGCAACCGAAACGTAAGTATGCTTCACCAGGCGTTTTTCTTCTTCTCCGTCTCCATTTGACTAGACCAACGCAACCCTCCGGGGTTCTCTTCTTCACCGGTTGGGTAAATCAAAGCCGGAAAACCGAAAAGCTTCACCACGAGCGGCCGTTTTTCCCCGTTGCTGGCCGGGAATGGAATGGTTTCTCCGGGCCGTTGCGTTCGCGTCTTTTCCGCACACAGTATCATTATTGTACGTTCCAAAGTGCAAACTGCACACCCGCCCCAACTTGCCCATCGCCGAAGAGTCGTCCTCCTCCAGCCACCCTTAGAGGAGGGTAATGCTCCACAATAATAGTTCATAGGCTCCTTTGAATGCGTTGAGACCTTTTTTTTCTTCGCTCGTGTGTTGCCATCGTCAACATCGCTACAGCACAACCAACATTTCATCTCTCTCGCTCTCGCTCTCATTCTCTCACACTGCGTGTCTCTTCAATTGCGATTTTGAATGAAAGGAATGTGCCGATCTTGCAGAAAGCGCAACAAACAGCAACAACAAAAACGAACACCACGCAACCAACCAACACACACACACACACACGTACACGTACACAACGCACACCACCGGGAAATTAACTTCGCGAAACTAGGCCGCACACACGGCGTGTATATGCAATGGTGTGCGCCAGAGCCAGCAGAAGGAAAGAAAAAATGGCCCGGAGGACAGGATATGGCTGTATTGCTTTTTGAGTGCACCATCGACCACCGACAACAAAATGTTGCTGGTTGATTTTGCCTATGTTGCATCTACCATTCTCACACTCTCCTTCCCCCTCTAGCTACGGACGGTGCTCCGGAAGAAGCTCCTCGGGGGGGAGGGTGGGGTGTGGGAAATACTTAAAACGTGGCAACATTAATCAAACAGCACAAACGATGCCCCACACAAACACACACACGACCACATAATCACAAAAGAATGTGCAACACAGAGAGGTGGAAGGAAAGACATGAACGGGCTCCAACGCACGTACGCACACACAAGCTTGCAATCGTATGGGGGGAGGGGAGGGGAGGGAGGGTGGGGGGGGAGAAGGTCTACAAGCGACAGTCCCTCCCTTCGAACAACCACGACCACGACAGCAACAACTCACACACGGCCGGGGATCTCCACCGATCTGCGTCTTTTGCACGACCATTGTGAACTGACTGGAGACCGCGGGAGACTCGGACTTGGTTTCCATAGTGAGACGAATCGCTCACACCTCGATCGACTTCACTTCACGCCGTGGCCCACGCAATCTCCCACGAGAGTCGTTCGGTTTTGCTCACATTGCGAAACGGTCTCCAGCAAACATTACACCGTTTTACATTGGATAATAAGCGGAGAGAAAGGGGAGGGGGGGGGGGGGGGGGAGTAACTTCACACTGGAACTCTGCCGATTTGCCGATTTGGGGGGGGGAGGATGGGGCGACCAGAATAAAAAGCTCTCCCAAACTCTTCTCGCGTACCTAATACATTTTTCTTTAGTTCAAAAACCTCCACACTACGGTTGGGTTAACGATTAGCGAACCGGTTCGTTCTTTGGGAAGAACTGAACGAGCGGTCAGATCGAACATCTTTCGTTCTTTTGTTCCTCATATTTTATCTCGTTCATTTAGTTCGCTCAATCTGCCGTTCCTAGTCACTCCACCTGCGTTAAAGGCAGTTTAACTTGCGTTACGGACAGATCAACCTACGTTACAAGCAGCTCAGCCTGCGTTATGGGCAATTCAACCTGCGTTACAGGCAGTTCAAACTACGTTACGAACAATTCAACCTGCGTTACGAACAGTTCAACCTGCGTTACGAACAGTTCAATCTGCGTTACGGGCAGTTCAACCTGTGTTACGAACAGTTCAGCCTGCGTTACGAACAGTTCAGCCTGCGTTACGAGCAGTTCAACCTGCGTTACGGGCAGTTCAACCTGCGTTACGAACAATTCAACCTGCGTTACAGGCAGTTCAACCTGCGCTACGAACAATTCAACCTGCGTTACGGGCAGTTCAACCTGTGCTACGAACAGTTCAGCCTGCGTTACTGGCAGTTCAACCTGCGTTACAAGCCGTTCAATGTGTGCTATTCAACCTGCTTCACAGCTTGTTAAATTACTGTAACATTTAACACATATTTCACCCAATCTGTCTACATAGATAGTACAACTGGGAGAATATTCGCGAACTGCAGCAACATAATTTGGCGAACGCGGTTCGTTCCTCCATTAAAAAAAAACTGAACGAACTGAACAGGTTTAGTTCTTGTGATTCAATCATACTCCACACCGTCGTATGTGTGCGTCCACTCGCATATTACACATTTCACAACTGTTTAGCTTACTTTTTTTGTGTATTTATGCAGTTTTTCACTTCTTTTCCACGCATTCCAGCGAGTTCCATCTTCTTCCAGCGCTAAATAGACAGCAGCAACAACCCCTCCCCGCTCCCTGGTACGCGTCTTGCGAGCTTTTTTAGCGTTCGTCTTTGTAAGATCGATGTGGTTGTGTATCAATCCCCCCGAACGCAAAAATCGCAACAGTTACGTGGCAGTGCTCTTAGCCGTTTGTTTCTCTTGCTACCCACCGCCAGTCCCGCGGAACATGCAGGAAAGCTTGAAGAAAACACGGAAAGGAGAACCTAGCGAAATCTCAACTCAGCCACATGCCTCCTACCCGGTTGTACCCGGGTGGCCGAACGGGTGAAGTTTATTGAACTCGCGTGCTCTCCTCCCGCGGTGACTGCCCGCCGGGGGCTTTTGCGTGGTTTGCCATGCGTCTTTCTCGCCTGCTCCGTTGCTCCGTCTGCTTCGCGTGTACTATATAACAGCGGTGGAGCTTTAGCTTCCATTTGCAGTGCGTGTTGTTATTACTTCGCCAGGAATCAGCAAAACATTGGTGGGGAAGTAGGGAAATTCCAGAGGAGAGAAGCCACAACAAAAAAATCTGCTGACCGACTTAATCCGCGTTGTGCTTTAAAATTGCAAATACGAACACACACACGGCGAAGGAGTGTGAGCTGCCAGTAGTTGAGGAGTTCGCTCTGTTGCTGTTGTGTTGTGGTAGCATTTGTTTGGAGTTTAAGAATTTATGAGACGATAAGTAACTTCCTTTGATAAAAGTTGCAGTTCATTCACAACCTCTCATGGAACGCGAGGAACTCTGGCCCAAAGCCAATGTCGTGAATGGAGAGAGAGAGAGAGAGAGACAGAGACACACACACCATAAACAGGCCACGCATCTCGTGGGACTCTATTCTGAAATGTAAACTGAAGTGGACTATTTAATCTCACTGCGAGTCAGTCCACCCAACCCCCTTGCCTTGTTGCCTGGTTTCTGCACAACATTCCAGCAAATATGCGCGAACGCACACATCTACACCAAGCGCAGCTTGCAGTCCAACACTAACACACGCTAGGCTAGCCAATAGACTCGTATTCGCTGATTTTATGGAGAGAAGGAGATGAAAAACGTCAACTATCACCCCCCAAACCCCCTCCCTTTGCACAAAAATGGGAGTCAAACCCCATCATTCTACCGGGACACACTCAAACACTCACACAAAAACACACTTGTATCCACAGCACAGCAACATCCCACACACTATTGTGGCTCGTGATTCATAAAATCGCGCGACAGAGCAAAAAAAAAAGGTCCAAGAAACATGATCATGATCACCAACCGCAAGCCACAAAAGCCACCTCTAACTAAATCCCATCATTGTCGCAATATTCATCCTAACCCGCGGTGCCGCTGTTACCCCCTTTCACCTTTACTCCTACCAACCCTGTACCCATCCCCCCACCTCCGGTATACAACCTTCCGCAACCGAAGGAAATTTGCATGAATGACTTCGATTTAATAAGAAAATTGGTTAAGAAAAGAACACAACAATGAAGCTAAAAAAAAAAAACGTTCGCTTCGCTTCACCCAACGCTATCGTCCCACTCTCTATTTTTTGCTGCTGCTGCTGAAGCTGTGTACCACCGATCTCTTTAAATGCCACATTCACTACACGAGCGCAAACACACACACACATACAGACTCGCTAGAGCGAGCATAAATTGCTCTGGCCGTCCTCACCACCACCCCGATCATCCCTTCCAGCATGACCCAACCCGCGGCGAAGGGAAGTCTAAGCACAACAATAGTGCGCCGCACAGTAGAAGGGCCAACGTGGTGTAAGTCATAATTTCACAACCCCGACACACAACACAGCGGCTGCGGCACACACAACACCGGAGCATGGTAAGAGAAGTCAACACAACGGCAGCAGCAACAAAAACAGCACAGCATGGAGCACGGACGGAACGTTGCTTCCCTCTCACTTGGCCACCCGACCTCGCAACCACGTCGTTTCCCGCCCCGGACTTGCTTGTGGACAATCTCTTTTTTTCCAGTATCTTCTGCAAAGCCGCAGCATAAACCGTGGAGACGAGCTGGAGTGAAGGAGTTGGATGATTACTCGCAGAAAAATACCACAGCACGAAATGGCACACACAACTCCCAGCAACTGCAGGGTGAGGATAGCGAGCGGATAACCCCAAGATCACAAAAATCCCCACACAAAAAGAAAACATTCATTAACAAACAGCCACGTTCAATAGAATGTGGAGTGTTGAAGCTGTTCAAGCTTAAAACGGCACGCGTATCATCCACTAGCGCGTTGCTGATACACTTTTGACTCACGACACGGATGTTTCGCCCTTAAGAAAAGCACTGCTCCCTTATCATGCGCTTCTATTCCTGCCGCTGTTCACTGGTCGCTGATGAACGAAACTTCCAACAATTAAAACAGCAAAAAAAAAACTCCTCAAACTTAACTGAACCTTACTACTGAACTCCGCGGTTCGACTCTCGACAACGAACGAACGGGAACGCAACTTGCGAAGAGTGCGCGCGCGTGTGCGATCGCGAGATGTTTGAAGTGCCACGAATACGGAACCCATCCCCATCGTCATCTCTGTCCTACCCCGTTGTGTGAGTGTTGGAGGTATCGTCGCAGGCTCTCGCGACGTATTCGAGGGGGGGAGGCTTCCGTTAAAAAACGACGGTGACGCGTCGTCAATTGCCACACACACACTCTGTTAGCGGGCTCTCGATCGACTAATTCTGCTCTCTTGCCACTAGCCAGAGCTCACTGCCAGCCCTTCATCGGACACCGGAGAGCAGAGCAGAGGTTTACTTCTAATGATCCGGCGCGCATATCCAGCCCCAGCATCTCACGATCATCTTGTGCCCCGTTTTGTTATTATCGATTGATCGTGATTGAGGGGAACACACGCGCGCGGTTTTTTCTTCCTGCTCCTTTTGAGGCGACAACAAAAATCAACCCCGCTTCAAACACTGGAAAATCCAAAGCGAATCATCAGTCGTGCTTAATGTAAACACACATCTTTGAACCATCACGATCGTGGCACGTACGAGCGGGGTACCCCCGTGTGGTGGAAGGCAGCAGCCGAAGCAGCACCCAAATGCTTTTCTGCTTCGACATCTGGATAAACATCCGTGTGTTTCCACACCTCATTATTTGTCGTCGCGAAAAGAAAAAACAGACCGGAAAAGCAAGAAAACATCACTGAACAACCAAATTTACTCAGCATCAATGACAGTGCAAAGGAGGTTGCATGCTGCCGCTGCGGTGAATTTGATAGATTCTGAGTCAACAAATAGTGCTTGTCGTTCGAAAGATCGCCCAAGAAGAATGTCTCAAGTGACAACTGTACCAATAGAAGAAATGGTATAGATTTTTATTGCGTACTTAGCGGGAAATTTTTGCGCTGGCTTAATGTGCTTGTGCCATGGTCTTCGGACTATCAGACCGAAGGGTCGCGGTTCAAATCCTATCTAGACAACCAACACTATGACGCCATCGAGTAATTTTACCACGTAGCCGGGGATAGTCAGTCCTTGCTACGGGGGATTGGGCCCGGATGGCATTTTGGTCCGGTCCGTTCGTGTGAAGACCGGTGCCGCTAATGTCAGGGGAGTTACTCTCACAATATTAATTCATGAATCTTTGGAATAGTAATTCAGATTTCATACATTCATTTCTAAGATTCATTTTAACTCAACAATTTGTTTCAGATTTACCCTGATCGAGTATTTACTATATTGGTGCATATAAGCAAGAAATGTCTGAAAATGATGTAAAAAATATTAGGCGCGCAAAGTTTAATACGAAATTCCCCAACTTGATCGTACCACGATACGAATCTTCGCTAGTCTTCAGTGAATCTTTTGCAGTCAAAACAGAATCGACAAGGGTAAAACGATTTGTTTAGCTGTCAAAAGGGATTACAAGTCAACGGTTCGTATTGTCATCCAAGGCTGGATAATCATCTCTGCTCGAATACACCAAACCATTGAGAAAAGGTTGCAACAAAAACAAAAGGTTGGTCGTAACAACATGCCTGACGGACTAATTCATCAATTAGAGCATACCCTTAACGAACGCTTTCCAATCGAATAGCTATCCAATCAACCAAAGCATTGTGACGCAATAAGGTCTAAATAGTATTTGATTTTCTTTAAGCCTCGTCTATTTTTGAATGGCATTGCATAACTACTCCCAAACATTATGGAAAACTGTTTCAGAGCCTTTTTCCTCCAGAATCAACGCAGTATTCTCCAGATTTCTTCCACCAAGAAAAAGAGGAATATTCTCCCAGTTAGGTGTCAATATTTCGGAACAAAACCAGGGAAACAAACTGCCACATGCCACATATTTGAAATTACTCAGTCTGCCACATCAGAGTCGCCACCACCAACAAAGGCAGAGTCGAAGATAAAACCATACCCTGCAACACAGAGCCAACTACCACAACAACCACCAACAGCAAAAAAAAAACAGCCAACTGTATAATCACAAACTTTGCATGTGTGTTTTGTTTTTCCTCCGTTTTTCGTTCGTTTTTTTTTGTATTCTTCTCTTGCGTTGCATCTGTTTGTCTGCGATGTTTTCCTTCACTGTGTCGTATTCTACCGCCTCCTGCAGCAGACACATATCTCTATGCTTCACCCTCAAAACGATGGGTCTTTTATTCCTTGGGCGTTCTTCTTATCTTTAAAGCACTCCGCAACTTCTTGGCTTTTCCCGCTTTTCCGGCTCGTGACATCGTTTCCCCCTTTTTGTTGCGTTTCCGGCCACTTTTGCCTCTTTCTCTTTCCGTGTAAACACACACACACACAGTGAGATTTCAGCCACAACACTGGGTTGGAAATATGGATCTGCTTTCACATCTTGCCATGTAAGCAGCGAGCGAGAAAGAGCTCCGCATGTGTGCGTGTAGTGGAGATGCACTTGTGTACATGCAACGTTATTACCGAAAGGAAAGGAGGGGGCCACCAGTACCAGAGGGGGGGGTGTAAATGGGGTGAGGGTACTACTCTTCAAGAGGGAAAACTTCATTTTCAACCACTCTTGCCGTCGTCAGGCTGCTGGTGATGAGGGAAAACTCGCCGTTGTTACCGCTCTCATCTCCCAAAATGTTGTTTGGGGGTCCCACTTGAAAGGCGAGCAAAAAAGAAAAACAAAACAACGCACACCAATACAACCCCGAGAGGTCAACTTCCTTACAAGTGTGCAGTGCAATAGAATGAAGCGAGCGTGAAGAAGAAAAATGGCAAAACCCAAAGCCGACGGGGGACACCAACAAAAATCTCCCCCCCCCCCCATTTGCTCAAAAACATTCAACAAAACTGCTGCTGCCATCGCTTTTCCACGTCTCCAAGTCTATCTCTCTCTCTCTTTCTCTCTGCGGGGTGGTGTGTGCGTGTGTCTGCAATTTTTTTTCTTTCTTATTATTTCACGGGGGAATGCACTCAACCACGAACGTCACTTTTGGGGGTGGACGGGGTGAGGGTGGAGGGGGGAGGGGTGGTTTGCAGGAAGAAGAAGGGGAAGAATATGTATTTATGCACAGCCAATGCCAATGCTGTACAGCGAAAACGAAAGTTCGAAGCGCATTCGATCGATGCCCCCCTTACCCCCATACTCCTCCCCCATCACCCACCATCTACCCCCCGTCCAGCAGTTCCATTTGGACCGATATACACCTAGTGGTCTACATTCCAAAACAGACAGCCCCCCCCCCCCCCACTGCGCTCCCATTCCCTTTCCCCCTCACGGCCACTGGTCCCGCGACCCCGTACACCCCGGTATATCGGTTTTCGACGGAGCTAAACCTCCAAAGCACAATAATTGTTGCAATTATCCATCGGCCTCTTTGGGCCGCTTGTTTTCTTGTGCGCGCTCTGTCGGCGTTGGGATGGGATGGTACCGAAAACAACATGCAGTGCGCAGTGGGGGATGAACGTGGATGAGAGGTTTGTGGCACAGTGGAGGATCGATGGTTCTTCTCTTCTCGTTGGCGAATGCAATATTCCACACAGATATATTCCACTGCTAGACCACCACCAACCGTACACCAACGGGGCGGACAAACAAACTTTCAGCGTGGAATGATAATCACTGCAGCTCAACGGAACTGGCGCTGCACTGGTTGTTTAAGAAGCTTTTTTGGGGGCAGCACGGCGGAGCGAGGTTTGGGGCAGGTGTGTCTTAAAGATCGGCGAACGATCAACGGGGGGAAAAACAGACAGAAACGAGGCCAATCTTCACCGCATAACCACACACACACACAACATAACGCAACTCACTGGAACAGTACAGATTTTGATTGTATTTTTCCGTTTGTTTTTTTTTGGTCTGGTTTTGTCTCGCACTCGCGGCAAACACTGGCTCCCCGTGTGTCTTGTGTGTTCACTGGGCACTCGGGATGCAGCAAGATGCACAACAAGTGCAACGCACTTGTGCCGTGAGATGACACCTTCCTTTTTCCACCCTTTTCCCCCCGGAAAACGGGAGAAGGGCACCATCGAACTTACACGCACGCACCGTGTTTTTTCCCTTCTCACACTTTTGCCTTACGGAAGCAAAGATTTAAGACGCACTTGCTTTATTTTTTTTTGATGTGCGGGATGATGTACAACAAATTTTCACTCGTACTCCGTTTTTCACGTTCCAGAGTGTAGGGCACAACAAAAAGGGCGTCGAAACTCACTCCACAAAAAAAAAACCCTCCCCAAAAAACTTGGGTGGCCTGTTGTGTACACGCGCTACTGTGTTGCACGGAAGGCGTAAAACCAGCTCGACTACAAGCGCTCGGAACGGTTGGGCCCCGTTTGTGCCACGACGCCAGGCGCTCGACAAAGGGAACACATCACACAGTGGTGCACAATCGGCGGAAGCTAATTTCTCTCGCTCTCTCTCTCTCTCTCTCGCTCTCCACGCACACTTCGCTCAGCGTGGCGGCCGCCAGCTCAACACACTTAGGGAACGGTACGATCAGTTGGGTCTGTGTCGCGACGACCCACTATGCTCTCGCGTGCGCCTGCGTCCGCTCGCGACGCCGCGACCTACTGGGGTTGGGGAAGGGAAAGGAGTGGGTTTGGTGGGGAGGGGGGGAGGTTGGTCCGATCGCGCATCGCGCGAACGGCATCTCCAACGCATACTACCCCAGGGGCAACCGGATTCCACACGAATAAAGGGGAACCACTAGCTGGTGCTGGTAGTGGTCGCCGTCTAAAAGCCCCCCCCTTTCAATACCAATTGGGCCGTTTGTGGTAGTAATAATGGAGCATCATCATCAACTCTATACCAGCACACAGGAAAAAAAAGCGCGTTATTTGCGGTGCGACACAATCCTCATTCCGTCGCGAGAATGATGATGACGATGCTCGGTAATGATTGCGGATGTACTACACACTGGGCACCACACAACCACAACTACTACTATAAACTAATTTGGTGTTTTTTCCCCCCCGCTCTTCTTCTGTTTAAAGATGGCTCTTTTCGGGGTTGATGTTGATGGTGTTATGTTGCCTCTATATAACCTCTTTCTTTTATAACAAAAAAAAACATCAAAACAACACAATAAACACACAATTTCTGCGGGTACGGGAACGCACACGCGTTTCGCTCGTGTGTGTTTCGCCGTGCGCACGTCACTCGCAACTGGTGCGCCTGCCGCTTGAAGCCGCATTCCCCACGCAGCGCTGACCGTTTCTGGCCACTTTCCAGTCAACCCTCACCATAAACAAATGCGTGCCGCCCCGTGTAGCCCTGTGCGACGGCGACCATTGGGAGAGAAAGTGAGTTGTGGATGGGAGAAAACGTGATCTCACCCGGGTGAGATGTATCTCACCACGGATGAGAATGGGAGTGATTCGTCACGGGCAGTGAATGTGGGCAAAACGCGGGTTGAAGGGGGGGGGTTGGAACAAACCGAAGATTATGCCACGACAGCTACGTGCAGCAGCACCACACACAGAAATTGCCGAAACGCAACGGTGAATGGCGTTCAGCGATGCATACAATCGAGCAACATGTGAGAGAGCCGCACATAAACCGGGGAATATGGGAGCGAACAGTTTTCCAACGGGGAAAAAAAAGTGAGAAAGAGAATTTTTCAACACACAAACACACACACACTTACAGATGCGGAGATCAATTTTATGCTCGCCAAAGAATGTTATGCTCACTTTCTAAGGGCTGTGTGCGTGTGTGTGTGTGCATTTGGTGCGCACGCACACAACCGCACCAAAAGTGACTTATGTGGCGGACTTATCTGTGTGTGTTGCATGTGGTGGTGCCGGATCTTCGCCGCAGGAATTGATCGTCTTGGTATGCGGCGAGTCACATTCTCCAGCAATTCAGTCACCCCTGCCTGCAAGTGTGACACGTTTGCTTTTGGTCGAAAGACGATCACCCATCTCGCTCCTTCATCCGTTGCATACTTTCATCATCATCATCATCAACCATGCGTTAGTTGAAGCAACAAACTACGGGGCCAGTCATGTTAGGGGTGTTATGTTTAGAAAATGTTTCTTCAACCATCACCACCAGAAGGAATGAAGGAAGGAAAGCAAACGCAAAACAGATCTTCCTGCTGACAAATGGGATCCATAATTCGCTCGAACAAAGCTTTCGGGAACAATTAAGCAAATCATTATCGCGAACTGTACAAGGGGATTGGGTTTCGCCATACTTGGCGAGGCGTTTTGGTGAGCTTTCTTTGGGCGTCGTGGCTGTTTTATGCTGCCACTACTGCCACCGAACTCTCGTCCTCCATGGGAGCAGCATTATAATTGACTCGAACTCAATTAGACGGAATAATCGCTCCAGCCGGCAGAACGGTAACACACACGCGGAAGAAGGTCGCCGTTGTGCTCTGTAAGAGCTAGAACGGTGTGATCGTATACCGCACGTCATATGCCTGTGTGTGTGTGTGTGTGTGTGTGTTTGTGAATGCATGTTGCAACAGTGCATGATGTCAGCTTGTGTCTCGAAACTCTCTGCTCCCTGCTGCATTCCAGTGCAATGAATCGACTGTACCGATACAATACGAGCAGCTCGGCGACCCAACTTTCCTCCATCGAAACCTCCCTTTTCCCCTGAGCTCTCTGCCGGCAAACTATCCGTCTCCCTCCGCTATAACGCTCTGCGTGTGCGTGTGTATTAAACCCGAGAGACCAAGAACTGACACCCCCTTCTTCCCCCCCCCCTCCCCCCTCCCCTCCCAGCTGTAGATGGTGGGGACATTCTGAAGAGGGATGACACCATCTTTAAAGAGTTCAATCGACAACGAAGACTGCATGTGCAACCACTTGTGCAATCGGAGCGCGAACAACCACAAACCAGATTCCAACCATCATGTACTCCCTCCCCCTTCCGTCACCTAGCCGGTCGCGCTAGTTGCCTTGCCTCAAAAGCGAGCCGTAACAAAGACCAATTGACCAGTACCGAACCGAACAGATCCGGAACACGGAACACCGTCTACACACGCAGAGATGTACACACAAATGCAGTAAATCAAGCAAGCAAGTTCGCTATCTCGCTTTAGCTACCCAGGCCATTTCGGACATCCAGCCACTTGCATCCTCGGCCCGGGTCTCTCCCACCCAAAATGCTCCCAGCTTTCCAGAGCAAACAGATGAAATACACTGTTGTATCGCTGGCTGCAGTTGCAGTGCTCCCCTGCAACAAACCCATTTCGCTGCCCAAGACGAAAATCCCCCCACCGGGCGCGGCAGGCCCTTCACAACGGGATGGAGACCACGAGTAGCGAAACTCCACCCCAAAAAACTCCGCTTGCCAGCACTTGCCACCACATACAGTCGTTTTCAAAGCTATAGAGCTACTCCAATGTTTATTTCTCGTCAGGATAAGATCGATGGAAACAATGATATCGGGTGTTAGATACGTTCACTATTTTAGGTTATGATTTGAAAGAATTTGAAGTAACTCTCAGGTACTCCATTTCAGATCTCTGTTTGGAATTCTTCATACTATATGCGACTTTAGTGACAGTGATGCGGCAGTTAACGCGATCAATTCTTTAGGATAGACAAAAAAATATTCAGGAGCCTCGGTTTGTATGTTTGAAAAGACGAGCTCGAGCATCCTTGATGTTCTTCGACATAAACAAGACCAAATTTAACACGACGTATTTTTACATCTCTCTCCTAGCCTCTAGTCTTTGAAACCACTACGGAAATGAACACTACATGTTCCAGCAGGAATTTGGTCCAAAACCCGATTTCCGAACGATTTTACCGACGTTTTGACCGACACAGGTTTGTGGACTCCCAGCGACTCCCGAATTCGAATCCAAACGCCTTTTTATTTGGTTCTGTGTGATGTCGATTCTCAACGAATGCAATGACATCGATTAGGACCAGTTCAAGATGGCTCAATTCGCAATTCTCGGAAAAAATTGCCATGCAAGTCGCCTTGTCGGATTGCTTCTGGATCGAACAACATGTGAAGCTCTTGAAGTAATACGAAGTGCGGGTTTTTTTCCTAAGGATATGTTGTCAACGATCTATACAAAAATAGCTTCGCCATAAACCATGTTGTATGTTTGGACGTTTGGAGACTTTAGATACTAACTACAGTCGAGTCTGCTTAAAGTAGTAACTCTGAAAGATAGCAAGTCTCTCTAAGATGAATATTGTTGGCAGTTCCTTCAATTTGAATACATTTTATGTCTGTCAAAGCTGCAAAGTCTCCCTAACATCACTTTCTGTAAGCTGCACTATATGTTTGTACACTAATGTCTCTCAAAGGTAGCCGTGTTTTGGTGTTTTTCAATGACAGCTCGTGATGGTTGCGTTTCCAGAGCATGGTTGAAGACTTTTGGCATACATTAATTGTATACTATTCTATTGTGTTTCCCTTTTTCCTTTTCCTTATAAAGCAATAAATGTTAGATTAATTGCAGAACAGTTCATTAATGCAGGTTAGTTTGATACAAAATATTCAATTTACCGAATCTCCCTTAATGAACATATCAAATTTTCTGGAAATCTGAATTGTTCTATAGTTTTGAAAAGCACTGTACGTCCACAACGGTTCCAGAACAGGAAGCCTAGACGTCGAATGCCACACAAAACGATGCACCGTACGTATCTGGTCGGTTTACGCGAGCGGAATGCCTTCCGAACCGATCCCAGTCGCGAAGACACTTGTGAGACGACAGCAGCAGGGGAGTGGACGCCGTTGCCCGTGGGGGTGGGGGGGGGTTAGTTACTTCCAGTTTTGTAATGTGCAGTGCTGCAGTGAAAACTTTTATTATCACCAAACAACTGTCTGTAATGGATATCCCGCCGCCATTACTAACACCACCGGAATAAAAGCTGGTGACTAACACACGCCCGCTCACTGGATGCTTCAAAATGGAAAATGGGAGCATAAACCCGGGGAGAACCTTAATGCCGAGGTCTTTGGGCACATTAAAACCCCTCGACGAACTTGCCCGCCCCCGGACACACTTACCATCCCCACCCGCATTGGTAACGGCTATAAAATGCACCTTTTACTGTGCAATTGTAATGGCACCTCTACCGGGGGCTAACCAAAGAACCGGAAATGCTACGAACGCTTGCCACTTATTTGCACCAACAGAATCAACAGTGGAAAAGTGCATCGTCTTTCCACGGGTTTGCTGAGCAAAACACTGCACACCCTCCGCCCATAGAAATATATTGTCAACGTCCTTGAAAAAGCGTGGAAACAATGTTGTTTGTGCAAAACCGAACGCTCTGCCGTCGCGAAGGCGGGTGGGCCGAAGTAACAAGCACCAAAGAGGTGAAGAAGGTGAGGAGTTTTATGACATTCCGACATCCCCACCAAAACACCATCTTCTACCCCTAAACCACCCCACCGGACGCGAGTAACGTTATCGAAAGCAAACAAAACATACATTATTGAGGTACGGAAAATGAGGTTAAGCAGGACTCATATGCCCTCCCCTGCCGGTCCCTCCTTACTGCGGCTCAGTTTAATAATTCCTGCCCAAAATCTGCCCCCATTCATCGGAATTTTTGCGGTGGGGGGAAAAAAAGCTTGACTTCATTTTCGGGTCATCTCGCGTGCGACATGATTCGAATTTGTTCAGCATCCAGTTTTATGTTTCCCACTACCATTGTCCTCCATCCGTTTGCTGTTTGCATGCTGACAGCATAAAAGGGAGCAACATACGAGCGCAAAAGTGCTGCTCGTCAACGACCGGCAACTGCTCCTTCCTGCTGTGGCGGTGTGTAGATTGGTCGTCAGCTTCGTCGTCACACACAAGTAGTGCATCTCGCGCGTAACTACGCCACCGACCAACTCCAATACAACAAACGGTTTGTACATGTGGATCGTTTTTTGTAAAATTTGGACCAAAGTCCAAGCTCCCGGGAGCGAATATATGCTGATGGTACACCACTTCAGTTTTAGTACACTCGGCATTCGCTCTTCAGCGCCGAGATGGTGCTCTGCTTGCCTCATCATCCACCCAGCCCTGCCGAAGAGACACCGGCACAAACTGCAAACGCCCTACGTAAAGGAGCAAACGGATCGGACAGAAGGATGCATTAAAGAATCACTAACGAAGTGTACCGACCTTAAGTCCCTCGTGACAGAGTGGTCCTTTCCTTGCGACCGTGCTGCCCCGGTGGATGAAGGCAACGTCTTAACTTTTGCTGCATGTTCCCTACATGTGTAGCGCTGTTTTAGACGACAAGCACGAAACGCTCGTTCAACCTTATGTGCCGTGGTGTTGGTTCGCCGTTCATCACGATAGCACACTCATATTTCACTCGCCGCGTGTTGCATACGGGGAAAACGGATGTCAAACTGCATGTTACCATGCAGCAGCGGGCCTTGTAACGGACGGGGAAGCATATGTGGTGCTATCGAACGGAGACGTCTTCCTTCGGCTAACGACTAACATTCAATCTTATCGGTGCAACTAGGGTTGGGCCGTGAGTTCGTTCCACTTTTGCATGTACATTTAAAGCATATTCATCACACATTGCTAGCTGATTTGTATGAAGCTTTGGACATTTTCTTGACAGGGGGCAGAATCAGGTGCTTGTGGTACAATCTTAAAGAACACCAAACACCGTTCCTGTGCACATCAATTGCGTATGGCACTGCTGCCCATGAACACCACCCAACATCCTTCAGCGATGACAACCTATCGTTAATGCAGTCGGTGACAACATTTAGCATGTGAATCTCTTGCCGCAGCAGCAGAAGGAAACTGAGAACCGAGCATCTCTTTCGGAACCTTACCGCTGAAAGTTCGTGACGTGGAAACTTAATATTTTGATGGGTTTAGGTGCCTTCCGCTGTGCTATAGCTGCTGACGTCCTGCTTTCCTGCATCTTCCTGGTGTTGGCTGTCTATTAGTCTTGCTCCATTTTCTCACTGTGCAGCTTCTTCCATGTTATATCAACTCGCCTCATTTTATTAAGAAGAAAATCGATCCCCTCGCAGAAAGCTCATCATTATATTCCGGTATCGATATAAGTTAAGGACGATCTATATTTCCCTACACAGAGCATCTATCTATGAGCTCTATAAATAATCGAGTAACGCTAGCATGGTTAGGGCATTCCGGTAGTTTAGTGCTAGTTCCACCACGGTCTCCACAAGAATTTTCCCACGCACGCAGAATTTCCCTATTCCACGACATTAAAACAAAGTCAATGGAAATCGGAAGACGTCATTATGGTGTTTGACGAACTTTTGTAGAGTAAAGTTAAAAACATGAAGAAGCACGTCCAGTGTTTTAAAGCAATATGAATATTTCATACCAATGAGTTTGAAACAATATTGATATTCAGAGATACCTATCATTCACGCATCTCGGTCTAAAACTACATCGTCAATTTTAATACCAAAGTACCATCTTCTCATCCTAATCTTCCTCTATCTGGGACGGTCCGATAGTTTAATTGACAGCAGCGGTGGTCTTCACACGACAGTACTTGGTAAAATTAATCCCGTAAGCAAGAAATGAGATGGCCTGGTGGAGTATTGGAAATGACACCGGTATTCACACGACAGAACTGGTGTAAAATCCCGTCTGGACCAATTGCCCGAACGTAGGACTGACTATATCCAGCTACGGATAAAACTATGAATTGAAAAATAGCCAGAAATTGCAGGAGTTTTGAGGGTTGTTGAGCTGATATAGTAGAAGAAGCGAGAAATGGCAGGCATGATCTAGTAGTAGATCTTCTTTACACCAAGAAGACCCCATCGTTAGATTTTATAATCGGACCTCTAAAGTCGTCGATCGAATCACATCAGAATCTGGTCCTAAATAGCCATAATTTGGTGGTATACGATGATGTTGTGACTTGGGGTAGTTTAAGATATCATAAAGGACTTAGTAAGGCTGATCAAACAATTCATTAGAATTTGGTAGACTGGTACAACTGATAGATCAAATCATAGAAATCTTACAGAAACAGGCCTGAAGTGGTAATGAGATACCAGATACTGCCAGACCAGTAATGAGATAATGTGGGGTGGCCATTTAATTGGAACCTAAAGTTGGGAGGCGAAGAGGCTGGAGAGCTACCTAATATTATGTCAAATAGTCTTCCAATTAGTATAGTTAATAATAATATTGGGTTGATGGGTGTTAATAATAAATGAATCTAAAGATTAACCAATCATCCAAAATTTATGACTTCTCCTCCTTTAAGAATCGATTTCTGATTCGAATGACTCTTAACTAAAGGTTATTATGAATGACTCCTCTTTAAAAGATTTCTTAAGCACTACTTCTTTATCCGCACAACAAAACCTCAAGAGGCCTGCCATTACAGGCTTTCTGTGACATTATTTATCAGTAGCTGGATAGTCAAGTCCTGCGCATGGGAGATTGGTCCGGATGAGATTTTGGTCCGGCCCGTTCGTGTGAAGACCGGCACCACTACCATCATGCCACCAGGCCGCCCCAATAATATGATAGTTAGAGCCTGATAAAAATAAACAAACAAAAAACTGCCCTTTCAGCGCAAACCACAAACATATGCATATTTGCAAACATAAATGCAAAAGTCTGTTAAGAAATGGGCAATTTTGGGTCCAATTTTGTTGGCATCATGGTTGTACAGTCAGAAGTCTTTGGACGCAAAGGTAATGAGACAACCGTCTTGTTGGTTTCGCTAGTTAGTCAACCTTCTGCCGACGCCACGGGAACGTTAACCTTCCCTGCTGCTCATCAAACTAACAATAAATACATTTTTTATGAGCTTCTTCCTGTCCTGCTGAAACTGCACAGTGCTGCACATTTACAACTCACGTGCATATGCACCTCTCGCGATCGCTTTCCTTACGCCACTTCTTGTACGGCAGTAAAAAAACAAAACGATGTTTTATTTCCGCAAAAATGATACCCAGTGTGCGAAAAAGAAAAGAACACAAACCATTATGATTCTGGCCCCGCAGGTCCACCGCGAAGGTGGAAACTGTTCTGGGGGTTCTGCACCATTCCAGCTTTATGTCCCAGGCAACGCAACGCTGAGGCTGCATTCGAAAACGCCGCTGGGCACACCATCTCCCGCCCGGGACGTTTTATGTTGTCTGGCGGCGTGCATAATATGTCCTACATACACACAGCCTCAAACCCATTATACGCCGAATCCCTTCTCGCCGAAACGGGAAGCAACCAACCGCCTTCTGGTCCTGTGAGCCCGTTGAACGGACGAACAAGGATCGTCGCTCTTTTGCACGGGAAAACGGGGGCACATATCAAGCTAGGAGGAAAACCCTTTCGCAAAAGTGAGCTTTTCAGCGTTAACAGCATGGCATGGCGTCGTCGCAAGCCAAGAATGCGTCGCGTCTGCGGCCACACACAACTCTAACGTACGATTTATGGCCCATAAAAGACATGGCCGGGCGCATATTCTATCCGACGAGGAAGTCGAGTGGCAGATTATCGTTCCCTCTTTAGCCATGCGCTCGCACCGTCCCGCATTTCCGACCATGGAATTATATTCATCCGGATGGCTTTTTGTGTGTGTGTGTTGTGTGTCCGCGTCCGGCCTACCGCAAACCGGGTATATTGCAACAAGTTGCCCCGTATCTTAATTTGAACGGGACCGTGAAGCCCGCCGTTCAGCTTCGCACCGTTGATGAAGAGCAAATGCGGCATTTTATGCTTGTTTTTTCTTGTGCTCACCGTGTACCGCTTTTCGGGTTCTCGGATACAACGATTTTATTACGAACAGATTTATTGCAACTGCTTATGGAGTGGCTGTGAATGCCGAATGAACCTCAACTTCGGTTCGGTCCCCTTCATCCAACTTCCCGGCAGTGCGATGTACATTTTATTGAGCGAATTAAAATCTCTTTCAATTTCCCGCTGGGAATTCTGCCGTCTTCTCGGGGTTATTTTCTTCGAGCTGCTATCACATCGATCAGCAATTGCATTACTGATTTGATGTACGGTCGTGTCGGCAGCAATCGGCTGCGATGATCACCCGCGTGTTCGAACGATTTGAATAGGATCCGAAGGTCAAATTCATTACCAGGCTTTAGTTCAACAAATTAAGCTCTCGTCTTTGTCGTGTGTGCCCGCCTGCTGCTAGGCAACTTCTTCGTTGACCCGATCGCTCACATCTCGCATCGATATGCGTCGACGGCAGCAATCGGTCCTTCCTCGTTCCGGGTTCCTTTCCCTCCGTTAGGGAGCAGTGGTAGTTGGTATCCAGTGTGACCATTTCACTCCGCGAGGTTTCGATATCCGAGCTCCGGTTATTTCCACGTCTAAAGGGCCAATTTATCAGCTCATCGCGTTACACGCCGCACGATAAAGCCTCGCTCACGATGCGGCTAGCGGGTATCCGGTATTGGATCGTTTACGGGGGGTATGGGACATGCTTCAACACCCCGGAGTGTGTCTGTGTAAATGGTAATGTTGGAAATTCCCAATTGATTTCCAGCTCCGTGCTGAGACACACACACACACATACTGCCTGTCTGTGTTGCCGAGTGCCGTGACAGGCTTATCGCAGGTATCGGAGAGTAAACATATTGCACATATCCTGTGTATGAATGACGCAGTATAGACACATTCAGGGTCATGTGTAAACTGGACCAGCGTCTCGCCACCGTATGCTAAACGGCTCTTGACACTGCGTTACCGACGGACGGACCAGAAATCGATCGCAATTCGTATTGATAGTATGCAAGCAACGTAAGAAGTAAGAAAAAAACAGCACAATCACAAAGGCAGCATAAACATTACCTTCCACGATTTGTCGTGCCCGGAGACGGCAATCATCGATGTGGCGCACATTTACATCGTTCGGTTGAATCACGTACACCACACGGACGCACATACAGCTCCACACTTCCGAGAGCAAATATGATTCCAAATTCAATGCAAACAGTCGATGAAGAAACGGACCAAGTGGTTCGCACCAGCAGCAGTACAGATTTGCAAACGTTGGCATATGCGTTTTGTTACATCACTTTGTTTTCTTCCCCTCTTCGGTCTCCCTCTTTTGCATGAACATATTCCAACCTACCCCGGGGCATAATTTCCTCCAACAGCAGGATCCTTACGGCGCCTGGAAAATAATGGATTAAATTCTACCCTAACCTTCGCCAAGTGACCGGGGCGAATCATTGCATTGTACTGGCTCATCGGCGCACGACGAACGTCCGGACGGCTCGCGATCCGCGACCGTGCTGGGCGACTCGTGGACATTCACTCGGAGTGACTACTGTCGGGCATCATTATCCGCGATACGCGCCCACACCGATGTGGGTGGTTGCAAGAATTAGCACGGGGTCGACGAACGGCGAAGACCAACACGGACCCGATTTGAAAATCAAATTTATCACCTTTCTGCGCCCCATCAACGGCAACCGGCTGCTGTTAATGCCAGGAACTTGTCTGGACTTTGCCGACGTTACTGACGGCGACCTGTTCGCATAATTTCCTTTCCATTCGGGGGTTTTCTCTCTCTCTCGCTTTCGCGCAACCAATCTGATCCGTTGGGAACAGATTTTAATTTAAGCTATAATTTTTCTCACAATGTCAAGCTTTTACCACTCAAGCGGACTCGAGCTGTTGTCTCCATTCTACAGTGAAGAGTACGAAACTCTAGCAACATGAATTCTGTTCGAGTAGTGAGTCCATTGAGACTACCCTTAGTTTTCAACACCGTCGCCTTTGTTTGGGGCTCAGAAATCAAGCCACCCATCGCCAGATGTCCAGTGAACATTCTACCAGCAAATCTGTTAAAATTCAAAACCTCAAAACATTAACGTTTGATCCTGCCGGATTAGAGAAGGCGCAACCATTAATAATCGCTTATCCTCACCCCACCTCACCCCAAAAAAAACCCGACCGACCGACAGGGAAGGTGTATTTTTGTGTGCTGTTAGATTGACGCAAATTGTCACCACATTTCACCTTTTTTATGATTTTTCTTTTAACATTCGGTCGCACCACCAGCCAATGGTGGGGGCGGGTTTTTTATCGCTTTTAATGGGCGCGCACGCGGAAAGTAAACTTTACTTTCTGCCGGCAAAGGGAAAACATAAAACAATTAACGCTCTCGCGATGCGTTGGTGGTTTCCTGCCAGTGGCACCTGTGGCAGCTTGCCATAAAAAATGGAACGTCACGAATCATCAAAGCATCGTATTATCAGCCACGAACGATTTGGTAAAAGATATCGCATTCTCCGGGGGCGTTGTGCCTGATGTTGCCTTGTGTTTAGCGATATAATTGAAATGGCGTCCACGCTTAACCCCCGATAGGTTGGGGTGCAAGTACTTGCATTCAATATGCGCGCCACAAGCGTTTATTGTCAAACCCCCAACAAATTCCATCGATATTTCGGCAACGAAAGCCCTTTCCGTTCCGGTTACAAGCATTACACTCGAAAGTCGATCAATCAGCTATCGGGATTGCATATTAATTTCTACCTAAAATAGCGAATCAAACAGTAACACAATACGAAGGAAAATGGGAAAAAATCGGGTTCACCTACCTCGTATAGTTTCCCGGTTGCCCGCGATTTGAAACGTGACAGCTACCCCAGGTCGTACGTGAAACAGGACAACGTGCTCCGACGGTGGTGTATGGGCCGGACAGAATGGGCGCGTTTCTAGCTCAAAGCCGGGCCCGAAATGGAACACCGGTTCCACCATTGGCCACCCGGCGGCCGGATTGTGCGTGGTGTGGGTGGCGGTAGACGCTACGACGGCGGCCGCTGCCGCAGCATTCGCCGGCATCCGCTGTCCGGCCGTGGCCGGTATGCCGTTGATCAGCTGATGATGGTGATGGTGATGGATGTGGTGCATCGATTGAATCCGCTGGTGCTGTAGCGTCGGTTGGTTGACCTTGATAGCACCGCTCGTGGCTACCGTACTGGGCGCAAGGGTTAGAATTGGCTGCTGGGATTGGCTGGTGGCCGACGGAACCCCTACGGTGGAACCCGCACCACTACAAACCGTTACCGGCCCCGCACCGGTACTGGTCGTGATGCAACTGTTCAGCGACCCGGTGGCCATGGCGACAGCATTTCGGGCGGTCGGTGCGACTACCGCGATGGCGGCCGATGTAGCCGTTTTCGTTACTACAATACCGCCCGTACCGACACCGACCGGTGGTTCTGTGGCCATCTGTATCTGCACGCGCCGATGTTTCTTCACCGTGCCGATCGGATAGTACGCAGTCGTGGCCGCTGCAGTTGCAGTTAGTGGAGGGGGGAAGCTGAATAATGGTTGCTGCTGTTGCTGCTGTTGCTGCTGCTGCGATTGCTGCTGAAGCTGCGCGGGATGGGCCGGAAGCAGATGGTGAAGGTGTTGATGATGGGGCTGTGCCTGTATCAACACCTGCGCGGTGGACGAACCGCAGGACAGCGCCACCGATGACGGCTGGTGAATGATCTCCTTCGGGCACTGGGGCTTCTGGTGCTGCTGCTGGGAAGCGGTCGATAATAGTGGTGCCTTTACCATCGAAAATCTGGTTTTGCGGATGGCACCTGCTCTGCCGTCACTATCCGTGATTTATTCCGTTCTTTAAAACCACGATCACAAAAGGAGTGGGGAGAAATTTTCGCACGGAAATCACGGTTAGAAGGTGGCGCGCGATAGGGCGATCAGAGGCAATCAAAGTCCGTTTCTAACAGGGATACACTTACTTAAACATACAAACACATACGCACGCGCACAAGCTCACACGGTTTCCCGTACGGTCCAACAGTTACTACAGAGTTCGCGGACGAGAAGCTAACAAAGTGGCACCGTAACGTTGCCGAACGGCCGACCAACCACCAACGAAACGCATTGACGCCTTCCTCCAGCGCGACACCGAGCTTAACTGTGGTTATAGAGCGCGCGCGCGCTCGAATTCATAAACCTTCCTACTGAGGGGACGTATACACCAATGGGGGGCACACAGCCTCTGGGTAGTACGCTCTCGTGCTCTTTCTCTAATTACAGCGCATTTCATCGGGGACACCCGGGGACGGGCGGTACATACCAGATAAATTCATCAATCGGCCACGCCACTAACACTTTGTAACGGCGGACCGGTTGGACGTTCACTGACGTGGCGCTGATGACGCGATTAATTGGTGGCTAGTAGCGGTGAGCTGTTGCTGGTACAACGGACAGGATGCAGACCGAAACACCCAGCAGGACATGCCACCCACGTTTTGACACACGGCGCGGTGATTTGGATCGAGCTTTGTTGGTGATCCTATGAAACATAACACGCACTGCTGTTCGCGATGACGAAAGGATACACGTGGTCAATCATTCTACGACGCCACATCTGTTTAACATTCCTGCTTTCCGACACCCGACACACACGCGCGTTCTCTTTTGGCACCGGATGGAAGGATCACACACCGCGAAAAACGGATCACTTTGTTGCAAATTATTGCGGTCGATATCTTCGTCTAAGCACACACACACACATATACGGCGTGGTATCGTAATTGAGTACCGTCGGGTTGATACTTCAGCTAATGCAAATACTTGTCTCGAGTTGTGTTGTCTGCAAAAAAAAAGAAAGAAACTTCAATTAGTTACACGACCCAACAGGATGATGTAGTACAACTATACTTAGCGCAGCAAAACACACAGATGGTACAAGGCCCATTCAAACAGTTGGTGTGTTTTTGGCACACTAGTCTTCAGTTCCGCTGTTGACTGGCGGGTGTTGTCTGTTATCGCACTTTTATGCGCACAACTTCCCTTACACCATTCACACAAACCCGATCACTCCACACTGCTTTATGATTTATGGGTCTGCTACCATCTTATCAGAACAACAACGTACGACATGCATCAGCTGCCGACGACTTCTCCGACAGGAATCACCAGGATGTGACGTCGGAAAGGTTCTATTTTTGGCCGACATGCAGACATAGACTTCAAGATATTACAACCAAATATGACCCACGCAATCAAAACCGGTGGGGCTTGCATATCGAGAGGCCTTCTCGCGAGTGTTGCTGCTTTCCCCGAGTTCTCCCCGTGAGCTATGACGTGTCGTGGTGATGATGTTTGCGGAACGTGGAGACGTGTTAACCGACACACAACATAATCGCCGATATCGCTTCGATGGCTTCGTTTTCCATCAATGAATTAAGCACACGTCACTACTTGTACACACATGTGCGTCATTGCGGCGGTCAAACGTGTTCTCTCCGGGAAGTGTTTGATTTTTGCGGGATTTCCAAACCTTTTCCTTTTTGCGCTTCTTCGAATCAACGCTGTTTACTTTCCAGAAACATATTGTTGCACATCGCCGGATCAAACTGTGGGTCAAGAAAGGTGGCAGCTTTAGTAGATTGGTTTTTAATTCTGGAATCTATCGTCCGCGGCCAGGCACCAGGCCACATAAACAATTAAACGTGGCTGTGTGTACTGTTCCCATTTTAAAAGCCTCCCTTATCTAATCACAATGACCGCAAAAACAAGCAATCTAAACGGTAGGTCCGAATGTGTGTGTTTTTTTAGGGGAAATACCCTCTGGCATCATTATCTGTCCATTTAATAAATAAACTATTGAGCACACCCGGAGCAAAATTCGTTTAATTCATAAGGGTTAGAGCAAAGGACAATAAAAGGATGTTACGAAATGTAAGAAGAGAGCGAAGGAACAAAATATAATTTATTCCACTAGCTGCGTATGCGATTCCGCTATTTACATATGTAAAGCAGACACATGCCATAGGAGTCAGTGGAGGGTCTAAGGATGATCTACCTTGAAATGTTAACACAGACGATTCTCCCTTAAGGCGAAAAATCTCTGGGAAGTCAATTTCAAGGATGCGTGCGATAATGAATATGCACGCGCGGCGTGTGAGAGAGAGAGGATGTGAGTGAAAAGGGGATTCGAACTCACAACCACCGGGTGGGTAAGAGCTATTTCTCATTCACTCTCTCGCTCTCTCTCATTTAAGTACAACCGATTCGGCTCACAGAGAGACACGAACGGATATATACACAAATACACGAAGCGTAGTGGCGCATCACATTACACCATCCGCTGTGTTACGATTCGGGGCCGCAATAATTGCAATATGAAGCTCACCACCCGGCGTACCAATCCGTTTGTGTGCTATATTTACCATTCTGGGTTAGGATTGAGGCAGCACATGATGCATGAAGAAAACCTACAAATATACAAACAAAATCGCGTACACTCGATACGGTAGGAGAGGAGATTAGTACTTATCCACGGCAAGGTATTAAGCTAATTTTCACCAATCGACATTCCATTTGGGAGTTCAAAATCCCCACGGCTATTACAGGCATTTTTGTACCCATTTATATCATACGCACCACCAACCGCGAAACCGTAGGAGGACCTTTGAGTAAATTTAATACCATTATTTATGTATCCAAATCTATGCCTATGCTCTCTTTCTCTCTCCTTCTCTCGGTGCTTTTTGGGCTCTTTGTCCCGATCGACATCGTTGTTCCTTCCTTGACGGTGGAACGATGATCTGGCGCGGATTTCTGCGACGCTATACGTCGTAATAGCGATAGCATATGGTAACGACACTGATTAATAATCCACACTTGGCCAATGCATTAGGGCTAGTCGAGCAGTTCTTCTGGTAGAGCTTGGATACAGTTTACAAAGAGGAGCAGAAAAACACGAGCAGGCCGGCATTAGCGCACTCAATCACGTTCCTTCCTGCTTTCGCATTCCATGCTCGTTACCGCCACTTAGTGTATTCGGTTCGGTGGAGTTCGGAATGGCACCCCGGAAAGTGTTGGAGAAATTCCGTGTTCCTCGCGAGCTGCAAGCTCCAAACTGTTCATGATTGATTAGGTTCGACCATCTTCAACGGTCCTGTCGCTGATACACTTCGTAACAGTTCATCATCTACTGCAGAGTACAGCCTTGGTAAAACAGAAAAGAAACAAAGCAGCCCCTGATTATCGTCCCTACAAACGAATGCGTTGCGGGTGTATTATATTGCGCATCGAGAACATCGCGATGCATCGAGAAAAACGGAGGGTGCGAAATCAGCTGGACACGAGCATCCCGCCGGCCTCGCGGAACCAGCTGCAACCGCCCTGCGTGTGGGCTGCGCACACTTTCGAATGCCTTGTCTAACAGCCCGTTTCTCCTCCTACGCCATACGCAGCATCACCTTCTTCACCGATTTTTGCTGGGCTCTCCGTGAGAGTTGCAGCCTTGACTCGGCCGCCTTGCACTTTTATGCAATTTATGTAACGCCCATCCACCAACCACCTCACTGGAAGCTGGATGCACCCTGAATGTCCGGTGAAAAAACTACACCATCAGCAACCGGAGGCTGCCATATGTCACGAGCTGCACTTCATCAAAGTGCGTCTTCCAGATGGTGGTTCCATGTATGAACCGGTGTGTGCACATGCACCGGCTGCTGTACAAGCTCTGCCAGCTAACATCCAAAGAATCAAAAAGCACACACAATTCCCACACTACCGTACACATAATCAGTACTCGCCGAAGGACATTTGTGAAACTATGGTAATCTTCACAGCTACTCTCGATTTATAGCAAAATTACGCGCACACACTCACTCACAAGAGGTTCAATTTCTTCTTTCTAAGCAGGCGTTGCGTTGCGTTCAGGTTCCGGAAATTCTTCGAATGACTCACGGTCACATCGGGAACCGCCGCGATATTGTACTGTAGGGACGGGTTTCTACTCGCATAGGCCACACACAACATCTATTTCCGAGATTGGAAAATCTGCTCGGCCCTTATTGCCACGCCAATATTGTCGTTCGCCGCACAGCCGCATAAACACAGTCAAACACATGCGCATCCCTTATCGTCTCCGAGCCGTGGTGCTTGGATCGGTACGGAATTCGCTCTTGCCACAGCCTCTTGCAATACGTTTTTTTATATATCGTTTCATGCTCTCCACACACACACACACGCACACAACTCTGGCACGCAATACTCTTGCGATTTCTCTGGCAGAAAGAAATAAATGCAAATAATTCCGGGAATGCCGCTGCTTTTGACAGATGGATGCTTTTGTTATTACAATTCGCGGAAGGACTTTTACTGACTGGTCCTGCTGGGTGGGGTACGTACGGCCGGGCAGGTGGGAAAGTGCATCTCCATCTGGTAGGACGATGATTAATAGTGGGCTTAAAGTTTGCAACGCTCCATCATGTTCGATTTCGGTTAGTAACCGTCCGATTCTTTGACTACAATATTCCACAAGGGAGACTATTTGATGGAAGACTCTGCGGACATCGAATTGAGGGCAAAGCAGCAAGTTTCCCGGTGGATAATAAAACTTTCCATCCGCAAAAAGATACACTCGCCCATAGATCGGTCGTGAGAAACGCCCTCGCGCACATATGGAACACATGCACATACACTGATACGTTGCGAATTTTCACAGGTGTAGCTCGGCAGGATGCACAACATGCATTCCCGTATCCTTTTTGCCTTCCAATTGCATCACATTATGATGTGCACTCCATTCGAAATGGGACACACCCGGGATATACGCGCAAGGTTGTCATCCATCACCGATTGCAACTTTGCAGTCCGAGTTTTCGCTCACCGCCGTACATACAAATGCCCGGTGCACATATCGTTTTGGCGTCCGCATGCACACCACATCCTGAATTTTCGTTACTCATATTTTCACCGCTTACTTACTTCAATTTACACAATCAACGCTCTACTGCTGGTTGCAAACACGGCCGCTCGACAGCTTGGCCATTTATTTAACACTCACTAAACACACACACGTACAGTTTATACGCCGAAATTTTCACCAATTTCCATCTATTTTTCTCGCATATTTTCTTCCCGACGCGTTTGACGCTCCCAACTAGCGAAATCGACACCGTTTGACATTTGGACTGTGCCTTCACCAGTGTTGCCAAACAGCACAGATATTCAAAATCACCGTACTTTTTCAGCCAATTCGTGTACAACCGATCGGCGAATCGGTGGCATTGTACGCTATTGTTTTAAATAATAAAAATCAAATTTTCTAAGGCCTAACTCAACCAATCTGTCCACAAAAGCAATAAATGTTACAATATAATCGAAATAAAATAACCACACAACGCCGTCGAGCGAGAACGTTGTCCACTGTGAATGTTATTATTTGACCAGTATGAATTATGTTTACATTACCATGTAGAGCGCTTCACACCAGATTGTAAACTCTGCGATATGAGGAATAACAGAATAACAGAACTAATTTAATCATAATTAATTATAAAACAGCACAATTTCAGTTCAATCGTAATCTTTATCCAATGCTTGTTTATTTTTTAAATTATAAATCAAAACTATAGACAATTCTGATAACCTACATTGGAAGTTCGCCTTTCGTGCACGCACCGTTAACGGTTTTTCCGCACATGTTTGACTTTTATTGATTTTGAAAATGTTCTTTTCCAGTGTTTTAATCATCTAGATTACCAGAAAAATTGTCTACGATAACAAGAATAATAATGCAGTAACGTCATATATAAGAGTTCCTTAGTTTGTGAGTTTAATATTCAGTGCCTGAACAGCTCCCTTCGATTCACTACGAGCAACATTTCTATTTCCATCTGAAATCTGAAGCAAGGATATTGCTGACAATCGAATGTTGCCGTTGTTCTGTTGGTGTCCTTGGTAGCCCTACTCGTACCGGGTACTACGGCAATCAAAGGCAAAAGATCCTGTCGCTGTCCAAAGAATTACGATTCCGTTTGTGGAACCGATGGAATAACATACGCAAACGCCTGTTTATTGAAGTGTGAAGCTGATAACGCTCATGGACAAAGGATTAAACTGCCATTAATACTTATCGCTTGTATAGTTCCACCAAAAACCATTAATACTTATCGCTTTGTATAGTTCAATCAGATATCAAGCTATTCAGATCAGATATTTTCAAAACTTATATACACGACTTCCAGCCTATTTTGATACATTTTCCAATAATATTTTTTATAACTTTGCAGTAAATTTCCTTGAATGTTGTCTTCTTCGTTATCGGTACAACTACCTCAGGTGGTCTAGGCCTGCCATTTCTGGCTTTCTACGACTTGACTACGGAGGATTGGTTCAGATGGAATTTTGGACCGGTCTATATTTTTCTTTATACTCAGAAGTTCCCCACTTATCCTAAGACTAAACAATTAATACAAAAAGCATTTACGCGTTTTATGCTCTAAAGAACCTGGGCTATTTGGTCTTGATCCTCGAATAACGATACGGAAATTGTATTCAGCCCGTAAATCTTGTTTAACGCAATTAATGTACTTAGTCTCCCTTAAACCCTTAACCATTACGTCCCATACGGCGCGCTTCGATCTCGTCTCGTTAATCCCTGTCAAAACACGGTACGTAGTTCGGCATCAACTTCGTTGTGGGTTTTCCTTGTTATTCCACGAGCAAGAAGTTGTAATTCGTGCCGGTACAATTTCCCAACAGAAATTTTTAAAAAAGGAACGAACATGCCTAGCTCTATTTGATATTCACCTTTTTCACACACAAAATCATTGTTTGTATACAATGCAATAGAGTTATGTGTAGCTAATGGGATACATCACACGTGTACGTTGGTCAAGATAACAAATACGATCGATGCAATACCATCAAGTATAAAAAGCTTCTAACTTAGAGCATTCCATAGTCAGTACTTGAAGGCCTTCCTAAGAATAACAAAGATCGACATTTGGCGCAGAGTGACCATCGTTTATTGATTCGTTATCTAAAAGCTGAAGCAAGGATATTGCTGAAAATCAGGATGCGCGTGATAACCGTTGCTGTTGTGCTGTTGGTGGCTTTGGTAGCCCTACTCGTACCGGGTACTACCGCAATCAAAGACAATGCATTGTGTGCCTGTTACGAACACATCGACCCCGTTTGTGGAACCGATGGGAAAACATACGAAAACATCTGTTTATTAGAGTGTGAAGCTAGGAAAGCCTCCGGTCAAGCTATTAACTTACGACTTCTGCATAAAGGGAAATGTGACGAAACGAAACTTAAAATGATCTAATCAAATTGTAGAAAACAACTCAATGACGTTCGATACGTAGCTAACGCATGCATCAAAACAAGATTTCGAAAAGTGATGGAAATAAACAAATTAAGATAAATAAACGCAAAGTAGCTTGCTAGTATCCTATGTTTAATAAGACTTCTAAAAAACACCTCCCTAGAAAAGGTAACCCAAAACATATATGTTACGCTTTAAGTTCAGCCTCTGGACACTTGAGTCACCGCTGACTTGACACCGCTTTTTGTTGGTCTCACTACATTGGTCATCATTGTTCATTAATTCGTCGATGGACCGATACGACCCTGTATTCAACGGTCAATTTGAATGCGACAGTTGGCTTCGACTGTTTGACGACAGAGGGCGCTACACCCGGCGGCGAAATCAAGCGAGCTGAAGATACACGAGCTAAGAGGATCAACGATCGGGGAAAATTCGTACTTAATAAAAAACCCGACGACCGGGGACGTGATTTGTTTTGGTCCCTCAAATAACAGGTTGGCTGATAAGTCCCCGGTCTAACAAAGAAAAACACATTTTTTTGTCAAAATTCGTTTTTATTATTCAACATAGTTCCCTTCAAGAGCGATACAACGATTATAAAGACCTTCCAATTTTTTGATACCATTTTGGTAGTACTCCTTCGGTTTTGCCTCAAAATAGGTCTCAGTTTCGGCGACCACCTCTTCATTGCAGCCAAATTTTTTCCCTGCGAGCATCCTTTTGAGGTCTGAGAACAAGAAAAAGTCGCTGGGGGCCAGATCTGGAGAATACGGTGGGTGGGGAAGCAATTCGAAGCCCAATTCATGAATTTTTGCCATCGTTCTCAATGACTTGTGGCACGGTGCGTTGTCTTGGTGGAACAACACTTTTTTTTTCTTCATATGGGTTGCTTCAAAAGTTGCTTGACAAAAGACGCTCTGTCTCACAAACTAATTGACATACAGACGTCAAATTTTGACACGAATCATTTGAAGGTTGGTACTATATAAAAATAATATGCATTTTATACTAGCGGCGCCATCTATGTGTCAGAACGGGGACTTATCAGCCAACCTGTTAGCCAAATCTGAGCCAACAACACGAAATCACAATTCTGTTCGGTAGAATTAACCATGGGGAAGAAGAAAATTAAGAAATTATCGGATTATGTCCAGCTTTAATTCAAATGCACAAACTCGGTATTTTTAATTCGATGCACTGTTTGCAATGTATCAGAGTTATGTATAGCGAATGTGATACATCCACGCGTTCGTTGTTGAACATAACAAGATCAATGATGCGATAACTTTGCATATAAAAGGTACTTTAGCTTGAGCGTTCAGTATTCAGCATTCAGCACGGAACAACGATCAACATTTGGCGAAAAGCTGATACAAACATATTGCCAGAAACAAGGATGCGTGTGCTAAGCATTTCTATTGTGCTGCTGGTGGTGTTGATAGTTCTACTCGCCCCCGGAACTACCGCAATCAAACACAACGATAAAATGGGACAACAAATATGTGTCTGTCCGCTGAACTACAGACCCGTTTGTGGATCCAATGGGGAAACATACCCAAACGTGTGTGAGTTCCAGTGCCAGTATTACAGTTCCTATGGAATAGCTGTAAATTTGCAACTCCTGTATGAAGGAGAATGTGACGATGCGAAAATCAAGTACTGGTAGTACTAACCACAAAATGAGTGATCTTAAAGACCTGTGGAATGCAACGCAAGAGCATATCATGTGATAATAAAGAATAAAAAGTTAATCTCTCTACTTGCTTTATTCAAACTTTGAAGCATCATTTCTATCGGATTTTCTTCAGTTACTGTGACACAATAGAGCATAATAATAAATAATAAATATAACATAATAGATAGCAGTTTTGCATTAATATTCCTGTAGTTCAATACGCAATAACTTTTTGTATGGTTTTTACGTTTAACTCAGTTTGATTTTAACTTGATTTGAGCTTCCTGCCCTGTGAAGACCGGCGTCGCAAACCAATACTGCACCTGATTTGTTAGATACTTAACGAGAGCCCTGTAACTGGACCTGATTAACTAGTGAACAATTGAAGCTCACAGTTAACAATTCCTGTACACGAAATTGCGATACTTGAATTCTAATGGTAGAATTTCTTTGTAGACAATACTTTGAAGAAATGATGGAATATGACCGACAGAAGATACCCCTGTGCGTAAAACCCCTTAGTTCTTCTGGTTTATAATTGCTTACATTTAAACTAATTGCAGTTCCCTTATTTCAAATTCGTGTCAAAAATACAAATTTGTTATTTGCATATACCAGAGCTGCCACATCAAACGTAATAACATTGTTGCTCAAATGTCTTGCACAATTTCAGAAGCATTACTTCATGTCTAAAAACTTCTGCTACGAAATTACACGACCATTAACCTTGCCTTGACTAATTCAATCCCATGCCTGATTGTATTGCTGCTGTGGTAATCATTTTATGCATTTCTTTGTGCACCAACAATGAACCAATGTCGTTGCGAGGTAAATTGCTACATCTTCCACTAATCAGGACTTGCGTCTAAAAAAAAAAAATATCAGATTATCTGAAAGGACATCTTCGTGCGAAAGTTCGTTATCACTTTTCCGCTTGTGAGATACAGTTTGCTTGAACAAGTTGCGCATTACATCCATAAAGTGCAACCCATGTTACATGCACGTTGTAACAATAAACCAACAGCAGTTTGCTTGCATTCAATGGGGATCCACACAGTGTTGGTGTGCGTAGCTCAAGAGACGCCATCGGCTATTCAAGAGTTCACTTATCGGTCTGTCAGATAGCAGGTTTGCTGGTGCGATAACGTCTTTAATAAAAAGCTCTTTACTTACAGCACTCTATGTTCAGTGCTTTAGAAGCCTTTCCTCCGAACAACAACGATCGACAGTCGTCCATCATCTCCCAGCTGAAACGAAAGATCAGCGCTAAACTTCAAGATGCGAGTGCTAAGCGTTGCTGTTGTGCTGTTGGTGGCGTTGGTAGCCCTGCTCGTCCCGGGTACTACCGCCATCAGAAGATACAAGGAACTGTGTGCCTGTCCGAAGATATACTGGCCCGTTTGTGCTTCCGATGGGGAAACATACGCCAATACCTGCGAGTTCCGGTGCAAAGCTAACAGTTCCTACGGCAAATCAGTGCAACTGCGGGTCCTGCACAAAGGAGTTTGTGACGTATAGAAGACCGCTGTAATACCCCAGATCGCCCAGCTGATGAAATGCTGTAAAATGAGAGACTGTGCTGCAAAAACAAATATAACGAAAGATCTTAAAACATTGTGCAATTTACCCCCTACAGAAACCGGTATGTTGTAGAATAAAAACGAACGGTGTACAAATGTGGATTTGTTGTGTGATTTTTAATACAATTACACAACCAATTGGTTAGAAAAACAGATTGTTGAGATTCTCTTATCGGCCACAATGGAGTCACAATGGGGTAATTAACAGTCGTTTAAGTGTTATTGAGTGTGATTCATTAGATTTGCTACACACCAAATGTGCCGTTGGCCGTTGTGGGACTAAATGTACTCCAGACCGGCGTGAGGGTTTGTTTTGTTTGCCATAAAGTAAGAATTTAAGGCTTATCAGGCCCATCACTAGGCGATTGGCGGAAAACGAATGCTTCTCGAGCAATTGTAGGACATAAATTCTCTATTTCTAATACGAATGTCTCATTGTTGCCTCTCATTCAAAACTCACTGTTATTACGCACCTAAAGCATACAGATTGCCACACCACAGAGCTACCACATGGTTGCATTTTAAAAATAGATTATTCCCAGAATGGACTCCACCAGCTCCCCACCGATCATGCTGGTAATCATAAACACTTGCCCATTGATAGTGTTTCGTGCGTTTCGCACGTCCCCACACAGCGGCTGAGCCCCAATTCCAGACCTCGATCCACCCGCAACCCATTAACCTTCGACACCATGACCTCATCACTGGCGGACCAAAATGGCGCAGTATGTTCCATCCTAAGTGCAACCCAGCATTTCACCACCGCAAAGTGACCTTGCTGTGTACGGGGGACGACATTTTCTACACGTTTTCATCCCACTCCCACTGCTCAACCCAGAGCCAGTGGGATGCTGCCGAGAGAAAGGTGCCCACTGTCTACTCCACACGAATGTTATCCGCCAAGCAAGCCCACGTGTCTTTATTTATGTATTGATTTTTCGCGAATTTTCCCCGGCGTACGTTGTGTCGTTGGCTGCTTGAGTTAATTCGTAAGGGCATTGTTAGACCATCCGCAAACGATTAAAGACTTTTAACCATATTCGTCTTTTCAACCATCTACTGTGTGCTAAATAAAAAAAAAGGAAGACCAAAACAACACAACACAAACGGCTGCCGGGTTCCGGCTGTTGATGAATTTTTAAATTGAAACGGCTAACGTTCGAGAAGGGGTGAGACCGTGCCGATTCGCTCACGTTCAAGTGCCCGTTTTTAAACGCACTCTCGATTCTCTCAACGACCAACGTTGGTTTATGAATCTATGCGTAAAGGGCAGGAAAGAGATGCACATTGTCACGAACTGGTGGGTTCGTTTTACTCCGACGGTGACAATGTGCAGTGTTCATGAGCAGCATAAGCGTCTGCGAACCCCTAGCGGGCAATGTTGAAAGTGCGGTTTACTGGAATACAAATTTTATATGCTAAAAAGTTGTGGAAGTAAATTTTAAACTTTGTATTAAAATTTTAAAATAATATTGTAAAGGAAAAATCGATAACAAAACTGATTGTAAAACTATGTCTTCTTGACAGAAAATGTAGTTCAAAGAAATGAGATAATGAAAGGACAAAATTGTGAAAAGAAGTTAGGAATTAAGTGTCAATAATAAAAAATCCTCAATGGTAAAAGTAAAATTATGAAAAAGTTCCATAAACATGAAATTATTTAAAACATTTTACAAAAACCAAAAAACAAAGATCATTACTAACACACTCCTAACAAAATGTTACAAAAACAGTACTAAATTATGAAAAGAAATTAAAAATTTAAAAGTTTAATACAGTACTCCTTAATTAAATAAGTTAACTTATAAAAATACTCCATTAATATACACATTTATTGAAATATTTCACAAAAACCAAAACCAACGATCACTACTAACACGTTACAAGAAAAAATAACAGTTGTAACACATTGCAACAGTTACAACATAATTCCACCCACTGTACCAGTTCCAGCAAAACAGAGAGAGAGAGAGAGAGAAGGAAAACCCAGCACGCTTACCGAGCTGCAACCCGATGAACCTTCCATGCGAACGTTTATTTCTCTCCCGTCGGGCATCGAAAACGGTCACGGCTTTGCTTGTTCGTTAACTTCCCCACAAAACAGTGTATTGTCGCAGGTCGAACCGATTGAGTGTTGGTAACGGTAACGCAAAGGGAAGGAAAAGGATATTAAAAGTTGTGCGACAACTACAAGCCTAACGAAAACAACACCTGCTGTAATTTGGTTGCGCAAACCCAAGTCCGGGAGTTCTTTACATCTGCCGCCTATTTACTTCGCAGTAAAAACGGTTCCATAGCGTCATTAGTCGCTACGACACAAAAGTCCTTGAAGGCGCTTGTTATTGATCTGTTACAGTGTGAGCTGGTGTTCGTTTATCCCTGCGCCACAAGAGAAGCTCCATTTGTGTTGTGCTTGTGTGGTGAGATAAAGTTAAAAACGCACTAAAAATGTCAGCCGATGCGGAACTATCGTCCATCCTGAACCGTCGCCAGCAGATCAACGAAGCATTGGACAATGGACAGGCGGTAAAGCCCACGTTCAAAGTGGTCAACATCTACACCGAGTTTCACGAGTTCTCGCGGAAGGAAATCAAGGACTACCAGGCCACCTTCAGCAAGTGAGTAGATTTGTGCCCGAACGTAACAAGAGGAAGAGAGAGAGAGTTTGAAAAAGGTTCATGGCCCACGTTCGTGGCAGTCGAAGTCACATGTGCAGAGGTCATCTGTGTGGCTATCGGTACACACCAGCCACCTTCGCCAGGCACGACGGCAGCCATGCTCGGATGCTGGGCTTAGAACAAATGGTACAACCCAGAACTGGTTTTCGGGCTTCCGAACCACACCACGCAAACAGCAAGGATGCCAGATTCCGATGCATTATTGCAGTTCGGTGTGCGAAACAAAGAGAGCATAACAAAGACTGCCGCCACCGCCGGGAGACTGGCGATGGTCCGTGGGACTGCTCTCGTAAAACTGCAACCGAATCGGTGCACAAAACCCAACCGGACGATAAAGCGCACAGTAAAAGAAAGACCTCAAAACCACACCGGACACAGCGAGCTTACAAACGGCGCATTACTATCGATAATGACGGCAAGACGCGATGGCCCTGTGCATGTCCCGCAGCCCCGGGGGAATGAGATTATTGTTTTTGTTTTCATCTCGCATTTCCTCCCTTGCCTGTGCGACGGAGCTCCCGTTTTCCATTCCATAATCAGCTCGATTATGCCGATAGGTCCCCGCGTTGCGTTTACCTTGCAGTGATGCCAGCCATGTATCACAGTTCAAAGCACCCAGCGATCCAAGCAACCACGTGGAGTGTCATTGAGTGTTGAATCGAAGGAAACATTGAAACAAAAACCTTTCGATTATGTTGCTCCGTCTCCCCAAGCTGCCCTTTTTCTCTTGGCTGAACTTGCCGCATTGCCTCCAGTAACCGAAGCTGCAGCCAGACATCTGCATACGAATCTCTCTTTTGCGTATCGCTGTGCAGGTCGGTTGAAAGGTTAACGACTTGCGCGCCAACGCACAATGTGACAATACGCGCGAGCTGTTGGAAGGGTTGGCGAAGCGGAGGGTTGGACAGCGAGGGAAAAATCACAATGTCTAGCAAACTGACAATGTCATGTGAAAATTAACCTACATTTTCGAGATCCCACCGTGTGGCACGTATCGATTGTACGGTGGAGTGAGTCCATTGAAGGGTTTGGTAGCCCCTGAAAGATGCATGGTCTAAAGAATGATCTACATTGCCTCGGGAAACATAATCTTCGTTATCTCATCCGCTTTAGTGGCGTGGTACACCATTTAAACCACTGCTCCATAAGATGGTCGTTAGAAAATGTTGAGATGGTACTTAAAGTGTGGACTCCTTTGATGGACTTACTGATGTCTTTTACCTCGACTCCAAATAGCTAAAGATGTGCAAAAAATGTGTTGAAACATTCTTAACTCATCAAGAATTCAACTCTTGTTGCGTCTCCCTTTGAAAGGTGTCAAAACGTTTCAGAACTGCTTTTTAACAATCATTGGACTAACTGACTGATTTTAGCTGGTTCTGATGTTGTAAATATAAGATACAATTCAGTAGGAAACCAATATCAATGACCAAACCAAAAGACATGGTTTGGTGACATTCCTATTTCTTGAGTTACTACAAAGACTTTTAACAATAGATTAGCGTAAGAAAATATAGTCGCAGTACAACAAGCCTGTCAAAAGTCTTTTCCTTGATAACTTAATTCGATTTAGTTATAGGTGTCTAATTCTAAGAGACTTACCAAAACTTCAAGAAATCCCAATTGCGATTAATACAGTCTAGGTATTTCAGTTGAGAATTTAACTCAAAACATATAAATTGTCTAGAAACCTTTCAACGACATTGCCCTCTTGAAATAACATTCCTAGAGTAACTAAAACTACAGTCAATCAGTCAATAATGCCCTCACACTACAGACATCGGTGACATAAGTTGATACCAGACAGTTGAAGGACGACATCAAGACACCCATCTATCTGTCTATAGCGATCTGCTACATAACTACTATCGCTTCACATAAATGCCTCAAAACATATTTCCAATTAAAACACAGTCTTATCACCTCACATCATACATCATCCGGAAGGTATGGTATGGTAGGCATGGAACACGGCGTAAACTTAATGCGGAGTGGTGGTATCTCACATCGTGGTAGCATTTTCTTCTCATCATTCCATGAGTCGTGTGAGACTATTTTCTACACCTTCTCACCCGAACGATCGCGCTGGTTTAAAGCAACCTCGGAAGCTGCCACTATCATCATCGTCCCGGTGCCCACCATGGTCGACCGCGGTGATCGATGGTTCCGGTGAAATCTGACCCTCATCGTTGGATCGCTACCGCACGGACCTGGTGCGGTCAATTTACTCCATTTACGTACGGTTCCACACCCGCTCAAATGCGGGTGGTGACCTTCAGCCAAATCTAGAACCACCTGAACATACAATCCACCCCTATACCGAGGCGGCACTTGTGTTTGTGCTGAATACCGCCACCAAAGTCAGGCCGCGTCCAATGCGTTGTCCAATCCACATTCTGTTGGACAAAAAAGTGGTAGCGTAGCACGCTGCTCTTGATCGTGTGACAATTAATACGCAGCATAAGTTTCGTTAGGTAGGGGGGCTCTCACTCGGTACGCTCGGTTTGTGGTACTTTGGGTGTATATTTATACCTCACGATCTCGACCGGTCTGGAGCGTTCTGTTTGGTTACGCTATCCAGCTGTAAACCGCACCGTATCTCTCTAAATTTCACTCTCATCTGGAACTGCAAAGATGGATCTTTCCACGAACGTAGCGTCTAAACGTTCTGTTTGTCGGATACGTGGATGGTTGTACGATAACAACGCCAACAAACGATAACTGCCCAGGAACGATGGGATGTTGTTTGACGTACAGAAACATACAGTAACGTACGCACAATGCGTCACTTTGTGTAACACACGCAGCAACGCACCGAAGGTGAGCAATTGTTTAAATGTTTACTTGAACAAACATGTCGCCCACGGAGGTAAATGGCCGACGGGGCCACGTGGCTACGCGAAATCTAATCTACTTCCCACTAGCGAGCGCTGCCCCTATTTGAGATCCCCAATATTAAAGAACAGCCCCCCAAAACACTTCCCGCACTCGTTCTGGTTACTGAGGTTACGATGTTGTTGCGACGACGTCCGCACACGTCCGAGTGACTAAAAAGCGTAGTTCGCCGCGTAACGCAACGGTGCGTTGCGTTACCCTCTTGAAGGCTTATGCGTTTTCGCGCTTGAATTGCATCAATTCTTCCCCTGGCGGTGTTATGGCTCGGATGCACTCGATAGAGGAAGGGAGCAGCAGCAAGGGAAACAGAAAAAACGCCAGCCATATAAATACGGTCATTTTCCATCAAAGTTCGGTCTTGGTTTTGTGCAATATCTGGAGCACGTACTTGAAACGTTTTGTCGATTCCGATACGATACGGTGCGTGTGTGTGTGTGTGTGTTTGTGTGCGCATATTACCCTGCAGCACTGCAAGCTAGTTTGGTTTGTGCGGTGATTCTTCACCCTCGTCATCCAAGACGCAATCGATTAACTAACAGATTGTGCATTGTGCATCGATCGTAGGAATGCCACGGCAAATGCACATATTGCGCAAACGCTAACCGCAAAACCACGATCTGTACTTGATGTTATTGCCACCCCATGTGCCCGGTCCACCGGGATGGGATCAACTAATGTGACCTGCACAATGAGTAATTCCCGCCCGGGTTCTAGCCGGTGCGCGCTTTCCAAAAGAGGCCACCGGCATGACCTCGAGGTGTGAAAACGTGACTGGACATTGGGGTGAGGTGCCAGTGTGTGCGTGCGTGTGTGTGTGTGGAGAGTTTTCACCACAACAATATAAGGGGGAAGCCTCGCTCGGACACACTTAATTAAATTTAAAAGGCGTCGCGCCGTCCGGGACCTTAGCCAGATTCTGGTTGTGGTTTTTATTGATCTGTTTTTTTTTCAACCCTCCTTGGTGTGAAGATCGATTTCTGCATTGCATAATAGGCCTCCCCGCGCCGCAGTAACGCACCGGAGGGATTGCAAAAGCGATCTGCTTCGCATTGATAGCTTCGTGTGGACTGTTTGCCTTCCTGCTAGGGCATGGTCGGTGTCTCCATAAAATGATCACTTTTCATTTTACACACCTCCCCCAGCATAGAGGCATGAAAAGTGCGCCATGAAGCAAGGTGAATTTAATGATTCCGTGCCGGATTTGCCCGCCCTCGCGGTAAATGTAGGTCGGCCAAGGGGATGAACGTGGAATGGTTTAGTTTTCGGGGGGTTTTTTTTTACTACTATCGATTTCTACAGACTGTCTAGCAAAGGAGGGTGGTTAATCCACTTGTCCATTGGCAGTGGTCGTCAAACACTTGAAATATTTCAGTTTAATACCTGCTAAAGGCGAACACTCGATCATGGCCTGCTAGGATGTCTGCTTTTGTCTGAAGATTATCACAAGTTATGTGAGAAATTTTGGTTGGAATTTGGTATGGAATGTCCATTCTATTTAATTCTAATACTTTTTGTACTTGATAATGGCTAGTAGATGGCTGTTACTATTTTCCATCATCGGATTTCTAGTTGATCTGTCAAATCGCTCATGTCCGAGAGATATTGAGAGGAACAGAAGTACACTAAGCCTAAGATACGTCATAAGGTGTTATAATAGCGTTGATATGCTCATTCGGTGTTATTCTTATTCTCTCAACTACCTCAAAGCCATTATTTTGAGCCACATAGACAGCCTAAGTGGAATGAGCTAAGCAAGTTTAATTACTCACAGTTTTATTCTTTAACTTTTTTGGAACAAAATTTGAAATGGCTTAGACACTTTTCAGAGCCAAATTCGGGCTTTAACACCCTGGTGTGAGAGGTACCGCCAAGAAATTAAAGAGCCTCAACGTGCTGACCACTGCACTAGACCATTAGAGCACTAACTAGTGGAGTCAATGCCATATGGTCTGGCATGGAAAGAGAAATTCGTATAGAGAAGGTCATGTACTAAAACCAACGTACAATAAAAAAAAAAACGTAAAAACCTCCAATCTATCATCCAGCACGAGAGAGTAATTTATGTACATTAGCAGGTCAACCTGTACTACCATTAGGGTTTTGGTGCACATACGCTCTCTAGTCGGACGAACTAACCAGACGAGCGAAGAGTGAGGCGTTTGCGAAGGCAGACAGTTCAAATCACTGGAAGCATCCGTTCCCTTGGACAACATAATTTCCCTTGAAAGTGAAAACCCTTTTGCCGAAATGGCCAGTGAACGGTAGCCTTCGTTTCGTTTCGTGGTTAAGGAAGTTAATCTCTACACCGCGGGCACATCATCGTGCGGTGCGTAATGTTCGTCTTCAACCAAATCTCATCTCTTTCGCTTTTTTTCCCCCGCTACGGATGAATGAAGTGACCACGGCTAATCGAAATATGATACCATAAACTGTTGCACCATGGGGAACCATTAAGTGCATTAGTGACGTTTCCGAAAAGCGTAACACACTCGACGGGGAATGACGTTTAACGGCTTCGCTCCAAGGTAAAACGAACACCTTCACGGGGGGAAGGGAAAGAGATGTTTAGTGCAGTCATTGGCCACATCATCGGGATCCCAACCGGAAGATCGTATGAGACAAATTTTATTGACACTTTCCAAGAACCGATCGATAAAAACCCCCTCAAGCGAGAGGATTATACAAAACCCCTACGACGAGAGAAGGTTCATTAGTGTTATGTTTAGAACAGTTAGTCAACGCACGTAGCGAATTGTTTGTCTCGCGGCAAATCAACAAAACACACATGTGACCACGCAGTAATCCTGGTCACGGCACCAAAACCGAAACGGCTCGAAGAGTGTCCGTACTAAAGCGAACGAGGGGTACGAGTGACTCGAAGGGGGGATATTTGTACGGATGAATCATACATTTGCATGCTACCTTTAATTAATGGTAGCTCGGTTGGCCGTTTACCTTCAGCTTTACAGCCGCGAACCGGGCGCTAGTCGAGGAAGTTTCAATATTCAATGCAACATAGCGAGCAGCAATTGCGAACCGTACTCCCCTTTTTTGTGTTTGTTATCACACAAACCGGACCAAATACAACGCGCGGGTGACGAATGCGTACGGTCGTACGGGAGGAAAGGACGCCCGCGTTTACGGCACCAACCAGGCTGCCGTAGTACACACGGTACGCACGGGTGTAACAGTCGGCCGTACAACAAAACAAGGAAAGCGACGCTGAATCATCCGACCAAGAAGCGTGGCGCGGCTACGCTTACATGCTTCCAAAGCACTCGAGGACAGAAGGAAATGAGTGATATCCCTGCGCAAGTTACGATTTCTGGGTCTTAAATCAGAATTGGCACCAACTCACCCCCTCTTCTTTGTGTTGCGAATGATAGCGCTAACGAATGGGGTTTGTGATGCAAGAAAAACACTTACTGGCGCTATTATTTCATTGACGGTTCCCTCCCTTCCCGGAGTGGCGATCGTGCAATATGCGTGACTCACATCGCATTTTCTAAACCATTTACTCAATTTGTTATTCCAGGCGTTATCCTTGATGATGGGACCGTTGCGACAAAACCCAACGGTCACAATTTGAAACTTTAGCCTGCCCGGTCGGTTGAAATCACCGAAAGCAAACCGGACCGTTTTTCTTCTTCCGCATTACCTTCTTGGGAGGGGGTGGTTGGTTTCGATTGGCCCAACCGGTGGCTTGAGAACTTGGTTGTGCGGAACCGGTTGTGGCGGCTCGGGGAACTCACCACGGCACACTCTGCCAGTCAATCTTAATTTTGTACCGATGGTTCGTTGTGCTGCTGCTACCGGCGCGATCGTGGACGTGTTTCACATGACAAGTGACGCGAGGTTCGGATCGGTCGATTACATATCCGAAACCCCCCCCCCCCCCCCCCCCCCCCCCCCCCCTTGAAGATGTCGTCCGCAATGGAGTGCGATTTGCAAATTGTGTAACACAGTTTGTCCTGGCTTGCCGGCGGGTGTGATGACATGAGTTGCTAGCACAAAAACAAACCCACCATCGCTCGATGTTCGATCACGATCTTAGTGACGGGCGGGTGATAAATGAAGGGATTGCAGTGGGTTCGTACCTCGAGCTACTGCCCTTTCCTTTCTTTCCGGTGCGGGAAAGGTTGATTGTTTCATTTGGGCGTGGGATCCAACAACCGAGGTAGGAAATTAGTTTTTTTTTCCCCAAGTCTGTTTTCAGGTTGCTTGCTTCCTGTCACCGCTGCGAACTTCACTTGTCATGGGAAATGCATGCGTTCGGTTTTGGTTGGCTTATGCGCTATCGGACCACTGCCCAACTGGGGCCCCGTGATTAGATACATGCAAGTGCTTTGTCGTGCGTTATGAGCAGCACGTACATTACGCCACTGTGCAGTGCTGCCCTTATGCTTTGTCGCTTCCTGCACATAATGTGCCATAAGAAATGCATGACCATTCGGTCAACGGTCACATCGCCGCTGTCTGTCCCTTTTTGTAGTGTTCGCGTGCGCTTTCTTTTCGAACTTTCTTCGTCTACGCTTCCGTTCCATCCATCGTGGAGTTTCGTTGTATTCAAATTGTCCAGCAACGTTTGCTGCGCTTCTTTCCGCTTGGGTCTGGCAAAGGCACACGCCGGCGGGACAATTATTCAATCGTCCAACGTTACAACCGAACCGGTCGGTCAAACGGTCGATCGATCGATCAACACTGATCGCTTGGGTAGCCGGTGTGTTTGGGGGTCGGCCCATTCCCATACGGCATACCAATTATGAAACCAACTGGACCGTTTCGTATCGTATGCCTTAAACGTCGATGTCGTCCTCCTGCTCTCCCGCCGGGCTATGGACCGATTGCGATTTTAAGGAATGGATGGCACTTCCAACCCCCCCGAATAGTGGCACTGTGATGACTTGTTTAACATTAATGCGTTTCTTATACCTCAGGATGGAAACGGGGGTCTTGGGCTTACGTTAGATGCATCTAATGCTTCATTTCTAATTCGAAATTCCCGACCCCGAGGCACACGCGGTACGGTGTGTGCAGATCGTTAGATTAGTTGCGTAAAAAATTTGCGTGCCTACTACCGATTTCCTTCCCAATTCGGCCCACAACCAACCAACCCATTCGTCGTGAAAGTTGTGGAAGGTTTTAGCGCATCATCACCACGGTCGAAATCGAACTGCGGAATTAGATTGACCATTTTCCACCGCACGCCGTATAAAACGTGCGTATGTGACTTTTTCGATCACACAAGCGTTTAGCAAATGCGCGTTCCGACCATGCCGAACCGATGTAGTGCGCGTAACTTATGTGTGACCGCGTGAAACGGACCTGCCGACGTTGCGGCTTTTGGGGTTTTTCTCACGACGAATTTCCATTAACCATCCACGAAAGGCAATCGATTGCGGGTCAATCCGATGTGGAAATCTTTTGGGAGGGGGTTTTGAATTGACTTTTCCATCTCGGTATAGTTTAGTGTGAAGTTCATCTTCCGTTGATTGAGCTTCGTGGGAAACTGATTTGAAATTTCATCGGATCTTTACCTTTAAACAATGGCTACAGTTTGGACGAATGTGAAAGTAGTATATCGTTGTGATTTAATACATTGGTGACTGTTCGAAGTTGTACACTAGCTGTCGAACTTTATCATTTTAGAGGAGATCTTCAATGAGAAGAAGTCTGTGTGGAGCACGAGCAAAGAGAAAACTTCAAGAATTGAGCGATCGGAGTTGTCGTCCATTAGAAACCTCATGAAATACTTACAAAACTCAGGAAGTTTTACGTTTTTCTGCTTCCAAAAGCGACCATGCCTCAGAGACTTACTTGAGTTCTTCAAGATATCATTGTCTTGTGTGTTTTCCAACATAAATTTCGATGTAGGAGTTGAGTTTTGATGTTTTAGATATCCCAAAAAATCGCTTCAAGTTTTGCTATGAAAGATCATCTTTCTCGCAGTTCTTCGAGCTGCATCTGATGCTGCTATGATTACACCTTAGCCGACTCACAATTTTTCTTTATCGGCACAACAACCTCAAGAGGTCTAGGCCTGGCATTTTTGGCCTTCTTTGGTGTCAGTTACCCGAAGCTTGATAGTCAGTCCTGCGTATGGAGGATCACTCTGGATGGAATTTTGGGCCGGACCTGTCATGTGAAGACCAAATGAACCACCTTTAGACCAACCAACATACAAAATATTATCTCAAACCTACTAATTTTGCCAATAGTAAATTGTTCAACTAATATTAAAATGTACCACTAATGAAACTAAAATGAGGAAAGTAGCAATTCAATACTATATCCTCTAAACGATGCAATTACCAAATGAATAAAAAACAAATATTCACTAACGCCATCTTACGTCAAAAGCTAGGAACCTTACATCTGTCACTAGTACTAGTATATAGGTTTCTATATGAAATGTCCATGTGAACTCATGCAAAGCTTTAAGATGCTAGATTATTGAAATGATTCATCCACTAATTTCGTCACCTGTTCGCAGAAGTTCGTAGAATTTACGACTTCCAATAAACCTCCTCAACACCTTCATACCGCACCAGCTGTGCAAACGCAAAGAAAACCTGTTACTCATCACAAAAATGAAGAAAAACAACTGCTCATCACAGATAAATTGCATTCAAAAACTGAACAGTAAACACATGAATGCCTCCTGCATACAGTCGCACACGCGCCAAAAAAAAAACGACGACGATAAAGCTCTTGCATGCGCGACTAACCAATGCCAACTACCAAAACGGTCACATGGGTGCGATCGCACGACTCGCAAGTTTATTGGTTCGCGATCGTCCGTCGTTTTGTCCGCACGAGTGTCACAAAAAGTGACCAACCGTGAAGCGGGAAGGAACTGCGCTCGGTAGCGACCCCACTGTAACGTTCGGTAAGCTGCGAACAATGTCGAATGCCGGGGTTAGTCGGGAAGTGGTGTGCTCATCCATAGTTCCGCCCAGGAGTTGAAGGGTAAAATGCATAATTGTACGGCGCGGGATCGCTGAATGTGGTGCCGACCATGCCGCCAACCAATCCAACCCAATGGATATCAGCACCAAACAGCCCTAAAAGTTTACCACTCGGAATTAGTCAAGGCCTTCTTGGGTGCGTTCAATTTAGATTATGTTCTGTCCAATTAATCGGTCCGATCGATACTACGATCGGCAAATGTCACATCATTAAAATTAGAAAACTGGTTTCGGATTTCGAACGTTGACATTCTGATGTCCAGAGGACCATGGCTTTGAAGATATGGATCTCCCAGGGCAAGGAATTCCTTTAGTAGTCTAGAGAAGTAGAGCCACTGTTAGACACGCAACAGGTTACAGGGAACATAAATAACGCTTAAGGCAAGGAAGGGAGAAACACCGAGTGCGTTTTATCACCTTCCACCGAGGTTCGCACTTTATTCCAGGCCCTCAGGCAAGGTTACTTCACTTACGGCGACATGAGTCAGCCGCTTGACATGAAGAAGTGAAGAAAAAAGGTGGTAAAAGCTCTGGCAAATACCACCGAGCAGGATTTACGGTTCATTCACGACATCCATCGGTTGGGGCCGTTGTTGAATGAGCACGATCACGATCGACGCACGCTTTTCTTCGGTTAGCAGATTTGTGTTTTCACACACTGCAAAACAAACACGGAATAAACATTTAAAAAAACCCAGGTGACACCACTGGCTTTTGCGGTTGATTGGGGCACACGCCTCACTGTAAACACAGTGCTGTATTTCATGCACAGGCGATAAATGGGTGAGGTGAAGAATTTCTTTCACAACAAAAAATAAAGCAAAGCAGGAAATTCCTCCCTGACATTCTATCACATCGGTACTGCTAGGGGAATTGTTACTGAACGAACGGCGACGCGAACAGTACAGTGATATCATGCGAACATGGTCGTCCATAAAACTTGCGGGCTTGTGGAACGTCGTTTTGATTTAATATTCAAATCTCGTGCTCGGTGCTGTAGACATTCGTTGAATAAATCTTGTAACTGAGTGTTCGTTTTAGTGTTGGGAATTCAATCCTTTCGACCGTTGAATTATGAACTTATGGTAGAAATATCGTAAAGTAACTAACCTCGTGGGTCGTGTTTTACGTTCTCTGCAGGTACGATGTCGGTAATGATGGATATCTCGATCTGGCCGAGTTGAAGATCATGATGGAAAAGCTGGGCGCTCCACAGACGCATCTCGGCCTGAAAGGCATGATCGCGGAGGTGGACGAAGACAAGGATGGGAAGATTTCGTTCCGCGAGTTTTTGCTCATCTACCGGTAAGTTGATTTCACTTCCCACATGTGTGACACACACACACGAAACTCCCACTATCGGTGGCTCGGAAGATTCATTCGGTTTCTTTTTCCCCCCCCCCCCTTTCGCACCACAGTAAGGCACATGCCGGTGAGCTCATTTCCGATTCCGGGCTCGGCCAGTTGGCCCGCCTGACGGAGATCAACGTGGACGAGGTGGGTGTCGGTGGGGCGAAGAGTTTCTTCGAGGCCAAGATCGAACAGCAGCTCCGGACGAACAAGTTCCACGACGAGATCCGGCAGGAGCAGGAAGAACGGCGCCGCATGGAGGAGGAGCGTATCGTGCGACGGCAACAGTTCCAACAGCGGGCGGCCGTTTTCCAGTAGAACCTATCGTTGATGAATTCAATGTTTTTAATACTTGTATGCATGTGTATGTGTGTGTATGTTTATTGTAAAAAAAAGTTTAATTTAGAATGTTGATAAGGGTGGAGAAAAGGATACCTCTTGAACCTGTTCTCCGGGAGGTATAGAATTTAAAGCCGTAAAAGTCACTTCACACAGAGAGAGAGAGAGTGTGTGTGTTATGATTTATGCATCAGACCTAGGGGTGTTTGCTTTAAACAAGAAAAGGAACCTGCTATTATCATCACAAAGGATGAGGTTTTAAGTTGCCACTACGATTAACTCTTTAGTTGCCACTGAAATAACGCCAACAACACAAGTGTCATTGTGGTTCCCTTGGTACAAAGGGAACACGCTTTTCAATGCACAGTAATGCACCTTCAGCATCTCCTTAGACATCCACCTTCAATATCCTGCCATATCGCAATCCTGAAGCAGTGACACCACAAAAGCAAATGCGAAGCATATTAGGAGCGATCGGTGATCCTACAGACAGCTCAAAGACCCACAAAAATAGGGGGGAGAAGATAGCACGAGGATTTGAAACAGATCAAAACCGCTCCGTAGTCAACCTTTAGCCGACTTTTGACCTAAAATTACACAGTAGAGACAGAGTTAGTAGATCAATCTAAAGCAGAACAGCAAAAATAGCATACTTATACAGAAGGACTTGATTATGCGGATCGTTGTGCGAGGTGACGGCACCGTTCGTTAACCAATCTCAGATGGAAGATATATTTTTGATAAAGTAGAGAATTTGTGGGATTCGTTGGGTTTTAAACGGGGAAAGGGGAGCAATGTTTAGGGTTTGCAGGAAGGTTTAGGATAGCGAACAATGGGTACGGCAAGGAACCTACAATATTTGCATAAATGTGTTTTAGATGTTACAAACAAAAACCTGTTACAAAACAAAGGTAGATTATACTGTAAAAAAAAAACAAATGTTCACCATTACCGTCGTTCCGCTTGTGTTGTGCCGAGACTGCATCCGTTTCTTTCAAATTGCATCCGAACACTTCTCTGCTTTTCAACGCTTCATTCCGGTCGTTTATTGTATGCGTTTTGACTAGCAACCCGAAACCATGCTCGGATCGTTCAACCGGGAATGTCTACATCGGGTCATGTCAGCCTTTAAGGCGTACTCATGGCCACAGGTTGGGCACTGGAACGGTTTAATCTTCATGTGGATAGCACGCACGTGCTGGCTGAGACCACACTTCCGTTTGAACACCTTCGGGCACTGTTTGCAGTTGTACTGGCGCAACTCCGAATGTGTGAGCTGGTGCTGCCACAGATGCGATGGGCCCGAAAAACATTTGCCACACTTTTCGCAAATGTACGCCTTCGTGCCTGTATGGACCGGTTCGTGCACCTTCAAACCGCTGTACGATTGGAACATTTTGTCACAGGTCGGACAAACGTACAGTAGATGATGGGAGGCAGCGGGTGGAGCGGAAGTTTCGATCGGTTTTATAATATCGCTCAGTGCGGGAAGATCGGCCTTCGGCACTTGCGCTTCCGTGCTTGAAACAGCCGACCCGGTACCATTGCCACAGGACGCAATCTGTAAATGTTTCTTCAAATCGAACAATTTGTCGAAGATGCGGAAGCATACGCCGCACTTGTGGTTCCACTGTTCCGGTGGCCGATGGGACGCGAGATGCCGCCGTAAGTTTGATGCATTCGCGTACGATCTATCACACATTGTGCAAGAATTCTTTTCTGTGACAACCGTACCCCGATTGGACTCTATCCGCTCCAGCCCCGTCTTATCCGTCTGCCGATGTTTTGCTCGGGCAAGATTCCTTTTCCATTTGAGACTCTTTGTTTTTAAGGCCCTTTTTGCGCACAAACACATATGTACGCGTGCTTTCGCCCTGCTGCTGAACTTACGACGACAAAATGTACAGCAAAAAGACTGCTTTTTTCGCCCGGTACTACAGTCCCACAGCCGGTGGCACAACATTCGTCGGTAGTGGGGAAATTGTCGCTCACAGTACCTACACGACCAGCAGGATATTTTTTTCGCCGGTAACGGTTCGTTCTTTTGTGGCGTTGGAATTTCCGTCGACACGAACCATTGCCCGCTTCCGACGGGCATATCGTGGAAAATCTCATCCTTATTATCATCCGCTTGGATTGGCAGCTTGGTATAGCTGTGTTCCTCCAGTGTGTTGAGGTAAAGAAACTTTTCCGGCAGATAAAAGTCTTCCGGTTCCGCATCCAATTCGGTTGTGTTTTCCACCTTCAAGCTGCTCACAAACTGTGCCGAACTGGCACTGGTAGTCGGTAAGGATGAGTATGTATCCGGCGCAGGGGTTGTGGTAACCGATGGCAGTGTAATTTCGTACGGTTGCACTTCCGTCACCGTTGTACTGGTAATGTCCACGATGGGTGGATAAAGGTTCACAATTTCAAGTATTTCGCAGTTCTTCGAAGATTCACGGGCCTGTTGTTTCATCAGTGAGGTAGCTGGGGTAGCTGGGACGCCCGTATTATCCTGACCGGTATTGTTAAACAGATACATTCTGTTTGGATCGCCAGATACTGCTTGATTCTTAATAATCACAGGTCTTTCGAACGTTTCCTCCGGCGGCACGAAATCCTTCTGCCGTGCGCTATTGATAGCGTTTTCAGTTTTTTCCTCCTTTATGTTCAAACTCGCAATAGGTTCCTGCTTAATGTTCATAGGTTTTCCCGCAACCATTTCCTGCTGGGTGTATGTTTCCGCAGGAAAATGATTCATCGGAATGAAAGGCGCAAAAGCTTGCTGTGCAAATCGATGCTCCAAATCGGACTGGGCCCGCAGCACACTGTCACTAAACTTGGAAAATCCATCTACCACCTTCGCGCAGTGTAGACATATTTTGCGCGGCAAATTCGGCAGGTCAAGGTTAACGAATGGCAGATACTTCCTTACCACGTCTTCCGAGTGTGCGAGATCGTTCAGTACGCTATCCACGGCGCGGCTGAAGATGACTCCACAGACCCGGCAGGTAATCTCAGCCAGTTGAATATCACTCTCATACTCCTCAACGCTTTCCGAAGCTATTACAGGGCAAAGAGTACCACTCAGCCCGGCATTGTCCAGATCTTCAGGAAGGTAATCCATCTCGTGACGCGCAGGTGCCACCTCGGACCAGACCGTTTCGTACGATATTACGGGCAGTGAGAGATCACCCGATTGGATCTTGCATGCTGAGGGACGAACAGAAGGAACAGCCGATGACAGTAGTATTTTTCGGGAAGCACATCCCTTAAAATCACTCGCCACAAAGTGTCTACTGCAAAGGGCACTCCACTTCGTCGGGTGCCAGTTCTCATCGCGTCCGGTAAACTGTATCCACTGCTTGAGAAGTTCCGGTGATCGGAGAGGAAATCTATAGGAAAAAGAAGTTACAATAAGCGAACTATTCTAACCACACGGATGACAAACTTACTTGTGGAATGAAACATCGTCGTTATGCGTGTATTTTAAGTCGCAATCGGGTATAACGCACGATGCAGGCATTGTGGATTGCTATCTGCCACTTTATACCATTCTGCACGATATCAAAACACTGACTAAAACCGTTCAATTTTCGGATTCCATAAAATCCCAAACCGGAAGCGCGTGCCTTTGAATTATACGACAACTATTTTCAGTGTTTCTTTCGATTTTAACTTAAATTTAATGAAATAAATATGATTTAACAAACACAAAAAGCTGCTTCTGTTTATGTTTTGTTTACGTTTGCACAGCACATCAGCTGTCAAGCGAACGCACACATCCACGATGTTGCTGCTGTCAAACTTCGTGCTGGTATAACAACCAGCTGTCATACTGTGTACCAGTTCAAATATCTCAACAAAACAGTTGGAAATCACAGGTAGCACTGGAAAATCGAACTTTTAACAAAATAATAACGCTTTCGCTAATATTCTCAAAAACGTCAATCAAAAACTTTATTTGGAGCATAAGGAACACTTTATTCTTGAAATTATTCTTCCATACAGAATAGAATAACACCGAAGGGAGGAATCCTGTTTTTTTTTTACAATTGGATACAGACTGTTTCGGAACAATGGTTAAGGAAGGTGAATCGTATTCGAACCATTCATAAACAGACACAGCTATCGATAAGATGTTCCAGAAGTCTGAATTACTGCATCCCCCCCCACAGTTGGTATATGCATCTTCGGAAACGGAAACAAACAATTCGTTTATTTAGAAGCTTCGATCACCGGTGAATGTAGCTTGCTATCTATAACGTCCACTTTCGTACCTTTCGTTCTGCAAAAATGTGCTCTACTAACAAACGCTATCAGCCGCACACCTATTCTCGTTCAAAAGTTTGTTCAACTTTACCAACAACAACTAGCACCAAGCTACCAAGTTTGCCAAAAATATATATCACCGCCACCTTGCTGTATTTGCTAGCATCTTCCGCTTGAAAACAACAAACCGAACCAAGCGTCCCTATCTACAATGGTTGTCGTTGAAGGCCGCACAAGTTAGGCTCAAAATGTTGTCGCAAAGAAAAAGCTTCTTCTCGCCCCGTAAAATACCTCATAAATTCCTCTTCTATCTCCTAGCACGCTGATTCTTCGCGTGGAGATCAAAACCTTTAAAACCCAATAGCGAAATAAGAATGAGTTACCGCTTTTCGATGTGTTTGTCGTTATACTGGCTACGTATATAATCCGTTGTCTGCATCAATTAATTGACGAGTTCGTCTTTCTCGTTTAAACACGCGTTAAATAGATTGCAAAGAGGAAAACAATAAGGTCTACACTACCATCTGTCTAAACCGGCCTCACGTAGGGTAAGGTATCCGCTTTGATTTCCTTTGGTTTTGTCTTATCACATTCGCATGCAGTTTGTGTGCCTTGGGTTTGTTGTTTTCATTTTCTTGGTTTGTCACCGGAACAGGTGCCGGAAAGGCCCGCGATGGATGGATGGATGTTACATGCCACACAGAAACACACTCATACACACACATACACACATGAAACACACATGCACATTCACGGGGGATTAAGGTACACTAGAGTGAAACACCAGAGAACCACCGTCCCATCCAGGAAAAAGTACGTTTTTGAAAGCTTTTCCACACGCACACACACACACACACATTGCACTGATTTTTACACGCTCACACCACAGTTGGTAGTGCGCGCTTCGATCCATCAGTCCGTCCACTCCTCGACCGTGTCCTCGTCCTCGAACAGCTCGCTATCCGTCGAGTCCGACCGTCAGCTGTGGCCGGCAATGCGTGCCTGTATGATGGCACCCTTCGGTGGACGGGGCACGCGGATGGTGGTCGTCTTCGCGGTGGACATGCTGGTGATGAGCGTGGTCTGACCGCTGCCGGGTCGATCCAGACACAAGCAGCACCAGGTATCGCACCGGATAAATAGGAACAGTCCTGTGGAAGAGCCCATGGTAGAGTGCAATGTACGCAAGACTTACGTGCTCCAGGCTGGAACACACACACACTAACCTGCCATAAACCACAACAGTAACGCTGGCCAGGACTGGGCAAAAGAGGCGGAGAATAGGATGAACGATCCTAGCACGGTTATGACGCAGGTCATCATGGCCGGCGCGGTCGGTGTGGAATTCGCTTGATCGTAGCGCGGAAATAGCAGCAGGATGGTCGCTGGAATGAAAACCACTGCGAAACGCCCGCATTAGTCATCACGCCAGGGAGCTCGGAGTTCAAAGCACAAACCATTTACACCGGCAACGATCATGATCGTGTCCCACAGCATTAATCCGGACGCTGTTATAACGCTTCCCAGCACGATCAGCACGATGAAAATGATCGCCAAGTACCAGCTGTTCGCGGTGGGCAGCCTTAACGTATCACCGTCGGATGTATAGCCTGCCGTCGAGACGGTCACCTTCTGCCGGTACTCGTCCACAATCGCATCGATGTCCGTGGAGCTATCCTCGCTGTCCATGTTCTCCGGTTTGGCCAACGCAATACACTCGATGTCGGAGATTTGGTCGGACAGTACGGTTGACTCGACCGCACTTCCCGGTGGACTGTGCGGTGGGCCCTTCGGGGAGGATGGTTCACCCAGCAGTAACCACTCCCGCTCGTGTTCCTCCCGGTTGGAGCCGTTCGAGTGTGCCATTGGGCCACGACTCCCGGGAAGCATGTGGTGCGCCAGGGCCGCCTTGGTCGTGGTACAAAAGTTGGACGATTTGAAGCACCACAGACGGTCGAGTCGGCGTCCAACACGAAGACCGTTGCTGGTGCCGTTGGACGACCCGGAGGTGGTGGAAGGTTTGCCCGTGTTCAACCGGCTGTATCCAAGGCTTGAGTCATCTGCAACCGATACAAGATGGATGGCTCTATTCGATCAGTGCCGGTTGCGATTAACCCGTGGTCCATCCACGACTACTTACTTTGCTGTTCGAGATAGTGTGGCCGGAACGGTAGGTAAAGGAAGTGGAACGATCTCAGCAACGTGGCCAGCACGTTGCTCGCCGCCAGTATGTACGTGAGATTCTCGAGCGGGCAGGCGAACGCCAGCATGGCACACAAACTGCCACCGGTAAAGATCGTCAACGTGGGGCTGCCACTGTCCCGATTTTCGTACCCGATCTGTTTCGCCAGTATGCGCCAGTCGGACGTTGTCAGCTGCACGATTTGGGTGTACATCTCGGGGAACAGCTCGAGCAGGGCGCCGGAACAGGTGAGCACGAGCAGACAGGCAACGGCCGGGATTAGCTTGTGAAAGTCCTTCAGCTCCAGGATGGACAGTATCGGGACGGCTTCGTAGTCGTGGCTAGAGCTACGGCAGACACGGACGGAAAGTCGGACGTTCACGGTTAATTGAAAGCAAGCGACACGAGCTTTGTCTTAATTTTGTGCAGCGTCACAAAATTTATCGCCTGTGCTTTCGGTGGGGGCCCGGGACGGGCCCAGCAAATCGGCACTAACCTGAATTTTATCAGCATCGTTAAGCACGCACCGACTAGTTCGCTCGATAGTAAAACTAGCAGGATAACGACCAATCCCAGAAGACGTTTGATGTAATTACCGTTTAGTAAATCGTTCGAGTAGGTGAACGTTGACAGAGCCGTCCCGGTAAGGAGCTAGGGCGCAACAAGAAAAAAAAAAACGAAATGGCCACAAACGGTAAGAAAAACTTCATTAGCCAGCCTTTTTTTTTTTGTTGTCTCTCTCGTCCATCGAGGCTTGCGGAACGTTTGCCTGCAGTTTACTTTAGCCTCACTTACCCCAACCACACCCTTCGGAAGGATCGGCTCGGTACGGAACAGGGCCGGATTGCCGCGCAGCCCCGTGATGATGACAATCAGTGTACCGACGAGCAGCACGCCCGCCATCATCAGCAAACCAAAGATTCGGGTGTTTTCCAACCCCAGCATAAACATCCCGGTCACGATGAAGATGACCACCACACCGATGACGTCCGGCCAGGGTTCGTTGGCGGGTGAGTTGCGGCCTGGTTCAAGGGTGAAAGGAAAAGGCAAATTAATATTGGTCCCTTTTGTACGTAGTTTTGTTTCCTTGCCATGTGGGTTGAAATGAAAATATCCCTGGAGTAATTAAAATTTCACACATTTGCTACTCAATATGCAAAAACAGGGCCATTGGTGCCAGGCCTATTGCAGTAAATTACCATGTTTAGAAGAGCTGGATACAAAATGGTTCAAATTAAAGAAGACTCGTTCAGTTTAAATTAAAAATACGCCTAAAGGTATGCAAGCCGAATAACAAAGTGTGATTATCTCATCGTTTTTGAGTTTATGGAGTTTCTGAACACTTAAGTGCGTTAAATTTAGATCGTCCAACCCCTTTTCTCTTTGTTCACTACTAGGAAACAACCATCTTACAAGCTAAAAGACTACTTAATCCATCACTGATTACCACTGTACGGTGATAAAAAACAAAACAAAACCGTTCGCAGAATTAATTGCCTCAATCAGTTTGAATGCTGCTGCTTATGGCTTTATCGTTCAACCTTGCCCTTCGCCGGCGGTAATTTTGTGTGAAGAGATTAACCCCCGTACCCATATCTGTTGTTGCAAATCTCCGGAGAATAAGCAAACCATTAAATGCTTGCTGCTTGCCGTTTTGCTTCCATGCTTTTGTGCCACTACAGTAACGGAGGATGGAACTTTCATGCCGCTGTTGTGTCGTATAAACAAAACACATCCCAGTGTGACAGGAGATGCTTTGCTGAAAGGGAATAAACGCACTGTTAACAAGGTAATTTGAACATACCGCAGGTAGAAATACGCCTGAAGGTATGCAATCCGCAGCACAAACCCTACAGAACCGGCAGGAGTTTGGGTGAAAGCTTGTTTTCCCACGTTTTAAGCACATTTTTAATTATTTAAAACAAACTGATGATGTTTGCTGTACCTTAAGACACATTTTGGGTATGCAAGTAACAAGTTTTCAAAGCTACACTTCTTCGCTATGATGTCACGAAATAAATTTCACCACTTTTCGTCACGACACGGTCCACAATCTGGCCAGGAATATGAAATATTTCTTCCCCTTCGCACGGCACACGACAAACATGCGGCTCATCTTGCTCCTTTTGCGCGTTATTTCATTATAACGCAATCATGGCTAAACCAACATTAAACCGTTTACCACTCATACGGCCGGGGTATCTTGTCTCGAACGTCTCGACACCGTTCGGCGGGCAATTTATCATGCGTCTTCGCTTGCTCCAATTTCTAGACGGCAATTTCTCAACGCTGTGTGGATATGGTTTTGACGCATAAGGACGCACACTTACCTAAAATATACATCCGCGCCAATCCACCGGTCATGGCATCCAGGCAGGAGCTTAACGTTCGCACCAGCACCGCACAGGCTGAGAACAGGGCCAATATGTCCATCCACTTGGCGAGAAACAGGCAGAAGAAGTCGACCCGGTGCGTGGTGCGAATGTAGGAGATCTGTAACGATTTGATGCCCGATTTGCACGTTCCTGGAAGGGATGAGGCATACGAAGCAGGCGTGGGAATGCAAGGCATACGATCATTGAAGCATGATTTGACAAGTGTGTGTGTGTGTGTGTGTGGATGTGTGCCTTGCTACTTACCGGCAAATGCGGCATACAGGGCAGCGAGAGCCATCCCTATCATCAGCCCAGGACCGCCCGACTCATTGTACGCTATCAAATGCGTGAGGATGAGCGTTCCCACCATCCACCGGCTGCCGGTTCCACTGACGACGCACTCGAGTACATTCACCATCGCAAAGCTGTGTTCCGCCTGCTGCGATGTGAAAGCAAGACGAATCACACCGTTAGAAGGAAATATGTTTTAAAGCATTTTCGAATGCTTCCCAGCCCCATCCACCACGGCGTTTGGACGATGCTTTAAGGTAGCATAAACGTGTAATGTTATGCGTGGACGTGAAATGTGATGACGGGCAGGTGTCGGGTTTTGCTCTTAGTGTCTCTCGCAAACACCGTTCGATTACCGTGCGGGCATGTTTTGCATGGTAAAGATTGTTGGAAAGCAAAAACCCGCGACATGGTGTGGCAATGGCGGAATGGTGCAAAAGAACAACAATTCCCCAGATCGGTAAACGAGCGGTATTGAATGTCACGCCGAGTCGTCAGGAGACTTTTTGAGTGTTCTGAAATAATGAATTCACCAGGTACGTTGGTTCAGGGCCCAAGTGATGGAAAATAAGGTCTTGCGTTGTTCAAGCGTACTTGTTGATTGACTGACAACAACCAGAACGCTCAATGTCACATTAATGTCGATAGAGGCAGGTGAGTGAATTTTGCGACCTTATACGGTTTTTGTATGGGGAATTCGTGTAACTAAAGTTTCACTTAACAGTTAGCCTGAAAGTATGCAATTCGTGGTACACATGATGCTTTTCAAACCATTTTAGCCGTAAAGCTTTTGATAATCTATTTTAAAATGGGACGGCAAAAAAAAAAAATGCTTTATGCTAAAATTGCGTTTCAAACTTTTCTTCAATGTGTTTGTGCAAAAAAATCACCTTTTTGGTTAGCTTAACTTTGGAATAGATTTTGTGCGATAGCGCCTAGAGGTATGCAATTTTTTAAAAGAACCCACTCTCAACTCACTATATCTGCTTGCGGTCTTAAGGCGCAAATAACTGAATAACTCGAATAGTGTAAAACAAGTGTTTTAAACCGAGTAGACAATCCTGACATGATCACTGCGAACGATTGCATACTATCAGGGGTGGCTTGTAGGTGCGGCACTAGAAGGATGTTATCGGGCAGCCCGATAAGGATGTTATCGGGGGGAGAGTAGAAGAGTTTTATAATTATCTACGAGGTATATAATGAAGGATCAAACAATTATCTCGAACTATCATGATCACTGGATTATTAAAAAAAGAGTACAGGTAAATCCGTTAGCAAGCAAGTATTTCCCCCAGTTCCTTATAAATTCATACAAATGTTGCGCTACCGGTGTTTTGCTCGTGCCTAACAACAAATTGCCCTGAAACAGTGCGAGCAGAAAATCGATCGACCCGGGGCAAAACCGTACAAAAAGCCACGATAAATCTGCGCAGCTTGTTTTTATTTCACGCAAAACGTATTGTATTGAAATTAGAGAGCTCGTAATTCGTGCCCCGAAAGGCAAAAAGGCAGTAATGCTTTTCTTTCGCTAATGAGCTCTAGCACGAAACCACTGTTCTACGCCGTTCCACGCAGCGGTCTCAGTGGCTGCCATGCATGCAAAAAGCTTTGTGTCCTTCGGCGAAGGAAACATTGTTTTCAAAACCATCCATCACCGGAACCCTCCACGGGTGTTGGTGTGTGTCCCGGGTGTGGAATGCAGCAATGGGGTTGGGAGGTGGTGGGAGGCGGGCCCCAGTGGCCGGAGGGTAAGGTTCCTTTTTCAGCACTCGATATTTTTACCGATCGTGTGGCTCGTCAGCAACATTGACAACATAATTAGAAATGTTTCTTTACGAAGGTGGAACAGGCCAGAGAACAAGAAGTACACTCGTCTCGTCTGAGCTCTGGCCGAGGATTTGAACAACAAGTGACGGTGTTGCACAGGTTGGCTGCACAATTCGGCAACAGTTTGGCCTTGCTTTTGAGGTTCCAGTTTTTGATGGTTCAATGACAGGCAATGTTGTAATGTAATGGTAACATCATACATCAGCGGAATGTGACGAGTGAAAGCATACACAGCAACAGCGATGTGTTTGTTTGGTGGTTTCGGAAAGAAAAACTCACAAGTAACGCTTCTGCACGTGACGATTGAATACTGCTTTGTGTGCCCTTTGACTGTGAAAGCCGTGACCCGAGATGGTACCGAAAAAACGAACACAGTATTTACAATATTTCAGAAAAAGTTGTGGTGGTTTAGTTAACACAGTTTTTTTTGCATGTATTTGCGTGTCAAAATAACACATAAAAATCGTAAAAGACTTCTTCCCGGCATTTAAGCAAAAAATAGGAAAATGTGCTGATTTCACTGCGAAATCTGACTTTTTTACCCAACAATGTTGAGCATTCAGTCATGAATAAATAAATTCAAAGATAAGGCAATAGCTTTGTTGGGTCTGGTGAACATTTCGCCCTAAACTATGCAAAACGGATGACAAAACCTTTTCCTTGGTATGGTACGTTTTTATCGGTGAGTGCGCCTGGAGGTATGCAATATATTTTGTTTAATCGCCAGCTACCCAGCGAGATCTTGGGAACATTCAGTGTCATTGACTGACCCTTTGGACTGCTAAAAGAAGTTATAACAATTATGATAGCATACCTTCGGGCGTTACAAAACGAACCTTGCTGAGGTGAGGAGATACTGCGAGGAAGCACCAATTGCTACATAAATGAAAGAAAACTAGCCTTTTTTAAAGAAAAAAAAACACCCGAGAAGTTTGATGGATGGCAAAATAAAAACAGCATTGAACAAAACATAACGCCTAAAGTCATGCAATCTGCATGACGCCATTTGCTTATTACGGCTCTGCGTGCTCTGTTTTAAGTTGCAATTTCAAATAAAGTAAAAGACCTCCATCCAATTTAGCCTGCCCGTTCTTAATGTGCTGAGAGAGCGCAAATTAGCTATCATAATACAATAACAACTAATCAACTTGACTGAGACCGACAGAGACCTCTAAGCGTGGCCGGATATATTCCTGCTGCTTCCCATCCACAACAGCGCTGATCACGTAACTCTTCGGCTAGGATGGAACGGGGAAGCTTTAACCAAAGACTATCCACAAGCACACACATAGTGTGTGCACACACAAAAAAAAAACACTCTACCATCTTCCTGCCTTGCCATGCCAAGGACCGTGGCCACATACGCCGAAAATCGATCGATAAAGATTATAGTAGTTTTCCGTACGGCAGCTTAGCCATTTTCCTGTGTGGGTAACTATTTCGCTGTTCGCATTTTTTTGTGCATGTACTTCAACAACAAGAAAATGCGATTCATTGTACTATTTTGTCGTGGTTTTTTTGTCTGTTTGTGTTGGGGATGGGTAACTTACTACCGGTTATTTACGTCGTCTAGTGGCATCTATGGATGTCCCACTAGTACGGCTCCAAGACAGACAAACAATTCTATTGCTCGCGGGTTTATCGCTTTGTGGAAATCGATTGTGAAAGGTGCTGTATCTATAAACAATAGGAAAAACATGCTCCCACACACACACACACACATACGATTAATTAATCATCGTTATTGAGGAGGGGTTTGCCGCACACTACACTATTGATCGTTCCGACTTATCATCCCCAGCGTTAATCTCTGGCAGCAAACTGAACTGATATCGTACAAAAGCACACGATACGGTGATTGCAGGCTGCTCCTTCTATCCCCGCACCGATGGACAGTCCGATTTTTCCCGTGCGCCGCCCGTCTACGGCCATAAATGACGACAAGCTGACGACACGGCAAAAATCACGTACCAATCACGCCCGATTGATGGGATTTTGTTGTTTTGCGTTCACACACTTCGGCTGTGCCACTGGCGTTTACCCACTCGCACACACTGTGTGGCCTAATTGTCGCTCGAACCCGTCCGCCCAAGGGTTGGCGAACGATCAAACACTTCTTGAGGACATATCGGGCCCCCCCCCCAAAAAAGGTGATGCACAATCAATATATCGTTCCCATTCCCGTTGGACCGTGAAACACTTCGAGCTATTTCGTTTTGTGATTTTTTTTTGTGTGCTTCGAGTTCTTTGTTGCCCACTTTTGGCCGTCACTTCACTCACCGTTTTCAGTTCGATTGCCTGGTGGCAAGGAAGCAGCCGAAAAGGACTCTCTGGACGTGGAGCGTCCGGTTTTAATGGTAGAACCCCACTGGTCGCGATGTTCGCGTTCTTTACGGATTGCAAAGCCCGCACGGGGTGGATTTTCTTTTTGTGTGTGCCCTAATGCACACCAGCCCCAGGGTGGAAATTCCGCACGGATTTCCCGGACGCGGTGACCACGGTACGCGCTGTCTCGATACGAACTGATGGATCACAGTGGGGATCACCGAATCGTGCCGAAGCCCTCAACCGAACCGACGCGGGGGACATTATCCTTCGTCCGTTTGTTATGAATTCACACAGTGCAAAACACATTAGGAACGGCGTTCGTATTCTGGTGTTCGGGTGCGGTTGCGCACATCGTGCAACGATGGAAATAGAGGCCGGAACACCGGAACACCCTTGCTGTGCCCTGCACGCCTAGTAATTGACCAAATTTTGTGCATGCTGGGGATAAACCGTAGCCTTTCCGTACAACGGGCGATTGTAATTACCACTGGACTTTTTGGTACGTGTCCTGATATCAATGTGTCCCTTGGGAATTCAATGTTTTCCACATGGAGGGAACATTTGGCTGCATGTCCGGTCGAACCTGCTGCTGTCGTCTGGGAGCCTAATAAAATGAATAAATTTTTGAAGCACGTTTGTTTTGTGGATGAGAAAGGTGATAAGATAATGGTGTATCCTTCCCACCGGCTGACACTTATGCGATTCTGTTCGTTTTTGCTGAATGGAGCTGTATGGGTAAAATGGTTTTGTGGCTGGTTTTACATAGAAAAGGCTCCATGGTTTCAATGTGTATTTTCATTGAACTTTTTTTTTTAATTTAGCGTTCACATGCGACCAAATTCCAGTGGACATAAGATTTTTTTCATGAATTTACAAACAATTATTAGTTAAGTTTTCATGCATCTGAAGCAATTGAATACTATTTCGATGTATTTAAATTATACCAAATTGCCCTAATAATAGACCAAGATTAGGAATCTTTGTTTCGTGGAAAAAACGGTTTTTTTAAACTGGATCTATCAACTGCATGGATTGAAACCCAGCTTGAAGCCAGCTTGAGTGTGTTTATACCTGATGGTTTACTTTGTCTCAGCGCTTTCAACGTGGATGTTGTCTACCCCATGGAATGACTTTATTATCATTTTAAATGAAAGTTTCAATGAAACCATTTCTAAACTTTTATTTTGTATAATAAATACCGTCCAAATGTAATAAATCGCATAAAAATCATTTCAAACGCAAATGACATTTACATTGTGATGGATCTTCCGTCGCGCTCTTGCAGTGACAATGTTTACAAACAAACCGGCATTCAAACAGTTGTGGCACACGTGCGGCACGGTGTAAAATGTTTAAATTTACCTTTCAAGTAGAACCGGACGAAGAAACATCATCGGTGGCATTAAAAGGTACCGTAATGTACGTTTAAAAATTGATCTAACTGTACGTAAAATACCAATCCACGTTACAGATGAGAAGACCAAGTCATCTGCCGAAACAAAAGGAAGCAGCACCACCACGGAAGAAACCCCAGATGTATATCCATGTGAGGAGCTTACCTTTGACACCAGCGTACTTCAAAATGCAGTTAGTCCGGACGTAACGAACACATTCATCCTGACACCCGATTGCTCGATAGAATATCTAAATCATCTTGCCCTGCTGGATGAAACGTTTACCGACGATATAGTGACGGCAGAATCCGACCATTCCGATCTGATCCCGAACCGGTACGAAGGTGGACTGAAGGTGTGGGAATGTACGTACGATTTGGGGCAGTTCCTAGCTGCATCCGGTGAACGGACGGCTGAACTTCACGGGAAGAAAGTGTTGGATCTTGGGTGCGGTGCGGGCATCCTTGGTATTGAGGCACTGCTGCTCGGGTCCAGCTGTGTACACTTCCAAGACTATGTGCGTCTCTTTGAAGGCTACTTGTACGGCTGTATGAAGCTCTCCAATAATAGAACCTTCTCATTATCCATAGAACAAAGATGTGCTGACGAAGCTAACGATGGTAAACTACGATCTAAACTGCCGCTCAAATGAGACCGACGAAGCAACCAAACAAAGTCCCACCGTGAATGTCAAGTTCTACTCAGGTGATTGGGGTTGTTTTACGGACAAATACCAACAGACATACGATCTCATACTTACCTCGGAGACGATCTACTCCACGCAGAACTACGCCAAACTGTTGGCACTGTTCGATCGGAAGCTGGAACCGGACGGTGTCGTGTATCCTTTTTGAATGTTTTGTACGCACATTTTCTTTCCATTTCACCCAATTTCTTCTTAACGCTTGCACTGCTTTAGATATTTAGCGGCAAAAACGTACTACTTCGGCGTTGGTGGTGGTGTCCGGTTGTTCGAACAAGCCATCGATAAGGATGGTCGATTTCGGTACGAGGTCGCGTGGAAGTGTGATACGGGCGTAAAGCGTGAGATCCTTCGAATCACCCGAAAATAATAGTAGCAAACAGGGTGGTACGCAATATTTCTGTTTTTGAAAGATATATTTAAAATATATACTCTACTAAAGTCGTAAATGTAAGTGTATTTTGTTTTGTTTTTTGTGTGTTTAGAAGTATCGTTTTCCTATCTCGTGTTTTTTTTTCACTCTTCTTCGCAATTTCCTTGTTCTCCCCTCTGGCCCCCCTGGCTGCGTTTCCTTTTCCTCATTTATTCACCCCGTAAAAATCGTAAAAGTAGAATCTTAACAGATTTATTAGCTCTCTTGGTAAGTTGTGTGTTTTTATCCGTCTCTTTGCTCTATTGTTGTAACTTCCATCGTCTTCCGTCGACGGTTATGCTTTATCGTTTTGGGATTTTCTATTTATACTCTTTCAAACAAACAGTTTATTACTTAAACGTATCTTTTCTCTCTCAGTGTCTCATTTTTCTAATAAACTTTGCCTTGCTGTTCCGTTACCCTTTGCCATGCCTTTGCCGTACTGGTGCAGTTTTGGTTTTTGTTTCTAGTGAATGCATTGTGATGCACTTGGGATAGGTAGGTTTATTTCCATTTACACATCAATTTTGCGTTAGCCAAAAACAGTTACAGATTTTCACACTACGTTGTTGGTTTGTATTGTTTGCTTTGCTGCACGCAACACACATCTAGCTATTGTTCGTGATTTATCCATTTACTAAGCTGCACCCCGTGACGAGGAGATTACTATTACCATTTAACACTGATAAGCCGTGTGTGTGCTGTGCCCTTAAATCTCTGCGTGTGATTGATAGTAATGCAATCCGTGTGCTTTTCGGTTGTAGCTTCTTTGCATCCCTTGTTAACAGGAGCGTCAACATAAAGCGACAAATACTGATTCAAGCGGGATGAGAGTTGTGGGGTGGTAACTGATAACACGCCTTGCTCTTGCAACGATTTTCGGCATTTTCACATACACACAGAGACACATATATTTGTAACATGCATTGCACAGGACATGGAATGGCCACACCTAGCAGAAGAAGCGCGTTGCTGGCGCCAGGGCAAGGAGCAAACAGATGAGAGCAAGTGTGAGAGATCGAATCGTCCTTGAATGTTCCGCTGTTGTTGTTGTTTTTAAACAGAACCACACATACTGTTTTTGTTTCTGTAAAAACAAAACACGAACGCAGCAATGGAACGTCGTACGTGCGTTACGTTGTGCAATCCAATAGCAAGAGCTTCAGTTATGCTTGGTATCTTTTGGGAATGTTGTTAACTTTGGTATCGATTTAACATTACTTTGCCCCTGTTTTTTTTTTGTTTTAATTTTAATTCGTCAGCAGGTAATTGGGACTGTCGGAGGTGAAGGTTTTCGTTTTGGGGTTGGTTGGTGGAAATAAAACAAACTAAAAGCTAAACCCTTACATTCTATTCTAAACTGTCCATATCAGTTGATTAGTTACGTTCATCCGTTCGTCCATGTGTTCCCCCCCCCCCCCATTGCACTTCACCTTCGGTTCACATACACGCAAGTGAGATAATTTTGTCCTAATGTAACCACTCTCGGTCTCTCAAATACAGGTTTCGGTATAGAGTTTTTCCCCCCCCCCCCCCCTTAAACACACCTAGACGCGAGTGGATAAATACGTTTTAGAAAGGCAGTTGAGGTTTGATTTGTTTTACGTTTCCGTTCATACTAACATCCATTTGAAAATACTATAATTCGTACCGCGGTGATCGCGTTCTTGTGGTTGGTTGCGTTGCCCTACTACAAAGAAGGTGCGAGTACGAGCAAAAAGTTTGTAAAGTCGAAAAATTCTTTTATCTCCCCGTAAAACGTTTGCCCATTTCGTATAGACTTGGGAAGGGCGGAGTTTCCATTTAGTCGCCATTTAGTCTTTCTTCAAAAAAAAAAAAAGAATCGTGTTTCCTCACTATTCTAAACTTAAAACCGAAAAGAGATAAATTGGATCGTAAGCGCGGGAGATGAAGCGACAATCAGTGGTTCGAGAGCGCAAAAATCGTATCATTTTCTTACCCTTGCGGGGTACCCTTAACATGCTTAAGTAGGTTTGAAGTAGGGATCACTAGCGCGCAAGGACAGCTAGCCCACACACTTTTCCGTGCTGTTTGCGCTGTGGATCAGTCCAGCTCATAGCGCATCCTGCCCCGAACGAACCCGTTTAAAGAGAACCTGCTTTTTAGTCGTTTGTTTTTGGTACACAAACACGGTGTGCTTCTGGCCTTTAGTTGACACCGCACTACTTCCGCTACTGCTATCCCTACCACATGACACTGCTACGTGTGTACGGCCTATTTCTACCAGCAGTAAACAGTGTTTTGTATGCCGTTAAGATTGCATTATTGCACATATGAAACATAGTGTGTGGGTGTGTTTTTAGTCGCTTCCCAGCATCTCCCAATTCCCATCGGATTTTGTCTCCGCTACGCCTACGGGCAGGGGATATCCCTGCACGGGCTTATCTCACATATACTTACACGCTAAGGACAATCATATTTATATTATCTTTTGCTTTGATTATTTGGTTTCGCTCTCTTTAGCAATAGCGCCGCACCTGCCCGGTTCCAGTCAGCACAATGTGCGCCCGTGTTGTAAAATGGGCATTTATCTGCTGCTGCATATTCTAAATGGTAATTGACACTTACACCACATAGCGTGTTTAGCTAACGTCTTGTAGACTTGTATTTGAAACGGACACTGAACGATCATACTTGAACGGGGGGCTGGGGCTGAGCGTGTATAGTACTGGTGCTTGCCACCCTGCCAGACACAGGACAGAATGTGCAGCATCAAAAGGCGTACAGCGACGTACACAATATTATCATTTATATACAACAGTCTTTACACACTCGCGGAAAGGAAAGGGGGGGCTACTAAGAAAACGACACGCTGTCCATTCGTCTAACCATCATACTGTTCACCTTATGCAACTATCAAGTAAATACTTTCGTTTTTTTTCTTTTATGCCTTTCCTTCCGTTCTGCTGCCTAAACTCATTGGTTTGGGGCGCTTAACTATTCACCTATCCGGTGATTGCATCCCGTCTAAAAGGTCCTCTAAAAGTAGACTGAAATAAATAGAACGATGTTAGACGGGCGTGTGCGTCCAACCATCCGCATGTTGAATAATGCCAACGTGCCGCACGAATCACTACACGGATCAACGTGTATTCGAGCGCGTATCGAACGATGCTTTAGCCTTGGCCACGCATTGACCACACGGAGACAGTAACAAACAATGTAGAAAACAAACAAAAAAAATAGACTGTACAGGAGAAAACGGCTTCTTACGCCGGTAAGGTAAGGAGGCTACGGCTAACTTAGTAGCTGTCGGTTGATTGCAAACAAAAAACAAACAACTGTTCCGAAGGTGCTTCGCTTCACGCATTCTTTCGGTTGGATTTAGATCGGGTCGGCCACCGCGGTCGGTAAGCATTCCTTCAGTAGGTCGCGTAATCGGAGGATCTCTTTGCCGGCGGCAGCCAGGTCACCTTGTAGCGATAATTCACGTTCACGTAGACGCTTGATGTCACGTTGGCAGGTCTAAAATGAGGAACAAAACAGCATGTGAAACGATCTCGTGTCGAGGTCTCGCGTACACCAGTCCACTGCTACTTACCACATTCTGCCGAAGGAGATCCAATTTATCACATTTCAGGCGCGTTATCTCTTGCCGCATGCCTTCCACCTGCTGGAGCGTTTCCTGCGCTAGCACACCCTGACCCTGCACACCACCGACCATACCGCCGCACCCGGCACTGGCCGTAGATCCCGTGCCAGAGCTCGCACTACCACCACTGTTCCGCAGCTCCCTAGTAGTGCCGCTGCCGTCGATCGTAACGCTTGCGCCACTGATGCTAACGCTAACGACGCTACCACCCCCGTTCGTGGAACCCGTACCGTCGAGACAGAGCGAACAGGCCTTCGTGGTGGCATCCGCCGATGACATGGATTCGAGACCCGTGTCGCTATCGATGTACGTCGCACCAGCATCTACCGTTGGGAGAAAAACTTTAAATCATAAATTGAAAACGCAACAAAAAAAATAACGCAACAGTAACGGAAAATTAAAAAAACAAAATGGGAAAAAGGACAAAATGGAAGTTGGTTAGTATGGTTGAGTTGCGTGGACTGCACTACTGTTACTACTACGGGGCGTAAAGGTTAGTTGCGCAGGAAGGTTTCACTACAAAAGACACCACACAACACACTTACCCATCGGATCGAGATCAACACTGTTCAGGCTGGAATCGTCACTGGTTTCGGACATGGCGACCGGGCCATTGTTGTTGTTGCCAGCGGCGTTGGCAGTACCGTTGCCGGCGCCATTGCTGTTCGCGTTACCGTTCGCGTGGGTCTTTCCGATCGTGTTGTTGTTGTTGTTGTTTGGAGCGTTACTGTTGTTGTTGTTGGTGAGCGTGGGATTGAGGGAGCATCGGGAGGTGATGTCCGGCGAGGATGCAACCGAATCGTTGGGCGATTTGCGCGATCCAGTAGTGCTGCTCTTTGACAGTGACCGTCCAATCTACAGAATTAAATGACTATTAGCAAAACCCGATCACAAACTCTGGTCGTAGTAGCCGCTCATACTTACATTGACCGCTCCTCCCGGACCGCATGGTATATCCGACACGAGGCTGGTACCGTCCTTGGACTTCTTCATGGAGTTGTGATGCTTGCTGGTGGTGTCGACACTACTCGCCCCGCTACCGTTGTTGGTGGGGTCCGAATTTTGGGAGCGTAACCTCGCGTTCAGCGCCTTCTTAACCGTGTCGATAAAGCGAGATCCCGTAAATCCACCCTCCGACTTGGGTGTCTCCGGTGTGGGAGATGTGGGCACACCGCCCGCACCACCAACCATATCCGCGCCGAGAAAATCGCGCGTCTTCTCCTTCAGCTCATCGACGAGATTCTGCAGCAGCGAGGACCTCGTGCGCAACTCGAGCTGCGCAAACTTGTCCGCCTTGTAGCAGGCGTTCTCCGCGTTGATCAGCTTCGTAAGGAGGAACTCCTTCAGCTCCGGACCCTTCTTGAAAACGGACGGTTGTGGTAGCGTTGGGCCAAAGAACGGCACATCATCCCGTGCGGTCACCGATATCTTGTACCGACAGTTCGGCGTGTTTGGTTCGATCGGTTGCACCACGATGAACGCGTGCAGGAAGTGGCTCGCGATCATGGCCGGCGAGAAGGGTGTGTTCTCCTCCTGGAACACGATCGCCACGATGTCGTTACCGATGTGGCGCTTGCGTTGCAGTTGCTGCGGGTCGGCCTCGGTGTACGGCAGCAGGGTCGAGACGTGGAACATGATCTCACGCTCCTTAAACACGTCGTACACCGCCGTATCGCCGGTGTGCCCGTTCTGGATGTCCAGCCCACCGCGGTAACCCTTGTGATCGCGCAGCCGAATGCGCTGACCGAGCACATCCAGGAACTCGTCAAAGGCCGATGTCGTCTCGCTGTTGCAGAACAGCTCCTCCTCCGTCGTCTGGCCGAAACGCTGGTACAGCACGCCGAACTTGAAGTTCGTCACCAGCACGTGTTCGTCGTAGCTCGCGATCAGTGCGGACGCTTTCGGGCACAGCACCGGCATGAACGTGTCCACGTTGATCTGTTCGTTCAGCAGCCGTGCCATCTTGATCGGGGACGGACTGCTGCCGAGACAGGACGCCGGGATCAGCTCATGCATCGTGCCGGTACGCAGCCGCAACAGTATCCGGATGTGTTCCTGGCTGGCGACGTTCTCCGACTTGATGGACAGCAGCACCGGCCCGAGCTGATCGTCATGCCCGACCAGGTTGGAGTGCTCGCGCGAGATGAAGAACCGTCGGTAGCATTTGGCCGTGTCGTCCGACTCGATCTTTCCCACGCGCCAGGTCGTATGGGCGGGCACCTCGTACGAAGCGTCATGATCCGTACCGTCCACCCAATACCCGCCACTGTTCGGCACGACGATCATCGGATGGGGTGCCGGTTTGCTGAGCGCATCCTCCAGCAGCCGCTGGACCGGCGGCACGGTCGAAATGATCGACGACGACTGCGAGCTCACCGATGACTGCGACTGATACTGTGGGTGCTGTTGCTGGTGGTGGTGCAGGCTCCCGACACCGTTGCTGTGATGCAGATGGACGCTGGAGCTGTTCGACAGCAGGTGCGGCGAGGCCGGTGTCGAGTTGGAGGTCGAGTGCGGATTCGACGACATGCTGTTCGAGTGGCGCAGCAGTGATCGCGTGTTGCCGCCACCCATCGACTGGGGTATTTGTACGGTAAGGTTGTTTGTCGACTCATTCGCGCTGTGCGGGTTCGCGATTCGTTCATCGGCACTCCGTGTGTTCTGGGTGGGACAAAAAAGCAAAAAGAAACATCGATCGATTAAACGGTTGTCCATGCAGGCTTTACCCGATGCAAAGCGTGAGTCAAAGTCCCTCTCCGTCGAACGCGCACCACCTCGTGAGATTTTACGCAAACCAGTTTACCACACTATTACATGGAGTGTAGGTGTGTACAGGGTGGCCTTATTTAAATATTATCGCACTCGTTTCGCCTAACAGGTGATCGGGATTGCAGCTTAACCACACTGCAAGAAGGCCAACTACCACTCCACTCGGTCCCATCCAATATTAACTTCCAATTACTTTTATCGATTCGTTACCGATCCACCCCACCGCCCGGGTTACCGTTTAAGCGGGTATGCCGAAATCAAATCGTGGCAAATGATCTTACGCCAACAGAGAACGTCACCACAGCGAAACTGTCAATCAAACTGGGCCTGACCATCAAGTCTCTTCTCGGTCATTTAATCGTCTCGCTAAAGACTTCCCATCACCAACAAACCTAAGCAATATGGAAAAGAGGGAGGGGGGGGGGGGGGGGGGGGGGAATTGGAAGCTGCTCCCAAAACTGACCAACCCCAGAGATCGACACGGTCGGATTTTTTTTTCCCGAATTAGTTGCGTGAGTATATTTACGATCGTCTTTGGGTGGTGTTATTAGCCACAAACCGCCACTAACAGGTTTCGCAAACAGTTTTAAAACCGCACAAAAAATACGGTCCCCAACCGCCAACTTTACGAATGTTGTCTTTAAATGGGGAAGAGACGGTAATTTTGCAAGATGCGTGAGTCTCGAAAGCAATTTCCTCGCCTCAGTTGACACCTCGTTTTTTTCTTGTCTTTTAAGGTGCAGAGACCCAAATGACATCGAAAATGGGACAGAGTGTGGAATTCTTTCAACCCTAATGGCATCCAGAAGGTGGCAACCGGAAGGTGCTAACTGAAACATATTATTACAACGCTGGAACTGGATCGTGCAAATTGTCCATAATGTCCATTCCCGGCCCGTCTGAACATCATCATCTTAACGAGAAAATGAAACAGGAAATGCACACAAACGGTCGTCTCGTCTTCTGTGCTGAGGTTGTGGCAGCATATATGCGGTGACAAATTTATGACCAGCGAACCAAAACTTCCCCTGCACCGTCGGGCGTCGGGGGCACTGCACAGAATGGCACATTCTACCCGGGTCGTACAAGGGTCATAACTACCGATGCACTCACCAACCAAGACGGTGACTACGCTTCCACGAACCTCTTAATGAGCTGCACACAGAGTGCGTAAGGCAGGCAACATGATACGGCAAACACTCGACTGGATGTCACGAACCCACTCAGCAGCAGGGTGATCTTTGGCAGGCCAACGAGCGATGCGAAAACGTACGATGCGCCCTACCGAAGAGAAAACCCATCGAAAGTCACGTCTTAGCATCCGCCAACGCCACACAACGTGGCGGTTTCGTGTTGCGCGTTGCACGGTAGTTAATTTCCAATCCCTGTGTGTCCCTGGTGGGGTAAAATAAACTTACGTAATCTGGCCTGGTGGATTCCACCCACGCGGCCCTATGACTAATCACAATTTTTCCTGCCCTCGCTGTGGGTTGAATTGGGGGCTTCGCGTTAGAACAAATGCAAAAAAAAAATGGCACCCCATGATGGGAAGGGTCGAGAGAATTTAAGCTCCAGAAAACCGTCGTGTTTCCTGTTTTATAGCGGGAGCAACCATTCGGATTTACGGGCCGAAGCGGTAGTGGCACACGACCGAAGAAAAAGAGGATGAAGGTACACACGCGATTCTGACCGGTCGTTGCGCGGTTCAAGGATTTTTAGCACACACGTACACACACACAATGATCCATCCAATGTAGGCCCCCGCGGGGGGAAGGGATACAACAATCCACCCCAAAACGATAAAGAAAATTATCGTGCGACAACACGGTCATCATTAGCGAACTCTTGAACTCTGCGCGCCTCGGTATCCTTCCGCTATTTTAAGGCCGTTAATCAGCTGCCGTAATGTCCGATAAGTACTGGCCGTGAGCTGTCCGGGCGCGGTGGTTCATCGATCAGGCGTTGTATGTCTCGGGTGCCCCGAAAACGGGGGTGAAGAAACAGCACCCGACTACTGACCATTGTGAATTCCCGGGCCACATTATCGACCTGGTTGGATGAGGGATGAATTATTCAGATCCGCAAGCTCGCAAGGTAATCGCCTCGTGGCACCGTGGTTCTCCAGCGCGAGGTGAGTCTCCAGCCCGGTTGGCGTCGTACACAAAACACACGTTGCGCTCGAAAGGCAGGAATTTTCCAGCCAGTGTATAATAATAAATCCATTAACAGAAAATACGATTGAGCCGCGGCAATGGGTGACATAAAACACAAAGTAAGCAAACCAGAACGACATCCGGCAGTGAGGAACGTAGGGCAGTACGCTGGGCAGGAGCGTTTTTCAGCTAGAAAAGTGGAACACCGAAACCCCGAAAATCCGTTCCAGGTGAAGGAAATAAAGGACTCCCCCGTTTAAACAAACAGTAGCGCCCATTCTAGTTGTTACCCGAAAGGCGGCCTGTCCGTTCGGTTGTGTTTTATTAGCCAGCGGTGGCGCATTCGTTTTCGGTGATCGCGGTACGCGCTGACATTTGTGCCGTGCCGCCGTGTGGTCCATAAAGCGAACTGGAAATCCCCATGGGGCACGCCATCCACCGATTATTATGATCGATGAATGGATGGTGGATAAAATGGCTTACAATTTATTCCGGATTAGTGACAACTGGCAGAAGTCTAGCTAAATCGCGGCAGGAGTTGTTAAATGCTAGCGGGATGCAGAGTTGTCAAACATCGGTTGTATTGTTGATAAAATGGGAAATCTTACTCAAAAATGGCACCGTTTCTGGCTTCCTTTCAATTTATTTACCCTTAGCTGGATAGTTAGCCCTGCGTACGGTGGATTGGACCGGACGGGATTATGTAGAAGTCCTTTCGAGGTTGCTACCAAATAAACCACCAAGCCGCCCCAAAAAAAGGTAAATAATGCAGTTTAAAAATAGTTTTTAAGAAGTGTCAACATTGTTTTTTTTTTAAGGAGAGTATAAATAACCTAAAGCTTAAGACTTAAATTCCCATTAAACCATTTTTCCGGAACGGTTCTCTCTGCGACACTCGTTTAGAGATAGTTCAAATTTCCATAGAAATTTAGCCAGAATAGCCAGAATTGATAGGCATCTAGGCGTCATGAGGTTGTAGTGCCACGATAGAAGAACAAGTCAATCCGTTAAAGCTAAATACAAAAAAAAGGCCAAGATAATGATCAAATAATTAACCAATAAAATACGCCAGATGTGTGATGTACAAGTTGCTATAGTTTGACCAGCAATAATAAGCCCCAAATTGATGTATTTCGAACCTCTCATTAGAGTTTGACAGCACTGTTTTGCCACTGAAAAATTAATTGAAGCGGAGAAAAAAAGGCAAACACGTTTTATACTGCAAAAAGCACTACCTTTCTTAGCCGCGTTCGTTTCGTTGCCGTGGGTCGGAAAACTCAACCCAACCGTAACTATCTGCCGACGGAGCTGATAGTGGTGTGTGTGTGCTTTGGGACGAGGTTTTGCAATTGTTTATGTAAATCGTAACATTCTCTTTTTTTGAGCGTTCCGAACGACAAAAAAAAACCTACCAGATTTACATGAGCAAAAGGAAAATATCACTCCATGCGGTGGAACATTATGAATGTCGCGCGAATCACAAATGTCCAACCACACTGTTGCCTGCTGATCGGTTGGTGTGTTTTGCCCGTTGTGTGATAAGTTTGAAATGGTGTGTGAAAATGTGTAACCAACGTGGTACTGTTCGTCATGCCCCGGTAAAATGGCACCTAGCACTCGATTAGCGAGCGACTCTCCAGGATGATACGCCCGAACGTGTTCAAAAAAGGTGTTCAAGAAAATGAAGAGAAAATGGAACCACTTCTGGTTCCGCTTCTGGACGGAACCCTTTGCGCGGGACCATGCCGTCCTGGTGGCAGGGGGACAGGATAGGAGAACAAATTAAAAGAATAGTCTCGACTGGTGTCTCAGGTGGTGGAAATGTTTTTTTTCGCTCTTACTGCAACCAGCCCCACTTGATTTTAAATGTCCGACTGTGTTGATTCTTTTGGGGGCCCCGGAACTCACCGGACCGTGGCAAGTGGTTTAAGAGAAGTAATTATAAAATCATACTCCTTCCCGTCCATCACCACACGGCGTTACGGCGAAGGGATGGGTTTTGCTTTCTGGACCGTGATATTGCAGGTTTTGCGCATTAAATTGTGCCGTTCCTGCATCGAGCCTGAGCCTGAATATGCAGTTTCCCTCCGGACGGTCCCGCGGGAGACCCAGTGGGCCGAATCTTCCATCCCTTTTCGTAAAGAAAGGGCTTGCACGGGAGGGAGATCCAACGCCTAACAAAAGGGATGGGTGCGTTGCGGTGCTAGCAATTAATCAGCAGCTAGAAGGCTAAACAACACCCGTCCCTACCGACCCAAACAGAAGACCAAGACGAGATCGGCCAAGCGCGATAGCACGTAAACTTCGGGGTTGCAGAAGTCGACGAAAGTTAAACCTTTTTTTTTCTTGAAGCCGCCCGTGAACCGTGACCACTGTGAAGGGCCCAAACCCGACCCGACCATCGGTCAAGCGGGGTGGGAAAATATTGCAACCGAACACAATTCCTACCGATCTGCATAATCATAATTGAATGTGGGAAAACGCCCGTCCAACGACCCAGCGATCGGATCGGCACCACAACCAGTGCGCCTCGGTTCAGTCGGTACAGAAATTAATGCGGATCTGTTCTTGTTCTCTGTTCCCGTCCCGAGAAGCCTTGCATGTTACGGGAGAAAAGTTATATTTTCGCTTCGCTGAGCAAAGCAAAGCAGCCGGCGACTTAGGGGTGTTTTGGAGGGAAGATGTATGTCTACCGCGTCTACCTTCAGCAGAACAGAACGGCACTGGACAGTCGGGCGAAATTCTAACAGGCGAATAAGCTTATCTCGCATACACTGCACACACTTTTTGCATTCTAAATGTAGTCTGCGTCCAGATGGCGGGGGGGTTGGTGTTTGCTTTTCCTTCTTCCGTTACCTAACGTCAGAATTGTCGTCACTGTGGCAACGGGCAAACAGCAGCACGTCGTGTCCATCGTAAACATGTTTTTTTTCCCAAAAATAACAACCATCAAATATCCAAGTTCGGTTGTGTCGGTGTGTCTGTTACAAGGTAACCACCGCTTGGTGGAATTGCACCTTTTTTTCCTGTCGCTATTTTTACACACGCCACACCGAACCGCTTTTCCTGGCGAGGGGGCAACAAACTCCAGAAATAAACAGCAAAACCTGCGATGTAAAATATGCACCAAATTTAACGGTTTGATGAAAAATGACAACCAAACACGCCTGGATCACCGAGATGCATTTGGGGGGGGGGGGGGGGGGTTTCCATTTTCCTGGTGGAATGCATACAAAATGGTTCCCTTTTTTGTCGCTCCCCACCTGTAATGTGTAATAATCCTTTACAAACGATCCGTTTAAGGAGTTTGTTAACATATCGACGGCTCTCTATGGGTGGAGCTGGTAAAGGTACAAAAACCTGCCACAACTTTCACAAAACTGGGTGTCAAACAAACAAACAAAAAAACTACACCAGACGACTGGGAACGGAAAAATGTTTGATTAATGGATTCCTTCCATTTGCCGTCCGTCGCCGTTAGAACAACCCCTGTGTGAAGGGTTGGTTTTGGGTTCGGCGAGCCTTGAAGTGCCTACGTTCCATTCCCGTGTGCTTCTCTGCCTAACGAGGCCAAACCATACAAACACACACACACGTACACCGTTAAGCACCCATGTCCTTCCCTGCCTGCATGCATATTCATCCTTCATCATGCATTTCTCCTTTTTCTTTTATGGCTCGTCCTTGTTTGCTGGGTGCTTCCCGTGCACCAAAACCCCTACCACCACATATTACCACTTCCGGCGACGGGCACGTCGAAGTTGTAGCGAAGGAATTAATTTCTCTATTCCCACGTCCACCAACGCGTCACATCCTGCTCGGTATGCAATCCACCACCGATCCCGTGTCTGTTTGAAGTGGTTTTGCAGGTCGGGATATTATTGCCAACATCCGGGGCATTTTTGCCACCGAACCGAACCGAGGGTATGGTAATGGTGGGCACACAATGAAGCGAGCGGGACAAAATTATACACAGGAGAGCCCTCCCTGGGTGCCTGGGGTGGCGTGTCATCTTTAGCATTGAACGATTCCCATGTGCGGATGAGCCGGTGGTAGGCTGCAGCCAACACATTTTCCGGTCCTCAAGCAATAAACTTCCACACGAAAAAATCACGAACGCTTGTGGTGCGGGAAGGTTCACACAATAGCAACGTGAACCCCGGGACCCGGTGGGGTGGACGGGTGGCCTACGGTACGTGACCGGTTTGCAGGATATAAGATCAAGCGTGCGATTCTGACGGGAGAGGCCTCGATGCAGTGATAGGCACACCCGCACCACCGAAAGTCCGGGGGAATACCGTGCCAAGGGGTAGCTTTTTGGCAAAAGAATTGTGGAATCAATATTAATGCAAAACCCCCCCCCCCCCCCCCCCCCCCCCCCCCCCCCGGCATGGTAGCTTTAGAGGGTGATTTGTTTTATTGGTAGATTTAAGGTTATTTAAAATGAACAAAAATGGGTGTCGCTGATGAAGATAGGACCGGCAGGAGCCATAATGGTTCCGGCTTGCGAAAGAGTTCTGCTGCCAATTTGTCCTTCCCTTCCCTAGTGATTACCAACCCAACAACCGATTAGATCATCGTTCTTTTCTTGTGTTTTCGTTGCAGTTTGGTTGCTGCTGCAACGCCATAAGTGCATAGGTGGTAATGGGACAGGCTTCACCAGAGGGCCGGTACGGTCTCTGGCCTGGATTGTGCAGAAATTAGGTCGACCAGAGCAATTTGTTCATTTACGATTTTCTTTTACCATCCATCCACCGACAAGCTTCTACGGGGTTTTTATGTAGCTATCCATTAGAAAAAAAAACGGTCCCACATTTCCCGCACAGTGACAACCACGACAGGCAAATGAGCAGACGCCCCCGGGGGGAGGATGGTGGTTGGACCCTTACTCAAACCAAGAAGTGCAACGTACAAGAAGATCGGGCTTTAGATTTATAGCGCACGGCCTGCATATGCCTGCCAGTGCAGACCCGTCCGCTGTTGCATACAGAAAGAGCAAAAAGACACCCACAACAGCTCAGCACAGCACAGATTCGACTGGGTCGTGTTTTTAGCCTCCCCACCCCATCTCCTGTGAGATATTAAAATGAAAAGAAGACGAAAACCGTCATAACGACGTACATTTGCATAAGGCAGCGAGAATGTGCAGCTCCTGCCTAAAGTGAAGCATCGTTCCAAGTTTGATGCGCCAACACGGGGAAAGCTATAGATGGGAGGAAAATTTACGACCCTAGATCAAAATCACCCAAGACCCAATGCTATTATCTGCACGACTTGGCACGACTAAAGCCACCGACTATCGCAAAACTAATTTATCATAATTTCCAACAAAACGAAACAATAGCAAACTAGTTTGTCGTTGGTGCAGAATGTATGTGATTAACGCTAAGGTCATCCCGGGACCTGGTTTTTTGTTTGTGAAGTCTTAGGTTTAAGACATGCGAGAGTGCAACATCAAGGCGGGACGGGTCATCAACGAAATTTTGCATTGTCTCTCTTCACTGCGAATGCAGCAACACGCCAGTCTGCACGGCACTGGGCAGGGAGGCTCAGGAAAACTGCAACACCGAATGTCGCAAGTTCCGAGAAGGGGTTGTAATTAAGTTATGTCAGATCGTCGACTCCACCCTTGAGAAGATGGCCGAGTACGAGCGTTGTGTGCCCTGTGTGTTCGTGGGCTAATAATTCTGCCTTCAGAAGTTTGAGGACTCGGCAGCGGTATCGTCATGCGTGGCCCTGAACACGGACAGAGTACCGCGCAAAGGTGATGTTTTTTGTTGGGTTCTTGGCGAAGACGCCGCTGGGTTGGGTGCAAGCACGCTACGTAGCCAACGAAGCGTACTTCCTTCGGGGTGGTGCGCCTGTCGTTAATCATCGTCGTTGGATGTCGTCTTTGAAGCGCGTACCCGGCCTGCTGCTGTACCAAACCGGGAGAGACATGGTCCGGTGGTGGGTGGTGAAGGTACATCAGCAGGTCGTCGTCATCCACGATCGGCGATCGGCAATGCGTCCTGACCGATGAGTGTGTATACCCCGCAGGATGCTTATTTATTACTACTTTTTTCAATCTACGACGAGGAGATGATTCGCCATATATTCAAGAGTTAGAAAACTGTTTCCTTTTTATGAGCAATTTTTCATGTCCATATATAGCAGAATAGGCGAATAACTTCAATGCTTAATTGAAATTTATCGCCCAAGGCCAGTGGTGGACAGAATTTTTGCCGACTAGTGACTCACCCTTGAGTTTATGTTGCAATATTTAAACATTTAGCTATTTTTTACAAGTTGTGTGAGAAGTAATAGATAAAGTAATAACACATTTTCGCACAGTGATAATTAACCAAAAAGGAGAAAACAAAACTTTTTTACTCACTCAAGAGTAAGTCACTGGTCGGCACTGAGTCACTAGTCGCCAATGAGTGAGTGTAAACACAAAACAGTAGTAAAAGGAGTCTGAAAAAATCTTCGTGCTGAGTCACATCCAGACATTCACTTTAACTTCAGGTCTTAACTCACTCAGACACTCTTACTCTTTGCTCACATCCCGACACCGAACGTCGTTGATAGAATCTCATCTGGACCGACGACCTCCAGCATTAAAAAAAAAAAATCCCAAATGTTTTCCTCATGTTTTTATCGTGTAATCAAATAAATACGACCTTGGTCCTATTTTATTATCAAATTTTTGAAAACATCTTCCCAAGTTAAGCTTGTCAAACCCTGTAGGTTCAGGGTGCCGCAAAAATACCCCCGACGACTGGTCATAATCATGGTCGCATGTAGAAGTAAAACACCGCTTCAATAGCAAATTTACGATCGCTTTTTCGCCGCTGGCCAGTTTGCCGGTGTGGATGCGCTTACATAAAAGCCGTCGGTGAACTTGAACGCATCGAACCGAAGCCGGGCGCACCGGTTGTGTTTGGACGCTTCGCTGCGGTGGAAACAGGAAAATCGAACTTCTCGTTTTCCGTTGCGTTGTTTGTTTCCAGGGTGGGTTTTTTTGTTGCTGTTGGTGTTGTTGTTTTGTTTTGGTTGTTGCTACACCGCCCAAAACAGACGAGTGTTCCTTGATGTACAACGAAAAAAAAAACCGCTCCCGTGGCCACATAAATTTGTCTACTTTTCCTGCAAGCTAAAGTTGGAAGCGCTTCGGGAAGTTTGTTAACGTACAGAAAATCAGGAAAAAAAAGAGGGAAAACATCAACAACCACAGCAAAATGCAACGGAGAGCACTTGCAGTCGGAAGGGAGAACGGAGAGAAAGCGCATACAGTTTTTTTCCGGTACGTCTGGAAAAGGAAATAAGGCAGTAGGGGGGAGGGGAGGGGTCTCGTCTGCGTTTGGCATAAGTTTATTTTCAACTTAAACACCACAAAGTAAGGTAACCACCCTCGATACGCTTCCCTCTTCGTCTCTGTTCGAGTGATGAATTTTCTAAAGGTAAACAAAAAAGCAAACAAAAAGTCCCCACAAAATGCAAACTGAACCGATTGCAGGGCGCGCATCGTTACTGTGAGGACAGGAAGAGTCCACGCGTGTTGCGCAATGTCTTTGGCGACGGAAGAACAAAAAGCAAAGCAACGCAAAGCCGGCTGATGATGGGCAAGGAGTTTTCGGGGACGATTTCAACCTGCCACAGCACGGCCAGGAAGCACTTGAAGAGGAATGGTTGTGGTTGCGCTTGATGCACCCATCCCGCTTACGAGAGTTCTGGAGGGATTTACACAAAACCGCAGCCCTAGTTTGCGGTAGGGCGAACCCTCGTAACAGGGCACCTTCTTCCGCACTAAACGGATTCAACTCCTTGCCGTGGAACATGCGGTCGAAACAAATGACCCGCCATGCCGCGCAGGTCCTTTGCCGGAGGTTCTCACGTTTGCAACAGTAACAGCCTCGTCCAGGACAGCTCGATGCGTTGACATTGATACGGTGTGACGCTGGTTTGGTGTGAACGGAAAGGGTTGGCCTCGGTGCATCCGCTCATTCGCCCGCTTTATCAACATGTCAACAAAGGCGATTGATTTATTGATGCATGCAGAACCCGACAAAACGCGATTCTTCCTATCACGCCCATATGTTTTGTCGTGTCTTTGCCACATGCGCGCCCCGCTTCAGGGGGTGCGGAAGACGAAGAAGTTCTCACTCGCCAGCACGGGTGTGTAAACAGTTTACACCGAGACCGGTTGGCACAAGCGTTAGGCAAACAGATTCGCACCGGTTCCATCCAGCTGGGGGTAATATCGGCGGGGTTGTCAGTATAGTGGGGTGAGGTGATACGGAAAAGCACCCTTCGGAAAAAAGGGTGGTCTTCGGTGGTAAGCGCAAAACCAGCATTTTCCCCCGATGACGACACATCGCGCTGTGGCCACTGTGGTGCATTCCCATTTTCCGCTAAATTAACGTGACACAGTTGCGGCCACAGCGTGATGCTCCGATTACCGTGCGTCGATCAGACATGATCGACAGGGACCCCCGCTGAAACGCTGCGAGGTGATACTCTATACAAAACCTCGCATCCGAAAAAATAGAATCGCCCTATTTCTGGGCCTGGGGAGGGTTTGATGATGGACACGTTTCAGAAATTTCCCACTTTTATACCAGCGTGTGGGAGAACGGGCCCTTTTAGAGGAACTAGAGGCGGCGCACGAGGTTACCCTTCGGGAACTCAGTTTATTGACTCGAAAGGAGTGTACACACCTTACCACCTCACTGGTTTGCGTTATTCACACCCGCTTGCCGTGTTTGATATACTTTCCATTTTTCTATAAATAACACGATATGTTCGCTCCGTTTTGCTGTCTTCCCGCGAGGACCTCTCGTGGTGAGATCGGTCGTCTTTTTTTCATTTTCTTTTAAGCTTGGTTCATGTCCGGTTTGGCAATGGGGCACACACACAACTGCCGCATTGCACGAGAGTTTCAACTCGTGCTGTTTTTTCCCGAAACAGCTGTGATTATGGAAGAACGGTGCTATAATTTTCACCTTTTCCTTCGGAGACATTTCACCCCCCTTAAAATCCTAATGCACTTTATGACACAGTTCGTGGCAGTGAGTGCTTTGGGAGCAGCTATTTTTATGATTCGGAAGCAAAACAAATTTAAAACAAAACTGTGATGGCATCATTAGTACATCCGCGCGGGGTGGGGTTGGGGGGTTTCGTGTCCTCGCATGCAAATAGTCACCGGCGCGCGCGGACCCGAACGGGTTTGCTTCATCGTCACAGCCAGCAGTAGACACAACATCAGACCTTACCTTACAAGACCATCACATCAGGATGATGGATTAATGGCGGCAACATTCAAACGCACCCGCAGGAGACAACCGAACCGAACCGACCAACCCACCACCACGCTGGGTGTTCTCCTCCATTTTACACGCATGTTACTACTGCGGGCCGATGGGCCCTTATTGCTCCCGAAGCGGTGTGATTGATTACGAACCACATTTCATCATCGGTGTTTTGTGTCCGTGTGTGCTGTATTTCTCCCGTCGTAACTCCCCAATGGCATGGTCGGGTCAGTCAAGCCAGCTAGGGAGTTTTTTGAGTGGTTCCACAGTAGGAATCGGTTCAAACTCATATCACCATCATTCAGCTGCTGTAATATTGCGGGTAGTGCACCATATGTCATCAGTTGTCCAATGGGGTGGGTGGTTCATCATCAGCGTTAAAAATAAAACATAACAAGTCGTATCTCGACTAACCCCTTTTCAGACCACCCCCGATACTGATTTAGAGAGCGAAAAGAGAATTAAACGGCAAACCCGAATGTGATAAGTTCCAATGCTCTTGTAGGCTTCGTATCTCTTATCACAAATTCCCGGTTGTGTATTTAATTCTTTGCAGTGGAGACTTAACATTTGTTTGCTATTTAAATTTACCTACGGATGTTCGACTTTTTATTAAATAAATAAGTGGCCATAAATTTATCAACAACAGATGCATTCAAATATTTTTTTGGGAGCTCTTTACCAACTTCTACCAGCAATGCTCAATGACCGAAAGGGCATGATATTTTGATAACCTTGGGCACGTAACACCGTCAGCGGAATCAGTCGAGAATTTGTCACGTGTTGTGCCGGCCATTCCAATAACGAAACCATCTGGGCGAACGGACATCGGAAGTCGGACCGATGTTTTGATTGCTCCAGCCAACTTCACTCAACCATATGGCACGGTTTCCCGCGAGGTAGTAGCATGTGTGTTTGCGCATCGAAAGGCGAAGGTCACACCCTGCAATGGTTGCATTACTCACAATTGCTTGCCAGTTTGCTACGCATTATAAGTTCATTAGTGGGAGGTTGTTGATTAGAAGCTGACATCATAAGCGTAAGGTACTTTAGTAAGTGCACCCATCAAAAAGGGTCATTAGCGGGAGGTAAGTAGTGGGTTTCGACTTGAATTTCTTAACTACTCCCATCGATAAGCACACCATAAAGCAATCCCACGGCCGAGGTTGACAAAATTACCCATACAAAGAAACACCAAGAACACCGAGGAGTTCTTGAAGGTGTTGTTGGGCCTATTAAAAGTCCACCCTACATAAGAACTACCCTGACAAGGTTAAGGGGAACAACAAGCCGAAGGTTCTCTTATCACACCTGCAGCTAAGCACCGCGAGCTTGGTGGGAGTTCTGGAAGTTCTGGGAGTTGCCAGTAACAGCAAACAAGGGTCATCAATGACAGTTATTCTACAGGCAATTCTGTCCCCCTTTGTTGGAATTCTACCCTTCCCGGGGGGTGAACACGAAACCATCGTTCATTGTTCCTGTCATTATCCGACGCTCTGTCACCTTCCGTTGCACGTGTTTCCTCAGTGGAATCGATTTTGTTGACCGAAAGCCAAGGCCAAAAATGGGATTCGAACAGCGCTTGTTTGGAGGGTTTTCGGTGGGTGTTCGTTAAAGTCATTTGCGGTCGTCAACATTACGTAATGTAACTATAATTACACCAACACCAACCATACTGTCCGGTGATGTTGTTTCGGTGTTTTCCTGTTGATGTTGATGGTCACGATTTGGGGGGTGGGTGAGGGTGGGGAGCTACTCCAAACCGCTGGAACACTTTCACAACTAATTGGAAACCCATACCGGTTGTCGCCCCGCTATATATGTGACACATCAAACACATCACACACATACACACTTGTTTGGACACAACTTGCCATCAAAAAATGGACGAGTTATTCCGCGGGACCATTCCGCAAACGATGAACGCACGGAGCACGGAGAGGCCATTGTTTGTTTGAGTTGCAATTAGCAACACGGGCCCCAACCCGACCCAACCAAGGAGGATATGCTTCTCACGACAATGTTACCCATGCGGCACAAGCGTCAACGAGCGTCAACCGGTGCGCGGTGCTCCTGTGTGAAATGGTGGCCGATTAGAGGATGATGGGCGCTGTGGCACTATTTTTAGACAAAAGAAGTGCACACCCATATCATCTTTCCTCTCCCCTCGTTTCGGTTAAGCTGCAGTTGGACAAGCCCAACCTGCCAACCAGCTAAAAACGTATGCTGCTGAACAACACAACAACAACGGAAAAAACCGTGATGGTGCCCGCGTGAAATGAATTTAATTGTTTCCAGCTATTCGCATGCAATGTTTTGGCTTTGGCGGGGAGCAGCTCCTTTCTCCGGAGTGGGCTGATGGACCTCGCACAGAGTAGTGTTCGCGCTGTTGTTCAGTTTTCCCATAGTGCACACCGCACAATGGAAAGTTGCTCCCTGGCCCCAACCCCGGGCCAACCGAACGGTGCGCGAAGGATGAAAAATGGCGAACAGTATTTAGCTCATCGATCCATTATGCTTTATTGCAGGTGATGCCACCCCTATGCCGGTGAAGACACACACGGACATGTACAGCCCCACTCTTGCTAACCATCATAACCATCATCATTAGCCGATCAAAACCAGTGCCTGCGACCGTATGCTAACCCCCCAACAACCGGGTGTACTCGTCTTCTTCCGCGCCGCTCATTAGGGGCACACATAATTAAGGGTGCGTTTATTTTGCCATATATGCACTACACGGTGGCCACTTATGCCATCCCCATCTTTTCCTTTCGTTCGCTTTCTCCCTCGACCCCCCCATCCCTGGGGGGGGATTATGTAAAGAAAAAGCTTTACAGTGGTTCATCTTCCTTTGCTCCCGCACTGCCAAGTGCGCAGACACGCAGCAGCAAACGGGAGCGATCACTTTCGGGCTCAGTGCATTGCGTGAAGCGATCCAAAGACTGGTATCACACGTGCGCAACAAAAAAAGCCCTGAGAGAAATGCACCTTTTTTTTTTTGGTTCGTTCATTCTGCACCGTGTGTCGTATCGTTTCATTTTCATTTGCTCCCAGTGAACTATTGCACCATTATCGTGTGCACCGAGCTGCATTACGGGTCCGAGAGTGCGATGCACTTTTTTTTCTCCCCCCTATTCAAAACGGAGTCTTTCACCACCTACCGGTGGGACCATCGTTCTCATGCGCGGGTTCTCATCTTTTCGCGGTGTAATTGCAAAATTGTGATGCATTAAGATGGGCGAGAAGGCAAAAAATCAGACCCATTTTAAGGGTGCGTATATACGGTTTTACCCTCTTCTCTCTCTCTCCCCCGAGTTGGAGATAAAGTCGCGCAATATACAATGCGCTTATTACGCGAAATGTTGGGACGGTTCTGCTTTTTGCTGTGGTTCTCTACTGACGGTTAAAGTTTTCAACTGACTTCTCGCTTAAACTTTTGCCAGATGGGAGTTTTTTAATGAATGTTGCGTGGTATTTATTTGTTTCACTTCTAGAAAGCGGAGAGAACCGGTAAAACTAGCAACAATTTAGCTCTGCTACTGACGATACTATTTCCGCATTGCTTTTTTTGCTTGCTCGAAGGAACCGGGGGGAAAAAACCAGATTAAGGCTTCAAAACTACTTCCATAATGTGTTATTTCTTTACCACCCCCCGGTCGCATGTAATAGTTGGCAAACTGCCAAACATTCGTACGCCGAGAATTTCGGGGGTATACATTAAGGGATGAAGAATGGAAGAGCCGAAAGAACATAAAACATATATCCTCCTGCCTGGGAAAACAAAAGTCACGTACTGGACATTGAGTCCTAGAAGGCTTCTGGACGACAATGTCCACCTTAAAAAACCACAGCCTGCAGTACAGCACCGAACCAATGAAGTGCATTTCGCTGTCGGCAAACTTATTGCCCTTTGCTGTCCGTATTCCATCCCTCCCGGAGTGGTCGTTGTTGAAGTTGGTCTGAAAAACTGATTTGAAATTGAATTTATTTTTCCAAATCCAATTTTTGGTACTTTCGGTCACAAGTGCCAGATGGGGGAGGGGGGCGGTGGGAGACATAAAGAATTGTGTGTTCTATCCCCAAAAACCCAACCGGAAATTGCCAAAAAGGCAAAAACAAAAATTTATTGCACCGTGGCGCAAAAATACACGATCACGCTACAGATGAATTGTTTTATTCATTGCAAAAACAAAACAAAGTTTTGTGTGGCGCAAAAAAAAAACACACACAACAAACGGAAGGCAATTCCGGGGACACTGGTACTGGTACAGCGTGGAAAAGCTGTTGCATAAATTAAGGGACATAATACCATTTGGCCATACTCCTTTCAGGTAGTGGTTTGGGACAACGGTGCGACCCTGCGGTGCGGGGGTTGGTTGGCCACGTTATACAAGAATATTTCCTGCAGAAGCATGGCCACTAGTGATACCTCTTCCGCGGGGGTACAATTCAGTTTGGACGGGGGGGTGGTGGCGAAAACAGCTACTTACAATGCAAACCATTCGAGTTTTTGTGCCCGTGCTCACGGTACGCACCTGTAACGAGAAGGAAACAGAGGCTTGTTTTAGTACACGACAGCGCAAAGGAACTTGCTTCACTTTCAAGCAACTATCATCCCCCCTCCAATTCGACGATAGGGGGGTGTTTTCGGAAAGAGCATTAATTTCATGTTCGTACGCATGTTTGGACATCGGCACGATTTTCACTGTCAGCAAATATAACGCTTCCTACAGCACGGAGAGCAACCCGAAGATGATGATTTGAGATGAGAGGGGGGTGTTGTTTTTTCTCGGATGATCGTTCAATGTAATCTTTTAGTTCATGCACGAAAAATTTAATTAGCCTACTTTCCGGAGCATGGAAAACACCCATACTACTCTCACCGCGCCATGGGTAATTTTCGAATCGTAACGTAAAAACCAAAATGCACCTCACTTTCTTCAAACTCATCAAACACCCCAGATCTAATCGTGTGGCCAAAATTACTCATCTTTTTCCCTTCCTCTCCAAACTCCTACTCTGGCTTCGTCAGCGAACGAAACGGTTGCCGTCAAAATGCGGGTCGAGATGTAAAACACAACAGTGTTGTAAAATTGAGGCAAAACTAATCACGTACCAAAGCGACTGAACTGGCGGCCCCGAAATCTCCGAAAGCTGTTCCCAGTGGGGAAAGCCAGTGCAAGCCCGAAATCCCTTGGCGGAATGGGTTTTTGGTTTAAAACAACCCTCAAGCCAATGCGCAATTTGGGCTTTCCTCCATGCATGCATCTTGACCGGGTTTTTGGGGTTTGAAATTGATTTCCGTCCTTTAAACGGTGTCAGGTGGAAAACGAAACTGGACCTGGACCCCATTAAGTTTGTGCGAAGGAATAAGGTGGTTAGGGAAGGGTGAAGGGAGAAGGATAAGTTTTAAAAACACTAAACCATCGCCATCTTTTGTCGACATAGTTCTCTGATAGATCGAATTTTCTGCGTCCATTTTCTAATGGCCACCATCACCACCATCTCCACCATAAAAGGGTCGATTTTATTGTTTGTTTTGCTGTGAATCACCCATGCCTTTGAAACGAGTTTGCAAAACAAGCATTAATGGTGATCAAACAGAGACCCTAGGCGAGTGTGTTGTGCCCCAGCAAAGCGCCAAGAGATGCGCTGCACATTTGCATCACCCATCGGCAGCTAACCATTTTGGTCGCCATTTAGACACCAGCATCAACGGAATGTTTCACAGGGTTTAATTAGAGGGTGAGCGCGGAACCGCCCGCTCGTTGTTCTGGGCCACAGTCTGTTGCAGTCTTTCCGCTGATGGTGCATTATTTTGTTGTGCAAACCGCTCGCCCCAAACGGACCATCGCCGAAAGTTGCATCGTTCATTTGGACCCCATTGTGTTTGGCGCACGTGTCCAAAAACGCGGCGTAAATGTTGTCTTGTTGTTATTGCTAAAAGGGTCTGTGATGATTGATTTTTCCAACGATTGACCAAAGAGCATGCACAACTATTTTTGTGTCCAACCCCTACCCAAATCTTCCTCACTCTTCCTTTCGGGCCTTTTCTGCCCAATGTTTACATTTGCGCATTGCGCTGGAAGGAAAGCAAAAAAACCCCGCGCAACAAGCGTGATGGATTTGTTTTTTCCCTCCGCACGAGAGCTGAGACCGAAAAATGGAAACCGATTTGGGCTTAAATCACTCGAATCGTTACTCGATTGATTGATTTGTTGTTTCTTTGGTTTGTGCCCGTTGAAGGTCAGAGCAGTTGCGTGAGCACTGTGCAAGTGAAAAGGAAAGCGTGTGTGACATCATACTGCTGCTGCATATTACCATAAAGTGCACGCAAAAACGTAGGGTGGGGGCGTATATGTTTTCCATGCTTTTGCTCACCATTTAATTCAAATACAGTGCAGTTGCCAGCGTTACACAGCCGATGTTCGTGATGATGCCATAAACCGTGCCCATCCTCTCGATTAAAACCCATTTGCATTGCAGAAGGATTTCTCACACTGGTTCCCTGGAACCGAACTGGAATCGTGAGAATGCACCGCTATACGCAGATGACACGGCACGATGACATGGGCGAGTTAATTGCCCATGAGTCCACGGTACCGAGCCACATGCAGCAGCAGCAGCGCACATATGGAGCAAACTATCTACTGCTAGGGCCCATCATGTTTTCTACATGCACGAGCAGCACAACGGCGAATAGATTCGATTCCATGCGGGAACAAAAAAAACGCCAACAACACGTTCGTCTCGCTGTCGTGTGATCGTTTGTTTGATGCTACACACAGGGGTGGTTATTGGGGGTTCGTTGTATTTGACGTGAATAAAATATCGCACCGGAGCGTCGTTTGAGTGTCGTATGTGTGTAGCGTAATGCATCATGGAAAAAGGTATGAAGGCACGGTCCTAACGCTTCATTCCTGTGGATACCCTTCGAAAAATGCAAAGGATTTAAAAGAAAAAAACACAAAACAAACGGAATAAATAAAACTCCAACTCACCAGCAAATCAATTTGCCCTCAACCTACTTCGGTGCATTTTTCCAACCCCCAAATGGGGTGGTATCCCACATATGGAGGAGGTGTATATATACAGTTTTTTTTAAAAGACTATTAAAAGCTGCACAACATTTCGGTACGACGCAACGGCGCGTGTGAGAGTGGGTGTAGACACACACATATATATATATATTTTCATTATAATTCAAATAAAATCGTGCCCCGAATGCTAACCGGCAGCTTGCTCGGTCGTGTCACATACGTGACGTCAATTGGGGCGGCATTGTTTTGGGCACGCAAAACCGTTGCCCAACGGGAGCCCAACAAAAAACCCACCATCACCATGCAGCCTTACTTTAAAGCGTACGCAAATCACACCGAATAATGGCGAAATGGGGGAATAGAAGCGGAGAGAACTCCAACACTCCAAGCTCCAACGAATCTCTAAATACTAATCCGATCATGTGTTCTTTGTGTTTCGCCAGACGAGGTTTCCTGTTCGGTGGAAGATTTCTCGTCTAAAATAACTAGGGGATTTAACTCCACATACTGCACACACACACACATGAGGAGTATACACGCAGCAGAGGTCTTCAATGCCTAATCTTTACGATCGAGGGCTTTGTGATGAAGTGTCCCATTCTAACCACCCCAAAAAATGAAACCAATTTCCCTAGATTGTCACGCACTCGAGACGCTTTTTTTCTTCTTCTTTGTTGGTTGGCCCTGATGCTTCTCTCTATCGAATTGACGAACGCCAAACGGTTCACCATAATGTAGCTGAGCACGCCGGAATGTTAATGTCTTTCGTACGTCTCGCAATGCCGAATTCTTAGCAGCAGGGTCCGGAAAAGATGGGGGAAAAAAAGGCATCGGCCCAGCACGCATCGGTTACCTCCCCCAATTCCAGAGTGACATTTCCTGCGTAATTGTAACACACAGAAACATGATTTAGTACCGGCGCAAATTAAATCGGCAAGATGAACATCACCATTACACGTTGGGGTTGGAAAACCGTTCTCACGCGACAGGCTTTTAACTTGTCGAACTCATCCCCGCACACACGTTCAAAACCCGGGGAAAAAAAAGCAAAATAAAACGGCAAATGAGAGTTAGCAGGAGCTTTTAAAGCAATAACAACACCAAAAAAAAAACCTTTCGTTTTTCACGCCCAGCACGCTAAAAGCTGGGTTGGAATTCGCGAACTCGTAAATTGCATGGTGAGCAGCAGCAGCAGCAGACGAATTGTCACTTTCTCGCCTAACCATGACGTCATGAAGACGCGCCACCCCGTGGGCGAAGAAAGTTTCACTTTTCTCGCCTTCACGGCTGAGCCAAAACGCTATCTTCGCGTGCTAAGATTCACTTCGCCATAATAATGAACTTTGGAGCGGGTGGAGTGAAGGGGTTGGGGAGCAATGGGGGAGGGCACGAAACGGTCACACTGTCACTTTCGATTTGTTTCGAACATAATTTCGCGATTGTCTAAAGGGGTGGTGTGGGGGGGGGATGATGATTTCCCTTCAACAATGGACAAATCGTCGTTTGTCGTGGTGTGCTCACTCTCTCTCTCCCTCTCAGACCATAATTCTGACCATTTGTTCATTAGACAAAAAAGAGGTTCGCGATTTATCCACCTTTTCCAACCCTGCGTCGCTTTGTGTCAATCGTATCAGATTTGTGTGGGTACCCTCGGCATACCGCCCTCACTCAAACCGACAACCCCCAATCGGGAGATTAATGAGCCACAATTAAAAAGTGAGATTTATTGGTGCAGATAAGCGCCATAATGCAAAGGCATTAAAAACAATACCGGGGGGCCACCAACGTACAAAGGTGGTCGGCTTAGAATGGGGTGAGCTTGCTACATAGTTTCAACCCTGGAACCCACCCTGCAATGGTCCAGGGGGGGGGGGGGGGGGTTTGTAGTGTGCCTGTGAACAATGGCGAAATGAAGGCGTAACTCGCGCGGTTGTCGGATTCGGTCGCGAAATGGAATGGCGAAATCGTGGAAAATTTAACCACCCCCTAGTGTCATTCGGTGGGTGCCCTTTGCGTACACCTTCCATTGCCTGTGTTGAAGGCCTTTTATCTGTCACTTTAAGCAAATAAAGATCGCGCACCCCAGTGGCGGCTTTTGTGCGGACACTCTCGTTTCAGGATGGTCAGTTTTCCCCTCAAAAAAAAAGGGAAGTGGATGTCTTTGTGAGTGATCGACCGAGAGTGATCAAGCAGAAATGGGGGAGAGGGATGAAGAGAAGAAAGCTATGCAAAGTCACGACTGTGAACATTTAAACAATATCAACAAACTAAATCGACCCATTGGGGGGGTTCGCCTTTGGTATGTGAGTGACTGCTTGGGAAAAGCCAGTGCGGAAAATTTATCTACATCACCGCATGCACCAACGCAGCGCGACTGCTCTTGACCGATCTTCAAGCAGGAGTGTTAAATTAAATCTTCCCCTGTAGCTTTTGTTTTCGCTTCTTTTTTTGCCCATAAGACGAAGTAAATATTTCAACGTCTACTCGATCGTCTCGATCGCGGTGGTTGCGGTAAGGAATTTCTCACCCAGGCGCCCCCAGTTGAGTGACGTTTACGGATGGGATGAACGCCTCTTGAACGTGCGCTAAATTGGCTGGTGGATGGATTTATCACGTAATCTAAAAGCAATAGATAATGAGCGTTTTGTTCCATTTAGATCCGTTTGGTACGGCGGCCTTACACGGGTGTAAATAAAAAATACGCGCCACGTGCATGCTAATTTTATATTAAAGAAAAAAAGTGAAATTCAAAACGCAACATCACAGCCGAATGCATTCCATTGTGCCGCACCTTGGATGATGGCGGATGACGAGAGCGAATGATGTGGCGGAATATAAATTACCCTTTGCTACCGATACCAACGTTTGTGCAAGTTTTTGCATATTAATCAGCGCGACATGTTGGCAGCAATGTGGACTGACGCAGATGGCGAGAAAAAAAAGGGCGCAACAGTTCTGGTAGACATTATTTAAAACAATCCTGCGCTTATTATATTAACCAAATGATCCAGTTCTTTAATGTAGCCGACAGAGGGTTTCTTTTTTACACCGACACCATTCCGATTAATCATGCCCCATTATCAACACCCCACCGAGCAAGATGGGGCGGACAAAAACATCTAGCAGAAAATGATAAGAAACTATATGCCACCCAACTGTAGTTTACCTTCACCCCCTGCTCCCTAGTGGGGTGGGGATTGATCGGTAGTGTGGCTTCAAACCGTTGACCGTGAGGAGGTCATTTTGAACTTACCGCGCGATGTCACTTACCCGTGACCGGTTGGCCGCATCATAAGCAATGATTCACAACGAATCGAGTATTCCGTCACGTTTGGAAGGATGGCAAAGCTCCACTAGTGGGAGCTGACGGGTAGCTGGATATAAAATATTTCTCAGTCCCCGACAGCTTTGCTGATGGCTTTTTCGCACCCGATTGCGCATCAAAACTGCATTAAAAGTGTTTGCTTCGTCCCAATCATTCCCTTCGGCAGGCGGTGTTAGTGGTGGTGGTGATAAAGTAGTTTAGAGCCTCACTTGCTTCCAAACCCATTTAACATGGAATAAAATGGAAACTCATCAATTCTATTGATTCCTCCCTCCCGCTTCGCCTGGCTTCGTGTTGCTCTAATGGGGGTAGGAGTGGTACAATTACTCATCCACTATGTTGGACACGTATGACAAAACAAGGTAACATCACACAAGTGCAAGAAGATGGATGTCTTTTCGGACAGTGAGTTTTTTGTTTTCTCTCTCACCTACCCGCGTTGAAAGGTGAATTTCATTTCAAGCTCATCAGCACCTCGATTTTGCTTTAGGAAAAACAAAACACGCAGTGAAGCGCAGAAAGACGGAAAAATATGGAAAACTGCGATGGAGTGGGCAAACGAGCGTGCAAATTTAACATTTTTATCGCGCCATTTTGTACATTATCAAATCGTTGTTATAAAACTAAAATGGAAGCCAATCGGGGCGAAAAAAAAAACCACTCTCCAATCAACAGAAAATGCCCCGGAGGAGCTCCTGCTTGTGTGTACTAATGGTGCTCAATAAAAAAAGGTCGAGAATGGGTTAAACTAGGCAGCAAGAACGAGTCGTCACGAAAAACGAAGCAGCTACTGTTATGCCTTCATAAAGTAGGCAATAAAAGTACGCCAATCCGCATCATCATAACGTTTCGCAAAATTTTATGGACAACTTTGAGAAGGATTTTTTTAAGTACAATCTCTTTGCCCGCTCTCTCTCTCTGTCTCCTCTTCAGAGCCATTGAACAGGGAAATTACTAGAAAGCTGCCGGGTTTCTTTCACCACTCGATAAGTGATTGTCGCGTTTTGATTACTTTGCATGAGCTCGTATGAATAAGACCATACATAAGCCCATCAAGCCATATCACATCTAATAACTCCCGCGCCTGCGTGGAATGCTTTCGTGAGCAAATTGCGCGCGCCCGCGACGGCTGATAATTTAATAAAATGCAACACCACCGTTTACGATAGAGCTTCGGTTGCCGGCTGTGTGTGAGCGCATCGTTCGCCAGCGCTCAAGATGTCTTATTAGTGTCTTCACTTCTCACTCTATTAACATTTCGTATAATTTCCAAGCTGGCAGACTTCCCCCGGGAGAAAGGGAACCGCGATTGTCGAACGTAATTTATTATCGCATCGCAACCGTGTACGGTTTCCCAGCCGGAACGCGAGGTGTGAAAGCGATCTTCCGATCGGTAAGTTTCCAGTTGGTTGAGCCGATCGATTGATTCCGGCCACCGGTGGAGTTGTATAGCAAATGGGAAAGAAAATCGTCATCAACAGCGGCGATGGTTGAAATTGTGCTGTGAGACAGCGAGAGAGAAAAACGATTATTCCAAGCTAAAAAGAAATGATTGTAATAACAAAGCCTCCCTTCCATCTTGCTGGCAGTAAAAAATGATGTTGGTTTACTTTCCGCTACTAACAAGCGATCGCACACAACCATCGATCGCATTCGCCTCGTTGGACATTTTATTACACACCCAATGCAGCATATACATTGTCGTGCAAGCTCAAATAAAATGTAGAGTAAATAAAATGCCACCACGGGGTGAAGACTGTTCGCCCCGGCCACGGGAACAAGAGGAAAACAAGCGGTTCTTTTCAGCAAAGGCGACCGCTGAGCTCGCGTCCGTGCAACCCTTGGCTGGGGATCTCGTGGCTCTAATACATTCGAACGGCGACGCACGGCGGTAGGCACATCGTACGGAAGAAATAAACGGTGTCTTTTCTTCAGCTTCCTCTTGGACTCAATAAACCCGCGTGTTTCCGAGATGTTCCCGTTGGCATTAGGTCAGTTTAACGGGGTTTTTTTCGAAACGAACTGCACAACCATCCAGCGGCTCCATCACATCAGGCCATGAGTTTCCGCGTTCGATTTTGTTGTTTTGTGAGCATCGAAAGCACCATAAAAACAACCCAAAAAGCGACAAAACAACGAAAGTATGTTTCGGTGGTTTAGGAGAAGCTCGTTACCGCAGGCGTTAGCGAAGTTAGCGCGAACCACCAGGAAGGGTCCAGGAAAAAGAAGTCTGCCCGCAAAAATTGATTACCTACCCCAATCGTGATTTTGCTGATTTTGCTTGTAAATTACGGCATCTCGTGGTGGATGGAGCACGGAACTGTTCTTTCCTGTTCTCTTTTTCACCGAGATCCCGGACAGTAACGCCAACGTTCCGAGTCCAGCTTCCGAAAATCTGTTTCACCGCAGCACAACCCGCGAGTGCTACCCGAGCATTCCTTCTGGTATTAGAGTGCAACGATGATTTGTGAGTTTGGCTTAGCGGAGGGGTTTGATGAGAATGGCTATTTTGCCTGGGTACACGAGGGGGTATTGCTTTCACCAAACCATCACGCTAAAATTACCGCGAAAGTACCTTTTCGATTTGCGGATTTACCGTTCCCTCCTGGGAGGGGAATGAGCCGTCTGTGGTGATCGTACAACCAGCAAGAAAGAAGATTAGCGGTGAAGATTTTCATCTGGCGAAGGTAATTCCCGCTTCTTCCGATAGCACAAGGGAGCGAAAGAGGGAGAGAAAGGAAAGCCTTTCCCTACTTACGATGAAATATCCATCCATCATGCGGTGGCTTATGATCGTAGCTTTAGAAAGAAAAGGCTACCAACCCCAAAGGGAAAACATAGTCATACACATGATCATTTTTCATCAACCACCGATCGTTCTCCGTTCTCGATGATGACGTTACCGTAAGGGTTGAAGGGGTGGAAAGATCCCTTGCGAGCTAAATGGGTGCTTAATCGATCAAGAAAATGTTTCCACGCATGTTGCAATAACATGCAACAGGCTACCCCACCCGGTACCGTTGTGCAGAATGGAGTAAGATTTTCTCCACCGCCAAAGCACCATTAGAAGACGCATCATACTTTCCTTTCTAGGCATGTCGACCGGTTTACGAGAATCCCCGAGTTTTAACGATTAGCACCCGTAATCGTGATAAGCTCGTTAGTTAAATAATCTAACCGATCTTTTCTTACTGCTGCTGCTCCATCCATTAGGCAACGAAATGGGGTCGGACGAGCTCGGAATCGTTTTTCTTTTCTTCATCATTGTAATTGGAAAATTTAACACACTTCAACCGCCCCAGGCGTACACGGCACACAATAAACAAAGTTCCGCATTGCTTTCGATCAAGCCACGGCGGTGGGTAAAGGGCTCAAACAGCCAATCGAACAGAAGCATACGAAAAAAAAGGCGCCTGTTACATCTAACACATTAGGCACACGGTGGGTAAGGTAACTTATGTTACGGCGCCTTCAAAAACCTCCCCCCCCCCATGTTGATGTAAAAGGTGCAGCAGACGGTGATCGTTTCCGATCACGTCGAACAAACAAGAAAAGATGGCATTCACCCTTTCCAGGGTGCAAAAATTAGTTGCGAACACAAAAAGCCTAGGCCGACCGATACACGCGCGCAATGCAATAATAATGTAAATATGCAGACAAATGGTCGCGCGTGTACGCCACACCATGCGCAACGGATGTCTCGGGTCTGCGCATTGTACATCCGACACACAACACGGCCCTGAAGAATGGTTTGATTTGTGGCTGGATTGGTTTGCTGGTGATTCCTGGTTTTTGGTGCTAATAAAACAATTGAATTACTTTAATCTTCTCCACGAGCGCGAGGGGTGCAACAGGTGGGGGAAGGTTCTTGCGCCTACATGTTGTTTTTTTCTTTTGTTTTTTTTTTTTGGCTTGCGGTCCCTCAACATGGAACGAAATCTAATGATAGTTATTTTCCCAAAGACTCGCTCATAATTTTAGTAACACCACCACCACCCAGTCACACTTTGATTGACACCAAATCCGGGGTAAAAGACACGGAGCATGTGTGTATGTGTGTGTGTTTTGGGGGGTTTTATGTGCTTATATTTATGATGATTACCACCGAGGAATAGCAATTGAGCCAGTGAGGGCTAGCGAGCGCTTGAACACTGCTTTATGGCGTACGCACCAAGTCACGTTGATCGATCGCGAGAAGAACAAACGACGCTATTCACCAGCAGGCTTCACGCACATCGAGGGTGCCGATTGCTCTAGGATTGCTTCGCGGGGTCTTTGGCGGGGTTGCATATGTATATTTCCGTGCAGTAAATATGTCAAAAGTATAAGGCCCTCATTTGTTCCAGCAGTGTTAATGCTCGCCAGCCCACACAACGCACGGGTTTATGCTCCGTAGAAGTGTGGCGCCTGTGGTACCAGCAAAGGTCCCAGACCACGGTTCCCGTGGGCCGTAAGTCAGCATTATACTACTTTCGAGCAGCGAAAAAATAGAGGGGAGCGTGAAACACAAAAAAAAATCCCTCAACTACTTCTTGCGGGTTGTATCTAGCTCGATCCATCTTGGGTAAAGTCGACTGCTCAATTTGTCGCCTCCACCAACATTTACACAATTGCATTGCCCTCACGCTGTTTGGAACTTTTTTTCCCCCCCTTCATTTCCAGAAGTGAAGAGTGAAGCGGAGACCCCATTTTTGTAGCATTTCCCTAAACGGTGCCGATTTCGGTAAATCTCGATTGCTAAACGCTAAACAAAACCGTCTACAAGATGCGCCACCAACACTCTCCACCGCACAATCATCAATGGAAATGATGTGGATAATAGAGGGACATAATAAAGGCAGCAAAAAAAAAGCCAGCAGCATCGTCAAAGCCCCAAATCGTGCAACGCGCGGGAGAAGCCTTCTAGATTTCGCTTTTAATGGTGCCCAATTAAGGCAAATTGCTCGACTTTCAGCCTTGTAAAACTATTGGACGTGGGGCGGGTTTTGTGGACTTTCGTGCACGACCCGGTGCTGGTGGTGGTGATGGTGTAAGTGGATCTCCAGAAACACTGATGCCTCCCGGGGTCGGGGCAAACATAAATCATGCAGAACATTCATTCAAATCGAATTGAGCAACGCGGAGGTATGGTGGCCCCAAGTCAGAAGGAGACGAATGGGAGCGAACGTAAAACAATCCAAGCCACAGGATGCACATTGTTTCATCGGAGACAATATGCCATTTTACCGGTCGGTCGTTATCGTTCGGATACGAGGGTGGCTCGGGGATGGCCAAGACCGAACGAGAGACACGTTCCAATTATTGGCAATGACTTTGACTTCCTTCTTTCTTCAGCATTCCTTTCGAGGTGAAGCTTTCTGCTGTAGACCGGCAAATCCTTGCATCGCTACATTTGCGTCCTGATGTCGCCAATATTTCACTGCCTCGTTGCGTCATTTTGCTGCTGCGTCGGAGAGGCCATCTGTTGCAGCTTCAACTCCTTCTCCTTCTCGATCAGATCTCGACCGTGAAGGAAGCGATCCAGCGGGGCGCAAAAAATTTACATTCATATTATTTTATTACGAACGCCCATGTGGTTAAATTTAGCGAGCATCGAACGAGCATTCAACGCTGCGGTGACCACGCATGCAACATATCCAATGATCGTGATGATATGTCTTCGGGGTGCGCTGTGATTTGTTTGAATTGATACTTTGAAGCTGATTAACGGGCGGCCGAAACAGCAGAGCCATTTTTTCCATCTCCTTTTCTTGCGTACTTTCCTTCTTCTCGGTACAAAACCCATGATTTCCCTGCATCATTTATGCACCCATTTATGCCCTTTGGCGAAGTTGCGAGTACTGTGTGTGTGTGTGCAGCATAGAACCGAGCCGGGACCCATAGGAAGGAGAAACGCGACATGAAGCAAAGTGGATTAAATGTTTCTGCATGAAATTCAAACCCACCCTTAGAACGGATCACATGAAACTACTCTGAAGGCGGAGATGCAAGTAAAAAACAGGAGCACAGCTTGGAAGGGAAGAAACAACGCCGGCCCCTTGCGTATGATGTGGTATCAGTTTGCAATCAGCGCCAGCCCAGTAGCACGTAGACCGGAAAAAAACGCACCCACCCACGTCACACAATTAACCATTGTTAGGAAAAAGCGACCGTGCGAGTGCGAGTAATGACGTGAGGCACAGAGAGAAAAAAAAAAACGTAACAACAGACAAACCCAGCTCGCTGCCCTACCACAATTACCACCGGGCGTTTGCGTGATTCGCAAATCGCGCCAGCAGTAAACGCACAAAAACTGGCGACCGTCGAAGCCGAATGTCGATTTGGTCGCACTTAACACGTGTTTGTGTCCTGTGGGGGGGGGTTGGCTCTGCTGCGATGCTGGAGCTACCGTGTGTAAAGCTACCGTCGCACACAATTACAAATTAATAGGCATTCTTTGGGTAGAATGGCACCCCGAACGAGTTAACCTTACCCATTTAGTTGCCCCCAAACCGGACCGGCTGGTGTTTGTGGTGGTACGCGGGAACACACACGTTCCGAGGTGGTTTTATTTACATTTACAGCTTGTCCGAGCGGGCGTGTGGGGGGGGAGGGGGAAAAAGGAAGGTACGTGCGATACAACCCCACACCGTTTTACGTGCGTGTACGTGTGGGGTGGTGATCGCGATCGCGAGAGTTGATCCAACATATACACCAACCAGGGGGTTGTTTCCAGCGGGTTCCGTTTGCTTGCGCTGGTGTTGGTTCAATCGGAATTACTAACGCCCGATCGCACCCCACAGCAGCCACGCTCGCGTCACATTTGCATCGCACGACACAACGAGCGCAGGAATGTGTGACTGTGCAAAATGATAACTGCGAGCGTAAATAATGCTAGGAAACAACTTCAATAACAGCTTTTGTTCGTACCGAGTGGTAAATCGTTCGAACAGACTCGATAGATTTCTCAACCACATCCCAACGGAGCAATGCGCATTACATCGGAAAGAAGCACTACATAAGAGCAACAAAAAAAAAATGCATGAACTCGATTGATTGCCCTGTGGATAACAATTACTGTATCCGCCCACGGTGCAGCGGCTCTGGGAAAAGTGTGGCCATAAAAATATCATCCATAAACAAGCAAAGCAGGATCGGTTTTCCTTATCCGGCGTTCTACGCAGTCACCGTATCCGGGGGTTTATTCTTCCTTCCCATCCCTCCTACAACCATAGAAAAATGACAAGGATTCGTTTTCCCTGCGGGGTTGTCGCTCGTCTTCAATGTTGCATCGACCCATCTGTTTCCTTCCTCAACGACGAAACGAAAAAACGAAAGAAATCCCATATGGAAGTTGTAAAGAGTGCGCCCACATACCGGAGGCGCATATACAAATCAAACATCGTAAAACATCGCCTCTCTTTCACTGCACTTTCCCATGTCTCAAGGACCAACAGCGATGGTGTTGATCCCAAGGATAATGGCGCCAAGGGTGAAGAAAAAGGGCACGACTTCAGCGCACAGGCAAAAAGATTGCAAAGAACGTAGCCGATTCGTGAGGCTGATATGGACAAGAAGAATCTTTCCCGCACACAGCCACACTCCAGGCGAATGGCGGAATGGCTGCTCGGCTTACCAGGATCAGCACACGGCGAAGGCATCGACATCACCCCTTCGGGATAGATAAAACAGGCGTTCGAATAGCGAAAATGGTGACCGAAGAAGGGGGGCCCGGTATGGCTACGATGGCTCCATAAAAAGAGTTAATCTTGGCCATCATCAACGGCCAAGGGAAGGCTCATATGCTGTGTCTGGACGATGGTTCCACAAGCAAGCACAAGCGCCATCTTTACTGCTTTGCTACGCACACGAACGTGCCAAATCGAGCGGGTCGAATGTAGGCTAAACGTCATTGCCATTTTCGGCCGCAAAAGCCTACAGTCTCGGTGCGGTGTCGGCAGTCTCGTTGGCCTCGACACTCGGCTGAAGGAAGAAATTGTTTCGCCGACGAAGGCGGACGGAAGACGAGGACTGGGAAGCGGTTTCTGCCAGACGCTGGCTGCGGGTTCATGAAATTGAAAACCAAAAAAAAAAAAAGGTGTCCGAGACACATTCGTTCCCTCGCGCGAACAGCAGCAGCAAGATCGGGGCTTAGAAATAAAGACTCCTTTAGGAGGTCAGAAACTTCAAGGGGGGTTGTAACGAGAGTGCGGTGGCAGAACGACTCAACAAAACCCTTTGCCCACATAACCGTGCTGTGATCTACGCCTCGCAAACATCTACACACAGCCAACGAGGTACAAGCCGCAGTCACGATCCGCCGAATCCGTCCGAAAGGCGTGCGCAACCGGTTCTTGCTTCGAGCCGTACTGTGCGATGACATTTTGGCGCTGTCGCCGTATTCGTTTGTGACAAGCAAATGCAAGACACCGATGCGAGGAGCGGTCGTACGAATGGAAGAGAACTCAAATACTGCACCGCACGGGAAGAAACTTCTTCACAACAACAATACAAAAAAAAAAAAACACACCTGATCGTGGTAAACACCGATGTTCCACGGCATGGTTTGATGACCACGATCGCATAATGAGCGGCTACGGATGTGGATAAAGTTTTGACATAGATACGAAGTTTGTGAAGTGTTGTGGTGGTGCACAGGAAACCACCATCCAACCCGATTGACATAAAACCACGCAGAGACGCCGATGATGGTATGTCTGGGTTGTCGGTATGCTTTTGAGTCTTCTCTCTCCCCCCCAAAAAAAAGGCCAGGAAGTGAAAGCCAGGAACTGGTATTGCACACACCAGCCTCAAACCTTAAGCCTTCCCGTACGAGCTTTCTTTGTGTCACATACCGACAACAGAAGGGCATCAATCAGATCAACTCCGGTTGGAGGAAGCTCGGCAGACGCACTTTCCGTTACCGACCCAAATTTGCATGCTCCGGAGGTGGTTCCTTCTTTTGAAAAAAATAGGGAAGCAAGACCAAAACCTCAATTTCCAACACGCATCAAGACATTAAGATATGCTGAGAAACTTTTCACTTCGCCTTCCCCATATCCGTTGACAAACCAATTAGGAAAGCTACCACGGAACATGCCTCACGTGTGGACTGAAGCACAAAAGTAACATTAACCAACCGACTCCTGAGAAAATGGACAAAGTTCTAACAGCTGGTGACGTTACGCCCCGGGGGAAAGGAAAGGTTGAAACGACTTCGGTACTGGAAAAAAAGTTTTGCCACTACCTTCTGTCGGCACTGTCCGCTCGCGGTGCTGTCTGGCTATTTCTCTTTTTTTGTATGGCAATAGCTGCATACCGGGGGAAGTCACACGACCGGAAAGGCGTACTCCATTGGCAGGTGTGATGCGATGACATGAACGGAACGGAAGTGTGGAAATATTTGTTGTTCTTGGCGGTGGGAGTCTTCCTTCCACAATAATGCTGAACAAACAGAGATACCGGCGGACAACGGCGGTACGGGGCACAAGGACCCGTAGAAACACCAACCAAAACATCTGCCACATATCTGCTGGTTACCGACGCAAATGCGCTATGGGACGCTTGTTGAATTTGCCTTGCTGTAAGGATACAGCGTGAGACATCCCAAGAAAAGCAACGAAGTGCAGGGCCCGTATGTAGTTCCTTCTAGCCGGTTAGTTCCCACATTCTTAAAACTCCTGTTCCTGTTCTCGTCTCGTTCTTCCTGGAAGTATGATCGCCTCTTTATCATTTAACGCCTCAGCTATCACCGCGTCGTAATCTTTGTTGACGCCACTTTAAGCACATTTCTTCGAGGGTTTGCTGCTTTGATGGACGAATTAGCATCAGCAGAAGGTGTCTCCGAAAGCAGCAAGCATGAACGCATTATCGCTCTCCCGTTGATAAGCATGCCCGTTTACGGGACGGCTTAAAAGCGCCACAAAAGGAGCGTTCTGTTATGCTGTGCTTCCATTGCCAAATGTACCGTCCACAGTAGACAGCACACCATTTTTGTCACCTTCTCTTGATGTTTTTTTTTTTTTTTTTGGTTGGCACACTTCCGTCATCGCGAATGTTGGCCCACGTCCATCGCAACATTGGAGGTCCGCCACTCACCACTCGAAGGCCTCACGAAAGAGGATGGGTGGGCAAATTAAATGAAAATTTGCTAAACATCATCAGCTCGTCAAGCGCGCTGGTTCAGTTCGACATCGGAGGGTTGTTGGGTTTTTTTGTTTTGTTTTTGGTGGCAGATTTTTTGGCACGCTCCTTTGGTGTGCGCACACCAAGACGTCTTCGTCAGCGCATCTGCTTCGATCGGGATTTATGAAAATGAAGCAACCAGAGAAGACGCAAAAAAAGACACTCCCCCCCCCCCCCACATCCCACTACCGACCGGCTTGGCTTTTAAAGTGTACGAGGTCGCGTGCTTCTCGACCGCTTCTTCACATGCCTAATGGAATACCACATCACCCCCGGCGTAAGCGTCTTCATCCTACATCCTTCAACAGTCGACCGTCGCCGTCATCATTAGGCGAGTTAATTGCGTGTACGATGCAACGATTAACGCATGAGAGTTCGGCAATTCGTTCGGCTTTTTTTGGCGCTGTTGGCCATCTCTCTAACCTATCAACATATGAAGAAAGTCCTTCGGTGCGCATCGCACCCGTACCTTACCTCGATTCGTCCACCATGGTGGTGATGCAGTTGGTTGTTGTTGCCATTGGTACTGCTGCTACCACCGCTCGCACTTATGCTGCCGGTTATGTTGCCATTGTTGTTATTGTTGTTGTTATTGTTGTTGTTGCTGCTGCTCGTAATGGAACTTCTGCTCCCGGGCAGATCGCGCCACCGTAGGACCCCCATGACAGCCTGTCGCACCCACCGGCGCTCACCGCCCTCGCTTTGGAAGGCCACCGTGTTTCGCTGAGGGAGAGTTGCGCTGTTGGGCCGGGGATGGCTTATTTCGGTTCTTTCACAACTCCTCAATATGCCCTATATGTGTCCCCGTATGCAACACATCGGATCACAGAGGGTTTGAACTTTTCGGGGCACTTGGATGTATTTTTTTTTCTTCTGTGTTAAACTGATCACTTCAAAGTCACAGCGAACAAAATTGTATCACCCAGAGGTTGTAACGTGTGTTTTTTTGTTGTTTACTTCCCCACTTCCAAACACACTTTGCACCTTGAAATTGTTGAGTTCGTAACGTAACTTACTCAAGCACCAACAGCCCCAAATTTCCTGAAGGTGGTGGTCCAAACACGCTTTGGTGTGACCGGTTCAATCAGCACCAGCCCCAGAGGTGAACTCTTTTGGCCACAGAAGAAAACAACAACAAAAAACCATACACTTCACCTTTACACAAGCTTTAACCTACGAGAGGAGAGATCAATTTTGATGTAATTACAAACATTCATTGCCACAATTTGTTTGCTGCTGCCAGCTCCAGCTCTCTCTGTGTGTGTTCATTTGCTTTCAAAATTCCAAATGCTCTCAAAACACTTTAAGATGGCGAAAAACACACACGGAATGGAGGAAGGTCAACCACGAGGGTTGCAGCTGAAAGACTAAAAAATTCGAATTACATTTATATGCTCCTACACATCAAACACACTGACAAACTGGCTGAATGCTGAAGTAAGTTCCAAAACATAAAAAAACGCTACAGGCTTTCAGGCAGTCTCGGGTCGCTCTCTACTCGTAAAGTGAATAACTATGTACGTGGGTTTGTTTCCTTCGGGGTTCCGGGATCCCTTCGTTTGTTTTGCAAGGATTCCGAAGCAATCAACCGACCGAGCAATGGCGGGCAGTTCGAACGATGACTCATCGCCACTTTGCTGTGAAGGAGGTAGGGCCTCCTGTCGGTATCCTCCAGCAGTTCACTTTCCCCCTTTTTTTGCGAGACAATCCATCAGCCAACTCACCCCATTGGAACGGGAACCGAACAGGATAATACCCACCGGAATGGGAGTCGCTTTCCCTTTCGGCACAAAACCACCCAAAGCCAAACAGTCGCTCGGTGTAGGAGACATTTGCTTTCGAGCTGTTTGCGATAAATGTTTGCCTGTGCGAAATGCGTTGCTCTTAGCCAGCGTTCACTGCCGACTTTCACGCCGGGTGGACACTGGGTGGATGGGCGGCAAGGGTTTATTTGGTTGCTCGTTGCGCCCGGTACGTATATGGTGCACATTAAGCACATTAAGCTAAACAAATCCACTTTCACTGGTCACGAGTCTGGAAGCACGCGTTTAGCGAACAATCTATTTTTGGCACTTTTATAATTTAATTACCATTTTATTACAAAAATACAGCGTAATTACATTACTGTTTCATTTCTTGATGTTAATAGAAAAAAAATTCCCTCCACAATTTACACACATTGCGAAAAAGAATAAAAGCTTTCCCCAAAAAAAAAAAACAATTAATGTTCATCTTTTGTTGGAAGTTCGTCCGAGTGCCTGGAATGCCTATTGCGTTTGGGGGTTTTTGAGGCGGAAAAAGAGAACTCTACAACAGAAAGCAATGATCACACACATGAATACGACAGAATCATCACCGAGCGGACCGGTTGACACACTGACCGCATCGTTCGGTATCATTATCTGCTTAACGACACAAAATTAATCACTGGTCCACTTTTTCCCGGCCCGAACACAAAACCTTTCCATGGTTGGGTTTTTGGACGCAACAAATGGCTCGTTTCTTTCGCTCACGAAACGGTATTCGGGCGGGGGGAGGCTTTCAGGAAGATGAGATGGGACATGCCATCCAAATGCCGCGCCTAATAACGGACAGGTGAAGTTTTGTGGCGAAAGGTCGGGGTCTTGGTCATGGAGACTTCCACCGAACACAAACAAAAATTACAAACACACACACTCAGAAAATCCACTCCACCGACAATCACTTTCAATTACACTTTCTTCTTCTCCGGCTTAGTGGGGTCACTGCCGAGGAGGTGGAGGTTGAGACCGGCATCATAACGACGCACATTATCTTGTCATTCCACCAGCAACCAAGAGATGGCGGTAAGCTGATCTCCGTCCAAAGCGCACCAAGATCTTGTTGGTTCTCATTAACCACACTGAACCAGACGAGCAAAACCGTCGTGTTTTTCTTTTTGTGTGCTGTGTTGTACACTGTTGTTTGATTTTCAGCTGTTTCTGCTGTACGGATTAGTGCGTGGAGCACGCCGTGTGTTTGGAGCACGTCGCGGATGTTGCCCGCGCTGTCGGCATGTAAAGCGGCTCCAACACACCTTCACAGCCGCCACAGATATTCGCATACGAACGCACGGTGGGCGAGAAGCGCAAACAAAACAGCAAACAAAAATACACACCACAAGGTGGAGAGCGCGATTGCACTGGCAGTGATCGCTGTGATCGAGTGCTTTCCACCCCCAGCCACACGCACCATCCGATCCGATGTATGTTTGCCTTGCCTTGCTTCAACGCGTAAAAATAACACTGGGACAACTACACGCAACCGTCACGACGTACGCACGTTTTTTGGACGAGCGAGCGCCAACACGAGACGCGAAAAAGCACACACGTCCGCTTGCTTCGGGGGATGAAAGAGAATTGAGCGTGGAGAGTGCGTTTCAACCAGGCTTATGCTTCGCTGAGCTATGCTACCGATTGGCACAGTGGGTTAAATTGAAAATAAGCAGTGGGAAAAATTAAGTTCAATGCAGTTAAGACCTAACACAACTCCTTACAAGGAAGTCTTATTAATAATTTTTAGAATTTATAAAAAACATAAAACGTAACATAAATTAAAATGATTAGAATCTACATTATAAGTATTTATTTTTTATCGAACCAAATTAAAAGATCGTGATGGGCAAAAGCTATTCTTTTATATTTTCCCATTTTAATCTTAACTTTTGTGCTGCGAAGCGATATACTCATCTATATTTTTTAATATACAAAAAAGAAAAACAAGAATGAATCTATTTTTCCTTAAAAAAATATTTTTTATTAGTTATAGTTGATTTTTATTAACAAAAATTATTACTTATAAGGGTTAAGGTAAGACAAACAAAAAGATTCAAACTGCAGCACAAACTGCTTTTCAACTGAACTGATTCTTATTATGGTACGTTGGCTTCAAAGCGTTTTAATGGATTATTAGGTTAATTTTTTTTCATTCTTACCGTGTTTATACACTTTAAATTTTAAAGTATATAATTGACTTAATGCATTTGGTACGACAAGTATATAATAACTTATAGATAATTTATGCCAAAGATAGCTAAATTTTAGAACTAATCACTTATGATTGATGGGTTTTATGAGTCTTTTCCCGATTTACATGAAGTTGACATATTTGACAGTTTGTAGAGTTTTGTGCGTTGATTTCAATGTGTGAATTTTTGTATATTTATAAAAACACTTAATATACCATCATTAAGATTACTTTTGGTAAAATATGACTCGAATTCTGTACTACAATTTTTGTACTATTGTATTTTTTGTACGATTTTTTGACACTCAGACGGGTTACTCGGGAAATGACGGTGGGTTGTGGTGTGTTTTTTTTACCGAAAGTGAATAACTATTGTCTATAGTGCACTTTTGCTTCAGCTCTTTAAAGAGATCGGGTTTCTCTCCTACTTATTTTCCTGCTCTTGCTCTCTCACCCGTGCCAAGTTCGCATCGAATGCAACTCGTGAGAGCAAGGAGAATAATATACTAAACATTTTCGAAATCGTTGCCAAACATTCGCTATAATATTCCATCCATTGGCATTCGAATTGATTTTTTTTTTAAATAATCCCACCCATTCGTCAGTGATATCATCCTCTAAAACATCAGCTGCTAAATAGTTAATACCCTGCAGAGACAGCGAGAGTTTGTTTGTATGGATGGATGGATGGGCCGGCGTTAGCTAATGCGGGTTCGTGTGTGCAGCACACGCGATGCACTTGCACCCCCCCCGTTGCACAAACCAACCCAACCGTACACCTTGTTTCCGCGTACCATTGCCCCTTTGCGCAATGTACATTTCCCCAAATGAAGCATGTCTCGGGCAAAAAGCAAGCGGCCGGTAAAAGAGTTGCGAATAAACGTGTGCCGACACACAGTACACATTTCGCCCTTCGTGGGTTTATTTTTTACTGCTGCTTCTCCGTTCTTTTAGCAGTAGAAACTCTTGTCAAAATGTTCCAGCAAACCACTGACGGTGGCTTTTGTGTGCAAGGTGTGCTTTTAAAGCGGGGTAAAGTAAAAAAAAGAAGCTTTCATCCTGCAAAGGTTCTTCCCTACCGGGTTGTGGAACAGAAGGAGATTAATGTACTTCCAGCCGAAAACCACGGCAAACACCCGCTGCACAGATGGATGGATTGAGTTGCATGTGTGCATGCAGCGCGAACATGCAGTGCCAGTGCCCTGTTCTCGGCTCCAACCGGAACATGTGGCCAGAGCAAGCAATCCATCCTCCAGCACATGATCGAAGAAGCCTTTTGCTAATGACAGGCGCATTATTGCCCCTTCCCACCTGCGGCAAACAGCAAGCACACCGGATACGAGGACGGTATGTCCGGGTCCTCGTGACGATGACGGCATCACAGTCTGGCAACAAACTCCACACGTAGGCCCGACCGTGTCTCGGCGGAAGCACACACACGCAAGGAGCGAAAGTACATAAAGTGAATGAATTATTGAAATGAAGCACACCAAACACACACACACACACGGTCCCGTTTTGAGGGTGAGTTCCTGAGACCAACGTGACGGGGGCGGGTATGCAAAATGGAAGACGTCACGTACTTATACGCAAAAACGGCGACATATGTACGGTTTGCCCGTGAGCGTCATATACGCGACGGGATGCATCCATTTCCTGCCGGGGGGACAAGGAATTGGGGGTGCGAAAAGAAATTCCAACAGAAATGGAAATGGTAGACAGTTTTATCTGATAACCCTATATTATTGCACCTTTCCGGGATGGATAGGATGTGGTTGCCGTTCGTGGGAGAACGTTCTCTGCAGGAATGATTTAACAACTTACCCACAACTTGCCGTTGTTCCGTGTCTCGGCGGCGTAATAACAGAAACAAAAAAAACCCCACACACCATTCCCCAAGAACTTTGGCTCACCTGGAAGAAGCAATCAGAAAGAGAAGAAGAACAAACAAACATTAAGCATTAGTTTCGAATTCATCTAGCACATTAAAAAATCGAATAAAACCCAAGCAACTCAAGTTTTGTTAAATAATTCATAACGATCCACAAATCCGACGACTCGCGGCTGCTAGTGGCGTGTCGGTGAAGTGGCTGATGAATCATCGATCAGCAGTTCCGTCAGTTGGATTGAACAATCCCCCCTCCCCCCTATCGTCTTTTACTAATCTCTTCCTTGACTTTAACTCATGCGAAAAAACGACACTCATCCCTTCCTGACACACTTGCACACGTCGCGTACGCCACGCCGCAGTACCTCCAGAAAAGGAAAGACAGCTGTCAAACTGTTTAATACAACAAAAAAAAACTCAAGAATAATGTGAAAGCAACGACGCTCAACGACACGGTAGTTTGAACCGCGTAGAACGTTCATCAAGCTATTGAAGGAGACGACTAGCAAAAAAAAAGAAAGACAGACACTAACACGTTAAAGGTGTGGTACCGTGTGGCCTACTAGCCACCAGTCGAGTGCTCAATGCACAATCGTGCTATTCGATTGGAGAAGCGAACCGTGGTTCTTGGGTGATGAAGAAAATCAAATAAAATTATAACCCCCCTTTTCGGTCGGTGATGGACAGCTGGCACCGAGCCCACGGTAGTTACGGTGGGCGTCGACGACCCGAGGGCAGCTATACACTTGGGAAATAAAAGGGGTTGGTAAGTTTCCATTAACCTCCGCCTGGGGACAACATCATTTCTTTCGGTACCTTCTCATCAGCCTCATCTCGGGAGACAATAAGAATGGAGAATATTAGGCCGGTGGTCCCGGTCGATGTCATGGTGTGGCAAATCTCTTCCGAGGTCTAAAATTGAAACGCGACCCAACAAATGTCAAAAGGGCAACTTTAAACACCAGCCTAAAGTAATCTTCCTCACCTAGGAAGCAAGCGAGGCGGAAGTGTTAAAACACTGCCACGATAGAAATTTAGTAGCTCGTGCAATAATCCACCTCATTCATGTACGTAGCCATGGGTACGGTGTCCGTTGGCTGTTGGCACGTATTAATCTCGTTTGTAAAGAACATGTACGCACTAGAAGTGGTGTAGTTTTTTTTACGCATGTTTGCTGTGTGGCGACATTGGCCTCCACCAGTTTTTGGGCGTGTGGGATACAACACGGTTCCCGTAGGAAGTTATTGCCGCCCGACGACAGCAAACACCGAAAAGGTTATATGCCACGATCATCTAGATCACGAGGAGGAGGAGGAGGAGGAGGGCGGTTTATTTGACGATGTACCGCATGGAGGAGATATGGTGAGAAATTTGGTCCAATTTTTACACCAGCTCTGAAAGAGTTGCCCTCGTATCGTACTAACTGTAACGCCTCGATCTCTGATATCTGTTCTGGAATTAGATGGGAGTGTATAAACATTGCATCCGCCATAAGACAAGAAAGAGTTCCGCGTTCTTCTCTACCCCGGACGACCGAAATGACGTAAGCGTTAGTGTCAACTTTGGCCTCTTCCAAACCGAACCCCGGCGCTTGTTCTAGATTCCATTCCACACTCATCAGTATGGGAGGGGGCGAGAGTCTAGAGCGATCTCCTCCAACGGTCCAAGGGAACGACTGTACCACCGAGAATGTAGCCAGCAAAGTTGTACGGCAAATATGAAAAATACGATCCGGAGACGGCGCTCTATGTCGATTTGGAAGTCGTCGTGATCTTTGTTAAAAATAGCTCGACTGCTTTGGAGCACGAAGAACACCACGGACTGCACCAGCGTCACTCCCAGTGTCTTCCTTATATCGAGTCGCAATGATTTCTTAGTGCAAGAGTTTTCAAAAACGGGTGTTGCGAAACGTGTTTGTTGGTCGGTTCTTAACAACAAGCGCACGAAAACCCCCGTGTCCAACTGGGTACATACCTCGCAGTGCCGCATCAACACTGTCCTCAATACGTGTGATTTAAGTGACGTGATCTACTCGCGGGCTGGAAGTGGAATCGATGCACTACGAGTCGTGTCGATCGACAGCAGCTCGCACAAGTGCTATATTTACTTCCAATTTGTTGTTGCCCGCTAGGAATGAGCGTGGTGCCGTGAATCATCATGGTATCTCGTTCGTAACTCGGCCATCAGTACACGAGCGACTCCAAAGCACCACCACTCACACCAACTGCCATCGATTATTTTAATTAAAAAGTATCAAATTTGTTTTGCTGCGCTGCTCCCTGGAATCGTTTGCACCATCCAAAGTGCGTCTAGACGCACATACCGAAGCTTACCCTTTGGCTCGTGCCAAAGAAGTCTCGCCAGTTGGTACACGAGGAACGCCCGCGATGAAGAGACACAACCACCCCCCTGTCAATACATCCCCAACCGTCCGAATGACAAGAGTGGAGGAAACCAGTGGCCACAGCATGACACACTCGGGAGGGATCAAATATCGAGCAAATGAATCATCCCAGCAGGCAACCATCGGGCACCGGAGCGGAAGCTCCAGAAAGGGACCAGCTGACACTAACCCACCCGGTGTCCAGTGGCCTAGCCTACAACCCACCGCACAACCTACCTGCTGCGGTACCGTTGTACGACTTCTATTTCCACCAAACCACTTGCCGTATGGTGGACGGTTGGGATCACATTTCCAGCCCTTTTTCCGGCGCCAGTAACGCCACTCCAAACGATGATGTTAGCCGACCAGATGTGTGGCTTTTGGATAGAATCTTCACTATTCTAATAACACCGTTTTGTTTCACCGTCAGGCCACTCATCGGATATTCTACCGTTCCTTTTGTCAGTTACTCGCTGTCTGACCAGCAATCAAACACATCTCTGTTTGGTGTTTTTTTTTTTTTGCTGCAGGATGTTCTTCAACGAATGAAACCTCATCTCAACAATCACCTCTAGAGTTAGCAATAGAAAAAGCGCTCCCATCCGGTGTTTGTTTGCTAGCGGTGGAGCAATCATAATGCTCTGCTACGTACACTCGCACAAAACATTTACTGTACACCTGGATCTATTTAACAAAAAAATCCATCTCTCTTGGCTGATGTTCGATCGAGTAAAAACTTGAATTCAGTCAAGAATAAAATTCATTCATTGATTTCTTAGACTTCGACTTTTATGTCTAGGATATGCTTAAAATTGAAGCTTACTTTAGTGAATTATTTATTAAAAATTGTATAGTAAGACAAAATGTGCTTCCTAAAGAAACCACAAATTTCCCAAGTTTGAAACTCGCTGAGAGATCATAGGAGATCTTTTATTATTGATCTTGATCAGGAGCATAGTAATCGTAGACATTCTCTTCAAAATTCTTGTTGTAGAAAAATAAAATCTTGGTTCACAGTTGCTTCCCATATGTGACGTTTATGGGCACAATGTGCCATAAAGTCTGATGGAGAGTCTTTGGAAAAAAACCTTGGAAAATATTGATCATACTAGTGTAGTGGATGAATCTTTTGAGCGGAGTCATTCCTATAATCCTTAACGAGGAGTCATTCAATTATGAATAAGAAGACTCTGAGATTAAAAGATTGATGAATCCTCAGAGCAGTGCCGGATCAAGCATTTTGGAGGCACTAAGCGAAATGGTTGTTTGGCTTCAGATTTCTGGGGTTGGAGGCCATAGCTGACAAGCTCCTTGGAGGTCATTAATCCTGAATGATTCATGAATCTGAATCTGATTTTTCCAATATTAGATCATGCCGATCGTTTTGCTGAATACTTATTATGAAATGGTATTTGTTGCCTACAATTGTTGCTAATGTAGCTGAATTAAATCGAAAATCCTAAAGTTAAAATCATGGCTCCCGTTAAACTGTATTAACAATTATTTTAGCCACTGTACGGCCGAAAAATAGGAATATCGATGATATCCACAAAAAACACTGCAAAACCCAATCTTCGCTCTTGTTGGAAACAGCATCTGTTAGCTCCGTGTGGCCAACACCGGAAAATAACGAGGAAGTATGCACCGAAAAATGGTGTTTCTGCAAATGGTATGGCGTGGTGGGGTATTTTCTTTCGCGTGCCTATGTTTTATGCTCGTTTTTTTTTTTTTGGCCAACACATTACACGCTGGTATGGGCGGCAAACGTCCGGTGCCGGTGATCCAAAATCTACCGTTTCCATGGACACGGACACGGAAGGAAGGTGGTGGTGGTGGTGTTTTTTGTGTGTGTGTGTTATTATAGACCTAACCAATAGGAAAATACCAGCACCAATTTATGCAATCAACCCACCGGTAGCATACTCGTAGCAAGTAAAAGAAGACAGGACGGGCGGCCCCGTAAGCCCAAGACGGTGGTACACACAGGTGGTTCTCGATCGGATACTACGGGCAAGCCATTATGACGTAAGATCACTTACACGGGCGGGTGTGGTGGTGCGGGTGTGTGCGGCAAACAGGAAAAACCAATTCAACCGATGCAATACCAGTTCGAATTTTCTTTTCCCCCCAATCATCATCAACATCATCAGCCGCCGTCAGCACCGGGCGGAACAGAAGTATGAAAGGCATTGTTCGAAGGCAACTTTTAAAGTAAATAGATACACTCACACAACCAAAAGATGGATTGGTTGATGAAGAGGAAAATAATTTGCCTTTTCATGTGTCTCGGGGTTTGCCGTACCGTTGAGATTCAAATCGTGATCGCCGACAAACCGATGCGGGTTCGAGCAACTTATCTCCCCGTTGGGCAATGTGCGGTCGGGCATCATCTTCGCTTGATCAACATATAAAATATCAAACCAATTTCGCTAGCGAAACTACGTTCGATCGAAAATGATGCACGTTTGATACTGGTGCGGTCCCGGAACGGAAAGTGGGCAATTGAAGGTCTTCAAACCTTTCTCCAGCAGCAGCGTTGCGAACATTAAAGGGAACGACGGGGTCCGTCTCCTCCGTTTGGGGGCCATTAACACCACCAACAAACGGGCAAGCAACTCAACCGTACGTCCGGGGCTTTTTTGTTCCGAACTTGATTCATGAAAATTTTCGTTGCCATTTTGGTCTGGCGCAATCACGCGGCCCGGCCCCGTAGGTTCGGCGTTCCGTGTTCTGATTCTTCAAGGCGACACAAAACCCTTAAGATCCCCCGGCACATTGTTCTTACGCATTCATCCGGTGTATGTTTCGGCCGAATAGGGGTGGTTTCTTTGAGGGGGGTTATTGTTTCATGCGTGGAAGACAAAGATTAGAAGACGTTCTGTTTCCACCAGCGGTGCCACCTGTAGCTGATCCGATTCCTCTTTGGCAAAAAAAGAGAAAACAATGTTCTCGACTTATGCTAAGAAAAAAACGACAAAACACAGGGTGTTAAGTTGCTATAAACCTCTTCTAGGGGATGATCTTCAACAGGTGGCTAGTAAAGGGTGGGAGGAGAAAAAAAAACAGATTCACTGTAATGTAATTCTCATCCTCCGTTGTAATCTTTTGCTCCCTTATTCCGATGGGATTGGTACTGTTTGATTTCACAACCTCGTTTGAAAACCTTCGATGCTTCGCTCAATGCTTCCATTTCGAAAGGGGCTTAGATTTTCAGAGGATAAACCGAACCCTTGTGTAACACACTTTGCCTTTCATATCGCACCACAATACCAGCCAACAAGCGCTTCAAAAGGAAATGTGACCCACTTTTAGTTTACAACTCTCAATTTCTTTTCGATTCACTGATTGCTACTAATGCCAACCGGCCAGTAGTGCTGCCGTGATCGCATGGGGGGGCATTTCTCTTTTCTTCCTTTGGGGGTTAGTTGTATTTATCTCACCGAAAGTAAACGAGACCCCCTTTTACTAAGTGTAAAATGCCAAACAGCAACAAAACCAAAACGCTACTTTGTTGCTTTTATCCGCTTCGCAACAATATTGTTTATTGCAGTTTTTTTGTTTGTTTGCTCTAATGTTTGCCTTTTTCCACTATATCATTACGACCGGCAAATGCTGTGAAACAACAGTGAAAAATGAAGAAATTTATCAACATCAGACGAGCTTACCAACACACCGCCTGGTAGTGGCGAATCACAAAAGCAAACAACCGGCAGGGTATGTAAAACAGCAACATTAGAAGCAATTAAGCAGGGCGAAATGAAGAAGAAACATATGAAAAAAACAACATACTAATCAAAGGAGAGAAGAGAAGAAAAAAAACGTAATGATGGAAGCAGAAGAAAGAAGAGCAAAAACCGAGTTGAGAAAAAAAACAAACGGTACGATGAGCAAATTAAAAGTTTTCTGCAGAAAATGAAAACATCCGCAGCTGAAGGAAAATCGAACCAAGAACAAAAGAAACCGGAGCGGTGGTTTTCCCCCATGATCGAAAGATCTGATCGTACTCCGATACCGGCAAACAGGAAATGAAGATGGAAAACTTTTCTTACACATTTGCTTCGTAGCTTAAAGGAAAGATTTTTATTATATGTTTGAGCTTAAATTTACTAATTTGGCGATCTGCCAAAATGTAGCTTCATAATTTTCTAATAACACGCATTGAGTAAAGACAATGGTTAAAAAGTGCCCTTTCTGGGCGCGATAACTTTTACCCTAAATGGTGATAAATTTAATCACAACAAGCCATTCCCGGTTTATGCGCCATAATGTGATGGCATTTTATGGCCGTTGATTTTGCATAAATATGGTCCATAAAAGGGTGAACTCTGACCAGCCTAGCACGACCCAGCAGATGGTTGGAGGTGGTTGTCCATCATCTTCTTGCGGGCGGAGATCAAAAAGGCTAAATTCATTTCCCGGATTTGTCTTTTGCCGCTTGCCTAGTGCCGGTTGGAATTTTTCTCCGTCGTCCGAAAGTGGGGGATAGAAATTTAATCTTCATTTCTTCAAGCTTAACCAAGAAAAACAAAACGCTTCCAGTTTTCGTACCAAGGCGAAACGTGGAAGGTGGTGTGGTAATTATGAGTAACAGCCAAAAAGCAAAAAGGTGAACAAATGTATTCGAATGTCCCGGCGAGGTTAAAGGGAAGATGACACTCAACAACACAAAAAAAAGCTCACATTGCGAAGTCTTCAAAAAACTGAATTCAATTCCCTTAAGAAACAAGCAAAAAAAACACAAAACGGTGAGTGAAACAAATAGCCAGATAGGGGGAAAAGGCAACCAAACACCAGACCGCAAAAGGTGGGTACCATCTATTTAATTCAATTAACATAGATTTTTCTTCTTTCCCACCATTTTCCGGAAGGTGCGCTGCCGAACGGTGGAAGAAATTTGGCCGGTCCACTTCAGTTCGGTGCCATGGTGCGGTTGGACGAATGCAACCAACCGTCCTCCCCCCCTGGGGGGAGGGCCGCAAAGCAGCATTGTCCGCAATGGCGTCGTAGTTTTGTGCATTCCGAACGCGCCATAGCTCTACTGCGCGAAAATCGGGAAAGAAATAGCAGCAATAACAGCATGTTTGGGCCCTAGCTGTCTTGAAGGTTTGGCCGGGGCAAGGGGGTAAGTATGCAAATTGATCTTACGCGGTGGGGTTTTCCTTCGTGAAAGTCTGCATCAAAGCCTTGCAGAACCTTTTTTCTTTTCCTCCATTTTCCTGTCGAATGTTTCGATGCGGTTCCTTTCCTAGCGGACGAGACCGTGGTCCGGTGGAAAGCTTGGGCCGTATAAATATATACCATATCACATGTAGGTGATGAGTCGTTCGTGCTCGTGCTAGTGTTCTCCCGAATAATTGACGTTTCATGCCGATGCACACAGACACACCGAAAGCTTCACACTTCGATAGGTTCATTTGTTTGCCGCAGTGTCTGACTAAAAAACCCCCCCGTCCGCCCTTTTCCCTTATCACAATGGAGGGCCACTTTCGGTTTATGGTTTTCATGGTGGTGCCTTTACTGCTCCTCCTGGGGGGAAGTAGGGGGGTTGTGTGAAGGAAAGGAAGCCCATAATTAGCTCGGTGCAGTTGAAGGTAACAGTTCTGGAGCTTCGCTTTCCGTGACACGGTACCCGATTTTCCACGTGAGGCGTGAGCCGTTTTTCCACGAGGAAGAGGAAGTGACCATGGATTTATTGCAGCCAGCGAGCCAGTATGTGTGTTTACCACTCCGAACCGAACCATCGAAGTACTCAACCCTCTAACGTGCATAAAAGACTGTCGGAAGGGCGTTGCAATTAAAGCAAAAACAAAAAGAAACAAACCCAACACCCGAGACAAGGGGTCCCAATTCTGCCCAGTTTATGTTCCATTCCCACCACAACAGCAACGAAAACAGCCTCATACAAACTTCTCGAGACGGGGGCGCACTTGTCTTACGGCGTTCTTATGTGGATAGGGGTTGCGAGGTGCCTGTTTTGAACCGGTTCCGGTACATTTCCTTCTCACCTAAGCAAGGGCCCAACCGTCGCGCGCTGAGTGCTGATAAGCTTCTCGTTTTAACGCCAACTCACCGCTGCTCGGAACCCTTCCCCGTGGGTTCTTGCGGCCAAGCAAATGCAAGGGTCACCCTTTCATTATTCAAATTCAAACGTAACCGTTACTGCGGAGCAATGCAGATAGTGTAATGGCATTTCGGGCACGGAAAACAAAGAATAATGGTGGCTTTATTTAAGCGGCGGCACAAGGTTAGGAACTGAACAAAAGGAAACATGTTGAAGGACAGTGGGGGAAAATTATGTTTGCTTCGAAGGTGCTTTTACGAAAGAAACTGTATTATTTAACCAATTTTATATCGAAAAAGTTTTAAAATTTTTTGAAAAAAGTTGAGCATTTGAACGTTGGCATGTATCCGTATACATGCATTCCGAGTATGAAACATAAGCTCTTCTTTCACTTGATTTTTGTAGCCAAATTGCAGAGCAGAGATTTTCTTCCCTATCATCAATGGCGATGCGGAAAGCTGATATTGAAGTTAAGCAAATTCATTGTTCATACGGAAGAGAAGATGTGCCGCAATCAGCGGTATTGGAGAAAATCATTCATTCATTCGTATTGATCATAATTTGCAGCTACCGAGCCGTTGAAAATTTGATGGCAAAAATAAAAGTTGAACGTGTTTCGGCGATTAATTTCTAAGCATTTGAAACAAAAAACTGAATCCACGTGCTGAAATATGAACGGACCATAAAACATTCGCAAATTATGTTTAAGGCATTTATGCATTCGTATGATAATAAAAAAAGTCCAATTAATTCGTTAAGACGTTAGAATAGTTTGCTAACGTTAGAACCACCATGGCAATCGCTTGTTCCTCGAAACAATACCAACCAGATTGAGCGTTTTTTCTCATATTCAGAAAAAAAGAATTGCAAACACAAGTGGTGGCATTCGGCTCCCCTAGGGGAAGCAGAGAGAACTTCATTGGCTGCAACGGTTTTTAACCCCTCTGGACGGTTTTAAAACTTAACCCTGCCCTGTATGGCAGGTGCATGATGAATGTTTTTGTGTCGGAACGACAAAGAAAGCAGCATACGATGGGAAAACAATGGTTTATATGCTGGAAGTCAAACATTAAGCACAGCAGAAGGTGTGTGTGTGTCTAAAGGCTACATTACGATTGTAAAACGATGATAAGATTGGAGAAGAAAAATTACCCTCCACCCCCCCTCATTCGGATGGTGCTGATGGGTGTAGATAAACTAAGTTTAAAGCTTGCTGTTCTCGCTGAGTGAAACAAAAAAAAAAACACACACACGCACAAACAGAAACACAAAGCATAGTCTGTTGGGATTTGGGACCAAAGTGTAAAAGTGTATGATTTTCGATTGGACGAGGTTACATTTTATGAGGCGAACACACCCGCGATGTTTATCTGACGCGCAATTTGAGTGCAAAATTTATACTGCGAACGAAAAAGGGTTTCGTTTTGTGTGCTGTTGGTGTGAATGAACTCATGTATATTTTGTTTTCATTAATTTATCAGCAGGAAGATTACATAAATTGCATTAAGTGGTAAGAGAAATTGCACATAAAAATGAGTCACCGGAAAAGTGGTGAGAAGAAAATAAAGCTCTGAGAGCTTTCAGCTCGTATCGAAACTCGTGTTTTTATAACTCGCCAAGAGGTGGCGCTGTTGCAGGGAGTTTCAGCTTTCAATTCCCGCTAAGCGTGGCGCTAGGTTACGATGCTATATGTTTTCCTGAAGGTATGCAATGTTGAAAGCACGTTCGAATGGCTGCTGTTCCTGATGGTATGCAATGCGCATTACTTCAGGTATTGAAGCATATTTCTATGAAGATTACGAAGTCATTAGAAGAAGGACCTTTTTGGTTTTGATTTATACGCCTCAATTATACGGCGAAGTATCCTTTTAATGCTCAAATAGTTCAACTTCTAGATAAAATAGTTGAGATAAAAATCATAATGTTGTAATGATTAATTAAAACAATAATCTCTCATGTCAAATACATTGCACGAGATCATCAAGGGATTTTGTAGAGTACTTCAGGGAATAAATTCAATTTAAAATGTTTGTCACATTTTTATAGCTATCAAATAGGAACTGATGGAAAACTGTACCAGCCATGACCACAACCAATATCTTTTTTGATCAGCATTTTTTTTCTTTAGCTTTCCAGCTGTGTCATTTGTCGGTTTGGTTGCGCCGTTTAAGCGTGAGCGATGATTTGTCAAACGTTCTCAAACGGGGGCCAAAAAGGACAAAAAATAGATGTACACTCCGATTCTGTTGCATCATGGCCATCATCATTTTGATATCAAATATTGAACGGACGTTCAGTTGAAGTTCAATCAACTGACAGCACACCAAGAGGCGGGGGGTCGAATGGGAGGAAACGACCTCCGACCGTGCGGCGAAAGAAAACCACTATGAAAAAAGCCGAAACAGCGAGAAAAACTAACCACACCACCACGTGGAGTAAGGGAAGAAAAATCGCCACATCACGCTTATTTACCCGCGTGTGATGGCAAAAGTCCATCGTTCATTGCCCATGGTAATTAAATATATTAACACACAAAAATCATTTGCCACAAAAGGGCACAGCGCGCCACACAGAGACGGAGGGTGTTTAAGGGTTTTTGGCTCTCTCTCTCTCTCTTTTTCTCTCGTTGCGTTTGATGGTGTGCGTGTGTGTAGTCAAAGTTCGTTTGGCGTTTCATTAAACTTATCATCGCAAAAAGGGACACGAGTTCGGTGCCCGGTGGCTGAAAAGTTTGAAATGTGATATCGAAAGGTGGTCGGGAGGATGTCTTCCCCTGCTGCGTGTTACCCTGCACGGCGTCCGTCACCGTTCGGACAAGGAAAATTATGATGGACACTTTTGAATTTTCTCTACCAAAAAAAAACAACAAAACAACATCCAGTGAAGGTGGTGAACACAGTAGTGTACAATATACACAACGACCAAAAAAAAAGGGGGTTGGGGGTTAAATTTGAGCGCTTTTCGTTTCGCACAGACCGGTGAAAAGGCTCGCACGAAAGAAAATCCCATTAACCGTGTATCATCATTTTCATTACCCTTCTCCGGTTTTCCCTCGTTTGTTCAATCCCTGCCGTAGGAACAAAACGGGAAGCTGATGTTAAAGGATATCGAGGAAAATTGTTTACCCCCTTTTTTGCCGGCACGTGGTGGCGGTGGGTCTCTCATGCACATACCATTTTTTTCCTTTCTCGCCTCAATCGGATCGGTTTTTTTTGCGCAAAACAAAAAACTATCGAACTGTGTCAAAGGATTGTATTTTATGTACCGAGGACAGCACAACAGGGGTAGGAGCATGTGTGCGCTCCAGTTGCAAATGAAACACAAGACGGTTTCTTCAAAACTTTTGCTCCTGTTGCAGTGATGTTTACCGTGTGATTTGTCCCACTGTTGGTCGTGTGAGCCATTTTTTCACCCCCCCCCCTCGGTACTCAAAAGCCATCCCAATTATCAGCTCACGTCCAAACATTTCGACTGAGCCGCTGTTCGTGGCGGTACACAGATCCCGTTCCCGAATTTGATCCCCTAAATGAGGCCCGAACGAACCACGGTGAATGAATGAACCTTTTCCAAATAGATTTTTATATTTATTAAAAGGTACACGGTTGTTTTTTTTTTGTTCATTCTTACCGAGAAGGTAGAGCAACAAAAGTGGACAGATTTTTCTATTTGCTTTCAAATGCCACAACGCGTGTACTTGAGCGTTCGATGACGCAAAACGCCACCGCCGTACGAAGCTACACTTCCGGTGCAGGAGGAAAGGGTTGTAAAAAAAATAGGTGGCAGTAGGGGCAAGGGAAAATTATTGTAAAAAGCGAAAAAAAAATATCCAGGTCCAGTTTTTTTTTTGGCATTGTCGATTGGTGGAAGCAGCCATGATTTACAGGCAAGCCCTTTTGGGTTTTGTTATTAGGCAAACTATTGTTTTGGAAGCAATTCATTTGACGCTCACGACTAAAAAGTTGTACATCACGCGGAAGAGATTGTTTACGAGTTTTTCGTCATTGTTTTGTTCCTGTGCCTGTGCGCACCGGTTCGATTGTAATTAATTCCGGTTTTGATAACGGATGGGAAAAGTCCAGGCGCATTGAGGGTAATAATAAAGTCAATTCTAACTGACATCTGCTACGAGCAGGGTTTTGCGTTTGATAAGGCCACATGCTGAAAGTTACCGTTGGAGGATTTTAAATTTTTCAATTCGATAGATAAATGTGTTTGGATCGACTGTTAAGCTGGGTATTATAATTTAGGCTGTCAATTCAAATACTCAACTATGGCCGTTTATGACTACTAGTTGTGTACTTATCTGTCATATTTCATAGTTAAGGTAAATTATTGTGGGATGTTCTAGGGACTATTTGGGCATGTTATTATTAATTATTTGTAATTTATGAAAATTAAAGAAAATCAAATTTTAATTCCCTTGTAAAATCCTCATGCTTAATAAATCAAACAATAAACATTTAAACGAAGTAAATGCTAACAATACAATGCAGAATGCATAATCGAGACAAAGCGTGTACCCAATTGATGGCTACTGCCACTTGTCATGACACTCAAATTACCCCAAAGCTCCATAAACGTAACGCAGTAATGTGTGCTCTGCTCGCATTTATGATCTACCCGGCGATCGAGTTTTAAGCTTTATCCCCCATAAAACGCTCGAGTTTATCGGAGAATCTCGTAATCCGCACGAGTTATTGAACGATCATCTTCCAACGCAGAATTGCCGTGCGCTTCCTTGCTTGAGAGCACCACCGTCTCATCTTCGCGCACCTACCAGATTCATCTCCGGTGACATCCATAAAAGTAACAGTGCGCCCGGATATGCCGCCGGCTACACGATACTGCACCGAAATTACAAAATTAAAACACACAAAATTCCCCCATTTTGGGACAGTGGCGTATCGGGTATCTTGGGACGGCACGACAGCAAAACACAGAAGTCGACAACGACGACCAAACACGGTAAAGAGTGTCAAGGTGTGCACAATACTGTGTGGCGTGGCGAAGAGGCTTCCTCCTTTCGGGGTGTGTGTTTTTGTTTTTTAACGACACGCGAGTCCAAACACAGACAGACCCCAACTATCCCGCACGATGGTGGCCCACGGGTGCAAATGGCAAGGACACAGTGGTTTGTTATGGTATTTATGGTTCGTGGAGGAGGGTTTATTTTGTATTATGTGGTGTTTTTTTTCCCCTGCCGTTGCAAAACTCGCAATGAATGCGAACCGTAGGATCTTACCCCTGTGCGAATGCCGATATGAATATGAAATTCATCTTGATTACTGTTCCTATAAAAGATCCTTTCTTTCTGTTGTGTGTGCACCGGACATACTGAACCATATATACGCAGCGTCTACGCGGTAATCGTAATGTTGGCCTGCACAAATGGAAGGAAACACTCAGCCGGTGAACAACCGATGGCCCATTAGGGCAATTGAAATTTTACAATCCAATAAGTGCAATCAAGGAGTCACATTTGGAACGGTTAAGAACCGGATGGGACAACCCGGTTGTAAAGTAATCCCCATCCCAAAGTCCCAGGGACAGTGCAGTCCGTTTTCAGGTGCTTGCTTTCCGACCGGTTCCGATGCAGATGACGACGACGACGGCACTCACTCGTCGTGGTTTGACCTCGGACACTGTCGACCCTGTTTGCGACGTCACCGTGCGGCAAAGGGACGACACGTACGGCACGAGCCACAGAGCCTCCCCCCGGAGGGCTAAGGTCGGGACGGGGAATGGTAAGCCCCGGACGGGAGCTGAAGGCACCGGGCAAAAGGTAGTAAATCTTTTGCCTGAAACAATAAATCTTAGGTCTTCGCATTTCGAGGACACACCGAAGGCACCGGCAAACAGGGGGACTCCATGAAATCAGACGCGTGTGGGTAATTTAAGAGATTAACCAACCGAAGGCGACGCCTTCTGGTGGCTCTCCAGTCGGAAGAATACGAACGGAAATAAGCGATGGTAATTATAAAATAGATTGCACCGATGGCTTTTTACACGTTGCGTTCCACGGAGCAACGGCACGACGACCTGCCGACCTGAATGATAACGAACCCAAGCAATATGATTATCCTTTTTTTTCGATTACTGTTTGATGGAAATTATTTTTCTATCACCTCTTCCGCCTCGGAACCGCTCACCCAACCAACCTTTCTTTTTCGTTTTATCTGATGCTTATGATTTGTTAGTTTTGTGCGTGGAAAGTGTCCCTGGCGTTTCTCCATCGATCATTCCGTTTCGATTCGATTCGTCCGGGACGGAACGATGATGAAGCCATTATTCATGCGATGCGAGTGTCCACCCTTGTTTGTAATGGCGCACGGGCAACCGGCAATAGGGAGGAATGCACGTGATGAACTGACCTCGGACCGGTCCGTGACCGTGATAATGAATTCGTATTAGAATTATCGCATCACCTTACCCTGCCGATTGGCATTGGCCGTGCCTTTCGGTGCATTCGTTGCCTAACGCCAACGATGGCGTACGGGACATTACCCTGAATACTCCCGATAGGGGGAGGGATTCGAGAACAATCAAAAAACATATCCACAAATCCACTCAATTGATTGTTTGAACGGTTTTTCATTTATTGCAAACGGGACCCTCTCGCTTTCCCTTTCGTACAGCTTTCCAGCAATAGTTTGTAATCCCCGCGATAGGAGGATGTGGTCAATAGTGGAAAGTTTGCGAAAAAGGACGAGCAACCAACATAACGGGGACAATTAAATCGATCATCTGGCCGTCGGTTTGTCGACGGGTGTGCGATGGAAGAGGATGAAACAGATGCGTTAAACTCGAAAGCTGTTAATTGTCCCAAAGTTTGAACCACGTCCGGTAGAAGCCAAACACAAAAGCACACACAGAAACGACGATTGGACATTATTGCCTTGTCCTTCGGACGCTAATGGACGCTACGGTTTGTTTGGAGGGATGTGTCATAAATTGTACCACTGCCACTGCCGCTGCTTTGGGCTCGCCGGACACAATTATGTTTGTCTATGGCTTTGCTACTGTAGTGGGCAGTTTAAATCCTTCTCATTAAAAGCTGAACAGCACGAGGACTTAACGGAAGGACTTGCTAGGAAAATGCATCAGAACGGCCTGAAAGGAAGTGGAAATTAACGCAACAGAAAGAAAGGTGATCACGGTGTGTTTTACGGATCGTTGTCTTGCGTTAATCGGTTCCAGCGATAGATAAACAGATCACAGATCAATTAAAGCGTCATCAGCGTACGCGATCGGGAGGACACTCGAAGGGGACATTCGGGATCAACCATTGGAACCAATAAAAGACACTGACGTGTGCATCTTTTCGGTGGCAAAGGTCTCGGCTGTAATTATTATCCACTTTTCTTTTTCAAAAAAAATTAAACAACAAACAGGGGCCCATATCGATCCGACGTACGCAACGGTGGATCTTCAGATTGAGACACTTATCACCTCATCAAGGAAGGTTACAGCAGCGACACAAACGGTACCCTAAAGATAGGATGTCTATCTTATGGCCCGATACATCACACCCGTCCTTTGGGATCCTTTTTCCTTAATAACGGTAGCGGCAGCACACACACACACGGGGCCACGTGTGGTGATCATCGTTTGACACTTCATTTCACTCAACGTCAAAGACGACAAACTGAACCGCGCGAACCGAACCAACAACAAAAACCCCGCAAAGCAAAAAAAGCAAGCATTTTGACGGGAGTCAATCGGGACTAGCAGCACAACAACACCATAATGGCCTTCGCCTTGTGGCCGTAAGTGGCCGTTTTTTCCTTTTGGTTCGGCCCTTAAAGTGTGAGTTCCGGAGCACCCGGAGGCAATGAAGTGTCGACGTGTCGCTTTCTGTTTGCCAGATGTTAGAGAGGAGTGTCACCCCCGGTTGCTCTATTGCGACCGTGTGTGTGTATGTGCGTATCGATCTACCAAACTGATGGGTGGCATATTGTTTGCGTGCACACGCACTATGTGTTTTTTTCTCTCTTAACACTCCTTCTTAAGTTATTTCTTCGAGACGCTGAGCACACTTCCCCCTGGTGGTGTGGCTTTAAGGACGGGTTTGTGGTACCTCCTGCCGGAAGATTATGAGTTTTTGATCGTTTTGAATCGTTGTTGTATGCAGCTTTTTCAGCTTGTTCTTGCTATTGAGGTGTGACCAAAGCCGCCGCAGCTTATGTGGCGAGGCTTAAAGGAAGGAGGGCCTACGGCCTACGAGGTGTTACCTTTTTCTATTATTCTTGTCTCAAGGCCAATGAACATTAGTTCCACAAAACAAACCCAAAATTGGAGCACTTTTTATCCTAAAGGCATTTATTTTGACATCTGTTTTTGGGTGCGTTGGAATGTTTTTATCACCATTTTCATTTCGCGTTTTGTTTATCCCATCGACAGTTACCACTGTTTTCGAATGCATGAAGTGATAATTTTTCAAAAAAAAGGCCACTTCTCCTTGTTTGTTCCCGAATTTTAACCACCTTTTTTTCTCGAGTGGGATTCTCCTGCCATCCAGCAATCGGCGCTCCGAAGCTCGTGCCGTCAAACCTCACCACCGAAGCAACGCAAACACAGTTTGTAACGGATTTTTCACTCCCCATAAAAGCGGACCCGAACGCGAGCGCTAAATCCGGCCAGATAGGTGTCGCTCTCGAAACAAAAACCGAACGCACACTGGAGTGGGAACACCCTTTAAATTGGTTGCTGCATCCGAGCAAACTGCAGCTAAACGGTTTGGTGGTTCATGGCACGGCTGCGGATGAGGAATTTGGGACAAAAATCGACACATCGAGGATCGTAAAATTTTATGACTCCTTTTTTTTTTGAAAAACAACACTCCAACGAGACGATGTTCTTCTAGAGGGGTTGGAACACTTTCAATCAGTTCCTCCGACTTGTGAATTGGTCCGGATGGTAGTTTATCAATCTGCACGAGCTCGCAATCCACCACCACCACGATGGGTTTTCGGTCAATTTAGAAATATGAAAACAATTTCGAAAAGTTTTAATCCTTCACCGTGCACACGGACAACGTCAGGGTTTGTGTGTGTGTGACGAGAGTTTATGACTTTTGATGACACGCGGGACGACAAAAACAACAGCTGTTGCCGTTGTGTGTCACGTTCTGTTCGCTACGAGTGGTTTGCTTCCACGCCAACTAGATGCAATTGAAAACGCATCACAAATCAACGTGCGTGTATGCGTGTGTGTGTGTGTTGCTGTGGGATTGCATATGCGTGTTGAGCACGAAATGAACACAAATTATCCAAAGTTCCAAAAACCGACATTCCCCTACGGGGGTTTTTGCAGGGTGCGATGTCGTACGCGAAAGGTTAAACCGTTTCGAGAAAATTTATTTCCACTCGCCGGGTTAGCGTGCGCCGTTGCTAGGGCAACGCGGCTTCCACGCTCAGCTGCAAGGTTTTTCCGGGACCCGTTGAGCGGATTTATGAATTTATGGAGCCCAAACGGCTCTGCTTACGGCTTACGAGTACACCCAACCCACACGCGGCCGATTATGCTTGGCAGCGGGGATGGACGAGCATACGCGGTGGTCCACATTGCATGACCGTCGAGTGTGGCTTCCGATCCATCTTCCGGAACAGGTGGGAACATATTTTGCTACGTTCCTCCTCCAAATTCCCTCTAACCTAATTCCGTTTCTTCTGCTGCAGACGGTACCCTAACCACTCCATTCGAGTGGCAGCAATTCAATCAAAAATGATAAACGGCACCACGAGTAAACCTAGCAATTGGTGTTAGCGTGTTTTTTTTTTATTTCCTTTCCACCTTCGAGACATCCCATCCAGATGACCGTGCTTGATAACAGCGGCAAAGAAGCTGTTAAACAGACACTTTAGATAATTTTGTTATACTATTGTATACATTTGGGCGTTTTCGTGATGCAAAGGAAAACCAAATGGCTTGTTCCTGAAGTTATGCAATTCAATTTTTAAAAGATCAATTTTAACAAGGCTGTCGTTTGTGTTACCTTGCGAAACCAAAAGCACGTCCTCATTCTGGTCCCTTACAATAAGAAAAGCACATACGGGCGATTATGGGTTGGTAAGGCGATTTCCACGGCAACAGACCGCCGTTGTTGTGTGTTCGGCGACGGTTCGGTTGCCGTGAAAAATTGGAAAAACGTGAACGTTTATATTCTCATCACCGTGTCGCCGAGAAGCTTACACCGCGTTCGGCATGCTTGCACTCGTTTTCTTTTTGTTCACCCTATCATTTATCATTTTCCATCGTCTATCTACGACCGCATGCACACATCCCCTAAAGATTGTGTGTTCAATCGGCTATTGAATTTTCCGTCAAATAAATACATTGCAGTCAAATAGGAAACAGGGCTACACATGTACAGGTAGGAGAAAAACAAACGCCGGTAAAGCTAAAATACCCAACAACAATCGACCACATCCTCCAAAAAAACAAAACGAGAAAAGCACTTTCCAATGCTTAGTCATGAAGAAAATTGAAGATTCCTTGGATTCCTTGGTCTCCGCCACGGGGCAGAAGGATAGTTACGCTGGTCTAAAAGCGAATTATTCAACTTTCGTTTTCAATTCTCTTGCCACCTCTTTATTTCCAGAAGGACCATTTTGCCAAAGCCCCATAGTACGCACTTCACCCGCAGCTCGGTGGTACAAGTGGCCACAAAACCACATCAAATATAGAGCAAATCCACACAAACGGTTCGGATCGGTGTGCTTCCGCCGGAGCACTTAATCCGATTTTTTGCTCAGCTAATCACCGCTAAACTTACCTCCACTTGGGAACTTCGAAAAAAAATCCTTTTTCTATCGCTGGCCGGGTGCTATCGATTTCGGAAGTTGACAAGCGCTCGGCTGAGGTGTTCCGGTTCCGGCTACACGACAGATTGTCCGACCACGGGGTTTTGAAAAGAGAACGTCACGCCGACACGAAACGGAAGCTGCACCGAAATGGGGTTAGCGAACCGTTTTATCCTGCCCGCTCAAGGTGGGTAAAAGTTTTTTGGGGCTACGTTTCGATTGACATTGAAATATAATCGAGCACATCTCATTGGGCACGCGCGCGCGCGCGTGTAGAAATAAAAGCTTGGCCAAAATGGGTGCGACCTTGTTCACGCCATATTCCCGGGCCCGGGCGTTTTGCCCTGAGCTATAAAACAAAAAAAAAACAATGTTACCGATCGTTCCGGTCAGGTGTGAAGTTTGGTGGAAGAGAGACCAAACCGAAAAAAAAATCTATTATAAAACTAAATCGGTTTCCTTCTCTTTTTTTCGCATTGGAATCTTTTCACGCATCGACTCCTGCAGCCGTTTTGAAGACATTGAACTGTGGAAGCGTTGCAGCCGTTGCTAACTTTCAATCAATGTCAAACAAATGTACATGGCTAAATGAAACTATCAGTGTACAACACGCAACTTTAACCGGCTTTATAGTTTATCACTTTATGACGGTACATGCGCATAAACCCCACCCCCGGGGGGAGGGTGGGTTTTATGGCGCACAGCGTGCAGGAGAGCATACGGCCAACTAGTTCCGCGTAAGGAAACGATCTATCGATCATGACTAGGAGTGGTTTTTGAAGCGCACCAGGCAAATGTGCAACCATTGCTGCTCAAGGTTATACTTTCAGCGACAGTTACGAATGGACAAACATTTAACGTCTTTAAGCGTTGCTGTGCTAGTCCTCGTTAGCGAGCAAAAAAAAAACACCGTATAATCGCACGACAAGCCTCAGTAAAACAGACACCCGACCGATAAGAGGGCACACGAAAGGTGAGACACTTTTACGGTCCTGCACAAACCAATAATGAGACAACACGGCCGCATCTTATGCGGATGATTTGTTAAACAGTTCCAGCAAGCGCACTGAACCGAAACCGTTCAGAAGCAAACACCACCGCTGAAGGTCGCAAAACACTTGCGACACCCTCTTTCGGAAATTCGGTGACTAATTCCGAGTTGGCTCGTGCGCCTTGATCGCGTGCGCACACAACTCTTTGCGCAAGAAGAAAGTGGAAGTAAACCGCTTGCCGGTGCGGATCGAGTAGTAATAAACCGTCAAATTGGTGCATCGCTACATTCATAAACGAATTGCAAGCTGCAACACGCTATACACGGTTGCATAAAGCATCTTCTAGCTGTCCGTTATTTCCCCGTTCAAGTGGCCGTGTGTGTGGCACGTGAGTGAATAAATTAAAGACTTCCTTTTTCCCTCGTGTGTTTTTTTTTGCTGTTGTGCTCCTTCTTCCGATCCGAAAAATAATTAAAAACGTATAACGTTTCAAGTGGCGGGGCAAGGCTTAAAACTAATAATAGTAATAATGGTACCGACGATACGCACCTGTGTGAAGTACGATGGTAGAACGCAGCGCTGATCGTCCAGACGCGAGCATTGGACGCGTTCGAGCAGCTCGAACAGATCGTGCGTTGCGCCGCGCAACCGATCCGGGCTCGTGGTGGCGCTCTTGCTGCTCGGTGCGTTCGACGCCGCGGACAGACCATTCTGTTTCGCGTTTGCCGCTGCCGTTGTCCACCCGCCCATATGTTGACGCCTGCCGAAATAGGAGAAAGAGAAAAAAAAAACAACAAAACGAGGAGTCAATTACAGCGTACAGTTTAATGTGATATTAATTAGGTTTTATCTACGATGGTCACAACTCGAATCCACCACCTCCGTTACCGAAACGGGTGCGTACGGGGCCGGCTTACACTGCTAACAAATTCGAGTCCCACAACGCTGGCCCGGATCAATGTCAACCAGCCGGCAAACCCGGGGCTGGCCATCCTTCACATTTTCAGCTAGGGGTTTTTAAACTGGCAATGATTGATCGTGTTACTTTAGTTTTGTTCTCCTCACGAGACACCAACCAACACCCAGCCCTGGCTGACTAATTGCATCGGGTGCGAGTGTTTGTGGTGATGCAGTTTGCAGAAACTGGTTCCAAGCTGTACCGGCCGCTTCTGGTCGGGTTCATTACATCTTTACATCAAACCCACCCAAAAACCAGCGCTCGGTGTATCGGATTAGAACAAATTAATTTAATCGCATCCAAACACACACACCTCCTTTTTTTGGGGGGGGTTGGACCCCATTTCTGTGCGTCATTATCCGTTGACAGCCTTAAGTGAATCGGTGGCCGAACGACCGAAATGCAGTGGGTGACGCACACGATTAATGACCATTTACCGATGCTGATTAATTGTTACAAACACCCCGCACCACTCGCCGGTTTTGGGGTGATTATATCGACAAACAAAACAACTTGAAGTCACTCAAACTTCACGTAACCACCCCCGGACGAGATGCGGAGCAAATGAGCTGCAGCAGTAATCGAACCCAACATGGACAACTGCAACTGGTTGCAAAACGGTGCCCACCATCGGTAGCGCCGCCACACAGCGCAGTGTAGCAAAATGTGACTTTAATTGGACGATGATGATGTACGGGTGGCGTTGGCGGTTGGTTTTCATTGTTGGGAGCCCTCCTAACTAGCCGCCTGATTGATGGGGTTTTGATAAGGACGAACACGGTAGCAAGACCAGCATTCCGTGTAGGACATTAATTTTAATAAAAGCAAGCATTAATACAGTGAATGATTAATTTAATACTATTTTGGGTTTTGAGATGTTTTAGTTTCAAAGCTGGCATACGATCAGATATACGATCACGCAATAGAGTACGCAAATGAGGGTGTTATTGCAATGTCCACGATACGATTTATTTACACCCCACGAGGTGACCACTTGAAAGGGAACAGTCAGGAAAATCCGTTAATCCCTCTTAAGCATTCATTATCGAAGGTGTAATAAAGTTCAAAACTCGATCCTTGATACCACCCTTCGCTTCGGCAGGACATGCAAACGCTGAGCATCATCGGGTAAATCCCGTTCAAATGAAGTCCAGTGCAGTGTACCAGAACTTGACAATATCCCTAAATTATAGCAAAAAAAAAAACCGGAAGAAGAGACCACTCGAACAGTGAACAGCAACAAAACGGGCCTGTTTGTTATTGTTGATGCTGTTGCTGTCAGTTGCTGCTTTGAGTGTATGCGTGTAAGTGTGTGTGATTTATTCATAATCAACATAAGAGCAATGATGACAAGATGATTTATGCACGCATGCACGCAGCACTACCCCGTCCAGGCTTTGTCTCGGACACCCTTCAACCGTGCACGTCCGGCTGTGACGGAAGGGAAGCTGCTGAAGGACATTCGTCCGAGAGGCGTCCGATGTGCTGGTGGTTGTAAGCCAGTTGTAATGCAAGTCGTAAGTGAGCATCCCCCTCTTTTAAAGGGGTCGAGAGCATGAGCATCGCAGACAGAAGTAAAAAAAAACCCAATGTTGTCCCTTTTTAAAAAACTCAAAACCCTACCGGGAGGGGGTTGGCACAGACCGATGCAAATAGATCATTTCGTGTTTGAAAGCAAACAGAAGAGCAATTTTCATAATCACCAACACACCACGCCGCTATGCTGCATCCTTTTTATTTTCGTTTGCTCCATACGTAAACCCACCGTTATGCCCCGAGTTTTGGTCAAAATATGGCGAATGCGCGACCTACTGCTGTGTGCGGCGTCGACAGAACAAAAAAGTGAACATCGCTCACAGTGGAAATACGATCCCGGGCTGCGTGTCCTTCAGGTGCAGGGAAAAAATTGCCAGCACAACAAAATGGCTAATGAAATTCAATTCATGCCGAACGAAATCACAACCCTATCCACCCATTACGCTGGCCCCGGACCAGCCGACAAAAAAAGGAGAATATTTTATTTCTGTTTCGTCTTGCGTCCTTTTCGAAGGCCTCAGCCTCACATAGTATAACCTAAGGTAACTGATAACTTTCCGCGAATTTTTCATAACGTTTTTTTTTGGTTGTTCTCGTTCGAATTTTCCGACCGGTCACTCCGGACGCTGAAGTGGGGGCATATTTGGAACGGGTCGAGCATCCATTCTTCGGACAGGTCGGTCTGGGTCGGTTTGATGTTGGTTTATGTTTGGTGAGTGTTCCCGTTTTTTTTTTTTGTACGCCGCATCCACTGCCGGTCTCCACGTCCGTCCAGATATTCATGATGCACTCTGGCGAGATCATCTGCATAGTTTGAAGTGCACTCGTGGTGTAGACTTGTGGAGTATGCAACTCTCCCGCTATCATTTTGCTTCATCGCTTTTCACCGTGACCGGTTGGGTCGGTGGATTCTTCAAGGAGCGTGGCATGCTGGAGTTCCCGGGTGGAATTTTGCCGGATTCTCTTCGCTCCATTCATTCATACGCACTGCGAACGAGGACCACGGGGGTGAGAAGGAAGAACCGGGACGTTTTGTGTTCGTTGTGCACTGTTGCATAACAACCGGGTCAGTGCTTGGGGATTTAACCGATTTATCAGCCCGTCCGACTCCGGATCCAATGGCCTCGAATGGGAGCTCCAATGGGCACTTGGGAATATTCAAATATGTTTCCCATTGCCTGACTGACGCAGCGGTTAGCATCACCCCCGACACTGCCAGACCAACGACCGGGAGAAGCGATGCAACTGACAGCACCACATTCGGAGGTAAATACGAACGGACAGCCCTGTTCTACCATCTTTCCAAACCCCTATTTTCCCCCTTCATTCGGTGCATTGGCACACCGGAAGTGTAGTGTACTTGCTCACTTGCTGAATTGTGCAAAATTTATCTCAACCCTTCAAGAGGGTTTTTGTTTCGCCTCCTGCCGGGTGTTGACTGAGTCGACTGGGCTTTGACATTATCCTCATCTAAATCGCAATTCCTGTCCCTGTGTCGCTGTGTTTTGCTTGGAAGGTGTGTTACGCCCCTGGTAGCATTGGTGGCAAACAAAACCAAATATTTTCCCCAAATAGAATTGTTTTGCTGAAGTGATTCCTAATAGTTGCGTATTTAAGCTTGTAAATTGCCGTTGCCTTTTGATCGCTTTGCGCATGAGTACGTTTTGTGTGCATTACAGGCAATGCGACCGACTGCACCTTTTGAAATCGATTCCATGTGCTCATAAAATATAAAATATGTTCAAATTTTAGCATAAATTACTAATTTAAAAGGTATAAATTAAGGCGTACTACCCCCTAGGCGAGACTTTTTCATGCCACTCTCGATGGCACTCTTGACATAATAGGACTCCCTTAAGTTTGTGCTATTCCGTCAAACGGGTCCGATACGTGCACAATCGGCAACAACCCAATTCGGGATGTGCGTCATACCTATTTGGCTGATGATTTGCATTTGATGTACGTTTGAAATGAACTTTTTAATTTCCACTGATCCAATCTAAACACCATCTCGGTCTGTCTGGATGATACGACCCAACCTCTCGACCCCTCTTCGGGGTAGGATCGGAGGGATAATTGTTGTCCCGTTTGCTGACTGTTTTGCATAAATGCAATGCGACTGGGACGGTTTCGTTTCGGGGTAAGTGCAGCAACGCAGTAACCCGTAACAATGGTGAAAGAATGCATGAAATGTTTTTTCCGATATTTTGGCAGCTTAATTTACCAACATTCAGTGCAATGGGTTTGTGCTTAAACAAATAAAAAGCAAGCGCATCGATGTCACCGTTTTGGTTGTGGATCGAACTAGGATTTAATAGCGAAGACAAAAAAAACAGGAAAGGTGCCACAGATCAATTGCTGGATAAACAAACCGAGTAGCATTAAATTAACTAACCGCACTGGGAGGAATAACATGATTTGACTTTTAATTATACTCTTTTTTGATGCTTTTTTTTTCCTTTTTACCTTTAGTAAAAGCAAAACTTAATTAAAAGGAATGCAGACCAATTGTCTTTAACTCAAAATAAAAGAATTTTTTTTTTATTCTCTACTCTCCTCCAACCAAATTGCGTTCAATTTGTCTAATCCGGCTTATCTATTATCCGGCACAACCATATTTTTTGTTTCGTCTGTGGTCAGCTTTAGGTCGCTTAGAACTCTCAGCTACCTGGTGGGAGGTGTGATGAAATTTTCCCAATCCGAATCCGAGATAATCTCTTCATTCTATCTATTCTTTGACCGTCACCGGGTGGCAGGAGTTCACCCCGACACCCCGGCGTTTCGATGTTACGGGATGTGATGCAGGGTTGTTTTTTTTTGTGTATGTATATCAACTCACACGCAAGCATTAGGATTTATACCCATCACCGACACAAGGACTTCGTTGTAAAGGGGCATGCAGCGTCGGTTTGCGTTCGCCCTCGAACCGTTGAATGAGTTCAGCCGTTACGGTTGGGTGCACTGATTGAAACGTAACGCGCGTTACGACATGATCACGCTGCACGGCTGTACGAATGACGCGCACCAGAGCCGGCCGTGGCCTCGAAGATGATGCGAGGTTATGCGCGTACGCGCGGTTCTACGCTGGCATCGATTGTTTGCAGTTTGATTTTAATTTAATTATTTTTACGCTACACCAACGGTGTACTTGTTGAACCGGTTCTAGTAGTAGTTGTGTCTCTGAGATGCAACTCATAAAAGGTAGACTTCCGTTTCGTTTTCCGCTCGTGATGTGAGTATATCCCCATAAGAATCACATGAACTGAGGAATAAATGTTTCAATCTCACCCCACTTCGTTCGCGACCAACAAGTTTATCTTACAGGGGGTTTTGAGTTTAACAGGCAAAATCAGAACTATCTTTGAGCTCTTTTTCAAATTAACAAAGATTTGTCGGAGGAGATCTATAATTCTTCGCACATTCTGGAGCTTGTTCAAAATTAACTCAACCCTCAACTCGAACGGAATCCAACCAAGATCTCAAAACCCCTGTAATCTCCCCGATCCTTATGTCCATACGCTACCACACAAACAGAGCAAAGAAAAATCCATAATTCAACCCTTGTTTGTCGATCGATACGCGCCAAAGGTTACACCGGTATATGAAGCATCTGACCTGGTTAAACGCATCAACGTACCAAGCGCAATTAAACACACAAATACAAACACTAAATCCTCATCAGTGGCAAATTATTTGACCTTCGGTGTCGATCGTGGCAGAGATGCAATGTGAAATTTAAATAAAAGTATCATAAACCAGCAAACGGGTATTTACCATCCGGGAATGGGCAAGGAAATATTCCACACTCCAAAGGATAACAATTAAAACCATACGCCAATGCCATAAACATTCCACAGGGGTCATCATGAGCGGAGCTTAAACTCCGCAGGGCGGTTGTAAATTTTTCGTTGCCGCGCACAAGCATAAGAAAATATTTGCAACCACGGCTAGCGAGTTGCAACTGATTAGCGGCGAACGGTTACGACTGGAAGGAATGATTATTTATTTCTCGAAGGTTTTATGTTACATTTGCTGTGTGTGTGTGTGGTTACCTTCCCATGCTGATGTCCCTTTTTGTTCCCACTGTTTGGGTTGGTTGTATGTAAACTTTTGCAGTACGGAAATCGATTTACCATTAACTATCGGTGTGGTGATGCGATCAAAGGAACGGATACAGATCATGTAAACAAATCTTGCGGTTTGTCTATTTTTCCTGATTTTCCCACCGTTTCAACCAGACCCTAGGTGATATCTTACCGCATCATAAGCACTAAATACGCACCAGTTCCTTTCTGCAATCCATGTGCAACGAAAGATGCATCATTATCGAGCTGTTGCATCTTGCCAGCTCATTCTTCCGAAACCTATCCCGGCGGGAGGTGTGTGTGGTTCGTGTTATTTTTTTTTGCATAATAGTTCATAAACCTCACGATAAAAACAATAAAATTCGACACAACATATCGATCGTAACATCGGCTTACGAGCGCGGCAACCGTCAAAAGCAAATTGGTGGTTCCCGTTCTCTCGGCATTCCCGATTAATGATGTACATCTTACGTCACCATTTCGTCAACGGCAGGGTAAAGGGAAGAATCCGCAAAAGAGGTAAGAAAGGAACGAGCAGGGAGAAATGATCCGAAAATAAAGGAACCAAAGCTGGAACCATATTTTCAACCACCGTTTATATTTCGCTTCGTGCGAATTCGGGCCGGCCCAATGGAACAGAGTGTTCATGCTACTCCATCATTTATCACCTGCAAAGCTCAAATCATAATCATTAGCTTCATCATCTACTTCATCATTGACGGGGACGCAAATCGCATCAGAATAAACGTTGAAGGAACCGATTCAAATAATAAGCCTCTCCTCGGAATCCTTTTTTTTTTTGGTCCCGCACGGTTCTGCGCATGCAAAACAACAATCATGTCCTTATTGTTTGTGTGTGTGTGTGTGTGCTTTCTCTTGCGCTGAGTTTTCCCTTTGACGACGACGGGGTTTCTAAGGCGTTAAGGGCATAGAAATGTGGGCATGGAGATGCAAGTAGCGAAAGCATAATTGTTTCACATTTTGTGATACAAAGCCGGGCAAGAACAGTGCCATTGTTCCGACACGGGAAATGCTGCCTGGCTTGTTTCCTTTGCAGTACACGGGGTTAGGTTAGACGGAGCGCACAAAAAGGGTGATCATCGTCCATAATCTTGGGTAACGATTTGCCTGTTAAATCTTCACCATTTTGGCTCGACTAATAATAGCGCATGCATGATTTGTGTTGCGAGCTCGCGGAATAGGTTGGCAATAAAGTATGAAGCCGTTCGGGAGCATATTACCCATGCTCGTCACATAAAGTTTATATTTTTATGTTCGAACATTGTTCAAACTGTCTGGCAAGGTGGTCTTACAAAACCAAGGAAAAAAAACTGCAAAAATTAAATATTTCACACCAATAAAATCATCGCTGGCATTGCTATGTTTCTTTAATGTGCGGAGCAGACTTTACGACTCTCACCTGTTCTGTTCCGCGTCTGGTTTCTGTTGTCCAGTTCTAAACCCAAGTGCTAAACGTTGGTTGCAAATTTGTTCCGTCTTCCGGGTTGTACAATCACATCAAACCATCCGTCCAAGACCAGAATTCCTACACCCTGCAGGAATGCTGTGGCTCTTCCTGGAGTCCAACATTCTTCCGCCATTCCCTGGTAACACACAACAGATACCGTTTCTGGAGCTGCCCAATTATGAGTGTGCCAAAACGGAGTGTGTCCAGTGAGAAGGCTTTTCGGACAAACGTAAACCCCACAACAAAAACCGCTGGAAGGCAGAGGAAAACAAGCAAACCGAGCCAAATCATAAATCAAGATCTTTTAATAGCTCTGTAATAACAATGACTACGCGCATATCTATCCTACTCTCAGTCAGTTTTCGCCTCCCTTTTTCACCGGCTCACACAAGAGGAGTAGGAAAAAAACGGGCCAAACCCGTTTCCACCAAATTTCCACCACCCGTTCCCACTGCGTGTGCAACAATTTCACGGTACGACGCTACCCGACAAGGTAAACCTTGGCTAAAGAACGCTCCCAAGATTTAAGACAATTCTCGCGTCCATTCTACACTGCACGCGAGATATTTGAATATGGCACCGGCATACACACACAATAGCCCAAAAGAAAGCCGTAAGAAACAACTTTCACTTACCGATTTGTTTGGTGGGGTTTTTTTTTTATTGTTGGGAAGAAAATTTCCTTCCCCTTTTTCTCCCTTTCTACGCTTTCTTCGCGGCTCTTTTGTGTCACGTTTATCGCGCATTTTTCACGGCCCTTTTAAATACGTGCCGAGAGGGTTGGTTTCTTTCCTTTTCCTCCCTTCTAAAACAGGAAACCAGAAATGCGCGCGCGTCTTGTCAACGCAGCGCGATTTGCATTGTTTAGGGCTGAAAAATTGTTTCGTTCAATACGAAAATTGCTGCAAGAAGGGTTCGGTACAGTGTAGTTCCTCCTGATAAGGGTGATTCTTGCGGCATCGAATGGGAAAGAAAACCCGTGGGGAGGCCCACGTTTTATTTCTTCCGTTCGCGACACTAATCGCGGAACAAGTTCTTTACTGTACGGCACAAAAAAGAATGAAAGAATGTTTAAAAAAAACCGTCCGTCCGCGGCAAATGGTTTCGTCAATCAACCACTTACATCGACTGGTCATGGTGTAAGTTCCGTTGTCCACATGCTCGACTCCCTCCTTGCGCTTATTTTCCTTCAAAATTTTCCCTACCAGCAAAACGCGCAAATGCGGGGAGGGAAAGTTGTTCCAGCGGCGTTCGGCAAACTGTCCGTTGCTACTATTCGATGGGAAATTTTGTTTTTCTTGACCGGATTGCATTTTTTTTTGTCTTGCTTCAAGTACCATCAATCGTGGTTCTTTTTCCCTTTTGCGTGCCGCGTCAACTGTTCGATGGTTTGTCCGGTTTTATGCTGTAACCCCGAGGGGAAGGTTGTTGCATTTCCGTCTTCAATCTGCTATGCTGCTGCAGCACAGTAAGATGACCAGCATTCTGATGCGCGTCTGCTTCACGGGACATATTTCTCAAGCACAAGACGACGAAGACCGGATAAAAAGAGCCCTCGATAAAATACTTTTTGACAGAATAAATGAATCGAGCTACCGAACAAATCGATAAGTCACCACACGCGACATTGTAAATGGGATTTCGTTGATTTTTTTTTTGTGACTGTGTGTGTACGACGAAAATCCATTTTTCTTTTCGCCGTCCGGTCTCTCTTCTTGACAAGCAACTTCGATCGAAAGGCAAAAGTCAAGTGTCACACTTAAAAAAAAACAACATTGCGCCATGGTTGCACGCGGTACGTACATCTTTTGCAACCAGCATAATTTGCGTGAGAAACGAAACGATCGAAGAAAATAAAACAGGGAAATCTTCTCAAGATCGGTTTTACGTAGTACGGCGCCCTGTCTCACGCACGATTATTTTTATGATTTTTGTTCAAATGTTATGAATTTTTCGCTCTCCTTTCAGAAGAGCCAAAAAGGACGAACAAATGCGACCATCTAAGGAAGCCGAGAAGAAAGTTTGACGTTTTGCATGATGTTCTCAAGAGGATTGCGCCAATCGTAAAACATACTGCTGATTTGCTCTTTGTTATTTCGAGTTGAGTAACTTAACGATTGCTTCTTGCAAAAAACACTTTGTCAATCAATTTTTATGATTTTCTTCCCACAATTAAAGCAAAAAACTCGTATAGTTTTCTTCGTCCCGACATCCTTCCGAAAGCGTTCGCGTTCACACGTTCGAAGCATAACAGCAACAAATTAAAACTTCACATTAAGCTACTTCCTACGTTGAAAATGTTAACCGATTTACATTTCAACAGTCCCACATTAAAAACCCACCCCCCGCAAAGTGTCTATTATTGGCCGGAAATCAATTTTCCCTCGGCTTTCCGGGGCTAACTTCGGGTATCCTTTGCCTTTCCTTTTTGGATGGTTTGGCGTAAACCCCTTTTCTTAAGAAGATGGTTCCATTTCTTCAAGTTCCAACCCCACTTTTTGTGCCTTCCCTCCTTTTTTCTTCCCAGGCGTGAAGATCCCTTGCGCTGGTGGCGGTGATAGCATAAGCGAAAACCATTCACAAACGGTAATTTCGATTTGTGGAGAACATTTCTGGTAGCGTAATTGCAAGTTTCGCTTATGTCGTAAGGGTGTGCGTGGCGAGCAGAAATAACACAACTGCGAGAAGTGACGAAAAAAGGATTACTGTTTGCGCCGTTGGACCCACCACCCCGGGCCAGGGTAGGAGAAGCGGAACAAAGTCAACGCTCGAAGAAACGGCAACGACGACGATTTCGTTTCGTTCACCGCAGGATAACTTTTTTTTTGTCGAAAGTTTGCCGGAAGGGTTTTTTAATCGTCCTCTGGGGTGGTGGGTTTCGGTGCTACTGCATCCTGTTGTTTTTTTTCCCTCGCACTCTATCGCAAGTCGGAAGAAAGTCTCTTGAAGGCGGTTACCCCAATCGATACTGCACTTCCTTTCCGGTAGTCGCTTTTCCGTTCACGGTGATGGAAAAATAATGATCGATTTTTTTGTTTGTGCGGCTCTCTGTGTGCCGGTGCCTCCCTTAAATGTGATGCGTTTCTCATTTTCTTTAATGAGGTTTCGATGTGTTTTTATTTCCGAAGGAACTCGTTCGAGTGTTTTTTTTTGCGTCCGGTGTCCTTACGATATTGCTAAGTTTTTTTTCTTTTATCAATCCAATATCCACGCGGGGCAACCGATATATCCCATGCTGATTCCAGTTTGGTTCCCACCGGGTGGGAAAATAAACACAAAAACGCATAGTTTATCCTAAAACCCCGCGAAGGTATCCTTTTGCCTTTTATTCATGAAAATGTGCTTTTGATTACTTCTCCGTTGTGGCCGGTGGCGTGGGAATCATCAGGGCGCTTTGTGGTTTGAGTTCTAAAAATGGCTAAACCAAACCTCCCCAGTAGCCCCGGTAACATTCTATTCGAGCAAAAACAAACCTTCAAAGCAAACAGAAAACTCCGTTCTAGAACCTTTGGCAACACACACACACACTCTGTTCCATTTGCGGAAAGTTTTTCCGGTTCTATGTGGTCATCGTGTTTTGTTTGTCTCCTGTGCTGTCCGTGTCCGTGTTCTATCCGTTTTCCTTCTCCTAACCCTGCAATTGAATAGATTTCCGCCACAACTACGCATAGCCTGAGCGCGCGCACCTACTTTGCCTGTTGCATTGCCCGGCTAAAAAAGGTTTTACGATACTCGGGCCTCGGGTGGTCACCATTCTTGGTGAGCAATTTGAGTGAATGCTGATTAGTTTGCTTCCGGTTTGGGTTCGCAGCAACACCATAACGGCGAGATTTGTGTCGGCGTTGGTTCTGTACCGTTACAAAGGCATTAGCATCGGGCAAGCACCATTTTTGGACAATCGCAACCCAACTACTGACCACTCAATCCACAACCGATCGAACGAGGGAGAGAAAAATAAATAGAAGAAAGGCATCGAATAAATCGCCAAACACTGCCTGTTTGCCAATTGTGCACACAATACTGTGCGGCGACTTCACTGACCGCCTCCTGCTGCTGGATGAACAATGTTCCTTTATTGGGAAATGTTTCATCTCATCCCTCCACCCGGACAGCAATAACCATTATAATTACCGGCAGTGTGGAATCATGCTCGTTAGAGCTTTAATTAAACCATCTATTCATAAGCGCACCAGTGTTCCACACTGTTGGGCGATGAAAATTTGACATCGAAATGGCACAATTCGAATGATAACCGCACACCGCTCGTGCCATGCGGTTTGCCCGATTTGGTCCAAATCGAACAGTTCGATCGCGCAATTTCCATCGGAGAAAGGTATCGAATTCGTTGTCGTTTCGCTTAGGGAAGGTTGCGAGCTTTCCTCAAAGGTTGGTGTGGTTCTGTTCCGTATGACTACAAACAATGTAACCACATGCATCTACATTGTATCACATTTGGGCCAGACAATACGAGAACACGCTGGTTTGCAAGTCGCTTCCGTAGGGGACGTTCCCTGCACCGGGTTGTGGATGGACGGTTGCACCAAACGACACTCGATGCCTTGAAGCCAACGTCGAACTTCCGTGTGGAATTGAATTCGTGTTCTGGCGTTGCGTTTTTTGGAGTCAAGTTGCCGTTGGCATGGCTTAGAGATAAGACAATTCTGTAGCAAAGGCAAGAGGAAAGTCACCTTTCGTTTGAGGCTTTGATCTCACGCAACTCCCAACACGACGTTGGAAAGTTGCTGCCCAGAGCCATCCTTCCCGTAGCGTAAATGTAATCAATAGAAGCCAAAAACTCCTGTTTTGGGATGCTCATATTCAATACTCCACAGTGAGGCACGGTGTTCCGTTAAATGATATGTGTTCATCCCAATGTCCCAAACAAGGCTCAACTTCCAACGGGGGTTTTGGTTTGCTCTCGGTATCACCTCAAGCGATTTCATGAGGGCTTTCGGAATAGGCACTGCCATCGGAAAGGGAACGAATGCATCTAGATTAGCTTACGCGTGGGTTCCCAACACAACGGGTGTAGGTTGTAACGATGCCACTCGGCTGAAATTTGATTCCAAGCGCGTTCCGAATCGAGTCGCCGACGGGACGCCGATCATCAACCGCGACGCCATTAGTGCGCACGCACGCATGGCCCACCACTTCAATCCTCCTCTTTGTAGCTGCCACCAAACATTGAGACGGTATTAGGATGGCAACCGTTTAGTGGCCACCTACAACCATCCCACGGCTGACAGGCAAGCGCCAATAGCAGCCTCCCCTATTTCTGCTTCCACGTGATCGCGAAGAATTAGAATTTTTAATTTAGATTCTAGAACGATTCCACACGCGGCAAGGTCCCCAAAGACAAAGGATACCCTTCCATTCTGTTGCGTCTCATTTGCTAATTTTGGGAATAAATAGCAGAAGGGTACAACAGCTACTGGAGCTTAAGCTCTTTGCGCACGCGCACTGCCAACACTTTCACCAGTGGGAGTCTTCAGGTTTTTGGAGGACTTTTGGTTGAAGTATTAGCTACCTAGGAACCGCGCGGCAAACCCACGGTCACAAAATTCCCCCGGCCATTGAATGGGGCCTCTCTTTCGGCAGCAAGAAATTAAGACATCGAACGGCGGGTTTTCTTCTCCACGAGCACGCTCCGGAATCGGTCGGTGTTCCCGCTCGCTTAGCATACTAATTGGATGGTAATTAGTGTCTCCGTGTTTCACCGTGGACTGTGCGGATGGTAAATTGTTTTACCTTAATTAGCTCCGAACAAAAGGTGACGCGATGGAACCCGCGCGCGAATCAAAACCGTTTGTGTCTTCTAGGAAATTGGTAGCGTGTATATAAAAAAAACACGAGCTCCAGCGGCTACAACATTACGCGCCGAAGGAAAGATGGGTGCTACTTGCTAGTGATTAATTCTTCCTCGTCCGGGACACGTTCTCTCTCCATTCGGGACCGTAAGAAGAGCCATTGTTTCGGGAGTCGTTTGGTTTGGAAGTAGAATTTGCTTTTTTTGGCAATTGAATTCCAGAACTGCCACTGCCACCAACAGACTCGGGGGTGGCCATCATGAGGATGAATTCCACGAAGTGTTTATTTGCATTCTCGCGCGCAAAATGGTGAGTGTGGTGGCGCGTTGCCGACAGGAGGTCTCCAGTATCTCAGCGCATCGTGGTCACTTAATCGCGCGCCATAAATCATGATGTATCCCGCGATGCAACCGAATCCAACGGACATTCGAGGTTGGTTTTCCTTCCCTTTATTTCCTGTCCAAAAGCCGGATTTGCCGTACTTTCTTTGCAGCTTCCCGCGACGTTGCTGTGTGTTTTTCTTTATCCGAGGGTGAAATACTTTCAGCCGCGAATGGTTAAACTGATCTTTTGCGGCAACCAAAAACGTGAAGCGATGTGCAAGGGCTTTTACCAACGGACGGGCAAGAAAAGCTGAGAATGACCATAATCCTCTTCAAGTCTTTTTTTTACCGACTCATTCATGCAACGATCTTTTTCGTTGCCGGGTCCGAGAACCTTTCTGGCGCACGGAACGATGGCACACAAACAAAGACAGCAAGGATGCATGCGCCCATTTGTTTCAATTACAACTGAAATTTGTACCTCGTTTGCGTTTGCGGATAGTCGTTTCTTGACCCAGTGGGGTCTGTGGTCAGAATGACCCTTTCCTAATCCCATCCCGACCGGGTTCATGTTGACCGTGCAACCGCACACACTCACAGCCGGCCCGTTTTTTCCCACCGCAATGCAGTTTTGGTTTGCACGCAACGGCTGCAGAAACGGGTGTGTGATCGTCGATCCGTACAGCGCCTGTGTGTATGCAACCCCGCACAGCAAAAGAGCACTTTTTTGGATTACGTTTAGTTGTGCGGGGGAACGAAAGAGAATTTTAATTTACACTAACTAAAAACAAACGCTAAGCACACTAAAGCAACGAAGCGCACGATACATCTTCACACCCCGGTCGCGGGTTCAGCGCGTATCGCCTGATTGTGTATGCAGCGCCCCCGGCCGGGTTGATTGCGGCAGATCGGAACGGATTTGGAACGGAACGAAGCAAACCAACGTAACGCTTCGTTTGTAAATCAACCGGTTATTTGTTTATGATTGTCACGTGTGTAAAGTGATCCAAAGAAACCTACTCCAGCGGATTTAGTACGTTCAACCATCTCATTCTTTGTTTTCTGGTTTTATTTTAAGTCATCCATTGCATCCGTAATGCGAACAGGGGTGTAATACTTACGGGCGGCTCTTTCCGTGCAAATGCTTTCGAATTGAGTTCTACCTACCACAACCAACAACAAAAAATCGCCCGCAACAAGCCCTGGTTCGGTTTGGGGTGTTAAAAACTCGAGCAACAGCAAGCGATACATGATCGAAACCGAGAACCAAAAAAAAAGGTTCTTTTCCACCAGAATTGTCCACTGCAGTTCGGGTAACGCTGGTAGCATTTCCATTGCAAACCGTCCCAATCGGTAACATCGGTAACAGCCGAAAATAAATCCCCAGCAAAGGGTAATGCGATATGTTTGCTTTCAATTATTTTCTATTATTTCAATAAACACGTTCCTTTTTTTTTCTCTGTTGTTGTTAAAGGATTTACCTTTCTCTTGGCGCCACCCGTCCTTCGGGGTGTTTTGCAGTTGTTTTATTTGGCTTTTTTTAACATATCCCTTTCATTCCTGGCGATTCCTTTATCCGGTTGTCAATATTTATACGATTTGTAGCAGGAGGCACCCGACAGTCGTGAGTTTTTGTGGAAAAACTTACATCCAAACCGCTCAGGAAAAAGCTTTTCTCCCAAAATGTATCATTTCGCCCCGTATCAGACAGCGCTGGGATGCGCGTTTGTCTTCCCATTTTCACGGTCACAACCATTCAAACGCCACTACAACGTGCCCGGGAATGCATGCCTGAGTGTGTGCGAAACGAAACCAAAATAAAACAACTCTGGCTCTGGCTGGTGGCGGAAAATCCTCTTTCAAGCTTCGTTGGCAATGGCTTTGGGTTTCCTTCTATTTTTTTTCCCCCAACTGCCGGAACCGTACGAAGAGGGGAACGAAAATATGCAAATTGAAAGCGATACTCTGTGTATCGACCCTGCCCGGCCAGGGCGAGCGCAGACTTTGATCAGCTTGATGAAGTTGTCCGAGGTGCACTGTTGTGTGCTGCGAATCTGAACGGTACCGCAGAAGTGCAGCAAAAGTGCAGCTGGTCCGTGGCACACGCGGTTCACCCTACCACACCGACACACATACAAAACGCCCAACGCTGCCTGGCACGTGTGGTAGGGAGAGGGTGGTCCACTGTTGCAGAGGGATACCAATGTTTACGAAAATCGTGTAGTTCAAGTAGTAGTTTCCGCCTGCCACTGCAGGTTAGGATGCACTCGAGAGCGCCATGAATTAAGCGCCAATTATAGTTTAATAAAGAGGTTGCGCGCCGCTCGTCCGTTATTCCACACCAGCCCAAATGCATCCGAAAAAGGGTCTAACGGGATGGCAAAGGCATCGGAAATCTATCGAAACGAAAGAAACCTCGAAGTCGAAAATTATAGGGCAAATAAATCAATAGCCCCGAGTGCATTCTGCACGAACCGGGACGGTCCTCTGCGCCATGCTGCTGGAGAGCCAGCTACTCACTCACGAACGTATTTCACCGATCGCGAAGGACAAACACACACTCCAAACACACTCGAAACGCAATTGGTTCGCGATTTCCATTCCCTTTGGCCAGCTTGATGCAGGGGCAAAGCGCGACGTCGGAAAGCGATGCCGTCTGCTGTTGCGCAAAGTCTCATCTTGCGCATTAAATTTGTGCACGGATTCGATGGGATTTTGTTGTTGTTTTGTTAACTGCAAAATCTTACCCCAAAAAAAAGCGAAATGTCTTGCTGAGGAACGCTCATCTTTCTTTTGGAGCGGAACGGCCTTTTTTTTTTGTTTTGCTATACTCAGAAAAAGAAATGATTAAATAAAAACACATCGATGCCAATCTTCTCGGGAACAATACAAATCGCTTCAAAAAAAACTAAACAGTTAATCGCACAAAACTAGCGCTTAATAGGTGTTGTTGGTACTTTATTTTTAGTACTGTTTGTCGGAGTCGTCCCGTAAAATAAAAAAAACCGGCGAAGGTGTCAATCACTTTACGCGCCACCGTTACCATCGGGACACGCTGTTTTCGCTAGCACAACAAACGAGAAGTGCACGATTTGCCTAAAGCTAGTTAAATAATTGATTTTTTTTCGTGTGCGGTCGTCACCACCATTGGCGATCTCCTCCATGGGTGACCTCTGCAGGTGAGCGCCGAACAAAATAGACAAAACGGTCATGTGGAAAAGGTGCGTGAGAGAGTGATTGCCTGGTTGTCGACTTTTACGATGACGAAATTAAACGCGAATCCCGTGCGAACAAATTCGTGGAAGTGTTTTCACAGTCACCAACCGCCGTGGATGAGGACATCAATTACGGATTTTGTTTGCACACGCAAACACAAGCGTAAGGGAAAGATCATCGTCGATCAATGCACCCAGCACACGTTCTTCCGTGGGCATCTTAATCATCGGCCATAGCAATGTGTCATAAAGCCATAAAACGACTTCATTTATCTAAACAAGGCAACACAATAGAATGATGCACCTAAAAGCAAAACAAAAGAAAAAAAAACTTAACTACCTCTAACCGTTTTCTTATTAATCACCATCAATTACCATCCCAAACGAGCGTTTCTCGATCGGCTCAAAGCCGGAACACGTTTGGTCGCGGTAAGATGTGTGTTCTGGCTTTCGTTCATGTTTTATGTCCGCTAATGTCCGATCGTTTGACAGTTTTTGAGCGATCTAATGAATGGCCAAGAAAGACATCAACAGCCGGTGAAACACGAAACACACGGTGTCACATATTAAACCGTTCCACCTTACTAATCCCCTGGCCCGGTACCAGAAGGAGAGGACACACCTGAAGACGCGTTTGTAAGGGCTGCGATGGGAGGCGCGGTAGCTCTATCACTTCCAGTGACCGTACCACCTGAGAAGGAAAAAAAGCGACGAACCTTTTTTGGAAGTTCTTTTTCCCTCGATCTTGCATCGATCCCGCACGGTTCCGATCGGAATTTATTTATTGCCTCTCGTCGCCCATTTAATAACGGAAAATATTGACTACCGTGGTGCAGAGACATTTTCGGGACGAAAAGGTTTTCCAATTAATAACCGCAATTAAAATAGTTTCCCTACAGCCAAGGCGCATGTGTTGCTGCAGATTGGGCTACAACCATTTAAGTCCTATGAGAAAATTTATTTGTCTATCGCTCTATCCCCCGTGCCGGTGATAAGTTAACATCAAAATGGTCTAGCAAACGAAAAGAAAATAACAACAGAACGGAGCTAAAATATATCCATCCATGCCAAACGGGCACGGTGGTTACGATAGGCCGGCCATGATACTAAAAAAGCGTAGCAGAAGGAGGAAAAAAAAACACTATAACAACCGTAACGATAATTATCGTAGAATAAAAACCACGTAATTACTCCGCTACGCAAATCATTTCTGCGGTCACGTTTCGGGGCGCGTATTCGCGCCCGGTTCGCGGTAGTGGTTAGCTTTCGCCCGGGCTGAAAACACACACCCTCCTCCTTCCTTGCGTCCATCCAACATCGCGCACCGGTGTTGTGGTTCCGGTTCCGATTTTGCCGTTATCGAAATTAGAATTATGTGCACTATTCCCGCGCCCCAGCTCGCACGGTGCATTACCGATTTCCCTCCTGTAGGTATGGCGGTTTCCGATGCCCGCGCAATGGCAGGATAATTGTCGATAATGGGGTTTGAATTCAAATGATATGACATTTGATATCGGCACGAACGCCCCTTTGCTTTTATCGGTGGCCGGTTTCGGTGCGATACACCGAGGAGAGGCTCGGTTTTTTAGATGGGTTGGTGCGCACGCCGATACCCGAGACATCCAAATGACACACTCGAACAATAATTTAAAAAAAATACTGAAACACCCATACGGACACTCGATACCTTACACCGATGCACGGGCACGGCGAATGGAGGGCCGTTTATTGGGATGGGATAAGCGCGATCACGATCCCAACAATTACCATTCCAACCAGCGGGGCCGCTGATGGCTGGAACGCGGATCGTAACCAAATCAAGCCAGCAAAACGCGTCCAATCGTACATGGAATATTCGATACGCCGATTTGCATCGCGGGCCCGGGAAATGATCAATATTCATTGACGGGTGTGCATACGGAAGCAAACCCACCACATGCCTGCACCCCGTACGTTCGTGTGACAATGCAACGGAAGAACCCATTACGGAAGCTGGATGACGGAGCATCATGTTGCTCAATTGACTGATGGGTTTTCTAGGCGCGCGCGCGCTCACACATCGTTCGCATTTTCACGGTCCGGGGTGTGAACGGAACGGGTTGGCCGGATGGGGTTTTGAAAAATTATGCAAACGGGATGCGCACCATGCTACGGCAACAACAACAAAAAAACTAGAGGCGCGCAAAATCACACACCGTCCCATGAGATTCAAAGCGGTCGGTGACGGTGAAGCACAAGCACACGAATAACATGTGTAATCGGTTTATTGATAATTCGGCCACACGAAGGTACGGTCCCCACAGGGAACCAAGGGAAGAAGGAAATGAACGTGTGTGTGTGTGTGTGGTTGAGATTGGCTCGGATGTTATTTTGGGGTAGATTTCGATTTTTCCTTCCACACCGTGCCAATCATTTGTTGCTGATGACTTTGACAAGTGATCCATGGAAGATGTTTAATTGATCGTTTGTCGGCTTTAGGCATCGGAAAACGTTTCATGCCAATTTTTTTTTTCGAACTCTTTAGAGCTTTCAGAAATAGGCTCACAAAGGTTCCACTAGGGTTAGGTGTTTACGTAAGAGATTGGATGACGCTTATAGACGCTTTGTTTTTTTCATAAATGGCGCTCGTTTCATAGGTTTCCCTGTTTTGGCGTTTATGCGAAGAAGAGAACAAGCTGCAACTCATGCTATCTACAAACAAAGCGTCAATGCAACGGATTTATGATCGATTGAATTTTATAATGTCATTTTTAGTAGGATATCGACGGGAAGGGGATTGAAATGTAGCAAAATTGATGAAGAATTTTGTTTGCTTTTCTTTTGTACCGCAACATATTTACTTCTATTCCTACCACGCGTACGTTATCGGGAACCATCGGCTCTTATCAGCTAAATTTGCCAACGGAAAAGAAAACTTTGCAGCGGCCAGAGTGATGATTTATTTTGACATGAAATATAAACCAGCAACATTTATTGATAACGAGTTTGCTAACGTGATGCATACTTATTTAGTTGCCTCTTTGCTGTTGCTGTTCGCATGTCCTGCGCTCAGCTCATCGGGGCATGACGGAAGATTATTCTTAAATGCACTCAACCGTTTCTGGATTGAATCAATCTCATGCCGAGCTGCATAAGCAATGGAAAACATTAAGAAGGTAGCAAGAAAAGGTGCTTGCAGTCACATAAAAAAAAACGGCTCACATTCATGCCTCGATGCGAGCGCATCAACACAACATTGCGAGAATGATTCTCACCCGTGCCGAGTTGATAGCAGCAATGCGCAAAGAAGAGCTATGGTCGAATATTACAATTTCACCCGTCACTGGCACTCCTGGCACACCTTCCTGGTCGGTGAGTATGGCGATGGTGAGCAAAATAAAATTAATAATAAAAAAAAAGGAAATGAAAGGCTACAAATATTCAAGGAATGCCATTGCGATTATTTTCTCCATCCCTTCCCATTTGCCGTGTCACTTTTATTTAAACCCCGCAAGGCGAAATCGGTAGGGACAGCGGGAAACTGGAATCTCCAATCCCGAACCCGAACAACCCAGCGTCATAACAGGCCCGATCGTCATCATATCGAATCGAAACCTGTTCCTCAAGAAAGATGACACACTAATAGGGGTTTTGGGCAAAAGGAGCGTGAACAGACGGACAGTGGTTTTGCCCCTGTTCCAGGTCTTGCCAGTGGTGGACAATTTCGGTTGAAATGTTTTCCAAGACACAAATGCAGAGAAGACAACAACAAAAATAGTAATACCATTTTTTAGAAAGATGTTGGGCATGTTGAGGGCTATTTTCGTGATCTAATTTCGTTCGATACATCATCATTATTTTTATGCCTGTTAGCAAAAACTGTGTCTAAGTGGGGGAAAGAAACAAAAAAAACAACGCATACACCCAAGCGAAAGAATCCGTTGGAATACGTTTACGAGAATGGTTTAATTGGACTAGTTTCGATGTGGTCTGTCCTGACCGCGAGCGATCGATACGATCGAACACCCGAATGTAGGTCCGCATCATAATATTACCTACTACCAATAAAAACGCGATCGAAAAGATTTTCCTTCCCCCCCCCAAAAAAAAGGTAACAACGACCCTCAACTCCCCAGAAAGCAGGCAAAACAACAAAACATCACACCACACGCAACAGGATGGTACTGTTATGTTGTAAAGTTTGTTTTTCTTTTGCGTTCCGCCCGATCACACGATTCCGGGTGCGATCGATTCGATACCGAGATCATTACGATCATTAATGACAGTTAGCTCCCCCTCGCTGGCAATCGTCTAATGGCGATCAAAGCAATCCGCGTCAGACGTACATCGATACCCATTTGCTTCCTTCGTCCGTGCGTCACTACACACTTGTGGAGCACTCATTCTTAAGCGCGCCTTAAAGCAAGCGTGCACAAGTGCATCGATTTATTGAACGGTTTCCGGAGTGCGTGGAGAGGTTCAACTTTTCTGCTTTTTTGTTTTTGTTTTCGGGACTATTTTTACCACCACTAGCCGGGTGGGTGGGTCGTTATGTAGGTTAGCTTCTTAACCTCCATACGGGTACGAGCGGTAAAACACTTACGCGGGGTCTCTTTTTATTTCCGAACCTCTTCCTGTCTTATTTTTGCTTTTCAAGAGCACCCGAAAGGAATGGAGCTCCCGAAATTACGGCCAAACCAAACGAAGAAATTTAGATCCACTGAAGAGCCTTTTGACCAGGTTTTACGAGTGGACCCAAACTCCACGAGCAACCGTTGCTTACACACATTGAGTGGCGAAGATCATAATTCTTTACCAACACTTCATTTTATCATTTCCGTCCTTCCTCTCCGGCCGTCCGGAAAGCGGAAATGCTTGCTTGTAAACAAACGGTGCACACTGTACGGCCAACGCACGCACTCCCAGTACCCCGCGGGGTGGGCGCGCGCGTAACAGCTGGGCTGGTCGGTTCCGACAAACCGCTAATCCGACAATGATCTCCCACCGGAGCGTGCTGCTTCAACCACGAGTGGCACAACACATCATGCACACCGAGGCATGTGCACAGATTCCCAAAGCAATGATCCTGAGCAGTTATGTTGCTTGGCTCACGTTATGAGCACACTTCGTTCACGATCGTGTAGATTTGTTGAGCATTTGCTTCAAATTCCCCAGACATGGTCGGTAAGCGTAACGATGGCTTCCCTGGAAGTCATCTTTGCTCCGTACCTGACTCATCATTAGCAAACGATCGTTTCGGACACTTGACTGACTTGCTGACTTGGCGCGGTTTGAAGTGTGCCTCTGGAACTTCCCCGTAAAACGATGCATAAAGCATCTAGCCGGCCAAAATAACTTCCAACGCTGCTATTTGTTACCACCTCGACGATGCGATCGGGCAGCAAAAAATTGAGGGAGAATAAAAGACTGCCTTTGTATGCACGCGCCTCCCGGACCCTGACGAAACGCTCTAATTATAACCTCCAAAACAAACTACACCACACGCTGGACACCAAGTGGGTGCACTGCAGCAAATGTCCAATACTGTCCCAGGGCGGTAATGTCAACGGTTTTCCCTACTTTCGGCGATTCTTGGCCGGAAACGACAAAATTATGTGTCTTGCGGCGCATCGCTTCAGTTCCTTCGGTTGTTACTGACGCACTTTCTTCTACGCTGGAAGCGTCACCGAGGTCAGCGAGATAGCTGTATGGTCGTGATATATGCCGGGTGAGTAATGCAAGCAGAACAGTCTTGCAAAGGGGACGGTGGGGGAAAAAAAGGTGTAATACAACTCTTTTTTGACGCTCGGTTCCCCTGGATGGCGGATACACAGAAAAGAAGGTTTCTTCATTGTTCCAATGAATAATTTCTAGCTTCACGCTCGGACTCCGTACATACCCGGGGAGCACCCGGGAGTGTCCGAAAGGGTAATTATAACGAGCAAAAAGGGAAAAAAGGTACGCTAGATGCGCCCTGCATTCGAAATCTTTCCATGCGACCATTTAACCTGACCGGATGCACGTTTTGGAAGATGTCAGTTCTCGTACGACACAGCAACCCGTCCTGCCCCATAACTCATCACACCGGTTAATCAAAGTCGGTCCCAAAAATGACACTATCGATCGGTTCAATCTGTTCCGTCTCCTGAAGTGGTTGAACAAGACATCGTTGCGTGAAAGTTTCCCTTATCCCTACGTCATCCCGATGGCGCACGCGATAAGCGTCAGAACAGGTCGGAGTCCCTCTTACCAACGAAAGCCGGCGCGATGCGACTTCTTTGCAAACCTCGTATCTCGACATCCATTACACAGTACGTTTAGAGTTTTTTTTTGTTCTTTCACGGAAACTCCTTTCAAGCTCACCCTTACGCAATCGGCCGGATCTGTATTGTATGCAGTTGGGGTTGCATTAGCATTGTTAGCAGGCAAACCAAATTTATGGCCAGTTTCTTCTCACCTCTTGCGGAGGTCCAGCATAAAAAAAATACTTCTAAGCATGTTGCTTGCTGCACCGGAGCAGGGAGCAACATTTGAGAAAAAGATTGTCTCGCTCGTCTGGGCAACAACAAAAAAAAAACTGAAGCTAGAACTGACTTCCAGCGGGTTTGATTCGCCACCGTTCGCACTTAGCGCGTCTTGGCGTGTACGATTACCACATCGACCGGTTGTGAATGGTTTCCGGATTTCGTACTCGTATCCATTTCACATGTGCCCGCGCACGACGGCATACATTTGCTACAGTCGATTATCATCTTTAAAATATATTTATTCCAGCCTTACCAGAGGGCCAGCACTAGTAGTTACATGTTTTTTTTTATTCTTTAGAATTGTTTTTTGTTACTAAAAATGCGTTAATTTTTAAATCCCAGCTTGGTTGAGGGAAAAAGATGGTTATGAATGTTTATTGTGCACCATTATGAAGAATATGTTTTAGAGACTAAACCAAACAAAGAAAAAAAAACTTGTCCAAAAATACATTCAAACCTCAAGGAACAGTGCAGGTCTTGGTTGCAGACTGGATAAGCATATTTATTAGATTACATCCCATTTTCGTTAAACTAACATGTTGCGTTGTTGCTTCCAAGAAGAACACAAAAAAAACACCAACCCCCTTTTACGCGTCCAAAACCCCTTATTGTGTTTCTGGATCTTGTTCGCTTGCCTCATTCCTATGTTTCATTTCCATTCTAACGAGCTTCTTGTTTGTGTAGCAAAAACCCAGTGGAAAACGTACAACCATTAAACACCACAATAAACGACCGAGCTGTGAAGGGGAATGTTGTCACGGGAATGGTACTTGCCGTATCAAAAACCACCAAAAAATGTGGCATACAACAAAAAAAAAACCAGCCACCCCACAGAAGGTGGTCCATTCCAGCAGACGCTGGTCGCAGGGAAGAGAAAGTCCGCGAACCGTTATCGCGGTCTTCACATACCAGCGTGTTCGGGTACGTCTGTGAATACGATTGCGAGATATTTCGTTTTCGTCTTTGGTTCTATTTCTTTACACTTTCTTGCGTTCGGTTCCAGACACCACACACACGAGACATCACTTCATTATCATATGCATTCGTCTCGTACATTATCAAACTCAAACACTGTGCGCTTTTCCTGGTGAAATGGAGAATTTATGACGCGGCACAAAACGGTTTTGGCTTTACAGTCGTCTTTTGCAGTGCCGTAGATTTTATTTGACTCATGACGGTAATATTGCCACATGACTGTTCTCGGTCCGGAAGGAAAACACTCGCGACTGCACCCCCAACTAGCGAGATATGTACCTTCGTTTATTCTACACCCGATTCATGTTTATTCACACCAATGCACGCCTGTTCATTCATTGCCAGCCAGAAGCACGGCCTGAAGCATCTTGGCTACACGTGTTCGCGTAAGTTCTCTGTGACGATGAAACTATTGAATGAAGTCAAACTCGCCCATTTCCGTTATCGATTAAGTGGTTTCGGTGAGGAAGGGGGGGTGGAAAGGGATGTGGGGAGAGGGTGGCGCGGGAGGCACAGACACTTCAAGCGGTACTGCTGTTTTGCTAGCTCATCCGCTCAGTTTTTGCGACGCAAGTACAACAAATGCAATGCAGATGTGTCAGACACGGCAAATGCACCGATGCATGCATGGTGGAGATGCTATAACGTTCGCTTTGATATGCTACCGTTTGCGTAGCGCGATGGGATAGAATAAAAGTGAATGCAGCATCCGGTACTTTCTGGTCCGGTGCGGAGCTAGGGGGAACCCGAGGGGCAGTCTGAATCATCATCATCACCATCGGCAGCAAATGGGCGAAAAAAGCATCCATTATACGCCCTTTACGTGAGAACCTTGGTACATAATCGTCACAGCAATAGCAACGCGTCGAAACATTAAAATCACGAATAGATTCACGCAACATGCCCCCGGGATCGGTATGTCGTTCAAATGTCGCTTTGATGTAATACCGCCGCAGTGAAGCACACACCAACCAGGTCGAATGACAATTAAAAAGAAAAAAAAAACATACCCCAAAATGTCCAATGCGTGAGGGTATGGGCGTGTTTTTTTTTTTTCGAAGCGATCACACAACCACACGCAACCGTATGAGGAACGCCAAAATATTTACTGATAATTATAACAATTTTGTGATTGCCAGTGTGACCTCGCGTTATTTCATCTGGGTTTGTGGTGACACATCGGGGCAATCTCGCACGCATACTACCCACCCACCAACGCGGGGTGTGGAGAATGGGGCCTTCCATCACCTAACCACCCCACACCGATGACATCATCATCATCGTCAACCATTTTGAGTAACTTGCGACAGTTGCAGTGGCCAGCAAAGCAAATGGCCCCCGCCATTGCCGCCCCATTCGATTAACGATTCGAAGGCGATTGAGTTAATCATTGCATTTAATGAATCTCTGCACTCTGCATCCGCCATTCGGCTGTGACGGGGGGAGGGGGCAAGTGTTTTGTGGGCAACCATCTGTGCGAGGTGGGAAATGATCTACTGGCGTTTGTACGTCGCGTTACGCTTCTAAGCCATCCCGCCAACGGGTGCTCGGGGAGGAATTTTCATTACAACCTCCCCAGCTCCACCAGAGCCACGGGTCGGCTGGATTTTGTATTTAATGAATCGAAGGTCTAATTATCGTCGGAGGCATTTACATTATCCGTGGTTGCTCTGGTGGTACCATTTTGCACCAAATTGTTTGTACCGTTGCTTCTGCCCGATAGTGTGCGGATGGAAATTTAAGAACACAACAAGTGTGAGATAATTTGAGGAATAACAAAACACCACAACTTCAATTGCCAAGCCACGTACGAACGCAACGACTTAGAAGTGAGGGAAAAGATCCAAAGCTCCCCATAAACCCGCTAGAATCATTTCCGTGCCTGCGTGTGCCGAGTGTACGAGTGCGCGAATATTTTATTCGGAACATCCAGCAAACCCACCTACATTACATTCCACCAGTGCGCGGCTCGATGCGAATGCTAATGCAGCCCGGCAGGTCCGTTACGTGTACGGTGCAATGCTCGTAAAAGATTGTGTGCATTAATTAGCACCTCCGTTCCCTCCCACCCCGATCACCGCCACCGATCAACGGGATTACGAAGGTGAGCAGTGAGCGAAGGACGAAGCAATTACGCTACCTTAATCCCGATCCAATCACAAGCGCTCCGGTGCCGGTACTACAAATCGGTCACACCATCAGGTGAGTACCCGGCCAGGATGTGATCGGAATGAAGCACCAGGACGCGACACGAAAAGGAGGAAAACTAATGTAACGCACAGCGTGCGCTCCCGTATCCTGCCAGGAAAGCGGGAAATGGGGTGCTTTTGTTTAGTGCAATTTTTGCCCTTTTTGTACTCCCCACCGGCGAGCGCTACTGTCTCGGGCGGAAGCCCCACTGGGAACGTTGGGTTGCGGCAAGTGAGCAAAGGAGCGCTAATTTTTTTTCCCATTACCATTCCCTATGGCAGGAAGAGGAAACTTTCCACTACTTTCGCACCTAAACTGCACTAAAGGACGACAAAAAAGGACCCTTGCCGGAACGGAAATAATAAACACCGAACCGATCGGTTCAAAAGCGACAGGGGCCCGCAACGGTGGAAAAAAGAAGTCCCTTACGGCTGGGTAAGGTCGAGCGAGCGAGAGAGAAATTTCCATGTCGATCGTAAATTTCGACCCATCGATGCATGTAAAAAGTGTCCGCCCGGTAGGCGATAAAAATCTATTCATTTGCACCATTGCATCCTGACCGGGCCCGTGCTAAAAACACCGGTATTGTCACCCTAAGAAAGGCACAGCACGGCTTTTACGGTGGAGAAATGGGAAGCCCTCTTCTATGCATGCCTGATAGGCACGATCATTACACACATTTTATGCCTCTAGCTTCCGTGCCGTGCGCGGCCAAACGGTCGGTGTGAGATACAGGCGAGAACAAGCTAGAAACAGCGTATTTGCTATTCCTTCCCTTCCGGACCGTTTCTAGGGCAAACGTTCGAACAAAACGACACTAAAAAGGAATTTTGTTACCGATTTCCATACACCAGCCGGGAGCCGGGAACCGATAGCAATTAGTCAAATATGAATGCACGCGCTATGCCGACTGAGTGGTCGCTTTGTTGACTTTTATTTCGCTTTACGCGGTGTGCGTGGTGGTCCTGGCCGCACTGCGTTGCGACGGAAAAAAAAACAAACGGAAATCCGTGAAAATGGAATTCGTGACTGAGTGATGCTTGATAAGCTAGGTACTCGACGCTAAAACACTGTGTCCCGTCCGAAACATTCGTGCCTTGCGTTCGGTGGAAGGGGTTCTCCGATTTATGAAGTGTTGATTACTTCGAGCATAATTAATTACTCCACCATGCGGGCGGATAGCGGGACCGGAGGGAGAGTTCCGACAGGGCGAAACGCTACTAATGTACTTTTTCGTTCCCGACCAGAGAGTGTAATCGATTAATGAAGTTGACAGAAACACTTCACACGGTTGACTTTGAGCGTTCGGCATTTGATTAATGATCTTCAGCTTGATTTGGGCTGTAACTCAACTTCCGACCCGTGATTCCAAAAACCCGTTTCCCACACTGTCCCAAAAGCCTCCGGTACGTTATGTCCACACCGGGACCACTATGCCACAAATGGACACAACTGCTGGAGTGGTGACAAATTTATTATGCTACCAGATAATGTACGACACTTTGCTCCGTTCCCTCCGCTTCGCCACCGTATTCCTGGGGTAGGTCAGGAACTGTCACTGTACCGCAATGTGCACAGGGAGAAGAAATGCGGCAACCGAATGAGCAATAGGCGTTACACATTAAGGTTTGCGCTTCTGTTCGGTTCTCGCCAACCTGTCTGGTTCGGTTCGGGCAATCGATCGGGTATGTGCGCAATAGACGTCCGTATTCTAACCGTCCCCGCATGGTCTCACTGGCCTCGGTGTGCCTACGAGATCACGCAGTCCCATTCTTCGGTCGGCGCACGAACAATGACGTCTTGTTGCGTGGGAAGGCTCCGAGACGGTTTGCAGTTGCATCTGCATGCAGTTGGTTGAGTGGCAATGGTAAGAAATGCACAAAGCCAACCCTGCGCGATCGGTGCGACAGAGAGTGTGGTGTGGGGGGAGAGTTTGAATGGGTATGAAAAATGGCGCTGTAGATAAGTTTTCATAAATTATAAGCTAAATCACACACGAGAAGCTTGCAAACGGACCGCGACCGGACGCACTCAACTGGCAAGCACTCGCCCAGTTCGCCTTCCCCTCCCTGCCCATACACACGCGTGTGTGGGTGTTTGGTAATGTTGCATATTGCAGCGGGGCGCAATTCTTGACACCTTCCATCTCGCATTGACTCAACCGTAGGGACCATTTTCCTGCCGAAGTGAAAGGAGATTGCGTGGCGCTCAGCCCGGAAAGGAGGACATTAATTGGAACCGACCGGCAGAAGAGGTCTCTTTGAAATGTGTGTTTTATTGACCGATAAACACAAACCAGCATGCCACCGGTTTAATACGATCGGCCCACCACGACACCTGGTGGCCTCCAGGTTGATTGAGGTTTTTGTTTTCTTCTTCAATTAGAGTAGAGTCCCCCCATTATTGTAGGTGATTGCACTTGCCCGCACTGATAAGACCTCGTTAGGATATTGATGTCCTCATCAGCGTTTCATACAGAAGTTAAATCGACCGTTTCCTCTGTTTGGAAAAGAAAACACACAACCAATACTTATGCTGTATATGACGTGAATATACGTTTTATAATTATCTTCCTTCCATTTCTTTTCTTTCCCTCTTTCCACGACAAATTTTCGTTGCAACGCGTACGCCCATACCGCAAGTTCAACAATCGCCAAATGTGTCTACCATCTTCGGTTCGCTGATTTGGCCCATAGCGCTCATAATCACTCCGGAGGAAAAGCGATGAAACCGCGGCTGGTGTAAATCTTGCGAAATGTGTTTTTTGGCTGCCCATTATTTTGCTTGAGCTTTGCCGAATGATCGGTAGTAGCGCAGTGCACAGCCAAACGGCATCCATTTGCACACACCCCACTCCAACAAAATGCCACCCCTGTTAAAACCACCCGATGAAAGATAATGATCTCGCCCGGCCAAAGAGCCATACGTTATTTGTAATGGTAGTACATTTTTTTTTCGCGTTTTCTGTTATATATACACTCTTCAACAGCTGGAGGTGTTGTTAAAAACCAAAAAAAAACTGCTCTTTTTATCTGCTTTCATCGACGCGCGGCTATGCACCAGTTTTGTTTTGGTTTTGGGGCGGTCAATTTAACGCAACGCTTCGAACACTGTGGCTTTAACTTCCCCAAAACCAAAGCGCACACCGAAATTACTTCACTCCATCGCGCTAGAAAGTGAACGCAAAACGGGGGGGTTGAATGAGTACGGTGCAACCACCATCCCTTACTGATCACTCGCCCATCAAGGTTCGTTCGGAATGATCACGAATTCCAAAAAAAGATCATGAAAAAATGAGGTAGCAACAACAAAAATGCGAAAACCCCCAGAAAAATGACAAAATAAATGTCAAACTTGCGAAGGAACTGCCAAAAATGCTTCTTTAATGATCAATTAGATCCAATAAAATATACCAAAATAAGGAATCTTCCCGGACAGAAAGCGGACAACGATAAATGGGTAGTTATTTGAGAACAATTTTGTACCAACAAGTTGTAAAAACAAGTTACAGAATGCAGGCAACAACTAATTTACAATGTGACCCTAACAGAAGGTCTTGGAAGTGCTACTAGACAGACGAAGAATCACTGAATAATGCAATTCTTCCTCTGAAATATCATACAACGTCTAATTTACATTGTGGACCCAACTGAATTCTCCAAGGTATCGGAAGTTCTACTGGATAGGCGAAGAATCACTACAGGATGTTGTCTTTCTTCAAGCATACCAGACAACGTCTACTTTACAATCTGAATTCTACTGAATTCTCCAAGATCTTGGAGACGTTCTACTGGACAGACGAAGAATCACTACAGGATATTGTCCTTTTTCCATTACGTAGTACGAGGGCTGGGATATGAACAACTCTCAACATCTCTACGGAAGGCGTGTCATTCTTGTAGGACGAAAAGTGTTAATGTACATACAGCATTCGTTTCATGTACCTCTTGCGAGCGACCAGGGTGTAGGACTCCCGGTGCCCAGCCGTGAGGTATTTCATTTTGTCGTCCACGGACGGTGGTACCGGGCTGTAATAATGGTGGTGATGCTGCTGCTGCTGCTGCTGTTGCGGTCCTGCGTTAGCCCTTCCTGCCTCTCGCAGTCGACGGCGCCAGCGACGCTGACCAAGGCTGGTCGGTGCTGGCGGTCCTCCGGAGGGCGTCGGAAGGGTAACCAGTCCGATCGTGACGTCGCTAATGATGATGCTGGTGATGACGCTCTGGGACCGTAGGCTCGTCGTTCCCGAGCCTTCCCCCAGCAACGTGGTGAAGAAAAAGATAAGCGACGAGCGCGGCCGCAGACACTGACACAGGTGTGGTCTCTCACCTCAAGATGTGAAAGTGAGAAGATCGGTTGTCGAGTGTTACTTTCGTTTGATCCCCTAGCGATCGGATCGCAAGTTCGATACTGGTTTGTAGTTCGTTTAATTATTTAATCCCACAAAAGGGATCGTTTTCAGATGGCCCTTTCGATTAGGAGTAAGGCACGGACACACACACACACATTGCACTGGATGAATTGCGGAGTCAAGCAGAATGTCGGTAAGCGCCATTGCTCGGACGCGGTGAGTCAATGAGGAGTTAGTAATAAAGCGGGAAGCAGTTGCACAAAAGCGAAAGCCCCAAACTGGCAGGATGAATCAATGAGCAAATGAGCGAACGATGGCTAGAGCTAGCTTATCAACCCAAGGAATAATGGCCACTTCCGTGGTGAATTATACACACAATCAATAGTAACACTCACTGCAGAGAAACGCACTGACCGGTTGCTTTCGTCCCAAAACGTTCGCCGAAGATCGTTGATCGCCGGATCGAGTTCTACCCCCAATCCGTCACTTTGCAAACGTTTTTTTCGCTCGCTCTCTCTCTCGCTCTCCCTCTTCCTCTCTCGCTCACTCTCTTCTGCAAATCCTCCCTTATTCGTTTGACTGCACTTGTTGCTTCGTCGGCAAAGGGAAGGTTGAGATGGCAGCCGTTCTTTGCTCTGGATTCTGTTGCTGTTGGTGCACGGTTTCATAAGTCACCGCTTGCAATCGAACGACGTGTTGCTTCACCTGTCGTGGTCGTCGTCGTCGTCCGGTGCACACACACAAACATATTCACACTTGGTCTCGGCGACGCGTTTAGCGTGTTGATGGTGATCGCAAAAGCAACGCCAAATCGCAATCGTCTCACGCGCGCACGGTGAGACGGTATCGATTTTATCGACCGAGAGGCTTTTTAAATGCTTACGCGAATTGTGGCCACGAATGGGAACGTCGTGCACGTGGTGAAGGTGGCGCACATACGAAAACACACTCGGTTACACATGTACACACCGCAGGTACAACGCTTTTCGCACCCACAACACACTAAGCGAGCGTTTTTGGAGGAGCGCACAGGTTGGCCGCGATGACGAGACGCTGCATTAAAACACGCACTCTCCCGATGTGGCTTTAGTTAGTTTGCGGTTTACGCGGTGGAGGGCTAGGGTGTTGTTACCTTATTTCGACAACAAAATCGACTAAAGAGGGTAGCAGCAAATCACCACCCAAAATAAGAGACGAAGCGCGCGCTCACTACCACGCAGATCCACGGTGAGGTTTTTCGCGGCCCACAAGCCGGGTGGACAAAATAGCCGCGTATCACTGCACACAGATACACTCCATACACAGAGCTGGCCGTACGCAAGTGCTTCTTGCGTTGCGCAGTTTGCTCTGCGCCACCCCTTTCGGCGGGGGTTTCGTACGTGATCTCGATGGTAACGAATACGGTGCAGAAGTATGTTACGAACTCAACTGAACATATTCACTACGGGCACCAAGTGGATACCGACTTGCCACTTGTAACAGAACTGTGCGATTATCAACCCCGAGCTGCATTAGTCACACGCGACACGTTCTTCTGTTGCGCTTATCTGGCCCGTACAAAGCCGTAGCGAACAATACAAATGCCGGTAAAAATGACCTACACACAAACTTCGTAGCCTGCGCACAATGCGACGAAACGATAACCAACCATTCCCGCTCGGAGGGAAAACACGATTGCGCACAGCGCGGTTGGCTCAAAAACACGCACGCACTCCGCACCCTTCGACGTTTGCAATACGAATGAACGGACTGGAAAGAATCGAACAGCCGAGCGGTACAGCCAAACTGCAGCTCAAGCGTATCGAACACGCCGTGCGAGAGGGAGAAAGACAGAGCGAGAAAGAGAGACCTCATCTCATGAACCCGGCAGAGGAACAGAAATACGAGTGAATTTATTTGTGGAGTTTTTTTTTCATAAAAGGTACAAAACACTTTTGTTTTAGAAAAATCCACACAGCTGCCATAATAATTTACGAAAAATATATTTGAATATTTAAAAATATTATAAATAATTTAAATTTTAATATTTTTTTAAAATAAAATACATATAATTTCATTAGGGTACGACTTACAAAAACAAAACAAAAACATTATGTTTGTAAAATGTTTTTACACGTATTTCGAAACACTGCTTTAGCTTTACTCACACTGAAAAGCAGCAAACCCTAAAGCAATTGTCCCTCGCAAACTGCGTGGTTCGACACCTTTGGCGTAGTTCGACCCGAGGCATGAACACGCAAGTGCATCGAATGAATACGCAACCGGTTTTTTGTCGGATGCGATCGAATGTTTTGATACGATTATTTGATTGTGTGCGATGATACAAACTTTTAGTTATATTTTAATTATGTTTTAATTCGTTTTTTTTTCGTTGGCTTGATTTTATTGCAGATGTTTGAGATAAAATGATGGTGTCAAATTAACGATTTCTGTGATACTTGGAGAAAAGAGACTTGCTAACACATATGAATGAAAAAAATTTTGTTCTAAATTTCCGTCTTCAAAGAAATATTGAATTCAAGACCTTAAGACTTAAGTTTGAAAACATTTTTTTTAAAGCTTCTATCATCAACATCAAATATATCTTTCCTAAGACTATCTATTTCACTTCGCATCTCTAGTTCTCTCACCCTGCCATGTGATCTATTGCTTGCTCAAAAAACACAACATAATTCTAATATTGCTGAACTTATCGTGAAATAAATCAAGGAAATAGTAATTATAGAACGACGCACTAGAACATTCCGGCTTTCATCCGGTTTCCAGGTAACAAATTACCAATCGGCGTGTGGCAATCAGTGCTGCCCATGCCGGTGGTTTATCCCCGGGGAAATCAAGTTGCACTCGTTAGAATCGAAAATTAATCTTTTCTGGTTTGCTTTCTTTTTTTTGCTGCAAAAATTCCCTTTTTAACCCAAAAACGTTCCCTAACCCTTACCCTACAGCACACCCTTGGTCGGAAAACTCTCCTCGGCATCATTCCTCCCTGCCCGCTGTGCGATCAAGCGTGCCGAGAGCAAAACAATTGCTTCCAAATTATCATCCAATCCAAATATGACAAAACCAACAAATCAACAGCAAATCGTCGTTCTGCCAGAAAACTGATGTATAAAAAAAAAAACCACCCGAATGCAATGCGCTTGCCGGTGAACCACGTGCTGAGGAGTGAAAGCCCACAATCCGCTTTACCATCCCTTTTAACTCTCGAAAGTGCGTGTGCACCCCATCCTGTCGCATTGCGTGTGTGATGTTCGCGCACGATTAAGTGTTCGTGGGGCGGCTTTTTCGATCGATTAGGAGATTTTTTTTTCGGTGCAGAAAAATCGAGAAAAACACAGGAATTAATCGTTGCCAGAGAGCAACAAAAAAAAAGAAACAAACTACCCCACATGAAATGGGTGAAGCACCGGGTTGCAATCGGAAGTAGAAATAAAGACCCCGGACGAAAAACGTACCACATGATCTGTCGATATTTTCCACTGAGTGATGGTTTTTCAGCGGACGATCCGATTTTCTGGGGGCCGTCATTTGTTTGGTGGAAAAGTGAAACGATCATCAGATTCATAAATAGCAATTTTCGATCACCGGTCATAGGGAGGGCCACCATCACCAGCAGACCGACACACTTTGCGGAAGATCACTCCACCCCGCGGTCCCGGTATGATCGTGATGCGTTGATGGAAATCTTCGCATGGGTCGAAATGGACAATAAGGCGGCAGACGGACACGTGTTGCATCTTGATCATGATCGCAGCGGGTGGGCGCCTGGATGTGTTGGGCCGGCAGGTAAGTGAGAGTGAATGATGAAAGATCGACCACTTGCGATGCGAAAGTAAGAGTGCCGGCCGTGCGGACATTAAATGTCCGAGCCATCAGCCCGAACATCAACAGCGATCAGAAGCCTCGAACGGTGATGGTGGACGTGTCAAGTGTCGGAAGATGCTTTCTACTCGATTGGAAAATGAATCAATCCGGTTCATGATGCGTATGTAAAACGGTTGGCGGTCGGCCCGTTTTGCGTGCGATTCAAGTTTACCCCTGCCTAACGGGGGCATTTAAGGGGAGTTAGGAAAAAAAATAAAAAAAATATAATTACACCCAGGGAAAATGAGGAAAAGCTGGTCATATGCTGCTGGGAGTTGACCCGTCTGCTTCACACTCGGGTAAAGTAGTTTAGGGGTATACACAAAATATTGTAAAAAAATGAATAAAGCTGCATATTGCGCACATCAAAAACAATGTTTTGAAACCACTTTAATCTAATCTAAGCCCAAGTATATCACAGTCTTACTCTCCAAGGTCATTCTAAAAACTTTTAACATTCCCTCGAATGGATTTAACATCTTTTTAACCTTCAACGTATTGTAAGCTTTCCTTCCATTATCCACGAAAATAAAAAAGAATAATGAAGAAAAAACTTTTCGCACATACATTGTAGTCCCATCACGGGCAGAATGGAGCAGACATCGAGATTGAACCCAAATGGCCCAAGTTCAATCGCCCTCCACCTCCAACAGCCTGGGCTGTGTGATGGAGAAGAAAGTTGAGCAATTATCATAAATTTACTGCTCCGATCTTCTTCTGCTTTGGTGGAGTGCAAAAAAAAAATAGTTGGACCGCATTTTGCGTACATCGGGCCATCGCACAGCAATCCATTGGTGCACATTATTGCTGCGAAAAATCCATCATCAAACATTAATCCTCCACCTTTTCTTCCTCGTCTTGGGCATTGGGAGTGCGGTGTATCTGCTGCACCCCGTGTGCTTGCGTCTGAAGACCACTTGTCACGGTTGTTTGGTGATGCAGTGCTGGTGAAGATGACGTGTTTGTTATTATCGCTCTCCTACCGCACATACCCACCCAGCTGTCTGGGACATGTCGTGCACAGCAGCAACAACCGCATAAAGTGTACGACGACCTCATCAATCGCGCTCTAATCACGGCACACACGTTGACGGTAGTCGCTGCCCTTAAGCGATGCCCTCGAAATGGACTTAAATTAATTTCTGACGAAGAGATTCGCTTCACCACGGTTGATGTTTTCCATGGGGCGAAGATTTTCATCATCACACCCAAAATAGGCAGGATCGTACCAAATGTGGAGGACTTCACGGAATAAATGGGAAATAAACATTTGTCACGATGATCTCCTCGCTTGCTCTGGGTAATTCTTGCGGTGAAACGTTGCCCTACCGGAAGCACCAGCCAAAAATCAACAACTGGGTTGTGCGCTGAACAAACTCGGGAACTTCCTTGCGGCTCTCGTTTTATATGATGTCACGGACCGATCGGGAAGATCGCGTGATAGCACCTGCATGTATGTTGTCTATTTGTTTTCACGGCATTGCAATGTACGGCCGGGAATGGAAATCAAACTTTTTCTCTACCGGCTGTGTGCTTTAGAACGATAGAACCTTCCACAGCCTAACAAACAACGCTCGTAGCGGCAAAAGCAAAGCAAAATCCACCACCATATAAACAATGCGCAATGGCTGAACCGGAACCAGAACAAGAATTCCAATTTAGAAGAAACAGTCAAAAGAAAGAAACATTCACCAACAAACGTGTTGCCCAAGCGGGCACGTCATCATAGGTCGCGGTTGACCATATTTTCCGTCCAACTTCCACGTTTTTGTCGTGGTTTTACGGGAAGGCGAAATAAAATGAGAAAAACCTTGCCACACTGTACACTGTGGATACCGCTTAAAGGGGTAGTTTATGGTACATGTATGGAAATTGCACGTAGCTCGTGGTTAGTACGTTGATTGCTATGCGGTAGACATGTTTGTGTTTGGTGCACTCTCAAATTATTCATCCTCTTTGGTTGAATAACCTCTGTGAGTGTTGGCAAAATTGAAATCGAAAATAGAAAATATTTTCGTCTATCAATGTACCAGAATTAAGCACCAATAGACTATCTAGAAAAGGTTAGAATTGCATTAATCAAAAACTTCCACCTGGTGGTTTTTATGATGCGTTTAATTAATTAGAAGCAAACCTCATTAAACGTTCCGTCCGTGTCCCGGCACATTAACACCCGCGTAAAAGGTAATAAATAATAAAAAGCTTTACTCACGTACTTACACTCCACGAAGTTGCCGGTGTCGGTGGGTATTGCTCACGCGTTCACCAAAGAGTTCTCCCCGCCATAGGGCAAGTTGCGTTGTGTCTTTCCGCCGCACCCGACCAAAGCACGGTAGAAATTTGTTACGAAACTTCATCAAACCACAATTGGCCGGAACGGCAGCCTAAGACATAGGTAGCAGCCGTTTCGCTTCCAACACTGTCCTCATAGCTTTGCTAGCGACAGTTTGCCGGTAGGAAAGTTCCAGCCAAGACATTCTTGTTCGCCTTTCCTGCCACAGGAAACTACTGCCAGAGAGATCAGAGAGATGGGTTTAAGGAAGTTCGACCACCAGTAGCAGTGGATGTTGTTAATAACTTTTAATGATCCAAAGATGGTTGATCGTTTGGTTTTTCGATTCTGCGTGCGGAAAGTTTTAAGCTCCGCACTCGTAACAGCTGGATCTACTTTTAGCAAAGGATATTGGATTGGATAATGGTTTATTTAGACACTTCATACCGTTGCATGTTATGACGCAACTTGGCAGGGTAAAATTAACAAAACATGCTATATCTGGCCTTTAAAGGCCATCAATGCGCTATTACCGTAAGATTATTTGCGCAGCAATCTTGACTGTGGGTAGATAACATAGTATTACCAAGGTGCCACATGTCAACCCATAAAAAACCCACATAAAACCCAAAAACTATAAAAGACTAAAATACACACGAGAGCACCCTCGAAAACATTACGCTTGGTCGTAAAACATTAGGACCAACTCAGGCTCAGGCATTTGTTGTTTTATTTATTTTTTTTTTCTTTACGCATCCCTGTTTTTTGTCGAGAGGATAAAGATTACCTTACCAGACAAACAGAACGGAAACAACAGTGGACAAAAAAAATGGAAAATGATTTAGTGCGAAAAATGCTTTCACCCCTGCAAAAACGTTCCCTTTTCAGAACCGGCGAAAGCTCGTTGTTTGCTTGCACTTACTTTCGACCAACTCGGCAGAACTGTTTCATTCGTTGCCCAAAAGTTGCTTCCTACGGATGGTTTTGGGCAAATTTTGGATAATGCCATTATTACACGCTACTTTTCCGGATGTCCCGAGCGAAAAGTGTGGAACCGAGGGAAAAGCGTAACAAAAATCAAGCTAAAACAGTGTAACGTTTTTGCGCGATGCTTCTAACTAGAATCCACGATTCGAATAGGTGCCTTGAGAGATACCAACAAAAAAAAAAACCAGACACATAATCAATAAATTACTATTCATCGATTTCATGAAGCGTGTTACGACTGCGTATTGCCAACACAACTAGCACCGATGTCACGTTTGCCGTCCACCAAAACGCACGACTTTTCCCGTTGATTCCTCCCGATCGTTTCTGGTGTGCAGCTTTCCCTGTTAATTTGCTCCTGTTTTATACACCCCTCGAGGGCTTAGCAAACACGGGTTTGCCCCGCGTTTGGTGAGGTTTGGGTCGCACAGGGAATCTCACTCACGGCGCAAAAATTTGTCCCGCATTCTCTCGCCTGTCCTAAAACAAACGTCATGCCCGGGTGTTCGATAACGGGATGCGATTCTTGTTTTATTTCCTCCTCGGTTCGTTTTTTTATGCTTTTGGGACTTCACCTTGCCCTTGGCAAGTACCGGGTACCAATCAGCCCGGTATGGCCACCGGGTTTGTTTGGCTGCTAACAAGACGAAAAGCCAGCCGCGGCATGTCCGATAATGAAGCGTGATGAGCGCATCCCTCTCTACGGTCGGCCGGGGTCACCACCGTTTTGATCTTCCAAGGTCTAGTGTTTTTCGTACCCTAATCCAATTGTTTTGCTGGCAAATAGACGATGGGTTCTTCCGTTTTTTTTTGCGTGCGTAGTTGATGGTAGTTATTTTCCTCCTTTCGCTATATTTCACCGTTTTCTAGCAATTAATGCGCACTATTGTTTTGCTATTTCATGCCCGACCACACATTCGACCATTCGGGTGTTTTCCTCCCATCGAGGGAGGCCATGCTCGAGGGGGGAGGGAGGTTTATCACTTGCTCCGGGGGAAGACAAACAACAAACACCGGTCAGCACCAACCGACCACATATCGATCTGAAGGGTCAGGGTCTAGTGTCTTGTTCGGACTGCTCGAGTCCGATTCCGATCCGTTTTATGGTCATTTGCAACAGTTGATTGAATATTGCGTACGGTTACGCAAATGTACGATGTTTCGAGCGAACAAACAACCCCCCTCCACGTCGTACCGAGGCAGTTAATAATGAGCACAATCAAGCCGATGCGCAACCGTGTAGGGAGAGGATTTATAGTTCGGTTCTTTGGGCATTCTTTGGACACCGAATCCACTCAGCTAAATCCAAAATCTATCAACGAAGAAGACGGTTGGTCGGTGTAGTTAATGGCGATTACGTGTGCAGGACGTCATTCTTGTGCAGAAATTCTATGCACACATTCTATGCGAGGCGGCAAAACCTGGGACACGGTAATTTATAAAATTAATTTGGTTAAACTAAATGAATGAGCATTGTTTTGCGCCTGGTGCTGACTCCGTACCATGGACGATATTTATTAGTCGATTAGCACCGTACAAGGGAAGGTACGGTTCTGCGCTTCATTCGCTGATTAACCTTTTTCCGGCTAACAATCAACCCGTTTAGCGGGCATTGTTCCATGAAACATTTGTCAGGAAATTGAATTTCTGCAACCGATAATCGTTGCGTACCGGGGTTTGGTGTTTGTGCAATTGAACCAAAGTTCAAACACTAAAAGATGCTCAGTATTTTTGGAACACAAACGACCCCTATTTCTGGCCATCCCCCTCGGGGAGGAGTTTTATTTTACTTGAGCCACTGCGAAACAACTCTGTTCTCCCAGAACGGAAGCTGCAGAGATAAATCAAAACAATGCTTATTTCCGTGCAACCGACCGAAAGCTGAAGGACTAACTTTATCTTCGTTCGACCGATGCCCTCCGGGGGGTTTGGTGTCAAGACAACTTTCGCATCGGAAACAGCTCAATGCGATTCGATATTCGATTTGAAAGTCCCGGTTGCGCTTTAACGACAATGCTTGCCTTCGCCGAACGAAAACACGAAAACCCCCGGGGATTCCTGGAGAAAAGTTGCATGAAAACAGGCATGCAGTTTCGATTGGTTTCACTTCTTACCATCAACTTCATGCCCGTGTACACAACAGCGAGCTCGCAGCGCGCATGCACCCGGAACCCCGGGACCTGTTGCGCATTCTTTGGGGCACTCAAGAAGTTACTTACCCTTGTCTCGGAAGGAGCCGTACAGAATTCCCACCGAAAAAAGGGGAAACAAACTTTGAGGACTTGATGCACTTTCCATCACCGAGTGGTGCGGTCTTGAAAACCTCCCACCGCGGCAAGCATGCACTGAGAGCACAAGAGGAAACCATTCTCTTGCGGATGAATTATTAGAAACTTTAAATAGAAAATGCGTAACATTTCTCGTTTTTTTTTTGCTTTCCGACGCGGAACCCTTTTGTCAACAAAGTGTTTAATCTGCGTTCGGGGGGGATAAAATGGCGACGACAACTTTGTACACAACTCAAAGAGTTTTGGGAAGAATTGAGAATCATTTAACCAGACGGTTTATTCCATTGAAATAAACATCGCTCCTCCAAGTCACGCCGGTCTTTGTCGTTTCCATATGGTGGTGTGGAAATTCTACTGGCAAGAAGAATAAACTTGCACCGGTTGGGTACTTTTCTGTAAAAGTTTTTCCCCATTTTCCTACTTCGAAGAAAGGAACGCTGATAAGCGTTACAGTTCAAGTAATTTTCCCGGCACTGTCTTGTCCTTTATAACTTTATTTCGATGAAAAGCATCCGAAAGGGTTTTTTTTTCGGGGGAAAAACTTGTTTGCTTCGTTAGTGAACGAGAGTGAAGAACTTTTCCAAATAGGAAAGGGCATAAATTATGTAACCGTGATGTTGTAACGATAATTTTTGACGAAGCATCTTATACAGATCAAAGAGACCCTGCACAGCCGTGTCTTATTTTAGTCAGCTAACGTTATACCAGCAATCTAAGATCTCATTCGATCTGTTTCTTACCACAAAACATTCCTTTTTTTCCTCTTTTGCTTGTGTTGCAGATTTCATCAAAACTAGGCTTTCAGATAAAGATGTTCCACGCCAATTTTACTCGTTTTCTTCGCTGACAACATCCATTACTAACAAGTTTCCTTCCGGCATATCAGTCTTCACCGTTTTTAGAATCGGGGTTTTTTTTTGTCAAGGTACGGGACCGCTTTTGCCGGTATCCTCATTCTCATTTTTTTTGTTTGCGTGAACACCATCATCGTCATCATTGTTGGTAATGGTTTCCATCCTTCATTCCATCCTTAAAACTTCAGGCATCGCGTCTGGGCGTAGTTCTGCTCCTCATTTCCATACACTCCTTAACCGTTTTACGTTCGCCCTAACTCTCACCCGGCGGTACCGGGGGATTTTTTTTCGCCTCCGGTGTCATTGCCGTGTCTACTGTTTTGTCCTTCCGTTTGGCCGGGTGAATGGCGAAAAAGGATCTCGAGCCGGTGAACGCTTTTCCACAAACCTCACAGACCGACAGCAGGATGGTTCCTTTCTTTTTTCTTCGCTTCAGTGTCCTTTCATCGAGCAAAAAAAAGGACCACGGTGACGTATGCCTCCTATTCAACTCGCAAGATACGGAAATGGTTGAGATGTGTGAGCCAAACCAAAAAAGGAACCCAGCACGAGAGACGATGAACTATTTGCACTGGAAGAAGCCGGGCTGTCCAGACGGATAGAACAACCCTTAAGGAGGGCCCTGATGTTGAGGGGTACGCAGACGAATCCGAGTCAGTTGGGTGAGTCGTTTAATGACGATTTAAGTTTGTGTAGCATACACATTTTTTCTCCCATGCTTGTCCCCTCCTTGTTACCACTCCATTATCCACTTCACCAGTGGCCCTTATGTGTCCGACACCCGTGATAACTGTGGTTTAGTGTATGGCACCTTTTTTTATCGTACGAAAATCATTTCCTTCATGCCACGAGAAATGGCATAAATCTTGAGCGCTCCCACGGAAGGCATCGTAGACATGCACCAAAAACAACAAAAAAAAAGATAACCGTGCCATCATAAAACTAGTCTAAGGATTTTTTTTGTGCACTGGAAAACACACCGGTGGCGCACAGGCCTATAAGCAAACACTGCAAGGCGCATGGCGAGAATATACAACACAAAAAAAAAACACTATTATGCTTTACAAGACAAACGTTAAATGAGTCCCCAAAGTGTCATTAGCGAGTGGTTGTTTTTCGTTTTTTTTCACGTATTTCTTTTCATTTTTTGATAATGTTTATTACTTTCCATCTGCCCAGCACCGTGTTCCTCTACGCCAAGTACTTGAATATTTAATAATGTTGCGCCAATGCAGCATTAATTTCCCGTAGTTGCGCATGCTATGAAAATATTGAGTATATTATTTCTTCACGAGGCGCTTTTCTCCGCTAACGACATGCAAATATGAATGTCTAGTGAAAATGGAAAAAAAACTAATAAAAACATTAGGCCTTCAGGTCCAAAACGATGGTTCCCATAGCCGCGAAAGGAGAACGCGAACAATGAACATAAAATTTGAACGGCGCTTACTATTTTCGGCTCCAGAACACATACGTGGCACCAACTCTCGGACGGAATATTATGCTTCATTAAAATAAACCATTTCGTAATGACATTTGATGCACGTTTGGTGTATCAGAGAAGCATGGAAGAAAATATTCGGCCTCTTCAAAGGACATTAAAATTATGCTCCCGGAGACTCTTCCCGTGCCACGCAAATGTGTATTATTCAAATAGGTAACAGATACTTTTACATCACTGTGTTCTCATAACCGCACGCTACGGACGATTTTGTTGCTGCGCTTGCACAACGGAACGATCCTTCCCTCGGCTCGTCGAGGAGCATCATATCTCGTGCAACCATGCGTATATCCTTTCACGCAGCGGAAGTACAGTGCTGGGATCCACCCATACCGTATGTTACACTTTCGCCGGGGATGAAAACCACGCCAACCTATCGACACCAAAGCCAGCGAAAATAAAAATATGTTAATGCCACCGACGAAAGGGTTACCGGGTTATTAAGTGAGAAGTACCTTTCCGGTCGAGCATAAATCGGAACGGTGATTGTTTTGGGCCGTGATGCCTCACACTGCCATACCCACTCGAGTACAACGGCCGATAGCAGCAACAACAAAAATGAAACTACCTCCTTCAATCCTGTTTGCGTCTATCAAAACACCAAACAGAACGTTTTATCAAAGCGTTTTCGATCCTCCTTGAAACGGGTAACATTTGTTGCAACAGAAGAAAGCAAACATTTGTTCTGATTGCTTCGGGGCGTGCCGTACATACTTTCCCGTGTGGCGCAAGGGTACATCCGACGCGGCAGAATGATGACACGCGGATTGTGTCCTTGGACGATCGCATGCCGATCCCGAACAGGGGGAGAACGGTTCGGTAAAGGTGAAATGTAACAAATTTTTATTGACGGTGTTTAATTTCATTGCAGTAGCATCCTATCCTTTCGCGGAATGGGGTACTGTACGCATCGGTACGGATGATCAGGCCAAATTGTATCCTTTTTGTGCGGCTGGTCCGTGGCGCATGGTACACAACCAGGGATGATCAACCTAGTTATCGACACGGGGGGAAAAATAACTATGTAGATTGGTAGAATTACAATTACAAAGCTTTTTACTCCAAAATCCCTATAAGATTGAAGCAATGAAACATTTGAGTTCACTAGTTGTGATTGAGAAATTGATGAAGTTCAACAACAATGTTAGTAAAACGGCTGCAATGACATGTTTTAAACGGAGAAACGAAAAAGAAAGGAGTAGCGAGGCTGAAAAATGGGATAGTTTTTTGAATTAGAAAACTCTCCGAATATTGGAGTAAATGATGTCTTTGGTTTGAAAGCCACACTTTCGATCTGCGATTTGCTGATTGTTAAACAAACGTAATGGACATATGTCCTGAAGAATTTCCATTAAAATATCAAAAAACTCAGCTATTTTTAAATTAAACAAAAAATAAAAGATCATTTTGAAATTTTTCATAAATAAATTTTCAAAAAAACAATGATTTACATTTTAGGAATGCGTGATTATATTCTTGTAAACGACACAATCATTTCGCCCAATTTTGCGTTTTAAACAACAATAAAATTTAATTTCAACTGTTATCTAGCTTTATCTAGCTCTAATTAGCAATATCAAATCTGTTCTTCTCCATCGGCACAACAACCTCAAGAGGTCCAGAGACATGCCATTTCTGACTTTCTGTGAGTTTATTTACCCGTAGCTGGAGAGTCAGTCCTGCGTACAGGAGATTGGGTCCAGGTGGGATTTTGGTCCACTCCGTTCGTGTGAAGACCGGCGCCACCATTACATCATCATGCTACTAGGCCGCCCCAGCAATATCAAATAATCCATCTAAGTCATACATTCATTGCCCGTTTGCTCATCCCTGGCTTAACCCTTTAACTTTATGGACCATGTGTTTCGGTTTGCCTACCGCTCGGGGGCTTATATCCCACATCAACCCGAAAACCGCGTGCATATCTAGCGCAAATAGTTGGCGGTTAGAAGGTGTACACACGCATTGTAACGGTGCCTTACTGCTGTTGTCGGCGTTACGGGTTTGCGATTCATCGCCAACACCGCTTTAAATTTTACGTTATACCCGCGAGCGCTTGGCACTGCGTGTTGCCGCCCATCAGGCGCATAACGCGAGCGCACCGCGAGATAGCTCCGCACCGCTAATGAGGGAAAACACGCTGTTCGCGTTGGTTTTCTTCAAGCTGCGGCGAAAAACCACACCGTGGAACGGACGGCCGAATGGAAAACGGCCTTCGGGCGAATTGTTGCCGGTACACACAGGTGTACAGATCAGCGTGGCGAATGACACGAGACGGCGCGAAACTACTGCAAATGATTACATTGCTGTTGTTGATTTTTTTTGTTTCTCACTTCATTTCCTCTTTTGCTGTAGCCGTTCTGTTTTTGGTCAGCTTGGGTCGCCGCTACCTAGCACCACTCTTTTGGGTTGGAATTTATTTGCCCTTCCGCTTGTTCCCCGACAACGGGTGCTGCCAAAATTGTCCCGGCCGTTCCGTCGATTAGTGCGTAAGCATCGAGTATTACGCCTTCTTACGGTGTTTTGTTCCGTTCTTCCACTTCCATCAAGACGCTACTCAGCAATGTAAATTCTTGTGCGTGGTTTGTTTTTGTGCTTCTCTCTTTTACGCACGATTCGCAGCGATATTTCTAGCCGAGATGGAATCAACAGACGGTGCGCGCGTGTTCCGCTAGAGTGGTCCCCGGAAGGCATGGAATGACAGTACCGTTCGTGAGTACCCATTGACCACAATGCTCCATCACCTTCGCCGTTCGATACTTCGGTAGCAAAAGAAACGCTTCTAAATACGTGCTGGCTGGTGCACATTAGTAGGTCAGAACTGGTCACTACTTTGCCTTTATGATGTCATAAATTGGACTTTGCACTGGGACTGCTTGACTCGCTTATGTGAGCTTGGTTATAACTCGTACTCATAATGAAGGAAATTACAATAAGTACATGTAGTGATGTTTCGTTTGCCGACGGCAGTTGATCCCAATCATCAACTATACCCAGTGCTGATGTAAATTAGCTGCAAGATATACTTTTCACAACACGCCTGGTTAGAGTTCAACCCTCGACTGGACCGTGCCTTCGTAGGACCCAATTTTAATGAAGTTATAGAAGTCATGCATGAAAAAGATGAAACATACCTGTAACGAAAAAAAAAAGCAAAAACCACATTGTTAGTGAAATTTACTCAGTACTTATGGGCGATTGATGGAAGTAGCAGTGGTGCTTTATAGAGATACATTTATTTTCACATTTCTCCCCCTGGTTAAATAACATACCGTTTAATGGAAACTGGCTACAGCTCTTTCGCTGTTAATACATCTACCGAAACGTGTGCTTTAAATTTCGTGATCGACCGTAAGCCTTCCTGTACGTGAATGCGTTAAAAATAACGATCATTCAACTAACGAACATTTGGCCAAAACGGGCCCAAACTGAAGGATTTCGGAACGGGTGCTAATGCAGCTCCATCAACGATCACGAAACTTTCATTCCGTTCGTCGTCTGCACCGTAGGCGCATTGCTTCGGTGTGCCGATGCGTTTTGTTTCGAAACATAATTTAATAGAAAACGCGAACCATCGCGCGACTTCGTACTACGCCACCTTGGGCTAAACCCGTAAAGGCCTCCCGTAAAGTGCTCCATTGGACGTGAAAAGTTCACCCTGCCCGGGGGTGTACCTCACACAAATTGGTTTTACATTTAGGCCATTATGGAAATTGGGGTTACATCAAACGGGCGGTATACTCCCTCACCGGACCAGTAGCACAAATGCTATTTGCAAGTGGCAAGATCTTCTTAATAAAGTGACCCCTATACCAGTGGCTCATCCTCCCGCGTATCATGGCGAGTAAAAGGCGGTGGCTAATTAAGCATACGATCGAAAAGCCTCGATCGAAGACCTCGATATCATTTCCGACGCTGGCTTCGAATAGCGAATAAACAAACAAACAAAAAAAAAGGAAAGCATTTCCAAACAATGGTCAATGCCAATGTCAATGCAGAATACTAATGGTTCATTCTGTGTTTTGTGTGGTGTTGGCACTACCATCCTTCACTTGGACGAAATTCCTAACACACGTGCTTTCTTTTCGCGCCACTTTCGCAAACAAATTGTGAGCGTGCATCATTGTTTGTTGCGCCGCGGCGTTTGTTTGTTTCACATTTTCAAGCGAGAAAACAAGTTTTTTTAAAGATATTTGTTGTTATTGCGAATATCTTTTCATATGCATGAGATCAAACCTTCCACAGCAAAATATAACACGGCTAATGTATAAAGCAATTTCTATACAATGGCCGATTGTTTCCTCCAATAAGAGTTGTTTTTAATCAAAGAAGCTATTCTGTCTTTATTGCCTAATGTGCAAAAATTTCATTCTTTGTTTCTGCAAACGGCTTTTTTTATTGAGGAGAAATTGTGTCCCTTATTATTAACACAACCGGATATACATCCGTGTCAATGTGTTATCCCATCTCAACCAGTTGTAAATACCCTTCGTATATGAATTCATAATCATTCGCAGAGAACAGCCAGCGTGTTTGTTGTTAATTTTAAAGGCAAAAACAACCCTCCTTCTTCCACAAAAACAACCACAACCTCTAGGAAAGGACACTTAACCATCTGTATGTGCTGCGAGCGGTGACAAAATGCGTTCCTGAATTCGCGCATACATATGTGTCCCATTTGACGCGTACGTCAATCTGGCCGTGGGGTGTGCGCGTCAAGCGAACCTATTTCCACCTTGATCGGGCACGAAATTTGCATACGAATCCGGCCCGACGCTGCCAAACAATGCCAATGACACATAGCTAAGTGCATTAGCGAGTGGGGGTTTTTGCGTCGGCCTGTGGCGGAGTGTTGGTAGGGTTTTACTTGGGCAAGAAAGGAGACGCAACACGTCAAATGGCGAAAGTGTTGCAAAACAGAAAAATAAAACAAAACACGCGAGAAAATCGAGAAGAGCCACAAACCGTTGCGAGGTTTTCAACTTTTTTCCTTGTGTTTTCGCCAAAGTTCGCCAATGTAACAACGCCACTTTTGATCCGATTTAACATCTGATCAGGAGGCAACAACAACAAAAAAATACTATGAGGGTTACATCGGCAACCCCCGGAAGGAAGGGATCTTCCGGACCATTTCCACACACGTAAAGGGTGGACGGATGCCGAAATATCAATCATAACTGGAGTACACAAAAAACTAGTATCCTGAACCGTGACAAATGGGGACCGGGATTGATGTGGCGAATTTCGTGCAGGATTTCAATCCTTTCTTTCCGGCTACCCGGTTTGGCATCCTGCGTCGCTACAAAAAAGGATCCCCCCTCGTTCCTCGATCTGCGACCGTCACCGGGTCTGCTATATCAGCCAAAATAGGGGTTGAACATTCTGTTTGACATGACGCTTATATGAATAACAATCGCGAGAAGCAACAGCAATCGGGAACTGATGGAAAAGGAAGTGATCAATCTAATACGTGCCTGATTTCGATTAGGTAAAATCGTTTCGTACTTTTGTTGGAGAAAAGATACCGCATGTTTCATGCGCACAAAAAGACGAGGATCACACAAATGTACCATTATCACAACTCCCGCTGCAACAGAGAGTGTTTCATGAAGGAAATTACTTAAACATCTATTTGTTACCAAAAAAAAACAAAACAGACAAGATTCGTTTGTTGCCATTAGATTGGACATTTTGTGTCATTTACACCGCGGCACCCAACAATCTAGTCTTCTGTGTCTTCACGACATTCACATTCACGTTTGGCGCTGGAAAAATTCCACGAAACCTTGAAAGTTTAACGCATGCACCATTGTACCAAAACAGTACCATTTTTTTTGTTTCGGGCGGAAATCGATGCTTTTGGGGAGGAGGACTGTGTTTTTAAAATTGCTTGTACGAAGACAGTTAAAAAAACCATCCCCAAAAACTAACCACCCCAACTGTGGTGTGGTTGTTTTTTTTTTGTTTAATAGCACAATCGAAAACATTGTTGTCTGTTTGGTTGCGATGGCGGAGATGGAGTTTCGCTGACAGTAAATTTAACACCCTCCAGCACGGTTATGGACGCCCTTCACATGGTGCCGTACCGTCCTGGGGCGTATCGGTTGAATGAGATCTAATTTGGGTAAAATCGGTCTTTTGCCGGAGTGTTGAAAGAGTCGGCTCCCGAAAGAAGCGCGCCGAAGATCGGTTGCTAATGTATAGTGCGTTTTGCTCGTGACTGCTGGTACGGCTCAAAAACCCATGAATGAAATCCCTTTGCCCTTTTTCCACTCTATCATCGCTCGTTCGCACACACAAAACACCCATCTTTAATCATAAAAGCGTTTCAATGCTCACCCAGCTCAATGTTGTGATGCTTCCCGGTAGAGTGATTGACGTAATGAGCGACTGAAACGACAAACGGCGTGATAACGATGCCTTCCAGATTGTGTTTTTTCCTTTTTTTTTTTTGTTACTTAAGAACATATGTGTGTTCCAAGTTTCATCACAACGCGAAACTTGTTGATTTGCTTTCCGATTGACAGTGAAACTACTGTCTCGAGAGCAGACGAAAGAGAGTGCGAGACTGTTGCGCAATGTTGCCGCAATTAAACTTTCCTTCCCAATTTCCAAAACAGCTTAAATTAATTCTCCGTTTTATTAAGCTCAGTCATACACACCTCGCTACCCGCAAGGCATTCGGCTCACATACTCGGAAGCAAAAGTGAACCTGCAGCTGCAATCAACGGCCTTCACAAATCTCCCCCCGCAGTTCGCATTTCAACTAACACGATGACGGAAATATGGCGACTTTATGAGTGATTTATACACTTTTATGTCTTTTCTCCACTTATGCCATCCCGCGGTGTGCGCCTGAGGTGAACATAAACAGAAACCATAAGCTGGTGGTTCGAATAAATTACTTTAAAATCCTCTCCACAAACGATCAAGCCATTGCCGATCGATGGGTCGTTCAATTTTTGGACGAACGAAAACGACCAAACAATGCGACCGGTCTCACTCACTCCAACTAAAGCCGCTTGCCACTGGGTACAAATTGGGAAGAAAACGCATTATTTCACATTTTATTGCGTTACGGTTGGGCTAAGCTACCGCACGGTCGATCACGTTCACGCTCCGATCATTGCGATATAAATCCCAATCCAATAGCAAAAAAACTCCCTTCCTTTTCGTACTTGGGAGCTTCTATCACGTCGTTGTCCCTATTCCTAGCACAGAGCTGTTGACGCGTTTTTTTTTTTGATTGCGGATTGAGGTAAAAAAACAGTATCTACGCCGATCAACAAATCGACAATGATGCCAGTTCGCTCGCTGCTTCCTCTGCTGGCATCAATCACCATAATCACACGCTAACCATATTGGCGCAACGGGACAACATTAAATTTATCGATGATCGTAAATAGCAATGCGAATTGGTGAAACGTTTTCGTATGTAGCGCGAAGCTTTTCTTTCCCAAAACAAAACCTCGAAAAATAAGACTTCAATGTAAGATAGACTTTAGACAACTCTATCGCACTGCATCCCAAACGCCTCCGGATTGGGACGTCGGAGATACGCCGGAGATACGCCGGAGATTGGGAAAACCATTTAACAAGAATGGTCGGAATGGCGCTAAACAAAGTGGAGGGCAATGCAATTTCCAAACACCCCAATTTAGAGACGAAACTGGCCAGATTGCTAACTGTCTATTCTTAACCCCAATTGGCTGGCAAAGATTCTTCCATCCACCAGGTACAGTTGCACAGATGATTGGTACAATATGTTCATGCTGCTTCCCACCTCGCCGTGCCTCTGGCGATTGATCGCTCGTTAAAACCCGGTCCATTGAGAAACGTAATGACGTTTGCAAAAGCGACTCAATATAATTACGTTTGTTAGACGTAAATAAAAGCAGCCCCCCCCCCCCCCCCCCCCCCACTCCCGTATGCCCTGGAGGGAAAAACGCTTTTCAAAAGATGAAAAAGCACCCACATCCCCAGCGGGTGTTTGGGTTCTTCGAACCACCGCGTATGTGTGGCTGTGTGTACGCTTTTTAACAAAAATGGATTCTACTTAAAGAAACATTGGACATGGGATTTGAGAAAAACGGAAAATTCGGTGCGCATTATGAAAGCTATATTCCCTACGCAAGTAGAATGGTGCTGATTTTTCCTGCCTCTCGACCCGCTTGGGTAAGAAGTTATGCGCGTTGAGACGGCATTTTTCACATGATAGCATCACCTGTTTTCCGTCCTCCTGCTATTTCCTTCAGGGACCCGGACCAGCAAGAACATGCCGAGACCGTTGGTTGCGCTGTGAAACAACTCACCGCTCAGTCTTTGGTGGCGATTTTCCGACAGGGATTTAAATTATTCATAGGTCCTTTATGGATTTTACCTTGTCCAAAACGCCGGGCCTGGTATGTCCGGAAGATCCGGTGGATTTAAAATACAAACATTTCGTCCTGTTGGACGAGTCGCACTCGATGGGAGAGTGCCTGCCCGACTGCTGAACAGAATGTCCTGCGGGAACTCTGATGGAATTCCGAGATTAGCCGAGGGTTTGATATGCAAATTTTAGGGTACTTCCGGTGTGTGAGATTGAAAACGCGGCTGCACAAATGATACGGTCGGTGATCCATATTCTCATCTCCGGATGATGGTTTGGGTCCGACTGTGCCGGAAGTTGAAACATATGAACGCCACCTTAAAGCCACCGAACGTATCCAGTTTCAAGCTCCGTACAACCCGTTACAGCAGTATGAACTCGTGTGGACAAGGGCTCAGGACGTGACGGTTTCTTTGCGCTTTTCGTTTGGTTAACAAACCGGACATGAGTTTTGCATGCTGATCGTGTTTTGGCACGGATGCACGCCTCCTTAAAGGATGCGTCCTTCAACGGTTTTTATGCAAAAATGAACGCTTCATTTCGCGATCGCATCCGTTCGGCAGCTAATCCCACGGGAAACACAACGTTTCCCTGTTTGTTAGAAACATTTAACTGCTATTATTCGTGTTGTTGCTGATAGTGTAAGAGCAGATTCTCCACTTGTATATCGTGTATATCGGGCTGTGGAAGAGTGCTCCCATAGGGTGTCAAGTGGGTAAATGTAGTTTTCAGCACCGAACATAATTGTGAACCCCTTTGTGCGTTTACTTCATTCTTTTCTATTTTCCTCCAGACTGGAAACACTTCCTTTCTTCCCTTTTTTTTTTGTTTCGCTACCCATGTAGCTCTATAATGACACTGATTATTGTCGAGTGTCCATCGTTTCATACTGTGCCAGGAGCGCACTGGAAAACCGTTTGCCGAGCGACTAGAACAACCGTCCCTCTTCCCACCGGGTACCGACAGTATTCTCCGTGCTTGATAGCGATTCTACAACCGCAAAAAAAAATATGTACGTCTGCGTGTGCTTCTGCCATCCATTCACGGTGTTACCTCGCTACCAGCGCTCCAGGACTCGGCTGGCGGCACCGGGCACGGGACAGCTATTTGAAACGTGAAAAATTGTGTATTAAATATTCAAGTGGAGCGCTGAAGTGCAATCCAAATTGCACCGACCAATCCGTCAACCGGATGGCTTTCGGTTCGTTGCACGAGAACTTTCAACCCCCAATGGACGGTTGGCAAGGTAAGAACGCTTTGCCATACAATCACCCCGTGTGTCCCGACTCATGCTTTATGAATTGTTTGACAACATTTATCGGCTTCATGCAGCTTTAAATTGCAAAGCGTTTGGGCTAGTAGTCACGATGATTTCCCAACAGAACCGAAGCAGCAGAGGTGTGGAACAAACGGCTAAAAAGGCTCTTATCAACAAGGTATCCCTTACTTATCGGCTGTACGGCACAACAAACAGGATCGTTCCGTTCCGCAACAACGTACAACATACGTTAGCATGTGCTTCCATCAATATTTTTGATGCCAATATTGGTCAAGTAAATTGCATTTTACGGTCACGTTTTTTTCCATACCGTGCTGCCAGCCAAGAAGGCTCCTCGTGTTAAGCAGCTTTGCGAGGCAGAAAACATTTTCCGCTCCAATTGCGTCGCCGGTCGGAGAAGTTCAAAACGTCCGGGTTATTTACCGATCGGATCGGTTTAAAATTTCACTTCGTACTTGTTTTTCCGCAAAGGTCAGCACCTTGCAAGAACCTTACAACAAGCTAGCGGTAGAATTGCGGTCAAATATTTCCTTTTTGGAAAATCTATCGCAACACGTGACTAATTGTGCAGGGTATGCTTTCGTTGCCATGAAGCTCGCTCGCATACGCCACAGCACGCACAGACCACTTAAAAGCCCTACTTTATCGCCGTGTACAACGATAAGGTGCAGGTGCAGACATGTGTGTGCATTTCTTCACTTTCCTTATGCATGTACCTGTGGGGAGGGACGAGCCATTTTCGTCTGATGTTTTGTTCCATTTTGCTTTTCTTTCCCTCCCCCGGGTGCACCGGCGGCATAAATATTGCACCCGTTTGATCGAACGGGCGCAACACCAGAAGCACAACCCTTCGGTTTCGTTTCGCAGCCAACCACACCCAAGTGCACTGTTCCGGACACGCGTGTGCAACGACTGCTGGATGTGTACCTTTTTAATTCAATTACAACTTGTTTAACGTTGCCCGATCTCGCCCAAGTATCCCAGAGAGGAAACACAATGCTTTAATCCGAGTATTAACATCAGTTTTGCCCACTTTTGCCCACCCTACCGACGCGCCTCCCTCCGTTTTTTTTGCGTCCCGCGTGCGTTGGCGCGAACCGTTTATCTTGAGATGCGATAGCTGTAGCAAATATGCTGCTTTTTTATGTTGGTCCTGCTGCACGCACGCGATATCGTGATTTGTAAGCTTGTTGCCTATATTTTTCTTCTCCCTACACGCATGCTATGGGGTGGGTTTATTGGACGAGTTCACACATCAAGCGAATCGATGTTGTCGGATGCATTTTGCTTAACCGATTTGATTAATTACTTCCGTTCACTTGGGTTTTCTGCAAGCAAAAAATGGGCTAAAGAAATGGTACCAGTATCGAAAGTGTTTACGCATAATTTGCAATTTGTTATTACACATTCTGTGCAACATGAAAATACGTCGGAAAAGAGTGAAAATTTAGAACGATACGCAATAGTTCCGGAAAACCCCTTAAAACATCTCGAAAACTCAGCGTGCAACCGTAAGACCACTCTTCCAAAAACCGTAAATTTTCTTATCGCAAACAAAATCTCTCCAGTGAAGCGTAACCTTTTGAATCACTCCAAAAAGATCGCCAAACCTTCCAAAATTCGAGACCGACGGGCTATTAATTGTGTTCGAGATAAGACACCGCAATACCCGAAGGGTGTTCACGGCGTCTAATGCAACCAAATCCGGCACGAGCCTTGTTTGTTCTGCGCTAGCCTCCAGTGCAAACCCCGATTGGATGTTGTAGATAATTGATTTATCTAGTTTTTCCAATCCCTCCCAATCCGGACCCTGTTGGGATGGAAAAGGGAAAGGTGACACTGCCGGGGTACGATGATTTCGTTGTGTTTGCCCATTATGTTCCCCCTTCCAATAGGTCGCTACACTTTTTGCATATGCGAAATAAGTTGGCAAAGTGCATCCCTTCTGCCAAAAACTGATGTTTGCTGTGTGTGTTTTTCCCGTGCCTCAACTACAAGCGAGATGATAATTATCGATCTTACGCAATGTACGGCCGGCACTGCACTGGTGATCGATCAATAAGCGAATCGATAACGAACCATTTTGGGGTAGGGAAAATTTAGCAGAAGGTTCTTCTATTATTATTTCCACACATAAATCCCCTCCACATATTGATCTAGCGTATGTTGCGAAACTGCTCTATCATTGAGCGACAATCAATTGTGCGGATTATTTTGCATCGACTTTTTTGGCACAATGAATAACAGACAGCATTTGTTTATGCGTAGCACTGATAGTTCCACCCTATAGCAAAATAGGAAAGAAAAAAGATGTTCAAAACAACTGAAATATCTATGCAGGAACGGAATACATTTTGGGTTGCAAAATTATGCCATCATTTTGTCTAGGGGGGGGGGGGGGTGATAAAAAGCCAAGTTTTTTTATCAGTACAATTAACAGCATAATTTACTGCTTTTTCAAAAGTGTTGCAATAAATTGCAATTCACGATGGAAGCCACTAGTATAAAATCAGTTAATGATTACCAGGAACTTGTCACTGTTATAACGATGACGTGACCAATTTATCATGCTGACAGGTGCTTTTATTTACAATTACTTTATCTCGGAGTTGCAAATGGATTCTGGAGATATTATTTACACATCTAAGGCACGTATCACAGCACATAATAGTACATTTTAAATAGTACAATCACTTTAAAATACCTTCAAATTCAAGATCTTCGCCTACCTGGAAGAAAATTACGGTTAAACTTCTCAATGAACCTTGCTTCACTAACTAATGTATTGCAAATAATTCATTGATTAGCAACGTATGGGTGGTACCTTTTTCGACCTTTTCTCAATGGTTAACGTACAGTTTTCCTAATTTTTCCTCTTGTTGGCTACCGGTGATAATTGCCAAACGGAATAAGATGAAAGCACCGGGTGCGGATATCACCGGTAGGATCAAGACCGACGCTATACCCACAAACCGAGAATCGACCATTAAGACGAATCTCGATAATTAGATTTGCTACCAAAACTTTTGCTCCCTTCGCACTGGTACTCCAAACTCACCTTCTACCGTACGGACCTCTGCAAAAAGGGTGACGACGCAATGAACCAAATAAAAACTAACCCCCGAAGCTCGTCAAAACTTTGGGCTACTCTAGCGAACGGATAACGACCATCGATGTTAAAGTTGGGATAAGTATGTTAGGTTTTCGATTGGTTTCGGAAAAGCACTTGGCTACGCTCGCTCTTCAATCATCGATAGTTGAGTGATGTTGGAAACTTGCCGTTTGACGATGCTGACGTTGAAAGTTGAATGGAAAAGAAAAACATTCAGCTATTTGATAAGCGCAGTTGTCTATCTGCGTGTGGCAAAAGCTCGTGCTGCACACATATTTACTTTATCTAACACCCGACTGCTGTATGGCGGCTAAACGGAAACATTATCACAACGATCCGAGTCACATTCCATTCGGCTAGCAAAGTTTTTACTTTCCAAAAGCCATTTCAAGTAGTTTATCGAGGCAATAAAAGTTCACCGTCAGAGCACAATAGAGTACCGCACCCCTTCTCTCTTAAATCTATTTCGAACCTACCCACCCCCTTCAACTTGCAGCAACACTCTTGCCATAAGCCGTGATAGAAACAGAGAGCAAGTACGTTTGCTTCAAAACCGCGCAACAAACAATAATCAAAGTTAATTAAAATTCTACTTCATCACCAACCGTCAGCTACCCGGTCACACTAGCCACCGCAATACAAGGGGTGCAATAAATGCATTGAATGCGTTACGATCAACACACCCCGGACGAAACGGGCAACTAACTATTCTTTCCTGCATCTTAAACGAATCGCGATCGCCATCTAATACACCACCACCCCGGGGCTTTGTTCACCCGCCCCGTCCCGACCGGTGACCGATGGAAGGTGGTCAAGCTCCGCAAGTGTTTCCTGGGAGGCCTTTGTGTTTGGTGGTGAGATACCCACATGACTGCAAAGCTATGACATCGCTGACGGCATGATCGCACGCCGCTAGCTTTCGAACGAGAGGGTTGGAACAATTGGTTTGGCATTCTTTTCCTTGGTCGGAGGGGGGCCGCATTTGTGGAATGTCTGGGACCGTTTTCCTTTCTTTGGGTGCAACTCACCCTTGTGGAATACGCGAGTGATCGATTGTGCATTCTTACAACGCCAATTACGGAACGGTGTACGGATAGACTGGTGGGTAAGGGTGCCATAAGACAAATGAAAGTTTTTTTCTGACTCGATCTTTAAAAAGTCGATACATCGAGAATACGGAACCAACCGACAGGGTGGAAATGGATGGATTGTTTTTCTTCTCCCCCCGAAAAGCCCCATCTTTTGATGCTGATCGACTTCAAAATCATCGCATAAAACCATCGATCATTAGCCAGGATGCAAAAACACCTCGCACGTAAATTTACATCAAAAGCAGGTCAACGTGGAGAAATTATGAGAGCATCGCTAATACTGTAACCACCCTATAAATCATTATCGAGCGATTTTGATGAGACCGGTTGATCAGCCACTATTCGAATGGAGAGGAGATGTTTAGCATTTAACCGCCGTTGAATGGTCTATAATTTCCACGTGCTATTTTTCGCGGGTAATCCGTTGTTTGTGCGAAAGGGTGGCAGCCGATTGCACCGGTACGAAGCATAATGCACCCGCCGTGTGCTAGGGGGGGGGGGGGGGGGGGGGGGGGGGCTATGGGGTCCGGTTTCATCCTCGCAAACACGCGCCAAAACGGTAATGAAAGGTTTCCGTTGTTGTTTGCTGCAGAATTCCTAATGTGCCTAATTATAGACGCACGTAATCGTTGCGGTAAACGACTTTCGTCTGTACGCACACGAAGGTACGTAAGCATATAAACATCTCCGGGGGGAAAATGTTTGCACTCCTGCACTGAAATGAAACGTTTTGCCCGACAATGAAAATTCGAGGAAATATCATTTTGGCAGGTCTCATTGGTGATTTAATCTATTTCCTTCCTGCAGATCCGGACCACCTTCCGGCAGGTTGTCTAACGTCTGAGCTGTTCAATGATCAAGTTTACACACACCAAAATCACCTCTTTACGTTGCTAAATGCAGAAATTACAGTTTCTAAACGCCATGGAGGAAAAATACAACTGAAAAACCGCAACGAACTCCACCCCTCAAAAGAGCTCAGTAATTACAGAAATGACTCCAGACATGACCTGAGTAATTGCACTGTATGATTCGACTGGCAAGCAATTAATGCTTCACTACAACTCGTCCGGATCAATGGACCAATGTTTATAACACAAATGTCAATCAACTAGTTAACCACCCCTCTACTGGCCCATAGCGCAGGAAGGTCACCTGTATCTTTCGTCGCACAAGGACATCAACAACGTGGACGTCAGTAAACAACGCTTTACAGACGATTGCTTCTCCGTGCGAGGGTGGACATTCGAAACAAAATTTACACTTCTGCAAATTCAATCAACACTAATCCATCTGCCATTTCCTCTTGGAATTCCTATTCCATCACCCCACCTGATTCAGGAGAGTTATCGCTCCAGACCTTCACATTGGATACAAACGAGAGTACCTGATAGCCTTCAACCTTGCTACACGTCCCAATGCGACACGTTCAATCCTAGCCTTGATTGATGTAAAAGCCCCCTCAGTTCTTCTTATCCTTTCTATCCATGTTTCTCTTTGAGATTTGCAGAATGGTGCAAATCTAATCGCATCTGTCGTCCAACACCGATCTGCTACAACCAACCGTCGACGCCAGCACTCAACGTGGACGAACACTGCGCTGGGTCAGCGGCTCGGCAACGAGCGCACAGACAGTACCGACCCAGCATGACCCACATTGCGAACCGTCCGGCATTAATCCGACCCCATCGTATGCATGTCGTTTGTTAGGAATCATTTAATTTTTGTTCCATATTTTAAATAATCCATAGCGCTTGGCAGATGGAATCCGTACGACACCGACTGCAAACTCCCATGCACTTAGTGCCGGCTGGACAAATGTAATTGGAAAAGCAATTGAATGTGTCTGGCACGTCCCACCTTACCACGCACCGTACCTTTTCCGATCTTTCCCTCCAAGTTATCCAACCGGCACATACTTGGGGGAAGTTGTGCGACCCAACATGGCGCTTGTACGGATGCAGATTCTCCCCGCATCGGATGGGAAATCGCGGAATGGGATTGGAAATTGATTTGATTGCTCGATAGATTCTTCCTTTTTGCCTACGATCACCCCAAACCAACAACGGTGCATGACTTTTGCCGGCTCCCAATCGGAATCCCAATCAAGCACAGGGCACGGCTTTGACGCATCCGGTCATCCGTTTGAATCTGGCCGGCACTTGCCCTGTGTGTGTGATCTTCGGTGAGTGATTTCATAATCCGGAATTAATTCAATTGCAATCGAGAGCATCGTCGCATCGTGCCCGAGTAGCGCGGGTCAAAAATTTCAAAGAAGCAAAATCAATTCTTCCCTTTCGAGGGAGAAATGGGAAAACTGGCAGGAAAATGCTTTGATGATGCATCGGTGCTCCATATAAATTAATCCAACAGAAGGCAAAACGGCACCCGAAAGATCAGACATAATTTAAATTAAAAATCATTTTAAAACCACGGCCCGGGATTTCTCGCCCGTGTAAGCGCACCATTTCTCGTGACACCTGGGTTTATAATTGTACCTTTGTGTCGAGCATTCGGCGAAAAGGAAAAATAATTATCGTACTGCAGGAAATATGCGAGCCTGCTTCATTAATTACACGATTTTTCATTGCTACAACATACAATTCGTTTCCAATTTCGCAAACAGCAATGATTAATGAGCAGGGATGAATTTTTCCGCAATTCAATTTGATACCACACTTGCACGCAATTCTCCTGCAAAACCAATCGACGACACTGATAATGATGCTGCTGATGCCGGCGACGCCACCAAGGCGTCATCAGACGGGGAGGGGAGGGGGGGGATTTTTTCCAAGGTCGGACGATTCATTTGTCGCCGAAGCTGCTGTCCGTTGCGCTTGGCAGAAGATTAATGGGTTCGCGATGGAGTCAAATGAAAAATAGACTTTGTTGACGGTTTTTTTCGGTACCCCCTAACCGGCGTGCTGTTTGTCACCCAGAGCGCAATCAAATGTCGTCAGCAACTACACAAACGGGTGTGTTTATACCACTAGAAATGGCATTAGCAAGAATTTTTGGACGTCAAATAATTATTTTACGTCAGAAAAAGTAACCGTACGGTGGTGTGATATAACAGCGAGCAATAGAAGGTGTTGCGTCATAAATATTTATGCTAATATTTCCCTGTTGTCTCCCGTTCGGTCTTCGTGATGCACGATTAGACATAGTCAAAAAAAATGATAACCCAAAAAATCGACCGTTGATAATGATTTCTATGTTTTATTGACACACACTCGTGCAAGCACGCGCGCTCACAATTTGTGTGCATGCTTGCGGTATGCTATTTGGTACATTAAATTATGCGCAGCCTCTTAATGAAATAATGAGCGACATAAAACCGTCACATCAACCTGGAACCGGCGGTGCGACGGCTCATCAACGCACCGCCGGCCGGGAAGCAACACAATAGACATTCATTTGCATATGAAACCATACACCCGGAGTATCGGAGTAACAGCAATGGAAAAAAAAGAACAGGGTGGAGTATGTTTATGTCGATGGACAGGCGAGCGAGGCAGGCAAAAAGGATACAAACCGACGGGCGTGTGCCTTCGATTTGTCGCGTATTGTGGTGCTAACGATAAAGGGATGCCGATTGTGCCCGTGCGCCACAATGCAGATGCATAATGGGAAACAACCAAAAAAAACTCATGCATCCATGTTTGAAGCATATTTATGCGCGGTGCATCGGGCACAATCCTCCTCGCATCCCGCGTGTGGAACACCGGAAAGGACATCCGACGCCGAAAGGGGTGAATGAGTTTGGTGGCAAAGGCGCGATACGGATGAACCACCCGGACGAACATGTGTGTGAGTGAGTGCGATATTAAAATCAAATTCGTCATATCACTCACATGACGTGAGCAAAAGGGGAAAATCCAAGGAAAAGTCTGGTATGGAGGAAGGATAGGAACAACAACAACAAAAAAATCAAACCGAAAAACAATTGAGATTGATTTAACTTTAACGAATTCCGTAATCAATCAAACTGTACATCCAGTTTTAAAATTTTCAACGTCTCACCAAGACTCGTTTCACATTCAGGCAAACATAAACCAATCTGTACGCAACGAACGAAAGGAAAAGCGGCGAGCAAAACAACAACCATACAAAAAAAAAACCCGGTCAATGGCACACGACCGGACCGGTGAATGTCACAGAAAAGGGTCGTTTTGGAGACAACGAGCATAAAATTGTTTGCTTCCGCAATCGCTCATTGCCGGGCCGCAACTGTTCATTCTTCATTCCATCCGTACCGAATGTGGCACGATTCAAATGTCAACTACTTCAGGGATATTTCCACTTCATTATGGATCTACCCGGAGTCACTACTAGGGCGAAGGTTGGCAGACCAGATAGAGAATTGAGTGTACGAAAGGTTTGCGCGTTGCAGCATTTTACACGCCACTTTTAGCGTTCTTGCCAGGGAAACCGTGTGGAAAAACGCACAAAAACTAGACAAACTCCACCCAAAGTTGTCCAAAAGCGGCGTGGAAAACAATCGTTTTTTAACTTGTTTTTTTTGTGTTTGGGTTCATCCTGAACGAATTCTCGAGTGCTCTGCTTCTCATCTTTCACATTGTCAGATCGTAAATTTATCAATTTGATACCGGAACCAACAGGAAATTGTGGAAAAAACGCGCTTGTTCCCCCTGGGGGCATTCGTACCAACGACAGGACAAACGATGATGTATCGAGTCGGACCGTACCAACCGGGAACATGCTTCTTTCGTGAGCACGTGTCAATTTTACATCCATTTATGACAGTTGTGTTTCCCCTCGGCAACGGAGGGAAACGCCCGTACAAGACATCGACACCGCACAGTTCGAGCCCGGACCGAACGGAAACCGTCCATTCCGTAAGCGCGGACGGAACAAACCATTCGTTCCATTTTATGCGTTCCACACGCATTTGCTAACGCAGCGCAAATGCATTTCGCATCCGATGCAGTGAGTGCATGCATCATCTTGCACTCTATCTCTCTAGTTTTGTACATCCAGCGCCTGTGTGATGTGTGATGTACTTGTGGACCATGTTCAATAGCCAATTTGACCCGAAATTTGCCTTTGTTTTGCCTACTGCCCGTAGGAACAGGGCATCGGAAAAGCAGATCCAGGGCATCACCGGACCGCAATCCATTTTGGGGTTACAGGGTCTGCCATTTTCCGACAGGTCTGCCGTTGACGTATTTCAATCTGGTACGATGCGGTGTATGAAGCGTAGACAGTTAGGCTTTATTCGCGGAGACGTTTTGAAGACGGCTTGGACCAATCAAACTTCCCCACAAAAACAATTCCAGACCTTTCGCCTCTACATAAAGGAGCAGGACGACACAGTGCTCGGTGAACGAATTGTTTGTAAAACTTCACCATCACTTCACCGCCAAAAACTCAAGGCCGCCAGTGCTATCGTTACCACCGAAAAGAACAAGTTTTATCAACATCAACAGCATCACCATTCCTACTGTCTAACCGGTTCCGGTGCTAATTTCACGCCTAGTATCATAAAAGCTTGAGTTTTGCGGGCCACAGCAGAGTGCTGTTGACCGATGGAGTTGATTCGAAAAGTTTTTGAATTTATTTCCAGCGGAGCAGTTGCACATTTCTGCCACTCCTTTCGGATGGGTGGAGGTAACAAGATGGGACTGGCTGGAATGAAATAGCTGCGTGCCGTGCTGGAGTTGCCGGCGATGGGAAGTGACAGTAAATTAACACCAATACTCATCAGCATTCGTCGCCATATAATCGGGAGAGTGTGCAAACAAACGGAAGAGCGCTTGATGTCGTGTCCGATATGGAATGTTTGTCGAAGAGCCACGCCAGAAGTCTGATGAAATTTCAAGCCACCAATATAAAATTACGATCAGCAAGTTTACTTTGGTGTTTGAAGGGGTTTAGATTCTAAAATAAAATTCAAATTCCACGAAAAAATGCAGTACGGAAACTTACAGTAATAAGTCAACAAAAAAATTATATATCTGGCTTAAAGCACAACGGCTTAAACAAAACTTAAAGTAGACAAGATGCTTTTAAATAATTTGCTTTTTGCTTTTTAATAAATAATAACATACAAGTACATTTACAATGAGAATAGATAGATTTAATAAATGTTGTTAGCTGCAATGCATACTATGTGCATTACATATTTGCCTGAAAGTATGCAATCCACCACACAAAAACATCCAAAATACAATTTTGCATGACAAAAAATCCAAATAACAAACAATAATTCATTGAGATCTCACTCAGAAATAGGTAAAGAGGTGAGGTGAGATATAGGTGAGAGGTAAAATATGCAAGTGCAATAAGATGCCTAATGTAATGTATAATCCATTTCAATTACTGTACAATATCATTATCCCTTGTTGACTTGACTGTACGGTTAACACAAAGTCTGGACCAATTCCCATCCTATTTCCCAAATACGTGCCTTTGCCTTTGCTATTTAACAGCTCCTGTGGTGTCTCGTGTTTTATTGCTCAGCTTGCGAAATACTCTTCTTCTAAAAATCCCCCATAAAAACTCTAATTAATTCCAAAATTATTGCATCTTGCACTTGCCCTTTTCATATTACTCCCGAAGGTAGAAATTATTTATTTGGGCCAGTGCAAACACACCAATCTAGGCAAAACCATTCCTATTCAGTGCCGCGTCGCGCAGTAAATTAGCGTGCCACCACTTCAGACATTATTAACCTTCTCCTCCCGCTTGCCCTTTGGTCGAGGCGAAAGGTAGTAAACAAATTAATTTTCATAACCCTGCCACTAAGCTAGCGCGCAGTCTGCTTCATTTCACAGCCATCGTAAAGCACGACGAATGTTTAATTCTCACGCCGGCGGGGCAGAAGCAGAAAAAAAACTGGTGCGAAAGCCACCAGCCATGGTCTGTCGATGGGGAATTATGGTAACCGTTTCGTTGCGCTTTTCGTTGGCCAGCCAGGAAGAAATCTATGCTAATCGTGTGGCATGTAATGTCTTGTTTTCATTTTGGCGCTCGCTCATAGACACCACCTTTCGGGCGACTTCCTTCCGGTAGTAGCCGTTGTATCTGCGTACGTTCATTCGATCTGATTCGAGGCCAGTTGATCAGCAGCGAAAACACTATCAGCGCAACCCCCTGGCGTGAAGATTTCCACCCCGGGGCGAGCTGCCGCGCGTGCACACAGTATGCCCTCGGGGGTTGTTTTGGCCTGCATTTGTGATGGATTTTTTTGCGTTTCCTTTTCTCTCTCTCTCTTTCATTCGTTGGGACACTTGCGTGCTTTGCGCCATGTGGACAATGCGGACTGACAATCGGCGAGGGCTAAACGTTTCCTGTCATCGGTGTCAGCGGCACGTCAATTCGCACACACCGCATGTGGTCTATGAATTATCTGAAATTTTATTTCTCATCATGCTAGCAGTTTTCTACCATTGGCTCCAGGGGTGAGCACATCATTTAGCGCAGTTTTTTTTCCACGACAATTCCCAGTGTGAATGATGCGCTCGTTTGGCAGAAAGTGCAGCGCCATTGCCATTGGGTTTGGTGGGTAAAAACGGGAACAAATGTTTCTCTCCACCATATCAACTGAAACGATTCGCTCGGATGCAACCATCGCGTCCAATTACAATTATTCGCATTTGTTCACATTTGTAAAAAAAGTAATAATCTCGTCCCTTTTTGCAGGTCAATGGATGATAGCTGCAGAACCGCATAATGCAAACGGCGAGGCGAAAACTGTCCCATGTACGTCTGTGCGCTTATTCACGTTCAACATGGCGTGAAAAATGAGTCAGCCTCATCGCCCACCATATCAGTGATCCGCCCCGGGGTAGGGAAGCACGGGAAGCTTCTTTGCTGAAGTGCATTTTGCTAACCGACATCAGAAAGTAACTCTCGGCATCGGACACGCCAGAATGGTAAAAGCACACACCGCAAAGGCTGTGCAAATGCACTCGACGCAAATGCATTCGCTTGTTCCAAACACACACGCACGTATGATGCACTCGACCATTGTCGCATTGTCTGAAGGACGCAGCAGTTTAATCATCATTAGGACCATATGGCTAAACAACGTCAATGCATTAGAAAGCGCAACAGCGTAATTGAGTAATTGGGCTTATTTTACCGCCTCAACTCGAATGAATGAAAGTGCACAACAAAACAAAAAGCCCCGAACCTCGGATGCATTTAGTTAGTCAACCGAACATTTTGTAACAATCAACCAGTTAGTTCGGTGCTTTATTTCACTTTAAAAGGATGTTTTCTTCCCTTCCTGCTTAAGACGAATCAGACCTATTCAAATATGGCCCTTCTCCGCATCTCACCTGGCGTAACCGGAAACGCATATTCGTTTAACAGCTTTCCAATAATGCACGCCTCATCAAATATCGATTCCAGTAAATATTGCGTCCTATACAAAAAAAAAAAACCTCTTCCTTAAACCGTGCCATATTGCACAACATAATTTAATGTGAGAAGCCCTACGGCGCTCGTAAAAGGAAACGTTCTTTACAAACCAAAAACCCCTTTAATATGGTGACCCCTTCAGTAAAGCACCCTTTAGAGAAGGATTCTTAATTGTGTGCAAAGGGTTTCACGCCTAGGATATCTTCAACGGTGCCGAGTGGTCAAAGACGAATAATTCTTAATTTCCTTCGGGAGTATTCAGCAAAAAAAAAGGGACAAACACACCCCGGAACCACAACCATTTGACGACGGCAATCGTGCGCCAAGGAGTCACAGCATGGTACGCCACCCGTTTACTCCACATTCACCACAAACAACAAAAAAAAGACTCGACGACGGAGGGTAATGAAAATTTACGACAGTGTGGCACTGTTAAAAAAAACCCATCACAGCATGGTCTCGGTAAGTGTCTTCGCACCGTATGGGCCCCCGTCCGCAAACGGTGGTTAATGAGAAAGTATCTTCCTTAAGACAATGCACCAATCGGCCAATCCCGGGGTTTGGGCAAGCAACTTCTGGAGCGTGTTAATAACGCTAGTCAAGTGGAACGAAGGTGGCCGTATCGCTGGTCGCCACTTCTTACAGCACCAGCCGCACGGGCAGTCGATCGGTTACGGTTCACCAAGCACGGTGACGAGCCAATGTCACATTAGTGTTTGGCCGCCCCAGCCGCCCCTAGCGCAAGCGGATGTCGATAATAATAACGTACTGCGAAGGAACTCTTTGGCCGTATACGTGAGCCGTGCGATGGACCGAATCGTTGTGCCAATTAAGGAACACATCCCACCCTGTGTTCGCAATTTCTTAGACATCGGGAAATAAGTAACTCCACACGTGCCATTCAGCTGGGAGAGGAATGTCGAAAGGATATTCGAGTTCTGTGGAAAAAATAGGTGATCCAAATCAATATGTTCATTACCCGGTGATGAGTGATGATACCTTAAGAATTCCTGAGCAATATAGACCACCGTCTAAGTGTCCATGATTCAATCAATTTTTTCTGCAAGATGCACACCGCACACCACGAAATTAATCTATCATATTGTTTTGTTTGTGCTGTATTCGTTTGCCGAACCACTTTTGCATCGTTGAACTCCCGAACACACTAATCACAATTATTCACGCTGTCCGGTGTGTCTAATCTTCCCGAAATACGGGTATGACCTTGATTATCTCCTGTGTTGCTTCTTTTCCACTTCCACTGGTGTTTACTGCTGTGGTGTACTTGTTAGCATCGGACATCGCAATTTAATGATCTCCATGACCCAAAAGCTCTATCAAACTCAAAGGTTCCGATGCTGGTAGCTATATTTACGTTCAGTAAACAATGTCCAAGTACCTGAGCTCCATACACACGCCATCACTGTCACTGTGCCGCGTCAGAAAGGAAAGTGTATTTTGCTGTGCTAATACACCTTACGGTTTTATGAGCTCATCTCGAATTCTAATTACTACCAACGTGTAGATTGTGCTGCAACATGAACGTTTGTTGAATTTCCGTTCCCCAAACTTCCGCAATCGTGGGAGTCTCTGCTCCCAAGTGATTGAACCGCTACGGCGTACGGCCAACACCTCTTGGAAAAAAAAACGCCATCAACCCGGAATCAACTTCCGATCGACAGTCGAAAAAAGTGTAGCGTTTATGGCGGCACACTCATACAACAACGGTAGCCATGGTAAAACCGTGGAACGAACTTTCCTTTTCGAGCCTTACCTTAAACAGAGCTTAATCTATACCCGGTAATGACACATGCCCTTCTTTCTGTGTGTGAGTTTTAGCGTCCAAAACAGCTACCGTCGTGCCGTTATGTGTTCCTTTCGGGCTAATCGATGGCGATGGCATACAGCAAAAAAGCAAACCACCTCCAGCGAGTAACGAATTTGATGACGAAATGACGTACCTCTGTGCTCCGTTCCGTCGTGCCGGAGCATAACCACTTATCAACCCCCCATTACGATCGTGATTGTGAATGTCTTTGGTGTTCGTTCTTCTGTTTGCTTTCTTCGCGCATAAAAATGAACGCCCCCCCCTCAAAAGGGTTGTAATTAAACAAAATCCAAGCACGACTTCACTAAAAAGGCCAAGATCCTCTTCTGGGACTGCAAGACACACGGACACGGCTGTGTTCCGGAAAGGTGAACGCAAAAATCAAGCACTCCCAGCAATGCTCCAATCGCTCCACTATGCACACCGAAAGAAAGTGAAGCACTTTCTTCACCGTGCAAGCTTAAAATTGCTTGCCTGCAGAAGGGATGTACCGATGCGGGAAGCCTTCGTCTTCCAAAAACATTATTCCCACCGTTCGTCTTCTAATCGACGCTGATCGGTTATTTTGGTTGGCATGGTTTTTCCTGCAAGCAAAGTGTATCGAAGGCAAGTTTTTTCTTCCCTTAAACCTTCCACCCTTCGCGTATGATCGTGACTAATCGATCGAGCTGCACAAAAACGTGCACCCCACACGCAAGACCACTACTCACAGCGCCCGCGGGAAGATGAAGCGGGCAAACGTAAAATCTATGCTACGAAATTGAAATTGGTTTACTCACGAGGAAAAAAAAAGGGCAAACCGATTTCGTTTTCGATCACACCGAAACATCCCCACATACGGAACGATTGCTTGGGGTACGGAGCGAATGCAAACGCACCCTGAAACGCGTGGAAAATTTATTTTCTTTATACGCTTTTACACCGAATTGTGATGCGAAGCTTGCAAGCTAAATTTTATCTGAATGATTGTGTTTTTTTGTATGTGTGTCTAACCAAACGTGCAACATGAAATGATAAGTTTTCTACCGCCCGTCGAGGCGTGTTCTCGTTTTCCCAAATTTCGCAAACACTGACTTTATCGGGTCAATCGATGAACGAAAGGCGTACCACAGTTGAAAACCACATCAAAACCCACATTATCCTACGTTCGATCTACAGCTTTCGATTATTGATCTAAAATCACTCACATACACACGCGAGCGCGATTCCCGCAAATAATGCATCGATTATGGTTCGGAGCGAGGCAGAAACTGGAGCACACGGAAACGTGAGGCTGATGGGCAAAACGGGGGAAAAACAAAGCAAAACAGGGAGATTTGACATTTTTCCTTTGCATTTCTTGCTTTATATGACGTTAGGAATCCCCTGTGGAATCTTGCGATGACTAACAAACGAGGTTGACCGCAACGACCACCAAATCACCGCAACCCGTGATGGAACACCTGACTTTTCCAATCCACCTCCTTGGTGGCTCATCGCAACACTTAACTGAGTACGTAAACGCGCTCAAGTGGCGTTTCCTCACAAACATTGCAAAACCCTACAACATGCGATGCGCCTGATATGGAAAGCAGGCGCGCGCAACACCTTCCAGCCTGTAAACGGAAAGAAATATTTGAATCAATTACCGATAATGATCTTCCAAACCGCCTCTTTTACCGAGCGACACTTTTGACTAATTGTGCCCTACTGGTGACCGTTTTATAAGCGCTAAAGGGCCATCGAGTGACGTTGATTGTGTAATTGAGATGTGTTCGAATGCGGTCCACCATGTGCGGTTTGTCAGTAAAAAAAGCTTACCATAAGCGAAAGATCCATCATATCGTTTGGTTTTTAAGAGCGCCAGCAAGATAAGATTGCCGTGCCCCGCCGTGTGGTGTCAAAACCGGGGTGAAGTAAGACGGTCACATCGATTTAGTAACCAGGCCAGCGCGACCAGCGCGCGGGGTCGGGGCCCACGAAAAGTAGAACGCACGATAAAAGCAAACGAGTGTGTGCGACTTCCCACCGGAAAACACCGACCCGCAACACTCGTCCGATACCGGGTAGGGAAATGAGGCAGACAATTTCACCCCATCAACCATCATCATCATTATTATGGGCTTTCCACCGGGTTTATTGGCATGGACGCGTGGGGAAGCCATTCAGCTCCGTCGTCCAGGTGGGATGATTTGGTCTGAACCGTTTCGCATAAAGCTCGTGACATTCAAATCCCAACCCTTGTTTGGGATCCAGCTCATGCTTTTACTGCCTACTTTTTTTTGCGAAACGTTGAATTACGGTAAGGTAAAAGAATTTTATGGCACACGAAATCTACCCTGTGACGCAAGTCGGGGAAATAGGGACACACCCGGCAGAAAGAAGGAGCTTTGTGGAGCTTTGTGCTTTTAAAACACGGATTATGTTGTATAATGGAACAGCAGTTGATTGTTGCAGTCATGTGAACGGACAATCGTTTTTGCAGTCGGTCAATTCGCGCATTACAGCACACACCGGAGAAGCGCAATTTCGTGTCGCATATATATTAAACGGTCGTACCGTTTATGATCCGTCCGTCCACCGCCGTAGCGTCTGCTGTAATGCAGTGGATGCAGTCCGTTACGTGGGGGGAACGTAACTGTTGGGAAGTTACCATTATGCTAAGCGTCAATTTACATTATTGTCTGTATTTCGGTACATTCAACCATGATGCTCCCATTGAAAATGATTCTTCCAATCTTACGGTGCGACAAAGACTTATGGTGGGCTTACCATAAATCATGCAAAAACACGCCGGCTTACCTTCCAAAGACCCTGGCGTGATAGATTGATCTGTCACTCGGTTCTTGCCCGGGCATTCTTAGACACTTATTACCCAGCTGACCCCAATTCTTTCCCGCAGCCATTACCACACCGCCGGTGGGTATGATTTTCCCAGCACAAGAAACAAAACTGATACCACGGTGCGACATAATGAATTCCGGGCGTTAAAATGTGTGAACTATTTGTGTGGATTGCGCTGGATTGTTTAAGTGACAGCCATCGAAACTATTCGCTCTTGGTTGGTGTAAAATGGCCATCGTGGGGTTCCTTTGGTGTTTGGTTGGCGGATGAAAAGTGAAACTTTCAAACGACAAACGCCAAAAAATGCAACCACTCCATATCGTCCGCGGGCGTACCGAAAGAATTGGATACCATAAACCGAGCGAACGTATTGAGCTCTGTTTGCAATTACTCGCTACTCGCTCGCTTTCATAATCGGGCTAAACTCGTCGAAACCCACTGTGTACCAACGCGATACACAACGAACACAAGGCGTATCGTGCGCCACCATCAAATTTGGTGTGTCCATCATTGAGCGTCGTCACGTCCGTGGTGCCGACCGTCGGTTTTGTGTCCCGTTTTCCACATCAAATTTGAAGTTTCTTCCACCAACGAAACCACCCCGTCAGCGTTCAGCCACCCGTTTGCCATTGTAGTTTAAATGAAAACAAACAACTGAGAGTTCGCTTTTTTGTCTGCTCGTTAACGCAATGCACGTCCAAACGTTTAGTGTCCTTTAAAGAGCGTTGGCTTCTGTGTGCATCTTCATTATGGATGCTAGTTATTGCCGAGTTTCCCTGAACTGATTTTCCAGATTCGAGAAAAAACCTCAATTTGTTGCAAATTTGCAAATATTTCAGAATTTATTAAAAAAACATCAAATACATTGCGATTCTTTCATTTGCTTGTTTCTAAGTCATTCCACTTGACAATCGACGTCCCTCCCACAAGCAGAACTTCTTGGTCCAAAGACAAAATTGTTTATCACTTCAACTAGAATTTTCCTCCTCCTTCATTTTCATGAATTTCCAGGCTGCGGAGGGTCGTGGGGTCATTAATGCCAATTGAATTCTCAATATCTCCTTCACTTTTTTCACTTAAATGATTTTTTAATATTCACGAAGAGCGCAAAGAGCTAAATCTATTGAAATCTTAATCTAAGCTACAATCCACATTATTTTGGACACATTTCCTTCTCCGAACAGTGATAGGGTACCGTGTCTCGCATCTTACTTTAAAGAATTCAAGAGACTACTTAAAATATTTTAAGTAATGTTTCGAAATTAAATCACTCCCCACACACAGCTAAATTAACGAGTTGAACTCCCAGTACAAGATGCGATCGTACGATCGTCTGTTGAGCCAATTTTCTCATTTACCGTGGCTGGGAAAATCGATGGTTTCTAATAAATTGGGTGTGTGTGTGTGTTAGAAACACAAATAAATAAGACGCAAAGCGTGAGTTCACTGTGACGCTAAACTCGAAATCGAATGCTGCTAGGCTAATGGATGGCGGAAGGGGAGGGAGAGGGCAAGGAGGGGCAACACTTTAACCGAAATGCATTTACTCCACTGCAGCTTGAGCCGTTCCACTTCATCTCTAACGCAACGGGAGAAAAGAATTTACAAAAGTGCACTAAGCGCGGGTATTTTTTTTTTCTTCAATTTTTCTCTCCTCCCCAAAACTCTCGACGATTGGAGGAGCAAGTTCAGTTGGAGTGTAATCACCCCATCATCCCATTAGAATGTTGGGAAGTTCTATTTTCTGCCGCTGTAACTGTTCCACACCACGTTTTCTTCCAAGTGACCGTGAGTGACCGTTATCGTTCGCTGAAGTACTTTCTTTCCAATGCTGCTTCCAGGGGGCCGCATCAAAATACCCACACCACCCACAGCAAAACAGTGAAAATGTATGCCAAGCAACAGTTTGGAAAATGTATTCCATACCCAAAACCCAGACAAGATGCAAGAAACTCTTCTTGATGGGGCTGCTTACCATGAAGCTATCAACAACAGCCCAACGTCTCGTCTTTTCCTCGCCTTTTCATATACCCTTTGCTTCTCACCTTCCCCACATTCTCGCTGGCTGGACGGCAATATGAAGCGTAAATGATGATGGGAGAAAAAATAAATAAATTTTCCTGCCTTTCGACGGGGTCTCATGGCATCGAAAATCAATGCTCGTTTTCAGTGTTGTTTTGGAAGAAGACACGGCCATAATATAGAACTCTCCAGCCCAACATCGGCGGGGTCCGAAAAGGGGTCGATAATGCGGAGGTGGAAACACGATAACAAAAACATACTCGCTATCTTGCTTATACCCTTATTTTTTGGGGGAGGTTGGAAGCCTCAATATGATCATAATAAACACACACGCAAAGGAATTTCCACGCACTTCCACAGTCCAGACGCCGGCAGCGCCAGAAACTTCCGATATGCCATACAAACATGTGTTTGCTGTTATCTTCGTTTCTTTCCAAATAAAGTTTTCCCTCTTCGTTCGCTTCATCGTCCAAGAGAAACAAAATTCCCACACCAGGGGAAAACAAATCCGCCTCCTTGCTTCTACTTTTACTTCAAACACACAACATACAGAATGCATTCAAACTTCAGAAAGAGGTATTCAGTGTAATCCTTTTAGAATCCTATATTTCTGTTCTATTTTTTCAATTTTATGCGCCACACGTCCTTCAATGAAGTCCATTATCTTTGTCTTATATGTGTGCGCATAACATACCTTTCTGCTTCCGGTGCTGCCTTACGAAACTGAACACACTTCCCACACACGCACGCACTACCATCTCATGTGGTTTTTTTTTCGGGTAAGTTGTTGCTAACCGAAACACACTGGATTCCCTGCCATTATGTGCGCCTTAATTGCTAACATGTGAGAATACACTGACATAAGGAGGACATAAATATTTAGCTTGACCAAATGCGTACGGTTGCTCTGTCTCCGATGCACCCAAACTGCACTGCACCGACGATGCAGTGCGATCGCTTTTGTTTGTTGTTCGGAAGGAAGATAAAGGCAGACCAGTGTGCATAAAACCTATCGCAGCGGGAGGTACTTCAGCATCGTTACACCATGCTCACCGCTGCAGGATTCGTAGGATAAACGCACACCAAACGAACCCACAAGCACACATCTCCACTCGAAAAGAGTTGGAATTTTCGCAGGCAATGCAGGCCAGAAGGTCTGCCCTTGCACTACATCTGTATGTTTTTCTTATCTTGAAAAGTAAATAAATTGAACTTTCATCAGGGTACGGGTCAGAAATTCCCGTCCATTTGCCGATAAACAACCTTCTCGTTGGCCGCATTCGAGCATTCGAGTAGGCAAATTTTCAACTGTTTACAATATCTCTTACAACACCCCCCCCCTCCCTCCCCCCCCCCGTGGCCAAGGTTTTTCATTTACGCAAGCCGTTGCAAACGCTCGGATATCGGCACAAGTTGCGAGTACTGCACATACTGCACACACACTCGATGGACAAGGAAGCTAATAAAAATCGATTCAAGATATACCCTCCCGGTTCAATGACGTCGCGGTTTCAATTGGGGACGGCAGCAAAAGGAAGGACGAACGGTTTGTTGTGTCGTTCCATTGCGTGAATAAATATTGTTGTAAACCGAAAGACATTCCGGGTGAAATTTCTCATTCCTCCGCAGAAAAACCAAACCTATACGTGCTTCCTGAACCACACGTTATCGAAATTTTATATTTTTTTGGACCCAGTTTTGTGACTGGCTTTTAGGGGAGTCAGAACAGCTCGAATCCGATGACGTCAATGTGGTGTGGCTTACTACAGAATTTGATGAATTATCCGGTCACTCATTGTTTGGCAATATTTGACAAGGGTACAATCAAAACTAGCTCCAGTTCTTTCCAAACCGCACCATAGTTGAAGGACAGCCGGGTGGATCAACTAATCTGGAAACTGCCGGTGTAGAGAAGAAAAACCCACCCGTGTGATGGATTGAACAATGCTGCGGTCAAAAAAAAACTCCGCTTTAGATGCCCCTTTAAAATGCCCCAATGCCTTTTCGCTAATCCACGTTTATCGAACGGAGAGACGGTTGAAAGATCGAAGAACCATCCCGCCCGTACCTAAAACGGAAGCTTCAAAACTTCCAACCCCGGATTAAGTATCACACCAAGGCGACGGTGGCAGCAGGACGTTTTGTTGTGTGGAAAAAGCGGGTGCTTTTCCATCCACCTTTCGCCCTAAACGATAAGCGAAGCGAGAAGCAAACCCTGAATGCTGATTCTAACACGGGCAAAGAAAATTCTTGCTCCCTCGCACGTAGAGTGCACAAAGCAAAGGCACCAGCAAACCCAACCAATTCGCCTCTTTGCTTATGCTGATTCGTCGGTGAATAATAAATAATGTTGCCGGTGGAACGTTGGCTGCAGTAAGCAAAACAACACGGGGAAAGGTTCCTGCTTGCTGGGGCGTTGGGAAAAAAGCTATAAAAATCAACGAAGATGTTGTCGTAGGTGGTGGTTTCGGCACACAGTTTCGGAGGCGAGCATGCCGAAGGGTTGCAAGCGGACAACCATCGAATCTTTAATCATGGGAATATAATGCTATTTTGGGAGAAGGAAGGATTTTTCTTCCTCACAGGAAAACGTCTACAGCGTGTGGGCGACCGGGGTTGGAAAAGCACATAATGGGTTAAATAATTATGAGCTAATAAATTTCACCCACAGCAGCGGTTCAGTACTTTTTGAAGAAATAATCATTAAAATCCCCTAACTACAATTGGGATTACTTCCCGCGGAGTTTCGGGGTGTTTTATTTGCTCCATTTGTATGCCTGTTATAGCCGCTCACTCTAAGGTGGTCAATTAGTGCAGAGGGTAAGGCGCGATCGATTAAACATGCCCATTCTGGGTTCAAATCTCGAAACAGCAGGGTTTACTTTGGATTTAAATATTCAGTCAGGCCCGCAAGAACGAAAATGTTTTCGTTATGTCGAGTAAACAGCCAGAAGAGTGACTTCTCTCATCCACGTTTAACAAACTAATGATGATATGAGCGAAAATAAAATTAAAGCCACAAAAACCCAAAAAGGTATTTGACGAACGCACCCCAGCCCCCAATAATCTAGCCGAGAATCGCACACACATCATCACCATCAAACATTATTTGCCACCACCTGCTGCGTGTGATTGAAACATTTCCCTAGTTTTTGCTTGTGCTGTTGTTTTTGTTTTTCAACTTTCTTTACCAGCCTGTCAAAAAATAATGTTCATCAGCACGCTTTTATCCTGCCATCTGATCGAATATCCGAAGCTTGGGAGGGAGGATGCCACGGAGTTGGGCCCACCCGGTGAAAACGGGGCGGTGAAATTGATTTTTGGCACCGCTGTGCCAATAAGTCTGATTCGGTTGGCGGTTGGGACAAACTGACGAGAAGAGAGACGATGAAATAAAAAAAAAAACAAGTTAAATAAAACACAACAGATAAACACTTCCAGCGGGCCAGCTGCTGTTGATGCTGCGGAATCTCGCTCGGGGGCCTCCCATCTTGACACTTGTTGTGTCGGGAGCCATTTTTTTGCCTGCTTGGTGGTTTTTTTTCTGTAGTTTGCAGAATATGGAGGCAATATTCAAACGGTAAAATAATGAAATGCCGAGCACCAGAGGTGTGTGGAGGGGTCGGTTGGTGATACATGTTGTTTCTGGCTGCCCCGTGCTGTGGACAACAAATAAACACCCCGATGGTCCGTATGTGTGCGTCACTTTTCGGTCCGACAACCTCCGGATTATGTTTATTTTCCATCATTCTTCATGTGTGATGCGTGATGTTGCGGCAGGGAGCTTCAGGGTGGCAAGGATGCGTTTGCTTTGCGTGATTGAAACGATCATAGAGCGGCGGCACAACTACCCGGAGTTGGCAGTCACCTGATGATCGTGCCACGATTGGGTGGAATCAAGACAACAACCAACGAAAAAAAAAGAGGAGATGACCTAATCCATCGCTAATACGAAAAACATCGCGATATTCGGTAGCTGACAGGTTGACCGTCAGAAACCCATCTTGTCAATCAACACAATCGGAATGTTGCTGCCACGGCAGATCCACGGTCAATGTAAAGGCACTTGACGCTTGTCGTAGTTTCGGAAGTTTTGGCTATCGAACAGAATCGAAGCTAATGGACTAATCTCGTCAAACCACTATGTTTAACGCCTCGTATGGCGAACCGCCCCTATCTGTGTGTAGCAGAAGAAGTGTTAGCAGATTCCACAGCCATCAGTGATTTGATCAAAAGCGAACCGAGATTCCCAGTTCTCTTGAGCAACCCCTCAACCTGGTGCCAGGATTTGAACATAGCCACTAGACATTGTTTTAAGAATGCACATCAACAGCCTTACATTACCCTAAGCGAGGATTTATTTTGCGAAATTGCCAAACGAAACATGGCGGACGTACGATCGGGCGACGGTTGGTTCATTACTCCCCAACACCCGGCCGGGTTGATTGAGGTACCGTGCCGTAAAATGGGTGTAGATTAAAATAACTAGCGGCAATAATTATGTATTTAACTGCCTGCCTGGGGGCCTGGCGGCCGGTTAAAACCATACTCTTCTACACCTTGCCAGATCATTACCCGAGGCCTCTGCTTTCTATTTCCACAACACACAACCGCATTGCACCGACCGGAGATTATTTCTCATATTATAGGCACGAAATTTGCCATCGGTTTCGGTTATTGCACCGCGAAAGAGTGCGAAACTCTGGCAGATGAGAGAGAGAGAGCGAAAACTATCGCCATAACAATATTATTTTCGAACTCCAAAGAAGCAAAAAAGCCATTACCACCGATGGATTGATTTACATCCAAAATAATGTGTACATATATATATGGGGGTTGGAGAATGGGGGGTTGGAAAATACAAAAGACAAACCTACCCTTGTGGTGATAAGCGTGCGCTACGATTCAGGCTGCGCGTTTCATCGTCCGGTCCGGAACCACCACGGTCCGGCGAAGTTTTGATGCCGATCGGGCTGAGGTTGGCACTGCCGGGTGTGGAACTGGCTGCTAGCTGTCCACCAGGTGACAGGGCACCGGCACCACCACCACCACCCCTGACCGCACCGTTCCCACCGTGCCGCTGCTGATCGTCATCGTCGATTACGTTCTCGTTCGTCACGATCTGTTCGAGCATTTGAATTTTCAACATTTTCACAGCGTGGATTTTTTTTTTCTTCACAGACTTCAGTGCAGACTTTGCCTCCCGGACAACACTGGATTTTTGTTTTGTTATCTAACTAGAGATGAACTTCTTATCCATGTGTGATCACTTCAAGCGATCATTGGTAGTATTTTGAAGCATGAAAGATTCAAGATGCTGCGGCTCGTTTTCACTTGGACACTGCCGAACAATAATGAACTTTGAATTGATTTTTCACACACTTGTCACACCACTCTTCGATTTTTCTCCCCCATCGGGGGTACATACATACACATCGATACTAACAAACAAAACTCATACAGACGCGCACGTGCCTGAGAAGATGAACAAGAAAGCATAGATTAGTAATACGGGGTTTTGGGTCGCACGGGGCCGCACCCCCAAAACAAAGGGATCGCGGAGGCGGGTGGCTAGTAAACTACAAGCGGTAAATTTCACGAGTCACCTCTACGCACACGCACGCGCTCACGTCGAGTGCCGGTAATACATCAATTTTAAGTAATTTTCTCGCACTTAACTACGGTTCGAGCTGATTTTTGGAATTTTTCCAACCTTGCCGCTTACCCCACACACCCCCCCATACAGCCCACCTGAATTAAGATCGTCAGCGGCAACAGTAAGCGACACAGAACGACGACACCTTGGATGTTTCGAAGGGGTGGTTGTTTATTTTTTTTGCTTTACTCCTTCACGTCTCACCATTCACATTCCGGCACGTGTGTGTTTCACCTGCCATCCAATAAGTGGCGCCGCCTTTGGGTTTTTTGGATCGACTTTTCCAGACTCGTTCGATACGAGCCGCATCCGTTTCACATTCGTCTTCGCGTCTCATAGGGGGGAAGGTGTGTTTGTGTGCATTAATTATTGTAATTGCACTTTCAGTTCGCTACTTCCACCGCAATGCCACCAACTTTGTGTAACGCGATGTGCAGTTGCGTATTGTGCGCTACAGCGCTGATTGCGTTACGCAGTACAGTTCCCGCACCACGAAGGACACACCACCGCTTATGATGATGATGATGGTTAGAGAATGATGAATGGATAATTTTCCACCATATTTTACTCTCTCAATTCAGTGACCTTTCCTCGAGATGTAGAGAGTCCCTCGAAAACCGGAAGCTGGCAATCCTTTCGATGTGTGCACTCTTGGCAGATTGTCCTCGGAGTATTCACTAAAAATAAAGAATGAGCACAGAAAAAAAACCATGTACTATTAAACTGACAATTTACCACTTATTGTGACGGGTGCTTATGTTGGCAGTGAAATCAGGTTACAAAATTACGGCAAATTGAACCATAAATTTCATTTAAACACAACCGCACAAACGCGATGAATCAGACTGTGATGGAGCGATACATTAATCGGCCAAATCAATGGTGGCGGCCCATGATCAGGGGGTGGGAAATGAGATAAATGTGTGTGGTTCATCAGCACCGCTTGCCTTCTGGTCGATGGGTTTTGATTTGGTTCATTACTTGGTTTGGAACTTTCCTTCAAAACTTGCATCTACGATACAAGTGTGTCGGTTTTCGTCTCTTTAGATAATAAAAAAAAACAACACACCCCTAGACGATACAATTTGGACCTCGAGCTGTAACTTTCTAACGCCGGCTAAGGTCCATTCGGCCCATTAATCCTCTTCATACCGTGTGCTTGACCACGTGTGCTCGAGACGCGCTCGAAACGTTGACGATATGGCATGGGTGTATATTAACAATGGTGTCTCTTCTGCCGCCAAACAGGAGGATCATCGATTTCACACCCTTTCGCGGTGGACAATCAATATGTTCGCATCGCGCGTGTTGGAGGTTTCGGTGGTAGATTTTGTTGGTGTGCCGCTAGCGATCCATCATATCTGGTTCATTTAGTTCCGCCTCGTTCACGACTGGGGTGGGGGTGTATGTGTGGGTTCATAGACAGACGCTTCGGTTGGCATCACGCGGAACTCCTTCTTTAAAGGTGCGGCGTTGGTCAATACATTTCAACTTTCGGCAGACGCACCCACACGCCCGGCTGGCAGGAAAACAAGTTTCACGCATCGGCAGTATCGAAAGTAACGCTCATAAATTATCTGCTTGTTGTTACAAATACTTCCTCTAGCCATCTTCTTTGCCGATACGATCTTTGCGAGTGGGGATCTGCACACCGGCAAAGATAGGGTGTCGATCGTGTCTTAAAGAAAAACGACACAAAACCTTCATTAAAAAAACATAGGAAAAAAACAATCGGCAAGGCCTTGACAGTATGTTGCACAAGACGCTCAATTTGATAAGCCGTCATTCTAATTCATCTGCAAACCATTCGCACACTGTCGCCGCTGGATTATGAACCTTGTCGTCTAATCTAATTTGCGCAAAAAGGTTTGTCTGTTTGTTTTAAACAGATTTGTGGTGGTACACCGGTGGGAGGGGGGCGGGGGAAGCTTTTATTATTGCTTCGTTTCTTTTATTAACGCCCGCCATTAATTCCCAAGCAAAATAAACACAATTTAACAAATCACCATCATTCGCACGGGTGCTTGATTTGCTTGACCATCTCCTTCCCATACGGAGGTGGTGGAGGCTGTTGTTATTCTTCTGCCCGACTCTATCGCATCTCATAAAACCCACGCCTTCTAAACACCTCGTGTTTTTCATCTGTCGTTCATCTCCTTCCCAACGGTGAGATCTATTTTATGCCATCACCGATGGCACCCCGGACCAACCGGACCCTGCAGTTTTTGCTGCAAAGCGTTTGTCGTGGGAGAATAAACGATCTGTTGCAAACACAGCATTACAACGATCATGCCAGCATCCACATCTGATTAGTGTGTTCGGTTGTTATGTTTTACATGAACGGAGGATCACCTAAATAAAACGAAACCCACCAACAATCCACCCACCCTACTTATGTTTCTGTGCGGCATTTTTTCTCAAGGTGTGACTTCTTTCTTTTCCCCTCCCCATTCGACGGTGATTTACCACCCTCTTTTCGTACCTTTTCCTATCTAATTTCAAACACAAACAAATCTAGCGCCAAAAAGCATCGTACGATCCAGCATGACTCAATGTCACGATGATGGAGTTTTTTTTAGGGGTAGCGCGCTTTTAGACGAGCATCATCAACCCAACAACAGAAAGCCAAAAATTAGCACTCAAAAAGAGATCGACCGATCGATGGTATGCAATAATCGCGAGCGCGAGCGCAACAAAAAAAAAATCAGACACTCACCAAATGGACAGTGTGCCAACAAGAAAACCCCCCACACCGGCTTTCTGTTTTCATTATTGCGTTACGCGATCGCGGATCCATCACCGATCTAGCTCGGGGTTTTTCTTCGACATCTTCGACGGGCATGGAGATTTGACGCATTGTTGACGTTGGATCTGGAACCGTTTGCTTTGACCCGGTCGGCGGTGAAGCTGCTCTGTTTACCGCTTCGAGAGGCAATATTATGTTTTATGGGAATTCGGGCAGGGCCTTGATTTACCCAAGGCAAGGTTTAGTGAAGACCAAATCGGTCTACCAAGATCGCGATAAAATGGGTCAAGGTTTTTATTTTTCTTCTCCTGCCGATGTTGTGTATTTATCTGATGCATTATTATACTTTTTTTTCCTGATGATCAAAGAACCGATTTCTCAAGAGTCATTTTTCATCAGCAGCGAGAAACATGAGTTCGTGGAATCGGGAAGGAAGGAGCAGTACAATTCAAGGAACCTATTTCCCGTAGTAAACTCATGAAAAATGTTTCTGATTTGTAAACGCATGGTTGGGAAAGCAAGCTGAAATCAATTCTCGGAAACTCTGGCCATGAAGCATGCAACGCACACCTTGATCCTAACGCACGACGTACTTCATTAGAATTAGCAAATTGTGAAGCTCTGTGAGGCTCTGTTTCCATGTTGTTTCAACTCGTTTGTTTTTAAATTCCCTTTTTTTTCGCTCCCCTTTAACCATCCCTAACTCACATTCCCCTCCTGCTTTCCATTTAATCCGCATCAAACGAAACAGAGTGTTCTGTTTTCCACCGTAAACGTACAACGGGATGAGCTGGGAGCGTGCGGATTTTAGCTGTTGTGGTGTCCGTACCGTACCGAAAGCGAACTTGACTGCCCAATCAGCCTGCTACCGACAGCGAATAAAATTTCCTTTTACTCCTGCGTGAAAAGCTTCCGCTTCCGCTTTAATCTCAATGTTTTTTTTTATTATTTTCAGCCTCTTCTTTTTCCCCCGGTTTTCTTACTCACACCCAATCTCCCACTGAGCTTATCATCTAAAAACAATTGCTAAACTCCAGCCACCTGTCAAGTATTTGCCATTTTAGTCCCGTGTACCAGAGCCAACCAGTCGCTCCGCTTCCGGCCGGTTCTTCCCGGTGCTGGGTGCGGGCCCTACCTTTGCGCTTGTTTCTCGACGGGATCTAATTTAAAATTAATTAAGCAATCCATCCTCCATTTGTACCGCACCCCCACCACGCCATCCGGGCCCTTGTGTTTTGTGGGACGTGAGGTTTGATGCCGATGGGGCAAAGGTCACATCCTGTCGCAATTCTCCCGAACGTCCGCTACTCCACCCTAGTGCCATCAACCCCCAAAATCCATTCACATTAACGCCATTTCTGTTGCTGCGGTACAGGACACGCGCACGGGGGTTGGGGTTGCCGGGGCTGATGTTTTTTGTCCAAAGGTTTTGCGCAATGAATACGGCCTTGAGCTGCACCAAGCAGCATACCCAAACACCCACAGAATGACGTGCACTGCTGCAACTATGAACGTAGCGCAGCATTAACACAGCAACAGACAGAGACAAGCAACAAAAAAAACAGCCCAACCACCCATCCCAACAACTAACAACATTACATTGTGTCCGACTGTTCGCGATGTCACTGGCGATGTTCTAACTGTCCGGTACGGGCGTAACCACACTGGCACAATGATTACCATCGGCAGCAGTGGCGCGAACCGTACCAGAATTGCTCGACTCTCAGCCACGCACCAAGTACCGGGTCCGGCACTCAACTAACGCAAATTACCGTTGATTTATGCTCCAATTGTCTAAACCGCAAAAATAAAACTTTTGCTACCGGATCTGGGTGGAACGATGAACCTAAGCACGGCCCGCTTTATGACATTTTCTCACACATCAAGCTGTAAAAAAGTGATCTAAAGGAAAGAAGTGGACGGCATGTACGCCTAAAGTCAAAAGGGTTCAATTTTGGCCCAAAAATATGGATACAATCTACAGTCCATTCCGAAATAGTGTAGCCACTATTATGTGAATTACATATCTCGAAATATTATGCAAAAAATTGGGAAAGCAAAGGAGTTTTAAAGTTGTGCTTCCATATCGTTTGGAGTAATGAAGAACATCTAATAAAGGAGATGTCTGAAGAGTGATTGCGTAAAACACTTATTTAAGCTGTTGTATCGCACAGTTTTTAATAATAAATCATGTTCAAAGGTTATGAAAAATTATGTCTAGCCTCATCTAGAAGTACTTATATTTCATTCGCTAGTGAATACTATCAAATGAATGCGGGTGTATGCTATCAAGAATTATCTTAGATTGTTTTGAGTACAACGTTGTTTGATCGATGCCTGTATCTTTACAAAACAAAATCACGAAAATAATTTGTGAAAATACGGACAAAATCGCCTGAACACAGGATGCTGACGAAGCCTCAGTGTCTCGGAGCAACATCATTCAACGATTGCACAATAGTTTTGCCGAACATGCCAACGCCATCTTCTATCTTCTATCGCCATAACTTGCCGAACAAGTCAATTGTATGACCGAACTAAACATCATCTCGCTGAACTTGTCAATATAATCTGCGAAAACCCTGTAAGAGCAATACTTTGAATAGATTACTGTTTAGCAACTTACCCACCAATGAGTAATGAGTAGTTCATAAGTTACAATTCTCCTGGTGACCATTAATTCACTCTTCAGTTGATATCAACAGGTGGTTCGGTGATGTTTCTCTCCATCGATGTACTGACATTTGAGCAACATATATAATTCCATGTATTATCTGCTTGACATCCAATTTAACAAAAATTCAATTTAAAATTACTGAAGTATTTCAATACCTTCAATATGTTTTACCCAAAATCCCCAAATGGTTCTTACATTTTGAAAAGGACTGCATTACTTATGGAGCTACCGAAACAAAAGGTTAACTAATCGATTTATGTTCCTATGCTCGAGAAAACACCTCAGGCAGCCTTTTAAATAGCTCCCATCAACATGTCGTTTTTGTGATTTAATGTTGAGAGCGATCAAATTAAACACCTATCCGTCGGTGACGGGCCATTAAACTATTACAACCCTTGCCCACACGCCCCAAAACAGGGCCATTTCCAGCGGTGACATTTCGGTACTGTAGAGGAATCCTTGGAAGAAACCCTTCCAATCTGGGTGTGTTGTTAACGAACCGTACGATCGGTACGTGTGACAATTTTCACACATTCCCGCTCACTGTGCCGAACGGAGTCACTCTGGTCAACAGGAATCCATCAATTTGAACGATCGCAGTCGGAAACACTGCACCCCTCGTATACGCCCCGTACAAGGACGTCTGATCGATCGATCGATCGAATTGAAATTGTAAAACCTGCACAAATTAGTGGTACTGTTCGGTGTTGACGTTGCCACCGACGAGTTGGTAGAATGCCATTATTTTCAATCATACGAACCACAATGTCTACGTACACTTCGGACGAATTAATGATGTGCATTAGGCCCCACAGCGATTTTACTGTTTTTCTAATGGTATTTCAAGCGCTGCTGTATGGCGGATTGTGGGTGGTTCGAATTTTCTTGAGCTTTAGTTTTCGAAATCCAAATTACTTCTTGCCAATCGCTCGGTGCTACTGCATTTCGAAGCGGCGTAGTGGTACAGGGCATGGCGTACATTTCATCGACAAAAGAAGGCGCAAGCCGAACCAAATTCATCCGTGGCCATCGTTCGAAATCGTGCCAGACCCAAACCGACCTTACTAACAACCGTCCAACTCCACCTCCCCATCGACACTTTGGTCCGTGTGTGAAGGCATTGCGTTCTTGTTTCTCTTTTTGTTGCTGTGGCCCCATCCACCCTGGTTCCGTACCGTGTTTTTGGTGCGCATGCAGAATAGCAACGGGCCATATCGCGCGGCTCGCGAACGTGCGTGCTTTTTTAAGGTGAGCACCGGTGGGCGAACGAATGGTACCGGGCGCGGGTCCAAGTTTAAAGCGTTGCCTCCCCAATACGCGTTTCGCGCAGCAACAAGTTGGCGTACCGTTTGCGGCATGGCTATGCGTCCGCGGGACTGTTAAAACTCAAACAAAAACCCCCAACGGAATGAAGACGTTATGGAGTGTTTGTGGTGGGCAGGAAGAAAGAAGGGGACGGGAGGGTAGTTGAGCAGCAGTTGCTTAAAGAAAAAAGTAACAAAAAGAGCATTAGCTTGAGGTGTTGGAAACTTTGGTGAAACTTTTGTTTATAATCATCTGCCTGCCGCTCCTCCGGCCTACCATCCCAACAACAGCTACCCCGTCTATGTTTCGTCTCGATAACCGAAAAATGTACCTTTTCGCATTACGGTACCGGCCGAACGATGCATACTCCGTACTGTACTCGTCTAGCGCGGCTCCACGGATCAACATAAAAGGCACGAATGGACAGTGCGCGTGATAGTGCAAATAATTAAAAGTGATTATATATAAATCAATAGCCCAAGCTAACGATACGCACAAATCAATCCAGTTGAAACGCAATCAAAATAGCGGATAGTTCATGATTGTTAGCGGGATGTCGAACACATTACGCGGGGAGTACACGTTTCTCGGCTGCAAAAGGTTCGCCTGAAGCCGCAACAGTGTTCGAGTGGCAAATTTAGCATCGAAAGCCATATGCTTTTCCAGCCATTTTATTAGAAGTGGAGAAAACATGTTGAGCAACTTAACAAGATCATCAGTTGATATTCCAAATACATCTCATGACACGGCAAAGTCATCGTTAATTAATTTACAGTACATCCGTTAAAATAAAATGAAAAAGCAAGACAATTACTAATAAAATATACTATTTGCAATTAGTATTACATATGAAAAGGTCATACTTCCTCTTAGTGTTGGGTGAATATGTTTCAGATTAATGAATCTGATTGATTCTTTGAGTTGAATAAATCCGAATATCTATTTCAAAGATTCATGAATCCTCAAAGATTTTCCCAGACTCGAAGGAGCTTGTCCGTCATGTATCACCTCCCCTTCCCTCCTCGAGTCAATTCTTGAGTGAGTCAACTCCGACTCTACCGTGTTAAATGCGATGAAGAGTTAAATCCGGAATTTTCTCCTGACTTAAATCATGAGTTGATGGTCCCGCCCCGTCTCCATTCGCTTACTTTAAATTGTGGAAATCTTTTTGAGTGAGTTAAAGAGTTTAAGCTTTATTCTAACTCTGTGACTCAAATTTAAATCATTCCCTTCTCTTCTTCTTCTTTTTTATCGGCACAACATCCTCAAGAGGTCCAGAGGCCTGCCATTTCTGGCATTCTGTGACTTTATTCACCCGTAGAAGAAGAGTCAGTCCTGCGTACGGGTGATTGGTACGGATGGGATTTTGTTCCAGTCCGTCCGTGTGAAGACCGGCGCCGCTACCATCATGCCAACGGGCCGCCCCATTCCATCTCCCATTTCTAATTCATATAAACGACTCTTCACAACAGATTCATTAAACACAACACAACTTTTAAGCAAGTATTTTATAACTCAAAACATTTAGTAGCTATGGTAAGATTGAAATTTGGAATATCTAACGAGGTTTTTGTCAAACGTACCGATCAATCAATCGCAATACATTTAAAATTCCAGCAAGATGGATGGTTGTTAAATTGGATTGTAAGAACTGCACGTCGACGAAGCTTCTAGATCAACCCCAAAAAAAGTCTAGCATCTTCTAAATTGGTGCAAATACAATATTGGATCGATAAGACGATTTCCCAAAACCTGGCCGAAATTTCGCAACGATCCGTTTTCCACCACAAATGCTATCCAAGCGGTGCACGATTTCCAAGAATTGTCCGGAAAAGCATTTTCCCACCCGAGCCCAGAACACCCAGCAGATATTAAAGCCGAATGTTCTTTTCATTCGCATCCCGGCGCCAAGAAATGGGACGCTCACTTTCTTCTTGCCAGGGGTTGCGAAATTCGTTAACGACGTTAGCACGGTGCGAAAGCGAATGATGTAGCACACAAATTGAAAGTGAACTTTCAGCCGACCTGCCTTACCAACCGGTGCGCTACACCATCATGCCTAGGCCCGAAATCGATCCGACACCTGGGCCAAACCGGAAAGGAAAAACTAAATTGCGCACGACAGTTTCTAGAATAATGCAGCAACGCCACCGGGAACTACCGGGCAATCGACCCAGCAGCGGGGCCGGGTTTAAAATTTCCAATCAATTTTTCCATCATGATGCTGTCGCTGTTGCCTTTTTTTTCATATCAGGTTTGTTTCATTCCTTCCTGCACCGTAAAGAAGCTTTATCTTCCTGCATCGGGGTTTTTAATCATTCAAACTTACGGTTGTGTTTCTGCCCGAGCTATCCGTCGGGAACCTCGCCAGAGACACAGCAGACGCAAACCTCCCACTTCGTAACGACAGCCTCATAAAATGCCTTCATTTACTCGCTTTCAATAACAGGCTGGTATTTCGTTGCAAATATTGTGCGTTTAATGAGTGTCTCGTCGCGTCTCGGCAAAACAACGCCCCGAGAAGAAAATGTACTGTTGTTGCCTTGCCTTGTCCACTGTCCCCTCCATCTGCCCACACTCCCCTCGGGATGGAAATGTGGGACAACAATTGTGGTAACGGGGTGAGTTTGCTGACGAAAAAGTGACACCGCTGTACGCCGGGCAGAAATGATGGCGAAAAGTTGAGGAAAGTAGAAAAACGAGACCATAACCGATGAGTCGTTGCGTCGTGTGTACTTGGTCGAGAGTTGACGCATGGAATTCAGGACGCAAAATATGGAAAACAATCATGTTTACAAACAATTTAACACGCACCCACATTGCTCAAACTCCGGATCCGAACCGTACCAGTCAGTGAAACAAGGTGGTACGGTTGAAAGCTTGCGGAGGAAAGTTGCGTTCGTCTGACGTTATCCCAAGGGATTGTCAACATCTCATGAATGGCCAAAATGCAGTTTTATGCATCTCTTCCTACACAACGTTTTACGGATGCACCCGGACGCATCCACTTGTCAACCCAACCTCCACTCTTTTCAAACTGCGAGCGCTACGATTCAAGGCTGCATTCAACCTTCCATGGAAGCTCGTGTGGAAGCAACCCGGGAAAGAGCGCTGGATGATAATAAACCTTCAGCCATAATGCACACTACGTAGACATCCCGGTCCCGGTAAAGGCATCCCTGCGTTCCCTTTTTTATATCCCACAAGAGCGTACGAATGCCAACGCATTACATCGAATATCTCTACCGTCACCGCTGACTTTTATTAAACAAACACCGATAGATACCACCACCAGATCATTCTTCAATCGTTCCCTGGTTGCTGCGCGGGACATATGCACAGCAACAGGAAGGAGCGCATAAAAACGGTGCCCGCTCTTCATAAACTCCAGCACGCAAGTGATGGCTTTATGCTAAAAGGCCACCCGATCGGTTACCGGAAATGAAATCGTCAAATGCTTCTCGTCTGCTTGCAGCTTCTTTCCGTCCCTGTTCGTATTCGATGTTCAGAAAGGATGTTCAGCAGACAACCCAACGATTTCTCTCGCTTCCGAAAGCACTGACGAACCCTATCAATGGGCGCATAAACATATATATTGATGTTGTGCAGTGCCACTCTTTGACTTGTTGACACGAACGGGGCAAAAATCGGGGCGTTTCAATTTCGAAACTCATGAACTTCATGACAACATCAAAAAAAAAATCCAGAAAAAAGGGACCCAACTATCAGCTCGAAAAACAAGAGCAGTAGCAGATAGCGCCCGATGGTGGATGATCGTTTATTACATCAGGAAAAGGAACCGTACTTGTGTAATCGCACCGAAGCGTTCAAACCCAATCAGTGATCGTAAAACAATAATCTCACCAAACGAACAAAATAAAACAAAAAAAAAATCACGCTCCACTGGTTTGTCTTGACAATTATGTAAAAGCCGAAGGAGAAAGAAACAGACCGATCCTTACCGGAGTGCTCCGTGGACGCGTAAGGCAAACTGTGGCTGCAGCAAACAAACCCAACGACACCAAATTGTGCAAACGGACGACACTGGTTGCAGCGAGGGCAATGAATTATTTACTCCCAACGATTGGCCAGAGCCAGAGCCAATCTAGAATAGACGAGACGAGACACTGCGGCGGGAGAAAGTGTTCGCGAAGCCATTCTGGTATGGGTGCATCGGTTGGGAAGCAGCATCGCGTAAGAATGTCCGCGTTCAATTCCCTTTTCAAGCAGTAAACCGCATCAAAAAGTGGCTTGCGGTAGCTACTCGCAACCTCTTATCATGCAACATGAGTCAATGTAAAACAGCAGCTGCTTGAGACAAAAATGACCCGACAAGAGTCCACTAATGGGGCAAAGATTAACAGAGGCAAAGAAGTCCCATTGCCTTCATAAACGGACTTGCCTAAGATAGATATGCTTCCAGAATGTTCTTATTGCTACACCGTACCGTTACTCCCAATCGTTTAATAAATCCCAAATCAATGCGCACATTAAACCGTTCCCGCATAACGCTTATTAAATCCGCAACGAGGGCCGTTACTCGCACTCGATTATAGCCACAAGCTGGCCACGTTTTAATTGCTTATCGAGTTGCCCTTTTTACGAGAACTTCTTACTGACCTTCCGGGCAGGGCGCGTGCCACCACACCCATCGCCCACGGTACGAAAACGTCCCTTCTTGCCGTGAAACGTGCAGCGCAAGGGAACATCAAAAAGTGTGGCATAACTGGCTCGGCGTTTCTGTTTTTTTTTGTGCACACCACTAAGACGCTTTTCATTTCATTTTTTAATGACCTGTACGAAACAAGGAAACTCTTGACGGCTTCTTCGGTCACTGTATCGCCTGCCCTTCCGACGTGGGACGTGCTCGTTAGCGTGTTCCACCGAATGGGCAAATTTCGCACGCAATCGTTACTTCATTTACCTTAAAAGCAACGATTTTCCTTGAATTGAACGTTTTGGTACTCTGCACGCCCCGGAACGCAATAGAACTCGTCCATCTCCTTCTGGATGGTGTTTGGGGTGGGGGACATAAGACAACAAAAAATCATGTCTACATTTTTCAACAACTTGACAGCGCTGGGCCCTAGTGTCCTCACTCCCTTGCCTGAAACCGGCGCAAGTGTAAAGTAAAAAAGCGATCGTCTGCCTTCTGGAAACCATATGCTTCGCTTGTGCCACTCCCGATGTAAATGTGTTCATTCGCATAAATTAATACCCAAACGGAATCGAAATCTGAAAACATGTTCCCGCCTGACGAACTGCTTACTTCCTGCAAAGCAACACCACACCAAAAAAAAACCAACTCCTCAAGTAGCGAGTTGGCCAGCTTTTCATCTACTGCTTCACACGGCACGCTATCAATGTCAATAGCCGACCATCCCCTGCCGTTGAACGCTTTCCAACTGACTTGAATTAATTTTTGACACTTGACTGCACCACCGCTCCGGCATCGTTTCATGCAAATTGACTGGCGCAAGTGAGTGGTAGCACTTTCAACTGCAACGTGACGACGTCGGCCGAGGGTTTTCGACCGCACCGGCTTTGAGTGGATGTGTGTCCGATTGAAGTGAAAGGACTTGTGAAGGAAAGCAGCACACTTTGTCGTCCACTCCTGTGCCGCAACCGTTTGACCCTTCTGGAGTATTGGTCTGTTCCAAGTGTCATCCGCTAAACAGCACACAGCAAATGGGAATGCTTCGGAAGTGAAGACATTTTGGGAACCAACCGCACCAACACCGAAGCTGTTGAATCTCCTAAAAGCAGCAAGCAAAGAAAAGATCGTAATAAAAACATGATACTTTATCGCTTCCGAAGCCACCGTTGGCCGCTCGGTTTCATGTCAGCGGTGTGTCCGACCCGGGGGTCAACTATGTCGGGACATCTTCATCTACTTACACCGCCATCTATCCGATACACAGGGCCGATACGACACAGAAAAGTTCGAAAAATGTGTCAAATATCGTACTGACCTCGTTTTTTTTTCTGTGTGTGTGTGTAAAAGGGACGTCCGTTTCGCTTTTCGGGTGAAAACGAAAACCACCGGCGAGAGATCTCCAAAACTCAAAACGGTGTATTTCCGACCGGTGCCTTTTTGAAAAAACGGCCAAATCAAACAAAAACGGCAACGCTAGCCGGCGTGAGTGCCGCGCCGAAAGCCGTACCGGAATGAGGTTGCTTTTAGCGCTAATCAATTATTCACAATCGAACGCTTAAATCACGGCGACCGCTAAGGCCTGTCCGGGGCCGGTACGCGTTCGACGCGACGATACGCAACTTCCGCTATTCTACGGTTCAGTGGAAATTTCAACGCGGGTCCCCACCAACCGGCAGCATCCCAGTACCGGGTCCCGTTCTGCTGGCTGTGCTGGGTGCTGTGCGGTTCCCGCGATTGATAACAGGCACCCGAGCCATGAATACCGCACGCGTCATCAGTTGCCAGTGAGTTTACTATATTCGAACCGGTGGTGATGCTGCGTCCCATCTCGGGCACGTTGGATTAACGGGTTATCATCATCTTTGTCCGAGCGTTCGCGGGTATGCGTATCATCTCATCATCGAGCCATCGTTTCCGCTGCCGGCCCGCTTCAAGAAGTCCCCCACACCCCCCCTTGAAGCTGACCATCACCGGCAAACCCCGTTCGAAGAGTAGTGAGAGTGAGCGGTCCATCCGCGGGCGTACGGAAACTTCATCTCGCGCAATTGCCCCGATCGGACGGCCCAAATCCGACTCCGACGGTGCCACCGACACGGAAGACGGAAGAGAGATTATTGATTTTTGAAGGCAATTTAATTATATCTCTTCATTCTCCTGGTAGTTTGGCGTCTTTTTTTTTTGGCCATGGTCATCGCGCTGCTCATCCGCAACTGGAAATGGGTTTCGCGCCATCAGGAGGAAACTTGGGCAGGAAGCGAGCTGAAGATGCTCGCAGCAGTTTCTTCCGTTTCATTCCAAGCTCAATCAGCTCCATCCGGTTTTCGACGCTCCCGATGAAATAATTATCGCCCGAATTTCGGACACAATATCACACATGCGTCAAACCGCGATCGCGATCAGTACAAGGAACTTTTCTGTTGCCAATGGAGACATCGAGTCGAGGCTGTTTCTCAGGAAAGCAGTATTGACTAGTGTTGGATAAATTTGATTTGAATTTATGAATCTGAAAGAGTCCCCGCTCCCCTCCATAGGGCTTGAACCGCCACTGCTCTGAGGATTTTGAGAGCCAATTGCTGATTTTAATAACTCCTCGCGAAAGATTCATATGAATGACTCTTCTCAAAAGATTCAATAAGCACAACACTAGTTTGAACCTACTTTGACCAAATTCACACTAACCGCGCAGTTTGACACACGTAGGCACATCGGTTTTTTTAGTGTAAGTAACATATTTAACAAATCCAGCCAGTAACACAAACATTATCACCAGCGAGCGGCAATGTTTTGGTGCCTTTACCTTGGAATTTGAAGACTAACTGGTCACCACCTTTAAGGTTTGCAGGCCCTTTGAAACTGCACCACCGAAAAAACGCGCTGATTGAAGCTGGAACGTTATGTTGTCGGTGCTGCTCGTGTCCCAGCAAACCCTATTTCGGCACACACACACCGAGGTCACCGTCACCGCGGTTACACATACGCGCTGCACTGTTTGCAGGCACGGGGCATACCCGATGACAAGACTGGGCCCGTGTCGTATCGTCCTTCGGCACGGTGGTCCCGGAACGCACTGACAGCATCACACACAGCAACCTATCAACACCTTGCGAGGCCAGCTGAGCATACCCCCAGAGCACAACACGAAGATAATACGGCCGCGAGAGATTCTTTTCGCACGGTAAGCACACCACTGATAAACCACCAGAGCACACGGCGTGTGGAAACGCATACCAGCGCGCATTTCACCTACACTTTCCCGCGGGATACTCTTGAAAATACACGCATTGTGTCACTGCCTCGGTATTAGACCATGGAACGGATGGGTTTTATTTTTTTTACTTTACACAAACACACACTCGCACGCCGTGTTTTTCGATTGGTTTTAGTTGCGGAAAGATCAGCGCACACTTGGATTACATCGGCTGATAGCACACAGAACGCACACGGGGTAACGAACTGGAAGGCAAGAACAAAAGCTGCACGGTAGTACGAGGGATGCGGCAACCAACTGTTGCCTTCTACTTTACTTCATCTAGGCTGTAAGTACAGCACGGTTTACTGCACTTCCACACAATCACACACAACAGTACACTACTTGCCTCGATTATCCTTTGCGAAACAGACACTAGCACTTTTTGTGTAACAAATGAGGACGTTTGTTTTGTGTTTTTCTTCCTCTGCACATTATCACTAAAGCACCACCATATCACGGCCGTCGTGATAGTAAAGACGTCGCCGACCGAAAGCAGCAGCCTTTCGCGCCAAGACCCTTGGCAAGCAACGTGCTCACTCCTACGCTATTGTTTAGAAAATGTGCGTGAATTTGCTCTGCGGATTGCTTGGCACGCTGTGATTTCTCCGCGTGCAGTGGTCGGCAAGCTGTTTCCAGCAGTCGAAGAGCGAGTTTTTCTTTCGCTTGAATAAAAAGAAAGAACGCATAATTCATTCGTTATGATCAATATTGGCTTACATTTTCCTGTAATATCATTAAATTTATTGGTTGCTTAATCATCTCCTATTGGGGGTATTTGCTGTATCAACAGGGTGTAAATACAACAATATCCTTTTCTAAGCAAATCTTAAAATAAATCATGTATATTTATTCGATTTTGAACTACACTATACGGCTTTATATGAATCACAAACCAAAATGAAAACATTCCCACATTTCGACAAGAGTTTCACAAGCACTGCTACAACGAACCCGTACGCACAAGTGTTGCCACCGGCGGTCTCCCTCACTCTCGCATCGAAACTGACCGTCGGCATTAAAACGGTCGCCCTTCTCGCTCTAGCACACGCGAGCGCTTGTTGCTTTTCAAGGGAATTCCTTCGCTCAGCTGAGAGTGTTTTCTTTCGCTGCACTTTCGGGTGTTGCATGCACCGAACACCCCAGATCGGTTGGATGTATATGTGTGTGTGAGCAGCTGTACGTGTGCCACAAAATGTTGCTCTCTGTCGATGATCTTTCGCTCAACTCTCCCCGTACTGGTGCGAATCCGGCGGGGGGACATATTCAAAATAAACATAACCTAAAACGTGCGCACGGGTGCCACAGCCGTTACCAGTAATTTACTGGCATGGGATAAAGTGGTAATTTTAAAGCTATATTTTATCTGTTGTACTAACAATTTTATTATGGTTTTACCTCAGTTGTATTTCACTTTTTTACGTGCAAAGACCACTAAAATTACAACCATCATGGTTATTATCGACAGTAATAAGAAGACATTTAAAAGAAGATTCTTTATGAAGTTGGATGTGAAATTATCAAAAAGTGTGCATTAACAATAAAAATAATATAAAGAAAAACTAGTAAGTAAAACAATAAATCAACAAAAAACAACACGTCACACGTAACACGTAAAAATATCCCCTAACAACTACAAAACAGCATAATATCTTTGTCAATGTTAATTACTTATGTTATTCTTATGGGGAGATAAACAGTCGACAAGTTCAAAACCCAAACAAATACATCCAAAAATCGCCTTTCAGCTTTAATCGTCTGTCACATTGTAATTATTTTGTATTTGCCCACATCTGCTACGGCAAACACTAAACCTTCGTTCTGAATATTTTGTAAAATTTATAGATTGCAGTGCTTTTCGAGTAAAGCGCAAACTATTTTTTTTATGGTTTGTTTTTAACTCTACTTTATTCGTTTGATTGTGCATCCAATATATGAAATAATTTTTCTGCTTTCTTCCTTTCTTTGCTTTACAACAAAATGTTCTATTATTTTATTTTATTTTATTTTTTTATTATGTTACGGATGTTTAGTTGTCTTTGATAATGATTGATAATAAACCCATTATTATCTCAGCAAATTGAACTTCTTCATCTTTGAACTATAGTCTTCTACAAAACCCCTTTCGATCTTTATCTAAACATTTCTAATTTTCCCACCATCCCTTTATAAATCTCTCAATAACTTTAATACGCACCGGCCGAGTACACCCGGGATAAGGTTCACTGTTCGGGAAAGGATATTTCTCCAAACTAATGTGAATTGTCTTGGGGCGACCCGGTGGTGTATTTGATAACGACCGTGCGGTCCCAAATCCCACCTGGATCAATCCTCCTGACTATCCAACTATGGGTAAAGTAAGTCAAAGTAGGCCAGAAATTGGAGGTATAGATCTCTGAGGTTGTTAGTAGGAAAAGTGCAGTCCATCTATTTCGAATGCAATTCCTCTCACGATTAATGTTTCTATTACCTAAAGAACCCATGCCATCACTAGATGCATCATGTAAAACACCTCTCGTTCCAAACCTGCCCAACGCGTGTCGTGATTAACTAGACCTCCAGCCGCACCTGCAAACCAGACACCTCAAACCATCCTTTGCGATCGTCTGTAAGCCAGTTACGCGACAGATTCCAGCACGTGTACGCTTCCCTTCGGTGCTGTTTAGCATAATTCCCATGCGTCTGTTTTATCTCTTCGCTTGCGAAACCGAACAAAATCGCACAAGTGTTACCCCGTGCGGTGGCTAAGTGGGATATGAGATATGAGACTTCAGCATGAGAATCTAACCCCTTTTCGGTAATTTCTTTTGTTGGTGGGCCGTGTAGGAATGCGTGCCATGCCCAAATAAACACCCATCCATACGGTACACGCTGGTGTTACGATTGATGCCCGCACCGTCGCGAGCGTTTGATGAGACAAGCAGCGGCGTGTGGTCGCGATCTCACTTGTGTGTGTATGTTTTTTATGCAACCAAATTGACACCCTCTCGCCAAACTGCGGAAGGGGATGGGGGACGATAACGATGAGCCGCTGCGCATTGGAAAGTGTTGCGATCTGTGCGATGGTTCATCAACGCTATCGCCGCTTTTGGCCGGCCGCGAGTGCCAAAACGGTTAATGAAGCGATCGGTGCCAGTTAATTACCCTTTCGCTCTCGGTGCGATGGCGACGAACGGAAACGATGCACGCGATCGTGTTGGTTGAAACGGACCGGGTGTGTCTGGGGTGGTTTATTACATTCCGGCAGCAGCAGCAGCAACAGCATCCTTAACGAGCCTCGGTCAGCTAACCGGACGTCGGAAAACACACCGTCACATTAGCACATTTGGGTGCATTTCATTGACGGTGGCGTTAAGCAATAGCGCATTCATATTCAGCTGGGCTCAGACGGGGTTTTTTTTCCTACCACACCATTATGTCAATCGAAAACGCATTAGAAATCCAATTCGTTGTGTGTATATGGAACGCGTGTGAAATGATGGTGACATACAGCGCCTTCCCTGAAAAGAAAAAAAACTTTCCTCAATCATGCAAACGGTTGGCTTCAATCATCTTTCATTTCCGTACTGCTGCAATAGGAATTTATCACGCATATTAAGTAAGGAAGACAGCAAAAAATTCTCTCGTGCGTTAGGATTTAGAAAATTAAACTGAAAAACGAAAGAGAACACGATAAAAAAAAATCCTTATGACATCCTTCATCAAATTATGATTTTCCGATGAACTGTCTTCCATTTTATTCTACTTTTTTTTTATATGTTTTGGATGACATGTTTGGTCTTCCTTTCTTTTTACTTGCATTTGTGTGATCACAATATTTTCGTACCCCCCCCAATTGCTCGATCATCCCTTGTCATTTCGGAAAGCGATGCCCACCCCTGGAAGATTTCCACGCGGGACGAAGTTTGTTTTTTTTTCCCCTACACGCACTCCAATCGAACCCGACTACCTGTGGAATGGGAAGAGGAAGAAAAAAAATGGAAACACACACACATACCCGTATCGTTCCGGAAGCGAGCGATAATGAAAACTGGGACAATGCGATAAACATCTGTCGCCACACTTTCCCGTGCGCCATGGGCACGGCATTATTGTTACGGGAGCACACGATATATGTTGCCATCAGGCACACACACACAGCCAACCGGGACTTATGCTACACAGAGAGGTACGGAACGCCATCTAAAGGGGGGAGGTTACAGTAAAAATTGTAGCTCACCAAACCAAATGGTCCAAATGGTCGGTTTGCCCACCAGGGAGCGCAATGAGGCAATGATACAACATAAATCATAACTCTCGTAACTCCCCGGCACGAACTAAAGGGGCACACGCGGCTCATTTCGGGAATTGACAAAAGCACAAACACGCACGCATCCTAACGCCGAGCTTGATAAAAGAACGTGTCCGAGGTTCATCCCCGCACTGCGAAAGGATTCATATCAAAAGGAAAACAAGGAACAGAAACGAAGCGAGATAATTTTCTTTTAAACGCTCATTTTACTTTTGCATTTATTTGCGATAAGAAGATCTTTTCAAAGAGAGGAATTGCTTGTTGTTGTGTGTGTGTGTTTTTTTTTGTATTTTAATTTTAACAATGTATTAAATTCTCAAACATGGTGTCATATTGGCGCTTGGTAATTAGCTGCTTTTTTTTAGTTTTAGTTTATTTAGGAAAAAACATTCACGCGGGATGCTAAAGTGTTTGCGAGTTTCTTCAGTTAGCTCACTCCATACTTTTCCTTTTTTCATTATTTTCCTTTTCTCTTTGTTTTTTTGTTTTGTTAAATCTTGCTACGAAGGAATTATATAAACACTTGCAGTGCTTTAATCTGTATAGTATTTCGTTACTTTTATAGTAATGATAATTATTATTTGCATCTTTTATGTCCTTGTTTTTTGTCCCGCACCGCTATTTGGTTAGGTTACACAGCATTTTGGTAATTGTATCCCTTTTGTTGGGGTTTTGTTGTTGTTGTTGTTGTTAACTAGCCTCTAAAATGGTGATAATGGCGTAATTCATACCGCACAGCCATTACCGGCCTGCTTCATATGTTTGTCTGATAGTAGCAATAGTGCCTCCACCGTGTTTCGTGTTTGCCGGGCGCTCTTAGCCGCAAACCGGGCCGCCCTTAATTGGTTCCGAGGGCCAGTGCCCAGTGATTGACTTAAATTAGTTCCGTACGCACCGCACGAAACCGCGCAAGCGAAACACGTGACACGAACGTGGCTTGGCGTTCCCGCTTGGCATATCCGGGTTCTACTCCGGCGGGGGGGTGGAAAGGGGGGCAGTAAAAGGGAATTGGCAATGTGGCCCCTCTATCTCACAGCGAAAATGCAGTAACAAAACAGTAACACATCTTGCCCCAATTTGGACAAGCGTTACAGTTCCGAGAAGGAAGGGAACACGTGGAACGGCAGCTGCACAGTTTAGCAACCCTGCTTGATCATCAGGTTGGCAAAGCGGAAAACCTTCAGCCAGCTGAAACAACCGTAGAATCCTCTCTCCCGGATGGACTGCACGGTGGCGGATACGACCGCCTGCACACCGGCACCGCCACCGTCCGCCGACGTTGGCGAGTCCGCGGCCGTCTCAGCGCCTCCCTGTTGATGTTTCGGAGTGGCCGCATTGCTGTCGGTTGTTTTGTCCGCGGATATTTTTGGCGATGTCATGCTGATTGGCCGCTCTGCCTTTAAGTGTCCTTTGGGGTTTTTTTTTTGTTGTTGCCGTGTACGCTTATGTAAGCTGGAACGTCTTCTGGCAGGCACGAATCGACCGCACGCAAGGACACCACTGGCAGTTGTCCCGGTTTCCTGTTGGGAGCGGGCGAAGAGAAACGAAACAGGGGAATATTAATCAATATTTTTATCCTTTTTTATCCTGTTTTGGGTTGAGGTTGTAGTTCAAGGACGTGAATAGCACATCGAATCGGATATTGTTGCGTAAAGAATAGCGTTTACTGGAAGTACACTCTTACACTGTAGACAACTAGGGGTTCGATACACCGTCACCGTCCGGAAGTTACTGGCAAACCATCAAAACGTACCTGCGATGCTCAACAAAAAGTTCCCCAAAAGGGCAATGTTGTGTTTTGTTGTTGAATGGTGCTAATCTGCCACTTCCACCACACTTATGTAACCGAACGCGAATGCCGCTCTGCGACGGGGCTGCACTTGTCGCCTTAGATAAGACTCGACAATTGGTTCCTTTGCTGGTAGAAAATAGTTTCCTTCCTCTCTTCCCGACGGCCAACACTTTGAGATGGAAACTAGAGCTGTGCGTTCCTGTAATGCGGAAAAAGTCCCCCGAAAAACCGTAGCGATGATGTTTTTCTTGTTGAATCCGGTCGAAAACTGACGCGATAGACCAACGCAACCAAGCGCTCCAACAAACAGAGATCACCGAGCGTCGAGAGTCAAGAACAACACGGCGTTCAGCAATGAGGGGGGAAAACGTCCTCACTAGCAAACAAGACTATAGGGCCAAACAAGATACGCGAGTTGAGCGCGAGAGCGAGCGTGTTTGCCCTTTAGAACTGGGCCAGTTACGCGTGTCGAGTTCGTGCTCGCGAAAAGCGCACAAGAAAGTGAGAGAGGTCAAGGTTTTACTGGGTACTCGGGCTGTCCACCATTAACATTCGTCCGATTGCGTTAGTCGCTCGTGTGCTTTGGTACAACAAAATCCAAACAACCACCACACCCCCCGTTCGACAACGGGAGGATAATCGGGCAAAACAAACCCACTCCGTGTTGCTCCGAGGTGCATTACCGCGGAATTAATGCCATGTGCGCGCTTGCGTACCACGTGCTGACCCATCATCGCGGGTAACGACGAATTTACGAAGTTACCGGAGATGATGATGTAAGAGCGGGGATCTCTCATTGCAAACAAGTGTTCTATAAATAATTGACAAAATTCCAGCTGATTCCAGCAAAAATACAATCCCTAAAATCCCTCAAGCTACATAACGACGCGCTGATGTATGAAACGTTCCCAGACACCGCGTGCTAATTGATAATGGCTAAATATACGTTTATTCAATTGCAGTATAACTTGCTGCCATGTTACAGCGTTAGCTCAATTAAGGCCAATCGAAGAGATTGCCAAAAAAGGGAAAACACAGACTTCTAACTGCCACACGGTCCCTAAACGGCTAAAATATCGTTTTGTGTTTGTGTAATAATTTAACGCGCTGTCGCGTAATACGCTTGACCCACGAAATGAGTTCAAAATTTAAACGGACCTTAGTAAGCTATTCTTTTCTAAAGAAACGCATACGCCTTAATCACAAGAGGGGAAAGCTTCAGACTAGCCAGGAATAGATGTGTATAAGTAGATTGCTTTCCCCGTTTTTAACCTTCCGCAATTTCCGTCTTTAGCTTTTCAATTTTAAGCGGTAGCAGCGTTATTATCTCCTTGCATACGCCCAGCTCTTGGCCGAACAGTGCTCGCATCTGCTCGTCCCGGCAGCACTCGACGAAGCGGTTGTAGTAGAACAGACTGTTTTCCGTGTTTTTCAGCTTTAGCCGCTTGTCCGGTGTGATTGTACGGTAGTACAGCCGGCCGATATGGAACATCGCGTACAGTATCGGTTGAATTTCATCTTCGCCAACGCTTTCCGGCAGCTCCAGCATTTCCAGATCGATTTTGTATGATTCAATGAACTTTTTAAAGTTTCTAATGCTCCGCTCGCAGAGATGGTTAATTTTGTTCAGTGCGTGCGGTGTGGGCCGATCTTTCGACTGCATTTCATCCAGCTGGCCCAACTTCACGTTCAGCATGTTGGAGTAGGTCAGTCCCAGTTCGTACCATGCTTCCCTAGAAAGTAAAAGATGCGAGCGTTAGCTGATTCCTTTTGTCCGTCCCACAGTGCGACATACATACCGGCAAATCGTTTGGTAGTAGGTTGCGTTCAATATCTCCACAATCTCCTCAAGCTGATCCGCACCGCGTTTGTAAAGCTTGCACTGGTTGCTGTCGTCTTCCTCGAAGAACGCCAAATGTTTGTACAGTGAGGCAACGTCCTGCAAGATTTTCGCGTACTGTGACGCTTCCGTTTCCTTCGTGTAGTATTCTTTCGCTTTGTTTAACCACGAAAGCGAGTTCAGCATTACGAGCTTCGCATCGTCAAACGTCAGGCAGAACTCATCCGTCACCTGGCCCTCGTACGCGGCTAGATCGAGCCCACGAAAACGGTTCACTTTGCGTACCGGTGTCAACAGTGGCTTGGCCGTGCCATCTTCATTCGGTTCATCGTCCGCGCTTAGACGCTCCTTCGAGGTGGTAAGAATGTGTAGTCCGTACTTTGCCCAGCAGCGTCCAACGTCCGCCATGCGGTACCTAAGCGTTTCTTCCTTTTCAGCCCGTTCCGTTGCATTCGTTATCTTTTCGACCACTTCCGTTTCGTAGCGATTCAACATGAACGTGCTGGCGGCGAGCAGATGCCTTGCTTGGGAGAGATGATTTTGCGGGAAATAAAACTGGGACAGTGTGACCGCATTCAGGGCCCAATCGACGTGCTCGTACTCGTTGTACTCGAGCTGGCGCTGCAGTGTCATGTGGCAGTACTGTGCCGAGTCTGCCAAGTTGTCCAGAAATCCAAACACTTGCGCCAAGTAGTACAGCGTCAACGTGTGGTTCGATTCTAGCAGCTTCAAGCCTTTTCCTTTCTCTACCTCCTCTTTGGTACCGAACAGATCGGCCATCGTGAGCGGCTCACGGTCCAGCTCTTTCGTCTCAAAATAGATATCCTTAGCCTGCTCCAGATACTGTTTCGATTCGGCAAAATTTGACTGATTGCATGCCATTATGCCGAGTTGGTTCAGTATCTCAATGCGCACATTTATGGCCGGTTCCTTTTCGCAGTCGGCCTCAATCAATTCGAGAGCCTCCTTCAGCAGCTCCTCACCGCGTGGTTCCTCAACAAAGATAGTAATCTTGGCGATATCCTTCAGGATGTTACCATGAATGCACCGCACGGTTGTGGCCACATCGCTTTGCGTGTCGAGCGCCTCGGAGAGGGTCCTCACTTTTCGCAACGCACTGTTTAGGATGTCGCGGGCGATATAATGCGAACGGAACGGTTCCGTTGGGGGATCATTTTTACTTTCCTCGTCGATGTAACGATGCGCCTTTTCATACTCTTCCCTGATGTCGGATAGATTTTCTTTGGTAACTTTCATCGCCCTGAAATGGGTTGATTGTGTACGAGGGAGAAAATTTGTCGGTTTTGCAGCGAAAAGAAACAAACATTGATTTTGTTGGGGCCGTTTTGGCTGACAGCTCCGGTGCACAGTGGCACAGCCGGTTAACGGCTCTGGACTTTGTTTAGCTGTGCTAAAATTTAGAAGCGGTCTTTTGAGAAATATTTGTTGGCCTTCATGCATTGGAATTGAAGAATACCGTGTAGTATTTAATAAGAGTTTTATACGCCCAAAACTTCCATCGAAAACTCTCCTCATTGTTTGGCACGTCATTTCATCCGCAGCTACGTGTAAATACCGCTTGATAGCAGAAAGCTTTTCAGCTGTCAAAAGCAGTGGCCTACCGGCCGTTTCCGTTGTGCGCCGAATCATTTGTGCGCTGTCAAATCTTCCCTCGTGCCATTTCGCTTTTGTTCTTTTTCGAAATCCTGTGGCGATTGCACGCGTTTGCCCCTTCGCTTGGGTGGAAAATTTTCCTTGCCTAGCCGCGCATTTTTCGTAAGTATCTGTGAATTTGGGCGTATTTTTAGAATTTCTACTCAGCGCAAACCAAAGAAAGCAAGAAGGACAATTGTTTTGATGCGGTCTAGTGAGTTTTATTGTGGGTTGTGCTGAGCTGCGGCCGAATCCAAAGCAATCATTAGTACTCGAGCCACGGTGGTTAGCGTTTTCAAGCACTACAGAGGTACGGCTGGTTTAATGAATCAGGATACGGGTAGAGCAATATCGGGGCCACAGTTTCGCGCCGTGGCAAATTTCGATACCGAGTGCAGTGATCGCAAATGCGAATCCAATCATTTTCACCCAGCAGTGACCTAGTTCTGGGTGCAGGTGGTTTTTCGCAGCGTTTGCTACGATTGAGTGATTTTTTTTCGCCAACTTACGTAATGCGCGCCATGCGAGGGGGTTTTCTCAGAAATCCCTGTGTCAATGTGATGTGATCTTGGTCGACTGTTGGCAAGCACGAGCACGAGATAACGGAAAGTCCTTGAAACTACTTGTCGCTATGGAGACAAGGTTTTTGGGTTGGAAAACGAGAATACAGAATCACAATTACATCACACGTGAAAGGTCATTACGTCACGTTGATTAAAAGAACCACAATGCGCGTGGAGCAAAGGGGGGTGGGTGACCTTGGTTTCGCGGTCTCGGTCTCGGGAAGGAATTAACACTTCGGCATCTCGGAAGTGATATTGATAACGAACTCGCTAACCCCTTCGATAATCACCTGATTATCGTCGTGGTGAAATGTTGTCCTACTCAGTTGCATAATGTGTTGCAATGTTCACGTGATTCGATTGCAATTTAGTTATTGTGTTTTGTTTGTCGCGTTTCTCTCCCACAGTTAAACCTTTTTGATCAACAATGGGTGTCCCAGCTGGTGATGTTGAGAAGGGCAAGAAGCTGTTCGTTCAGCGATGCGCTCAGTGCCACACCGTGGAGGCTGGCGGTAAGCACAAGGTAGGCCCGAACCTGCACGGACTGTTCGGTCGCAAGACCGGCCAGGCTGCCGGGTTCAGCTACACCGATGCCAACAAGGCCAAGGGAATCACCTGGAACGAGGACACGCTGTTCGAGTATCTGGAAAACCCGAAGAAGTACATCCCCGGCACGAAGATGGTGTTCGCTGGTCTGAAGAAGCCACAGGAGCGTGGCGATCTGATCGCCTACCTGAAGTCTGCTACCAAGTAAAGTGGCTCCACATTGGGTGTACTGTACGACGGGTATCGGTGTCCTAGATTCAGCCAAAACACTGCTACGAATAGAAAAACACACAGACAGACACACAAACTTTACAGCGAATGGCTGTAAAAAGCGCATGATTGATTATTTGGCCATCAGAACCGCGAACGCAAAATAGACAGAGAGATAGAGTAATAACATGGTCGAGGCGTCACAGCAGCATCCTTCGGCGAGAAGGTTCCCCACTCCCCCCACGATTAGGACAAATGTCTATGTAAATCTATTTAATTTAATTTATGCTAGAATTAAAATAGTCTGACAAATTCGTTTTAATCGATCGCCGGGAAACTATGTATCGAGACACAGCGATTGTGCTATAGGTTGGACGCGCTTCGGTCGAATATTTCAGAGATCGTTCAGTTCAGTTGGGAATCGGTGCGTTGGTTGGTGCGGTTCATTTAACGTGGATCCGTTTAAGTTCAATTCAGAAATCGAACGTGTAGTATTATCACTATCAAAGAGGAATGTCTTTAACCCAACGGCTAAGGTGGTGTGACGCTGAATAAAAAAACACGGAAACCAAGATAAAGGTTCTAGGGGTTTGAATGTGGAAAGAAAGCGGTGGATGGAGTGATGTAAATAGAAATTTGCAATAGGTCAGTAGGACGGAAAGATTTTAACCTTGTTTCTTTGAAAATAGAAGGACAAATATCGTGCACGGATAATCGAGTACCGTGGACCATTTTTCTCATTCACTACCCTGTGCCGGAATTTGCACTTGATTTACGTTATAGCCCGGAAGGGATATTTTGCCAATATTTTAATGGTTGAATTAGAACATATCGAGTGCTGGTGGAAAAAATATTGTTTTACTATTTTATTGGACCGTTATTTCAAGAACTTGTTCGATCTTATACTATAAACTTGATTTAAATAAGTTGACACACTATGCACACAGGGTAACGATCGTTTCGATTTTTTCTTCTACGATATTTTTTTTATTTAAAATTTGATATTAAGCTTAATTGCGCTGCCCAATACCTCCTCAGCTGTTCGAACAAATTTTGCATACTTTTTTGAGATTAGCTCTAAAACACCGGTACTTTAATAAATTTACTTGACGGATCAGAATTGTTTTTATTTTTAATCAATTTGCACCAGTTGTCACGCAAGCGGACCCGTGGCTATCCCGCTGTGTGCCAGTGAGAGTGCAGAAGCAGCGGAAAATCGATTTTTATCCTTAATCTAAACGGCAGAAAAACGATTTGCGTAAGAAAAGCAGCAGCTAGCAGAGAGTACCACCGTTGGAAAACAACACCCAGAAAGCAAACAAACCACCTTTGGTACGGGTTTTTCACGGGCGAGGTGCATCTGGGTTTTCAATAGAGCGGTAAGAGCGAGTGGATAGTTCGTCATCATAGATTCGTACACCACGAAAAGCGTCATCATCGTCACCAGTGCACCACCACCACACACCAACCAGCAGTAGCAGCCACGGCAAACGGCAAAAGTAGGCGGCGAATTTGTCCGTTTTCGTTCGTCGGTCATCGGCTCATCGATTCATTGGTGATGAAGAAAATGTAGAAAGAGAAAATTTACTGGGCGTCAATCGCGCGAGTGATAGTAATTATGGTGTGGTGTAACGGGCGTTGTTGACGGGCGGAACATAATTTGCATTCGCGAAGTGAAACTCCCAGTTGGGAGTTGTATGCCTTTTGGTCGATGGTCCCTCGGGTGCCACTGTTATCTTGCATGGTTGTCCGTGGATTGGTCGCCTGATTGAAACATTTTTCCACTTTTACTTTCGTCGCACCGCAAACTGAGAGGATCGTAAGCTTAAGAAAAGTGCGTGAAGAAAGGCGGACGGTGTGCGTTAATTGAGCGGAGCAGAGGGTGTGTAGTGTGGAAAAAGACAGAGCGGTGAACGCATGTATGAGGAAGAAAGGCACCGTAAAGGCACCAGCTTCAATGGCGGTGTCCGTGGCAACGTTCTTTCCTACGCACATCCGACCGCTTTCGTTCTGTGGAGAGTCTGCACCAGAGTGTGTTATTGTTATCAGATAATTGAATTAAATTCTTCTCCGGGCGGCTCTGCTGGAAGTTTGCTTGTTAACTACAGCGCTTGCTGTGGAATTAACGAGAGTGAGAGAACGAGGCGCGGACCCCGAGAGTAGAATACGTAAGACGTGATTGATATGATGGTGTAGCGGCGCGCATACACACTTTGGAACGACGATAACTAACCGCAGGATGGTTGTACAGTGATGTGGAAAACAGCCACCAGCCAGTGTGTAGTGGCTGATAAATCATAATTTCTGTTAATGCTCTGTTGCACTTTTTTTTGTTATTAACCGTATGCATTATTTTCTTGCTTTCTATTAGGAGGAGGCTGTGTGTTGCTAAGCAATCACCTATGCATTCGTTGGTGGCTGGCTGGTCGAACCGCTTTACATAAAACAAAGCCTCCTAGTGTAAGGGCCTCCAATCGCATCTCGGTTCATAAGTGACGACACATACAGCACAGCATTCGCCGACGTGGTCGTTTCCGGTCGCATAGCAAAGACAAGAGTGATTGTGTGGTTCGAAAAGCGGGTGGTATTTCAGTGCGGCAAACGATACCTACTTGAAAGGGCGAACCGTGTGTGTGTGTGAGAGTGGTGAGGAACAGTGCTATTTGCATCATCTGCATCCAAGATGGCACCGGTACGTGGGGATGGTATGCGCGGACTGGCGGTGTTTATATCGGACATCAGAAACTGTAAGTAGAGTTGTGCTGTAGCTGTTCCATCAAACTTGGTCACTATTGGTTTTGCATTTGCAGGCAAAAGCAAAGAGGCGGAAATCAAGCGCATTAACAAGGAGCTGGCCAACATTAGGAGCAAATTCAAAGGGGACAAAACGCTGGACGGTTATCAGAAGAAGAAGTACGTCTGTAAGCTGCTGTTTATCTTTCTGCTTGGCCATGACATCGATTTCGGTCACATGGAGGCGGTTAATCTGCTTTCCTCCAACAAATACTCGGAGAAACAAATCGTGAGTAGAGAGAGAGATAGAGAGAGAACACCGAAAATATTTGGTTGGGTGTTAATTGTTGTACTTTCTTTGCCTTCAGGGTTATCTGTTCATTTCGGTGCTGGTGAACACGAACAGCGATCTGATTAAGCTCATCATCCAAAGCATCAAGAATGATCTGCAGTCGCGGAACCCGATCCACGTGAATCTGGCATTGCAGTGCATTGCGAATATCGGTAGCCGGGATATGGCGGAAGCGTTCTCGAACGAGATCCCGAAGCTGCTCGTTTCGGGCGATACGATGGATGTGGTGAAGCAATCGGCTGCCCTGTGTCTGTTGCGTTTGTTCCGCACCTGTCCGGATATCATCCCGGGTGGTGAATGGACCAGCCGCATCATTCATCTGCTGAACGATCAACATATGGGTGTGGTAACGGCGGCGACCAGCTTGATAGATGCGCTGGTAAAGAAAAACCCGGAGGAGTATAAGGGATGCGTCAGCTTGGCCGTATCGCGCCTTTCACGTATCGTGACCGCGTCCTACACAGATCTGCAGGACTACACGTACTACTTTGTGCCGGCTCCGTGGCTGTCGGTGAAGCTGTTGCGCTTGCTGCAGAACTATAACCCACCGACGGAGGATCCGGGTGTGCGTGGCCGGTTGAACGAGTGCTTGGAGACGATCCTGAACAAGGCGCAGGAACCACCGAAAAGCAAGAAGGTGCAGCACTCGAACGCGAAGAATGCGGTCCTGTTTGAGGCGATCAATCTGATCATTCACAATGACAGCGAGCCAAGTTTGCTGGTGCGCGCCTGCAACCAGCTCGGCCAGTTCCTGAGCAACCGTGAAACGAACCTACGCTATCTGGCGCTGGAATCGATGTGCCATCTGGCGACGTCCGAATTTTCGCACGAAGCCGTCAAGAAGCACCAGGAGGTGGTGATTCTGTCGATGAAGATGGAGAAGGATGTGTCGGTGCGCCAGCAGGCGGTCGATCTACTGTACGCGATGTGCGATCGCTCGAACGCGGAAGAGATCGTGCAGGAGATGCTGAACTATCTGGAGACGGCGGATTATTCGATCCGCGAGGAGATGGTACTGAAGGTGGCTATACTGGCGGAAAAGTATGCTACGGACTACACTTGGTACGTGGACGTGATCCTGAACCTGATCCGAATTGCGGGCGATTACGTGTCGGAGGAGGTCTGGTACCGTGTGATCCAGATCGTGATTAACCGCGAGGAGGTACAGGGTTACGCGGCAAAGACCGTGTTCGAAGCACTGCAGGCACCGGCCTGTCACGAGAATATGGTCAAGGTGGGAGGCTACATTTTGGGCGAGTTTGGAAATTTGATCGCGGGCGATTCACGCTCGGCACCGATGGTACAGTTTAAGCTGCTGCACTCGAAATATCATCTGTGCTCGTCGATGACGCGCGCTCTGCTGCTGTCGACGTACATTAAGTTCATCAATCTGTTTCCGGAGATTCGCGGCACCATACAGGACGTGTTTCGGCAGCACAGCAATCTGCGTTCGGCCGATGCCGAATTACAGCAGCGTGCCAGTGAGTACTTGCAGCTGAGTATTGTCGCTTCCACCGACGTGTTGGCGACCGTGCTGGAGGAGATGCCATCGTTCCCGGAGCGCGAAAGCTCCATACTGGCGGTGTTGAAGAAGAAAAAACCGGGTCGTGTGCCGGAGAATGCGGAAATCCGTGACAACAAGAGCCCGGTACCGAACAGTCATAATGCTCACAACAATGCTCAAACTAATCACACTTCCAGGTACGTGCGCCGGTTTTTGTGTTAAAGCAGATAATAAAATATTTCCCTTTTACAGTGCGAACAACGCAAATGCTAGTTCAGATTTGCTCGGACTAAGCACACCACCGGCCAGCCAGTCTGGCACACTGATCGATGTGCTGGGTGACATCTACAGCACAACCAACGGCAACAGCAGTGTGGTTAATAATTCCAAAAAGTAAGTCCTGCGTCGGTTGCCGATCGTTGTAAACGCAAACGTATTCATTACTATTGCTACTTTTAGATTCGTTTTCAAAAACAATGGTGTCCTGTTCGAAAACGATCTGCTACAGATCGGTGTAAAGAGTGAGTTCCGTCAGAATCTGGGCCGGTTGGGTCTGTACTATGGTAACAAAACGCAGACGGCACTGCAAAACTTCGTACCCACGCTGCAGTGGTCGGCTGAGGATGCGCTTAAGCTGAACGTACAGATAAAGGCCGTGGAGCCGACGCTTGAAGCGGGCGCCCAGATTCAACAGCTGCTTACGGCGGAATGTATCGATCACTATCTCGGTGCCCCGTCGATCCTTATTTCGTTCCGAGTGAGTGGCGGCGCGCAGCAAAAGATTACGGTTAATCTTCCACTTACGATCAACAAATTCTTCGAACCGACGGAGATGAATGCGGAATCGTTCTTTGCCCGGTGGAGAAATCTTGGCGGGTATGTTCGTGGGAAGAATGTAATCGAAAAGAGTGCTTTCACACAATTATTTATCCCACTTCCTGGTATTGCAGCGAGCAACAAAGAGCGCAACGTGTATTTAAGGCAATGCAACCGCTCGATTTGCCGGGTGCGCGCAATAAACTGACCGGATTCGGAATGCAGCTGCTCGACAGCATTGATCCAAACCCGGACAATATGGTTTGTGCCGGCATCATCCACACGCAGGCCCATAAAGTGGGATGTTTGCTTCGTTTGGAACCGAACAAGCAGGCCCAGGTAAGTGTCGATAGCAATATCTTCTCCAATGCGCCATTGTGTATCATTGTTGGCTAACGCTTGTTCTGTTTTGCAGATGTTCCGTCTGACCATACGATCCAGCTTAGAAGCGGTGACGTCAGAAATATGCGATCTGTTGGTGGATCAGTTTTAAATGTAATTCCGCCCCCCCATTATCGCATAATCGCAAACCTATGGTAAGAGCATCAACATCGCACTGTCGAGATATGTTGCAGCTGTCGTGAAAGCCTTGCTGCCGTATCGTTGTGCGATACTACCGTTGCATAAATTAATCACAGAAGAATGAAATAGAGTACAGACTTGAGATATAATGGTGCCCAAGGCAAAGTTGCATCGATGTGTAAAAGTATATATACATATATATACATCTGATGATGGTGGTCAGTATGCGAGAGGAGAATAATGCCATAAGAGCACTAGTTGAATCTGGTTTGGCAGTTGGTGGTTGACAACACCATGACAAGATCCAATGAGCGTTAACTCTACCTGTCCAAGGTTTTGCTGAGATGTCCTGAGCGAGATGTGTTGCGCAACGAATAAGTTATCTTGTTCATTATATGTTTAATCGTACTGGGTGTAACACGATCTGTGTGGTACATAGCAACGTTATATGTACGACTCAAGGCAGATACGCTCTATCTCTAGCGGACTGGAGTAATTCGAAAGCCAAAGCTTCCGTGCAAGTAAGATAATAGGGAAATTGACATTAAAATTGCATGTTAGGTGGATCAATGGTTGTAAAGGTAATCGACATCACGGATATGATCAATCGTCTCTTTACTGCCGTATTGGTGACCCAATCCTTCCCCATCAAAAACGTATCATTCGACCATTAGAATGGCGGTTAGACAACGAGACAGAGCGGAAAGCGAAATTAAACTATTAAATCAAACTATATAATTATCTATTTGAACTTAAACTGAAAACAGCAAAAGTGTTGTTTGCAAAGCTGGAACAGATTTGCTTTCGCTGGATTTCCAGTGCTCCCACTGACTTCTGGTGTTCGTATTCGAGACGATGACAAAAGGAGACATAAGAAGTAATCTCAAAGGATAAAGGGCGAATAAATGACAAACGCTAGTTTATGAATCGTTCCACGGACGGATATGTGTGCCCACGGGGGTTTAGAAGGAACGCACCATCTTTCAACAATATTTGCGAAACCGCTAGTAAGACGTCTACATCGAAATTGTGTGAGAAGGACCAGATCGCGAAAATAGTATCAATCAGATGTAGTGGAAACGAAAACAAAACAAGCACGACACTGACACGAGTTAAATCAATGTAGATAAATCTTCCTGAGAAAATGGGCGAACGCTTGCATGTGTTTGATGTAATTTACGTGAAGCATCATTAGCCAGCATATACTACGAAAGCTAAACTATTAGTGTGCAAGGAAGGAAAAATTGCGATGGTGAGCACTATTGCCAGTAGTGAGTGAACCGTTTTATTTTGTTCATAATATTCTTATCTCAACATTTTCCAGTATCATTCCCTGTTTCGTAAACACGCGAATGCCGGAATGGAACAGGGGATGCTATAATTTACATAACAATAGATTGCCGTTGGGATGAAACAAAGAGACAGAGAGACGAAAAGAGAAGCCACTAAAAGGCGCATCATGGCACTGTTAGGCTGCACAAAAGAAGAAACTCGGTACTTTTTTCCGTTTCCGCGATCCGTTTGTGTTACTGTAGGATTTGCTTTCGGCGATGAGCATCTTTCAGGCAGAACGTCTCTATACAAAGTGTATGTATGGTTTGCAAATTTTCTTATTGTTTGTTCGCGTATACGATTTCCCCCGGCCAGAGCCGGGGGAAGAAGTATAAATGGCCGTGCAATAGAGAAGGATCGTTTACGTTGTGAACGTGACCGATTAATGTGTTTGTGACGCGAAATGAAATGAAAAATGGTAAGGAAATTATGTTTTTATCGTTGCAAATATACATATAATGCACTAAGCAAAGCTGTACATTGTAGAAAGTTGTATTTAAAAAAAAACACAAAACAAAACAAAACAAGTAAAGCACAGTTAAAATAAGCTGCTGCTGCACACTATTACGCTGAAGGTGGGACATATGTTGGCGACGAAAGGTAGAAAGGGAACTTAGTAATCTAAATTATAGCGGAAAAGAATCATACACTCTTCGTTCATCCTCATGCTTCGATGCACATACCACTTCTTCAAACTTCAAACGCTGTAAGAGAATGACGACAAATGGATTTTCATTCATTCGCGAATTGAACGCGCCAGTAACTCTTCATTCGTAACCGTTTTCATCTTTTCCTTTTCCTAGTAGCAGATCGCCTAGTCTACCGAACAAGATAATATATTTAGCTTAATATACGCAGGCATATTATTGGCTGGAGGACATTCCAAAAAGAAAGGAAGGCAAAGGAGTAAAACAGAAGAAATACATAAAAAAAAAACATAAGCAATCGACCATTTAAAGAAAAATAAACCCCGCTGTTCAGGAAAAGGTGTGTGGAGCTTAATATGAATAGTAAAAAACAAACAAAAACATTGTTATTTGATGAAAAGGAAAGCGGATACTAAATAATCGTAAGCTCCTCTTTATCTCCGCACTGAGAAACGTCTCGTGACGTGATGCGAAGGACCAGTAAGACATCTCTCGCCCCGACGACCCGGCATGGGCGTCGTGATCAAACGGATCGTAAGCTGATCAATTTGAGGACCGTTTCGCACTGTTGCGATCCTGTCAGTAAAAACAACATGCATAACGCTAGACTAGCATTAACGAGTTATAGGAATCTGTCGGTGACAAACAGCAGGAAAGGGATGATAATCGTATAAATACTATACCAAGATACCGGTGGGAAGCGATACAAACAAACAAAATCCATTAACTGCTGCAGATGTGCAGAGGAAGCTAGGAGAGGGTGGATGGATGAAAGAAAAAAATAATATATTGAAAATATACACATGTTATTGAATCTGAACCGTGTAGATGATGATGTTCTGTGCTGATAGTGTGCAACTAGTTTAGGGTACATACCTTTGAACAAATCCTCAACAACACCGGAAAGGAAAAAAACCCCGTGGAATCAGAATTAAAATCCACGCAACGGAACAATTTTAATGATCTTAAAGTCAGGACATGGAAGTTGAAATGTCTAGAAGTAACTGAGCTATTTTTGCTCAAGTCCATGGACCCGCGACTTCTAGAGTACCTCCATCTTTTGCTTTTTTGTACGCCTTTTTTTTATCTCAGGAGATCTTGACCTGTTGCAGAAGTTCTTTAAATCGTGCAAGGCCTGTTGGATGTCGGATGCAGGACGTGTATAACTAAAGAAGAATAACGAGCAGTTCTTTTATCATAATTAATTGGAATTTCTGTTTCTGGAACTGAACAAAAAACACGAAAATATGCCAGTAGTTTTCCACACTTATATATCGGGATAAGAAAGCTGAAGCTTAACGTTAATGTTCATTGCCGACAGTTGCGATACGAGGAATTTGAAGATGTACGGAATTTCCACATGTCCAATCTCCTTATCGTCCTCGCACAGCCTACACGAGGCCGGTGTATGCTGCAGCTCGTTCGAATTCACCGCCAGCCGCTTGGTAACACTGTCCATCGGCCCAAGCATTGTACCACAGCGTCGGCAAACGAGCGTCACCACCTTGTCCGATCCGTGCATCAGACGATCCTGCAGCAGGAAGGACGCTCCGTGTGAAATGAGTCCATCACGCTCCATCTCACCGAACCGCACACCGCCGCCCTTCGAACGTCCCTTGTTCGGTTGGTGCGTCACCTGATCGATCGGTCCGGTCGAGCGTACCTGCCACTTGTCGCTAACCATGTGGCGTAACCGCTGGTAGTGCACCACACCGAAGAAGATATCGACCTTCATTTCACGCCCATCCACACCGCTGTACATTCGCTCCGTGCCGTAGTAATCGTACCCGGATTGTTCCAGCAACCGACCGAAGTAATCGATCGCGGTGTTGTCCTCATCGTACCGGAACGGTGTCGCATCGTGCACCAGCCCATGACAGGCACCCGTCTTACCGGCCATCGTTTCGATCATCATCGCAATGGTCATACGCGACGGGAACCCGTGCGGGTTGAAAATGATGTCCGGTATCATGCCCGACTCGGTAAACGGTAGATCGATCGCGGGCCACTGCTGCGAACAGATGCCCTTCTGTCCCGCTCGGGAAGCGAACTTATCGCCAACGTTCGGATTTCGCGGCACACGGTAGGTGAGTATTAGCTGCTTCCCTACGACCGCCATGCTTCCTCGGCCCACGCCACGTCCACTGTCCTGTAGTGGGCAGCCCAGCTTCACATTGTCCACGATACCATCTTCGGAGCTCTTGTAGCGCATCACATGATACCTATGATCGTTGTAGTCGAAGTAGCAGTAAAGTGGCGTGTTTTTCGTCAGTTGTGCACCTTTGAACGGTAGCCCATCGTTATCGAGGTGCACATTGAGCGTCATATCTTTGGGATCGCGAGCAAAGAAATTTTCGCCCGTTAGCTCAACGTACTCGGTTTTGTAAATGTTGCCCGCAGCGAAACCACGCTCGTACGCCGATTTGTTGATGATCATCGCATCTTCCATGTCGTACCCGGTGTACGAAATCACGGCCACGATCGCGTTCGTCCCCATGGCGTAGTTGTCCAGGTTGATGTTATCGTAATGCGCTGGCCGGAAAAGTGGCGTCGCCGGTGTTTGCAAACGGTACATCTTCGCAATGCACTGCTTGTCCCAGTTGTGGCACGGTGTTCCCATCGTTTGCTTGCCCATCTGGCACTGGTACATGTTGCGCGGCGATTGATTGCAGTCCGGCATTGGAATCAGCTGTGCCAAGTTGCTCAGGAAGGACGTTTTGGACAGCTCCATGTGGGTGGTAAGGTTTGGGTACGCTTCGTCCGGCGTGACACAGACATCCATGTACACCTGCTCGAACGAACCGATCAGTTCCGTCTTGTTGCAGAGCAAATTCTTCACCGGGCGCATCATACGGGCGGGACCAACGAACAGGAACAATCCCGGACATTGACCACCTTCACGTTCCGGGACAAACGCAATTTCCGTCTGGTCAGGAATAATTTCACCATCAATTTTAAGCAAGCGCAACTTTTGTACCACCTGTCTGGCGATGGCACGTGGCAACATACCCAACATCTTTCCCTCCAGTAACACCACGTAGCACTGGTCGTGCGGTACGGTTCCCACACCTTTGGGTGCCTCGATCGGTTGCATCCCGAGCGACACTAGCGTACTAGCAATGTTGTCCACCTTGTCCGGATTTTGCGTAACCGATACGGTACAGTCCGAGGTCAGATGGTTGAGCAATCCGCACGGTTCCCCGTCCGGTGTGTGCACGGGACAGATGAAACCCCACGCATCCGGCAGCAGCTGACGTGTCTCGGTGGTTCGCATCGTCAGGAAGTACGAACCACGATGCACGGCCCGGAAATGGGACATGTAGCGCATGCGGTTAATGTTTTCCGCTATGATCACCAACCCACTGTTTTGCATCAGACCGATTTCGGAGGCTTTCGCCAAATTGCCCGTGGCAAGAAACATCGTGAGCGGATGTTGAAAACTGGCGACGTTCTTCAGCGCCAACATGACTTCGTTCGAGGATACATTCGGTGAGCACGATTCCGGACATAGCTTGCCCAGGTTCAAGCGCACGTAACCCATCGTCGATAGGCACAGCTCGCGGAGAAACTTCTGATACATGTGGCCACCGAGCATTATCTCCTGCATCATCGCACTGTCGAGCGTTTCTGCTGCGTAGCGACCCTGCACGACTGCGAACAGCTTCTGTACCATGTACACGAGGAGATTAAATTTGTCCGCGTTACTGTCGAGATGAATCAGCACACAGTTGTCCAGAATGTAGCTGCCGGCTTGCTCGTTTGTGTACCACTTGGGCATATTGGTTAGGTTCAGAACATATCTCAGCAAGGTGCCCATGGATGCACGACAATCCTGCGTGCTGTGCATGTTAACGTCGTGTAGCTCCCGCAGCATGTTCATGATGCACCTGTAAAGAATGGACGGGCAGGCGGTTTAGTACGGTTGGACGGTGTAACACGAAGCCTTATCGGTCTGTACCGTTTGTAGTATTGATCATTTTCAAAGCCAACAATTAGCTTCCGATAAATTTCATTATCCGACAGGTTGACGAGCGCTTTCAGCAGCATCATGACCGGTATGTACGATAGCGCTTTCCGTATGTTGATCATCATCTTCGCGGTACCATTCGTAAGAAAGTGGAGCACATTGTTCTGTAAAACATGCACATAGAAAAGCAAAGCGTTATCTTCGTTCCACGGGACATTATTGCCCAACCTACCGTTGAATGTTGATCGTTGCGAACGCAACGGACTAATACACCGGTGCTGCTAAAATCTTTGCCCCGATCGCGCCACGTATTTCGGTTGACCACGATCGGATAGTTTCTTCGCGTCATCACCAACATACGTATCAGCTTCTCGTTACCGCGCACTATAAAATAGCCGCCCCATTCGTCCTCGTGTTCACCCCGTGCGACCAGTTCCTCCGGCGACAGGCCGTCGAGATTGCAGGCCTTCGATTGGAGCATGATCGGTATGCGGCCCATCTCGCGTGTTAACGGTGGCTGTGGCATACTGTTCAACTCCCATGCGAGCGTTATCGTACACATGCCGGCGTACGTGTCCGCCTTCTGGCGACATTCGCTCGGGAATACGCGCCGTTCCGCCACATCCACCATCATCATCGGTACGGTTGGTTGCGCGATATTGATATCGGTAATCCGTAGTGTGATGCGATTTTGGTTCGCAAGCTCGAAAACGACCGGTTCCAACCGATGCAGCACATCTTCGATTCCTTCGTTCAGCATATAGTTGAACGAATCGATATGGGGACGACCCAAGTTCGCCAGGATCTAGCCAAACGAATGCGTAGAGAAATCACTAGCTGTTGTCACATGTTATCCGGCACGAGCACACTTACCTCATTTTGTTTTGTAGGTATTTCTTTAAATTCTGGCCTTAAATTCGTTAGCTCTGGTAATAGCTTCATTTTTGTAGATAATTTCCGAACTACAAGCGGAATTCCACACACCCGTACCGGCTACACGTGTTGTTTGTTATGATGGGTGACAGTTCGGCAAACGAGCTGGAACGGCGGTGTCGGGTCTATATCGTAGAGTTGAGTTCTTCGTTTGTTTTGTTGATTATCACTCGGTCTTGTTCTAATTTTGCGTATTCTCTCTCCCTCGCTCTAGCGGGACAACACAATACAGGGTGGAAAGAAACTATGGGATTCGGAGTAGGTCATAATATGTGTTAACTCCCAACACGTGGTTACATTTTTAAATTCAAATTCTGTTCCCTTCCACGTGTTTCAATAATTAAAAAACGTTCAATTACAAATTTTAAAAGTTTCACTACGAGGTGTTATTGTTTTTTCTAAAAATTTGGAACTGAATTGGGTTTAATATTAAAAAAAAAAAACACATTTTAATTTGTCCTTCGTCACAAATTTATTGTATTTTTCATACCGTCGCATGCTTTCCCTTCATAATAAACAATTATGAAGTAAATGTACATTTCATACGTTCATTTTTCATTGGCCCGATGCCTTTCACTTATACTTTCACAGTGCAATTATACTGACAACAGAGAATCGGCACAGAGAACCACCGGGAATGGATATCATAAATTGTGCGAAATAATGCTCGCTTTATGGCTGGCGGCGGCGGCATGCTTTCGAGCGCGTACCAATAATAATAAACGAAATTAATAAAATATTATTATTCCATGTAATGAGCAAGAATCGTCGTATTGCGTTACACCAGTGGCCTTGTTTGCGATCGTTTCGCTTTTTACCAACGTACACCCTTTGCTGGAATGAAATCAAAATTGCTCAAGGCTAATATTGAAATCATCGCACCGTTGTGCCCAAGTGTCGATGAAACAAAATCCTTTTCTCGGGCCATAGCCACTCGCCACATTATCGAAGGGAGAAAAGCAGGGAAAAGAAACCAACTTCTGCCACAAGCAAACGGAAGGAAAAATTACGATGGAAATTCCACCATACCAGGTACCTCATTTCCGTAGCGGAGAAATAATTGCTCGGAGGCGTTAAAAAGAAAATGATCACAATGATGATATCCAATCCCTCGAGCAGGCGGTAGGTAAATGGGAGATAAAAAAAACAACAACAACTCAAAATCACCGGAGGATCCGCGTGCGCATGAAATTATAAATTAACCTTTTTAGCTTTCTCGCGTCACATTTAACTGCTTTATTATGGAATTAAAATCATCCAACCACCGAGCGTGCTCCGGTGCGGCCGGTTACTACAAATGGACGCTTTTTTGGGGGGGAGGGGTGCAAAAATGGTTCAGAAAGGCATGTTTACAGAACATGTCTTAGGAACGGAATGGTTAAATGGCTAAAAAAGCTGGGACCTGCAGAAAGAAACAACCCCCCACTAGACGCCGGTTGGAAAAGGGCGAAGAAATAAATTCCGCTAACGAACAACCCCACTTTCGAGCCATATTGACGACGTCGGTGGCAGTAGTGATGATGGGTGGAGGCTATTTTCTTTATGGAATCTCTCATTTCATTCAATCCCGAAGACAGCGACAATCGCTCGAGGGCGAAAACAAAACAACCGGGCCGTAAACGTAAAGCAAAAAAAAAGAAGCATATCAAAACTTGGCTATAATTAAGCGCAAAAATCGCGGCATTATTTTTCGAAACCGAGCCCGTCAGCCCATTCCTACCTTTAATTAGAATGTTTGCCATCATATCTTCCTTCTGCTTCAGGGTGCAAGAATCGCTGTGCGGCGTTCCACTTTGGATGTTGATGTGGGAGCTTTTTTTTTTGTTTTGGAGTGCTTACATTACCACCCCACTGTTTGCCTTGTTACTTGCTAATCAAATAAATCCATGCGCTGGATATGAGGCGTCGACACAATGGGGTCTGGTCTAGGCAAAAAACCGAATGCGAATGGCTTAAGATTTTCACCCTGATTCATGCCCCCCCTCCTTTAGGAAAGGGGGTTCCTCCGGTACGGTTGTTTTTCGCAAGGCGATCAAAAACGTGTGTTCTGTTCGCGATAATCTGGATGAGAGTATGTATGGTGGAGAAAGAAAAGAAAAGGGCGAAAAGAACACCCGCACCAAACATAAATCGATCCAATGCTGTTGTGCCGTTTGCCCTTGCCTCTGTTACACGCACAGGGTTTTACTGACCCCGGGAGAGGGGGCTAGTGCCAAGTAAGGCGATGGTGGGTGAACAACGGACTGGTACACAGTAATCCTATTAAACACTGATATCGATTCGTTATTTATGAAATTAATTATTATCATTTCCTTCCGAGCCGGCCATACGAAACCGTACATATGGAGGAGACCGTTTCTTTGGGCCGGTCGGACGCCCCCGTTGTAATAGGATCGTATCGTACCGTGTGTGTATGTACCCGTGCGGGATTTAGTGTCCAAGCTTGGTTGTGTGGTTGTGTGTTAACTGCTCATCAACTAAGGATGGGGTACAAGGACGCGTTCAACACTCAGTGTCTCTATTGTTTCTTTTTTTTGTTGTTGGCTTGTAGTTGTGTGAAGGACTGCTAAAGAACGGACTTGTATCATCCAACACCCAACCACCATCAATCGTTTGTTTGATTTTTGTTTTGTTTTCGGTTTGCCACAAACGAAGAGTCGCTGATATCCGTCCGGGGGGAAAAAAAGAATCTTGCGACGTGCTTAAGGATTTCACTTCAATTAGTCGATGAGCGTCGTTGGCTTCCTTATCAATTTTCTACCCCAAATTAAACATTTTTTCTAAGAAGCACTTTTTCCCCCTGAATAAGTTTTCTTTTTGGTTATTCTTTTCATACCAAGCCGTGGTTATACTAAGCAAGAAAAATAGTAATAACAGAGAGGGTCTTAAGTTATTGCAGATCGTGCGATAATTAACACAAAACAATGTTTCAATCTATAGCTCACGGATGCATCTTATGGCCGTAGACGTAAGAGGAGATCACTGCAACTGTGATGATATGGGTTCGAATCTTGATTGGATCATCATCATAGTATGCGTTGTTATGGGGTTTTTCCTCAAGAAATCCTTTTTTATTTTGTATGTTGACTAAATTCTTGACATGACTAAGTTCTATAAACGATAAGCAGAAGGTTTTGATGCTCTCCTATATCTTCTCCTTTTTTTAAATACAGCTACCATGCAAATGTACACTACACTCAAATAAATCACTCACAATTCCTCCGCGTTTGCATCGGAGAACATGTGCCTAACTATTGATCCGGTACTATGGATGGGAAATCCTACAAGTTCCCGATTTGAAAGACATCATCACCACGATCGTCCGGTGTCCGGTCCTCACAAAAGGACCCACCCCTTCGCGTGGTACACACCACCATCTTTTTTTTATGGCGTCTTTCTCATTATTTATTCATAATACGGATTGTAAGTGGTCGATAGTTGGAGTTGGGGTAGTGCAGTGTGGTCCCTTTCCTTCCCGGTTACCACTACCATTCGGACAGTTTGAGTGGCCTATCAATATCAAATTACTCCGTTCCTGCTTTCGTAGTAGACGGTCCGTAGAGGAACTAGCGATTTCTTTCGGCTCGATTAATGTCCTTACTTGCTGTCGTAACACTTAGTGGAACTCCACCTCCCCGCACAGGGGATTGCTGGGCTGTGGGCATGTGTGCAAGGTCCTGGTAAAAGCGAAATGAAACTAATGAACGCATTTGCCTCGTCCACCGTTGTCAGGCTCTGCTGGGGCCAGACTTTTGTGTGCGATTGTTCATTAGCGGGCACTAATTTAGGTTCTCTCCGGCATCGGTGTCCTCGGTGACATCTCGTTCGGATGGGCAACGGGAAGTTCGAACGGAGCCGGAGTCCGGACAGCTTCGGTGTAGTTTGAGGTGTGATTTGATTGGCGGGCGAACAGCAACTACGCATTTGCGTAGTTTTCCCGGTTCGATTTCGGCATCGGCAGCAAACGTTTCGGGAAGAATAAGGGATGGAAATGAGTAAATTTACCGCTACGGAAAAGCATTACCAGTTAGTGGAATAGTTGAACAGTTTGCTAGGGCTTGCACGGATCACCACTCCTTGGAGGGATGGTGTGGTCTAGTTGGACGGGCAGTTTGATAGCCTTGACAGACGGCAGAAGCAGCAAACGGCAACCGCCTTATAAATTCCGCGCTACACCGATAAGAACCCTTGTGAAATCCCTCAATTAATGAAATTTGATCCATCCGAACTATAAGCACATCCCGGGGGAGTATCGGTAGCATCGCAAAAGGCTCGAAAGGTTGAACACTTTTGAGGAATGTTTTCGCCCCCGATCGCTGTATCGCCAGGCCGTACATTCCACTGGTGAGATTCTGGGGAATAAAATCAGTGCATTCTCACATATATCTTATTAGGGTTTTTTGTGTTGGAAGCCCAATAAGCTATCCCCCAGAATCTGTCAAGATTAGGGCATCAATATTCTCAATATTGAACAACGATGCGAACCTCTGGGACTGTTTGATAGCATAACAGCAATAGCAACAATGATTGTGTGATTTAAACAGTGAAATAAAGTAGGATTTTTTCAAACACGTTGCAATATGAGACGAGAATTAGTTTAAGGTCCAGAACACGATGTGTTAATTGATATTTATTTGGTGTTTATTTAAATTTTTCAATGTTTTTTATATTTAATTGAATTGCAATTGCTTTCGTTACTGTCAATAGTTAGCATGGAGAAAACGCTTTGGCAGCAGTGGGTTGAAACATGGGTTGTGTTTTGGAGACAGCCGCCTGAAGGTATGCAATATTTAATTCATCTGCTCGATCGTCTCCTAACGAGGCCTGTTGGGATGAAGGTTTATTGTAGAACAGTTTTTAAAAGTTAAAACTAATTGCAAAATCGCTGTATACTATAGGATAGATATATAATGTATAACAATTGCATACTTTTAGGCGTTTAGGGTTGCTTTCTTAAAAACGGTTTAAAACACGAGTAAGAGAGCTTTTTTATTTTGTGTAATTAAAAGTACGTGCAAATCGATAGCAGTCTTTCTGTTCGTGCACATTATGAAAGGGTCCTTGTAAAATGGCTCTTCGGCTCATTCGAATAATCGGAAGCTGCATCCATTCCTTCCCGTTTTCCTTTCCATCAAAACCTAACGAGATGATGCCCATCGGATATTGGGAAAATATGGAACTGCCTTTTGAAAAATTCACGCTCACCATTCACATTCCCCGGATGGTTCGGAACAGGAACAGAGGCGTGGTGGCATTCGTTTGTCGTACAATTAAAATCGAGATAAAGGTTTAATTTAAATAAAGAAGCTCCAACCGTTCAGGAATGGCCGGAACACGAATGACGATCTGTGATTTTTACCATCGTTCGAACGTTTGGGAGCATTTTGGAGTGCTCTTCCCTCTGTTGCATTGTGGACGCCCGATACCTATTTATGCATGTCCGTCTGGCTTGGTCTGGGTTGGCAGTTGGTCCGGCCATCGCCGTTCGGATTCGGGCAATCAAGATTCCACCGTTGTGGTGAAACAAAGCAAATTTATTAAATTTTCTGTTTCGAATAACTAATTATGCCCGCTGCGGTCGTTGTTTGCACCGTTCCACGACTTTCGGTTCGGTTATGCGCACAAGGTGCACAACGCTTCTGTTCTGTTTTGCATCCACACTGCATGTTCTGCTTGGCTCATGGTTCCCAGACGAGAAAGATGGCCGGTAACTAAAGAATCCTCGAACGGGTGAACTGATTCGGCGAGACAGATTGCGATTCCGCATACGGAGCGAAGAAGGTGAGTCGGTGTCTGGGGGGAGCGAAATGGGAAGAGAACAGCATAAAAGGGAAAGAATGATGAGAAAGGGCCGTGGGATTTGGAGAAGCGTGACATAATCCTAAATTAAATATCATCTCTCCGAACTTCGCGAATCAGTCCGGCGATTGAACTGCTTGTTCGCAATCGCCACAGTCAAATAAAAGCAAAAAAAAAAAATGCTGCCGAAAAGTGCATAAAATGCAACGAGACAACCGGCAATCCTTGTGGGCACGGATACGGACGCACGTGAAAGAACGTGACGGTACAGCAAAGTACAAAAAGGATCCACACAAGAAAGGGAACGAAAAATGCCAAATAACATGCAGCCGATTATTCTCCATTGCCATTTGGAGTGCGTTTAATGGTGACGATCGGGGATGCAGGGGAAAGAAAATCGAAACGGCAGCATAATGTCGATAAAGTACACAGAAGCCATGTTAGTGGCGAAAAACATGAGCCAGGCCGGGTATAGTTTGCAAGTGGTAAGTTCGATTGGGAAGCGGGGCACGGATAAGGATCCTTGATTATGGACGATCAATTTTAAGATTTTTTGAAATGTTCGTAATTAAATAAAACAACCTTACATGAGTATAGTTTATATGGAGAAATATAACATCGATATTAAAACAGACGTCACTAAAATAAGGTATAAAAAAGTATTATTAAGCTGAAGACACTCGTTCAATTAGCCATTTAATCGATTTAAAGGGTTTGTCACATCACATTAAGCATGAATCATTACTTGTTTAATTTTTACTTAATTGACGACGGGTATCAATTTCATGACATGATTAATTGTTGTTGCATTGTTGCAATACGGATAAAAAAAGCTCTTGTATTTTCTTTACATTAAACATGAATAATCTAAATTACTCACGATTATACTGATTACTAGTACTCTTTCAATCAAAAATATCAATTCGGATATGACTTATCGTTTGAAAGCGAAAAGTTTCCTTAGACGACAAACCCTGTAATACCTCAATCATGAACGCCATTCATTTCGGCCGATGCCGAGTTGTATTTCTTCTGGTACCAATCAGCATAAGCAAGTCGCCGCCTCGTTTGGTTTGCACTGGTTGTGGCCGTGATGTGGCGATGCACTTTTTCCAATGCCTACCTTGTGCGCTTCCACCATTGTAGCCATATTTACTGCACACCGCACAGGATCATTCCTTTCGATTCCCTGTGGTGCCGCTGTCCACCACAAAACCGTTCCGCCGCTTCGCTTGTTTATTAAATAAAGTTACAACGTACACAGTTTCATATTGGAAGCCCTTAAATTGGAACTTATTGCAAATATCATCGATTTGTTTTGCTTTAATATTTGCATTGGCGTTTCGGCTTTTGTTTCTCTCCGTGGCCCGTGTGCTTGTGGTGGTTTGTTCTGCAGCATCGGGGCAGCAATTTTGCGCTTGTTCCGCGCAGCGTCGCGGTGCCCTTCTGCTTCGTTCTGCGTACGGTGCACACGGTGTACGGCCTTCTGAAGGAGCTTTGCTTGCGGAGGTTTGCCGGTTGCAAACAGGAACAGCGTATGCATTTCATCTTGGTGTGTACTTGGTTGTGTATCTGTTCGTGCAGTGGCCTTGTTTTTCACCACCATTACCTACGCTTCTGCCTCCGTACCCACACCTTTCGCCCGGGAAGAATATGCACTTTACACCCATGTGTGTCGTTCCGATACGATCCCGGATCAGCTAGCAACGGGATGATCATCATGTGGATGATGATGGCCGCCTTTCTGGTGTGCTCTTTTGTTTATTTATTTTTTTTTCGTTTTGCAAACCCATTCCGATGTGTGCCTCCCACAATCCCCAGTAGGAATGGCGGCGAAGGGGCTGCCCGTTTCGTATGCTATTTGGTTGCTTTCTTTCTGCAGCAAACGGCATACCTTGTGCGCACCGTTAACATGTGGAACTCGATCGAGTACTGGTTCAGGTGGTTTGTTTTTCTTCTTCCTGAGAGAGTACAAGGGGGTTTAACTTTGAGTACCGATGAGCTTGAGGAGGGAGGGGGGACTTAGGGTTTTCGAGGGAAATGCCGAAGGGTGCCGCAAGGGCGGGCACGATGAAACATTGAAAGCGGATCGGAAAGACTTTTCGCATAAGTTAACTAATAAAGCAAATGCACTTATCGCAAAGTTGTGTAGTTTGTGTGCTTTGTTTTAGGTGCTCCAATTCCCTGCGTTGTTCGATGTCGTTATTCTTACACGCTTGAATCTATCTTCAGTGGGGTGTTGGAGTTGTGTATATGTTAGAGTTAGTTGTGAAAACAACAAGGAACTATTTAAATTCTTAAATCTAAAAACTAGACATTTCTTATATATAAAACTTATAAACGAAGTCAAAATCGAAGATACATTAACCTTAAAATAAACACGCCATAACAGATCAATTAACGTGTCATCAGCACTGTATATGTTGCCACTTTTATCTGCGAGGTAGGATACGATGATTAGCCATTTCGTTTCTTACAAGTTATTCCACCTGCTCCAGTTTTCACGACGAACTAGCTCCCCTTTTGCTTCCCCACACCAAGTGCCCTTCACCAATTCGGGGTCATCCCGTGCTCTGCTCGAGTTGGTTGGAGTTCTTCGCATCCGTAGCTACTGAAGCACCCTTTTGCTTCCCACTGGTATGAACGGATAAATCTTTCCCGTTGTCCGATGGGTGGTGGTGGTGGGAGGGATCGGGAGAGTATGTTGTGGGAGCGCCGGGGAGGGTGAGTTCTTTTCCACCCATTTTCAACCATGCTCGCCTAGTGTCTACACATATATTACCGCTATATTATTGTGCTTTATCGCATTTATTTATATTATTCGCTTTTATTTATTTGCAACTTCGCTTCTTCGGGTTCCGGGGCTCGCCTCGTTTTGGCGTAACAGAGCATGGTTGTGTGTGCCTGTACGTTCTTATTTGTTACAATTACTTATTATTTCTGCTGCCCATTGTCTGCCCATCCCAGACCCCCGGAGTCCCAGGGAAAACTGTGCGGGAAAAACTTCAAACCGTGGTATACGAACGCTCCGTCCGAATAGCCGGGTCGATGTAATCGTGGGAGGAACTTTGGGGCCGTAATCCCGGCGGCCCGAACAGTGTGGGAAGGAAGGAAAAAAATGTAAGGAAAACTGCAGCAAAACAAAAGGACTTCCATAACCGTGCCGCCCGCCCGTTACCCGCTTTACTTCCGACCTTCGAGATCATTTCTCACTCTTGCTCTTGCTCACTGGGAAAATGGACTTGCTGTTTGCTCCCAATCAGTCCGCATGTTGGATGGCTGTGGATGGTGCAAGTGGGATGGGTTAGGAAAGTAGCCCCAACTTGCAATGGATGATGATAAAGCCAGAACAATGCAAAGAGACCATTCACATTTTACCATTTGGCGTTGTCTGGTCGGGAAGTTTTACGCCAACAAATACGTTACGATGTCCGGACGCGAACACTCGTTTTGGAAAGGGGCACAATTGCCCCTTCAACCGGACGCATCCCAACCCGCCCCGAGGAAGGTCTCTACTCTTCCATGCCTTAACGATATTAACCCCAGGCAGCCCTGCCTTTGGTACGGGTGGGGGAGGGGGCAAGCATGCGAACATCTTTATAAGATAGCATTTGCGACATTCACCTTTCCCGCAGTACGTGGTACAGAGTGCCACAGCCCGGAGGGCACGAATGGACACGGCGCGGCACCGGTTTCGTTACATGTCAGCGCTTGGTGCACATATAAGGTCATCTCTATAATCGATTAAAGTGTTATTAGCATTAAAATGGGTTTTACTCCCTTTTGGCACATTAGCTTCGATCGTGGGCCTCGATGAGAAATAATAACATAATTTGCGTCCTCCGTGCGACCCGGTGACGGCCCGAAGGGGGAAGTGGGATTTCCTTATTTCGAATGGAACGATCGAACTGTTGCACTAATCGGTTGCACTGTTTATCTACCGAATGGGGATGGCCTCATTTGGCCGATGGTGGACATTTGTTACATTGTGATTTAGATTTCGCCACAAACAATTGCATTCTTAGTAAGGGACCTGCTTAAAGAATCAATTAACCGGGGGAAGAATGCTTACCCGAGCGCCATGTACGGTGCCTGGCCACACCAAAATATGTGTGTTTTTGTGTCAATTATAACTCGCGCTAGGTTGCGTGTCCCGTCGTAGGTAAATTGTGATTCATCGGTCGATTAAAAATGCGCCCTTAAAGCCACAAACAATCAAACAAACAATGTTATAAAACGGTTCGGTAATGGTCAGCTCCGGACCACGGCGGTACGGGTCCTGGACAAAGTAATCCTCAGCAACCATGCTGCGTGTGTCGCCGTGGCCGTTTTTTAACGATCCGGCACACACACTATCACACTGTCCCATCTATAACGAAAACTGTTATGACTTATAAACGTTTTTCCTATAATCATAAAAATGACCAGCGGGCAATAAAACAACCACTGCGCGCTTCAAACCTCCCGTTCCGTTTCGTCGATTATCGAATCGAGCTCACTGCTAACTGTCGCGACTACCAACTTCCTTCCTGTGGCGGTTTCGGACTGGCCACCGAAGGGTTTTCGGCGAAGGGTACGGATGGATTTCTTGTGGTTCTTTTGTGGGTTTTTGCTATTTGAGCACCCGGACAGATTCCGCGTGCAAGAAGGAAGAAAACGTCAGCCCGCCTTACCGGGGCTGTGGAATTCCGGATAATTGCTCCCGCCCGATGGCAAAAACAGAACCATAAACTCAAAACAAAAAATGTTTACTACCCATTAATGTAAAGGGGGAGAAAATATTTCAGACTTCACACTTATCAGGTTTTTTGCTCACAGGATGCCTCGGCCGGGGGGGCATTTTATGAACCACCGGCGACCGGGAAGTTGGAAATTTTTATGCACGATAATGTATCGAATTACCGGAATCCCGGAATGGGGCTATTGATCGCGTAAAAATGTTGCTTATCATTGTAATTATATTCAAAGCAGGCCGTGCCTCTTCCCGCCCGGCAGTATGCAATTTTTCATCGTTCATCGAGTTTTGATGCAATGTTTCGTGCTTTTATGATCGGTGTTTTATTTGTGTGTGTGTGTGTATTTTTTTTTATTAATCAGCGTTACGTTCCGCAAATTTATAATTGTACGGCGCGTTACTCGCTGTGCCTTGGGAGGATCTCGAATTTCTCACCTAGGGCCATGTTTTAATTAGCCATAAAAGAAAACGGATCACGAACGGTACTCGGTGCGGTGCTGGGCTGTGCTTCATATTTCGCGTGCTAAGGCTTCGTGTCAATGTTGACGGTGGGCGATGGTTTTGTTGCAACAAAATTTGCTCTTTTGTATGATGGTATAAAATTACCCGCGCTGAATCGCATCTTGGGCTTATTATAATGATTTTTAAGATGTTTTAAAATGGTTAGAAATTTTGTTGAAAAAAGTTATTTGTTCCATTGGAAAAAAAAGATTGAAAAAAAAACGATTGAAAGAAGTTTTTTTTGTATGAAAAAGCCTACTTGATTGGTTTTGTCACCAAATTAAAACTGACAGTTTAATCATCCTCGTGACCGAAAACGCCTAAAGTAATGCAATTCGCATAGCAAAACAAATTTAATTGATTGATTAATAATGTCTACAACATTATGAAGTTTAAGTTTTTATTCGACTTTGGATAAATTTTAGGCACATTAATAAATATCTTAGTATAGGTTTCGAAACGCAAATGATTCATCTTTTCAAACAAAATAAAATCACAAAACAAAAGGACACAGAAAGCAGTTAAATTATCATTACCGGTCGGTGAGACTTTATGACAACTGATTACACCCGGATTGGGTGGAGTATGGCTGGTCGAACTGCTGCTAGCACATTGCCCGACGCCCCGGTATCGACGACCTCAGGCGACGGGTTCACGATAATCCATGCCGGCCACCCCTTGCTTCGTGGCCTTTTGGAGAGACCTCTAGCAGCAAGCACAACACGACGAATATGAATGTTTTATACTACCCCTGTAGAAGCGGCACGGTCTCAGTGATTTAGATATTCGTTTATTTATGTTGAGATAGCAGTTTGTTTTAATACAGTTCGTAAATTTAATGACTTATTTACGATTACCATAATAATTTTAAGACTTAATAATAAGCGACGCTCGGGTTCCCGGCGAGAGGTTACGATCGTATGGCTTTATTGAAATTTTATTTGATTCCAGGGAATCAAGTCGGGATTATTGGACGGGTACACGCGAGTGCAGCAGAGAGCGGGTTGGATTGTGCACGGATCCAATAAATTTATGGTTCGATATGTCGAGATGTGCGACTCGGTATCCACACCTGGGTCCGGCGTTCGAAGGAAAGCCTGAAAGCCTGTCGGGCATGGCGTAGTAGATAATGGCGATGATGATGCATTGGAACTGGTCTTTGTGGCGCCAGAATGTAGCGTTTTTTTATTATTAGTGCGATGCACATCTACCAATAATACGGTAGATGAAATTAGCATTTACCATTGGAAAGCGCATCCTAATTGCAGATCAACAATTTATTGGTGAAAGGTTTCCTAACAATAACACTAGTAATAAGAGTGGTTGCGAAAGTACACTTCCACCGGCAAAGCGTAATCGCATTTGGAATGTGCATTTGCTGGCCACGGCACAGTGGAACGTCATGAGCCTTATGAGCCGTTTACCTCCCGCGGTGGGGTTAGACCATTAGGTCGCATCCGAATGTCGTTCCGTAGAGGCAGACAGAATATGGTTAGAAATTTCGCGAACGTTCGAAGGTGTGTAATATGATGGTGCTCGAAATGGCAAAATGCTCACATTTTGTACACCCCATCCCTTCGATTTGCCGACGAATGTATAGGCAGCAGGAAGGAGCAACGCGCATAGGGTTGGTGATGATGGGAACACCGCTAGACCGAAGCCGTTGTCGTTAGAGACGAAGCGCGTGACGAACCAAATCCCATTAAAATTGAAGTACTTTAGAAAATTTGCCTCGAAATCGAACACCCGAAATTCGGACGACGGGCGGCAAGGATACGCTAGACATCGATGAATAGGACCCGGGACATGCGTTACCATACTGGCGCTGTACGGGGGTGACAGTACGGATTAGATAGTGACCCGGGAAGTTGTGACCAATGACCACTAGGGTACCATCATCGGACGTAGGGCGTAGATCGTACGTCCGTTATAAGCGCTCATAAATATAAATAAAACCGTTCGATTCACATTTGCTGTAATGTGTGCGTGCGTTTGGTTATCCTTTCTTCCACTTTCGATGGCACTGCCTCCGGCCATCGTATCATCATCATCATCATTAACCGTACTGTACGCTTTAGAGTACGTACTGTTTAGAGCTGGCGTCCTAAATCAAAGGGAATAGCAGCCGTAAGTAAATGCGATACCATGACAAACACTGTGCCCGACATAACTGTCAAACTAAATCACTAGATGTCTGTTTGTAGCGAGTGAATTTAGTTATTCCGATACTCAGAAACTGTAAACAAACTGTTTCAAATCACACTTTATGTAGATGACTCGGAAATGGTTATTAAATTAGTTGAAAAATGTTTAACACATAAACTGTTTATAACTGAGCAGCGGACTACTGTTTAGCCATGAATGTTCTTTTAATTGCATAAATCAGGGCGGATTGTGATGCGGATTGCATACTTCATTGTTAAAATATCGCTATCTTTAGAATTTGGCTACTCTCAGTGATTAAAAACGTTAAATTAGCGTATTCGAACCTCATTATTAAATTCAGTAGCAGATTTTAAGCAGCTTTTTGAGTTATTCTGACAAATTTTAAACAACACGTTGAAAGTTTAACATACAAATACAATTCCCTGTACCGCCAGCAGTCAAACTAACGAGTGACTATAGTAAACGATCACGCAACGATTCGGCGTATTGTGTTTCCCAACGGTTCGTACTTTCATTTCCCACCATGGCACACGGTGCGAGGGATACGGACATCAAACTGCAATAAGATAATTATTGTCCATCGATGAAGGACATTAGTTCGTTTTTCGGACAATCGTCACCCCGAATTGGCAGGTCAAGAGAGCGAGAGAGTGCAAGATCCTTTCGGTGCAGGAACACCGGGGAACAATCCGAGGGGGGAAAAAACGCGTTCAATAGCAGCCCGGCAAATGGGCCCTGTCCGCCCACCCATTCCGACAACGATGACGGTCGTTTGTGTGAGGCGCTTTTATAAATTGCACACATCCTTCGTTAATGATTTCACCGTCCAGTCCAATCGGACGAAATAGGGCACCGAACAACTGTCCGCAGTCCGATGCCCGATGGAATGGTCAAATGCGAACGGAAGAACATTGTACGCTTCGCCATCGAGTACTTCGGACGGGCGACATTTGGCCCCGAATGGTCACTGGTTGGGATTTTTGGGCACGTGCTCGAACAACGGAAAGGAAAACGGGACCGGACCCGCTATCTGCCATGTGGGTGCATGCGTACATGTGTGTGTGTGTGTTGATCTTCAATCAATGCCCCTGAATGCTTGACACGCGGAATTGGCAGAAGGGTCGGTCGAAATTTAAAACCGGGCCGGATTTTGTATGAAGCGAATTGTTGAAAGAGTAACAACTTTGAAGCGGGAAGCTTTGGGTCGAGGGGTTGCATTTTCCATTTTCCGTAACTGTCATCAAGATGCTTGATCGATGATGAAACAATTTCCGGGCCCGGGTTTGCTTTGGCGATTCGTACAGGCGATGGTAAGGACTCGCTACTGTTTGGTAGGATTATGGTTTTTGGAATTGTTTTCTTTGTATTTTGCACCGTCGCTGCATTGTGGTGCATTTTGTGCCGTTTTGTGTGGGCGATTGTTAGCCATTGTACTGTAGTGATTTCATCATGAACGATCGGGATGGTCGTGGGTACAGATGAGGAAACGTTATGGTAAAGCTTGTGGATTATTTATATGAAAATATGCATTACTGCAGTTATTCATCCATTGAAAGTAGATTCTCTTTTACATAACTCAATACAAGAAATAGAACTAACAAAATACAAGTACAACTCCATAATAAGCAACGTAATCGTAATAATATTCACGTAATCAATTAGAGTTCACATATTCACGTATTCAACTAGAGAGAGCCGGTCCTGTCACACGACAGGACTGGTCCAAAAATTCATCCGGACCTAAACCCTTCTAAGCAGGACTTGACTATCCAGCTAAGGGTAGTAATTAAGTTATAGAAAACCAGATAAAGCTGATGTTATTCTAGTCCTCTTGAATTAATTGTGTCGATAATTAAGAAGAACATCAACTCATCATATCATTTTGTTCATTTTTCTTTTATTATCGCTTTCATATTTATGTTGGTGAACATTGGCTCTTTGTGTTACTTTAATTAAATCCGATTTTATTAAAAACAACTCTCGCTTTATTTTTTAATTGTAGAGGGTCGACATTTTTATAACTCTTTTAAGAATATAATTAAGCAAGTGTTTAAGAATATTTTTGTAACTTCCATTTCCATTAATCAATTTTACGTGTTTAATTGAGTTTTTCCCTTGTTAAGTCCAAAGTGTTTCTGATGTATATTTGTTAGATATTTTTAGTAGTTGAATTAAGCTACTAAAATTATATTCGTATTGACCTTTGCCACTGACCTATCGTTCATTGATGCCGATTTATTGTCAAGGATTATTGACTCTTTTTCTAATGAGCCAGATAGAGCATACTGTAACACATGTTCCATGTTTGTTCCCTACGATAACCTACTTATACTACAATAAAGCTCATTTAGGGGCACACTTTAACGCCATTAACTTAAGGCAGTGGTTGTAGTGGCGAAAAAGACGATAACATCTTCCTGCACACTGCTTTAAACTCCTCTGATTGGACACTCATTTGCTCGATCTCGCATAAATGAAGGAATAATTTTGGCTATATTCCCACACCGCGCCAGAGCATATCTTATTCAGCGCGATATGCTATTTCAATCGATGCCGCACCAGGACCACTTTCGCCGCCACCCTAACCAAAAGCTACCCGAGTTCGGTTACACACAAGTTTGCATGCATAATTCCTCGCATTCTCTCCACCCAGTGTGATGGGCCCAGTTTTGGATGCACCAAAAGGTGCATCCGCACCTTGGCCGAAGGGCTTCGGGGTCTTTCTTTTCCTGCGTACCGCGTACCAGGCGGGAAAATGGTCGGATTCCCGGATTATCTTCCATTGCAATGGAGTTTTGCATGCCACTCCTTCGCCGGTTGCTCTCGTGCTTACGCTTACCGCTTACTCAAACGCTTCCATCGATCGACCGTTGGCGTGGAATAAAAAAAAACACGGGAAGCAAAAAGGTACGAGATCATGCCGAATCATGGAAACTGCTTCGGATATACAACGTACACGTACGCGTACTGCGCTGATGTTGATGATGATGCCCGCCAAAGCCACCCCACGGCACGGTGGAAAGGTACATAAACGGTTCGCCCACTCGCACAGTGCGGGGAGGAAGCACAACCCGTAGGGAAGTGGGGGGACCGGTGGAGACCGTACAAGAGAGAAAGAGAGAGGGAGAGAGAGAAAAGGAAAAAAACGAAACGAAAAACGAAGGAATATTTCATTTTAATTTATTGTTAAATGTTGGATGGGAAAATAAATTTAAAGCATTTTCTTCGCTTCGCTTTTGGGCCTAGGCTCGGTTTGACTTCGGTATGGTATGTACATTTTTCTTTGCCGGTTTGCTTGTTTGTTTGCTTGCCCGTTTGCTTTTTTTTGTAGTTCTTCTCGGTCTTTTTGCTTTGGTTCTGTGTCTTTTTTTTTTTTTCGTTTTGGGGAGGTTGGGCCACAGGGTGAATCCCGTTCATGTTCCAATGTCGATGATTCGTCGGTTCCGCCGATGTTGGGCGTACTGGGTGAAAGAAGGGCGGTAGCGTGCTCCACGGTGCCGTGGAGGAACTTAAGAACGAATAAATTTTACCATAAATATGTATATTAGACACATATAAACGGCCATTATTTAATTTCTGTCCCGGTTAGCCCCGTCCGGCTACGGCGTTGTTGTGGCCATGTCCGACACAAATATGACCGGGCAGCAAAACAAACGCCGGAAGATGAAGAACATCAGCACCGTTTTTGTTTGAACATCAAAAACACACACACACAAAGACGGATGGTTAAGAACAGGGCGAAAAGGAAGTAAACGGCTAACACTGCCCCGGACCAAGAATGGAGAATTTATTCATAAACCCATCACGAGAGGCATCACGGAAATGGAAGGATTAGAGCGCGTTCCATCATTTGCCGCCATTCTGCCCTTCCCCGGGGGTACGTATTTCATCGTCGTGCGGTCAGGCCGGCGCATTTTGCGTTGCGTTGGTTGCACTAGAGAAGGGCGGATTCCCGAAAGGCTGGCCCGAATTTGGTGTACGTCCTAGACGAACAAAACAGTAACAAAAACCCCGAGAAAATAGAAACAATGCGTGTACGAAAGGAACGCGCCTGCCGATGTGTCGATTATTGATTGTTTATGCATGAGGTACAGCACGCGGCGCTAGGAGGATCCCCCGCTCGTGTACTGCATAAATATTTATGATCACTTATGCTGGTACTAAAAAACAAAAAAACGAAGGTAAAAAGGTTCGCTTCTAGTGGGCCGCATCGGACTTATGACTACGTCACTTCATCAGCTTCAAATGCGCTTACCGATTTTATTCAGTGCCACGATGATCGAGTACCGAACGGGGCCACATTAATGAACCTCACAACGATGGAATGGCATCTGGAACGTGGTGGTAGTACACCCTTTTTCGGTAAAAAGGGTTAATTGAGCAAAACAAAGCGACGGAGAAAAAACAAAAAGGTGCGACGACTACATTTCGGCTTAAAGCGTGTGTTTTGGGTTTTCACACGTCATAACTTATGTCGCATCCCGGTCGCATCCCCCGGGCGCAAAGAAAAGGGTGCTTATGCTGGGGCGTGTTTTATGGCTACCTTTTGCCCCATGGCTGGGCCTTTCCCCCCGTTATCCTCATTCCAAATGTCACGCCTAAACTGTTGACCCGCGCGAGTGTTGCTTGCGGTTGGGGCGTTTAATGTTGTGTTATGTTTCGCCTCGCTTGGTGGCGAACGAACGCGGAATGGGGGAAGATGTCCAATGGGTTGGCGTCCAATGACACGTGAAGGTGTGAAGTTTTCCGGGCCATCTGGATACCCGCGCGCACGATCATTTACGATCTTGCGATCGTACGTTTCTCTTTGGATCATTACTCGATCCTCGCGTCAGGGGGGATGGAAAAAAAACTGTCACCGATCTCTTACTTTCTGTGTCCCGGGTGATCGTAACAGCGAAAGTAACGAGCTGTTGATAAGGGAAGCGAACAGTACACGACAATTGAGCTGTCACAAGTGCTTAATTGTGTGGATAGGGTTGTAGAAAGTACTAACCACCAGCACCTGAAGGCGTAGAGTAATTATACGCGGAAGGGAATTAGTTATTACCGTCATTCATTATGGCGTTGGGACGGGGATGAACTACAGCAAGAAACCACCAACATTATGATGAAGCTTTTATTTACAGAGCACAATTTCTCAGCATTTTATGTCTCCAAAAAAAACGCTTGAACACAGCTTTATTACATCCCAAAATGGCATTTAATGCAATATGTCGCGTCAGGTGCAGGGAGAATCTTGACCGCTAGAAAGTTTCTTTCGTTAATACTCCAACACGTTTGTAAGGGTTGGGGAAGCAACATTGCTAAAGACACTCTGCCTCCCGGGCAAGGACAATTCTTCGAAACTCGCTGCATGTAACCTTCGCTGCGCTTCCCGGGAATATCTCATCGATCCAATTATGAGCACCCCAGGTTTGTTCGGTTTCGCCTCGTACCCGAACTGTCATCGTAGCAAATGATGCGCAATGAAAGCCGTTTGTTAAGCTGCATTCAAGAACCCGTTCCGCGTGTTCCACCCGAGCGACGATTGCAATCGTAAAACATTGATACAGCGATCCGATAAACATCATCCACGGTTATGGATGGCGGCAGAACATGGGACCCCCGAACGGAGCAGCCGAAGAAGCAGGAGGGGGGGAGAGGGGGGGGGGAAAGCACACCGAGCGAGTTCTGCATCCATAAACAAATGTATTTTAAATATTGCTCTGATCTATATCTTTCTGGTCGTTCCTGTGTGCGATTCCTACGGGGTGGAGCAGGCGATGGAGAAGGGTGGTCTGTGTCCTTTCCGTTTTCCTTTTATGAGCAGAAGCTCGTGGACACCGTGGGGTATGCAAATCCGTGTCCGAGAAATGAAAATTTGCGTTATTCTCTTTGGTTCTATCTGCTGGGGATGATTCTTTTTTTTTGCATCCCCCATGCGTATGGAAGGAGGATGTGTTTTTTTGATGGTTTTGATGGTCCACCTCTAAAACTGTGCTAAGCGATGGCGCGATGGGGGGGGGGGGGGGGAATAAGTAATAAGGGTTGGAAAAATAAAATCATCATTATAATATATCGCCGAATTCATAAATCTTGCGGACATTAGATTCAATTTCATAAGGAACTACCACGGGAGGAGCCGGGAAAAAGAACACCACCAGAACACTGCAAGTATAAATATCGAAGAAAACTAAAGAACCTCCCGAGAGAGGGAAAAAGTGGAGATGCCTTCGCACTACCAAGAATTGGGGATTGTTGTGAGGAATAAAAATGATAATGATGACGAAGAGTCGCCCAGTGTGTTTTTGCTGACCATATTTTGTCCCTTCATCAGTTTTGCCATGGGTTTCAGTTGTCTTCGTTGGTTGGAGTTTTGTTGTGTATCGTCAAAAACAAAACAAAAAAACCCACCTTCTCCACAACCTTCAAGTACGTCGACGACAGGTTTCGGTGACCGGATCAGGAAGGAAGGAAGTGGATGTTTTGCGGGAAGAGCGAACAAACTCTTGATCCCAAACCATTGCAAACGGTGCGTTTTGTTGATCGCCTGTTTTTGCTGTTGTTTGGCGTTCCGTCGCTACCGAAACCATTCCGAGGCGACTGTTTGATTTATCGTGCATTCCCGCGTATCTACGCCCCGGGGACAATGGATATCAATTTAGTGTCCAAGTGCAGCATTTCGGATTGTTTTTTTTTTTCGCTCCTGACTTGGTCTGACGCTCAAGATGTCCTCTTGATATGTTTGCAATTTGGTTGATTATCGATCGAGAATAAAAAAAAAAATATCAGAAGCTAAGCCCAAAGACAGCGTAGATGCAGATGATGATGACGATGATTCGGGCGGCACGTCCGCACGTCCTGGCTTTTCCCGCCGAGACCCATTGAGACCTCATCCTTCAGCCAAAGGCAACTGGCAGGCAACCTTCCGGCAGGGCATTGCCTCTTTTTTTGCGCCAGCGATTCAATTATGTACAAGGATAAAAATATAAATATGTCAACTAAACGTCAAACGGTCTCGGGGTGGGAAATAAATTTGGCCTAAGCAAGTGATTTTCCAGAATTCCGAGATGTCTTGCGCTGGTTGTGAGGTGCGTGACACAGTGCAGTTTTATGATTTCTCTCCACCGAAAGTGGATCGCTGCGCTGTGGTTGCACATTCTTTGCCTTCCCTTGGCAAGAGAGGTGACATTGTTGATCCGTGCACATAAATTTTCCGCCTGTCGTCTTTTTTTTTGTTTTCTTGCTCTCCGTTGCTATTGCTGGAGTTCCCCCCCCCCACCCCGGTGAACGGTTTGTGAGCAGTATGCAGAAAACCAATTTAATTAGCCAATGAATAAATATGGGAGCACCACATTGACAGCCTCGGTTGGGTCGGGTGCGAGACACTCCCTGGCCGGGCAAGCCGCAACCGACGGGACGGGAATTCTGATTGGAATGATTTATGGGCGCTTTATGCGAGATGGCTCATAAATTTCGATTCATCGATCCGATCGTCATCTCCGATTTCGTTAGTGCGCCTTGCGATCGTGCGATCGAGAGCAACTCATAAATATTGCGAAATATTAGCCCGGTGGATTTATCGTGTGGCACCAAGGACGGTCGGCGGGCCGGATTTATGAGTGAATGTAAAAGCCAAACGAAGCGAAAAGCGCTCCACATGATGGATGTGAATGGGATAGAAAACCTTAAACACACCCCACTTTTGATGCGAATGTCCTTCATGACACCTTCGCTTTCGCGAGGTGGATGTCAGCGTAAGGGGTATAAGTTTACCTACCAGGTTACTTTCGAATCCTTGCCTCGTATGGTCCATTTCACACACGGATGTCAAACCTCCAAATCGGTAAGGCACTCCGCTCGGGCAGCCCATTAATCCTTGCCACCGCTCGCAGATTAATTTCTGACAGACGAACAAAACGCTCCATAATTGACGTTGATTGTCCGCCGGAAGCGACACGAGCGACATCCGCACAAGGAAAAACGAACAAAGGTAGATAGCAAAATTAGCACACTTTCCACATCGATTCCACAGTTTTTCCATCGCTTTGATTCCACAGCACAACCTGCATCTGTTCGATGGTCATATTTTGTGAACGCTCATCGGAAAAGAATCGCTAAATTGATGAATCATGTCCAAGCGTCCGTTACTCTCTCTCTCTCTCTATCTCTTCGCAGTGTCGTAGGTGGACAGTGGCGCCCCTACCCAAACCCGACCCACAAAGTACACAGCAACGGCCGGCAGTAATAAAATTCTTGTATTACAGGTTTCAATTTCACGTACTGGACGTTCGGAACTGGAACAGCTGCAGCCACCAGGCTGCAAGTGGTCACGGTGGAAGTGCACACCATAACAAAACAGCCGAGAAGAAACCGGACCAGATGGTCACGTCCACGCATCGCATCAAACGTGTTTTTGGCGAGTGAAAAGAAAAAGGCGGCGGACACGAGGCGGAAGAAAACGGGGGGGGAGGAAATCATCCTTTTTTCCGGGGTTTTTCCCATTCCCGATAAAGTGGTGGCTCAAGGTCATTGTACAATCAGGCGAACCGGTGACCACCCTCGCAAATCGCGTGGCACAACAATATCAATTGAAAATGGTAAGAAATTATAAATTATCTCCATTTGTTTGGCACATTGCCATTGAATGTTCGGTAGATGGAATGGAAGGAACAGGAATGTTTATACATTGAAAAGGTGCGAAGTTGACGCGAAGCGGATGTGATTCGTTACGTTGCTTTTACGATTAAACGGGTCTAGTTTTGAGTATGTTGATGGTCCTACGTGAGCAAAATTTATGGTTTGATGGCTTCATTTCATTGCACATTTTGTGTCTGGTTGAGGAACTTGAGGAAAAAGGCTTAACGTTTGAGGGAGAGCGATAGCCAGGATGTGACTTACCGTTTGATCATACTCATGAATTCTCATATTTCTGTAATACTTATATAATTTTGTTTAGATTGAACATGTATAAGATACGCCTAAGTGGTCGAAAAAAAGTGGCCCGAAACCGATCCGAAGAGACTGATATTATGGACTTCGATTTAATATATCGAATAACTTGCACATATACTGGTGATGATATAGTTTAACGTAAATTCTCGGTAAATGAGTAAACTTAATACTTCATTTTGCAGGTATTAATCTCAATATATTGCTGAGAAAAGAAGAGACAAATAGAGACTCCGGATCTAGCACCAGATTGTTCAAAATAAGGCACATTGTTTAAGCACCTTAAAACCTTACCCTACACCGAATGCTTAAAAGTCATGAAAACATCGGCTTGTTTCGGTAGAAGTCTTCAGAGAGAACCAACTTCAGATATAATTCCCTCTGTACTTTTAAATGTGATTTTTTTTATTAACTACTTGTCCGTAGATTCCAAGATTTCTTTCCGACATTCTCTCCAGGACATCTAAGTTTGTTGACACGTGCTGTAGGCTTATGTAAAGCGCAGTTTAATTTAATTTTATAATAATTATTTCCGAATAAAACGTATGCTTTGTAAACTAACACTAAATGAGGCTTACAAAACGTGAACATTTTTCTTCACGTCCATTCCTATCCAAGTAGGTCAAAGAGTTCTGAATACAAGCTACAGCATAGGACGCTGCCCAAGACAAACTGATAACCAGCGGTTTCCTTCCGCTTTACACATTGCAACTCGCTCGTAAGCCAGACAATTCCATGCTACGTCATAACGTTTCGATTGGCGGCACGGCATTCGTTGGCAAACAGTGAGAGAACAAAACATATCGAGCAACAACAACAACAAAAAAATCCCCCGCCACTGGTCAAGAAATATATGTCAGAAACGTAATCCCTATAGAATAGAGTAGATTTATTGATATTTGCTACTTTATGATATTTCTATCAAACATTTACGATAATGGTCATGGTTCACCGGGCCGGGTGTCGGTGTGTCCCCTTCCGATGCACGGGGCCCAGCACTGACCAGCACCAGCACAGAATGGTGTCACGTGTGAAATGATACCGTCAGTGTCCCGACTGTGTGTGTGTGTGAACGTTTTTTTTTTTGCAATTTCGCCCACTCCTGGTAAGGAAATATTCACATCAACGGTTGCAACCGTTTCGCTTACGTTGCATCAAGCGGGGATGGTAGAAAGGGACAGGCAAGTCCCTTCTGACAGCAAAAGGGCACAACGTGGACGGTATAAGAAAAGCGATATCGATAACTCAAAACTGTAATCCAACACCGGAGCATACCGGGGCAGTGATTCCATTCGTGACATCGTGGAGTGTGAGTGGCCCCGGGTGGCTGGAGGATAAGGGACAGAGATGACCAATTGGAGGGTTAAAAAGTTCCTGGCTGTATCGGAAAAGCTTTCGCGTGCTCAGAAATCAGAACACATACACACGGATAAAGGTAATCCCTTTGCCGGACTGCCTGTTATGACCGAAGGTGGATTAGGTTGCCTATTGCACACAAAAGCCACCGGCCACAATCGGGGATGGAATATGGTTTTATGAATTTCATAATTCCCCCGGATAACCGGGGGGTTAAGGATGGCGCACTGAGCAATAAATGTATGATTTCCTTTTTTGTACGTACGAGATTTGGTATCCCGAAGATCGAATGGTAGCGCCCAGAGGGGATAATAATTTTTCCAAACCGATCGATCGATGCACGGCGAGTCCAGGTGTGAGACGGCGTTGGCGTGGTAGGGTGGTTCAAGGGTTTGTTTGATTGGTTGGCCGGCCAGCCAGTGTACCCGTGGTTGGGAATTTTATTGATGCCTCGGGATGTGGTGACCACCAGCGGGAACGGAGCGGGGCCATGGCGAGGCGGGAACGTGCCCGGAAGGGAATAAAATGATAGAGATGTTTGCCGGCCAGTGACCGGTCTGGTTGTGTCGTGGTTAGCGCCTGAATGGGAAAGGAAAATATATATTTTTTATTATTATTGATATAAATTGCGAGGGATCATCATCATCATCATCTGTGGCAAACAGTCCTGAACCGATGACCCGGGCGGCGGCAGACAAGCGGTGGAAGATGAGAGGTGGGACACGGTCCCATCGTACGCTTGGAACAGGTTCTGATTTATGGCGTCTTGATTTTTCGGGCGGTATGATAGACAATAATTTGTAAAATATTATACGGAAAGCCACTCCGGAGTGGCATTCCTGGCCGGGAAAAACTGGCTAGCTGGGTGTAACGGGCGGTGGGCAATAAAAAGATGACCGAAGGTATTTTTCTTGCCGGTTCTCCGATGCACGATGTCTCTTTCGAAAGCCTTCGGGGCTGTTGATCGGAAGGTTATTAATGGTGCAGGCTTTCAATATTGATGCGATATCGAATGGGTGGATGGGTGGATGTATTCTAAACTCCTTGCGGAAAGGCAAAAAAAAACTGAACACTCACACCGAATAGTGTAAGCGAACACGTACGCCACACACAGATAGTGTTTGCGTTACGATCCAAGCTACCGTCGAACGGGACGGATGCTCGTTTACTTCGGTTTTCTCGGTTCCGGTCGGACGAGCATCCGTATATACCATCGTACGCGATACGTGGCGCAGCGTTAAACGAAACTCTCGCTTTGCTTCGAATTACACATGTATGAGGCTACAATTCGTGTACTGACACGGTTGTATAAAATTTCACCGAGGGATGTTCCTTTAAAAAAAAAAACACACACAGACATAACAACATATTTTACAACACTTATCATTACCGTTTTACGAAAGCATTTTACACGAAACAAACACGGGGTGAAGCAAATCGTTTATGGCTTTTAAAGAATTCGATATGTGTGTTTTTTTTCTTCCTTTTTCGCGTGGTTCCCTGAGTGTATTTTATTTTTTTTCTTGCTGGGGGAAAGTTTGGAGGGCAATCGAAAAATTGAAACTTAATAATAGAGCATATGTCATAAAGGTTGGCTCGTTTATCAATGTTTACCCCCAGTGTTCCGGGGTTTCGTGTGGGGGTGTGGATTTCAATTATTTGATGATAGTTCAAAATTCCGGGCAGGTTTATTATGGCAGCAATGGATGCCTCTTTATTCCCTCTCTAGCAGGAGGGTATCAATTTTATGTGTGTAATTTTTGGAACATTTTTCCAGGGATTTTTAACTACTTTAGCGAGAGCGAAACCTTTTGAAATTTAATTTTTTTTAAATTAAATAGCAATTTTGTTATGCAGCAGATGTTAAAACAAATACCATTCATGTTAAAGTTATTAGTGTACTACTCAAAAACCACGGGTACAATTTACGACAAGAAAGTTTGTAGCTCAGCTTTATAAACGCATGCAGAGATTTTGACAGCTCATTTAGTACATTGGGTTTAAGTTTGTACACAAACTTATAATGCGGCGCTTTTAATTGTTTAATCAATTACAAAATATACTGAAAAACTATAAAAAAAGAAAAATCCGCAAATGTTGTCCTAATCAATTAATAAAACAAATATATAAAAGGTAACTATTATAAAACAATTCTAGTCTATTAATATTGAAACTGAAACTCATTAGTACACACTATCATGGGAAATTAAATTCAATTTCTCTTTATTTGTGTTATTGAATATTTAGTGTTCCCAATTCCGACCAGGAGTAGAATTTCTTATTTCGAATTATTCTCCACACCTTTTTTTATTAAAATGAGTGTTTACTTCTAAGTGTTTTACTTATGCAATAATAAATTTTCTCAAACGAACCGAAAGTTGATATAAACACCTCTGTCTGGGTTTTAGATTTTTTACCCGACAAACAATTTATAACGAAATATCTTGGTAGCAATATTTGCTTTGATGGTCTTTTTTGTTTTGTTAGTTACTTTCTCAACCCTTCCATCACAGTTCCTCGATACTCCTACATTCACAGAAGCGATATGACATACATATTCATTTTCTTCACCGGAAAACCCTGATAAAAAAAAGCCCCCCCATTTGCTTTGCTGGGTTCGCTTTTGCTACACAGGAAACGTGCTGGCCAATGTTTGCATTTCGGCTGTGACTTTCCACATGCATAGAGAGCGCCAGTAAAGCAAGAAAAGGAACATGCTACAGAAACCCTTGCAGCGGTACAATCCTTTGCCGGAAGTTCAATGTGGCGTGAATAAAGGCATAAAATCCTTTAATAAATAAAAAGTAATATCCCTTTGCGATGCGACGGCGACGACGACCAGGCTGTGCCAGCAAAAGTGCAGCGCTGTTTGCGTTCGTTCGGTTCGGTTCCGAGCCTTAACCCCTCCGGCCTGCCAGTAGTGGTGGAGGATTTTTGTGGGAAGGAGTTTTTTTTTATTCCTGCTACTCTTCCCGAGTAACGGTGGGGGCAAAGACTGGCAAAGCAATATTGCCTGTCGATGCTGTAACGACGTGCCGCGGGGTGGTAGTAGTCGAGTCGCCAACAAAAGGTCACCGAGGTATTTCACGTGCCTGTCTACTGGATCAACCATAAACGGATCTGTGAACATCAATATTCAGTGCACTGTATGTCCTGTTTCTGGTATGGTAAATTCGGCCGTAATCCCGGCTGTACAACGGGGGACTGGTTATGTTTTGTTGTAAATTTTTCAATTTTTCCCCGCGTGTAGCCAGCGGAAAACCTCGAAAGATTTTGATCCGATGACAAATTGCAGTACGTGGATACGTGTGCGCGCTGTGTTGTGCGAAGTTGTCATATTGGAGTAATAGGATTGTGATTTACGATAACGGCTCCCGGAAGAGTTTGCACCGAATCGAAAACCCGAAAACCCCGTTCACTGTTTGTCGATATGTTGACATATGGTCGAATGTATTGAAGAAGAAACATCCACCCAACCGGGGGATTTCGCACCGGCACAACCCTCCCATGCGGGACATACCGTAATGGGTTGTCGATATTGAGGTTGTCGTAAATATGAACCTCATATTGTGAGTGACCGTAGCATGTGTACGTATTTTATTGATGGCCTTTTATTTGATGTCTTAATTGGTACGGTGGACCAGCCAGGCGAACAGAAACGAGCCCTCCGAGTTTTTGCCCTTTTCATTTCTTTTATTTCCGCACCAAGAAATGGGAAGGTCACGAAGAAGTCATAAATGTTTGGCCCTTCGATCGATCGAGCTGGCCGCCATAAGTCTTACTAAACCGGACAGATATGATAAGATACCTTTAGCCTTTGCTGGTGTGTCGTGCTTTCCGATCATTACACTATATCGCGGATGGAATCGTTGCATTTTTCACACCTTTTTTTTCACCCCCCAAGCAAGAGGCTCCATTTAGCCTTATGCGTCTGATTAAATTGTAACGTAAAAAAGCAATAGAATGGGTGTCGGCCATATACGAGACCATCGGGTGTCAGAATGGAGACATTAGCTAGTGGAACAAAATTACGATACGAATAAATTACCTCGCCGGGAGTGTTGAAAGTGTGAAGGAAAAGGGAAATTTAGCGGAACCCCAAAAAATTGTAAATAAATATTTGGTCTCACCTTCACGCCGTGTCGAACGGTGTCCGAAGGTGAGGAAACGTCCATGTCCATTTGCTTGAATATTTATGGTACATTCATTTATCATCACTACCCGCTGCCCAGTGGGTAAAACGCGCGGATCTGTCAGGTGGAAAGAAAAATGGCAGGCAGCTAAGCGGTTCTGTTGATGCCCCTCGTCTTCGCTGCGTATGATAATAGTTGTAATTGATCGTAATACATAACAATCGTCACAGTTTGCTTGCGACGACGAATGGTTGATGGAAACCATACCAACAAAGAAAAAAAAAAAGAGTAAGTGGCAATAGAATAAACACACTCCATGGGGATAAGAAAATGAGATGGAAATGGACGAGAAAATATCAAAAGAATGACCAGTAACACAGCCATAACAGTAGAAAATGAAATGAGAAGGGAAAAAATGAAAATGATCTTCTCGCGATCGCAAACATGTCAAAAACAAGGAAGAAGAAAGACGAAAAAAAAACACAGGGGGAAAATACACCCCAAAAGCAACACCAACCGCACATAGTTTAGCATGAAATAGTTTAACATTTTAATTTCAGCTCGCACATTTCTGAATTAATTATCCAAAATAGTAGGAATATTTCTGTGCATTCTTCCCCGTTTTTTTTTTGTTCTGTTCTGTTGTTGGTGGTGGACAAAAAATGGATAAAATTTGTTGCCAGCCCACGTCAACCAATGAAGCCACCTAGACAAGGTAAGGTAAACCTTGCCTTTACTGATGCTTCTAGGCATGGGGAATCCCATCCCCGTTTGGAGGGTGTGAGTATGATAAATTAATTTAGTCACGCTTTATAATCATTCCGATGATGGTGATGGCGATGATGATGATGATGACGATGTTGAGCCCCCGTCCCCAGGGTTCAGTGGTGGCGGTTGTTTAGCCAAGCGCATCGTCGACCGTGCGTCCTTTATTACGGCCGCGGTCCGTCATTTGCCTGTGTAGATTTTCCATGCCACGCTGCCAAAGTGTTATGCCGAGCGATGGTTCTTTGCATGTACTTTATTGCGCTAAGAGATCATCCTTCTCGAAAGATTCCATCCCCCGTTTTGACCGGCTTTCCACCGGCGTTGATTCCGCGCAACCAGCCGTGGAATGTATACGTGAAGTTTTGCATTCGACATAGTCCAAAGAAAACGTCGGTCGTCTAAGCCCGCGGGGTTGTGTACGTGTTTTGGGGAGGTCTTGCTTGGTGGTGGTGGTACGGTTTTCCTACGCCACACAAAAGGTAATTGCGGGAACCATACCGCAACACCCGGGATTGTCTGGGTTCTGTGGGTGCGAAAGATAAATGTCATCTCATAATGCGCCGCCGATGGTATAAAGTCGTCGCGGTTTTGTTTCGCCGTCGCAAAACGCTACCTTTTGGAGCTAGGAAGCGATTGTGGCGGATTGGGTATCGTTTTGCTTACATAGTTTCAATAGCTGCGTTTGGGTTCATGCCTTTTTGCTGTACAGGTTGAAGTTAAACGCTTCGGTAGGGTGTCTGGGGAGTAGTGTTGATTGTTGATTTTGACTGAGTGGTTGAGAGACAAGTGAGATGTTATGGATAGAAGGACATGAAATTGTCCGACGATTTGGACCTTTGGTGCAGACATTGTTATGAAAGGTAATGAGAAACACCTTTTGCCGGGTCTAATGATGTTGGAACGCGGAATATGATGAAAAGGTGTTAAGTGATAAACGGTAAGGTGTTGCGTGTTGTTATAAGTGATTTAGAATGATTTATTGTACATCATGGAACCAAGTTTAATTGCATAATAATTGTTGAGTGCAATGGTCTAACATAGTAGGTTGATTATTGTTGTTTTGTTTTTTGTTAATTTGATATACATTGAATACACTGCACATCTCTTTATGGAATTAATTTCTAAGCGCGATCTCTGTTAACTCGTAGTTGTGGTCTATTTCTGTCCATATTTTTTATGTTTAATGACTTCTAAAAAAATCAACTAGAACAAGTTACTTAAATACCACAGACTATTAAAAAGATTTGGACATCAGAGACAAAAATAACCATCAGTCGAAACTAAGCACTTTGCCTTGCAAATAACCTTATACAATTCTTTTTACTGGGTTGATTTTCCGTTTGTCCAGAATATTCTTCAAATTCTTCATAAACCCATTAGTTGATTAAGTTGATTACTCCAGCATCTTCCAGTTTGTCTTACCGAAAAATTGTTCTAAATATCATCAACAGTTTAAAATACGATTATTTTTGCTAGTTTGCCTTTAGAAACTCCTGGTTCTAAATGTGTTGTAAATAGTCACAGTTAATGCAATTGCAATAATGTTTTAATTCTTAACAGTTTCAATCTTAATTTGTAAGAACAATTTTTATACATTATTTTTCTATGTTAAGATTTCTTTAGAATTTCATGAATCTCTTCAGTTTTATTATTAATTTATTGTTAACTAAAAAATTCGCACTTTTATCATTATATTCATTATAAATACTCAAGTTCTGGGTAGTATTCTTTCTGGCTACTAACAATCTTAACTCGGGCAGAATACCTTAGACAGTTGCATTTACATTTTCTACTAGTTTACAACTATAAAGTCACTATAGAAATAATAATCAAACCCCCGAAATTAGATAGCAAATAGAATAATGTGTAATTCAAGAAATGAACAAATACAATCCATAAAATAAGTACACAATAAGCTAAATAATAATAATAATAATAATCAATTGTGATTTGTTTGCTAGTTTTTCCATCATAAAACATGCTTTAAAGCTTCAATTCTTATTTATGATTTCTTTCTTCTTTTTCACATACTTTCCATACGACATAAACATAACGAAACGCACCGAAAAGATGCCATCGACCGTTTACGAGCAGGCAAACGAACAAAAAAAAAGGGGGAAACAACAAAACGACAATAGCAATAATCGGGAATGATGATGACGATGGCGTTGAGTCCGTATCTCCGGGTTTTGTAAAATCTCATTACTAAATCGAAATTTTCCGTGATTTAGCGCATCGAGGAAATAAAGGGGTGACCGCGCTACCGTCACCGCGCGGAACTGCTGCGTCGACGATTTCCACCGACGAGTATTGCAGTGCTGACAGTTGTTCACTGCTAACCTTTTTCGGTACGAATAATAAAATTGTTATACACGTCAGCACGTTTCATTCATTTTTCGCCAGGCCAACACTACTGCTTGTCCTGATCTTCTGCACAGCACTCCACCCATTCGGTTGGGTGGTGCACCCCATCACTATTCACTAGACATATTCATTCACTCTGCCGCATTCGCCATTGACGCAATCCCGAGCACGGAAGTCCTTTTTCTTTAGATTTTATTTAATCAATCGTCTCACCGAGAGTGTGTGTGTGTTTGTTTCCAGAAGTTTCCTTCCCGGGAAAGGGCAAAAAGGATTGTGGAGAAAGCACACCGTGGCGGCGCACAATTGTAGATTGTTGGAAAATGATAAATGAGTCGTCCGTCTCCATCCATCGTCGGGAAGGACAGCCGGGGCGGGGTGTGGTGAAAGGTGATGAAGCTGAACTGATGTCGTCTTTTAATTGCTACCGTTAAAGGACCTCAACTCTTCCGAATGGGGGTTGGTGGTGATCACAGGAAGACATTAGGACGTGCAAAAAATGGCACCCCTCGTTTTGGTGGGTGCCAAATCGGTCCAAAAAGGTGAGAGCGAGGTTCGTGCTTTGGAAAAATTTTGGTTACGGAAAATTAAATTTTTAACTCCAATAAGTGTAATATGATAATCGACAAAGTTTTTCAATTAATATGTTCCGTAAGAAAGTGTGCAAAGGGAGACGCGTTTCCGTTCCGGGGCGATTCGGCCCTCGCCCCCAGTAACACTCCAGCCCCAGCAGAGCGGGGAAAAGTCAATTCAATTGTCATAATTACTACGGCTATTCATAGTGTTCCGTTCCGGTTCCGGAACTTTGTCTAGAAATGGGTTTTATTTGCTGTGTTATTTGGTGTTTTTTTTTTTTGCACTGCGCTTTGGACTTTGGCACACCCGGCACGCTTTGCTGGCGCTAATGGAGAATGCCGACGCGGCGCACACTTTACACCTTACGGATTTTGCCTTTCGCCGGAGGATGAAGCGAATTTGACAAATTATCAGCACCGGACGAGGTGCTGCGATGGCGTGACAAGTGGCATTTTCCGGTACGAACAACCGGGAAAAGTCATCGAAAGAGTAATTTAAAATTTTGAGTTACAATTCACACCCCCGCACGCGGACCCCCCCTTCGGGCAGGTCTGGTTGTTTTGGGAAGGATTATGTGGGCTGTTTCTTTTTGTGTTGTTTCCATCCGACTGATGAAGAGCTTAGATAAGGTTGTTTGCACACGAAGAAGTGTTAAGAATTTAGAATTGAATTTTTAAATGACTCCAAGCGAGACCGGAGGACGAGTTTTGGAAGTATAATCGATTAAAACAGACAGCCAGCTACCTGGGAATGTGTGGCGTATGAAGCTCAAAATGGGAATTTTTCTCATCAAAAGTCGAAACCCAAGGAAACAAACCATGAGAAAACCGATTCATCGATAAAATGGTAACATATCTTTCTGAAAAAAAAGTAAACGGTAGTTTGTTTGTTTATGTATTTAGTCTGAAAGCCGTTCTTTTTCTCTCTCTCTCTCTCGGTTGTCCACCGTCCACAAAACTTTAACCAAAACACCTCACCCGGATTCCGATCGAATCGTTCGTGATCGTCGCGGGTCGCGCTGTACGGTTTGTCGCATGGATGGCTATAAATTTTTAATTGCCACCATCTGTCATGGAAGGACGGATCTTTTTCGGCGACTTGAAACTCCTTAAACCGAACCGAATGTGTGTTGGGTCGAGCATTTTGCCTTTCGCTTTGTCTTCAAACGTTAATGCCATTCGGTGCCCGGGCGGATTCATTCAAATCAGCGACGAGTTTTCCGCGCCACGACAATAGATCAGCTACCTTTTTTGGCGGCTTATTAGCGGCCGTTGCGGGGTTAGCGGTGGGGCACAGGTTTGCGAGGCACCGAGGCACTGTTGTTAGTTTTTAATGTCAAATTTGTCTTATCTAAAACACAGGAAAGGCACACCGAACGGAACCGAATTCGATTCCGATGACGAATAGCGCCCCGGCGACGGGGGCCGGCCCTGTTTCCCATGGAGTCTTCATCAGAGCTTCACTATCGAATCGGAGGCATCATCACCGTTTCAGACGTGGCGTGGAATCGTGGTGACGATCGCGTTTGATGTTGCGTTTTTTTTTTTCGTTTGTTTTCCAAAGTTTATTTTGAAGTGAACCGAAAATGTCAAACCAAAAATCAGCCTTAAAAAAGCACAGAATCAAACCAAAAAAAAAATAAAACAGCCATCATAAACATTGGGACACGGTGTCTCATTAGTCGCACGATCTGTCGGCCGGCCGGTTTTACTCGGATTTTTGTTTCGGTTTTTTTTTTGTTTTATTTGTCGCATTACAATCGGTTGAGCATTCCGGTGGCGTCGGTGCTATTAAAATGAAACAACATACGCAACATAAGAATGCCGCCACCGGCTGAGCTGCCGCTCGGGTAAAAAACCTACACGGCGGCCACCAAAACCCCCTGAAATGGAAAGAAGAGAGAGAGAGAGGGAAAAAATGACTCCACCTGTGTAATAACCGCGTACCGATCCACTACTAGGCTACGGGGCGACAAGTGAATTGATCATTTTAATCCACTTAAAATTAAACATGCATCCTTTGCTCCCTTGCGTTCGGTTGCAGGGACGGGACCGCCGGTTGTGGCGATGCCGTTTTCCTGTTGGCGGAAGGGTATAAAGTTGATAAATTCAACCGAACTCGGTAGGTGTTTTAATAGTTGCCGAGAATGGGCGGCAATTTTGTACCGAAAAACGTATAATTTTCCCAGCCGAACCGAAAGCCTACCGTTGGGACATCGACGTTCGGGCGAATCATTTCATTTCGGTGTACCGCGACGTTATCGATGAAAAGATGAAGAATTTCAGTTCTTCTTTCTCGTACTGATTTTATGTTTGTGTGTGTGTGTGGCTCGTAAAAACGTAAAACCACCCAAAAAAAAAAATCTCAAAATGCTAACGATGAACCGGTTCCATTCCCACACACTGGCATTGGTTAAGGTTATGAGTTCTTTGCCGGAGTGCGTGGATTTTTCTTCTTCTCCTGCGCCATTTGTTATGATTTATAATTTTTAATTAATCAACAAAAATGATAACCGACAGTGCCCATGTGAAGGTTGAAAGATTAATACGATGATAAAGACGATCATGCTGATGATGATGAAGTTGGCATGAGCTTGCTGCGATCAACAGCGGGGCGCCCTGTATGTCCAGGTGTCTGTCAACGAGTCTGTCGAAGAGCCTGGGAATTTCTGTCGCTTTTATGACTCCCCCATCGACGGGGTGTTCATCAGCAAAGAAATAACCGGGTCGACCCCCAGTATTTGGTGGGGGATTAGTATCCCAAAAACAAAAAAAAAACGGGCAAAATAGCACAACAACACATGTCCGCATATTCGTAATCCGTAAATCTGTAAGACAAATGATTTATGCCAATTAAATGCCCATTCTAGACGCATTATGTTCCGATCCGTCTAGCTTTATTCGGTGGATGCTGATGTGTGTCGTTCAAAACCGTGGAATAAACATACTTAGGCGATGAGATCCCTCCCGAAACCCTAATGGTGGGATGAGTTATGAAATGGAGACAAACAAATAAACATAATTCGAGGAAAGTGTTCGTGGAACGGACACGACAGACGACTCATCACGTCGAATCAAACGGCCACCATAAAATGTTTATTTTTAACGAGTATGGCAAACGGAGTGGTGATGAACTGAACGATTTAACCCCGGTGGGTCATAAATAGTGTGGTGTGCCATGGGAACGCATAGAGACTGGGAACGCTCGGTGCTCGGGGAGCGGTGTCGGACGGCGTTCTAGTTGAATCGTAGTCTTTTTTTGTTGTGTGTTTTAACACATAAACCGTTGTTGTTAGGGGGCGGTTAAAGGAGACTAATAAATAGTGCTACATTTACCAGACTCCCCACTCCTATGGTGGTGAGGTTGGAGTTGGACGTTTGGAGATGAGTAATTTTGTGTCTTTTACTCGTCCGGCATTACCCAAAAGGAAGCAGTCAGATTCTTTAAATACCGACCTCGAAACGGGTGGTGCGGAAGCGGGGAAGTGGGGATAAAGTGGTGCTTATTAAAAATAAACAAACCACCCAGTAACCCAGACCGAGTCTGGGCTGGCGGCGTCTGCCGATCGGCTCCACCATGCTCCAAGAAAGGTCGTCTGTGGCAGGTGCCGACACTTGGCTTGTCGCTTGACTACCAGACACAACTTGTCGCTCATCCTCCCCTCTCCGCAAGCAAGGCTTACGCATTGGGATTGTGTATGAAATATGTCTAGCGTGGATTATGCGTGGTAGCAGACGTACGTGAAGTCCAGATGGAGATGGAGCAATAATTAGTCAGCTAATTTAGCACGGCCGGAATGTGCGGCCTGTGAGTCAGAATGTGAAGCGTCTTGTCATAACAGAAGTGAGATGTTTCTGCAAGCGGATCATCTTCATTATGACTCTGGCTGGGATGCTGTCTGTCTTGCGTGCTGGTGTGGCTGGTGGTCATTCTTATCTTAAAATATACGCACCCACCAGAGACAAACAAACAACCGGTATGCTCTTCGCACCCTCGGCAGGAAGTCGTTAGCCTTGACATTCGTATTGATTTTTCACCTTTCCGTACGTACTGCAGTGCAACCCCGTTTCAAGAAGCGTTCCAGTTCAGTACCATCAACACCGGCAAAGCCGGGAAGGAAGGACACCCGGCACCCGGGGTGGACGTAGCAGGACGAAGATGTGAAAGTGATATCACAACTCCCGTACAACAATTAGGGTCAATACACTTCGACTGATCTCCGGTCGAGCGTGAAATAATAGAACGAAGGAAGGGAACGAATAGCGTGCGGGCGGTGGGAGAACGAAGTCGAACAAGTGGCCGACGACGGCCGTGTTTGGCATATCGAATTTCACCGGATTGTGCGCTTTTGAACATATCTAGCTGGAACATCCGAGGGGTCGGAAATGGAAAGAATCCGCACCACCGTATCGTTAGTTGGGGATGAAGTATCCTTTGTAGACCAAAATAAAAAAAATTGCTAGAGCGAACTGTCCCGTAGCAGTTTCGGAAGTACGAAGCGATTTTGTCGGTGTAGAATTTCCAAGCCAAAGTCTATGACTAATTAAATTGGGATTAACGCTACACACGCACGCACGCCCGTTGTACAAATGCAGCTGCAGAAGAAGCGGCCGTGGGTTAAAAGAGACACGCGGCTAAGTGAAACGGGCAAGGTCAACCGATGACTTCCCGTCCGGTAGTCGTACTGCTAGGTGTGAAACCCATGTCCGACGACTCGTTTGTTTGTTTTGTTGTGCACTGTGTTTTCTTGCATCTGGTTTTTTTTTAACACCAGTCGAGCTATCTTTCGTTGGACACTCATGCAAGCTACTTATTATGACAGGTGTGATGAGGTGGAGAAGCATACTTATAATGTTAATTATTATCCTGACAGGGTATTTAAGCAATTGGTTTTAATTATGATAGACGATTTATTTTTCGTTTTGTTATTGTTTGTTTATTTCTTACTGTGCGGTGTTCCTCTTTGTTAAATATCGTTAATTATTATGTCTTGTGATGCGTTTTATGAGCTTCATGTATTGTTGTATAAAAACACAATTAATTTTAACTAAATACGACTTTTAATTTAGTAGATCTTTATAATTTTATCGTCATTTCTAAATACTATTTGAAGGCTTAAAGAAAAATTACAAACCTGAAAAAAATATGGAAAAATTAAGATCTTAAGTAGAAATAGCAAAACCGTAATGGAAAACTTAAGAAACATAACTGAAATTAGAAAATAAAAATACTAGAACTATATACATAAAATAATATGAAAAATAAAAATAGAAGTGAAATGTAATGTGAAGAAAAATCAACAGCAGAATAAAAAAAATCAGTAATAATAGTATGAAAAATAGTAAAATAGGTATCATGTGTAGGTGAATTTGAATAGAAAATCTAATACCATTTATTGTCAAATAGTGAATAGAACATTATCTGATTTATATTTTGCACATTATGCGGTATTTAGTGCCAAAAGAAAAGAAAGAGAAGAAAACTCGCTTCTAAAATTATGCATTCAACGATGCAATGAAGGTATTCTTAAATTATGCAACAAACTTTTAAATTATTTCAATGATTCATTCTCCTTAAAAAGTGCATAAAAACCAGCAGAACATTTGGCTGTTTGCTTCGTAATAAATCCCTCAACGCTAGAATATTGTGTCCGCATGAATTGTTTATTGTTTTCGGTTCATGGCGCGTATCATGGCGCCCGTTTGTTTGGTATCGTCGCCGAGATTTGTGAAATAATCAATTTAGCATTTTTGCATATTGGTTCACCCATTTGTAGTGGATGGCATAAAGGATCGCCTCTTCCCCCCCCCCCCCTCCCCAAGCCCGACCGTTTTTGAAAACAATGGTTTACCATACCGATGTTTGCTTCTGTGAGACAGTTTTCCTCCTTGCCAAAATGTGCACGAGCAGGATAAACGGTGCCTTCTTATGCTCCAATCGGTCTCGTTCACTCATCCTCCCGGCCATGGCGAAACTTAAGTAATGGGGGATGGAGAAAAGAGGGGGTTTTGATTTTCATTTCTTACGCTCCAGTAAGCTCCATTTCCATTCCGGAAAGGATTGCAGATCCCATCGCTTCATCCATCCTGCCCACACCAGCGCCACCACCGGTTTCTGTTTCGTATCGAATAAAGAATTTTCCAAACGGCAAAAACGGAAAAACAAACCATGGCATGGTGGCACGGGTTTCATTCCGGCCCAAGTCCCACCAATTCCATAAGCCATTCCGTAAAAGCGTCAGCACCAGCACATTTTCCTTCGGGGCCCGCTTTTTATCTCGCCCGTCCATCGCTTCGCGCACGTTTTCTTGGAGCGCCATCGCTAGCGTTTTCTTTCCATATTTCCACACTCCCATACTGCTACGTACGTTTCTCATTTCTTGTCTAGTGTCCTTTTTTTTACCCTTGTGTTTGTGTGTTTGCGCTGTGTCTGTTTATGCAAAGTTTTAAATCTACCCTTTTGCTGGTGCGGGCAAGGAAAACCGGGCGATGTCCCGTTTGTACCCCGGGTGAGTGAACGAGAGAACCCGGTTTGGAGTTTCGGGCGTTTTCTTGGCCCGCTGGTCTTCCTGTTCTTATGAATGATATGGAAATATCGCATTATTTCCATAAATTTAGAACAATGGCAAACGGGAAGGGGGTTGGGTTTGGTCGGACGGATGAGATGGATGGATGGGAAGGCATGGTTCGCTGAAGATTGGTTTTCTTCGTTTCGGGTGGGCTTCCTTTTTTCCAGCCGGGGTTGCTGAAGGGGGAGGAAAAGCGGCAGCAAGTGAAGACGGTGGCGGTTTATGTGCTTCTTTTATATTTTCTGATTTTGATTGGCTAGGATAAGATTATCCATTTTTATGCATATGCGCAACATCAACATCAGCACGAACGTGCTGGTGAGCTGCTCTTCTAGCGGCACTGATGACGAAAAGGGCGGAATCCACCGTTCGGATTCCGGGATGAAACGGAAAGGGTGCGGGTGTGTACGCGCGCGCACGGGGTAAAGACATTTGCATGTTCGCCTGAGAACCGGAACGGAAGCTCCCCTTTACAAGGAGAGGGGGGGGGGTGAGAAGACCGAGGCATACACAAAGAAACGTTGGGAAATAAAAAATAACACTCACATACACGAGCGCACTCAATTTTGAGCGAAGTTAAAGAAAGGAAAAAATATGGCTTAAACGAAATGCTAGTTTTCATAAAATGGAAGTTATTTTCCTCAGCAAACCCACAAAGCCCTTACGGTGGGGTTTCCTCCGTGGGGTGGAGTAGTACAGCGTTGTGCAGAGGAAGGGAAAAATTGTGCTTTGCTAGCGAAATAGAAAGAAAAGATAAGCACGAAATTCAACGCTATCCATGGCTGGGAGCCGGGTGGAGCAAGCAACAGTAGCAGCAATATGCTGCTACCTACCCTAGCCCGGCCAAGGAAAGAGATGAACGTAATAAAAAGGATTTTAGCGTCAGCAGGGTGGGATGGCCGGGTGTATATCATGAGGGGAACAAAGCAGCAGCAACAAAAAAAAAAGCGGAATAAATTGTATTATAAAATATTCCGCCCTTTTACCAGTGCTTTTGTTGGCGGTCTGGACCAAGCCAAGCTTGGTTGGTTTGCATCGGTTTGAGGGAGAACAACAAAAAAAAAACACACACACACATAACAAGGTAGAACAGTGTTTTGGTTTGAACTGTAGCAGCTGCGTCGTTGCTCGCTGGTTGGTTACCTTCGCCATTTTCATTTTGTTTTTGAATTATACATATGAAAAACCGAAACCTACCGGAACCAGGAGAAATAAGCAAAAAAAAATAAAGGTGACTTCCATCCCCCCCCCCCCTCCAGGGGGAAGTCTAAAGGCCCCAGTTCTGGTCCGGGTGTTCCAATCCCGGTGTACCCACGGCACGGAAGGCTTATGATGTACGGTCATTTATCATTCGACTGACGGTTGGATTTTTAGCTGACCCCTAGCTGTGTGGGGTTGGGAGCTGGGTGGGTTTTGATAGCGTGAGAGAGTAGCATGGAACACTTTAAATCCCCGGACCCCCCTCTGGATGACTACAAGGTGGTATTGGATGACTGTAAAGAACACCACTCACATGCGCTAACCAGGCAGTAAGAATAATTCCACCAAAGCAGCCAAGGCCGGTACGGCAAGACAGCTTTGCATTGGAAGCAAAGGTGGAACAAAATGGCACCAACCACGGAAGCTTCTTGAGCGTACAACGCTCCCCCCCCCTCTTACACACATATATTCAAATGCAGGGTCTCGAATTTATGTGAATAATTTATTACTAATAAGATAAAATATTGTAAAAATGGTTAAGCTGCGGAAAATTTCATTCCGACGCCATTGTTATTGCCCTTCGCTTCGGTGGGGTAGGTCACCCTTTTCCGACTGGTTGACTGGTTGGTTGACTACCGCTCCAAATGGGCGGTAGCAAAATCATTCACGGAAACAGTTCATATTTCACTTCCCAATTTCTTGCCCGCTCTTTTTCCCGGGTGGTGGAAAACTACCCTTATTTCTGTTTGCTTTTTTGGGTTGTTTTTTTTCTGTTCTCACAGTTGCACTTCTGGTCTGGTTGCATGTGAGCTGTTGTGCCATGTTTTGGTTTTTATTCAACCGTTCAGCTTAAAGTCTGCACCGAACAAGCCAAGCATTGTGGAAATATTTCCCCGCTTTTCCTCCCCGGAATGGGCCGAATGGTGCTTGAAGGTGATCGAAACTGATAAGAAAATGATTTTGAAAATAGAATCAAAGTGGTGGTACGCTTTTGGAAGAGAAACACTTGAAACGTGTAACGGAATCAGAAGTTTGGATGATCCATCTCGTTTAAGGTCTCTTAAATTGATGGAGTGGTTGTGATAATCTTACAATACGCATCGTTGCAATGTGTGAAGGTTTTTTTTATGTCCTTGTTTTAGGAAGAAAAATCACATATCATTTCCTTTTTTTGTGCCAGTTGGGTTTGCCCATCATGACGTCTCCTGCCATCAAACTACATTGTCACCCTGTCCATGCTGCATTATGTCGATCTCGGGAGGTACTCGCTTTTACGTGTGTGTGTATGTGAATAGACAACTTAAGTAGTCTTAAATGATGACTGATTGTTATCTACTCGCAAACAAAACCAACGAAAAAAAAAAGCTGCCAAACAGCTCAAGGACCTTCTGGACGCATCCCCGGCCAACAGTGCAGACACACCCTAATCCATCAATCGAATGAAAGCACATCATCGTCCTATCCGTCGCGTATCAGGGTGCAGTGTGTTGCATGTTGCTCATCATCCGTCATTTGGCACCTTCATTGTGCAGGACGATTCAGACTCGTCCGAATCGGATGCTTATCCATTCAATGCAACAAAAGATCGGTCCACTCGAGCGCCTCCCTCGGGGAACTCACCGGGCGAAGGTGGGCTGGACCGGCACAGCAAATTCAATCAACGGGTACCCCAAAACATAATAAGTTGATAAGTTTATTACGCTTTCACCGACACCCCACCCGGTCTTCGGGCTTGCTGTTGCGTGACGTAATGCCACCCTCCGGTATGGTTAGCGACAGGAAGTCGCATTCGGTTTCGCCCTCAGCGCGGAAAGTCACTCTAGTGGCTTCGTGTTTCGCGTGTTATTTTCCCGTTCTGTAAGGTGGGTGAGCTAACCCTCCCCATTCTTTTTTTTATGGACGGGAAGTGTCGGTTTTGTTTCTCGGTTGGTCCTGCTGTGCAAACATATTTTTCAGTTATAAAATATTGCCCACGGGGAAAAATAGCATATTTTACACTTGCCGAGAGGGAACATCATCCCCCTATCATTCCACCTTATCATCCTCTTCATCATTATCATCATCATCATCGTCGTTGTCGGCGTCGTCATCATTCCCTTTGGAGGCAGTGCGTTTTTTTTTTACTCGCGTGTTTGTCTCCCTGCAGCCTGAAAACGATTATCATTCCGGTTTACAATTTTCTGTTTTCAGCGGCAGGCAAAGCGTGAACACGAGCTCAGGGGTGGTGCATTTTCACAGTGTGAAAAGCCCGGATCTCGTGCTGGTTTTGAAGTTTTATTGTGCTGGTCACATTTCGCCATAGGGAGGATCAACGCTTAATCACATTTAAAGTGAAGATGGGCAACGACAGGGGGATTAGTAGCAATTGGTCGTTATGTGATAAATTTGTTAAGGATTTCCTTTTCGACTAGTGTCCAAAGGAGAGGAAGTATTTTACAATATTAAAAGGAAACAATAAACTGTAATAGGGAGAGCAAATGATCTTTTCCCGATTTTTGGCGTTTGTTTTCTTCATTTCGATAAATACTTCCACCAGTAGAAGCTACCTTGTTTGAGCAGAGTTCCTGTACGCCTGTGCAGTTTAGCATTCGTCCCATGCACGACCGTGAAGTGAGTCAAATGTGCGAAATGCATACCGTTAGCATGCACAGCATTGCGCACACGATGTTTGGCAAAGTAGAACAATAATATCGCTACCATGCTATCTCCTGCCGGACGCCGACGTCACCGGCGCATGTGTTGTGTGTATTTAAATTAAAATATGATGTTTCATGTTTTGGATGTAATATGAAAATTGAACGCGACGTGCCTGTGCATGCAAATCGCTGTTCCCCGCTGATGGCCAATGACAAATGTATGCTGGCGCTATAAGTACACCGGGTATGGTGGATCACTTTCACGCGCACACACGACGGTTGCAGGTGAAGGTTAACTGGGGACACGTTTGATTTGTGCAGCCAAGCATGCAGGTGAGGATGTTGCCGGATGACACACTGTAGCGTTTGGGATGAGAATGGGGCTTGCTTTGTTCGATTTGTAAATGGCCTCTTTTTTAGCTGTTCTTCAGTTTATTTCATTATAAATTTAATGTTAAGCCCGGAGACTTCATTACAAACTTAATGTAAGGCCGGCCTGATGGTGTATCGTATCCCATACGACAGGACCGAGACAAAATCCCATCTGGACTGTTCCACCGCAGCAAGACTGAGTATCCGGTTAGGTAGTAAAATATGTCTAGTAAGCCATAAATGACAGGCATGATTTAATAATGTTGCGAAGAAGAAGAATGTTGATTCTATACTCAGATCAAGTTTGAGTTCGGTTCGGATTCCCAAATTAGTATAAAGATAGGTTCGTCTAGATAAAACATACCGAATATTATACATTTTTCTTTATTATCTGTTAATATTTTTCTATTTTCCATTAACTTCTTATGTTTTAACCAGGTGCCGTCTTGCCCCCAAGCACCGAAAAGCTCGTTTTTTCAACCATTTTGCCTAAAAAATAAAGCCCTAAAAATATTTTTCAGTTCCTTTCTTTCCTCGGGAACTCATTAATGAGTGTACAAATAAGTGTTAAATTATAATATAAGTGAGTCTGACATTTTAAAAACATATTTTAGACAGTTAGAAGATGAATTGCTGAAGGTAGCACACTACACAAATTTCTATAGCTGGTAATAACCAGGAAAAAAATATTCAATCAAAGTAGGCAAAAAAATAAAATCATTTCGAGAGACACTGATTTACAATAAAACTGCACATATCCCCAGCATCTGTTGTATAATCCTGTACTTTAAGCATGTTGAGTAAAGTGTTTGAAGTGCAATTTGTTTTATACTTTATTCTTTAAAGTGTACAGATCAGTTTTGCGTTTTAAAGGTCATGTTTTTATATTTCTATTAGATACATTTAAAAATATTAGAAATTTACAGCTAAAAAAATAATGAAAGCTGTCAGTAATACATACATATTGTTTTGCTTCTTTAAACAACAGTATAAAAGGTATTCTGTTTAGAAGGGCCAGCTATAATTATAAATGAAATGATACTCCTATTCCTGTCAATCTCTAATATTGTTTAACCTAAGGAATAATAAATTTATAAGTGCTTGTACAATAATTAGTAGTTGTTTGCCTGATATGGCACATGCACTCAAACCGTAATTTGTGTGCTGAGAACGTTGCACATTAACTTTAAATGAAGCATTCGCTAATCTTTATAACATCTTAAACATTTCCAGCTTATTTATGTTTAAGTATCATACGTATTCCAAAATGATCCTCATCACGGTAGCTGATCGCTAAATCGATATTGTTTAATCGACCCCCACCGGCATTGCGAAGTCAAAACAACAAGCCAATAACAAAAAAAAACACATCACATAAAACACTTGTCCGCCCCGTTAGATCAGTATCTTATTCACTTTCCACAAACGTCTCCGACATGGCACGTCAAGCTGTCTAAATGCTTGCAAAAATGTTGACGGAAATCAGCAAACCAGCGGTCGCACTGAGTGACAGGCCGTGGCGGCCACGAACCATTTCTCCGAGCTGCGCGTTGTACCGGCAGCACCAATAAAAAAAAGTAACGCGTTTGGTATTTGCTACGCGTCATCTCCGCGTAGTGTACTATAATCTTATGTATTTATATCAATTGCGATTTGCGTTCGGAATCGATAATTTACTGCACTGTCTGCTGTCCATCATTTTCCTTCCCTCCTTCGGTGTAGCTCCAGGTAGGCGAGTGAGAGCAGCCCGTGATATGTACAACAGCTACGCAACATTAATCTCGCGCTAGTCACTCACACACACACACACACACACACACACACACACACACACACCGGGGGTTTGCTTTTTAGATGTTTTGATTTATCACCCACTGTTGAGCAAACGCATCACGTATTTAGCTGTCGGAATTATTGAGGCATGGGCCACTGCCAGTGCGTATAGCAGTAGTAGCGGTACCGTGCCGCTTAAACATGGCATGGCATTTTCTCTAAGCTCCGGTTTGCGAGATCTACCTAAAAGTGGGTCTGCATGGAAGGTGAATAAATTTTGCATAGAAGCGTGCTAACGGGCTTTCGATAATGCGTACTCACCTCACCGTGGAAGGAACAGAACATGGAATAGAGCACAAGCAAAAAAAATAAATCGAATGGTGTGCCCGGTACTGGAATTGCATACGGGATCGGGATGAACTTGAAGTAGGTTTCTATGGTTGGCGCTTAGCATGGGCAATGAGATCACTTGCACATTTCTCCCGTAAGGTGGTGTCGCAAAACTGCGAAAGCCATAATTCTTCAAACTTTTTTTGAGATCCATAAATTCCAACCCCGAAGAAAAATTCCCCACGCCCACGGGAGGGCGGGATTCCGACAGCGCGATTTAGTGACAGTTTTAGCAATTCCTGTAACGCAAGTTACGGCGCGGGCCGTATGTTGTTGCCGCGCTACATTTAGCGACCGGGTCATACGAACAGGTCATAAAGCATGGGCTCAGGGGGGAGGGAAAATTACCATTTTTCAATCACGCTTCGCAACATTATGCTCAATCGTCGTCAAGCTTTGTGCCGGCGTAAGTGTGCCACATAATGTGACATTATGAAGGTGAGCATCGGGAAGGGCTCCCGACTGGGGTGTCGATGATTAATGGTGGTTCGAGTGGGTTTGTCCGATCGATAAAATGGTTGACTCTGTATGGTGTAAATTGTAAATGTCTCACTCACTAGAGTGAGCCGAGTGCCGGAAGGATCTGCTGTGGTGGATGAAAAATGGTTCTACCGCATGCAACGCAGTGCAGCTTACCGTATGTGCATGTACCGTGTGCCGGAGAAGATCTGCATTTTTTACGGGTTATTGAAGAATGGTTTGAGCACACAGACGGAAGGCACACACAAAGGAAGAATGGCACAGTAAGGCAACAAAGCCCGGAGAGCCTGCACAGGAACAATCAACAAATCAGGCTGGCCTTTCTCGGTTGATGAACCGACATCTCGTTCCACATCGTTCCACAGCGATCCCGATACGGATCCGTTTGTGCATCATGGTGGAAATTTATTGTCATATCACAATAAATCACCGACCGACCGATGGAAGGTATTTTCCACTCGTTTTCCGACAAACGAACCCCAAAACAGACTGCTAGAATGGAGCCGGGAATGGGGGGAGTAAGGGTAAGTTTTTCGGGGAAGGGCGGGTTGAGATGAGTTCATGCGTTCTGTCCTGCTGCATCTTATGCTCCAATCTCGAACCCGGTCCTTCCTTCTTCCTTCCATAAATGCCAGCAAAAACAGGGATTCATCATTCTAAATCTGGCCCATTACCTCGATTGTTCGTCTCGAGGTTTCCCTTTTCGCTTTTTCCCGGGGATTCCCTTTTCCCTGCGGAACCCCAGTAATGTTGCGTCTGGAATTTAGGAGACCCTTTTTCTTCTCCGCTTGTGTCGGAAATATTTCACACCATTTAGCCCGGCAGTGTGCCGGCCCGAACCGACCCGGTTCAAATTGGCCGTTCGAGTCGATTTTCCACCGCACGCAGCAAATGGAAGGCGACTATTGTGTGTGTGTGTGTGGTGCTAGCCAGCCGCAGCCGGTTGCATTTGTGCGACACGTACCCAAAATAAGAAATAAATACGTTTTCGGGCGAGACATGCGCCTCGTGTCGCCTAATGCGCATTGTTTAGCCCTTTCGTTGTGCGAGCGAAATGTAAATGAGTCGAAATGAGCAGACCCCGATGCGTTTGCATAAATCAATCCCGACAACAGGGATTGAGTGTTTGATGTTAGCACCGAATGGGTGAAAATATTTAATAAAATAAGGCACTATATATTACAGTAAAATATTAATCCGTTCACGGGTTCGTGCTGGGCGGGGGGTCGTTAATAGCTGTCCAATTTATTGTCACCATCTAAATCGGGAGCAATTTGCTCGCTTTTGCACTTCCGACGCGACAATGCGTGTACAATCGCTATTACACACGGGGCGCGAAGGATTAGCCAAATCCGTGGGCAGCTAATAATGCCACAGCTTGCCAGACTAATAAAACCATACGCGCACACGATCTGCTGCGTATGATCGGCCGCGTTATGGGGAGCCACGTTACGGGAGAACGCGACGGTTTGTCTAGCAAATAGTGCGCAGAATATAATAATAAACGCCACCGGCAGCGGTGCGGTTCCATCGGCGGAGTGCATATTGCAACGGCATCGCAAGACACTACCCGTGGCTGTGGGAAATTATGGATGTCGGAGCAGCGGGTCGTTTCACCAGCACCGAACGGGAGTAGGCTGGGCTGTACCGTCTGGGCCCGGTCGGTCCCATCTGTGTCCGTGGGAATATTCCGCAGACGGTACGACGATGTAGCGCTTAATCCAGAAACAAGTGGGCCGATATGACGGATGCACTTGGCAAACGAACCGCTCTGCACAGTTTGCTGCACAGTCTGGCAGTAGTGCGTTCAGGAAACAAAACGAATCATTGAGTATCGGAGTACTGCGCGGCGAGCGACTCGGTTTTCGGAGCGACGGTTCCGCCTGTCTGCCGTTTTACAATGCGCGATCGTGCGGTACACTCACCACACATCTGGACGGAAATGCCGAGCGTTCGCGTTTCGCAAACACGGGACGATCGGGGTTAGGGGAGACTTTATTTAGCACGATCAACCTGCAAACAAGACAAGGGATCTGGGCACGCGTTGCAACATATGATTTTAACCGTAGGCAACGGCAGACGGTCGGACCAGTCGGATGTTTCATCTTTATGTCGCCAAGCCGCCAAACATCCAGGTGGGCAGCAACGCGGTGGGTACGTTTCGCTAGGTGTTTGATTTGTTTTCCAACACGTTAATAATTGTGCATCGTTTTGCTTTTGTTTTGAAAGAGGGAGATGAAAGGGATATCTTTACATTTATTAGCAATTAAAATCTTCTCCGTGCTCGCGTTGGGGACGATGCGGATATAATTCAGTCTCATTAGAGAGTATCGCACTATGGGGCGATGCAGGGGCAAATAGCCAATAACAAACTTATTATACTTGTTTCTTTTTAGAGTTTGAAGCTGCGTCTGCGAATTCAGACTTTTTGCAAAATAAGTAAGGTTTATTAACAAAATCTTAATGCTGATTGAAATGTAAACTCTCGAAAATACCATTTGTTTGATGATGTGTGTCTGACTCTTATTTACAAAAAGGAAGGAGACTCTTGCGTGTGCAATCTATTACAATCGTAGCTGTTGCAATAGATCTTGGAGATCAATTTAGAGGTACTTTGCTTAGGCTTAATATAATAATTTTGAATTTTTTTGTTGATATCCCAGTTATTATTACATAGGGTAAGTGACCCAACTATGGCTGTAACATCTGTAACTGCTCTATGTTGTTTTCAAGCCTGAAGTCGCTAGAACTCGAAAATATTTTTTTTTTATTTTGGTGATACTTTATGAGGATCGAGGATTTAATAATTGCATCGAAATTTTCACTCCGAACACCTGAAGCTCATGTGAACTTCATACAAGGGATGTTATGTTCGCATACTTCAATAATTGGATCAACGAACTTCTATTGTACTAATTATGGACGTTCGGAAAAGTGCTCTTTTTTTGAAGAAAAAGTATATTTTTTACGAGAAATGGTATAAAATAGAGTTATTTTACGACCTACTGTTCTTATTTACTTGAAATAATGATCAAACGCTTTAAAATAGTTGAATATTAAAGTTCTTTTTATCAAAACGTTAAGAATTGTCAATCATGTTTTCGACATACTTTAAAGCTGGATTGGAAACTGGAGATCAGTTATAGTTTTCGTTTTATACTGTTACCTGTAAAACACTCAAAATAGGCATAGAAAAGCCATATGGGTATCAGAGTATTTGAACAAATTTAAGAAATTCGATTAAAAAGAACTATTCTTATGTCCGACCGCAGCCCGATAGTGCACCGTCAGGATACCGCACCGGGAACCGATGGAGAATGGAATGGTGCTGTTGAATTGTTCTCTCGTCACGTTTTACTCCACGTCAAGCGACAACGCGGTGCGAACGACTGTGTTTCACCATGCCGGGTGCCTTCAAATGGGAATATCGGTGTCGGTGCCGGGCGGCATCGTGACTTCCAATGGGAATAAGTCGGTGTCGGTTATGTTGCAGTGCATCATCACCATCATGATCCTGATCGGTCATGTCATGTTGGGTGATGGGTTAAAATTAAACACAGGCACCGAGAGGTTCAACAATTATGAGTTTTTTTTAACGAATTCCAAGGATGGTAAGGTTCAAAGTGATACATGAAATAAAGTTTTATGAGATGGTTCCTTCGGTGAGGTCACCTTTGAACCGATCGGTACGATCTAAATTTCCGAGCAAAAGGTGACACATGATCAAGCGAAAGCATATCTTTACCACACGGACGTGAAATAAATATTCAAAGCCTGATCTTGTGTCCCTGGTTAGCCAGCCCGGTTCGAAAGGGTTATGCTAATTTCGACCCATCCTTACTCGATTCCGTTCCGGTTTGTGCACGAACAGGCGCTTCCGGGCACACATATTTAAAGCGCGATCACAAACGCTCCGCGAGTTTATAAAAATGACCCGACAGCACATTTATAATACGAACGGATGGTTTCTGTTCGGTTCAATTTACGGAACGCACAAGGACTTCTGCGGCACACATCGCCCCCATCGCCCGAAGCTCCCTAATTGAGCATGCACGGCACAGTGCGCTAGTAGCGGGTGTTGTTCAGCAATAATAACCACACCAAAAATCCTTAAACTAACTCGAACCGAACTGCTGTGCCGAACCCCTCGCTACAAACGTCCCGCCGCCGGCGAAAGGATTATTAAAACCCAAACCGGACCTAAGCTTAAAGGGAAAGACATTATCACCTCACCCTCGCGGTCGTTTATTTTCACATTTTCACGTTCAATTTTTCACGTCTCCCGCGCACCGGTTTGACTCTGCCGGTTGTTTATGAGGCTTTATCGGGCGTTATCGATCGGCCATCGCGGTTTGCCGGTCTTTGCCCTATTTGCACCTTTTCGCTAGGGTCGAGTTGAACGGTTTGAGGGCCAGGTTATCGCTTCCAGGGGTTTTTAGGTTTCGGAAAAGCCGGGAAAAAGAGGCACCGGGTTTTATCAAGGCGTTTGAGCATTAATTTCAGTTTCCCTTTGCCCTCCAGCTCGTGGTGGACGGGCGTTAGTGAAGGAAACAAAAAAACAAGGTGCAGATCAGAATGAAACAATCGATCGAGGGCGGTTTACCCGAACCGGCCTGGTCGGCCGGTACTGAAGATAAGGTTTTTATTTTTATGAATTTTAACGGCTTTCTGAAGGGTCCATTCGTTCGGGGCCCTTGTTTGTGTGATGGTTTTTGAGACTTTTTCTACCACTGCAGTTCTGTCGTTGCGTGATAAATGTGGGTACGGGAAACAGCCAATCGACTGCGCAGGCTGGATACTTTGAATGCAAAACAACACCATCGATCAACAAAACAGGATCGGTTCGATCTCCTATTACGTGTCCGTCCGCGTGCACACGTCAACGACCGTCCGGGAATGCATAAGAAAAAGTATCTACGCGATCAATTAAGGAACGGCGTGCGTTTTTGTGTTGTTTTGTTTTGTTTTAATGTGTGTGTGTGTGTGTGTGTGTGTGTGAATAGCTCAGTTTTTCTATAATTATCAGCAAAACGGCATCTCACACGGGGAGGGGGTTTAGACGTCGCGCGCCCGTGATCGGAACCCGGTAGCCATCGCGCGTTCACCGGCGGATGACGGATCGCGAAGGGAAGGCCTGGGAGAGCACAGCGGACCACGGATCGAAGCGGATCCTATTTACATCGAATTGAAAAATATCAAAAACCGATCAACATTCCCGTAGTGCGTTATTTTTATCCGTGCGCTACAAGAAGGATGCACCGAACGCGCAAAGGGACGCGAGCGCACGAGTGCATTTAATTTGTCATTCGATCGTACATTGTACCGGGTTGTGGGATGCAGGGAGGAGGCGAAAAAGAGCGAGAAAAACGATTCACTTCCCTTTGCCGAGTGCCCCTCACCGGGCATGTGTGTATGTGCCGGGAATGCAGCTGGGGTCGGGAAAATATGCGCTCAAGGCGTATCGTGCGCCATGTACGGATGCGGTACGGTTGTTTCTAAATTTCTTTATTTTCTTCCCCACCCAAAACCAATGCAAAGCAATTTTTTATTGCACTACTCTACCCAGGTGGGGGACCGGTGGTCCCGGGAGGGAGGAAAAAAAAAAACAGGGAACCATTACAGCGCAACATTAATTCGTGATCAATCGTATGTGTGGCTCATTGTCGCCAGCAAACCGTCGGCAACCGGATCGGACGCCTCTTGTACACGCGGATGGCAATTAATGAGTGTGCAGTTGTGTCGTTTGGTAGCGTCTTCTGTGCGAGCTACTGCGATCGATGGGACAGCACTGGTGGTGCGCTGTAATCACGATGCCTGAACGAGATGGGGTCGAAGTTTTGCAATCCTTTTACTGCAACCACGATCATATTCCTTTTATTATTATTTTTTTTCGGGGTACATTTCCATTTCATCCGGTCAGTAAGAGTTGAACTTAGTTTAAAAAAACATAATTAGCCATGTGTTTTAATTCCGAGAACCGGAGGATTCCGATCAATAAAGCACTCAGCAAAGCGAACGCTTAATTTTTCCCTCACAGTCGTTGGTTCCCATTGGGCTGCGAGGGCTTGTTGATGTTGTTATTTTCGGTACCGCAACATGCATCACGTTTACGTTTCGGATTTATGTTCCTGTACACCGGTGCCATACCAAGTAGAACCTTCTGCTGCCTCAGTCGCTCCACAATCGTAGGAACACGGTGCCAATGAAATATGTTTTATGAGAAGCTACTGTCTGGGAAAACTGGGCAATGAGCGCATGGTGGCCGCGTTTGAAGTGGTTCCCCTTTGATGCTCCCGCGAGACTCATAAAAAGTGGCACTATGCATATCGCGCTTAGGTTTAATTTTACCGGCTCTATGAGGTGCGTACGGCCATGTGAGCGACAGCGACCCCATCTAGACGCTCGTCCATTCCCGTTCTATAACAGCTTGGCGTGGTTAACAAAGATATCAATTTAATTAATCATAACTTTTATACGAATTTTGTTTGGAAGACCGTCCTTTGAAAGAGTTGTATTATTCTGTAATCAACAGCGTTAAAGGGAACGGACGGTTCACCTGTTCCTACACGGTGGGACCGAAACGAACGCCAGTGTTCACCGCAATGAATAACCGCAGGCGACAGACTCGGGAACGGAAACTGCTACAAACAGCGGACGGTGATAAATTTGAGGGTGTTAAATATTAATAATTGCTGCACAAAGATGGCTGCCCCCGGGGCAACGTGTGCAGGCGAATGCATTTCTTCGCCGGTGCATCCGCATACGGGGGATCGTACGCGTGCATTCGTGTATTTGCACCCGGCTGGCGTCACAAATGCTTTGTTATGGTAATTTTGTTCCACGATCCACACGGTGCTGGGTTTGTTGGCCGTAGTGGCGCTTTAATGGGGTGGATCCTTTTTTTGAATATAATGGAAAGATTAAATGGTGTTTATTTTTCATCGGCTTGTTGTGGGGGTTGGGTTTTATTTGAGGAAGGAACACGAAGGAGGTTTTTGGGTAGTTTTGTTTGTTGGTCTCGGACGATTATTGACGCCTATTTTTTGGGCCAATTTAGAATGTGTGTAATTAAATTAAATTTAAAGCTTAATATTTATAGAAGTGAGGTTTTATTAAACCGATTAAACGTTTGATTCCGATTGTATCACGATCAGTATAAAGCTCAATATCAATTTGTTAGTTTGCAGGTGAATGTTTGTTTTCTGACATTTATTAATTTTTATTTGGTGTGTTGGAAAAGGTGAAGCATTCGAGATGGCCGTAGATGAATATGGATGTTACCGATGTTTGCTATTCTCGTAAGACTTTATATTGTAATTTAATTTCTGTTTTTGACATAATCAATAACTTTTTTTTCTGCCATTGACCGTCAAATAATATTTTAACCATAATATACCGTGATGAGTGTTATATTCAAATAGGTGCTTTTTAAGAAAACGCTTATGATGCGAAAACTGGAGTGGATTCACTCCGACTTCGAGACCGAAAATCCGGATTTAACTTCGAAAAGAATTCGGAACCAACTTCGGAACTGACCCCGGAGTTTACGATGTTTATTCCGAGTAAACCCCGTTGGTTACTGTAATTCGTGAGTATTCTGGAGTCGAATCCTGTTGCTGTAGAAACTGCAATCAAAGATGACGTAAGCACCGGATTTTTTGAACAGTGTTCCTCGGGATTTCAACCAGTGTTTAAATGAGATTTTATCAGTTTTCCCAAGGGTTTATAGTATTTTTTCAAAGATTGTGCCACATTTCTCTTAGCATTTAACATAGCTTTCCAACGAGTTATCTACAAGCTACTCTTAAGTGTTTTATTATTTTCATTTATAGATTTTTCCAGTCTAGCAGCACTGGTAAAAACGAGGATTATATAGGTACGTTGCGTGGGTATTTTCTATAAGAATGAGGATTTTTTTATAAGTTTCATAGTATTCATGAGAGCAAAGTGATTTTGAGTATTTGGTGGAATGATCTACAGTTTGTTCATTATGATCTCGGATAGTTCAAAAATAAAAATAATTTATCGTTCTCACCTACATAAAGAGCACTGCTCCACGACAATGGTTTTGATAGCATTTACATAGCAACCATTCCTACCAGACCAAGCTGGAAACCGATGGATTAACACCCCATAACGGAGCATTATAAGCTATTATCCTTCTCGTTTGACCAACACCCGGCTAGGATTCGTACACGATCAGCACAAAAGATCTCACCTTATGATCGGTATTGTTCCTCTCGGTGTTCCAGTATGTCCAGTAGCAAATTAGGTTATGATCTACATACCGTTGCCAAAACCATCCTCCGTTATGCCACAAAATCCCTTCCAATGCGACCTTTGCTTTTGTCTAAGCGGCTCACTCCGGTTCCCGGGGGTTATTGTGTGTCGTTAATTAGCAGAAATATTGTCGTGCTCATAATATTTATGAAACCAATCGCTCTTAAGCCGCTTTTCCTTTCGAATCGGTTCATTTCTTGTGAGGTAAGGATTGGGCTTAAACTGTTGCTTTCGGTAAAACGGTTGATCGTTCATACGGCACAAAACGGGAACAAAAACTATCCCCTTCAAGAGAGTGATCATTCGCTTGTGCGCTTAGGGGTTTCACGTGTTCATTGTGAAAAAAAAAATGTCACAAATACGCAGACGATTGTTGAGCACCGAATTTGCTGCAGGGAAATGCATGTCTCTTCAGCTGGAACCGTACACAATGGGTAATGGTTTGCTATGCAGGCCAATGCAAAAATCCTTCGCCAGGATTAAACAATTACCATCCGCTGGTTTATTATTTGCTTTCCATTTTGTCACCGCAATAAGGCGACGTCTCCCGAGCAGACGATACTGCTGCCGGGCGAATGGATTTGTCGTTTTGCCCTCACTTTGGCGGAAATGAAAAAATAATAAACTCACCCAAAAGATTACAACTATTAATTCAAGCAGTACACACAAACACGGCACCAGGGGGATGGGATGAAGCACCCGAAGTAGCCGATGATGGCATTAAAAAATGTCATCTCCGCTTTAAACAAACAGTTCCCGGGTAGGGGTTTCCAATTCGGTCACGTTCCGGTTGATTGAAGAGCCGCCCTTGGAAGTGAGTACGGGCAGGGGCGCTAGAAGTAATTTTCCGTCCTTTCTTTCGCACGCCGATGACATATGCCGATGAGTGCCGTCCGAAATTCGGGTTCCCTTTGCCCCGACGCACAGCTTCAATTGGAACGCAAACGTCGCAGTAGGGAAGAAAAATGTACCGGAAGATTGTCTCGATCTTGCGGTGGTGGTTTGCTTTCACCTTCCCTGTTTCATCCACGGTGACATAATTTCTTCACTCGCCGTCTTCGTCTTGCGTTATGGACCCTAATGGCGACAGATGGAAGGCCATCGCCGGCAGAGAGGATTAATTTGGGTTTTGTTCTTGTGCACTGATTGTTTGCACTGGAGGGTTTTCCGAGGTTGTTTCGGAATTGCTGGGGACGCATTTAACCTGGCCCCGAGGCTGGAGTTTTCCGATCAACCGAAAGTTAGTGAACCGCGTCGTGGACTGCACGGGGAAAGTTCTTGCTGGTTGTCCCTCTTTCCGGTGCGGTGTAAAGCAATGTGTGATTCATACAGGAGACGATATCGATCTATCGTCTCGTCGGGTCTAGTCGAGCTGCGTTCAATTTGTGAAAGACAGCCCTGTACAGTTGCATATATGGTCGTCCGGAAAGCCGCTCGGTAAACATTAAAATAAATTTAGGAAATAATCTGTCGACGACACATCCGCTTCTGGCTGCCCAGGGATAGCGGTTGTATTTAATGACATAAATTTACACACACTCACACACTTGCACACTGCTTCTTCTGACGACCCCGGAACTAACCTTGATGATTACCGAGAAGCCAGCCAGAAAAGGCAAAAACCACGACGGGTAAGGGGAAAGAAACCTTCGCTTATTTTCCGGTCCCGTAGGCAACCAACCACCTGAAGGGTCTGGCATCTCGATTACGCGCATCATTTAACGGGTTTTTCGGGATGTTCCGGGGGGGCGGAGGTGCGGCTTTCGGGACAATGTTCCGCCACTGATTATCTTTGTGGAGGTGACAGTTTTGCCTAAACCAGCACATTACGGGTGTGTCCTTTTTAACCCCCACGCCCGGAAAAGATCATTCATATCAGCTCATCCATCGAATCGCTTTTTAAAGCGTTTCAAGCACAAACCTCAAGTGGTATCAAGTCGTGCCACTGCCTTTTACCTTTTCTTTGCTGGTACGCCACGCGAAGGAATAACGAAACAGGTCCGGGGAAACTGGAGCACATTTTTCCAAGAAATCCCTGTAACGCAACGACAAAGGAGGAAGCTGACTGAATGGAATTCGGTACCGTGAGCGTAACGAAATCGAAAGCCTCCTACCGGTCACGGTATACTGTCCGGCGGGAAGATATTGCGAATGGTCAGCATTCTTCATAAATCATTTCCAATTAATTTGTCCCCACCGAAAGGTTAGTTTCTAATCATGTTTTCCCTTTTTCAGCGCGTACAGGTTCCCGGTAGTACATATTTATTGAATGATTATCCCATCAAATGGCGCTTCCATATCGGTTTTTACGAGAGTTTGCCGCCAAAGTTCCGCTTTTTTTTATCAGCAAACATCAGGTGCCTTGATTGATCGGAGGGCCGGGGAGGGAAGGACATTCATTGAGATAAACATCCAAAGAATTCATAAGCCCGCCAGGCGCCCTGGCTCCAAAACTGCAGGGAAGCAATCCGCAAAAATTAAGTGCAGTAGCCACAAAAAAAAACGAAATGGCCTCGTAATGTATTGGTTCTGATATTTTGTGCGGTTCATTTCATGTCGTGTCTTGTTTCCAGGGAAAAATGTCTTCCCGCTTCCATCTGATCGATGGAAGATGATGATGATCGTTTGATTTGTTGGCGAAATTATTGGGCTCTGTAAGAGTACAAAAACCTACTCTTTCAGCGTCAGCACATTCTGGACCGAATTTTTGCTGCATTTCAAAGCCATAGTGCTACGCCATACGTCATAATTGACGAATATGATGAACCACACACTGGCGCGTTTCGTTCTCGAGTTCGGGAAGAAGTTAGAATCGCAGTTCCTGGAAATTTGCCACTGTACGCGTTTAGACCCTGTCCATGTCCAAGACCGTCGGGGATGCTTAGGTCTGATTGATTGCAGATCGATGTACTGACCGAGCGACATCCTGCGGCGGCGCCATCGTTGACCGGCAGCAGCAGTCATGCGGTTTGTGGTTGGGAAAATATGACATCACAGCATGACATGGTCCGGCGACCCGCTCGAGACACACGGACCCACGGGCTCCTCCATTGATTATTATGGGAATGACAATCAAAATGCTTATGGTTTTTGCCCCGCTGGAATCCCATCGGATCATGACACAAAAGGGGACATTGCGGACCTACAACGACCATCAGACCGTCGACGGTTTTGCGCTAACCGGCCCTGATGACGTGCGTCGTCATCCACGTCAGTCAGCGAGACGAGCGAGTGAGTCCCGCAGGCCACCAGCCGTGTGGCGATGGGCGGTATGAGAAATGTGGCCAACTCCGCAGCATAACGCATGCAGCAATGTCTTGGGCATCGGGCGATGCAATTTCGTTGAGCCGTACGACCCCCGAAGTGTAGACAGGATGGTCCAGTTTTTTGCTGTTCATCTGCTGTGCGCGAATGCTTGATTGATGGATAATATTTCGAATTCGCTCAAAAACCGGTACGATACTCACTCACGAACCCGGCCCGGCACTGCCGTAGGACATTAATTAAAAACGATTCCGAGAGCAAATGTGCTCGGTTTCGGAAAACTCGTTGTTGTTTATTACCGTTGTACTTAGTACTAACGAGACTAAGCATGATTGGGAAGGTATCAAATCGAAAGCGAGGACACATTTAAATCATTGCCACCGTTTCGGTCTGATGGTTTTCCCGCCATAAGAAAGAATGATTTGAGAAAAGATTGTTTGAAGGTTTCCACCGCACAGCAACACGCGGGTCAAAACAAATGAACCCAATTTCCAACAGTTCCAACCCAATTTGCCATCCTTTCCGTCGCTGTCAGGTTGTACATGAGCGAAATGGGAAAAATGTCTGAAAAATTCCCTTCTCATGAGGGATTCGTCGTCGTCGTCCGTGGCACGGTAGCTGCGTTCCCCGTGGACATTTTTCCTTTCCCCGTAACACCCCGTATGGTGGAGCCGACAACGGGGACAGATTTTTCATCGTCCCCTTCAAATTATTCATCTTCACCGTGCTGTCTGGGCGGGAAGTGAGTGAGGATGGGAGGAATTCGAGTATTGTTTAAGGCGACACTGTATGTAGCAGCGGTAATTTTGCTACTTCGTTGATGAATGCTCGACATAATCATAAGCAATAGCCGTTTGCAGACGGCGCACGGTGCAGCCCAGCGAGGCAGACAAGCGTGAGATGAGTACCGGCACCAAGAAGAATAGGCCGACGAATGTGTCGGGTGTTGCTGTTGTTGCCGGTGCATTATAAATATAAAATCTGATTATTTTGCCACAACCGTTGCATGAGCGTTTTTGCCATAGAGATACGATTTTTCGGAAGCCAAAAGCTGAAACGCATTGTTATGGTGATGGTTTGTGCATGATGTACGCACCCTTCGTCGCATGGTCGGAGTGAAGAGAATAATGCATAAAGTTGAACGATGGCACGGTGGGACATTTGGGCAATTTTTGCATCTATTAATACATGCAGGATGCATGCGCATCCCGTTGCGTTCCGATGCAGATTAACCGTAGCCGGTAAGGTGGGCAACAGCTAGACAATGCACCGAATGCACTGCAAGAATGCCTGCGGGTTGAAAATCAAAAACCTCCACCTCCCCCCGCATGGTTTACTCAACATTAATTTGACGCTCATGTCAGGCCGCCCTGAAAGTACAAATGGAAAAGTAAGGCGGGAGTCTCGGTAACAAACAACAACCTGTATATTAATTGTCACATTAGATCATATCTGCACGCCATGCCGGACAAATTTGTACGGTTTAATGCAGCATAAATATGTACAACTTGTCCACACGTCCACGCCGGGCTTTCGCTTGCACACCCGTTTCAGCCGCCCATTTCTATCCGGAGGGCATCCCCGAGACACGGAAACCGAGCCAAGACACCCATGGCGAGAGAGAAAGCAATCGGCGATAAGCCGTACGGGAAGAATGGGAGATCGCTGGGAAGGGCTGGTTGTAAATTGGGAACGGGCAGTGTAAAGCCTTCCCGCTACGGTTAGCGCTACTGCGGGATCGTGTGCATTAAGGGTGCTCATACTGCATGCACCCAAGTGCAGCGCAGTTGTGGTTGGGGCTTGAACCTTTTTTTTGTTGTACCTCCCGCATCTGCGCACACCCTGGACAATTGCAAAACGAAAGAAGATTAGCGCAAGATATGGGTTATGTTTGTGGATGCGTGTGTGTGTGCATGCGCCAATGCGCCAGTAGTGACACAGAAGGAACGATTAATGGTTCCAGCTGCAATCGTACAGAGAGAGGGAGAGAAAGAAAAAAAAAATTGCATACAAATTCGGTTCCCAAAGGGCCACCAACGCCACCGCACGTAGGACACCGGAGCGCCTCGGTAAAACTTATTATGCTGCCAGCACATTCCCATACCTCATATCGTGGAGCATGATGGGGCTGTTTTGTTTTGTTTTTGTGTCCATGGTTTTTGGTGGAGCAACGAGGGCAATGCATCCCGACTATGTATGCCGGTATGGTCGCGAGTTGAAAGATGGTTGCTACCGTATCAGTGGAAACGAGGCAAACAATTCTCGAATAATAAAAGTAATAATAAGCCTGCCGATTGTACGAGGACCCCCTCGATCCGACACGAGGCCAACTCAACTTCCTGGGTACGATAAATCAAACAACGAAATGCAACCGAACCGAACAAAAGGATGCAAGCGTGGCGGAGTTTGGGAGGGTGTTGGGGGGAATTGGTAGTGGGATGTATGTTTTATGCCATTTTTGTACCGTTTGGTGCAATTGTAGTGCATACGGTACATCTCGGGATGCGATTGCATCGCGACAGCAATGCACGTTCGGTATTGAGATGTTTGCTTTGTTTGGTCGAGGGGTTTTGCTGTTGCTGCTGGGGTGGCACACGGAGTGGAATCAATTCTTCCGAATCAATTTCGCGGAATAATGTCGTCTGTAACGAGCGTTATTACATCTCCATCTTCGGTTGGATGATGCTGATGATGATGAGGTTCGCAGGCATGGATGCAGCGGGAATGAATGTTTCACGTACGGGAGCTTATTGGTACATGATCTTCAAGATGCGATCACGTTTGCGTATTCTTTTGTGGAAATCGTCGGACGGTATATTTACTTTCAATTTGAGGTTGATCGTAAAATAGGTCTATTGGAAGGATAGGGAAAGAGAACTAACGAGCTTCTCTATCATTGCGGCGTATCATGGCCTACTAAACGTTCGAGACCTGAGGTGTCTGTCAAAGAATAAATGTTAAAGAACAGTAGAATTGGTAATTGTCGGACTCCAAATTATACAATTTTGGCTGTTGAGGTCTTGGCTCAAACTTCACTGAGTCTTCGTTAATTATTAAGTCACAAACAGTCGAATTATGTTCATGAAAGCACTAATGCATGGTGCGAAGAACAGTAATACAGGGGAAATACATTTGAGTAATACATTTGAGGGGCTATACTTCTAAATTCGTTAGAAGGAAATTCAGTGATAGAAGAATGCTCAATAGATCGATGCAATGATCGATTTGTATAGAACGAGAAGAAAAGGCAAACTCCTCATTCGTGTGATACTTCCTGATGAAGACGATAACTTCCTAAAGACACTTGGTACTCAACACCCAGGTCAACTTCAATCATAGAAGGTACTTCAGGAATTCGGTGATGGGGCCACCAATACATATCGTCTTGATTTCGGTACAACAACCTCAAGAGGTCTAGCCTGTCATTTCTGACCTTCTTTTACTTCATTTACCAGGAGGATTGATCCAGATGGGATTTTGGACTGGTCCTGTCGTGTGAAGACCAGCGCCGTTACCAATACACCACCGGACGCTCTTCAGATAGTCGTTGCTATCCAGTGTCTTCTAATGCCACTCATTCTCGAAGATCCCGAAGTCGAGCTTTATAGGCAGGAAGTTTCTCACTTTCATCTCCAGATGGTAGCTGACTAGTTTCGCAATAAAATATTGCTTATATAAAATATTGTTGAAATAAACGGAAAAGATCTTCAAAGGTTTGTCTTTGCTTTCTAAGATATTTGCATCGGACCATGCATAAATCTCCTATGTAAAATCATAAATTAATCTCTTCTTTTTAATGCAAAGAATTAATTCGTGGTAATAAATTTTTCTAACGTAACCCGTTTACATCTGGCGATATCCTAGCCAGCCACATTTTTAACACCGTCTTTTTCAAGTCTCTCTCATTGTAATTTTTTTAATGTTTAAATATTTTGTTCAATATGCGACTAAATCTTGAGCAAAACCCTAGCATAACAGATCAATTCACGAATTATACATGCTATCGGTAGCGACTAAACATGTGGAACAAGTTTTTTTGTATTCAAATGGTCGGTTTTGTATTCGGTTTTCAGATAACCATTTACATAAAACATGTCTTATCCATATTAAATAACTGTGCAGCAGTGTTTCGCTAAACCTTGTCTAAAGTGCAGACAATATACTAGCAATTTAATTAATAAACATGCCAGACAAAACATTATCATACGGTGAATATCCTTGCGGAGGAAAAAAGATGAACAAAAATGCTAGTATTTTCTAAGATAATCTCGGTACATAAAAAAGGCAACTATTGCAAAATATTCAAATGAGTCTGCGGCAAATGTTACTGATGCTTCCGAAACAGTATTCGCTTACGCGGGATGTTGCAACGATCGCTAAAGCGCGTTTTTGCTTTACGCCCATTCCAAAGCGGCGATATCACGGAATGTTCCACACTCTTATCGGTCGGTCCGTTTCAAGAATGCGTGTCATCTTCCGATTCCGAGCGATTTGGTGGGATAGCGGTGTCAATGGTCCGCCGATCCGGCTGGGTTGGGATTTCATCAGTTTCTCACCGTCGCGCATAAAGCATAAAAATCCCACACTCTCATCCTGGCGGCCAAGGTGGTACCGATGGCATTCTGTCACTCTTCTCACGCCTCGCACACCGATCGTGGGCCGCGTTTGTAATGATGGTCCGGGTTTTGTCAGGCCCGGGCAGTATAAGACAAAAGCTCGAACGGATTTCACATCCCCAAAAAATAAATAAAAAGCCAGGGAAATATTCCACCACCCGAAACACGCACCGGGAGGTTAAATAATGCGCTTCCTATAAAAATGTGACAACAGCTCTATCTCACTCGCGTTCGAAAAGGCCCCGAAGATCTTACCATGATCCCGAGAGCGTTTATTGAATTTCATAAAGGCATGCCGATTCCGGCATATATTACCACCTCGTTTACGGTGCACGCAGCGGGTCACGGGCCGGTGGGGTGAGGGGGTAAGGGGAAGAGGGATGGTTTCCGAAATTATACGTTTATAATTTCCTCATTATATATTCAATTTTTGGTCTCTATCGCGCTAGCGGTGCTGGAGCGCTTCTCTTTCACCGGTCCAGTGTTGGGGAGTTTTCGATTTTGGTTCGAAAGACCATTTCGGTTGAATATTTCGGAATATTGTTTTAAACCACCGATGGGGTGGCCATTTTTTCTCAGGGCGGCCAAGTAGTAAGCGCGGGGGAGCGGTTGAAGAAACAGAGCTCAACCGGATCGGTCCGGGACGACCAATTAAGCGGGAAGATCATCCCGCACTTACCGAGTGGGCAACACCACGGTGTGCACGCGTGTGTGTAAGCATGTTGCGATCTGTGTGACTTGGCTGCTGAAACGATGAACCAAATATTAGTGACGTTGTTTTTCGGGGCTGTTGGGCTCCGTGCCGGGTGATTCGGTGAAACATTTGAATAAATTTTTAAAAACGCTCATTAATAAACCAAGAACCGAGAACCGGGCGCTACGGTGGACATGGGGGCGGGGGGAGGGCTTTCGGATGACCGGGATGGTGGCGATCATCAATTCATCCCGACCGACCGATATCCGATCCGATCTTTGTTTTTTTTTTTGTTTTTCATCCCCCAGTGCGTGCCGCCTGCAATGGTCGCGTGATGACGCGTGAATGGTTTATGCTTATATTTATTCTCTTGGATTTCCTTTTTTTTGCCTTTTCTTTTGGCCTCCGGCCATAATGAGCGTCACCGAACGGGTTGACAGCAGCACGCAGACCGCCTTTTAAAGGTGAGAATGGGCTTTCCGCGGGAATGCTTTATTAAATTCGTTAATAATCAGAAGTCCGTCCACGGGTTGCGTATCGAGCCGGAAGGATCAAATGAGTAATGCGGAGGTTATTAGTTTTCTAGGGAGAGAAGTATGCCTAGCTATCATTCCATTTGCGAAATATGGTCTTGCGAAATGGGTTTTCCCATTTTGAGGCCTAACTAACTAAGTCACCGAATCCGACGATCAGCTTATAATGGTCGAAAGTCATTAAAAGCACTTTACACATATTATACATCCTCGCTAGCACGATCCAGCCCGAATCGATTGCAGCAGCTTACGGGATCATTATGAGGCAGTTCCTACAGTAACACTCCGCTCTTGCCGTTAGAGGCACTTCTTCCTCCCCCCGAAAGGGTTTCCGTCCGGGCGGTGAAATGTTTGTTTTCTTCCCTTCTCGCTTCACATCGTTTGTCTCATCGGTGAAGGTGATACCCGGAGTTGGAGCAATATATTCCCGAATCTTACACTAATCTAACCGTCCCGTTTCGTGCCATCCTTTCCGCTTCATTCCATTCCATGGCCCCGTGGCTTGAGTGGTTGAAATGGTTTATAAAATATTTTTATTAATATTTTCGTCGACCTGAACACCCTGCACGTTCACGGCCCCGCGGTGTGCAGCAAGAATCTGGGTAATGAGGCAGACAGACAACAGCGAGCCGGCCACTTTATGGAACCGAGCCGTTTTCGGGATTATTTATGCATATTCAACGAGGTTATAATTTAATTTAACTCTTTTATCGTCCGTGTTGGTGTTTTTTTTTCTCTCTCTCTTCTTCTGTTTGTTTGTGGTTTCCTCCCATCCGCCTGTTACGGAGAACACTTAGCGGGTCTCGAAAGCGTACCCCTTGGGTGGTGATTTTTGATGAGAGGAAGCTGTGGAGCGATAGAGCCATAGATAAAAAAAATACTCCAACTCGGAACGTGAAGGAACAAGCCGTCGTCGCTTCGTCTAGGGATCACCCCCATTTGTGGCATTTTGGGAGGGGGAAGGTGGGGAGATATGGGGCAACACCGAGAACACAGGGAATATCGACCAGAAAAAGGGAGACCAATGAAAACAGAAAACAAACACATGTTAGAAGGATGGTTTATGATGGTTTGTTAATCGTAAGATAAGAGTGTTGAACAAAAAACCTCACCGTAACGCAACGAAACAAACCGGTGTACGTGGAGTGTTGGAGAAGAAAAGAAAACGGCGACCGAATCACCTATCGTGGTCGTATTTTGAACCTGTACAGGGCCTGTCATCGAGCGTTGCAACGGATGAAAAAGAAACAAAATAAAAAGAAAAAAACTCGTCCAACCCTTAACGGAGCCGGGAAATGGGCGGGAAACGGGGTGTCCGAAACGGGAAGGGATTCTTGGTAAAAAAAATGTGTCCCCTCGTGGATGCATCGCAATGCAGCAAAGTGTCGGCTAATGGGGATATATATATATTTTTTTTTTTGGTGGAAGAAGGTGCAGTTGCAGTTTCAAAAAATGTCGATCGACAGAAACATCCTGAATATGCCCAAAAAAAAAACAAACCAAACCAGAAAAAAAACCGTCATCGATGATCTTTGCTTTTCTTGTCTCGCCGTTCCTTAACGAAAGGGTAAAGCACCTTTCCTTGAAGTGAGGAGTTGAGTCAACAAAAAAAGCGAAAAGAACAGGTGAAGAAAGAGGGTAAAAAACTGGAAGGAAATATTTTTATCCCCCATTGTGCGAATGCCGCAACCGTTCCGGGAGCCAGCATGAGCGCGGCAACATAACGCGGCAGAGAGAACCAAAAAAAAAAAACAAAAAGAAAGGACGCATAAAAAGCGCCCACGAACAGTCTCCCGCGGGAGATGGAACTCGGTAGCCCGGTTCGCGCAGTGGGAGATTAGTCTTAATCGGGCCGTTATTATCAAACATATTTTATATACATACAGATATATAAACCGTATCACCCTTGCCGGCGGACCATCCCTTCCGACACCGGGGGATGGATCGCCCGATATATTGTCGCATCGGTTTTTCGCAGGTAATAGATAGCCACCGATCGCACTGCGGGTGATCGAAATCTTCGCAAACTGATCGGACCCGGAGCGAAGAAGATACGGGTTATTTTGTTGTTTTTTTTTCTTTTCTTTTCGGTGTCCACCCCAGGATTTGTCTTATGATGTGAAGCCGGCCGCCGTGGATGGCAGCGAATGGATATTTGTCGTTATAATTTCATTATAAATATGGGCTCACCGTTTGCGGTTGCGTATCCATGGCAACGCACCGAAGGTGCAGATGAGCAGCCAGTGAGGAACGGAAAAAACGGAACGATGGCAGGAGTATTAGTAATGTGGTCGTTGAAAGCCCGGATCGTTATTAATCGATCGGGAGCTGTTGCATCGAAATGCTCTTTGGGGACGGCAAAATGGAAGCAAAAATGCATCTGTTTCGCATGCCCGCATATGTGTGCGGGGAATGGGGAGACATATTTTATTTAATGCAGCGAAATCGATCATTAAACATGGGAAACATATTTGTTATCATTCTAAAGATCTACTGTCTGTTTCTCACGAATAAAACAATCATATAACGAGCATTTTATGAAAGGTAGCATATACATTGTTGTACGTTCATAATTAACTCCTCCGAAACACTAATAAAAGATCAGTTTGAAGCTGTCGGAAAAGATGGGCCAGCCTGTGTCTGTTGTGAAGAATGAATTGTTATAATATATAAATTTAAAGTCAAATAATAATAGATCAGATATTGATGCTTCCTGAACGTGTTTCTTCGAGCGGTTCAATGGTTTATTGGTAATGAAGCTGATCTCCATACGAAGGATCTGGATTTAAATCCCATCTGGACCGTTTGCTCTTTCATAAATACTTAAACAAATAGATACTTAAGGTATTTATATGGGCGCACTAAGAACCATTAGGCGATCAGGTGTTTTGTATTTTAAACATATTGAGGATGTGGTTAGACATATTGACAGTTTTAGATATCTTGAGGATGTGGTGCCGATAAAGAAGAACTGAACGACCAATGTTTATGGGAGTATCTACTCACATTGCAGGATCTGTATTTTTTATCAGTGATATATTCCCATAAATATCTAACGCAAATGCATTTACCTAACGGTTGTTTATTTTTGTGTAGTAGCAATAACAAGTTGCCTTCTTGTATTGAAAACGAAACCTACAATATTGCATTGCACTACTCAGAGCTGCACCGGTTTGTGCTGCAATTAATTTGTACGCCCTTTTTGCCATTCCACACCGATCGATCGACAGATCGATCGATTGAGTTTGGTGATTTTCTTATAGTTTTTTTGCAACCATCGTTACTGCTGGTATCTGTTTCGCACCGTCCACTCCCTTACCTTAGCGACACTCTGCTAAATGTTACGTTGCGATAATTGCTCTGAGTGCTTGTCGCGGGGTTTCTTGCGCGACCCAACCGAGCGAAGAGCGAAACTGTCGCCGAGTAGCATGCGGCCCTTTAATAAATGGACGTATGTTTGTCGCTTGTTTAATTCGGCCATTTACCTAAATTGGCGATAATTTGATATTATGACAGGTTAACTTATCATAATAATAATATTAATTAATTTTTATTTCTCGTTTCCCCGTGCGTTCCATTCGCGGCATCCGACGACAGCGCACAAGCGGAACGCGTTGTGACGGAATGCGGTTCTATGTGGTTGTATGTTTCACTTACTACTTTTTTTTTCTACCCTTCCCGCCTGCAATAGGCACGACGATCGTGGAGTGTAATGCTGATCTAGGCGTTGTTTTCTATCTTTCTTATGGTACGGTTTGTGGTAATTAAGCATAGCAGCGCGTGGTACAGTAAGATCGCAACACCGATCCTGCTGAAAGGTTGATCATCTGTCGAAGAACTAGTTCCGCGGATGGGGATGGGGATGCAACCGCGCGATCGGGCGCAGTTTCACCCGGCGTTATCTTTACGCTTTGGTGCGCACGATAAAGAACGGGGAAACAAAGCAAAAAAAAAAAAGCCGTCCAACTACGGTTGCGACTAATCCTTATGTGTTGTCGGTCCCGGGACAGGTTTGCCACTACGGGGTGGGTTCGGATGGACATGGATCAAGCTTTCGGTGTCCATGTCATATGGGTGAGGTGTGAAAAACGGTTCACCTTTCATGCTTTCCCGTCCACCTTCATCACCTTCACCGGCATCCAGAACGGGACGGCACGATGAGCATTGATGTTTATTTTCTTCTGTCGGGTTTTACGGGCACTCGCTGATATGAGCACATTAAGAAATCTTATCAACCTGCACGCATCGGTGCACCGTTTCCTTCTGCCATCGGTTAGGTGTGTGTGTGTGTGCGTGTGAGTGAGCCACATTCCAAACGCTGGTAGCCTCGGAGACGGTGTGAGGATAAGCCTCCGTTTGTTCGGATAGTATCCGACTGTTAATGAGCAAAACCCGAACGCATGGGACGCCCCTCGTGCCAGGGACGACAGCGAACCGCCCGGTGACATGGTAATGTAATTAATGGACTAGTTAAAAGGGAATATTATATTGTTTCACGTTCGCATTTTTATTTTATTGTTATTGTTTTTCGGAGCCGTAATGGAACGTCGGGCGGCAGGAAAAGTCACTGGAGCCCCACGCCGGGGGCCGCTGAACAATTTGATAAAATTGTTGTCGAAATATGGACAGAGCGTCATTCCTTGGCCGGTAAGGTTTTACGAGCGCATTAAAGTGGTACAACCCGTCAGAAATTGTGCTATTAAGTGCTGTTTTAATCTATCGCTATGGGATTGTTTAATTTTTTCCACGAAGAATAATCAACACAGGTGGATATCGGTGGTTGGTGCAGGTTTGGGTTGGTTTCCAGACTCGAAGTGTAGTGGCGTTTAAATGAATTTATAAGATAGCGAAGGGATAATTGAAAATGAAGGATTGATGTTGCGCTATCGGTATTATGCAATGCTTTATGTTTAAGTCGTTAGGTAAAATAAGAAAGTATGATAGCATATGATGGTACAATCACATTTTATTTTTAATTTATAAATCAATTTAAAATTGATTTCATTTCAAACTTATGAATCTATTTGTTTCTATTTGATAATTTTTTTAATTGGAGAATATTTTATATATTTTTTTAAATTAAAAAAGTAATTTTTTTAAGCTGAATGTAAATGGAATCCACAAGACCGATCAAAATGTCTGCTCCAGTAATACAAATGTTTAATACCAGTTTTGTCTCTTATATTTGCTGCCAGTTTTCGAACATGCAAAAACAACTGAAATGCTCAAACACACAGACACGTGCAAAGCGTTGCGTGTGAAACTGCGTGTTATCTTGGAGACAAAAAGCGAGACTACAAAACCCTGCACTGCAAATGGTCACCCATCATATGGAAAAGGAAAAACTCAACACAAAACCTCGTCGAGCACAGTCGAACCCTTCAATGCGATCCTACCACCAACACGCAGCAGCCAAAAGCGTAAACGAAAACATAACCCAATGGGCCGGGAGTGCGTTTCCGTTTGATTTACTTCCAAATATTTTAATGAACTCGAACGATGGCCAGTTCATTTTGCTGCCTGCCAAATTTCGGCAATTAACGGGTCATTTTAAAGCAAGAAGGTTTGGGACAGGTTGTCGATGGTGTGTATGTTGCTTTTTTTTTGTTTGGAGGGCAAAGGATAACAGTGACATTGTCGCAGGAAGTAGGTCACAACATTCAATCGATGGTACCGAGAGCAGCGTGTTGGAAGCTACCCGTTTTGCTAGAATTAAAGAACCGCTTTGCTCACGAGCTTTATCCCTATCAAATGGTAAAGCCTTCCCGTGCGTTAAGAGCCGTTCGTCTGAGGCTTTATATGTAGCTGTACATAAGGATGGAGGCTACCAGTGTGTGCGTGTGCGCCTTTCGTCTTGGCCAAAACAAGACAGACTGAGCGCAAAGGAAACCCTCCGGTTTCCAGCCTCGGCAAGCCGGACGACGACGTTATTACGCATGATCTGTCGATTTCGGAGCGAAAATTTATGGCATTTCTATCGATTTCTTTCCCGAGGCCCGTCGGGTTTATTGTCCTTGTGGCTGCCAGTGCCACACAGTCCGGTTAAACATGTCCTTACAACGTAACGTTGCCGTACGGTTAAACGAAGGCCACTAAACGCACTCCTGTGCGATTTTCGATTTTAAGGATCGATGTTTTGTTGGCGAGCCTTTAGTTTAGCCGATGTATTGATTGCCCGAGAGTTCCGGTCCAATCAATGGAAGGTTGTTGATTGTGGTTATGCAGGGTTGCGAAGAAATCGTGGTAAATAATTTGTTTGCTTTGCTTGGTTTGTTTGCAAATTTTAAAGTACACTTCTTTTGTTTATTAATTTATTTTATAATTTGTACTTTGGTTATGGAATCTATATCTACTAGTTAGAAATTTCAGTTTTTACGTCCTAAACTTAGTTTCTCCCAAAACACAGCTTATTTATTTCGATTGCAATAAATCTCTTTATTGTGTCTCTTTCAAATTTTTGTTTCAAATAAACCCTCGCCAAACGCATCTTCTTTCCTATAGACAAGCAAACAAATTAAAGTTGAAACCATAACTCCTTACAAAACCGTGGAAAAAGCAGCTCGCGCTTGCAAAGGGCCTTCTCTCGCGCACCGCCCCAAAATGGACGAATAATTTCACAAGCTCGTTCACAAGATCATCCTCCCGGGTCCAGCCAGTGCAGAGAACCAGCCAGTTTATTTATGACAGTCACCTATTTAGCACCAATTTAAGCCACTCCGAAAAGAATATAAGGGGGGGTTGGAGGAAGTTCGGACCTGGCCAACCAGCCACGTCCGCGATGGTGCCGATCAAATTTCACCACCATTCGCTGTCGTCGTGCCTTATCCGGCCCGTGTACCCTGTGCGGTCCGTGTGGTGCGAAAGGAAAATATAAATTTTCAACCCCGAAACCAATAACTTTATTCTGCGGCGTTGAAATATTGTTGGTGGTCGCGTAAAGCCTCCTCCCCCCTCCACCTGCTGGATAGTTTCCGTTATGACATTGGTGGGTTGGTTCTTGCGTTGTTTGGGGCAAAAGCTTCATCTTCCCTATCAATTGGGGGATGACTTCCTGGGTCGCCAAGAAGCTTTGCGCGGGTATTTGTGATGATTAATTTATGTCACCCGGTGGTAGTTCGCGGGCCCGCAGCCGTACCCGACTGTCGACTGTCCGGAGCGAAACAGAGCCACGAAATGGATGAACCCACTTCAGCCTAATTATAATGGGGCTCATGAATATTCGGACTTGCGCGTCCGATTCCCGGGCGATAGTCGCACGTGTAAATTGCGTCCGAGGCTATGCTCGCGTGATCTATGGACTGATGTGGATGGATGAAGAAATGAAATTAGACAAGAAAGAACCACCTCCAAAAATCCATCCATCCTCCGCGTCGTCACCGGTCGCCGAGGGATCCGACTTCGGGGATCCCGTGAACCATTCTCAAATGCCCTCATCAAAACTTCCAACCCCGTGCCGGGCGGATAGGAAGCGAAAGATCAACCGGTGTCATTTTCGTGCGTGTGCGTGGAAAGAAGTCACGCGAACGGAATCACCGATTTAGGAGCCTTTAGGGAGCATTTGGTTCACGGGGGTTTGTTAGGTTTGTCTGTTTTTTTTTTGTTGTTGGTGGTGCTGATGTTTTGTCTGCTTCTTAGTGGGACGTCCGGACAGCAACTTGGCCGTGTGTCGGCCGGTTGATTAAGGGCGATTGGGCGCGCGACCCAACGAAACGCATACGCATTACGCTCTCGGTTGAGCTGATTGCATCCATATTTTGTGACGCTTTAGTGGGGCATCGCCGAAAGGGCATCCCCCAGAAGGCTGCAGAACACACCCGAACCCGGTAGTTTTATGAAGCCATTCAAAGGTGATAAGAGCAGTCACCGGATGAATTGATGCATTTTGTCTTTCGTTTTTTTTTAGTTTTTGGTTTGGAGTTGATGGCGATCGGAGACGATTTTTCTTGTTTTAATCCGATTAGATGGTAGTTTGCATCTGCTTGATAGCGATGTGTTTGTTAATGATAAGTAAGTGTACTGTTTTTTTGAGCATTTATAAAGGCTCATTAATGCCACTAACAGATCGTGTGAAAATCTGGTAAAAAATAAAATAATTTCCCAATCCAGAATCGATCAAGTCATACCCTTCGTACAAGCATCGATAATCTTCCAATGGCTTCGATCTGTTCCAGAGGTCATTAATGTGAGCTTTCACTTCCTGTACCCTGGTTTTGTGGGAAAAAAGCGGTTAATTTAAACAATCTAAAGAAAACCCAAACCTTGTCGTGAGAGTTAGTTTGATTAGTGGAATAGCTAAAAAAATGATTGAAAAGCACCCTTCCGTATGAGCCATTACTTCTCCTGATCGCGGAAGAACGATCTCGAATAACAGATACAAAAAGCCGACGGGATTTTTGTTTGATGGGAGTCGTATCATCGCTTTAGCTTCGGTTTTTGGGCGCTATCCACAATCATTATTTTCGGAGAATTGAAAAATCAATCGAAAAGTTGGGGAAGGCAATAAAGAAAACTAGTGCTGGACATTAAATCCGGACGAAAACGGAAAATCTTTTAATTAAAAGAACGAAAACACACAGCTAATATGAGCAACGAGTCTACTGCTTGTGCATGTCAATTTAAATAATAACCCGGAAATGAAACATCAAAACATGTGATCGCCGAGTCGAGGTTGACAATCGTACCTCGTTGCCTCACCGGGCGAAAAGTGAGTGAAACGATCGTGAAAAAGCCCCGAACCCCATTTCCTCTTGCACCGGCCAAGTTGACAGGCAACGAACGGCCACCTTATGATGGCTTTCTTCGCATGCGGGCCTCTTGCGTTGGTTCTGTTGCCTTTCAACTTCAAAAGCTTTGATTGAAGCTCGTCGTCGTTGTCGTCGTCGTCGTGGTCGTCATCGTGTCGTGTAAAAATCGATCAAGCTCTACCACAGCCGGGGTGACGTTTACAAGCGGGCTTGTACCGCCGGTGTACGGTTCTTCCGGCAGGCGAATTTCGAAGTCCTTCGCTCCCGTTTCTCATCCCGTCGAACGATTGACACGCTTTGCATTGGCGCGAGTTGTGTCGAATGCGTGCGCGTATCGCCACCGTATCTGCAAAACCGTTTTGGGAAGGAAAATGCATACATTAAATTATGCTATTTACTGTGAGATTTTAATGGAATGAGTGACATGAAGGGAGCGGCACAGGCAAGACATCGTTAAGAATGTTTCTTTTCCTCCCTTTTTACGACCCCTCAAGCCTATTAAGCTTCCCCTTTGCTATGATCAACCTGAAGGTTGAGGTTAGGTAGAGTGGCCAACTATCAATGCTCAGCGAGTGAGTTCCACTTTTTTTGTGTTTTGTTTTGCCTCCCGCGGTTTACCACGGGGGTTTGGGGACGTTATCATGGGTGATGGTGCGATTTGCCGTTGACAGTGGTGGGTTTTCGTTTCGCAAAGATTACGCATCAAGATGTCGTCGATCGTCGTTGCCCGGGCCAGGCGATATGATGAAGGCGATCGTTTCGTTCTGGTCGATCATCATGTCGTTCGATTTTCGTCGTTGTCACAATCACTGTTTTGGCCGGGCTCGGTTGAGCACGGTTGTCCGTCCGGGCGCCTTATACCGGGGAGCTGTTCGAAATGTCACACATGATGACAAATGCAAACATAGAAATGGGTTGCATTGTTTTGTGCTGGCCCAAGTCAAATCGGATGCAAAAATCCGTCAGTAGGGATGATTATTTTCCATCCCTTAATTAGGTTGCATTTGACGATTTGACGATGGAAAATGGCGAACGGATGGAAGGGTTTGAAAGTGATGTAATGAAGAGGAGGTTTGCCAACTATGTTGCTGCTTAAATTCCGCATACATATTAAACAACTAAATTAGGACACTAATGGAACTAAAAGCTTCCTTTGCTGAATCTTTCTTATCAAAACCGTCACCGTGATTGATCACCTGTTTGAGTGTATATTTTCGGAAACAAAATTGAGTAATCTTAAATCAATTTCGTCACTGCTGGCATAAGTTTAGTTTGTTTTTATGTATTTTTGAATTTATAATATCCTTTGATGTGGTTGCAATGTTTTAATGTACACACATACATAAAGGTCTCAATTAATCGATACTTCCGTGTGAATGTGCGCTTTTATGGTGGCTCACAGTAATGCGACACGTGTTTGTTCATGTCATTTAACGGATGTAAGAACCGCACGAACGATACCTTAGCGGTACAGGTGTAAAACGCTGCTAGTGACAGGAAGAAAAGTTGTATCAGCTGTTTGGCACCAGTGAGTGGTGAACGGTCGAAAGGGGCGCCATTTCTTTCCGAATTGTACGGCTGATGATTACCAATTAATGAGAAGCGAAATTTTAAATTTCATTGTCCAAGCTTCCAAGGGGATGCTCTAGACAGAAGAAGTTGGATGAAGTAAAGCTAAATTGCGTTTCGGTGAAAAAATAAAGTTATTAAATTAAAAATATAATGAGAGTTAATTGCAAAGGCATCAACCAATCAAAATAATGAATGAAAGAACTAAATCAGTGCTAAAAAATATTGAAAATAAAGAAATAAACCAATAGGAAAGATCATTCAAATAAAGTTGTTATAATCAATTGCCATTTTAATTTGGTGGAATTTTATTTTATTATTAGATTTTATTTATTCATCAATGGATATTGTAGTTAATTTATTACTTATTATTATTCCTTATTATAGTTTTATATTTTAAAAGTCTTCTTGAAAAGAATGCCAATAAACATTAATGGAACATAAAAGAGAAGCAAGTACGTTTTCATCACCACTTCCCCGATCGGGCTATTCTCTTTGAGTAATTATACCGATCTACTTTGAAGCCATTTTACGCATCGCTAGTGAAGTTATTAATTGTACCACAGGCACGTTGAAAGCTACTAAATAGCATAGTTCTCCCGCGTCTTCCGCAGGAGGCTGGCGAGCACGATCACATCACTCCCGACCACCGTCCCGCCATCACGCGTGAAAGTGACGACCGAAGCACGCGACCTCTGGACGCGATTGTGCGGTGTGATTGTTCGTGTTGCTGTTGGCTGTGGCCGCGTGCAAAGTACTGGGCGGCGAGGTGCTGCAGGGCATCCACCGCCTAACAGCTACGGTGTGAAGAGCGAGCCCATAAGCGAGCATTTTGTGTTGCGTCAAAATGACAAATGATCTTCGTGACTTTCGGCATACGACAAACAACAACACACAACAACAACAAAAAAGCAAACAGCGGGCGTCTTAAGAGTGGCTTTTTTTACTCTTCTTGCCGGTAAATCCTCCTCTACATCGTTCACAGCACTCTTTCACTCAGCGCGATCGCCAGGCACTTACACCTTCGCGCGGGACGCTCTTGAACGGGACGAGTACAAAGATCCCGCAGCCAGCAGGCACCCGATCGTACACGGGTGCCATGATGATATTCCAGCCATGTATAAAGACATTAAGATATTTAGCCCTATTTGTGTGTGAGCGAACGAAATCGCTTACCGCGCGGGACGGAAGCAAATGCGTTAAGATTTCGGGCGTCTCCGTAGCGTTGTTCTTGCGTGCGTCCGGTCCTCGTGTGCCCGCCGCCACACCCATCGTTACCCGGGGGTCCCGCAAAATCCCGGTTTCCAAAGCGCTTAATACCCAACCTAAGGAAGGTATGTATGGGTAAAGGGAGGCGCCTAATTTTTCCTTTAACACCCGGCACTTTTCGGGTGCCTCGGTTAATCCCCGTGTACGTGTGTATGCTGGCGTGCCATCGGTTACCGGTTGGTTGGTTGGCTGGTTGGTAGGCATAATTTATAATAATCACCGCATCAGCTACCGTTTGACGCGTATTGATTTCCCCCGGCTTCGGATAGCTGTGCGCCAGCCCCTAGCCCAGCATCCGTGAGGGGTCGGAGAACTCAATCCATCGTTTTTTGATCCATCGCTCATGACCAGCACCGGCTCGTTCCGGATGTTTGGATATTTTGTCCCTTTTTTTTTGGATGTTTTCTCACTTAAAGTCGTTTTGGTTGTGTAGCAAAAGCGGTTTGTACGGTGGAGGTTTGATTGAATATTTTTGACTTGATTTGTTTTGCGATGCTAAATGTTTCTTGCGGTGAGTCATTCTCTCTTAGTTGTATTATACAGTTTCAAATATAAATTTAGTGTCATTTAAAATAAAATAATTCTGTAAAATATGTTGCTCTTTTATCTGTTCCAGTAAAATTTTTTGCAATTTAAGATGCTTTTTTTTAATATATCTCTTCCACTATATACTGCAACCCTTTTTCGATAATTGGTAATTGGGGGCTTCGTCAAAATAAAAATCAATATTATGAAATATTTTTCTTCGCATCCGCAAAATTCGGTAAAAAATTTTCAAACGTCAATGTCAACTTAAATGAGGAATTTATCAGTAATGTTCATAAAATATGGATAAATTAACGTGAGTATAGTAAAAAATATTTTATTAAACCATTCAAAACCATTATTTGCTACAATTCGTAATTCGTGCCAATCAAATAATTTCTACATTTGTATCTCAAAAGCTAATCAACAACTTGTCTGATTTTAGTAGAATGGATTACTGATTACATTTATTTCTCTGCACAAACATAATATTATCATGCAAATCGAGATAGTCAAACATCCTTCAAAACGGAAATGTAATCAACTAAATTATATAATTTCGGCAAATCTGCTGGCATTTGATGCATTAACAAATTCCCCATCAATTGTAAATTTCTTTTGAAAAATCAATCTATTGAATAGTTTAGAGTTATCAGCACAATCGTGCAACTGTAATTATCGAACATTGGTGCAATGCAATCAAACCATATGGTGGTATAGTTTGCCTTCAAATGCTTAGACAACTATTCAATGTGTACCTTTTTTATTCGTTCACACCTTCCCACTCAATTGAACTAACCATAACCATTGGCACCCTTTCCTACCATCTGCATCCCTTACACTCAGCCACATAATTCATTTGTCCTTGTCGGCCTCCGCGAGCACCCGCGAATTACAAATGCAAAAAAACAAAAAACAAACCAGTAAGCCGGGGGGTATTTCACATTTTTAGCGCAATCAAATGTAACAACCTTCGGGCCAAAGTCACATGAATTCAATTTCGCAAATTTATTTTCAATCTCAACCGCGACCGAACCGACGCGCGAGGGATGCTGATCCGATGCTTCGGCGCTTTTGTTCAATTATCTAACATGCATATCGTTTTGCTTGCACTCGATGCACTCGTGTCGTCGCCAAACATTGATGGATTGAAAATTGCAACAAGTGCAATGTGTGTGTGTGTGTGTTGGCAAGTGTGGTGACCCCCACCCCCCCACGACAACTAGCAAGAGAAGGGTGAGCAGCGTGACCCGATGACGTGGTGTATCAACGATTGCCATGGTAGGCTCCCCCTCGTACCTGGCGCGTTTCAGCTCGCCCAAAACGGTCACCATCATATCGGGCTTGTAATTTCAATTCGAATAAAACACTACAAAACTGTATTGCTATGGGCCAAAAAGATGCTGCGCGTGAGGGAAGAAGTGGTGCGAAGGTCCTCTAAACAAGCGCCCGCCAAAACTAAGCCAATCGATCGGGGACCTGGGTCGGTTTGTTTCATTACACATTGTTCAAGCAAAAAGCAAGAGGGCGAGGTAGGGAGAAAAAGGGTGCAACGAGGAAATAAAATGCAAAATTCAATTCGTCTCCCTTTCTACCCACCCCGCCATCTTTTTCGCTAATGCACCCCCCGTACACCCCCACAACAGTCCGTTTGCTTCACCATTAATCAAGCACAAACCCCAAAAAAGCGACCCAACTAGCATCAACTCAAATCACCAACAAACCCCCCAGAGAGGAAAGGACGGTTACATGGGTGTGTATAAGTACGGGGAAGGTGGGTAAAACTATTTTTACCAGCATTTATGATCAAAAATTAGCCCTTCGGTTCGGGGCGAATCGGTTCGGGCTTTGGCGAAACAACTGGGTGGGCGAATTTTTGCTAATTCGCCAAGTGGAAGCAATGTTCCACTGGGTCGGCGATAGGGGAGGGTGTAGAATGAGGAAGCGATGGAGGAAACGAAAGGGGACTGATTTTAGTCAGTTACATTGGCCATTTAAATTGAATTGGCAAGGGTTTTAATTTAGACAACTGGTAGCATATCTCCGAACCGCTCATCGCATCGTTTGCCTGCACTTGCGAAGCACTATTACGCTTGGTTTCATATCTATCTACCTTGGTAACGAGGATCGAACGCCCTCCCGGGTCGCTTTTATCGCTGTGTGTGAGAAGCTGGCGTCGGCTTCAAAGCTTTTCAGATCGACGCGAACAAGCAAAGGCGAAGGACGGGCCGGGCAAAGGTGGAATTTGTAATATTTGCATTTGATGTAACGGCGGTAAAGGATTGAATATGTATGCTAAATGTTCACCAGTCGGAACCAAACATGGGGCTTCGAGATGGAATCGAGATGCCGCCACCGGTCCGGGACACCCTTTCTTTGTATGAGGTGGTGGGTGAGAAAGGGAAGGCGTGGGTTTGGGGGTCGCAGGAAAGGAAATTGTTTGCCGAGTGGAGTGTAGTTTGTTTGAAACCGCAACGGTACAGACGGAACACTGTTTCGGCGGGGCAGGGTTTGCCCGTAATCAAAGCAACCCGCCTTGACAATCTGCTCCCGGTCTGTCTTGTTTATGAAATACATCATCTGCATCGCAAGCAGCATCTCCCGACCCGTGTATTTGTGTGTGTGTGTGTGTGTCTATATTTTGAATCGACCATCAATCGGTAATTCTGTGCTCCACGCCAACCATTAGCTCGTTAGCCAGAGCGCTAGAAGCGAATATTTTTATTATTAAAAAGATTCGATCCGACTCCGCCCCTTTCAAATCGACTGAGCCGGGGTGCGAGTTGCCGACGGCTTTTTTATTCGTGAAGGGGTAACTTGTGAAGCAACCGGAAACAACATTATTTTGTAGTCGGGAGTTAGAATTATATGCTGTTCCCCTTGAAAATTCCATTGCACAATTTCTCGAGCTTGAAGATGAAATTGAAGTTTTCTTCTGCTTCTTGTGCACAAAGAATCAAACAGAAGAAAACAAAATCGTCCCGTTTATCAATTGGCAACTATAGTTGAGTTGTTACTGAACGGAATTTGATGGACTAAACTAAAATGTTCGAATTTTCCTACTCTCTGATGCACTCGCAGCTCCCAGGGATTGCACTGCCACGCAAAAGCGCGTCGAAAACACAAATAGTCCCCCAAGTTCGAAGAAACTCCTAGAACGTTTCACGGCACAGCGAAACAAGAAACATCGTTTATGTTTTGTCGGTTATGTTTTATGCTCACCCGTGCCACTCATCTCGCCCAGACAAGTCTGTTGTCCGCGTGTGTGTGTGTGCGTTGGAAAATCGATTCCTGAGATACACCACTACCACCAAACATGCGAGATGCACCGACACTCACACTAGTGCGTGCGGTTATGGTAGTGTGCGAAACCCCATCCAAGCAAGTGGGCGTGTCCAGTCGGTAATGTTCCAGCATAAACTACCCCCCTCGTCACGGACGACATCGAGTGGAAGTTTGGGCGAGTGTGTGTGTGCGTGTATGTTGTGCAGATGTGTGCGTTAGCTCGACCATTTTCGAAGGGGAAGTTAATCGTTGAAGGGTTCCGCCAAAGGGGAAAAAACGATGAAACCGACTTTCGGATGCAGTTCCGAAGCCGGCACGAAGCGAAAGATTGTCCGGTTTTTGGGCCGGATAATCTGCCAGATAGCAGGACTGTCCGGCCCCGTCGAGGGGGTGTGAAAGGAAGGAGGAAGGGGCCGTGCGGATGCCAGGCTCTCGTTCTCTCGCACAACTTCTGGGCTTCCGCCACAGCTGTTTTGGAATGTGAATAGAAACAAATATGCAACATTTTTTACATTATTTGATGCACATTTTCTAGTGCATCAATTGAGATTATACTTCATTTATCATAAACATACAATTAAAATTGGTTATCACACACTTAAAAAAAACAGAACTTTTGAATGGACATCATAAATAAACGTTGCTTGATCGATTATATTTCATTTACTTACCATTTTAAACCGACATCCTACGGTTGATCGTAGAATAGTCCTAGAATAATCCACACGCGCACTTCTCTTCGACACCGCCTTTGACAATTGCAAATGTGTTCAATACAGCGAAAAAAACAAACTCTAAGAAGAGCGATAAGGTACAAGAAGCAGTACAATGCACAAAAAGCATAGGTATATGGAGTCAACCGGCGTGAAACGCAGTGAAACTGTTAGTTGCGGGGTAAAAATTGTTCCTTGGGATGTATGCTGCAATTTATGCTCCAGCAGCAGTTGAAGGAATCGAAAAAAGACAGCAGAGAAGGAATTGTATTCGGGTACATAGGCAGCTTGTCTCTCTTTTTGAGTTATGATTTGTTTATTAATTTACAAACACACATGTAGAAACTATGTAGCTGACAAAGATTCCTTAAACAGTTCTTTACCTTCCGGTTTTTTATGCAATTGCATCAGTCTTCAAAATGGGTAAAGAAATTGTTACACTTCAAATTTTTGCACAATTTAAACTCGTGTCCAAAAAATTGCACAAATTGAATCCGGACCCAGTTTCGTATACATTTTCCCTCTCCATTTTTCCAAGCGAACAACGGAGAAATTAATGCCACGGTGCAGAATTAATCAAACGATTCGAATAAAATGCCAGAACGCGCGCACGAAAGGACGCACCGGGCGGAGTTGGGAGTGTGTGTTATAAATATTGATTTGCTGCAACCACCAACTCTCGCTGCGTGTGCGTGTGTGTTAGGGGTGGAAAATGGAAGGAAAAATGGAAACAAAAATGAAACAAAAAAGCAGCAAAAGCTGCAACCCAAAAAAAAATCGCTCAAAATGCAAATACAAAAGTTTAATTTGTTGCCACCGAAGTCATTTTCGCGATTTTTCGGGGTGATGGTACATTCAAACCAATGGCCACTTACGTCCGCTACAACGGCTATCAGGATATGAGCGGTTTAGAAGGGAAGAAATTGAACCCCAAAACCATATTTTGTATTCAACCACTTGTCCCAGCGTGAAATTGCTTTTCGATCGTGTGTTTCGCTGATTTTATTTCGTCAACAGCAACGTCTAATGCACCACTGGCGTGTGAAAGTGTGCGAATATAAAATTAGAATCCGATCCGAACACGGATGTCGAATCCGTGCTGCAGCAATAGAAGCGCCTAGAGAAACTGGTGCAAAAATTTGGTAACCACCTTTATTACTCTTGTTTTAATGAGTAGATGAATTACGAATTGCAAATAAGATCCCAAGGGGCCACTTGGGTCCCGGCGTAAGAAGGAACTCCCGTAAGTAGCATAACCCACGAGCGAACGTATCGATCGAGGTGACAAGAAAACGGTCGAAAAGCGTTGTCTTTGTTTTAAATGTATTTTCCTTCTTGACGCGCACACATCGATCGCACACACCGCAACACACACGGAATACAAAATGAAGAACATTCCCGACGGGAACGTTTCGGTCGCAATTTGCACACATTTCTCTTAAAAGCGAACGGAACGCTGAACGAAAGGTGATGCGAACGGAGGGACACGGAGTGTTTTTAATTTAATTCTGCAAAGCGTTGCGGCCATTATTTTATTGACGATTTTTGAAAATCTTGATGATCCGTTCGCCCTCCCCCCCGAGAGTCCTCCCAACGGTGGGGCCTGTCATAATGATGTACGGGCCGGACGGGGACGGAACGCACAACAAGGTGTACCGGCTCGGGCATGATGGTTGACGAGAATTTTGGCACCTTTTGGGTTCAAGCCGGAGGAGGGTGGGCGAATTGTCCCGTGATATGGGTACGAATCGATTACATTTGGTGGAAGAACGCTTTTTGGTTGGAATTTAAACCTCAACAGCAGCACGATGCTTGGTGCTGGATAGCCTTACACGGGTGAAGTGAAGGAAATTATGGACAGTGGGTGGTTAACGGATGCGCTCCGGGGGTCTATTATGATGGACGCTAAATATGACCACACGTACCGGGGCCGTTTGGTGTGAAAAATAAATGCCTAAAATGCCCGCAGCTAAACCTGTGCCCGAGGTGAATTAATATGTGGGAAACAGCGACGCTACAGATAAATGTGCGAAAACTGTTTCAACATGGATGATATTTTGTACGGAACTTTATACCACAACCAACCGCCAGTGAGGTGACAGTGAGAATTCTTGATGAGAATGCGTGATAAAATCTGCTCGTCGTCGTCGTCGTTGCCGGAGGAAGCTTATATGGCACGATGATGGTACATATAAAGTTGCTGTTTTTAAACAAGATCTGCATCAAAACAGTCATTAATAATGCATAGATTACAGTGTACAGCCGGGGTTAATAATATAAAATGAAACATCTAATGACAGTTAATAGTGCATCAGATTCACATCACCTTACAAGCACGGTCACGTAGGTGCGTTCGCTGCTAGAAGCACTGTGGCAAACCCAAGAGATGGCTTTAAATCGCTTCATTAGTAGAAGCAGCAGCAGCAGCAGCAGCCAGTGAACTCTCTTTCTGATAGTTGCAGACGTTACGTGCGATGGATACCAACGTGGTTGAAATAGGTTGAAAATCGTAGCAACCCTGGAGGGCGATTGTGTCGAAAAGCTGCTCACGTTGCTCACGCTTTTTTCCGAAAACGGTTGCCAAGGAAACATGCCGTGGAAGCTTCTTTTCTGGTTGGTAGTGCTTTAACGATGCTTAAAATTCCACATATCCTTTTACATACAAAAAAAACACAGACACATATATGAAGAAAACGAGAGTCAACGTACTTTAAATGGTTTGAGTTAGAAAAGGATTACAAGAAAATGAGGGGAAAACTACAAACAAAAATCTCTGCCCGAAAATGGCTTTAAACGCAATTGCCGCTTTAGAAGTGTCGCGACAGGCCGGAAAATTTGAACCATGCCCCTGTAGCCTGGGTTAAACACGGCTCAGCTGTCAGCTGGTTGGTTGCGCCCGAGTTCCCCATTGACCACAATTTAAGGACACGGTTCGGGACACGCACACCGACACCGAATCGATGCCTCCATCGTCGGCATTGAATTGGCTTTAAAGCCTGGCTTTTTGTTGCTGCTGCTGCGCTAGGAAAAGGGGAAATAAGGCGCACGGAAAGGTTGTTGGGTGCGGGTTTCGGGAAGCGATAAAATTTATTGGCAACACTGTATACACTCAACTCAATCAACGGGAAAGCCACATACAAACACCAACTTACTAGAGACAAGTTGCTGGTTAAGCGTTGGTTGATATTGTTGCTTGCATATTATCGAAACCCGGCAACGAGTTCGCGCGCGTCATCGCGAGGGCGCCGAGTGTGATCGATTGGAAATTAAAGTTGTTCCACAACTTCCCAATTTCGTGTAAACCATTTTTCGACACTTTGTTAAAGTGTTTGCGGCGGCCACCGACGGACGAGCGGGAAAAACTTTCGTCTTGCTTACCACGAGGCTGCGAGTTTTTCTCCCGGGTTTGTCCCGTCAATGACGTTGACGCGGGTTAATGAAAAGCACAACATTATCAACAACAACACAAACAGCATGTTGCATGTTGCTGCCGGTCGCGACCATACACACTGGTTCGGCGTATGGCGACAGTTGTTGTCCTTGCTGATTGGAGCCGGTACGGCTCGCACACAAACACAGCCGCGGCCATTGTGCCGCTCCATTTCCAGCCTTATAAGGGTGGAAAAGCGAAATGGGGTAGAAAAGGAAAAATCCACCTCCCCAAAACAGCCGTTTTCCACACGCATTCTGGTGGTGTTGAAATTAGAAACCGGACCGGGCTGTACATTGCCGGTGCCGAGTCGCGCAAAAACTTTTGCCGCGGTACTCGTTTTTCGCCGGCCAGACTCGGATTTCGGCTAATCGAAGGCAACCCGTTCGCGGAAATGCTCTCAAACAACGCGCAGGCACACACACACACACACGCGGGTGCCCTGAACAAACAAAAACAGCAGTCTTCTAACAGCCCTTCTAACCCTGCTGCACACTGCACTTGCACACAATGGTGGAAATGAAAAAGCGCAGGCAAAAAAGAATTGCAATTGAAACGTTTCAGGTTGCATTTTTAAGGACGCGCTGTATCACACGCATCACACGGGAAAATCGGATAATCTGTTGCATTTTTGATGAATAAAATAAGTCAATGTGGCGTGTTGTGTACATTTGGAGCAAGTGCTACAGGTGCGGCTGCCTACTGACTCCACGAAATGTAGGACATATCGGTCAGAATCGATTGATTTTGGTTAACAAATGGACGGTTATTGTTGCTGTTTCTTCTCGCCACATCCGGAAATGACTGGGACATTTCACTGCTGGCTCCAGTGTGGCTAAGGCATGGTTCGAAATGAGTTCTCAGGTGAAATAAGTTATTGCTTGCCGGTATTCTGTTGGTGGTTCGGTGGAGCTTACGTGTCCTGTGGAGGTAAGAAAAAAAGGATGGGTAAGCTAATCAACCGTGGCTGCTCCCAGAATGTCTGCCCGCGGCATTCGGATTCCCCAAGGTCTGAGCAGCTGAAGCAGATGATGCTTACAGTGATGTGCAATGAAATAGTATTTACTATCAGGAACACTTATCTTACCTTATAAACAGTCATGTTAGAGCTGTTCTTGTATTTTCTTCTTAGGGTCTTAGGAATATCTGGTAGTAAAATGAAGAGTTCAATTAATATTCATGAAATTTACTTAATTTTATAAAAAAACCTGTGTTTAGAAAGGTAATTTTGTTTCGGTTTACTTTACTTCATTTACTTTCGAAATGATTTATTGCCAAAATTGTGAACAGATTTTCACTAAACGCATCACTGATTACCAAAAAACGCTCGCCATTTGAGCAATCGTTAAATAATTAAAGTGTAGTAGTGCAGAAATAAATTAAGAAGTTATCATTATTTAGCATAATAATTACTGATATTTTTCAACATCTTTTGCAAACACTGGAATTAAAATCTGGTATGATACTTGATAATTTAAGATGTTTTTTCTGATTTCTTTTACAAACCCTTGAGTGTTTGCTCTTTCGCAAGAAAACCCTTTTAATTTAAAGTGTTTAATGAAAGTCGATCGAAGTGATCACATTTACGGTTTCTTAAGCTACATTTTGTTTGAAACTATGTACTACGTCTGGTACTGCCCCTATTACGTCAAGCACTGTTCACAAACTCTACGCCAACTTCGATCGCCCGAACGCTCGAACGCCGACTGTCGGCGCTGAGATGTGAAGGCAAAAAGTAAACCGAACAAAGATTATTAATATCATCCACTTAGGCACGCTTCTGTGTATTGCCTTAATCGATCGCAATCTGATTAGTCATCATCCCTTCGGTCTCTATCATCGGTTTCCCTCCTAACCCAGGTTTCCCTCCGCACCCGTTGCGCTCCTCGGAAGAAGACCTCCATCGGGTTGACTTTGTTGCTATGCGCGCTGTTGCTTACGGCTACTTAACTGCCGCAGGTGCTGAAAAGGAAGTGACCGAACGAAACGCTCGCATACCCACACTATATAGACAGTGTGGGTCGTTTGCGTGTTAAAGTTTTTCCTTCCAAAATTCCTGTTTCCACCCGCTTTTCCTCTGCGGGGTTTTTGCCTGTGAAGTTGCTGAAGTTCCGATTTTCCCATTCCTCTGCCGGTTCGACCAACAAACGATCGATCAGAATCGATCCATTTTTCCACCGAGACTCATGTGCCTTTTTGGTGCTTCCGTACACACCGCACGCTACCCGGCCCCAAGCCACCCCTAATGGGTTGGTCGCAAACCCCGATACATGCGGCCGGGATGAATGACTAGGAGAAAATCACTCCAGAATATGGAACTCCGTTTCGTCGTGTTTTTTTTTCACTCGTAATGTGCCTCTTTTGCCTTCTCGAAATTAAACGTTCCGCACACCCGGCATGTGTGTATGTACCTTTGCGCACGTGTGTGTGTGTGGCTCATTTTCCGGCAATTTTTCAAACGCAACCACACCGCGCGCCCAACCGAACGCAGCGGCAGCGCAGTAGCAACAGGTTTAATAAGTGTGAAATTTATTTTGAGCCCGTCCGTCAATTCGTTTTGATCGAACCCGAACTGTGTTTTTGCCGACAAAAGCGATCATAAGCGATCGACGAGATATGCTAGGAAGCGAACAGTACAATGTAAGTATCGGTAGGTAGAAAACCGTTTACGTGTCTCCAAGCGGTGATGCTGGCAATGGGTGGGGGAGAGGGCTTTTTTTTTCAACCCACAGTCCATTATTCCGGCAATACTCCGGGCCGGGGTCGGATAATAACGATATGCTTTTTTGACAGTTTTTTTTGAAATTTCGATCCACTTTTTCCTGTTATTCCTTCTGCTGACTCGTCATTTTCCTGTCGGCGTTCCTGTGCGCTAGAAGTCCCGCAGTTTGTTTGACGTGTAGAGGAATGCGTAAAGAATTCATTATACGTATCGATACGATGCGTGTCAGCGATGCCAGGGGATCGGGATTGATGGTACCGAGCGAGACAACGCGGTACGGTGCGAAATATAATTAAATGTTTTCTATTTTTAATTATAATTTCTACACGATTAAGAAAGGGCAAAGGTTGTACACAAAGCCAGTTTGGCATGTTTTTCCCTTACCGTGGCGCTTTGGAAGGGGCGCCAGCATGAAGAACCGGTCCGCTTCCCGTGTAACACTCTGGACAAGGAACGAATCGAAACGGGTCTTAACAGATGAATCAATAAAATAAAAGCCAACCCAACTACAACTGCTGCTGCACAAAGAGACATAAAGTGTGTTGCTGCTTGGCTAAATGGCATTCAGGATTCATCCCCGGAAAGACCAAAACCCTGGACCACTCGGGGGGAGTTTGGAAGGATTCTGTCCTGATGAGGTCAGGATCCCATGCCAGCCACGACCGACCGATTCCGATTATCTTCGTACGGTGCGCTTGCCACCCTCAACACAACACAGGGTCTGGCAGGCTACCGTTGTGCCCGGTTCGGATTTAGGCGCTCCGGGTTTTGGGGGTTTCCTTCCTGTGCCCACCGTGGCCAGCACTGGCGTCAGGGGCTATCATTTTTTTGACATCAATTTTTCGCCATTTTTCCCATACGGTGCAGGTGGCGGAATGGAAAGACCAGTAGCCCAGTACCAGGCGCGAGGACATATGGTGGAACGATGAGGAACGGCGGTGTATACATATCGGGACGAAATATCATGGAATCGAAGTCGAGTTCCTGGTGGTGGCGCCCTGTTACGGGACTGTCTGCAGAAATGCAGAACCGACACGGTGGGTTTTATCCTATTAAAATGGAGCGTGGTGCCACACACAAGCATACATGCGGGAGGCATGGTACGATCGGGACGTTGTCACATTTGTTGTTTCATTTGAATCATCATGAGCATGTGCATTATGCACTATTGGAATATTGTGCTGTCGTGTTTGGATGAAAATTAATTGCATAATGGAATCTTATTTGAGCTTCTTACAGTTTACATCAGATTGTATAAATTTGTAAATTTAAATATTTTGGGTTATCTGTATGAAATTTATCACAAACACAATATTTCAATTTAGTTTTATTTTTGAGTATTGTAGCTTTGTATTGCATTGAGATAAACTATCCCATATATAGTGATAATTTGTGCGCCTGTTACTAAATTTCCAATTTTAACTGTTTTGTAGGATACTATACATCTGTCATTTTCGAGTAGCACGGATAAACCGATACCCGGTTAAGCGCACAGTCTTGCCACGCGGTTAAATGCCTAGTGACTGATGTCGAAATATTATAATTTATAAGCTTTCAGAATATAGAAATATAGAAAAAATGAATTATAACTTTAAAATAAATAGATAATGTATGGAGTAATATATTATCAACTTCATAAAATAAATAAATAATTCCTTTCAAAATTCTATTTTGCATTAATTATATCCCAATTTTGACCCACAGCGTCCGGTATCCTAGCAACATGTGCAATCAGCTTCGTTGTCATCGTCGACGCCGTCTACGATTTGCAATCGACCTTCGACCGCTTCCTTGTACATTACGCTGCGATCCACATTCCCAATCCGTGGGGCTCCCTTGCCCTTACCGGAGCGAAAATATGCCCGATCGTACTGAAGACATCGCCTGTCGAACTCGTTCGTGATGTTCGAGCTGGCCCGTGTACCGATTCCATACCGTACCCGTGGCATCCAGCAGTCGCTCGGTTCGGTTCGTTCATCCCGCAATGGTATGGCAATTCGAAATTGCTGTATTTCGCGGATTTTATCGATCTCCAGGGCGAAATCGGTCCAACATTCGTACCTTCCTGTGTCCTCCCCCTCCCGGGGGAACGTATGCACCATTCGTGTGCGATAGTGCGAAAAACCTCCCTCCCGTCTGCACTGGGAACAGGGTGAAAGGGAGAACAAATTAAGGCAGGACACATGGAGCGTAAGGGCACCCAAACCGTCCCATCGGATTGCGCTGGATGAGGGCGGAAAACTCGAGCAGTAATATTTGTGCTGTTTTGTCTCACGCGTTCTTGAGGCTCTTTATCTTCGTGTGTGAATTTCTGTGTGTCTCGAAATGGCAAGACGTTGGGTGGTGGTGCAGGGCGGCAGTTTGGCATTGGCAGTGCGCGCGAGATAACTTTACTGGCCTGGGTAGTTTCCATACGTTCGATTCCTTCCGATTCGTTCGATTACACGATCGGTTTGCGCAAAACGGCAGAACCAAAAGAGGCAGATGCGAGAAACCCACCCCCTTATCCGCCCGTACGGTAAAAGGTCGAACATTGGTCAATGCTGCGAATTGCATGTTCTGGTCCCGCACCATCACCGTCCACACGGTACCGCGCTACCCGTCGGCCCCATTGCTCGCCCCGGTGTAATATGTATATTTTAACTCATTTAAATTTTTTAAAATATCTTACATATTTTTTAATTAAATAAATATATATGCGAATGTTCTAATGTCGTTCTGGCATCGCCGGACACCGTTCCCTTGCGCTGCCGGTTGTTTGCATTCAGGGGGTTTTCTCAATCGTATCGGTAAGCGCGGCAGCACGAATATGTGCACTCCGGGCGCTGAACGCCCGCAAACGCCGAGGCAGCGGTTGGTTTTGTGGTGTAGCAGTTTGTGAGCGCGTTAAAAGTTATGAGATCAGCATCAGTGACCGGTACGGACGATTCACATAATGGTTCACAAATCCGCACATTCCACCATTCCGCCCGGAAGATTCCCCATCATCGTTCTTGTCTCGCTTCATGGTAGAAAGATTCCAGACGAATGAATCTTACGAATGCTAAAATTCAAGTAAACATAAAACAAAGGATCGCATTTCGATGTGGTCGATATCGAGCATTTGTGTTTTTTTTTGTGTGTGTTGTTTGCTGTTTATTTTGTGGGAAGTGAGGGGTGCATTGCTTTTTCCATCGTTAAATATACAGCTCCCAGTTTGTGTTTCCGTTGCTTTATGTCGAAGCGGACATGGTGCTTGATGGTTTATTAATTTAATTTGCAAATCTTTTAAAAAAACGCGCAACAAGAGCAGATAATTTGTTTGCTAAAAAGCTTCGAATAATGATGAGAATAAATAGAAAGATATGCTAATCGTCCTTACCACGGGATGCCATGCGGATGCCCGGTGGGAATGTCACGAGATCTGCAATAGCTCGAACAATCACGAAATTCACGTCGAATACGGTCAGGGGTTCGCAAACTGTATAAAATGCAGTAGTTGATGTAAACAGATTCGATTTGATTGTTTTAGAAACATCTCTGATGTGCTATGCAAATTATATAACATTTTTGAACTTTATGTTCTAACAATTACCGGGAAAATTAGGGGCATCTATCTAACGAAATAATGTAACTTTAATCGTAAGACCGTAACGATTAACTTCAGCAACAATATAGTAGTAGTAATAGTAGTAGTAGTAGCACTAGTAGTCGTGACTTATCTTGTTCGGATTTTGGCAATTGCAATTTAAACTGTCATTGTTAAATTCATTATACATCAAAAACCCATAAAAAGAACAGATATAAAACCCTAAAAAAATAAATAAAGATGAATAGGTATTTTGAATAGGAATAGGATGAATAGGACCCAACAGAACATTGCAAGTCACTGATAACAATTTTTTTATGAATCGTTTATTTCTTCGAGTTAATTATTCTCGATCGGCTTGTACTACCGACAAACGTTCGATATACACACTCCTCAATGATATACTTTAAAACTAAAGCAAGACAATACAATTGATTTTATTCCTGTTGTTTGTAAAGCGCATGGGTCTATAACTCTGCTCAAGCTTTGCACACAAACTTGACATCTCATAAAGGTATTCTTTTATTAGGTGCTTCAAATTGAACGACTAGACTTCCCGACCCCTGGAATAGGCGAAAGCACGGTTCTACTCTACGCTCAGATCAATTTCCCACCAACCAGTTGTAAAGTTATTGTTTTTCAATTAGTTACACGAACAACATCAAAAGATGCATACAGTACACACGCACCCGGGCACGACCGCAGGGGACAGATTTAAATGTAGCGTAATTCGCGTCGGAAAACACATCCTTCGCGAAGTCACACCGGGCAAAGAAGCAACGCTTTGGCTGGGGATTAGCTGGAAGCAATCGAGCGGGGGAATCCTATCCCGAATTCCCTCAAGTGCAATTGTTAGACAAAGGTGTGAATGATGCTGCGGGTCCGGAAGGAGAATCAGCGAAGGAAAGACCGTGCGAATAAGGGGTAGCAACAAACCGGGAATCCACCTTCTTTCTATGCCCTTGAAAAAGGGCTGAAGGGTCTTTGCTTTCTGATGACTCTGTTTAACAGGCGTAGATTTGCAACAGTAGTCCTCGGCTGTTATTGTTACTTTTATTGCTGGCTGTAGGAAGACAAGAACACACGAAATGAGTATGAAACCGTCCGGCGTCGTTGGATTTCGAGTCGTTTCTTACTGTTGATCCCGGGAGGATCACCCTGTCCAAGGAAGGGTTCCACGAGATGAAGCGCTGGGAAGAAGGGGGGCTGAAAGAAGGGCGGAATGTGTGTGTGTTCCGACATGGCTTCGGGAGGCAACAACAGCCGTACTCAAAATCGAAATCGAACGATTAAATTAAATTTTATTCGTGATTTATTTAAATAAATTACGCACCGGGTTAATGCATTCGCTGTCGTGTAGTTACGATCGACGTGTCGGGTTTTTTGGCATCATCATCAGCTTCCGTGAGCACCAACGAAGGGACGGTGTGGACACGGGGGGAGCAAGCTTCCACACGACTTTGGGCCGTACCACGGATGTTAATGATCGTGGGTATGTTTATTTTGACGTTTTTGCTGCGACTTCGGACAATTCCTTTGTACGACCTTCGAATTGGTCATTATTGGTTTGTGGTGTTGCAGGTCGCAAACACGGTATGCATACACGTGCGATGGGTCGGGGTGGAGATGGGGGACAGAATTTGAGAGACACACCCCAGCTACCGGGAACCGTATGCGTAACGCTGGGGTTAAGGGACAAAACGGAAATTCTCGAATGTCTCATGCATAGCTGGGCAGCCGAAGAAGGTTTCCATATGCAATTGAAACATTTTAATAGCAGTCCCTGTTTGAAACCGTTGGCTGCGACTTATGTGGATGGGAAGTGACACTACCTCCGGGCGTAAGTCATCTGACCCCAAAAAAACAGGAAGCAAACGCTTCAGAACCACAATGTTATGAAGCTAATGAAGAGCAAACCCCTGCACCCGTGCGTGCTGGGGGACAATCGCGGGACAGCGCTGGGAAACAAAAGTTTATCTACGCAGGCAAAATCCCGATTCGAAACCGGGGTACACACCCGCGTGGGACCGATTACGCGGGTGAATTGGAGCCAAGGGGAAACCTGAACCTCACGGGACGGGAAATGTGCAGATATTTAGCACACGTAGCATAAACTTGGCAAGATTCTGCGCTCGCCCCGTTATTTTGCAAGATTCACAGGCTAGACAAACATCACGTTTGCCGTTGTGCATGGCAACGGCCCGTGGTACGGAGAAGGGGTATAAAAAGACGGGGCAACTTCATCATTCGTTGGCAAATTTCGTCAAGATGGGCTTTATAGAAACAGGGGAGTACGGTCGAAATACACACCGGAAGCAAACACTCGGCAACGCACGGAATGAAATATGGTTTATGCTATCTGCACTGATGGGGTAAATTTGTATGCGAGAATATATGACTCCCCAAACGGGTCGGTAGAGCAAGCGCGCGGGAACTATTCCTTTTTGGGAAGATTTCACCCCACCAAGCGGGTGTGTTTTGGGGAGGAAATGTTTCAAACCCCCGGCGTACCGCGATACGTGCGTATTATTTATTTCTGCTTGTTGGGGTATGCGAACCAATTTTGCGAACTCCCGCGAACGGTTGATAATGGGCCCGGCTCTATGTGGTGTCTTTCTTTCGGGGCGGTCAAAATGACTTTTGCTGGAAGAAAATCAAGACCGTACAACGGTGGTAATACGGAACTACGGAAATAAACCAAAGTATTTTCAACACGCGCGTCCTACGGACGGGGGCGAAATCGTTATTTGCTTTACTTTGGTTTTGGCAAACGAAATGCGATGGGATAAAGGAAGCATAAAACTTTATCCTTTCACCATGAAACCCTGGGTGGGCCTAGATGGCGTGGCGTTACTATGTAGCGCACCGGGATGTTTCATATCATATACGTGCCTTCCCGTGCGTGGTCGGGAAGTTTTGCGGATGATTCGCGTGGATGGGTACGATGGGCGCAGTGGAAAGGTTTCGGCATCGTTTGGCATTTGGAAGATCTTCATCAAAACTGCAACCATTTTCTTGCCATTCTGATCGCTCGCCGTAGTATGAGTAATGGCTGGAAATTGAAGTTGATGATAATGGGTAGGATGGTGGCAAGCCGGACGGGAAAATCTCACGAAAGGTTCGGTGGCACGTTGGCACGTACGTGGGATACTAAACCTGCAGGAAAGAAGGTTTAGTCCTTCTTGGAGGTACGTGAATTTCCAAACATTGATGGGAATGGATCTCATTTATCCTATTTGTGCGATTATTTTCCGCTTGGTGCAATTTATCTGACTGTTGATTGTGTTATCTAACTTCATCTTCTATCAGGAAGATTTGTTGTAAAGGTATTTTAAGATAGCTGTTAAGGTGATAAGGGTGGAGAAATATTTATTTTATGAACTCTGGAATTTCTAGAGAACTCCATTTCACTTTTGTTAGATCGCCGTAAAAACGAGTTGAAAAAAGGTGTCAAAAGGTAAAATACCACCAAGAAACACCTTCAATCAATTCCAATCGACCAAAGTGACAATCAAAGACTAACAGGCCATTTAGTTCGCAGTTGTCCGTGCATATCGACTGACTGACGGACTCGACCGATCGAGTTGACTTTGTCACATTTGTGTTTTTTGTTGTTGTTGTTGTTGTTTTTTGCCCACCCCACTCCATACTTCTCCCGAAACACCTTAAACTCTGCATCGCTTTCCCAACATACAACCCAGCCCGAAAACTGTACAGCGATTCTACGATCCTCCACATTACATTAACGACAACCAGTAACCGATTGCGGAGCGTTGAATAATTCCGCACCATATCAAGTATGAATATGTTTCACTTAATTTATGTGTGTGCCCACCTTCCCCACCACTAGCCAACCTTCCCCAGTTTCGAGGAGTTCCTACCCCTTTCCAATGGGGGTTCTATAGGGGTGTCGCTCGTTGCGTGGCGTGTCTTTTCTGGATCGAAACTACGGAAAGGCCAACATTCCGCGGAGGTCATACGAAGGGCAATTGGGGAACACGGGCCCGGGGTGGGTAACGGCAGGAACGGTATGCCGGGTAAGAGGAAATGGAAAGGGGGCCATTTTTCGATTGCATGACGGTTTTCGTTTTACTTTTTGCTTTAGTTTGCACCACTCCGCCCCGGTGTTCGGTGTGTGTAAACACACATTATTTTCATTTTAATATTAAACTACTGGAATATGAAATGAGGCTCGGGGTGATATAAATTTAATATTTGACAAATAAAACGTACCACGCACCGGATTTACACCAACCCAACCTGGGGATGGTACAATGTCACAAAATGGTTGTTTAAAAACAACGCGTTGGGTTTGTATGTAAGGGGGTGGTGAGAAGTTGGAGGGCAATTCTTCTTATATCTTGTACCGCCACGAGGCGAGGTGTGGAGCAAACGATTATTTAGTTGTACGAAAGTGTATGTTTTTCGGCATTGCTCTGGAATTCAAATTTGGGCTTCATTTTGCATTTCATTAGCCTATCAAGTTAATCTTTGTGTTTGAGGTTTTAGTGTTGGCCTCAGTTACGGCGGGCCAGAATGTGTGTGCTGGTACAGTTATGCGAATCATGCATTCTTTCGTCAGCTTTACCTGGTTTTGCTTTGCTAATAAAAGAAAAAATGGGTTGCTGATGGCGTTATGTATGTATGTCAAACGTCGGCTATCGTAATGCAGTAGCGCACGCACGGTTCCGGTTTTGTGCGTCGAAGCATAAAAGTCAATTAGAATGTAAAATCGTACTGTTTCACATCGAACTGTTTTTTTTTCCTTCCCCGTCAACTGTCATACCGTGATCATTCAAAATTCTTTATTGACAGTATCACCCTGGTAGCTGTCACTCGCAAAAAAAACCACTCACCACGAGTAGTAGCAGTAGTAGGCCATGACAATGATTGTATTTATGAAATGTGCGATGCAAAGGAATGTTCATTTAGATGTATGCAACATCAGCGTCATAACTCGTTTTCCACTTACCGCGATGATGTACCGATCCGGTTGACAAGTCACCGGACTTTTTGAATTATTTCTATCCCCCGGTACCGGGGAATGAACTGTTTTGCATTATTAATTCATTACTGTTTGTGTGCGTAATTTATTGCGGTGGGAAAATAAGAATTCGGTCTGATATGTGCTATGTGCAGTGGTTTCGAAAGCAGAGCACACTCATCATTTTTGGATGTTGTCAACAGTGTCTGTTTACTGGAGATAAATCAATTTAAAATTATTAATACAACGGTGGAAAATGAGTCTCCCAAAGTATCAATTCAAAATAAAAATTTATTTGTTAAAATTTACAAAATTTCAAAAGGAAAAACTTTCAATAGTTAATGGAAGAAAGTTTATTCTATTCAAAAAGTGGAATAAACAGGAAGGTTAATTTAAAATCAATTGTTCATAATCTCACATTTATTTTACCCACAATGCACACCAAATGTTGATAAAAAAATGATCCCAATGTCATCATCCCTCTTATGCCCGGGTTTACTGCCCCGGGTGATCGGTTTCATTGCGTCATGATCGCAAACTCGCGCAAAATCTCATTCCCTCGGCCCCCGTTATGGATATTACGGAAGCGAAAATATTATTATTCATTCCTCGCAAGTGCCCGAAACCCGCGGCGAGGCTGCTTTGGGGAGTGAAATTTGTTCCACTGACTTGCTGGTCTGCTTTGTCAGCGGCAAGGTCTTTTTATAGGTGATCTTTAGTTTTTTGTTTGTTGCGTTGCGTTTGGAGCAAAGTTTGAACTTCTGCCGAAAACATATCGATTCCCCTAGGTGGGGAAGGTCTTTTGAATGCGAGTGTGTGTAATGTAAAGTATTTTTTTGTTGCTGCTGTTTTTTTTGTCCGGTGCCCTTTTGCTGGACGCACTGGACAATCATCTCTAGCGTGACCTTGTCAAATTGGTTAAAATTATATTCAGAAGATTGCGGCACTTTTGTTTATGACGTGACGTGTTCGTACAAGTCGGCTGTGGGGCTGTTCGTTTTTTTTGTGTTTTGGCAATAAACAAGATTACGTTGCGTGAAAATCGTTTGCCAATTTCCAGCTAAAAGGGTGAATGCCTGTAGTTGTAGCAAAACAAGACACATTATATACAATGTGTTAAATCCCCATAAGAAAAGGATGTGATAAATTTCATCGTCAAACCCTTTTTCTGTTTTCATTTTTTCCTCAGAGCTACCGCTTCCTTGCAAAATTATGCTCCTGCTCAATAATAGACTACAGCCATGTAAGCATGAAACGGCCCCGATTCACTTTAATCCACCCCGTTCGATTGTTTCGATTGAGAATGGTGTTTTGTGTGTGTGTGTTTGATCGGTTCACGGCTACAACTTATTACATCTGGTCCATTCGATAGGAACGTCAAATAAAATAGAAGCCGAAGAGTTTTCTGACCTGTGTTCTGACCACCCCATCATCGTCTGCTGGGAGGAGGAAATATAAATTTGAACCAGCTCGACGGAGCACATAAAATGTTACCAACTCACACACACCCACATCCACAAGGGATAAATTCATGTTTTTGATGATAACAGCCAAAAACACCATCCCTTTTGGTGAAACCGCCCGCTTTATCTGGAGCGTAAACGCCACCGAAAAAGCCACATTTTTGCCACGTTTTCCAGAAGTTTTCCAAACACGTCCAGCTCACGTCCCTCCGGTGGTGCCGGTGATGGTATTCGTCGTCCACCAAGAGCAGCAAAGAGCAGCCGGTAATGGTAAGCGCGTTTCGAGTGAGTATCTGTCGAAAGAAGAATGCGGAGGGTTTTTAGTCCTGGCGAGCTGGTCGAACGGGGCGAACGGGGAAGATCGCACAAGATGTGTCTAAATGGGAAAAGCATACTCGGGGGAGTTGTAAAACAAAATCTTGTTACATTTACGACTGCCGGTGGTTATTTTTATTTTATGCCTTTTTATTATATAAAATAAAAATACTTTTGCTGTATGGAATTATAGCTGGTTCGTTGGTGCAGGAAATGGGGAGGCGTGTCTGAAGAAGCGGGCTTGATGGAGGCACGTTGCAATACGAAGATGCCAGAGCAACACCATCGTGGGCAGATCGTGGCCACAAGACCCAACATCAAACAGAATTTTCCACATTCTTTGCCGCACACTTTTCCTTTGCAGCATGCCCTGCCCTTCTTGATGTGGCCGGTTGAGGTTGTGGGGAGGTTTTTTCCCCCCCTGCCTGTTGACGGGCTTTTCTATCGAGTGGTTTATGATGGGTTGAGTAGCGAACGGCGCCCAAGATGATGGACTTTTATACTTGTTCCCCGGTAACGGGCAAAGTAATGAAAAGCAAACCCCGGACGTCTGCGGAACTGAAACGCTAAGATCTTGTAAGATAACCACAATCTTCTTCAATTCGCTGAGCATGTTTGTGGGAATGAGGGGTGAAACTTTGGCGGATAAAACCATCTCAAACACGGCATCGTTTGCAACCAATACTAGCACCAGAGAACATTAATCGTAAAACACAAAATCAAGAGCTTGCGAAGCGCAAATCAAAAGATATGAAAGCTTAATGCACTTGGGTGCTTTCCTACGTTATGATGGGAATAGTGGAGTGTCCTCAAACTGTTTTTTTAGGTTGGAAAAGGGGGGGGGAAAGAAGCTGGTTTTACGGCCAACAATGTTCTCCCACACATATCAATCACTTGTTTTTTTACTGTTTAGTTATAATCTGAAACAATACCCTTGAAAGTCAATGATTATTGTATCGTATCGACTTGTACTTAAATGCAGCTCAAAAGTAATTCACTTTAATCGAAAGGGAGGGCGAAAATCTTCAAGTCATCACTTATGAGCAGCGGTAGCATTTATGCTTGATTTATACATTTATGACTAATTCAAGAAATATTGAACATTGAAGTACGCATTTTTTATTTGAACACAAATTCACGATTATTCCATTATTAAAGACCAACTGAAAAAGTGTAGAACGACAGGCAATGAGTTGAATGAATGAGACAAAGTTGTCTTTCAGTGCTATCTTAAAGACTATCTTAAATCTTGATTGGTATATCAAGCAATAAATGTTCCATCGTATGAACTATAGCGACTTTGTAGACTCGGAAGTATGTTTTAATTTTATTGATATTATTAACCTTCAACATCCGAGACTCTTCTGAAGCTTAATTGACACATAGAAACTTGTTCTTGGTGTTTCATCCGATATCTCCGAAATCTGCTTATTAAGCGAATCATAAATAACAGTTTACAAAAAAGTACAAATTTAAAAACATAATTTTTTACCCTATTATGCTCGTTTCTCGGTGACCCACACAACCACAAATGCCCATAATGATATGTAACCAAACACCTACGTTTTTGACGTTAAACGAAACCGTTTGACCATTTGGCTCCCCTATATTACTTCCGTTTTTCTATCGTGTTTTTGTTTTGTTTATTGTTCAACTATTCGAATGAAGCACCCCGATGACAAAGGTGGTGTTAAATGTGTAAAAATGTGCCAACCCAAATCCTCCCAACCTCACGTCGCACGTCTCACAATCGCCCACAGTCCATCGGAGCGTTAAAATAAACACAATAAAGCATAATATTGTTTTACAGCGAGCACATTTTACTGCAACCGGGCGCTGTTCCGGTCGCTATTTCCCGTGTTCCATTCCTTCCCTGCAGCATGGGTGACCTTGTCCCAACCTCCCCTCGCAGCCTTTGTAAAGCTTTTATTATTTACTTTGGTTGTGTTAGAATAAAGTGCATTTACTGTTGGCAACTGCAACCCGCCAGCCCGTGGTGGAAATACGAGCGATATTAATTTCATTCCATCATCATTTTGGGGGCACCTAGCAAAAAGTACAATTCCGGAACCATCAACCCGGAACTGGAAATTTTGTGCTTAGTTCCTATCTTTTAAAAGCAAAACAGAAAAACAAAAACCCTCCCAGTAAGCTGATGCCGTGTGAGATTCCTGGCGACATTCTTTGGAGATGGTGCACAATTTCATTCCCCGATTCCCGGTGGACAATGGGGGTTTTCCGCGACGGCATTTCTTCGGTGCGTTCGTGGGACATTTTTCGCATCAACAACCGACTGGCGTGGTTTACTTACTATCGCGCTTCGATTCGCTCGGCTGCGTGCGCAAAGTCAGGCGCGACCGGGCTCATAATTTTCCATATCGCGTCAACCGGTACGATATTCCGCGCTTTGTCCGTTCCATTCTAATGAAGGGGTGGGAAACCGTGCCGACTTATGAAGCGCCATGTATGAATTGTGACAAACGTCACTACATTGTAGCTAGATATATATAAATATATTTTTGGAGCAGCTTTGTGGGGTCGCCTTTTTGTGTGTAGCGTTTCATTTACGCGGTGGAATGTTTTGCGATTGTGCACTGGTTCGGTAACGTTTCAAATGTTGCGTTAGTAAGCTGGGCGGGATGGGTTGGCATAGAAACAAGTGACTGTCGGTCTGAAGGTTTGAATGTGATTATTTATGATTCATATGCTAATGCGCGATATGAGTGCGGTAGCTCGCGCTTATTGTCATGCTTATGGATCGATCATATCGGATCTGTCGGTCGGTGAGGGTGACTTATTCATATTCTAATCCACCACAATGTGGGGAAAGTGCCTCAGGGACAATCATTGCGTGGCATTGAGCCTTTGGGAGCGTTATGTTTTGTCTGTTTTTTTATGACGTTTTCCGGTGTGTTTAATGAGTTTTTCCGAGTATAATAGAACAATAGGATTGTGTGATATTTAATTGTAGTGCACGCTCGGCCCAAAGTTGATTATTTATTCTTTTTATAAACAGTAAAAAAGGAAAAATCCGACCGAAATCAAGCACAAAATTGATGAAATATTACGATCCATAGTACTCACGAAGGTATAAATACACAAAAGAACCTGTCTCGGAATATTTTCCTGCATTGCTGGTTCCCTAACCGGTCTCAAGGCCTTGCTTCTGGGGAAGATAAGATGTACGAAATCTTCTGCCAAAATTCACCCGTTTCAAAGACCCCTCGTTGCGTTACGGGGTATTTTTCTTTGTTGGTTGCAAAAACCGGGAAAGAAAACATTGCGAATATGCAGTCCATTGGCAAAGCGTTAGAAATATGAAATCATTATGTTTCACAACCCAACGCCCAAATCGAGGACAAATGATTTGCTGCACAAAATTGCACATTTCCCTACCATTTTGCTGTGCTGTTCGGCAAATCCCTTTCTTTTCCTTTACGGTTTACAACTCTTTTCGGGTTGGCCGTTGCGGGAACCGTTGGGTGCTTGACCTTGCCCCTTTCTGTTGCAACGGGAACGATTTAATTGCTGGTCCGGTTTGCAGCAGGATTGACAGCCGTAAATCATACCGAAGATTGGGAAGATCTTTGAACAAACGTTATGAAAAACTGTCCAGTTTTGCAGGACCGGCAAAGCAAGCAGACCGGAGAGGGCGTTGTGCAAGACGAGCGGCACCTTGACGGAACACCCGCACAGGAGCTACCTGGTGTAGAGTAAAAGGAGTGAACCGAGCGCACGAGTTTATGGCACACCAATCCCAAAAAGGGCTCACTAACCAAAAGTCAATATATCATCATTTTTGAATTAGACCGAGCCGGCCAAGGGTTCAATGGGAGAATTACTTTTTTTTGGTTTTCGCCTTAAAAGGTCTCTAAGAACCTTTTTTGCATACAAACAGTGATGGTTAATGGAAAAAAGGCAAAATCGCTCTCGGGTGTAGGGTTGGAAGCTGAAGGTTTGGTTGCTTTCATTCTTGCTGATCAATTTGACAGTTGGTGTTCGCCTTCGCTACCTGTCCGGTTCGGTATGGACGCGTGAAAGAAGGGCAAGAAGGCCCTCGGCCCTCTGGATCCGTTAGGGAAGCACGTGGTAAACCGGGACTATCGAGAGTATTTCGAGAAGGTCGTGCTGGAAGGAAAAATGAAAGGCAAAGAAAAGGATATCCACGGCCACACTCTTTATACACTCTCAGGGGTGCACATTTCTTACCCCGTGGAGTGTCATTGTTTGGGGGTAATTAGTTAATGCAGAACATAAATTTTATAATTATTTGTTATTGCTTTGTTCCTGCTGGAAGAGTGATTTGTCAAACAAATTCCGCCCAGTTTTGCCGTTGGTTTGCGTTCACGGTGCTCGTTGAAGTTGTTGGGTTTTTTCTGGTTTTGCTAAAAGTATGGTAGCAGAAGCTGTATATTTTAAAAGATGTGTTTTATTGATAAATTTTAGACGAGAAATAATTTGACTGCATGAAAAAGATAAAAAAAAGAATGTGTCAGATATGTTCCCCGAGAGTTTAGTTTTATTTAAACTGGAATGGTTTGTAGTTAGAAATACATATGTATGCCATTACTTTCAACACTTCCAATGTATGTATGGTAGTGGAACTTTGCTTAATGTATCTGGCCGTTTGACGATAGCGGAAAATGCTTCAAAAAGATGCCACAATGAAAGGTTTATGGAAATCCATGTTATGAGGAAAGGTTTATGAAAAAAATCTCTGTGATTATATGTCTTGCATGAAGTATTGTTTTAAGACTTGAATAAATATAAAGGAATGTCTATGACATCTGTTCATTTCCGTATCACAGTTTGGCCAAAGTAAATAGATGGAATGATTACAGGAATAGGGCGGGCCGGTGGCATTATGGTAGCGGCACCGGCTTTTCACACGAACGGACCGGACCAAAATGCCATTCGGACCAATCCCCCGTAGCAAGGACTGACTATCCGGCTATGTGGTGAAATAAGTCTAGTAAGTGAGAAAAGGTCTAGTAGGCCGTTTCGCCAAAAAGAGAGATATTACAGGAATACTTCGCAGTGCTAAACTTACCATCGCAACCTGAATTAGGCGAGACGATGACATGCAAACATTAAATAGTTCTCGATATACTTTCATTAGGTTTGAGAAATTATTATCCCACACAAACTTCGCAAACAATTGACAAACAATTGACCATTTGGTAGTATAAATTTAAAACGATAATGTCGAAGGAACAGCTATGAAATGAGCAAAAGGCATAAGAGTAGTTTGAGGGAGATCTAAACCTAATCCATCGGAAAATAATTTCAATTTTTATCAGTCTAACGAAAGAAAAACTGTGTACTGTTCGAGAATTAGCCTATTTACTTGGTAGTAAGAAGTTTCGCTGCCCTGTTCGCTCTGACTTGTTAATTGTCTTAGTTATTGCGAAGCACTTAAGATATCTGCTGAACAACAAACCATGCAAAGGATCAATCCGTCTAGAGATCGCAATGTCAAATGTTACGTCAAAAGCTCGTCGACGCTCATTGGGCGAACCTCTTAACCCGACCGAACCTTGCACGTCCAATCGAAGGGAGCAGACATTGGGGGCAGTAGAAAAAAAAAAATATCGAAGCAATTATCGAACCGATATGTTTCGCCGGACGATTGCGGACGAAGGGCGTCGTTGGGTATTGTAATTTTGTGCAATTAATTAACCAAAACTCGACCCGTATCGGATAATTTTCCCATTTTACCAGTTCCCAACCGATCAAAGGGTGTGTGTGTGTGTATTGGGCGAAGTGCAAACACACGCGGATATGGAACATCGCGTACGTTTGGCGAGGCGAATTACGTACGGTGTATACGGGCAGCCAGGAAGCAGGAGACGGCCAGCAGCCTTCAATTGCCATTGCCATTTGAGCTGCCACCAATTTCTGTCTGATTGCTGTCACTGTCACTGTGCTTCCCATTTCGTCCGCACCGCCAGCACCCCTTTGTTAGTGCACTGCATGTGGGGAGATGCATGATGGGGAGATTCTATTGCAACGATTGTGAAACCGACCAAACAACAGTGCACCAGATGGTCCGACGGATGAATTAACCAATCTCGCGCTTCGCAGCGCTCAAACGGCGAGGCTCAATTTTAACTTCCCTCCGCAACCGCCAGCAAACTCCTTCAACTGCTTCACTCCTTCTCGTGCATCAACAACAACAATCGTCACCTCCGGGCTGGGCCACAGTTCCACAGTCGCACTGTTTGTCATTATGCTAGCCACCTGTTGCCCGTACATCGTTGTGCATCGGTGTTCGCAGCTCCCATCATCATCTCTACCCCGCCGTATGCAGGCTCGCCCGTACCGCGGGCGAGGATCGAATGATATTCTAAATACAATAATTACGAAATTGAAAATTTATTTACAATCGTTTAATACACCAATTGAGCTTCAATGAAAATAACTATCATTACGTGTTGCAGGAAGCAGTGGCGGGTCCGAACGCAAACTCAGCTTTGGTGCATGGTTGGTGAGGTCCACTGAGCGCGAGGGGCGCTTTTTAGCCAAGCATGTTTATTGGAGTATCGAGAAATAAAACTTCTTGCTCACGTCTGAACACTGCAATGAATATCGTAAAAGGTTTTATTTGATTAACCATGCCTCGAAAGTGTCATAAAGCTTTAAAACAATGTCCTTAGTATAAAGCGACAATTGAAGGGAAAATCGTTCATCATGTAACCAATTAAAATCATTCACCATGGACCACGATCAAATCAAAAGGTTCTGCATGTTCTAAGCATTTAAATGTCCTAACTCCTTACTCCATGGTACCGTGACCACCGCTAAGAGCAGCGTTGTAACAAACGCTGTAAAAGTGCTGTGATTGTGCGAATACGTAACAACAGCGAAAAAAAAACGACTCACATACAAAATCGAAACCTTACCGGATCCGTACCCGGGAACTTTCCAGTCCGGTGGGTTCAAAAAAGCACCAGCGATTTCAAGATGTCTTCCAATTTGTACACCATATTTTATGTATGAAAAGCGAGCGATTTTATGTGGCGATGGGGGAAATAGATTGCCCAACAGCGCAAGATGCAATCGGACGGTAGGACGGTTCGGGCTGGCACGGTGTCATTGGAGATAGGGGGGGGGGGGGGTGTCGTGTCCGTTCCCTTTTGATGGAGCACAGTTCCGGCTGAGCTGAGTCCGCCCGTCTACAATTGGCCACAAGAGTGGATAATTTGCTTGCCTTCGTTCCTACCCACGTCCATCGGCTCCTTCGCCCATCACGCTGGACGCTCATACTACAATCTGGGACAGCCCTTTTTCGAGTCGGTACAGAGAGAATATTCACAAGCGATGGAGGAAACTATGGAGTTATATAAATGAAAGCGGACTTGGGGTGGGTGGGAAGGCGATGGGGAAGAGGAAGAAATAACATAAGTCGCCGTGAAGATCACTGATCGCAAACGATGTTGATGGTTGGTTGATTCTGAAGTTGATTGATATCTTTGATGCAGAAACAGTTTTCCATCAGGTTGAATAAATGCCATCGGACGGAAAGATCGGGGATGGTACGGTGAGGAAATACGCTTCTCACGTTTAAGTCTCCTTGCGTTAGCCTCATAATGTCGAAACAATCGGTTGGAATTGTTATTGGGTTCGTATTAAGCTATATTATTTTATTACTCGGCAATTTCTTGTTTTATTGCAACCCATTTTTTGTCGCAAACAAAAACGCACAAATAATGTACTAAAAATAGGTAAAACCGCATTTGCAAAAAACAGTAATTTAGTTTAATTAAACATTAAAAGAATCTTTGTTTAATTTTATTAGAATACTAAGAGTTCTACACATTTTAAGCACAAATATTATAGAAATCATTTGCATTTACTATTCTGCACTTAAACTAAGGTAGCCTTTACATTTTTATGTTATGCAAAGATCTGGTAAAATCTGGTCAACAACAGCAACAATAAATGGCTTAAAAAAGTACGAGGAATTCAAAATTTTGATTACATTTCTCATATAAATTCCACATATCGGATCACTACAAAGTCAAAAGCGCCCAGCAATAGCTCATGTAAAGGCAAAGGCGTGATGAAGTGATTGATATCGACACAACCATCCCCGAGGCCATCTATTAACACGAGGAAAATGTTTGTTATGAATGTAATGCGGGTAGAAAAAATTAACCGTAGCTAGAACACCCTCGATTATCGATGAATGTATTACACCTTGCCTATAGGAGTGACCACCTTAACCGGTACTCAAAGCCAGTAATTAATCGCAAAACAAATTGCTTATCACATTAAAAAATCAACATTGACAAACGGCTAGTGTGTAGCGATGGTTATCGTCGTACGATGATCGAATACCGCATCGTAAGTTGTAAGATCGTGTGGATATTGATTTCGGCCGCGAGAGTAGCTAAGAGAGTAAATTAATTTTTAATACACACAACATATCTTCGATAGCGCTGAAACTGAAACTAAACACTCCGGAGTTAGACAAGTACAAGATGATGAGAAAAAAATACCCCCACTCTAGCAGAAAACGAACTGGTCCATGTCACATCGGGTTGGGTTCGCTTGTAGGGCCTTGATAACATGTGCACCATAAATCGTGACTAATTAGATCAATTAATATATGCTTGTAATTAATTATGCACCGGTCAATTAATTTATGCATGATGGAAAGCTATTGGAAACTGTTGGGAAAAGTCAAATCTAAAACACATACATACATAAAGCAAATTGAAAAAAAAAATCCTCCCGTGGTTGTGTTTAGTATGGAGACGGCAGAAAAAAATGGCAAGTGACGCCACTGTGTCGCGAGAAGCGAACGAGACGAAACACGGTTACACGTCGATGCAGATGCATCTGTTAGATTTTTTTTTTCGTTTTGTTTTCGCTGTTGGTTTCGTTCTGCCGTGTGTTTCGCTTTGTTTGCAGCAGGATTGTGTTCACCTTCTTGAGTTGCAGCTTGGCAGTTTTCCCGCTGCCCACGGTTGTCTAGTACACGCGGGGTTAGAGATAATCGCCCCCTGTAAAGGGATTTCACATTATTTGTCTCTTTAAAATGCTCATGTCCAGGTAGCGCCTTCCGGAAAGATGGGAGGGGAGGGTGAGGGGGGGGGTTGGAGGGGGATGGAGGGCAATGTGCAACCAACCCCAGCCAACCAGCGAACCGAAGTGCGGGAGATGCAGTTACCGTGGGCACCGATGTATTATGCACCGGTGGGTGCATCGATGCATCGCTTTGCCATACAAATTACCAGATTTGTATCATTATTATGACTGACTGATTTGCATGAAATAATAGCCACCGAACCGTACGATCGCGTATGTGTGTGTGTGTGTGTGTTTCGCAGGATTGGAAGATAAATTGTCCATAGTGTACAGGCGGTGCGGTTTACAATGCGAGAGTAACCCGTCCCCACTAGAAGGACACGACGTTGCGATCTCGTGTGGAAGATGCGCAAGCCGTCGCTGGCACATACGCAACCGGAATGCAATGAGGGCCAGCTTTTAAAATGCTTTCGACCGCGCTAGGCTACGTTCTCATTTGTAGGAGTCACAACAATGTCTGCGTTTAAACGATGCAAAGTAGAACATGTAGCTGTCTGGAAGGTGTGAGTGATGCTTGCGAAAGTTAGACAAATCAGTATGGATCGCTCCTGCTTGATCAATGGCATTCGATGTCTACGATCCATAAGACTACGTCTAGTTGTAAAAGGATACCATCGTGAATGTTAATTAATTGCATATCGGGCAGCCATCCAACCGTTAACCGTTGTTTAATGCTTTTAACGGCAATATGTCATAAAAAGCAACACCAGTCCGAAGCAATAGCGTTAAATGTTTTATGGTTCTTGTTCTTGTTTATGGATTATTAACCACTAAATTCGAATGAAATTTTACAAATTGGAGCTTTTTTAGAACATATCTTTTGCCTCCGCTGGCTATCAATTTAGTTTCATCGCAATCGTCGCTCATTGCGAAAGCAACTGTTTTACGAACTCATCGTTGTGATATCGCAACACGACGGCGGCTGTAATTTATTTATTTTCTTCCGCACCATTCCATCACCATTGCATGTGGAGTCCGTCCACCGGACTGTGCTGGTCAGTTTTCGGTCGCGATCAGTCTTTAATTTGCACCACCATCACCCGGCCGGGATGCTCGGTTCTACCTCAACCACTATGCACTGGACCAAATTTTCCCAGATTCCCGCACGGAATCTGGCCGCATGGTTCTTCTCATGGCTGTCAAAAGTGGTACAGCCGGTCGCCGGGTGGGTTGTACGAAGGGTGTTCGGTCGGTTCTAGCCAGGCAACCGATTGCAGGGAGGAAAAAAACAACAGACGGAACGCCACTCAGGAGAAGCATTTATCGTTTTATGCCTTTCGCAATCATCGAAATCACACGAAGCCCAAACCCATCAATTGCAAAAACCCCGGGTTCTCGGTGTGAATGGGTGTGTGCTTTTTTTTTTCTTCGCGACTCCAACCCTGACTCCGTTTGGCCGTCTGTAAGAGTTGCGGCTATAGCGTGTGTGTGTGTGTCCGTGGGTTTGATGAATGCAATTTTACAAAAATGCTTCACATTCAGGCACATGGCGGGTGTGTGTGTGTGTGTAGCTACAGTTTTCCCCTGACCGTTTTGCACTTTATGCAGCGCGTTATTTTTGTTTTTGGTTTTGTTTTAAATCTTACTTTGCATACACCCCGTTTGGTGCGGCGCAACCCTGCCCAACCGGCCATTCAGACTCATTTCATTCGATTGCATTTTATTGCTATTATTACAGCGAGCGAAACGTGTTTATATCAATTTGAATCCCCGAGAGGCCGCCACGTTTGATGGACATCATGGTTGCGGCGCGATCCGCAACCCGACTGCGCAGGGAGGCCATTTTGGCACCCAGTCGTACCTAGGAATCGAACGTTTCGCAAGGAGTGCAGGACGGGAGTGGTGGTGGGGGAGTCGTTGGACAGCCGGGTTGGACTTGACTGGCCGGACCACAACTGGGATTCGTGCTGGTTTTGTGTTTTTTTTTGTTCCCTGCTGCAAGCATACATATTACTTCTATTTATTTTTATTTTCGGTTCGGTTCGTCCGTGTGCGGGGTTTGCAATGGAAGGTAGCAGGGCAAAAGGGCACACTTGTGTAGGGCTTGGGGATGGAGTGCACATGGGCGCGATAACTAGCGATGGATTCTTTATTACTACTTCCTGCAATTATGAATGAATATATAATTTGAATGCTGTCCAACCATCTAACCGGCCTCTCGTGCTCACATTCACACGGATACGGCTGTGCCGGATATTCCACCGGAATGGCCGGGCTCCACTCCGCTGTGTGCTCGATGCCTCGGTCGATGCATTCAACCCACCCTTTAACCGTTCGTTGGGCCGAAGGTTTGTGTACGACTTTTGAATGAAGTATAAATCGATTGATTAAAAATAAAACTGTTATTATTTACAACCATTCGCCGATCATTCGGTGATCGTTTCCACCCCTCCCCAGGGGGGTGGTTGATGGGGCGGAGATGCCAGGGTGTATTTATATTTATTTGTGTTGTGTTGTGTGCCTTTTACTTGACTGTTTCGACATTTTTATGCTTAAAACCACCCACACCCACACGGTGGAGGGGTCTCCATGCCATAGGTCTCGAGCGTGGCTAGGAACACTGGTGTCGTTTTGCAATTGGAGGCCTCCCCCCCGCCTTTTTGACCGATCATGCTTTTGTGTTCGACAGCGATCAATCGGATGATCGGCAATTCGGGATGGTACATGGATGGTTGGAAAGGGGTAGTGAGAGGCGGTTTGCAGTCTATGGCGTGCCCGGGCCGTGAGTCTATTGTCAACTGTCAGTGTGCAGAACGTCCGATCTGCACGAGGAAGGGATAAAATTAATAATAATAAGCTTTTAAATCAATTTTCATTTCCAGCTATTCAGATGGAAATGTAACCTGTCAAGCGTACGGACGGCTCGGGGTTTCGAGAGTGGTATTTATGGCGCTGGAAATAAATAGGCCACTCGTTAGTGTACACGTACAACGCCAGCAACATAAGTCACTTGATGATCTTTCGTAACGGCGTAGAAATAGTGCTATGTTTCCATGATTTGTGGGTAATTCATCTGTTCCATTTATTTCTTTTTCTATCTACACATTTCACACCGTAGAAAACATTGTTGGACAAGATCATTGCATTGATGGTACATGTTTTAAATTTTTTAAAGCATTTACATATTTATTTAACCATCCGTTGTTTGAACTAATCGCACTCAAGGTACGAAATTCGTAGAAGGTAGATTCTAAACCAATAAAAGGATTTTTATTTACTCCACTTATGAAAATAGTTTCTGCATTTATGTGTGTACTCGTCGCATGATAAAAGCGAGACTTCGAGGCAAGTTAATATAGAGTAGAATTTATTTGCAAATTATACACAATTTTGTTTAAATTCAGTTATAAATGCTCGTCTGAGAACACTCTGGATAAGATACCATATTTTAGGATATATAACGATCCATTTTTAGTTAAAATAAATGATCAAAGTCATATTTAATAGGACGTTGTTCAAGAAACTTTTCGGTTCTGGCACTGTGGATGATGCAATTTATGCAGATATTGGTAACGACGATCACAACATTAATATTGTGCTTGTAAACACAGTGGCGGACGAAATGGAGCAATAGTGTGAATTGTAACTTCGAATAACCATTCTGAATTAATCGCAGAAGCATATGAGTACTACTCTTGAAAAAATATATATAACAACCACCAATCGTAGAGAGAGGGGCGACCCGGTGGTGTATTGGTAGTGGCGCCGTTCTTCACACGGCAGGATCGGTCCAAAACCGCTTCTAAACTAATCTTTGAATGAATGACCTGTTCTAATTGGTTCTAGACGCAAATATTCTACCCTTATCACATGACTTAATACATTACGATTAACATCTTTTACACTTAATAAATCCACGCACATTTCTTGTTTAATCATAGCTTCGAATTACAATGCAACGTAATCCTGCTTACAAAATATTGACAAACAAAAGTCAATCCTGATCACGACCCTGACACACTCATGCAATGGACAGTATTTAATCACAAATTGAAAGGTGCCGTAAGATAACCGGTCAAATAGGTCACCCATTGACAAGGGCCAGCATTATGCGTGTTCGTTCTGTTCGCTTCTACGGCAATCATTTCACAAGTTAATATTTTATGTAAACGACCCACCATCACCCACAAGCGGCAGGGGAACGGTATTGATCGAAAGCTGTCCACCGTTAGGGTGTATTGCATTGCGCCGCAGTATGTGCGCCAATGTAAACGTTCTTGCAAAATTACAATAATTTTGAACCTCATTTCCTGGTGCGCTGGCAATAAACCCGTGCGGAGGGTGTAGCACAATAGGCAGCCGGACGGGGAGGGCAAAACATTAAGCCATTAATCAAACGAAACGGTGAATGCGGAACACTACCGAACAACGGAAAATGTTTAGGGACGGGCGACCTTTGAGTGTTCGGACGACGGTGCACACTCACGCACGTTCTTCCTAATGCGCATAACTAATATCGATATCATGCAGCATAATGTTGCGTTTAATAATGGTGCGGCAGCGCACCGATTTGACTTGTACGAAACATGTTGTCCGTGGCAGTAATTAAGAGGGGGGGTAATACGAGCAGTAGTACTACGGGCCATGGCTAATTGTGCAAACATGATGAATAGATGAGCACCCATATGCGTTATTGCGTTATGCCACGAGCCACGACGCTTCCAGCCGTCCATTGTGGGCAAGGGGAGGCAAAGGACGGCAGGGGGTGGGCATGACCTGGAAGGAGGCCGTTTTGACCATGTTGGAGCATGCGTCTCTCGTGCGACGCTTGTGCGTAACGACGATGCGTCTTGATCGCCTCTCGGTGCCAGTGACAATGTCCATGTACGGTATGATGTTTGTCGCTGACTTACAAATATGACTGTTATGACACATTTGCTGCTGTACCGGTACGCAGCATCCTCTCTAACGTGCCCCCCCCCCCCCCCCCCCCCCCCCCCTCTCCTTCCACCACCCAATATGGCTTAATAAATTATGTAAAACACATTTTATTACCTAGAAAATCACTCCACACTGGCCACTGGTCCGCTCTGCCGGGAGTCGACTGATGGATTGGTACAGTTTCGCTCGATAAGGGCATACTGGGCATTACTGCGGGTGCACCTTGCACATCGCACAGCCACGACTGCAATGGTATGCGATCGATCGCGCACATCCATGCCAGTCATGCAGCGCGCTCATCCATCATTCGTGCCAGTGCCGGTGGTTAAAATCTGAACCACACGCTGCCATATCCGATTTCGGCTTTTGGACCGATCAGCGGAATGGAATGCTTCGGACGCGACCACTGCACTGCGCAGGGCCGGAGTGTGATTATTAGTTTTTGTATTATTAGTGCACACCGTACTTTCGATTTTGTCCCGGCACCCCGGGTGCATTGCTGTGCGTCGGTGCGTCACGCATGGTTTATCCGCACAGATCCACGCCAATAAAGCGCATCGGTCGGCCAACCAGCCCCGGGGACACTCGGTGGTGACGTGCTGCTATTTTTGTGTTCCCCTTGTTTGGGGGGCAGAGCATATCGATGATCGGTTCGATCAGCTCGCTAGCGTTCGATTTGGAGCAGCTGGTTGGCAAGGGGTTTGTGCGATAGATATGCATCTGTTTGTGCTAGTTGGGCAGCGTGTCGCGCACGGCAGCTGGTCCCATTTACGGGCAGGGAGGATTATTTGCGGAAAATATACATACTGTGCGGTGCTGCAGCTGATTAGTATCTTCCCCGGAAGCGATCGATCGGTTGGTTGGTACATCTTGTACGAGATGTTACGAGGTGCTGGTATGCGCTAATGGTGACAGAAATCTGCAGCACCCGATAAGAAACGACATCAACGGTTTGCACTCGTTATGGCACTGGCGTACGATGAGGTAAAGCAACACGTGTTTGGGTTAAAAACGCATTTGTAACATGAGTTACACTTTATGTTACAAACATGTAACCTAAAGATCTCGTTTGCACTTTCCATGTTGTGTTTGAATGAAACATTGGTCTTAAATTTTCTTTTGCAATCTTTCAAACCATTTTAAGACTAGGAGAACCATTAGTGAAATGATAAATTGTTACTATAAAATTAAATATAGGGTTGAACAGGATGTGATCTCAGTGGGTTTCTTGCAATAAAAAGATGTTTCTTTTCAAACTTCTGTTCACATTAACGCTGGAGATATTCATCATCATGAGTCTGACATTGGTTTCGACGCTTACCTATCGCATGATAATTTTTGGCGCGGAAGTCTTTTTGCTTAAATAAAACAAAATACGTTATTATATTGCAGATTATGCCAGTGTGTTTCAGACTCGTGGAGGATGAGATCTTTCCTGAGTGTCCTGAGATAAGTCGACTCAACGGGACATTCGTTATTGGAATCTGCAAGATTTATGTGCATTGTCCGATCTAGTTAGTATTTTAGTGTTTATTATTTATTATTTATTATTTAATATTTTAGTATTTTAGTACGATCGGATAAATTATCTCGCCTTATAAAAGCCTGTTTGCCTAATGTTTTCCATAGGGCAGTAAGACCAACAGTTAGCATCAGTGGATCATCACTGATCGAGACTCTTTAACCTGAAGAAACATCAATTGGACATAAATATATTTGACTGCACTAACGAATGAGTCACAGATTGCAGTCAAGACCAGTTCTTCAATGTCTATACCTTTTTCGAACTAAGCTACTAACGAATTTGATTTCTTTAGTTGCTCGGAAATGGTTGGTTAGCGGACTGTCAAGGACTTATACTTCCACGCCATAAAATGTCACTGCACTGCACAGAACATATGCAGCCCAATGTCTGTTGGTACGTACCTTAAGGATAACGAAAATCATGCGCAAACCATCACCTGCAGCCCAATTACCTTCACTCCAAACCACCACAAATTAGAGATCAATTTAAATCCGATCGCTCATGCACCGCGACCACAGCGACGGCGACGCAAAATCAGTTCCGCCCGTTTTGTGTGAATGATTTATGATGCCATTTGTGTCAGCCACTGCCAACCAGTTCGCTGTTCTGCTGACATCATGGTCCCAGTCACTTCATAAATGTTGCACAAAAACTACCCATCGTGTTTTGATGGTTTTTAATAGTTCGCTACTTGCCTTTAAGGGGAAAAAAAAATCTCCCAAGTTGTATGCAAATTCCGCGCCCCATTACGTGCAAGCCGCACTCACCTGCCGAGTTGGAAACCACAAAAATTTGCGGTATCATGGGGATGAACGGAACGGAACGGCACCAGTCACGCAATCAACCCAAGCTAACCAACCTACTTTGATGTACAAATCAAATCAAAGTAAATTTACCTACACCACATCCTGTTTGAAAGGGGATGTAGGTTTTCGGGTTCCGGCTGCGGAAACGTCCCGTGTATTTTTCGTTTGCTATTCCCATTCCCGCTTCAAGTACCTTGTTTAAACACACCTTCTCGAGTGCACCCATGGCGAAGGGGTGGTCTCACCTTAATCTAATAACGCTCGTTGAAAGGACCTTTAACCGGAAGTCCGGGTTTGGGAAGTTGATTGGAAAATTGTCTGCCGCGTGTGGAAAATATGAAAAATTGCCTTTCTGCGTCGGTATGAAGGGGGAAGAATTCGAAAGGAACCCCATTCGTGGAGGGTGTTTTTCCACCTTGCTGGTGGGGGTCTGCACGGTGAGTTGGTTTGTTTGTGTATAGTTTTTTTTTTTTTGCTTTCGTTCGTCTTTTTTCCCATGGCTTTTTGGAGCGGTTGCACTTGTGGGCAGGAGGAAAAAACTCAACCAGCAGGACGGAATACCTTCCGGTCGTAATTGAAGGCACGCGTTCGTGTTTATGAAACAAATAAATAATAAATTCATGCACTCCTGCGCCACAACCATAATTGACGGTTATTAACGATCGCGTTCTCGCGGGTCATACGAGCGCTGGTGCTGGTGCTAGTTGAGCGTGTAATGTGATGAGTGATATGATGGAAATTGATCGGGGTCCGGTGAGTGAGTGTGCTAGCTCGACACGCCGTACTGGCACATACCAAGCACACACAAACCTGTCTCGCACAACAAACCATCTGGGTTGACTGTTTTTCGCTTACAGCAAGAAGAGGCACCGGGGAAAAATCGGGATCGGGTGGGTGGGAAGAAAACTTTATGAACTCCCTAACACCAATCACTGTGGTCATAAATCAAGCGATGAACACAACACTCAGTGTGTTCTCGTCTGCTCGTTCTGTTGCGTGTTGCTGTGTGTGCTGTGGGCTGTATCTTGCACGCCGAACGGGAAAACGGTGTTTACAGATTTGAAGTCGAAATTATGTTTATTTCCTCATTACATTATTGTGCACCAGATAATATAACAACGGGTTCACAGTGTGTCTGTAAATAAATACGGTCCCATAAATCCCGGCCCCTGCCACCCCGGGCTCGCCACTTCGCCCGTTTCCACCCGGAAAGAAGTTGCTTATTCTAATAATTTTTGGCCTGTTTTTGGCCGGTCGGGATAGGTGCGGACCCGGTGCAGGCCGGGCAGGATGACGACGATCTTCGACGGCTTGCTTTACTGTTTACCTAATTATTTCGCCTGGAAAAAGGCATACCTTATAGGATGCACATTACACACACCCCCCACACACTCCCATGGTTCCTCCCCACCCCTTGTCGGTTTGTCGGTTCATCTCATCAGCTTCCGGGGTTTGCAGGTTGAATTTTCCCATTTTCCCGCACTGTCAGTGAGAAAAAAATGAGTGGAATAAAATAAATTCCTTCATCGGGCCACCTTCCCCGGACTCACACTCCAGGGTGATGTTCGGATGCTAACTCTCCGACCATGGCGATAGTGGCGACGCCAAGACGCAACCACAAACAGTGGAACATGTGCACAAGCCGGGTTTTATGTGGTTTTGATTTGATTCGAGCAACCAACTATCATGATGGCCTGCGGGGGTATGGAGGGGAGGTAACCCTCCTTATCACCTCCTTCCCCCTCTCGCTCCACGTTGTTTCCTAGACACCCATTTTTGACGAGCTCTAAAAACCGCCAGTTTGAACGATTTGTTTCGTGTCAGAAATAACAACAATGGCCATCAGTGAGGGCTTGTTTGCTTGCACTGGGTGCCGGCTCGCCATGCTGGAACGATCGTTTACGTTAGGATTTATGGTTATGTATATCTAGTTTTAATAGGTTTTTAAAATATAATTCCAAATTTGACTCGCGCCTTGCCGGTGAAGGTGTCTGTTGTGATGTGATGATGGCTGTGTGGGATGTTGTGCGGTGGTGGGGGGGGGCGGTTGTATGTTTTGTTACGTTTACTGACGGATGACGGGCAAACGGGGCTAGAGCAAGCCCGGCGAACAGGTTTATTCATTGAATTAATAATAGAGTGTTTTCATAGTTGGGTTTTATGGAACTATTAGAGCAAAATAAATACAAGCAACATCCTTGTAAAACACACCGCGATCTTTCAGTGTTGCGTTAAGCTTCTTTTTCACCACAGCTTCCAATTAGGGGTTCAGCATGACTTAATCCCAAAATTACATCTACAGGTGAAACGAAAACCCTTGGGCAGAAATTATGGTTATTACCCAGTGCCGGGTACGAGTTACGCGGAGCGTACCGTAGTTTTATAAATAAACTGCACGGCGCAAAATTTCATCAGCTCAGAAATCAATCGCCATTTGACGTGCCCTGTTTAGCGCCGCCATATCGAGGTTTTCATTTAATCAATCTACGGGTCAATAAATTGTTTCTGCCCGAAAATGGGATCGAGCGGAAAATGGGGGAAAAAAAACTGGAACAACGCCACCAACACCCGATGGGCAAACAAAAGAATAGAAGGAACGCGAAACAGCTTTGTTTGGTTTGTGTGTGCTATTTGCGCTAAATGTGGGACGGCGATAGATATTATCGAGCCTGGTCGGTGTACTTGGCTGGAGTGTTACCAGCTGGTCCGTTCGGTCAGCAGTTTCGGGTGTGATTGCGCGTTTGTATGAGGGCGGATATGGTCACTTCACATTTTGTCCAACAACTCGATCTACCACCATCATCATCACCAGCAAACGGCCAGTTGCGGTGCTTTGGCCACGGTTAAAAAATGAAGAACAAATTGCGACACATTTTCACACTTGTTAGAGTGCACTTGTTGCATGTCTGCGCGGCCTGTCCCCGGGAAGTCCTGTGGGAGGGTTGCACAAAAGGGGGGCGGGGTGCGTGATTTACATTCTTATTTTAAAATGAAACAGCTCACTATCAACCGTGCCGAGCGTGTGTGCAAGTGTTGCATTTTTTTTCCTACCATTTTCTGTCCACTATGTCATTCCGCTAAGCTCGGAAGCAAAAATCCCGAGGTAAATTGATTGCTCGGCGGGTTGCCGGAAATGGACGGCCCCGAAGGCAGCTGGGCAAACCCGGCTTGGCCGGTGCGGGATTTGTAGTATAAATTAATCAACAAATTAGTTTTAATTTGGCACAGATGAACAGCGGGACGTTGAATAATAATGGCCCAATGTTAGCCACCTTGCTGTCCGCGTGTCAGGGCGTCAGGAAGATCGACTTTACCGAGCTGATTTTGAGTTTTTCTTTTCGCTGTGTGTGTGTGTGTGTGTTGCTTCCGTCCCTAGTGTGCCCTCTGTGGCGATGCATGACGTGCGGATATCGACGTGATTTTTTAATTTTTAATTTAAACCACCCGCTGGCTCTAAGCCCCGAGAGCACCGAGAGTGCGATGGTACGCGTGGACCACGGGTACTCCGGCCCCGGACAAACCAATCGAGCGAAAGGACTTCTCCTTCTACTCGCTCACTTCTAATTGAACCCCCGGATCCATCGGGGGTGGAAACGGATCTGTTACGGAAATCAATAGCAAATCTGATCCGGTCCAACGTTACGATGCTGAAGTTTTTAATAAACCAATCAATCAATCAGCGGTGGATTAGAGGAGGGACATTTAAAAAAAATCGGTGAAGTCATTTCTTCTACAGCACCGTTGGTTGGTTGGATGGACGTGTCACGTCCACGGTACACGGATCGGTCCACAGAAGTCATAAAGCGAAAGAATACGATGCTACTACTAACGGCTGCATTATCGATGACGTGAGCTTGTTTTACAAACGTACCAACGATCCCGATATTTAAAGCGATCCCAAAAGTTTATTAATTGCTGCACGAATGTTCATTTAGGTAAGACGCACACATCCACAAACAACCATCTCCGCCTGTACCGGGAGATGTGCAATGCGCCTGCGAAGCGGCCGCTGACCAAAACCATCACCAAACCGGCGATGGGGACACACATTTCAATATCTCGTCTGCGTTGATTCTCTCGCTTTGCATATCGTTTGGCAGTCGCGCGTTTGTGGCCACAGTTCTTCTGCATCGGCAGCTTTCCACCGTGTGTTTCTGTCGACGTTCTGGGGGTGTTTTGTATTTTTCGTTTGCCAAATGTTGATTTATGTTCGGTCGCGATCGAATTAATTGGCCGCGTACGGTTGTGAACTGGTAATGGTGGTGCGGTGCGGTGACGGTCAGCATTCGCTGGAAGAACTCCTGCAAGGAAATGTTGACAAAATAGTAGAAGAGAGAGAGAGAAAAAGAGAGGGAGCAAGTGAGGGAAGTTTGTCGGGACTTTACTGGTTCTTGACCCGAATTTTTGGAGTTTTAATTGGGTCCTTTTTATGTTGGGGTTTGCCCTTTGCGGAGAAATCTGCTGCAGTTGCAGTCTGCCGCTTGTGGATGAAGGTTAATGTCACCGGCGATGCATTTCTGATGCAGTCGATTGTGATCGATGTTGGGGTTGGTTGAGTTGTAGGGGTCACGTCGTATAAGTTTTATTTCTACGATCAAATTTAATCTGAAAACATTTCGCGCTTGGGGCAGACGATGTGATTTATATTAGAACGTTTAAGGCACGTTTGCACGGAAATCATGTTTATAGCTTTTTTTACGTTAAAACTTACTTCAAAGAAATTCCTGGCAATAAGTACTAAGCCTCAAAAGCTAAAAAAAGCTTTGATAAATATTAAAAGATTTTTTTACAAAAAAATTAAATTGATGATGTATACAAATAAGACAATATCTCAATTAATTGCAGCTTTAACCTGATTGTACTTTTTTCAAGGTTTTGCCTAACAAATACAAAGCCAACAAATTTAAAAAAATACTTTCTTTAACCCATACGAGGCTGATAACACGGCCAGAAGCCATCATAATTATAATAAATAACATTTTATAGACGACAACATTACAAGTACTTCTACATGAAATTTATTTATAAAAATTGCAAGTATTTCTTGGAGCTACAGTATAACTGCAACTACGTCACATTATACAAATGATACAATGATAAGGATTTTCTACTCCTAATCTCCTCCCGAGTAATCTCGGACGTGTTGATGTATTACAATCCGTCATACAAAAGGTTTATGCAAGTACGAATTTTTACTAAAGATTTCATTATCAAGGATATTCTCTAATACCAAAAACGGGAGGTAAGGAATCACGAAATCATTTAATGGTGGAAAAAATCGTACCAACTCGACTATCCCTGTATTATCCATCATTTGTAGCATTGCATCGGCTTACCGTTCCCGGACAAGATGTTTTCGATAATAGTTTCTTTGCCCGATTTATTTCTGGTCAATCAGATCGTAGCCCACCAACCATGTAAGGAAGGAGGACAAAAACGATGGCGCGTGCCGGGCATCAGTTTATTTACACAACATATTTCACACCGATTGTATGGGAAAGAAACAAGAAAAAAAAAACACTGAATAGATTGGGCATCGAAAGCATTTCCTCATTATCGGTATCATTTTCGTGCCAATAATCCGGTGTGAGCGGCCCGTTGTTACAAACCCGGAAGGTGGTACCCGGTTGGTCGGTCGCAAGGGTAAAATGGGCACGCGCCTCGTATCGAGTGGCGTTAAATTGTCACCCGAATGTAACAAAGGTTGGAAGGCGAGCGAGCGGTCGAGTAACTTTTTCCCTCCGGCACGGATTATCCGGCGGGCTTTACCGAGTTTTGCGTCGTAATGTCGAATATTTGTGTGTGTTTTTTTAATGCTCCTTCCCGTAATGATGATACAATGTCGGGTGACGAACGTACAGCGTACGCGTCCCTTGTAAGTTCCAAGCAAATTTACAAATTTATGCACAACATGATGCGAAAAGGAAAAAAAAACAATCCAGGACGACCCAACCGTACTCGGAAGTGACGATGAAAAACGTAAAGCCCCGGAAACGGTAAACATCCCACCCCGTGTCGAATTCGAGCCATTCGATCATTGCCCGTGATGTAAAAGATCCCCGTCCTTCCCGCTTTTGTGAGCGGTTTCGGTGCCTTCTCCTGCTTCCGGCTCAATATCGTTTACGATGAATGTCTATAATTTACATATTTAATGCCATGTTAAACCATTTCGGAACCAGCATCCTTCGCACCACAGTCCCTCCCCACCGGAGGCACACCTTCGTTTGGTGCTGACGTCAGTAGCGAACCGCGAACCGGCAGGACGATAGGACGCGCTAGGTCGCCGCCACCGGTCGCCATTTGCCCGCACCGAGCGGGACATTAAACTTCATAACTGTCAGCCCCATCTCATAAAGTATGCAGGGAGCGATTCTCGCCAAACGGCGCACAAATTCCTGCTGCCAAACAACAACCAACCGACAAAACCACCGGTACACAGCAGCAAACAAACAGACCGGGGGTTGTCCTGTTCCCGTCTGGTCCTCGTGTCGGTTTCGTCCTTGCGCCCGGTGCGTACCATTTTACGAAAGAAAATAATTTCTTTTAATTTTCTCCCATCATCACATTCCGTCGCTGTGTTCGGGATGGCATTAAAAAGGCGGGCACACATCTACGCGCCTACCAGCGAAAACGCTTCGCCCTCGGCAGGTCGCCCTTTTTTTCGCCCGGCCTCATCCGGTAATGGTGGAGCGTGAAATTTTACAGAAAATAATCTTATTTGATGCATATAATCTTCCCGCTCCTGTTATGAATTTCAATGGGATCATGTCGGTGGGCCCCGGTCCTTACACCTTACAGCAAAGCAAACATTCGACGGCAAACGTCCTGGAAGCGGTGTGGTAGAGTGGATTTACTTTCGCTGTGTACGCCGAAGACGAAGAAAATGAGAAGTATGAGCCAATGCGAGATGGAATGGGTCGGGGGAAAATGGGGAAATCGATGGGAGAAAAACCCTGCCTTCAACGGCCATGGAGGATGATATTTTCCATTTCCTTTGCGCCCTGTCTTCGATGCGAGCGATTCGATTAGCGCAGGGAAAATGTATTTGATTAATTTATTTTGCTGGATGGGAAAATTAAATTTAGAATTTATGTGACACCGTTTTTATCGGTAAAATTGATATTAATTTTATCACCGTATATGTTTCGCTTCATTTTCGCTCGAAGGCATTGAATGCGCCCGTTTGATTCGCTTCATCCGGGTGCGTGCTACAGTATTTGAGAATGTTGACAATCGGTACAGTGTAACCAGCAGTACGATTTTATTCATACGAATATGGAAAACTGAATAAAAGCGGGTGGAAAATTTTTTCCACTTTCCCTGTTTTGTATCTCACAGCGATTCGCACGATTCACTCTTCCGACAAACTGTGACGGTAAGGGATCGGGAATTGCTTTGCAGAGGATTTTTTATCATTATAATACATCCAGCATGACAGAACCACCCAAACCGGCTTGCTCCCCATCATGTCAAGCAAAAGCATATTGAAATGGAAAATTAAAACAACCTCGGCAGGGTGGCAAACAAGCAAAAAAAAAAAAAACCATTGACGCACTGTCGTCATTTGGACGCTGCAGGAGAGTAAATGAAATTTCATTAACATTGGTTCGACGCTGCTGGGTATGGCCTTTACGGAGCTCGCGCACAATCATGTACAACTGGAGGTGTGTGTGTGTCCCCAACAAGGTGGGGTTGCAAGGTATGCCATGTGGCAGTGTGATGGAATTGTCATCTTTGTCACTGTGGTTGACATGTCGGTACCATGCCGAAGGGATTGCAGATTACGTCGGAGGATATGGAGCGAGAGCACCGGATTGGATTGAACGGTGATAATCGAGTTAAAGGAAAAATTTTCATTTCTATGTTTTTGCAAGAATTACTTATTTGCAAGAATGAAAATTACTTAAAAACTAGTTTTTTGTGTCATAATGCTTAACAGAACGCTAACTGCTTTTTGCGAGGAAAACAGAAGAATATGTTAATAAAAACTCAATACCTTATAAAATTTCTTGCTCGAGTTACAATTAAAATATAATTTTAACTTTAAGACACGCAAATAGCAACTACTGACATTCGCGTGATAAAACGCCTAAAGTTATGCAATTCGAAAAACAAAGTTTTCCGAACAGCGGTTAAATGCGATATATTCTATACTATGGTACACCGAAAAAGAGTTCATGCGATCGGAAAAAAACCATACATGTAAGGATAGCAGCATTATCAAAACATTATCACGATGAGAAGGAGGAAAATTACATGGAAATTCAGTCTCAACAAACGTTGAACCGGTCTCTGCTCGAAAACGGAAAAGGCGCAAAAACTGACACTACCATGCCCCCGGCAAATGGTCCTTGCACTTGCACGGAAAAGGTTTAATGTTTTATCCTCTTCCTCTTGCACTCGCTCCCTACCAATCTCATCCCATTTCGAACAAATCCCTCTGAGAAAATGTGCACTCCCGACCAGACCATCACCAGCGTACCAACAGCTGGATGAGGGTAAGCACGGACAATGTGCAAAAAAAAAGGGCAAAGAATGTCTTTTATTTACTTTTAATATGATAATCACGTGACTGTGACAGGAGCATATGTAAGCGTTTAGCATGGAACAGCATATTATTTTACATCACCAAGGTGCCGGTCGCGTGCACAGCCGTATTTTGCCCGTTATGCTTTCGGTGCAGTAAATCTCCGCCCGAACGATGACAGTCGCCAATCGGAAGCAAAGGAGTGCGAGAAAAAAAAAAACCCAACACGGGACACACCCGTTGATTAACGCCACGTGTGGAGAGACAATTTGGTAATCATAAATTTATGTTATCTATTGTGACATTGGTAAGAGTGTGTTTACATCATCCGCGAGAGCGCGCGTTATGAGGGCCATGGGTGCTTCCGGGTCCGTTCGGTTCCATTATCGGATGTCAGCGAACTGGGCGTGCTGGGCCGGATGCATCCGCTTTCGGATCGGGAAAGATTTTCGGCTGGTGGTTTTCAATAGCATCTAATAGCCCCTTCGGTAGAGGGCCGCTGAGCTGGTTTGTTGGTCACCGTGCGATGGATAAAGGGATCTGTGATGATTAATGAAATGCAAACACTGGTTACAACAAGGCGAACGACTTAACGAAGCGTATGATTTAAGCTGCAACGACCGTGTTTCGATAAGGATCGTGAACAAATGACTCTTTAACAATATGATCCGTTAATAAAGGTAGCTTAATAGCTTCAAAGATTGTATCAGGATTACTTCGACAGTTTACTTCCAACATTGCATACCTTTAGGAGGATTTAGCATCCAATTTTATTTTTGCTACTTCGATGCCTAGTTTATTTGATTAATTGTTTTTTCAAAACTTTCTAAGATTCGGTTTACTTCGATGCAAATTGTTATCGAACTGATTTATTCAGTCATCACCTCCGCATCGAACATGAAAACTGCCATGTTTTTTTCTTCGCTTTTTTATGTTTCAACTGCGAATCAAAACGTGTTGCGTATACGCATGCGGTTTGCGATGGTTTTTCATAATTCTCATGAATCTTTTCCACACGCACCAAACCGCAAGATATTGGTCGGTAGGGAGTTGCCCGGAGGAAGAAAAAAACGAAACGAAACGATATCTCCGCCCTTTTACATGCGATTCACCGGCGATAGGAAAATGGGGATAAAAAATGAGCTAAAGGAAGAGCAAAGTTACGCTGAAAAGTAAATTTATCCTTCTTTTTAATCTCATAACACGTGAGCTGGGACGGCCACAAAAGTAATGGCCCGGGAGTAATGTGACGGGAAGTTTAGCCGATATCATTAAGTCAAACGTGGCACGAAAAACCTTCATCATCATTACCAATACACCGTGTTTCCTTTTGTCCTCGTCCCCAACTCCTTTCATGTCCGAGAATTACCCCTTTTTGTATGCGTACGGTTGATGGCATTCCCGCCATCCCCTGCTACTTCTCAACCCACACCGACCAATCAATGCCCGGGCCACATCCAACCAGCGAATCCTTTGATCCGCTTTCGTAGTTCCGTACCACGCGGCATGCAATCAACCGTTGTCGGTCCCGGGTTTTGGCGCAGGAATCATACACACAGCAAGTGAGCAACTCGCAACTCCCTCGGAACCCGAACCCGAAGCTGTATGATTTGAATAAATTATTAAGCTAAATTTATTTTATCTGTGGGTGGAAAAATAAAACGGTTGTATATTTTATTGATTTTTCCTCCCCAAATGTCACGCGCACCAGCTCCCATCCGTGCCAAAAAACAAAACACCCCGGCCCCGCGTCAGCAGGAAGCTGGATACAAAATGGTGCCGAGCAGAGTCCTGCGCTCGTTTCCCTGGGCTTTGTATCAGCAGGTACAGTCCGTGAAACACATCACAGTACGGAGAACCGATCCGAATGGCTTGGTGAACGATTTTACGATTCAATACGTCCAATTCCCGATCGCACCGCGCCGTGGCCACGTTGCTGGACGGCATCCAAGGACGCGCTTTGTTGTCAGCGGAAAGACCCCGGTCACACAGCAATCACCGAAGGGTGGAAAAAGATAATGTCGTTCCCGGTGCTGACACATACACACCCGAGCGGGGCGATTGCAAAAGGGAGCAAAAGGATTACCATTACGCGTGAAATTCATTCCTAACGCTTCCCGAACGTATGTTCCGTTTTTGGGTTTGGTTGGGTTGGGAGAAGCGGATGGTGGGAGGGTGGTTGATGCGGGGGTGTGCGTTTCGCCCACTGTCCCCGCTTTGCCGGTACGCGTGAGTGATATTAATATACGGCAGAATAAATCGACGGGCGCTTAAGCTACGGGGATCATATAACCGACGGCAAAATGGTGGATCCTTGATTGGGTTTCTTGTTGGTGTAGTCAGCGCGTGTATGTGTATGGGGCTACGCGTTCGTCTATCGAGCTTCCCATGCCGGTAGACACGGGGGTCGGACAATATTGTGTCATCTCGGCACGATTTTATCATCATTGTTGTCGTTTTGATTTTACGCAGCCGTACCGGGATGGAACCACTGGCAGGTTTATGTTGGCTGGGGAATGAACCATTACTGTGTGCTGATGAAGAACACTGCCATCACCAGAAAAAAACCCTTGTTCCATTAATTTTAATTACAACCGTTGCATCTATGTAACAAGCAAAATTCTTCAATACTACTATAAACAATAGAAAATGTCAATTTCACACAAAAATCATCACTTTTGCTTTCATAACCCAACGATAAAATTGTCAATATTATCTTATGTTTGTGGCAAAAATGTCAGCCCCAAATTTTCACGATGTAACCACGATGTGGATGTGCAGCCATTTCCTTTCGCCACCAAATATGGATCCCGACAGATACCTCGCCGAGATATGAAAACGGTCCACGGTCCTCTGGTGTGAGGTTCTTTGTCCTCTTTTTCCTTCGCTCGGAAAACTACACATCGGCCGGTTCGGTTGAGTCCTAAACCAATCCTGCACACGTAAACCAAAGTGCGCACAGATAGATGGACAGATAGGGAATCATATATCCCCCTCAGTGACATTTGCTAGTGTGTGTGTGTATGTATTTGTAACGAAACGTTTTCCGAGATCCATCCTTTTCAGGGGGTGGGGGGGAGGCTGCAGCACTTGGTCTTCGGCAGCAGCAACATAACAACAACACAAAACGACCGTCATCGTCACGGATCTATGATGAGTATTTATTCGCAGCGTGCTCGAGATTACGAGAGCCGTTACCATTGTGCTGGGTCGAAACGGGCGAGGTTGGGAGTTTGGGGGCGGACAAGCGCCCGGGACAAGCATAGAGGTCACACACGTTCAATCATCGTACCAAGGCACACATACACAGTGCGGATTCCACCACGGGGGGAAAGCATTTACGCGTCGTGCACCTACACAATGGCACGTGTGTACGCTTCCATTATGGTTCTGTTCCAATTCCAATCCCCACCCTGTTGGATTTATCAAAGCCCCCCCCCCCCCCCCCCCACCTCCCCTTTCTTCGTACCTTTCCCCACATACACAGGACACTCTTCGCCATGCACACACACACACACACACATAAACGGTCGTAATACCCACTCGGTTCGGCTTGCCGCCCATTCCTCAGCCAGCTCACACACGGAGACACGAGCGCGCGCGCGGCCATACACCTTCCAACTGTCCTCCTTGGACCTTGAGCCGTGTATACATATTTATCTGAATAATTTAGCATGAGCAACTTTCCATAATAAAATGCCAACCTCTGTGTCCTCTCGCTTCCCTCCCGTTTTCCCATCCCCGCATACCGTTTCCACCCTCCCGGTGGTCGCGGTGGCACTGAATGTGGAAAACTGAAACAGCTTCAGATGCTGGTGAGGCCTCAAGAACCAGGTGGCCCTTGGGTTGGGTTGCGGAGCGGCGAGGGAGAAAACTCTTGTTTGATATGAAATCGAGAACATTAACTCATCCGATTGCTCGGCAGACGGCACACGGAGAGCGAACACGGTGCGATTATATTGTACGTGTGCATCGATCGCATGAGGATGATTGTTTGCCGTACGATATTTACCTTTTCTATGTCGCTTACCTTTTTCTTTCGGTACATGGCCTCTCCCACACCCCCTTTTGCCGAAACGTCAACCTTTTTCCACACAAACGGTACACTGAGGCGGGTGGCAACGGAGGATTGCAATAGGGACTCCAGCATTACCACGGCCTTTCCTTTCTCCGTGGATTTTCCTTCGGAAAATGGAAGGAAAACACTACACCATCCCGTTTGGTCGCCTGTAATGTAAAAGACAGGCCGGGGGATCCTAAAAAAAAAAAACAATTGTGATGTTCATTTATTCATACCTGGTTCTGAGTGTGTGTATTGTGGAGTTGGCTGCGGACCGCTCGAGGCAATTCCCATTGGCAAAGATGGAATATTCCAATCGTTGTTGAGTGAAAGTAAAATAACATTTCATTCCACTGCCGAGATTCGAGAGCCGATGGAGGAATGGGCTTTGTTCAGGGAAGTTGGCATGCAGGAAACGAGTTATACCCCTGTTTGTAAAGAATAAATGATGGGATAGTTTCTAACACAAAGTAAATGCCCCACTTGTGCATTTAATAATACTGTTATGTTTTGAGTTTGTATTACAGTGCCATAACACAACTATGCGATCCTTAATTGTTTAACTCAAAAAGAAACATGTCTTTTACTTTTTGGCGAATTTGATGTTAACTCCGCTAAATTACACTGAATTCGACTTTTATTACTCATGTCGAAGCACATATTTACATTTATTTTCATCAAATCGCCAAATGTGGCATATAACTTAAGTAAACGGATTATTCACACTAGAACTATGAAGCGTTTTCGATTTGTTGGTCACGTCACGAACAATCGCGACAGTCTGGATAATGTTTTAATGAGTTTTTGAGCTCGTACTAAAGAATAAATTTGTAAAAATTATACATCAATTATTTGATTATTATTTATTATTTTTTGATCAATTATTTGAGATTTTATTTTATTTAATCACAGCGGCCCTTCACAACACTCTCAAAGTTAAATTTTTTAAAACTTTTCTTTGTTTTTATAATTTCTGCATATTTCGTTTTTTATATTTTTTCGATTTGATTTTACCCGTAAAGTTCACACCGAAAAATCTCATTAAAAAATCCAATACATTTCCATTGGCACTAAGGATACTCCTAAACTATCATCTGACAGACTCTCTGGTATGACAAATACAATTCAATATGGAATCGTTTTGCCAAATTTTATAGGCCGAAATGATATGGATTTATAAAAAAGTCACATTCACTGTGGAAACCACACGCGGCAGAAAAAAAAACCCTAGACCGTAGTGTCACACCGTACGAGTGTCTTTCACATGATCGGACCTGTGTCAAATCCTATCTTATGGGGGAAAACAATAATAAAGCAAGCGTTAAATAGGAAAAATTGCCTTAATTATCAAGACCGTAATGGCTGTACAGTGCCAAGAAGTAGGAAATTGTACAGAGTGAAATTGTCTAAAAAATACCCCGTAAAACTTATTACCCCTACTGCCGAAACATATGAAATGTTATTTAAATATCTTTTAAACGGATCGACCACATTTTCCGGGGAAATCAAAATGCCTACATGATTACTTTAAACTCTTATTTTAATAACCCAACTACACCCCATCTTGTGCCAGGAATGAATTATTGTCCATTCCTCATATGGCTCCTCACATTACCCGGGATGATGTTATCTAGCCATGATAGCATCTCTCTGAAAAGTCTTTATCGTAATTAACAATCACTCACTTCCAGTCCGCAGTAGTGGACCATCTTTATCGCTCATTATTTCCCTGCTGATGAGCCGCCACACCAAGCCTGTTCGCCCAAAAACCCAGCGCAAGAACGAATAGAAGCTAGACACAACCATATTCGTGCCGGTAACACTTTGGGAGCAGAATTTGCAGCCTGCCTTCCGTACGCTACTGCCATTTGCTGCCGGCTCTTGTATGAATAAAGTAGTTATCACTGCTGTTATTGCGATACCTTGAAATTGGTAACTTTCCCACAACGGAGCCCACAAGGCTCCGGTGGCAACAGGCAGCAGACGAGCAGTACATTAAAGCTGATTGTTATAACTAAAAAACTAAAAAGTAATAATAAAAACAGAAAAAACCTCCTGCCCGGCCAGTGTGGCCCCGTTGTTACTGCAATTATATGAGCATCCATTTTTCGACTGGGCAGAGGTTAGGAGAGTGAGGAAATTGGTTAAGGGGACAAAGGCAGGCGGGGGCTGCTGCTGCTGCGGGAGAAGATCACGGGTGGTTTGTTTTATGATTTCGAGCTCCGGGGTTCGGATGATGAACGGAAATTAATATGATCAACACACACACACACGCACACAGGGTGTGTGGTAATGGTGTGGTAAAGGCTACGTAATACAACGTGGAACAACAAGCAACGCGAATGAAAAAGAAACATTCAACATGGAAGGAATAAACATACATTGACAATTAAAATATAACGCAATACGACCAAACGATGGACGAGAATGGATGTCTGAGATGTTTGATTGCCGTACATCTGAATAAGGCAGCAAACCTTTAGAGGTGTTTGGGAGGTAATGCGGAGGGATAAAATAAAAACTTTATTATTTTAAACATCTCTTCACTCCACCCCAATGTGCTATGTTTCGTGGTTTCAGTTCATTTATGTCTATTAATGTTTGGGCTGCTGGATGGATGCCTCTGGCTTCTGCTGGCGAGATCACCTGAAAAAGGAATAATGCGACGAACCTGGGACGCCGGCACTGGTACGGTGTTTCGCTGAAGTCATATGTATGTGCTCGTTACATTATTATGGGGCCGTTTGTCCGGTTCTCGTCGGTTTACCCCTGCCGAGACCTTTTGATACGTGGCCTAAAACGAAAACTTCGATAATTAACATAAAGTCCGCGGGCTGTGCAAATATTTCGAAGGCCCACCGCCGTCCAGTTTATATTACCGTGTTTGTGGATCTTCGTGCCCGGGCGGCATTCTTCGGCACCGGCTTTTGAATAATCGCGCTGGTGTGAATATTGTTACTACACTCGGCTGAAAAATGATCTTCCCTAATAACTGATCCGGTTTTCCAGAGGAAGCTTCGCTGCGATTTTTACTTTGTCCCGCTGCTTTGTTGCTGGTTAAAGTTCTTCACTCAGAAAATGACACCAAACATCACTCAAACCCCATCCCTTGCAGTCCCACCACCGCTCCCATCGCCACGGACGAAAAGTGGCCCCGGAAAGTGACAGGACCCAACCGAAATGGCCCATCGCGTTCGCGGCACGGGAAGGAACTTTTTTATTTGATTTATTTTTATTGTTATTTTTATTTCATTCATTTCAATTTGATTTCCGAACCGCGGGTCCCGCCGGATGCCGCCCGAGATGTGTCGCTGTGTTAGTCGTAAGGCTCGCGGGTTTCCCGATATGGGGTGCAAACGGTTGGACATTTTAACGATGCCTTCTTCCGAGATTTCGGCCGCAACTGCGGACGGACGGCCATCAACCGAACACACGGCATTATGAGATATTGAAACCAATAACGGCCGAGAATTGACGAACAGACACTATTGGGCGCATGATGGCTTTTCCAATGTGCAGTCGGAGGGGTTTATTTTTTTGTGTTTGTTTTATTTGCTCGATTTTTCTTAACTTCACGGAACCTCGTCCATTTGGGTTGATTAAATACGCGCTTCGTATTCATTTTATTATCACTGCGCGGTGCCCCAAGGTGGCTAAAGGGGCACGATCGTTTTTGTATTTTTTTTTTGATGTCGTTTTTGTAAAGTGATTTCGAAAATGGATGGATTCGACGAAATGTGGCAGTGTGCATTCCAAGTGTGTGGTTTTTGGTGCGCGTTGAGGGTTAGGTTTTTTTTTTGTGTTTCCCCCAAACCCTCCCCCGTTGCCGATCGAATTTAAATCCCAAAAACCGACCTTCATTCGTCTGCAAAGTGATAATAAATAAAATTTTAGATAATCATTAAAAATCATTTAACTGATTCGTCTCTTTTTGTGCAGGTCATTTCAATACAAAGCACGAAAAGGTAGGGGAGAGCGCTGTTTGGCTTGGCAGTCGTTAAATGGGTTCGATCTTCTTTGATGATCGCTCGTTTGATCGGTGAGCTGATGGATGGATAATTAAAAGTTAGGCAAAAACAGCATTAAATCCATCCTACTTTGTTGCCCATTGGCACTCAAGAAGATGGATGCCATGTATGACACAGCTTTGAGGGAAGATTAATTTTAGAATTGCTTTTGGCATTGGTAAAATAAGCTCAAGAAAACTAAAAGTTAAAATTATTTATTTAGCAAAATAAACATTGAATTTCAAATAATTCACAATTGATTTTTATAGAAAAATACAATTTTAACTGTATGCTAACTCTCTCAACTAAAATCACCTTATCAAAATCAAATTTCTCATGAAAGCGGAAATCTGAAATGGTCTTCTCGACACTCGACAATCTTCAGTCGATTTGCCTAATTTGACCGTCTAATTCAATTAGTGAAGGACCCCCTGCCGGCTAGAACTCATCCTCCCGTGGACTCGATTGCGGATGATTTGCTTTGCGCGGGTTCAACTCCTCCCTGGCAGCCGTTTAACAGCGCCAAACGGTAGCGCATCATCTCCCGGCAGGGAGTCAGCTGTAAAATTATGAATTGAATACATTACCGGGTTCCGACCCGCAGGCGTCTATGGCGCGTTGTGAATGAAGTGATCCACTCACCCCATATATTTGCTTTCTCGCGTCTGTCAAATGAAAGGAATTCGATCGGAGCTTGAGGTGCTCGCATCGCATCCTCAGATGGAGATGGCGGGCTAGAATTTGAGACCCCGTCAATGCTCAACGAGATAACTTGAAACCCTGGGAACGCACCTAACCAACTCGCCAACGCACATTGGTGTGCGATCCTCTCGATCAAAACGGTTGATGGTTGAAACGAAAACGAAAAACGATAGCGAACCTTTTTTTTTTGGGGTTCGGTGCCGATCGGTGCCGTGACGTGATATACAGGAAGCCATAAAACACACCCACACCGGCCCCAACCAGCTTGCAAGCGAATGTGTCCATGCGAATTATTTCGCTGCAAACATGATTGCTAATTCAATAAAATATTATAAATTATTTAACTGGCAGCAACGGTCGGGCCAGAGTGTGCCGTGTCCCTTGGGTGTGGAAAGATCTTCCACCCCGGTTCCGGATACCGGGGCGACTTCGTGGGGTTTGTTGCGTGCGAATGGCAGCCACACTTCAACACCTTCAACACTAACGGGCGGCGAGACGCGAAATGGAAGGATTTCAAAGCGAAAGAAAAATGTGTGACCATCGCATCCCGCATATATCGGGAATCGGGATGGGGACTGCGACGTTAATCGTTCACAACACTGGCCCGTTCGGTACGTTTCGCCACCTTCGCTTCAGGTGCATATATTTTATCTGAATTATATCGTCTACGGTTTCAGTCACGCCGTACAGATCCAGCCCGTTCGCCATTCGGGCGCTGTTGCGGCGCGCACCGGATAGGCGTAACGCTTCGTAAATCATCATTAAATATTATATTTTGAGCCTCTCCTTTTCGTTCGTTTGCTGCACCAATAAGATGCAGCGCGTCCGGACGAGGTGTTGGCGCTGGATCGCCATTTCAGATGCGGCTCGCGATTGTGGGGGCATTCGATCGATCGTTCGAACCACGGACGAACGGATCGGGGCGAAAAAAAAACCAACCAACAACCGTTTATCGCTTGCACCTCATCGGTATCGGCTTCATTTTTGCTGGGCTGCAAATGACGGGACCGGGGGGTGGAGTAGGCTTCAACGCTGTTTAAATAAATGTAACGTCGATCTAGGGGCCATCATGATAATAAGCATATACGATCGTCTCCAGTGCGTCCCCCAAGTACCGAGAGGGCGCTGGAGAGGGATGTTTTGTTTTATGTCACGACAGCAAACGACAGCAAACCCGGGCACCGGGGGTTGATGGCATGTTGAACGATGCGGTATCAACAATACTCCGACCGGTTGCTTGATGGCGTCTCGGGGCCCAAAGCGTATGTAACAATATTTTTTAATTGTCTAGACTCGAGACAAATGAAATAAACAAATCCCATCGAACAGGTACGCGAGTGTGGTCGGTACCATCAGGACCGCGACCCTTTCGTGGCGGGAAAACGCAGACACAACTGATCTTACCGATCTCTGGTGGGTTACGAGACGAGCACGGGGTGGAAAGGCAAGAAGATTGTTGTAGTGCTTAATAAAGGGTTCTTTTATTGTTACAAGTATTTGATGGTAGAAGAAAACCCTGTACAAGCAGCGATAGAAACTTGGAAGCAAACGAGAACAGCGTATTAATTCTTACCATCCGACGGATAATTTTCCGAAAGTTCCAAGGTATCTCCCAGATTCTCAGCTCGTTTAATCTCATTTACGAAGCGGCTGCTCAATGCTTCTTAATTCACCTACATTTCTAGTTGCAGAGCAACGGTAACCATAGCAGCGTTCCGAGCTTACACCATCTTGAAACAACCCCCTCCCAAACTCAATTCATTCGCTTCGTTCGAAGGGGCAGCAGCTAGTACTAGCACCGAGTTGTATTAGTAGGGTCAAACAGTCAGAAACGTTCCTATCGGCAATGCGGCCCACCTCAACCCCGGTGAAGACGCGACGGTAGAAGGTAATTTATTTGATTTTTTATTTTGGCTACCAAATTTATTTGACGTAATGAATTTGGTTTAATTGAATTTCAAATTTCTAAATTTCAAACAATTTTTTCCTCAAGATTAATGTCTTACCAATGGCACATACACGCACACTTACAGGCTGAGGCAGGCCAAACCATCCCTCCCTCATAGCTGGGCGGGTGGGATAGGTGGAAGGAAAGGAATATGACCTCCGGCAGTCGCGTCCGAAGTGCACGGTTCACGATTATTCTGTTCTTGGCTCCGAACTTTGAATTTCTTTCATGCCCCCCATTCTCCGCCACCGTTTTCCGGATCGCATTGATGGCCCGGCGGGACGCGAGTTTGCGAGAAGGCAAAAGGGCAGAAGAAATATTCTTTCGGTTTTAATTAGTCTCTAATCTTTGCGCGCATGATGTAGACTGCGAATGGAAGAAGGTAAAAAAAATAAGCACACCGGTGAGCAATGGAGATGGTAGTAATGCTTGTTAGTTGGATTCTCTGCTCACCTTGCACACTTACCTGGACGTCTTGCTCCAGTACGGCACCGGATTCCGAATTTTGTACGCGGCCAGCGTACGGGCGAGGATTAAAATAACTTCGGAAATAAGAAGAATCGCCCACCGCACACCGCACACCGCGCCACGATGCTCCACGCAACGAGATTAATCGTCCAGCCCGACCCGGATCGATACCGGACCGGACGCCATCTTTACGCTCCTGCCAGCACGTACGATGGCGAAAGAGGGCTGAAGCTGTAAATAAATATATCGATTGCCGGTTAGCGTCGAGAATTATTATAACAAATGATAAATTTAATTGTGTTAAATTATTCACTCGCACCTTTCGCAGTTTGCTTCGGTGTTTCGTTGTGTGCGTGAGCACATTCAGCGCCCCACAACTGAGGGCTGGCCGTGAGTGAGTGGTAAATCAAAGGGTAATTTTTTATAAAAATATGATCTGGATTGTATCAGCGTCGTGCGTTACGTTTCGCTAAAGAAATATCCCCCCCCTACTCAGCGCCAATAGCGGAAAGAGCTAAGCGCGTACCCGATCTTGCGGGCAGCAGGTTTTTCGGCGTAATTCGGTAAATATTTATCCCCGCACAAGCGCATAAACATCGATCTTTGACGGACACAGCTCTTTATAACTCGGTCCCGTACCGTTTTTCTTCCATAATTTCACATCAAAGATCACCTCCGCAGTGAACGCGCACACAGCAGCGTGAAGTGAAGCGTGCGGTCTGTGTAACACACTTTTCTTCTCGTAGAAAAGTGTTTGATTTCCAAATGATTTGATGAATCAACACTTGGGCTGCTGTCGATCACAAGTTGATGCACGGATCTCACCACCCCATCCGGGTCGGAGTACCAAAACCGGGTGGGGGCTGATGTGCTGATGTTTAAACATTCTTCCCCAACCAATCCAATCGATCGCATTTAAAGTAACAGGCTCGCGCGATCGCTTTCGCAATGAGCAGCTTAATCCGAGCAGCTCGCTTGCAGTTCGCTTGCGCAACGTGCCCGATAATGGAATGAATATTAATATTCCATCATTTTCCCTCATCGCCTGAGGGATATCGTTTGATTTTTTCGTTCACCATCCTTCGGCGGTTGTTTTCGATACAAAATGACTGCGTGCGACATTAATACGTTTATGCTAACATAGCGCTACTTAACGGAATGACAGTCTTATCAGCGGGTCGCGCCATGATTTCACCGCCGAGGTTGAAGCTTTCAGATCACTGTTTAAGTAGCTGCTTACCGATTTGGTTGCGAAGGTTTGAACCGAACCGCGTCACCTACCGTCACCCCCATGTGATTGTGAAACCCTGCTCACCCGCCAGGGCACGCCGCCTCATTATGCCAACAAATATTGATTTTCGCGGTCGATTTGTGAGTGTTTTAGATTATCATTTTTAATTATCTTGTCCACCGGCCGCCATGTCGGGAGGCCGAAACGATCGCTCCGAACGTGAAAAATAAGGCTATCGGAATCATATCCGCCAATGGATGTTGGGTTTTTTGGGTGGTTTGGTTGGTTTGTTTTTCTTCCCTGCGTTCGGTTGAGGTTTTTAAATGCATGTGTCGGGTGTCGTTTTATGAGTGAAGCGAAGAAGTTGCTAAGTGGAGGATCGGGACCGTTCATAGGTGGCTGGAATGCAAATCGTTTTGTTCGCAGACGAAATGGACCAACAACCTTACACAACTTGCTATGACGCGTTTCCGGTCGATAGTAACTGTGAAAAATGTATCGATTTTTCTGATGGAATATTTTTCGATTTATTCGGGAGGGTTATAAGCGGTTTAAACATTTTCATAGATATTTTGAAATGAGGAAATAAAGGTGCAAGTGTAAACAGTATCAGGGAAATAATAATACCGGTTTGAAAAAAAAACCGGAAAAAAAGCATTTCACTCTCGTTTTGAGGTTGCTCTGGGGGAGCTTATCTACAGAACGGATAGTAAAGACACAGTAGGATAGTGTAGAGTCCATATAGGGACATTACAGTTCATCTTACATAATGATAAAAATGTAGTTCAATCTGCATTCCGCTTTCACATTCTTCTTGTTTTGAAGCATTTTGAAGCATTAACGATTGGTTATTTAATTTTTTCATGCCATAAGTTTTTCATATAACTCTCTTATACTCCAATGTTTCTATTCCATTTCATTGCAGAGATCTACGTCAAGAATTGTCTACAGATGTTTTTGACATGGGACACCCTGTAGTTCCTCCATGTTCTAGAGCATATTACATAATTACAATAAGATTTATATTGGTATTTCGTATTATGTACGTTTTATTTTAACGATCGTTAAGACCATATTAAGAACAGTCATTATTTAAACTTTAGTTTGTAGTATTAACTCTAACTCCATGGGCGGTCAAAAGGTCGTGTGTGTCGCTATTTCGTTCAGTTTACCCAAATTTATAGATTACTAGTGTTTGTATTTCTATCTTTTTATAAATATATAAAATAATATGAATTCATTCTTTGCAATAAATCAAAACACAAATAACCAGCAACTATTTTTTTCTGTCAACCGTTCTTCGTGAGCATGACGGCTAGTCATCGGTAGATGGAAATAATTTGGAAATATGTTAATGTTTTACAAAAATGTCCATTCGGTGTCCCAACGTGCTATGGTAGCATTTGGGTAGATTTTCGGCTCTATCTACGGATTAGTAGCGAGTGGACATAATAACGCTTATCTTGGAATGAATTTTCATTAGCTCGAGCGCTATCTGTGGATTGTGGCCGCGCGCGCAAGGTCTCCGTAAGATACCCGACAAAGGAAGATTAGGAATGTGTTTTCTCGAATTTTTAATTGAATATGAATATTACGAAATCCAGCACGGTCACAGAAAGGAGATACTGTTGATCGCCAGTCGCCATTTGGACCCGTTCTTCGAGCTGGCCTTCAGTGGACGAGGGGGGGGAGAAGATTAGATCGTGTCACCATTTCTCCAGAAACGTCCGTAACCACACATCAGAAGACGATTTGCTACAAATCATCATCTTCTGCTTCATTCCCAGGCGAAGCAATTTAACACACACGCTCCTCGACTTTACGAGAATTAATAGTCCTGATGCCGATAAAGCCCACTCTCGGCCGATGTTTGTTGCTGGCTACTTCCACCGTATCGGGGAACCGTACCGTCTCGGACAAACCGGGAACAAAACTTAATTAGAGCTTTAAAATATTCAACAAACCCGAACGATCGTGTCGTTTGCCGTCCGTTCGGTCGGGAGAATGGTCAGAACGGAACGACAATTTCTCGAACCGCATCGATCGATTCGAACCGATCAGCAAATACCATCGGCGCATCGTTAGGAGTCCGGGAGAAGGAAATGATCTTCGAATCGCTTTTTTTTTCTCTTCCTCGGGATGTTTGGTTCCTTTTTCTTCTACCCCGTGTGTGTGTGTGTGTGTTTTCCCCCCTACACGAAAGTGTCACCGAAAAATGGTGTAAAGTGTGAAGCGGTAAAATATGAAACCCGAGAACCGCTGAACCGAAAGATCGCGCGCGAACGATCTCGCGAGATGGTTTGTTTGTTTTTGACCGCCGATCGAATGGGAAGATCTTCTGCCGAAGTTGGGAAGTGTTTTTTTTGTTTCTTCAATAATATTCGACGGAGGAATAAACTCCATCCATCCCACCATTCCGCACATAAAGGTGGGCGGTACTCTCGCTTTCATATTTCAAATTGTCATCGAACACTTGTGGGAATGTTTGACTTGCGGGAGATCGATCCTGTTTGCATCGGTGATGTCGATGCCGATGCTGGTGGATGTGTGTGTGTTTTTTTTTTTTTGCTTTGCTCGCATCCCGAAAGGCATTTTCTTTCCTCCCCGCTCCCTTCCCCGGTATCGGCGGTCGCACCAACAGGGCCGCCCCCATTCGAACGCAGCGGGTATTTGCTCTTTTGAATGGGAATCGCACCGTAAAAGGGAAGTTAATCATCGATCAGTTCGCAGCATGGGGCGTGCGCGTTATGTCGCACGTTGCGGGTGCGTTTGTGGTTTTTTGGTTGATGTTGTTTTTTTTTATTGTCACATGTTTGTTTGTTTTCTTGCCAAGAGAAAACATCGCATCCGTGGGACGTGGCCAAAGATGGGGGTCAGTGGCTCAGCGCGAAGACAGGTAGCAACGATGAGCGATTTTGCATTCTACCGTCTTTGTCCTCCGACAGTCACAAATCATTTTTCGCAACCAGATCATCCGGTTGCATGGGGGTTTGTGAGAAGCGATTCCACCGGGTTAGTATCGCGCTGATGCTTGTCCTTCGATTGTTTCTGGGGATTTGGTACCGGAATGTTGGTGCATTTTTGTCGAAACATTGTCTTCGCTACTGAATATGACTTCTTTCGGATGATTCATGGGAATCGGGGCCGTTTCGGAATGACCTTAGAAATAAAGAAAATTTTAAAACATGCTTTTTGATAAGCTAAGGTAAAAAAAAACCTGGAGATATGAAATAGTACTTTAAATTTGTAATATTTTTAGCATTCCGAATAATATATGTTTATTGTTTATCTCCTCGGATTAATGAAAAATTAATCAATGGATTTTATTAAAGACACTGCACTCTTCAAGGATTTATTTATTTATGATCTTATAATGAAGGTGATTATTACTTGATCATGTGTTTAACAAATTTAGTACTGCTTTTTCCACAACATCTATTTCTACTCTCTGGTCTTCATCTTATCAATTTTTGTTGTGTTATTCTACATATTTTACTGGCTTGCTTTGTTTTTCAATAGATCGTTCTTATGGGTTAAACGGGAACTAAATCCCTCCCAGCACAGCATCTGCACAGCACAGTGCCTACAAATAATAAGATTTTATGTCTCTTCCTTTTAACTCATCTCGTAAACAATTTACTTGAATCTCATATCTTTAAGCTTTGTTTGGTTGTTGAGCCTTTGTCTTACTGCCATGCTTTGTTTTAACGACACTTGATGCTGGTTTGGCCAAATGTTTCCACCGGTCAAGTTTTGAAATCGTTTCTGTAGATGCACAACTCACCATCCAGGGGATACATTCACCAAGCATTCGGCCATAAAGTATCGGCATTCCATTTATGCCGCGACGAAATATGAAAGCAAAACGTTGATGATAAAATATGAAATAAAACTTAAGGCACAGAAAAAAGGGAATATTTCTGACCTTGTACCTTACGCTACCAATCGAAAAGTATTGTAATTTAATGAGAAATAAGGATTTATAAAAATACATGGAAGGAGGAACTTTTGTACAGGAATTAGTCTTATTAAACAAACTAAGCTTATGTGACAGTTAAGCAAAGACAGACAGCAAAGAATAAAATATTTCACCACTAAGATACGAATTTTCTTCACGTGAATCGCATCTCAGCAGCAGCCGATGCAGCTGCACCATGCATTCGATCATTGCTAGCATGCGTCACGGTTACTTCCTTACATTTGATTCTACCCGAAAAGTTGCATTGCGTGCCATTTCATTTCTTCCTTGACGACACCGGTACAAAAACGAGCAACAACAACAAAAAGCACAAACCGTCACCAGATTGTCTTTTGCAGCCAGCACCTAGACAGTAGAGCAGACAGTAGTAACGGTGGCAGATGGAAGGACGAAACGCACGCAGCTATAAAAAGGCGAGAAATATATCACTTGCAAACGAGATGAATGTTCTGCGAGGGAATTGTTTCGATCTCTGTCGCTCGATTTCGATTTATACCCTTTTCGCCCGGGCCCGATCGAAGTCACTGCATCTACGACGATTCATGTAGCGGTTCCCAACAGCTCCCAAGGACGTATCGGTTGGTTGTGGCCGGACGGGGTGGAAACACGAACAGGCAGGCGACTTTTGGGAGCATGGGGGAGGGGGATTGGAAGGCTGGCAGACATACTATGCTCATTCTTAGTCACATTTTATTCACTTCTGACACTTTGTTCGCTGCACGGCTGTTACAAAAAGCGCGGGATCCTCACTCACTTGCAGCTACTGCCGTTTGTGGTTCTGGTTTCTCTTTTTTCTTTCGCTTGTTGTCTTCTTCAGGTTTGTGGGGTTTTTTTTGGCGTACTACCGTGCTTACCGTGCCACCACGTTTGGCATTCGACATCATTGGCCCAACATCAAAAACCCCTTTTGCGACAATTTTCCATCCACTGCCGTGGGGCAGTCGAGCTCGGGAAAGGTATTCGGTGCGATTTAAAAGATTTATAATACTTCAAATTTCTCGAGGCAACATTTTGCGCCGTTCCTTCCCTCCGTCCCCTCTGGAATAGGGTGGACAATTCCTTGCCCCGCTTTTGCACCCCCTTTTTCTCGATCTTCAGTTTCCAGGTTTGCAGCTCGGTTGTGTTTTTCATAATCGACAATATTTTATACCGCGAGTTCCGCGAGTTCACCTTCCCTCCGGCACGTTCGATTTCGGGGGCTCATTTTTCGGTAAGCGTAGACAAAGTCCCTAAACCGTCATCAAACCTTCAATTTCCCTGCTGCCAACAGGCGGTGGACCGTAGTGCTGAATGTCGCGGCTGACTGACAACTACCACTTGGTCGCTTAACGAGGATCGCACCGATTCACGAGAAGCGGCCAATCAGTTGTCAGCTGTATCCTCAGCCACCGTACGCGTCTGACGGATGAAAACGGTTCGCTTCCTTACTCGTGGCCGGTTATCGTAGACTCACACACACACTCGTCGGTACATCTTCCGGGGCAGCGCAGAACATCAATCGATTGATCACGCTATCATGCTTTCGTTTGTCACCTTCACCGGGTGCACGTAGTAGTCACCGCAACGATGATGTCCCGCAATGAACTTGCATAAATGATCGTCACCTTCACTGCAGTTGATGTAAGAAGCAAGGCACGGATTGTGTTTGATTTCTTTTGCTCTTGTTGTTAACCACACTGCCGCAAACTTCGCAAGATTTGTGATTATTTCCTTTACGTGCTGGAGGTTTTTCTCCCCAACCGAAATGGACTTTCTCAGACGGGTTTGAAGCTTGGAAAAGGGTGGATGGCGTATTTTTTTGCGTTTGTTTTTGTCGCTTGCCTGCTTTATTATAATTTGCAAGCCAAAGGGAACTACAATGCATACCTTTTGTGGATTCTTTCATCCTGTGCGCTCACACCTCCAGCTTGGGAAGATCTCGTCCGGGAAGGTGGTGGCTTTTGGATGCCATTTTTTAATATATGCAAAAAGTGTTAATGAGTCGTCGAAGGCCATTTTCAAGATTTGTTTGCTGCTGGTGTGGAACACAGTGAGCCATTTTCCGTTAATCCTTATTATGTCTGAAAGTAAAAGAAAACTTGTACAATGGACAACTGCACTTTCAATTTCATCATTTTTAATTATAATTAACAATGTTGGAATCATCTTGCACGGTTAAGTTTTTTTTTATCAAACTCCCCAAAAATTTTGACCACAAAATAGTCCACTGTTCCCGTTCGACCGTTTTCACGTGATCGCACTTCACGCCACCGTTTAAAACACATGCACAGAATCGGAAAGGCACCGGAGTGCGCCGGAAAGTGGTCGCTCGATAAACGAATGGCTTCCTTACTCACCTTCCGCGAGTGATCAAACATAATTTTTAATATATTTTATGGCTTTAATTAGTCGCAGGCCTTTTTTTCTCTCCATTCTTTTGCGCCGTTTTTTTTTGCCAAACAGTTGCATTCACTCGACGGTTGCTGCTGTTGAACGCAACTTTTGCTTTGCTCGTGCATTTTACGACCGTTTTGCGGGTTTGCTGGCACTGCATAAAGGCCGGACGTTGCTGTGGCTTCCATTCCTTTTTTATCTACAAATCGCGTCTCGTTCCAATAATAATAAGTTTATTTTAATAAATAACATGCAACAACGCCATCGAAATGGTGCGACGGTACTGAGGTGCGTCGATCTTCGGATGGGTGTGTGGATTGTATGGCCGTCTTAATGTGTAGAAGGTAGGGTGGACAGATAGCAGTGAAAGACAGAGATTATTTCAACACACACCTGAAGACCGGAGTGGATCGACGATGAAGAATTTTCAATTCTTCTTTCACAATCCAAGAATATGAATGTTCTGTTACGTGTTCGTTTTATTGAAGTTGTTATTTTTCAATTGTTGCAATTTTTTTACTAAAAATTAGCTTTCATCAAAAGTGTTTCATAATAAATATCTTAATTACAGGAATATACTTTAGTCGTCTTACCTCAAACCAGAAAGCATTCAACATTTATTCACTTTTATCGACAAACAGAATCCCAAATCAGTATCAAGTTTCAATCGAATGAAATAAAAACGATTGCTCGTCCGCGGCACTCTAGTCCGCCACATTTTCCAACCGAAAGCCCGGTGGAAAACCGCACACACGCGCACACCCGGAACCCCTTTTACAAATGCTCCTTGCTAGCGGTGGTTCTAGTCAAGAACTGCAAAAAGGTCGCGTCGCGTGCGAGCATAACAAGGATCCAGCGACGTACCACACCGTACGCCAACCCGACGTGTGGAACACACATGTGTGGAAAAAAGGCAGGAAAATTGGCCCGTGCTGGTGAAAAAGGTGGAAAGGTTATTCAATTCGATTTGAATAATATAGCAGCGAAAATATAACATGAAACGTCCATAAAGTTGCCGCGCCGCTTCTTGAATATGTCACGCATGAAAGCGACTGATTGACATAAAATATTGATCTTGCCTAATGCTGACGCACACATAGCACTTGGTATCAACCACCACAACTTCGGGGTTTTTTTTTCGAATTGAAACCCAACCAGGAAAATGTCGGGCGAAGGATAAAAACGCAACCAAGTTTTGATTTATTTGATTTGCTTTGGGAATTTCTGAAACCATTGATCGTTTGGGCGTATGAGGGGGTGGTGTTTGATATTGGAATTTTTATAAATAAAGCACCACTTGTTTGTGCTAAAAGAAAGCAACGGAAAGAAAAGTGTTTCGAGACGCTTCATTTACATTCGCATCAATTTTTCATTCAAATGTGAACCACTTTGACCATTTTGCTTGTTCACCATTAATAAAACGAAAAAACACATAAACTGCACTTACAAAGAAAATTCATTTCCGCGAGTGGCTCAATGATTTTATGTGACGAGCAATCCGCTCCGGAAAATAACACAGAAAGAGAGTGAGGAACGGGAGAAAAAAAAACTTTGATCGAAATTAAATCGCTTAATCATACCGAAAATAATTAATGAATTCCAGCAAACAAAAAGAAAACAACACTACCTGAAAGCAAATGACGGCTGCTATCCATCCTTGCTACAATGTTTTTCACACCGTGGAATGATTTCTTTGGCTTTCATCTTCCATTTCCCATCCATCGCAAAACCATCTTCACTCTACCGGGATGCGTTTCTTTGTTCCAGGGTTTTCCCGGTTCCTGGTGGTTCCTGGCTACAAAAAAAAATCAAGAAAGGTGAGCCATATCGCATCCATATCAAATCCGTCGGAGTGCACGGTCCGACAGCCGCAGGAAGAAATTACGACGGACAATAACAGCCGAGCAGCCAGCGCCGTTAATCTATTCCAAATGAGTAATTTATTTACTCGAACGAAATTATACCATTAATTTTCCCTATTTTTGCCACTGCAACCGAGAAAAGCGGGAAACATATAGCCCGGTTGCAAAGGTAAGTTTCCTTGTAAGGATGAGCAGATATAGGATGGGATGGTTTATTTTTACCTCTCTACAATTGGAGTGTCTTTAAATGCTGTCGAACGGTGTTTGGGAACGGTGAAAAGGATACTGCTACAACCATAGCCTAACATTTTCTCCCCATGATGAGGGGTTTCGGGATGGAAATGTCTCGTGGCGACTATTATCATCACTTTTTCGGTATACACAAGATCCTTCTCCATGTTTTTTTTTCTGTTGGTTACCCTCGTGGAGATTGATTCTAGAGGGAGCCGTACATCAATTTCTTGTCGACTTCGACTTCCCAGTAGAATATCTTCTTCAAAAACCTGCTAGAAAAAAAAAATTACCAAAAGAAAATTCATTCCTTTTTTTCCCCATTGTAAGTGAAAAAAATCAGTGGAAAAAGATTTTTTTTTCCCTACTCCACAAAGCGTATGAAACGAACGGGAGCGAACTTTAAACGACACCGGATGACACATTCATCCCCCGAGGGATGGGGATTGGGTAGGTGGTTGAACCTAGCTTCGTTTTGCTTTATCGTTGAATTTCACGCTTCTCAATGACAGTGGCCTTTTTTTTCTGTGTGAGAATTTCCATTTCCTCCGCATTGAGACACCTTTCAAGAAGCCAATCACTGCAAGGAAACTGGGCCCGGAGAGTTCCCAAGGTGGGTTCCACGGCTGTCGATAAATCATATCCAAGTAGGCCCATTGGTGTCACCAGTGTATAACATATCTGCATCTCGCTAAAGGGCAAAAAAGCCATACCGACTCGAAGGATATCGCCCAAGGGCAATCCATTCAAATTCGCATGATCAATCTGGAAAACGAGCCGGTTGTCGATTATTTTTTCATGCTCGTTGTCAATCATGAACCCCTTTTTTAACGTTTGAGTCCTTCGCTTGGATGTGTGGGTAAATGGTACCTTATCATCATCGCAACCTACAACATGTGTCACATTAGACGTCAGTTGGCTGCGGGAAGCACCTTGGAGATGCGTTTATACGTTTGCGGGTTTCACATTTCATAAGGAAGATTGATAATACATCCGAATGTAGCAGAGGTTCCCTTCTCCCCACAATTTCGTGACATTGTCACGAGTTCATTTTGCTGCCTTATTTAAGGCACGTTCCCTGGCGTTGGGTTCTTCACAGTTCACCACCATCCAAGCAAGCGGTGCGATAACATCCCGCCAGCAGCAAATCACGACTTTGCATGAGTTCTCGGTTCAGTTGCCCAGTTGATGGCATCGTTGTTATGCGGGTTGACTCCTTTTTTTGCCCCTGTCTCGCTCTGGGATTTTTGTTTTGTTTTTGGTGCCACAAGCGATGGAGACTTTATTAATGAAAACGTTTATGCACATGATCGTCCATAAATTATCCCCAATGTTCCACGAATCCTATGGCCGTGTTGGGGGCTGTTATTATTGCGCGAGAATGAGAGAGAGAGAGAGAAGGAAAGAAAGAGACCGGAACTGGCATGAATGTTGAGGTTGGGGAGCTTTCCTGGGAGGTGGACAATGGGAATGTTCCAGAATTTATATATAGTTTTGAGCCCCACATTCGCCGTGCATTCTCAATCCCAGAAGTTCGAAGTCATTTGCAAGTTATCGTTGGTATTTATTTATTTTCCCAATTTTTACATTTCAGAACGAGTCCGAACAGGGCGTGCAAACAACATCCCCTTGCTCCCGACACCCCCTCTCAGCAAAAAGCTGCAGGACACAGCAAAAAAGGCAGGATAAAGGAAATCCTTCCCATTATAGGTGTATGGTTTTATTTCACTGTTGCATTTTATTCGTCCGTATTTCGACCAATATGCTTTTTTTTTGTTTCATTTGTTTGTGTGTGTGTGTGTCCTGTCCACATTAAACCATCGATGGGTAGACAACCCAAAAATAAAAAACTAAATAAATGCAAACCGAAATGGGAACCAAACAAACGCGTGGAAAAAAATGCAAAACCTGCAACATTGGGAGACATTGGACAACAAAAAAAAGGCCTTTAATGAGACTGCTCATTAAATTACTATCTGATAACAGTTACACATTTTCAGGGCAACACGGTGCAATCGGCAGCTGCCCGTTTCACCGACTCCTACACCAACTGCATGGTGAACGATGGTTGTTAAAAAGGATGATCGCTAAAGCAGCATAAATATGTTACGGCGAGTTTTTATTCGCTTTCAACGCCTACCAACGCGGGTTGAGTATGGAAAATGAGTTGCAAAAAGAGAGAAACACAACCCCAGAGGGATGGCTTTTAGGCATGATCCATGACATCAGCATAACCGATTGCGATCTGTATTTGACTTCGGGCGGGACGCACCAACCATGGTTGGCGGCTGCAGCCTGTTGCAAATTTGTTGCATTCGGTGGTTTTTTGGTTTTGATTGCGTTGAATGATTGTCTCTCCATTCACTCTCCTCCGTTAAGAGCTGTGAATTCGGAACAGGCACCATGCACGGCGTGATTGGCAGCAAATGATCAATTATTATTATGCATAATACAATGTACCGAAACCCGTGTCATGTGTAAGCGATTACATATTGATGCTTTTGTTGTAAGTAATGACCGCTCCCTTTTTTTGCGGTGGAAATCCGCGATATCAAATATTCGTGCACGTAACGTTGATGATGGGGATGAGATAAAAACTGAATTCATTCAAGACTTTTTGGCACCGTTTCTGAATGAATGTGTACAACAATGTCCGGAACCCGCTTTTTCCCCTTCCCTAACGGATAAGGGTGTCGATTGGGTTTGTGGGGGGGGGGGGGGGTCCATTTCTTACGCCATGCCGGCATTTTCTTGTTATCCCAAACCAGTAGAAGAATAAAAAAAACTCCTACGAAGCGCTAGAAATAATAAGAATAAAGCAGGAAAAGGGGATGTAAACACCACTAGCTTCTTCCCGCCCAGCTGTGACCAATGGAGGTTCAATTTTCTCTACATACCAAAGCGGCCAGCAATCCCATCTCATCGCAACATTCAAGATCGAGTGAATGAATTCTTCTCCGCTTTCGCCATGCTTTTGGGGAGCTTTCCCTCTTCGGGGGAACCGGGAAGAGGGCAAAAGTATCAAATCATGCTTCAACGACTCATTCATAAAATCGAACATTTTCTCACTAAGCCACACACACATGAATGCATCTCTCCCCCCAAGCCATTGATGGGTTCGAAGTACGATCGGATTCCGATGAAAGATCCCGGTTGTAAGAAGCTTCTCTAATCGAGATGTGTCGGCATTCCTCAAAAAAAAAAGAGCCTTCTCTTGCCCATTCTTTCGCAGCGCTAGGAATGTACAAGCTCTACTAGTCAAATGATCACGGCCCAGCTAGAGGCCCCCTTTTGCCCCAAACCGGGTTCTACAGTTGAGCGAACATGGAGACGATCGTACCGGCCAGCTTGAGCGTACACAAATCATGTGCACATAACTGTAGCATGATATGCCGTTTTTCCCCGCGGGGTGTTGTTTTGGGTGAAGGAAAAAGCCCCGAAAATACTCTCCCCAACCAAAGGCACACATACACACTCACACGCGCACACACACACCACAGCCGCTCTGAAAAATGTGTAATTTATCGCATTAGTCAAAAAGATTTTTATTAATTTTCGTTTATGTTCCTTTCTTGGGTTCGTGACGAATCGAAACCGCAGCTACCAGTGTTACACACTGTGGTTGTAGCCTTTTTTTTTCTCTCTCGGGTACAGCTGAATCGGAAATGAGGTTTTTCTTTTCCTGTTTCGTTTCGATTCCAACGCGTTTGTTCGATCATGCGTAATTTCTCAACGAAATAGCAACAAGCAGAAATGGGGGGAAAAAACATCTCCCAAGCGCCAACTGAAGGGCAAAGAAAGATGATGAAAAGAACTCAGCAAAACAAAACCGATCATGTTGTTTGTGGGATTTGTGGAATTTTTTGGTAGCAAGAAAATATTACCTCGTCTAGTTTACCTAAGTCATCCTGTAGGACCCGTGGGGACGACGAAACTCTACGAAACGAAAGGAAAAGAATTTAATTGATGAATTTGGTGTGTAAGTTAGCTTCCGAATTTGAAATCTTCTACCTTCCGTAATTCGACCACCATTGAAGCAGGGGAAATTCTCCATCTCTTCCCTGGCTCCTATGGCCCCTATAATTCATCCGTACCCGAATCGCTGGCATCTGCATCGGCAAGGGATAAGGGAAATAGGGAAACCCACGGCAGCGAATAAATAGTTTCCACACACAGCGACACCGTGTGCGCAAGTATCACGCTGGACGGATTAGAAATTTGATCCGAACTTATGTACATAATTTGTCACTTATTCAATTAACTGCCGCTGCCGTTGCTGCAGGGGCTTCCATATGAAATCTGACCCACGAGTGCCACGGAACCGGGTGCTGGAAAGTGTAAACGCCAGCAGGAAGAAGTGTCTCTGGGTAAATAGTGGCAAATTGATACCGGGCTACGATGTGGAGTGCTAGTACAAATCTTCCTCTCGCTTATCATCTTCCTGCTACGGAAGGCTCTAAGGCTAACAGCAGTGGGTGTGTGTGTGTGTGGAAGAATTAAGGATTTGATTGATCACAGGATTCACGCGAACGCGTATCGTGATTTGGCGCGAGAGGTTTTGTGGTGTAATGTTGGTGCCCTCGGCCCTGCCTTTGTGTTTCGCTGAATTGATGCATGTGTATTATCGAGCATGTTTTATTAAATTTGGAATGAATTCGATTTATCGCTTCATGTGCGCTCAATACACACGTGATCCGATCGTGACCAGCATCAATATCTGGCCGCTCGCATTACATTCACCAAACCTGCCCAGGGAAGCTTATCATTTCGGTTTTAATGGTCATTTGTTCAGCCAAGCGAAAGTGATAGTGCGCTTTACTAATTACCAGCGTTATCGAGTTCCTTCCCAGACACACACACACACACACATACACACACACTCCTATTTCCAGACCCGAGGATTAGTTCTCATCAAACTGGATGAGGAGGCTGCCGAAGGGATTTGCTTCCACACAGACACACTCTAACGCTAAATCGGCAATGCAAATGATGATTAATTCTGGGTAATGAACAACTTCCGAATGATTTACGATACTGGGAATTATTCAGGTGTGTGCCTTGGTCGGAAAAGTAGCATCCCTCCAGCAACCCCCACCACCCCCGCGGGTGTGTAATTACACTGATACAATTTTAATAATTCTGCATCACTCGATTCCGGTAGACTAACGGCATCCATTAGTCTCCGCCAAAGGTGTCTATCGATCTATCTCCCGCCCGGCACTCATTCCCTGGCCGGGAAAAGCGCTACGAGCGCACAACTGGTAAGAAGCCGGCGAATGTAATGCTCCAATTTCTCGGTAAATAATTACGATATTATCTATCTTTATGTTTTATCGTAAATCACCCACATTCGGTCTTAATTATATTTTATTTCTACCATCTCCGGGCGCGCTCGCGCTATCCTTCGGCTGCGTTCTTTCCTTCTACCGGGCACAGGCAGAAAGGAAAGCGCATGCTGTTTGCCATTTGCCAGTCGTCGTCAGCGTCGCCGTTGTTTGGGTCGTTGTCTCACATTGGGTGCCTTTGCCCCTGTTCGCTTTTCCCGCCCGGCACTGTAGTTACACTCCAATTTTCCATCCCTGTGTAGCTGTGGAGAGACTTAATGATTTAGTAGGAATTGAGTGCAAGGGCGATGTGTTCTGCTCAATGTCTGCCAGACCCGGGGAGCAACCGTGTGCACGCTGACAGCTGACGGAAGGGAGAAAACTATTTTACCATCGCGGAGAAATATCATTAAATATTGTGTGGCTTTTGCCCGTGGAAAAAACGATTCCTGGTGTCGATTACAGATCAGCGTCTTATTGTCTCTTTTAATACATTAAGAAAAAATGCTGCAAGTTACGATATTTCCTTTTGGCATGTTTATAACAAAAAATCCTCAAATAGTTTTGTAACGAAAATCACGCACCACACACATGTGAAGCGATGGTTTAAAAGAGGAAAAAAAAATCAATTCCACCTATACGAATGGGAAACGCGTTTTGTCCGCATGATTAACGCCAAATTCATCATGGCTGATCGTTTCGGTTTCCGTCAATGAGGGTGGCTTCAAACCGTGGCTGGCTGTGGGAAAAAAAGCATTAAGAAAAACAAGGAAAACCCTTCACCGGAACGGGCATGAAAGTTGAATGAAATTTCAAAGTGAAACAAGTGAGATAAAAACAGGAACAGGAAAAGGAGAAAAAAAGGGGTAAAAGGAAAACAGTTAAACCGATTTTTCCCATTCTCCTGCCGGGAAGTGTTGTGAGACAATCGGGAAGATGGTTGGTGGTTGTTGTTTTTTGTTCGCAGCCTCTTCTTACATGCTTGTATTTGTCACAGGGTAAGCCTATTTGAATGTCTTTTTTCACCTTTTCAATTAGTTCGATTTGTTTCTTTTTTTTCCTCTTTTTGTGTGATAAAAAAGGTGTGGTTAAGGTTTTTTTCAACATTTTCAAACATATTATTTATGGTGTTTGATTCATTTCTGTTTTGCGAATAAGATTTTCATCCCGTTCGGTAACGAGTGCTAGAAAAACTATCCACCATTTACTGCCACCCCCAATTCCAAACCACCCACAAGGCTCGTGTGTGTATGTGTGACTTTTCTACTGATTTTCTGCCAAGACAAAACGAATCACTGATGGTAAGAGGGATGACCTAGTGTCGGTGGGGGGAACGGGTGGAATGAACACCGTAAGGAGATCGAGTGGAAATATGTATTCATTCATCTCGATCTCCATCTCCGGCTCACATCACCAGACACACACACACGCGCGCACATACATATGTACAATGAAACGAAATAAATCGGTTTCGACATCATCGACAAAACACATTTTGCATCTCACCACGGATCGTAAAACAGAACCACACGATCGCGCGCCCGATCCGATTGGCAACGGCGCTGGGTTTCCAGTCCGGGAAGGTGTGAAGTTCCATGCCCACGGATCAGGAAGAGGGGGGTTTGCAGATGGAAAGCCGGTAAGCCGTAAAGGAGGGTAATGCTAAAGAAACAAGCAACAAGGGGTGTGATGTGGGGGGGAAATGGTGATGGAGAATGAAATTGATTTGTATACACATAGAAAATCTTTATTGAATGGAACTAAATAATAATAAACAGGAAGTGAAATAGATTGAAAAATGCTTCAAAACGTGTAACGATTATTACCATACCGTAGTTTTCTTTCCCTATCTCCTCACCGCCCCTTCTCCCACCTCCCACACCTCTTGCCCTCCCCACGTTGGTTAGCAATGGACATGTCTTTCGACTGTACGCGGGCCACATAGCCACCCGGAGACTGTGTGAAGGGGGGTTTCTGTGGTTTTGCCTCATGGAAACACACGCGGTTCGCTCGCGGTTCCATTCACGCGCGCGCCGCGGAATTCGTACAGTGTTTGGCTGGGGCCGTAGGGGGGTTGGTTTCGAAAACTTCGAGCATCGAATCAGGTTGACCGTTGTCCACTTATTCGTTTGCTGTTATTTTTTCCCCATTGCGTTTTGGTTTATGTGCCCATTGCTGCAACCACTAAACACACGAAGCTTCATCACCACATGGACACATGGAATTCGTCCGGGCGCAATCGACCATTCGATTCGATGTTTGGGACGTTTTTTTTCCTTTTGCTTTCGCTTCGAAAGCCCCCTGTTTGTCAATTCGAGAAAAAAAACACACACATACAGACCGATCGCTCCACCAGCTCGGGGACACGAATTAAAGTTTTCCTTCCCGGGCGGGGGATGCAGGGGGAAGCAGGTGGGAAAAGGTGAGAATTTCGTTGCATAAGGAGGTGTCAGTGTGGTGTCTGTTTCAAATCGACGCAAAATTAAGCATTAGTTCGTGTGCCGGAAACGAAAAATCATGTCAGGTGGAGTAGGGTGATGTGGTGGTCATGTGGACGATGTCAAGAGAGTTCGAATTTATTTACCCTGTGTTTTTTGCCTGCAATTGGATGAACTCATTCCACAAAGACGGTTTTCACGTAAGACGCGTTCAATCATGTTTTCAAAAGTATGTTTCGCTAACCCATTACACCCACGAAGGGTACGAAATCTTAATCCAAATGACATGAAACTTTGAAATACTTTTGAAAATGAGCCAAAACGGAGGATTTGAGCGTTTTTTTCAGTTGGCCATCTAGAAGAAAATATGTCAACAAAAAAAAAATACATTTTTGCGTGCAATACATTTCATTTTTTCTAAAACTGTATTTCAAAAACTGTTTCGTTTTAGATTTCCACAAATATAATCAATATTTAGTTATAATGATAATTCTAAAATGCTAATTTATATGCTCACTTTTTCTACTCGACTTTTCTCAATTTCTCTAAATTTTCGAACGCTACAAAACACAAAATCAATGAGCAAAGCTGTTTCTGACAATAAAGGCATCCATTAAAATTCGGCTGAGCATTTTAGTAGAAAGAAAAGCCTACTTTTGTGTATTGAATTCCATACCCTATGGGATGGGTTTAGGTTTGTGATTAATAGCTTTCGATGGTGTATTATTAAAATACTTCCATATTTTGATTAGAGTTTGTTTTAAAAACAGACCCTTCTTGCAACATACAATTTTTTTATTGATTCGTTGACATTGACGAATGTTATGATGAATGGTTCAATATTCCTTCATAATGAAGCCTTCTCTACAACCTAGAAACCTTTCATCATTGCTCCCTTTTACCTACCTTATGCGATACTACCGGCACATTACACAATGGAAAATGAAAGGGGCTTATTTCTTTTTTTAAATCTTAGGGTCATCAAAATGTGATTATTATATTACTACATTTGAGTGGTTTTAATCGTCAACAAAACACTGCCGGCTTCTAGCCCGCAAGTCCTTCCGGGCGTTTTAGTTGGTCATATTTTAGCACATGCGTTCGCTGCGGGACATAGCACTTCGTTGGTAAACCCCTATTCCCCCTTTTTTTTAAGTTCCCGCTTTTCCACCTACGGCGCAACCTGTCAACAGTTGTTTTCAATCAACTCAACTCAACGATGGGTAGTTATCCCTCTCCTTCTCTTTCTGCTCGTCAGCCTTGGGCAAAACATTTTTCATTTCCATTTCGCCGCATTCAATCGAACAAGGACTCTCGTTGTTCCTCGTTTCACTGTGTGCCGGTTAGCGAAAAGGGGCGAAATGCCGGGAGTACATTCCTTCCTTTCCTGCTCGGTGTAGAAACATTCCTTTCCAGCAAGCATTTGGCTTTCTGCTTCTGCTGCACCTCGTGTGCCGCGTGCACGTGGCCAATTACCAAACCCTGAAAATGTCTAGGCGTTAACGTCAAAAAATGGATGCCAGTTAAACGGGCGCATAGATACATAAACGCGCGCGCACGCCACACGTCATCGCGCTGGCAGAGGAAATATTTCATTTATTGCCCACTTGCCCGTTTCGATGTGTCATCGGCTAGATATTAGTAATGGCAGCAGAGGGAAATGGGCAAGCACGCTTCCGGTTTGTGATGAGCGCTCGGTTGTATGTTTGCCCTACCGCCACCAGCAGGAGGAAACCCGGGGTTCAGCCTGTTTGTTTAATGGAACGTGCGTGCCTAGGCGGGAATTATGATCAGCAGCGATTTATTTCGTATTAAAATATGAAAATTACCCCGGCAGGAGTTCCTGCCACCGACAGCCGGAAACAATTTCCAGACAAACTCACAAACTCCTTCACCAAAGGAAAACCGGGGCGTCTAGGTTCCCGCTCTGCCCCTTTAGCGGAAGATGCCTACCGAGACACAGCCCCCGCAAGCTGTCTGCGTGCATGAGGGAGCTGTGTTTACTTTGCGGATGAGTTAGCGACAAAAGACGACCACCCTCGAACGGTTGACGGCAGCCTGTATCGGTAAACCCCTGCAGGAATTATAATCCGAGCAAGGGAGTGAATATTTACCGGATTTCCGGCGATTATTCAGCATCGATAGCGATATATTTTTCATCAAATCAGAAATTCATCTACGTTTCGCTTTGATTCCAACCATCAGTGCAGTTTTCGGAACAGTGTATGGGTTTATTTGCTTTGTTTGCACTATGTTGTCGATGGGAGGCAATGATCGGAAAACACAATCAAAAATGCGAATGTGATACGAAGGTGGATTTATTCTACCGTATCGATTTGTACGAAGGATGTGATTTGACGCTTCCATCGCATTTGCCCTAAAGTATGCAATCTGCACAACAAAGCGGGCCTTATAGGATGCGCACAATGGTATCATTTTGTTTGTCTCGTTCCGGAGACAACATTTTCAACCAGAGCATGAGTTTTCGAAATATGTGGAGACACTGCCAACCTTTGAGGAAGGAAAAGTTTTTTCCTGTTTTTCTATGCCTTGTTCTTGCTTGTGACGGTGTTACAGAAATCGATTTTTCTGTTCATTTGTCCTGCTGCTGCTGACCGTTTGAACGGGATTTGCCCTTACATGCCCCGAGGGTCAAATGGTCGCACATAGTTCTCCGCCAACTTTCTTCTCAGTCATGTATATTAGATCGCAAGGAAGTTTTTTTTCTCTGTCACAAAGATATGTTGTCATTCTAAGGGAAGGGATTTTAAAAGCAAACAAGAACATTTTATTCTATTCTGTTATATTCTGTATGTTATTAGGTTTCACCCATCGCCAATGGTCTACCATTGGTGCTGCTTCACAAATAATAATCGTTCCTCAATGTTTGACAACATCCATTATTGACCGTACTCAATGTGCTTGAGCAACACCGTTTTCTACCACCAAAACACTCAACATAACACGCTTTCCAATAACGCTCTCGAGAGAATTTGTTGAATGCTTGATAAAATTAGAACACCCTCCCGCCGATCGCAGCCGCCGACCGTACCACTCGAGAAGGAACAATAATTCCTCCCATCAACAGGCCACGGTGAGTTTTTCGAGGGTGCCGCTTTCCTAGGTTTCCTCCACCCCCCCCCCCCCCCCCTCCCCACCTTGCACCACGCAATCTGTCTTCCCTCATATAAATCGTCCACTCTTACCGATCTTCATCTCAAGGACCATCGAAGGGCGTTGATTAAAGATTCATACATTAAATTAATGAGCAGTGTAACGATTTATTTGACAATTCTGCACAATTGTCGCGAAGATGATGATGATTCGTCACCACTTGTCCACCTTGGCTGATGATGAGGACGATTTGATTGAGGTGAAGAGCACATACAGCAATTTTATTGTGAAATATTGCTACGCTTTTAGTTGTGCTTGGCTGTAACGGACCTCTTACTCTTGTTTCATACACTTTTTTTTAAATATCACAAGGTTTTTGATATAAATCAAGAAAAGAAAATCCCGTGAAATCATATAAAAGAAACAAAAATAGAATCGCTTCTTCACGGTTACAAAATTTGGTAAAAACAAATAAAAACACAATCCGGAATCCATAATTTATAAGTTTATCTCCGTTCACAGTCGTCCATTCATGACGCACCGGTATGTCATACACATCCCGGCAAAAGTGGAAGGACACGAAAAGGACAACGCAACAACAACCGAGACGTCTTGTGCAATAGAAGCAAACCGTAATGTAAACCTGAATGTCCTGTGTGTTGTTGCTTGGAGTTTTGTTACATTTTGAGAAGCAAAAGGACAAGTGTTTCCAAAATCGAAGCAAGAATCAGTGCTGGGCGAGCGATCGGGTGGGAGAAGAAGAGGGAAGGGAAACTCATAAATTATGGGCCGTTCTGTGTGGTACAGCAGGCATTAAACGAGCATTGCACAAGCGCCGGGACCTCCACGGTAAAGGAAGGATGCGTTTTTCGTCAAGGAGCCACAACAACACCCGGTTGCGCCATTTGTTGGGCAGGCGAGCGGATGTACGGAAAAAAAAGGTAGAGACTTCATCCTTTCGGTCCCGGGAGTTTACAGGTACAAAATGGGTTTTCCTACCTTGAAATGTGACAAATCGAGGGAACGCAAGGTAGCGACCCACGATGACGCAACGAAAAACCAGCGGAGGCGCCGTTGTCAACATTATGAGCTGATAAAAATTTAATTTATATGGCGCTCGCCCGTACAGTGGACCGAGACGGAGCGAAGCGATCATAAAAATATAATATTTTTAACCTTGTTCTTCTTTTGTTTTGCTTAGCGATACGCTGCGTCCTTCCCACCACCGAAGGCGAGAGCCGTGTGAGTCAAATGATCATTAAATTAGGGTTTTATTTTAAAAGCAAAGATTCATCACGACATGCTGGTGGCGACAAACGCAGGTCCTTCGCATTGTCTTATCGATGCGGCAAATATTTCTTATGATCGCGGGGACAGAGAGAACAGGCAAGCGCACATGGACGTGCACGATCGAACTCGAAATGTTGTCGTGTTGGGTCCATCATTTGAGTCATCATACACTTTGGATTGTTTAGTCTATTTCTAGAGATGAAATATTGGCTATGAAACAATAACAAAATCGAGGAAAAACAAAAACAAACGGAAAGTATTCTTCCGTTCAAAACCATGCAACTGACAAGAACCGTCCAACAAACAAGCGCTTAAATTTCATTCCCATTTTGCCCGAGGCAATGGCCGGCCCCGGGGGCCGGAATGTTTTGCGCATCATGACAGATGTGATTTATGCGCATGTTGTGTCATAAACACAATGGAATCGATACAGCTCGCACTGGCGGAGAGAACTGGCACCGAAAACAATAGCAAAAGCGTGACAAAAAGCCTCACTTCCGGACGGTGAAGTAATAGGCACCGCATTAAACTAACAAGGCCAAATTTTTTGGACACAACACGCATTAAACCGAGAGAAAAAAAAAAGAAACACTGGTTCACTCGGTAAAGCGAATATGTTTTATTAATTTGTGCAAGTTGTTGTCATTCGAACGAACAGCGAGCGGAAAATGCTTCCGCTGCAGTGAAAGTAGGGTCAGTAACGCGGGAACCGGAACGCACGGACAGAGGGTGATCCAATCCCATCCACCGCCATCGGGGTCGGGATGGGTGCATAAAAAATAAATGTGTGAATTATGTATGCCCAGAGGGATTGTCACTTTGCACCCCGCAAAAATACACTACGCACCCGCTCTTTATCTCTTCACCCTAACCATTCCCAACCTAACCCAACAGTACATAAAAAAAAGCATCCCAAAATCCGTTTTTGATAAAGTAAGTGAGTGACTAATCTGAGAAGTCGTTGGACTGCGCTGTGCGCTCTAGAACCGAGTCCTTCGAGACAGATAATGCCCGGACTCCCGGGGCCCCGTGAGGGAATTAGAGGTGAAATCGTACCTAAAATCCACTCCCCCTCCCGGCTTTTCCCCGACACAACAATGACAAATTTATCCGATCCGACTGCGGAGAAGCGTTGGAAAATAAACTTAAAATGCGTGTCGAAATAATCGTCGGGTGTGGAAATTGAATCACGGTGTGCAGAAGGCAAAGGGTCGTGACAATGTTTTTTAATAAAGCCATAATCGGTCGTTCCCTTTGCTGTGGTGCGAAAGGGTGCACGTGAAAGCCATATGCAAACTTACTTACCGTGCGATGATATGATGATGATGATGATGATGGTGTACTGTTTCTGACTTGTTGATTAAATTTAATTCGTACAGATGTTCCCATTTGCTTTAAAGCCAGGGAATGTTGTCTTCGCTTGATGAACTATTTGGCGGCTCGAGTCTTGGGGAGGGAAAAGATGAAATGGATCTAAAGCTAGATGAAGCGAGAACCGTACCGTTCCGTTCGCATACCTCGCGTTCGAATGCCTTTTCCGGTGCGCCAGTACTTCCCACCACAGGTGATCGCCTTCCGTTCGACTCGATCGATCCGGTTCAGGCAGGCCGGAACCGGAACGGAAGAAGATGGGAAGATGATTCAAACATTTGCCCGTTTGAATTGAAATCAATTTCAAAATTGAAATTCCATTCATTTCCCAGGCCCCCGCCTTCCGCACGCACACTTCTTCCACTTGCCAACTCCATCGGAAGCTGGCTCACCTTCAACCGTTCCTTACAGCTCGTATCCACCGTTCGGGTGAGTTATTTTCAAAAACACCGAAAATTCCGATAATAAATAACTTCCAATAACTTTCGACCGGAGAATTTCGCATCCGCTTGCTGCAAGCGCCCATTTGCTGCCACTTCTGGTCATCCTGCCAATAGCGAACCAGCCAGCATTGTGCAAGCATTCCACTTTACAGCAGTTAAACTATGAAGTGGAAATTCGATTGGAAAGTACTAGTTTTTTTTTCCTCTTCACTGTTCACAACCCCTTACATCTTGACCCCCGTTTAGAACCCACATAGACACACACACACACCCGGACCAGGACTCGAACCCATCGTCATCACCGTCCGTAAATCAGAGTCCAAACCACCAGCTTCTTTGTGTGTCCGTTGTCCTCGCGTATTGGAAGAAATCCCCAACCCCCCTTTTTCCACCCTCAAGATGGGGTGTGTCCCCATACTTTTACAACAGTGCTCCTGCACACTACAAACACACACACACACGTACGGGGAGAGTTTGAGGGAGCCATATTTCATCCTCTTGCGGTCCCCAGGATAGTAGACCCTCGGGACACACGCTCGACCGGCGTCGGCCAAAAGGGTCTGCCAGTGGTGTCCACAAAGCCAACCTCATCGTCCCTGTTTGAACCATCGTCCACTCGTACGGTCAGCAGTGAATTGTTGGACCGATTGGAAAGCTTCCACTTACCTTTTTGTGTTTCTTCTTTCCCGCTAAAGTTGGTGCCGAGTTTCGAGTGAATAAAATATTTATTGACTCCTCTTGGGGTCTCCCAGAGCTCTTTGCCTCTTGCCGCTTGTTTTGTGCAAATCCTTTTATTTTTACACCACCTTTCTACTACCAGCTCACAACGCTTATTGTTCCATGTGAGTGCCTGCTCCATCAGTGGCGAAGCAAAAGAAAATGCGAAAAAAATCAATGACTAAGTAACGTAAACGTGTTCGGTTGGCGCCGGAAAATCCATTTTCTTGTACTTTGGGGATAAAAACGAATTCTCATCCTGCTACAGTTTTAATGCACATATTCATATGTAGTAGAGTTCGTTTATGGTTCACAGTTCAATACTGGGTGCGAATGTATAAGTGTGTGTGTGTGTATGGGTCCGGCACAGTCCCACGGGAAAAGAAAATATCCTTCTCATCCCTCCCCATCAGCATTTTCCCGTTGGAAAACAGCTATCCGCCGTAAATCACATCATAGGAAGGGCGCATCCTTATGACGAAGAAAATGGTCAGCTATCGTTACACAGTGTTGGGTGGGTAGTCCTTCCAGCGCCGTCGGTGCGAAAAGGATGGAAAGGCCATCGCGGTCCGGGTCTTCGCTTGACCATCTCCTCGAGATGTGCGATGTTCGCTAAAGTATGTATTAAATTTATCACGACCAGTTCCATCTCGCTCGTTCACTTGGTGTATGGTCGGACACTGGATGGTATACGAGGGGGGACCACTTGCCCTGTCCCCCCCCCTTCAACAAGGATCTCCATCAGCCCATTTTCATCTTTGCTGGACTCTCGGAAAACCCACACATTTGCACACAAAACACAACTGACCGGCGCCTTCACATACACTCGCACACGCTAGCATCCTTGTACGCTGCTTCATATACACGCAATACCAGCTATCTCTTTTGCACCACCGAGGACTTGCCAGCTTGGATCCATCTTCAACCCGCCGGACTTCCCACTCCACAAGCGCCTTGGTGTTTTCCCGTCGGACCAACGTCCGAGCATTTTCCGGCCATATTACCAGATGGGAGAGCGTGCTAGCGTGCATCTCGACTTGAACGTCTCTCTTCCCACAAAATGTGTCGCTTTCTCAACCACCCACCAGCACCACACCAGACACCACGGGCGGAGAGTGACCAACGCTTGGAACGGAGCAGCATCCCCTTTTTTCACGGTGCGGGATGGTTTTTCGCAATGGTTGCGTTCGGTTCGTCCCGGTTGCCTAGGCAACGCTGGATGAGGAAATGTAATTTATGATGAAGCACACACTCTTCTCACGCTCAAGATGGAGTTCGTTTTTCTTTTCATTGAATAAACTTTTTCTTGTTTTATTGTGTGAGGAGAATTATACATTTGATGGTTTAGTTTTTCATTTATCATATTTATTAAATTTGTATGTTATAGATAATGAATATTAGTATTTCATTTCGGTAGTTCAAAACATATACTCTTATTACCCTTAAAAATTCCAATTCAATAAAAAAAATTATTCTCAATTGCTTTACACCTTTTGCAATTTAATGTGATTGTCCTACCCATAAAACTCCCCAATAATCGTTTCGGCACTTTTTGCAGCCACATTTTTTTCACGTTTTCTTTCACTCAACTCTACATTTCATCATCCCGCACCGGGGGAGGAGGGAGCAATCAAACGGCTCGTTTGCCTGCCGGACGACGATAAAAAGGATGCAACTTTGAAGCGTAAGTGAGCAACCACGCATTGCCCACATGGCGCACAAAATCGTCCTTTATTCTTTTGCTATCGGTTTCCATTCATATGGTCAGTGGTGAACGTTTAACGCGAAACATGAGAAGGTTGGAAGTTTGTTTTGGGGTAAACGATAAATTGTAAACTCAACTGTACAGAAAATCATAAATTCCTACCAATTTGGGTGGCTGTTTAAGCATCGCAGTGGGGATGTTTTTTTGTTGTTGTATTGCTCACTTTAATGATGCTATTGAGGTGATGGGATACTCAAAAGGTTTTGTGGAAAATTAGTTTTTTTTTTATATGTTATAGACAGGATTCTATACCGTGGTTCATCATTGAGTGTTGAGTATTCTTTTTTTCTATACGAAAATATTTATCAGTGCGGTGCTTCTAGTTCCATGCTTCTCTTCTCTTCCGTTTCATTAGGAGAATTATTCTTCTAGAGTACTAGAGCTTCTACCTGATCTTGCTGCACCCAATTTATATTTACACTTTTTCAGAGTATTCCTTTGTACATAGTAAATTAACCTAGACTGGATCTTATCTCTTACAAACTATACTTTATACACAACAATTAATCAAAGAAAACATATTGCTATTCCGTAGACTATTTTCACAACTGGATTGAGAATACTTAAATATTAACGAGTCCATTATGGGGCATAAATGAAAGCTTACTTTCTAAAGTTTTAATGAGCATTTTTTATTCCGCAAAGCTATATTATTTCATTTAATTCTCCCCAAAACGATTTTTTTAACATTTTACACTCTTCTATTTAAACTTAAACATCCTTCTTTCATATTGATATACGAACAGCGTTCCATGTAACAATTTGTTTACCATTTTAGAAACAGTTAAATTGTTGTGTTGCGGAATTTTGGAAACACCCTTTAATGCCTGTAAACCATTCCTAAACATACACACATAGCAAACAAACCTGCATAACGACGGATTACATATTGATGGAAAATATTTGCGCGATATACAGCAAAACAGAACGGGCATTCAATCACTCCCGCCAACCCTCCTTGTGACAATTCTATCCACCCTGCCACCCACCCACCCACCAGTAGCATCCTTCCATCCAAATTCAATAAACGAGCCCGCTGATGGACGAATTGCATTTAATCTCGTTCAATTAAATTTAGTTTCTGTTAGCCGATGTGTTTGTTTTGTCCAGTTTGAGCCTTTGTTTTTTTGTTGTTATCGTTGTCGCCGTTGTCTTCCTCCGTCTTTCATCATCGTCAAGCCTTTTGTTCCTCACAAAAACATGAAAATATGTGTTTGTTTGTGATCATACATTAATCTGCTTTCCATTTGCAAAGTTGCACTCCCTGGGGGGAGGGGTTGGTGGGAGTTATAGAGTGGCCCCGCTTTTCAACCCTCCCTACATTACCACCTTCGTCTCGTTTCAGTTTTCGAACATTTCACGCTAGTTTTCACATTGACGATTGACAGCAGTTGCCCAAAGCTGATCGATATGCAATGATACCGGGAAGGTTACCGGTTCAGGGGAGGTTTTTGTTTTGAATTTATTTAAATCAATCAAAATAAATGCCTATGGTAGGGGTGGTGGTTTGGGGTGGAAAACGGAATGGCGAGGGGGTTGGCACACTCTAAACAATCCAATAATTGTTTTCATAGCATGTACAAACCCGCTTCGAGCCATCCGGAGTGTTTGTCGGTTTTGAATAGTGGCTTAATCCGATTGAAACAAAGCGGTCGTGGGTTGTCTTAACATTGGGCCGTTCAATTGCCCCCCCTTTCCAATCGTTCACCTCTATTAACTGGACGTGATCATAAAATTACGGCCGTGCAATGAATCGCAACAGAGCACTTACCCAAGAATCCGCAGGCGGGTGCACACTCCGGAAGCGACCCTTTCGCCGACTCGGTGCCGAAATTTAAATGACACTTGACGGGGTCGTTCTCTAATCACGCCCGGTACCCACTTTAATGAGTATCGCAAATGGACCGAATGGTTCGATTGCTTACACACACATACACATTACGTGCTGTATGTGCACGATACTTTGCCTTAAAACTTTAACTTTAACGATTGTTGCTGAAGTCAGAAAGGTTTGTGACCTACGGTGCTAGTGTGACACACACGGTGTGATACCGCCATAAATCACCCGATCCCGACCATGGCAGTGCGTGAGGTCACTAGGGTTCTGCATGCAGGGCAGGAGTAGTACGATAAGCGGAACACGCCATTGACATTTATGGCCAGCTAGTTACAGAGTTTTGGATGCCTTTAGGTTCGCCCAACTGAGCCTCGGGCTGAGGGAGGGATCAATTGTGCCGTAGATATTATTAGACTTCACGAAAGACAGCACGCGTCCGGGAAGAATTTTTCACCAAAAATTATTATAAATCTGTCAAAAACGGAAGGGAAAGTTATCCCCGTCCATCGAGTACCGGGGGCAGGAAGGAAGGGAAGCTGTCACTAATAGGTGCCGAAGAAAATATGTTGTTTTCGTAGTTGTGTGAGGCTTCATCGGCCAAAGGATCAGCGAGGGTATTGCTTCCTGCTTTTGGATGTGTTTTCCCTATTTTCCTGAGGACAGTAATGATGAATTAAGGGGGTGTTTAGGAAAGTTTTTATATGATTAGAAATAAATGTAACAAAATATGTATCCATGTTGCAGTCGGATACGAAAAGGATCTTTTGAGATAATTTTCACTTCTGTTGATAAAAACATCCTATCGAAATGATCAATTCGGGGCTTCTAGGGTTAGCTTAGGCGAACAAAATGCACGGCTAAGTAAAAGTCAGTCGCAATGACTTACGCGAGTAATGTGATCTTGCCCGCCGAGTATTAGCTTTCCCAAATGTTGCCTTACCCTGCCCGAAAACACACTCTCGTGACCCTCCGAAGCCCATACGTACATTGGCACAGCTGTTCCTACCGTGCATCAATAAATCGTCTGCTATTTTTAAAATACTGCTCATTTAAGGCTTTCACTCACACTTGGCATTCCCGGGGTTTCTGGCCTTACTTTACTTTCTCTCTCCCTCTCTCTCTCTCTCTCTCTCTCGCTTGCATTACGTGGCGTGCACAGAAGAATGGGAAAATTATTATTGGTTTTTAATTTTTGATTATTTTTAGGGACCCAAAGACCCGAAAAGGTAGTCCCGGGCCCATTAAATGGTTCTTCTGACTCCGGCTTTTGGGCAGGAATGTGCGGCCCTTTCACGTAGTAGCGAAGCGCAAACCGTGACACCGCACCACAATGGGACGTGGTTTTTCGTGATGGAATTTCCTTACCATTTTCTTCGGCAGTCGTTCCGTGGCGTGCGTGCGTATACACACACCCATGCGGGGGGAAGATGTATGGTTAGAAAGCAGTTTGTAGTAATAGCAGTTGCAGCACTATTAAGATGAAGGTACACGAAGGAGTTCGTGGAGGGATAGGCAACCGGCGGTGGAGGATTGAAATTTCAAATATTTCTAAATTATGTGTTATCGCGTGGCACGAGGGCACTGTGGCGTTAATATCTTCATCTGGCCAAAAACCTTCTGTGGACATGGCCATCATTTCTCGGGGTCCCGACTCCCGCCCACCCCCCGAGTGGAACCATTTAATCGCTTTCCCAGTTGGAAAATCCTCCGCTTCATACAACGCTTATCATACTGGGGAACACGTGATGCAAGCCCATTTGAATATTTCACTCCATTCCGTTGTTTAGTAGCTTGCGTCCGATCATTTCACCTTTGCATTCGGTGAATATGTCCCCACCAGATTGTCATGTCCTTCGTTTTGACGATCAACGATTTTTGAGTTCCTGCCTGCTCGTGCCGCTTTGTTGGAAAAACGGGCTGGCTGTTTGGGGAAAACGACTTGTTTGGATTGTTTGGTCAGAAGCACAGAGCGCGGCTACCAAAGAACACGGACAAAAAAAACCACACCAAGCCTAAACTGTCGTACGCAAAGCATCGAAATAAAACCTTTCCCCTGTAAAACGATGGCGGGTGGGGGATGGAAAAGATGGAAAGGGCGAGGGGTGGGGCGCTTGTTTATGTATTTACGGTCGGTCTGACAGATTGTTCTCGTTGCAGACAGGGAAGGGGGAAAAAGCGAGCAAAGAAGATTAGTGGAGCTGGAAATGGAAATCACCGCCTGCTGGGATGGAACATTTTTACTACACAACACAAGGAACGCTTTTCTCCTGGCATATTTTTTTGTCTGTTCTTCTCTTTTCTCGATGACAACAACGGCATGACAACCGCCGTTCGGACCCGCCGGCCGATGGATTTTCCCTGTAATAACAATTCGTGAAGCGGTGACACGTGACGTGGCAATAGGAATGTCATCGCCCCCATCTGCGGACGGTGTCGGACCCGGCAGCTAATCGGGCACAATCAATAAGTGCTCATAATTTAGGGGCACCGGTTTGGCCATCCGGTCCGGGTCCGGTTAATCGAATCGGTCCCGGGTGTTGGAATGTTTTGTAAATTTGAGGCACAATTATCTCCGGCAGTCTACCCGATTAATCTGCGTGGAATTGGTGTTCTAAAATTAAGACAACATGCCCGATCGAACGATCCGTTTAGCCGTAATAGTGCTATAATTTTAATCAAATAATGGACACGAATTGGTTAACAATGCTCGGTTGCACAAATTGTACCGAAAGCTGAAATATTTTTTCGTTTTAAAATTACACATTTTTTACTGAGCGCAGCTCTTAAAATAGCATAAATAATTGCTTCATTATCTCTTATATATAGGGCTTTGGATAGAAATTTTATGTTTTCTTTAAATTTAAAAGTCCAAAACAAGAAACACACCAAGAAACAAGCACATAAAATATCCTCCATTTTGACTTTTCCACCTAGAGCCGGCCAAGGTTTTTCGTCTCTCACCTATACAAACAAAATGCGCTGCATAAAGGATGTTATCTCGTGCGCAAAAAGCAAAGGAAAAATAAAACATACCGCCCCACCGAAGAAAAACCACATTCACACTCCAGCACGGCCGAGGTAACAGACGACGGAGGAAAAACGTCATAATTTCATATGCCCTGAATAAACACACACACACACAGAACCGACCCGAACCGAACAACCGCTCTGTGTAAGCAAGTGCGCAAGAGTAAAGTGCGCCCCGGGAAAACTGGACCAACGGGGGAAAAAAAACAATCGGTGGCCCTCACTACCACTTGTGCAGACGCCACCTTGGCCATGCTGGAAGGCGCAACAAATTTTCATCATATTCAATAAAACGTACGCTCTCCAGCACCTTCGCTGCAACCGAAAAAAGACCGTCGCATTTCCTTCCCGCCCGTTCGGGTGGCAAACGGGATTCGGGTTTTTACCAGCACGCAGAAAAGATGGTGGTTAGAAATTGGACGACGACGACGACGACGACGTTGTTGCCGATGCGAATCGTGCGCCTGCGCTGGAATGTGATTTATGTTTTTTATATATGTTCTGTTCCGTTTCCGATTCGGCATCATCCTTCGGGGAAGGTTCCAGCGGTCGGAAGGCTTCCGGAAGGAGATGCGGCACTTTATGGAAGCATTTCTTTTTGGTAGGATTTTTCCTTTTTTTTCACTGGAAACTTCCTTTCGGTTCTGGCTAGGTTCGGTTAGCGGGGCATCCTGATGGGATGGTTATTATATTTGTACATTGAGTATCCTTTTCTTTTTGGAACGATGGTATGTATGTGTCAGTTTTAGCGGGAATGTATTTTTATTTTATTTTTATTTGGCTCTTGCTTTGTCTTGCTCCTGACTGGCGGTGATCACCTTTGCACTACCGAGTGTTTGCAACTCAGCTATATATATCCGGCCAGTATCCCCAGTTTTGAAAAGGAGTTTGGGACAATTTACCTGGGACCAAATCTGGGACTTAAAAGCCGGGGTGCCTATGTTCAAGATCATCGGCCCCATCCATGGCTCATCGACGGGAAGGATGGTTTAATGGGTGGAAAAACAATATTGATGGTGTTATTCTTTCAGCTGTTCACCTTTCACTATGCCAAGAGTGGCAAGGGGTGCGCAAAAGGGAGTTGGGAGGTGAGCCCACGTCAACAGCAGAACGTACCATGAGGACCTTCCGTTGTTCAGGCAGGTCCCTTCAAAAACCGCAAACCACATCCGAAGACAATCAGCACGAACCCATGTGATTTGGAGTACACGACCCGACCGGTGAGCACTCATCATATCTGCCATGGATCGCCTGCACGAGAGCAATCTCACCACCGTTTCCTCGCAAATGGCGTAATCAAACAAGGAGATCACCGGGCTAGAAGAGAAAGAGCAACGATTTGCTATAAAAGGACGAAACGATTGCATCGGGATTTCTCACGAAAATTTCGGTTGTGTTATTCGTGTGCTCGTGGTTTCCAGGTGTGTGTGCGTGTGTGTGGCCATTTGTGTAGGTGTGCGGGCGGATGAAGCGGAGTTCTTCGCCATACTCGCCTCGTTCGGTACTTATGTACCGGATGGTATGGTATAAAATATGATATGATATAATAGTTTAGACACGCCTCTTAGCGTAATATTACATGCGAGCCACGGACACGGAGACGATGGTATTTCGTTCGGCTTTTTGATAAGGAAGCACCTTGATGAAAGCGATTGATTGTAGCGGAAGGTGGGCAGGGTGCGTTACATGAAGTTTGAGTGGGGGGTTAAGGATAAAGAATACATTTTTGCCTGCTATCATAATGTTTGTTTGACTCAACATCAGCACAGTTTTTGTTCAACAAGCATAAACGAAGCAAAACAAAATGCTTCATACCGACCCTTTTTTGAAGTAACATAAAACAATATAAATCAAATTCAATTAAACTTTATCCTAAATCTAAACCATCATATGAACACAAGACTTTACTCGTTCCAACTCACGTAAATAAAAAAAATACATGTAGGTTTTTTGTTCTCTTTCACGTCCATTTGTTTGTCCCTCGAAAGCTCGAAGATTCACACACTAACTGATAAACTTTTCTAGCGAATGTTTGTTCTGCAGATGGTTCTCTGTTCGGTTTTTTTTTGTGTTGCTCCTAGAGCCTTTTTTCGACCTCCACGACGAATATCAGCACCAAAGCTCCATAATCCGTGATGAACGAAACATATGGGAGCAAACGAAAAAAAAAATGCTGGAGTTGTCATGCAATGTACGTCACTTTAAAAGCAAATCCTTTTTCCGATCGCTTCCACCTGCTCGCATCCGATTCGATCGACGTTACATGTAAAATAGAGGGAAAAAATGCAATAAAAAACCGAACGAAATTGGTAGAGGAGAAGTTTTATTTTGCGATCAATGTAAAGGTGAGAATAAAAAGGCAGCAGAGCTCGGTAGAGTTGACAATGTGCAGATAGAAAAGTGCTACACCATTGGTACAATGTTGCTTCTTTGAGTGAGGTAAAAAAACCCGAAATGGTGAGTGTTTCGTTTAACTATTTTTATGAAATCAATACAAATGAACGGCACGGTTCGATGGAATGTAAAGAAATGGCGCTAGATTGTTTGTTTTTTCTTTTTTGCTTTATTCGAGAATATTTTAATTGAATTTGAAAAGTTTGTCCATTGGCATCGCACATCGCTACTGCTAAGAATAAAACATTTTATACCTCCAAAGTGTAAAAGCATCTATCGCACGAAAATAGTCAACCTACACTTTATGGTTACCTTTTTATTTTTCTCGCATCGTGATGGCTCAAATGCAGCAAATGCATCGAACCGAACAAAGCGTCGTGAACAATCGGGAAAGGAAGGCGAATATATATTGCCTACCATCTGGCCCACCACCAGAAAACACCGGCAGGATCGATCCAAAGCAAAGCGCCCCGTATCCATAAAGCCATAAAAAGGCGACGCAAGGGACGCAAAGCGATCGTGTCACCTTCAGGGACACGCCGAAAAACATTTCCTCTCCGGTTGACATCCGAACGCATCAAAAAGTTTCAAATTTTATGACTTTTCACCAACCGGCCAGCTGCCGCGGAAGGAAAATCATCCATCCGGACCTCTTAAAAGCGGCGTCACAAAATTGACTAATAGACACCCGGTTAAATATCCATAAATCTATTTCCGAGCTCATCATCCCGTGTGCAAGCTTAGGTGCTTAGGGTCTGCGAGATCATGTGCTTGCCGTGATCGCGGATTTGTACGCCATCGACCTGCTCGACCTTCGCTTACCAGAAAACTAAAAACAAACACCCGATTGTCAACCCCTTTTTTTTTGTCCGCCGGGTATGAAGTTTACGAAATGATATATTGTTGCTCATAAAACGCACAAACAGCTCGGAAAAACCCCGCGCGGGTTGGGGGCTGTGCTGTGGAAAAATCGTACCTCGTTGGAAAATTAGTCCATCGGATGGCGGGTGATGAAAACAATAATCCATCCTTTAGCAACACATCCACTGTACATTTTTTGTTGTGCTGCTGGGCTGGGGATCACTTTATGCTGCTGTTGGTGCTGCCGGTGCTGCCAGATCGAGTGTTGTGTGAGACACCGAAATAAAATAAAACAAAAAACCCCTTTTCCTCGACGTGTCGGTAATTCTTTTTAGATCTCCGTTCGGATGTCATGTCGATGACACCGTAACAAGCCCGTGGATGCAGTTGTCATTTTTGTGGGATATTGGTGCAAGATCATCCGCTTGGAAACTACTCGCTCAGCGACCATAATCCAATCGATTATTATTATGACTTTCTTAATTTACATCCTTCAAACACGAACCCCTTTCGGTTTACGGTGGGCCGCTCCGCTAATGAGATTTAAGGCACCGAACGGCGGCCGAGGTGCAGAGGGCCTGTCATCACGTGACTTTACGCACGGGTCCGTGTACTAAAGCGTGTAGAGCTGTCAAGCGTGACAGCTGAAACGCATCAATCATAACACGGCCCGGATGGGCTTTAACCGCCAGTAACACGCGGTGCTAGATCAAGCCGGCTAGCTCCAACCGTAGTTTGGAACAAACCCCCGGATACTAAACGATTTAATAGAACCTCTTAACGTTACCCATCACGACGATCAAGCGTGCTGCGAGCGGATGGAAAAATGATGTTGATAATTATGTTGCGTGTCGGAACATTTATGACGGCACGGATGGGAAAGAAGGGGAATGGAAAAAAACACAGCAAACGTGTGTCATATTATGGGGCTTAACGGTGGCTCATTTATTAATTCTTAAACTGGTGACAATATTTGTTTTCGTTACGGCAAACCGCGCCGGTACTGATGGGTATCGTGCAAATGTGCAACATATTTCATAATGTAATAATCCGCCACTGCAGTTGCTCAGGAGAGAAAATACCAGGAAAAGTCAATCTTCAACCTCCCGAAGCAACAATTCCTGTGCATGTCAGGGTGCCGGCCGAAGAATTCCACCCCAATTTCCGTACATTGTGGACAGAAACGCTTCCACAAACCGTGCAGCATCGTTTGCATATCCCTCCGCGTGCACACGGTGTAGCGGCTCACGAAATAGAAAGCATTGCCCCATTAGCGACAGTTATGGCGTTTTATAATAACCGAAAGCCGACACCGGGACGAAAGTAGTAATAGCGTGGAGCGCGAAGTATAAATACGCTTCCTAGGCCCCGTTTTCCAAACCCTCGGACCCGCGCACACCCGAACATCCAGGGTACTTTCGCTCGCTCCGGCTCGCTATTATTAGCGGAAGAACATGCACAGAACAGCCATCTTCGGAACAACCGTCCCCAGACACAATGCACACACATGGTGCTGCACGGGGCGGGTGAAACACCGAAAACGACACGGCCCCGGTACCGGCACCATATGCTGCGCGTATTGTTTACTATTTTTGATTTAGTAACACACTCCCGGGTCCGATGTCGCTCATATGTGTCATTTTGACGTCCACACCGTCGCCGGTCGAAGGCGATGGGCCACGCGTCACACGCGCCAACCAATTGCAGGGCAGCACCCCACTAGGAACAGGAGGTCGTCGACGATTTGTCCGGGACCGGCAGCTAGTGGAAACGGGAGTCATTGAAGAGCGGGAGCGGGAGATAGCATAAACAATAACAAAACACGACTTGCCACTCCACTCCAGCTGTCAAATAATTCACCTACTTTGAGGAGTAATTTTGAGGTTTTAGGTTGAGGTCAAGGAACAAGCGGTGTGTTTGCTTGTTTTCTGCGGGGGTGGAGAGAAAAGGTGACTGGGAAAGGTTAACCAACCAAAAAGGTTAACATTCTTTCCGTGGTTCTGTCACTTTAATGTCGGTTCGGTTGCACGATCGAATCGCTGATCGTTTTGGATGTGGAAATTAAAGCGCCTTCTCGCCGTTCTGCTGCAAATATCTTCACAATGTCGGATAAGTTTTTTGGACTAGCAACCCTTCTTTCAAATTAGTTGCCTTGACAACGGGAGCACCAATTATCTCGTCACAACTTCAAGCAGCGGGGGGGAGAGGGGACATCATCATGGGCGAGCAAATTTCATTAGACTAGAAAATTATTACACGAATGAAGACGACTCCGACGGGGAAACTCAGCAAACAAAAGGGGTACGTGTTTTAAAGGTTGAACGAGGCAAGCGAGAGTCCTTTGTTTTCCACCCACGTTAGCAACGCTTTGAAAGAAACAATCCCGAAAACAATTCAATCGGAAGTACACAGCGGAAAAACGCAGAGTAGGCCGTGGCCCGTAAGGTGAGAGACAACTTCGCAGAAGAATTGATAATTGCCGGAAATATTTGAAGCACTCGAAAAACCTGCTCATTCAACTGCGCGTGGTGGTGAGAAGAAAGTAGAAAAAACAAGGGGGGGGTGCGAAATGAAAAACCCCATCCGGAAAAAGATGGAAACGCGGTACGGTACGTTCCTTCGCTTGCTAAATTAACAATAAAACGATCAACTTAACGAGTTGACGTGTGAATGGAAGGAATGGTGTGTTGTACTATGTATGTGAGTGTTTATGTGTCTGCTTTGGTAGCGTTTTTTTTTCACGGGATCCGGAGGGATGCGTCCCGCCAACGGTAAGTGCGTGTTTAACTGCATTATTAACACTCGAACGATTATTCGCACGCCCGACAGCACATGCGAGTCCTGGGCTTGTCTGTTTTACTTCCATTCTATTTTTTTTATCATCGTACCATCAAATTGCAATAATGCATAATTAAAATCGTCATAATTTGCTACATCCCTTGTCAGGCAAGCGTGCCCGAGTGCACCACGACGGTTCGACCCCACTTTGAAGCTCTTTGTTTTACATCACGATAAGAATGAGTTTTGTAACCATTGTTTACAGGCAATTAAACGATATGGCTCTTGAAGATGTCTATCGAGTTTAAATCAATTAAAATGGGCGAACCACATTCATCATGCAGCGAGGGTTCTCTCTAGAGGAGTGTTTTTTTTTTAAATCAAATTTTAAACTGTTGGGGCAATTACAAACAGTTATTTAATGTATTTTTTTCATTCGAATCAATTTAATTTTAGACCAATGTGTAAAGGGTATATGATATGACCTTAAAATAAAATTGAGAACTTGTTGCTCTAGTCCTTCTGGTAGGGAAAAAATCAAGACTTAGCTCGATAGCATAAAATCCTGTTAATGGACCTATTAAATGATCATATACAAACCGGAAAAAGGAAGGAGAAACTGAGATCTACAATAGCTGTACCACACAAACAAATTTAAATAAATGTAACTAGGCACAGCCTACTTCACGATTATTTTTTAATTTTTTAATTATTTTGGGATTTGTGGTCGGTGATACGAATACAAAATTAATTAAATATTTTATTTCAACCAAAAACACGGCTTTTGCCGTATTATCCAATTAATTAAATACCTTTGAGATTTTATTGGATATTGGCAGTGAGAATCGATAGATAAAATAAAACTTCTTCTTTGGGACAAAATATAAAGCGTGTAAAAATGAAATGAACAAAGATGTTACAATAATTGCTTCTGTTGAGTGAACATTTAAAAACATCTTTAAAGTCGTATAGTTTCGTTACTAATCTGCCATAGGTACTTTAAATTGCAGGGAGTAGATTAACTCCTCATTTTATGAGCAAAATAGGAAAAAAGCTTTTGTTTTGATTTAAAATGAATATTGATGAAAATGAAACAAAAAAACTATGTTTGTTGCATGTTGCCATCAGACTTCCAACTTTACTGGCATAGGACTCCCTATGGAGACCTAACAAACTATGGACAGATCGACAGATTCGAGTATCTCTTTATCGTACTAATTTTGGACAGTATGATCCATTTATTATGTTGTACACCTCCTTCAACCAAATGTGTAAGAGTAGAGAAATTAATATACATCATGCCTTGTGTGCTGAAACGATTCAAATGTGCCAAAATCAGCAAATAAATATTAAAGAAATAAGATTATCCTACCTATATCCAACGACGACGTACGAAAAGGCCACATATTTAAAGCAATTTCTGCAAAAAATTATTATTAGGGCACAGCAAATATACTACAAATATCAAAAGAATAACAAATTACAAAACATTTGAAATAAAATTCTACGCCTAACCTTGATTAGGTTGCCGGTAATCTTCATTCTGCCACAACAAACGTTCCACAGATGCAGACAAAAGAAGAGGTTGTCTATTGCAAAAGTTGGCTAATTGCTAACTCCCTAGAGACAACCATTCCGCCCTTTGCTGTTCTGTCCTTCCGTCGAAGGGATTTTCGTACATCCGAAACATGATGTCAAAAATAATTATACGATTGAAGCATATGCACTGCCGCAAACATCCAATGACCCACGGAGATGCCCCAATGTCTGAGCATTTGAAACGATAATGATTTTATAATATTCATAATAATGGGTGACGGTTTTCAAACCCAAGATGACGAGCAAAGTGCAAAACGAAAACGAAAGTCGGACGTTTTGTTTTTTTTTTCTGCGCATGTTCCTTTGCTTCCCTTTTTGGCGCTTTTGGTTTATTTATCTTGCTGGTTAGACGGAAAACGCTTCAAGGGGTTATGCGTTCTTGGAGGATCTAAAATAAGGTCTTTGAGGATGCGCTTCGAGTGACAGAGGGGTTATTTTTTTTTCGGGATGTTGTGCAGCCGTTTGAAACCTTGGGCAGATAAAGCGAGCCTATGATTTTTGCTTCATTTTTGACTGATCAAATGCACACAACTTGCAGTGGCTGCCGTGGTCTCGGTAAGGTTAATTCACAAGAGTCGTAAGAGCAAACGGCACACACTAAGAAGAGCGATGGTTTGCAATTGCATCACAGTTCGGGCGCACATTATTTTGTCAGTGCTGCTGTAAAAAGCAAACAGCCGGAACCGATAGCCGGTGCCTGTGATTGGCTTCAGCGCAAAAGGGATTATTCGGCCACGGAAGCAGAAGGACAAACTTTTGCTCACAAACACACACACACTCGGGGGGAAGTAAAAAAAAACGCCACTGCGAATGTAATAATTAAAGTGTCGTCTTCGTCGAAATAAAACTTATCCCATTTCAAAAACCCTCAAGGCCACCACCTGTCTCGCTGTGCACCGCACCATTCGGTGGGACGCAGGATGCCGAAAAGTTTTCGGCAAAATTGCAGCAAAATTTTAATTTCATGCTTGTTGACTGCACATGCTGCTACCGTTTCGCCGGGCAGTGGGAAACCCGGGCAGGGAAGGCAGCGGTGCACGCAAAACTTGCACCCTTTGGAACCAGGAGCGCAAATGAACATGCATAAATTTCTTCTGTTGCAGAAAGTGATAAGATTAATTTCTTCACCCGTCACACGGCCAAAACCCCCCGTCCGAACGTTTTCCCACCACCCATTCGTTGGGGATGAGTTCTTGCGCTCTACTAGCTCTCCAGGGAGAAACGATCCTCATTTGATCAGATTGGGAAATGAGAAATTAAAAAAGGGATAAATTTAAAGCTATCTGTTTGTTCGGTAAAGTTTTGCAAGATATTGTGCCATTTGCTAGCACCTTTTCCTGTTGTTTACCGTAGCTGCTTCATTCCCATGGCTCCGTTGCACGATAAAACAAAACAACGCACACAGCACAAGGGAAATTTTCGAAATTGTCACTATTGCTGATGGTCGTTAAAACTATTTTATGATAGCGTTCGGTTGGAACCGTTTACTCGATGTTTTCGGCAAACGGTCCCACGACCTGTCAATTGCGGTCACACGGATGACGGACCAACCGGGCGTCCATTTGGTTCGTGGAAATCTCGCATTTAATTACCACGAACGCTTCGTAGCGTTACTTCATAACATATCGGAATAGCCTTCCGATTGACCAATCGATCCATTAGAAAAGACGGTAAGCCGAACCGGGCGTTTATCTGGTGGATTTCCCAGCAGCCAGCCAGCCGGCGTTTCAGTCATCGCTAACCCTATCGTCCGTATCCATCTTCGACCGTTTTTCGGCACAGATCATCTGATGTATTGAAGGCTTTGAATGGTTATGTTTTATTTTTTACTACCATCTTGCGATCGCCGCAAACAAATGGCCGGCCGGTCGGGATAGGAAATTGTAGCTTAATTTTATTTTTCGCTGAAAACCTTTCCAGCCCTTGCGCGTACTAGCGGCTGGACGGTATGATGAACCGCTGGACAATTTTCAGTGGTTGAACCTCGTCCGGCCGCTGGCCGGCCGGTAATATTAGATACCAATAAAAATCGCATCGATGTTTCGATAATCTCGTCAAATCGAAGCTTCAAACGGGCGATAGTTCCTCAAAATAATTAAGTTCCTTTCCGGAGAGTTATACCCGGTTCGTTGGTCGTTTTCATTCGTACGTTCCCAGCGATCGCGTCGTGTCTGCGAGTGTTCCTTATACGGTGGGAACAGAGCTTACTCAAACGGAGTCGTTTTGATTGACGATTGCCGACACACACACACACACACACACGTATCGCGGACGTGTCATTGTCGATCCCACCGTCCGGGAGGAGGGAGTTTGTTGGTTTTGAATATATTAGCTAATAAATTTCGTCAAGCGACGAACCTTTTTCTTTGACGATCTCTTCATACTGTTCCTGTCCCGCCCAAACCATCCCCCATGGTTTGGGGTAACAGAAACAGAAAGCGATACCCAAGCGACCCCGGCGACACTTCGTTGAAGTACTTTTTTGATATTCTTCAAACGTTTCCATTAAAAAAAAAGAGCGCGTCAAACGCTTCCACAGCTCCCAATGCCGCCGACGTGCCGCTGCCGGGCTGTGACTGGAATGGTGGATTCAATAAATTTCCCGTTTATAAGAAAAAATCATAAAAACTGGACGTTTCTGACTACAAATGGAACGCCCCAAACCGACCGATAGTGCGAGCGAAATGTTGTGCGCCTGAGTGACAAATGTGACCTTCAGTGTTGGACTGCGACTGAAGAAGATTGGATCGCCCATTGGTAGGGGATGCGGGAGTGCGGAAGCATTCGGCGGTACGGTGCACCGTTTGTTCTAATGGTGTGAACATAGGCAATTTAGAATTCACATTCACATCGGTCGAATTTTGTTGTGTCGTTTTGTGTTATTTTATCGCCCGTTTTACTCACGGCAAACGGACACACACGGCCGATGGAAGTACCATTTATGGGAATTGTCACTGAGAGGGGGCCCCTCGTTTTTATCGCGTGAATAATGTGAAGAACGAAAAAAAAACACCTCCCACCAAAACCATTTTACTACCCAATTTGATTTATTGATTCGTAACCAATCATTTGCGATCATGTTGTGCATGATTTGTCTGTTCGCTTGTTGCTTACTGCTAGTTTCACCCTGTACCGCTTCTACGGATTATCTTCCCTAATCATATCGGCTGCCTTTTCGCCAATCAGATAACTCATTGCACACGTATGAGCTGACGGGGGTTCTGGTATGATGCCCGCGTCCACTACACGCAGCCGCCGAATTCCACGAACGCGCAACCGAGGATCGACGACGGCGTCCGGATCGCCTACCGGTCCCATCCGACTGGTGGCCACTTGATGCTGGAATGTGGTCGTTAAGATGCGCACATGGCAACGCCAGTAGTCGTCTGTGTTGAAGGCGAGATGCTGGCAGCCGGGAACTGGTCGATTGTACAGCTCAATCCCCAAGCGCTGCATCGGTTCCGACTGTGCGATCCTCAACACCTCCTTGATCGAGTACACCAACGCCTCCACGTCACGTTCGTCCTCGAAGTATTGGTACTGGAACAGGGGATGGTGGAAGGGATTGCGTGACTTCAACTCCACCCTGCCAACCGTGTGTGGCTTCAGCAGCATCGGCAAAAACATAAAGTTACGCACCCCAATCAGAGGGTCGTAGTAATCGCGTACGAGCGCCTCAGGCAAACGGTACGCAATGCGTGTCGCGATCGAGGAATCGAAGCTCATCGAGACGAACGATTGCATAACCTCCACGTCCGGCATTCCCGGGTCAGGATCAGCAGCGTAGGGAGACTTCACGTACAGCAAACTTTCGATGGAGTTCGACGTCAGTGGTCCTTCTCCGTTGCGGAAGCGAAGTATCTCGTCCACCGTAAGAACCTGCTCCAGGCTAAGCAGATTCTGCTCATTGCGAGATCCATTGCGCATTATAAACACTGGTCCAAACACACCGCCATGTTCGTAGACACGGCGACCCACCGGGAGATCCTGCACGACGCGAATTCCATGCCGTTTCAATTCGGCCGTTGGACCAATACCAGAGTTCATCAGAAGTTTCGGTGTTTCGAACGCTCCAGCTGATAGGATGACCTCCTTTCTCGCTCGTACCGTGTGCCATCGCTTGTTCTTGGTAAACCTGATTCCGCTTGCCTCCCTGTTGTCTGGAGAAATACAAGAAACAAATGATCATCGTAACCTTCAGTGCTCCAGAAGTAACTTCCCGTAGCTTTTTTTTTTCGTTTAATTATAGACGCTTCGAGTGCCTGAAACTACATTCGCCTCTCACTTCCCGTAGTGGTTTACCTTCCTTGAAGAGAATTTCCGTCGCCCAAGATCGTGTCGATATGTGCAGATTTGGTCGATGACGAATGTCCTTCAGATAGGCCGTACCTGCCGTCACCCGGTGGCCCCGCTTTGAGTGCGCCTGCAGATACGACACCCCCAGCGTATCTCCTGCGTTGTAGTCCAAGTACGGGTAGCCTGTTTCCGCTGCACCCGCCACGAACGCATTCGCGACCTCCGATCGGAACGGACAATCCTCCACGGACACGCGCCCCGTCTTGCCGTGCGCACCGTTCTGATCGAAGTCTTTAATATTGGCCCGCTCTATTTTCCTGTAGTACGGCAGCACCTCCTCCCAACTCCAGCCCTCCATACCGGCACGTGCCCATTTATCGAAGTCACGTCGATTGCCGCGCGTGTAAATGATGTTGTTGATGATGGACGATCCTCCGACACCTCGCCCATGCGTCCAGCTACACTTTTGATCCGTCAGCCCCAGACATCCGTACTTCTGGCGTGCCGTTTCATACCCGAAGCTATAGTCCGACCCCATCAGCATCGGGCCAAGCATTGGTGGTTCGGCAAAGGCTGGCCGTTCGCCGCGTCCCAGCTCCAAAATCAACACGGACACTGAGGGGTCTTCGGACAACCGATTGGCCAGTACGCATCCAGCCGGACCGGCACCCACAATCACGTAATCGTACACCTTCCGGAGCTGCGGATTGCCATAGTCGATGTCCTTCATTTCCGATATCATCTCCGTCAGGCTGCTAAGTACGCGATTGTCTAGGAAACCGTAGGCAGCCCACGAACCACACCAAAGCACAATAATCCAACGTAGCACCATCCTTTTGCCAAGCTTTACCCGCGGAACCACTGAACGGACACTTCAACTTCTCGATCTTCACAGCAGAATGTCTCGCAACGATCTGATCAAGGCGCACGTAAATGTTATAAGTAGTCAACCACTGGGTAACGGTTCTACAGTCGAAACCGGTTACATGACGGAGCCAGAACCAGTTGATAGCTTCTTGAGATTTATTCTTTCATGCCCTATATTGCTAAATCGCCGGTGGTTTTCTCCCCCCCCCCCCCCCATTTTGCACCTGTTCCCTGATCCAGCGGGTTAGATCATTAACCTCGCCACGAGGTTCATCCACTTCGGGAGATATTAAGGTGATGTTTTTGTTTTCGTTACGTTCCGTTACAAACTCTTTCGCTGTGTTTACCATACCATTTAACTGATCCGTGCTGTAGGCTCGAAATGTTTCTCGCAAAGCAAATGGGTGAAAAACAAGAAATATGTTTTTTTGTTGTTGTGTAGTTGATTGCGTTATGATGACCTTTAAATTTGTGGCATGAGCTTCTTTTACAATTTTACCAAGGCATCGTAAGAGTGGTAATGAATAAACAGCGTTTATATGTAACGTCTGATCGTAACGGAATAACGCCATCAAGATCATTAGATGCCGGTCATTAGTTCAGAATTTTCACTTGTTTGCTGAAATTCGGTTTTTATTAGGTTTCATTTCTAATGCAGAGCACTAAATTTGCTCACTATTCTTCCCTTTTTCATTCATTACTATGAAAAGTTCATTCATTAATTACTATCAAATATGAAAAGAAGGCTGATATCGCTTCTTTAATTTCAATAATACAATTTAAAATCTATTCTCATTTGTTGGAAAATATTACAAGGTTTAAAGCAACTCTGGAAGACCTTCGTTCCTATTCGACGTGATCCGAAACTGCAACCCATTACTAATTTGCCGACAACGAGCGCTTTATTATGTCATATTATCATTTTGTCACCGGTGCGTTACAATCTGCCGCTCCTTGCAGATTCGATCCACGGACCGCTTCCCTTTTTTTGTTGTTGCTGTTGTTCCTTCTACCATTCTCTTATGCTACCAAACCCGAACCAAAACCCGCCAGCAGAGCAAGCATGCGGCTCGTCCACGTTCCGGTTCACAGGTTTATCATCCCTTTTGACAAAGACACTACTGCGCGCGCGATGGAAATTGATACACTGCACACCCAGACACCAAAATGTCGACCCGCCCCGACATTACCCCGTGCCGTGCCTTGTCTGTTATGCTTTTTACCCCATTACCCCTCACTCTCTCGCTACTTTGGTGATCACACTTAAGCTCTGTGCGCTCTACATTTATGAACTGTTTCGGGTTGCCGGGTTTCATAAATCCCAGCCCCGCGGACACCGGTTTTGCCGGTACCGGGCAGCTTTTTTTTTTTACACGCACACATGCGTGCTGCTTCTTGTTTTGCTCGGTTGGCTGATTTGATTAAATGTTTACATTATCCTTTTAATTTCCTCACCACTCATTTTTCATACCGTTTTTCCCTCGTGTTTTTTTTTGTATTCTACCAAACCGAACGGATCACCGATGTACACTGTGGTACACTGTTGTGTGCGAGAGAAAATGTCACAATTTGCCTTCATTTTTCCCGGGCTCTATTTTCCCAACCGATTATTTTCACACTACTCAAACAATAAATCTTCTTTCATCTGGGTGCTCGTGTGGCATACGCGTACGCGCATCACGGACACGGACACGTCCATCAAGCGTAAAAAGTATTTATCGGCAGTCTTTGGTGTGCAATTTTGAATCCCTACATAAATTTACAAATAATTACATTCCACACCACGCCGTGTGGTAACGCGATCGGGCGATGGTAAAACCGAATGCCGCAAGCTCTCTCGTTCCTTTTTACGGGCAGGTGGTGTCTCTTCCCCCAAAACGGACTCAACTGGCATTGCACCCCGAAACACTGGCAAGGCCTTTAACGCTCTTGAACGACTGTGTCCTTTCGGGACAATTCCCGGGTGAATTGTCATACGCTGGTGCGAGCGTCTCAATAACTTGTTTATAATTTCACACTTAATTCATCTGACAGATGTCATTTCTGGTAGAGCTGGTGCGCCATCGCGCAGAAACGCACGTGGGACATCCATTTTTTTTTTTCCACTGTCAGCCTTTGAGTAGTTAAAAGCTGTTTGCTGAAATGTACACGATACATCATATTATTTGTTAACCGGGTAAGAAGTCACTCACCGGAACGTAATCGTCCTGTTCGGTGACCTGTTACCGGGGTTTAAAAAGGGATAGACCCTGCTGTTGCTGCTGCCATCCATATACCACGACGATGATGCTGATAAAGCAGGGGCTTGTAGCGCAACAAAAAGAGAAAAAAACGGATACTTACCGCTTTGGCACGAGAAACCCATTTTGTAGCTCAAGATATGGTCCGTAATCGTGTCGTGTTCGTCCCTGATAGCGCTGGGGCTTTGAGTAAGAGCGGCAACCATCACCACACAGCACGACAAGAGTGCGTCTGAACAATTGTCCCCGAACAACCGAACCGGCACCGCAGCAATAGAAATGAAACACTGTGACAAAATAGAGTAAACATTAATAAAGAACGCCGGGATAAATCAGAAAAGATATATTTACTTTCTGTTTTCCCGTATTTTTTTCGCCTCCTCGGGTACAATTTGTCACAGCCGCGTGTACGAGTGGAGTTTTTCTTTTTATTCAATTTTCCTCTTTACGATTGTACGCTTGGCTCATGTTTAGGGCTTTGATTTTGGGCTTTGGTCCCTTGATGGAAACGGTATTGCAAATATATTTTCAATTATCATTCCGGACTCGGGCGCACAAGCACCCGAATGGGAACCATCTGGAGTTATGCACGGTCCACCAGCGACGATCAAACACATACACCGGAACTCTCTTGAGATTACCCATCGATGACGGGTAGATAAAAAAAAAACAAAATTGGCAATGCTTAGCAAAATCAAACAGGCACTGTTTGGTCATCCGAAGGGTCAGTCAAGCGTTGGCATGCATTTATTGATATAAATTTGTAATAAAATATGTATGTAACTAATGCATTTTGGGTCCGGTAGTTGTGCAGTTTTCAAAGAGAATTGCCAGATGAGCTACTATTCGCATGGTGACCATCACTACCCCTGCACAGGATGGCAGGACATTTCGGTGCCTGCTGGGGTCCAGTGTGTTTTCCCCCTCTTGCATCCGTTATGCAATCCGTAAGACAATAGTACCGGCTAACGGCCAGGGGTCAAGTGTACCGGGCAATGGTGATACGCTCCTGTTGGGATAATTACTGAATAAATCATGACGTAAAATTGATTGCCTTTCGGTTCGATACGTGAACGGGGTGGTGGGTGGAACACGTTTCAATGTGTGCATCAATCTGTGAGTGTGCAACAGTAACACACACACACACACACACATGCACCGAAAAGGAAACGTATTCATTTGGGACCGATAGAGAGCAAGCGAGTGGAATGGTCCCTAATTTTTGTCTACATAATTGCACCGGATTTTTATCCTATCGTTCCTATCAACGATGACGTTATCTAATTTCCAATCAGTGCAGCATCAGTAAAGTGGCACGGATTACGAAAGTGGCTGTGTGTTCGGTTCACTGTATCATACTGAGTGCAAAACATAAGTAATATGTTGTGATTAAAGTGGCATTTTAAGTCAACTTGTCAATTTTTTTAAATGTGTAGTTCCTATTTAAATTAAGACATAAAAAGCCTAAATATATGCAATCCGCGTGGCATTAGTAAATTTTTAGACCACCCTAAGGAAGTTTTTACTTTTCTTAACACTAAAATATTATTATGATCGTTACTATAGGATTTAAAACTTTTAGTTTATTTCTAGAATGACCTTTCTTAGAACTTTTTACAACTCGAACTAGGACTACCAAGCGTTTGGAACGATTACTATTTATGATCACTTTACAAACAATTTAGACGATCTGAATTATGTTTTAATACGTATTAGAGTTCGTACTTCAGGAAAGATTTGTTGAAATCGTATAACTATAACTAAATTGATTAACCTAAAAACATAATTTGATGAAAATAAACTGTAGCTGACTACAACATAATGACTGGTGCGCTAATTCTAGTCTTCAATACAAAAAGACCATGTGTAGCATACTTTTTTTGATGTACTACTGTTGCAACCGCAATGATGGAACTAATTTGTTACTCTAGTTAGCATATTGTATTAGTATTTTTAATTATATTGCATTCAGTGTAAAATTTCTCCACATTTCGTATGATCAAAAGCGTTTCGAGTTTGCTCAAATGATATGAAAAGCAAAACCCGTTTTGTAAAGCAACCGGCAAGGCATCAGCTTTACCCCGCGTACAGCAATATTTCAACACCCCGATGACCATTTCGAACCACTGTTTATTGATTTCAAAACGACGCATCGGAACAGTTTGGCCGAACAAGACACCGCTAAAGCGTGTGATGAATTGGGTACCCCAAAAAACAAACACAAACGCTTCGTTGCTTCGTGCAGCAGTGGTTCGACGTTGCAGTGCTGGTGGTTCGTGCATAATTGAATACCAAAGTGGAAATCCTCCATTTCGGAGGACTCCGAGTATGTCAACACGTGGTCGTATGTTGTCGCTGTTCACTGCTACGGGGTTTGCCAGGGGACTTCGCCAAGAAACCCGAATAGACAGCACGGCGACAGCATCTCGCGACACGTCCTTGCTAACCCGAATGCAGCGAACCATTTCCTGCTGGTTGGAATTCTGGACTGTGGAGTGGAGTGTGTAGAAGCAAAAAAAACCCCTTCAACTTCAACCACAAAACGGTTCTTTTCTCGTCGGTGTTTGCCCAACCGAAACGGGGCACAAATTTTGATTCACCATCAATTTTAAGTGGTAGAAAGAATTATTGATTCCTTCGGTATTTTTTTCTTTCGCCATCTCACTTCCCCCGGGGCGGTAACCGAACGGAATTTGTCCGATGATCAAAGGGAACACACTACGAAATCGAAATGTGGGCAAAAACGAAATCGCTCGGTCGCTCATTGAATTATCAATATCTACGAAATGGATCTCTGGAAGCTGGTCGAAAGCTGTGGTGGCATCTTTCAAATATGTCCCTAGCAGCAGTACACCGCATGCGAAGTCCTCCAAACAAGGGATCCCCGAACTCGTTGCCATCATTTCGGGATATTTTTGACATTGAATTGGGAAGTCGATTGGGCGGAAGCAGTGCAAAGGGATAGAGCGGGGGCACGTGGAGCGCGGGGTAAAATAATGCCACTCTGTCTGGCCGAATCGGATGGGTAACCCATTCAGATACACCGGAGCAAGGACAGGAAGCAGAAACCCTTCTTTGATGCACAGCAACGGAACGTGTCTGCGTGCCGAACGAGGTTTGCACACAGTCGTCCATCGCCGCGATCGTGTCTGTGTGCCGGGATGCCCTTTATTCTTTCAATATTTCCTCGAACTCGAACACCTGAGCATTTTTTAAATTATAAATTTATAAATACAGTGTGAATAAAAATCCCTGCCGGACTGTTGGCCCGTTTTGCCTCGTCGAAAAACACCAACCGCCGCTCGGTTTTATGGAAAACCGATCGGAACTGACATCGGGACCAGGTACTGTGATACAAAAAAGGAATACCGCTCGTTTGCGGAGGGAATCGACCGAACACTCTCGAGTGTGGTTTGTTAAGGAAAAGGTGTTCCGTTTTTTTTTTCTCCACCTTCTCTTTCACTTTTCGCACCTTGTGTTGCGCGGTGTGTTTTTTTTTTGTTTTGTTTTTGGTTTTGTGTGCATTTCCTGCACTCCAAACATCAAGATTCGTTTGAATGACAGAATCACAAATGCTTGGAAAGGACACAAGAATCGTCCAGCAGCAGCAGCAGCAAACCGAGACGACGATTCGTGTGCTAAAGGGCTTCGCACCCGGTACCAGAAGTCGGTTGCCGGTGACGAAAAATGCATCGTGATTTTGGACAATGGTTGCAACGGACGGTAACCAGGGGTGGATGAAAGAAATATGAGCAGCAATATAAATAAAATATTGCCTACCGATTATGGGGTTTCGAAGCAGCAAAAAAAAAAACAACCGAATCGGTGGCAATTTGAAGGAGAAAAGAACCCCAAATGTGCACATTTGGGCGGAGAACTCTTGGGGACGGGACCCAATGCCTTTATATTCACCTTATCTGGTGCGTTTGCGCTGAACGGTGTGCGATTTCAGCTGAACCGTTACGGTTTCTTTTACGGGGACACTTTGCTATGTGCCTTATTTAATTTAATTTAATAATATTCATTGCTATCACTCCCCGACTTTGCTGACACGCATTATTAACTGCCGGCAATCATAGAGGTTTGTTCGTATCTCCCATTAATAGACGCCGCGCAATAGGAGGATAGCGCTAGCTTTTCCGGGATTTTCCACGGCATCATCCCTACGGTGGCACCACACGTTCACCGACATGCAAATTCAATTTTCCTCCCGATCGCACAACAACGTTCTACGCCCATCAGCCAATGCAGCCTTCACGTGCAAGGAATTTAAATGTTTCGCTACGCCGCTTTAGAAGCCTCAACTTTCATCTTCGAGCGATAAAATAAATAAAAAAAAACCTCCACCGTACATTATTTGTCACCCGATGAATCCGGGTGAATTGATACGGTCCAAAACGGAAAGAAAAAAAACAGCAAGTCCTTGCATATTAATAAACGGTCAAAATCCACCGTGCAAATGACCGTAAAGAAGCGCGATTGGTCGTTGATTCAATTATTTAAATTTCATTAAAATAAGTACCGGATCGTGTCGATTAGTTTTATGATGATCGCACTGTCTGTTCCGTTTTGCACAAGGGGGATGATTTCGACTCAATCCCAAAAACGCAACAAACGGAACCTCCGGAAAATATGACAAATTTGATTAAAACTCCCCATCGGAATAAGCACAATCGCTCGTGCGTTCGTGCATCGCTGTGGAAGTAACACCATCGTATCGCTGCCGAGGAAGTTAACAAATGGGAACCCTTGTGATAGGGAAATAAGAAAGTGGCTTCTTTTTTTATGTTTGGGTTTGGGAAGAGCCTTTATGCAAAACTAGGGGTGCCTGGGGTGTTGAGTGTGACCAACAATTGGCCAAATATTACCGGCAATTTATTATAAATTTAAAGACATCTGTATCCCGGAGAACCGTATGTTTCGTTTGAACAAATCGATTCCTAGTCAGCGTAAAGGAAGGGATGCCTGGTAAATGTATGTAAATGTATAGAAATTCATATCGGATTATATGCAATATGTTTAGCTTTAACGTTATTGGCTCAATTCTCAATATCATTTAATGGCTTTATTACTAAAAGCATGCTTAACACATATATTAATTAAAATGTTGTAATAGCTAGCATCTATGTTAACCTGATTTGTTTATCTAAATAGATTTGTGTTGGTTGTTTAAATTTCACTTAACTTTAGAAAGAAAAACTCACTGTTTACTATAGAAATATGTGAGTTTAGTTCTGTCTGTAGCTTAATTCTGTTAAATAGTACAATCTAGTTTAGTATCATCAAAACGAGCGGGCCCTTATTAAAATTACCAAATGTTATGTAAGAAGTTTCCTTGACCTCTGAGGAGTCATTTAAATCAAGAACGGACTCTTGAAAGATTAATTTCGAAAACTATGCGTATTCACGAATCTTTAAGGATTCATAAATCTTTGAGGGTTGATAAGACTTTAAGGATTAATGATTCTTTGATGATTCATGCATCTTTGGAATCGAAAGCCAGATTCATTCCTGCAGAACAAAGATCCATTCTGATTCACGAATCTGAATCATAATTCATCTCTCAAGGCATTTAACGTCGATTAAATGTTATAATTTCCTTTAAACTAATTCTCAAACTTGTTAAAGCTATTTAAGGAAATCTCATTTTATTATTAATATTAGATAAATGTACATTCATGCTAAGAAACAAAAAAAAAATAACAGCATGTCGCATTGCAAATTGAGTTTAGGACAACAAAAATCTACAATTGATTGCAATTACTGTTACTGGAGCAAACCAGCGCACAACGATTGATATTTGCAATGCGCAAAAACACGAATTTTCATCCATATTGTGTCAATCCATATCCCCACAACTGACTTTAAGCTAAACAGGATAAAGCAATGTATTATCAGCGAAACAAAACATCCCCGAAACGCATCACAATATATGTCCCGAAACCGTATTATTATAAAATTTTGAACATGCACGTGCTACGTCTCAAGTTTCCGTGACGTAAATCTTAAGCTGCGATAAAAATCGTAACACCGTTTTCCTTTTCTGCCGTTTCGGGGGAGTTCTGCGTTTGGCGGTCCCGTTGGCCAACCGAACGTTCCTTATCCATCGTTAAGACAAATCCTTTTTGGCCCGGCCCCTGGTGCCGCTGGATCTCGCTCGTTCGATTCCACTCCCCTCATACGCCACGGCACAATATGGCTGAATTGTAGGAAAACTCCATCCCGGGCGATGTAACAGCATCAAACCGGTCGGTGGCAAGCGCAGAAAGCCTTTTTATCAAAAACAATAAATTTTCAAATAAATAAAACCAAGATCCTGGGTTCGTTCGTTCGTTCGTTCACTTCCGTTCACTTGTCCGACCAGATCCCTTTTTGGTAGTGGGTGGGTACCGCCAAGTATCGCCCCGAAAGGACACCCTCGATGGCGGAAAGGAGAAAAAAAAACTGAAACACCAACCCGAAGGCAGCCAATCCGATAAACAAAAATTGCCATAAAAATCTCATCTGTATGGATAAAATGTAATATCTCCAGCCAAAACCAGCATTACACCTTCATCCACTCGTCCTCTAACAGTGCCACAGCCACCCGGAAGATGGTGGCGGGGGATGGGGGGACCACACTCCGCCTTGCAAAATGGACGCCGGTGACAAAAGATGAGGAAAAACAATAAAATGTACGCGAAGGGCAAACGCGACCAGAGCGAAGCTTGCTTCAAAAGTTATTGTCCTATTTTTTTTTGGCTTTTTCCCATTGTAGGTGGGTTGGAAAAGGTGGCCATAGACGAGCAAAACGGTTGAGAACGGGGGGAAAAAGAATACGTAGAAAAAGGGATTTTCCGTTCACTTCCGATGAGCTTACTTTTACTTCCAGTTTTCCTTTTTATTTGGTTCTATGTGTGTGTGTTTTCAACCTTTGTGTATAACGATATGGAATCGGTTAGTGATTCTTTGGGTTATTGGGGAGGTTCTTACTTTTTTTTTATGTTTCATCTTTCCTTTTCCTCCTTTATTGTATTGCCTTTTTCGGGGAGCGGTTTATGTTGGGGGTGTATGTGTGGTGTGTGTTTTTTCTGTCCTCCCAAACCACCCCCGGGCAGAGGATCAATATTTTCCATCCCTGCCACACGGAGGGCGAGAAAAAAAAGGATCAAACAAGCTGGAAAAGGTGGTTGGGTAACATAAATATGGCGGAAGAGAAGTGATGGCCATTGTTTGGGTTTCATTTTTTTCTTTATCGCAAACCACCACCACCACGGCATCACGGTGGGGCGGATGGGAAAGTTACCCACTCGAGTATAGTACGTAGGGAACGAAAAAATGGGGCCCTCGCATAGAAATGTATAACTCAGCTGAAAGGCGAATGGTACAAAATTAGAATCAGAAAAAAGTATATTTTATCTTCCCTCCCAAGTATCCTTTTTTTGTCGGTCCTTTGCGCCCACCACGTTTGTGTTTCGTCCATTTTGTACAAGTCTTGGAAGGGCGAGGACGACCCCCTATCAGCGGTGTATAGGTGCTGGTGATAAGGCGGAGAGGGGGGGGGGGTCTAAATTTCTCATAAAATAAGCCCACGATAACCTTTCTACCCGATCGGTTGCATCGTTTCCTTGCGCCACCGAGCAAGCCATGACCGTTAGAGCGATCTTTTTCTTCTCCTGATGTATCTCGGCTTGCTTTGATGCACAGTGGGCTTTCTTTCTTTTCCAGCAATTGTTCGGTACGGCATATAACAGCTCACCCGCAATATTTTTCTTTATATCTTTTTTCATCCTTTTTTGGTACCTTTTTTTCTCGCTAAACTTTGTTTAAAATGGAGAAAAAACGCCTTTTCCACTCAAACCCAAACCCCGTGCTTTGTTTCCCGGTTAGCACTCGTTCAAATAAAATTGAGATGTATTTTTTACACCATAAAAAAATAAAAGACAGATGCTTTATTTTATTATACATTTATGTAAATTTTCGAGATTATACCTTTCGGCTCTGCTCAAAAATAGCGGAGGGGACTCGAAATTTTACCACCCACTCACGGTCCCTTTCGCTCCCTTCCTCTTCACCAGGATCGTCCAGGAGAAAGGGTATCAATAATGCTCTCGGAACTGGGTAGCAAAAAATGGCAAACGTATATTTAGTTCATTGTTTGCCTAGCGTCCGGAAGATACGCCTTCCCCTGTTTTTTGGTCGTGCATCCCTTTTTTATGTCCGTTTGTTGAATTTCTAAAGCCAAACGAGGGAACAGTTTTCACGGTGCAGCGGAATGATGGCAAAGAAAAATCGCTTTGAATAATCGGTTTATCTAAGTATCTTCGTACAATATTTTTTTCTTGTACACCTAGGGCGAATTTCCCGGAAGCTATCGCATCAACATTCTGCTTTAAAATAAAGTAATGTTTTTAGTAACATTTATTACTGAAACAGGAATATTTCAATTGCATATAATAATTAGAAATTTAGAAACTCAAACATGATTCTTTGCAAATAGTATACTGCTACTGCTACGACTACGATATTAAACATGAAAGATATTTTGTTATATCTCCTCATAAAAAAACGCCCTACAATTAATTTCTTAATTTTTCGTTGCTGCACAATAAATTTTGCAAAGCGAAAACATAAATATTCAATCACAAACACAACTGCAATCCCCTTCAATTTTAACGTTAGCTTCTTTCATTCATCACCAAGCGTCTCCATAAATCGTTCTCGTTTGTCGTATCGATGCTAAGTAAAATTCTAATGAAAACATACGCACAAAACGGAACAAAAATTGAACATCGGCCAAAAGTCATCCTATTCCACAGCATCGTAAGACCGAAACAAGGCGGCCCCGAAGGACAACCAAAATCCTCTTGTACAACATGGCCAATCTTGAAGAAAGCCCAGTCTTCTTACCTCGGGATGGACGGCGAGCCGGATTTTTTCCCCATTTCGCCACAAACATGCTATGATTTATGTTGCCTAATGGGAAATTAGCATCAGCAGGAAACTTTTTCTTTACTGCCACGTTCCACCGGGTTTGTTCCGGGCCCTTCTCAGACAAGGTTCGTCGCTTAGTCGCCCAGATACTCTTAGCCCGGCCCGCCAATAGACGTCTCTCCGTTGCGATATCGTTTTCAATCAGAATGAAAGAAAATTTATTAAATCGAGGGCAACCTACGTTACGGGTGGTAGCATTAAGCAGTGTGTTTTTCATTTTCATTTTCGAACCAGCATTGCTTTCCGTCTTGAGCGGATGCTGCTTGGGTGCCTGGGAGCAACAAAAATACCTCGAAGGAAAGATGAAACAAATAAAGAAGAACACTCAACGAACCGTTTTGCATGACATCAAAGGCAGGATAGGCTTCCGCAGCTAGGAAAGCTATGCACACAGAAACTGTTGGCCAACAAACCAACCGGTGGAGGTTTAAAAAAGTGTTTGAAACAACAGCACGCTTCAACGCAAACCAGTAATTTTGCTTATCATAAATTTGTTTTGGTAAGGTTAATAAGAACCGAACACTGATTAGCTTAGAGCGGTGGGGTAAATGCGCACCCAGTGAGTTAATTAATGCACACAACGTTGTGGATAGAAATTGTGGTCTCAAAGTGAAGTTCGTGAATTCTGAAAGTGAAAGTGAAGTGAAGTTGATATGAAATGTTGAAATATACCAAATTTAGACCTCCTTTTGGACTTTTCAGATAAGGATATTGCTTTCTCCTTTTTATGCTCACTTCACAATCGATCTCAACCACTATAATCCCCTCGCATCGTAGGTGGCTATGATTTTGTGCCGAGATTTATCACACTTGCATCGCAGCAACTTCCTACGGTGAGGATAATTGTATCGTGTCAGGACTTTGGCTCCCTATTTCCCTCACAAAATTTTACCCACAGTCCATTTTTTCACCCTTATTTTAATATTCAAAACCCCCGAAGAATGTAGATGGACTAAATATGTTCGCTGCACTAACAGCAGCAGCTAACCCTGTCATCCCTGAGCACACTAAACAGCTTTTCCTGTCAAAATCAAATCTGAATGTTCGCACCATCCAACCCAGCCCTGAGATGCGGGGTCGTAGATGACAATTTTCCATTAATAACTTCCAAGAGATTATTTTAATCCCCCTATTTTCCCCGGCACTGCACGGCGCGCAGATAATAATATTCAACAGCCAGAATGTACAAACAAACACACGCACACAATCGGTCTATTGACTGTGAAATTGTACACTTGTTCTCGTTTTTATCCCTTTGCTTTGCACCCGGCGTAGGGTGGAAGATCGGCACCTGAAACCTCGGGTGAACATTTTATGCCATGACAGTAAGGGATTGGTACCACGCGTGGAAATGGTTAGTCCTTATACGTTTTCCCCCTTGCGGAGCTACTTCCGTCTATTCATGGCACGGTTTCGTTACGGGTCGGGTGTTGCTGGGACAAAAAAGGCGAAAATTATCACAGTGCTGTGCCATATTCTTAGCGTTCGTTTGCTCCTTTTTTTGCTGCCTCAAATACTATCACACAAACACTCGCACACATACAGTGGAACAGGGAAATAACTGGACGGATTACTCACAAGAACAAGTGCCCGCACTTTCGTTGTCCTGTAGGAAGCACAGGCATCCCTGTTTTGACCGTTCCACCAGATGAGACGTGGTCGATAAAGCAGAAAATTATGTTTCGGACAAAGACGGCACAGATCGCCTGAGATTGCTTTCCGGCGGGTGGCCGGGGTAAACGAAGGTGCGATGCGGACGATTGGGATGAATGGAACTTAATCTTCATAATTGTACTTCCGACAATTTAGCCTGCATGGGGTGTCTTTTACCGAAAATGTTCAATAAACCATATTCTTCTATGTTTCAGGGGGTGCTCTATCACAAAATCTTGTTAATTAAACAATACTCTACTATACAACGTGCTTTTAAAAGCATTTTTAAATTAATACATTAGTTTGAGTTCTAGTAATTTGAAGGATTTTTGGAATAAAACTACTTCTTTCCGCACACAAAAAAAATACTCCCTAGAAGTCAGCAATCAGCATTCTGCCGTAGCACGAACAACCACGGGAACCACGGGAACTGTAGCAACAGTAACGAGTAAATGCGTCCAGATGGCAAAGTGGTTTAGAGTTAATCTTTTGTTCGTTCGGTAACCCCGTACCCGGAGTCATTTCCGCGGTCGGTTCCGGGTGCCGCTTTAATGACGGTTCCACACGACAGGCACCCGACGGCAAGACAGCCGGCCCATCGAACGTTAGCAGCAAGCATTGAACGTCACCTCACTGCAACCGAGCGGCAGGAAAATTATCCACTCGCAAAATCCCCTTCTGCACCGTCACAGCAAATGTCCCGGGGTCAGGGTTCAGTCCGGGAAACACTATCTATTCGGCCGTTTTAGGTGGGACGGACAGTTACCATTATATTTTTTTTGTCGTTTCTCCTATGTACGGGTAAGTCTATATCACGGACCATCGTCTTCGCCCTCTTCATCAACACGGTCAATATATTAATTGGACAAAAAGCCAAAAGCGAGAACAATTTTATTGATGTTTGCATATGTTGTCTCGGTGTCTGGTAGTTCGGCATTGAATGATTACTTTGGAGAATTATTGGTACGGGTTTTTTTGTGTGTATTTTCATGGTGTATTGATTTCACCACCGAACCAATCGGGACATATGTGCATGAAAGTGATAATACCGTGAGTCAAAGGTTAAACGTTTGGGAAGCAGTTGCAGATTGCAGTGAAATATGGCATGGCAGCATTGTTTAGAATTAGTCTGTAGAATAGATATGAAATCGAATCAAAAAACCACATAACAGAGCATAACGCAAGGGATTTAAAGGCAAATGAACGTCTTGTGGCTGATGGTGGAAGTAATCAATTAGTTGTTTGTTGCCTAATATTATGAAAATAACACATAAAACTGATCACTTTTTTGCAAACATTAATCAGAAAAGTTACTATGACTAATTGTTGATAACTGGTGGGACTAAAAAAAGGTTATGTATTATGAGCTATGAGCGGTATTCGCTGAAGGTTCTATCTTTCTGAAGCGAATATTTTTACCGGAAGCTTAATAGCAACAAAATAATGATGCAGTTCTCATAATGGTGCCTTCCAACTTGCTGTTGAGCTTTGCTAAGGCATTCTCATTTCTAAAAACAAGTTGGTGTTTAAATAGGCACTTTAGTATCGTTTTGATATAGATCTAGATTGATGACAGAGTGAGCTCGTTTTGTGTTTTTTTTGCGATAAATATAGTCCACTTAACACGATTTTTGTTAAACCAGATACCAATCTGACAGCCAACCTCGTATCTTGAGAACCCCCGTTTGTATTTGATTACGATCCAGCGCAATGTTTGAAGAGCTGACAAAACACTAGTTGCGGTCATCCAATGAGAAAACCCACCGTACTTCAACCGCAGAAAAAGAGGCTTCCCATGCTCGCTCGCTCTCACTCAACCTGTCCACCTGCACAATCAACAGGGCTGTTGACCAAAGAAATTACAACTCTCCGGTCAACGATAAACATCGTTTTCTTCTCCAATACCGATACGTGTCCTTTCTATCACTGCACGAAGCGAAAGAGACCCGTGTCCCAAGGAACACAGCAAGTTTCTTCGTATTTCAACCACAACCCTTTAGTACTCCTGCCAACAAACATAAAGTCCTCTTGCCCAACATGGAGGACTACCAACACACACCGAGACAAACCAACACAAGAAAAGTGCAAGACGACGATCCGGGATGGTTTATTTTCTCCGTTGTTGCTTTAAAGACTCCACGCTGATAAGATTGTTGTAAGGGTTGCCCTTCGAATTCCCACAGTTCTTTCTCCTTTTTCATCCCAGATGAGCGTCTCCATCAACTTTAGCTCTCGCTAGACCTCCTCCCAACACAAGCGAAATGCTCTGTGAAATTGCATTTTTATGTACCAATTCGTTCGTTTTGTGTCTTGCGATTTTATTATATACCTTGCACCATACTTTCACCTGGTCGGTTTTGTAAAGCTGAGAAAACATCCGATGCGCATCGGGCGACCGTTTCCCAAAACGGTTGCCATGGTTTCCGTGGACACTGACCAAACGGAAAGTTCAATAAGAAAGCACAAGCATGTCGTTTGTTTTTTTTTGTGCAACAGTGAAACGATAAACGCTTTTCCTTTGCTTCGCCACTCGAAACAAGGAGGAGTTGAAATGCTGCGATGAACTAGCGCTGGTCATCGGAATCCAACCACATCTTGATCGTGATGCTCCTTGTGTCTTGTGTGTGGCGTGGAGCATAATTCCTTCGAGATTAGTGCACTATCTGACTGTAGTAGTGAGGGTAGCAGTAGTAGTAGCAACTCCGCAAACTTCTCCATCTCATTCCCACCGCGATGGTTTGCTGTCTTTTTTCCAGCTTCACGATCGATGGTTATGATAAACCAGCATAAAAAACAGTCAGCGCGTTAAGAATAGTGTGCAAGAAATTCAACCTGTTAAGAAACGAAACTCGCTCCTCATACCGGTCTTGATTAGTTTGTAGTAGTGAAAACATACAGCAAGACACGACTTTCATCGCGGCGAAGCTAATGCGAAGAAACCTTACAGGTCTGCGTCGTCGTTTCGTTCATTTTTGCGCTTCCCTCTTCAACTTATCGGGAAATGTTGTCCGTGTGGGTGCGTTCGAACGTATATACGTTTTCCATAGTAATAAGCTAGTTTGTTGCCACGATTTTCCATCGTCCATAAATCCGAGTCTTTTTTCTTAGGCGCCGAGCAAGTCGGGGCCGACCCACTCCCGGGGTAAGAATTGGCTTCTACGAGAATCGCTCCCTTTCTGCGGGATACATAACCGCGGAAAACGCAAGCATTTTCTTTTCCACGCTGGTTCTCACCAACCACGCCACCACCGGTCCCGTTTTCTCCATAGTTTTGTGGTGGAAAAAATGGAACAGCATGCCATGACGCTACTTTCGAAGGGTGTAAAAGAGAGTTGGCGTGAGAGAGATAGAAAGCGCGATAGCGAAAGAGAGACAGGGCGTAAGATGACCGACGCAAGATAGTGTGCGCATACACGCATGCGGTCAAAATATTTCATAACTTGTGTTCCCATATCTTTTGCGAAGGATATCATTGGCCCTGTCCGAAGACGACCGCTTTCCCTCACGGCTACGACACATACCACTAGTGAAAGCGAGAGATATAGAAAGGGAGAGAGAGAGAGAGAGTTAGAAAGATAACGAGTGAGTAGCAAGGTGCTATACACAAGAGATTTTCCCAGTTTTGGGAAAACGGAAAAAGGTGGATGGGTTTCCGATGGGTAAAAGATAATAAGCCCGTCGTCGCAATGTGCCTTCTCACTCACACTGCCTCAAGCTTACCACAGAACCTCAACAGGACACACATTCATTTTCCACCGATCGGGAAATGGTTGGAATGGGAAAAAAGGACAAGCAAAAATAACGCAGGTTGATGATGACACCCACGGACGGACGGAAGAATTTCCACATTCGCTGGCCGTTTCGCTCACCCACACCGGACCGGATGGACGTGGCTGTGGCAAGTGGCTTATGCCGTATTTATGAGGCCGTTATTTTTTGCTCTTATTTTTCTTGTACATCCTGCCTGCGATTCGTCCAATCATCGAGGGAACGGTTCGCACCCATCTTTCGCGAGGAGAGGAATTTGCGCAATATTACGGATGCTGTTTGCGGGGGTTGCTTCGTTTCCGGTTCGAAGGAGGCGCATAATGGCTCTAGATAGTTTTTGGAAAAGAAGCTTTTCTTTCCACCAGCCATAAGGAATCGATCGATCATACAGATTTGAACCGTATTTCATACTTTATTTTTGAGATGCTTCAATCATTGATGTGTTCTTAATAAGCACATATTGTTTTAGAGATAGCATACTTTAAGAAACATTTTGAATCCCGTCAGACAAAACCGCCTAAAAGTATGCAATTCACATAGTAAAATAATAAGATGGTTTTGTCACGCCATATGCATAGTTTTAGGAGGGTTTCTTCTTCCCTTTACTAAAGTTGCTTTAAACTGTGCAATAGATGACAAAATTACACTTTTGAAGGCTTTGTTAAAACATTGTTTTTGGTTAATTGTTCTATTCCAAAGCAAAATAGTGACCCACGGTGAAACTACATATTAGCCATGTTCCATTTAACATTTATGTCTACCATATCCTAATAAAGCAGTGCGTTCCTGGAAATCGATGTTTAATGTACCCAACGGATGCCTCTAAAGAAATGGACAAATTTAACATTTCAAATAAAATTCACATAGCCTAGCAATAACAATTGTGCGTTGAAAATGTTTCCTCACACTGCCTCCAAAAAAAAAAAAAACATTCACAAAAATGCGAGCAAGAACCCAATCTACCAAACGAGGCATGCTATAACAACAACCTGCTCTCGACTCATAAACCTTTGCGAAAACGAACCCTAACAAGAGTTCTCTTACCCTTGGTGGTCCAAACCCGACTGTCCGGTGCTTCAAAACCTACCCCCCATACTGTTCACCCAGCAGCACAAAACCTGGCGCACAGAGCAAAAACAGAGAAAAAGTGTCAGAACTAACGAGAGCCGGGTCCGGCCAAAGTTCCCCTCCCCACCCCCTCCATCCGCTTGCTTTTCTTCCTCTGTGTTGCGGATGTTGATGAGTTTTGCGTCGGACACATCCAAAATTACGACCAGAAATAACAATCGAGCCTGCCCGATGCCGTCCCGGTCATTCCGCCCCAAAAGCTGGACAGTACGACCATCCCAACCGACGATGATATTTTGCAGCAACCTTCGGAAAATTCTACCCTCCCGAACTCGAGGCGAATGAGCCACACGCACACACACACACACCATCAAGTGAAATGAGAAAAATGTGAGTAATGTATTTTCATATATTTTCCTCGCCGCGTTTCCATTCCACCCGGTTCCATCGGGTGGGGCAAACACATCGGGACGTTGGGCGAATTTTCCTATGGAGGAACAAACCTCATAACCTCATCCCATCATCTCCAAATGGCTTCCTATTTCAGGGCAGCAGAACGGTGGTGGTGGTGGTGATGGCCGGGTTGGCCGGGCACAACAGTGCTGTTGGGCTATTGTTTTTCCAAGGACTTAGCATTGGAATGGCTTTTCCTCCTTCGTTTTCGTCTTTCCTGGTTTCCCGCTCACGCTCTGAGGGGTTCGCTCCTTTCTACCGTTGTCCATCGGCTAGCGGATATATTATCTGCCACATTTGGGTGGCAAATGGGAGGGTTTCTTTTTTCTCCTTCTTCGCCCCCCATCCCCCCTGTTCCCTTCCATCTTCCCCCGTGCTAGAGGAAAGTTTTATCTCTTGTCTCCCTTCCCGTTGGTGGCCACGCATTGCAAAAGCAGTGTGGTGTTATATAATATTGAATTGTGTTATGTTGTGGAGCCAATGTTTTCGTTCCATTTTGTCCACTTTCGGCACCCCCTGAATGGGAAAGGGGAGAATAATGGTGGCGGGAGTTGGTCCGGTCATTCGCTAAGCTTCATTCGTAATGTCCATTTCTGCTGTTGCTCCGTCGTGGCCGCACAGATACATGTACGCGTACGTACGTATTCCATTATTTAATTATGGGAGAAATGCGTCGTCGTACCGTTTCTTGGTGGGGTGCGTTATATACATACAAGAGGGATGATGATAATTTTATAAGGTGTCCCCATCGATGTCCGTGCGTTTCAATACAATGTTTTGCCACGGTTGATAGGTAGCGCCGGGTGTAGCCTAGAAGTTTATTGATTGAGCAAATTAAAATTACGAAATAAATAGTCCGTTCGTTCTAGTGCACGTGTATGTAATACAAATTCGCTCCGATAATTTTTCATTCCATTTTTAATTATTTAAACATATTTCGCTTGTCGCATTCACACACCCATCCATCCACCTGTGCTTTTATTCCTAATGCCCCTCTTTCTTTCCACCTGCCACCTAATACTCAGCAGCACAAAATGACAAATCGTTTCAACTTTTCATTAAAAGTCAAATCATACCGTATCGAAGGATGCGGAACACCAGTAGCAAACCCGCACACCAAGTTCCTTTGCTTAGATCCTCGCCTTCTGAAGGGCGTTGGCGTTACGAATAAATTACATAATAAACGATGATTCGACATGACTGGCAGGTTCGAGAGCAGCATCGAGGGACAGTAGTATGGGCAGTAATTATTTTTCCGTCCCTCATCTAAAACAAAGCCCCCGAGGGCAAGCGGAAGGCGACGAAACGGCGCGTTTGGAAGGGGTGGCAATTTTACAGTTGTAACATCATCAGAATTAGAAAATGAGGATGCTGAGGGTTTTTTTTTGACTATGGTTGTTTAACCCCCGGAAATCCTGCGTGACCAGAAAGATAACGTTTGAGATGATGATGATGATGAGGCCTTTATCTAAATTAAGCGTGCCGCATTTGCCCTTTGCAGGTTTGCCTTTTTTTGTTGGGTGTGTGGTCTAAATCTCTCATACACACATGCATATTGGCCCCTTTGGGAGCATAAAAGAAAATTCTTTGCTTTGGATCATACAAACCAAGTGCTGAAAATTTCTCATTTAATAGTGCCATTTATAACATGTGACCTAAAGTGTTGAATTGAGGATTAATGCGACGAAGATAAAGCACCTGCTTGGTAGAGGCTCGGACCGGCGCTATGGCCCAACTGGGGAGCAGATTATCAGTAGACGGTGTCGATCTTGTGGTAGTTGAGGAATTCTGCTACCCTGGTACGATTGTATCTTCGGACTGCAACTGTGTTGTTATGGGGAAACGCGCCTACTGTGGTCGTCGAAGACTCTTACAAAGAAGAGTTATGGGGAAACGCGCCTACTATGGTCTTTGAAGACTCTTCCACAAAACCTTAGTCAAAACACAAAATGCAGCACAGTTCTCTATGATTCGGAGTCTTAACCGATACGGTCGGATCGTTATGGCAATTTTCCAGTGCCAGGTGCTATGGACTTTGTTTGACGGTAATTATGGACCAATCGTTTTTCTACAGTCCGAGGAATCTTTGCTGCTCAGCTCCAACTTCAGCTCCAGTACTCACATACGCCTCTGAGATATGGAATTTGATCAAACATGATGAAACCCTCTTAGCCGCGTTGGAAAGGAAGACCCTCGGAAGGATTTTTGGAACCGTATGTGGGGAAGGACAATCAAGGAGCCGCAACAATTGACGCACTCTATGCATTGTACGATGCACTCACTGATGTACAGCGGATTAGATTCGCCAGGCTCCGGTGGGTTGGTCATGTCATGCGAATGACTCCGGACGATCCAACCCATAAAATACTTTTAGGTCGTCCACGTGGACAGAGGATGCGTGGTAGGCCCAAATTGAGATGGAATTGTGGCGTTGGCGCTCTGGCGTGAGAGGTTTAGAACCTGTTGAAGTGGACGAGGTTACCCTCTCGTATACTTAGTGGCCTCCCATTTTCGGATGCAGATTACGGTAGCTTCTTCCCGGAACAAACAACAAACACACAAAATTATTACTTTATCATTTTTCATCCACAGTGGTTTGGTTTATTAATTGGAAATAATACAAAAAAAACAGCGCCTTAAAAGTAATAGAGTATAAATACCTACGAATAATATTCCCAGTAGCTAGTGTATATAACATAAATTATCACAAAAATGTTGTTTCATTTCGAAATTGCGATCGTTACTGCCGGGGCGCCACCACCACTAGCCCCCACTGACAATCGAGCGTCACAAAGAGCAATAAGCAACAAACCTAAAATGATCGGCCAGGTTCCATTCTTCCTTCCTATCTTTCTTCTTTCTTCCCTTGTCACCCTTCGTTGCAGGGAGTCGGAAAGTGTTCAAATCATACAGCTAAATTTTCGATCATTGGGAATTACGGGAGGGAGGAAAACAAACGTAAACTATCTGCACAAATTCCTGTAATGTTCGTGTTGATACATTGATGCTCTTGTTTTGTTGTTTTGCTTCCTCTTCTTAATATAAAACATTGTTGTTTTGTTTCCGTGTTTTTTTTTTCTTTTTTTGTCACATACTTGTTTTGTTTGTTTTGTAGCTAGCGAGAGGAGTGTTTCATTCCTTTGTTAATTTACTCTTTTGTTTTCGCAATGTGTTGTTCTGTACGTGTGTTTACTCATTTTATGATTAACACAGTTTCAAAGGAGGCTTCCTTTCCTTCATTTCACCTCCGGCCCGAAGCAACAACAACCACAAACAAAAAAAATCGATCAGAAAAGCTCACTTTTCACTTTTCTTCGCACGCAAAGACTCCTGAACGCTTCACCCCACCCCTGTTGACCTGTTTGATTTGATTCGATTTGAAACACGCGTGCATTGTTTTCTGTTCTGCTTCTTGTGAAATATTCCGATTGTTTGGTTTTTCTTCTTTCCTGTCTTGTTTGTTTTTTTTCTTTCTATTTTTTCACTTTTTTCTGTTTTGTCTACTCTCTTCATAGTTTTGCTGTCGCAGCTATACACACCTAAAACTTAATGCTACATATAAGGGTTTTTCTTCTTGTCTTTGATAATATGCGTTTTGTGTGTGCACACTTAAACAAAACGCTTGCTCTCTTTCTCTCTCTCTCTCGCTTTCTCTCTCTCTCTCTCTCTCTTCCATCCCACTGTCATTTTGACATTCACACACGCACACACAGAATGAGTTTTTTTCCCACTGCCCTTCACATTTCCCATTTTCAACTTGTGTTGCACATTTCCGTCACTCATCAAATCGAGCGTTTTGCGTTGTTTAACTACAAACTTGCGCGTTTTGCACAAATTTCTACGATACATTGTACATTTACATACACTTACACACTGACACGCACACACACACACACTCACATACAGCGATTTAGATTGGGAGGGGGTTGTTGTATATTTTTTGTTGCTTTTTTTTCTATGTTTTTTTTTCCTTTGCTGCTCTTATTTTCTTTTGTTTTCTGTACTTTCATAACTCCTACCTGTTTTTTGCATGATTTTATCTAACACTTTACTCACTTCTTCCTTTTTTTTTTTGAATAACATTGTGTTTACTTACTTTTGCTGTTTTGCTTCTTCGATTTATGCTGTGTTGCGTCAGTTTTGGTTTTGTTTTATGCGCGCAACTTGAAAACCTTCCAACCACCACAACTCCGCCAATATATGTGTGAGATAGGTGCCGTGGAGTAACGTTCAATTTGGCTATTTACAAATACTCAAAACACAAAAGTCTCTGCAGCGCTCCGTGTGTTTAGCAGGAGCAGGTGCGATAAGTAATGGTAAACGAAACGGAACACGAGTTCTTTGATATGTAACGCAGCGATTCTTGCCGAAGTGTGTCCTTCCTCAAAATCGCGCCATACTACACCACCTGTGTCTGTGTGTTTTGATTATTTTTGTTTCTGTTCTGTTCTGTTTTGTTTTCCAAATCCCAAACGGTTGCCCATCTGCTCGCCACGTCTTGTGTCAGCTTTCAGCTTTGGTAGAGAAATTCGATTGTTGCCGTCGCGGGCGCGTTATTTAACCTTCGCCAGGCCCGGAACCTACCAGCGTACTGTCGCGCGTGCATTATCAACTCGCGGCAATGTTTTCCGGCATTTCCTTCAGCTTCCGGCACCAGTTCTTCAGGTCGACCACCTCCTTCCCCATGCCGTACTCGTTGTAGTTGTTGTTGGAGGCAGCGGCGGCGGCGGCGGCTGCAGCGGCAGCAGCGGCTGCTACCGCGGCCGCACTGCCCGCCATCAACGGTGTCGGTGAACTGCCCCGATCCGATGCAATCGACGCCATGCTGCTCGAGCCATTCTCGTCCGACACCACGGCCGATTCCGGCGGTGGACCACCGTCACCCATTTCCATCAACGGTTTCGACGACGGTCCGTCGTCGTAGCTGCCGGCGGATCTGGACCGTTCACGGCTGCCCCCGCCGTAACGGTGTCTTCCGCCGCCGGACGATGAAAAGTCCTGCGCACCGCCATCTTGCTGTTGCTGCTGGTGTGACGACTGGTGGTGCGATTCCGAACCATTGGACGACTGCGAATGGTTATCCTGGGGTGGTGTTTGCGTGCGTGACTCATCCCCGGAATTGCCACCCGAGCTGCCGAACATATCACGGATTTTGTGTGTGAGCATGTGCTGCTTCATATTTCCCTGTGAGAGTGAAGGGAATGGTAAAGAATGGGAAGAATTTTGCCGTTAGTTTGATTTTGATGCAAAATACACAAAACCATTTATTTAAAGGTGTACTTCTATACAAGGAAGGAGGGAAGTTATAGCAGGTGGAAAGCAAGGGACAAGAAAACAGGAGTAAAAGGGGAAAGCAATAGAAAGGAATGCAAAGGACAGATAAAAAAAACAAAAAGAAGCGCTCAAACAAGCAAACAAAACACACACACACGCACTCACACAAAACATGTAAAGAATCATACCAGCGAAACACTAACATGTCCTGCACTGAATTGTGCCGTGAAAGATATTTGAGGGAAAGCTTTAAATAAACTACGCCACCACTCGGAAATGTTGTCTGTTTTTTTTCTGTTTGGTTGATAGTTTTCCCACAACTCTCCATTCCAAACATTCTTTAATTTCTTCGCTTCGCTTTGGTTTGTGTTTAAATCCCCATTTTGTTCCTTTCTTTTGCCTGCTGGGAATTTACATCGCAAATAAACATTTCACTAATTTTGTTGGCGACAGAGTCGTCGGTAGCATGTTTTTTTTTTGGTGTAAAAAACAAAAAGAATCACGAATCTTTAAGTAGCCCACCAATGGAATTGAGTAGGAGAATGCAGGAACTTCATACTGCGGTCCGATAGCTGCTAAGGAAAGCAGCACGAAACACGAGACACTGAAACGGAAATAACAAGCTGCTACATAACACAGTACGCAACGAGCAAAACATCAATAATAACTAAAACAATAATAAAACACACCAACAAAATAAACTACACACACACACACCCAAGCGGTGAAGCGATAATGAAGGAAAGAAAAGGTGAAAATAGAATTAAAAAACAAAAGCAAAAAAAACAGAGAAGCACTGAGCAGATAAAACTGCATGGCACCAAACAAAGTAAAAGCAAAGCCCCACAATACGATGGCAGTATTGCGCAAGAAGTGCGTGCCAGTTATCGATACCGCAGTCAGTTTCGCGCGAGTCCGATCGTTGTCGCTGATCGCAGAAATAATGTGCGGAAGATCACTGGCAATAAGTAAAATAAAACAAACAAAAAAAAAACACAAGGCAGCAAAGTTCCGCAGTAGCAGTACATAAAGAGAAAGCCATTGGGGAAGGAAAAACAAAACGATAAAGAGCAACAAACAACAATTTAAAAGATGCACTTCTGGGTGCTTAATTTTAGACAACAGTGTGTGTGTGTGTGTTTTAACCGATCGACGATCACCAGACAGTTTTCGGCTTTCGATCTTTACGTGATGAAAACTATGCAAATAAAACGCGGACAAGTAATGTGCAATTAGTGTGGTGTGAGCGTTCTTTTTGCGTGCTTTTTTTGTTCTTTTTTAACAGTTTTAGAATATTTTTGTTTGCGTAAATGTCAACTCGAATCTCAGCCTTTGGCTATTCGTATAGTTGGTCTACTGTTTTTTTCTCTTTATGAACTCCCCGGTCGGTGGGGTTGGGGTAGGGAAAGTTTTAAAAATTCTCTACATTTTCCAACAACCGCCTTAATGTCGATCCGTGTCGATCGATCGTTCGACGGATGGCCTTTAATGCGTTCGGCATTGTGTTTTCTTTTTGCCGTCTGTACCGTTTTCGGCCTGTCGCTTCGGCGAACGAAACCAAATCCCGAATCCCCGTTTTCGAAACCCATAAGCACATGCCGTGCATGAAATTCTTTGCTATTTTTGTAATGCAAGTCTCTATCTTGCTGCTGCCCGTATTCGATTCCAAGCGACATTTAATCGCCTATTTTAATCCTCAATCTTATGCCGTTTTCGATCTCTTATTTTTGCTTCCACTTTAACCGTATAATTGCGCTCGAGAGATGACAAAGAAAGGAAGAAAAGGAGTTGTTTTTTTTTGTTGCACTTCTTTTCCTTTCTTTTTTTTGTACAACACAACACAAAAAGAAAAAGATCATTTCACGCTCTAATGTTCTTCCCTTTTTTTTGTTCATTCTCCGCATTTTGTGCGACAATTTGTCGGGTTTTTTTTTTCGTGACAGTGCTGCTTTCTCTCCATTTGGCATTGGGAGTTCCGTTCCGAACCGCAACGAACCGCGACGTAACGTCTTTGTTCTGGTTCCAAACCGATATCTGAAGCGATCTCGGTGCACACATTACGCATCCCCTGCGATTATGATCCTCAGCCTTCGAGTCCCATTCTGGGGAGGGGGGAGGCCATTGTTTGCCGTCTCATAATTGTCAACCGTGCAATGTTGACATTTGTCAAGCCTGTAAAATGTGAAGTGCCACAAAGAAAGGACCGTGCATGATCCCTTTCCTTGTAGGTATTCTGTAAGTGATCTTATACCGTCTTAGTTACGTTGGTTCCTCTAAAGCATATTTGCAAGCAAGCCGTTCTTTTAAGGGATGGAAAAGGTTGCCTTTCCGGTGAAATGATTTAATTTGTCCTTCCTAAACTATTTATAATTATGATTTCATTTCATTCCTTTTGACCTTGTTTTACAATTCCGAGTACGTAGCCATACAAAAAATACACTCAATCAAACAGAGAGAGAGAGAGAGAGAGGACATTAAAAATACACACTACAAAGGTCGGGGTGTAATACTAAAGGAATTATTCACACAAGAGAAGGATAAAGTGCGGAAGAGAGGAGTACGAAAATTAACTTTATTTCAAATTCAAAAACAAAAAACCACGGGAAAACACGTTGCAAATTGTAAAAGAATTGCAAAACACAAACAGATAAGTGATTTAGAAATGTAAAACAAAGAGAGAGAAATAGTTTTAAACAAAGCAGACACCTATAAAGTGAGGAAAACGTAGTCAAAACAGGTGTAAAAAAAACACAGAACAATGGAAAAAGAAGTGTTTTAAGGAACTTGGAAGACACTTAAATTCTTATTGCAAAACCATTACAAAAGTAATCAAATCACATTTGTTTCCGAAAAAAAACACAAAATCCAAAGAGTAGAAGGAGTTCTATACTGGACAGGGAAAAGAGACAGGGACGGGAAGAGTTGTATTGTTTGTTTTTTTTTGTTTTGTTTTGTTTCGTTTTTTTGTTCCTTTACCTTGGTAGAGAATCCTCGATCGCAGATTGAACATTTGAATGGGCGCTCCTTCGTATGGCTTCGGTAATGAATTTCGAGTGCGGAATTACAGGCGAAAGTTTTAAAGCAAATATTACAAGTTGTTGTGTTTCCACGAACGCCTACAATTAATCAAATTTTCTGTAATAAGAAATCTGAATGTTCTGAAACGATATGGTTAACGTTTTTTTTGGGGGGAGGGATCGGTGGTTTGGCTGGAAGGGATGAGGTAAAGGTGGTGGTGGTGTAAGATATGGGAGGAAAAGGTAGATCGTGGAACAGGGAAATGGGACACTACATGGGTGGGTAATGTGTGTTTTCTTTTTTGTTTATCTTTTACTCTTGTCTTGTGTGAAAACGAAACGCGCAAAAAAGAATGAAGAACGAAGAAAAATAATACACGCAACACGTGAGGCGTTTGTGAGAGAGCGCACGCGATCGGTCAGATTTTTGGTTCAATTTTTGCTAACGGGCGACGATCGCAACGTTTTGGCAGAGCGGTGAGCAGCAGGCGGAAAATGGCGGAAAACGGGAGTGCGTAAGAGGTAACGTAAAAGGGGGGAAGGAAGCGGATGGATTAAGGGAAGGCAGGGTGGGGGGGGAGATGCGAAAGGTGGAAGGGAAGTATGTGGTGTGGCGGTACGCTTGGTACTTACCGAACAGTCCGAACGGTGGCATGCTGGAACCGGGTGGCACGATCGGAACATTGCCAAGGAATGGCGGCCGATTGATGAATGGCGGGAACTGGGGCATACCGAGAAACGGGGGACCGTACGGGAAGGCGACCGCAGCGGCAGCAGCGGCCGCGGCCCGGCCCGCCGCACTCGCCTGTTCCGCACCGCCCACCGTCGGTGGGGTTGAGATCGGCGAGCGGCGCGAATGTACCGTCGAGGAGGACGTGTTCGACGGGCTGGACGACCGGAGCCGCTTGGCCTCGGAACCGGTGGACATGGCGGTGGTCGGGCTGGCGGAGGAAGAGTCCCGCGAGAACGAATCGTCCGCGGGCGGAAGCGAACGCATCGAGAGCCGCTGCAGGTTCATCGTACGCAGGTCCTCCACCTGACTCTCAATCGCCGGCGACGTTAGGCCCGTCTTGACCTTCAACTTTTCGTGGATCGGTACCTTGGGCATCTTGCCGATCGGGGTCACACCCCGATCGACCGAGCCGGGTCGCGGCCCATTCTCGTGATCGTTCTCCTCATCCGAGTGCTCTAGCGATCGCTTGTTCTGTTGCTGCTGCTGCTGCTGCTGATGATGCAGCTGTTGCTGCTGATGCTGCTGTTGCTGGGCGAGATGTTGCTGCTGCTGGTGGAACTCGCTGGCCAGCCTCATCCCGAACGGGTTCAGTCGCAGCGCATCCGGGTGGGGGGGCGGTGGCACACCACCCTCGTAATCCTTAATCTCGGCCGCCTTTATCTGATCCGGCGTCAGATCCGTCATCTCGCCCGTGTGCAACCGTATGTGCTGCTGCAGCACGAAGATGTTGGAGAACTTCTGGTGACACACCGGACACTGGTGCAGCGTACGCATCGGTGGCTTTATCCGGTGGACGCTCATGTGCGTCTTCAGGTTGCCCTTGGTGGTGAAGGACCGGCCGCAGATCTTACACCGGAACGGTCGCTCGCCCGTGTGCACCCGATAGTGCATCTGGAGCGCGCTTCGGCACGACAGCACCTTCTTGCACACGAGACACTGGTTCGGTTCGGACGTCTTGTTCTCGATGTTGTCCACCAGTTCCTGCAGTTTGGACGTTTCGGACGAGATCTCGATGAAGTTCTCCCACGAGCTGTCGTTGCTATCGGGACGGGGCAGATGCGCCGCATAGAACGATGGATCCAGCACCGTGTCCTGGTAGAGCGATCCCGACGACGAGCTCGACGGTGGCGACACAGACGGTACCGTGGCCAGATTTTCGATCGAATTATTCTTCAACTTTAGCGGGAATTCCTTCTCGCTGGTCGAGCTGTTCAGAACGCTGAGCGCTCCGACCCCGAGCGGTCCATTGTCGTCCTTCAGGTGATCCGAGTGGTCCATCATCTGGGCGTCCTCCTTGGAGCCATCCTTACTCTCGTCCATATCCCGGTGGTGCTGGATCGGTGTGCTGGTTGACCGGCCCGAACCTCCCGTCACCTTCGTCGACTTGTCCGACAGATCCAGCGATTCGTCCATCGGTTCCTGCTTAATCTTGGCCCCGCCGGGCGTTGGCGCATCGTTCGACAGCTCCGGCGAGTGCATGTTGCGCATTTCCGGTGTCGCATCTCGCGTCGGCGTCGGTACCGGATCGACCGGTTTCTTCATCTGTGACAGATCCACCGGATTGCGTGCTGCGGCATCATTCGCCGCCGCTGCCGCAGCTGCCGCCCCAAACAGATCCTGCAGCTGTGGGTGGGGCGGGCGCGGGATGTAAAAGTCGGGGAAGAAACTGCGCGGTGGGAATCCGGGGGGAGCACGACCCTCCCCGACACCGGGGAACCCGGCGGGCCCGTTGGGACCCCCGGGACCTCCGGGACCTCCGGTAGGCATGGACGAAGGCTGCGAAGGTGACTGGCCCGTCTGTTGCTGTTGCTGCTGCTGTTGCTGCTGCTGCTGCTGCTCCTTCAGCGCTTCCTGCGGGATTAGCGGTGGGAAGTACTTGTCCAGATGTTCCGGCACCGGGTTCGGGTTCATCGGGATGTGCGGGTACTTGTCCGAGTGGCGCTGGAAGTGCACCTTCAGGTTACCCTTCGTGGTGAACCGGCTGCCGCACACATTGCACTTGTACGGTCGCTCGCCCGTATGCGACCGGATGTGGATCTGTAGCGAGGAGTCGGAGCCGAAGATTTTGCCACAGTACCGGCACCGGTGTTTGAACAGTGCCGCATCATTGCGCCCGTTCGGGGACGATTTATCGTTCGCGAATGCCAGCTCGTCGAGCAGATTGTTGGAGAGGATACCTTGCGAGGCAGAGTTCAACACCTCCTGGGCTTTCTTCTCCAGCATCGCTAGCGAGTTCGGTTCGCCAAGCATCGACGGTGCATGGTCGGTGATGATGTTGGCCGCCAGCGACGAAAAACTCCCCGTCGATCCGCCGTGCTCTTGATGGTACGGCAGGATTTCATCCTTCTCCGAACGACCGGTTGTTGCGTTGGAGGCGCTCGATGACACGAGCGATTGGGTGGTGGGAGCCGAGGAACCTGAAGTGCCCAGCGAGGATGCACTCGACTGCCCAACGGACGACTGTTCGCCTGCTGTCCGCTTGTCGGAGCCACCCAGCCCATACAAACTGCTGCCCGTGTCCGACGCTTTCGGTTTCCTGTGAGCGAAACAAACCAACACGAATCGTATATGACTCCACCCGTTCTGAGCGACCTCAGCGTAGCCGTTTTGCTACAGGAGAAAAAGGGGACTTCATTCGAGAAAAGCACTTACCTTAGTTCCTCTTCCGGTACGGGATGGATCGAGGGCCGCAGCAGTTCGCTGACGTGCGGTGGTACGTGCGATTTGGCCGCTGCCGCCGCCGCCGCCATCATGTTCGCCATCTGGTAGCTCTTGCTGAACGCGTCCTCAATCCCTTCCTCCTCCACCTCCTCCTCCTCGTCCGCCTCGACCGAACCGTGCGACGATTTCCGCAAATCCTGCGGCTCATTTTTGACATTCTGCTGCAGATGCTGGGCTGCCTGTTGCTGCTGCTGCTGCTGGTGGTGATGATGATGGGGATGATGTCGACTGCTGCCATTGTTGCTGCTGGTGTGATGCTGCATGCTACCCTTGTTGTGATTGTGCTGGTTGTGATTGTTGTTGTTGTTGTTGAGGAAACCGATCGTTGCGCTATCTACCCCGGTCCCCGCACTGCTGCCGAGCCCGGCCAATCCCGCACCACCGCCGAGCAGTGGCGAGTCCTCCTTTTCCGTGTGCTTCTTCACCAGCTGCGATTGGAGGTGTTGTATCAGCTGGAACTGTAGAAACTGTTGCTGCTGCAGCGTGAACAGGGCGGATTGCAGGATGGCCAGGTTTTTCACCACCGTATCGTTGTCCATGTTGTTGGCGAGCGCGTTCGCCGTGAACTGCGCTATCGCATTCTGGAACGCCTGTATGGACATGCCGGGTGCGGGTGGCGCTGCTGGGAATCCGAACGCTGCCGCCGGGTTGAAGTCGCCCGCGGGCAGAGTGCCTCCGCCGACGGCGGCCGGGTTGGTGTTTTTGGCTGCCGATGCGGCTGCGGCTGCGGCGGCCGCTGCCGCTAGGGCGGCTGCCGCGGCCGGACCACCCAAGGCGGCTGCTGCTGCGGCCGCCGCCAGGTTCGAAGGTTCGTCCCGATGGTCCGCCCCGGCCAGCATCGAACCGAGCCCTTCATTAACGCTCACACGCCCAACCAGTGACACGGGCGACCGGGGACTGCTCCGACCGGTACCACACTCCCCGTGGCCTTTCTTGTCCTCGCCACCGCCACCCTCATCACCGTCGTGCTCGCTCGCCCGATCGTTCACAGCCGCCCGGTCTGCAGCCGTCGCCGCAACCGAACTGCGCCCGTCCGCCAGCTCCTCGTCCTCGTTGTTCTCATCCTCACTTAAATTATCCTCGCTCGGCGTGATGCCATCGGACCGATCATGCGCCTGCTGATGGCGGCCCGTCGTCGCCCCGGCCGCCTGATAATGCGGATGATGAAGATGATGATCGCTGAGCCGGGCCGCCGCTGCCGCCTTTTCGGCAAATTCCTCCGACATCTTCGCTAACAATTGCGCCGACGGTTTCGCGATTGTGTGCTCGCTATCTGTACAACCATTCTCCTTCATATCTGTGTGCGTGCGGGTTGGGCGAAAAAGAGAAAACAAATAGCGATGGATGAACAACCAGTGTTGCAACAGTAAAAGGGGGCGAGAATGTGGGAAGCTGGGTGAGGGTATTGGGAGAGGAGGGGAGTAAAATTATGGCAACACGTTTCTCGAGCTACCCAACTATCCGAACCGTTTCAGGGCCGAAATCAAAATTTAAATAAAGCCCTTTTCGGTACGATCGACATGCCGCGGCGACAACTAAAAAAAAAACCCTTCGACATGTTTGCATTCCATCTCTTTCGCTTGGCCAATAATCTCTGCTGTTTCGGGGTTCGGGAGTTTTGCAAATTATGCTCTACCCTTCCGATCACCACCCTTCTGTGCCTCCCATTTCCGCTTCTCTTCCTTTTCCCTCCAAAGCACAAAAACAAAACCTGTTTTCACTCGCTCGATCGTATTTTGCATTCGCATACAGAAGAAAACATGCGCAGCAAAGGACTCTCTGGGCTTCCCTTTTCCGCCTGGCACCAACGTTTGGTGATAAAAATTGCCTCCCCCTTTTTTCACATCTACTACACCTTTGGCATGTTTATGCGCCCCGATATGGTTGCTGCTTTATCCGGTGCATCCCAATGCAAAGACGCGATCGCACTCGAACAAGCATTCGATGAACACCGCACCGCGCCATTGCTGGTGATAAGAAGCGACACAAAATAAGGCGTAAGGGGGGGAGGGGGAGGTGGGGAGAGTGCCCACAACCCACAAACCCTCAGCATTGATCGATGGAACGGTAATAAACAACGATCGCACTTGATCGCTTTAACCTCAAAAATCTTTAATCCATATAGAGGAGTACACTGCCCGCGAGCTGCACACAAACAGCCGTCAATAAATTGGGTTGGGAACAGCGTTTTAATGAGATCGCCATCCCATTTGGTATCGATGTACCAGAGCCGCGGGGTGGTGACGAGGATATAAGTATGTACAAGACAACATAATAAAAAAAAACATACTTAAGGTATCGACCACACTTCGTAACACCCCCCCCCCCTTTTTGTTAAGGACTTTAAAAGTGTCCAAACGAGGTTGGCAAAGGGTTTGTTCTGAAGGGTGATTTTTGTGATGAAGGCCCACTGATTGAGGGGATCTCGCAGAAAGGAGACACACGACACTGTTTCGCAAGAACTCCATATTTTAATAACGATGCATATAAACCGCCATCGAACCCTGAATCGACGACGCATGCGTCGATGCGATAAACGTACGCATGGCACGGGGGAAGCAAAACTGCAGCAAAAAAAACCAACCTCACTTTCCGATTGCATGAATAACCGACACCGAACCGACATTCGCGACCATCCGATGGCCGTTCTCCCAAGGGCCGTCTGTCCTGTCACGCACACACACACACACACAGCTGGCATGTGCCCTCAGCTTCAACTCGCGCTCATGTACCGCGTCAGATCAAGCTCAACGGTGTGGTTTGGACGCGAAGAAAGAACAAAAAACCACCACATTTTGCCGATCAAAAACCGATCCTTCACTTTAAGCCCACCATCGCCCTTTTCGCTTATGAAACGCCTGCTGAACGTGTGGTGATGGCTTTGCGAAAAGATGATGCCGAGGCTTGCGTTAGTTGCCGATCGCTGTTTGCCTTTGTCCGGGGTGATCATCCGGATGCACCGGGTGGGGCGGCGGAGTGTGCACGTCCCCGACTGCACCATTCGCACCATTTAGGCATTCGTTTATTAGGCATAAAAGGCAGGCGAGAATTAAACACGGCAAAGGAACGTATCATCCCTGGTGCCCGTGGTGCAAACGATCGTGGCCATCGCGTGGTGTGGACAGCAGGGACGATGGAACCCCTGTACTTATCGGGGCGGGAATGAAACGCGAAATCAAATCAATAAATAAAACAAAAAAAAACAAACCACCCCGACGACAGCCAGCACTCCAGCGGACCCACCGGCCAGGGCAAAAGGCGCGAGTGTGTATGTGTGCGTGTGACCATAAGTCGAACTAAAAGCTCTCCGTTTCGATCTTATAAACTACATGTTTTGCCCGATTGGCTGTCTGTCGGGCATTAAATTTATATATAATATTTATTATAAATTTAACTCATTTTGGATTTATGTTCCCGATGTCCCATGTCCAGTGCACGTAGCATGTGCGTGTGTGTGTGTGTGTGGGACGTTGGATGACAGAGGAGTGGACGGCATGTTTGGACTTCCGAGGCATCATGGAATCAATTCCCTTAAAAGCAGCAAACCATCCAGACTGCACAGGATGATCGGTCGTTTTGCTCCCTTTTCTCTCTCTCTCTCTCTCTCATTCGCTTTCTTTAGCACGCATTTTGAGTTGGCTTTTCCAAATGATTCAACCCCGTTATTTATTGGCGGATTGCGTTCCGCGAGTGCATCACGAACAAGACGGCAATGCGTTTGGCGTGTTTGGGGGTTTTGTTGACTTTTCTCCTTGCGCGCGCGAGATGTGACTCATTATCCCGCGGGGCCATGTCCTGACCGTTCCGGTCGGGGGAAAGTTAAGCCGCTGCGGTATCCTTGATGTTTTCTTTACTCGGAATTTGATTATGCAAGACGTAAGCTACGTTGCGGTTTTGAGAGCTAGCAACCGGCTTCAGTGCAGGACGGTACAGGAAGGTTGTGGTTCGTTTAATTTTCGACTTGCAAAAATTCCAAGCTTGTTTTTTTTTTAAATAATAATAGTTATAATAATTCGCATATGCATGCCACCATAAAGATGCTTTAAAAATATCTGCTACAAAAAGGTCTAAAATATAGACAGTTACCGAGATACATCGCAGTAAGCCATCTGCGTGATTCGAATCCGACAGTAAAACCGTTTACACTTGGAAGTCCAAAAGTAGACATCTTGCTTTGCATTCATCATTTCATGAGGTTTTTTTTGTAAGAAATCGATAATCAAAGTTAAAAGAATTGTGTTGCATCAAAATAGAAGGCAATATCAACATTTAGCCGAATCCGCGTATAACAGTTACGATAAAGTCAAAATAAATCGTATCGTGTCCAGCGGGGCCACATATCGATATCTGAAATCTACATTTTGAACTTTAGCTCTCTGTTCGAGCTTTTTATTCACTTGGACGTTACACGTTACACTAGCTTAAATTTGCGTCACGTATAGTTTAAATGCCGCACGTTGTGGCATTTCAAAACGAATAATATACTTTTGTTATCAGCTTACATAACTGAAAAAGTCAACACAATTTCGCAAACCTAATCGAATTTGCATTATTATGTTGATTTGATGTCGTCCTGGTTGCATTTAATATTGATAACGATTCGATTGTTGGTTAATTGTCTGTTCCTTCGGCGTCAGATATATGGCTTACAACAAACACCTTCAATAGAAAATAATTACATATTTCAATTATGGTATAATTTGCGGTTCTTCGGTGAATCATTTTTAATTAAAAGCCATAATTAGAGCCTTAAAGACAACATTTTACCATACGCTCATCGTACGTCGAAATTAGACATTAGTAGAGCGTCAAATTTCTAATCATTTAAAGAAAAATATTTGCATCGTTTCAAGTACAAAAATATGACTAATATAATCATTCTCTTCATTTGAAAGTGTTAATTTATTTTCTTCGTTTCTCTACCTCATACAGTCGTTGACTGTTGAATCATTGTACCACCGATAAGCAAAGACCCACACAGCTAAAACCAATCACTACCTTTCAAATGCGATCGACCCTTTACCTCGCTGCACTGTGGAGCATCGGTGTGCAGGGAGATAAACTAAAGTTCCCGAACCATTTCATCCACATTTCATAACAAAAAAGAAAGAAAGGAAAAACACTGTTTGACAATCGAACGATAAAACCATTCAATGGGCGAGAGGAACAGGCAAAGACAGGCAGGAAAGTTGATGCTCGCGTTACCAGAAAGGAAAAGTGTATTCTGAAATTGAATGCAATAACTTCAATCGGTTGCGTTCGCCGTCACAGACCGGGTGTGGTCAAGCACGTGTGTGTTGGTTCGTTTTGCCTTCAATCGATATGTTCATGTGCCCAACAAAACTGACCGCCGTCTTACCCTCCCCTTCCATCCCGTACCTCCATCTTTCCTCACCCGCCTTCTCACAGGTACAGGACAACACACGTACACCAATCTCGAAAGCATCCCTCTTTCGCCCGAAGGGGCCCCATCGAAAAATGGTCGATCTGCAATCGTCCCTTTTTGCTGCAACAAACCCCAAGTGATGCTCCGGGATGGGTATCCGAGTGTTGTGTGTAGGGCGTTGTAAATTGATTTTCTTCTTTCGGCTTTGGTGTGCAATCTACCTCACCGATGGCTCCCCACCTCGGTACTGCAACGTGGCAGGGGTTCGTTCAACCAACCGGCCTGCTGATTGCTCCACGAGTTCAATTCTTCTGATGTGGTCAATTCCACTGCACTGCAACCCTACGTGTTATGGGTGATTTTTATTTTATTGCCTACAACGCCGTACCAGAGCAACCATTCGACTTGGCGATACGGTGAATCAACCACATGCCAATGTGTGTGTGTGTGTGCCGTGTATGTATCCTCGAGAAGACACATCTTTTACTTGCCCCATTTGGAATCCCTGCTTCAGCTTTATCAGCGGCTTTGCAGCAGCTATCGAAATGCCAAAACCAGTGAGATTCATTTCCACTTATCAATTGAATGTATGCACTTCATCCTCGCAGATAGCGAAAAGGGTGTTGTTTGGGTGAAAATTAATAAACCAACAAGCACTGCTTTCACGGCGGATTAAATAAAGAGCATCACCGCATTTCGTGTTGGCTTTACAGCAAACCATCACACGTTATGGTGCAATTATTTAGCGTGCGAATTAAAATACAATTCGAAGCACTCCCCGCCCCAATTTGAATTAATACTTGCGACCGTTAGCGTAAAATATGCATTGGGCCGTTTTGGAACAACTTCATGCGAAAATTAACCAACGAAATAACCTCCCGAGCAACCCCCGGTAAAACACTTGCCGTTTAATTTGTGCCTTTTTAGTGTTGCTAGCTTGGTTTTCCCCCCTCAAAAAAAACGACACCTCCTGAAGACACCGTGAAACTGCCATTTGCAATAATGAACGATCAAGTTAACCAAGAAGAAAACATCATATTATGCACTTTATGCTAATGCCAAACACTTTTTAATGTGCCCCCGGGGCAGCCGGGTTTTGCTGCCGGTGGACTAAAAAAGTGTCAAAAGTCATAGCGAATCACCATAGCTGCCTGGACCGATCGGGCTCAGGACGGGCCTCTCGTCAACGCCATCGGCTAGGCTAATTATAATTCGTCTGGCAAATTAAATTAATAAATCAACCCACTCGGGTGTCGGGGAGACCGGAGGAGCGGAACCTCACATTTACGCCACTCGGCGTGTAGTTGTGTCGGTTATTTATTGTTATTTCACAGTGCAAACACATTGAAATATCCCATACTGGTAAGCGATTTACATTTTTGTTCCCCTCGTTCCCGTTTGTTTTCCCGTTTCCAGCAGTAAATGGATGCTCATTTAAATCAGAGCACACACCCGGCTCCACTGCCCATAAGGACCGAAAAATCGAACCGCGCGGTATATTTTGCATTCCGAACGCATTCAAACGCGAGCCCCACCGTAAAGAGCACATTAACCTGAACCAACGCGAAACCATCATGGCTTCGCGTGTTCGAAAATACGACGAAAACGAGTTATTAATTTGGCCCCAAAACAAAATGGTGGCCCGATCGCCGATCGATACATCGGGCCGCTTGGAATTTGGAAGCGATCGGGAGATGGAGAAGGTAAAAAAGGCAAACGTTGGCGAAGACACACAGCCGCGGACACAAGATCCAAATCACGACAACAGGCATGACAGACATGATCGCGAAGTTCCCCACCGTACAGGACAAAAAAAAAACACCGCTTGAACGGAACCAGTCCGCATCCGTTTTGCTTTATGATGGGCCTGCTTTCGGTACACCGCATATTCCGGAGCATATTTCGTGCTGCCCCGATCAATCAATATTAAGTGGTGCCTTGTTGTCTTTTTTCCTTCTCACAAGTGCCTCGTGATCACGCATACAAACGCTCGATCGGTTCGGGGTTTTTTTTTGTGGGAGGAATTTCGAAAATTCGCGATCGTCCATTTTAAAATTCGACAAACTACGCACCAACAGTTCGCTACCGGGTTATGCGACTTTACTCAATAGTTTGTTCGTTTTTTTTGCGTCTTGTATTTTTAAGTCTTTCCGACCCGCATCTGTCCGGTGGCTTCCGTTTGAGCAGTTAGTTGCCCCGTTGCTGCTGCGATAGCCCACGGGATAACCCACACACCAATCGAAACGTTGCATCCTTCGTTTTATGGGTCGGTTTGTTTCGCTGCCCGAAACCTCCTCTCGGACGAACCCCGGTGGACGGTTCGCCTTATCGGTGCGAAACAAAACGAGTTCACCGACGCGAAACTTAACGCACCGGGCGAAAGGTATGGAGCGAACGGGACGAAAAACGAAATCACTGACTACAATTACCAGTTTCGCAAAGCCTGGACCGACGATCGACACACAGGGGGAGAGGAAGCTTTGGGAGGAGAAATTCTTCCACTCCACTCCAGGATTGCCGGGCGCTGTCCGATTTAGCCATATCCGATCCGGCACACCGAGCGAGCTTAATGCCCATTTTCATAGACACAACTCCGATTAGAGTGTGTGTGTGTGTGTTGCGGTTTGGTGGAGTTGGAGTTAGAGGAAAAAAGTGCTGACATTTGACGATGTTTTTCTTCCGGGAGGATTAAGACCGTTCCAATACAGTCGATTGGTGTTGTTCGATCCCGTCGTGTGCAGTGAAAAGCGGTTTTGGAAGCGATTTTTCCCACTTTCTCAGAGGGAAAACCCACCCCGAGCGAAGGTGACGGACAACCCGAGGGCTTCGATTGCCCCAAAAGTGTAATTTATACATGTCATCACATGCGAACAAGACGAACCTGTTTAGTTCCATCTGTTTAGTGCTGTGCTCAACGGAAACCGTGTGTACCGGCCGAGCGAAATCCTTCCCGACGGGTTGGGGGAAATTTATCGATGGTAAATATCCGTCCCGTCCCATCATCTGTCAGCGATCGTTTGGCGCATGCTGAACATCATCATCATCATCATCATCGCCGTGTGATCGTCAGCGAATGTCATTTAACAACAACCAGACCAAACGAACGATGGGGGTACTATAAACAGATTCATAATCCGGAACAAATATGCGAATCGTTGCCTGCAAAACGCGAGAACATTGGCCCAGAACAGCGCTGCAATAACCCACCGGGGCTAACCGAACTTCCCCCTCGTAACGGCGAGCAAACTCCAGCCACAAGCTTAACTGGATAACAATAACAATAAAAATCTTATCTTTAGCTGGACCATTTTACGGTGTGGATTACAATTTTATTGCTCCCGTTTTTTTTTTGCTTCGCTTTCTTCACTTTGACTGGTTTTACTGGTCTTTCTTTTTTTTGTTAAAGACCCTAATACAACGCCATTTCGGTGAGGCGGGGTTGGTGCAGTTCTGTCTAAACGTTTCTCACCCCTGCTTGGTGTACAAACTGTCATCTTAAAACCATACCAATTGAAGTTATGTAGATGATCTTGGTTCACCTTTCGTTAACTGTCGCTGTTTTCAGCTCACCATTACCGAACATCGCAAAACATTCTAAAATGTTTTGAGGGTTTCAGTCATACCTTCGTCGGTGTTTTGTTTGGATCTGGTGTATCTTAATTTTTAATCACTTCTGGAAGGTATTTTCCTAGACCCCGGGTGTCACTTAAAATAGGCAAAACGGACAACATTCTACGGCATTCCAGTGGTGCACACACACACAAACACCAAGCTAGGGAATGAGAGAAGGAGAGCGGTTCCGTGTTCTGCGTCCATTATCTCGCTTAATGACGGTCATTTCTGGGTTTTTCGGTCCAAAGACTAGGGTTTTGTCCTTTTTGGGCCGTAAGGATCCTTTCATTAAAGTTTATCTTTAATGACGATATCAAACAAGAACCAGATCCAGATCCAGAGCATGTTTCGGGTGGTGGAATATTCTTTTTAAACTTTTGTTTATAAGAATTTAAGTAACAATTTTTAAAACTTTATCTCAATTAAATTTTATTGTAAGCAGCAATGTTCCTTGTACTTCCTTATAAAGCACGCTGTTCTCAGCATTATACAATTCGACTTATAAATGACCTTGCTGAGTAAATGACGGCGCACTGCTTGGGCGTGAAATTAAACTCTTTTCAATAATGGCCGAGCCAACTTACGCGATACAATGTGTGAACTCTATTTCCTTGCGCCCTCATGCACCACCCTTAACAGAAGGCAAACCAGTTTGCCGTGTCATTTTCCCCAAAGCGCAGCTAAAATGCATCACGAACATCATTTGGCAGTGTACCAAAAATTTGTCTCACAGGCAAACACACTCATCCATCGCGCGGACTGTGTCAAAACTGTGCACCGCGAACTAGAGCAAACCCTTTTCCTTCACATTAGTTTCCCACCCCGCTCGGGACACGTTGAACGCTTTATGTGATGCCTTTTGATTTATGAGTTCGGTTGGTATGTGTGTTGGTGCGTTGTAAATAGACGGCGAACGAATCAACGGCGATATAATGTTGCTAATCCATCGATCGGATTGGACGAATATTATACGGCTTACAGCGCGAGCAGTCGGGGTGGGCACCCTTCCAAAGCACACACCATAGGGAGCAGAGCGAAAAGAAAGGAAAGAAATACACAATAGCACACTAGATCAAATCAACAACCAAAAAAACGACAAGGCATCCCTCTTCTTGGTCCACACCACACATCGCAAACAATTCTGTAACGGCGGCATCAAGCAAATCATAACGCGCTCGTAACTCCGCCCATCAACGTCGCCAGTTTTCCACCAACAACCCCCTTTTTCAACCCCCTTTATCAACCCCCTTGCTGCAGCGTTATTGTAAGTAGCAATTGCTAGCAAAGCTCACGAAGGGTGTACGGAATCATCCATAAACATGATCGGCGGGATCATCACGAGGTCACAAAACGGCAGGTCGGTGGCAATAGTGTGGGGCTTTTGTTTCCCCGATCGTTCGTTTAACGTGCCACGTACGTTGGGGCTGTTGGTAAACGGCAAAAAATAGGAAACCAACCGAGTAAGTGACGATCGATCGATCAATTTGCTGTTTGCTTGCCCCTGGTGTGGCTGAGGTTTGAATTTAGATCGATTTTGAAACGTAATTTAGTGAGCAATAAAAAAGAGTAGATAAGGTGGGAAACATTGTTTCGATTGTGTTAAATGCATATTGAAACAAGATTTAATGTCTTACCGTTGACAGTTAGTAACAGGAAGAGCCAAGGACATCTACTATAAAATGTGCATAAAGCGATATTGGACAACAAAATTATATTCTCTTTTTCAGTAAGGGTTGAAACAATTTAAATGCAATCCAGAAAAATTATCCTTCCGGGGCAATATTAATATTATTCATACTTTCATATGGTAACAAGCAGCGGGGCAGATGATACACACACGCAGTTCTTGGTAATTTTTTATGGTTATCCGTATACATAACACACAATGATAATAAAAAAAACCTACACAGTTTTTTAACAATCAAAAATTTACAGTCAGAGACTACAGGGAAAGTCATTTTGACATCCTGATTAGATTCTTTTTAATTTAAACCACATTATTTGTTGACGTTAAACAGTTCTACCATACTGTATCTATAAGTTTTATATGCTTTTTCTAAGGCAAAAGCTTTCTACACTATTGAAACATAGTCCATCTCTTCAAAATTGTTTATAAAGTACAAATTGATTTATACAAATCCGCCCCAAACGCTAGGGAGTTCTAGTGTTCAAAATGTATGCCAAATCATTTCGCAAATATTCATATATTTAATTTATATCAACAATTGGATGGCTCGTACAATGAGCTAAAAAATCTTCAAAAACTTCATACTATGTCATACACACTAAGACATTTTTATTAAATCGAGACAACTTCGAGACGAGTACAATAAAGGCACATTAGAACTATATTGACGACTTCTAAAGACAAAACATTAATGATCGAAATGTCGTAATGTCCTGGGTGGTAGATTAATATTTAGAGGAGTCCATAGTATTTTGGAGAATTTTTACCAGTAATACAAATTGAGCGCCCATTCACCTAAGTTTCCAGGACTGTAAACCTGGAAGTAATATGATAACTAGGTTTACTTAAAACCTGTGCTATGAAACTCCCATCAACAACTCTTCATGCAAGTTTTGTGCTCTTGGGATTGTACACGCCTCAAAGTATGCAATTCATAATTAAAATCGACGATCTTATCTCCTGCGGTAAAGTATCTTAAAGTTTTACTGAAAGAACTCTACCAAAAATTGTTATCACTTTTATTACTGACACTACATTTTTAACAGAATATTTTGGCATATCAATTCAGGGTTTTCACAGCTTTTGGGTTATTAAAATGTTGTACTGCGACATATTTATAAAAGGAAATAATAAATCAAAAATCAACCCTCCTGTCTTACCATTGCATACTACCAGTCGTTAAACTCTAAAGACACCCTCTAGCAGAAACATTTTAAGCCAACACTTTTGTGAAGATAAATTTCAAAAAACTAATGAAATAGCACCTCATATTCCAATCGCTACGTAATTTAAATGTCAATCGTAATTCATTTCATTACATACGATAGAATACATAATGTCCCCGAGGCACGACGCGATTTGCGATAGCCTGTATCTTATCTTGCGGTATGAAATCGACTTTGTATCCCTTTTGTATCCTCACAGTAACAACATTGATGTTGGGCGATACTCCGGTTCGTCCGTTACCAGCACTTTAACTCGCCAATTACGACGGCGAAGGCTCATACACCTTAGCAAAGCAAAATTGCATACATCAATTAAAGCCTTTATCTAAAGCCATCCATTTATCTAGGAGCGCTCGTATTAATTTATCTGGCCTCGTTTTTAATCGTTCCTCGGTTTGATGTTTAGCAGCGTTTGCGTACCGTGCGTTTGGTTCCGTGGCCCCGGGGTTGGTCATAAAATCAGTTTATTAATTACATTATTAGCAGGCAGTGGTTCCGTTTGCCGATTCGATTAATAAATCGTAACCGTGTGCGGTGACTTTTCAACCACCCGATTTCCCTGGTCGAATTTTCCTACCCTGCCAAAGCCGAAATGGATCGAACGGGAGCAAAAACAAGCATTAACCATTCGATGCCGTACAGTAGCAGTGAGAGATCGATTAAAAATAAAATAAATCGATTAGATAGAAACCATTCAGTTCCGTAGCAGTTCGGGCTGAGAGCTGCTGTGGTTGGCATATGCGTACACGCACGCACACCGATCTAATGCGTGTGTGCAAAGCGCGTACGATCGATTTTCCTATTTTCACTCCACGTTCCGTTCTTCGCGTTGCCATGGGAGCCACAGCGCCAACTGTGGGGCCATCGATTTGGAACGCGCAAAAAAAAGCTTTCCACCGCCATACACCACCGGTGAGACGACATTAAATAAAGGGGGTTTTGGGAAAATCCCAACCCCCCCAAACAGATGGGGGGGGCCTCCACCGGTTTGAAGCGTTCGAAGGGGGGTGGTGGAAAATTTATTTATTTTCCAACCTGCCAACATGCCCACTTTACAGAACGCTATCTCTCTCCGTGTGTGTGTGTAGATATTTGTTTATCGTTTTTTTCTCCACTAATTCTCAATCCAGAAATTGGATCTGTTTTCTGGTGGTGTGAAACCGTCTACCGAGTAGATGTTATGTTATGAATATAATTGATTGCCGCTGTCGGCTTCATCTCAACCTGCGTACCCCGCGTACCCCATTAAGATATTCGTGCGGGACGGTGGTGGCGTTTTCCGGAATTTTAACTCCAAACCTCCAAACTTTAATCGAGCAATTCCCCTATTTTCATCGCCTCATTTGCAAAACATCTTCACCAGATCATCACGTGAGGATCCAATGCAGTGTGACAGTTTGCCGTCGGCAACATCGGTCACTCACGGTTGGGGGAACTTTATGGTCGAATTGGTTGTCCATTTTCTTTGGAAAGATCGTGGAAGGAAGAAGCAATAGGAAATTCACCTTCATCTGCGCTGGATTCATCTTTCACGTTTGACGGATATCCAACTGGGTCGACCTGAATCATTGCTTGTTTGCTGCTGCTGCTGCTGCTGCTGCTGCTCCTGCTACTACTGCCGCTGGTTCTGCTTGCCGGTTCCGTTCACTAGCACGCACTACAACCATCCACCTGCCATCGAAACGTGGCACCATAGGTGTATATATATATATGTGTGTATGTGTGTGTATTTCTATATATTATTTGTAAATTTATCGGATGCACACGATGCACTCACTGAGCTGCAGCAAGGCTTGCACAAAATTGATAACAGCTTCACGGTGCTTTCGCTGTTCACTGCTAAAAAGGTTGCACTGTTCACGCAAAAACAAAACAGAAAAGAATCGTTCCAACAACGAAACGGGAGCAGAAGGTATTCCGGCACTGGTTATCGGTTGCACTGGACGCTGGGTGTTTCGCTCCCGGTGGCCGTACACTAAATTGTTGACATGCTGCTGCGAAGACACTTGACGTTCTGCGTGGACCGTGGTCGTTTGATCTTTTTCTTTTGCTGGGCAACCGATGTTAAAACACCGCACTATTACTATTTTTCTCCTTATTTTGTTTTGGGCCCAAAAACAAAACCCAAAACAGCCCACAAACCGTAGAGTGTGTTGGACGCAGCGAACGCGAACGAAGGGAATTAATTATTGTTCACCAATAGGTTGCACTAATAATTTTGTGTTTTGCATGGGGGGGCTTGTTTTCCACACTGTTGTAATCCTTTTCTTGCGCTTTCGTGCTTTAATGCCTAATGCTTTAGATGTGTTACAAAGCAAACAACCGTTTGTAAAACCGCCTGCTACGACAGCGATGCGATGCGCGCGCGAAACGTTGGAAAATGCACTCAGCGCACGGGAAAAAACACTTCTACACCGGACCGCAGCGGACCGTTCCACGACGACGGCGAGGACGAGAAAACAACGCAATGGAATCGAGCGAGAGTGGCCGCCTGCGTACTGTTTCGCGGATTTTTCATTACTAAACCACTCGCAGTGAGGTGAGCCGTGTTTGCCAAGCCCGCTGTACGGAAGATGAGTTGTGTGTATACACGAGACAGGCACAGGATGAGTGAGATGGGTTGCCATGGTTGCTCGCTCACACCGCCGGCACCGATGGTACGCACACACTGACAGCACGGTGGATGGGTTTTTGTGCATATGCTGCGTACACCGTACACCGCACGCACTCATCCCCACCACCAGGCACCATGGTTACCGTGCGTGCAGCATAATAATCGAGCAAGCGGACGTTTCGTCGATGGTTTTTCATCCCCTCCACAACTGCGCTGAACGCAGGAAACGACGAATGCAATCGATGAACACCCATACATGCACGGCAGAGCCGATGCGACAGGGGAAAATTAGATGCTGGGGGTTGTACATAAGCGGGAGTTTCATTTTTCCGACCGTTGCGATAAATGTATCAAAAATACGTCACAAATTTCTGTAAGTGGTGGTACTCGTGTAATAAATCGCTGTTCTGCAATGTTATGAAGAAGAACATTCATTTTTATTGTTAAATTTAGATCAAGAAAATAAGCAGTATCTTATCGTATTTTCGCCCTTATCGTGGCTTGTTTTTAATAAGCACAAGGCGAATAAAGATATTTCTTCTTACGGCAGCATAACTGAGGACGAAAAATTGTACTCCACTGATAAAGAAAAGCTTACAACCAAAATCGCCGAACCTACGCACACACCCAATAGTATATAGTAGCAATAATATGCGGTATGTATAAATGCGATTTCCCGAATATTTATCGCTAACAGAGCTGTCAAAGTGTTTGTTTTCGTCTTCACCGCTCATATTCCTATGGGCTGGTGTCTGGTCACACTGTCACACACATTTTCCATGCTAGAAAAAAAAAACACCCCCTCCTGCTCGCTTCTGCACTTTCGCACCCACAGGGGCTATCTTTCATAAAGCATAAGCATAAATTTGTGTGTTTACCGAGGCGCGTATTACTTGCCGCACTATTTACCAAACCCCGCCAGACCAACACCAACGCAGACAACGCGCGCGCGGGGGTAGCTGTACATAGGGCGAGCCAACATATATGTAAACCGGTCCGCAAGTGGTTGAACACCGAGTGGGTCGTGGTCGTTGCGTTGAAACACGTGCCGTCCCGTTCGCGCCTGCAAAAAAGCTGCGTTACAGCGCTGTTCTACCTCCCCCCTTTCGCAAACGTCATAAACCAATTTATTATTATGACAGAAAGGTGGAGTCATTTTGATAATATTATTAATAAGAAAAAGGTGGACCTTTGAGCGCGCGGACGCTTACGGTTGGTTCGCCGCGCACCGTCCCGGGAAATACCGACCTGCGTATGTGTGTGCGTGAACATGTTGTCTGTGTGTTGTTGGTTCCCGTTTTCCCTTCCACAGCAAGGGGAGATGAATTACAACTTCAACCCCGGGGGGGGTGGGTGGTTGTTTTTCCCGGAGTCGCGGTGGGGGGATGCACACAGTTGTGACTTTTAGATTTCGTCGTGTTTCATCTTTTTCTTACCATCGGGTTCGATAACTGTCTCACTTTCGGCTTATTTTTTTTCTGTTAATGTTCATCCACTAACTCCAGGCTGTGATATCATTATCTCGAATGTAACCATACGGCACAGAAAACACACACACACACATACAGCCATTTGCTGTGCTTCGTAAATCATACACCGAAAGGAAAAGCTTCTAAGTCCAAAGGGTGGCCATTTCCCCACCCCAAAACACCATCCATCCCTTAATTCCTGTGAAAGGGATGAAAAATGGCGCGGGAGCAGAACTTTAATCGAATCGAATCGAATTTTGAAGTTCTCCTCCTTTCTGCATGTGGGTGTGGGTTGAGTTTTCCTTTCCTCGGTGGCTCGAGGCCGGGTGGGGCCCGTCACTCAATTGTGATATTTTAATTTTATCTCCATGCAAGCAAGCAAGCAAGGAGGTTGTAGGTGCCGGGATTTACGTGTTGTTGTCCTCCTATTTATTTTAACACACCTTTTCAGTTCACGACAAAGTTGGTAACAATGAATTGCGAAATGATTTTCACACACCGTTCAATTGCTTTTTGTCTTTCGAAACAAGGGGAAATAGAGAGAGAGGTAGACCAAACTAAAAAAACAGAACCAAAGCCACAGGTCTAAAATGTTGCATTCTTTCAATTTTTGACGGTCCGGTCGGGCGGGTTAATTTTGTGTTCGAACGTCGTAATGGGTGGAAAGGAAATTATAGCGCAAAAGTGATTTAACGCGTTCCAATCCACACTTCCTTTTGCCTGTTTTTTTTTGTCCCCCATTACCCCCACAAATTCCCCTGTCCTTCCTTTCTTGGCCACCCCCTTATCCGGGACAAATCGGACGGATTAGGGATTATGTTTCATGGCGACATTTTTCCTCCTTTACCTACCCCCACTCCCCTCTTTAACTTTAACTCGCTCTTCTTCACCTCCGCTGCTCAAAAAGGGAGGTTTGGAGGACGGAAAACCCCCACCGGGGCGGACAGTAGTAATAAAACTGAAATTGCTTTAATCGCTTTTGATTGTGGGTATCATTTTTTCGTTGTTTGGCATAGAAAAATCGGAACAAAAATAACGCTCAACCAGCTGCACAGTTCGAGCTGGTGGAACACTTTATTAAACAATACGCACACATACACACATTAGTAGTGTGCTGCGGTGCGCTCATTACGAGACACTTTTCGGGCCTGTAACATTCCTTCCCTGTTGGTAGATGACGACGACACTTCACCCCGTTCACACAATGATAGTGATTTATTGAATTCTGTTATGGTTTTATGAACGGACGCTGCCCGTGAAACGCTGCATGAGGCGTGTGAGTGTGTTTTTAAAATTTATTTCTCCCCGAATCTTGGCGCGTTTTTGTCATTTCATCTCGTTTGGTTTGATGAATTATAAATTAGATTTAATATTGTTTTATGTCCCAACCCCGGATGTGTGCCGTTTGCGTGTGTAATAAAAATAAATTCCTACTCTGGCAAAAAAAGGGATGAAGCGCACGGTAGAGTACGGGACAAACAAAAAGGCAACTTGTTCCCGAGCGGCTGTGGCATAATTAGTTCACCGAAGAGCGTTCACAGTGAGTGAATGAATGATCTTCGATTTAATAGCACATAAATTACAGCTTCTACTGAAGGTGCTCCAGATGATAAAGAAAACAAGTAACATTTATGTAAAGTAGCTATTTTTTTGTTTTTTTGGGTTTATTATTGGGGTGCATTATTTTGATACACAATTCCTCTCATTTTAAATTTAATTCAATGAAAATATTTTCTCACATAAGATATATCTTCGATAAAAACTTTAAATCTTAAAGGTCTCAATATAAATGGTAAAATTACACAGTAATACACCGACCAATACACCTTAAGTTAAACCCCAAAAGAGTAAACTCCACCCCATGATGCTTTTCTACAATTCTACGTTCAATTTTGGGAAAATTCGAAATGGTCTTCTCAAAACAAAAGTTGGGTCCAAAAATGGGGTTATACCCACAGATGTTCAACATTAAGTAATAAATTTAAATGTTCAAATCTAAAAGCTCCATCATTTCAACTAATAGTTCGTTACTAATAGTAATAGTAATCGTAGCAGAACCTGCTCATAGTGATAACGATTTAATTTTTGGATGCTTACATTTTTGACTCGATTTTTCCCGAACTTTGAATCAATCAATTAATCAACGAAGACTTTTTTATATTTTTTCAACAATTCTTAAGTTTAGTTAGTGCTTCGTGGTATTTTTACATTTAATACAAACACGAATATTACTTTATATTATTTAGCTTGTATATTACCTCGATAATATTACCAGACAGTTATTTTTGATATAACTTTTATCAAGCAATTTGATTACGCAAACCAACCCCACCTATACATATATTTTGTCAATGTAAATTCTTCTTGATTTAACAGCAAAAATTTATTGCACAAATCGGCTCATGTGCACCGAAAAATCTTTTATTACGCCGGCAACAACCAACTGTGCACCTTTCCTTTTTGCTTCATAATTCACCGCCTGCTAATGTGTTCAAAATTCTTCAACTCTTTCTCCTCAGCCTCCCTGTTCATCCACCAAACCCCACTGTGAATTGCATTCCAAGCACTAAAAACCCCCCTCGCTCAAAGAACAGCGACAGAATAAAAAAAAACCGTGTCCTTCATAGTCAAAAACAAATGTCCCATAATTTGTGCCGCTCGTTACAGGGTTGAACTAGAATAATTGCTGCACAATTTGTGATTACACTTTTTGACATCATATTGGCCCCTGCCGCGTGTTGCCCACTGTTGCCAGTAGCGACCGGACAGCGGTGTTGGATGGTCCGAGTTGCTTTTGGGGAATTTTGTTTGGGGGTGGTTTTTTTTTTCTTTTGTTTTAAAGCGCGTGTACTGCTCATCGTTTTCATTTTAATTTTAATTTTGATCAAAACAAGCGAACAATGCGATGGCGCACAGTAAGATAAATAAAAAGGCCATAATGATCATCACCCCAAACCGTCCGCTCATCATAACCGCCACCCCGGGGTCGGAGAAGATGTTGTGGGGTGTGGTGTGGGTAAATTGTTTCACAATTGCACAGCATACGCTTGGTGCCGCTTTCCATTACGGTGTAATGAGTGGCCCAAAATTCCTTTCCACTCGCTGGTGGAACACAGACAAACAAGAGAGAAACAGAATTCGGGGATGGATGGTGCGATAAGCGGAACAGAACGGGGATTCAATCGTGGGGATCAACATATCACAATCTTTCTCGCCCATAATCATCCCATCAAACCACGAATCTCTCCCGTTTGGCACACATTGGCCATTTGTTCCCGTCACTGTCACCCGTTTAAACCCGCCCGGTGGGGTGGGAGGAAGCCTTGGGGAGGAAGATAAGGGATTAATCCGACCCGTCACCGAGGGGTTTGTCAGATGTGCGGAGTTCCTACCCGATGCCGTCCCGAACCGAACAAAACCCCCGGCTGATTGTCCGGCACCAGTGTCCGAGCGTTTGATGAACGATTGTAAATCAGCCATTTAATAAATCAGAATCACGTCATGGGTTCGTCTTTCGAATGTCTTTCTTACACACGCGGGTTGTATTATGGGTTTTTTTCTTTATATTGTTCTGATACGATCGGGTATTTTATTTGGAGGGGCCTGTTTTTCACCTTTTGGTGCGCAAGAACCAATCAACTTAGAGCTGCTTTTATTTCTCAAACTCGTAGAAAATTAAAATATTTTACGATCGCTCGTTATTAGAAGTCCTTATTTTCTGGTACTGTTCGGGTACCGATACACGGTTGTAAAGAACACTATGGGAATGTGTGATAAATGTCATTGTTTCTACAAAGCAACCAAATGGCAGCAAGAACAAAAAAAAAACAACATCCAAAGCCCAAAACAAACCATTATGAGATCATAGCGATTAGCGCTGGACAATGATCGCGGCGCTTGGAGTTTGTTTTCACACCACCCAGCAGGTGGTTTGAATGTTACGATCACTTGTTTCACTATTGAATTACGTTTTATAACAAAAGTTCTCATCAACTTTAATTGAATTTATCGATGATTGGTTTGGGTAATCTGATTTAAAAACAATTCCAATTTTAATATCCCAAACAGGGGAACGAGCATCCGCACCAAAGCAAAATAAAAAAGACCCGTGACGATCGTCTTGCTTTTGTTTGACTGTGTTTGTTATTATTTATTTTGAAATGCCTTAGAAACCACATCTGATCATTTTGTTTATTTGGGTTATGTCTACTAAGAAAGACGGACGGAGATTCGTCACTAATATGTCAAGCGTATTTGAGACCGTTTGTGTCACAAATAATCATACTTCATTTCGACGTTTTTTTTAAATGTTACTCATTCGCTCGTTCGGCAGACAAATGAATTGTCAAGATTTATCAAAACACTTTCGAATGATGTGTTCATGCGAGTCTCGACATTTAGGCGCCAAATTAGAAAGATTCTCACACACACCCGCGCGCCAAACAAATTGAATTAGTCAGTTATGAAGCAATTTGTCTTGTAGAATTTGTGTTATAAATTAAACTGTGTGGCAAACAGCGAATGATAGAAGACCGCCTCTAGTAATTTTACATTTAAAATAAGTTAAAGAAAATATAGATATTCTATAGAATTCTTTAGGAAAACATATTAATTATAACATAATCCCAATAAAAGAATAGACTTCCGTTTGTCTGCAAATCCGTATTCTTAATTAAAACTCCAATGAAGCAATCTCCCACCCACCAATACCACCAATTCCAACCGGGTGCATGTTCCAACAGAACCGAACAAAAACACCCCGTGTCTGGTTTTTTTTTTTGCTCCGTCGTCGTACTTCAATAAATCCTTGTTTCAATATAAAGTACACAGCCCTCCAAGCATGGAAAAGTTCTCCATCTTTAACAAAAAAAAAGAAGAAAAAAAGGACAAAAGGCAAAAAGGTTAATAAAAAATGGACCTTCATTCGCTTGTTGTTATTAGGCAACACAGCCAGCAAGTATTTGTGGGGAATCTTTCCTAAGAAATCAAACAAAAACTCTCCCCACACCAAAGTGATACAAAAGGAACACGAACAACAACAGTGCTTCAAGAAAAATAAATTCAATGTAATACTTATGTAAATACCGGATAAAATAAATGGAATAAATTAATGTTATCCCTGTTGCGATTTTTTTTTCCCCATTCTTCTCCCGCCACTTTCGGTAGAATTTTTCACCATTTCGGTGTGAAACAAAAGCGATATCGTTGGAAAGTGAGGGAAAAATTACTAATCCCCGCTCGGTCCGGCTCGGTCGCGCAGGAAAGTTTTTGCCCCCCCCTTAGGGGCAGGGATAAAAATCCCCATAATTTAAACAATTGTGTCCCTTCATCCTTCATTATTTCCTAGTCCTAGTCTTGGCTTTCCAACTTACTGCTTCTTTGCCGATGCACCGTACACACCCCCGTGACACAATATGAAATGTAATGCTCAATTTCCATACCGTTTCGTGCGGTACCACCCTGTGGGCCTAGTCGTATCCTCGTCTTGGACCCTTCACGCTGTGAACAGCAATGAACAAAGGCGGACAAAAACAGTCCTTCACAAAACTGGCCAGCTTGTATCAGCAACTTCCGGGTCGGATATTTTTTTTAGCCCTATCCGGATTTTCCCCCGAATGGGCCCCACGATTGGTGATGAACCATGGAGTTTTTCGTTTGGGTATTTTTCCCATTTAAAAAAAAAAACGTCAGAAAGAAAGAGAGGAACAAATAACGCTTTGCATGCAAACAAAAACGCCAACAGAATACAAGAGAAGCAAATAATCATTTCCCTGCAGATGAAGATACTCGAGATTCCTGTAGCAGCCAATCCCCCTGCTCAAATCATTTAATATTTATGCTAATTACTCCCACCAGCTCGCAGCACGCACCACGGTCGTGCAGAAAGATGGCAGGAATATGGAAGAAGCGAACAGAGTGTGTGTTGTTGTTCGCTCCTTTTCCATTTCCATCAAGCGCCCCTCATAAGAATCTCCTCCCCGAATAACGATCGAACTGCAAACTGTGGATGGATAAAGAGAGAGATAGGGGGGTTCCATGGGGTAAAGATCGCATGCTGCGAAATGATCGTACAACGCCACCCAACACCAACACACGCACCCGGGGCACAAGAAAAGGGGTCTGCACCCCCCCCACGGACACGGGTGGTGTCCGTGTGTGTTTGGCTTCATCTTTTTCGTGCCCATGTGCGCTAACGCCCCACGAGATCGCGATCGCGTTCGATCGGAGTGAATGCGCGATCGGATGTAGTAAATACCTATATATATATGTATATATATATGGTTGATTATTTCCCACGGCAGGGAAAAAACATCCCAAACTCCCAAGGAAGGAGGATCACATAGCGATGGAGGAGAATGTTCAGTTACTGTGCACGATCATGTGTACGATGGTGTTGTACGGGGTTTTGAGAACTCTTCAACGTACTCAAGTGTTTGTAGTCTTAGTACACTATAAAAGCGTTATTAGGTTTTGAATGTTATTTAACTGTATGTTTGATAAATGAAGGGTACACCACATCAAATGCATCATGGTGGAAACGCTCTAGAAAATTGCCCATTTGGGTACCTTGTTTTGAAATTTTCAGTAGAGGTAGTTTAGAGTATATTGGTGTATAAAGGTGGAGTTCCTTTAAAAACAGCGTCGCCGAAAGAGTTGCAAACACGTGGAGAATCTTCTCTTCGTCCGGTGGTTGGCGAAGCCTCAGTGTCTCATCTCAATGGATCCGGGGCTACTATTCTTTACCGCCAAGCATAAATTTGATGTGCAAAGGATTTAAGAGGCAGAATCTTTCAAAGTTTACAAAGAAAAATGCACGATTTAACAAGCAATCTGCTCATGTACTCAAAGAAAGTAGTTCGTTACTACCGGGACTGTAACCGAGGAGATCTACCTCTAGAGGTGTCTACAGATGCGTCTACTTCCTCTGTAGATCTTCGATCCTCTGATCTACTGATGTTATGATCGGATCTACTGATCTACTAGTTATGTGTTGTCATTTTTTACTATTTTTGGTAATTTTTTTACCTAGAGTGACACGAAGCCAAAATGCCCCGTTTCATACCCCTGGACTTGAACTGTCTAAATGCATCGGTACTATGACACATTGATTATTACGAAGCAGGAACTACGTAAATATCTCAAGAATGTTAAATATTGACCAGAGATGAAGAAAATGTTACATAAAATCATGATTTTATAATATTTCGCTTGCTACAAGCCAAAAGGAAATATTTTATTGCCTGAAAATTTGGAAACGTTCGGTCCATTGGTTAATTTTCTACAACGCTTCAACCATGATGCTATTTTATGTGGAACATCCTTTAAGTCGCAAGAAGTAACTCAATATTGTAATCTGTTAATAAAAAAAACCTTTTACCAAATTTGCTCTATTAGTCAATGTCTGGAGCGATATAGTGGTTGTTGTATAGATCAGGATTGGTGTCAAATTCTAAAAAGATCTGGTAATCAAAAGACCAAGAAAGCAACAAATGTCAGACAAAGACCTCCTGATGCGGTTGTCTGCCAGAATACATTATACACTAAAATAAAAGCTAAAGTTAAGTTTATATCAGTGAGGTCGATATTTCTTGGAATTATTTGAATTTCTTTTGAAACAGTTAATTGTATACATTTCCCAATTTACGCAACACTCGAGTTACGAGAACATTTTGACAGTTGGTGTAATATAGTATATTGAATTAAACGTTTTGATTATGAAATTTCAAATTTTACAAAAATACGTTACATTTTACTATCATAAAATCTTTCTCTTGGTAAAATTTAAATCAAATGAAAAAGATCGTGGTATCTCATTGAATTCTAATTGGCCCTCATGTACATAGAACTAAGCAATTCTTAACACCTTAGTTGATTAATATATCCAGTATATTGACATTAACTAGCGCTGGTCTCAGCGATAATTATCCTTTGAGAACCTCAGCATAAAACATGTTATATTTAATGAACTTAAAGAAAAAACTAAAAAACATAGGTTACACCCTGGCATTTCCATCAGTGGTATCGAACAGCTCAAATTCATCAACGAATAGAAAACGTTTTGAATGATCCTCCAAGATCCACGCTAAGTACAAGATGCGGTATGTAAGAAGTGAAGAAATGTGAGAAGCGTTTTACATGAAATTGTCTTCATCCTCCCTACCCTAAGTGCGGTATAAATCGATAGAGAATTAATCACGCCATTTCCGCCAATGGTTCATATGATTGAACCTGTCCGATTCGGTGTCGTTACGGGTCGGCAGGAGTACGGGAAAATGGTATCAAAATGGATGAGTTTCCTTCCGCGGCACAACCAGTATCCAACCTCCAACCCATTCCACGTACATTCTCACCGAACCCATTATTATGCGGATGATGAGTTAAAGCTCCGTAAACGGTTTCGTCCGTCCGTGTTTATGCACAAACGCACAAATCAGGGAAGGAGCGTGGAACATCCGATACTTTTCTTCGTGCCAATCGTCACGTCCTCATATCGGGCGGGCGCTTGGAGTCAAGCAAAAAGGGATACGCATATCCTTGCATCCCAGAAAACATCCCTTATTCGTTGCAAAGTTTTTGGGGGGGCAATGTTTTTCCGTAAACGGGAAACCCCGGAAAGATGTGATCAATCAATGTTTTACGCCAAATTCCACACCGCCTGCCGCACGTCGCTGGTACCTTGTGGTGCGAGATAAAGCGACTTCGTTTTGGGGAAGATGTTTTCCCTATCAAAAGATGATGCGCGTTCGTGGTTCGCTGCGTGGTATGTTTCCGCGGCAGGGAAGCGGTTTTTTGGCTGGGCCGGGAAAACTTTTGCCATGCTTCGCTGACGAGCATTAGTAAGAGCATCAAACATGTTTGCCTAAGTACCAGCAATGAATTCTAACGATGAGCGTCTATTGTGTGCCGTGGTGCGGAAGCAGCTGATGATGGAGGACGCAAAGAGTTGTGTGCGTGTGTGTGTTTGTGTTTTTGTTCGCTTTCGTGGAGAAGTTTAATCTGAAATTAAATCGGAAATAGCGGCCAAACGTAAGAATACTGCGGCTTCCGGTTAACACTGAATGAGGAAGAGAGAGGAATGTAGCGAGAGGAGGATACTTTTAACCCACGGAAGTCAACGCCAAAAGGCAATAATCGGTAGATCGCTTTTCCGTTGTCTTTGGGGCTTCAGTCCGGTGCGAACTTACACTTTTGGCCTGGAATGAGAAAATCGGTAAGAAAGGGTTAAGTTACTGAATAATCAAGGTTAAACAGTTTATTTCCCTTTTTAAGATTTTTTTTTTACCTTATGCCTGGGGACTTTTATATCGATGATAACTCGATTACTAAAGAGAACCGAAAAATTGTGGAGCAATTGTTGTAAACTTATCAGATTAAGCAGACTGAGTACGTTAATGAAAAAAACATATTTTGATTTTCTAAAACATGTTTGAGGTGAAAAATTTTCAAACCAATAACCTCAAACATTTAAATACTAGAAAGCAACATTGTTGTAGATAGTAAAATATCCGCATATTCTACTTTGAGAGCCACTGACCTTACAACTATTTTTTCAAATGACTTAAAAACAACTACGAAAGGACAGCTTCGTGCAAGCACGAAGTATTCAACCGTAAGATATACACATTAGAATGTGTCAAATAGAAGTTGTACCATTGCAGGGCTGGAATCGTATGTAAAAGATACCTGATCCCTTTTCAATTAATGAATAATCGAAATTTTGGATTCATTCCATTCGTAGAAGGGCTTATTAAGATTATGCTTATATCCTCCAACAGGTGTTTACAATTTAAAACAGATTAATCAGAAGGGCAATCAACAAAAACATTCCCCAGCTATCGACGAGCCCTGTATTGATGTAACAAAAACAACAACATTCGCTTGGTTGCCAAAAAGTTCACATCCAACACTCCGGAAACTTCCTTCTTATCGAATAAACAACATTTCTGTGCATCATTAACATCCAATCTACCTGCCTTAGGGGGGAGGGCACGCATAATTAGCAAGTGTCGCCAGTGTGTAAAAGAAAAGTGTATTTGTACCGTGTGGCATATTCTTTACATCCGGAGTTGTTTTCTCCGGACCCCTTTTTTTTGGTCAGCGTATATCCTACCTAACAATCAAAACAAATGAGAATGACATCGTCGACAAAAATAATGTTGATAGCGTGCGGTTCGTTCAGTCCGCCAACACCAATGCACTTTCGGATGTTTGGTAAGTTTTGGGAAGATTTAGCCCAGCCGTACTGTAAGGGATAACAGCGCAATTAATCTACTGTTTCGTTGGTTATTTGTACAGAAATTGCACGCGATCACATCCAGCAGATGGGACAGGGACAGGTTGTCGGTGGGATAGTATCGCCGGTGCATGACTCATACGCAAAGAAAGGACTCGTGTCTGCTACACACCGTTGTGCAATGATTAAGATTGGACTGAAGTCGTCGGACTGGATCCATCTGTCCGATTGGGAAACGCAACAGGAAGAGTGGACACGAACTCGTCAAGTGTTGCAGTACCATCAGGTGGAGTTGCTGCAATGACTCACATGTCAACAGTCAACTGATCTATTTATTTACTACGTTACAGAACTACATAAATTCGTACTTAAAAGATACTAATGGGACCATCAACAACCAGCACATTCCCGCGTGGATACCGGAAGGCATCAAGCGAACGGGCGGCCAGGTGCAATTGAAGCTACTGTGTGGTGCCGATTTGCTCGAATCGTTCGCAACTCCGGGATTGTGGAAAGATGAGGATTTGGAGGCGATTCTTGGATATCATGGCGTTGTGGTAATTTCCCGAGCTGGATCCAACCCAGAGCAGTTTATCTTTAATTCCGATTTGCTAAGTCGGTATCGAGTAAGTAAAAAGAATAGCGTTTGATTGAAGGAATTTTCTGAAAGTCGTCCTATTTTGCCAGCGCAACATAACGATCGTTACGAACTGGGTAACGAACGACGTGAGCTCAACGCTGATACGAAGGTTATTGAGCCGGGGTCTATCGGTGAAGTACCTGCTGGACGATCATGTAACCGAGTACATACGCAAGTTTGGGCTGTTCGGAACAAACAACGATACGTAAGTATGAACAAAGGTGGAAACTGGATTTAACAATTCCTAACATTCGCGTGATTGACTCGAATCGAATTGAATTGGCATACGAGATACGCTCAAAACAATAACCATTCCCGCGTGTTCCATACAGTGAAAGGGGCAGTTCGTGCTTGCGTGCGTGCACCGCGCAAAACTAACTGCCATTTGATTGCTTCACCTTCCTTTGTCGCTAACGAAATTCGCTTTCCCACATGTCTGTGCTGGAAAATTTCGGCCTGGAACGCGGCTAAGCAGTAAGTACATTTTAACACCGGGCAGTGCAACGGAGGCGATGAGCATTTCGCCCATCTCACCCGTCAACGATCCGGATCTGTACATCGAGCATCAAAACCAGCGCAACAAGCTCGGTTCGTCCTGTGAGGCAATGGATGAGACGGATTTTCCCATACCGCCTATACCGGTCGGTGCACCGACCACACTGAACAAGGTGTTTTGTTGCGCCAACGATTCTAAACCCACTACCGGCCGCGGTGCAACGTTTCTTGGCCGACCGGGCAGTGCCGTCCAGATCATAACAACGGCAGCCCCATCACCGACACCACCACTGGTAACGTCACCCGATGGGACAACGAAACCCGCCCAGCACCAGCACATCACGCTGGATGAGAGCGATTGCAGTGCGGGCAAGAAGGTGGGTGAAAGTGCGGCGGGTAAGGGAAGTCCCCGACGGGTGTCCGTGGACCACCCGCAACAAACCACCCAACCAAGCACAATCGCTAAAAACAGCACCAACAACGACAATACCAGCACATCATCGACCAAACGCACGACCACTAACAGCACCTCCGATACCATAGCAACCGAGCGCAGTAGTACGAAGCGTGGTGCGATGGCTCTGACCAAAGCAACCACCACCACTACTAGCAAGCTAGGAGCTACTTTGGGCACAAGCACGGTCGGTCCGTCGGCGAATGCTTCGACCGGTCGGATCAGCCCATCGCGTAGTTACGACGATATGATCAAATTTGTTTTCACAGAGCACGGCATTAAGGTCATAAGCGATCGCGAGTACGTAGTGTAGATGAGCGTTTTGAGATTGACGCGAGCGCTTAGATTTACGCTAGACCAGTATGCTCGGTTGAGACGCACGCATTCTCATTCGCGTAAGTACGTTGGCTGCAGATGGACGTGCAAAACATAGTTAGTAGCCAATTCTATGTATGTAGCTCGCTCTGTTGACAAATTGGTTCTCTATTAGTGGCTATTAGTAGCAAAAAAGGCGCAATTCTATTAGACATTAGTGTGTATATGCTGAACAAGTTGATTCTGTTCGCTTACATTCTTTGGTTTCGCACCTAAACCTATTTAATGCATGTTTAGAGACGTTTAACCGTATTTAGCATACTACTTTGATATTATCACTGGTAATTAAAACACTTCTTTTCAATTTCTTTCGTTTTAGGTCCTAAAAAAGATGAAAATAGCTGCTTGTCCAGTGTAAAGACGGTCAATTGCGCAACGATGGTACCCATTTTTCCGTACGAAATCTCGCACCTTTTATCGTGTGTATGTGGTTGTTTCGTGCCTAGTTCCTTACTTTTTTAAAGAAAATATTCTAATAGCTTGTTAATATTTATTTACTGTTTACATCACACGTTGCGTAACTTAGAAAACAAAGAAACAGAAGGACAAGAGAAGCAGAGCGCTCAGAAAACGTATAAACTTTTGATCCCTTCATCCAGGATCGTGTGAAAATGTACTCAACCATGTATTTAAGCAAAATTTGGTTTCACACTTTTAAACGTACGCATAAATGCTTTGTGGCGCGTAGCGCGTCCACGACATGAACATAGGCAAGCGGTTTTATAGTTCAAATTGCGTAGCAAACGGGTGAAAGGGCATCAGCCGCATGTTTGCTGCCCGTTAGGTTGATTTCTTCTTTGCCGGTGCTCCGGAATCGAACAACGGTAGACAAATAGGTGAATGTGATTAGATGGAAGACTTAATAAAACTAAGTAGTTACAGATAATCAGGCTGCAAACAGTTTTTTTTTTTGAAATTCGAAATTATTTTAACCATCCTTTTGTCCACATGACGTCGCATGGTGCGAGCAGTTTTTTCACAGTGCTCACCGTTTTCGAGCAGTTTCCTTGGCGACGTAAACAAAACATCGTTCATCGTCACCGTCACCGTATCTTCGCACCAAATCGTGTGTACATAAATAATAAATTAAACCCCCCCGCCACGAGGTTTTTTGAAAGCCAACCGCATCACTGGTGATAGTAATTAATGAGCCGTGTGTGTGTTGGCCATAGGGGGTGAAGACACAGGAAAAACATACAATCAAACATGCAGGAAAAAGGTTCCCCATCCACCACGGCCGCAGGTACTCCGGCGAAGGTAAAAACGGACAGCTGGCTGGAGGAAACATCCATCGGTCGTTCATTGTCAACGCTAACGAGCGGCACCAGCTCCGGCCACGGCAAGTAAGTTGTACAGTTAATGTAGATTATTGATCAAACGCTGCAGCGAACCGTGACCGATTAGTATTTAATGCGCAACGTTCGCGTTGCTTGTTTTCTCTCTCACTCGATGCTGCTGTGTTGCCTGTTGATAGAAATGCGCGCAAGTTCTCCAACATTTTAGAGATGTGAGTAGTCGATTGTTGGAAGTGAATTGTGGTTTTTGGGTGGAATTGCAAACGTGCTTTCTTTCTAGGGAACGGTTCAGCAATAGTAATATAGTTTCGATGGACGATACCAGCACTACGGTTGATTATAACCCCGTCGATGACATTCCCGTCCTGCCGGATGCGGACGATATTCACGAAAGTTTGCTATACAATGAAAGTCCCAACCTACCAACGTAAGTATCGTCGACGAAGGACATCCTCGCTGTGTGATAATCCGCGCCAAATTGCCATTTGGTCCTCTCCCTGTAGTGTAACAACGTACAAGAACCTTAGCTCGGATATATTCACCAGTGGAAAAGCTTCGGCGCTCGGCAATCTGGACGAAATCGACATCTCCATTCTGACCGAGTGTCTCGAAAGCGAAGAGGACATCGAAGAGCCGGACGAACCGTGGACGTGGGATCAACTGTTTACGCAGCTTTCGGTTAAAATAAGCACCGAAACGAAGACACCGATCGTAGAGTACAGTAACTAATACAGCATTGTTTACTGTTTAGGTGTGATTAAATCAATTATTTACATTAGTTGCACTGTCCAGTACGAGCTGTGTTTCCTCCTCGAGTTGCCGCAGATTTGCCGGCAGCAGCATATCATCTGAAGCGAGCGGTAAAATATCACAAATCTTGGATGACTCCACATTCAGCACGTACTCGCAGGGACGCGGCTCGAGCAGGTACAGTGCGATCGCATCCGTACCACCGGCCTGCTCCGTACACTTCAGCTTAACCTCCACATGCCGGGGTTGGTTCGTTTTGTCACAAAAGTCACCGCCGGCGTAGAAGTGACTGATTTGGTTCTCGAGCTTGCGCTTGTACCGTGCGGTAGGATTCTTTTCCAACCATTCCCGGTGCTTTTCGACATTGAAGTAACCCAGATAGATGGAGGTGTCTTTGTGGTACTGGCGTATGTGTTTACCGAAGCACAGCTCAAACTTCCACCAACCGGATCCCTGGAGAAAGCAATGGTAAAAGTTCATTAGAGCCTGCTCATTCACCACCATGTCACTGTTAGCCACTCACTCCCGGTAAACAGTATGCTCCATCGAGGAATTCCAATAGCGAGGTCAGTTCCTTGGACTTCTTCGGTCGTCTGGTCATCGATGAAACTGGTGTTTCACCTTCACTGTCTCCCGTCTCGTCATCCATTGCTTTCCAGTCGAAATTGAACGTCGTATCTTTACGCATTGGATCACCACGCATCGAACCATCCTGGTTTGGGTACAATACAGCGTTACAAAATTGGGCATATGAAACAAAGCAGGACCCAGTAAAGTAAGTCCCGAACTGCTCACTGCATAAAGCATGCATTAAACCAATTCGTGCGAACCGCACAGCTTGTCTCTACTGGTGGCGTTGCAAAACACAATCAAAAACAGAACCAACCTCGCTCATTTCAGGCATTTCATATCCTAATACATCGCTTATAGTGACCTAAAGGGGGAAAAAATAGGACGAAAGAGGGGAAAAAACGAAAGAAATACGTACAAAAGATAAACGCAAGCGATAAAGAAGGTGCGCAAATAGCGGGAATGAATGGAGGGATGAAAACGAATCGAAAGCAAGCGATTATGTGCACAAAACAAAAACAAACACGTGTGATATGACGAGCCGTCCATCCCGAAACCCTGCGACATACCGAAAGTTGCTGATACTTTTGGCGCAACTTGTCCACTTCCTGCTGCAGTATGGCTTTCGGTTTACGCGGTGATTCACCGAACGGGCTGCAGCTGATTTTGTTCTCCTCCGTGTCCTGCGGTTTGTACTTTGGGTGTGTGCAAAGGGCTGCCGTCAGTATGATCACCTCGTAGTTACAGGTGGACGTTTCCTTTAGCGAGTAAACCTCATTCTTGCCGAACCGGTAACATACGTACAGAACCTTCGTAACACGTGGCTCACCGTTTAGGTCGCAAATCGTACCGGAATCCATCTCCAGCTCAAGATACGGTAGATTAAAGCCCTCGATCTTCTTATACTTCATCTGCTCTTTATCGGCCTCTGCTTGCGCATACTTGGCCTTCAACGCATCCGTCTTTTGCTGGTCCCATCGACCGAGGAAATATTCCTGCAGCTTGCTCGTCTTCTCGTGACGCTCTTCGTGGTACTGCTTGATGTAGCTCCCATGACACACTTCGTACGACCAGTAGCTTTCGATGCGATACGAACATGTCGTCGAAACGAACAGTGGCTCGAGCAGCTCCAACGGGCTGGGCCCATTGTACTCCACATCGCCGCCAGTTTCTTTCGACGTGATCGGCGGGATTACGCACAAATACTTCTCTTTGTTTGCGGACGTTACGTAAAATTGTTCCGAACCTGGAGTTACAACCTGCGGAAAGAAACATCACCAGTTACCAGTGGCCAGTGTTTGCAGTTGTGTTTACATACGACTAGGTCCTGGCTATTATGCCACACAAGGTTGAACAGGACCGAATCATCGAAACCCTTCAAGTCGTGTCCCTCAACGGTCCAGGATGTGGCGATGAGTGTGTAAATGAAGAAACCCAACATCCTTTACACACGGGAGGGCCCTATCGTTTTCGGGCTGAACACTATCAATCGTTATCTTATTTATTCCACAAGACGATTGTGCAGCGCGAAACAGCTGCGGTCGTGGTAGAAAATGATTGGTGGCCGTTTGTTGTCATTAGGCAGGTTTTTTTTCGTTGCTGTCACCCAGCTGTCAAAGCAAAAATGTCCCCAGCTGGAAAATTCGAATGAAATTCCCTGCACACACCCAGTGAAGCAGCTTTATTTCACACATTCGAGCAGTTTTCTTCGTTAGGTTATATCCGTTCAAGCAAATTTTCGTTTTTTTATTTGTTTTATTTCGTTATTTTATTTGGTAACTCTTAAATACAGTAAATTAAGGTTGATTTATGGGTAAATGAACGAATTAAGGCAGGTTGGATGATACAACATGATTAAAACTTGTAGAATGTGTAAATTACCACTTTTTACTGTAATTTGTCCGATAGATTAGGGGGATTTAAGGGTAATTTAACTGTGGAGCAAATGATACAGCTTGACGAAGAAAACTGCTCGACTGGGTAAATTCAGAGCTCGCTGTCTGACTGGGTGGGCGGTCGCTATTTGGTTGACTGGGTATATTACGTTTTGACAGTTGAATAGACAATCACAACAAAGCGGTTTCTCTCGGAAAACAATGCAGAGACACAGTGCGTGGCTGAGTAGAATTTAATTAAATCTAATTATAGAACTACGTTCTAAAATGCGTTCGTCAGTATGACCACTAGCTCGATCTAATTGTCGCGTTTCGGAAAGACGGGTACAGCAACGAACAACAACCGGTGCGCGTACAATGGTCAGCGATGGTAAACCACATGCGTTCAGTCTTGTTACGCTACGTCGGAATATGTGTGATAGCGACGTGTTTCATTCTACTGCTAATCAGCGGTTTGCCAAGTGCATTGGGTAAGCCAAGACATTGTTAAGTCGCTCCGGAGTTGTATGCTAACGATTGGGGTTTTTCCCCTATTCACAGATACTTGCAAGTGCGAAGAACAACTGGATCGTGATCTGCAGCACGAGCGGTTCCACAAGAGCTTCCGGTTCGAGAATACGGATCAAAAAAGGCTTGCCATAGTAGTGCCCTTTCGAGACCGGTTCGATGAGCTGCTACAGTTCGCCCCGCACATAGCACTGTTCCTGAGCAAACAGGGCGTTCCGTTTCACATATTCGTCGTGAACCAGAACGATCGATTCCGATTCAATCGCGCATCGTTGATAAATGTTGGCTTCCTGCAGGTTCGGGACAAATACGACTACTTTGCGATGCACGATGTCGATCTGCTTCCGCTGAATGACAATCTGCGATACGAGTTTCCTGCCGACGGACCGCTACACATTTCCGGGCCCGAGTTCCACCCGAAGTACCATTATGCGGCATTTATCGGTGGCATACTGTTGCTTCGCATGGAACATTTCGAGCAGCTGAACGGAATGTCGAACCGTTACTGGGGCTGGGGTCTGGAGGATGACGAGTTTTATGTGCGCATCCGGGAGGCCGGTCTTGAGGTGACCCGGCCGAAAAACATTACGACCGGCACGAACAACACATTCCTGCATGTGCACGACCGTGTGCACAGGCGGCGAGATACGACGAAATGTTTTAATCAGCGCGAAGTAACGAGGAAGCGTGACCGGGAAACGGGTCTGGGTACGGTGCAGTATTCGATCCACAGCCGCCGAGAGATGACAATCGATGGCGTTCCGGTGACGGTGCTGAATGTTGATCTGTTCTGCGACAAGCAGAAAACCCCCTGGTGCGAGTGTGAACCCAAAACGGACAATGCGAACGTAAAGGTTCCGAAGAAAAAATCCTCCTAAAGTACTCGTCTTGCAAGTGATGCTGTGTTGCCATATTGTCAATTCTGTGCAGAACGTTTTTCAAATAAAATTCATAGCTCCGCACATAACATAATACCCCGACAAGCATCCGTCTCGGTGCTGGATGATTTGTGTGTAAGAAATATGCTAAGCGTAATGTATTGGAATGTTTTTTTTTTTGTTTGTTTTAGTGTCGCATTGATGAAGTTCGCCGTAATGATTACAACGTACCGCACATGTCAAATGATTTGAAGTGCGTGTCCAGTGTTAACGTGTGCGTGTATGAAGTGTAGTCGATTGGTCATCAGGGCCGACGTGATTGTTTACATTACGAACTGTGAGAATCAACATTCAACATGAGGCTAGTGAAGCGTTACCACGCACAGGTGGTGCTATTCGGGATGTTGGCGGTGAATTTCGCTGTTCAACCCAGCACAGCATGGTTCGATATCAGTAAAGTGTTAGATACTGCGTCGGATGCGATAGGCAGCGCGAAGAATGTGATGAAAACATCATACAAGTATGTAAAAACCAATGGATACTGTGCGTTTGCGGAATGCTGCAATGAAGTACACATTCATTCCGACGTTACAGGTACGTTCATGCTGTGTTTTAGCCCAGATCTTTACCAATAATATTCTTTTTTGTCAACTTTACTTTTACGCCGCCTGCGAAGAACTACGAAATGCTTTGCAGAAATCCTTATTTGGACAGCACATTGCTGGTCAAGTCGTTCTGAATGCCATCGGGGGACACTTTGAAAACATTAACAAGTCCGTCAAGCCTTTAGTGATGAGGTAAGTGTATGGTGAATACTTTCGATCTGATAATTATCTATATCTGGTGTTTCGTTATTTCCAGTTTGCATGGCTTACCGGGTAAGTATTTGCTGGAGACATAGGAGGTTTTAACAGGCCATGACAACGTTTCGATCTTCATATTAAATAGGAACGGGGAAAAACTTTGTTGCCGAACATGTCATCCGGGCACTGTACAAAAAGGGTGCAGACAGTAATTTCGTCCATAAATATCTTGGTAGGATACACTTTCCGCTGCAAAGCGAAGTAGAAAGTTACAAGGTTCGTTAGCAACAACGGTCGCAACCACAATCTCAGAATCGTTCCACCTGGCGCATCCTTTTTTTTTTGCACCATTCTAGCAAACATTACTGACGGACATAAAGGTGGCCATAGCCAAATGTCCACAATCGTTGTTTATTTTCGACGAGGTCGAAAAAATGCCGTCCGGACTGTTCGACGCGATTGTTGGGCTGTTGGATCATCATGCGTACACGAAGCAGTTGGACTTCCGACAGTCTATATTCATCTTTCTCTCGAACGTGGCCGGACCGGAGATAGCAAACCGGCTAAAATACCTGGTAGATGGCGGCCGTTGGCGTGAGGAAACGCAGCTACACGATTTCGAATCGACGCTGGAGATAGCCTCGTACAATTTGGTGGGCGGATTGTACAAAAGTGAACTCATCGAATCGCATGTGATCGATCATTTCGTGCCGTTTTTACCGTTGGAACTGAGACATGTGGAAAACTGCATCAGAGTCGAGTATAGCAAGTATACCAACGAGAAAATGAGCGATGAAATGCTAAGGTAAGCGCATTATTGCGAATGATAACGATGTAGCATCGATAATGGGAGGAAAATTGTCTTTTTTTCTTTACAGTGCTATTGTCAAAGAGGCGATCACGTTCGATGAAACCGGTCTGTATTCCAACAACGGATGTAAGCGCGTGAGCAAAAAGGTGGAAGCATTATATTACGGTCAAGAGCGCAAAAAACTGAAGAAAGAACTGTAAGGACGTTTCATCGGACGTGATTAATTTTGTTTTGTGTTTTTTTGTTGTGAAAATTAGCTTCTTATCTTGATGATGTTCCCTAAATTATTCGTTTTGACATGAACCGGATATCGAGTTGTTTCGTAAAGTCAATAAAACACGCATTTTCACTATTTTATTGCATCGGCATGCGTTCTAATTTAAGGTATTTTGTGCGAAAAAAGAGGAAAAGTAGATAAACATTTTCCATCAACGGTCGAATTGAATCGACTACGTTAAACGTCAAACGGAATGTCAAAATAGTGGTTTGTTTGTTTACATCTCTATGCGCACGTTCTTTGCTGGGTGCATTTGCCGGTCGACAGTGCAGATGTGAGAATGCCGCCGAAATCCGCAAGCAAGAAAGAAAGGCCGCAATGGTGGAACTGCGAAAAGTGCCAAACATATTTACAAACCAACGAGTTGGCCAAACATCAAACGGAAAACTGCGCAAATGTGAACCGGTTGGGTGGATATGTTGATGCGACCGGAACGTACCACTGTCGGAGGATTGAGATAAGCGATTTTGGCGCGTACGAAGAAGTAAAACTATGCTCGGAAAACGAAAGATACGGCCTAGTACTAGTACCCGATAGTGTGGTAAGAAAGATGGGTTTAATGATGGGAGACTATGTAACGATAACGTTAGCTAAAAGTGTGAACAGGACCCCGGTGGGAACTATCGTTCGAACGTTATGGCCGTGTGAGGATCGACATGGAGCGAAGGTGTGTCTTGAAGGATTGGGTAAGTTTAGAGGACAAGTTGGTTTTGTTACTTTCAACACTAATAGCCTCTCATTTATACTTTCCAGATGAATTCGAAGGTGTATTGGCAAGCGAACTAGTGGCTAGTGTAGCCCCTGTCAGCACCCGGCTTGAGGATGCAGAAGAAATATTTCTACGACTGGAAGATCCTTCGCAAGCTAAACTTCTAGAGAAGAATGGGAAGTTTCTGCTTACCACCCTGAAACACAAACTGCTAGGATGTGTTATTTTGAGCAATAATCCCCTGACGCTAACCGTTTGCAACAAACGATTTCGATTCCGTATCGATCACGCTGTTACGCATGGAACCGATTTAGTTGATCAGCTCAACAAAATGAGTTTGAGTGATCGTATGTTTATCATTATACACACCACAAAATTCACGCTACTGGATGACTCTAAAGCAGCACAGCATGGCCATCAGCAACGAATGTACAACCTGCTCAACATTGGCGGTCTAGACACGACCATAACCGAACTGAAAGATCTTCTGAACGTAGCGTATGGAATCGGCAGTACACAACCGTGCAGCAGTGCTGGAAGTAATGGCCCCGTTAGTCGCGGAATATTGCTTTCCGGTGTTTCGGGTGTGGGAAAAACGATGCTAGTGAATGCACTGGCCACACACTACCAATGTCACGTGGTAAGGCTAAACTGCTCGGAAGTATTTAGCAAATTTTACGGAGAATCGGAAGCAAACGTGTCACGCCAGTTTGCGGAAGTGTTTGAAGTTCACCCGAAACCGGCATTGGTTATTGTGGAAGAACTGCACAATCTCTGCCCCAAGAGCACGAGCACCGATATTGTGAAGCGTATTTCACAGCACTTTCTCAGTCTGCTCGACAGTTTGCACGGTGATGTGCGTGGCAACCGTACAGTCGTGATAGGGACAACGGATGATGTGGACAATGTCAATCCACTGTTGCGTCGTGGTGGACGGATGGATTATGAGTTCGAGCTACCAGTACCGGATGCGATCGCACGGGAAGCTATTCTTCAGCGAATACTTAACCGGTACGAACAGACATTACCCGACGAGGATGTACGTGCAGTGGCACGTATTACGCACGGTTACGTTGGAGCCGATCTGGAAAATTTAGTTGCGAAATCGGCATCCTCCTCCAAGCCGATCGATGGTGGTTCGCTGATGGCCGCCCTGCAGCACGTTAAGGCAAGTGCCATGCGTGAAATCATGATCGAATGTCCAAATGTTCGATGGGCCGACATTGGTGGACAGGACGAGCTGATGCTGACACTGCGCCAAATCATCGACTGGCCCATACACCATCCGGAAGTGTTCGAACGGCTCGGCATAAAGCCACCGCGCGGTTTGCTCATGTTCGGTCCGCCCGGATGCTCCAAAACGATGATCGCGAAAGCGATCGCCACCGAGAGCCGGTTAAACTTCCTCTCGATCAAGGGTTCGGAACTGTTTTCCATGTGGGTCGGAGAATCGGAACGTGCAGTACGGGATTTATTCCGGCGCGCGAGACAAGTGGCACCGTCGATCATATTTTTTGACGAAATCGATGCGATCGGAGGTGAACGGTCGGCGGAATCGGGCAGTTCGGTGAAGGAACGCGTGCTGGCCCAGCTGCTTACCGAAATGGACGGCGTGAGTGTGCTGAAAGATGTACGGATCGTGGCCGCCACCAATCGACCGGATCTAATCGATCGTGCACTTATGCGCCCGGGTCGTTTGGATCGGATCGTGTACGTTCGGCTACCGGACGATGCTGCCAGGGAGGAAATATTCCGCATCAAGCTTAAAAGCATACCAACCGCAGCGAACGTGGACATTGCGCAGTTGGTACGACGAACGGCCGGTTGTTCCGGTTCGGAAATCGAAGCCATATGTCAGGAGGCGGCACTGAAGGGGTTGGAAAGTTCGTTCGATGTGCAACAAATCGAGTGGATACACTTTGAGCACGCGCTCGAATTGGTGCGGCCACGCACAAGCCCGGACCTGTTGCGCCTGTACGATGAATATTTGAAGCAACATCAATAATAAATGGACTACGAAAACGATTGCAATTAATCATTCGGTGCAATCTGTGTATACGTATACGTTACGAGGCAGACGAATTGAGATATATTACTGTGTGTGCTGTGCAGCGGTCAAGTTGTGGCTAGATTGAAAGGAAGCACTCAGGAAGAAAGAACGTTTTAGCACCTTCCCTCGGGCAAGCGTATCAGTAAAACAAATAGAAGCTTAAAAGGATCGAATGGAAATGTTCCCCCCAACCCTCCTGCCTAATAGAGGTAACAAGTTTTTCTTCGTTTTTAAACAAACAAAACAAAAAAAAACGCCCTTCTTTGCTTTCCCGTCATTCTCGCGCCCTTCCCGCACACAGCTTGATTTCAATTATCGAAAAACCACTAAACCGGTGGCTCATTTCCAGCGTGACCACATTCTGTAGCGACGCGTCCGAGTGCTTCCCCTTCGCCAAAAAAACTGTTGGCCCAATTTTCCCGCAGCCAAAACGTAACGCTTGCGAGTGTGATTAGTGTGGCCAATGTATAACAACTGCGCCAACGTTCCATAAACCTGTCAAATAATTCAAACTTTTAATTACATCCAAATAACTCACCCGCCTCGCCCGGCACGCACAATAAGAGCGGGCGGAAAGCGCACGAGCGCAGTGGGCGGAGGGGTTTTTTTCATTTGAAAACTGTTGCTCGATGCACTCCGTAATTTGAAGTGCATCTTGTGGAGCTGCGGTGGGAAAGAGCGTTCTCGGGTAACGAGTTGAAGAACCCAAATCAGTGGGAGCACATTATTAGCTCATTGTAAAGAGTTTTCTTCACATTTTCGACTGCTGCTTCACACACACGCCTTCTTGGCAGGCGGCCACCGTCCGGGAAGCGCGTCACGGAAGTGAGGCTTACTCTAATAAACGGCGTTGCGCCGACACGATGATTCGTTGCGCTCGGCACATGCATCGTTGCATAATGCTGGACGTAAATGGAAACGGTATGGTCAAGGGGTTCCCCAGGGCGGTAATAATTTTACAAAATGTGTTATTATTATTACTTTCCTTCATTTTTCGACCCCCATCGGTGGGATTGTAGTGGGGATTTTGTGTTGTTACATTACTGTTGGAGTTCCGTTTGACCATGGCAACGAACTCGTCCGATGCACTTGATGTTGGGGGAACATTACGATGATTCGGATTGCCGCTACTGGAAATAACTCCAGTCATTCATGTGCATAAAGTACAAATTGCAACAGTTTTACTTCTCCACATTACGGGATTGATTTCGGAAGTTACGCGTAGGGCGAGGAGATAAATGGGGAGAGTGGATTTTAAAGTTGCTGTGAATTAACATATTTTCCATTACTGGGTTTTTTTTGTTTTCGTGTTGGAACAATGATTTTTAGTTTGATATTTAGCACAGCTTACTGTGCATTGTTCATGCACAAGAGTTGCAAAATTCCCTTTTCTGTGAATTTGCTAATGGTTTTTGCTAATGGCGTTGCTTAGCGAACGTGTTGCTAAGAGACGTATCTTGCCATCACTTATCAGTTTGGGATCATTAACACACGAAGAAACAACCAACATTTGCAGAAGTAGTCTTCCCTACTATCTTACTTGGGGTTCTGTACCGACTGATGTAGGCGTGGATCAATTAACTGATTTGAATTAAGCCAAGCCTGCTGCGTATAGCAAAATCTAAGTCGAAATTTGAACCCAAACTGGATGTGTTATTTGAGTTACGTTGGTCGTCTCTGCTATATGACCACCCTTACTCCCTGGGGAAATCATTAAAGTTGATAGAAATTAAGCGAACTGGTTCGTTGGTTGTGTAGAATTGAAGGTACGATACAGATCTGCCGCTCTTCTGTGACAAATGAGTCACATTTATCTCGTTCATACAGTTTGCTCGACCGCAACTAAATATTTTGTTGTTTGTTTTTGAAAGATTTATTAGTAACTTCAAACATTGAGAATCTTTCTTAGTCACATTAAAGACGTCTTGCTACCAAAATCCTGCCGAAAATATTCTTTATCTTTGGAAGCGACCTAAGAACCAAGCCATGTTCCGATCTTCCCCTCTTTACTTTTGTCCTGTTGGTAAGCCATCGCATGTTCAAATTATACACATTTATTCTAATGGCCATTTATGTAAGTCTGTTGCGAAAGTGTCATGAAAATCTACCTTTAAAATAAACTTTTTGCTCATGAAGATCTCTTTTTATTACGAACTGATCACATTTCAAAATGGGGTGGCCCGGTGGCATGATGGTGGTGGCGCAGGTCTTCACACGAACGGACCGGACCAAAATCCCATCCCGGGATTCTAATCCCCCCGTACTCAGAACTGACTAACCCGCTACGGGTAAACAAAAAGAATGCCAGAAATGACATAATTATTAGATCTCTTGAGGTTGTTGTGCCGATAAAGAAGAAAGAAGACATTCAATAAGTGTGTCTTGTTGTTACACGATCGCGTAACAACAAACGCAACTGACACAAAGCCTACTCTTTACTCACCTCCCCCCTCAAAGAAGTATGGTTTGAGGATTGTGTTTAAAGAGGAGCAATTTGGAATGACTCTTTGCAAAACGAAAGCATCAATTGCGTGCTGCTACACATAATGTTTTTTTTTCACTTTCACACAGAAAAGCGCCTGGAATGTGGAATGGTTTTGATTTTTGGTTTTTACTTTTTGTGTGTGTGTGTTGCTTTCGCTTTGTTTCTTCCCACTTCTTCGAACAAGATGTTTTCCATATGCTAATGCGGATTGTTCGCATCGGCGAGTGGAAATCATTCCGAATCGGTTTGCTTCGCGCTACAAAACCTCTCCCAAAACGGGCATGCGAATACTGCTGCACCCCAAAATCGTGTTGTGCGCGGCCCGAGAGGTTGTGTAATTATGTGTATTTAAGGATATTAGTTTCACACTGTTTACACTACTGCGCTCGATGATGAAGGGGCCTATAGACAGTCGTGCGTTCTTTGGCCAGCAGTTCGGAGTATTCACCCATTCGACTTCAGTGCATTAGTGAATTATTCCAGCGAATCAGTGGCACGCGTGTCAATCACCAAACAATGCCGATTGCTCATCCCATCATGGCCGCGTGTTGCATATGCGCCTGCTGGTGGTGTGCGTGCGTGCTCCCAAGCGCATTGTCGGGGAATTCACAGGAAACTATTTTTATGATCCATCTTCCTGCGATCACGATCATGCATGCTGGAGATGCGCTTTGGTACTGGAAGGAGCTGCTAATGGATCGATCATAATTTTTCCACCACGATCGGCCCTGACCTGTTGAGTCATTTGGTTCACCGAAAATTCCCCCAATTCGTCAGCTTGTTAAACATTTGTTGGGGGCGAGAATGAGAGACAGTGGAAGAACAATTTATGACCGGCGAGGGTGTTGCAGCGCGGCACCCTTTCTGTGGAAGGGTGTGTTTTATTTATCTGCTAGCATCGGCTAGAAAGAGGCGAATGGTCGACCGTGCATACGGGAAAGCTGCAATTAAAAAGCAGTTAAAGGGCGCAGAAGGGTAGCGCAGGGTTTGTAAATCTTAACCCATTTAGAGCATCGGATGCAGCACACGTTGCGACTAAAGTATCGGCTTTCAGCAAATGTTATGCTTTGGGAAAAATGGTTCGTGTGGTGTTCCTTTTTTTTTTTGGAGGATGCATTGAGGGATGCGAAAAAAAAAACATACAAGCGATGCATAAAAGTTTACGGTTGTTCTGTATGCATTTCTCGTTTCTACACGGACCGTTGGTGGTATGCAAAACAATTTGAAAAATTCTCGGCACAGGCCATAAAGGATTCGTCACGGGCTTAACGAACGCAGTCACCAACTAGAATGCATTCTCGGTATTAAAAAGCCATAAGTGTGTGTTGCAATTTGCAGGGAGGTTGAATGATCTGTTTTTTTTTTTTTTATTGTAGCTACACATTGCAACTTGCCAAAGCGGAAATGGTGGAAGCGTCGTGCAGTCAGAAGCATCAGCTCACGTCATAAAACCGTTTAAGGATAGCGCGGCAGCAAAAGGAGCATCGTCTCGTTGCTATGGAGATGAGGATTAACCCGGAGATGAGCGAGAGAAAAAGAGAGAAAGCGAGAGAGGTCATAAATTGCATGCATCCGATGTTATGCATTTCCTCATTCCATTGATGGCTACGGTTGCTATGGTTTCCTCCCCGCCCGTGTATGTGCCTGCGGAAACCAAAACGGCTTGGGAGTTTCTTTTTTAAAATTCCATTTTTAGGACCAAGCAGAATTGCAAAAATAAAAAGTAAAGCACACACAAAAAAATGTTCGAAGAAGGCAAAAGTTCACGAAAGGGGGTCAAAAAAACTTCACTTTTTTAACTTGGATTAGTTTGCAGAGGCTTGCAGTATTGCTGGGCATTGCTGCTCTTATGCACTCTGCGCCGGTTTCGTACCCCGTTTAAACCCTTGGCAACCCTCACCAACTGCAGCAATAGTGCAAAATGCAACGTCCCAAAATGCAGGAAAAGAGCTTCGGGACGTGTGTTTTTTTTTTTCGTCGGTATTTCACCAACCAACCTTCCTACTACGATTGTTGTCATTGGAGAATTTATTCTCGTCACGAAATACTGCTGGTGCTCCGTTGCCACGGTACGGGGGCCCGGTCATTCGAGCCCTTTTACCGATGGCATAGAGTTCTGTGTTGGGTGTTGCGACGACACGATGGCAACTTTATGACATCCGCGTTGGGTCGGTTTTAGTTTCGGTGGACATAGGATCAGCACATACAACAACAAAAAAAAAGGAATACGGCGCATAGGGTAAGAACATTCGAATAATGACACTGCAAACCCCCGACTGCCGATGCGCGGTGCAGTTAAAATGCATCTCCGTGATGCATCGTCCCGGGGGTGGATTGCGTATCAGTATGGGAAGTTTAGCGGCCGGGAAGGAAATGGGGATCATTCCGGGGTTTTAACGTTCAAATCGCATGTCAAACTGATCAATTGTCGAGTGGAGCGGAAAGCTGTTAAAGTCGTACTCACGCTATCTGTTTTATTGGGAATTCGGTACCTTCCGTCATAATGTGCATAAAGTTTTACGAAGCTTGCATCCGTTTGCAATAGTAATTGAGACATGATTTTATGTTTCAATTTATTGAGCTACAGGTACAGTACCATGGCATCCACGAAGTAATTCCTATCAACTTGCACTTCCGCTTTTCTTCACGAATTGGAGGCTTGCTACTCCAAAAGGACACATCGCGTTGGGATTTTATGTTGAAAATAAAAAATTAATGTGCAAATTCAACCGTTTCGAATCGCCCCTACATAAACCGTAACAAAACGACACTGCTGAAGCGGTTTTCCCCCCTGTTGCGTCGCTTTCTTCTCATAAATAATCCTTGCCCATTGGTTTATAATACACCGGTGGTTCTGCTCTGTTCTGTTCTGCACTGCCCGAAAAAGGGACCCAGAACGGTTGGACATCGTAACGCTCGTCGTAAAGAAAGGTTGAATCACACGCGACCACGTCCGCGCCCGCGGGGACGGGGACCGTTCGCCACCGATTGGAAGCTGCATGATGCTTTCTTCGCAGCGATGGGGCACTCGTGGGGCACTTGAATCAAGGTGTGGAGTGTGGATCCATCCAGTGTGCAGGGTTGTGAAATTTTATGACCCTTGCGATGCGATCCGTTCGGTACCGGTGGTGTACTGAACTTTTCGGGGTCCGTTTTGAGCACAAAGTGGTTGCACGATGTTACTTTTTTTTAAAGCTTAATCTTAATTGAACGGGGCGAGTCGGTGGTGTATTTGGTTATCTTCACACGACAGGACTGATCCAAAAACCCATCCGGACCAAATTCTCAGTATGCAGGACTGACTATGGTCGGTTATGAGCAAATGAAGAAGAATCTTAATTGAAAACGATAATTTTACGCAATAGAGCATCTCATGATGTTTTGTTAAAGTTCTGTGCTTTAAATTTTAACACATTTACACTAAACTTTTTAGAATTTATTAACTAATTCAAACTTTAATTGTTTAGGAAAACCTTAGCACTCTCATCACTTGACTGTTATATCTCTTCATTGACTGACAAATTTTAATTAGTTGGCAATAATTGGCAGTATGATCATGAGTATAAAACTATTTTTTATACTCATGAGTTTTAGTATATTTTTTTAGATGTAAGAATTCAATAAGAGCAACGAATATTAAAAGGTAGTATTTTTTCTTCTAATCTACAACAAAGATTGAAATATCAATGAGTTGGTGGAATTTAAATTTAACGGGCTCATAAGAGATGATTTCTAGATGATCCCACCGCTTGTTACAACTTCCCACAGGGCTTCTGTCCTTGGATATAATGCGATAGAAGGAGAAAAAATTAAAGAGTTAAACGATTCGAGTTTAAAAATCCCAATGTATTTGTTTGCTAAGCTTCATACGAAATCTAAATTCGTTTCTTTATTTTTGTAAAATAAAGGGACAGTAAAGAAAAGATGACAAAAACGTGAAATGTGTGAGCAAAGCTACATTAATTGGGAACTTTAATGGGATTATTAATTAAAATTTTGACCATTACCCAAGTAAAAGTAGAATTTCCAGAAATGACTTGGGACAAAAAGGTATGAGAAATTTGAATGACCTTCCAAAACTCCTTCCACATCCTGTAATCAGTTTTATCAAAATTTACAATTTATTCACCTACGCACAGACACGATGCTAAAGACAGCGTGGGTGAATGCTGAGAAAAGGGGTGAATGTTCGACCGGATCATAAACACAACATGCAGTTTTGAGTCAGAGCATTAAATTCCATATGTTTTGCATATTCTCACGAATGAAAATTAGAATAATTCCACCGCATTGTTATTGACAGTATGAACATGTCCATGTGCATGTCGAGTTGGTTTGGCTCACTGTGGTTCATTGTTCAAGTTTAAGGCCAGCTGAGAAGGCTGACGGCATGAGAGTTCTAGCCGGTGCTATGGATGTACTCACCGTTTACTGGTAACGCTGGCCAATCACTGTCAATGGCGTGTTCCTGGGAAGCAATAAACCATCCAAACCAGTCCATATACATGCCTGTTGCGTAGCATAAACATGCGAATTGATCGTTAATCATATCTGTCCCTGTGGATGCATCTAAATAGAGCGTTAGTAGTGCTGTCCGAGAGTGGAAGAAAACAAACCAATAAATGGAAATAGATAGGAAAGTACTTTTGCGAAATCTTCTCCATCCTGGCGACCTCCGTCGATGATGGAGGTCGTCCGTATTCTCGTGCCGGGTGCACGCTTCAAGGGTCTGCCTTTTAACGCACACCAATTCCGTACGGATGGCTCACGTGCCGGTGCTCGGTTTATGCTCGAGGATAAACGAAAATTTCCTACGTGTCGTGCCCGCAAATGGAGGCGCACCGGTCCAAATATCCATCCATCGTTGGTAGATTTTCGTGCGTGCATCGTTGCCCGGGCCGGATGGGATGATGGGTCATGAACCGGGTCGCACACACGCATCCACATCCGACGCTCCGAGAACGACGACGCTAAAGCCTGGGGCGAGCCGTATGTATATGCTGCGGTGTAAACGGTCCGAACGACGCACCGATGTACGGAACGTAACTTGATGCCACGCATTTTATGAGGTTTGTTTGCACCGTAGCCTCAAGGAGTCCCCCCCCCCCATGCCCTACGCATTTGTGCTTCCTCATAGCCTGGTTTACGCGCTAATGAAGCATCTGGCCCGATGGGACACGTTCCTGGCACACTCGTACGCACTCGGTTGTTTTTTGGGTATGGCTGTTACGTTTCCGAATCTGCACCACCGTACAACACATCGCATCACATCAAAGCCGTTCCGGATTGGAACTATGCCACCATGTCAACCGTATGTCAATCCCGGTGAAATGGGAGACAAGCAAGCAACACAAGCTTTCCATGTTGCCCTGCTCGCCCAAAAGGAGTCACGGGTGGTGGCGAGATGTTTGAATTTTTAACGACTGCAAGCCCGTTTGCTGATCGAATCGGTTTGATTTCAAGATGGATTGGAGATTAACAAACTTGGGACGGGTGGGTAAGGAAGCATGGATGGATTTGTTTTTTGGGGTTTATTGTTGCTTTTAGCTTCGATACGACGATACGTGTGTGCTACTTCTTAAGCGGCGTTCTTTATGCGAGTGGCCGTTGATTGAAATGGAAATCTTTTGGTGGTTTTTCGTCTGTGGTGGTGCGGCCTCTCTCTCTCCATTGTGTGGCCTTGATGCAACCGGAAGCTTAGGAAGCTTGGGAAGCTGTGTTACGTTTTGGGTTAGGAGCTCTATTAGTGTGAACATGCTGAGGATTATCCTCTGTTTGGTGCTATCAAATTGCGCGGTAAAATGTATGTTCAAGAAATTGACAGCGTCGTCTATTACATTACATTTTTTCTATTCTAAATTTCTAAATTTTTATTTAACAAACATCACAGTTTTTAGTAAATAAAACCAATTTTCTTTTAACAAATGTCGCAAACAAAATATATTCAACAAGTTAATGAAATGAAAGAATAACAAATAAGTTAATAGACTAAATAACTACATAAATAAATAACAAAAATAAACAAACCATCAAATAAATATTTACATAAACAACAGAAATAAAACAATTAAAAGAAAAGGATAATTCAACATTGAAATGTAAACCATTTCATTGATTGTGTAATATTTCATACGGATTATCTAAACACATTTGTCAGATTATTCTAAAAAGTTGGCTTATTTAACTTTAACGATAGGGCGAAAATGCTACTTCAATTTATGATTTGATCCCCATTCCTCATTAAACTAACCGAGAAAACAAAATATTTTGGATGGTTAAATAAGTAAAACAAATTATATAAGTTTGTTGATAATTTACATAATCTTAAACGCCAAATTGTCTATTTGATTCACGACTTTGATACACTTTTTGTTCAATTTCTTTCACTAAGATCCTTCCGATTGTGTTTTCCATGGACCGTCAAACATCGGTATTAATCACTTCCCCTTCTTGGATTCATTCGCTCATCATAGCAAAATGAACCCATTCACGCAGCTTCCTCATCTCAACCAGACGGGATGCTGCTTCGATTCATCGGATTCGGTGAGCGAGAGAGTAAAGTACAGTAGAGTCTGTCGTGCGATGGTGGGTTAATCATTTTGGATGTCTTTTTGCTACAATTAACCATAATGGAAATAAAAATAGAGCAAAAAAAACGAAATACGAAAGATTATGATTTAAATCACTTCAATGTAAAGTGTGGTCCATTTCAAGCATTATTTTTACTTTTAAAGGTAAATTAAAACAATTATACAAAAAAAACCCTCGATCTCATTTATGAATGGACGTGTACAAAAATACATTTGCTATCTAGAATGTAAATAATAACCTTCATCCGATAGAAAGGTCCACCACACGCATGAACACATGAACCAACTCGTTAGCGATTTCGGCTACGGGAGATTCCACAGCATCTCGTATTTTCTCGGCACAGCCCGAACGAAGGTAGAAGCAAAAGTATCGTACCCTTGCTTTTTACTTGCTTTCAGTACAGTATCTTCGTAAAATTTATCTACTCGCTCGACTTCAAATTACAAAATAGTGTTTTCTCGAATAAATAAAAAAAGGTTAATCTTTTTTAAGGGTTTTAAAAAACCCTGAAAGTAATAAAATTCACAATTTTCTTATAAATTTAGATACATTTACCAAACGAAAAACCTTATAACATTTATGATAAATAAGCATCAAACTGAATCGGAATGTCTCAAAATTGAGTAGCTTTTTCGCAACGATTCATTGCTATAACGATTCACCCACCGAACGGTCACTTTGCGTACGACCCACTCACGTTCGCTGCTGCACATGGTCACGGTGAGCAGGACCGTCGCTCTCTGCCATATTTTTACTTACTTCCTCGACGAGGCACGACGGGTTTTCGCGCGCGCACCGTTCCCGTTCGAAGACGTGACGCGATTTTCGGTGCAAGGAGCCACCAGTACCGCCAAAGAACTCAGTACGAATTGAACCATTTTGCTTCCCGGGTTGTGCGGAAAGGATACCGCGCACTAGTGCTGCTGGCGTTTGTCGCGTGAAAAAAGAAAAGCCCCCGAATTGAAGAAGCGTTAGCGAAGCGTATTCAAACAGTGCACATCGCGTATCGTCCGGCGTGATTGCTGATCTTCCGTTCCTGCAAAAACGCAGCAGGCGGGGGAAAGAAAAAATAAGGAAAGGTTTAAAATCAAATCATGCGGTTGAATGAGTTTATTGCGCTACCTGTTTTGTGCGTTGTTGTTGGTTGTTGCTGCTGATGCGTTATCGTACGTACGTGTGTGTGTGTTTGAAGGGTGAGCAAAATTATCTCACCTCCAGACCCACCAGACCAGGGGATTGTCTCTTGTGTACGATCCCGTGTTTTCGGTTCGCGTGTGTCCTGGGTGCATTTTTCACATGTTTCGTAAAACCACCTTTCGATTCGAAACCACCCTGGCGGCGGCTGCCGTTGGGTTGTTCGATCGAGAGTAAGTGATTTCTTTTGTTTTCTCTCAACACTCCCTCATCCCTGCGGCGCACCAGCCCTAAATCCAATTTCTTGGGTCAGGGCTTTAAGTCAGTTACTTCACAATCCGTATAGCTTGCGTTGGCCAATTTTCGGTTGCGCTTATTTTTTCTTTATTAAATACGGACCCGATACGCGTTGGTCCGTTGGGAGCGTGCGGCTCCTCCCGTTGCCCCTTTCAAGGATCCCAATATTTTATTTTCATCCTTACTTCCATCCCGCTCCGCTTTTTGCGCGGTCGCTTCCGCGCTTCTCCACGGTGAAACGGTGGTGGGTGAACGATTTTATAAATAATCACGATCGTTAACGGCGAGCAATGCCGCTGCGTTGCGCGCGTTGCATTATTCATCGATTGTGTTTGTTTGTTGTTTTATGCTGTTTTGTGGGTTTTTCATAATTTTCACAACAGATAATTTTAATCTCACCACTGCAACACAGCTGCCTGAAGGAAGAAAAAAAAAAGAAACGAACAATGAATTGCTCTTTTTGTGTGTGTGTTTTTTTTTGTAATTCTTTTTTAACGAAAAGAAATGAAAGGTGTATTGAAAGATTGCGATAGTTTTCAAAAGAAACCAGGTGAAAGATGTTAATTAAATATTTGTGTTTTTTTTTTGTTCTTTTAAATAAAATTTTGAAACCTCCTTCCAACCTGCTGGCAATGCACTAGTGAGTGCGTAAAGTGATTGCTTTCTATCAATTCGCGCCCTGTATGACGTGAGATGTGAGGTCGTTATCATTCATCGGGAAAGTCCCAAACCAGGCCAACGGAAACTGGGTCTAGTGTGATTAATTTCTAGCCATCCCCTCATTCTCGCACCGAGCGTAGAAGTAATGCAGTAACGAAAATGCGAGAACGAAAGTAATTAAAGAATTGTTGAATTTGAAAACCGAAACTTGCCCCAAAGCGATCAAGTGCGGATGTGAAAGAAGTTCTAACTCGTGTTAGAGAAAAAGAGAGAGAGAGAGAGAGAGAGAGAGAGAGAGAGAGAGAGAGAGAGAACGAAAGTGCTTTCATTCCTTCCCCGATACAAAACAACCCCGTAAACATATGTTCTGATCGTACGCAAAGGGTTTTCCCCCTCCGGTCTGACGTGGTGTGCCTGTGTGTGGGTGCGTGCATGTTTATGTGTTTGATCGGTCGATTTTTTGTTTCCAGCCAGATCATTTTACCCATCGATGATCGATGATTGACAGAGCCGCAGACACAAGGTGGGCTCGCACGCGTTAGTGACAAGTGTAGTGCCGCGGTGCGTGGTGCGTCGTATAAAGCTGCGTCGGGGCCGGGGTGCCGTTTTCTCGCTGGTTTTTGCGGGAAGAAAAAATTGAAAATAGAAATTTTTGGTTGGTAAATTAAATCACGCACGAAAAAGGCATTTAAAAAAGTAGAAGTGTTGGAGGTGAATCGATTCGATTCTGTGACGAAGTGCTTGCCCAAGTGGTGTTGTTTAATCAGTGTGGCAGTTCTGTGTTTGTTTGTGTGTGTGTGTGCTTGTAAGTGCGTGTAAGATCCCCGAGCTGGTTAATCATGAAATCATCCATGGCCATTACGAAAAGTGCGGCATTTCGGTTCATGCTGCTTTTGCATTTATTTTTGAAAGTGAAAATGTGTGTCGGCTTCGTCGATGCGCTGGCCGCCGGTGACAGTGACATTAATTATGAGGACAGTGACGAGCGGCTGGTGGAGGCCGTTGGTGGTGGAGGGGCAGCAAGAGGAAGAGAAGGAACCGCCTGGGTGACAGGACGGTTCGTCCCAACCACCAGCGTGCCGGCGCCGAGCAATTTAATGCGCTGGGAGGGCACTGGCCATACTGCCCGGTCCCGTATGCATCACGTTCGGCATGAGCAGCATTACTTGAAACATCGGCCAATAAAGGTGCCAAACGCGGTGGATTCGACGATGGTGGCGCAGAATCCGGTACCGCACCAGGCGCATACCGGGCCCGGTACGGCTAGCGTTCAGCAAAACGCAATCCAATACAGCCAACATCATCATCATCATCACCATCACCACAATCATCACAATCGTCCAAAGCATCATGTGCAGGTGCATCCTTCCAAACATGATCGGAAGGTGGATGCAGACTCTACGGAACAGGAAGTCATTTTGGTAGAGCCAAACCGACAAGGTGGAGCACATCGTGTTGCTTCACAATCGGCCGAACGGAGAGCTATGTATGAGAGGGCAAATGCAAAGAACATATGGAACAGTATGAGGTACGTAAAAGGGGATGAAATTGACGTTGAATTACATTGGCAGCTCATAATCAGCTGTTAATCAGCATTAAAGGATGCGTACAGGTAGATCAGCTTTTAAGCAGCTTTTAGCGAGCGCGATGTAGTTCCCTTTTCTCTATCGGCACAACAACCTGAGGACGTCATTTCTGGCTTTCTTTGACTTTATTTACCGGTAACTGAATAGTCAGTCCTGCGTACGAGCGTTTGGGTTTGGATGGGATTTTGGATCGGTCTTGTTGTGTGAAGATCGGTGCCGCTACCACCTTCAGCGTGCGGTAATAATCATTTTAAACATTTTTTTCTAATTGTTTGCAACGAAGTAATTTTAAAGAAAGTCTTTTCCCTTCTTCAAAGAATCGATTGCATAAAGTTTATCCATCCATATCCATAAAGTTAAAAGTATCATTCTAGAATCCAACAGTCTTTAAGAATTCATCATCCAAATTCATGGGTGACCATGTCCTCTTTTAAGCAGCTTAAAAGATTTTTTTTACGTCAAGTTCTTAATAACGGCATGCTAGTGCCAAGTAATCCAATGTTTAAGTGAACCCTTCGAAAGCAATCTCACAATGGTGGATAGCCATAATTATGTTCTAATTATACTCCATTGATGATCGAATCGATTATTACGCTCTATGATAGTTTGTATTACATGATCTTGACATGATCATGTTTGCGCAATCTTCTACACCGCACTATCAATCGATAATTATAGTGCTGATTGCAAAGTGTACTATTTGATCAGCAGCGGCTACTCGGAAAGGTAAACATAGAGCAAAGGGTCGTTTAGTTGATCGGACAGCAACGCACAGTGCGGACGATGATCAACAAGCATCGATTTCCACTTAATCATCAATCAATCGAGCTTTTTAATAAGTACTAAAGCGATGATCTAACTAGAAAATCCAACTGATTTAATTCCCCAAGAATTGCTCACTCCACCCATTGCGGAAGACGCAGCCTTGAAAGTGGCCGATCCATAGCTAGAGATAGATCTGTACAAGCGGATGACCTTCTTTTACGCTGTACCGACCCGCTGATAAGAACTCGATTGGGAGGAGCGAATTTAAACACTGTACGGCGCACGATCGGCAACGGCCAATTTCAAAGCGTCTCGCCGGCTGGTTTACGTGGAAGCGATGAAACCATGAATCACTTTCCATTCCTTCGAATGCGTTCCATGCGGGCGAAGGGTGCGAAAATGTGTGTTATTTCCCTGGGCGATAAGTCTGCCAGCTCAGGACGCGGATGGTCGCGCGAAGATAAGGCAGTGGAGGTGAAATTGAGTCATCTTCTCGGTGCAAAATAAAAAAGATCGATCGTCCTACTAGAGTTGACAGCTGAATGGGGAATTGTTATGTGCGTGCGCGATCGCCCAAAGGGAGAATGGTGTGGTGGTGGTGGGTGGATAGTCACTATCTCTTAATGGAGCCACCGGCAAGCCACATAAGTCACCTTCGCACGATCGCGCAAGAAGTCTTCGAAAGCCCGGGAGAGTCTCCCTTGGTCGTCCACCACTGTTTCTGTATGCGACACATGTCTACTTGCGCCGTGTGCAAATCACGCACGCAAAGAATTGGCCTCTTCGCGCTGAACGGGTGTACGCTTGCATAGGGAATGAGGCTTCACAGGCTTCCATCTCTGTGCATCTTCCTCTGTGGTCCTGTGTTTGATTTGCGGCAGTTCATTTTAGTCCGCTCGTTTTTTTTTTTTAGTTTTCGTTTGGCTTTGTTTCGTTCGCTTCGTACCGCCTCGGGACCGCCGTAGCGCATCGCTCGTTGGGGCGATTGTGTCGGGATGCTTAAAAAAAAAAACGCATGGATGCGTTATGATGGCATACAATTAGCAATTTTGCATGCATAATTTTCGTTAAATATTGACCCACCATCGGTTTCGTTCGGAACCAGAAGCAACCGAACGGAGCCGCGCGTCCGTGTATGTGGCTAATTTTTATGACCGCATCTCAACGTCGATGCATGCCCCGCTGCGAGTCGGACCGGTCTACTTCATCTCCGCACCCACGAGGGTGCCATCTTGTGCTGTTTAGTGGCAGCAAATCGTCTCGATGTTTCACTGTGGCAGCTGTGCAAAGAAAGTGTCATCATTGAAATTAGTAACACACGGGAAACCTTCCTTCGAGCCAAGGTGCTGTGTTGCCGTGTGACGCATGGGATGAGCCGGTTCGATCCGCGAACCATTGTGCAATTACTGGTCGTTCGTTTGTGTGTTTGCAAGCGTGTGAAGGGTGTGCAACGCTCGTACGGTTTTTGAGAAGCGTATTGCAATTGTTGAGCCCGCGTGAGGACACCGTCCGGTGAATCAATGAGGTGAAGCAAATTTATTTTACCCCAAGACTTTTTCGGGTACGGGACGGACCTTGTTGCGGTATGATGCACTCCATTAAGGAAATCTTCATTTTGCACATTATTAACTCTGCAGGGGTTAAGCTGTTTAAGCAGCAGAACTGTGGTAGAGACGTACCATGAAGACGATCATGCATACAAGTGACATTTTCGCACCGAAAGGCAAACGGAAGATGAGAAATAGAGTTATGTCGGGGTTGTAATTGTAAGATCACGATGGATGGATGGGTCAGCTAGCAGGAGTACGATAGCGAATAGCCGCAAATACCACTACCAGTACCGGTTTTGTTGCTGGTAAGTGAAAGGAAAAGCACTCGGTAAATCATATTAGCAGAGTAATTAGCGACTGAAAAAACTAGCCACGAGCAAGCGCCCTAGAGCATGTTTTGGCGATTTTCTTGCCAGTGCTTGCAACCGTTAAGCTGCTTATACATTGCGTGAGGTTGTACGCGAGCACAATAATGTCATTTTGGAAATGATTGAGCATATACACTGAGCTTTATTGAGAGTTGTTGTACAAAATCTTTGATAAGTGTTGCAGCTGGAATTTGAGAGCTAGAAGCAGCGAAGAACAAGCTCAGAATAAGCTAAGAACTAAGAATTTTTTGATCGCCAAGAATTTTGAGTTAAATTTAAGCCCAATTGATTACCACTCCTGGTTGAAATCTTGACTGAATTCTACAGGCGTTGAGGTCGATCATACCGAGCAATTTGAGCAAGGTTAGATGCTGTTTCCCATAATTTATAAATTTAAATATGCTTTTTTTATTAACAATTGTGTCAAAAGTAGTTTATTTTAGATCAGTTTTAGATTAGACTGGAATAGAATTGAAGATACTTCGCGAAATTACTCCGGTACGGTCGTTTAACATAACAGCACATCAAAAGTGTCAAGAAGAACCAAACAAACCCTTCAGCATGCTATAACTTCAGTTCATTGTCCGATATTTCAACGATTGTTTGACAAACATCGTTTAGCTTTTTTGACCTAATGGACAGTCTGTCTATAACTTAACGATAGACTTCATTGGCTCACATGACGGAGTTCCAGTACTCACATATGTCTCTCAAACATGGAAGCCCCGTATATGTGGAAGGACAATCGAGGAGCTGCTACAATAACGAGCTCTACGAGCTGTACGATGATTACTTCGGTGGGCTGATGACGTCATGAGAATGACACCGGACTACCCAGCCCGTAAAGTCCTTTTAGATCGTCTTCATGGGCAGAGGAGGCGTGGAAGGGCCAAATTGAGATGGCGTTCATGCGTCCGTACATAAAATATTGATTTTGTAACAAATTATTTAGATAACTTTCAGCTATAAAAATGAAACGAAATCTTTCTTCATATATTTCCATCATGAGAAACATCTCTCTTCGTTTCGGAATGCAAATTTGAGTGAAAATAGCGAGAAACTTCTATCAAAATCCGAAGTTGAAGCACATTTTTGTCCCAAGTAAATGTTTCCCTAGAACCAAAAAAAACAGGCATGACGAAAGAAAAACTTCCCAGCAATAGATGATAAAAATCAAAAGTAAACAAACGATCAGCTGGGGCTGTGAATAATCTTGATGGCCCTAGCGTGGAATAAATTAATACCAACCGAAGGAAGAAAGAATCTCTACCGAAAACTCATGAATAAAAGGCGACGTCAATGTGGTGCGGGTGTGGGTGTGCGCCACGCGCTGACATTTCCACTCACTTACAGATGGGCTCCGAAACGATCGAGTAACGTTCTCGGATTGCTTAAAATTCATCTTCTAAGCGGGGAAAAATGGAAACCCCCCACCTCCCCCCCGCCCGAAAGGTAAACAAAAATTTGCAAAGCAACATTGGGCGCGTTTTGCTTCACGCTATGCATTGCAAATGTTGCGCCATGCGCCCGCCGTTCTTGTCGTGCGGTCAGCCGTTTTTTTTTTCTTTGCGAAAGAAAGTGCGACTTTTCAGACGCATGGGAACAGCGATCAAACGGCCCATAACGTAGTCGTCGGTAGGGGCCTTGTGGTTAAGCTGGTTTGAACTGTAAGCTGGTTGCTGGGTGGTATGCACGATATGATGGCAGCAAACTGCAGCCAACTGCAACAGGCACAGGTGCATTTGTCGGGCTGTCGGGACCAGCTTGTAATACAAATTTGACTATCAGCAAACGTTTCAATCCTTTCCCTATTTTTTTTTTACCGCTTTTTACCAATTCACATTCCACCGTAAATGAGTTGCCAAACAAATAAAACATTGTGCAACATTTGTGCTAGGCGCAATTGAAAGGGATACAGTTTGCAGCAAATCGGCCATTGATTTGACCTTTGCTGTAGCGAGATAGCGATCATCGACAAATCAACAACACAACACGAAATCTCATCACAATTCCACCCACCGCAACCGGTGGGGGGGGGGGGGGGGGGGGGGGGGGGGGGGCGCTGTAGTTGTTCAATTGAGATATTAATCGCTCGATTTGAGAGTATTCTCAGTGCCGGTATTATCTGATTGCTGCCTGTTCACCCCACGCCTGTAGTGTTGTGGGGTGATTGCAAGATCATTCGCGCGCACCATTCAATACACGCCGAATTGTTGCTGATGCATCAACTCATTAATCACGATCCAAAAATGGGAGTAAAAGGAAACGGCAAGGATTACCACATCTTGAAGATATGGCAGTTTTGCAAACTCACGCTGTACAATACAGAAAAAAAATAGGCTTCCATCTTCTTTTTTGAGCATGTTTTTTTTAATTGTATTCTTACTTATTAACGTGTCTGAATTGTTTAAAAAATAACGAACAATACTCCTTTTTGGGCAGGATGTTTCAAGAGGTTATCATGCGATCGATCGGAAATGACTCATCGTGATGCGCCGTGAGCATAAAAGAGGTCAACGGTTTTGAACGTTTTTCTTTTGGTTGTTGTTATTGTTTCCTTTCAATCCAATTAGCGTTGGTTTTCCCCTGTTTTGCTTCTTGTTCATTGAACGTTTTTTTCTTACCCGCCCAGGACAAGATTAATAAGCCAAAGATCTTTCAAACATACATAACGGTCAGTGTTAATAGTTTTGGCAAAGCTTCACCTAAACCCTGCCGCTTATTAACCTGATTAATATTCACCACGATGTGCCGGCATTACCTTGTCATCCATCGGGTGAGAAATAGGGGTTAAATTGTATCAGCTTCCTAGCCAATCCGCGTCAGCGACAATTGAGAGCGGTAATATTTCGCCGGACTTGAACGCTGTGGTTTAGTAGTTTGATATTTTTAGCCCATGCATGCATCCAACATGACATGAGCTAATCCGGTTGGTATTACAAAAATTTATGAAGCATCCCTGGGGCCGGTTTTTATTTTGTCTGGCTGATGCCGCTGCTGTCCCACAACGGTAACGATCAATTAATTTCATTTTAGCGTCAGATGAGTTGTTTTTTGTTTGGTTTGGTTTTGGTGTATGCTGCCCGACCCGATGTCTTCGTCAGTGGAGCGAATTGAATTGAACAGCACCAGAATCGAACGGCAAACAAAGGGCCAAACCAAAAAAAACAACAAAATACGAAATTAACACACTACAGTCACACACCATGTTCACCATCAGGGCGTGTGATTTAATGCGCCACTTGAACCACGGTTCATCGGCGGCGATAATTCGTGATGAGACACATTTTTGCCTCTTTGGCATGCGTACCCATTGGGGCGGGCAATTAATTTGAATTAAGCTCAAAACGCTCCCTGAACGCGGCTCATGAGCGGTTGAGATATCCACCGAGGAAGAGGGGGCATCCATTTTTCTCCCGTTCTTTCCCCAGTGGCCGTTTGCAAGCAATGCACCTTTCGGTGAGTGGAGAATGCTATGCTGGAGCAGCAACTCGCAGGCGCAGGTTTCGCTTCCAAACCGCATGCCATCGCCAGATGGGACACGACAACCGTGCATTCCAACAAACCCGGAATGTTGTGTAAATCATACAAACAACTACAAAAAAATGGTATCCGCACACAGGCCGGTGAGTGGTGATAATAAGTCAAACAGAGGCAGTAATCTAGCCGGGTGTGAGAAAGTGACCTAACCTAAAAGTGCTAGCAGCACCCCCCGCAACACACACGCCCATAAACAGCAAGCAATGTTAGTAAATTGGATTAATTATCTGCTGCTTATCTGTTTGCTGCACTCGTATCGCACAGCACCGCAGAACACAGGAGTTGGGAGTGAAGGTGGCAGTGGGATGGTGGCATAGAAAGAAAAAGTTTAGAGAAAAACTGTGTGCACTTTTTGTTCTCTGGGTTCATTCACAATGTTTGTACCTTTTAAAAAAGTTTCACCATCCTTACGGGAACGGGAAGCGACAGCCGAAGCGAAGCGCATCGCAACATACCGGAGAGTGCGCGACAGACAGTGCGCTATGTGGTGTGTAAGCGCGTTTGGGGTTGGTTGGTAATTAATATTAATAGCCCCTGCTTTAATGTGTGGCCGTTGCTGTGTTTTTTTTTGTTTTACATGATCCCTGGTTAGGTTGGTTCTGTTTTTCCACTGGATCTTTTGCGAAGGACCGGGCTGGCTACCGTATGTCCGCTTGAAAGCCCCACACACCGGGTTCGGTATAAACAGGAACCGCGCGTTGGCCAGTGGTCGGCAACAACTCCACCGCGCGAAGACTGTCGTAGTGAGACGGATATTGTTTGATAACTTAACAATAAGTGAATGATTTCGAAGTGCATTGTTACTGATCAATACACGATCGTGAATAATTGTGATTGATTATGATGATCAATCGCGCGGTAATTAAAAAAAATATTACAGAAACATGGCATTATTATTTGACGAAGTTGTAGAATCAAAGATATTTTTATACGTTTTTATAATCATACATAAAAAAAATAAACCAAAAAATACATCAAATAAATTCAATTTAGTCAATCATACTGATTATTTATATCATTAATCCTTACTAAAATCATAAATCATTAATTAAGTTTAAGCAATTTATATTAATTGCCATTAAAAATAAATTATAGGATAATAAAAAAACATCAAAAAGACGCAGTTTTCATGTTAAATATTTTATCGTAGTCTTCCTGTTTTACATTTGAAAAACTCTGATGAGTCTAAACTCTTCAAATAAAAATTAATTCTGCTTCGTACAGTTAAACAACGTTAAGCTCAAAATTTACGGCTGATTGGCGTATTAAATGGTTACCATGTTACGAGCAGGATCGTACGGGAGGATCAAACAGAGAAAAAGCGCATCATAAACTGCATTGGAAGATGATGACAGAGTCGTTTTGAAACAGGTTTGAGCCTTATCGGAACGAAATGTGTTCAAACTAGTGTTGTGCTTAATTAAACTCTTGAGAAGAATCATTCATATGAATCTTTAGTCATCCAAATCAAGAGTTAACTCTCAAAAGATTCAGGAAATTGGAAAAGATTTATGAATCTTTATAGATTAATTAATCATTCCGGAAACAAGATTTTGGGCATAATCTAATTCTTTTTGCTTTTAAAATAGGAAGTTTTAACAATGGTGTCATCAATCTGTGAGAATTTTTTGAAACTTTGGAGATTAATTAAATTTCAGATACCATTTTTTCAACGACAACATTCTATGTGGAGCATATTTCAGTAATTCAAATAGGAAATTAAACCTTCCTCCATCAAGCTGGTTCCTCCACATTACTTCTAAACATCGCGTATACTCCACCTAACTTTGTCGACCACTGAACCACTGAATTCCCTTCTGGCCGGTTTCAAATGACACACAAAGAAAAGGCCGACCCCGTTGCTGCGGGGTTTTGCCTCCAGAACCTTTCGTATTGCAGCGCCATGATGCAAGACGAACCATCATCACCATCATCGTACTCGGCAGCTTAAAGCAAACATTGTGACTAATGTGTTCAAAATTAGTTTATTGCTTTATTAAAAAATTAGCCACCCTCTCTCTCACTCTCTCTCTCTCTCCCCCCACAGCAAGAGAAGCACAATACTTAGACTCCCCTTCCCAGGGCCAACAGATTGAGATTAATCTCGGCGAATATCTTACGCCGCCCGTCACGTATCGTTTTGTGCTCCAAATAAAGGCACGCACCCCGGAACGGAAGTCCATATCTCGTTCTGGCCGTGGGGGAGATAAAAGATTTGCTACAGATAGGGCACGGCAAGTGTTTAACCAACAGTGCGCAGCGTGGATCCGGGGCGGTACATGGGGTTTGCTTGCATTATTCGTTCGTTTCGCTGCGTCCAGTGTCTGAAAATCTCTGAAGTGATCTTGCTGTTGCTCTTGCCGATACGGTCGGTTAATTTCTTAGCGGTAAATCTGGTCAATTTATCGGATGCTACATGCAGGATAGTGATCGACATGGACGTATAAGCGAAAAAAAAACTTCATTAATGTTCGCCATTAAATTCGATCCGAGAAGGACCACGGTGGACCATTGCTTGAGTGTCCGTGCGATCGTGCGTGTGTACGGCCGTGTCCATTAAATGCGTGAGATTTTAGCATGAAATTGGCGGGTTTTGACTTTGCATAAATGCTCCCCTGATGGGCTGCCACATGCGAATCGGGACCTGTCCCGAGATTAACGGGGTTTCGTGTGTCCAATCGTAACCAGGGAGATAAGTCACCGTAGGGCATGGAATGTAGCTGTCGCGCTGGACGGGGGTTGTTACCATGCGCGACATTAAACCGATTGTCCGTCTTGACCCGATTTCAATGAAAGTTCACCCAATATCGATGCCGCAAGGAGTTGCGGTCCCGCACCAACGGTGCCGGTCTGTGTCCTCCTCTGGTGGACAACATAATCGAATGAATAATAGCTATTCGCTGAATGTGGAATAAAGTATTGCTAGCAGCGCTTAATTTTTGCCTGCCAACGCGTCCACCGCCCCTAAATGTAGGCCAAAGCACAATTATCCCGCTGATTGATTGATAGCAAACCACCACCCCCTAGTAGGGGGGGGGGGATGGGAATTTTGGAGCATAATTTTGGAGGATAATTCACTTCCTTATTGTGACATGGCGTGGTGCTTCCGCACACCACGTTTATATTCGTATAATCTATTTTTATTCCTTTTTATTTCCATCGCAAAAGAATGGCCCTGGCCTCTGGGATGACTTATCCTCCCATTAGTGTTTTTTTCTTTCTCTCGCTTTGGCCCCGTTTTGTTTTTGGTGGTGAATAAAAATTTCCATACATTAGAATATCGTTTCCCTTTCGTTCGTCGCCACCAGCAGCGTCAGTTGCTTGCGTTTGCAAAACTAGTAACACCCAAGACAAATGGTAACGCTAGGACAGTAAGATATTAATGGTCTTTCCCGGTTTCTTTTGGGCATAAAAACAGACCAAACGAACAAACTACGAAAACTGAACATCTGAAGCACAGGCGAAATAAATAAAAAAGGCACAGCACCATCTGCATTGTGTGGTGCACGGGAATGGATTATCTGTCCGCTATTATGGATCGACGCGCTAGACGCTCTGGTGTGGTCGCGTAAAAAAAAGGCTCCCAACAACTCGGATCGAATTCACTAAGCGCAGGAAATTGGAGTGATTCGCTTGATTCGTCCTTTTTCTTCCTTCGTCTAGCACCGAGAGCTATTGGAATAAATATTCTACCAAAACCAGACAATGGAACGGATTGACTGCTCTTTAACTGTGTGAAGCTGCAAGCAGAACCAGCTGCCATTTTGGGCACCACCACCACCACCAGCGGGTGGATTTATCTCGTTTGTGATCGACTTTTTGTTCCTATCGTTTTGTTTGTTTGGTTGGTTTTTTTTTTTATTCGGCCGTCGGTTTGTCTCGTCCCGTCGCGTCATTTGTTTAGCAAGTTGGGTAATTTGATATTTAAAGATAAGTTCTCAAATTTCCCAATTGACTGGTCTATTCCGCACGGTTTACGGTACGGTTTGGCTCTAATTTTATATTGCTTCCAGTCCGGCCAGCGCCGTCTCTCCCATCGGCTGGTTCATTTGCATTTCTATACTCCCATCGTCTATTATTATAATGTCGCGGGTGGATGTGATGTGCTCCAGCATCTGATTTACTGTGCCCGAATAGATCGTATGGATGAGCATCCGCGACCGTTTAAATTTTATGAACCCTTGTTGACATATTTTCTGACGGCTGGCCACATAAACAAATTACGACCAACGACAACCCCGCCGCGATGTTTGGTTGCGGGCGGGGGGAAGTTAATATTGAAAGTAAAATGATATGTTAGAACTTGGGAAAAACCGATGGTGCAAAACTGTCCTCTTGTATGCACATACAAACACAAACACAAACGGCAATGGGGAATGCATCATAACCCACCAACAAAACCCACTTCGTTGAGGGCGCAAGATTAAAGATTAACACAGTCCAACGCTTTTAGTGCTGATTTTTATCTTTGCTCTATTATTTTTAATGCCTCGCGCAATGTGCAATATTATACCACGCAGGGCATATTGAGTTTCATGATGCGTGCAAAAAAGAAATGATGCTACAAGAAAGCCGATTTTAGACGATACAACGCTTCCCATGCAAATGGTAACTGAATGGAAGGTTTTGAAAAGGAAGCATCCAATTTTATTATCCTTTCATTTATTTATTTTTATATCTATTCTTTTTCTACTTATTAATTGTCGCTTTTTTGCATCAAGTTCTAGCATTTCATGGATTGCTATTTTAAATATTTTTATCATGGCCTGCTAATGTGATGCGGGCTTCCGATCCCATGGAAAGCATGGGATCCAATATGGAGGAATTTTAAAATTCACTCCCCCCCCCCCCTCCCATCCATACACCTCACGCTTCCTTCCTTAAATATGTGACACATCCTCATCCTCGGTGAGGCATTGTAAATCCATCCGTTGGCACGTTTTGCGATCGTTAATCATCGGCCAGATTGAAGTAGAAAGCAAGGAAACGGAGGACTACAGCACGTTTGGTGAATGCATTTTTGGCATACGGTGCCGTGTGTGATGGATGTGCAATATATGTATATATCCCTGCAGAGCGCACAAGATCAAAGCGAGTGCTGCGAGCAAAGTGAGCGTTAATTAGGCCACTCTGTTAGCGTAAATAGTAACAAACAGATGACGTCGCTTTGCTGCACGTTGCATTCACGCGCCACGCGAACACCATCCACCACCACAGGGAACGGAATGGCTGGAGCTAAAGGGGAAGTGAAAATAACCCCACAGGATGCCAGTTAAATGGATTTCTTTTCCTACCGATGGAAGTTGGGTGACGAAATGGTGTGTTTTTTTTTTTGTTTGATGGAATTCCAATAATTTAAACCAAACGAAAAAAAAAAAATGGCGAATCACACTAAAGCGATCTCGTTTCCTGGTGTGTGTGTGCGCGCTCTTTTGCGATAACTTCGATAAGTCCTTTTATCTCGAATGATTATGCGAGAGCGGAGTCACACACGCAACCCCCCACACAACCCGCATGGAATTTCATTTTCCAACCGCATGGTGCAAAACATGGATTTTCACTCACAGCTCCGAATTCTCACACTGGGGCTGGTTTGCATTGCTGTGTACGTATGTATGTCTTTCCGTCATCTGGCTGCTGCTACTGCTGCTGCTGATGGGTTTGGGGCAGGAGAGCTCCAGCAGCCGGCTGTATGTTTGGATAACGAAATGCTTTGGGAACATCGTAGAACGCGTTCCGCTAAATCGCTCTACGGCATGGGAACCTTTTTTTTTTTCGCTGGGTGGGCCCGCCACACTCTGTTAATGTGACGGACGGGCTGCTTTTCCGCTCGTGATCAATAAATGGGTGTTCTGGCTGCGGAACGTTCTGAACCTTCGCCCGAAACCGATGCGCAGAGGGCAAATGTATTTTTGTTTGCAGATTTCGATTCCGAAAACAAAGCAGGCAACGGATTTAAATTAACAACAGGTCACACAAACACGCAAACACGCTGATGCAACTGGCATCTAATGTTCTGTCGAATGGTAGCGAATTCAACAAAAAAAAAACATAACATTACTAGGCTTAAGTCCCATGTGGAACAAAACTAGTTCATATACAACATTTGGCTTGATAAATTCAATGAATATGCACAAGACAAAGCATACAGGAATAGAAGAAAAATAAGAAATAAATCTTGATTTAGTTAGAGAATGAAACCAAGGTTTAGAAAGATAGCGTAACTAATCCGTATCGATTTTTCTCTTGCGGGGATTTTTGTGTTTCTACTTGACAAGCTTCTCAATCGCATAAAGAGCAATTGTCTACCGTTTTTATCCTTGGATTAGGTGAGGCTTTCAGAACAAGAGCTTTTTCTTACATTGGCCAGCAGTTTGGGGCACTCTATCTGGTTGAAGACAATTATGGAACCTTAAATCCATCCCATGGCTTTGTGTCTCGATAGGTCGTATCTTATTTGGATGGTCGTGTACGGTAGAAGCTTATACGGTCCCTCGTAGCATGAATTATCCATCCGGTTTCGTGGTAAGGCAACAAAAGCATTAGTTCCTGTCTGCTTCATAATAAATAATAGACGTATGTCTAGATTGAAGGTGCGAGTGTCGTTGTCTGTTGTTTAGTCGATCGATTAGATAAGATGCAGAAGATAGCAAAATAGGACGAAGAATGCTAAAACTATGTATCACTTAACTCCTATAGGCGTTTTACAAGCAGATGAAACATCTTATTAGGTGATTTCGATGATTGGGTGAGAGTTCGATGGAACAGTGAGATAATGAGATTTTATGTATGTAATTGTATATCCTAAGCAACCTATTGCTGTAATGTATTAGCCTAAATTATCTTACTTATTTATCCGACGCTACAACAACTTCGTGGTCTTGACCTGCTGCAGGAGACCTCTAAACCGATCATGATCGAGCACCGTCGTTTGTCAATTCATAATCCCGGCCTTACTGGTAGATACATCTGCGCCATCACTTCTTCTCAATTTCGGCCTACTACGCTGTAATTACCCATGTGACAGTCTCATGACCTACTATCTAGAGAGATTGGACTCACCGGTCACTGGTACGACAATGAGTTCATAGTACAGCTTGTAGCGGCTCCTCCATTGTCCTTCCACACATACGGGGTCAAAAATCCTTCCTTTCGAACGCAACTATGAGAGTTTCGTCAGTTATGGACAAAGTTCATGTCTCAGAGGCGTATGTGATTACTAGGATTATATTAGCTCCCAGCTTCGTTTCGTCCTGTCAGGTGTTTTAGTAGACAACATCAATTTTTAGACATCAATGTTGTTGTCAGTGCTGACTTTTAATGTTAGATTCGTGAGTTTTTGGATGACTTCGAAGCTGCTCTCAGCTATTTGAACGTCTCCGTCACCTATTTGAACGTGAAAATGTTTGAAGTCAAGTTAAATTCACTTCTGAACTTCAAAGCTGTAAAGAATCATTTAATTGTGAATTCAGCTTACCCACCGATAATGACCTTCAAACATAAATATTTAGATAACACAATGAAGATTTCACTTCACCACCACGTGGAATTTCCGTAGAACCAGTGACATGCAATAAATTCCCGGATCAACACCACCTTGAAGACAATCAAATTATGTCTTTAAATTTTAAATCCTATCAAATCCAAACTATCTCAAATGGTTATTGTTTGGGGAAGTATTTTTTTAATAAAGGTGATTCCAATTTGATGCTTCCTCGCATTAATCTTTAAACGTTTCTTACGAAACTTCACACCATTCACAACAGAAATTTCGATGGGGAAGAGCAACCAGAACTAACAAGAAACCCGATAAATCAGACACACCAAAAGGAAACAAAGTGGTGCATCGCGGACGCACAACAGTAAGGCAGCGTGCCCGCCCCTTTCGGATCACAACGGAACTTGTCGATTGTTTGCATTCCGAAGCGCCAGACAATGTAAACCATTTCAAAATTCCATCCCCTATCGAATCGTCGTCCCCGGAAGGGATGCCTGTTGTTAAGATGGGAAGGAGAAATGTTTTCCTTTGGTTCCGCTTCTTCGTCGGTGATCGTTCAAAAAATAAATGATCACGAAAAAAATTCCATTAATGTAAACAATTCGTCCCCGCGTTGTTGTGCTTGAAGGGTGTAGAAGTGTTGCCTGAAGATGCTATTACTCCTTCTCCTTCGTTGGCCTTCGAGAGAGTGCTAGTTTTGAAGGAGGCGGGAGATCATTGCCTGAATGTGACGCGAGGTGATGGAACTCGTATGCGATTGCATTATTGTACGTTTCTTCCGAATTCGTTAGTTCCCTTTTTTTTGTTTGATGATGGACAAGAGGGGACAGTGTGTGTGAGTGTGTCGTGTTGTAGGGGTCGTATAATTGTAGCTGATTATAAATAAATTTTACCCATTCACGGAAGGCACTTTTTTTCGGTGAAGACACTAGAAGAGAAGAGATGGCGATGGTCAATTAATCATAATTTTGTTCATCTTTGTCTCGGTGATGTCGTTTCAGTGAAGGGCGTGAAGTACGGGATCGGCAGGTAGTCATCAACAGGAAGCGTTCGGCATCTGCCTTCCACTTGTTGACCTCAAATGCGCTGACGGATGCGGAACCGAGCAGCTCCAAGAAGTCATCCGAACGGTCTATAAATCCGGGCAGCAAAAACTACTTCGAGGAGCTGCTGAACAACTACAAAAGCAACTCGCCCTACTATAAGGAGCTGCACCAGGTGCGAAGTCCTCAAACGAAAGCGTTACCACCGGGCAAAAGGAATCAGCGAAGTTCTGCCGAGGCAGCCACAAAAAGTGTTTCGAAATCGAAAGCTCCACCGGCCATCGATGGTGACCTCGACTATCTGTACGACGACGAGACGGATGACAGCGTGCAAAATGACGCACCTTCTGGCGGCGCAATGTCTACGAGTACGAGAGCTCCAAGTACCACCACCACCACGGTGAGGACTACGACGACGGCGTCTACTACCACCGCCAGAAGCATCCCGGCTTCGGACGAATCCGACGAAACGGGTGCGAACGAATCGAACGACGGTGCGGGCTCTGAGGCGGACACCAGCTACAGTACGTACTACCAGAAAGCATACGCAATGCACTCGAACCCACGACGAAACGGCAACAATCGGTACAACAGTATTGCACGGCCACCGACACCGGTGCAGCATCATCAGCAGCAGCCGCACTACAAGCGCGTCCACACCGACAGGATTGATCCGGCCAAACAAGTGGTAAGTCACCAGCAGCGCACTACCTGCAGGGGTTACATGTGACTCGAGTTTTAAGCATCGGTTGATTTGAAATATTGGCTAGCCCACAGACGCACACACAGCCCCCCCCCTCGGTGTATCTCGTAAAATGATTATTTCCCGCGTCAAGTACTTTACGAGTGCGGACAAGTTTTACGACTTTCCATCCGTACGATCGATCGGTGGCTGCTTGGAGGGTGCACATTCTCTTGGGCGATCGCGCGACGAAACTGGTGGCGTAACGATAAACATAAATCCTTTCCAACATCGGCAACCATCACATTCACCCTGCTCCGGGGATTTCCATGGCAACTGCACCAATGGTTCCGAAAACCGGAGCGATTAATAAAACGCTTTTCGCTCGCACTACTGTCGCGGCGCGTGACGTTTTTCGGGGTGACTTTCGGCATGATCTTTTGGCCGGGTGGCGCCGATTTTTCGCCATCTAATGAAAGTAGTTCGCCGTCCGCCACCGTCTGGAAGTAATTTAGTAGAATTAACGAGGATACACACAAATGCTGTAGCACATTCGGAATTCCTCCGGGGATGCTTTTGCCGAGTGCCAACGAATTAGCTCATCGCTGTAAATATTTGGTGCGTTAGCTGCTAGACGAGACGCCACTAGGCCACACAACGTTTGTCGCTGTGGTTGGCGAAAATTAGCTGCTCGCAAGTGTGCAAACAGTTGAAACTCATTACTATTGATGCCTTTCATCTTGTTTTGTGCGTCTCTGCATTGGTCGTTCCATTTGAAGTGCGCGAAATTATTGAAGGAAACATCGCAAAAGCTGCTAAAATACACACCAGCAACACGCGGCTGGAAAGAGGTGATTTTTAATCTAAAAACTTTGTTTGATGCCTCGGGTTGAGTCGGCCGCATTCGGGTCGTACATTCCCGGGTCCATTTTCAGTGAGTACGGCCACCGGTGTGTGTGCGGTAGGAGATGAGGATGGTCACCGGTATCAACAACTAACAAGCAGCATTCGATATTAATGCTGTTGGTTGGCCGGAGTTCGGGAAACTTAATTAAAAAGAAATTCAATCAACTAACATACCACTCGCGCGGAGCAATCCGTTAGAGTATAGTGGGGCAAAAGGTGCGCATCCGTCTGGTAAAAGGATTTAGGAATTTGTTCAAATGAGGTTTATCATTTAGATGAAAAGTAGTAAAACACACTAATTGAAAAAAACCTAATACTCAAGAATTGGCTCTTCTCACAAATATATTTTGAATCTTGAAGTAATTGTACTTCCCAGTTCTGCAATATGTAACCCTACGTTTATAACGATAATGCGAATTAAATCAGTTGTTGCTTGGATTGTTACGTCTTGAAGAGGTTCCTCTGCAAGAGAACAAGATTTTCTATTATTTTTTTTTATATTTTTTTTTTATTCTATTTCTATTACAATGATAAAAGACATTGCTTTTTTAAATTAAATCCTTAACTCAGATTAAAATTCAAATTTTTGGGAAAGTTTTACTGCAAACTAAAAAAATACAACAGATAATAATTGCACGAGAAATTTAGGTTAATCCTTAAGGTTAAACTCAGGGTAAAAGTAAATATATAAAATATTTAGATATATAGAATAGTCAAAACATTAAAATATTGGTAGTTACTATTATCCCATGTACTCCACGGTACACTATTTCGCATGCTTGCAAGTTGCCCTTAAGGTTGCTATGCTTGTGTGACCTTGCGAGTAAGTGGGTGAATTAATGTGTGTGTGTGTGTGTGTGTGCGTGGGGATCTCTTAACTTCAGGTGGCATTCCAATGCGAAAGAAGATCTCTAACCATCCAAGGAATGCTACTACATATTAGCAGCATAGATAGGTCGGATGGAAAGGAACCAGGGATGGCGATAAATGGAAGTATATTTTTGGCTCAAGATATCATCCCTCCTTCCCGGAGGTTACACGACCTTGCGGACGTTCGACCATCTGGAGGTAATGGAAATTTCAAGCTCCGAAAAACTCCACCACAATCACCGGAAGTACGGAGCGAGCGCACGAAACTGTGGTGCGTAATTTTTGGCCGGTCCGTACATCCTTCCTGCCATGCGGAAAATCAAACATTATCCATGGTTCATGTAGCCGCACACATCTTCAGGACACGTCCATTGAAGCTGTTTGAGCTAAAAACGAAAAAAAAACAGACTGGTGCTCTCTAATTTGATTGTAAATTATGGATAACCGAACGCGCGCTGCTGTTGCTGCAGTTGCTTGGCCGCATGTAAAATTTACCGACCACACCTGGATACATTGCGAATCGAGAAGCTTTCTCGTCATATTCCTGTTGCGCTATTTTTCCCTTCACTGGAAATAGACTTCGCTGCCAAGGACAAGGATCAGCTTCGGGCGCGCTATAACAAACGAAGGATTCCTGTTAAGGGCTGTTACAGGTATTTTATGGCGGGAGTGCGCGCCATTTCGCCATTCTGGATCTGGCCATTCCTCCTTTGTTAGGGTCTGGAATTGGCAAATTTGTACATTCCCTACACGCGCGTCGTCCAGCAGGTTTCGTGGTACATACCTCTCCCTGCCCTCGCAGTGGATATAAAGAAATCATTGCATGAAATAAAGATGAGACCGCCAACTTTATACGATGCTCCCCGAGTTCCCGAAGATGTGTGGTGTTCTCTGGACTCCGTACATCTTCGGTGGACCGTTGCAACGACACGGATGTTCCTTTGCATGGGATGGGCCCGTGGTGCGCCCTTGTTCCTTTGCTTGGACTAAGGTAAGAAATTTTGACGTAATCTTACAAAACTGAAAACCGACAATTCTCCCCCTCCTCCCCCGGAGTCTCTGACCGGGTACCGGGGCTTGTCGGAGGTCAATGGAATTGGATGACGGTTTGGTGGTTTGGTGCGCTTCGGCATCCAACAGTAAACAACGAAAACCATTCATGAAATATTTATTAAAAAGGAAAATTGTATACCTCGTTCGTCGAGGCTCGTGTTTGGCCAGTATTTTTCGAAACGGAACGAGGGGGCCCGGTGATAAAAGCTACTGTGCATCCTCCACATTACGGTGGAAGGATGCTGCCCAGTTCTGCCCTCTTCAATGAACCGTGCTCCCTGCAGACGGTGGAGTTGCTACCGACCGTACCGTACACACGGGGCAACAATAAAAGCTCTGTTTTTGTATAAAGAATGAACCACAAACAACCTACCCCATTCACAAGGGAAAGTGTTTCTTTCTTGTTTTTTTTTGGGGTGGTGGAAATTCACTTTGGCTCACTTACACTTGTGCTTGCGAACCCGAAACCCGAGTGCGGTATTGAGGGTGGACGAGAAAAACGGGGTCAATGTATTGTGTATGCAGCGGGGCACCGTACAAGAGTTTATTTTTACCATTCCACCAAAAGTGACTCCAAACGTTTACTGGAACGATCTGGACGGTTTAGCTATTTCGGGCACTGGAGAGGCAGATGGCTGCGTGACTTCCATGCTGATACGCTTGATAAACGGTGTAAAAATCCATGTACAAAATATAAGGAGATTAAATTGTTTTGCCGGTTACTTCAAGTGTTCCTTCCGCTTCCTCTCTCTCGCTCTCTCTGTCTAACTTCTTCCACCGTTGCTCTCCTTTTCCTGTTTAACACGGAACCCTTTCATTGCCTTCCGGCGGACAATGACACGCTGCTGGCTTTTCATGGCGGACCGTTTCATCCGACCGGTCCGTGCCGCACACGAGGGACAACGGCGACGCTTTACCGGTGTGTAGAACGCAATCTTCACGTACGGTAGCTTCTGTTCGTCCGTCAGGTGGCGCCACCGTTCCGCACCCTGGCGCACAATTTCCACCACCGAAAGGTGACAATTTTTTTGTCGAAAGTCGCGCAAAAAATTCAAGTACGGATTGCGCGTTCGCTTGCCCGGCTTACACATCGTCGTACCGGCACGACGTGGCGTTGACGTTTCGGCCGCTGGTTCTGCCATTTCCAGCCGTGCTTTGTTTCTGCTGGGTGATGCCATTTTTGTAGGTTGTACAGGAGAATTTCCAAAATTTATAATGCGTTCCGATAACAAAACAAAATCCTTTATAAGAGCGATCCAACAAGACATCTACTATGGCGTCTTTGCTGTGTAATACTGGCTACTGTGATGTGTGGATGGATACTATCCGCTCGCACATCACCATAGCAGTGCGAATGACAGTGAAGAAATAATCATCATTCAGCACCGTTTGCTTGGACCGAGGTGTGCATATGTGTAGTAAGTTGGGGCCAAATTTAAAATGTATACCCATTTAAAAAATGCACGAGATCGAGATTGAATTCGAACCGAGGCTGTGCATGTTAGATGCTTCCGATGCTGGGGACGCCTTACATCGAACCGATGAAATAAATCTAATCTAATCCCGTACACATTTTCGATGATGAAGATTGTCCGGTTTATACGAAAGCAATTCGATTTCGAGGGCAGCTTAGAATCCCATTAACACAACCCGACAACCGGACCGAGCAAGATTTGATCACCGGGCTGGCATGTGTTCAGCGGTGAGCATGTTGTGTAAAATAAATTTAAATAATTTATTTCATACACCCGCCCCGAACGGAATGGCGAGAGAATTGTTTCACCGGTTTATGACGAATGATCCTTGGAACGGAGATTACGCGCGTACGAGGAATCCGTTATCCAGAACAGTGCACCGCGTGCGCATGGGGATGGATGAAATCATCGGCAAGATGTCAACCAAGAAAGGTTTATCCAACGTCCACCGGGGCCATCCTATCTGTTCACCGTACACTTCATCATGCATTGCAACTGGGAAGCAATATGCCGTACAGCAATCAGCTTTGCAGAGTTATGACCGAAACCGTACCGTGCGTCGTCAATGGCTTGTGGTCGATTAGTAATTTATGGTTCATCACCATTTCATAACGCCGTGGTGGTGCACGTGGAACGGGATGCAGTTATTTGTAAGCAGCGCAGTTTGTGGTTCTGCAAAATGTGCGCACGAAACGTTAAGTTCATTTGTCATGTGCGATGGTCGCTTACTAGGAAGGATGCACGTAGATCGAGTGAATCCCATCCATTCTAATGTCAGGGTTGGTCAAGTTGTCAAAATTTATCGTGATTTAATAATCTTTTTTTTATCTGTTAACACGTGGTTAAGCTAATGGAAATTAACAGTTCATTGGTTTTATACTTAATTTTTGCTTACAGTTCATCATTCATGAACGTTGAGAAATTTAACGGAATTATTTGTTTTCAATCTCATGACATTATCCAAACATAATACATAAGGAATAGCCTATTAAAATACTTCTAGATAATAAATGATTGGAAATTTAACAGTGTTTCCTAACCGAAGTGCTGCAATTCAGATAGGAAAAGAAATTTAAAATTGTTTAAAGAATGCCCATTCATCCATAGATTCATCTTACCCTTGACCCACTACACCAACTTCTTGCTAATCAACACTTTTAAAGGGATGAAACTTATTGTGCTACTTTTCTAACACAAATAAGTGACATAATACTGTAAAATACTTTTTTTTTGATTTTTTGCTATTTTCCTGCCTAAATATCTGAAGTGGAATAAGAAGTTTGCCAACCCCTGAGTTAGACGACGTGTTGTCTGTTTTGCATACGGACGGTGGAAAATCCTTACCGGCCACCGGCTGTGGCCCCTACAAGACTACCCTTCTGGCGTTCCGCGGAGCAAAAGCAAAAAAAAGAGACTTCATAAATAAAATATGCGAAGTACCGCAGCAGAGCGTGGTAAGGATGAGTGGCATCCCTAGTCGGTTTAATGGCAAACCAGCGACCTGTATCGCTGCATCGAGCAAATGCAACATGGTCAGGGTGCACACACATGAGTCACCTTAATCGCATCCCCGAATAGGCCACCGTCGCACGTCTTGCCGGGCGGCTGAGTAATTGCTGTCGAGATGCCTGATGCTTTCCACCAGCCCGGGTTGATCTACGCGAAAAGCTAGTCACCCCGATCGCCGGCTAGTCACTCCACCAACGACACATTAATCCGCTCTATTAGCATACCACACGTAAATAACGTATTAAATTCAATTATCTCGCCTCGTTGAGCGCTGTAAATTGTTTCTGGTGCCGGTGGTGCTGTGTTCCTGCTGTGGCTGAATTTTTCGACCAACGGCACAAAATATGACGAGCTCGCGTGGGGCGGAACAACAGCAGCTTCCCGGTCTGCTCTGCCTGCGCTTTGGTACTGCGGCCGTTCGAAAGGAAGGAAGCGAAAGCCGTGCCCGTTCCTACCTAATCCTTTTGCCGCGTTGCGCTAATGATGCAGAAAGGCTACAGGGCAGCCCTGGTTCGGGCCCGGTTATTCGCTTAATGCATGATGCATGAGCCAAAACTGCCTTACCGTGCCACGGCGGGGTCATGCCGGTGGATCCAGTCCAGGTGTAGTACCCGGGCATGACATTATTATGCCGTTTGCCAAAGCAACCGGTTCTCGCCGGCGGTGGCCTGCCATCATCCTAAGCAAAGGTATCATTTTTCTTCTTTTCGCCCCGTTACGCTGATTAGCGACGAGTGGAGCCCTCGTGCGAAAGATATTAATTATGATGACAATAATTCCACCGTGAGCGCGAGATGTTCCGAAGCTTCTGCCAGTGGAGTGTTTGGAAGTTTGGCACGGAGCCATGGGGAGTTAGGGAGGTTTCCCGCTTCGAAACATATTTTGCGCCTCGGTGCAACATTCTACCAGCGACGGAAGGACGTGGCCTGCAGCCGCATGTGCATGTGGGACAGGACAGGAGAACGAACATCACGCGTCACAGCAGGAGACTGTTTTCATATTCTTGTTTAGCATTTGTGACTTGCCTCAGCAGACGCAAAGGATACCCTCGATTCTTGAGCAACCCATCAATTGGTTCATCTTCTTTCCCTGCTTTGTGCAAACAATCAGGCTTGAAAGATTTTTTTTGCGTCATTATTTGCAAGGAATTTGCCTCATTGACACTTCTTTTACATAATCGATGTTGCCGGTGGTGCGTTTTTATTGTTTTTATGGTGGTGAAGAACCTTTTGCCGACGTGGCAATGATCCGTGTCTCGCCCACACAGGTCGTTGCGTTGCCACGGCGCAACAAAAAAAAAAACTGTCAAATCAACCAACAAGCACGGCAGAAGGAAAAAAGTCGAGATTTACCTCCTCTTTTGATGGCTGCTTACCGTTTTCTCGGTGAACGGAGTTCCGCGAATGCACGCGTAGGAAGTGTGCCCTCTGCAAAGCACGGTGCCATTTTGAAGGAGTGGTAATCATTAAAAACCATCACCCCGCCGTTGTAGTGCGCGAAGTGCAACAAAGCGATTGTAATACAAGATAACACATATAACACAGTAAATATTAATGAGACCGCCGGCCGCACTCAACACATCAATGTGCAAGAAGTCGCGAATTTCTTCGCGTGGCACAGCCTCGCGCAAACAGCGGCTGTGTGAAAAGGCGGTCTCTCACGTTCGGGCAAATAATAATGAATTTTTAATTGAAACCTTTATTGACACCCCGTACACACGGCGATGTGCCACGGATGGGCATGGTTGGTTGGCAGTAAATTCTCCCCTTCCTGGAAACGTCGTGTGCGAGTCTGTGGCAATCTGTCATGGAAACGATTATACAGGGAAGCAAGGGGCAATAAGCAAGCAAACGCAAGCTCGTCTTCTTCCATTGAAAATCAGCAAACGTTAAAATACATTTGAAAGCGTGAAAACCTATCCGTGGCTAATTCATTGCGTGAAGCTCATTTAAAGCTACAGGTACTCAAATGCCAACTAATTTAACATTATCATAAAATAAAATTTGCAAAGCTTTTATGGCACCTTTGTCGTATTACAGTGGCAATTACTGTCTTTTTTAGTGACTTTTTAGTGTAACTCAAGGTAACCAAAAGAGATTGTGTTGGGCTTATTTGTAATTGCATAAATGTCTAAATCTAATTCAAAAACTTGATATACTAAGGGCATTCTGAGTAATTCTAGGGTGAGTTAAGATAACAGACGCTAATCATCGGTTTAATCACGGTAAAATCAACGCCTGAACTCCGGATATCTTCAACAGTGTTACACTGTTGTTAAATTAATTTTGCCATAACTGCCGTTTTGAGTATCTTCGGAGTGACTTCGAAAAATATTGGATTTAACCCAACGCTACTGTAGATCGATGTGATTGGGAGACTCTCCTGAGATTAGTTCAGACTCTGTATGAATTAAAAATCTTGAGTTGATTGATGTTATTATTTCCCAAGATTCAAACGCAAAATCATACTCTTCATGGTCATTTTTAGCATTGACATTTTTGTATCATACAGCCTGTTCCAAACATTCCTTGTCTTGAAAGATCAGATCTACAGAGATTTGGTTCAATTGCCAGAGTGATAAAAGCATTCCATTTTAATGATACAATAATTGAAATGAAATATTACATTTGATATTTTTAAAGACATTTATCCCTTTACTTTTACTTTAAACAGTAATAACATTCCCAAGTGGGTATTTCCACCCCATATTTCCTCACTCAAATGCTTTTCATTCTAAAACGTGGTCTTATTGCCGTTCAACGCCGTTTAGCAACAGCGAAGTAACCCACCTCCTCCTCGCTATAAACTCGGTACAGTCAAGGGTTAAGAAGCCTACTATTGCGTCGGTGGTAAAGCTTTTGTTTGCCCATAGCAACCACCATAGCTCTTGATCAGCGATTTAGCAAAACCACTCCAATGCCTGCGGGATGGTGGTGCGTCGAATTGATTGATTTGGATTTTGCTAACGAAGTGGTGATGGCAGCACTGGGGGCCTTCCGTTATGATGAGGTTGCCGCCGTTTGCCAATTGATTGAGCAGCGTATCTTGAAGGGTATCTTTCGAATGGATCGGTGTGATACACACACACACACACACGCGCGCGTAAAATTCAATCCGTTTGCTGTTGAGTTGTTTGCGTATGCTGATGAGAGTCGCACCATACAACCGGGGAAAGGGTTTTACCTTTCCCTAAACGCCAATGAGTTGGTGGATTTTCACGCCTGATTAATTGTGATTTTGAGCCGTGTTTTCAAGCGTCACACTCAAACACCACAAAAGGCAATTTGCTACGATTTTCACTGGGAGAAGCACCCCAGTGCCATTTCTACCACTGACAAACTTGTTGAGCATTCGGGAAAAACGGTCGCACACAACGGTCCACCGATAAACGCAAACACGGCCAATAACTTTTCCGATCTTTCGCCGACGAATGACAAATTGTTTGTTTACAGTTTGCGAACGTTTTTAACGGTAGCGCAATCAAACAGAACGTGGCCCCCTCTAACTCCCACCCAAAAAAAAAAAAAAAAGGGTAGGACACGGAAGATTCCTTTCGCCTGCAACCTAATCGTTGCTCCATTTGATCAACTTCAAATCGAGCCGTTGACGTTATTATGGCCGACTCAGTGCGGGTTTTTTCGGTGATTTACGAGACCCGAGATGTTTGTGTCAAATTTTGTGTCACCCCCACAGTTGACGGTGTGGAAAAAGTTCTCGTTCGCGCTGTTGTTTTTCCTTCCTGCGCTAAGACCCGAAGGGTAAGAAAAATGAGCTCCGAAAGGTATATCAAACAGCGGCGTGTAGGTGTGGGAACGGTTCGTTGACATCGATGGCATGATCCCGGCGTGGGATTGCAAGATGAATTGTACCAATTTATTCGCATGCTTGTGTACGTTCGCATTCCAATAAGCCTTAGCAACGACCGAGCGGCTTCGATGTAATGATGCCTTCCGGTCAAGGATAAGCCCGCGGCATTCATTTGCATCGGGTGACAACGTTTTGACTGATTAGCTAATGCTTACGCTAAGACAGACAGTCATAATGATCGCTAATGGGCTGAGCGCATTGAAGTGAAGATTATGCTGACGGATTATCGTGTCATTATTCTGGCGCACACAGACAGCCAAAGGTAACGCTCTCAGGAAAGCCGGGCGATTAAATGATGAATGCAATTATTATTCATACCCCCCCACCACCTTCACTATGAGCCTCCCAACCAAAGCAGGATGAGAAAATGTATCGAAAAGACGAATGAGGAAATGTATGCTTCGAGTTAAAAACATTCCTCGAACAAAGCATTTATCAAATCTTCTTTTTTGCTTCATTAAGAAGCAACTTCGCAACAGGACGGAATTAATTTGTATTTTACTCTCCTGCGTATTTATTGTTTCTTGCCGACAGTGGACATTTATTTTCACACGATCGCTAATCAATTACTATTTTGCGAAATGAAGTTCTAAAATGTTGTTGCTAAGGATGTGTACAGAATTCGGGTTGACCATTATGAATTATGCAATATCGTTTTGGATATGTCTCGGAAAGGCAAAGAGGCATTCATCAGGCAAAGCTCTTGTTTGAGTTACTCTAACAGCAGTGTGGCAGAATAATGAAATATAAATATATATTGGAATTAACTTAATAACTTCTTTAGGAATTATTCTCAAGAGCTGACCTTATCCTTATTCTCAAAATGAGTAAAAGGCATTGAGTTCTGGCATTAGCTTTCACACTGGAACAAGCAGTCGATGGCAACGGATTGCCACTCGCGACTGACTTTAGCAATTGAGTGAGTTTAATGTGTAAAAATTTCAGGAAAACAATTCCAATTATTGACTTTAGAACCTTTTACTGTTGTAATTCTGTTTCTAATCTAACACTGCTACAAAGTAAAAATACTACACCTGCAGAACAATCACAGCACAACAATCAGCATCGATGGGAATTAGTTTTCCACTCGCATCCTGTGGTCCGCTTATCGGCGAATCTTACAGTGGCCCATTCCAATTCGTTCCCAGCACCCAGCGGGATAGTATTGGGATAGGATTTGTAAAATATTCATTGCACACAAACGTCGAACGAATTGTTTATTGCGAATCCATAAAAGGATGTCACACCAGCCCCCGGGCCGGGACCCAGGGGCGCAATCTCCCACCGGTAAAAAAAAAACAGGGGGAAGCTTCGAGGTGTTTGAAATATGGCACTTTTCCCTACGTTTTGAGGCTCGCGTGTACTGGCCACCACCATCGCATGGTGTCTGGAGGTCATCACTGTCAGCATGTGTGTCGTGCCGGTGGCAATAAATTATCCTACCCTCTGACACACTTGGGAGCAACGCGAGTGCCCGAATCGTAATGCAGCACGGCACAGTGCACATTCGTGACAGCCGTTCGGTCGAGTTCCGTGAGCGGTCTCCGTCTAGTTTGTTTCGTGTGTGTGTGTGTGTTTTTTTTGTTGTTACCGTAGTACCGGTAGCCATTTTGTCGCAATCCGTGTATCCTAATCATGAATGCAAAAATGGTGCACGTACAAATATGAGCCACGGTCAGCGTGGTCAGCGGGACCACGGAATGGAACATGGGTTCCACCGAGTCATTGCAATCGCGACGACGAGATTTAGCGCTTCGCTCCCGTTCCAATCATATTTTACGCGATTTAACACTTTTCCGGCAGTGGGAAACACATGGAGAACAACATAAAGCAAAAAATATATCACATGTGTTTGGAATAAATTGTTCACATAGTATTGCGCCACCCGCGACTCGTTCGTATTTTGCTGTTTGGCGGGGCGGGGAAAAATGAACCAACTCCACTAAGCTATGCGAGTTTGGGATTGAGCCAACCGAGAGGAAAGATCCAAACGATCATTTTTCATACCTCAGCCCAGCGGTATTCCTCTGCCACCGCAGGGAGTGGAATCATATTGAATTGTACTGCGACAGACAACAGGCAGCACCCACATGTCGGGGGAGACACACGATCGATAAAGATCTTCCTCCCAAACGTGATCTAGTTTTTGTGGTGGAGTCATGCGCATGATCATGTTGATCTTCTGATCTGTCATTGTCCTTTACGAAACATACAGCGTGACTCACATTCCACGGGAGAAGCATGAAGTTCATGAACGACGGATTATGTCGAGGTCATCTCGGTACAGCTTGGTGAAGGGCGCCAAGCCTAATCGATCAAGGAGAAGAGAAGGAATCACGATACGACAAAACGCCAGTTATCTGTCAGAAGAATCTGAAAAGATAGAGTGTTTCTCAACGACTGGAACATTAAGGAGGGGTCCCGGTTTTTTTACCAGACCGACCCATAAAGACGTCAGGTGCATTAGGAAGCCACATTAGCCCCAAGGCTTATGCCCGTGAATCACCGCATTTCAATGATCGTTTCCCACCCGATTCGTCGTTGCGTCATACGGCAGAGAATCGGTTCCGTCTGAGATTCGTTCGGCGCGTGCTTCCACAAAAGTTCCTGCTCGAAATGGGTGTGCTCGAACGAAGTGTTAATTTTGCATACTGAAATGTAACCGCGGAGTCAAACCGACTGTAAAAACCTCGTCGATAAACCGTTTAACACCGTGCAACGAATGTCATGGTGGATGCACATCTAGTTGATCCAACGATTAGCACCGGTGCGTCGTTGGTCGATTAAGTGACCGTATCATTAGTGTGGCAACCGGCACTAGATGATCGATCGATCGATGCAGTTAGCAGAGCAGCAGCTTGTGGTAACACCACCTTTCGCGTCGCCATTCGTCGATTCATAATTTAACACGTGTGAACAGAATAAATAAACCACCGTTTAGTGTGGTACATTGTGAGGAACAGGGAAAATTAATGGAACGTTCTGATTCGCTGTTCGTCTGTCTCACGGGCAGCGTGTAATTACTGCGGAATGTCCGGCGCGGTAGCAAATATGATAATGAGGTACTAATGATACACTGTGGAAGCCCCTGGGCCGACACCGAAGGGCTGTTATTATTTTGAACGTTCCGCTTTGGGATTGATTAAAAGATTCGAATCTGAGCCTGCTGCCAGCGCACAGCCGGTAGCTATCAGCGGTTGTTTACTGGACGCCGAGATTTTGTTGGCGATCACGGGTGCCGGAGATAAGATACGATGTAGGTGTTAACCTTGCTCAATTCGGGGACCTGTTGTTGCTGCTTTCAAAACAACAGAATTTTTTTCCAGCAAAGGGTGTGAAGGCGAACAGTGGACGCAGCAGCAAATAAGCGGATTAAAATGTGATGCTCTTCTAGAAAAAATATAATAAGTCAAGGTTAAAGAGGATCTTCAACTTAATGGTCGGATGAGGGTAGTAAATGTTAGACAGCTTAATTCTTGAACTCAGGACTTGATAAAACGTATTGTAAGTGTAAAATAAATTGATAATTGAACAACTGTGACAAGTTGGTTCTTAAAACAGTAATTACATTAAGTTCTACGGGAGAGACTTTCGAAAGGCCAACTCATATTTATGATCTGTCTAGGAAGCCACCCCCGATGTCTTCTTCTGGATCTAATCTCATCTGCATATATCTGGTCAATCGAAGATAACGCGTAGTGCCGGTCGACGTCTGATTTATCATACACCTCTGCTAGCGTATTCTCCTTCTCCATATGCTTTTCGCAAAGATAGATCGTAGAACCGGCAATTTTTAAATGTCTCGAGCTCGTATCCTCGATCCGTAGTGTTGTGTGCTATATAGTGGAGTCTCCCGGATTATACGTGTGTCTAGGAACAGGAAGCAATATTTTCATCTCGAGATCTTTGCCATAACTGCATAATTTTTAATCAATAAATGGTAAATGACACGATGAACATGTCTTGTAATTCTAAAAGATTAAGTCTATCTTGAAATTTCACTTTCAATTTCATCGGTTGAGATAGAGAGTTCATGTTTCGATCGTTTTAAATATCTCCCTTTCATTTTCAACGTACACAAAGCTCGTACGATTGATACCAATAATAACAATAATTATGACAAAGTGTCGGTACGCTCCATCGGATTAATAGTTCTGCGCACACGAGCCTCGTAAAAGCTCGCTTCTTTGTCGGTAACCGAATATGTAACATGCGCCCAAAAAAAGCCTTTCAATTTTTGTCTATTTCTTCAGCCATAAACGTACGCGATTCAAAATCAGGTTCACCCGACTACACGGAAAGGTAGGTGTGTCATATGGGAAATGCGGCCGTTTTTTTGTTTTGTTAGTTGTCTCTGCCCGCAACACATATCATGTGTCCCGAGGTGAATAGAAATCCGTTTCTCCCCTATTGTTTAACATTTCTTAATCCTATCCTTCCCCCGGAACGAACCGGGAAGCCCGGCGGTAAGGCTCCCCCGGTATGCGACAGGTATGCATGGCCCAGTTCTGGAGACCGCACATCGATCAATATCCAGGTAGGAGCAGCGCGGATGAAAATAAAAGAGGGAAACAGTTCGGCTATGTTTTGACAGGCCCGTGGCGGCAAAGGCAATGCGACAGAAAGCCCTGCCACAGTGTGTGTGTATGCACATAAGTATGCAAATTGGATAATTCATAATAAACACTATGATTAGAAACGATTTTCACGCCTCGCCATTGGCCCGTTGGGTTGCGCTTTTCCGCGTGGGGTCTCGCACGCTGGCGCACACGGGCGTGGGTTTGCTGCGGGTGTTGTACCGCTTCATCGCCGTTCGGAAACGGCAAAACGGCGCGTAGACACAACATAGGTTCGTGTTGGGAATTGCAGATCAACCGTAAAGCGTAATGGTTCGATGCACGCTTGTAGCGTTTTGTTGGGAAGGTTGCGGCGTTAGTGTTTATTGCTTATGTATCGTCCGATCCGGCAACCGTGTTGGCAACACGATCTTCGAACGAAACCTCCTCGACCCCTCTCCCAAACTTTGCTTTCTCGTAATAGTGTCCAGTTTGTGGAAAGGACGATGGGTTTAAAAGTGCGAAGTGGAGATATTTTAAAAAATAAATCCCACAGAAATTGAGATTTTTTAGCTCACCGCAAAACCCTCCGGAAATCTCGAAGATGTCACGGGACACGAAATTGCGGATGTTCAACAGCTGTGCGCGTGGCCACCGTACGGTCGACGAAACGGAAAGCAATTAATCATCACTCTCTTGACTTTCTTGACAGGCTGGTTAAGGAGGGAAGATTAAGAAGCGAAGGGATTAGATCAGCTGAATGGCCGGACGGTGTATCATCCGCGAGCATTCACTTCACAAAAAAAAAAACCCCACCCGATCATTCTCGTTCGGAACGATTACGCAACACGCGGACCGCTTCCCGGCTGGTTATGGAAAGTGTCACCCGTTACTGCCGCCCGAAGCGTTGGTTTGTACGAGCTAACGAGAAGAGTGAAAAATTACCCATCGATACATCAATCAGGTGCAGTGCAACTCTTCAGACGCACCCGAACCAATTAAGTAATGGCACATTAGGACGGCAAACGCTAACGTAAAGGGGCATGCTGGCTCGTTAAGTTAGCAAATTAAAAAGTAGTGCGTTACCACTGGGAGCCACTGCGCACGCCACGGAATCCGAGCGGAATCGTTGATGAAGTTGTCACAGGTTTGTGGTTCATTTGCTCCACACGGGACCGACGTTGGACGTAGGGAAAACGACAGCAGAGCCCGTACGGGTCGTAAATCTTTTCAACCTTTCCAAAACCAACATACATCAAACAGTGCCACATTTCATAACGCAAATAAACTCACACCGCTTGCAGGGGAACCATGATGAGATGTTTCTTCTGTGGTTTTGAAAGGAGACACAGTTAAATAATTTACCATTTATCACAAACAATGTAGCGAGGGCAATGGGTGAGCAGGAGAAACTACTGTTTGCTGCTACGGGATGCATATTTCAGATACCGTTCTTTAAGGGGGCTGGCTTGAAAAAAAAACGCCGGAAGGTACGGAATGAATCGTTTATTTATGGAAACTGGTACACGCGGTGACATTTGCTCCGCGTGTGGCCGAACAGTTTGTGTGCCTCCGACCCTGACCTGGTTGGTGCAGCTGAAGAACTTCTGTAGTGTGTAGTTGGTTGGTGATTTCCAACCCCCCTTTTTGGGGTTTAGAAAAGCCACCCGCCGAAGAAGCTGGAAGATTAATACTTATTTATGAATGATGTTCTTTATTCTTGTGCCTGAAGCCTATTCAAATACTGGCCCCGAGCTTGTTGCGGGGTTAAATCACCAAGTTCCGCGGATTTAAATATGTTCGAGAATGGATATTACTACGTTCCGTCTCTGTTTGTGGGGCTTTTGGCGGGTTTCCAGTAATGGCTGGCTTTAACATATTAGCATATCTTTTGCTATCGATGCCCCTATCAACAGGTTGAACCTGGGGGCTGGTAGCAGCAAACCGAACCGTCCACTGTCTCTCTCTCTCTGTGATGTGCTCCTGTCACCGTACACACGTACCGACTTTGATGACAGCTGACATGACAAATGGCGTATGTCTTGTGCAAAACAAAAAAAAAAACACAGTAGGCAAGACAGCTTGCAGCTTCCAGTCCCGGGGCAACAGATCCAAATATGTCGACGGTTCGCTGATGAAGTCAATGTTAATCTGTTGACAGATAAGACGACAGCACGGTATGACAGTAATTATCTACTAAGGCAACGAGAAGCCACACTCTATTACTGCGGCATGTCCACAGCAAGGTGGTCCTACCTCCCCGTACCTGACGGTGTCGTTGAATCGTATTACCACGAGCACACGAGCCAACTAACCGTTGCAGACCTTCCAGCGGTGGTTTGGCCGCCGTTGGTTTTGCAGCCCATGTGCCCGGCGTACCGATGGGATATTTTAGATTTCCGTAAACCGCTCGGTTGGCTGCTAAATAGCCTTGCACTTGACATCATCATTGCTGCGGTGGCTCCATTCCCGCGTATCCATCTGCTCCATCGAGCGCGAAAGGAGCCGTGTGCCAGGGCAGGGATCGATGTTGGAGGTCGGATGTCGCTGTGGAGTGGTTTGATGTGTACGTCGAAAACATAAAGACTCCCATGCCATACCAGACACCAGCATCATCTCGTCCAAACATCATCAGCTGCTGCCGTCGTCCTCTGTGGTTCGCTTTTACGTTCGGGAAACGAACCACCGTGACGTCGATGATGACGGTAGGCACAACTCCACGCGAAAAAGAAGGTCGCATTCTAGCTAGAGCAAGACACGAAAATATTTCGCTCATACACATATTTTCCACCTGATCCACCGACGTTCACCAATGCTCCGTTTGGGTGGTTCTGTATTTTGTCGCGGTTTTTCTGCTTCTTTTTTTTGCGGGGGGATGTATTATTTGCACTTCCATCTTCACAGCGCAGCGGACGATGGATTGGATGATGGATTTTTGCCAACGCTTTGGCAAACCCTCCGAGGAGGAAACACACGAGCGAGCGATCTGTAGCATGTACCCAGCGGGTCGTGAGCCGGTGTGCTGTTCGTTTCCGTATGACAGGTGTCAGTAGTGAAGTTGATGGCTGAAAATAGAGAAACCGGGGCGATGAAGCAATGAATTTTCCGTTCCGCATGAGAACGTGCTTCGGGGGAAAGGACCATCGAATCGTCACACGAAATTGTTTCTACCTGGCTGTGTTCTATGCGTCTGGAACAAATATTATAAAAAAAAGTTCTAGGTTTTATTACCTTTTTTTTACACAAATAAATTAAAATACGGTCGGTTTCTTTTACGACCGCACCGGGGCCACGTGGTACAGCTGTTTTGCGCTGAGCCGTGTCATGTTTCCATAAAGTTTTCACACTCAAATTTCTCTGTCCTAATGTGTGCAGCATCGGGCTAATGCATTCATGGTACGACTAATTATTTTATGGACCACGTCCAACTTGTGATTATTCGATCACCACGACCTTGAACCAGATTTGATCGAGAAATGATTGACACACAATCATGTGTCGCAATGTCATTGTTAATTGGGCGCAATAAGATTGGTTTTCTTTAGATGCAAATTTATTACAAATGTTTAAACCTAAATTTATTAAACGTCTAAATTTAAAATGAAATGTTTAAATTTAAAAAAAACCTAAAAAAGTGGTTTTGTCTTGCGAATTGCATAATTTAAGGAGTTTCTAAATATTTCAGTTATTTCAGGAAATTCTCCTCAACACTTTTCATCCGCCCGTATGATTCATTCGATAATTTTATTCAATAATTAAACCAGACTCTTTTCCAATCCGGTCAACGATCTTGCCAATGCAAAAATAATCTTCTTATACTTCACTGTGTTGATTGAATGTGCGTTGCTTGCAAATTGGTGCAGTCTGTGTATTGTACCGTCTGGATGGATGGATTTATTGATCCATTATTTTTCAATCGTCTCACCCAAAGGAACACACGTTACCGAGATTAAGTAATAAAGACTGTACACACCACCCTGCACGATCGCAAAACCCAGGGGGTAAATTACATGATTCATTCCACCCAGGCCGAAAGGGTGAACCGGGGGGGGGGGGGGGCCCAGCACTCTAAAGTTAACACTTGCCAAGATACACCAGAAGCCGCCGGAAGTAGTCTCGTCTTGTTTCAGCGCTGTAGAATATGGCCGGCGGTGTGGTACATAAAGCATGCTCCGATTAATAATGATCGATAACTTGCTGTTGAACCAGGCCAGAACCATGGACCAGGGTATGCGGCGTGACTTTGAAGCAAACTTCAAAGTAGAAGAGGGCCCTTAAGCGATCGGGAATTACCATAATTTTCAACGGCTTCACAGGAACGGCTTCTTGCGACGCACAGAAGAAGGTGGGAAACGTGCACGGCGATAAACTTGCCGAGTGGTTGCTATGGGCAACACACTCGAATAAAGTTGCTTCCTTGTACTGTTCGATACATCCACTAGCTCGATGATCGATCGATCGAGCCGTAACGAGTAGATGATCGCAGGATGGATGATGAATTCATCCATCACTCCCGGCCGGCCAGGATCACACAGAAAGGATTCGTTTGTTTGTCAACGTGATCGGGGCTGTAAGGATTTCTGGTACACGAAAAAAAGGTCCCACAAATTGATCTGCTGTTGAAGTTTTCCTTCCAAACAAGGAAACCGATCGCACCGTACCAAACCATTGCCCAAAGCCCAAATTGAATGGTATGCCTACGCTGTCTAGCTGTTTAAACGAATCGGATCGATTGATCCCAAGTGGAAGCTTTGGCAACAAATAAAAACAACCACCTCAACTCGCGCCCTAACCCTAAGGGCCTAATCGTGACTGCTGGAGCAGGCAGAGTGTGCCGCTGTCGCTGAACCTCACTTTCCCACAAGGCGCGTGGAATGTGAATGGGATGCGTGCATCATTCGAGTGCCCTTTTTGGCCCTACGGTACAGTGCAAGCCGTCCCTCGTCCATTCCTTCCACCATTTCCACCACGCTCACGATAACGGTACCACTTTCTCTCGTGGTCGCTGCAGTTGGAACTCACAGATGATGATGATGAATTCCTGTCAATGGTTAAAAGGAGGCGCATGCAAAGTAGCCAGCACTGCTGTTTAACCATCGCTGATTAAAGAGCCAACGCGGGAGTCTGGAGGAACGTTATGCCATCGCTCTGAGGGGTCAATCGAATCGAATATGCCCTTCATTACCCTCTGCACAGTTGGGTAGGGCTTGTTACGAGCTGTTGGCACCACCAGTTAGCAGTTAGCCATCACACGCCGAGACGCGAGGGTGGCATAGAATTTGGAACGCCCCAAGCAGTTTCCCGAGAGCTCACGTGATTATTCCGAGGGGGGTGAGAAATTCTAGTTGCCCTCTATTTTCCGTGGCCATCATTTATAGCCACGAGCGATCGTTTAATGGCTTTATCATCTTGAGAATTTAAATGTGGTTGGGTAGGAGAAACTGACGGCACGCAAAGTTTTCTTTTTATGCTGGACAACGCGAGCTGTTTCAATATTGTTTCTTTGAATCTGTATTAATCCGAGCTAGGACAATAAACTCCTTTCAATCACACCATTTTAATTCGATGGTTTGGTTTAAAGTAAAATGCTACGAGGCTTTAACATCGTATCCCACTGGACATTAATGGATAGTGAACCGATAGACAGTATCAAATTTCGTTTACCCATCGATTTGCCCTTGGTTGGAACCCCGGCAGTAAGGGATTTTGCAAAATTTATGCGATGCACGCCCACCGATACCGCTAAACGAAAACACCCCCGCCGTCCGGTTGGCAAAACCATCGGGAGCAAACGTCGGGAGCATTGGGACACAGGAACGGAGGCTTAAGATGCGAATCGATTAGTTTCCTTTGTGTGTTGCCCCGTTGCGTCCGTGTGGAAGTGAAGCTCAAAATTTTGGGTGGCAGAGGAAATCGATACTTCTACCTTAAGGCGGTGCGAAGAAGCAGTACGAATACGTGCACTGGAAACAACGAACTTGCGTTGACCGACATAACTTGCAGGTGCTTCATGTACGGTGTCCCGCATTCGGTGCAACACGGGTTTGCGCCGGGCCCTCTAAATGCAGGTTTGGATGGGTGTAATTCTTTTTTTCCCTTCCAACGTTATGTGCTGGGAGCGAAATGATTAGTGCGTGGTGCGAGGTTTCTAATGATTCCCAGCGTACCCTAGGCACGATTTCTCAGGAAACAGCAATCTGGCAGCGTGAATAATTCAAAAATCTATCTTCCGCCCGGCAAAGGAACTCCCTAAAACCGCAAGGTGTTTCTGCCTTGTTTTTGCTGCTCAAGTTGCATGATCATTGCTCCGATTCCGGTGCCCGCAAGGTGTAGGCAGATGGAGGCTTTCGGGCTGTCTTGAAACCTTTTCTTCTTTTTTGTACGTGTGTGGAATTTATGCGGTTTCGGTGTCTGTCGGTAAGGATGATTTGAAGGAAATTAAGGATAACGCATACACCATTTTTTTTATTCTCCACACACCAAAGCGACTCAATACGGCGACGCAACATCGAATTATGCAGCGTTTGAAATAGGAACGAAAAGAAAGAACGAGAGCACGCAGTGTGTAGCCGACCGTTACCAGACCAAAATGCCCAAAGTTTATTGTTTTCAGGTATCGAAGGTGGCTGGACGTCAAGTTTTGTGCCGTACGTAATGTCCTGCGTACGAGACATCAGTCAAACAAGCGGCGGTGTTGCCTCGGTCCCCGTAGCTTTTTTTTTTTTGTGCGTAACAAGTGTTTACAACGAGCAAGCACGTTCTGTGTGCTTCGAAATTCTTGAAGATGAAAGCATCAAACACAAGAAAAAAGGTTGAATTCTTCCAAGCAGACGGGCAAGAAAAGTCGGTTCCGCTACGGTGTAATTATTAGCATTATTTGTTTTTCTCCATCCTGTCCGATGTTCTTTCAGTCCAGAACACGCAGCAAAAAAAAAACACACACGCGTTAAAGAAAAAGGTTACGAAGATAAATGTCCGAACAAAAACGGGCGCTCGGGGAATTGAGAGTAATTGTATTGGACGAAGGTCGTCCCGCACGGTGCTGAGCAAGTGAAGTGAAAACGCACATCGACGAGCGGCACCGGTAGGGACCCCCACGGGATATTCCTGCGGCGAGAGATTGCTAATTGGCCACAGAAGTTGGGTATATTTTTTTTTCGGGGGTTTTTTGTTGCCTCCTCCATTGGGACCCACACACACACACACGACCATGGGCACAAGCGTTACAACTTGCTAAAAGGATAACGGTTCCCAAGTCGGCACAAATTGATCTTTGCACTTCCGATGGCCGATTAGCGTCAACGGTTTGGCATAAACGAGCATGTGAAGTAAGCCCTTCCATTGGCCCAAATTGGACATTTGGGAGGTAATGTGTTTGTCTTGCATTTGCTTCGTTTGCACCACTTTACATCAACGATGAGTCATTTCTGAAGAAACCCCAGCAATGCACGACTGTCCCAAGGTAAGTGTGGAACGGATTTAATGTGCCCCACCATTAAGGGGCTTGATGGCGGAGCGCAGATGGAACATATGGAACCGGTTGAAACCCTTTTTTTAACCCAGTTCCCGACTTAAGTGCGCGCGTGTGATGTACTCTAAAAACAGGCATTTCTTTTATCGCATCACTTTCCCGCACGGCGAAGAGACATTTCGTAAAACTGATGCGTTACTGTTAACGCACTGCGTACGTATGGGCGGGTAGGTTAGGTTTTATTAGCAATATTTCCTACATCACTACACCTACGAAACCTGCCGCAAGACCCAAATTCTATAGGGCAACACAGGTTCTTGCCCGTGAGAGAGTGTTTTTAAATAATTTATCAATTGACACACATCGTTGACACTGGTACCGGTGGTCGTAAACGAACCGAATTTAACATCATCACGGCGGCACCGGAATCGATTTTAAAGCGACACCAAAGTTTTAGTGGGGTATCAACTATCACTTTAAACCACCTTCACCTCCCGTTATTGGTTGATGCGTCATCATGTGCCTCACCAAACGATCGTTTCGACAAGATTGTATTAACGGTGACGAATTAGTGTCATCTTCATGCTACTTCATGCTGTCACGCGGTGGTTTTAGCTGCGTCGTGCAGCACCGGGGAAACTAGAACATCCCTCAACATATGGGGCAATAGTTTCTGCCGGTGACATAAACCTGTGCAAAGTGTTCTATTTCGGGACGGTTCGATGATGATTGCGTAGCGGAGTGTTGTTTGGAAAAAAACACCGAACCCAATGGCCCGAGAGCTGATTGGGTTTATGCAAAAACCCCTCGTGTGCTAAAACGCTCGTTCAATTATGCGTTTATGCTACAAAACCCTAACCATTCGATCGACTCGTGATCGTGTGTGGGCATTCCAAATATGTCGCTAACCTTGCACCTCACACACGCCCCGGGTATGGTATAATCTTCCACCAAGGAAATCCAATCTTCCGTGTTTTTTGTGCCGTGTTCCACCCTTCAAGGGTATTAATAAGGCTTACACTGAACGAATTGGCTCTCGCAGGTCCGTAGGTCAAACGTAACACGACCCGAATGGGAGTGTTTCAAAATCGGAAAAGTCTCTCTCCATTTCTGCCGCGTCTTCATTTCTCCTTCCGTTCGGTTCCCCATTTTTCACCACGGTCTGTAGGGAGTTGACCAATTCGATAAACATTTCAATCTCATCATCTTCGGCATAACTGTCTCGGGGAGTCTCGGAGATGAAATCGATAAAAAGTAATCACTAAATCACCTGTCCATCATCATCATCTTCGCCGTCATCGGCACCACCATGCATACGGCATCGTCTGCGGGTATAGTGTCTAGTAGCATGAGATGTGTCCTACGCTCGGGGAGTTGTTTGCTTTTCATTCCTCAATCCATTCCACGTTGAGATAGATCATCGCAGCAACATCGTCATCATCATCCTCCGTCCGCACACACGATGACAAGAGCAACGCAGCGCCGTTGCACTGATGGACCTCGAAACGTAGGTGCTTTCCCATTCTCGTGTTACTAAAAGTAAATAAGCTTGGCTGTATTTTCACGGGGACTTTAGTTGATTGAGAAGTTTACTTACCAGGCTGGCTAACACCAAGCATCCCACCTATCACAACACACTCAACATAAGATTGCTCGGAGACACGACCGGCTTTTTTGACTCCCTGGCGTGTTCGCTTCCTTTCTGTGAAAAGAAAAAAACAAACAACCTCGCGCCACATAAGGGTGAACAAAATGTGCCCGAAAATGAACCGTTTATGGTGTGGAAAAGTTTGTAGCATCGTTTCATTTTCCAATTTTTCGTTGAACATAGAACACCACACCTTTGGAGTGGGAAGGGCGGAGCTCGCGAGGCAAAGCAAACTTCACCGACAGATGCCCTTCAATTGCCACCAGGAGGGACGGAAAGATTCACCAACATTTTCCTTTAGTGCATTGAATTTTTCTTTTATTTGAGGTTGGTGCCCCATAACCACACACCGTGGAAAACAATATTGGAATATTTCCAATAAAGGTGACTATTATCTCACCCCTGTTAACATCCACCAAATAAACCACCTCCCCCCATACACGGGAGAGAAAAGTTTTTCGCACTTTCGCAGTGCCCCAGTACCATTATGAAATGGCAGTTCCATCCAGTCCACTCACGGGATGGTTACACAAAAATGTAACGTTACGAAATGTTAATTTCGGAGGAAAAACTTTTCCAATGACATTGTGCTCGCGCTCACCTTAAAAAGTAATAGCAGGCAAAGTAAAGCAAAACTAAGCGAACTTGCGTTCTGCGTGACAATGTCTGCAACAGAATTTCCGTAATTCCGTCGAAAATCGTGGTATGTTTTCTTTTGCGTATGAAAGTAATGTTAAATAGTTCTTGTTTATTTGAGAGAATTTTCTTTTCTTTACGGATTTTTTTTTTATACGGACGGTGTTTATTTCTTATTGGGAAACTTTAAAATATTACAGAAAAACCATAATGAGTAGTAGGAAAGTTTTGGAGTCACTTCTTCAACATGGAAAGAGTAGAAAGACGACAAAGGAATGGATATAAACAAAAGTTCGCATTGCAAAATTAAAATCAAATATTCTGCTTTTATAGCTAACTTTGAGTGCGTCGATCGAATAGTAAAGTTGATAAAGTTGAAAGTATGACTCTAGAACTCTTCGGGAATGAGTTAACATCTTGATCCTGTTAAGTAAGCTTTGGTAATTTTAAATCACAGACGCAAAAGTAAAACAAAGAAAAGGAATACGAACAGCAGCACCTTTCTCTTCCACTCAAACTATGCTTCGCTTCCATTTCCGTCCGTGGGAACATTCAGCAGTAATCATTGAGGACGGCTTAAGATGGAGAGGGGTTTCCTTTTCTCAAGTGCCGAGCATTGCGTGATTGTCGTCGATTTTTCATTCCAATTGCCAGTTTAGCAAGACTCGTTGACAAATTTGCTTTAAAGTATGCTATCCTTGTAACATTAAACGACTGCATTGCAATGCAATTTACTGCTCATTATAACCTTGTTGTGACTTAGCTAGTGGCTTATCAGCTTTACTTCAATGACAAGCATTTTTTAATAAATATTATGGAAAAGGGAAATGTTTAAAATATATTCGGATGGTGCTCCAGCAGGTTATAGATTCTTTTCCCAACCACTACTCTTTGTGGCGTTCAAATGTTGTGCACATAAAGCAAAGGGAAACATTGCTGTGTGAGAAAGTAATGACAAATGGGTCCGTCCGGTAACCACCACCACCACTGCCGAAGAAAGATGAACCCTTGATTCATACCGGAGGAGTAGGACAGAAAAAAAACCCCCCACAGAACAGATGGAACGGAAGCGAACCACTGTCCGTCTGGCAAAAGTCTGGTTCGACGATCGCTGGCCAAACAAGATGCATCGGCGACAAGATCAAGGTGTTGGCGTCGTGCAGTGCGCTGCCGTGAAAAAAAAACGTTGTTGTTTGTTTACCACTGCACTGGTGGGATATTCGTACCAGATTGGATTGGTGGTGAGAATGTAACAGTGTAACCGTACCGTTCATTGACTCGTTCATGGGTAAGAAATAGAGACAAAGAAGAAAGGGACAAGTTTTCAAAGTTCTGGTGTTTGCACTTCTTTCCAAGACACATACATGGATTGCAATATTCACTGCACGTAGAACGTAGATTCGTTCGAATGTCTGAACGAACATCTTGAAAATGGGTTTAAGGGATCGCCCTAGCCTCCCACCAGTTCACCCCATGGCAGCGGGAGCAAGGTTAACCGGTGATCACACCATCCGAAAAATCACCCCCTATGAGACCTTATGCTCCTTTGCCCCACCTTGGCAGCATTTGGGGTACGCTGAGTCATGCACATTGTACCAGCGGCATCATGCTCTTTTCGGTGGAAGACACTCTGTCCGATCGGAGCGCGCGTGGAATATTAATGCTGGCCAGGCACCCATAAACCCCGTAATATGTTTTACGACGCATCGCTCCAAGGGTCGACTCCGGCACCGGACCTAGCTGGACTCCGGTCGATGGGCGCTGGTGCATCGGTTTTTGCTAGCCTTACTGGCTCCATCCCACCCAGTGTCAGCGTTGAACTTATGGAGCGATACGCGGAGGGCAATAGAGTGCACTTTTTGTGCCAACCGAACCAACCATCATGATGACCGTCCGTCGGGATCGCCGCGAACGGTAAATGCTATCTATTTGTGCGCGGGGTGGTTGGTTGCGTGACAAGTATGAGTAAAACAAACGATAACGACAAATGATGGAGACAAAGCACCGGGGCGCAGTGGATGAAAATATGACTCGCGTTTTATAATGCAACGCCACCGTGCCGCGGCACGCAATTGCCTAGTAATGGTTCGGTAGAGAAATGTTGAACACAGTTCTGCGAATGCATTAATGTCTATGGCCACGATTGCCGCCGCTGGTGTTATGGGTGGTACCATCGTAAAATGTTTAAGTAAATGGTCACACTTTCCGGCATTAACCAATCGCATAAAATTGTAACGTTTGCCAATCGAGGAAGTGTCATGTCTACCCGATCCGTTACCAGGGTTGTAACATTCTACGCGCCATGCTATTTTTCATCGGCCACAACGCCATGTTCTAAACTGAACTGCACGGTTCAGGCTTGTTCCCACGTCGTCCACCGTCCGCCAGTAACATTGGCAGTGGGTTTAAAATATTTCAGCAGTACTTAAGTCAATTGTTTGTCATTGAAGGAAGAATTGCGAAGCGTGTCTTCGCGGAAGACAAGCAGCAGCATCCTTTCTGTTGCGACATCTCCCCATCCCTTGACTGTTGAATGGTTGTGCTGCTTAAGCAGCCTGCAACAAAGCGAAAGTTTATTGCTACTAACGAAAGTACTACGACCTCTACGATCTCTATATTTACAGAATTGGTTACAAAAAGAAAAGCAGCATAGTTGGTGGCTTTGGACGTAATTTTGAGAAACGTGTAGTAGAGTAGCGTGGGGCTTCAGACGACAGCTTAAGAACAAGCATCTTGCTGTAAACGAAGGACATGTCCACACATATGCAATTATTTAAGTACTTCAACTTAGGTGTTGATTCTTTATGGTACTCTATATTATTTTACATGAATACTTGAATTAAAATTATGTAAAGGGATCAGTAGTCTTCATATCGTATTTTGTACCTTGCAACATTTCATAATCGTAATAAACGAAAAATAGAAACTAAGTACAAAAGAATTTTAATTACTTTTTTAATCAAACAAATTTTTCTTTTGAATACATAAATTGTTTACTAGACGTTAAATGCCCAAATAAAAAATTAGAAAATACATTATCATAGTGATCCTTTCGGAGATCGATGGAGATTCGCGTATCCCGAACTTCTTAGGGGACGAATGCCCATGCCGAGTGCAGTGTCGTCTAAATTTGAAAGTAATGGAGTCGACATTCTTATTTACTCTTAATAATTTTCGCATTTCAAGGCAGCCATTTCATTCGGAATTGAAACATTAACAAAAATTATACTTAATTTGTTGTATTGCATTAAACAATGAGCAATAAAATTTCATAATCCCCGTATTTCAGATATCTTTCGAACCGGTTGTACGTACTTTTGCTCCAACATACTCTACACTGCTGCTGTGGGCAATTCGGTGCGGTGCCGTGTATTTACGACCGATTTATTTAGTCTGCCAACATTGTGCAGCATTGTGGGACAACTTCTTGACTTGGGCTCGCTAATTTAATCCCCTAGACACGGTTAATCTTACCAGTTCTTTGGCACTCCCGCCCGTAGTCGGTAACGTGACCGGGTTTACTGCTTGATAAAGCCGCCGGATTAAGTTGCACAGGCAAAAGGCACACTTTCACCGGTCGACAAGCGTGATAAAAGACATGCTAATTAACGAACGCACAGCTTTGTGTGTGCGTGTGTGTGCGTTGCCGATTAAACGACGCCTAAATAAAGTACCAACCGTGCCCGGACAAGGTACGGAAGCTGTTATACGAGATGAACACCACTTTTCGATAAGTGAAAAAAAACATGAATCGAAACCATCGCTTTCCATGCTTTAAACGTGGGAATTTTAAGGCTAATATCAATTTCAACCCATCGCTGGGGTCCTTCGTGCACCGTTGCCAGAGAGCATCGTGGGGACGATTTGTGTCCAAAACGATCAAATTTTGAAACACGATACGAATGGGCGAAGATGAACAGCATAATGTTGTCAGAAACTATGAATGGCCATCTCCTGGGTGAAAGGATTTATTGGCATAGCGGCTACAAACCGGGCGCACCGAATCGTGCTGCATGAGACGAGCTATAAATATTTATGAATCGCATCAACCCTCGAACGATGCTGAGACCTAGCGTATCGGCCGTAAAATGTGCATCCGATTGCTTGGATGAATTTGGACAACACATCATACCATAATCAGTGATTAATTGTTCACTCAGTGATGTCAAGCGTCAAGGTAAAGCTATTTCAAACACCTGGCCGGCCAGATACACCCACGTCGATGTGCGAAGGTGCGAGGTGCAAATGGGTACTAGATTAACTTAATTTAACATCCCTTTGTGTGATTCGGGTCGTACACTGTGCTTGTTGAATAAAGTTGTCGAAATTGAGAAGGGATTTACTTTGTAGCTACGTAATATTCAGAAAGGGAACGATAACAGGGGATTAAAAAGGCCTTATTTTGATGTGATTTAATCATTGCTTACTTCTTTCTACAATTTCAGAGCTATCCCGGACGGTACGAAACGCTCACTGACTACAAGCAGGCAAATTTTGGCTCCAAAGACGCCGTGCAACGGTCCTACAATGCGTACAGCAACATCCACGTTGCTAGAAGTGAGGCGAAGAAACACATCGATCGGATTACCACGGAAGGCAAGTGCCAGGTGCCCAAACCAAAAATTATTCCGGCATCAAACGATAGGTCGAAGGTATTTACGCCCCACTGTACCATTCTGCATCGATGCGAGGCCGATACGGGGTGCTGTGCACCCACCCAAACTTGCGCTCCCAAGAACACGAGTGAAGTGAAGCTGTTCTTCTATGTGAGTAATGCCACCTACGTAAGTAGTGTAACAACAGGATATCTTCCAACTTTTTAAGCTCCCCATGGAGCTACCAACAGAGCCCATAATTTGTTCTACTAAGGTTGCTAATCGATCACACCTCATTTCGTTCCTTGTTTCGTATTTTTTTTTTCAGGTGAGTAACATAGGACCACGACAGCAGAGTACAATAACTACCCTTACCTTCACCAACCATACCGAGTGCCATTGCGTACTGTTGGATTCGGTGCAGAACTCACTGGAAAATAGTGCGGAGGGTAGTGGAGGATCCAGTGGTGGTGTTAGCAGCATCAGCAGCAGTTGCACATGTCCACACCATTATAAGCCCGTCTTCGACAACGAATCGCAGTGCTACTGTGACTGTCTGTCGAGTGATCGGGACTGCATTCGGTTTAAGGAGGGCTTCGAGAACTTTTCCATGGAAACACGCAAGTAAGTCTGAGCGAAGTTGCAACTACTTTTCTGAAGGGTTTCAAATACAAGCGAGCTTAGGCAAGTGCACTGAAAGACAAAGCCTAAAGGTCGATCTGTGATTCAGTCATCTCGATTGAAGCGAGATCAAGAATCACGAAGATCGAGAAGTAAAACGATACGCTTATGTGTTTGACATCTCTGCTCTAACATCAATCTCCTGTTAAGAATTTATTTTCATGTTCATGTTCCATCTTTCCCTTCAATGCAGATGCATCCGGAGTAAAAAGTGTAATGTTCCGCGCTGTGAGTACGGCATGTACAACCGACACGAAGGAAGATGTCCGAAGAAGATTGATCGATTCAACGAACAGTTCCCGCAGTACCGGTGAAGAGAACCTTGGTAAACCATGGCAGAAACCGTGTCAGCAAGGATAAACAATACGCGTGGCAACGGGCGTAAAAAGCTCGAGTCAATCAGTTCGTACAACGTTACCAAACATTGGAGCTAAATTTTGTGCACGTCCGTACGTGTGTAGCAGAACCGAAATCAAGCCATAGCGTGGCAAGTAGATTTCCGTATTTTTATGTTCTTACTACCATCTAGAGAACGTGTCTGTGGACGAGGTAGGGAAAAGCTTGAAGATGTTTCCATTTTGAGTGTGTTCCAGTTCCAAACGAGCTGGAAAAGAAGGTGAAAATCTATTCCCGCAGGTGTATTATTGTGACCCTGTGTCCCCCTGCCATGTTTAGCAAATATCATAACCTAGCCTTAGTTGCTCAACCACAGCCCACAAACCCTCTGACACACGTGTACACACACACACACAATTTGTGATTGTTCTTTAAGGAAACGTAACCGACAATCTGGAAACCAACTTGCTGCGCGTAACGAGTCGCGTACTCTCTTTACGTTTTATTTTTTCGCACGAGAAAAAGATTACACACCCCGTGTGCTGCGGCAGCTTTGCAAGGGATTATTGGACGATTTAGGAGCTACCTATACGGACGTATATTAAATCGCATTCAAGGTAGTTGAGTTTAGTGTTAGCCGTGTTTTAGACGAGTATGTGTACATAAGGCAAGACGCTGATTAGTACCCTAGCAAACGAGAGAGTTAGAGAGAATTATGTTCATCTTCCATTTTCTATTTAATCCAGTGCTCGTTAACGTTAATCTGTTAGTTCACCACAATTCAGAGATCTATCGTCGATTGTTGAGCTGTTAACTGGGCCGCCATCGCTTTCGCTACTGGTATCAACAACCATCGAGCTTATTCCAATGCCCTCCGTCTCTTCTGTACACCATTCGAGGAATCAATTAGCTATCCAACAACCAATAACGACAGTAAATGTATAGTCCGTTCGAACTGCGATGATGGTGTGTCACTGGGAACACATGCGTTAATGCTTAGAATGGCTATTTAGAATAGACAGCAATGCGAAATATATGTGTTAGGGCCTTACGTTTTGCTGCTTCAATTACACATTAAGGATAGATGCTAGTCACTTAAGATTGATAGTATTACTACACTTATACTTTACCACTACGTATCGTAAGTACGAATTGAATTCTCTGTCCAGTACCGTAACCGGTATGAATGCATTGCGCAAGAAGTCGAGGATACTGTAACGGCAACATCAATCGACAGCAGCCAACAAGTTCATTAATCATACGCACACGGCCAAACCATGAAGCCCTACTACATAAGCTTGTTCCATCTGAATACTTGTACGCGCGCTCCTAGGTTTTAATTACCGAAGGGTACGATTTCTTTAATGAAGTAATTTTTAATAATAAATGAACAATTGGATCGCACTTGAACAAAACTCCCAGCGTGTGTTGTTTGAAGTTTCTTTGCATTCTAATCGTTCAATAGCAGCGCCGTATTAAACATGTTCCAACCCTGTTCGTTCTGTTGCTCACTTACTGCCAATGGAAGGACTAAAATAAAAGCATCTTCACTTCGATCCGAACTGTGAAACACTGGACATTGGTAACATGGCAATGGTTCGGAAATTGCTTCGGCGAACCTTCGAATAGGACGGAAGGCAATCGGTGGCATCGGACAAGTCATCTCCAAAATGTCCGGCAAGACCAGTGTTTGCTTCTCCCAGTCCCAGCTACCATTTTCCAGCTTTAATCCCCAGGCAATGAAGCCATCCTGAATCGGAATACGCTCCAACGGTTTGTTCGTACTATATATCGTAAAATCCCACCGCAGTTCTTCGAAAGGAGTTCCGTACGCTGCAGCATGGTGCTAAGTAACGAAGCAAAAACGCATCACATCCAATCCATCCCGAACCTTGGTAATAACTCTCAAATTCACTTACCTGCAATACAGCGTTTAGGAAACGCTTCGGATCACTGAACCGACCCAACAAAATCTCCACCGGAAGCTGACCCGTTTCGGTCCACCGTCGGAAGTATCCGATGCGTTCTTTTAGCTGCAATATCCAATCCGAAAGTGACACATGAACCACAGTCACACAGGAGCTCGCTTCTGCTTCACCACTTGTAGCCCAACTTTCGGGAACCTTGTTTACCCGGAGTGCTTCTAACAGTACGCTCCATCTGCCGGTATCTTCATCCAACAGTTCGTTCGTTGCACCCGCCAGCATCCGGGACAGACAGTGACAGTCGGATTGCACCAGTGTAAGGACGGTATTGTAGGTGCGAACCTCCGCCAGCAATGCATCCGAAACGGACGTTCTGTTTGCGCCGGCACCTACAATACGGAGCGCATTCTCGTAGTCCAGGTGAGCAGGAAGTGTCGATAAGAGGTCCGAGATTGTTTGCTTCGTCTGAAACGCAAAGGAAAAAGAAAGAAAGCATATCGTTTGTTTTAGGAAGAAAAACTATAACGAAACAAAACGAATGTACACTGGAAGTGTGTGCAAGTCTCTCTATTCCATGCAACTGTACGCTTTTTTGATACAATATTTCCTTTGTGCGTTGTATAGCACTTATGAGTCAGGGGTCGGCAAACTTTTTTCAAATCTTGAACTACAGCATGACTTATATTTGTTTATTTTAACGACAGTTAAAAATGATTCAATTAGATACGAAGATCATTGCTATCTACGTCAATCTAGGTGAGCTCTTCTAATTGTCCTGATTGACCATTTAGAATTATTTTTATCAACACAACAACCTTACGAGGTATAGACCTGCCATTTTTGGCTTTCTTTTACTTTATTTACTCGTAGTCGGAAAGTCAATCCTGCGCACGGCAGATCGGTCCAGATGGAATTTTTTGACCGGTTCTGTGATGTAAAAACCGACACCGATACCTATACACCACAGGGCCGTCCGTTACCCGTAAACAAAATTGTTAATAAACCATTACTTAAAGTACATCTTATAGAACACCTAAAAACTTTAAAAAATAATTAAATTATTAGCTACAAAAAAAAAACAATACATACTAGTGTAAGCTTGTCGACCACTGCCGTTGGACAAATAAAAGAATATAAAATCTCGCCTGGATATCTCCAAGCTTCCCTCTGTAAACGTTGCTTGATGAAGTTGAAAGTGTACTTACGCGCTCATGATCCTGCCCAACGTATGGTTGCTGTTGCTGCTGCTGGGCTGGCCCTTGATGCGATGGGTCCTGTGCCACTCTGGTTAGCATCTGCAGCATGTAGTCGGAGCGTGATTTCAAATATTTAATGTTTGCATTCTCGTGCTGGCCAAAGACATCAATGCCGTCGCGGTCTGGCAGCTTGGTGCCGATGAACTCCACGTACGTTTGGTACACTCCGTCCCGTGGCAACCGGAACCAACCACGTCCAGGCGAAGGTGGCGCGACAGTCGTCGGTGTCAACAGTCGCGGATGGAAGAGTTCCTCCAGATACGTCTCATAGACGCGACGGTCCCAGTGCGATCCGATTTGAGCTAATTGAGATCAATTGAACAAATTTCGATTCCGTTTTAAATGAACATGTTTTCTCTCTTTGCCGCTTATGAAATCATTCTCACTGGTAGTGTATTTTCGCAAAAGTCTACAAAGTCTCAACCATGACATTGACCATCATTGGACGGGTTATGAATGATGCGTCTTAGACAAAACATCTTTCGATCATTAACTTCTGGTCAATTGTTTTGAATGGGACGGCGATTTACGATACACCACACGCGCAACATCAAGAGACCAGCTTAATAAAACCATCATAAACCCTAACCTTCCCCCTATTGCTTAGAAACGACAGCCCTCCACAATAGCTGAGCGCTTGAGTCGACACACTCTTTGGAGCACATCCAATACGTGGAACCAGAAAACCGAAAGGCAAATTTCGACCTCCGTAGATTGATAGACAGCTATCTCGATAAAGTGGTCGGCGGCCAGTGAATCTTTGATGTTTCATGATCAACCATAAACAAGCTGGTGACGATATTGTATTTTTGGCGGTTCATAAAAAGCATCAAACATACAACAGTCACACGATTGAGGGCTTTTCACTTCCTGAGATTACAGGGTCACAGGTTGTCACCTTGGTTTGGCACACAAGTCGTAATGCTGTAAAACCCTTTGCTTAAGGGTCTTCCATTGTCAGGTACTGCTTGAAGTTGGCTTTGAAGTTCAGTGCGCCGAAGAAGATTGAAAGTATAAAGTGTGTAGATTACAAAAAAATGAATAATAAAACTTTATAAAAATAATGTTGACCGACTTAATTCTCCAATTGAGAAAAGGTTGAAAAATTAAATTCTTTTTTCCATATAAATTAAATTTCTATATTCATTGTTTCATTGTTTTTTTGTGAAAATATATACCACTGCCGGTACTGTACTATGATATCCATTGGTATGGGAAGTACACTTTAACTATCAATTTCCAGTTATAATTTATGTACACGGAACGCCAAGCTGCGTTTGATCACATACCACACCGGAACTACAGATTCAACCAGCACCATCCGATCAAGATGTAAACGATATGACCTTTTGCATATTGACCTCGCCTTCTGGCACACTTATGTGTAATTACAGACATTCTCCTCCTTGTTGCAAATGATCTTTAAACAAATTTGCTTAAATATTTCATGCACTAAACCGTAACCCAACCCTTATCGAAGACTTTCACTTACCACCATAGCAAAGCTCCAGGGCGGCACCCTTTATGAACTGCCAGGGCGTCGCATCATGCTGTTGCTCATCCTCGCCCTGATCCAAACCGTGAAAATCGTCCTCGAGGCTAACGTCCGCACTCGAGGCTTTCGCGTTTGTGCGACCACCCTTGCCACGATGATGCCGTGGGTCGGGAACTTTCTTCACGAGCAACTTCTCCAGCCCGTACGAAAGAAGGCTCTCCGCCAGCTGGATGCAGCGAACAAAGAAAGGAAAACAAAGTAATTACATATAGAAGAATGCGAGCCAAATGGGATACAGCCATTCTACCTAAACACCTACACAAAAATCATTGTTGACAAACTGGTAAGACTCGTGCCATCCCAGTTGTTGAAAGTTGTTCCGTTCGAGCAGTAGACCGTGCAGAAAAGCCATCGTGAACAGCAAACGCTTGTAGTGTGTCTCGGTGGTGGCGACGTTCGTGGAACTTTGTTTCATCGCTGCTGTCGATTTTTTGAACCGTCCCTCACCGATCTCGTCGTACAGATTTCCCATATGATGCTTAATACCCTGTGGGGAAGATGAAAAGCAATGCCAAAAACACGGTGATTGACAGTTTCTGTTCGGCTGGTGACGTTCGCTTTAACAATACCTTTGGTTCCTCGTATGCCAATTTGATGCAGTTTTGCAAAACTTGCAAGGGCAGTGCCTCGTGTGCCTTGGTGCTAAGCCACAGGCGAAACTTGGAGTTGAGATTATTGCGCTTCAAGAACGCCACCACGTGGGACAACTGCTTCAGGAATGTTTCTGAAAGATGACAATCGCTAATGTACAGCCATGATTCATCCATAATGCTTCGCTGGAGCAGACCAACGAACGCTTCTATCCGGTCGTCAGTTATGGCCAGTGTCTCGAAACATTTTTTTCCTGCTGCCATGGACGAACCGTGAGATTTTCGAGCCAATCGCTCTAGCTTCGCAAGCGGATTGGAATTTCCCCGCAGAAGCAGTAAAATAAGAGTTTGGGAGGTAGACTCCTGAAAGGCATCCTCTAGTGTACCCACGGGAACATTTACGTATTTCACTCCCAATGTGTCTCGTGTGAAATCATTCATACAACTTTCAATTCGGTCCAAGCGTAAGCTCCGCACGATGAGGTACTTTTGGAACTTTTTCAGATTTATCTCCCAATTCCCGGGGAGTGGCGATACTTCCGGCACCGAAGAAAGATACCACTGTTTCCATTCATCTGGTAGCTCAGCGAATGATTCCATTATACCGTGAAACCCTGGAAGCCGATCCAAATCGGTCAACTGATCCCAGTGCGTGTCGGTTAGCCAAATACGGCAAGGATTTTCCATCTGTTCCTGGCGGTCGATTTTGCCCGCCCCGAATATCAGAAAGCGAAACTCTCGTGGACTCATCGCTTCATCTGCGAACAGTAGCCGTATGCACAAGTAGAAAGCGAAAAGCTTTCTATCATTTTCAAACAGCCCGCGCGAAACAATTCTGTGGGAAAGTGGCAGTGGTAAGATCATTGTTTCGAACATTGTTTCGTAGTTGAAATAATTACCTAAACACATTGAAGGAATGATAATCGTCGATCCGACGCTTTCTCTCCGCAACCTGCTGCACGCGTCCGCTTCGTTCGAGAGAAATCAGGAACAGAGATTGATACCATTCCAAAGAGTAGCGATAGAGGGGATTGAACAGTTGTAGATCACCAAGGACGAGAAATAGCAATGCTGAACGGGCAGCACAAGCACGGTAAACTTCGCGTGAATTTTCGATCTCACGTCGGGTCTGTTCTGCTTGCTGCAATCCACTCGAAACCGTTTCGAACGTTGCCCGAGAGCTTTCCAACACATGATACAACTCTTCGTCTTCTAGCAGTGGCGTTTTACTTTCGTTCAATATACGCAAAATCTGTTCCTCAAGGTCCACAAGCGTTTTCTTGTTTTGCACTATCGTCTGTTGCAGTAGTTCCTTGCGTTCCTCGAGGGAAGGATTTTCACTTTGTACTAGTAATCCTGGAAAAGAAGATCACAGATGGTAAAAACCCGTTCGGTGATTTACGGTTTTAAGCTCATTTCTTGCATGCCCTGATTTTTAACACCCAATCACACTTACCCAACAGTTTCATTTCCAATCCCTCTGCTCCCAGAACAAAGCTCAACTGATTCACACGCTTCAACAACGCACCCGACATACGTAGCGACTCTAGTCCAACCAGATACAAGGGATGCGCCATTACGCCAGAATGATTTTTTTCGCGACACTTTACACAGGATGCCACCACTGAGTCGCGCAGTGGGAACAGTTCATCCAACTGACACACGTTCTGACGGTTTATATTTTCCACCATAAGTGGTTCGTGCCGTTCAAACGTTTCCACCAACATAGACTCGCAAATTTCGTCATCAAAGTCAACCAACTTGACGCGCCCTTCCAGTTCCGCAATCAACCACTTCTGGGCTTCTTCCTGTGGATCAACAATCAACCCGACACGCGTACTTTTCATCAAAATGGTTGCATTTTCCGCGGAAAAATCATCCGGCGGAAGACCATTCTCGTGCCATCGGATCAACACGCCCGGATCGTAAAAATAGGCAGCCAGCGAGAATTGTCGGGTGAAGGGAGTATCCAGCGTTTCCAGGTCGATTAACCACTGCCCAAGAAAGTAGGTACGTGTTTCGATATTCACCGGACCGAGGTAGGTTAGAAAACCGGCCGCTAGCAATGTGTCGCCGATCAGTCTCGCGTAACTAGCCTCAAGTTCGGTCTTGGTCGCTAGCCAACGGATACGTTCACCGGCTAAATTATCCACCAAATTGCGAGCGCGTTTCAGTTTGATTGCCATTTGGCGTGCTGTTTCTTCCAGCAATTGCTTTTCGGCAATCTTTGCATCGTACTCGGCGCGTAACAGGGCCAACTTTTCCGCCAGCTCAATCAGCTTGCGCTCAGCAGCAGCAAGTTCGTTCTGCTTCTCCAAAAGCGACGCATTAGCTTCTTCCATTTTACGAATTTTCGGACCTACATATCTACATACCAATAGAAGTAACGATTGAAACTATTCACAAGTTGGAAGTGCATATTTGCTCACTTACTTGTAGACTTTGCCGTAATTCTCTATCGCACGTACCCAGAGCATCAACGACTTGGCCGCCTTAGAGACAGTTCCTACCTTATCCGGTTCCAGTTCTGGATTACGAACGTAGGCGCCTATTGTTTTGAGTGTCTTCTCAGATATATTGTTCCGATCGAATCCTTTAAGCGTGTCCAAGAATTTCTGCTCTCCCAGCTGACGCTTCGACTCCACCCAGGTAGGCTCCTTGCCGAGCAGTATCATCACCGCCTCCATTACCAACTCCACTTTCGTCGGAGGTCGGCTGTACGATTTAATCTCGTTCATGTCCTTCTTGTTGAGTGAATCAAGAGCAGCAACAGCCGCATTCAGTGCCGGCATCGCTCGCTGCAAATCTGCTCCAGCAACCTCGGCCAACTGTTTGCAAACGACCTCTTCTGCGCCGATCTTTACGCGCTTCACCGACACTTCTTCCGTTTGTTCGTCCGCTTCCTTCGTTTGGCGACCGATTTCCTCCAGAAACTCGTCCAGTTGCTCCTGAAAAAGCGCTATCTCACGCTGACGTTCCACTAGCTCCTCGGAAAGATTCGCCACCTTTAGCGTAGCATCCTCGATGCGTTCGATACCGACACGGAACTTACGATGAAGGGCCAGTAACTCGAGCCTTTTTTCACGCAACACTCTGAAAGAACGCAATCACAAGGGTACCAGGAACGAAAGGAGCTCACAAGATAAGACATTCAAATTTATCATTCACTCCCCGAAATCACGTCGTGGACGAAACTGACCTTTCGAATGTATCAAGCAACTCGAAATACCAACTGCAGGGTGCAATTATATTTCGCTTAGCGGCGGTTGGCAAAGTCGCCTCCGTTTGGACGGCATAATGTATGCGGAACAATAAATCATGCGTCGCAATCTGGAGCCGCTCCTCGGTACTCTGGACCAAGCTTTCTCTTCTTCGGGCCTGTGGATGACATGGCAGAAGATCATGTAGTGCGATGGATAATTTGCTTTAAAAAATGCACATTGTTAGCCAAACGGCAGTACCCTTTGCAGAGTGCAGGATAATAACTCAATTCAAGGCGCTGAAAACTAAGACCGGTTCGTGATGACATCCAAACCATCTGGTAGCGATCACAAACTACAACCAACTACAACATACCGCCCTTTCATTTTTTGCAAACATGCTTAACAGTTCCCCCATCCCACCAACGACCGTGTGCTGTCAACATGAGTTTGTTTGCTTAATTAGTCGTCTCCGTCGGTGGCACAATGTTTCGCGATTTCCTCGTTGACTGCAAAAAAAAATCTTCTTAAGTAACAAAAAACTGCATTTGCATACCCGTAGGGAACATTTTTTCTTCGTTCCCTTTTCTTCTTCAAGGGTATGCTCAACATTTTGGTTGATCAGCTCCAAATGCAACATTCAGAAGCACATTTTTACACGTTCCACACCACCAGCATGGCGAAACAAGGAACAAGGCAAGACGCGCTAAAAGAACACTAGGCTGCTGTGTTTGGGAGGGTTGAAAAAGGGTCTTACCTTCTTGGCTGTATCGCCAGCTTCCGCGCCCTGAATGGGTACGTTGAGTGGAACGTTCTTGAGCAGGTACTTCTTAGAAATCTCCAGTAGCGACGCCTCCGGCCAATCGTGCATACAGTCCACAGTAAGACCACGCGCCAGCGAAGGATAGCGCTGAAGAATAATTCTAAAATGCACCAACGACCAAAACGGGAAGCGCAAACAAATGCGTTTTGTTACCGTGACAATGAAAGTGAAACGTTGCCTTAAGACTGCTACTGTGCTACACCACATCAAGGTCAAGAAGTTACACATTTAAGAAGCACGAACCTGAAAGCGGCTACTTCCAAAGGTAAGCACAGGACAAAGTGTAAATTGCTCCGTACTTTCTGCCAGTCAACTGTACCCGTGTCGTCCGTCCCTTCTGCTGGTATTTTTCTTTGCTCGCTTGTGTTGCTTTCGCAAAAAAGCACGCCTAACTCTTCGCCGGCTATTATTCCACCGAGCAGCTCCATTAGTCGTTCATTTGGTTCCGCTTCTACGGTGTCGTCGAGATTCACCATCACCAACACCATACCCTGCTGACCCAGACACGCTTGAAACAGTCTCGAAAACTCACTCTCAATCGCTTCCGGTTCATCTCGAGCCTTTACTTTTAACCGATGAAGAGTGATCGGTTTGTACGTGGAAAGACGGGCTGCGAATTGACATGCCACGGTTCTACCGCCACCGGGATGACCCATGAGTATCATGCCGCCCTGACCGAGTCGAATGCTGCGGAGCACTTTCGTCGTGTGTTCTATGGCTTCTCGGTGGATGATGAGGTTTTTCGTGGAATCATCGGAAACTTCAATCCATCGCTCTTCGACGCGGGTTCTAGAAGGGTAAGAATGCGTAGGAATGGTTAAAATCAAATTTCTTCCGCTTGCTCTCCAAACTGGTTTAAAGCTCAAATTACATCAATTGATTAACATCCCGCACGTCTTCGTAGGGATTCTTGTTCGGCTTTCCGTGCATCATGTCGGTAAAAATTGGACTCTGATTGTTCGGACACAATCCGTGCAGTGTAACCTCGAAGTAGCCCGATACGGTTTCGTTAAGCAGCTCGTAGAACCTCCTGTGATCTGCCCGTTCCAGCCTATCCCACGATTCCCGGTAACATTCGTGTATCCACAGCCGCAGTAGCTGTGCCTTTTCTGACAGATAAGCATCCCGACCGTCAGCGCCCAGACAATGGCACACCGAACGGACTATGGCTGCGATTGTCTGTAGTGAAAATTGGTACCGTAACCGTGTCGGTGTGGGCGCAAGTCTTCGCGTGAGGCGCCCAACAAAGTCTACCGTTGCTGGCGCCAGCAGTCTGAGCACGGAGCCATGTTTTGCTGGCTCTACCAGGGTTGACAGTATCATATCGGTGAAGATTTGTCCAAGCTGTTCCTCGGCCGGAGGTGTCATGACCAGGAGATGACATTTGTTTAACAAACATTGCATGTTGGCAGGGGTCGGCGAGTGACAATAGCGGAGGCGCATGGCGAGTAGCGTTTGACATTGCTCTATGCACATTGAAGTGGACGATTCGTACCACCCGGCTGAAACGCTAAAGCCTCGGATAAACTCATCCACCGCATATGGGTTCGAAGGAATGGTATGAAGATCGTCAAAAAAGCAAACCATACGTTTGCGTTCCGCCGGATATAGACGATTTTTCATGATCTTCAGCGCATGACATCGTAAACGTTTGCGAAGTTGAAGGGGCGTTGTTCTTTGCGTTAGAACGATCCTCATCGAGGCCCATCGTTCATGCTCCAACTCTGATAAAATGGCCTGCACAAGAGCCGTCTTTCCAACAGCCGTCTCACTACCTAGAAGAACGGGTGTTCCATTTCTCATCAGTGCCTTTACAAGAAATTCATAAGCGATCGTGAGGGGACTTCGTACGTATGCGCTGCACGAAAAGAGGAAACAGAAGGATGATAACATTTCCATGAGGGGCGTCACTTCCGCAATCTGTTGAAAGTAATCTAGATGTCCGATTGTCACTTCGGATGAGGGATACCTATTTGACATACCAACGATAAATGTTCCGACTATCTCCGTTGCCTGATCTTTCCAACGTTTCTGTGGGTATCTGGGGCAACAGTTTTGAATCCCACGACCGCCACGTGCCCTCGGGAAGGTCAACATACAACTGGTAAACGTTTCCCTTTAACGGGTACCCCGCCTCGGGATGCTGCTCCCGGAGCAACAAATCATATTTACTCCGACTACCTTCATCATCCATCGAACCACCGATGGACCAAACGGCGCAGAAAAAGAACACCTTCACCAGTGCTTCCGACCACTGCTGTAGCGTCGTCTCACCGCTCTCCGGGCGCCATATTTTGCTCATATCAAATGGCGCTAGCAGACTGTCACACAGCTGGCAGAATGTACGTACCAGCGCCACATCGCCGACAGTTGCAATTGTTTGGCATTCGTGACGGCGGAACGAAAGAAGGGATTGCATGTTTTTCGTCACCAGTTCATGTAACTTCTCACGCAACAGGATCTGAGGCTTCTGCTCCAACCAAACCTCTACCACATCGATCCAACCGAGATCATCGTTACCGATGTGGACTAGAGCGAAATGTGACACCGTCGAGGGCGTCATCGTATGAAGCGGACCAACGCACTCGACGATCACTTTCACGCCACGGTCAGGGCCATCGGTCGTCATCTGCGTAAAATCGTTGCTCATATAGTGCCCGGAGCGGGCTAGCTGGGCGACGCAATCGATCCATTCGCCGCACGGTACGCTATCGAATATCAAACACTTTCTACCGATGCACTCACTGCCAGACGGAGAACGCAAGCTAGTCAGTATGATGTTGTCTAGCCATTCCCGGTCAAATACACCAGGCTGCGCGGACTTTCGTAATGTGTTGGGGATAAGGCGGTACGATTCGTAGGCGGGCTTCGCTATGCCCAGGGCGATATCAATACAGGCACTCTTGCCCGTTCCAGACATCCCGGTCACCATTATCGGACGGCCCACTGCAAGAAGTGACTGATGCAGCAGCAAAACCTTGTCAATCATACGATCTGAAAGCTACATAAATTATTAAAACAATAAGATGTGACTGTGCTCCTTAGATTACGGATGAAACTGCCATGATTACCTTGTATTTCAATGCTTTACTTTGATTTCGCACCATGGTTATGAGCTCTTGGTCAGCGACTGACGAACGGCCATCAAACTCGCCGTAAACAAGACACAAATTACGATAACAATTTTGCATTTCTTCATCTGTAATACTACCTTTATACGTATTCTGAAATACAGACGGAACCTAGTAGATTTAGGACTGTTATGCGCTAATAATGTTATTTAAACACTTACCACAAATGCGGAAAGGAATGCTTGCTTCTCTACACTCCATCCTTGTACTGTGACGTCATTCGTTTTGCAGATGTTTACCGGCGGGCTTAGTTTGACAGATCGCATGTTTACAATTAGTTGTTTTAATTTCCGCAACGAAAATGTTCCTCTCGATACTAAGTTCGGATTCGTAATCTTCATTTGACAAAGAAAAAGTTCGATTAACTTAGCAATCAGTGTGCAGTGCTCACATCCAGCCAGCCAAAGCCAAGATTCGATCACTTTCACTCGGTCAACGGTGGTTAAATAAACGGGCCGGTATAGTGTTCTGTCTAGTTCCTGCGTCATCTTCTTGCTGGAATGCAGACTACCGGAACTGGTAAGTGCAAACAACTGAAATCGTTCTCTTGATACATGCTTCCGTTTAATCGTAACTGGTTTTCGCTGTGCACTTATCGTTTCTCGTACATGATCACTGATTTGAGCTACGATAGCATTCGACAACCGCTCGAAGCATCTAAACACTAGCCATCCTCTGACCATTCTAACACCATCAACCATGCGCATTAGATTCTCCATGTGAGAATTTTCATCACACTCAATTGTGAGGAGGAAAACACCAAGAGCGTGTGCTAAACTTTCCAACAATACTTGTCGTCCACCACAACCGCCAGATGTACTTAGGAGCAGTGGAATTTGTCGAGATTTCAGCGCATGTATCGTTGCCATGCGAGCCCGCTCGCTGACAGGTGTGAGCAGCATAGGTTCGGTGGTGCGTTTGCATTCGTAACCGTAGGAAAAGCGTGCATCAAGCAGCTGCATAATACACTTACGGCCTGTTGTATGCCAGTACGAGTGCAGCTGGGAAATCCACTCGAAGGATTCCAATCCGTGCAGCTCCTTTCGACGACATAGTCGCTCGATCAGATCACGCGCGTTCAGCTCAAGAACCAGCAAATCGTTCAGCTTCTTGCTTTGCCACTGTTCTTTGTTTGTGCAAGCCGAAGCCGTCAATTCTTGAAGTAGCTGACAAAGACCAAGACGAAATGCGAATGAGACATGAGTATTTGACTATAAAGCCTCAATATTTATGCCCAGATTTGCTTGAATGCGTCCCATATTGGTTCGCGGAACAAAATCGTAAAAAGGGTAGCATTAATGGAAAACATACCTTAGTGTGCAATGCACGCAACATTTTCAACGGTTTTTTCTTGCCGAGCAGACTGCACTGCACCAAGGCATTCCTGGTATGCAGAGTGTGCTGCAGCTCGGCACTCTTCAGACATAGCTGCAACGGCCAGCTACGCAACCACCCGGACTCCACCCGTCTAAAGTAGCCCCGCCGTAAAGCGGTATGACATGTCGACAATAAATCTTGCATCGCATCGTGGATGTGACACTCGAGTACGTTCATGAATTCAGTCACACCATCCGGTTCTCGTACTGGATCGGGAGGAGATCCAACGAACGGTAGATACTCCATGTCCCGAGTGTACACCCCACCAATGCTTGGGATGTTCTGTTTTCCCCGTTCTAGCAGATGAAACCGTGTAACATTTTCGTACAGGATCGGTAATGATTGCTCCAGCTGTGTGTAGTTCAATGGAGCTGAGATCAAACGGACGAGTTGGTTGTCCGAGAGCAGATAAAACCGCGGGAAAATTTCACGCTGTTCGCACAGAACATCATTCAATGCTTTAGCTTGGTGATTGAGCCGCTTGCGAACGGACTCAAGTTCACCGATGAATTCTTGTCCTACCGGGCACACGTCCTCCACGAGTCTCGCAGTCGAAATGTAGCGCATCAGTTCACACCATTGAGCGAAACATTTTCGAAATCCATCGTTGAAATCATCCATCTTGGAACCGCGCGCAATGCCTTGGGTGATTCGATGCAGCTCGTGCAGCGTTCGACACTCGTACTCCATGCGCATAATTATCTCCAACATCTCCTCCAGAAGTCCCAGCGTGTGCTCCCAATAGTCGATCAGCGATTGGAACGGGTGCCGATGGGGCGATCGTCGTAGTCGATTTATGATCCCAATGTTATCCGCCAGCGTGGTGAAATGGGTGCCAGGGCTGCGTAGCTCAAGAAATCCGGCCCCATTTGCTGTTTGGCGAATGTTGAATTCAATTGCCCGGACTCGTACGGCAATCGCTTCCAGTTCTAGCTCTACCTCGTGTTCCTTACGTGCGGCAAAGCACAGATCTAACAGCTCTTCCTCGTAATTGTACAGTTCCAGCACGGTCATAACATGGAAACTGCACTGTGACCCTGGTAATTCGCTTGCCCCCTCGCTATACGTTATCCAAGCGAAATGACAACAAATGAAATTTTCTTGACAATACGTTACTGTAAAACAGGGGTCTTCTATACGCACCATTTCGCTATTTCTGTTACCTTGAGCCAGTGACGCTGTTGCATGAAGGAGGCCCGCATCGTGCACACGATCGTAACCGTGATGCAGAAGTGTGAAATTTCTTCACCCACGCGCAAGAACACATCAAACGTTTCCTGTCCAATAGGACCTTCAGCAAGCTTGTCGTATGTTTGTCGAAAGTGGCCTGACAACAGGTTCAGTTCGTTCTCATCCGCTGTACGATAGCTTTTGGCCATTATACGATCCCGTTCGATCCGCCACTCTTGTACTAGCATCCAAACAAGACGTAGATTTTCTAGCTTGGAACGAATTTCTTGCAGAGCCTAACAAACAAAGATGGTGAATGTTCCGCCGTTTAAAGGTGGAATTATTTCTCAGAAAATCGGTCTATTTATTTGTGTAGTTAGATCCCGGCGTGATGTCATGTTTGGTGATTTGTTTAATTGTTGGAATTGAACTGCATTTTTCTTAGGATAGTGTACACGTTCAGCAGAAATGCAAGCACGTTGCCTCGTTTTCAGGCATGTCAAACTCGGTGTGAAACTGCTTGGATACATTTTTGTTGTTGTTATTAATCAAACGTTGAAAATGAAAGTGATGATACTCAAACGATAAAAGTGAGTAAAATTGTTAATTTATGTAAAAATATCTCGCGAGACTAAGCTGCATCACGTGCTCAGCTTGGATTTTTGGAGGGTTTAACTGCAACCCGTAATGATTTCAACGAATGTAAAGCTACGAAAACTACAAATTTTAAGATGAGTTTTATTCAAAACCAGTTTGATATGCCTGATCTAAATTAACGTTTTGATTCACATTCTAAATCGGAAGGGCCAGAGTAATCGCGATGACCAATTTCTCAATCAACACATGAGGTTAGACATCTTACAACAAGTGAGCAAAGAGTGTTTTCTTTCGAAGGAAAATTAAAAATCTAAAAATAGACAATGACTTTCCTCTTGTTGTTGGTAAACATATAGCGTCCCTGAACGATTTTCTACAAATCAATTGAAGGTTACGGACACACACTGTCTAACTGAACGAACGAAACGTTCGCCATTTAGCAAGTATAAATGAATCTTTGCCAACGGCGTTCCTGATTGAATCAGCCAAATGCTGCTCTGTTGATGCGGGGAGTTCCCGGCCATTTCGTACAAGGCGGCATGCAATCGATCTGCTCGTCTGCTTGCACTTTACCCCCAGAACAATGGCATTGGGAAATAATGCTTCATGTGTGTTGCACACCGCAACAAGAAGTGGGATGGGATCAGGGTAGTCATGTATAGCAAAGAGAAATAAAATAATGACCATAACAGAACTTACGGGCAACCGCACATAATCGACACCGAGCAACCGCATCCGTTCCTCGATCTCACGCTCGCGGCGTTCTAGCACTTCCAATTGCATCATTAAACGGTCAATTGCTTCGAATGCTTCGTCCGGAGTCCTACGGGATGAGAATGAGAATGTGAAGGAAATGCTTGCCCATCAGTCACAACATGAAAAGCATAGAGAAGCCTTTTTGCTGCCTCCCCAAAGGCTACGGCTAGACTGAACTCCAAAATATCCCGCTTTGTGCTCTGCTTCAAGCTGAGCCATTAGATGCGCTGCTAGTGGCCTCATAAAACCCTTAGACGTGCTCGTCAATTTCATGTCCCCTCTCTGCACTTCCTTTGTCCCTTGCCCAGATTTACGCTTACGAGTCTTCCGAAGTGGGCATTTCTTCTCGTAGCATCTTCAGCATTTGCAGTGCATCCACCTTGAGCGCATCGGCCGCTCCGGTCATCGACAGCTTGAACTGATCCTGGTAATTTTCTATTTGCTCTCGAATTTCTTTCAAATCTGATTGATACTGTGCCCAAATGTGGTCAATGTTACGGCGCAATTCGTACGCTTCCGGTAACAAATCGGCGACATACTTTTCCAACACCACGAAGTACTTTAGAATTATTCCAATTTCTTGCTCTTTCTCTGGCAGCTCGTCGAAGCAGATCTGGTAGCGTTCCTCAAGCTGCTTCAACTCAATCACTTCCATCGGCTCGTGACGTAAATCTTCGATGTTTTTCTTCAAAATATTGTTAAAGTCTGTAAAGAAGGACGAACACATATTTTTTTAATATATCACGCTGTTCGTCATTCAGCATCAGGTCCCGATACTTACCAATAATTTTCCCATAAGCGATACATTTCAAATACTCGATGTAGTTTGTCTGCCACTCGGCAATGTGAGTTGTGAGAGCGTACTTGAGCTTCAGTGCGTCTATTTCCACCGAACGACACACAACAAAATCGCCCTGCGTTGAAAGTTGGTTCTGTAGCTCTTCGAACTTTTCGATATTCTTCTGGAATGCTTCCGACGTCATAGCTGTTAGTTTGAAGCGCTCGATAAATGCTGCCTTATCTACGCCATAGAAGGGCCTAAATACGTTCCACTTCGATTGATAGGTCCGCAAGAGCCGCACCGTATCATTGATTACTTCGTCAATAGATCTAGTGATTTGGATGTAGTCGGGATGCTCAAGTAGCTGTAAGTAGAAGCTACGATCACCATTATCCAGCTGATAACGACGGGCCATACTAGGTACAGGTCGGATCGTCAGACAGACCTCCTCAGTAAGGCGTCTTAATGTCTGCTCTATCGCTTCCACCGATGGTTCATACACGGCGCCTTCTTTCTTCAGTAGAATCTCTATCATTAGCATAGGATTTGAGTGAGCATTCTCGAGTGACGTTTGGACACCGCGTAGCGTGTTTAAGGTGCAGGTGAAAATGGCCGCCCTAAGTAGTTTATCAATTTTGTGCAAATATTGTTCCCAAATCGTCCCCATCTTGCGTATGTTCGAACCAAGACTGTCGTACACGGTGAAAATGTTCTGGCTTACTTCTGTCAGCACCTCGAGCAGTTCGGTGAACACCGTCTTCTTCTGCTCCGCTACGCTGTTCATGAGCTGCGTCATATTGACCGGATGTTGTTGTTCAAGACGCACAAAAATCATGGCATAAATTCGTTCTACCAGTGATGATATCTTGTGATTTTCGCGCTTGTACAACTCGATCAGGTCCAGCAGTTCGCGCACATTCACCACATATCCCTCTATGAACTCGCTGAGATCTTCCTCCCAGGTGAGTTTGCTCCGAAGCGGTTCCAGTTTGCGCTCCGTTTGCTGTATCATGGGCTTGAAAAACAAGCGCTCTTTGTCCGATATGGACGAAACGACACCATTGAAGTACAGCACCAACCGGAGCACATTGTCAAATGTCAGCCGGGTGTTTTCGTGTTTTTCCAGATCCAGGCTCATTGGTACATTTACGCCCAAGGTTTTAAAGTAGTACGCTTCGTCAAAGAGCACAAGTAGGCGACGCTCAATGTTCACCTCGAACAGCCCCGGTCGCAGATTACTACGACAGATGAGATTTCGCTGATACCAGGACGCCATATCGGTTGTGATCGATTTGTTCCATGATTCGCTGAAGCCTTTCAGGGCCGCCTTTACTTGCTTTTCACAGGCTTCGTACAGGGCCAATACTTCCTCCTGCTGGGGATACTCCGGGAAAAAGCGACAATTGACTATCAACGTGCGCAAATGTGTCAAATGATCAAATCGCATCTTCAGCACAGCGTACCGTCCCGCATGGGGAGGCAACAGTGCCGGGTATTCTGTTATACCAGCGGATATATCCTTCGAAAGTTGCATTATCTCCTCATTGAGCATACTCCACACTTCACCGATTTTGCGCATGAAACTTTCGCGAATGTTTTCTCGCTTGTAAAAGTTAAGCAGCGTCACGAGTACGTTCAGTTTTTCCTCCAAATTTTCCGACATCAAGAACACGTTCGAAAGCAGGTTTTCTATGATGTCATCTAGACTCTTTAGCATTTCTCGAAACTCGCCAATGTACCGATACCAGTCCTTATTGTTAATGTCCAGTATCGTACTACCGACGGATTCGATCGTTTCTAGGGCGTTGTGGAAGATCTTCTCTACCTGATCACAGCGCCGTTCAAACTCTTGCGCATTGTTGCAAAAGAACCGGTACGAGGTGTAGGCCGTACTTTCCGCGTACTTGCCAAAGATTAGCATTGCGTCACAGATTTCCAGAATGTCGTTCAAACGCTGCAGGAACGCATTGATGCGATTGAAGATAGCGGCATAGTCCAGATTCCAGGTGAACTCCCCCTTAAAGTGCTCCAACATCTACCGGGTTGTAGAAAGGGTTATTTTCAGTATGTTATTTTACAGATTGAAAAACCTATAGCAAGTACCTCCTCGTAGATGATCTTATACGATTCACAGCAGTTAATTTTCATTCGGCAAACCTCAATGCCATACCGGGGCGCTCCTGCCAGTATACGATCAATATCGATGCCACGCATGCAGCATGCTACGATTTCGTTGCTTAGATACAGAAACAGTTTCGTGATGCTTTCATCCCTATTGAGATAGTTCGAATCTTGCCCGATGAAGCGTATGATGTGCATGACGTAGATCAGCTGCGAGCAAAAGTCATCCGCCGTCTCCAGAGTTCCGATCGCAAAGCACGGATCCACCAGTAACTTCAGAAAGGGAATATTAGATTCCGCTATTTCGATTTCCTTGTCCAGATCTTCCAGCACGTCCTTGAGATGTTTTATGTAGAGCGATTGAGCCAGTTCTAGTATGCGAACTATGTGCTGCACATTGGGTCCCTTATACTGCAGTCTTATAGCCGAAAGTACTTCATCTGATATGACGGAAGAGGAGGAATACAAAATCAGTAAGCACGGTGTCCCGTTGAACCCCTTTCTATCATACTTACGTCTATAAAGCCAGAAGCTATACTCGTCCGAAGGGCATACCAGATCATCCGGAACGAAATGTTGCGTATCGCTGAGTGTTGCTCGTATCTGCCCAGTCCAATCAATCACCACCGCCTCAAGACGCTTTATCATCGATCGATTCAACACCACCTCCTGTATCTCCATATCGCTTCCCTCGCGCGGTACGTACAGTAACGTAAAGCCGGACAGCTTATAGTGTAGCTCCGTTAAGTACGTCATGAACGCATTGAAGCCATTGATCATGTTCGCCTTTACATTTTCCGACCAGTCCACATTCGACAGTATCATCGGTCCGTACACTTGCTCTAGTTGAACTAGCAACGAACCTTCAATATCACCATGGAGCGTCCCGAACAGGATGTCATCGTGGAAACACTCAAGCACATTAAACAGTTGTTCCGGTTCACGCATAAAGTACATCAGATCGTTGATGGGACACAGCGGGAACGCTAGCGAAGCTGACAGTCGGTTGCCATCGTAAAAGATAAAGAGTAGCGGATTGTTGGCATCGGTCAACCATAGTTTGATCGTTTCGGCCACTTCTTCGTTGAAATCATCATCCTCGTAGTCGAACAGGATAATCATTCCACGAATGAATCCCACCAACGTTTCCAAATCCTCATCGGAGTATGCCGGTTTGTCCACCTCTTCCACTGCTTCGACAACCTCTTCCACCACCTTTTTGCCTTCACGTTGAACACAAGATTATCAAATAAATCGGATGTTTTTTTTTTACAACCACTGCAATAATTCTTACCTTCGTCGCTAGAGTCAGTAAGGCTCGAAATTTCACTCATATCTCCTTCGTGTTCGGTCGCCATCTTTCTTGCGATTTGCTTCCGCTTTCACCGTCAGTTGCAGGCTGAATGATGGAAATAGCCAAGAACGGTAAAAAATCTTACCGCCTTGTTTGTATCTACAACAAACGAACAATTAGCAGCCAATGGTAACGACGCGTTGCTAGGTGAGTGGAATCGTTTCTTTCTCCGAATCCTAGCAACCCTAAACACACGTTGTATGTTTGTCTACTTTTTGCGTACTGTATTTGCGGTAATACGTCCTACGTTACGCCAGAAATGCGTCCGAATCGGTGTATTTACTTCCTAACTGTTGCTATACACGTTGTGCTAGTTGTTGTGGCCGGTTCGAAACTGGTGTTTCAAGAAAATCTTCGCTCGCAAGTGTTAGACCGAAACGATGGAATGCTGATTAGTGGTGGTGCAGTCTCTTCAAATCAGCTATGGATGCTTGGTTTACGGCTACTCCAACTTGTCGACATGCAGGCAATACTACTGCACGGATTTTCCATCATCATTTCGAACCGCCTATTCAGCGATCCATACAGTCGGCACCTGAATGGAATGTCACATCTGTGGACGGTTCTTACGGTGTGCTGCCTTGCGACGAATCTGTTCGCCATGGTGCTTTGGTTTCGATTTGTCGAAACCACGCACAACACTTTACAGGAATCTCTCTATGGTGGACTGGAGCTGTATCAGTTTGACACAACTTGGAGTGAATTTTGGAACGAGCTACAAATGCACTCCCGCTGCTGCGGCGTGCAAAATTATTCCGATTGGCAAGGGATGCTGTGGGAAACGGCAGAAAAAGAGGCTCAATATAGAAGGTAATGAAGGATGGCAAACCATTGTGGCCAGTTTGATGCCAACTGTTAATTAATTGAAATTTCAAATCAAGGCTACTACTCCCAGACAGCAGTGACATCAGCAGTAGTGTTGTGATCGTTCCAATTAGCTGCTGCCGGAACCGTCATCAGTGCATGGGTGAGCGCATCAATCTGGGCGTTACTGAGCTAGTACGGTCGGTTGCCCTGGATGCCATGAACATCATCAATCACGCCGGTTGCTTCGATGTAATGCGAAGAGGCTTGATACGCACTGTACGCATGATCACTCTATTGGATGCGATCCTCTGCTCGATGCAGGTATGTCTCCACGGAACAGAGAGCTTGTTGCTCTGGTCCGTGTAATAATTCTTCGTTCATTTCTTTCAGCTTGGTACAATCTTTTTGATGAGAATATTATTTATTGCCAACCGAAACTTTAATTCCAACACGACCATTTGAAGACATCCAACTGGCACTCCACCGTTAGAGTCATTCGAACAATTTCCTATGTTGAGTATTTGGAGTTTTCTCTATAGTCCACTGATCGAGTATTTCAATCTGTTCTTTGGTCAGCTCCTGTTTCCAACTCTCCATCTCACCTTTCCGAATAAATCGCTCCCCTTCTTCTCGTGGTTGATTTGCATCTTCGTAGTTGCAAGCTTTATTCTCGCGCATTGACTTAAACGAGAGGTGCTCGTACAGTTCCTTCAACTGCTGGTCACTGTAGGACTTTCCAAAAAACTGACACACCTTTCTAACCACTTCCGGAAGATCACGCTTCATATCTTCGTACGCAAGGTGTAGAATATTGTCGCACTCTCGTAATTCATGGTACTCAATTACGTGCGCATGGTACGGTGAATAAAACTGATGCTCACGCACGAACGATCGCACGAACATATCCATTGTACCGCGGTAGAAGATCCCGCGAGAGTGATGAAAGTACGAAACGGCCACCGATTTTGGGTTGCGTTTAACGTAAACGGTTTTCGGTTTTACACTCCAGTACTGTTTCGGTAGCATCGATACTGGCAGGTGTGTCTTAATGAATCGTGGCCGAGGTGTCTGTCGCACACGTTCGAACGAGTTCATCTTGGCGTCGTGAATTAAACTAACACTGAAAGGAAAGAAAGTGGCTTAGATATAATTGCGAGGAGAAATAGATTTACCGAACCACTTACTCCAGGAAGGGGAACCGCGTTCGCAGTGATTCTGCACGTGCCGCTTGAAAGTTCAGATCATTGCAGATCAACCAAACCATCTCCTGGCACCATGTGGTCCCACTCTTTGGATACGATGCGACCCACACATCATCTGGAAACACTTCGATGTCGAGCAGATCTTTCTCGTGTTGCTGAAATCTTTGCACAAATGTGTGTAAAAACAAGTTATTCAATATTGTATGAAAAAGTTCACTTGTGTGGCTCAGGAGCTATTGAATAGGTAGGTTTGTCGAGAGTCGTGTACAGTGTTCGTTATATTTTTATCAACATTATTACTTTGGATAACTTTTACGGGTCAGATAATACACAAATTAGAACTGCTACTCGGGATATTCAGTAAAGTCACCTTCTAAGGACCCAACTATAGAGTTGTTTACTAACGTGTGGCACTAAGTGGATCCTTACCTGTTCGTGTAGCAATGAGCCGGTGGTTCCCAGTTGGGAATGGTGATTGGCACATCACCGTATTGTTTCGCGCGTACCATGATGTAGTCCTCCTCACAAGTTTGCTCTTTATTCTCCACATACAGTGGATCCGTTATTTCCGCGTATTCGAAAAACATCTTGCTTCGATGGTGTTACAACGAGAACTATCAGCCTGTTCGCTTATCTGCATCCACTTTTACCATGAACGCTTCTGACTCGAGCCGATGAGCATGATTTACGGCAGGATTGTCCATAGTTTACGCAGAACAGTGAGACAAACGCTTCATGTTATCGCATCTTCAACAGCAGGGCTTTACCACCAAACACACAGCCATGTGCACAGTACATGCATTTCGAATGCTTATCGAAGATGTCAGTGCAACGCTGTTATCTTGTGGCTTTGCAAGATGCGTTTTCAAACGAGTTATCTTTCACACACCCAACGTTTGGTACTGTGAATTGTTTGCAATCATGAGTTACAGTAATGCAGGAACACTATCCTACAATATTTATTTAGCACTTTTATTGCTGAAGCTATCAGTCAGGTATTTAGACGTATGCAGTTCTTGGTCAAACATCGAACCTGTAAAGCTATCATTTAACGCAAGTTGTCGAACTACTGTTTGGGTGAAAAAAAAAAACTATTCCAAGGATGGATACCATGGAGTTGCAAGGGATTCTTGAACATCCTTACAACAGTGACAGCATTAATGAATATCTTGTTTCTATTATGTTTATTTATATATTGTCTTGATTATACAGCATCGACCTGTTAATTTATTCCCCATATTTCAAGTTGGTTACACCGTCATTACAATGAAGTAGAGTTCTGCATCGCAACAGATTCCGCAACGTATTCCCAAATTTATTTCGGTATAAAATTGGCGAAGTGGCGGTTTAGAATATGCAGCAAGCCTAGTCTTGTCCATTTTAATAAGCCTGGTCACAATGCAATCAGTATTAATCAGGGATTGCTCTAATTACTCAACCGACCGATCGACCGATCAGCTCTGGTAAGATGAGAACATTTTTTTAATGGAAATAATCGACTCCTTCTTCTTCGGCAGCCCTTTACAACTTGATCTTCCATTTCTAGCTATCGTAAGCGTTCGTTTTTAACTATTTCGGCTGTTTTGGTCCGCCATTTCGTGGCTTTTTCATTTCTTTCATGAGAAACAGGATCTGATCTAAGATCTTGCAAGTGTCCAAACATGTGTTGAGCAGCTGTTTGCATATTCGGAACATAGTATAGACAAACCATGCAACACTTTTGCAATATGTTTCATAGTTTAGAATACTTTTATTATGTTGCTATAATGCTTACCTACAAGAAAAACAAAAATAAATCGTAACATAACACATGCTGAAAACAAAAATGCTTTAATATACCTAGGGGTTAGTAGATTATAAACTTCAGCTCTTTTTAATGCGTCGGTTATCGAGCGTGCTATAATTAAAGGGAATTAAGAGTGTCCTCTTACTGGTGGTACAGAAATTCGTACCATCGTAGTAGTCGTTGTTTTCGATCGCAATTTGAGTATATCTAGCTAACTGCTATGTGCAATGAATATGCGTTTGTTTTATGGTACGGTGCCTCCAAGCTGTACAGTATATGCGCCAAGTGTATACTTTTCACTCGAATAGCGAAAAAGCAACTTTAAGTAATTTACAATTTCGCGTTAATATTACACACTCCTGTGCGGAGCGAGTTATCCCGAGGCAGATTTTTCATTACTTTAGAATTGCCGCATTTTGCGTGCATCGAAGGAACAAGGAATGGAGTTGGGACAGGAAGGTTGTGTTGTGATTGTGTGTCGGATGGACCGTCGCTAGATCGGTGGTGGTCCGTTCGGGTAGCGTAGCATCGGTTCCAGGCTGCGGGCAAAGTTGTTGGCCAGCGTACATGAGTACTCCTCACCGTGGGGCATGAGCGTGACCACACCGAGCAGCAATAACAGCATCGCCTGGATTGGCAACGAGGCACGTATGACACGACCCAAGAAACGATAGCTTCGGGTGAGTATCGTGGTGTTGATGACATCGTCGTCGGCCTCTGTAATACCCGTACCAGTACTGCATGTATGGCAGGGATGGAAATTGGTAAATGCAAGAGAAAAGATAAAAAGGTGTTAGAATGTCAAAAATTAATGCACCATACGAAATGGACTATGCTGCACGCTAAGCCCTAAACATTTAATCTGATCATTATCAAACGTTTAAACATCGTTAACTCTACTTTTCATCCTTATGTAAAGGAGGATGTCGTACCGTACAAAACAAATCCTATTCTTTACTATTATTGTTCTAATTTATTGTTTTTTTTACGTAAAAGCTTCTCATCTTCTATCCTACGCTTTACTTGATTCAACATCTACTTAAACAGCTTTGCAAAAACAATTAGTGAGCAGTAACACAACTACGCAAACATTGCTTAACCAACACTGACCAACAAACGCTTTGTCTCACAGTTTTCTAAACTAATTAAGTCATAATAATAAAAAAAACTAAACACTAGTAATTACTTTGTACTGGAATCATGTGCCGTCGCTTGTGATGGATGGTTTCGGGATCCGCTACCATCTCGTTGGTGGCTCTATATGAGTAATAGGCATAGATTTAATTCGTGTCGAGGCAGAGCAGATCAAAATGGTGAACAATTGGTATAAAATAAGAAAAAAAAATAGGAAAAGAAAATTATGTTTAATTAAAAATCCAATTACAGTATGTAAAAGAGTCGAATAGAAGGATGTCACACAAAAATGTCAATGGATTAGGAAGGGCACAGGAGGTAAGAAATGAGAGGAATGGGAGGTCTAAATTTGGCATGTATTTGGAGCGAACGCTACAAAACTACAGATGCGACGATTCATATCCAACTGTTCTGAGTACCAGTCAGGGTTGCGATTGGATGCGAAGCTGAGGAATAGTTCTCCCTTCCTTGAAATTCTCCCACACTCAGTTCGATAGTTGCTTTTGGTAGGACAGCTGTTGAGCAGCCGAAAACACAGCACACAAATGATGATAACGGCACTCCGAAAACAGTTTAGAGGAGCGTATGATGAACATTTACAGTCGTGGTTGGTATCGGGGGGGTGACGTGGCGAGCGGTTTAGGCGTGCGTGAACTCAACTACTTACTGACACACTGTGCGCAACAGAAAAATTAAACCCGTAACCGTCTGACCAAGCCCGACGGTGACGACAAAGGACGAAGACGACGGCGACGACGACGAAAGCTTCGTTGGCGGTGAGCGGTGAATAGTTGGAGATGGTTGGATAGGTGGTGGTAGTGGTGGTATGGTGTTGGTGGTGGTGGTGGTGGTGGCAAGATATATTCTCAAAGAATCACACATCGAGATGTGTCCTCGCTTGCACCTACCTCCTGCTGATCTGATGCTTGCCGGCGTCTTGCCTGTTGTCGATCAACGGTCGAAAGTGACGTCGTCGAGGAGGTGGAAGGAACATCTGCCAGACTGGTGCTACTATCATATCCCAAGGACGCACCTATCTTGATGATGTACATCTCCACCAGGCGCCGTATCGAGTGGAAGCGCAATCGCAGATCAGTTAATCTGAAAAAAAGGAATCATGACGTTCAGGTTGGGCTCAGTAAAGATGCTGAAGTCTCTCGTGGTTGGTCCAACCGAAACAGGTTTACACTTACTTCGCATACACCTCATCAAACTTCTCCGACTTGTTAGCGTCCACGTACTTCGTCAGTTGCGACGTAGTTTCCTGTAAACTAACCACACGTGGCTCACAGCGCATTAAGTCCGCACGGAGTTCCCGGAACATACGGTACTTCTTTTCCACCAACCGTTGATCGCTCGTCAAATCGATCGGTTCCGATGATTTGATCTTGTTTTCCGTTTGCTCTAACCATCCGCTCAGCTCGGCGATGGTGCGATGGAACTCACGGTTCTCCATCAGTGCACTGTTCAGTGCCGATTGCCAACGGGAGGCACCAGTACAAACGGTGTCCCAACGTCGGTTGTTTTTCTGCAATCGTTCACGTAACTTTGCTGCCCGAGAGGTGTCCCGGGTGTGGGTCGCTAGATGTTCTCCTACAATGTTCAGCGACTTGATAATGCTCTTGTGGCTGTCGAGGTCAAGCAGAAATTCGCGATGGTCTTGTATCGTGTCTTCCAGTGCATCGATATCCGAGGGGGGACTTGACAGCTGGTTCCGCTGTGTCGATTCCGCCATTGCTAACCATTGCTCCAACCGCCAAAGATCGTTATCAATCTGCTGCCAGTTCCGGTTCGTACACAATGGACATGTCAGATAATCTGCATTGCTATGTGAAGACAAAATTGTAATTAATTTTAAGGTTTTACCAACTATAACCACGATCGATGTGTAGAGTGAGAGAAAAATTAGTAAATATTAGGACGATAACTTAATTCGTGACATTTCACTACAGATGGAGTTACTAATGACATCAACTTCAGCAAAATGAAATCTAGCGCCATCTAGTGGTAATTACTGCAATTTGACTAAAAGGCAGATAGAATTTCTTTTTAAACGTCACGAATAAAGTTACAGTTCTTGGCAGTAGAGAAGTAGAGTAGCACTTACTGTACGCAGTTAAAATTGTAAGCATTAGGAATGATCCTGCGATGCGGCGAACAGACGGAACAGAGAGTTTGTGAAGAACAGTGTAGACAAGAGAGTCAGCGAAGAAGTAATGTATAGTGAGTGTTTCGGCAGTGTTGTATCCATCGTGACAGGAGGGGACCAATTGTACGTTTGTTACATGTTTTGAGTACATTTTTTTTTTTTGGCGTAGTGTGTGCGCAAGTACAACGGTCAAGCCCAATCATGATTTTGAAGAAAAGAAACGGAGAGAAAGTGGGAAAAAGTGAATAGAAAGAGAAATGTATGAATGAGTGAAGCTGCAACGATTCGAGGTATATCTGCATGGATTAATGGTGGATTAGCGCTAGCATCCGCTTCTAGCAGTTCGGTTTGAACATGTGGATGATACTTGCGTGATGGTTTCGGATAGGAAGTATTGCGGGTATTGTAAACACAAAGCATCGCTTGCATACCTTGATTCCTCCAGCTGTTCTTGCTTCTGTTTCCATTCTGCCAAGAAACGCTGGTATCGTTCCGTTTCCTCTTTCACACGCACACTAAATGCTTCCTCCGTCGTGGCGTGACATTCCGAGATTAGCAGCGTGTTCAGATGCTTAATCAGCTCGACGGACGATTCACAGGCTGCCGATGCTTTTGATACGTTCTGTGTCGTACCGACAAAGTTGTTTGCATTGATGGCCGCGATTGCCTCCTCCAACTTGCCCAAATTAGTGACGGCTTCTGCAAGTGCCGTCTCGAGTTGATAGCGATACGCGTCCTTTGCGGTGATGGATTCACTTCGTTCCAGGCGCAATGTGTTCACCTGGACGGCTACGTCCTTTTCGTGGGCAATTTCGAACGCTTTTGTAGCGCGGGCTAACAGCGCATCAAGTCGTTCCTTCAAACCATTGCCCAGCTGATGATACTCGGCCATTTTCTGTCGAATGTCCACCTTCAGCGTTTGGTTTGCTGAATGCTGCTCAATGAGATTCGCACCCAGTGAATCCTCCTTTTCGAACAAATCTACAACGAGCAAAAGTTCGCTATGCAAATCCCGAAGTCGTTGTATGTGAGTCTCCGGAGAAACAGGATCTTCGGCAGGTGATTCCGATGGTAGATGTTCGATCTGTGTCACCTGTACATCGATCTGCGTCAGAGCGAGAATGATTTGCTCATACTTCACTACAAACTTGCCCACATCTGATCTGCACCGCTCTAGATCGTTACGTAGTTCGCATAGATCCGGCAGCAGTCGGTCCCAGACAAGCAACATTTGGTGCACTGGTGTAGTGACGAAGCGCATACCTTCACCCGAAACTAGATCGTTCTGTACCAGCGATATGTACTGCTTACGCAAACATACCCGACACTCCTCTCTCGTTTCAAGCTCTTTCGTGCGTATAGCTATGCTTTCTAGCTCTTCAGCCATCTGATCCCCGTCGAAGGTAGTCATCGATTGCTCCAATCGCCGATTGGCCTCATGCTGTTGGTAAACCCATTGCTGAAACTGCAGACCATTCTGCAAGCTCAACAACGTATTCCACAAATCCATGAGATCTCGCTTGCGACTACCGGATACGCGGCACATTCTTTTCCACCGTATATCCAGATCATTCGCATCGCTCTGAATACTTCGAATGTTGATGTTGACACTATAAGACTGCACGTCAATCGCAACTATTTCGCACAGATTAAGTACCTCCGCCACGTTACCACTGTTACTTTCAATCGATCGCTGCAGCTTTTCGTAATCGTCCAGCAATCGATCTAGAGTCGACTGGTCCAAACTGTCCACCACAAAGGGCATTCCCAGTTCGCGCTCAATCGTCTTCATCCATGCTTGGATCTCGGCAATGCGTGCTTCAAGCGAACGCATTCTCATTTGTACTGTCGAGGACGTCTCGGTACGACTCTCACACATGCTGCACAGATAACTCCAATCCTTTTCAAGTGCATCAAGATGTTTCGTAATTTCTTCATACTCCTCCGATGTTGAGCAATGCTGTAGAAGATCTCTGCCTACGGCCATCAACCAATCTTTCTCCCACTGTTTAAGACCCAGCTCTTGTCGCATTGTGTCTTCCATACTCTGAATGAAAGCTTGATCATCGGTGCACGATTCGTATTTGGCGGGATCGCGCACTTTCCATTCGTACACTCGCATCCACTCCATTAGCAATTGGTAATGTTCCAGGAACAGCTTCTTCTTGCGCGAACGCGCCTCGGTCAGTTTCACCAGCAGTACGACGCGCTGCTCGAGTTTGCCGAAGATTTGCCACAGTGTCCAGATACGCTTGTGGAGCCGCTGTACATCAAACATGCTGATGCATGCTTTCAGTTCTTCATGGAGTTGGCCCATCTCTTCCAGATTCGACCGCACCGTGTCTAACCGTACGTGATGGTTTTTGATCAGGTTGAGTCTCGCCTGTACACCGCTAAATCGATGCTCCACGCCCAGATCAGAGGTGTTGCGCTGATCTGCATCTAGCTGGTTCAGATATTCCTCCAGTTCATTCAAATGAGCTTCCACCTCCTGCGACTGCTTCGTAAATCTGCCATGCGTCTCATCAATACTAAACAGGAAGTTCTTCCACGTTTCCACATTGTCCTGCAGCTTGACAACCTTCTCGGTAATCTTTCCGTGTTCGCTTCGCATTCCAACCAATGTACACTCGTCCTTGGTATACAGTGTCAAGTGTGCCAGCTCCTGATTCATCGCGCTCAAATCTCCCTCCAGCCGGGGGAACTGTTCCAACAATCTATTTACCCTTGCAATCAACTTCGGTAGCTCTGGCAAATTGATGTACTCCAGCTGGAGTGTAAACTTTTCGCGCTCGATATCACCCAACGCTGCGTACAGGTTAACGCCGAGCGATCGGAACTTTTCCCAGTGCCAGAGCCGATTATCGATTTCCGTGATGCGCTCCAAGTACCGATCAATGCGATCGGAATGTTGTTCACTTAGCGCGTTGAATCGCTCCACCAGCCGCACATCGATCTTGCTCTTTTGCAGCAGAACTTTGCGTAAACTAATCAAAAGCATCTTGATCAGCAAACACTGCTCACGGTGCGCTTTCAGCTGACCGTAATCACTGGGGATGGGCTCAGACAAGAATGCCATGACAAATTGCAGATATTCTTGCCAGAAGTCAAGCAATCGTTCATCATCTTCCGACCGGGTAACCAGCTGCTGCACAAGCTCTTGATATTGCTGGAATGTATCCTGAAGCAGGTTTTGCGATACTGAATGGATGTTATGCAGATTTCCGTTATCGTCCGCTTGGTCCCTATCGCGTTGAATGTCTTTCAGGCGCGCTATTGTAACGCACAAGCTTAGCATGTACGAACGAAGATCGACAATTTTGTTGCAAAGATTTTCATCGGCTGTACGCTGCGATTGTCCCGCCTGCTGGAGGCTCTGTAAATAAAAACACACAGTTGTCAATAATGCATAACGCCAACCGTTAACTGACGCGCGGTACCTCTTGAATGCGATCCAACAAACCGCGAGAAGTTTGCACAACGTTGGCTTTATCCACACGTGCTACCTCCCGCTCACGCACCCTATTTCGCTGCTCCACCACATTTCGCTCAATGTCCTCCAGTTTCTTGCTACATTCGTCAATCTCCGCCAACAGCGTATCACCCACGTTGAATCCAACTTGCTCATTTATATCACCGATTAGCTTACGGAGCTTCTCCACCTCCTGACGCTGGTCGAGTAGCGCCTGCTGGTATACTTCCACTTGCGGCAGATCTTCCAAACGTTGCAACTCATCGTAGTCCGTATATTCGTGGTTCACCCAGTCCTTCACGGTTTCGCACACGTCGTGATAGTGTTGCCAAAGCTTCACTGCCTTCTCGTACCGTTCACACAACTCGCGCAAATTTTCCCGCGTACTTTCCCACACAACGCTTATCTGTTGGACTGTTTCTTGGATCTCCGCTGAAACACTTTCATCGGACGATTCTACCAGCGGTTGTGCCAAGGTTTCTAGATCTTCAATCATGCCTTTCCTGCTTTCGATATCCGCGAGGAGTGTCTGAAATTGGTAACACTTCGTTAGTACCACGTAGCAATGTTCCACTGATACGACACAGATACTTACATCTAAACGTTCCGTTGCTTTCAACAGTCGGTTATAGTCAGCACTTTCCTGCAGCTGCAACAGTTCCATCATAAACTCCGTTTCCTGTACGTGCTCCTGAATCATGTCGAGTTGCTTATGGAACTTGTTCCACAGTGCCAAACGGTTCCGCAACAACGTCATCACTTCGTCCGACCGGTGCTCAAGATCGCTGTGTACGTTTTGCAGCGTGGATAAATCCCGCTCCGTTTGTAACGGCGATACCGAAACCTTGAGGTTCATCGGCAGCGTGTGAAGCATCTGCCGAAGGCGCATCAACTCACTCCAGCAGGGTCCGAGCGCATCCTGGCTGGTTTTACAATCTGCCAGCGCTTTCTCGATGACCGATCGTTTACCGTTGACGCTGCCACTACATTCGTCCAGCACACGAGCAATACCCGTGAGTCGTTCTTCTTGTGCTTTTATACCAAGCTCAATATCTTCCAGCCGGTGGTAGAATAGCTCGGCCGCATCCAGCTCTTCCGATATCTGTTGCGATAGATGGCGCGATGTTTTGAAAACGGCACCCGCCTTCTCAGTGTTGCAGTCGAGATCTAGTGCAAACTGGCCTACCAGCTCGGTGTCGATCAGTTGGATGCGAGTCTTGAGCGTCTGTATCCGTTCGATGTAAGCGTACAGATCTTCCTGGCTTTTCAGTACCGCTTTGCTGCTATCGAACTCGCGGGCAATCTCCTGCAGTTCCTGCTCGATGAACGCCAGTTTATCGCCCGGTGGCGTACCTTTGGTTTTCATCGATTCCGCAATGTGGCGCTGTATGTCATCGATCCGGTTCGACACTGCGTTCCAGTCGTCTAGCAGCTGACCGTGCAGTTGACGCTGCAATTGCTCATCCGTTACGGAAATGGTACGCAGTGCCTGACCGAACGTGTCGCAGGCGGTTTTGTACACCTTGTTATTGAGCACCTCGTACTGGGCCTTAATTTCCCAAAACGTTCGCATATCATCGACTGGAGTTTCGGAGAGGTTCTTTTCGATCGTGATGTTAGCTAACTTGCCCTGGCATACGTCCAGCCAGTCAACCAATCGATCCGCGTGAGTATTGTATCGATTCCATTGCGCCTTAAACTTGGTCACCAGGTTCAGATACAGTGATACCTCCTCCTGTAGCTGCATTGCCACAAGCAACGCTTCGTTACTTTCCCTCTCGACAGTCGGTGCTGAGATCAGCTCGTGCATGTGCCGGGCCATCTCGTGATGCGATCGCATCTTTGTCAAGTGATTAGCAATGTCCTGTTCCAGCGATTCGTACATCGTGATATACCGCTCAAAGTCCTGCGACGAAACGTTACTCAAGTCTGGCACGCGTTGTTGAGCCACCTGAAGCCATTGCTTTTCGTCCACCATCTCCTTCTCCAGCACGGTCCAGCGAGATGCCGCCAAGGCAAGCTTCCCTGCCCGATCGACGGCCCGCTCCAATATTACCTTCGTCCGGTTGTAGAGGGAAGAATGTAGCTCGGCATACTTCTGGCGGGTTAATGGATCGAGGTTGGTTTCTAGCGATTCCAGTATCGCCTTACAGTGGTTCAAATTGACGAAAAACTTGCGATAGCGTTGCATTTCCTCTTGCAGCTCTTCGAGCGAATTGGTAACGATTTCATTTTCAATGAACACTTCTGCCGTAGCTGTTATCTCCTGGAACTCGAGCAACGTCTGCTCGTACTCATCGGCTAGACTACACAGCTGGACGAGCTTGTTTCGTTCCAACACAAGTCCATTTTCCAGCCGGCGTAACGCATGAATAGCTTTATCCAGCTCACCAGCTGTACTGTCGTCCAACTTTATCTCGGGATTGTCAAACGTCTTCAATGACGTCATCACCGCATTACAGTGCTCTTGTAAATTGTGAATAAGGCCAAGTTTGCTGCTAATGGCAATGGTATCGTTCGCCACGAGGTCATTATAGGAACTTTCCACCATTTCCACCGTCTCGCCCGCTCTACGTATTTGTTCACCAACAATACGCGACTTTGCCGTATTCATATCGATCTTGGATTCCCCATTGGCGACCGTTTGCTCGAGGGCTTTCACCTGCCGCAGCAAATTATTGAGGCATTCATCCACCTCTTTATTGAGACCGGTCTTGGAGCGTTGCACATATGTTATGATTTTTACTATATGTTCTTCGATGCGTATCAACCGAATTTTATACACCCGGAGCTGCTTCGCACGGTGCAATGCTGACCCTCCATCTGTCGTGTTCGCTTGCGCAACAGTCATTCCTGCATCGAGATCTTCCAACGATTTGACTACATTTTCCACCACATCAAACAGTACATGCTGCTGTGCGATCGGATCGTTGTCATTCGTTTGTAACAATTGTAGCATCTGGTCCAGATCGTCGTTTGTCGAGCTAGTTTCGTCATCTTCATCATGTAGATTCGATGTTCTCAAAATCGGATAATCATTTTCCTGTTGCATACCGTCGTCCGCAGCTGGAGCTAGTGACGGGAGTTTCATGTGGTCGAACATTTGATTAATATCGTTCCACGGTATTACTCGGTTTTCGGCATAGTTTTGTTGCGACTTCATGATAGAGAAACAATCTGATAAGCTCAACTGCAAATTTTGACTTTGCAAACGGTCTAGCGATTCATTGATGGGACAACTGACCGTTGTCAAGGGTTGCTTCTCGTGGTAGGAGGATGTTGTTGTTCGTTCCTCAACCGTACCGAACGATGGATCAATGTCGACCTGTATGTTTAAGCTGACATCTCCCTGTCCATCTGGTCCTTTACCATCAGTAATGATCGTCTTTGTTACGGTCACCGTTTCGTTCCCACCAGAGCCTGGCATCGGTACACCACCGGCACTCAAGCTGGGCACCATCATCTGCGTACTCACTTCAACTTCTATCGGGATTGATTTTTCCTTCGATTTCTTAGATTTTTTCGACTTCGAACGTTTGGTGCTTTCCTTATCGTCGGAAGTATGCTTCGCTTCCCCATCCGGTTTCAGATGTGATTGCTCCGGTTTCGTTTGCGTGCTAATTGTAACCGTTTCGGTAATCTCAGCCACTGCTACTGGGGTAGTTTGGGCGTCAGATTCGGTAGTTGGGATTTGTACTGTTTGCATATCTACGCTCTCGACCGTCGGTACGTTTTGAGCAACGGTTTGAATGAGAATTTCATCCTGTATTTCGTATTTTGGTGACACCTCCGACTCTACCGGCACCACATCGTGCATGGGACTCGTTTGCATAGCAGATTCAGTCGTTAACACAGGCTGTGTAACGCACGGAGTCTCTTCTTCCACCGCAGATAATTCTGCATGCGGAGAGATCCCGCGATCTTCGACAAGCACTGTGTCTGTCTCAACATTAGCATCTTGCACATCGGGGAAGTTTGTTTGTGCGCTATCATCTGTCTTCTCAACGGCTACGCTCGGTTCCAATGCAGTTTGTTCAGCAAAATGTACAGGGCTAGTTTGTGCCGATTGTCGTTTGAACAACGTTGCTGGATCAATCACTTCCTTTACAATCTGTCCCAGTATCGGTCCAACAATCTCTTCGGTATTTTCGGCTTGCTGTTGAGTTTCCTTCGTTTCGATAGGCACAGTTTGGTTTGCTGTATCGACCGTGTCGACCTCACGTACAGCAACTACCGATTCTTCCGGTGCGTCCGTTTGTGCTTCCTGTTGAACCAGCGCCAAAGGTTGAAGCGTTTGTGTTTCTATCTCCATTGCTTCTACAACTGTGGTTTGTATTTCTTTTGTCTCTTGCTCGGTTACCGATTCTTGCTGTTCGACCATCAAAGGAGAAGTTTGTTGAGAAGTGCGCTGAATTTCTGGTTCAGGTGATGTCTGCATGGATCGTTGCTCCCAATCGATCGGTACCATCAATCGTTCTGAGGTGATCTTTTCTATCTCCACATCAGCTGGATCGCGAACCTCCTGTCCAGACGTAAGCTCAGTTGGCGTTGTTTGCTGCTGTACGTCTTCCGTATAAATCGCCTCAATCACCTCGGTGGGTACCACGATTTTCTCCTGAATGTTGATCGGAACTTCAACAATCTCCGGCTCGACGGCTTCTTCCATAACGTTCACCGTACTGGTCTGAGGTTGATCTTCCTCTGTAAAGCTTTGGTACGAGTCAAACCGTTGTTCCGATTCTTGGGCCTCAGACAAACGACCGTCAGTGTGCAACGACTTAGCTGCATTTGGTTCAGCTACCGGCATTTGGTCAGTATTGCTAGCCTTCTCGTTTTCGAGCTTACCCTTCTTCTTCTTTTTGCGCTTCTTCTTGCCCTTATCGTCATCTTCCGGTTCGCCCTCGGCGGCGGTTGCAGTTTTATCAGCTTCATAACCTGGATCAACCTCAACTGCTTTTAATCCAGAAATTTCTTCAAATTCGACATGTTCCGTTTGTTTGTTATCATCGATAGGTGTCATTTCTGTCGATTTCACCTCGATCAAACTGACACTTATTTTCTTTGTTTCGGTTGGATCAACGGTCATGGACACCTTCAGAGAAGAGGACTGTGATTCACCAATCGATGCCACTTGAACCTGTAGATTCTTTTCATCATCGATGGGAGTAGTAAGCACCGGTTCTTGTTTCACCAACATTGTGTCAGCAGTCGGTTCACTAACAATTTCCTCAATCATAGGACCTCCTGTAGCTTCTTCAGTGTCATCTTCTACAAGAACTCGCTCTACAATCGTAGTCACATGCGTCACCTTTTCGATCATTACCTTTTCTTCCTGCTCATCATCCGCAACAGACTCGACGCATTCTACTTCAACCGGGATCTCAATTATTTCCTCTGTGGTTGTAGTTTTAGTGATCAAAACTGTTTCCACTATTGTTGTGCAACTATCAGCGTCTTCAATTGTATCGGTGGTCCGCGTAATCGTTGTTTCTACAAGCGGTTCAGAACGCAAGGTGCTTGATTCAATCACTTCCAACGTGGGTTCGCTTCTCAAAGCAGGAGTGTCGGGCATTGGGGCTGCAATATCCTCGTGTGGTTGAATAGTTTCCTCCGGCACGTCACTCGTAAGCGGTACACTCGAAACACTAATTTGCCTTTCCATCAGTATAGGTACTTCTATCTCTTGCTCACGATCAACTGCGACATATTCCAATGCTTGATCTTCCATTACTATAGGGACTAGTTTCTCTACTTCTGCATCGTCCACGTCAGACTTCAAAACATTCGGCTCTATTTGGATATAGTCGGAACCACGTTCCGGACTTGTCGGCCATATCTGTTGTGCCTCTTGGCTTTCTTCGCTCATTACGGGGTCTGCAACAACTTCCCTCGCTTGCGTATGTACTGGTGAAAGTGGTAACGAACGCTCGGGACCTGTAACATTACACACATGTTCCGACGGTGGCCAGATGTCTTCTATCGACTCTACCGGTTTTTGCTCCGGTACGTTTAATTCTCCGCCGGCTGTAAGTGGTTCGTTAAGGCTTAAGGAATCGATTGCAACAGCATCGGTAGGAGCAGCAACAACTTCAGCATCAGCGCCTAATAGTGTACTAGTACTAGTTTGTGACTCAACGATAGAAGCAATCAACTCTACTGGTGCGATTTGAGCATGTGAATCGAATACCTGTGGCGGTTCTTCCGGCTGCTGTTCGGCAGCCTGCTCAGTCGTTTGCATCTTCTGTTCCAACTCTTCCAGTACTTCTGCAACCACTGTCTGGGCTGCTTCCTGTATCGGTGACTCGCTGGGCAACACTGGTAGCTCACCAGCTTCTATCGCTTCATCCCGTTCCTGTTTACTACTTTCTTCCAGCACAACGTCAACTCCTTCAACGTCCACCACAACACTCTCGTCACCCGTTATTGCGCGCGTTTCCGGCTGCTGCGTAGCCAAGTCTACCGATGTAACAATCGATGCCTTTCCGGGTGCAGTTGATTCGATGGATTGAGCTGGCTGGACTACCTTTCGCAAAGTTATTCTCTTCGATCCGTCCCGATTCACTACAATCTCCGTGGTTGTATCGTCTGGTTCGGTAAAAGTAGTCTCGAACTGAGTCGGAATATTCTTCACCAACAACTCCGACGATCTATCAAACTCACTTCCTTCTGTCGGCTGTGTATATCTTGCCTCAACGACAACCGATTCCTCCAGCTGCTGATCCGCTAAGCCGATCGAGCGCGGCACGTTGGAGATCTGTACTGTTTCACGTCCATTAACCACCGATTGGATAATCAATATGTTGTCGGTAGTATGTTGTTCCGCTGCGGATTGCGTCTGGACAGAAGATTCTTGAGTGACCACACTAACAGGCAGTTGCACTTCACCTTGTACTACGTCAGCCGATACAGGCACTGGTTCGATTGATGTCAGTGGACTTGTTTGACTTTCGATGTCCACCGTTTGTGGCAGAATCGTTGCCTCCACGGGATGCAAATGATCAGTAATCCGTTGAATATTATTCTCCAGAATCAACGCTTTTTCGCGCAGGATGCGTATCAACACGGTCAAGTTCTCTCTCAGCGCAGCCGTACGATCGGTTACATCTTTGTACACAAGATATGATGCTGTCTTATCCAACACCTCCTTCAAAAATTGTTCCTTTTCGCGCAAATCTTTTAGAACCGCACTTTCCTCATCCTTTCGACGTTGCATTTCTTCCACCGTACTGCATTCGGTCATCTCCATTAGATGTATGCTGGTGCCGGATAGCCATCTTTCGATTCCCTCTAATAATTCTAGGTAGTTCCGAATTTCCGTCTTCCTATGCTCTCGTTGTTTTAAAGTTTGCTACAAAGTCAAAGACGAGATGAAGAAAAAACTCAATTAGCTCAATACTCTGCCAAATTCTGACCATTTTCAGAGCAAACCTGAATCTTTTCGAGGCCATTTTCCGCTCGTTGCCGTAATAAGTCGATTCGTTGGTCGATTTGTTCAACCGCTGCCCGTACATGGCTGTCTGCGTTCGCCGGTAGGGATCTTGCGATGGCGTAATTCTGTTGCTTGTACTCAGCTAAGTTCGTTATGAGGACCTGTAAGTGAGGAGGATGAGGAGTAACGATATGTATTAGAAGATGAATTAACAATTACATTACATCACCCTTCTCGCAACCGATTGCGAATGCGTCATACCTGAAGACCCTTGATGAGATCGTTCACGTTGTCGTACGGTAAATTGTTCATCTCTAGTTCCGCACTGATCAGCGAGTCCAGAATACTTTCAACACTTTGCGCTAGTGCCTGTAAGATGGAAAACGAACGAAATGGTTTAGCACTCGGGGTTTCGAAACGCGCACACTCGGGTTGAAACAAAACTAAAAAAAAAAAAAACGTACAAAACGTCACTAAAAGGCAAACATTGCTTTCGTTTTGCTCATCATCGCTTCGTTTTGTTTTTTTCTAACACAAAAACTGCGCCGCGCACTAGTTTCAGCTGAATTTTTGCCTTAACGGCGCCAGAAATAACAACCGAAGGTCCTTCCAAAAATAGTCTAACCAAATATCATAACACAACACAAAACATTAAACACGGCTCTACATTAGAACGGTAACATAATCGGACCAGAATTGTTCAGTTTGTTTTTTTTTTCATGCACAATCGACTTAAACACGGCTATTGTGTTGTGGACGCTTTGCTTCGGCACATTAAAGACCGCGGACACAACGAATAACCAATATGTCAGCATTAGGAAATTTTACACCTTTTAACCACCACGCGTACGTTAAATGACCAGAAGGAAAGTATAAAATAAATTTACGAAAGACATTACAGACAAAACGTTCCGGTTTTTTGTGCAATACTTAGGAAGCAATGGTTGGAGACGCTTCGTTCGGCAAAAAACTCATAACTGATTCAGTAGTGAAATGATATTTGATGCATGAAAAGTTCTCAGTCGGTTTTTCGTGTTGGATTAGGATTGTTGTGATTGTTGCTACTGATACTGGGTAAAGAGCTGCAGATAGCGCGATACAGTTTAGTCTGGTTGAAACTCGTCTAATCATAGCTATAATTAGAGCCTACACGAAATGGCATCAGCGGCGGGGTGGTTAAAAGTGTCAAATTTACATATACTCCTGTTTGGCCGATGATGATATTCGATTGCGCCGAGTGGCTGCAGACAACGGTCACACGCAACAACAATAACACATGTGCGATGAAGGATGAAATTAGCCAATTAGGCGACCGTTTAGACACCGAACCTTAAGGTGTCGGTCAATGCAAAACAAAAGGACATTACACATACAAGCTACAAACTACACGTGTTGGGTAGCGATCCGATACAACAATTGCTCAACAAGCATCAAGTTAATGAAAAGGATAAGTACGGTTTTTTTGCGACAATTTTGAAGCATTTAGAAAAATACCTGACGTATTTTTGGTCGAAATAAAACCGTGCTTATCACAGATAAAAAAAAGAGCTTTAATTAATAACGAAATCATAAGAAAGCATACAATTAAAAATGAAAATGAACTTAAGTGCGATCAGCAAAACCAAAACAAAACATAAAGTCAACGTACAGCTAAACACTAACAACTACATCTACGAAGTACAACGTCACCTGTTTACTGTCTGTGCATTCAGCCACATTTTGTTTACTTAATTCTACGCTGTCCGTTGAACCTAGTGAAGGATCGAAGGATGAAGGAGAATGGGGACGGACTGGGATGGGAAGATTGCACGTGGAGTCGGATGCTGGTCGGACGGGGATGGATGGGACCAAGGATACATCGCTCAAAATGGGCGCAGTTTGCTGCAAGGATAACTCTTCGCAAGGGGTGTGAGGCGTTGGTGTTAGTACATTGTTAGTGGCTGCAGGGGCAGCTGTTACTGTTGCTGTTGGTGGTGTGTTGACGTCACTAGCAATGGTGACACTGCTAGGAACTTCGTGTTCCGCGACATGCTGTAGTTCTTCGCACACGGCATTATTGATATTTGTCATCGCATATCGCTCCTCGGCTTGCCGGTACAACGATCGATCAAGCCAAGATCTATCCTGCCAAATGCAGTAGAGCCCTTGCATGGACATTGGTCCATCAGCGTTATTTGTAGGCTGTTCTGTTGTATCACTGTCAACCGTCACAATCTTTTCCAAAGGTACGCTACGCAGCTGAGCGTTTTCAACTGCCGAATCGTCATTCGTCTTGATAGGTGGCAAAACAAACTGCAAATCGCTGTTTCCTACATCATCTATCGTACCGTCCTTATTGGACATCTGGCTCACCAAGGCTTCATTATCAAACAGTTCTTGCGCTTTGGGCAAAACAATGTTTTCTTCGACGTGAACATCCACAATCTCCGCAGGCTCGTAAGCGCTTGGCTCCTGTGGAAGTGTCAGTTCCGCTTGCACGGTTTGAACAATGTCTGTTTCACGAGAAGTAGACACCTCCGTGACAGAAATTTCCTGCACTACTAAATAATCTTCCCGAACGACCGTTTCGGTATCATAATCTGTGATTTGAGCTGTCAGGGTACTATGTGCGTCTTTTTCCGGCTTTTGAGCGACTACATCTGCGTACAGAAGACCCGGCCGAGGAGTCTGAGCGGCTACATCCACGTCGGACGTGAAAAGAGTACTCTCCGGTTCAGAATCATCCTGCGAAGCGGATTTGACACCAGCGTGCTTTGCATTGGACTTTTTCTTGGATTTCTTTTGCTTCTTAGAAGCATTCTTTTCAACCGTCTTTGGTACAGCAGACACCGTATCCGAAGTGTTCTCTTGTGTCTGATCTTGGGGTACTATTTCTTCCCGAGGTTCCAAAGACTCCGAACAAACGTCCACCACTTCTTCAACTTCCGCCATGTCTATCACTTCGAATCCATCATCGTCATCTTCATGTTCCAGCTCTATCTTGACCACAGTATTAGAGAAGGAAACGCGTCGTTCTGGTTGCGGTGGGCCACCAGGACTCTCTACCATAGCCAGATCTTCCACCTGCTGAGCTTGTTCCTGCTTTTCAACTCCAAGACCGGACGTTTCCTTAACCGATTCTGAGAATGGTACATTGTGTAACACTTCTACCATAGGATCAAACTTCACTCGTTTATCATCTTCCGAGTTCGCCGGGTTTGGACTACCGACCAACTCAACTACTTCAATTTTCATCGAGTTTGTTTCACGGACAGTAGTACTCTCTAGTTCCGATGGGATATGTTCGTCATCCTTTACGATGCATGCTTCCTTCTCGGTTTCTATTTCCTTGCTCTCTATTTCCTTGCTTGATTCTGAGAACGGTACTGTGGGTAGAATTTCCACCTGATGGTCAAACTTTACTCTCTTCTCACTATTGTCTTCTTCTGTTGCATTATCACTTGTTTCTTCCTGCCGTTCTAACTCATTTCCGACGGTCTCTGTGGTACTGTTCAATTGCTCTAATTCCTTAACAGATTCGGAAAGTGGCACTGATGGTAATACCGATATCTCCTCTACAAACTTCACATGCTTATGATCATCATCCAAATGCTCTGCAGGAGGTATTTCCTCTTCCACCATCGGCCTGTGTGCGTGATGCTCTAGAAGATGTTCAATTTCTTTAGGTGATTCTGACAAAGGAACCTCCTTGAGAATTTCGACTTCTACAGAGAACTTCACATGTTTCTCGTGATCTACACTGGATGACGTTGGGTCATCCACATTAGGTTCGACACGTTCCACATTCTCATGCACATGCTCATGGAGATGAGCTATTTCTTTGCGAGACTCAGACAGTGGCACCGTTACGGTAGGTTTTTCAGAAGAATTACTGGCAGTTTGCATATCAGCCGACTCATCGCTAGATCCATGTTTCAAGGGCTGTTTCTTCTGTTTTTTCTTCGATTTTTTAACTCTCGAAGTATCATCGTCTTGCGGTTTTACATCCTCCTTTGAAGGCGACCTCAACGAATCTGATTCGGTACCATCTGTGGCAGTCATTTCGATAGTTGTATCGACAACCGACTCACCGTGTTCTTTTTCTTCTGGTTTATTTTCTGCAGATTTTGCTGTTTGAACCATTTTCAAAACACGCTTAGTAATACCACTGACACCCACAGAACCTGCACCTGATGTACATGGTTGTTCTTGAATTGTGTCCTCTGGCGCAGTTGGAAGTGTGAAAGAAACTTCAGCAGGCTGCACATCAACTGAGGACATAGCGGTATCTGTTTCTGTCTCAGCAGGTAAATTCTCCACTTGCAAAGTGACCTGCTGGAACTTAATGTGTTTATTCTTTTTCTTCGCTGCCTTGCCTTCCTTTTGAGTCCGGTTAGTACTTTGAACAGTATCTTCAGCCACAATCAACTCAGGTGTTTTTGTGTCTGATACACTATCTGAAACTGTATATACAGCTTCAGCTACAACTGCTTGGGGAGCTTCACTTACGTCCAATTGACTATCAGTTTCAACTGAAGACGAAAGAGTTATCGCTTCTGTTTCGCGTTGCAAGTTTTGGGCCACAACATCAGCGTAAAGCGGACCAGTTTGCCAGATTGATGTTTCCGTCGTAGACGTGGTTGTGTCTATTTCCGTTTCATGCAGCTCTGAAGACTGTGATATATCTTCCGCTGGACTGACAACTTGGCCTATAACCCGTTTCTTTTGCTTTTTCTTTTGCTTCGTTTCACGTTTAACAGAAACTTCCTGATTACCCTGCTCTACTGCTTGCTTTTCCGGCACATGTTGATCTGATGTATCGACCACCTCCGTGGGTTCAATTTTGCCTATTGATTCCTCTGGTGGATTAATCAGCACAGTGCCAACAATGCTGTTATCTACGACATCATCGTCGATAATATCTGCCCAGGATGTGCTTGGTTTTGCCATGCTTTCGTAGCTCTTGTTGCTATCGATAAAAGACTGAAGGTCTGTTTCGTTACTGAGCTCAACTTCAACGAAGCTCTCGTTACGAGACATTACCTTGTCTGTAGCACTTACACCCTGCGGTAGAGATTTCGTTTCCTCTGCCATTGGCACATTAGAAGACTGAGATTTCATCTTTTGCAATTCCAAAAGTCTTCTACGTTCTGCCTCCTTACCCGCTACTACCTCGGCATACGTCTTCTTGCCCTTCATTTGTTCCCAAACATTTGGAACTGGTGGTTCTGTTTCAGTCTTGGGCTTTTCATTGGCCGAATCTGTAACATTTGCCACAGCACTTTCCTTCGAAGCTCCTGCATCGTGCGTTAACTGTTTGGACTTTTTCGCTTGCTTTTTCTCTTTCTTACGTTTTTCTTTTCGGTCTGTTGTGTGCTGTTTTTCAGTGCTCTTGTGGGGAATATTTACTTGAACTAGCAATTTTCCTTCTACTACAATCTCTCCTGCATTTTGATCTGGCGAAATGGCTGTTTTAATTACTCCTTCGTTAGACTCAATGCTGGAAACCATCAGCTCAATGTCTTCTGCTGCTACATTCTTCTCTAGCGGTAAGTTAATGAAGGAAATTTCTGGTTTGCTAATGACCGAAGCCATACTTGAATCAAATGCACTTGATTTTGACAGATCCACACTGCTGATAGATTCATCACCTATATCTTCATGCAGAACAGATTCTTTAGTTTCTGCCACGGACAACTCTATCACAAACTGTTGTACATTCTCAGACTGCATTGATGATTCTATTTGTTCGACGACTTCAACGGTAGTAACAGCAGCAATAGCTTCCTGTTCTTGGGTATTCTTTTCAAATGCAAGTTTGTTAAACGGTTCTTGATTTTCTTGCCCTGAACAAGGAACGTCGGCCAACTGCGTATCACGTACTGTCAACACTTCTACAGAACTAGATGATATTGGTCCAGAGTCTGCTGCCTTCGACATAACCGAAAGCTTCAAAAGCTCCTGTTCTTCATTGTCCGGACAAGACACATTATCCAATGTTGTTTCACAAACTATCACTTCTTCTTGAGTAGTTTCAAACACTATTGGTTCCAGAGCATCTATCTTGGACATGGTTGACAGCCTCAAAAGTTCTTGTTCTTCGCTGTCTGGACAAGGAACATGGTGTGATGGTTCCATAACTGGTTCCAAGGCTTCTGATCTGGACATAGCCGAGAGTTTCAAAAGCTCCAGTTCTTCGCTGTCTAGGCAAGCAACTTCGTCCTTTGGTTTATCAAAAACCGTCACTTCTTCCACAGCAGTCTCATGCACAACTGGTTCCAAGATTTCTCCTCTCGACATAACGGAGAGTTTCAAAAGTTCCTGTTCTTCGGCATCTGGACAAGAAATTTCTTCCAATTGTGTGTCACATACTATCATTTCTGTCATAGTTATCTCAGACATAAATGGTTCCAAGATTTCTCCTCTAGACATAGCCGAGAGTTTCAAAAGCTCCTGTTCTTCGGTGTCTAGACAAGTAACTTTATCCTTTGGTTTGTCAAAAACTGTCACTTCTTCAACAGTAGTCTCTGGCACAGCTGGTTCCGCAATTTCAGTTCTTGACATAGTCGAAAGTTTCAAAAGCTCCTGTTCTTCGGCATCTGGACAAGAAATTTCTTCTAATGGTTTGTCACATACTATCATTTCTGTCATAGTTATCTCAGACATAAATGGTTCCAAGATTTCTCCTCTAGACATAGCCGAGAGTTTCAAAAGCTCCTGTTCTTCGGTGTCTAGACAAGGAACTTCATCCTTTGGTTTGTCAAAAACTGTCACTTCTTCCACAGCAGTCTCAGGCACAGCTGGTTCCGCAATTTCAGTTCTTGACATAGCCGAGAGTTTCAAAAGCTCCTGTTCTTCGGCATCTGGACAAGAAATTTCTTCCAATTGTGTGTCACATACTATCATTTCTGTCATAGTTATCTCAGACATAAATGGTTCCAAGATTTCGTCTCTAGACATAGCTGAGAGTTTCAAAAGCTCCTGTTCTTCGGTGTCTAGACAGGTAACTTCATCCTTTGGTTTGTCAAAAACTGTCACTTCTTCCACAGCAGTCTCAGGCACAACTGATTCCATGTTTTCTACTCTTGACATAGCTGAGACTCTCAAAAGCTCCTGTTCTTCGCTGTCTGGGCAAAGAACAACGTCCAATGTTTTGTCAAATGTTACTTCTTCGTCTTCAACAACAGTCTCAGACCCAACTTGTTCCAAAGTTCCTGCCTGTGACATAGCTGAGAGGCTTAAAAGCTCCCGCTCTTCAGCATCGTGTAATGCAAGTTCATCGATTTCATCCGACAAACTGGTGGGAATTGAAACGGTATCCTCTATCTTTTCGGGCTTAGTCGTATCAATCTGTCTTAGCAAAACATATTTCTTCTCTGCATCGCGAAGCAACAGGGTGTCATGGGAATCGACCGATGCATAGTACAAAGCGCTTTTCAAATCCTCTTCTCTTGATGTTTGCAGCATAAATTCTCCTAAAGAACTTTTTGTAGTGAACTGTTCAGTAGGAGGATTCTGCTGTGGCTCGATGAAATTACTATCCAACGAAGGTAACAATTCGCTGTTTACTTGAGCCGGTACATCTAGATCTGTCACACATTCCGTCTCAGACTCTTTTGCCGTTTCCTGAGTTTTTAGTTTTTCATAGGTCATTTCTGCCTCTCGCAAATGCCAATTGTTATTTAAAGACAGTCCCAAGCTCTTCATTACTTCGAGTTGACTCGTTAATGTGCTTTCTTGTTCCGCTTTTTTATCCAAAACTGTCAAGTCAGTACCCAGAGTTTCCATTGGTATGTTGGAAGGTAACGAGGGTTCAATCAACATCTTTTCTACCTTTATACTATTTGCCTCTCTTGCATCTAGTTTCTGATAATCATTCTCGGCATCACGCAACTGCCACGTACTTAAATAGGACTGCTGTAAGGTACGATAGATTTCGGCGAGCTCTCTATCACGTTTTTCCACGTTAGATCCCTCAACATTACTTTCTTCTACAGCTTTTGGTGGTGAGGGTTCATCAACCGTACTTTCTACAAGTTTTACCTCCTGCTCCTTATCATAAGATTGTACCGCGAAGTTCTGAATGTAATGTCTCTCAGTATCATGATACTGCCAGTAACCCTGTCCGTTAGACGATTCCGGCTCAAGCGGATTATCCAGCACTGCTTCGATTGCACTGGTTGTTATTTCAGACGATGAAGTTTGTTTTGCCACCTCAAAAGACGCGTCTTGTTGGAAAGATTCTTTACACATCTCTCGCACTACCCGTTCCTCATCACCTTCACCTTCTTCCAATACGATCATTGTCTTTGTGTCGATCACTTCCTCGCCCATACTACGATCTGCCTCTGATATCACTGAACTGTCTAATAGTGGTTGCTTTGATTCCAGAACACTTTCATCGGGTTCAGTTTCACTTGTAACAGTTTCATCTACAGTGCCTGTTTCGTCTTTTTCAATCACGATCCGTTCCACCATCACTTCATCTCCCATACTTCGATCCGCTTCTGAATATGACACCGATACGTCCAACTTCGGATCGTCCCGAGTGGTGACCGTTTTCACACGCTGTTCAACAACCGTGGGACTTGTGTAGATTTCATTAATTTCCTCCTGCTCGTCCGACTGCATGTAGGTGATCGTTGTCGTACGATACATGACAGAAGTTGTAGTTGTCGTGTACACTTCCTGACTAGAAGATTGCTGCTCGGCAAAAGTGACCGTATCAGAAACCGTATTCGATTGCTTTGCTTCCGTAGCCACCACCATTCCCGACGCCATATCAGTGCCCTCCGGTAAAGATGCTTCCTTCTCCAGCACATCCACCGATTGTGTTTCGTACACGATCGAAGGTGAAATGTCCAGCATGGAAACTTCTGTTGCTACTTGCCCGATCTGAATATCGTCATGCACTAGTTCTTCATCCACACCAACAAATTCTTCCTTTGGTGTTTCTTGCACAATCGGTTCCAGCGGTACAACATCCGGCCTTACTTCGGGAACCGACACTTTCTCCACCTTTGCCGCAATGATTTTGGGTAGCTGCATTTTTATATGTGAAACCGGTTGCAACAACACTTCCTCGTGTGTTATCATCGAGATCTTCTGTCGGTTGTCGCGCCACTTGGAGTTGATCACAATCCTTTGCACGGGATCATTGTTTTCCTTGCCCGAGTCTATATCCATACTTTCTTGATTGCTAGGTTCCGTTGTAGTGATCTTGCCAGTTGCGTTGCCGGGGACAGTGGACTCAATTTCCTTTGTAGATTTTTCATGACTGTCACCTTTACCCAAAAGATCCGCATCGGAAGGAATGCTTTCCAACAGTGGCTTAAACTTGCCCTCTTTAGCGCGACCACCTTTGCCATCGATACGGTCCATTTCATGAGATCGTTTCACCGGAGATTGATGCATAAAATCGTAATCCTCAAACACCAAATTGCTTCGGAACTCTTTGACACCCTTCACTGGGCTGTCGGGCATATTCACGAATGTATCGACCGTAGACAGTGGGATTGCCGCACCAACGTTTGCTTCGGAATCATTTGCGCTGGTGAGTGATTTTTGCCGCTCAAAATTAATGCCCACAATTATTGTTTCAATCTGCTCCTTCGTAATGGAGCTCATTCCCGGTGACGTTTGATCACGTGCTCTCGGGTCCGGTGGGGCAGGTTGGGTTTGTGCTGCTTCTTCTGCCTCGAACACTTTCCGTTCCGCTTCAAGGAATGCTGCCATATTTGCGGCGTCTGATTTTTTGATTTTCTTAAACTTATCTTTTTGCTTTTTCTTTGGACTCTTTCCGGTTGCGAGGGTCGTTGTTTCGGTATGCTTGGAGCTAAGAAAAGTTGAAGCCGATTCATCACCAGTATCAGTTGCCACTGATGGATTGGTTGTGCTACGTTCTTTGACCAACGGTGCGAGAGGCTCATCGACCGTTGAAGAGATTGAGGTCGTTGCGTCAAGTTGGTTTTCTTCTAGCACCGTTTTTTCTGCATTGAACATCACACGATCTGCAGAACTTGAGCCTGCTTCTTTGCTAACATCAGCCAAAAATGATTCTTCTCTTGCATTCATGAGAGTTTTTTCTTCTGCTGTAATTTCAGCCGTAATAGATACTTCTTTCATTTCTACATTCACATTCAAGTCGGTCGTTGTGTTTGGAGCACTCATTTCGACTGCAGCGGTAATTAACGCATACTTTTCTGCTGAAGGTGCAACAGGCGTTTCCAAAATTTCTATGGGCTCTGATGCACTCATCTCAGCCAAAAATAATTCTTCTCTTGCGGTCATGAGTGCTACTTCTTCTGCGGAAGGTGTCATTGAATCAAGGTCTGGTTTTGCTACAATTTCTAAGTCAGCACGAGAAGCTACACCACTCATCTCAACCAAGAATGCTTCTTCTCTTGCATTCATCACAGCTATTTCCTCCACCGATGGTCCAACCGAAACGGACATGTCCTTGAATGTAGAGTCAGCATTCATTGCTTCATTAGAAGCTTGTACACTCATCTCAGCCAGGAACGCTTCTTCTCTTGCGTTCATGAGCGCTATCTCCTCTGCTGAAGGTGTCAATGAAACAGGATCTGGTTTTGTTTCTATTTTAACTTCTAATTCGATAGTTGACGGTTGATTACGCATTTCCTCGAATGAAGGTCCAACTGGCTTCGACATGTTGGTAGATTTCGATCTGATCTCAAGCTGTGATCCAGTTGATCCAGCCATTTCTGCCAAAAACGATTCTTCTCTTGCATTCATAAGCGCAATTTCATCCGATGAAAGATCGATCGGAGCCGAAGGTTCCTCCACTTGAGATCGTTCTTGCTTCTCTACTGGCGTACTATTCTCGGCCAAAAACGATTCTTCTCTGGCGTTCATGAGTTCGATTTCTTCCAACGAAAGATCAATACGAGCTGAAGGTTCATTCACTTGAGATACAACTTCTGTTTCTTCCTTAACAATCGGGCTACTCATTTCCGTGAGGAATGCTTCTTCTCTAGCGTTCATAAGGGCTACTTCCTCCGACGAGAGGTGACTTTGAATTGGCAGATCTTTTACATGACATGTAACATCCGTTACGACATTGGAAATAGGACCACTCCTATCAGCTGAGAACGGTTCTTCTTCTGCTTTTATAACGATAGTTTCCTCAGCCAGATAAACATTAGATATTGGTTCACTAATGTTTGCTAAAAATGATTCTTCTCGAGCACTCATGAGAATCACCTCCTCTGCTGAAGGTGCAATTGGTGCAGTAATGGCATTCGATGTACACTCAACGATCGGTTTTGTATCAGATACTTTGTCATTAGTCTCATCCATTGTTTCGGTAAGCATTGATCTGACAAATTCTGTTCTTTTTTGCTCAATCGTCCGCCGACTGCTAGTTGCATCGTCTGGTTGATCATCGTTTGTCTTATCCGTCTTCTTGGATTGTTTCTTTTTGCCCTTTTTCTTTGTTGGTGGACACCAAATTTCACTTTCGTTAGCCACATTCTCTACAACTGTCTGCTTAACGTCTTGTTTGCTTAATTCATTTGTTTCGCGAATATCTGTTGATGGAGCCACATTCTCTGTATTCGATTCTTCAACATTGGCCTGTTCAATGTGTAACGATGAAGTGAACGTTTTAGCATTGCTCTCTTTTGAGTTCGATTTGTGTTCAACGTTAATCTCCTCATGCACAGTTTCAGTCACGGTAGTAAACGACACCTCCGAGCGATGATAACTCACCGTCTCGGTTTGTTGTACAGACTCTTCCGTTTCACGTCGATCAATCGTAACGTACGGTTGGGAAATTTGAACGATTTCCTCAGTAAATATGCTGGGATCTTGCACCACGTTGGTGCTTTTCGTCGCAGCTGTATCAACGGTTTTTGAATGCTCCAGCAAACTTTCCGCATCAAGCCGATGCTCTATTTGCTTACTGTACGTTTCTAGCGTTTCCATTGCATCGCCCTTCAACTCGATTGACGTTACCGTCAACGGTTCCTGCAACGGACGCAAATCTACTACGGACACATTTTTCTCCTTTGGTGAAACGATCTCCACAGTCGATATGTTTTTCCCCTGCTCTTGTACCGGTACCGGTTCGCTCATGCTAATGTCCAGCAGCTTATGAGTGGTGGTGGTTTTATTACGCTTTTTGGCACTTTTACGAATCTGCTGACGTTGCTGACCCGCTTGCTGATCCAGCTGGATCTGCGTCACGTAATGTTCCTTCTGGGGCTCTGTCTCCTTCAGCTCTGCAACTGCCTGCACCGGTTCGTTCACATTAATCGTTATTTTCGTCTCGGCACTAGCAATCACTTCTGGCTGATCGGTTAGATTCACTATGGACACTGTTTTCATCGGGCTGGCGGATTGTCTGGCGGGCGTTTCGGATTTGTTCACATTGATCTCGGTCACAAACACTTGCCGTTGCTTCTCGGGTTTCGGTTCTTGCGGCACTGGTAGCAACTTGTCATCCTTGCTTTGTATCTGCTTAATCTTGCCCTTCTTCGCCTTTCTGTAGTTGATGTTTTCGGTCGGATCACTCTGTTCGGATGGTCTATGTTCGGATGCGTTCACGACGGCAGCAGCAGCAGCAGCACGAACATTCTTACGATCGGTCACACTTTGCTGGGCAGCCTGTTTCTTGGCCATCTTCTCACCCGCACCAGTTCCCTGTGTTGTAGTTGACGATGCATTGCTTTTAACGGAAGCCGATCTTGAATGCACTTTTCCTGGACGCACCGTTTGCTGCACTTGACTAGATGGTGTCGTTTGTTGATATTCACTATGTACAATATTTACACGCGACACAGCTTCCGGCTTTCGACGATTTCTTGACGTCGACCGGGAACGGTTGGCGTAGGGTTGAGGTACTCCAAGGCGAACAGGTGCACCGGGATGCTGTTTTCCAACAGCACCTTGCTGGTGGTAGCTGCTTTCACTCCACGATGGCTGTAGAAATTCTTGCTGCTGTTGTTGTTGCTGTTGCATGCGATATTGATTAGATGCGGCTATTTCTTTCAACACTTCTGCGTAGGTCTTATTTCCAAAAGACCATACCGATGCGGGTCCTGCGGACCCAATGCTCGCTACCTCGGGCTGCGTTAGTTCCGGTCCCTTCGCGGTGGTCATAACTACCACCGGCTGGGTGGAGGTAGCACCAACAAATGTGGTCACGTTTATGATGCTTGAGGTCATGGAATCGATCGTATCTGGCGGACGGATCGGTAGTTTGGGAGATGTTGAAGGTGGTCTACGGGATTTGCGTTGTTCCTTTGGAGGCTCGCGGGCAATCGGTTCGTCTACAGCCTGCGTATTAGCCCCGGTTAGCTGGACCACAGTACGAGCTGCTTGGTACTGGTCAATATTGATCGCTTCTGCAGACGATGGCACTGTAGATGTCATTGAAACAACAGCGTCCGAAACATTTCGGTCACTGTGCTGTACCGGACTCGTGATCGAGATGTTGGTCACATTGCGTTGCCCGGTGCGTCTTTCAATCACATGTAGCGGTGGATCGTAACCACGCTGACGCTGACGTCGAAGTCCGGCAACGATTTCCGCATAAGTCAGATCGTCACCATCACCGGTTCTACTCCACGCGGACGGCACTGGCTGAGTGCTTGCGGTGACAACCACCACACTTCGGCCGGCCTGCGACCGTGCTATTGGGGCTTCCGGTCCCGAGCGGGTGTCGGTATGGCGCCTTGCATCCCGTACATCCGTCGTCGATGGTGCGCTTGCCTCCTGATCGTAACACTCTACGCTCCAATCATACGGCATCGAACGGTCCTGAGTGATGGAATTTGCATTTTATTTTTCGAGGAATTGTATGTTTGAGGAGGCAGGGGCACGAATGTTTTTTTTAAATATTTTTGGTAGATGATGAGAGGCTTGACTTGACGTTCGTTTATATGAGTTCAGAGGACGAGATAGGTAAAAGAGAGCGTGGGCAAGAGATAGAAAGATAGGGAGGAGACAGTTCCGAAACGAATCCTATATTCCAAAAGGTTTTTATGCGAAAGAGTCACCTAAAGGACCTATTGTCGGGTTAAAATATTTTTTACATCAAGAGCAAATAAATAAAAGGGTGGATAAAGGATGTAGAGCAACATCGTCCCATGTTCTTTCACAGTGTGTACTGAGCGCTGAGTAACCGAGCAGAAGGTGCTTGCGATTACAAACAATTTTTTTTTATTTTCGCTTGGCACGCACGCAGACAAATTCAAACAGTTATCTATGATAAATACATATTATTTGACAGATCTGTCAAATCCACCGATCAATCGCCCACCAGCGGAAACAGGGATCGGGATCGGTGGTTGCTTAAACATTTCTAACGGGCGCCTAACAGCAAACCCGACAACGGCAGCATATGTCAAGGTGTTCCTTTCGGCAAAACGGTACCGGACACCGAAGGTGGGCACATGCCCACATCGTTTTGGTGCCGGCCAGGCTCATCCCACTGTGTTTATCCACCCAACCCGGGGAAATCGATCGCTTGGCTACGGGTCTGGGGCACCCCGGCGTAGCAAAAGTTTAATCTTATCGTTCAGCTGATTCATCTGAGCTTGCAGTCCTCGAATTCTTTCGCGACATTCCTGGGACATTATATTGCCCGATTTATAGTACACCGTCGATACGTTTCAAGCGTTAGCCCAAGCCAGATGTGAATGTGTGTTGAGGGTTTTTTTATATAATGAGCATGATATTCACAATGGCGTGGAAGTGTGGAACATTTACAACAGGACATTATGTGGTCAAGCGGTATGAATGCATTTGAAGAGTGCAGTTTCGTTGAAGCAATGTTTTGCGCGAGGGAGAGAACGGTTTGTTAGTAAGTGCCGAGAGAGATGGTTAGTAGATCAAAACATAATGGTGGGTTGGAAAGGTTCGGTACAGTGGTACATGGTGTGTGTTGTGTGTTTACCAAGGTTCAGGAGAATAGAGTTTAAGATGAAGGGAAATAAAAAAAAAAGATAAGAAAACCAATGAAAACAAAACCATCTTGAAATGTTTGCTCGTACGTTTGGCAAACAGGAAAACGCACCAAAGCACCCCCTCTCCTTCTCTGCGTGGCAATTGTGATTAAATACCGGTCGCTTGCCACCATGGATTGGATCCACTTCCGCTCAGCTCTGTTCACGGCCACCGTTACTGTACGTGCTAAAAATTTTGCATGCCAAACTACATTCCACAGATCGTTAGCCGAAAACATACGCACAAATGGGAAGCATACGATGCGATACAGTGCTCAATGGCCGAGCGAGTGACCGGATGGGACGGTTAATCCATGGTGTGCCGCACATTCAATCACATTCACGATCCTTTATAGCACATTATGGAAGCTGCCTAATGGACGCGTTTGTACCGCGTGACAAGCGGAAATGAAACTAACGATGCGAGGGTTGAAGAAAAGTGATGTGTGGTTGTGTGGGGGTTGTGTAAATGTGGAATTTTCCCGATATAAAAAAACGATACTCAAGTAAACCCATTGTAATTGGGTGATCTACCATGTGCTGGTGTTATTATTTATGTGCGTGATCAGAAAGTGAAGAATACTCGTTATTCCAAGCAAAGATGTGTATTATGTGGTGTTTGTGTAAGGGGGGGGGGGGAGGGAGCTGTGTGTAGTTTTGATAACATTCAAATAATTCATGAGATGTTTGGTATGAATCAGTGTAAAAGAATGTGTCTCCTGCAGTAATTATTGAAACAAATAATCTTGCTTATTCGCATGAGATCAGAACCATTTTCAAATCATTCTAAATCAAGTGATGTAATCTGCTAGAACTCGCAGTATTTTAACCAAAACACGGCAACCCCCATCTACGCATGTTGTTGATGGCGAAGCGTACCGCAAGTTCGCCAGCCCGCCGATCGTAGCATGATCGCTACATAAAAAGGGTGATAAAGTTGTGTGTGCTCTTGAAAACGGAATTTATGACTTTCGTGTCGTGAATGGGGTGGGAGATGGAAAGAAAAAAAAAAGGCACACAACACAAGAAGCCCCCTTTTAACGCACTTCAACGCTACGCGAAAAAACCTTGAATGATTCTGCTCTACACGCTACGGAATATTCAATGCAACACTGCGGTGCCAACGGGTTCTAGTGGTTGTGCGGGTTTTCTGTAATGTGTGTTCAAATCCGCAACAGGGTGGAGAAAGAGTGTTCAGAAAATGAAAATAAAGATGACGACGGTTTTTTTGTTTTGTCGCGGTGTGCTTTTGTTGTGTGTACGAGTGAGATTTGTGTGAAAATAAACGGTGAGAAGGAAATCCACTAAAAAGGGGGGTATATGCGAGTTTCGGTCGGAGGGGACAGTTTTCAACATACTCCAACATTTGTTGGTGTGTGATTTGGCGATGCGAAAAATGGTTTGATAATACAAGAAATGATCTGCCAGATGGTGCACACACACACACACAGCATCACTTACCTGTTCGTGCTTTTCACTATCGCTCGATTGGTGCAATGGTGATAAGATATTCCGGAGCTGCTGTTCCTCGTGCACGATCCGCTGCCGGATCGTTTGCATTTCCGCCTGACAACCCTCGATCTGCGACAGGGCCTGGTCCAGGTTCTGCGTCGTCTGGAACACGTCCAGGTTCAGCTTGTCCAGGTCGCCCATCACGGCCCGGCCGCACTGTACGATGTTCGGATTGTCCGTGTAGATGATGTCCGAATGGAAGTGAACCTGCGCGAGCCGAGGAAAGATTTTGTAAGCGAAAGCGAAGCATTTTTGAATAAAACCACCGTTCTACACTTTCCCCACCCAACATCGTCAACGATCGCAACCTCGCAAAACGTCTATCCTCACCTGCAACTTTTCTAGCGACATGTTGACCTTGATCTTTTGAGCCGATATGTCCGCCAGCATCTGCTCCAAAATTCGGAGCTGATCGCGCAACGGTTTGCTCTTCAGCTCGCTCGAATTCAAGGCCTGGTAGGAGTCCTTTATCCATTCCTTCACGCTCTCAATCTTCCGCTCGTACTGCTGCCACTCTTCCGTCGTTTCGTGAAGGAACAGATTCTGGATGGGACGGAACAATCAAGAGGGAGAGTAACGTTAGGGCACGGTTACGTCATGAAGTAACGCTCATTCCTGTTTTCACGCTATTTGCAAAACATTTCCACAGCCATCGCAACAATTCTTACCCTTTCAAACAACACTGTTTCGATGTCGATTTTCACAGTTTCGGCTTCGTGTAGTTTGCCCTTCAGATAAGCCGTCGAGCAAACTTCGTTAATTTTATCGAACTCGTGATTCATTTCACTCAAATTCTGTGATACGTCCGCAAGACTGCTAACTGCGCCCTGTAAGAATAAGCGTTAGAAGGGGGAGGGAAAGAAAATATCGCAAACGATGGTAAAACATTACAAACAGTTCGTTATCGCTCGCAGCCCGATTCGCTGCGTTCGACTCGTTCCATTACTTACAGAATAATTCTGACAGGCGAGCTGTGCCTCGTGCAGCGTGTTTAGCTGCAGCTTGCGCTCCAACAGCGCGCGTATTTTTATCGACCAATCCACGACGGATTGATACAGCCGCATAAAGTTGGCCCAATTGCCCAGGATCTGATCGACCGTTTGGTTCTTCTGCTCGATCAGTGCGATCGTTTTGTCCAGCTCGTGCGCCAGCTGATCCATGTTTGCCTTGGTCGCGGTACGATCGCTCGATTCCGTGCAGTGGCGCATAATTTCGTTCCCATTGAATACCAGCTGGTCGTGCGCCGTGCGCATATCGTCAAACTCGTTGATCAGCACGATCAGCTTGCTCTTCAGCTCGCTCGGATCGATGCCATGGTTCGAGATGGTTAGCTCCGCGTTTTCGATCCACGTCTTGATGCGATCGTACACGGTGAAGTAGTCCGTGCGGATGGTTTTCGCCTTCTTGTACGCGCCGTGGTAATCCTCCATCGTGCTGTTTATGGCGGTTAGCGAGCGATCGAGCAGTTCGAGCCCGTCCTTCAGATCCTGCGGTACGAACTTCTGCACCGGCAGATACTTCTCGTTGATACGCCGGCGAAGATCCTCCCGCTGGACGCTACAGTTCTCGGCCGCTTCCCTTACCGCACCGAGTGCCTTGTCCGTCTGGTAGAGCCGTTCGTCGAATGGGTTGATCTGGGTGAGATCCTTCCGCACCGACTCGATACGCTGGGCTAGCTCACCGATCTGGTCCAGATAGTGTTGCAGCTCGCCGAGAATTTCCCGCAGTTGACGTTCCTTTCGCGTAAGGTTGTCCGAAAGTCTGCAAACAAACAAAAAAAACAGAGCAAACCGAAGATCCCAAATGTATCCCCCACCCCCCAACCCAAAGAAAAAAAAGAAGAAAAAAGGTGTTACCAAAACAAAATGTCTGTCTGTCACCTAAACCCCCACCCACTAAAAGAATTTGATATCTTTTTCAGTGCTTGTCGGCTGTATAGACTCGGCCAAACGAGACACAAAATGTGTCGCTCTAGACACCGATCGTGTCGCTATGATCGCGAGCGCATATAAAAATCGCAAACGCGCAAAAATTTCTATTCAACGAGCACAACCGCACGCGTATTCCCTTTCCCCTTTCCCCTTCAACAGGCCACCCCTTGGATGGTGCTGCTCGACGACCTTGCCGTGCACGACACGGTCCGCGGATGAAAAAGATATCGAAATCAAGAAAATTTAAATTTAACCCAATGACGTCAGAATGTCCAACTCTCGTTTTGGGGCCCGTTCTCGGATGGTCCGGCGCTCATGCACGCACGCGGCCGGATGAGCTTGCCCGCCGCTGCTGCTGCTGCTGTGTGTGTTTGTGTTGCGACGTTGGTTGGATACTTGTCTGCCCGCGAGCCGTGAACGATGATGCGATTCTACCGCACCGTCTCTCGTGACTGCCGCTTTCCGTGCCGTCCCGGCCGTAACAGATTCAACTTCAGCGACGACGGTTGGGACGTTGAAATCATGTACACCCCAGGTTTTAACTATCCTCCAAAATATCGCACCCGCTGAGGTGTGGCGACGGTTAGTGTTCTGATGATGATTTTTTTTTATTATTATTGGCTTGTTGACCTTCCCTTTGCGCTCTCGGTTCTCTCTATCGCTCCAAGACGGTGTGCTGAGGGCGATTGCGATGTAATAGTAATAAAATAATCAACTCGCACGGCCCCAAACACTCTCCGAATCCACCGTCCCGAGCGAAATACTGCAAACCGTTTGTGTTACCGGCTTTTTTTTTTGGTGGGTTTTTTGGTCGATGCCTGCTCCTATTCCGTCAATCAATTGGCAAACGGCCAAAAGTTCTCCAGTTCCGATTCTTTCCAGTTGCGCGTGTAGCCGTAGCTCAAATCGTCTCCTATTTTTTTTAACTCCGGTCACTCTAACTTGTGGTCGCTGCCTTTCTTTTCTCCACACGTTAAAGCACGTTGAATGCACTTTTTTAAACAAACGGACACTATTTTTACTAATAATGCACCGCCGTCCAACACTTCACAGCCGTATGCTTCCAACTATTAAACGCGAATGGCGAGACGAGCCGCCGTTGCGCCCGTTCGGTAGAGCAACTCACGGATTCCAACCACTTCGTCCGAGTGCTCTCGTGCCGTATCGACTCACTCTCAGCGGTTTCGCACCGCAACGAAATAATCGAATGCTTTGGCAGAGGTGGTGAGCAATCGCCATAATGCAATTCCGTGCTCGCACAAACTGACCCCACGATGAGTAAGCGCTTCCATGTGGGAGAATCCTTGAGAGATTTCTCATCGCTTCAACCCCCAATGGCCGCTAGTTCGCGGCACGGGATCCTCTCGCGCGATTTCAAGAAACAACCTGTGTCTGCTGTATGGTTTTGTGCTCTCGCACTCTCGTGCACCGGGGCGCGCTCCAAACAGTCATCGTCCGGTGTGGAACAGATGACGCGACGCACTGTTTGTTGTTGGCATTCCGCAGCCGGCAACATGACATCACACTTTGCAACAGCGACGGTTTCCGGCTTCCCGTTCGCAGTATCAAGCCTTTTGGCTGCTGCGTGTGCTTCACAGTTTTTACATTGACATTGGTCTTCCTATCGGAGGGGTTTTGGCTTCTTGCTACTTGTCCTCCCCCCCGCAGACAGACAGCGACGTGATGTGAATCTCATCTTACCGGTGAGGTCAGGCCCATAGCGAAACGGTGGACATTCTGATGACAGTTCGGGTCGTTCCCTACCACTTACCGTGTGTTGATGTCGTTCAGATGCGTTAGCTTTTCTTCCAGTGATTGCGGCAGTAGCTTCTGTTCGCGCAGGGCTTTGATGAGCGTTTTTGCGAGTGCGTTCGCCTTCGTGTTCAGCTGACCAAGGGCGGACTTGTCTTCCAGCAAGTTCTGTCGGTGAGGAAAGGTTTAATCAATGTTTCATAGGAAAAATTGAATTGCGACAGCAACAGAAAGTGGACCCTGAAAGTCCCTGAAGAATATATCCACGCTTTTTGCGATCAATTAATCGATTAGCACGAAACTGAGTATTAGTATGTGCCGATTTCGCAACCAGTCCGTGTGCGGATTCTGTTGTATCCATGTAGCACGGAAAATTCTCACCCCTCCCGACGGTGTACGTTCCATCGGAAAACATTTCGTACGTCCTTCACGATTAAGGCGCACAGTAAAACAATAATATTGATTTAACGAAATTACATTTATGTCTTTGCGGGGTTGGGCCCCGTACCCGGCTGACGTATATCACACACAACTGCCGTGCCTGCCGCTACGGTGTGGGTGCTAAGCTAAATAAACAATTTGCCGGAAAAAGGCCGGATACTAATAAACGGCAAAAACCGCAAACGCGTTGCGCGCCCTGGATGTATGTACACGGCAACTCTTCGCCTCAAGACACAGCAATCGATCTACTAAAAATAAACACGATCGACCCGCAAAAACCTCCTTCCCGAGCGACACGTTATGAGCCGCACGTTCAGTGCAACAACTCATCATACCGCGATGCTATCCGTCATCGCCAAAAAGGATGGATGTGGAACATTATTTTCCAACTAAAAGCATGTTTACTACCTTCTCTTCTTATTTGCAACGTGTTTATAACATCACTTCTTCCCTTGTTCACCTTCAAAAGATTAATATTTACATAACTCTTAATCAGACAAAATGTGTTTTTTTATATAACAATAATTCCTTAAGGTCACAAAACAACATAAAAAGAATGGCAAGCGTGCATACACAACACGCTTGACAAACACCTGCTGCGCCACTGTCTTAAGCACAAGCACAAACAATTCCGTACTCTGTCAATGAGCCCAACAATATCAGGCTATGAAAACAACGCCACTCAAACCACTTTATGGTGGCCCCCCTCCCGAACACTTCTTCGCTCGCTCTTCACTGCTGATCATGTGAAGATATCACCGATGAGATCATGGCTCTTGGTGCAGTCTTCTACTTGTCCACACGTCGCACAATGTACAGTTCATGGCAAACAGCAACACACCGCTGACGTCACCGGTCGCAATGTCGCAGCAGGCCGCGTGCTTTCTTCCGATTTTTAGTACCGACCGACCGGTGGAGACGCCCGGTATCTCAACGCGATCGTCGAAGAGTGGCGCGAGGGCAGGGAAGTAATGATCCGATCGACACCCAGTAGCAAATTTTGCAAAATCGCCCCACCAGCCACATGATGTGAAGCTGGCGATCAAATACCCTTCTTTGCCAATCTATTTCATCGGTTTTGTTTGTCTTCCTTTCTAAGAAAGTTGTACTATTTTTAGGGGTTTTTGCGTAGAATTTCTGTGCCCGCCGGTTTATGATACGGTTGATCGTGAACTTAATCCCTCGCAATGATAATCGTTCCACATCCACACTTACCTCGACAATGTGCTTCTTGGCCTCGGTTTGGTCGCGTGAATGTACCACCAAATCCAATCCCCGATCCTTCTCCAGCAGCAGGTTCGATTTCACCTCCAGCTCCTGCAGGATGCTTTCCAGCTGATCCCACTGCTGCTGCAGCTGGACGAGATTTTCGCGCAAATTTTCCAACAATGATGCGTTGCTGGCCCACTGGCGGTTTGCGTCGGCGTTCTCCTTCTGCACCCGGTCCCGATTGTACTGATCCGCACGGTTCACTATCTTTTGCGATAGTTCGTTCAGAATATCGAGCTCGTTATGCTGCACCTGTTTGTGTGTGATTGGAAGAGAGACGAAAAAAGCAAATGCACATTAAATAAGGACACTTGATTCACACACGCTTGCTAATGGTAGCCCGATGAACCGGTGTTCCAGCCAACGGTCGGCTGTATTATTTCCTACCCCTTTTTATAATGTGCCCAACTTCACTACTGTCGTACTACACAGAATCCGCAACGAATACGAGATGCTGTCTTACTTAATTCGGTTCGTGTAATGAATTATTTTTAGCAGAATCACCACCAACTGACCCACAGACGATCATCCCAAGCGGCGATTCTTATCCTGCGGACTCTGAGAGCTTTTGGGTTTTTTTTTCTCTAGAAAACATTTTGTTTAGAGAGAACAAGAGAGCGACACAGTGAGAGAGGCTGAGAAAAAAAGGGGTGAAGCGAAACAAGAGAACCGATCGCAAATGATGGTGGTGTGGCATATATTTCCTTAATGGTTTCAAGACATGAATGAAACACTCACACATCTCACTGGTTTAGTAGGTAAAGCCTTATCTCTCTCTCTCTCTCCCTCCCTCTCTGTCATCCTAGATCTCTTTTATTTAAACACTTCTGTCCCTCCCAGGCAAGCAATGAATGAAAACACCTACAAAGTTTGTTTTACCTCCAGCTTGCTGGATCGCATCTCTTTGCCAGAAGCAGTATCATAAATCACCCCTCAGTGAGCCACGCATGCTCTCCTCAGCTAACATTGTTTTACAAATGTTGCCCTCTCCCCTCAAACGTAGATCCACCACCCAACGATGATCCACCCTACCAAACAATACTCAGCAAACCGCTCTCTTGCGCTCAATTCACTCTTTTTTAACTCAACCGGCTTAGCCTTCCGTGAGTGAGTGTGGCAGTTGTGCGCTTCAAAAGCGCATGCAAACACGATCGGCGCAAAAATGCCATCATCGAATATAAATATCGGTCCCACGGCTGAACGCGTCTTGGCGACCACGTTCACGTTGCAGCTACCATTGGTCAACCGTCCAAGACGAGCTGTTTATGTGCCTTTAGCACCATGCGATCAGTTATTTACTCGGCCAACTTCTACGGTGAATGGCAAACAGCAAATCGCCCCAAAGAGCGGAAGATGAAGAGACGACAATCTCTTTATTTTTAGGCCCCTAACCTAACGCATGCAGGCTTTTTTTTTACTACCACGGGCGTGTGAAAACGATATGACATCAGCATCGGATGTCTACTACGCACTCGTGGCTGAAGTCATTCGATGATCGATTCCGTCAATTTTACACCCTTTTTTATTTACTCATTGCATTACTCCTTATTTTACTGTACTTTGTAAACTGTTTAGCTCTACTCGTTACCTACACAATTGTGTAACAGTGGTAGAGATGCTCATCTCCCTCAACAACGGCCAACGTGACGTACTCACGTGACTGAAGAAAATGAAAGTCCTACGCTGCCATGATGCACCTAACATGTTCACTCCTAGTGGGCATCGGAACCAGGCAGAAATTGGACTATTGCCATCCAAACCCAAGCGACGAACCAAAATGTCACTCCTAACGTGGGGAGGGCTCATCTACGCGATGGCGCCCCGATTTTTCGTGCTAATTTAAACAAGGCAACGAACGAACGACAGTACGCAGTGATGGACTACCGTGTAGGATATAAATAAATCTTTGTCACCGTTTTTTTTTCTTAATGCACCACCAAACGTCTACAGAAAGCCGTTCCTCCCGTCCCGTGCACTCGTAATTCTATCGACCGGGCAGTTTGTACTAATGCCAGACACGTTCCTAATTGTGTGTCACAGCATTTGTTGTTAAATCAACAGATTTAGTGGCACACCTTCGCGCCAGCTGGTTCCGCACTTGAAGGTCAAATGCCTTCGGGAATTGCTAGACTGCGGAAAATATTCGTGGGCCTGAACGATTGACCTCTGTCATGGTTGGACATATTTTTCTAATGCCGTAAATAATTGATCGATATCGAATCTCTTCGTTTGAATGGTTGTTTGTCTGTTTTATAGCTTTGATAAATACGTTTAAACCATATGCATGCATGTTCGTAAGCAAGATAAGAATATTTGAACTTTTCTCTCAAATCAAACGACTCTCGTCGTCACCACCACGGATCGTCACACAGGCAAGATACGTTATCATAAGTGAAATCTGACTCGTTCCGGTTTATAATAAAGAGCGCCATGCGCCATTACATCGATAAGAAATTATCTCCTCATATACGCTTACTTAACTCCGCGGATAGAAAAAAAAACATCTTATCTTTGTGTTGTTTTGTTTTCTTCATTTTGCTGTAAAAAAGTAGCACAAAACATTGTTTTTGTTTTGTTTTTTTTGCAAGATTACATTCTTTCTGCCTAATTTACTCTATCATGATCGTCTTGTCTGTCGCGCGACGTGCTTCGTGCTGTTTACTCTTTTTTTCTTAATGTTCAAGATTCACATGCCAAGCGATAAACCTGTTCCATCCGAATGTTTGTTGAAAGCTTGTTTAAAAGCAGTATAGTGTCAAACTCATCGGGTTTTCAAGGACGATGGGAATCATTTGTAACTGAAGCATAGATTTAAGCTTTAAATTTATGCATGCGTGAAAAATGTTTTCATGAATAATAAAAATACGCAAATCGTTTGAGCTTTGCTTTGAGCTCGCAACGCCTAAAAGTATGCAATTGGTAATTTAAAAAAATATATTTAGAAAAGCAAAAATTCTAATGAACGTTTTGTTTAAACATGTCAATCGACTTCAAAGTTTACTTATTCCAATCTCTCATCTTTTACATATAGTTATAGTAATTTAAACCTTTTTTAACCCTATAAATATTCCATAAAGATTCTCGGAACAGAATGCTAATTTCAATTTAGCAACGAACAAACAACCCTGTCAACTAGACAAATTCAGTTGCAAAGTGTTGAATAAGTTTTCTTCTGCTTCTTTCACGTCACACAATTTACAGTTAAATGGGAAATAAATTAAATTAACTCAAATAGGCAACTCCTTGGAAGCCTTACAAATGTTCTATCAACGATTGTTTGTTAGTTTAGATCGTAGTAGACTATCACACTTCACTCTTTCCCATACGTGATTCAACCAATTGAAGAAACCACTTTGAAAATGATTCCGTATATTTTGAGCATTTTACACAACTCGGGAACGTCACGTAAATATTTTCACACTTTCCCCAACCGATCTTCCGATCAATGAAATTATTTTGTATTCTTGCTTGCAGAAGATGTCTCGTCGATTTGCTGGAAGTTGCGACAGTTCAATTTTACTGAACAAGTAACAGGCGAGGAGCTCGAAACCTCTGCCAAGGAGGCACTCGAAAAAGTCGTGAGCATGGGACTTGTCCGAAAAAATGCTGAAACAGATACGTACGCACTTGCAAACAAGTGGTATGCACCTGAAGGACATTCCTTCCAGATGCAACTGCATGAAGTTATAAATAGCATGCCGGATGCACTGGATGAATCATCGGATAGTTCTGCCGAAGGACTCGCTACCACTTCTCATCTGCCGTCAGACTGTATGGGACCGGGAATGGGACAACGTCGAAGTCCCGCCCAAATACGAGCTATTGCCATTTATAGAAGGATGCGTGAGCAACGCGAACGGGAAGAACGGGAAGCAGCAGCGCAGGCCAGAAAGCGGCGTAACTCTGGCTCTCGATCGCGATCCCGCACGCGTCGTTCTACTTCAACCCGATCGCGATCCCGCACACGTCGTTCTAGTTCAAACCGAGCGCGTTCGCGAACAAAACAACGCAGGTCGACGGCACGTTCACGATCACGGTCGACTCCACGAGCTCGCAGCCGTTCTCGACGACGTTAAAACAACTGACGAACAATTGTAGCCTTTTGGCTTTTATACATAACTTTTAGCAATATTGAGGTAAAATACTTGTTAATAAATCAACAGTGGTATTTGCAACCAGCCTTGCGCTATATGTGTTTAAATGTGAAATTAAATGAGACACCCGTTTGTTACACTCACCTGCAGCATGTTAAGCAACACATTGATGTGATCAATGCGGGCCGGCAGAGTCGGGATGGTCAGAATCGTATCGTCCAGCTTACTCTTCACAAGCACATTGTTCACCGCACTCGAATGCTTTTTGTACGATTTCACCAGATCACTGTTCGACAACAGTTCCGTCTGTTGCACCGCGGCACGATGCGACACATCACTCAAACGATTTTTCAACTGCTGCAGTTCACCGAGACACTGATTTTGGTCGGTTTCACTCAACGAATTCCACAACCGATCCGCCTGTTCCTGGATGCCGCTGTACAGCAACGTACGAATCTCCGCCTCACCATGCAAGAAGTCTTCCAACTCTTTCAACGCCACCGTAATCTTCTCCTGATCGAAGCTGAACGTTTTCGTATGCTCAAATCGATTCTCCGCCGCCGAGAGCCACTTCTTAACGCGCTCCATACTATCGCGGAACTCCAAACGATACTGACGGTTCTGTGTGAGATACGCTTCCCGGGCCGTCAACTCCTGCGGTATCGATTCATGCAGTGCTCGCGCACGGTCGACCATTTCCTGTAGGTCTTCCGGCAGTTTGCTGTCACTGTGCGCCAGCTTTGCCAGTAGATCTTCAATCATTTTTAGGTTTATGTTCGCCTTGCCAGCCAGCGCAATGTGAGCACTATGCTGCTGATCGGCCATCTTCAAATCCAACCCGAACAATGGACGTGACCTGATGTGCTCGTCGTTATCCTTAAACCAATCTACCAGCGCGAACAAATCGTTTGACAGGGTCTTGTGGTACGCTCGTTGTTTCTGATATTTATCCTGCTCCAGCTCGATCGATCTTTTAATCGATGCTAGTTGCTGCTGCAGCGAATGGATCTGATCCATAATGTTGTGCCGATCCAGATCGGTACCATCGCTCGCAATTTGGTGACCCTTGTCGGTGGCAGCTACCAACAGACCTTCGCATTCTTCGATGTTCTGAAGAATTTCACCGTAGCGCAAGAGTCGGTCATCCACCGTGGGACTAAAGTTATCCACCGTGTTAAAGTCAGTGTTGATCTTTGCAATCAACTTCACGATGTCATTGATTGCACCGATAAACTGCTCCTTCAACAGCAGCATCGCTTTCAGCCGGCGTAGTTGCTCCTCGATTCCCATAATCATTTCCTCCAGCTTCGACGAGTTCTCCCGCAGTTGCGGTAAGTTAGTCAGCAGTATCGTACTCATTTCCAACCGCTTGTCCTTCAAACTGCCCAGAATCTGCTCGTAGGCCAGCAGGAAGTCCTGTATGTTTTCGATCCTGCTCGTCACTGGCCGATTCATTTCCTTCAACCGGCTCTGCACTTGCACAATAAACGCGGCACAACCCTGAATCTTCGCGATCGCATCTTCGTACTCCACTAGATGGTCTTCTAGCTTTTTGCACTTCACCTTCAGCACATTGCTGATAGCGTTCCACTTTTCGCGCATCACCTTCACCTGATTGTTGATGTTCGTCTTGTCCAGTTCGTTCAGCGTAGGCAGAATGGCACTCTTGTAATCTTCCGCTTCCTTCACGGCACCTTTCATCACTTCGCACTCTTTGCACAACTTGTCGAACTTTTGCTTCTGATCCTTCAATATCTCGTAGCTCGTGGTACGGATATCGGCGGATACGATCGATTCCGCCTCGTTCAACCAGTTCCACACGCGATCCTTGCGACCCTCGAACTCACGCCGCTTGCCATGCTCGCGCTCCATGAACTCGATCTTCCGGGAGCAGCTCTCCACCAGCTCCCTTAGTTTGGCCTCAATGTCGCCAAATTCTTGAGCCAGCTTTGCCTTACCTTCGTCGCTACAGTCCTTCATAATTTCGCGTACCTGCTTCGATACGTCCCTGAAGGCATTTTCCTCAAACTCCCGAATCGTCTGTGCATGGCGCTGGCACAGCTTGATCTCCGAGTTCACGTTACTCGACAGCAGCGGTATCTGATCCGAAATCTTGTTCACATCGTTTTGTTTCGTTTTGATCCATGCGCGCGTAACGTCCAGATTGTTGTGCATGTTCTTGCGGCACAGGATGTCTTCCACAATCTTATCGAGCTCGCCACGCACTCGATCGCCGAGCAGACCCACATTCTTCATCAATGTCTGCAGTTCCACTTCGAGCTGTTGCTTCTCGTGCGGTTCCAAGTCAGACTGGATGCTCGAAAATCTCTTGCCCAGTGTGTCGACGTACGATTGCTTGCCTTCGATTTCTTTCAAAAGCGATTTAAACGTTTGCTGCTGATTTTCAGCCGATTTTGTATCCGACCCTAGCTGATACGGTACATCCAACGATCCGTTCTTGTCCACCACCCACTGCGACAATTCACCAATGTCGCTTCGCAGCTTGCCAAACATTTTGTTGGTAGAATCAATCACGTCCAATCGACGATTCAAACGCTTTGTGATGTCGTTATAGCGTCGATCGATAGACTTCAGTTGCTCGGTCACCTGCTGCGCATCGAGATTGCTCACCAGCTCTACAATGTGGTCCCCATTGCGTTTAAAGTTGGATATCATCTCACTGTCGTTCTCCAGAATGCGCTTAATGTTGGATATTTTTTCCAGCTTCTGTTTGCAGCTCAGACCACCACCTTTCTCAACATTATCGATCTGATTCGTTATCGCATCCAGCCAACCCTGTACGTCTTCGTAGTTCTTACGATATTTCTCAATCGCCAGCTGGTCATCCTTCTTGCGGTCGATCACCTTTTTCAAGCTTGCCTGCAGCTTCTCGAGCTCCTCGCGCAAACGATGGTCCTGATCCGTCTCACCCTGCAAATCATCTCGCTTGACGGTGATGGTACGCGACAGTTCATTCATTGCACGCAATTCCTGTTCCGCAGCTTCCGGTCTGAACTTGCACGGCTTGGAACCCCAGTCGGCCACGATTGCCTTCTGTTTTTGGATCCAGTTTTCCAGCTCGACCTTTTGCTTGTGCTGACGCTCACAATCGTTTATTGAGGCAATCAGTTCCGCAATCCACTGCTGTACATCATCGATAAGGTCTTCTAAGCGCGCTCGGACCATAAGCTCCTTCTCCGGGATCATCTGCGAAACGTTGTCCATCGGGGAGCTGGGTCTGCTGATGCTGGCTGTCGCTGCTTCGCAAGCCTGCACGGCAAACATTAGACGACTCTTCTCCACCTGCAGCTTGTTGTGTATACCTTGTGCTTTCTCTAGCTGCGACTGACCGACGCCGTAATCGACTACTTCAAGCAACCGTTCTTCCGCGACCAGTGGCTCCATCTCATCAAGCTGTCGGTTGATGTCATCCAGCGTATCTTCGTACTCTTGAAACTTGTTGAGCGAATCGTGCAGCCTGTTCTTAATCTGTACCGATGTATTCAGCAACGAGTTGTAGCTGTCGCGAATGTTCTTCATTTGCGTTTCAATGCGACTCTTAATGGCTGGTGCTTTCAAAATGTATCGTTCGATCTGACATTGGCCCTTGGCGTTGAAGTCATCAATATTCACCTGATAACGCTGTATCTCATCCAGCAGCTTCTCGTGCTGTGCAATCTGTTCCAGCGTTTGCTCTCGGTTGTAAATGTACAACGAGTTGTGCGCCATGAGTTGGAACGAAATCTGCAGCAACCACTTTTCTATTTCCTGCAGGTTCTGATAGTATGCCATCTGATCGTCTAACTCTGTCTCGAGCTTACGGATTTGATACGAACATTTTTCACTGAGCTTAGTGCAACGGGACTGCAGGCTAGCTACACGCTCCATCTCGGCGGAACACTTGTTCACGTCAAAGAGGTTTGCCGCCTCTTGCTGCAGGTTCTCAAGGTCCGTCTGTTTGAACGATATCTCCGTTTGGATGTGCTTCAGGCGCTCGAGTAATGTCTTCACCTCCGTCATCTCACCGTGCGTTTCGGGGAGTGTCTCGAACACACCCTCGGTTGTAGCTAACCACTCGTTAATGCGTCGTTTTAACTCCTCGTACGACTCCAACCGACTGGCCTGTGCGTTCAGGTTGTTCAATGACGAGCTGATACCGATGATAACCGTATCTAGCGAGTCACGGATATCGGAAATGTCCTGGAACATGGTTGTTTGCTTATCCTCCGGATAAAGATAGGACGACTTGGTGAAAGAATCTTGCAACATCTCGAACAGTTTTTGACCCTGCGGGATTGAGTTGGATAGTCCTTGCAGCTGTACCACCTTCTGCCTGATAACAAGCACATCATCTGCTGCAACATCGCTGCAATTTTTAATCGTTGCATTGGCATCGTTCAACCACTTGTTGATTTCTTCCTTATAGTATATGAACTCGGTATGACTAACGAGGTTTTTCTCTAGTTTTGTGATAAATCCTGTGGAAATAAAAGCATAAAATTGCATGTCACATATTGTAGAACTTTAAACTGGGAAAAATTGTGAGGAAAAATAAAAAATAAATATCATCTTAAGTACACTTTTCTGTTACCTTGCACTTTTCCAAGCAATGTCGAGTAGCTCTTTTGCAGATCGACTGTACGATCGCGAACCGTCGAACATGCACTCTTCTCCATAAGTGCTTCGCAAACATCGTTCAACTCTTCGACGGTACTCTTTTTCGTCAGAATCAAATCCTGAATGCGCTGTATATCCAACGTTTGGATGAATTTCGTTTCGGCAAACCATGCAATCGCGATGGGATGACATTACAAGGCACGTTTCAGACGTTATTGAGGAACACAAACACATATTGTCAAATCGTCGGTGATGATGGTCAACGTGCAGGTGGTTCATAGAAGAAGAGAAGAAATAAATTACATAAATAAACGATTCAAGATTATCAGCAGGTGAAAATCTTATTTACTGGGATTTCATAAAACAAACAAAATATGATGCATGTTTTTCGCACGTCAATTCATCAATATTACACACTTTAAAGTTTTAAGGTCATGAGATTTTACAGGAATATTATAAAATTTAGAGGACAAGACTTTCATTTACAGATTCAATCCGGTATTTGTTAAAAATAAAAGTAATTGCTTGATTATTCACATTGTCAACAAGAATATATTAAATTTTAAAACAAGGGAATATTAATTCATATGACATAAAGTGCCCACACAAAGGGCGCTTCTTACCTTTAGTTCACTAAGTACAGCTGCCTGATCTGCAGTTCCTTCGCTTGCACCGTATCCATTTACTTTCACATTGTACTCCTCCAGGAAGGTGCCCAGCGTTTCCGACTTGTCCAGGAAGCTATCCCACGATGCTAGACAATCTTCCAGCGTCTGTCTGGAGGTTCGTGCCAGCTCCTCGAGCTCATCCCAATCTGCGCGCGTCTGCAGTATTTCCTGTTTGATCGCTGCCTGTCCCTCTTGGCCACTGATCGCTGCCAGGGAGTTGCCCATGTCGGCAGTATTTTCCAGCAGCACCTTGCCTTCCGAGAACGATAGCTCTATTGCCTTCAGCTTCTCAATCCGACCGACAATATGCTCTTTGTCGCCGTGGAAATCGGACGATTGTTGTATGGTCTGGCGGGTAGCTTTCATCCACTCGTACAGCTCACCCAACGCTTGCTTGAACCGTTCGTGATTGTTGACCTGATTTTCCAGTCGTTCGATCTCCAGCACAACCTTTGCGACGATCGCATCGTAATCGGTCAGAATCTTGTTGAACTCTTCCACGTCAATGTTAGCGTTATCGGTCATTTTGGATTTAATCTTGTCAACCACCTCGTTGTAGTTTCCAGTTTCCCGGTGAATGGCGCGATACTTCTCCAGCAGCACACGCTTGTCGGCCAGCTCGTTCTGCATAGTCTCGCCAGCGTCCAGTTTGCTTTGCACCTCCTCCACCCATTCAGCCAACATACGCGACAGTTTGCCAATGTCTTCAAGTTGTGCGAGGTGGTTTGTGAGCCGTTGGCGTGTTTCGGTTATGTCCACCATCAGCGATTCATATTCGGTCTTCAAATTTTCCGTATCCTCCTCAATCTTTGACGCACCACTTGCTTCCGTACTGAGCACAATTTTCTCCTTCAGCTCGATCAGATATCGCAACTTGTTCTGACCCTGTTCCAACGACTGTCGGATTCCTTTAACAATGTTCAGTTTGGATTGTGTTTCTGCCACAGTATGCGGTACGGATTCGCATTCGTTCAGCTTCTCCCGCATCCTATCCAACCAATCCTGACACTCTCCGTACAGCGTGTTGTGCTGCTGGTGTTCCTGGTAGTGCAGCTCGAGGCGGCGCATAATCTCCTTCGCAATCGACAGCAGCACGTTGTACTTAGTGGTAAGCTGTGTCACTCCGTTGCTGATGCGTGTATCAGCACAAATTTCCAACAACACCTGAGCGCGCATGTTCAAACTGTCCAGCTCACGTTGCCAATCGAACAGTGTTTGCAGCTTGTCCTGGAACTCTTCCAGTACGCGCTTCTTTTCCTGCAGGTTGGCCTGCATTTTGTTGTACGTTTGCACTTCCTGCTCGATGCCATCCAACCATTTCAGTGCCACGCCATACTGATCATCATACTCAGTCCAGCGCACGATTCCGTTCTCCAGTGCACCACTGATCTTTTTCAGCGCCAGACAGTAGTTGTCGAACTCTTCCTGCAAAATAGCTACCTCCTTCTCGATCGCTTCCACCTCTTCGGTGTCCACATTGCGGCAGGCAACTTCCGCCTGTTCGAGTGCCTTTTCCAGCTTCTTCTGGCCGACCGGTACATCGTTGTCCAGGATCTTCAGCTGTGTCATCTTCGAAACGAGCGTCTCCTTATCGCCACGCGAATCGGAACACTTGTTGAGACACTCCTTGGCGTTTCGTATCCAGGCAGCGAACTCATTGCTTGCATCAATAAACGCCTGGTGCAGTTCGACTGTTTCCTTTTGCTTTTCAAACAGCTCCTTGGCCTGCTTGCTGAGGGTTTCGTATTTGTTCGATATCTCCGAGGCGGGTGATGTTTGACGCAGATCCGACGCTTTGCTTGCTACCGACTGAATCATCGGCTCGAAGCTCACAATATCCTGCACGATATCGTTGGCTTGACGCAGATTCGCACGACGCTCATTCAAACCACTGCTCAAGCTGCTGGACGTACCTCCCAGGCGGAAGCGTACGACTTTCTGTTCGCACACTTGTTGGAGTTTGCTTTCGCGATCTTGAATCCATTGCTGCAGATGATTGTAGCTCGAGCTGTAATCTGCCCACTGCAGAAGATTTGTTTCGAGTTGTACTTTGGCGGTGGACATGCGCTTCACCAGTCGATCCCAGTTGGTTTGGATGTCCTTAATCTCACCGTTTATCACTTCCTTGCCATCAGATTTCGTACTCTTCACAACCTTCTCCCCAGTGTTGACAGTCGCGTTTACTAGATGTTGACCTTGTTCGCGCTGCTGTATAAGTTCCACTATCTTCTCCAACCGTTTCTCCAGGTTGTCCTTGCTCACACTGTCTACATTTTCAGTCGAGTAGCGTACAATTTCCTTGGCGTTCTCAATCCAACTGTTTGCCTTGGTCAGATTATCCTTGTATTCACGGTGCAGATCATGGTTGGTTTCTACCTTCTTCAGTACATCCTTTGCCAGATTTACCTGTACCTGGTAGCGTGAGTTCAGATGGCGCAACTGATTGCCGATGTATGTGTCAAGATGCGATTGCAGGAGTGGTGCCGCGAATGCGTTAAATTTATCCATCTCTACCTGACCCTTCTCAAGCTTACCGATGAGCTCGCGCATCTCGCGTACTTGCTTTTCCTTTTCGCCCAAGTTCGAGCACATGGCGAGCTTATGGTTTTTCACCAAAATATCCACCTGCTGCAACCATTCGGACAAGCGTTCGTACTCCTCCTTGTACTCGCGCAGCAAGTTAAGCGTCTTCTCTAGATCACGCTTCTGCTTGTCTATGTCGCCGAACAGTGACTCGAAGTTAGCCTTCAATCCGTTGATGTCGCTACGAATCGCTTCCTTGCCTTTCTCGGACGTTGAAGCCATTACCACCTCGCCGGTGTGGACTAAATGCTCCACCAGCAACTCACCTTGGGCTTTTTTGTTCATTAGCGCATCCAGCGGAGCAATTGCACTGTCCATCGTCAGCTTATCGCTCAGCGACTGTTGTTTCACGCATGGTAGCTTCTCTCTGGCACGGCTGATCCAGTTGAACAAATCATCGTAAGCTTCCTTGTACAGCCGGTGGTCACGGTACTGATCCTCGCGATCGGTTAATATCTTGCTTATCTTTTCGGCCAAATAGTCAAACTTGCTCAGAATCTGCTGTGCCGTTGCTGCTGCCTGTGACTGCTGACCAGAAGCTGCCATCTCGGCAGTTTTTTGCTTCAATGGTTCGATTTCGATCTTCTCGAGGCGGATTTTCTCTTCGGTATTCTTGATTCTCTCCAGCTGTGCCCGCTTGTCTGCCATTGTTGCCTGGAACTCGATGAACCCGCTCAGCTCATTCTCCATCCAGTCGATATTTCGCTTCAGATCGTTAACCTGATCCAAAAAGCCAGACCACTGGTTAATAGCTTCATCCAGGTTCGCACGGATATCGATCATGCGTAAAGCCAGCGAAGACCATTCTTCTTGCAATGCTGCTACCGCCTTATTCACCGCTTCATGTCCGGAAGGCGTAGTACAGGCCAGCACCTGCTGTGCAAGATCCACGATCGTCTGCAAACGTGCGGAACCGTCTTCTTTGTTTACGATCATGTCCTGCACGAGCTTCAGCTTGCTTTGCAATTCTTTCTCGGAGGTGCTCGAAAGATCGGCACAGTAGTTCAACTTTTCCCGCACACTGTTCAACCAATCGCGGTGCTCACCAATGCGGGTCTCCAGCTCTTGATGTTGAATAACGTATTGTTGCCAGCGGCCAACCAGTTCCTTGATTCGACTAGCTGTTTGCTGATACTTCACCGCCAGTTCAGATATTTGAGAATTGCGACTGCTCAAATAACCACGATACAGCTGTTGAGCCTTCTCGGTAAAGTTGTCAATTTCCAGCTCCTTCGCCTTCACCTCGCCCTGCAAGCTCTTCAGGTAATCCAAGGTGGCTTTTTTATCGATCAGAGTCGCTTTCAAGTCGACCGAGTGGATCTTCGCATCGATATCACGCATCCAATTCATGCAGTCCGTGCGAATCTTCTCGTAATCACTCCATTCCGTCATCTTGCCGCGTATACCGTCCATCGTGGTATCAATGGCGGCCAGCAAACCTTCCCACTCCTGCTGCGAAATATCAATCTGCGAGCGTATGTTGGCCTGTCCCTCATCACTCGTATCGGGAATGGTAGCTTCACCGAGTGTTCGAATCTGCTCGACGCGATTCTGTTCTGCCACGATGGATTTCTTCAGCTCCGTCAAACGATCCACATTGGTCATTAGCGATACTTGATCCAGATCGGTTTCACCCCACAGTTCCACCGTGTTGTGATTCGCATCGATAAAGTCTTGCGTTTCCATCACGGCCTTACAGTACTGCCGGTGGTTATGTACGATACGATCGTACTGGTCGCCGTAGCTTTGTGCCTTTTCCAAACATTCTTCATACTTGCTGGCCAGCTCAGCCATTCGCCGTTCAATGCTTGGATGGCGCTCCTGCATATTGTCAACCAGATCACGTACATTATTCAGCTCTGGTCGGTGGTTTTTAATGTCATTCAACAACTCCGCATAGGCCTGCTGCTGAGCGCACTTTTCATCCAGTGTTGGCTTTAGTATGAGACTGCCACGACCCAGCTGCCCCTCAACATTATTGAGCCACTCCTGCAGCTGATCGGCCTTCTCCATAAATCCGGACAGCTTTGCCAAACGACCCTCATACGAACGCGCGTACTCATTGACTTCGTCAAACAAACGTTCACACTTTGCGGTCAGCTCCTGGATTTCGCTTCGTATCATCTGTTGACCCTTGGACGCTGTCGTCGCGTACAGCTGCTCTCCACTGTCGGACACCGCGTTGCACTGCACGGTTACCATGTTGTGCTTTGCAAGTAGCGTTTGAATCGTGCCAAGTACTGCTTGTGGATCCGGCTGTTGGCTTGAGCTCTGTATGCTTTGGGCATGCTGCATACGGCATGCATCAAACACATCCCGAATCTCATCCAGCTCTTTGTCACACTCATCGTATCGCTTGCGGTACTGTTTGTGGTCGTTGTAGGCACATTCGCACTTCTTAGCCAATTCCTTCACCGTACCCTCTACAGACTGTGCGCGAGATTTCAACTGCTGCATGTTGAATGATATCTTCGTATCGCCACTGCTCTGCAGCAACTCGGAAGATTTGTCCAGCAGCTTATCGAACTCAAGCGCATTTTGCTTCAGGCGTCCCAACAATGCCTGATAATACTCGTGCTGCTCCTGCTTCTCGTTCAAGCTGCTCTTCAGCGTGTAGCCACGCATCGTGTCTTCCACCTCGGCCAAAAATGCTCCAATCTGATCGAGATCGCGCTGATAATCGTCCCACAGTTGCATTCGCTTCTGCAATTCCACGCGAGCGTCGCGAATCGACGCGACAAACTTTTCAAAGTCTCCCTTCATCTTAAGCAGATCTTGCTCCATTACCGTTTTCGCGCCGTACGATATCAGATCCCCATTGTCGGATATGAGTTTGGCGAGATTCTTGAACTTTTCCTCCATCTTCCCGTTTGCTTGCTGCAAATCGTCGATCTTTTGTACCTTTTCCTGCACGGCTCGCTTATTACCGGACACATCGGACAGCTGCTTGAGTTCACCGAACAGATAGTCCTGCTCGTCGAGCAAGGATTTCTGCAATTCATTAAACTTATTGCACAGCTCCAGCGATTGTTCCAGTCGTCGTATCAAATCACTGCACGATTTTTTCAGCAACTCGTACCGTTCCGTGATGGACTGCACCTTCGCATTGATATCTTCGTTCTGCACATCCGTAACGAGCGAATCGGCTTTCTCTTTCAACGAATCAATTATACGCCGATGGCCACTGATTTCCTGCAGAATAGCCTTGTACTTGAACAGCTTCGAGCGGATCTCTTGCGTGGAATTCCAGCTCTGCGATTCGTTCGGTTCAATCTTACGCTCGGTAGCGTCCAACCAGTTCAACACCTGTTGCAAAATGTCCTGATAGGATGACCACTGGATCGAACGGACGTCAAGTTGTTTCTTCAGATTATTCAACCCAGCAATGATCTGATCCCACCGATCCTTCAACTGACGCACTTCCTCGCGGATCTTCTCCCGCCCTTGGGTGTTTGTTTCGGGCAACACTTTTTCACTTGCCGTTACCAAGCTGGTAAGATTATTCTCAAACCTCTCCTTTTCAATCTCCAACTGCTGCAGTTTCGACTGGTTGGCTGTCCCCAGCTTCTCATGACCCAACGCTTCCAGATCCTTTTCAACCTCCTGAAGGCGAGCTGCACATTCGGTATATCGTTCTTGGTAATTTTTATGATCGTTCACGATATTTTGGGCACGATTAGCAACTTCCTTGCTCAGTACTTGCAACAGCTGGTAGCGATTGATCAGCTGGTTTATGTAGAACTTTATTTTCTCTACACCGGTCTTCGTAAAGAGAGCCTGGGCCATGGTTACAAAATCATCGATCTGTTTCTGCTTCTCACTTATTGCTTCCTGATTCTTGCGGAACACCTCCAGTTGCTGCTGTTTGCGTTCAAGCGAATCGTACAGCTGCTGCTCGCGGAAAATTCCTTCCATAGAGCGACACCATTTCGTAAGTGCATCCAAATCTTGATCGAACTGACTCCAACCGCTAAGAGATTTGCGCTGGTTACCGATCAATTCCTCAATCTGCCCATACAAACTTGCCAGGTCATTACGCAGCTCACCAATCTCGCGCTCTACCATACCAATACCCGCGGCGGACGTACTTTCCTTCATTGCCTCAAAGCACTGTACCAGCGCGTTCAGCAGTTCATCACCCTTCGGTTTGCCGAGTTTCAGATTGCTGAGGGCTTCGATGCGTTTGTTGATTTCATTCTTTTCACCGCCCGTTTCCTCGCAACAGAACACCTTATCCTTTTCTTCATTGATCCAGCTACGGAGTTTGCTACATGCAGTTACATAGTTTTGATGCACTTGCACGCAAGCGTTCAGGTTGTCCAACAGCTCACCGGATTTGCGCACGATTCCTTGATATGTATCCTTTATCGAAACGACGCAGCTTTGCAAGTGTTGGTCCTTCGTCAACGTTAGTAGCTGCTGCGCCTTTGCACAAACCGATTCAACCAGCCCCACCTGCGACAGTATCTCCTGATGCATGAGCTTATGATTCTGGTACTGCGTACGCTTGTCCTGTATGTTTGCCTTCAGCTCTGCGTTAACCTCCATCGATTTCTCAATATCCTTCAACCATTTTGAAAGTTGTTCCTGTTGCAAGGAAAACTCTCCAAACTGAAGAATGCACTGATCCAGACGCTGCGTTACTGCATTCAGCTCGTCCGAGAATCGATCCCATAGATCCCGTATCGCTCCAAGCTTCTGTCGAATCAGCTCTCGACCTTCGGGGCTCGTATAAGAGTACAGTTTCTCACCACGATTGATTAGATCTTCGTAAGGACTGCTGTCATCTAGCCGTTTGTATGCGATCTCTTTCAAACGCAACTGACGTTCCTGCAACACACTCAGATCGCCAACCAGCACGCGGAACTCTTCCAACCCCTCCAGGTTTTTGCGCAATAGCCGTTCGAACTCATCATACGCCTGATTGAAGTCGCTTTGATCGTGCAAAGTAGATTCCGCCTTTGCAATAGCATCCGCACACAGTCCTGCCACAACACGGTATTCATTTTGCAGCTGTGCCACCTTCCCACTCACATCGAACTTCGATTTCACCTGATGGCTTTCCTCTAGAATACCACTCACAGTAACACCATAGCTTTGGATATCGTCACGCAACTTCTTCAACGACTCCAAACACTGCTGCTTAGTGTCCAGCGGGCCCTGTGCGGTGGTGTCTTTGATTTCACCCTTCTTGCCTGCCAACCATCCCAAGGCTCCTTCCAACCGTGCATTGAACGCGTCCAGCTGTTTCAGCGACTCCATCGATCGAGCCTTGAACGCACGACACTTGTCGAAAAAGGTGGTCCACTGGCGCTTGTTCTCTTCAAACGCACGCAACAACTCCGAATGTCCGTTCTCGTGTGTTTGTGCCATCACCACGGCGAACTGCTTGTAGCATTCATTCACATCATCAAGGGCAGCTTCCTCCTCCGTGAGTACCGTGTCGACCAGAATCAGATACTCCTCTAGTTTCGCCTTCGTCAGATCGCCATCATTGAACATATCTTCTGTTTGTGATTGCAGCTTCAACAACCAGTCACGTGACTTTTCCAGCATCGCATTGTATTGCTCATGTGACTTGATTGCCTGCTCTAGAAGCGCAATCTTACGATCGAGCTCCTCGCGAAGGGCACCATAGTTCTGGCGTGTTTCTTCGATCTGTCCCAAGGAACTTTTATCCGGTAAAGCCATCACCTTCTTTTGAATCTGGTCCAAATTTGTCTCGTGTACAGTGATGTCCTTCTGCATATTCTTGCCACTGTACAGAGCACTCTTCTTCTCTGGCAGCGTTCCATAGCGATCAGCCAACCCAGAAGTTATCTTACCACGGAGCTCCGTCAACCAGTTGTTGAGCTGATTATGACTTTCATCGATCGATTTTTTCTTGATCAAATCGGACTCGATACGTTTTATACCGCCATTAACCTCCTCCAGCAGTGCGTTGTAATCGCTTCGTAAACGCTTCATCTCATCACGTATTCCTTCGCGACAATCAACACTCACCTCGGCGTACAGGTTTTCACCTAAAGAGCACGTTTCATTAAGAGCACTATCCTTCGAAAGAATTTCCGCTCTCAAAGCCTTAGCTGCTTCGTATTCTCGGTCGGAAAGGGCTTGTACTTGTGCATCCGCACCGAGATTTTGAGCGTGCTTTTTGGTTTGCATTTCCCGCAGCCAGTGACGTATCTTATCCACCGCCTCACGGAACTGAGCATCCTTCAAACGTACATCTTCCAAACGATCGAGCAGCTGGATAAAGTACTTGCTGAATGTTTGGTATTTATTTTGCAGATGATGCACCAACACTAGTGCTCGTGATTCCTGATTGACTTCGTTCAGTTGGTTTCCAATGGATTGCAGTTGGTCCATTTTCACTTTGAACTCTTCTAGGGTCGCACGGGCTTGACTCACTTCCTTCGATTTTTCACCTAGGTTGGCCAAATCGATCAAAAGCACCGTCTCCATGCGATTTTTCGCTTCCAGATCCTTTAGGAAATGGATAACTTCTTCGGAGATGGACTCATAGCTCAGCCACAGCGCAATGTTATCGGTCAATTGCTTTTCGGTTTCTTCGAAGGCACGCTTCAATACCACGAGCTGTTTGCCCACTTCCTTCGTCTCATCGGTCATATTGCTAACCTTTGACGGAGAGAACAATTCAGTCACTGCTCCAGTGAGCGATCTTTCCACCTCTCCAAGGATACGCTCGCAATCCTCAATGCTTGTGCGCACATCGTTAAGCGTTGTTCGCTTCACCTCCAGCTGGTACTTGTCGCTCGTAGGCTCCGGAGCACACCAGTTCAACTTTTCACTCTGCGCCCCGATCATTCGAGTCAATGCACCCAGCTTATCCTTAAACGATTTCTCCACACTTTTTGTCAGTTTGGTCTCTACTTCGTTCAAGCTGTTCATCACCAACCCGAAGCGTTGATCGAGGTTTTGGATCTCTTTAGATACGGTAGACGCTTCTTTGATACCTTGGTCGTACTTTGCTTCCATCGATGCGAATTCATTCTTCAACTCCGTGATTTCCTCTCCAACAAGGTTTAACTTGCGGCGCAGCTCACGACATCCGGCAAGATGTAGCAGCTGTTTGCCACTGTCTAGCGTCATATCGTCGCAGCCTACGATCTCCTCGCGTATGCTATAAATACGCTCAATAATACCTTTGATGGAGAGCTTCAACTGTCGCTCGTCGGCAGTGTACTCAGACATACGATTATTCAACCGATTCACCGTATCCTCGATTGCAATGAAGGCATCGTCCAGTTGTACTGACATTGCATGCAGATCCTTCGGCAAGCTACCTCCATTCATTTTCTTATACTCCTGCAGCAATCCATCCAAATTTTCTTTGAACGCTTGCTGTGCCGGCAGTTCCGCACGGTATGACACAATTTTGCTCTCGATCTCACCCGGGTTCTCAAGCACGCGCGACAGTTGGTCGCGTTTCGACTGCAACCATTCGTCTAGATCCTGGTACAACTCGTCCGCCTGCTTGTACAATGCAACCTTCTGATCAAGTACACTCGAATTGTCAATTAAACGTTCCAGATTCGCCTTGAAAAGGTCATTATTGTGTCGGATAATATCGAGTATGTTGTCACAATCCTGCGGATTGTAACCGCGGAACGTTTTCGCAAGCTCGTTGCCCTTTGCCGCCACTACGTCCAGACTTCGCTTCACCTTCTTCATCATCGTCTCGGACGCTTTCTTCAGCTGATCGAGTGCCTGCTGCAACGCGGGTTTGTTATCAAAGTTCAGCACCGTCCCGTTGTTGAGCGCCTCGATTTGCTTCAGTTCGTTGGCAAAACTCATATTGTACTTGTTGAAGTCGGCATACAAATCGCTCGTTCCCGAAAAAACGCGCAAAGTTTCATCAGACTCTTGCTGCAAATCTGACACCTTTTTATCGAGCTTACCAAGCTCCTCCTGAATCTCCATGCCAGTGTCAACGACGTCCTGCTTCAGCAGCAGGTTGCCCTCGTACTGAACCTGGGCCTTTGCGCTACACAGCTCGCTGATCTTTTCATTCAAAGTCGAAAGATCTTCCATTCCATCGTCCAAGGTTGACAATCGTGCGGCTTTAATGATACCTTTCAACTTTTCCTCGATGCTCTTAAGCGAATCCGTCAGATCCTTCTGCGTCTTGTGGAACTTGTTAACACGATCTTTGGTGTTTTCCACCTCCTTCAGCTTACCATCGACCTGCGACCTTATGCTCACCAGCTTATGATCCAGGTCCGCAATCATATTAATCGCACTAACGGGCTTGTGAGATTTATCGTGGAACGATATGCACGGTTCCTGCTCCATAGCAATCGATAAGCGACGCCAGTTGTCTATTCCCGCACCCACGTCGCTAATACGCCGATTAGCATCGTTCAGCTGATCTTCGCTGGATACATCGTACTTTATCATGCTCTCGCGCAAATACGCCAACTGGTCTTTGGTAGTGTTGTGCCACTGCAAAAACTCGACCCATTTCTGAAGGAAGTCTTTCATCTGCAGAAGACTCGACTCCAGGTTTTGATAATTACTCGCCAACGAACTGTACGTCTCATTCAGCAGCTTGTTCTCCATCGGATTGTTCGACAGGCTCTGTTGCTTAACCTGCGCGTAGATTTGATTGAACGTGTCGCGCTTATCGGCATGCTGCTGCACCAGGTACTGTACATTCTGCACGGCCAGCTCGATTTCGTCTACGGCTGTATTCTCCAGCTCACTAATACTGGTTCGTATCTGATCCATCCAGTTGCTGAAGTCAGTCATCTGTGCGTTGAAATTCTGTTGCTCGACAATACTTTCGTAGTTAGCATTAATACGGGCTCGTGCGTCATCACTGAGCTTGGACAGTCGGTCTTTTGCAGACTTCAGCTTGTCCCGCACACCGTTCACACCATCCTCCGAGAGACTATGATTAATCTGATCGAACATATGAACCAACGCGATCAGCTTGGCCTGCTGCTCGGAGATTTCATTGCTAAACAGTTTCAGTGACTTAATCTTCGTTTCCAGCAGGTCGATCGGAAGTGCAGCTGCTGGTCCCTGCACTGTGCCAAACTCTCCCATCCGCGCTTCAGCCCGTTGGATGAAATTGTTCAGCTTCTCCAGATCACCGTCCAGAATGGCCCAGTTCGTTACCAGTTTTCCCGTTTTATTCAACAGATGCTGCACGTTTTCGTAGATGCTCGACACAATCATGTAGTACCTATCCGTCTCTTCTGATGGTTTCACACCGTACCGTATGTTTTGTGAGTTTTTTATTGCATTCTGCAACTCGTCCATCTTGCCCTCGCACTGCTCGTTGAACGTTTCCAGCCGTCCCTGATACGCGCGTGCTTCCGGCAAGGTCGAAGGTCTGATTTGCTCCAACTCTGGTGCCAGTTTGGCTCGCTCAACCCACTCTTTCAGACTGTCCATGTCGCGGTTGTAACACTTCCACGTTTCGAAGTCCTCGCCTACGAGTGCCTTCTCGCTGTCAACCATGCGGTGAAGCTCCGTAAACGTTCCCTGCAGGTGAACAACCTCCGCCTTCAAACGCTTCATTTCACTCAGGTTGCCTTCCTTCGATGCAAGATCAGCAGCACTCGCGTTCAGCACGTCCAGCTGACGAATCTTTTCGCCAAGCACACCTTCGAGCTGTTTCGTCTTGAGCACACGATCTTCTGCACTGATCTGCGGTTGTTTAATAGCGGCAACCATCTTCGGATACACGTTGTTGGCCCAGCTTTTCAAGCTATCAAGTCGCTGTTTGTATTCGTTCCACTTGTCGCTGTAATCTTCGAGGTAAACGACACGCTTTTCGACATAATCGACCGTATTGTCCACGCGCTTACCGAGATCACTCACTTCCTTTTCAATCACCTGCCGGGTAGTCGGTGGCAGTGACATTCCCAGATCACGGCAAAGATCATTCAGCTGTAGCAAGGATTTGGAAGACGCTTGCTTCAGGTTCATTGCCAGTTGTCGCTTCATGTCCAAGTCTTGCGTTACACTCTTCGGATCGGTTTGCAAAGGCGTCACCGAACGTAGCTCCATCTCTGCCGTGTTTAGCAAACCAACAATCTGCCCCTTCTGTTCGTTGTAATCGCTCCAAACTTTCTGGATAGCTTTCAACGCTCGAACCTTTTCAGCCGCCTCATTGTACGTATCGTTCCAACCGGATTCCAGCTTGCGAATCTCACCGGCAATGAACTGCGGTGCACTTGGGTTCTTGCTCAAATCTTTACCTCGCTGCAGCATCTTCATTATGTGGGCACGCTGATTGTCCAGCTCCTTGATCGAGTACTGCTGTTCTTCGATCATTTCGTTCACACGCTTGTAGCTCTCCGGTGGTGGCACACTTCGGGCCTGCGATTTGATACGATCCAACAGGTCGCATATTTCCTGTGCTTCCCGGCGATAGGTGTAACACTTAGCGAACACCTCCGTCTTGGTCATCGTTGTTTCAATCGTTGGTATGAGTGTTTTGTAACGGGCGATCAATTTTTCGATTTTCTCCTGTTCGATCGTTGCTTGCTCTTCGTTGGTGTGGCTCAGCAAGAAGTCCAGTGTCTTCACCAACCACTTCATATCTTCACGCTTAGCATCGGCTTCGAAACAGATGTTCTGAGGAGAGATTACAAGAAAAACAAAACAATCAATAAACAAACATCTTTCAAGTTTGATATCAATAGTATGGCAGTTTGATGATAATTTACCATGATCGCTTTCAACTTCCGATTGCATGTAAAGTGATATTGAGTGAGAATTAGTACAACCCTTCCAGTGTCCTGCACCCTCCCCGAAAAAATGCTTTGTCAACCTCAGCCTCAAATACCACAACTCACCTGGAAAGTAGCCTTTTCCTGCTCGAACTCTTCCATCGTCTGCTTCTCCACCATGATCTGTCGCAATGATTCGTCCACCCGGTCCATCCACGCGTTCATTTCATTAAACTTCGCATGGTAAGCATCCCACTGCGCCGGGATTTTGTGCAAAATGTTACGAACACTTTCAATACGCTTGCAGATGGCGATCCAACTATCATTCGCACGCTGATATAATGGTGCTAACGTCTGATCGCTCGCTGACTTCTCGAGATAGATGTAGTTGATCTTCTCCATATTTCCCAACACCTGTTCCACACGCTGAAGATCGGTATTCTTGAAATAGTCCAAGTTACGCTGCAATATGGCTTCAAAGTTTTCGTTGCAATTGAAAGCTTGCTCTTCCGCGTTCAGCTCTTTCTCGATGTCATTGGCACACCCGTTGAACGTGAGCTCATTCAAACGGAACTCAACCTTCAGCAGGTGAAGTGGAATTTGTTGGATTACCTCACTCCACTGGCGCTGAATGTCTTCCACCTTAGCGATCAGTACTTGCTGCTCCGCAGGAGGCAAATACTTTAGCAAATCCTCCGTATTGCGCTCCAGCTTGTTGATGCTTGTCTGGTCGGCAGAGTTGAAGAACACCAATTGCGTTTCAGCATCGGTTTCCTTTTCCACCGGTATTGCAGATTTTTGGAATGCTTCTGCTTGACGCAGGAACGTTTCCACCTTCTGTTTGCTTTCATTGAAGTTTTCCCAAACGCGCAAATTTTCCTGCAGCTTGTACTCCCAATCGTTCGCATTGTTAATTACATAGCTAAAACGATCGTTCAGTTGCTTCATTTTGGTAGCCGCATCGCTCATATCGACACTACTGTCCGTATCGGTGAGTTTGAGCAAATTTTGGAACACGTTGTTCTTGCTTTCCAACATCGATTTGTAGTAGAGTGTACGATTGAAGAACGCTTTATGTTTTGCCAGATTATTTTTCGTCTGCTGGGGATCGTTATTGAATGAGTACGATATCAGCAGATTCTCAGCCTCATCCAGCCACTGGGAAATTTCCCGCTGACCACTCTCGAGCGCTTCCTGCTGGGTGAGTAGCTGATGGAACAGATGCAACTTGATCGGTATCTGTGCACGCACACGCACCAATGCTTCCTTCTGCTTCTTCATCATAGCCATCATACGGTCCACTTCGTCCCGCGAGTATTCTTTGATGAGTGCCTGGAAGCTACGGCTGATCGACTTGAACAACTCTTCCATTGCTTCGATCTCACAGGCAATTTGCTTTATTTCCGTTTCACACCGCCGGATCTCGACCGAATCCCGGAGATTATTACGACCAAGAGCCGCATCGGTGCGTTGAATCCACTCGTTTAGCTGCGCTGCGTCTGCCTTGAACTTCTGACGATGCTGCAGAATATCACCCACGTGTAAGTACTGCTTGGTGTGCTGGAACACTTGCTCCCAGTGTGCCGCCAGCTGATTATACTTCCTTTCCAGCCCGATGCTGGTTTCTTGATCACACGTCGATTTCAAAATGTTGAACGTGTCCGTCAGTACGTCAAACTTATCCTTGTACACGTTGATGTTCTGGAAGAACTCGATACGTTCGTCTTCTGTGCCTTGCAGTGCGTCGTGCGCCTGCATTAACCATGTCTCGATCTCATGCACCAACGAGCGCCAACGCTGCCAGTGGGACAGTACATCTTCGAGCATCGTTTCGGTACAAATCAATCGCGACGATACGTTCTTCCAACGATCCTCGATCTCGTGCAAAAACACATCGATATTGTACATCTCCTTCTTCGTGATATTACCATCGATCTTGTACTCCTCAATCACCTGACGCATATCAATCAGCGCTTTCTCGAACTCTTGCATGATTTGGTTGCGGGTGACAAAGTTTTTCAGATGATCCAGCGACTGCTTCACCGTATCTTCATTATTGTACTTCACGCCGTTAATCTTGTTCTCGAGCAGGTTCAGGAACGCAATCAGACAGCACTTGTGTTCCAGATACTTCAACTTAATGCGCCGTTGTCTAGCGCATGGTTCTATGTCCAGCAGTCTCTTTTCCATGTTTTGCAACTGTCCAAGTGGTACCTTTTTCGCCAAAGGTGTCAGCTTCACGGTGTTGAACGTCTCGCGTACCTCGTAGTACGAAGCAAAGAATTGCTTGTGCGCCTCGAGCTTCTTACTAATCAGTGAAGCGGTCTCCTCATTCATGTTGCTCGGTATATCGTCGTCATTCAACAGCTTTTCACCATTGCTTAACCAACGTCCAATCGCCCCAAACTGCTCTGGAAGGCTGCTGTCCAGGTACCACAACCATTGCTGCATGTGGCGCTCCAGTTGGGTCCAGAGACTGTTCAGCTCTTGTACTTCCGGTGTCATCTTGGCAGCATTAATGCTCTTCACCTTTTTGTATATGTTTTGCTTTTCCAACTTTTCACCGTTGACGCTCTCGTACATTGAGTAGTTGTTGGGATATTTGCCATGCATTCCATCGTAGTAGCGTACCGTCCGGCGGAGCCAATCCAAAAGTTCCAGCAGTTCGCGTTCGCTGTCACTCTTTGAATTAATGTTCTGAAAGAAAGCACAAGAGGTTAGTTTTGTTGCCAAATTCTACCGTGTTTTGCACCGTACCTTCACATCGGGGTATTTGTGCAGAAATTGTGCGACGTATGTCATTATACTCTTCTCGTCTGGACTATTGACGTCCACATCTTCTGCGTCCAAAAGTCTAGCGATACCCAGCTCCGATTCGGCCACATTGAACGCTGTATCCAGACGGTAACGGTTGTTGTACTTCTTCATCTCTGCAATGTTGATTACGTTCGTTTTTATCGCATCAATCAGCGACAGGAACGCAATGCCATCGCGCCAACTTGCTCCAAAGTCACGGACTTCAAATCCCGTGGATCTGTAATGAGAGGAGGCGATTATTGAAGACTGCTCCACTCCACTCTATAGCGCATCTCCAGTACTTACTTTGGCAAGGCACTATTCACCCACGTAAGCAGTGTCTTCTTGGGGCCCTGTTTCATCATTTCCTTGCTGCTTGTGGCAACTGAGGCCGTACCAGTATACGTTATCGGTTTACTGCTGCTCAAGCCGGGTATGTTCGATGCGGAACTGCTGCTACCGAGCGAGCTTAGCGAACCGCTAAGATTTTCGTTCAGATAGTGTAGAATGCGGCTGTTCTCTTCGATTTGGAAGTACAGAATAATTGTCCAGATTAAACCTAGAACCACAGCCGGACGTCCGTCGACAATATCCGACGGGTTGATGTTGACTAGCTTGATGCGTTTGCTGGTAAGGAACTGTAGTGCGGTGTTTACGTTGCTCAGAAAGTGTGGCCGACGCAACACTTTTCCCTTTTCCATCGGTAACTTCTCGCCGGAGAGTACCTCCAATAAGGCCAACAGTTTCGTGCCATCTTTAAGGTCATGGATCAAGTCTTCGACCTTCAATGGTGGTACGCGCTGTGGATGAATTCAAAAGGAAATGCAAAGGCACAATAATGACGCGCGTGTACAACTATCAAACATTAATCGATTGAACGGAACATGTTTTTTTTTGCAGGCGTGTAAATTGTAGGTTGCGCATCAAATGTCGGACTTCAACTTCGATGTTTTTTTTTTCTTTTCTGTAGATTCGAACTTTGGCTTTAAGGCTGTTATTGCTCTTTTTCAAAATGGTCTTTGGATTAGCGTGTAGGATAAACAATCTTTGATTTTTTAACACATTTATTATGCGTTTTTATAACGCTTTTTACACATACTTATAAATGGGAAAATTAATCTCATCAGAGGGTAAGAATCAGAATTAGAAGATCAACTATTTTCTACTTATCATCGGCGCAACAACTCCAAGAGGTCTTGAGCCTATCATTTCTTTTTATGTTATTTTACTTTATTTATTTTTTATGTTTATTTCAGGATATTCAGTCCTTGCTACGGTGGGTTGGTCCGCATGGGATTTTGGACCGGTTCTGTGGTGTGAAGAATGGCACCACTACCATTACACCACCTGACACAATTAGGTATTCCATGATGTAATAACACCAATTTAACAAGCTTCGGTTGCTTTTTTATCAAAGCAACCACTGAAAAACAATAATCTTTCATTTTCAGATTTCAATAAACATTTCGCTCCAAATTAACTGTTACAATGTTGGCCGCTGCAATTCTTTACATCCTTTACGGCACACAACGAGCATGTAAGTGCATTACTCCCTCACTTTCTTACCGATAAATCTTTGTCCCTATAATGCTCATTTCTTTGGTTTTTAGTACCAATCAAAGAGATATGTCAACGATTGAAAAAATCCTTTCCCGAAGCAATTCCTTCGCAAGTTTCTTTGCTAACTGCGACCACCGAAAGTGTGTTCCAATTATGTGGCTTTGGTATAATCCTGTATGACCATCGTAGTTGTGGCTATAAGTTGTCTTACAATTGGAAAACTAAAGAAAATTATCAGTTTGAAAGCAATCTTCGAAAAATTCTCTCCGAATGGCAAATGCCCATTAGAAGAAAGCAGTACAAGCTTTTAAAGTTATCGAAAGGAAACGAATAACTGGCAAGTTGCAATAAAAATCAAATTGCAGTACTTTAAGCGTTACAAGAAAATGGAAATTAGGCATCAGACATCCAGAAAATTATTACTTTATTCAATATTCCACCAGTCACACTCGTGTATTACCACCCTCAAAAAATTATATTGTAACAATATCAATGACAACCGCGTATCCAATGGGTAACAAACAACGCTCGATGCTACTTCTGCTACACATTCTTCACGGTTGGCAACCAAACATCCATGATGAATGACCTAATTTAATCGTTTTTATGCATGCATTGGTTCAAATGATAGTGACTATCAAACAGGGGATTTTGCTCTAAGGCATTCCTTACAAAACTAACTGGGGAGAAAACCCCGAATTCTTTCTAGTAAAACATATTTTCCCACGACTAAAACCATGACGAAGAGCTTATTTCTCGCTTGGGGAACGCGGGTCTAATGATGCGCTGTACTTGGATAGGGCGTTGCCTTTCTTATGCAATTTGTTCTGCTCAATCGTTCGATAAATGATTACTAAACACTACTACTTACCTTGTTTAAAAATGAATTAATCCAGTTTACGAAAGTTTTCTTCTGTACACGTTCTTGTTCATCTGCAGGGGAGAAAAAAACATAAAACGGGGGTGTTAAAGTTGGCGTACAAATCAACGTTAAACTTATTTTCTAAATGTCTTAAGTGCCGTTTCTTACGTATGTATTTTTCACGATCATAAATGAACACTTGCACTTATACTAAGTTCAATATTTTAGGAAGAAATTATTACAGTAAAACCACACACTACACACTGCACACTAAAACTACCCACCAGTTCAAAGGATCACCTCCAACTGGCCAACCCATTTGGAACAAACTGAAACGTACAACCATCGGTGCCATGTACCTCACACGGGTGAAACTTTTCACAAAAGTCCGTTACCATGGTACGGAAAGTAAATAAATTCCTTCATCATCGTTTTTCGAAAGCCACGGGCCACGATTCCGATACGATATGGCCACCCACCTCCATTCGTATCCTGGCGCTCATGTGCCTTAGAAACGCATAAACGGTATGCTTAACGGAATGTTGTTTGTTGCTGAATTATTTCACTCAACAACCGGGGACCCTAGCAGTCTCACCGGGAGACCCTCATACCATTGGGTCGAAGCATGTTCAGTGGTTTACAACACTTTGTGTGTGTGTGTGTGTGTGTGTGTGGTTATAATACCATCCACCGAATTCCGAGATAATATATGGAACTGATTTTTTTTGTTTTCGTTTTGCGGATTGATGGCGCCGCTTTCGTTTCGATTAAATGGTTTGCATGTTAGCGCAAAGTTTGCACTAATTGTTGGGAATTAGTTTTATTGTTTGCTCTTCCTAGAGAACAACCATTTCACAGAGTTTTTCCAGTTTTTTTTTAAAGCAGTTCTCAAATGTTCAAGAGAGTACTGCATCGTGTATCGTTTGCAAGGAAATATTCTCAATCACAACACCTCCACACACCGGCAAGATGCGATCGTTAATCATACTGCCTATAGCGGTGAATATCGTAAAACCACAAAACGATAAATCTAACAAGTATGGCGCCATGAGCTGTAGGTGGAAATGGCATGAACCTTCTCATATGTGTTCCTATTGAACTATCCCCACACCCTACGCTCCAATCGATTAGCATTAAGCTGATGAAACACGTGACTGCCTAACAACGGGTCACGAACATTACGAAAGTCATACACGTACGCAGCCACCAGTACACCCGCACCTACGTCATTGACAGTGCAATTGTCCATTGCGGAAGGGAGCGATCTCCATGCGGGCTACTGTGTGAGATCACCACGTGGTTAATCAATGCAAAATATGATCGTTTCAAGTTACATTGTAGCTCGTGTTGTCATGTGAGTGGTGGCACTGAACGGGATGTCGTATGGCTTCAGAGAATGTACTAAACACGCTTGATCTTTTCGCTTAAAATCTTTTCTATGTTCTAATTTCAAGGTGTGGGGAAATGAAATATTTCTTTCTATTTTGCTCTAAGATCTATTAAAGGCTATTCGTTCTTTGATGTTATGAACTCGCGAATTGCTTTTTGTATCTTGTTGTTTTTGTTATGTAGACTTTCTGCAATAGCTGAATAACTTACTTAAATAAATAATAAATACTGATGATATAACGTAATTGGAATGATTGCAGAAATTAAGGGATAAGGAGAATTAAGAATAGGAAATTAAGAATTCGAGGAAATAATCGAGATCCTAATGAGATTCACGCCACGACCTTCAATGTCTCAAGGACCTTAACTCCAAAGCATAACAACATAGGCCCGTCTTGAACTTCATAGTGTGACATTGGATATACTTCCAATAGCAACTCTATTTCTATATATTTTTTTAGCAATTCTATTCTATATTTGAAATAGTTTTACTCAATAAATGTGTCAATCGAATAAAAACAACGCAATAACAATTATATTTAGCTTATTCATATGTTTAACCAATATTTGACATTATATTCATTCCATATAAAATCATCCACATTCACTTCATAAATAGCTTAAAAATGATTGTTCATTTCTATTTCTGGTCCATTTTCAAAATTAGAATCCTTTTTTACTTATCCAATCGTCACGAGATCTAAAGAACAATCGCCCGTTATCTCAGCCCGTTCATTTTGGCCTTTGGTCAATACACGCGCATACGAACGTCGGCTTTTTTTTTTTTTTGGGCTGTCATTAGGAAACTGGTTCATTCTTTCCGATTGCAAATTGGCTTTCTTATCTGCTAGACCACTCCAACTGCAACCGAGTGTGCCGATACGGGAGGCAACAACAGCATATTCTTAATCAACAAACACCATGGCACACCCACAAAATCAATGGTACGCGACTGGCAGTCTCATGTACGGTTGCTAATAATTTTTCTAGCGTGATTCCTTTCGCCCTATCTGTGCGAGCACGTGAAGTACCACACCTACACGCGCGCTTGCACTCCAAAAGAAAGGAAAAAAAACGATACGATACGAACCGGGCGATAAACTAGCCGGGATTTATGAATACGGCTCGAGACGTTCACGTCGGATCGATAAAACGCGAACGCGTTTCGTCTGGGAATGGGCAACACTTTCCCTCGGAATGGTTCCCCACGCACCAAACGGCACAAAAAGGAGAAGAGCCTTCCAGGCCTGCCTCATCCGGTTCAGGTCGCGCATTTCGCAAACGCAGCGCAGCGAATAAAACAACCCACCGCAGTAAAAACCCGTCGCAGGGCGTTGTATTGCGTCGGGCCGGTTTAGCGTCTTTACGATCGTAAGATGCAAGGGCGAAGAATTGTCTTGCAAGGGCTGCTCCCACCATCCAGCGAGGACATCAAGCCACAAAACCACAAAAATCAGCTATATACTTTGCTTGGTTACAGCAAACTCGCAGACCGGCTTTTGTAACAGTTGCCACTCCACGAGGAGTTGCGTTTGTTTGCCCATTACCGCCGGCCGGATACCGGTTCCGTGTGGCTGCAGCGTGTTTTGCCCCACGAATGGTGACGCTTGGCCCAATGGTACTTGCAGGGACAAAGTGTAAATAGGGCTCGTTTCCCGTTAAAGCCCAAGTAATCTGCATTTTGCAACCCTTGCCGCAGAATAAAAACGTCTTATTGGATTAGTCGAGTAGGTTTCAAGGCGTAGTGCTTACATTTGGCCGACATACGCGGCAGTTTTGATTATTGATTATTTAATTATCTTGTTAAGAAAACACACACACAATTTAAAATGTAGTAACAACACCTTCCTCTATGTTCAACCCCATCCATTACATTAACATTCTCCTCCAAAAAATACACCAAATGTGCTTACCTCGCTTCTCGAGTATATGAATATCGTACTCGTTTAAACTGCTATTAAACTGTCGCTTTACATCGATCATTCGATGAACCATCTGGCTGCGGTAGGCACTGTACCAGGCGGGACTGTTGGACCGGACCTCCCCAACCGTGCCCTCGCCGGCGGGCCGATCTGGTGTCGCACCAACAGACGGTCCCGGTTTGGGGCGACGTGCCGGTGAAATCGGCGTACCGGTATGAGCCGTGACGGAGAGAATTTTTTCCTCCCGATAGTGATGCAGACTGAGTGCCGCATTGCTGTCCTCATCGTCTTCGGACGAGGTGCCAGACCCGGGAGCCATACCTCCCCGGGCAGGCGAAAGTTTGCGTCGTTTTGCATCATGCTCCGCGTTGGAAGGTCCCGCCGAAGAGCCCGCAGTGCTGTAAGGAACATGGGACCGCTGTCGATCCATTTTCCATCACGGATTTTGTCGCACGGTTATATCGTTAGCGTGGGGTTAGAAGCGCACTTTGTGTGGTAGATATTGTTATTAAAGCTTTCGTTTTCGTTACTACAATTCACTTTGGTTTGAACAACTATGCACGAACACAAACACTCGTTTAAAGCGACACGAATTTTCATTTCACAGCGTACACAAACATGCATGCTACCGGAGCTAACCGAGGGTGTGTTAGATAATCGAATTTATGTTAATTATTTCCATGCGAAGTATACACACAACGAAAGCATCGCTGGCTTGCTGTTGGCCACTTGTTGTATGCACTGCTGGCGGTTGGCGTAGAATAGCAGCTCACAAGCGCCCTTGAATAGACATTACCGCAGCGTCAAACACTCCCCAGCCGTGGACACTGCACACAACGCAACCGTATTTAATAGGCCCGAATCTTGCCCGAAAACTCTTGCCGAACAGCGCAATAATCCACTTCACTTGAAAATCAATAACCGTCGGACGGTTCCTGTCCGCAAACCGGTGGTACCTTCTCCCTGTGAACCACTGCCGGAAATGACCTAAAGAAAAAAGGGTCGACCCTACCAAAACGGCACGTGACATACACAGCCATAGAAAGCACCGTTCGGTTTTATGCTATGGCACACGGGAGCGCAAAGTCGAGACGTTGAAAGACTACGGGGTTTTTCTTTTAATTTCGTAACGAATGACCAAACAACAAGACACAACGGTGACGACGGTGGCGATCCGTCTTCGGTGGTGGTTGAGCGAAACCTAACCGCTCCACAGCACCGCTGAGAGCATACGAGCACCGTTCCGGCGCTTGACTCTCTGGAGGAGGGTTGGTGCCTTCGCAAACCCCCTTGCGCGGGCTGACCACCCGATCGTTCCACTAACGAACCTGAAGGCCACGATACTGGATAAGCGGCGTCTGTGAGGAGAGATAAGTCTGTGTGCGTGTCACATAGTTTTATGTCGAGTGCCCTAACCGACTTCCAGCCTGTACAATGCACCAAAGGGTCGTATTTGTACGGAGGCTTGTTTCGCCACAGTATCTGGGGAGGAGCTGCAAAGGGCGCAAAGCATAGTTTACCTTTCCTCCCCACGTATCTATGTCATGCATCGAGAAATGCTGCGAGAAAGAGCCCAAAAGACGTTTCGAAAGACATGGAACATCTTCAACAAAAGACCTGCTTCAGCCAAGGTATTCAATGTGGACGTTTTGCTTTAAAACATATATGCTGAAACTGGAACTGGAACTGGAATTCTAGCGTGCTCGAAGCATGACATCATCGTAGCTCTCAATTTATTCCAGCTGATCCTCTGACTGGTGGTGCCTTCCTGCTTGAGAGTGCTTTATTGCAGAGTTGGTCGGTTTACGAGCACCACCGTGGTTGCTCGGCCACACCAAAATGTCCTTGAAACTACGTCGACAGCATCAACAAATGCTGTCTCTTCTTCTCCGCTAAACACCATCCACTGTGTTTCGTGGGCACATGCCACTACTCTAAACCACCACCAAGGTCATAAAACGCACAGTCAATGAGATTTCAACGGCTCGGAACCGATTGTTTGTGAGTTTTAACTATTTCCCATGCTTCTCCATTCAGCACTCCGGCACTCCGGCAGTAGCATAGACCTACGTTCCTACGTCCAGGTCCAAGCACAACGTCGTTGATGCATTTCAGAATTCGTACATCCGCTGATAAACTGCGCGCTTAAACTCAAAAGCCATCGTTTTTTTTTTTGAGTGCCTCACTTTACACATCCGTCGGGCAGCGAAGCGTTGCCTCAAAGGCTATTTGTCCACTTCATTAGAAGCTGTATAACGAAACAAATTGAATCCCGTCCTCGTGGAGCTCCTATCTTTTGCTACACCCGGATGTTCCACTGTTCCATAGAGGAAACCGGCTTCCCAATGCCTGTTCGCTCCAGAAGATGGCACAAAAAACACGGGTATCACATTATATATCGGCGATTCGATCCGGTGACACTGACGTAATCAATCCGCACGACCTGCCAGCTATTTCTAGCTGGCACAACACACAACAAAACTATCAATTTCCACAACATTCGTGCGATCGCGACTGCCTGGCGGTGACATTTTACCACTGCGACCACTACACTAGTTCACCTTACATTCTTGTGGCCTTGTTAAAATCGGGCACTATCCACTTCAGCTGCACTTGCTGATTCGATTAATCTTGGGAACTGTGGATTGGCTTTCTTTTTTTTTCGCTCTAACCTTTAACACGAGCTAAATGAATCGTTTGTTTTGCGGGTGTCGGGTAGCACAAAACTATTCGATACTGTACTGTGCTTTAGACAAAGTTTTCACTTGACAGCTAATACACCCGACCGAGCGCAAGCTGCTATTACGCATGACGGCACCAAGCGACCATGCTGTGCTGTGAAGCAACGCAATAAAGGAGAGAAATGTTAATGAAACAACGACCACGCAAAAAAAAATACGCAGCTCTTTGCGGCAGCGAAGCGAATGATCACAACAAAAACCGAAAAAAGCAGGGGAACTGTTCTCGAACCTTAGGATACAAGAAACACAACACATTTAAACCTTATGATTCAAAGGGTTTTGTTTGGAAACTAACCAGCTGAATAAATAAGTTAAGAAACAGGCCTATTTTATGTTGGTTGTTGGTTTTGTTAGCAAAATTTGTGTTGATCATTTTATTGCTAATTTTGTCATGTTTTGTTACCCAAAATCTTTTCCCTCCTAATTCTCCCTGATATATTGCTTTCTTCAAAACTGGTAAGATGTCGTCAGTGGTCGGTAACCGCGTTTGAAGGAAAGAAGTTCAGAAAGATGTATGGCCCCGTATGCGTGGAAGGACAATTTAGGTGTGCCGTTACAATAACGAACTCTACGAACTGAACGACTCACTGTCGTACAACAAATTTGGCTCTCAGACAGTCTCTCATGTCATGTCATAAGAATGACACCGGACAACCCAGCCCATGAAGTCCTTTTAGATCGTCCACATGGACAGAGGAGGTGTGGCAGGCCCAAATTGATGTGGAGTGATGGTGTTCCGTGATGCGTCCTCCAGAAAGACGGAACTCGACCGTGGACGGTATAGAGGACTCCTGCAGCAGGGCAAAACCGCGATGCGGTTATAGCACCCGGTATTTATAGATAGTAGCCGGGTATTATTAAATATTATCTGCAATTCAATATCTTTCTGTATTTTCATATAGACTTAATTTTATAATATTAATGAAAATTATCATACAGTCACAAAAAAAAACATTTATCAACCATCAGCCAAAGGGTAGACGAACCCTGCAACAAAACATACGCGTAAAAAGGGGTTGCCGGGGTAGTTTTATTTCTCACGCACGCAAACTCGCACGCTCTCGCACAAATTCCTTCTCTGTGCGCAGTTGTTCTGCTCCCTCTCTCTTTCTCTCTCTCTCTCTCTCTTTTCATTCAACTCTCAATCACCTTCTCTCGGTCTCTTAACCGGTGCCGGCATTCAAAACTTCGGTTCCAAAAACAACAAACCGAATGCCGAGCGTACGCGTGTTTTCTGTTTACTTTCGCTTTCATTCACAAACACACTGAAAAGCGCACCCTTCCCCCATCCACCCCATGGTGACGGTGCACCCGTCCCGTTGCTTCCCCTAGAAGTTAAACAGACATCCCCTTTCCATCCTTCTCCCTGCTGTCTGCTTCCCCACCATCCGAGCAATCATCCGTGTCGTCATCAATGACTTTTTTCTGTTGTTGTATTTTGGGGTAGTACTAACGCTTTTTTTTCTTTTCCCCATGCTATGGTGACCTACTTTTCGGCCAAACGACTATTGTCGTCTCTTTCGCGCAAACATTAGACGGATGAAATGCGCGGTACGTAAACACGTGTTATGGCGTGTTAGGATTTATGCTGTTGTTAAATTATTACCTCACCGCCCGAGGCAAGTGGATTTCAAGATATTTTGGTAGTACGCAACAAGAAAATGGTGGATAATTAAATATTTTCCACATTAAGGCTTTTGTTTCCGCATTCTTCCTTATCTAGTATGAGCTCACTTCGGGGCAAAATTGCTACTTCCGTTTTGATTAGAAAAGCAAAAAAACATAAAATCATAACCCCAAAAAATAAGCAAAGCTTCGATCGATTGCAAATCAACTGATTCTGATGCTGGTGCTATTTCCAGACACCCGTCGTGCAGTATGGCTTGATGATGTCATTAAAAACTCGCAAAAGGGTCATCGGAAAGGCCATTGTACAAAGCACAAAACAAACATGTTCCAGCAGTAAAGATTACGCTCGATCCAACCGCAACAGCGGCTGCATACAGCGACTGCACATGTGTTTGTCGATGGCAATGAACAAAACGATTGGCCGCAAAAAAAAACCCCTCTGAGATCACCATTGGGAAGAGGCTCCAACCGACCACAGCAGAACTGTGTTAGAAGTCGAAGGTTTGTAAATGCATTCTGTTTTTGTTTAGTATGCAAACTTCAATTAGCAACCATTTGATGTTTGTGGCCGTCTGTGACCGAGTCGTGCACTCACAGTGCCCATCGCGGAGAATTGCTCTCTCAAAACCACGAACGACACGTTCCTGTCATTATTCTACCCTTTCAGCAGCAATTACTATCGTTGCGTAATCCGGATAAATATTGCTATTGCCGAACAGTTTTTGCGGTGAAAATAGTAACTCGGTTCACCCTTCACTAGCAGCAGCTCGAATGCTTTAGTGACATTGAAATTTCATCGCACAATCAACACTGACCGGCGTACGGTGATGAAAACTCCGTTTTAACCGAACACTTACTGTGTGGTTCGTAGAACGAAAATATTGTAACAACATTGAACCGCGGGGGTACCATCACTTGTCACCGACCTTGGACCGGTGTGTATCGGTCGGTGTGGCGCAACACGGCACATTAAATACAGCAGCCGATGACAGCTGTGACTGCTTCTTGATGGACAGCAGACTCGAATTTTCTAACCTCCATTTCTCCACAACGACCAGCACCAATGACGTCAATGCTGGGATACGAAATGAACCATTGGGGGGAAAAAATGGTTACGAATAAAATTATGTTCAACGAGACGTATCAAAAGGTTGGTTCAGAGGTTATGTTAAATGTGCCGGAAAAGAAACCTCGCAAACTGGAACTTATGCTCTAAAAACTATTTAAAGAATGAAATGTTTCTCCGTTAGCACGGAGTTATGTTGCGTGTGCGCCTGTAAATATGCAATACGCACTTCTAATACGGGTCAGACGAGACTCAAAATCTTGTATGTCCTTTCAAGGTCCATAAGATTACGATTAAAAACTGTTATAATTGTCACCTGACGTAGACGAGAAAATATAAAATCTGTAATCAAACACCCTAAAAATTGTTAAGTGATCGTTGTTATGTTGTTTGCATACCATCAGGCGCAAAGAGTCCCAAAAATGACATATCGAAATATCTACGCTAATAACGCAATATATTAAACGTAATTCACTGTTCGAAACCTACCTTGTAGAAGCATGATGGTAGCTTGATATTCGGCCAGCTTCTCGTCGACGTAGTCCTGCGATTGTGCGGCAATAATTTCCGCGGTCGAAGGTCCTATTTCGCCCCCATAATCATAGATCACGTACTGGGACTGTCCGGTTAACGGTGCTTGAGGGTGACCGGGTCCCGCAGCTGGACCGTAATGATAAGTCACACCGCCGTAAACCGAACTTTGGGTAGAACCCGGACGCACCTGGTGCTGCTGTTGGTAATCTACCGGCCCGTAGCTGCTGGCGACGCTATGCGGCGTCATTGATCGTGGAAGGGACGAAATCGGGGACATGGTCGAACTGAACTGTGGGTACGGTTGCGGCGCTACGGCTGCAGGTGAAACTGGCCGATAGTGAGTCGACGTGCCCACAAAGTGAGTCGGTGTCATGGCCGACGGGATCGGACGCTGGAACTGGAACTCCTGCGCGGAAGTCGCAGTTGCCGTCGTTGCTGTCGTTGCACGGATGGTGGATGTTGCAGGCATGGTTCGATCGCCCGCGTACTGCTGTGCAGGGTAGGACGCTCCTCCGAAGGCGCCGGAGCTCGGATGTTGGTAAACAAACTCGCTCGGTCCACGGGCAGTGACGGGTGCGTCAGCTGGACGTGGCACCGTGAGTGGAGAGTTTTGCCTTGGAGGAGCCGACCCAGGTGGCACCCACGGTGAGGGTGACCGGAAATACGTCGCTGGTGGGGTCCGTAACCACCCTCTGCCACTACCCGGTCCACCGGTACCACCACCACTAACACCACCGCTACTGGATGGTGGTAGCTGGTTATTATTAATATTCGGTGGACCGGACATTGTTGTACCGGATGTGGGGTGTTCTTACGCTTTCTTCGCTTCGCTTCGTTTACTGCAGACTCGCTCTCCTCCCGTTTTAACACTCACACAAACACACACACACACACACTCGGTTAAGGAGAGAGGGAAAATGAACACTTCCGCAGGGCCGGTCACGATCACGATCGTCACACAATGTTCACACTTGTCGGCACTTATTTGTTCCTGGCACGAACGGAACTAATCATTTCTGTAGGGTCGTCACGGTGGTTGGTATATGAGGTAAATTAATAAAAGCAGAGAAAACACACATACAGTGCACCACCACCAATGAACATGACACGAACATATTAATAACGCAAGCGAGAAACAGACAGCTGGGATTCATTATTTGAGACACTAAGCGCTGTGTCGCCGAATAGGGAGCGGAAAAAGGTGATCCATGGGCATGGGAAGGACTCCGTTCGAAACATCAACTGACAGGTGGTCACTCCGTTCGTCGGTCGGGAGCATCATGACCAGTAACATATTAATCTGCCCGAAGGTTGACGGGACCGGTCAGGGTAGACTGATGCTGACTGTCATAAATTCACGACTGACAGTAGATTTATTTAATTCGGCTGACAATTTAAAGCAAAAGAACGATGGTATGTTGTAGCAAGTGGGACACCGTTTCGACGTTGATAAAGATCGATGTCGTGTGGAAATGAAACACAACAGACAATCCCAAGCCAAAATAAACAAAACCGCAATGAAATCCAATCTCATTACACTTCTTTTGAGTTGTTTAATCGTTGAAACTGTCATAAGCGTGTTGTTTCTGTTCGAATTTCATCACTCTGTACAATACGTGACTCACGGAGGTTAAACGCTTGACTTTTAAATACAATTTCGTGTTAAACTCTTCTACTCACTAGTTTTAATTTGTGCATGACATCGCGTGAGATTCTACCAAGAAAGCGACGGAATTACAAATACGTGCCAAACTGCTTCACAGTGAACGAGATAAGCGATTATATCTCATACACGAACGGCCCAATCCATCCATGCTAATTGTTATCACTCTACTTTTTTGTTTCTCCTTTGCTCGGTTGCTTGCTTTACCACAGCACTGCAATAAAAAGAGGATTATCCGTCGTGCGACGTGACGACCAAATTGTTTTGCGTTCTGCTCGTGGTGAGTTGTTTTGTCAAGATGGCTATTAAACTGGCACCGAAGGAATGGTAATCTCGGTACTCACTCTATCACAATTAATGCGAACGTTTCTCAAGGCGTAACGATGTTTGAACGGAACGGTTTGTGGTCCGGTTTGATTGCATCACGGTTTGAACATTTCGTCCGTCATAACAAACCGCTTCTTAAAACTGCACCGCGGTGCTCGGCGGCGTGATGGTTGCAATTGGTTAAAATAAACATGATGTTGCCATTGTGGTTAAAAAGTGTCTTTTAGTTTATAAATTCTGTGTCGCATCATGATAGGCGCCGTAAAGCGAAATTTACGAAGAGACAAAATGAGATCGTTTCTCCTTTAAGTCCCCATTTATCTTTGTCATTTTTGTTAACATTCCCCAAGTAAAGTTTTTTTTTTTAGGATGGAATATTGAAAACAACCATGCCGTCACCGATGATGAATGTTTTCATATTCAACAAAAATGCATTTTGTTGCTCATTAAAACTGACCAAAAACAACAACGATGATTAATTTATATCACGCCACCAGGCGCCTCCATTGCAACTTCCACCAAAAAAAGAGACCCGCTTGGGAAGAGTAGTAGCAGCACGATATATTCTATTTGGCACGGTTTTACACACTGTCCAGCCGCTGGCATCCACTGAATATCATGTCTTTTTTTTTGTTCGGAATAACCCACGCAAACAGCCCACCAAGGGTCCGACCGACCACGATCGCAACGTACACGATCACGAATGGAATCGAATGTTCGGAAAATTGTTTACGCAATTCCATTTGCTTTACGACACACACACATACATACACACTGCACACAGGGTACAGTGCAAAAAAAGCAATCCGGTGATCATGCCGAGTACCGAAAGTGAAAAGCGAAATATCCCCAAACAGCGACGTCCATTTCCGTTCCGAATATTTGCGCAAAGGATAATTTGCATTAAAAGTTATGGCATGCATGTCGGCACGGATTTGTACAGCAATTAAAAACGCTTCCATATAGATGGAAGGGACGATGGTTTTTTGTGACTTTCATTAAACAGTTGAGGATTAAAACCGAAGGCGACAGCTGGCTGCAGCATGGTCATAAAGTTGGTCATCTTAAAATATTAAGCCGTACCGCGTTGTGGCAACCGAACACATGAAGCTGTGCGCAATATTTGCCATAAAACGTGACGATTCTCTATTACTGGTTCTGACATAATTGTAAATTTTGCAACAAAATAAAATACCCCGATACGATACTCATTCGAGCCGCGCAAACACACACATACATTGGCTCGCGGGGCTCTATTTCCGTTCCGGCAACGTTCTATCTTTATCGCGTGTGTGTTTATTTATTGCCGATCGGCGATCGCCCATCCATTCATCGTGGCAATGAACGATTAATCAGCGTCTCGGTGCCGAAGGAAGGTCGAAGTAAAAAAAAGCGAAAAAAACCATGTCTGTCGATCGTCCCATTTAAATATAGACCACCATCGTCGCACCCACGGCCGAACGATTTTGGGTTTATTTTTGGTGGGGTAAGAAAGCATTTGATAACATTTGAGCCAACGTTGGGAAGAAAGTCGAAAATGTAGCTCAAACATTTAGCACAGCACAGCATCTGGTATTCTATCTAAGGAACTCTGCAGCAACAGCGCACCGTCGGTGAAAGGCAACAAAAAAAGCGGAAGGGGAAAAGATCGCTTAACCTCCGCCGGTGGCGTCTGGTGTTCTATAAGGGCACTTGAGAGTACATTTCATGCATTCCGCACCACAAGAATTCGGGTCTCTGCCAAATCAACCTGACCAGATGCAGCTGTTCGGGTGGAATCATCGTATCGCTGACCCGAGACAGAATAAGTACACATCCGTGAAAGATTTTTGTGCTAATAAACACTTTCAAGTGAGAGATATTTTAACCTTGATCTATAAGAAGGTCGTTATTGAAACTGTAAAGGTTGATTAACATACCATAAAATATGGTTAAGAAACTATTATAATAAATTACTTTATTTAATAAGGTATTTTATGTCACCGATTTATCGTTGCAAAACTGCTCACACATCTCAATTGCTTACATTTTAAACAATTAGAACTGAAATAAGTCGAATTATCACATATCTCACCCTCTCATTACCCCCAAAAACATCAAAATTATTAATGAATTTACACCTCGTTGCGTACAGTCCTTTCAACACTTCAAAGACTTCTGAAGTTGCTGTCGTCTTACGAACCACCCTCCAAACGTCAGTTGATCATAAATATTCGCCACTTAGAAGCGTGGGGAAATGCAACGTTTCGGTCCGGGAAAACTTTACACCATTCGGTGCTGTTTTTCACTGCTGCCACCCTCTGGCCAACGGAAAAGTGCATGCTGAACAGCTGAACGATGACCTGAATGTTTTTTTTTTTATGTAAAAAGAAAAATCCCCAATCCTCAAACCCATCGACCTCCAGCGTGACAAGCGTGACAGATGAGCCACAGCGATGATGCAAGCTGACATCATATTTATAAAAACCCAACCACGTATGTTCCACCCATCCCAGAACGGTTCGATCATAAAATACCACACAATCAACTAGGTTAAGCGTGTCGTTTGCCCCGTTTTTCCCTATCCGCGTGGAGACCACCATCCGACTGCTGCATGCGAACCGCAACAATCGAATTGAATTAAATTTCACGAATCAAACGATCAAATGTCACCGCCTGCTACATGAATGTTCCCCGCTGCGATGAATGTTCCAGCAAACTGTAAACATAGCAAATCATGGAAACAGAAACATCACCATGTGCATATTTAAAACTACCCCTGGTAAACGCACATGGCGTACGGGCAATGGGCAATAATAATTTTGCACCGCTTACTGAGGTTTGGAAACCCGGCACACACGATCGCTGCTTTACGCGAATGCATCTTGTGTCGGTGTTAATTTTAAAACCGTGCCTTGGAAGCATCACTTCACACGGGAGTTACATCACATTAGCGGGACGGGTTCGGTCGTTTTGCTGGCAATTTTCATGTGGAAATGGGAACAAAATAATTGGCCAGTAAGTTAGTGCCACTACAGGGAAGAACGGTTCGGAACCGGTTTTACGACCGCGTATTGATTTAACACTGATTTAATGAAACGTGAAGACGGTAATAATTGTTTGTAAACGAAGATACTGGAGTTGGAGTCGTTGAGGAGATTATTTTAAACATAAAATACACATTCAGGCACTGATTTGTCATTAAATGTACTTTTACTGGAAAAATTATTTCAAGAGACTGGATTAAGTTTTATCGTTTTTCGGAGTTTATACAGTGAAACAGATATGTAAAAGTGTGGTAGAATTATAGAAACCCCCTAAACTTTTGTGATTTATAGGAACTGGACGTATCCAAATGATCCGATCCGGTAGTGTTTGGAGTTAAAGAGCATCTCTTGACCTTTTGCAATAAAATCATTAATAAATAACGTAAAATGCAGGAAATCCTTCGTTCCCCGATTGTCTGTAATAAGCTCATTAATTCTACAATTAAATATCTTTAAGCATGCAGAACGGTTAGACCAGAGTCTTACACCGTGCTAATGAACCTCTTACATTCGTGATTATGTGCATCGGGAAGATTCCCTTTTAAATTAGCCCTACACCGCGACTAAACTGCTCCACTTGAGACTTACTTATACCGTCGTTGATGGAGGGAGGAAAAAACCTCCTTTTTTGCCTTTTAACGCGTGGGCGCGATCACGATCGAAAGGGCAAAAGGGTCCGGTTTATTTTTAGGGGTGGGACCTTATGAGGGGGAACATCATCAGAGCATATGAATATTATGTTTTTTTTTTGTTGGCTTTTTGAATTCATCGTTTTATGGGCCCACTTGTTTCCGAGTACGAGAGCTTAGTTATGGACGTGAGTTAAAGCAGATGATCATTTCAATGGAAAGCAATCAAGCATTAAGTGCTTTTCCTTTAAAATAGGGATGATTGAGTTGTTGGTATTACGTTTAAGATGAAGCTTTATTTAGCTGTTTTATTGTCATGAGTATTTAAGATAAAAACTATTGAGAGCACGAAAAATACACCCCGAATGTCTAGTGTTGTACAGTAAAGAGACTTTTCAAACTGCGACCCTTTCATGTAACACAATTTCACTCTCTGTACGCTATACAATGTATCGTCCCAGCAGACCGATTCATCGTGTAAACTAATCTGCAAGGCAGCAAAAAGAAAGGCACAAACGCAGACAACCATTCGCATCCGCACGCAGCGGAAAAGCGGCCCGAAGGTATTAATATACCGTCTATCATGCAGCTGACGTCTGTTTACTCTAAAAATATCCCCAACCGTTTATTGTGCTGTGCCAAATCCGACTGCAAATCCGACGCATCACGCGTTCCGCCCTGGCTTACCACATCCTTTTCGCCATATTCACCACCACCGCCACCACTAGCACCAAGCAAAGCAAACACCCGTTCCGTTCGCGAACCGATCAAGAGCAGCAGGCGGGCACAAAATAATACACGCACGCTGATTGCGCGGCTAACCCTGATACATGCAATTTGGGCGAAAAGATACATGCGTTCACATTTGTTTTCCCGCTTGCGCGGACCGCTTCACCCACCCGCTCGCTTCAATTGCAATCACTGTAACAACCCTGTCCCAACAGCGGACATTCACAGTGCCCAAGCATCCGTTTAGAGTCGTTTTTCTTGTGGCTTTTATAAATAAATATCATTACTTTAAACCGTCCACCGTACACACGCGCGCGAAATGCGCCATACACCCATAAGGCGAAACTAGCCCAACCGGTGTGTCGTTGCTTGCGGCTTCACAGACGCGTTGTAACGTTGTGCGTCGACGATGTTGCCCATTTTCATGCGCCATTCGCCAGTTGGTGCAGATTCATCCATCTTTCCGCGCCATATGGTACCGACGGAGGCGCATGGTGTTTCATCGACGCACCGACCATGGCAAGGACAGCGCAGGCGGTGCTGCAAAACAACGTTACATCTTTGTGCACACAATGTCACACTTGTTCAGCGCCGAAACGTGACTGTCGCATCGGACGACATTTTAACAAACTTGAAAAATCAAATCTTCTTGCCCCAGATGTTGGGCTTGCTAAAAGAAAAAGAACCACCCCCCTTGGGTGGTTGAGGGTGTAGAAAAAAATGTAAAATTTTCCCAATCTTATAAATAATTTTTCCGCAACAACACAACAACACCGCACCTATCGCCCCCGGCCCGGTTCGACCCGCGGACACAGCAACCGTTAGCTCCGTCAGCGCCTGCTTATCTCTTTGCTTTCTCAATGTGTCCCTATGTGTGTGTCATGTTGTGATGTGGGGCCTGCTTGTTTTTTTTTTTACGTTCTTGCTTTGGCTTTTGCTTCCATTAGTGGGACTTCCAAAAATAGACGATGAACTCGATCCGTGTGGCTGACTGGCCACTTGGACTGCGATCTGCCCGTATCTGCTTGAAGTTGTAATATTTTAACACACGGTAAGAGCACGATCAACCACTATCATCAAGAACACCGATCAATTTCACTTGAAACGCTGCGGTGACTCATTTAGAGACACTCCGCGCACGCCATTTTGAAGTAATTTGCAATTTAATCACAATGAAGCGATATCACCAATTTCACACACGCATTTGCATACAAAACGCACACTTGCACCAGCTTACATAGAAGAAGTGAAATAACAATTTTTCCTTCACATGCACACTATTACATAACCTCGCATCAAACTCGGTGAAACACACACGCGGACTGCTACGACCCTGCATGAGTTAGATGACCTTTCCAATTTCGTACTCCTTTCAATTTGCACCGCCTGCCAAAAGCTGATTGCAGGATAATTAAACATGACATTTGCCAAGTGCACCACAGCTGTAATTTGTAATTGCCGTTGGAAATTTTTCTTCAATTGCTCTTCTTTTTTTTTCGGTCGATACGCACTTTATTTTCTTCCCATTGCCCGCACACACGCAAAAAGCGTGGCGGAGAGTTCTTTAATTAGCCCGCACTTTCCTTGCCATACTATCACACGCAATGGGGTGGAAGCGAAAAAAAACTTTTGCACAGTTTAAACCGTTTTCCGCCAACGTACGCAATGCTTTTCACCCATAAAGCTTCTTCCTCCTGCGGTAAGAATGTAGTAATGTGGAAGCGGAACGAGAGAAAAAAGGGGAAAGCATAACAACCATCTACACTAATACCTTTAGTAACGGCACTTGCTGGTCTTCGTAGCAAGTGTGCACACACGAGCGGTAAGCATAAAAGAACACTAAAACCACATCACACGCGGCTTCTTTTGTAGCACTGTAAACTGTGCCAAATCCAATCCACCCCGGTTCTTGAGTGTATGTACACACAGAAACACACGCACGCACGATTTTCTTTCACGACTGCTCCCGACGAGATCACGAGTTCGACTGATTTGCTGCGTTTCGTATAACGCGGTGTACGGCCTACCCGATCGATCTCTTCACCGTACGCGCGAAACCGGCATACGAAAGGAGCCTGCGCACACGCTGGCGATCCAACGTCACGACCTGCTGTTCGCGCAAAAAAAAACGGTCGTGATCATGGCGATTTTCTCTCTCCCTCTCTCTCTCTTTCTCTACTGGTAACGCATGCACTTCGTCATCGTTCTTCGTGTGCTTCGGGGTTTGGTTGTGTTCATTAATCTAATTTTGCGTTCAGCACGCTTATGTTGCACTTGCTCAAAGCGACCACATGACACCGGATATTGCTGTTGATGGGGTGACCAACAAGCGAGGGAAGGAGGAAAAGGGAAGGGGTGGGTTTTGTTTACGTTTTGGTGAAGTTTTGCCTACCGTGTGTGCCCCCAATTGCCTTCCATCTGCTAAGAAACACAACCGAAAACATAACATTGCCTGAAGTGTCTGAGGTGAGAAGTGAAGGTGGAAGGGGTGTTGAGTGTATGCGGTGTGTGTGTTAAACTTTTGCCATCGCATATGGCTACGTGAAAATGTTAGACCCTGTTCATATTGCACAGTTAAAACAATTGAAACAGCCGTAAAACCGGATTTTGCGATACAAATTGCATACTTCCTGGCGAACTCCGCATCGCGGCATTTGATGTATGCAATTCGCATAACAAAGCAACTTTACGCATTCAACGATCAAATCCCTTCAAACTTCAATTAGTTTGTCATCTGGGTTAACTGCTTCACGATGAAGCATACTAACGTTTCCTGTTTCTTATCTCCTTGCTTTCGACCTTGATTTAGCATTGCATTTGAAGATTAACTCGTTATGTTTGTGTTAGTTAATCCACAAGCTCTACTGCTTCGAATGTTGCTTGCGAGATCGTACTCAGTTCACAACCGATCGTTGACAGCAGCAAACATGGTGCGTTACAGTTGCATTGTTTGTCTGTTTCTAGCAGCACTTGCCACTGCTGAGCAAGAAGATCTAACCAGCAATCTCACTGCGGATTTGGGTACGGTACGGCTGAAGGATATTCAGCTGCATTTAGTGCAAATTCATAATAAACTGAACACACTTAGCTCCCAAATGGTGACACTGATGGAGCAATCATGCGATCGTAAAACAGTGATATCCGATTGCAGTGAAGTAAGTTCTGCAGAGTCCGGTATTTTCCCGCTAAGACTGTGTACCGAGCCACCCTACAATGTGTACTGCAACCAATCGTTCGAAGGTGGTGGCTGGTTGGTGATCTACAATCGCCTCGAAGGACGTGATGGCACATTCAACCAAACGTGGGAAGCGTACAAACGTGGCTTCGGGCATCCGGATGGTGAACATTTCATCGGGCTCGATCGGTTACACACCATCACGTACGGTGCGTCGTACGAGATCGCATTTCTTCTGACGACGAATGGTGAGGAACAGGTTGGCATCTACGATTACTTCGAGGTCGACAATGAACGGGATTACTATCCGATCAGAAAACTCGGTTCCCCCAGAGGCCCTATGCGGCTTTTCCGTAACAACAACGAACTGCACAAGTTCCAAACGTACGATAGAAACAATTTGCATTCACTTGCCCGCGCAACAATGATCGAGAAGGAGTGTGCCTTTTGGTTCGTGGATATGCCCCATAGCCATGATAGTTATGCGTTTACAGAGTTTTGCATCAATTTGCCTAGATTGAAAATTATGATTAGAAAGCGTCCAAGTACGGTTTAAGGTTGTAATAGAAATGTTTGCGGAACTGAAAGGATGAATTGCTGTTCGTTACTTGTTGTTTTTTTGCAAATTTCATAACCAATAAAATGTGTTCTATACACATGAAGGGAATAAAATTTTTCATGATCGAAGCGCAGTTTTTTTTAAGATAACGGATTCATATTCAGTGCATTTGTTTGGTAATTACTTACACGAATTTAAAATAACGCATACAATTTCACTGCCACGATTCAAAACTGAAATGTCAAACATTCCTACCCCTCCGAATATTTGACAGCCAGCGCGAAATCCGAAGCTGGCCGAAGTTTGACAGCTCTGCTGGCTTTTCCTACAATCGAAACAAACCGCGAAGCAAAAACGCAAGAGCGCGGTTACTAAAGTTATTGCATTAGTTTTATATTTCCAACTATTCGAAACATTCTATTTGCTCATTCTCTTGTTCAATCAACGTCCAAAGTACACTAGAAACGTGAAATAATTGCTATTGTGTTCCGTAGCGGCGTGCACTCCTGGTCGAATTGCCGTATCATCGAGTGTTGCTGGTTGTTGCTACGTTGTTACTTTAGACCCGCGGAACACCAAAGGCAAATACATTCACATTTACATCTTCCCAGTCGGGCCAAATTTACACTTCCCCAAACGGTATAAAGGAAACAGCCAGAATGGCAAGCACATCAAGGTGCGTATGAATAATTTATTTCCATTTCCCCACCTTGCTGGTGTGATGTGAAGGCGAGTGCAATTGGTCTGTTTTTGTTGTTTTTTTCTGTTTATATTCCTTCCTGCTTGTAGGGACGCCCATTTGAACAAAGTTTGCTGCTATTCGCATCCGGAAGCACCGTTAATAGAAGACTATCGGGCCGGTGATATGATATGTTCCGAGTGTGGGTTAGTGGTTGGAGACCGGGTCATCGATGTCGGATCAGAATGGCGTACCTTCAGCAACGAAAAGGCCGGAGTCGATCCGTCCCGTGTCGGTGGCCCAGAAAACCCACTGCTTAGTGGTGGTGATCTATCCACCATGATTGGTCCCGGAACTGGTCCTGCATCGTTCGATGCGTTCGGAAGTAAGAGTATAGAATGTAATTATTACCTAAAGATTATATTAACGAGTTTACCTATTATATTTGCCTTAGCTGCCAAGTATCAGAACCGTCGGACGATGAGTAGCTCCGATCGCGCCCTTATCGCAGCGTTCAAAGAAATTAGCACGATGGCAGATCGAATCAATCTACCGAAGACGATCACCGACAGGGCGAACAATCTGTTCAAGCAGGTGCATGATGGCAAAAATCTAAAGGGCCGATCGAATGATGCCAAAGCATCCGCCTGCCTGTACATTGCCTGCCGACAGGAAGGTGTGCCACGAACGTTCAAAGAGATCTGCGCCGTCAGTAAGATCAGTAAAAAGGAAATCGGTCGCTGCTTCAAACTTACGCTCAAGGCACTCGCTACCTCCGTTGATCTCATTACCACAGCAGACTTTATGTCACGCTTCTGCGCTAATCTTGGTACGGTTTACACGACACAACACGTGACAATTGCTAATGTGTCATTAATGTGTATTAAATTGCTTATTACATCTATTACTTACCCCGCCCTTTCAGATCTACCGAACGTGGTACAGCGTGCCGCAACGCATATAGCACGGAAAGCGGTCGAAATGGACATTGTCCCCGGTCGATCACCGATCTCGGTGGCGGCAGCCGCCATCTACATGGCATCGCAAGCGTCGGACAACAAAAAAACACACAAAGAAATTGGCGACATTGCCGGTGTGGCTGATGTCACGATCCGCCAATCGTATCGATTAATGTATCCGCACGCGGCCGAACTGTTCCCAGAGGACTTCAACTTCTTTACCCCGATCGATCAGCTACCGCCGGTGTAGATTCGGGTTTTAGTGTAAGCAGAAACCTTTTGCGCATTCGAGCAATTCTACTATCTCTCGCACCCAGGCCCCGTAAATAGGAAAGGTCACGCTATAGAAACGTAACGCTACGCGTTATATCGATGCAACACTCCCTATGGTAAAACGTTTGTAATGCCGTTCGTACCATAATAGGGAGGGTAAGATATTGTATTGCTTACTTCGTTATATTTTAAATTATGTCCTAATCGTTCTCTCTTCCCTTTCTGTTCGAGTTGCATCGAAGTTAAAGGCGTGTCCCTCCCCCACCCAACAAATAACAAATTCTACCATAACGGGAGTACAAACTTTTCCACAGAGATGAATGAATTATTTAATACTTGTATTAAGTGGACAGATATGAATGACAGACAGATCGTGCTAAGGTCATACGACCATCAACAAAATCAGGGAACGATACGTTTCGTACTTCAGGCGAAATATTTATTCGACATCTGAAGAGGGATCAGAGTAATGCGTTTCGTACTGGTTGAATTATTTGTTTTTTGTTTTGCTATATGAGTTTTATTGCTAATGAGTTTTAAAAACCGTGCAAACACACAATCATTTTGTACGCAAGCATATACAGCTTGTTCATCGCCAAACCTGACGAAGAAATGTATTATTTTGACGTTCATTTAGTTTTGTCTTATTACAAAAAAAACATTATTTACTTAGATGGGAGAAGTATTTTTGATACATTCTACATCGCGCTAAAAACCGTGAAAAAAGCTTATTCAAGAGAAAGTTGGATGGGCGGCACCATAACAAAATCGCAAAGAAAAAGAAAGCAAATGGTGAATAAAATAGTGCATATAATGAACTGATTTATAAGATAAACTAATAAACCGGAAACACACAATTCAAACCACGCTTGGTGTAATAGTAACTGTTTTAAGTTTGTTTAAAATTGGTAATCGTAGCTCGCATCACAGTAGGCCCCATAGTTACCTAGTTTACCGTCCAAGCAGATTATTTTCTCTATCGTCTCTGACAGCTAGTCATTCGATTGAGAAAATGGCTTCGAACTGGTCGTGAGTACACTTGTGTTATAGTTTCCCTTTTGTATGATATTAAACTGTGTTGTATGTGTACTCATTTTAGGTGGTCTAATACGATGATTCAGTGTTCCTATCATCCTGAGGCGAATTTGATTGACGATCATCATACCGGTGATATGATTTGTTCCGAATGCGGACTTGTTGTGGGTGATCGGATTATAAATCTGTCGACGGAGTGGCGCACCTTTAGTGATGAAAAGACTAAGACGAATCCGAGCCGTGTCGGTACTACTGATCCGTTCTTGCAGGATATAGATCTGTCTACGATTATGCAAAGCCCCTCAGGTACTTACTCCGGTAGGACTAATACAGCTTCAAACAACAATATATAACACCATCTTCATTTACTACTTACCAGGTCAAACCACCCATAGGAACTTCTTGAAAATGGACACTAACACGCGCAAGCTAATATTCGGTTTCGGTGAAATATCCGCAATGGCGGAACGAATCAATGCACCGAAATCGATAGTTAACCATGCCAAAAACATCTTCAAGCGAGTGCAAGAAACAAACAAGCTGCAGCATCGTTCGATCGATGCCAAGGTAACGGCCTGCTTGTACATTGCCTGCCGCCAAGAAGGTGTACCACGCACGTTCAAGGAACTGTGTGCGGTAAGCTCGGTCAGCAAAAAGGAAATTGGCCGCTGCTTCAAATTGATCGTCAACGATCTCGCTACCTCGCTCGATCACATCACATCGGAAGATTTCATGTCACGTTTCTGCTCTAACCTACGTAAGTATCTTTCTGCGCAGCAAAAAGAAATAAACCAATGAGCGACAAATAGTTGGTTGATTGTTATGGTACTTTTGCAGGTCTTCCAATGGAGGTGCAAAAAGCGGCAACTCACATTGCCCAAACCGCTTTTGAAATGGGCATCGTGTCGGGGCTGTCGCCAATTTCCGTAGCAGCCGCTGCTATCTATATGGCAACACATGTATCGGAAGCAGTGACGAGTAACAAAGAGATTGCGGAAATTGCTGGTGTAGCGGAGATGACTATACGGAGAGCGTACAAACTGATGTTACCGTTCGCCGAAAAACTATTTCCGGAAAATTTTCACTTCTACCAGCACATTAGTTTGCTGCCTGTCTACTAAGAGATTAACGCTTATGTACAGATAACGCTTTGAAATCAGTTTCTCTAAACGAACGGTTTTACATACGTAGTGTAGTCGTATTAAATAATTTATTTTCATACATTAGGTTCCATTTGCCGTAACTTTTCTTCTTTACCATCCTTGAATAGAAGTATTCCGGGCGTTAGGAGTTAGGAATGAAATTCCAACACATTACTTCTGCAACATTAACATTTACCTATCATTTGATAGGTCTGATTATGCCTGTTTATCTCAGTATAAGTTTGAGGCTATAGAAGTAATATGCTAATATTAAATTCAAACCTCCAAACACCGTGCAACACTAGAGCATTTTGTACAACATATCATCATGACAAGTACTTTGTTTCCATAACTATGTATATATATAATACTTTTCAGTTACATACCACCCTTTTGCGGCAGATTAACCCCAGTTACTCCTCAATCTTCACGCTTCTCCCATTTGCCTGGTTTTAGTGAAACGCGTTACGAAACTCAAACTGTTTGAAATTCATTCATGCCTATATATCCCCATACCTCGTCTCTCTATCTCTTAGCCATTAGTCTGCACCATATCGCGGAAGTACAAGGGTTTAATGCGCCCATCCTTTTATGCGGCTAGGTTGTAAAGGAATTCATCATCGGTACGCTTTGTTTTTTTTTTTCTCTATTTTGATTCCCCTTATGTATATAGTTCATGCACTAAACATTATTATCAAACAAGTTACAAACACCTATGCCGCTGATAAACCTTCCGCTGAGGCATACACACACACACGGGGGCGCGTTGTATTACACTTAATCGTGCTAGGGGGGGGTTCATTTAGCCCTCAACTAGATTGAAATATTGTTCGTCCTTCTTGCCGGTTGATAAATCTCGGTGCATTTTCTTTTTATTTTATTACTTTCGGTTCCTTTTTGGATCCACAACGCAAAGTTAAAGAAACTGAAATGAATAGATAGAAAAACGTAGCTGACGAAAACACATACTTTACGTGTTAGTTTGTTAATACATTCAACTTGAGCTTTAAGTGTGTTTAGTATGGTAACAATCGTGCGAAACATAAAATATGTTTTTTTGAAGATCATTGTTATCGTTCGTGGATCTCTCCCTGCAATCTAAACGCTACACCTGAGGAAAACGTAAACTTGACACTCTTCGCTATGTAAGATCCCAGTACCGACTACATCTGTTTCGTTTTTGTTGATAGATTATGATATTTCTGTGGTGGTTTTATAAACCAGATGCCTTGTAGGGAAAAGAATCGCTAACCGCGCTTTATACCACCATTACATATTGCTTGCTTTGTATAGTGCGTAAACGTAAAGTGATTGGTTCCTGATGCTTGCTCCACCGTACACCTTCGAATAGATAATGCTATTAGGTTTAGGTATGGTTCACTCTAGTACATCATATACATACATTTGATTCTGCTCTCTTACGTCCATTTTATACCGTATCCCGTCCCCAAAGTTGATCGATAGAATGTTCACAAAATGTTATTAATATGCTTTCTTTTCGTTTTAGAAAATGTGTTCGCTCCTGTTCCTCTTAACACTGTATCGATTGATGCGATTTCAGACCCTGCGGTAGAAAATTGTATGCATTGCATTTATAAAGTCGCTCACCATACAATACAATTTGGCTTTAAAAAAATAATAATATCCGCAAAAAAAAAATCAAGCATTTCCCCTATCTCACTTTTATCTTCTATGAATCAATATGTATCGTAAACGCGATTTGGTATATTTTGACTAGATTTTACACAATTTTTCATCTAATCTTTCCTCTACTACCACACATTACACCGGCTATTATAGTCGGATGTCATCCATCGGTCTGTGCTGCGCTGCACACTTCCATGTTTCAATTCGTTATAAACTTCTACTAGTACGTTATGTTGCAGAATTATGCGCTCATAGTCGGGTCAGTCATACAGTGTAGTCGGTTAATGTGCCGGTTGGGGGATCCCTTGAACCTCCCGTCTTTGCCACCGGAGCCTTTTATAGTAATACGGTGTTTGATAGTTCGTGTTGTTGATCGTTGCTTCATTTGGCAGTATACTGTTGCGGACTTTATTTGCTATTTGTAGAAATAATAGCAATAAGTTAGCAAAATTACAAAAACGTTGTGGTTTTGGTCGTTTGCAAATTAGCCCAACAATGTGTCGCAGTAAAGTTTATTCATGTGTCCATACTTTACGTTCGCTTTAGTTCCCTCTCCATACCGTTGTATGCCAAATGGTATATCCTTATTGTTTGATTCGTGGTTTGATGTGGGGTTTTTTTTCTGATGTCAAACATTTCTCGCAAATTGTCTATCAATTTGAGTATTATTCGAAGTAGAATGTAGCTACATTTTTATCTATAGTGTAAGTTTCAATTTTATCCTTTTTGTGTTGCTCTTCACTAATTTATTTAGTAGTTAATGTTTGTACACAAAAATAAATAGTGGAACCCTACGGTGTTGGTAAGTTTTCGCTCAATTCCCATAGCAAAAAGGTTACGCATCAGGATCGATGAAGTAGTAGTATTAGTAGTAGTAGTAGTGGTAGTAGTAGTAGTGTTATTAGAGATGAAAAATGAGATGACTGCGTTGTAGTGTTGCCTCGCGGGTGGGTACTATTCACATCAGTAGTTGTGTACCTTAACCGGCCGACGGATCACCGCAGAACTTCTCCGCCATCACGGTGAGCACATGTTCGAATTTGGCGTGACGCTCCTCAGCTGGCACTAGTGCACCCTTACTACCCCACAGGAATTTCATCTGAAATTCAGTCCTTTCGAACAGAAATACGGAAAACCCATTAGTCTCGTGTTGTGTAGAGAATGTACCGGGCGCATTACTATACGCACTTGAAAGCATCCTCCATCAGCGGATCCAACCGGCTAGTGTCCTGCATGATAGTGTGAGCGTTCTTTTTGTAGAGCGAAATATTGTTGATGAAGCTGCGGGCCGCATCCAGGTGAGCGAACAGCACGGAAAAGCCAAAGTCCTGTGTGATGGTTTCCCACGGTGTTACACATGAGGCGACCAGCGAAGGACACGGGCTCGATGTGTTTGCTGTAAGATGTTTCTCTTTTATTAGTTTTTGGCATATTGGCACTAATGAAGCTGCTGCGAAACCCTACAACAGTCGTCTATGCACTCACCAAAGACATCATTTATTGTGCGATCCTTAACCAGTACGTACGGCAGTATGTGCGGGATGGTCGTGTTCGGAGCCTGTGGATTCGAGCAGTCGTTCATGCTGTTTAGCGTAGGCCTTAGCTTAGCTTCAAAGTTGAATGCACTATCGGTGAACTTTTGACGCAATGTGTGCCAGGTGGATTCTAGCTTTTGAATCTGAAAAGGAGTAGCACGATATTAAGGACTCTCCCTACGTTAGACACTGTTGGACACCTACCTGCGGCATCGAGAGTCCCAACATGATGGCACTAAAGCCAAACAGATTACCCAAGGCAGTTTTCGTTTCCACCGCTATCTGGATCCATTTGTTGAGCGTTTCCGCCCGCTCCAGATCGCTCTGGCAGGTCAGGATGGTAACAGCAACGAGCAGCTTCATACATTCGGTGCGTTCGATCAAATCCAATCGGTACTGCTTGCCCTGCTCGAGCGTGATCAACTCCAAACCGGTACAGCTCAGTGGATCATCCTTTCGGGTTTCGTCTTGTTCTATAGCAGACAAACGAATGGCGATTTATTGGCGATGAATGAGACACTGACACTAAAGCACCTTACCTAATATCAATCCAATGTCAACCCGCGTCAAATGGTTCGCAATGACGCGCGGTCCAGACTCGCACAGCATCATCCGGACGGTGTTGAGCGTTCCACTGTCCAGCGGTTTACAGTCACAGAACGGCAGCAGCAGCGTGTTGAAGTTTTCCAGATCAAACCGCGACACCTGCTCATAGCTGGGTATTTGCATCGCCATCAGGGCCTCTTCTGCAGCTGCGGGATCAATTTCTGCGTGTGAACGTAACGTGACCGACGACAGGGATGTGGGTATGAAGCGAGGATTCCTTAGTACGACCCCTCCAACACCTCGGGCAGGCAAGGCCAGTTCCTCGCCGGTGGCGGAACTTTGTGCCGAATCACCAGAACCATTGCCAGAATCGGACCCACTCGGATGGTACGATCCCATCCCGCCACGTCCACCGTGAGTAGCGCCGCCCTGTACGGATTGTGTGTCCGAGTCCTTCATGGAGTCGCGCCGTTGTAGTGTTCCGCCACCGCCACGTATCGGTTTCGGCGGTGGACTTGGTGGTTGTTGGTGTTCCTCTTCCTCGGCGAACTGTTTCTGCTCGATGCAGGGGCTCAGGGAGTGTTCGCTTGGTTCCTTGTTAATGCTGGACGCCCGGGAACTTAGCTTCCCTTGGGACGACCGTAAACTAGCCGAGCGGGGCAACGATTGGGAGCTACTTTTCAGCGAACCCAAACCGTTCGGATCGGTCGAGTTGGGACGTGTGAGTGTTTGGCACTTTACCACTACCCCGTCCGCACTCGAGCTCTTCTCCTCGCCCGGCATCGAGCGTCCATTACCCGCCGAGGCATCGTTGCTGTGTATCACGCCATCGGCACTGTTGCACTTTTCCGGCGTATCGACAAGTCGCGATGGTTTCGCCGTGTGTGGTTTACCTTCCGTCCCACCGTTGCTATTGCTGCTGCTAATGACCCCGTCAGCACTGTTGTACTTCTGCTGTCCACTCTGTCCACCGTGCAGTGGTGTGAGCGATTGGGAGCGTTGCTTTTTGCTCGGTAACCGTGGCGGAGTTTCGCGCTTTGTTCTCGGTGGCGATGACATCGGGCTGCGGTAGGTGCTGGTCTGCTGCGTGTACGGATTATACCTATCGATTTTGAAATGAACAGCGGTTAACATTGTAACGCAGCCGACCAGGGGGCAAGCAAGTCAAGTGCGGGTGAGTGGTCTGCACGAAACCCCTTACCTAAAACCCGGTGACGAAGGTACCGGTGAGGGTGAGTTGAGTGGGCTGGGTCCCCGGATGCCCGCCATACCGGCCGCATTCTGTGGACACTTGCCAGCGTAGAACGAGAGCGGGTACGTTCGGTTGCACGGAAATTGAATTCTTGCCCCCGATGCGACCGATATGGATTTTCCTGCAAAGTGGAACAATGTCGCAGGTCAATAGCTGCTACCGATTCTGACCGGCCGGTGTGAACGTTTCATGCTTACCCGAGCCGACGTAGAAGGTAATCAAATCAGGAACTGTATCGTAGGCATCATCCTCGAACTGATACTGTACGCGCTCGTATACGGTTTCCGGTTGCAGGAGCAGCTGAAGATGAGATAAAGGCAGCGAGAGAGAGAGAGAGAGAGAAATACGAGCGTTGAGCAGAATGTTACAATGTGTTTTTGGCTGATCAACTGATAAAACGTGGAAAAAATCATCAAGTTCTCTTAGTTGATACGATCGCACAAGTCAACCCTCCAACGGAACGTCCCCGACACGATGTTGCGTGTGTTAAATGGAATCACCATCCCCCGTGGTGGTGATTCAACGCCAAGTAATCAAGCATAGCAAAATGTCGTTAGGCACGGGACGGGAAGTGATATGGTACAAGCAGGAAGCATCATCATGTGCTTCTGCTGCAAGAGTTCATTAATTTCACGTTACAACACGGTGTGCCGAATGGGTTTCTTTGTGTAAAGAATTTGTAAAACAAAAAGTTTTTACTAAAAACGATTGATATTTTTCCCACTCTTGTTTTGCAGAACATTTCAATGAAATGTTTTACTTTCTTCACTCACTATGATCGATGCGCCCAAATTTATGCTATTTGCATGACATTATCACGTTCTTAATTCGATTTTTATTTTTCTTAGTCAAAAAGAATGAACTTTTTTTTTGACAAAATCTTCCTCACCATTGTCCTACAGTTTTGGGCAAATGACCGATTTTATCTAAGTTTTTCACCCCATTTCCATATCGCTGCTTGACTTTCGTATCGACGAGAGCCACACAAAAACCCATGTCTCGTGTGGTACCAGCAAATCAGCCCATCGTACGAAAACGACGACACCGAGAAGAATGGGTTTTCGGTTCGTTAGCTCTCAAGTGATCGATCATAATGTTATTTTCATTCGCTTCCCTATTCCGTCCTACTATCGTGAAGGAAAACTGGTCCGTCGGTGCTTCTACTCCAGAGTGCACTCCGGAGCAAGCTGCTGCCAACAGTCGACCAAGCCAGAATGGAACGGCACGAAAACGGAATGTAAACCCGGTTTCTGTTTGGTCGTTCGTGAAATCAAGCGAGTGAATCAATCATCGTTGCGGTGCAGAAGCAGTCAAATTTGATGTACTGATCAAATTTTAGTGGTGCGAAGGCGGTGGATGGAAAGGCAACCCCGGAAAGGTTATAACGCTGGTAATGATGTCTTGCGAAAAGCCTCTACTGAAGGGCTTCATTGTCCGGGTTTTTGGGTGGACCAGTTTTAATTAAGTTCTAGTGCTCCATTGATTGCATTCTTTACAGCGACTGTGCCGGCGACGGAAGAGTCTGGTAGTTTAGTGATGTTTAATTAACATTAGAAGCAGTTGTTTTTGCTGTCAAAACAAACTACAAAAATGGGTACTGAAAACAAACAAAAGTAAAACTAAAAGACTCTTTTAAATGGCGAATGAACTTGTTAGTATGTTCAAGTACGATAATTGCATAGTTTCAGGAGTTCCTGGAAATATATCTTGTCAAGTATGCAACAAGTCAGGCTATGTAAATTACAACCTATTGTTTCCACTATCGGGGTGTCAGGAGGGAATTCAGCACTCTGTCTGCAATAACCAGTCTTGCTTGAGCACTTAAGGAAACCCTCTTAGGCAATAGAGTGTGACCACAAACGAGCAGCAATCCGTTTATCGTTCACCTCTTTTAAACGACTATTTAAACCATAATCGAATTGTACGGAAGCCCCAAAGCTGATTAATATGCGCGGCCTGAGAGCCTGAGCAAGGACGACAGGCGACAGCAAACCTAAAGTACACTAACGCTGCACCTACTGGCCGCTGTACCGGCAGCGAAAGTCAAAACAAATCCAAACTCGCTGAAGTGCGCCTTGCACACTTCTCATCCGCCTTTAGTGCTCTTGAGACTTACACTTGAAGTGGCCTGTAATCAGGCAATGTTTGTCCGTTTCGTGTCTCGACTCAATGCCCTCTTCCGGCCCGCGGGATTGAAAACAAATGTGATGAAATGAGAAATGTGTGCGAGTGTGTGTGTGTGTGGCTGTGTAAAATCAAGGCTCGAAAATGAAAGCCATTCCGAACCATCACATAATGTGCCAAGAAGCTGAACAACCCAGGCAAAGAAAATACTTCGCTTCGTAAGTGCAAACTTCATGCGGAGCTTTTCGAGAACGGAAGACGGGGAAAAAACTTCGCGCACGTGCTTTCCGACACTTAACGCCTGGTAGCAGTGGTCCATAGTTGCTGCTTCTTCATCTCAAGTAGTCGTCGCGTACTGCAGTTACAATGTAAGAAAAATGTGCACCACAACGAGGAAGAACGGGCAGCGAAAAATCTGTGTCTGAATGGGTGGAGTTGGCACCACGATGCACCGAGACACACCGAACCAAGGACGTAGGATGGGATCGCTCCTTTCGTTTTGTCTCAAGACTTACAAAACTTTTCATTAAGCCCTTTGGAAAGTTATGCACACATGCAGCGCACGTCCCGACCAAACCTTGTCAGACATTATGCAAATGATGATTCATTTCTGGTTGATTTATTGCTGGTTTTCCTTTCCTTTTTTCCTTAAAGGAATTTAAAATTTGCATTACTTTACTTTTGCTCTATTTTCATAAATAAGAAATTCACTAATGTTGTCAATAACGCTAATGTGACGTATAATGCAATGAAAGTGCCTTTTAATGGGGGCGCATGGTAGCTTACCTTGTTGATCACGAAATGTAACGTCGGTCCCTTCGTTTTGCACGTGAGCACATAGTTGCCCGGCTGTGAAACACAGTCCCGCACCAGAAAGTCACCCTCGCGCTGGACGATCTCTTCCGCCCGTTGCCGGGGAATTGGCCCATGGTACCAGGCGTGCGATCGTAGATCGCGCGAATCCAGCGATAGCTCCCACTCGAGCGCTTTCTTCAGTGCAACGGCCTCATTTCCGCCGTCCGGTGTCGTTTCCTGCAGATGGGGGGAACACCATTTTTATTGAAAGCAAACTGTGTTTGACTAGCCTCTGCAAGGGCAAACAACAACCGAATTAAAATCTACACCGAATGCTTTGCTTACCATATCTAACAGATCGCCACAGCTCTTACTCTGCTTGGTGTTGGCCGGCGTCAGACATTCATAGCTGTGAAGGTGGAAAATGGGTAAGAGAATTAATTAAACAATCTGCGTTTATTGAATGTCAATGTTAGAAGCTATCTTGCTCTGGACCGCTTTATATTTATGAAAACGCACGGCTTCTTTCGTTCGGGACCGTACGCAAACAAAAGGTTCTATAGCGCATCAAAGAACGTTACAGAGTTTTTTTTGTATCTTTATCACTCTCATCTTTCCCTTTGGGACTAATTACGACGAAGGGAGCATTGAAAGCGGCCAAGGAAATTGTTATTCTACGTAGCTCAACAGCGAACCAGTCAGGGATGTCTTTCCGGTGCGAAGAAAAGCGAACGATGGCGGTGGAAAGTAAATTAATTTACATTGCAAAATTGATAAGGCAAGCACAATAATCACGCCCGGTTCTTTTCACATTCCATTACCGATGATAGTTTAGTATGCGGGGCAATTTGTCGCATAAATTGCATAGTTTCAGGCGTTTAACTGTGTGGAGAAATTTAGTTCCGGATTGAAAACGCCTTAATGTATGCAATTTGTTACATTTTGTGGCGTTTTTAGTTCTTTGGTTTGTTTTTCTCTCTTTTGTTTGTAACATTCTATTTTTATACAAGTTTTATGGTTTTTTTTTTGCTTGACTAAGCTTTATAACAATCTTGTATACCTTTTCAAACAACAATTCTGATCATCTTGATTTAAATATCACAAATTCTCCATTACTTCCCCATTCCAATTGTTACAACAATCATCCCGATAAAAGCAATATCAGTGTACACATTCTGATGCTGACAGGGAAATAACGATTGCCTCCCTGCCTAATGCTGGTACTTTGGCGATATTGCACTCCATTCCATGGATCCAAAACCGAGACGTGATCAATATTGACTTGCCACCGAAGGCGAACACTATTAGTTCGCGAATACTGCCGATGGTGTCGGCTTACAAAAAGGCACCGAGCAACAACCATGCTCTACGAACCCTCTGTCCGTTTCTGTCACCGAGTGCTCGAAAGCGTTTTGGATGTGTTCGATTTTTGTCGATTCTTTCTCCTATGAAAGCGCTGCTAGCATAAATCCACCCTTGGAACGATGGTTCCAATTTGAAAGGTAAATAAAGCAAACGGTCTGAATCGTTTCCGAAAGGACATTCAATTAAATGTCCGTTTACCGGCGAGACCGAACCTTGGGATGGAACGTTTCTGTGTGTGTTTTTGTTATCGATTTAAGAGAAAATGCGAACAGTTGTCATGTTTGCCTTTCCGTAGTGAGCAACTGCGTAACGGATGTAAAACAGGGACAGATAAAACTGGAAGAAAACAAAACAAATCAGACGCACAAATTCCTTGTGCAAAGTCAAAGCATTCGCGTTTGATAGTTGTGGTGCCCTTTCGTGTCGCACTTGTTTACTCTGGGGATGGAAAACCACACCAGTATCAATGACCACGGGCAGGCTAGTAACACAACGAAGAGAAGGACACCGGTTCAATGTAGCCAAACAACCGTTGCACGTTGGGTGTAATTTTATTGCCATTTTCGTTTTTTCGACTTTTGTCCACGATTGTCCATTTTTTCCCGGACAGTACGTTGCCAAGGCCAAGTTTAGAATGCTTTTTTTCTCTTCATCCTCCTCAACCCAATTGATTGCGCGTCACAGCGTCAGACGCTTTAAGTGGTCGCATTTGGAAACATAGCAACCGAGTGGAATGGGTGGCACAAAGATACAAGAATGTCATCAAAGCAACCACCAAAAAGTGTAAATATGCGACAGCTAGTGTATGGTACACCGAATGCACACACCGCTTCGAGAGCCGACACGATTTGATTTGCTCGCCCACACACCAAACAACATCCGTCGGCCGTGAGGGAAGTGATGTTCCTTTGATCCATTCTACCGCTTAAGGATAGGGCTGTGATTACACATCCTGCGAAAGGGATGTCGTGTAATGCAATGAACGCAAAAGGATGAATGACGTACACACCCGGTGGGAATGTAATCTCATGCTGCCCCTTCTCACCGATATCTGCGAAGGTACACAGTTGTGTCCAAAAATTGGCGTGGAAAGGGATGAGGTTAAACTTAATTGCAATACTAAGGTCTAAGGGCGGTATTATGAAGAGACCGCTTTCCTTATGACTACGATTAATTACCGGTTTTGGAGTACACTTTCAGAGCATACAACATCGAGAGTGTTTTAATAACGTACATAAAAAAACGTAACATCGAGAGTAAACTTGAGACGTATTAGCAAAAAGATATAGTGTTTATTTTATAAACAAAAACAAAAAAGTAACAGCAAAAATGCCTAAAATTATTCCTTCTCAATTGATTAAATAAAACTAAAAAACCAATTTTTAGCACCACTTTAGTTTTTAAACTCAGCTCATTGCTCATCCAAACCATTCGTCCAACACTTAACTAGCTAATATTAAATATCATTACAAATATAATCGTGGCTCATAATCGACATTTTCTTTATGTCCCAACCACACGGAGAGCGTTTTCATTTGAGTATGATTTGGTTCCTTTTTCCTTTTTTTTTCATTTCGTTTCATTGCTTTACTTATCATCTTTTATTTAGTGATGCTTTTATATCTGTTATGTGTCTGATTGTCCCTGAATTGTGGTTCATATTAGACGATTTTCCCACTAAATAAAAATTGTCCTTTAAGAAATAATTCTTTAAAAATAACTTTAAATTTGTTTAAGGCATTTTTCCTAATTGCTCATATTAATCGTTTGCTCGTCTTTCTATGTTTGATGTTGAATTTCATTTGTTTTATTTATTGTTTTTGTTTATTTTTTATTTTATTTAATTTCTGCTTTGAGGATTTGTATTAAGTAAAAAAATCGTTTTAGTTTGAAGTTGTAGCTCTTCGAAAAAAGGATCTTCGCCTTGATAACCGTTGTATTTACTTAGCTATATGCAACAAAACCAAACTTCGTCCAAACTAACCAAACTGTGTGCAGAAAATGTCATCTGAACAGAACACCAGACGAGCAATGGTTTTTTGTTGGTGCATTATACTGCGTGTAACTATTTGCTTAACCATTCCCAGTGCATTGTCCGTGTACCGTGTACCGTCGAAGCACGGTAAACGAAACATAAACACAGCAGCGGAGCAGTTTGTCTGGTTGCTTTTTTGTTATTCCTTTTTTTACAAATGAATCCCCTTTGTCCCGAGTCTGTCGAGACAATCATCGTGAAAAGACAATCCTTAATGAAGACTAGGAATCCTCCCTAGCATGTCCTTTAGTATGTCTGTCAACGTTTCTCTGAATGTCTACAGCTTATTACTGCTGGCTGTTGTCCTTTTCAATGTGGTATTGTTATTTGTTGTGATTTTGACATCATTCGTTCTTTAATCTGTTTCACAAGCACCGATTGGCAGTTATAAAATTCATTTTTGCATATTTTTTTTAGTAAAACTTGTTTGTTGTACATTGAAATATATTCTCTTATTCATTCCTCCTCTAAATGGGAGTTGAAAATGGAATCTTCTGAATGCTCTCCACCCATTTCGTTCTTCAAAATCTAACAACGTATGCAACAACCTCGATTCCTTCACTGACCCTTGCCAACAATTTGTGTCCCTATCGGCATCACTTATTCCAGGATGACCCTTCGGAACGAACGAAATCCAATTTTCTTTAACTGTTGGGTTCGCTTTATTGCCTTTGCGACACTTTGCAACCACTGACATACGCTTCAATTGCAAACAACAACAAACACCATCCCGTATGGCTTCCCGTTCCACAGTAGGATAATCTCTAAAAACCCTCCATACAACCCGACAAAAAGAATCCTGCACCTTGGCTGTTCATGCCCTTCTCCGACTGCACTTTGCACCCAATGTGACAAAACCACAATCGCAACTGCAACTGGCTGTGGTCTGGTGAGAGTGTGAATGGTTTTGGTGTTTGCGGCTACCGGGTTGCAGTTTCCAATTTTTCGTACCTTTCGTACAGTATCGGTGCACGCAGTATAGAAGGGAAGTCTTTTACAAGCAGCTGGGTAATTGTCGACGAATTGAAACACAAGCACCTTGCCCTTGTCCGGTGCTGTTAAGCTCGAGTGTTCGAGTCACATTCGAACGATCAATCAGTTACACGTGGCACATTATACGCTCATCGGAATATCACTTGCGTGTTTTATATCTAAATTATGCACCCTTTCTCGTATTGTAAGTTCGCTTTCTCTCTTGTGCATTGGAATCAATTCATGATTGAAAAGTGTGCACCACCCCCCTCTCTCTCTCTTATTCTTGTGACATTTTCACTGGTGGCACACGTTGGTCGTCTGGCGGCGTACGGTGTGGTTCCATCCCACGCGCCGAGTCAACATAATAAGCCCCGGTTGCAGGAGGCCCGGTTGCATCGGCGCCGTTGAATTATTCATGCCCGGGTGCCACCTCTCGGTGCGCTCATTACGCGTGCTACAGACGTGTATAAATAAAGGCTACCCGGCCTTCTTCAAGATTCCCACCAGGCAAATCCTTGCAACGTACGCAAAGTCACAGGAAGTCAACATCTGTCTGATGAGATGCGCCCGCTGCATCAGACGGAATAAATTATGATCCACGGAAATCAGGAATCCCGGATGGCTTCGCGATGGCTATCTTCCCCAGCGACTGGCGCTATCTAACGCTCAAGTTTCCCTGTTATCGTATTCTGAACCCTAGTAGACAGCTCGGGGTGTGATTTGTTTTGTTCGTCTTTTCAATTCCAATACCAGAAGCCAGATGGTAGTCGCATGCAGAACCAAGCGCCAGCATCCCGACGTCTTCCCAGAAGCACGGCCAAAGTGCGCAGGGAAAGTGTTGCCTTTTATTGATTATTTTTTGTGTAGCTCCTTACGGAACATGGTCTCCCGGAGCAGATGGTGCTTCCTGCTGATCGTGTATCGCGAGTATCGTTTACGATGTAGATAAGGATATTATGAAGTATTAAATCACTGGCAGTGGTAATATTTTCCAAAGGGTCCGCACAATGGGATGCTCTTCTGCAAGAGGGTTATGACTGACGATAAAAGATTGTTTTTGTCGAGTGTTATTGAACTTTTTTTTTATCAGCATTTGATGTTTTATGAAGAATCATTAAATAGTACTCGGTTTACTGGGTGGTTTCTTATTCGCCATAAAGTATGCTAACCGCATTACAACGCAGCTAAAGAGAGGCTACATTTGTGTTCAATACAGGCGGTCATCGACATTCTCCGAGTTAAATCGTTTATACTTTAAAGTTATAAGCTTTCTTCCTTTGTTCGTTATATATTCATCATTCTGGGAGAATTTTTGGAAGAAAACATTAACGAAACTGAAAATGTAATAATTGCTTTGAATTAGACTTTACTTTATATACTTTTATACTTGATATTTACTTTTATATTTGATGTTTGTAATTATAAACTGACTCAACTGACAAATTTTAAAAACCGTGTATCACCGATTTCTCATATAAAAAGATATCGTTTATCTTTGGGAACTACCGAATGAGTGCAATAATTGTTTTTTTGTGAAAATTTTTCATTGAATCTGCCTGTTTGGGTCTGTCCTAAAAGTGCACAACGAAAATTAGAAATATCTTGCATACCTAAAGGCGCACGCACCCAACACACTATTGTATTTGAACTTTTTATTTTCAGTGACACTTTTTGGTGTTAAAAAATTCCTTTTTTCCACTATAAAACCACACATTTGTCAACAGGATGGCTAATAAAAATCCCACTACAAGAATTCCGCACAAAACGTAAGCGAAAGTAAACGCAAGCTGTACCTTAATTCCCATCGCACATGCAAAGCGGAAAGCGACGGCATATCGCTTAATTTTATCACGGTCATCCATCATACCGGGTGGTTGATTTATGGCGATGCAAAAGGTAAGCCAGTACCGCGTGGTACACTTTCAACGCTTTTCTTGGGAACGAAAGGTACCACCACACCGGTAGTAGGCCAGGTTCGGGAAAATGCCTGTTGTTGCAATCGTGAATCGTCCCCGTCGAAGGAAACCCACTTAAATCGGGCTGATCAGAAGTGACAGGATGATTCGTTGCGAGTTTGATTCTTACCATCATTCGCCTTGATTGGAACAATTGATGATAAGGAAGGTGAAATCTTTCACTGGGCTATGCATTTTTTATCATTCCTTTGTGATTGATTGTCTTTATGTTACGTTATGTTATATATATATAACATTATATATTATATATATATATGTTATATATATATGTTATATATATATATATATATATATATATACGAGAGTAATACTTTTTTGCAATAAAAAGTACATTAAATGATTTTCATCCCTCTTTTCCAATTCATCCCTCCATTAAAACCTAACTAAACTGCTGCATCACCTGCAGCTGTTTGTGAGAGGTGTGGAAAAGTCCGTTTCAAATCCTTCCGGGGGAATTATCCTCAATTTTCACGCCCGCGGATATAAATGAACTTTCATCGTGCAACATTCTCACCTAGCAGCGCAGGATAAAAGAGGACGAAGGATATGCTTTTTTCCTGTTTTTTGCCATCCTGCTTTGTCTGGTTGCTTCATACAAATCGGCCAAAAACCACAACCCCGCTTGCTAGACGATGACGAATGAAAGGAACTTGCAATGGACGTGTGAAAGTTGGTTGCCCATTCCATCTTCCCGCTAGCAGCCGTGGTTAGACGAGTCGTGGTATTCCCTACGGTATGGCCGCACATAAAACCTTTGCCCCCCCCCGATAGAATGGTAGACCGTGGAAAAATCTTCAAGTGGTTACAATGAATTTTCATTAATTATTTATCGGCTTATGGACACGGTAGGGCACCATAGCACCTCGTTTGGGGGGGGAGGTTGCTGAAACGGAAACGGTACACCTTTCGGAAGATTGTACCCTATTGAGCATTCAGTCAATGATTCTGAGCCGCACCAGACCGGTCATTGCACTGCACACCGAGATGAAGTTAGAATAACCTACGGACCAATCTCACAAAGCAAAGCGGTCCGGTTTTTCCTTTGAGGGGTTGGTAATTCGAACAATCCATCTCCTACGTTCTAAGGTAAAGAAATGGAAATTTTCTAACCGATTTAAATCAGATGATGAATATGCTAAACCTTTCACCCCCTCGGGAAAGGTGTGCCCGATTAAATATTAGTTAGTATTCGTCTTGCAGGGACATTCTCTACGGGACATTAAGTTTTGAAGCAGCTCACAGTGATTTATGTGCATTATTTATAGCATCTATAGAATGGTTAATTATGTTTAATAATAAGAAATAATTGTTATTATCTCAACTGTGCAATTCATTTTACAAAAAAGGTCCTTCACACTAGTGCCCAATTTTATTGCCTCAGAAAAATGTGTCGTTTCTAGGAATAATTAACAAAAAAGTCATCCTGGCATCAGTTACTAATCCCTGGTGTAATCTGTTTGCTCTTGATAATTTATATCTACCCATGGTTATTATCGTGCTCAGTTTACCATATCCATTTTAGGTGGTATCCTCCTTCCCCCTGGGGGGTGTTTATTTTTTTCTAAAGAAGAAATTTGTTCCCTTTTCACATTCTAGAGTTTACCCCGAACGGTGTAATTAATTCTCCCACAATCCACGCATTCGTGTAGAAACAGCGGGCGATAGGCGAACTGTTCCAGGTTCCACGGGGATGATGACTCATAAAAGTGGTCATAAAAATTAAGCAACTAAGCGGTCGACCCATACCATACCCAGTTTTTACATCAATTTTGGGAGGAAAACTATTAGCCCAAAGTGTGTGGAGAATGTTTTTTTACAAGGAGGTTTTCTGTTTTCATATCATCAGAAATTTAAGAAGTCGGAGAAAATTAATAGAAATCTTTTTCTTAAGCAGCACTTTTATCGAAGGATCAACTTAGCAGGAACAAGAATCCCTAGACGAACTAGACTTCAGGGAAATGTTTATCCTATCTGCTAGGACCATGCAAAATCCCGCCTACTATGTGACGTTCTTTTATACCCAATAGGCAGACTTGGTTGACGCTGTCACGCGCGTTGCATACTTTAGCAGGTTAAACTTTCAAACACTCCTGAAAGTATGCAATAAGTATGAAAAATGCCTTCCCATAGCTTTCTTCTACGCGATATTGATGCTGTTACCTGGGTAGTACATTCATTATTCCGCCCTTTTATTTCGAATGGTCTTCAGAGCTCAGACCACGATGAAAACATAGAATATCCAACCAAACGAAGGTTTAAGCCCAAAATAAAAAAAAATAACCATGAGCTCATGCACATTTTTCTTGTACTCACAATCTTTACTATCACTTCCCTTTGCATACACTTTTGCAACATTGCTTGGCTTAAGCAGGGACACAAAATGCCCACAATGTCTAATGATTTTCCCTGCGGGCCTTACTAGTAACGAAATGGAAAAAAACTCCTACGAAATGCAGAGAAATAAAAAAAAAGTCCAGCACAACGAACCGATAGGAAATGCGCTGCCTTACGTTTGGCTGTGTGTGGTTGGGATTTGGGAAAAGTTTCAGACTATTTTCAATTTCCTTGCTCTTGCAGCGGCACCACAAACGCTGAAGCTGAAGGGTGCTCAGTCGCTCGGGGAAAGAAAATTAAATGCCAGCAGGCATCATTTCCTGCTTCCCCACCCGACTTGCTGTTGCTCTGTCTCTGTCGACGGTTTGTGAGCCGTGTTTTTTTTCCTTCCGGCACTGTGACTGCATCCGGCAGACAAAAAAAAGGAACCATCGCAGATAGAGGCATAAGCGAATGTCGGTGAGGGAAGAGATAAATGTACGGTTGTGAATTGCTGATATTGCACACATCCTTCACAGTGGAAGGGTTTATCCCTTCAAAACAGCATGATAGATTCATTTCGTTCGCTAATATTTCACTGTGTTCGGTATCGTTGTGCTGAGCGCTCTTTAAAACCCCCCCGCCGCACGAAACATATGCCTTTGAAGCATGGGAATATGTTGCTCCCGGCACTATCTCTACCAGAGCAACTAATTTTGGTGAGAACGTATTAATTAACGTGTAGTGCAACTAGCTAGTCCGATTCGGTCCATGGCTAACCTTGATGACCCGTAATCCGTAACGCAATTATAATGCAACATTCAACCACACAACGGACCAACGGATCCATCCACCCGACGGTTATGTGACGCCATCGCGTCCCGGAATGAATCATGCTTCCGGACAACCCGTCGGTCGTTTGGCACGTATCTGCAAAACCGTACACAGGGAGACAAATCCTTCTGCACCCTACCTATCTAAACACACATACACACTGCATTGTTTGTGCTGGCGTGGATGGGCGCAAAGGTGCAAGGATAGATGATGGAGATGTGGACTCACGTTGAAGTGAGTGCATTCAGCGACGGGCTAATGAAATCAATTAACGCCTTTGTTTACATCATTTCCATCTTTTTGCCATCATTTAATCTGTCACTTGCATCCGGTAACAGGTTCATTCCGTTACGGGAAGTTACAATTGCCTGTGATGCAATTATACCGACCGCGGTGTACTTGGGGCATGTAATGGTTTAATTAATAATTTATTCATAACATTGCATTTCATATCATTTTTCCGAAGGTGATTTTCAGATCATTTTCATCAAAAGCAAATGATTTTTCAATGATGGAAATTAAAGAAAATTCAAGCTTGGCTTAGGTTTTTGGCAATCCTTTCCTTTTCTCATCTAAAAAACCTAACGATTCACAGCGTTCAGTATGATAAATTGAACCTCTTTTTAATTTACCTCCATAGTAATTTAATAATGTGAGCTATACCCTGATAAGTGTGTGACAACCGCCATTAAAGAGACATGACTCATAATTGAGGCTCACAAAACTTATTTAAAAAGCCATTAGTTTCTCACCTTTTTGTTTGTAGCTTAGTGATTTATTGTACACTACGTATATACCAATTATTTCTCTTCCGTCGCCAATTTCCATACCTTTTGTCATCAACCCGCACGTTTTACAACTCTCATTAGCAGCTTACCGAACCGAAGCACCCGGCACAGTAATTAACCTTTTCGTCCAGACATGCCATTTCGATCGTTTCCTTTACGGCGTTGGTCACAAACCGGTCAGCTCGCTAGATTGCAGGTGAATCGTACCGCCATTAGCATTCAATCGGTTACAAAACAAATCTCCAAAGGACAATTCAGTGTTTTCGATTGCCCAAAAAGGACAATTCCACTTGCCGTACGCTGTACGTTTCTCGAATACCGCACCCGAGCGTATCAACCAAAGGAAGGGCGATAGGGGAAAGATCGAATAAAAATAAACAAACCCACGCAAATATTAAAAGCCAAGCCCTGTTGCCATCTGCTCCGACGCCCAACACCCGCAGTGAGGGCTCTCGAGCACGAGCAAAAACCTTTCCTCCGGAGGAACTCGCTGGTGAAGTTTTGAATGGAAGCCAACGCGGTCGAGCGAAGTTCAGGGAGACATGGCAGCATTATTTTGTCCTCGTTTGTGTACTTTTCATATCTTTCTCTCTTGCTTGCTCTTTGTCGACATCTTATTCTCTCGTTTGCGTTTATTTCTTTGGGAAAATTGCCAAAATTTACTAAATTTGAGTGTTTTCTGTTACTCTCTCTTTCTCTCTCAATCTCTCGTTCTCGTGAGTTCCATGTGTATTTTCCACAATTCTTTACCCAATACTTTTACTGTTTTTGTTCCAGTTTCGAATCTATGCCCCCTCACATTACTTTCCATTGATGAGTGAAATATACAGACCGGGACGTGAAACCTTCAATTAGGCTGCTTCAAGAGTCATCACAGCTCGTAAGGTAGATTATCAGTTTAAGCTCCGTTTAAGAGATTCTCCCATTACCCGTCGATGACGCTCCCCCGTCGCTCATTCACAACCACACACTCACATGGAGGCTCGATTATCCTGGAACTCAGCAGTCACCGAGCATGTTGTGTTGTCTCCGGGAAGGGTGTATCCTTTTCAGCTCGAGCACTTGCACTGGCTGCCGCCGTTTTTCATCGTTTTTCCCGTTCTTTTTCACGGTCCGCAACTCGCAACTGCAAGCTGGCTGCAAAGTGTGTGGCTCGCTTCAAGGATTATTTTGCTACGCAGCAGCAGTGCTAAACTAAATTCACTTGTGGCAAATTTTCACACATTTATAGCCATAGATGAAGGAAGTTGAGGCTTAACGCAGGTCGAATGCTTTTCCGCTTCGATTCACCAATCCAATGGCACAAAAACTTCAACACACCCTTTTCACGATGCAAATGAATGGGAAGTACAATGAACGATATTTTCAAACTAAATGCAACCTTTTATCACTTTTTCCACTCTGAGAAATAGCACTTTTCTTCTCTTAAAAAAAAAAACCTTCACAGAAGGTATCTTCTTCCTGCAAACCACTATTACATTCCTCCTTTTGTGTGTTCCCTAACCACACTCGCAAGCGCCCAAACGTGATTGAACAATGCACCACTAACCGCTGGGCATCACATGACACGGGACGCAGGAAAACCAAGACAAAACTCATTCACGAACGAACAAACACACACCGCGAACACGTAGGGACAGTTCCGTGTCTCCCTGCGCTAAATGGTGCCCAAAGAAAACTCCCAATTTTCACCACACACCCGCGACGGTGGTGTCGATGGTGGAGGAAAGATGGTGGTGATGGAGAAAAGCGGACAAATAAAACACAACGCCCCGATGCGGTTCGATCATCCGAACGCTTGCAAATACGGTACTGGACTGAATGGTGCTGCAGAAAGTTTTCCACACTGGAATGAAAAACTGCGAGAGCGTGAGCGTGAGTCCTGGGCCGGAGAGCAAGAGCGCGTGACCGGAATGGCAAGGATGTGTGCTGCACAGGGGTTTTGCGTTTGTTCTTGATCCTGTGTTGGTTTTATTAAATACTTGAGATGAGTTTTGGAAGGTTGGTCACATTTTCGTTAACTTTTTCGTTCTTAAAGTTATGTTCTTAAGTTTTAAAATTTAGTTTTCTTTCTTCGACTATTTTTCTTCCTTATATTTGTTGTGTTTTTCGTTATCGTTAATCGTTTTCAAATTACTTTAATTGCTCCATTTTGAATCCTTCCCCATTTGTAATTCTAATTTTTTTTATATATTATTTAGCATACAAATTTTGAATTATTTACTATTACATCTTTACTGTTGTGCTTTTATTTTGAATATTTCATTCCTTCTCCTGTTTGTTTTTCGTTTATTTATTAAAAAATTGAAAAATTTCAAATATTATGGCATAAATCATTTTTTATGTGATTTCTCCAATCAACCTACAAATCCAACAGCCTGAAACAAACACCAAAAACCTCATTGCGAAAGGAGAAAACAATAGCTTCGTGAGTGCCCTTTCCGTTACCAAGGGAATCGCGCACGCAAGGTGAAAAGAATGGGTATGTGTTGAGTGTTCGAGCGTGATTGCAGTGTTGCGTAGCGATTGATAAGAGTCGTTTTCGGCGAGCATGTGGCACTGGCGGCCAGAAGCAACAAAAGCAGGAGCAGTAGTACTATCACTACTACTACTACTAACACAAGCGTGCTTCTGAGTGTGCGTCCTTTCTCGTGCCGGTACGAACGCGAAAGAACCGACCAACCAAACAAAAAAAAACGCACACAAAATTCTACTATACCAATTGCAAAGCGGATTCATTCATCTCTCGAAAACCACGTCCGGCCCGTGTGCGTAGTGAGCGAATGCAGCAGCTCATGGTTTGTGAGCCCGGCTGCTCTTAATGAAATGGAAGGAAGGAAAAAAAAACAGCACCCCTTCACCACAGCACAGGTTGTGATGGTAAAACAGCTCTTCAACATGCCTTGTATCGGACGCCAAACAAAGGCGGCAAAGGTACGTCGGAAATGGATTCCCCCGTTAAAACAGGACGCTGCCTTCCCAGCCCAGTGCTGGTGCGGTGTAGGGCAACGTCATACCGGGAGTTTGAATCATGATTTATGCGCTCCCTTTTATTCCTGCACATCACCCTGCGTAAGGGTGGGTTCGCCTTTTGTAAGCAGCGTTTCCCCCTTTCCACCAGGAGGTGAACTGTGTGTCCTTTGCAAACGGTGAAGATTTTTATTCCACAACCGTCAAGTATCAGTAAAACGGACTGATCGTAAAAATCGGGGAACCTGCATGCGTCTGTAGTGCTTGCGTTTGCTATTACCATTGTTAATTACGAACGCTAAGAGGATAACAGTACGAGAAGGGTAATGGACGTAAAGAAATAAAATATTAAACAACCATAATAAGGATGTTTTTTGCTTTCTCTTACGCTATCTTAATGAGGGCATGTATTTGGTGAAGGTTTTTTTTCATTTTACCACAAGTTAAGCAAGATAATATGCTTCAAATCTTATAAATCTTTCGTAGTTCTTTTTTTTTTGATACTGTACCTGCTCAGGCCAGCAAGTGATTGAAACCGACAAAATAGCTTTCCTGTTCGAATGCTCCAATAGCCATGCAGAGCGCATGCGTTTCTTTTTCCCTTCAGAAACGCAATGTAAACAATTGGGTTTAGATTTAAAAAAGCGTTGAAAACACGAAAAATCTTGTTTTATTAAACATCATTTTGTGATAAAATGTTTAAAATATGAAAAAAATATTGTTTCAAAATAGAACCAAACACGATGACGATTCTTCAATTGTCAACATCAAGAACATGCAATAGCGCCATCTATCGGAAACACGCGACAACATTTTATGGCATTCGCTTTATTTATGGCACACTGGTGGCAAAACAACAGTTCTGCTTTTTAAAAACAAAACCATGCCAGTAAATTGACATCTTTCAACATTTTGGGCAATATTTGACTAGTGTTTGTGTAATTCTCAATTTCTAATATCTTATAAAAATAATCATTGATACTGTAATGTGTAACACGTCATTTAAAACACTTGAATAATGTTATTATTCCCATCCCATTTCATGGTCTACTCACATGCTATCGTTTTCGGTCGCCGTGCTGTACGTTTTCACACTCCTAGCACCATCCACTGCCACACTGTGCCGCATCTGTGCCCTGTTCTGATACGGGTCCGCTCCATTCTTTTGCGCTGCCTTCACGTGCGTCTCTGGATAAGTAAATTCACAGCAGAAACAAAAACAGACACAATCAGCACCTTTTTTGTTTTAGAAACTGTCGAGGGAAGGTGAGACGTAGGGTGTATTTGAGCACGAGGTAAAAAGTGCACCGAAGGCACAATGAAACATTCACCCAACAGACCCAACACGCACTAGTCGAAGGTAGGAGCCATAAGGAACGGAAACATACGTGACACCGGAACGCAACAGAACGCCCTCAAAACACATCGCTGCTGGCGGCGTAAACTTTTGCGCATTTTAATCGACCAAAACGGGAGGCGGCACTGGGGGTGGTGAAGTTTAAAGGGAAAGTAAATTCTTTTAAAGCACTTAACCGGCTAAGCTACTTGGAACGTGCCTCGACGTGTGGTGAAGAACTGAAATGATTTAGATATCGACGCCGGTCGATCGTTGCTTGTCATAGATAGCTAACAATCGCTAAACAGTTGTTACAGCTGTGACAAAATTCTCAGTTAAATGACACGTTCTACATTTACAGTGCATCGTAAGAGTTACTTACACTTACAATATATACACCGTTTGCAATAGAGACAGTTTGATATGGGAAGAATGTTTAATAATTCAAGGCGTTGTTCTGAAAATTGTTCAATTCAAACAGGCTTAAGTTAAATAAAATAAAGCACTAGTATGGCCCTAAAAAGGTGTCAAGCTTTTTGTCAAACAGTTTGACTATGATTTAAAAATTAAATAATTCTTTTGCTTTATCATCTGCTTCGTTTGTGATAAATGGTTTTTTTATGTACTAAATTTAAAACCCCTGTAATATTTCCCAAAAAAAGTAAACTAGTGTACATTTTCCAAACAATTCACAAAATTAGCAATACAAAACAATTGCATTTTAAGTTACGAATTCAATACGTTAACCTCGATTAAGCAAAACTATTCATGCAAAGGTGAGCCTCAAATATTCATCCCATAACACAGAATAATGCAAAAAAAATGGTTTGCAAACGTTATTTACGCCGATCCAAATTCTTGCCCACTCTCGCAGCATCTGCGTGATTTGCTGGACCACAGTGGACCACTTTTGCACCTCGTTATCGCGACACATACACGTTATTTATGCACGCCGTATAGCAGCACGGAACGCGCAAGACATCCGTCAGGGTGATAAATTATCGCAGCTTGTCTTATCTTGTGTGTTAGAGCGTTGTCTCTACCATTTTGCACCGAGGTTTTGCCTTACTTTTTCCACTGCTTGGCTATTGAATTCATCCCTTAGGTTAATTAGCTGGTGAAATAACTGATTAAGTGCAGAGAATGCATGCTTTTATACATGTGAACTGCAGAGTATTGCACACTTAAGTTTCGTTGTGGGAAAATAAAAGATGTCGACCAAAAAAGATGACCCCCGTGTCATGAAATACTCTACCGATTCGTTACCTTCCGGGGACTTTGAACTCATAAAAAGGCAAGCAAACAACAGTAACACAAATTTTGCGTGATGTGATGCCGGTCGAAAGATTATCGTTTAATCTGCTTTCGGAAATCTGTTATCCGACAACCAATTTCCAGCGAATTTCGCCTTCCATTGCCTTCGTTATCAGAACGCATGAGTACGCAGAACACGTAGCATCGTTAAATTATCTTAGTTTATCGAGTCTTTATGAGGTAAAAGAGGATGGTTTCATTTCTTAAAAATTGCTCTGTTTTTTTTTTTTTTGGGCAATACACGAATAAACTTATCAAGATGTTACGAGAAGCGGCAAACAACGTCGACGGAACCGGGGAAGTTATTTGAAACGTTCAAACCCGTAGAACGGATCCCACCTAAATTAAAGTTTCTCGTTCGGACCGCCACCTACCTTGGACGAGTTTTTCTCGCAACGCCACCAAACTGCTGACGATCCGGGCCCGGTGCGCGTTGTTGCGGATACCGAGCTTTTTAATGTCCGCTTCGCCGAGAAACAGTAGCTCCTCCACTCCATTAAACGATCGAAATTTATCTGCCAAAAAGTAAAGAGAAAATATTTGAAAACCCAGCTAAACAAACTCCAATCGGGCGGGTAGGGTTCATATATAAAGCAACAGCTTACCACCATACTCGGCCAGGTCGAGCCGCTGCAACCATTCGCCCAATTCCATGTGGGGCAGCGAGGTGATAACGAGGGCGGCATGCTTCTTCCGTCGGCTGGCCGTACCGAATTTGTAACTCCAGGAAATGCCTTCGAAAGCGGAGAGTACACTTTGAGAGCGAAAGAGCGACATTTTCCCGGTACCGAGTCGTCGCTTTGTTTGGTGCGAAAATATTAAACCTCTTCACCCCAAAAACAGCACTAACAGAGTGGTAATTTCACCCCCAATAAAACACGCACCCTTGGAAGATCACGTAACAATCGGACTATTGTGCACCTTTGTATGGACACCTATTTTCGAATAACTTTATGGCATCTCAGTTGTGCGTTTTATGCTTTCGAAAAGGACCACTGCTTGCCGCTCAGTGACTATCATTCAGTAAAACTCACCAAACCATTTTCTCATTTTTTCTCACTTACTTCTCTTGATCATTTTTAAATAACGATTTAAATCACTATATATTTGAAGCTTACTCTCACAAACATCACAATGGAATGATCCTCGAACATTTCATGCTCCTATCACCGTAGCAACGGTTTGTATTAATCAACCAGATAATGCCAGCTGTCACAACAACACTAGATCACCTTTTCTTAAACCCTCCCTTTATTGTGGGAAACAACCACAGTAGGCGTATGATCACAGTTGTACCATTATCCCCATACAACACTTAAAATACACTCAATCCATATCCCATTCTAAATACGACATAATCTATCGCCCGTAGTAATCCAACGTCCCGACGCACTCGAATGTCGACTTACAACTGACGGTCGCACAGAATGGGCCGCCGTCTTCGCGTACAAGCAGAGCAAACCACACGCACCGCTCAGCTGACTGCGGCTACTCTCGCACACACCAACAGCGCCATACCCAAAGCAACGTTTCGGGGGCCTGAACGTGGTGGTGTTCCTTTTTTTTGTTAGTGTTGGAGATGCATATTTTGTCTTACGTTGGCAAAACATCGGCGCGGCACGGTTGCCTTTAATTTGTTGCTTATGCATATTCGCGAGCCACAGCCACAGCTAAATGAGCTTTCCTGAGCTAAATAGCGTCAAAGAAGGGGGCATGGAAAATGGCAAACATGTGGCCAGTCATGCTTACGGGCGTGAGGTTTCGGTGTGGGAAATGACGTTATCAATCAATCGATAGCTTATGCCCAACAGTTAAACAAGAACCTGCGTGGCCAACCGGCAAACCGGTGTGTAATCGTGCATTATCATATGCTAAAGTGGGCAGTTCGTTTAAATGGAAATTTACATATTTTTAGCGTTTTGTTTGCTGGTTATTAGATATTGACGGTTTGTTGACCGTTTAAAAGGGCGTAAGCAAAGGCCTATTAAAACAGGGAAGCTAGTTTCACATTATGGTTTGTTAATTTGACTAATTTAATTTAATTTAATTTTAAGTTTAAAGTATTATACTAATTGATCGTATCGTTTTAAACTCGCATCGTCATACTGAAAGACTTCTTGACCTAAATTATTATAAAATATGACACAAAAGAATATTAATCCAAAAATTGCATACTTTCAGGCGTTATGCATACTATCCACAATTGAATTTATTTACATCTTACTAAAGTTGTAGATCTTACTAACTAAACAATCAATTTATAATCAAACAAATTATTAAACATGTCACTAAACAAATTTTTATTATTAATAGTTTTGAGAAATCTTTATATTCCAAACAATTTAAAGGATTATATTTATACCTGCATGCATCAACTTCGTATTCCATGACATTACAGTCATTCCCTGTTACCTGCACTGCAAAATTTTTGGGAAGGACAAATCCCTATACCAACGATCGTTAACCATTTCCGCTTGACCACAGAGGCAAATAAACCTTGCAAATGATTATCTCCTTCAACAAAACATGCCACACTGAAAGATAGTTACCATGCGGTCAACATTAATGCTCGTGTGCAAGAAAACCCGAACATTCACGGTGAAAAGACGAAATTAAAAGGCAAATTATGATATGGCGCGTCGCCCGATACGGTCAAACGTAGCTGATTCGCGTTCCGATTGTGAGAAGCTCCTACCGCCAGGTACCTGGGTCGTAATCATCCGAACGGGCGAACCAAAGGAAATGCACTGATGCTGCGAACAATGCTCGGCAACAACATTGTCAAGATCCGTCTCTCAACAAACCGGCTTTCGGCCAGTTCGCTAAAAGCATCGAGTGGGCGAAACGATGAATGAATGGAATGAATGGAACGGAGTGGCACAAAAAAAACCACCTCACACACCACCTCAACCTGTCAGCTTGCATTGTCGTGGTTGCAGTTGTGGTGTGGTGCGTGCTGGGTGAGCTTTGATGTAAATCCCACTGAGTCAATATTGTTGAAATCTTGACCCTTTCGGAATATTTGACCATTTATATTTACTCACCGCGGGAATTCTCCAGCGATGTGGTGATGGTGCAAATTGGTGCCTCTTGGTGCCACTTTCACAGCATATTTTTATAGTCTACTCGAGTGCGTGTTGATAAAAATAAACACCGGCACGATCCATCTGGTCTTCGTTATCACCAACCAAGCAGACGGCACGTATGCAGCAGGTTAAAGCGATAATCAGCATTAAATGGGTGATATTGCTCACCAATCGATAGACCTTGATTTGATACGATAAGGCGCCCGGTGACGATAACATACAGGAGGTGATAATCAGACTAGCAAGGTTTAGAAATACTATCGATCAATGATGATAAGCGAAACATGTCGATGGATTAGGCAAACGGGTAATGGTGTCAAACGGAGACGATACGGTAGAGGATGGTAGTTTTGGTTGATATAAAACATTTGAAGAAGGAACATCTAAACTTCTATCCTCCGGTGTCGATTTCCACAACAGTTAAACTATTTCAAAGCTTTTCCATGGTGCATCCAGGACCTTACAAGCTTAAATTATTTGATTAGTACATTTGACAGCCATTGGTATATAAAACCTTAACTCGTTACTCGAGTACTTGAAATCGTCACTCCTGTAATAGCCTGACGTGGTTCGATTCATGTAGTTTGAACATCGTCAGGAGGTGATCTGGCCAGCCACGATCGGATGATTTAGGAACTGGTGATTATAGCAACGTCTGCCGTTAAACTGTGTGTGTGTAATTTCAGATAGTCAGTCCTTGTTGCGGAAGAACGGTCCAGTTGGGATTTTACCTCGGTCCTTGAGTTGACGAAATACTTAAAAAAGTTAAACCTAATGAATTGTACAATGGAATTTAATAATGCAAAGAAACAACGTTTCAACTTTTACAATCTATGCCTCAAGGAATGAAAACACGGTTGAAAGTCCTATTGCGAAAGTATTTGTTCAGAATACAATTATACGTAAATTCACCCAACCATTCCAATGTGTAACAGTCCCACTCGGTTCCAATGATACGATTTGTAGCAGTAATGAAAAACAATTTTAAACCTTATTGAACACAGTTTAAACCAACAAAGAACCGCTCAACCGCATGCTTTCTCCAAACCAACAAATTCACAATCTCGTAGAAAAGGAAGCGTAAATTAATAGCATACTCAACCGTCAATTATTTATTCATTGTCGCGGCAGAATGGCCATGCGTTCATTCTACGCGGAACAGCACAATTGCTCGCAACAAACAGTTCCCGCGAAGCACATCATAGAACCGCACATGCTCGCCTCCTTTCTTTATGCGGTGGTCATTGTGATGCATTGCAAAACATAAAAACACACACACACATACGACACGATGCGTGCTTTCCCTTTCTATAAAAAAGTGCAATCTTCTGCCCACACGGTTTCCACACGGTGTGGTCAACGGACCCACAATCCATCCGCGCGCACCATTCGCCATCCCGCAACCATCGATTAATTTAAATTATTCAATTCCAGTTTTTGTTTTGCATTTTCTTCTCTCCGCCCGGCCATTGAAAACTGCACACGTGGGCGTGTGTTTGGTTGGTGCATTGATTCTTGGTGAGCCAGGCACGGTCCTCGCGTTTGGTCACCTCCGTCAGGCGAGAAATGGGCCTGGTCAAACTGTCAATGATCGCGGTACAAACATTCCGCGTGCATACGATCACTTCACATTCCTTGCCTAGTGGCACCGATACCGGCCTACCGGTTGTTTGCTGATGCTGTGCTGTACATTATTGTCATAGTTTTTAGTGGCGAAATATGTCGCAAAATGAATATGAAGCGAAAAAAATAATTAAATAGCATGGCATCTGCATAGCAGCTGTGCATACATACGCAACACTCTGCATTCTTTATGACGGTGATACTACGCTATGTGGGGAAGAATTTTTTTAATTAAATCGCAAAAGTGTGATTAAAATTCATACCTCTCAGAATCATTCAATGTGCAAGAAAGTGTACAAAAAGCAATAACTTATCTGTTTTTACACGGTGCATTCTAATGAACTGATTTCATTTGTAGTTGATTCAATGTGAAGCATTAACCCTTGAATGTAACAACTGTGATTTGAGTGGAGTTGTATTGAAAGTAACGAAAGATCACTTCAATAACTAACCCAAAATTGCATACTTTTAGGGGCTGTATAGTCTTAACCAAAATGTAGCGAAGAATACAGAATTGGATTTATAGTTCTGAGCGGCTTCTTATTGGTTAAGAGGCTGGATGACCTTCTTATTCAACAACAAAGGTCTTAATTATCACCACTCTACACAATCATGCTATTACTTGTTCACAAAAAAGGCAGCCTAAATGTATGCAACTGCAGGAACAAAATGGTTCTAACCTTTAAGGGTTGTAAACCTACCCCGCAGGTCGATTAACAAAATCAACTTTTAACATTTCCAACATGATGTAGTTTGATTTCACTCTTTTCTCCCTCCAGTTACCCCTCTTTACATGTTTTTCGCCTTCTCCTTGTTCAAGCTTCTTACAGAATGTTATTCACCCGCTTACGCCCTATTTCCCCCAGTCCGGCATAGAATAGTTAAACGGCACTGATTATGAGCGTGGCGTAAGGCAATCAGTCGGGTAATTAAGATAAATGGACCCCGATATGCAGCCGGCAATCTACCTCCTTCTAGTGATACTCGATGCCGATGTGAAATCGGTGTGAAATCAGCTAGGCGAAGAAGCACACAAGCGCAATGCTGCTGCCCGACTAGAATGTTACGGGCTCCAAACGGACCGCAGACCGAGCGCACTTTGCATACGATGCAAAACCCCTTTATTTTTAAACGATTTTCATATAAAACCCACGAACACGTACGGAAACTGTACAACGGGTCTGGTTCGGCAAGGTTTTACTGAAGATAATTTCACTGAGCAGACGAAAAACTAATTAACGCCGCGTGCAAGACAAGGCAAGACATGTTTTTTTCTTCCACGACTGCATTACGATACCTCAAGAACACCAACTTACTCTGGGAGCGTCGTTTGTCCAGTTTGCTGGTGGTTTTACCCATCCTGGCTTGGTGCTGTCTTGGATGCTTCTTTCACGCTGGTGACCTTACTAATGGGCATCTAATCAAATGAATGATATGCCCCACGGATGATCCATTTATCGCGAGATTGCCATCGTACTTGAACACGTTTTGCTGGAAGCGAGAATAAAAAAATAGGAGAAATTACCCATGAAACCAACGCTAATAATAATATCCTCCGTGTCCCTCACGGTGCAAATGGCACACCCATTTGTTTCATCTCGGTAAAGACACCAAAAAAACGGTAAGCGGATTATCCTTTCTTCCGGCCCGGACAGGGTGATCAGTTAAAGAAGTCGTCACCTTCCTGGGACAACGAGACGAAGATGACTTTTTACCAGCAACCGAAAAAAAAATCGCACACTCGAAAAGAACACTCTTCCCCATCAGATATTGCCATCCCCGAACTGGTACCGGTTTGTTTCGCGTCGGTCCCTTTCACATCTCCTTCATCTTATCCCGTTTATCTTCATTCTCGGTGATTGAGATTGAGGCTGGATTTGTTTCATCTAATGTGCAACGTGGCTTACGTTGCGTTTCTGAATATTTAATGAATCCCAACGACCACGAAATGATGTCACGAACTGGTACAGTGTGTGCTACCGCTACCAAACACGCCAAACACTTCTGCGCCGAGTGTTAATCTTCAACCTATCCGGGGCCGGTTCGGTACGGTCGACTCAACGGTTTGACACATCTGCTCATTTTTACCAACGGTCAGACACCAGCACCATTAAGTAATCATGATAGAATCATGCGTTTGTTTAACGTGTCACGGGCTTTGTTTTGAAACTGTTTGAGGAAGTTAGTGGTTGCACTGCTGAATTTGGAATGCGAAATAGTTTTTATTTTTTGGACACGGATCCTAGCATGCCGTGGGCAGTGGGTACCGGATTAGAGCTTGTTTAGCACCTAGCTCCATCTAAGGAAAACGCTTATTAACAACCAAACTGTTAACCGATGTCGAAGATTTGTGTTGCCGATTAATGGTTGAGGTCTGTTAAAAAAAACTTCATTCTGTTCAACGCTTTGCGCACGCCACTCTCGGACACAGCCATCGCACTATTTGATCTGTCAGCTCAGTAACACAATCACGCACGCACGCCACAAACCGCCATTGTTTCTGTCTGCTCATTACGGTGCATCCAGTAAACACACTTACCAACAATTTATCGAATCAACTCCAATCGTGCTGTCGGGATCGGGTTGGGTTCCGTCTATTCGGTTGAGATTCCACACGGCAATGTGTGCGCTGGTGGTAGCCACAGCATACACACCAACCCAGCTGCACTTAATGCAAATTTAATGTCCTCCACTGCCGGAGCCCAAACACTCGTGCGACGGTCGATGCAATGTAATATGAACGCTTTTCAATAGATCTGCGATCGGTTGCGAGCGTGCGGTCGGGTTACTAATGTTAAGATCTCTTCGATTGTTTACGAAGCATGTAATGAGAGGAATTTCTAATGTGACTCACAGTTGCAAGATTCCTCTAGAAATAGAACTATCTTACGTCGATAATTAAAAACCCATTTAGACGTTCAGTGGAAAATTGCATACACCACACCTTCACTGTATTCATCTTGGAATTGCATTTTTTTTTTTTTGCACAATCACATGCTTATAACACTATCACCGCACTGCAGTGTATAACTCAGTAGCATCTATTTCTTATCACTCTTATCGGGCTTCTGGATCTTCTGGAGAGACCTTCACTTCCAGTTTCACCTGGTAAACGAGATTGGGTAACCTCTTCAAAGACACACACCGCAGACACTGCACGCAGCAAAAAGTAGCTTTCATTTGATAAAAAAAGGAAACACTCGGCTTATCAAAGCCACTGGTGGACAGTTGTAACGCAATTGTGACACACTTGTCGTTACCTTTGTGTCGTAAACCGACCCAGAAAACAAAGTTTGTTAACACCGCACGAAAACATTAGAACCATTGGTAATTAAAGTCGAAAAATCAAAATACCCTCACCAGAGTGGCCAAAGCCTGACGGTGCGTTACTTGACACGAAACTCACAATGCTCACGATGGGGCCGACGATGACAGCAGCGCGTGTGGCTCAATGACGCGCGTCCAAACCGGTACTGCGTTCTAGGTGGTGATCGTTGGGGTACCTTAAGCCGGTGTTGGACTCGGCAGTCGATGACGTCATAACGGGTGGGTGAGTCGAATCAGTGACGAAATTAAAATGCTTTTGCTACCGTGTGAATGAAGTTGCTTAGGCTTATCAAAATGGTTGATATATAACGCATTTTTTTCCAATAAGAGCTCATAATGTTTAAGAAAATTAGTAACGTATAAAATAATTGAATCATGCAGACTTTATGTCATGCCAATTGCATACTTATTATGATCATGTTACAACGCCTAAAGTTCTGCAAATTAACGAAATAGTTGTATTTTGTAAACAATATGTTGGTTAAGTATTCGGAACGGTTTAACCTTTATTTCAGAAACTTTTCAATCCACTCACGTGTCAATAAATGCCCACGACACATCCCACATTTTCGCTCTCTCTCTCTCTCTCCCGTATCGCTACTCACCCACCACCTTATCACCAGTGCAACACAGCTGTTTGGCTAACTGCTTGTACATGGGTGTCACTTTCTTCTGCATCGAATTACCACCGCGTAGCCGCCCGTGTTGTTGGGTTGGAATGCAAATATTTGACTATCGCACCGGTATGCGCTAAGCCATGTCGGTTCGGTACGCTTATTGCGTTCTTGGCTGTTTTCGTCCGCTTTTCGGGTGTTTTTTTGAGGGAAGCTTGTCCCACGGATAACAACGACAGAATACCACCGGATTTTAGTCGCACACGTTTACGGTGGCACTGGAATTCAAGGAATGTGCTTCACACGCTGTTTTTGAGGGTTTTTTTTCTGACATCCATTGGTTAAAAATGACGATCAAGTGTCTTCCTTTATGCTATCTTAACAACTTGTTCACAATAATTCGATAACAAAATAAGTACAAATAAGACACATCGGGGAGTCGCTTAGTTTTCGTGTTTTATCGTTTTAAATATTTATTGTCTCTAACTTCACAAAAACATACATTCTTCACTAACAATACTCAATAGTACTCACATGGCCTGTCTTTTCTACGTTCAGTCACATCACGTTGAAGAAATAGCTACACTACGCAACCTTAACAATAGCCTACTTTTCAGCAGAGAGCACTTCAGTTCACTACTATGGCCGACGGTGTAGTCTTTTTGCAGTACAACGATTCTCTCCTCTCGTCGATCCGGTACGTATACGTTCGCTTTATGACACAGTGTCCGGTGCAGCCTTCACCTAAACCTATGGTTAACTCAGTTTCACATTCTATTTACAGCAATACCCCTTAAGCCGCTAGCTAACAGCCCCCTTTTCCACCGCACACAAGACGTCACACCTTACGCATACTTCAGCTTGTTTGCATTCACATCCGGAAAGAAGGTACCGGCCGTTTTAACTAACGATACTGAATCCCTTGCCGGTGGGGGTGCACTAGTGGGCAGCAGACCAGGTACTGTTGCAATCCGAGATGACGGTGAACCTTCCGGCTCGGGCACGGGAAACGAGGAGCTCCGGTAATCCAATGCCGACTGTCCGGTGTGATGGGCAAGCGATGGTGGAAACGCTAGCAACGGTTTATCCAGCGCAGCACGATCTCCGCGACATTCGTGGTTCTTAATGTCCGCAAACGTTTCAAACAGATTGCGACAAACGACGCACTTGAGGTGATTTCGAGTCTGTAGAAGAGAAGAAGAGCCTTTAATACGGGCCTCCATCGAGTGGCAATCACCCATCGACTAACCTTCTCGGGTAATACTGGCTCTACTGGCTGCGACATGGAAGGTTCGTGTTTGACCTCTCGCATATGACGCTCCAGTAACTGAGAAAAGTTGCCAAAGATTGCCGCTGGGTCAAGTCCACTCAGCACCGTCGCTCCACTGTTTGGTCCCAGGTAATTTGTCCCACCCGTCACATACTGCTGCTGTGCTTGGTTCTTACCGGTGTTTGCTACAGATGGTGGAAAACCTCTGCCACCTTCCAACAACCCATTCCGGTCCGGCTCTACGACCGTCGACGGCACGCTGGGGGATTGTACTTCAGCCGCCGTAGCCGCCGACCGGGAGTCACTCTTTTCCAGCTTGAAGCTGGTAAATATGGCTTGCGGTGAGTCCTGCACCTGTGTTCGATGTTCCGTTTCATTTGGAAGAAGGCAAACGCATGCACGACGAACCAGAGTTCGTTGTATTATTTCACTTTCTCGCACAATCAATCCCACAGTGATCATGGATGACTTGGTTTAGGGCGATCACAATAGACGATCTTATGTTGGTGAGTGATTATAAATGGATGATCGAGTGGTTAGCATACACAGGGATGTACTACGCTTGGTTAATGAAGAGACAAGATAGGCTGCCTTTCCTGTACACATTCGTTACACATCCAGAAAATAGAGAGAGAAAGGGAGAGAGAGAGAGATAAAGAGAGGAAAAAGATGTGAGAGTGAAGAATGGAAATTGTACATGAAGTTTTGTTCTCTATATTTTTAGTACCTCGCCCCGGTTGACTACATGCAACATGAAACTCACATTATTGTACACCTCCATGACGTGGTTTTTCCGTGGACGTCCTCGCTTCCGGTTGAAGAGTGTTTTACTCGAGCTAAACTGCAGGAAGTTTGCCGTCTCTAGCAACGCACGATCGCGATCCACGCCTGCAGGGGATTCGATCGTGCTCAATGACGCAGATGTCTGCGCTGCAGTGGCGTCTTCCTTCTTGAGCAAACGATAGTCTACTGTTGGATTCGAGAGCAGTTTTGACCGGGGCGGTGTACTGCTTAGTGATTCCTTTTTTATGTACGACCCAACATCTCCCGGGGATTCTAACTGATCGTGAGCATCTTGTGGCTTATATTTCCGTTTCGCCGATGGTGGTTTATCATGTCCAAAGCTTACAGGGCTGTGTTGCTGACCGTTGTTGGTATCTGTCGAAGGGCCTCCCATTATTCTTCCTGCGTACAGCTGATGCAGATACGATTCTTCGATATTCCCCATCAGGGAGAGGTTCCGGAGCATCTCCACATTTTCCGGTGCAAAGACCTGTTCGTAGCTCATCTGCTGCATCATCTGTAACCGCATCTGGTACATCATCTGCAACGGTAACGTGCGGAAGGTGATCTCCGCCATTAGCGCCAGCAGATCCAAGAAGGGATTTTTCATCGCTCCTTCCTGGCTGGTCGTGGGACCCGGAGAAATCCTCGTTTCGTCCTCCCTTGAAGGCGATCGGTCTGCGGCGCCCGCCGGTAAATCACCACCCGATTTGGCGCCATCATCCGTCTTACTTTGGTTAAATTTGGTAAGCAGATTCCGTGCCATCTGGTATCGCCTATAGTCCACCTCCGTGTCCATTCGCTCGTGCTTGCGCTTGTGGCTCAACAGCTGACCGCTCGAGTGCAGCACGTAATGGCAGTTTTCGTGCATGCAGTGAATGTGATTGCACACGCGCGAAAACCGACAGTCCTTGTACGTGCAGTCCTCGGTCTTAAGGAACTTTTTGTAACCATCCTTCAGCAGCATTTCGTCCTTCAGATGGTAAGTTTTGTGTTTCTCTGCAAGGGAGTAGTTATGAGAGTTGAATAAAATGGATGCTCTCCGTTATGAGCTGCTTTTCCTATCTTTCACTTACCCATATCTGCTTTGTTCTTGAAGGTGTACTTGCAATTCTCCCGCCTACAGTGGAAATGTGTCGTCCGCTGAGCGCGGAATATACAGTAATCCGTACTGCAGTCTTCTGTCGCTCGGAAGCGTTGAAATCTAGATGGAATTAAGAAAAGGCACATTACACTACGTCACAGTATTCTACAACAACTCATCGATAAAATCTCACCCATTCTTTACGATCGCCTCATGCTTCCGGTGGTAGTTGGCATGCATCTGGACATCGCTCGTACTAATGTACACCTTATCACAGTTTTCGTGCACACAGTGGTAGTGTGTGTGCTTATGATTATGCTGGCACGCTCCGTACTGAATGCTACAATCGTCCGATGAGGAGAACCGATAGAAACCATACTTAAGCGACTCTTTCCGCTTTTTGTGCCACTTGAGATGGCGTATGATCTCGTATTTCTTGTACAACACCTTCCCCCGACAGAACGTATCGTGGCAGTGGAAATGTTCGTGCAGGTTTTCATAATGGCATTTGTCATGTTTACACTCATAACCGGACGCGTACCGTTGTATTAAGCCGTAGTTATCTGTTGAGCGGAATGAGAATAAAGACATTGTTGTAATGAACCATAGATGATTGACAGAAGTTTGCGCCTAAAGGCAGGCAATCCGCTTAGCACAATCAACGATGTAGCCTGAATGTGTGAATATACTAAAATGAACCTTTAATTTCATTTTTTTCTTCCTGCTTTTTACAATATTGTAAAAAATACAACTGAAAAATCTAAAAAATGACAATATTAATAACGAGCATTGAAAAATATGAAACTAAGTCAAATAATGATAACCCCCATGTGACATTGGTTCACACATATTAAATCAAAACTTCCCCTCTGAATCATTACCACATCAAGCTTATCAACAACCGTACCAACAAGCGATCAACCTTACAACCCCACACCAGCATGCCCTTATACGCACTCGCGCCCAACACCTATTCCCCGGAGGCGCGGGCAATCAGCATATCAGAATCTTGACATTGCTTCCGTTCCAACAACAAAAAATCTAAACTCGATCGACCAAAAATCGAATCAAGTACGCACTGGTTCGTTGATACACACCTCCACACGGCGGGTTCCGTTCCTGCAACAAAAAAACCCCCCACTGTCTTCCTCGGGAGGATTAAACAGCCCCAACCGTTTGCCGTGCCATTTGAGCCGATTACGCTTGTTAATATTCCGAATTGGAGGTATTTCGGTATGCCCGGTTATGATTATTATTATTTTTTGTTTCTATTTCTTCTCACCCTTCCCCCTTTCCAACCGCCTTTTATGTCTATCTCTTTGTTTCTTTGGTGTAGTTGGTTGTTGGTGTGTGCTTTTTGATCTTCGATTCGACTTCAAGTCCACATATTTCGATTTTGTTTTGTTTTATTGACGTTTATATGTTGCATTTGCTCTCACTTTGTTCCCAATCCCCACTAGAGTTTTTTTTTCACTCGCTTTTTTTTTTCTTTCATTTAATCATCATCTCGCACAGTCCAATTGTGGCTCCGAGCGCCTAACAATGTAGCGCGCTCTTGGTGCCCATGCGGAGCGGTCCAACTTTAGCCAAGTCATGCCAAGACTTGTCCGTGAAGGACGAAGGCGAAAGAAAAAAATACATATATATTCCGGGGTAAAAACACTAAACAGAACCAGCAAAACGAACACTCTAAATAACCGAAAAAATAAAAAGGCTACATTAACCATGATCTTGACTATCGTCACTGAGTACGTGGTGATCGGACGGACAGGGTGTTCAATGTGATCGAAAAGAGAAAAACTAAATTTCGTCCGAAACCAGTATTTTGATGAATACGTGAAGGAAATCAATGCTAATGGTATGTCAGAATTTCAAAAAATTCCTTCTCGCAAAAACCCCCCTTCACTCCCATAGCGGTCCCCCGTTTCTGACACGCATTCCCCGGTTGATTTATTTTAATTCATCCGATCTTTCTACGCTCCATGCATCCTTTACTAGGTGTAGATCATCTACGGCGAGAGGGCCTTCATAATCTCCCGAATGGGAGACAACGTAGAAAGGGGAAAACCCAAAAATCGAACCAACCGACCAACAAAGCATATTCACATTAGTACTCGCGCCAAATGGTGATTTCTTTTGCTTTATCATCGAACTTATTTCCGAGGCATGTATGTTTTAATTTATATACATACTGTTTCCCTCCATCCGTTCCAATGCCGGTTTCGGTGCTTGATTCGTGCAAAAGTGTGCCGAACCGCTCCATGATTGCAACGTTTTTTGGGCTAAATTTTGTGCCAGCAAAGTTTCTGCCCTTGCTGTCAATCCGTGTTTGATGGGTGGAAGAAGCTGAAGTAAAATGTAGTAAGGCCACATCACGTCGGGAGTGTTGCAGTGTCCACACTCCACGGAACTATGGCAGGAATAGGTAGGAAGCGAAACGTAACTGACCATCGGTGGCGACTGTTGATTAGGACAAGGATAAAGGAATGTCTTCTTGAGTTAGTTACGCTGTTTGTCTTTGTGGGCATATTGGCCCATGAACATGACATACATGGTGTCCGGTCGGTCAGGTGGAACGTATTCAAGGTTGAACAAGTGGAATAAATTTACGAAAGCTATCGTACGCGTGATTGATTGGGTGACATTGGTTTGAAAGCAGTCTAATTTTTCTTCAATAATAAAATATGTTTTCCAATACCATTTTTTTTTTGCTTCTTACCTCCCTTCACATCCCTTAACCTCGTTCACCCCATAACACAACTAGGATTAATTATGCTTTTGCAAACTCACCCCATGATAAACATCAAACAGGGAAGACGGCTCAAAGTGCGGAGCATCGGAAAGGCTAGCGATGATGCCCGTACCTAATGCCTTATTTGGCAACCCCGCTCGATATTCAAAAATGGGAGCCACAAAATTATATCCTCCCTACCCCACCAGTCTCATCCAGCTTCAACCGTTGTTGTTTTTTTTTTCAATGCTTTTCCATCCATTGGCATGAAAGCACCCATTTTGATGATAAATTATGTGTTTAGAAATATGGTATGGTAATGGTAATGGCCAATGGTAACAGAGGTAGCATTAAATCGGTTGGATGCTAATGCCACGGGTGCAAATGTTGGTGTGGTTGCGAATGATCCTAGCTTGGGTCATTTTTGTTACTATTAGATGATCCACAAGATGACCATCCAGTTAGGCGAGGTGGCATGCTGTCTCACCCTCTCCTTGTTCTTAGTGTATCAGTAAGGTTATTGTACCTATATATTGAATGAAGCTGTGATTAGATCACTAGAGAAATAAACTCTATTCGAAAAATGTTTAATGTACTTGGTAGCGGCGCCGGTCTTTATACGACAGTAACGATCCAAAATCCTATCCGAACCAATCCCCAACCCAATAAGCTCAAAGAAAGCCAGAAACATCAGGCCTACACCACTTAAGCTGATATTGTCAATAACAAATAATCATAAAATACTTCAAGCAAATCTGTGTATTTAAGCTTCCTAAAATCGCTCTTACCAACAGCTAAGCCACAGTAGGGTGGGAACTTTTTCATTACACTTTCTCAATGTCTTTTATGATACTGCCTAAGGTCAAGCATAGTTTCCGATGAGGTGAACGCTTTTCTTCGAAGTTACAACTTATTATAACATCTAGAAGGCTCTGGAGAGAGCATGAATGTTAGTAGACAGAGGCTGAGCTTAATTTATTGGTGACTGCTTTTACAGGTTTCAACGATTGTTTTACAGATACGTGACTGCATCATCACTGTCATATAAATATATATATCTAGAAGATCGACGGGTTGTCCAGTAACGGAAGTCAACACCGGTCCAAAATTAACGAATATATTGTTTAGATACAAAATTACCTTACTTCTTTTTAACTTACATAATCAAGAGATATAAATCGCTAATTTGCACTTCCATTCAAGCATACCGCTCGAACATCCAACTACTCGGAGAAAGTAGAACTCACTTACTCTGGAGAAAAGCACCATCATGACAGAGACAAAAAATACCACCATCACTCTATTAAATCCAAGCACAATTGACCTCATCATCATACACCTTGATGCTTTCATTCTACCCTGTTCTGTCTTGCCCATTTTTCCACCTCTTAGCGTACAACCCTTATGCTTCACATGATTCTTCACCCGAACCTCGCTAAGGCCACGAGTAAAGCAATCGATCGACATTGGGCACTTAGGTTCGGTTCAATTTGCCGGCTTGATTTGAATTTTCGGGTGAAACGTAGCGTTTTTGCTTCCTTTAATCTAATATACAGCGCGATGATGATGCCGATCACAAAGGCGATTGATAGACTGCTTTTAAAACGATGATGTCCAATCCGAGAAAGTCGGATAGCTGACGAAAAAGAAAAAAAAACGGACACCAAGGAAATCCCTACGCGACGCACAGCGCAAAACGTACCGGAGAAGATGTGTGGATCTCGATCGGGATCGAAAGATATTTCAAGGGAAAAGATGAACAGAATTAAAAACGCCACAGTAAAACGGCTCGAAACGGGCTCGAAGCACCGAAGAGAAATAAAATTGAAGCAAAACCACTCACCGCAACAGCCGCACATACGAACGCAAATCATGTTTCGAGAAATGTGTTTCTTTAACATCAATCAACTCATTGTTTTCGTTGCGTTTGGAATCTCCTTTTCACATTATCTTCAAACGGATGCACCGTTTGCTCCCGTATCGGGTTGAAGCTTCGTTTCGACTTTTTTTTGTTTTGTGTTGTTTTTTGATACATTTTTCTCGTTGATCGCTTCCCTGTGCCAATGATGTTTCGTTTATGATTTGCTTATGAGTTTTTTTTATTGTGTTTTGTTTTACTCTTTTTTCTGCTTCATCGCGAGTGGCATGGCAATGTGTGACAGAAAGGAATTGAGAATGAAACAAATGAAGAGAAGCATATCTGGATGGTTTTATGATTCATTTAGTACCGGTATTAGATTCACATCATCTTACACCGCTCTTTGATCAATGTAAGTGTTGAGCAATACTATCTTGTTTTTTTTTCGAACGTTGATTCTGAATTGTTTTCTGACTTACCACTTTGTATAAATAAATGTTGATTTTTACTTTCTTGTTTCTATGCCCCTTTAAAATATTTTCATTCAACTGAAATGTGTTTCCTTTGTTTTCTTCTACACTTTTGTCAAATCTTCATTTCCGTTCTGATACTTTCTTTAGAAATTTCATTTGTTTTACATTTTTAATAATAGTTGTTGAAGTTTTCTTTTAGGTTGAAATCGTTAAAACTCTTTTTGCCAGTTTATAAGCAACTTATTTACTTTATTTTTAATTATTTCATCCCCTATGACTGCTTTTGCGTATTATCAAAAGAAACTTTAACAAAAAAATGTAAACAAGACGGTTATTGCCAGACAACATTTATCAAAGTTCATTTAAACAAAATTTTCATTTAAACAATGTTTTTACCATCGTAATGCGCAGAAAGAATTGAAGTTAACCGTTTGAACTAAGAAAAGCATCAAATGTTCAGCATGATATTTTACTTTATCCTTTTCCTCTTATACAGCTGACATTCAATCTATAAATCAATATCGATTAGAAGCAACACCCAGCTCAAAGTGGAAGGCACACAAACATACACTCAGTACCGCGAGAGAAAAAAAAAGAACACAACACAAACACCTATCTCAATCATTTGCGCCCGAAGGTGACCGATTTAAATATCCTCAAATAGAACTGAACCGATTTGGAAGTTGAGCTGGACAATGAGGTACAGTTGGGCCAAAAAGGATAGACAATCCAGAAGTATGAAGGTTGCACGGCGCAAGGAAATAAATAAAAAGCACAACAAAAACGATAAAAAAGAAACAACATTCAACCAAAAAAAAAACCTGCCCGAAAACAACTCGCGATTTGAAGCGAGCTGCAGATTAGGACCTAACAAAGGCAGCCAAGAAATCAGATGAATAAAACCAAACCAAACCAAAAGAGTGAGAAAAGAAAACGAATCCCGATCCTAACAAATCATGTAAAAAAATCACATACACAGCAGCATATTCGAAAAGTAACAAGTTATTTTAACCGATTGGCAAATGAGGCAAATGGACGCCGACATTCATTGAAACGTGAACGTACCCCGGGGAAAATGGTAGTCGGTGGAAGGACAAGGGAAAAAAGACACACGCGAAAAGTAAAATATGTGACCTAGCCGTAAGGCGATCCGGAGTGGGGTGTGTGGAGAGGTTGAAGAAATAGAACGGACCCGTCAGGAAAACAGGTAACGGAAGAGGATAAAGTCCGAACTGGAATTAAGCGATGGTAATCTGTAAAAGGCCACCAAAAAATATGCCTAACATTGTACGGGAGAGCCGAAGCTGGTGCCACTACCGGCCGGACTCCGAAATGTAGTTGTTACTTGAGCGCGTGCGCGGTACGCACTGCTTCATTACTATTATTTTGCTGTTAATCTGCCCTCGCCCTCCTATTTGTTTGAGCGTGCTTTCGAGCCTTGATCAAAGATGGCCGAGCTCGATTTGATCCATTTGATCGATCAAAGCAGTCTTTCGTTTGATGAATTTGAATTGGAGTTATTTGTTCCGTATTGTTCTGAAATAACTGCAAAATTAGTTCTATTTTAATGTTTTTTCTGCTGCTTTCGCTTTATTTTGTGATCATTCGATACACTTTGCCGGAGATTCATCCCCTATAGATGAGAGATTTATTTCTAACAAACACACACACAAAAAGAAAGTAGCTTGAACAGATCAGTTGGAAACGTCAAACAACAAAAGAACGGAAAAACTCGCCAAACAAACTCCCAATACGCAGCTAGAAAATTCGGGGTAAGTACCGGCTTGGTGGCTGAAATGGCTCCGGCGAAGAAAATGAAACGCTGGCCCGCACTTAAAAGCCATCGCGACCACGCACACTAAACATCACCGTCGGGCCCGTGACGTCAACAAATTGTGTATGAAATTATTTACCGAAATTATTATATTTCTCCACGGCTTGATTGATTTATCGAACGCATTAAACTGGTTCAAATTGATTTGCTGGCCAGTTTGGGAAGCTTTCGCTCCAGTTCTGTGCATTGTGCGGTTGTGCTTTCGCCACAGTAGACAGTCGTGAGGAGGAACAAAAAGTGACTGGCCAAAAAGGAGACTCAGACACCACCGGTTGGTGCTCATGGAGGATCATGGAACGTAACCATGAACGGGCAAAACACTCCAGCCAACGAATCTGCACTCCCAGCACTTTTGCTCGAAAACTGATCATTTATTCCTGAAAACCACCGTGAGGTGCGCGGCCATATATTTTAACCTTCCCTTCCATTTTTTTTACCACCATTTTGCTCCATTTTCGGCAGCATCCCTTCAGCCGGGGTGCGCTAATCTGTGGGGTTAAATTTGCGGCGCTTTCGCGCGCGCGCGCGTCCCTTCCAAAACCCGCTAGAAGTTTGCTAGCTGCGGTGCTCCATTAGGAGCTAGGCGAGTCTTTCATTTGGCGTAATGATACGGTGGCTTAAAACATTCCTCCACAACGCTGTGTTACCACCGCTGATCGACAAAAGGTTGGGATGTAGGGAGCAAAGAGTGAAGCACGGTGGCGACCGGTTTTTCCCTGACCGGGCGTCAACCGATCTTCGGAGTCAATTCGAAGTCCAGCGCTTGTCCAGCAAACGGTTGACCTCTCGGGTAGAGTGTAAAAGGATGAAAAACCTCTTCATTACCAATAGTGAGTGGTGAGTGACCCGGTGTGGTGGGCAGGAGAGGTCAAAATAGAAGCGTCTTAAAAGCTTCCGCATAATCTACTTATTTGCGTTCGATGCCGACGGACAACATGACGGACAATTTTATTGGGGCGTACAGCGGCTGGTACGGCCGGGTAGATTTACGATCGTTTCGAAATTTGTTTATTGACTTTATGTTTGATCGATTTCATGTTTGATCCTCAGGATGCGGATGAAAAGAGTGCCAAAATTTCCTTCTTTATGTTCGGAAAAGGTGTGTTTTGTTTTTTTATTAGCAATGGGAAGCTAATTAGTATGTTTGTTTAGTCCGTGCTCAGTTATCCTGAACATTAAATATTGCAGAATCTAAAAAACAAACAAGAAGCAAATTAAAAACGAACAAAACTATTGAAAATGAATGTGTCCACTTTTAGAACGATGAAACTATTAAGAAAAACAAACAAACTACGAATATTATAGAAAGGTTTAACAACACGTACCACGCTGTAAAAAAGATGAATAATCTTGAACAACATAATGAACAGAACAAACATAAAAAATAGACGAAGACGAATCAAAGATGAGAATAAAATTTGAGAGTAATATTTTAAAACATTTAAGACACATTAATACCTCTTCACACTAAGGCAGTTGCAAGCATAGAATGACACAAATACCAACAAGAACTTGATCTCCATTGAGAGTTTGATTATGTGTGCAAAATTGTATTTTATAACAATATTTACACTACACTGTGTGGTCTGTACCCACAATTCGCCGTAAAGAGGTACTTCAATTTTTTCATGCTTGAAGTTTATGTTTCCTTCGTACCGACTTGTTCCCATACGCACAAGCTTATTGGTTGTATTAAGTGTTCTGTTCCTTGCGCTCCATATTCTGATGCTCGAAACGATACAAGAAAGAGTCAACATCAGCAAAACACTGCATACGTTACGTTGGGTAAGAAAGCGAGTTGGGTGGGAAGAATAAAAATGCAACTCTCTGCCGTCGAAGAAGTTTATCAAACCTTTAAACAGCATAAGGACCATTGACCGGGATCGGGGTGTTTCCCATGCGAAGGAAATGATGTTGATGCTCTCTGCGCTGCTGCCACCCTACAGCTGCGCCAAGGATAAACACAAAGAGTATGTTGTGATTTCCAAAGAAAGCATCATCGTGGCATCATATTTCCTTGCGAGCTCGTAACTGCAAAACCCGGAACGGTTGGCAGTGTTTACCGGGGAAGGGCATTCGGTTTTATTAGGTCTGATTGAATTATGCACCGAGGAGAAGGCTAATTAAGAGTGATACAATTTTATGCGTCACGGAGATGCTTGATATTTGTGACAAATTTGTTTCTTTTGAAACCCTATTTTAAGGGATTTTTTTCGTGAATCTTACAAAGAATTGATGGAATAAAAAAGTTCTTTCTCATTCCACCAGACATGAGTCACCGGAAGGTTTTTATTAAGAAGCAAAAATCATCAACCAGTTCCCGAAAACAATAGAACCTCGCACCGAAACGGAACGGAAACCGGGTATTTCGTATTGCAGGGGAAAGAAATTTGATTATTTCTTGCATTTATCATCTTTTTTTGGGTTTCAACAGAAAAATATGCTTACCGCGATGCATTTGTGCGTGACACTGGGCGAGTAGAATATTAACTACTTGCTGGTAGGAATGATGGAAGCATGGTTCTGGTATCGATTAAGCGCCAACGAGCCCGGCAGGAAGTGGGTCTTCAAGTGAATTCACTTAAGCTCAGTGACATCATCTTCGACCGGCGGTGAAAGAACATAGTTAACAACAAAGTGGAACATGGATGTGTATGGAACGCCGGGTGGGAACGCTATCTAACGTTGGGAGAAGCGAAAGCGGAAATCATTGTATCGATACATGGCTGATGCTCCAACACGCATGATTAAATGTTGAGAGTAGTGTGAATCATACCCATTGTTAAAATATTTGATTGTTTTAACGAGTGGAATGCATTATTTTAGGTTGTTTTACAGAATGAATCTATTTATTTCGTTTAAAATTAATACCATGCAGCCCCAAAGGAACGTTTGGTAAAGAGTATTGCATACCTTAAGGGATTCAAGGTGTATAAAAGACAAGGAAAGCAATTGATAGTAGACTAGTTAAAAAAAATTAAGAGGCTTTTAAGGTAAAATTTTGTGCATTTTGTGTATTTGCGGTGTTCTTGGCTAAAATTATACTGTTGCTGATCGTCGATGAATTAAAAACGGCCTAAAACATATTTTGCATACCTTTAGGCGTATATTTCTAGAAAGATACCGTAATAGGGTAAGTTCTAGAAAAGAAAGAGTAATTTCGGAAAAAATGTGTTTAAATGATCGTTAATTTTACAATTATTTAAGTCTGTGCTTTACTCATATCCCTCTACTATTTGTGCCTTAAGTTATGTAATATAGTTTGTAACCCTCCAACAGCTCAACAAGTGTATAGAAAATAACTTATAGGTTTAAACAATGTTCAACTTTCAACAACTCTTTGCTAAAAAGAACCATATTGTATTAAATATGCAAACAGCGGGAAATTACACATGTACAGGTGATAGGTAATTGCAAGAATTGATAAATAATGGAGTAATCCAATTTTTTCCTACAATTTAATGTATTCTTTACAAGTGGATGTCAATAACAATACACCCAATATCCGTCCTACTTATTCCACAAATAAACATCTTAATCGTAGAAAGGTACTATCACCTGAATAAAATGCGAATACCTCGTACTTGCCTTGTACAACCCTTACCACCGAGTCCATCGGGGCGGAAGTGACAATAGTTTGCCATTTGTTTTAATGTTAAGCAAAGAAGAAAACACCCGCAACCCGCACTCGCGAACAAAAGCCCGACCACGGGCACGCTTCGTGTCACACTTTAACCGCGGAATTGTCGCACACTCACGCGGACACCGCTTGATTCGAGTTTTGATTTGCTTTCCCTTTCCATGGCGCGGTGAAAACCGGGCACCGGCACAACACATGCCACACACCGCCAAAAGCCAATAAAATGTAGAACCGCGGGATGATTTTTTGTTGTTGTTATTGTTTGCCACCGCACGATGCTTTTATTGGTTTATTGTGACTAATTTGGTTTGATTGCGGTTTCCGCGGGTATGCTGGAAAAATTCAACTCGCACAGCATGCCGTACCGTTGGTCGCTCTCGACCACTCTCGCACGCTCTCGATCTCTCGCAATGCTGATAAATTCCAACCGCTTAAGTACTGCGCTGTGCTGTGCGTTTCGGACACGGAAAACGAAATGCGGTACGACAGTGGGGAAGGGCAGGTCAAAAGGTTAATTTCATTGATTGAGCACAGTTTTTCCCTTATTCCCACATGTGCGGCGGAATGTTTCGAGTTAAATAAAAAAATCTGGGAGTTAGTTGATGAAGGCAAGAATTGATAAAAATGGGTACTGTACTGTGCTCGGTTTCGCAGAAACGTACGATGTTGGCAAAGGGCAGTCAAGCAGTAAATTCATTCCCGGTACGATTTGAATCTTTCACTTAGTGGTGCGTGCAGCACAACATGACATAAACGAGAAAAAAAGGGTGAAATCTGTTCCTTCCTTGTCTTCCCTCAATGAGTCACTAAAGGCCTTTAACCCTGAGCAGTGCCCAATGAGATATAATAATATGTTTGTGTGTTTGGTGATGTACCCTACAATGAGGGTGATTTGAATAGCGAGAAAAAAGTCACTTTTCCCCTAATATCAACTTAAACTCTCTCTAAAGCACTCCAATGAACGGGAAGCACTCATCAAAACGCGATCACCTCAGTGCATTTTAGATTTTCAAGGATACAATGCAAACTAAACAAAGTCAAGCGTTTTGCTGTACACACGGCTGCCAATTCGCGTGCATAAAACAAGGCCATCAACACAAACACCCCCAAACTACGCCAAACAACAGACGCCAGTCGAGTAGAAAAAAAAATCTCTTCTCTTTCACCATTTCTAAAATTGCGATCTTCGATCAGTTATTTTCGGTAAGAACAACGACAAATTTTCCTTCAAGGTGCAACCTGCCACCCCACCTATCGGTCGCCCTTAATGTCACCTGACCCTGGGTAAATTAATCGAACCACGTAAAATGGACGTGGCCGGTGGTGTGAAAAACAAAAACAGCAGGAAAATCGATCAATTGATCGTACCAGATGCGACACAAAATGTCCCAAAAATATAAACTTGTGCGCTGGGCGTCTTTAGGTTGCAGATGGGACATGGCAAAACGGGGGGAAAGGGGGTGGATTTCAGTTCTTATCCACCCACCCACCATTTGTTGACAATTTTGCGCTTGGGTTTATTTGCATTCGGCACTAATCGTGAGATGGTGCCAAGATGGGTTTCGAGTTTATTTCTAGAGTTTTCTCTCGTTTCGGTGACAAATTAAAAACAATTTCAATCTGTGGAGTTTATGTTTCAAAAATTGAATGTAAAGAATAGAACAAAACAAAAAGTTAAGTAAAACATTGGAAAAATAAAATAAAAATATGAAAACAGAATAAATCTTCAATACGTTCCACAAATAATAAATGATTCTATCCAAAGCTTGTATAAAAAAAAGCAAATCAAACAACAGGCTTGCTAGCTTTAGTTTCGTTTCACATTTTCTCGTCTTGTTTCCATCGCATTTTGCACATTCTCAACAGTCTCTCCATTCTAATGGAATTCAAATTCGTACTTAGCAGGAATTTCCTATCATTTATTCACTTTAATCTTTTGCTCCTCATCCTGGTACAAACTATTTCTCACCACTTTCTTCACGCATTTCATATCGAATCCTTTCAATGAATTTATTTCCAATCCGCCCGTTCCATTTGTACAAATCGCTCTGTTTCCCATTGGGATGGTGAAGGGTTTTCTTTTTGGGAAGAACGCCAAAGGTTCAACAAGCACAGCGATAAAACGAAACAAAACTTTTATCTACCACCACCACCACCATAGGTCCAAGGATCATACGAGCAGTTTTTAGTTTCGTTTGTTCTGTAGTGAGGGGTTCAGTTTGCTTCACCTTCGCCACTCTCTATTCACATCTTTATTTCTTCGCTTCAACCGCTCTTGAATCAATCTATCATCGACACTTGATGTCAAATTTCTCGCTCGCTCTTCTCCGCGTCCGCAGCGAACGAACGCGCCTCATTTCATTCGTATGTATGTTATTATATGCTGTTGAACTATTGCTTCACCCTCAACCCGCTCGATTGTTTTTCGTCTCCGGTTACCTTTCCGCACTGGCTGGAATTTATCCCGGTACGATTTAAACACCAAAGAAAACACGCCACAGCGTCGGTTGGGCCGTGCTCTTCCATTCCTAGCGCGGGCTTGAAATTCGACTACGGCGAGATCCTTCAGTCAAATAAAATAGAAAACAAGTGGACACGAAACATTGGCACACCGAAAAAGGCAGCCTAGGAAAGCAAAAAAGCCAACTGGTAGGGCAATGTTTCGCCCAAAATCGGAGCCGTTTTGTTGATTTTTGAGCTAAATCAGCGTTAAAAAAAAGACCCACCAAAATGACACTCGATCGCTGCCCAATCTGTCCGTGTCCATCGAAAGAAAGTTTCCGCGATCGGGCAGCAAAGAAGAAAGAACTTCAAACAAAACACAGGCTCTGCTATATCAATGCCCATTTGGAGATGTGAGAAGGCAAAAAACACGCAACCCCCCCATCGCACGAATCGAACATCGCGATAGATCACTTTTATGAAAATCAATTAGAAATTAATTTACGGACAGTGTTTTTTTTCTTCTTTTTGGGTTTGCTTTTCTTACCACACACTCTCACGATGCTCTCACGTTATGCTCTCGATCACTCATCGAAATTCATTATATGATCGTTGATACCAGCGCGATGATCGCTTCAGGCGTGTTGCCCAATTTTCTTTACTTCTACGCTCCCTTTTCTCATTCCTGCGTGCATGATTTGTTTCGTCCGTTGCGCAGCTTCATCATTTCACCTATCATTTTCGCACTCTCGAACTCGCGCTAAAACCTCTCACAGTTTGTTCCGTTTTCAAATTAATTATATTTCATCCCTAAGCACTTCTTTTTTTCCAAACAATCAGCAGAAAAAAAAACTCCAAAGCCAAAATCACATCCACCTCCACCCTGACCCACGTGCCTTGAGTCGTCTAATCTTGCTTTCGTTATGTTGCCCCTCGTTGCCTTTTATTGCGAAACAAGTGTGTGCTTTTATTATGTGGTTGTTTATTCGACTTGACTGACGGAAAGGAACTGTCCGCCGTTAATGCGTCTTTTGAATATGCTTAATATGCTGGACAACAGAGGGTGAATAAAGGCATGAAAGTGAGACACAAACTATAAAAGAGATAGAGAGAGAGAAAAAAAGGAAAGATCGAGGGAAAAAGGGAACTTTGAACGCAGGGAAACATTTGTGTTGACGCGATGTAATACCGGTCAGAAGTTGTGGCAGAATCAGAGCAAGATACGTCAAAGGCAACGAATCAACCGGTAACAGAACGAAGCGAAGTTAGAACATAAGGAGAAGGAGCAGGCAGGCTGCTGTGCGTTGATGATGAAGAGCGAGAATTAAATTTACGATCACCGGAATGGAACAGTCGAAAATCGTCAAAGCATTCTCAAGGTTGGTCACTTGACAAAAATTGAAGCATTTCATCCGTTGCTTTTTTATCAGTTTGATGTCTTTTTGGTGACAAAATGTACAGCCGAATGATCTTTTTTTGTTTTGCTAGATTAAAACATCAAATGGTGCGCTTGGTACTTTTTTTCTCTTGACCACACAGTTGAATAGAAGCTTACATGATATAGGGAATTTATTTTAGAGCTAAAGCACGGACCTATTAGATTTGTGTTGTACCTTCCTGTATTCTTCTTTAATAAAGTAAAAACACTCTTACGAGGTTTATCAATTTTTTAGAACAACTTTTTACAATTGCAACGTGTAATTAGATTACATAAATTGTTGAATTAATATCTGTAAAAGAGCGTGATGTATTGTGTGTCATTAAATGTAAAACAATTGAAAACATAAGAAAAATAAATGTATGATAAAACTTTAGTTTCCAATAAAGAGCTAGAATCACTTATTGCAAAATAGCAGCAGAGCTCAGTGTTTTCCAGGACAATCTGTTCTATCATCAAATCAACTGACCAGCTTGTAATCTTAGTAAAATATATATATTTAATCGAACCTTCAAGCCCGTTTTTTTATTATAGTTATAGTAGTGACACGAATCTAACGATTCAAAACTAGTTCTAGTTTTAGCCGACACAACAATTTCCACATGAATCTACATTTACAATTTATTGATAAAGTTTATATTTGGTATCTTGACTTAATACCAGATTTCATTACGTAAACTGTACTACGATTAGCATTACATTTTATATGTATTGTTTAAAAAAGCATACAACAACAAAAAAAACTATAAATTTATAACCGACCACTCTAATGTTTTCTGGTTGACAAAAAAATATAGACTCATAGCGCCGTAAAGTATGCAAACAATACTATAAGTGCGTAATACTATTCTACAATAATCGTTGTTCCCTTCGTTGTTGCCGAATTTTGCAAAAGGTAAAAGTTATCTTCAAAACTACGTTTGCTCAATAAATCATTTTTGTGTAAAATCAACACTCCTTTACCAGTTGTCACACAACACTCGATCAAAGTCAGCACAAATGTAATATGCTTTTCAACCACCCAAACACAACACTCACCATGCAACAGCTCCAAAATCGTTGCCACACTTTCATCCTTCTCGCTGTCAGCAAGAAACTTGCTAAACTCACTAAACTTGGCCTCATCCATCTCGCCCAGCCGTGGCTTGATCGAGTTGTTATTGTTGTTGTGCAGGATCCCACCAATGCCAGCAACACTCCCAGCACTGCCACTAGTGCCACTAACGTTCCGATTGTTGTTGTTACCACTCAGTGGACTATTATTGTTGTCGATCGGTTCGGTACACTTGCCGCCGCCACCGTACATCACTGTCGTGCAGCTACTACTGCTGCGATCACTTCCGGCCGTACACTCGAGTGTCGCACTGCCATCATACTCGTCGTCCTCGAACGCGTCACCACTGCACGAGCGATCCTTTGCGCATGCACTGCTGCCGGCGTAGTTGAGCGCTTTGGCCACATCCGATACGCTCGAACCGTGGCTTGCGTCCTCATCGACACTAGCAAAACGCATCCTTTTGATGGCCGACGGTGAGACGGCAACACTGACAGGAAACACGGTACCGTGCTCCTGCTCGCCATTACTCTCCGGTGACATCATGCTTGATCTTAGTATCACTGCGTTAACAATCAAACCGTAACCTTCCTTTGTTTTCAATCTCTCAAACCGTTACCGTTACACACCACAGCGTGTCTCACATCGCTACAGGAAATCTAGAGCACTGGGGCACACCGAAAGGCACTATCTAGAACGCATGCTAATGATTGTCGTTTGCTGATCCTCTCGTTGCGCGGCCAACACTTCTCCGCACACCACACCATTGCCCGCTGGCAATGAGACCCTTTCTAACGATCAACACCACAGCCCTTTTGCGTAATCTCGTTAGCCGTTTGCTCGGTTGTGTGTCCCCGGCTTCTCGATCCTGTGTGATGCGTGTTTGTGTCTCGACTAAAATGCCACGGTTCGACAGTGCGCGCTGGTACGTCCGCTTACGCATAACTGCGCAAACGCAAACGCCACGAGATCACTCGGGTCGGGTTCGGGTTAGCTTCGGGTCGTGTTTCGGGCTTACGGAACGCACGCCAAGGGGGTTGAAATACACACGCAAGAACTCAACCCTCCCGGCACTACGCTCAAGAACATTACCTTTCAACCTTCCTCCGATGGATGGAATTAGAAGAGGGGATGGCCGGCATTAGGGGCATCCAGGGGCACAGACACGCTGGAGCACGATTCGACTGTCAAGTGCAATTGCCTCCCCCTTTCGGTTTGTTTTTAGTGTGCATATGATTTTGGTGCGAGTTTTTTTTTATCTAATCACTCTTAACGCCTACTTTGCCACAAGTTTGACAGATCGGACGCTTATCTCGCGTGGACACTGTTTTTAACGATTCTTCGCGCAAAGTGAATGTTGTTTCAAGAGACAACCATAATCAATGCATGTTACAGCATATGCTACCCCTGAATGCTTGTTTGTTGTTTGCTAAATGTAAACACGCGGCTGTGTACGCAACGAGCAGCAAGAAGGGAATTCCCTATCCCCCCCCCCTATTATAATTCATGAATGATTCCGTTTTGACCCTGTTTTAACATGCGCGTCACATTCTTGTTTCAAAGTTTTGTTGGTCAACGAAATGAAAATACCACGGGGAATCGGGGAATTTCTAAAATTTAAACCCAAAAACTGAACTGAAACTGAATGCTTTAACACTGGTGATTCACAGAAGGAGTTAACTGACATGGAAATATATTTTTTACTATTACTACCACTTACTTTATTCTCTCTTGTTCCATTATTCGTTATCGGTTGAGTTTTATGTAGTGTCTAATTTAAGTACAATGCCTTTTGAGAACAGTACCAAAGCCACAAACAGGGAGGCTGACATGGCCAGGGCAGGTTGTTTTGTTCTGTCTGTCCAATCTACAATGATGCTTGTTTTTTTTACAGTTTCAGGTCGGAGCGATAAAAACATCGCGAGCTAAGATCGTGTTTTTGATTAACACTATCAAAACCAAGCCACCACCTACAAGAAACAATAGTAGCACAACGTACAGCACATCACTACAACTCAATAATTGTACCGGATCGAGCGAACAATGCACAGTTTTATTGCTGTGTATTGCCGTTCTTTTGCTTCCTGTGCAGATCACTATTTATGTGGAATCATATTTCCAATGCTGAGTGCAATATAGTTGAAATTCTAGCCATTTTTAAGATTCTTACAAGCAAATCGTATTATACAACCATAAATAAGCGAATGAGAAATAAAACATTTATATCCGGATTTATAATTAATTAAGCTCCTGATAGCTCATGAAAGTCATGAAAGTTAAAAATCTAAGCTTTCAGCATAAGAAAACTCTTACTAAATACATATTCACTTTAACATTAACATAAATGCATTTGCTTTTTTTACACAATAAACACGTTATGGAGCATCACAATCACAAAAATTGAATAATCAAATTAATCAAAAACTCTGTTTTGATTTTGTAAATTTCTTACAGAAAATAATTTATTTGGTGATCAACAAAGAGGAAAATTCGGCCAAGTACACTCGGGGTATGATGACCTTTCACTGTTTGGAGAAGGAAAGGCTTCACTTTGCTACCATAATACATCAGACATCTTTGGCTTTTGGTTCTCTGTAAGCTAATACAGTAGATATTGTGTAAGTAATTACAAAGAACAATTTAAATATAAGTTTGTAATCTTATTTTAATTCTTTATTGCATACAATTGACGTGTTTTGCACTGAAACAAATCAACGACTTTCCCTAATTTTTCATTACATATATTTCCACGTTTCACTATTTCCATCACTGGAAAACGCTATTCGTTTTCTATAATTTTATGTTTTCCTGTTGAAAAATGGCCGCTTCATCGTCTCCCTTGCCTTGTGCAAAAAAGGTGCATAAACATACGGTTAAACCGATGCAATCCCATCGTGTCGTAAACAATCGCTACAGAACATAACCGTCAATGAACCGTGCGCCATCGGGGTTTGGGTACCGAAATATATGCAAATTTCGTTACAAACGTCCGTAACATATTTTTTGGGGGAAAATGGACACTTTTTATGACAGAATTAAGCGAAACAAAGAGCAAAATAAATGAAAAAGCAACCACCGTTGCGTTCTTTTTTCCTCCTATATGTAGAATGTCAATACTTTTTGGCTGGCGTAAAACATTCGCGCAGCAGCGCGATTTAAGCGCGCCACCAGTTTGACAATGGATGGGAAAACTCTTTACCGTTTTCGTTGTAAAATGGATTTTTTAGGGGAAAATAACGCGCACACACACACACTCTTGCATTGCAAACTGAGATTTCATCTTGCCTCTATCTCGTTTCCAAACCTCCCAGCCTTGTATTGCCTCCACAAGCCGGGTCACATTACGTCCGGGAACGTTCCGTACCGTCGCGACGCAAGGCTAGCAAAGCATCTTTAACTGGCAAGGACCTTTAACTAAGCGCAAGAGCCAAATAAGAGAAAAAAAGGGTTGCCCACCCGGCACGGCTGGCGGGAGATCTCAAGCGCAATTGGTTTTCGGGACAAAAAATAATCACAACAACGCACAATTCGATAACGGCTCACACCGAAACCGGACGAACAGAAAAGAAAAATCATTCGCTGTAACCCTATCCGTTTGGAAGAATTTATAAAATTGTTACCATTCTTTTCGTTTTCTTCTCTGCTCTGATGGATGAAAAATGAAGCGAAAACAGACGGAAATGGTAAGAAATATAATCAAAAAAAAAAAGATCCTGTAAGCCACTGTTGCATCTGGCAGAAAGGATTTGCACGTTTCGTCAGCTTTGCGCTGTACCGAAGTCACTGTTAAACGGTTCCACCAAACCATATCAAACCCGGGTACGCATCTGCAGCACAAACGGAAATGGTTAAACAAACATGTGACGAATGCAATCGGCAATTCTAAATCTACCGTACCCTTTACGTATCAACACTGCGTTTATCCCTTTTTGTATTTTTCGTGCACATCTTCGCGTTTTTTTTTTCTTTTATTTTGACTAAAAAAACGTCAATTTTCGTAAAAATGTCGTTACCTTAATGGTGCCGAGAGATATATACAAACGGACGAAACTATGACAGAGGAAACCAGTGGAAAAAAAACACTGAGCACCACCGAAAGTTCAAAACCCCTTGCCAGATAAATTAAGATCAGCGCAACCTCGGATGTCATAGGTCCCAATGGAACTGCCTTAACCGATCCGTGCCGTAAGTTTAAAATCCAATCTTTAAAGGGCATCCCCTTTAGTGTTGTGTGCAGAAGATTTTTTTTAAAAAAACCCCTCCGGCAGTCCGCAGTTTGATTTGCGAAAATTATGTCAAAGAAAACGATAATGATACGAGAAAAATTGTGGGAAAAGTAGCGAAAATTGACCCAAAAAAAAAGCACACAACAGCATCAGGACGATCAGTGCGAGAGAGAAAGAGCGATACAATGGGAACATTTTCTAATACGATCAACCCCCGAAACGGATACGGGCATTCCACATCCCCGGTTCACGACACTGCAACCCCTTGTGCCCTCTGGACGAAGTGTAAAAGTGCACTCACGGTGTCTTCCTGTTGCGTCTCACAATGCGACCTTTTTTTCCACGTTGCTTGTGTTTCCTTCTCTAGCCGAGAATGCAATTCCTTACCGTTTGCTCTCTGGCCCTCGATTTTTTTTTTTTTGCTAATGTTGACCTGCGTGATCCTTTCGTTCACTGTGTTCACTGCACCGAAGGATCATCTTTCCGATGCCGCACTGAATGGAGATGAAGAGCAGCAAAAAAAAACCTATCAAACCTTTGCCTTCGGGAAGTTCACGCAGCTAATCTTTGCTTACGCGCATCCCTTGCGTAATTCTTCTGGTCTGTGTGTGTGTATGACCTTCTGCTGCGTATTTTTGCCTGCCTTTCTTCACCCATCTATTAAAATCGCTCCGCCAAGCGGGTTTTCTTTAAATTGAGTTTAACTCTTTTCTTCCTGGCTCTTAAACCGGCCTCCTTGGACTGGACAGTTGCCGTACTTTCTCGCAAGCAAAGCGACAAAACGAGCGGTTAAAGTGGATTGGAATTATAAAAGGAAGCTGCGTTTTATGCCTGGCTACCCAATTCTTCGTCAAGCAGTTGGCGGTACTGCCACGGTTGACGCTGAATGCGTGTTGGGTAACTGCCCTGCCAACGGAATTCTTATGATGGATGAATGTACGGATGCTGGCCTGATGCCTGCCCCATCACACAGCAAACACTCCGCTGTCAATCTTAATTGTTTTCGCTGCGATAACTTTCTTCTGGGATTGATTTAGACGTTCTGTCACGCTAGCGTGTGGTATGGACGTTTTTATTGTTATAAACAGTTTTGAAAAGTATGATGCAGGTTATATGAATCATTTAAAACAAACAAAAATGTGATTAATTTCATACAAATCCAACCATTTTCAAAAGATTTTATTCTATAACAAGAAAAAAATGAAAGTGTAACGGAAAAGAAACAAAAATCACAAAAAAAAACATACTAAATAAACGAAAAAAATATTTAATATACAGAAAATTCAAAAAAACTGCAAAACAAAACAAGTTTATCGTTTTATGTGTTAATCATCTCCCTGTTTCTTTTCTATTTTCTCAATCATTTTTCTCTTTATTTATTTTTACTTGTTTATTTTAGATTATTTTGCTGTTGACCTATCGTTGATCCACTATGATTTTGTTATATTGTTTCATTACTCCTTGCCATTGCTTTCTAATCTTTTCCATTTCATTTTCATTTCTTACACACATTATTAACTTTCGTTGTTTCTTTAACTTATCATATTTTTGTATCTTAATGTTTTTCTGAAACATAATCCTCTGCAAACACTTTATTCTAATTTTTTAATTCAATTTTGTACAAATTAATTGAAAAACAATATAAACATTGTAATCTTAAGAAAAATAATTTTGTAAAAAGTAAAAAAATGTTAAATCAAATAATAAATTGTGCGACAATCGAACTCTCGAACTTTGAAAATGTTTAAAAGGTGTGCGCTCAATTGGCAGTTCATATGGCTAACGCTCAACTCGACCATGCCATAACCATTACTTCAGCATCCAATTGAAAAATAATTTTCCCACCAATTTTCTTTACCCTTTTCTTCATTGTCCTTCATGCTTTACTCAATTTAAATCTAACCGTTTTGCAGAAAAATCGGGTTTCGCTACTCGCTTAAAAAGCATCCTCCATCCTTATTTCGAAAGATGTGTGGACCAAAAGGTTTTGCATTTTATTCTCCCGTGCGCTCTCTGGTGAAACCACTTCGACGGTACACTTTTTTTTACCAATCATCACAACCAAAACAGAGCGTCATACTTATGCGACCGGTCGCAAGATGAATGAACTGTAAAAGCCCAAAACGAAACAATAATAAATAAATATTTTCCAATTGCCGATCAGGAACGGACGACGGACGGATAATGTTACCGGCACCTCTTCGCAGACCCAACCCTCACCATGGTTATGCAGCGCTCCATACGATCGCGTTCATCAATTCTCTTTCTTAGTTCTCAAAATTTTATTCTCGCATGTTTCATACCCAAAAGCAAACGGAATCGAATCGAAATAGTTGCACTGCACTTATGCTGCCACGGCACGGCCCGTCCGCTACGTGCCTGCTTGCTGCTGATTTTCTTTTCCATATCATATTTCTCGTGTTTTTTCAATCTGCGCCGCTTCGTTGCCGCGGTTCGCGTTCACATACTATTCCGCTACGTCGATGTAACACATCTTCTTCGCCGATCGGCAATGGTGGTTCGAGTGTTATTTTGTTCTTGCTTTAAGTTTTTTACCACTTTTTTTTTACTATTTAGCTCTTTCACTTGTGCCTACCTTCGGCAAGTAAGACGACAGTTTTGAAGCGCGAAGCGGAAAATATGAGCCCAAAAAAGTACGAAATCCAAACACCCTGTCCCTGCGTGCGCGCTGGCTTCGTTTTTCCCCACCCTGCTGCGCTAAGAAAAAAAAAAATAAAAGAACACAACTCGGGAACTCCGGGAAAAGTGATTGGAATATTAATGATTCATGCTGTGATGTATGGATTGATTTCTCATGCCCGACCCTCGGGGGAATGCTTTTTAACCGGGCCGCCACGCTAATGTTACAGTTTCTTTAGTCCAACAGTCGACAGTTGCGTTTGCGGATTTTTTTTGTTATTTCGTCCATCCTTTTTAGCCACAATTTCTCAAGAAAGGCACCGAACGATCGGTGAGACGATCCTCACAATACGTGTGTTTGTGTATCTGAGGTGGAATTTATCCGACAAGCTTTTTGAGGCTTTTTGGCCAATTTGGATTTTCATCGGATTGCTCATGAAGAATGCACACCGAGGAAAGCGTTTGCGGAACGCACCGTAAGCATTTCAACGGATTGTTCTACAATGAGGGAAAGGTAAAGATTATTTAACAGTGGTAGAAGAATGAATGATTAAAAAGACACAGAACTTATGGTACACGAAAAGAGTAATAAAAATGGTTTATTTTATATAAAAGTTTTATTTTTTCTATTTCTGCCCCCCTGCATTATAATTTGTATTAAACCAAATTTAAAACCACTCATCATACAGCCTGATACCTTCTCTGTCGTGCATAGTATTGCAATGGTGGGAGCACCATTGTTACCATATTGGCAATTGGGGCCATTGTTTGCCGAATATTTTTTAATTTATGGATTACTCTTTTTGTGGTGGTTTTCCTCACCGGAAGAAAAATAAATGCGCATTATCACAAAACCATTCCCCTGTTACGGCAGTGAACAGGAAGCGACGTTTACAGAATGCACAAAACACGGTACGCTCTCCTTTTTCGATTCCGTCCTTCAGGTGGATATTGGTAAACGATCCAAAAACTCCATCAAAAGACCTTCGCCCGAAAGCTGATCACACATCCGGCACCTGACACCAGGTGCTGTTGCACTTGCCGACAATTTGAGGCGTTTTTTTTTTGTTTGTGATGCACGTTAGAAGCTGGATAAAGCATTTACGTTTAATAATTTTGGATAATCTTTCAAAAATAAATACATAAAAAATAGTGTCTGTCTTGGCGGAGAAATTGAATGATTTGCTGATACGGTGATTTCTATATCGTTTTGTAATGCAGATAGCATAACTGCAGGCGTGTTTCATATATCTTGTATAATTAGCCTATTTTTAAGCCGTTTTCGTTCTACTGAATCGGAAGTACGTGAGAGCTGGTGTCGGAATGCCAGTCTGTCACGTGATAGACCGGTACCAAATCCGACTATCCGGCTTCTTGGTAGAATTAAGTCCAGTTATCCAATTATGAACGACAAGACGGCACAGTCAGTCGATACAGCATAAATAAGAAGTCACATGCTTACAGATTATTGATCGCAAGCTATATTTTGGGACGAATAGTAAGCATTTTTGAACAAATGTTGAGACACTCATGAACTAACTAACTAAAGTAGATGAAAAATTGGCTTCGTAACGCATTAGCATACATTTAGGCGATTACAAATTTTGACAAACATACAAATTATGCAAGGTTAGACTGCAATAACATAAAATTAAACATTTTCAAGAAACACTACATATTAATCTAGTTTATAAATCACACACAAGATTCCTGCACCATCGCTTCACGGTGCTAATGAACGAATAAAATACCCTCAGTTCCTTTCCTGTGCCGAAAATGAAGAAAATGTCCCACAAGAGTTATTTCCTGCGTGTACGCAAGTTCCTAAATCTCACACTAGCTTGACCCTCTAATGATCTTTTCTTCCCCCTTGCCGGTCGCTTCTTATCGTTAATTGTCCTTTTTTTTTTTTGGGCACAACATCCGAAACTCGATACGTTACTCAAGCCAGGTTTTATGGTTTTCACGAGCCATGCGTTTTTAACGATTTTTTTTTGTTTTTTTAAAGGGACAAAACGAATCAAAAAATCCCTCGGTTTGCAGTTTATTTGGATTTTAAAGGGATTCTTAAAAAAAACTGGGGTGAAAGTTGAGAATTTCGGTTGACCTTGAGCGCATCACTTATATATGGTGGCGTATTTTCTGGAATGGAATGATTTAATTCAAATGTTCAATAAGCTTTCATTTAATATTTTTATTTTAATTTGGCAGATAATGCTCATGCTTTCTTACTTTGTATGTGCCGGCAGTGTTGGGTGCTGATAAATGATAATTTTATTCTAACACGCTATCACTTCCAAATAGCGAATTGAAAACGTTTTTCCCTCCTTCCGCCCAATAATGGACCATTCTCTAATTCCGGAATGGACCCGTCCGTAACACAGGTACACAGCAACGATAGAATTCCAAAAAAAAAAACTACGGAAAAAATCAAACCCAAATGCTCCACCACTTCGTGTGCGTGAATCTTCCCGCGGTTTCCATAACGCACCCGGTTCCGATGAACGCTTCGCTTGCGCATTTTAATTGTTTCATTGTATTCGAATTCAATTGTTTTTAATACCATATTTATCGGTCGGTTATTTACCATTTTGTCCATAAATATTGTGTCTGTGTGTGAGTGTAGGGGCGGGGGGCAGGAGGGTGTTGTTTTTTTAAACTCTTCACCATAGGAATTTTCGCCTCATGTTAGGAAAAAGGTGCATAAATTATCGCCAACGAACGATCGGTTGGCGATGTGCGTGAGGTGCGTTGGGTGCGTGATTGCCAGCTCGTTCGCTTCTGTTACAGTGTTGTGATTTTAGCCTTCCTGACGGGTTTTTGTGATTACTTTTTATTATTTTAGTCTGTTCGATCACATACCACCCGTTTCCTCATACCCTCGTGTCACCGTGGTACGTAATCCTGATGACAACAAAAAAATACTATGTCAACGTTGGGTCCCGTGTTCCGATTTTCGTACCGTTTTCAATTTAAATTTTATTCCATTCCAATAACCTTCTTTCGCACTCGAAACGGAACAAATAATAAAATGGCTTGGTAATCCCTTCCCGCTGCCCTCCCCGTTCCCCTTCCATCCCTTTGGATGGAACGTGGATAGGACGGTCCGGGAATGGAGCGGGTGGCGATCGAGGCCGAATCACATGTGGCAATGGTCGGCCACAATGATAATTGTATGCTGCATTTGGATAAATGATCGTTTCTAGTTTGAATTATTTTAATGATAGGAAACGGACCTAATACGTGCACCAGCCAATAAGTACATTCGCAAATAAGTACAATGCCGGCTGGATGGATGGACCTATTCGGCTGGTGGGGTTTGGTGCGTGAAGTAGCAGTTACCCCTACAATGCCCGACGACGGGGGACATTTTACCAATAAGGGTGAAACGAGAAGAAACAGTGGAGGGGGGGGGGGGAAGCACACACGGTGGAAACACAAAATATTAATAAACGACTGAATGGAATATTGAATTCTTTGCCCGGTTCCCTCGCAAACCGATCGCTCGTTTCGCATAACATTCATCATTAGCTTTCAACGGAAAGCTTCCAAACCTGCCCGAGCTTTGTATTGATTTTTGATTTCGCTGTTTTTTTTTGTGTTTGCCTTTTCTTTTGACTCCGTTTCTTTCTCGGCTCGATTAGGCACACGGTGCAGCGATTGTGGCCGTGCCCTTGCCCAATACCCAACCCTCCAACCACCCGCCAAGACCGCCAACCAATGCAAGCGAGACAAGAATGGGTTGGCTCGACAAATTTGTACCTAATTTTTGGTTGCCTTACAACAGCTAGAAACGATCACATGACCTCATGGTGCATTCACGTTTGCATACGCTTGCCAAACCGAACGGTGTGTCGATGCGTTTTGTTTTGATTTATACGGCCCAAGCAATTGCGGAAAGGCATTTCACATTGAAATGGAAATAAAAACGAGGCCGATAAGTGCGGCACGGGCATGGCAAGAGGAAATATTTGTCACCGTGAACAGTGTTGTGACGGTGCACGGCGCTGTTCTGCTTTTCTACTGCAACCTCGATCGGTTATGACTAAAATGGGTGTAATTTAACGCTGCAAAACGTCGCGTTGTGCCTCTGAGCGATCTGACGCGTGTGCATTGTATGGTAATTGATGCGATTGACTTGCACTTCGCTAGTGCTCTCTAGTCTGCCACAATTACATCCTAAGCTAGTGCTTCAAAATACAGCGCGGTGTGCAGGCATCTGTACAAAGTGGTGCTGTTTAAAAACACTAAATGCGATACAAAAAACGTCACCATAGTACAAGTCGACCACAACACAACAAGACCGGGTCGTGAAATCTTGATCGATACATCGTGTCGTGAGAAGTTCACAGTAATTCACAGTAATGAGGAAATTGTATGGACAATCATGCATTTCAATTGAATCCTGGGGGTGCATTTTATTTAAGAACACAAACAAATTCTATTCTAACATTATTTCAAAATGGCTCAAAACGAAAAAACACTCCTAGGAAATTTTGAGAGTTCTTTAGACTACAAAGTACTAGAGATACTGAAGGTTAAGAATGCTAGACGAGGATGACAGAATCCTCACTTTGGCCAGTTCTTCAGTAAATATTATTTACGTCCTACTTATTTAATGCTTGTCAGGAAACTGCTTGAAATGATAAAGAAAAGTGCACAGGTTTTGGTTTTAATTGGAGTTTCAGACACAAACACTAGAACTTGTAACAGATATACTCAAAATCTAACTAAATTTTCATTGCGTCGAACCTCTATATCAATTGCAAAATAGAAAATATTACATCTCATTTTTTCGTCGACTATAAAATACCACGACAGAAATTCTATCGAAAAATCTATCGGTACAACAGATACCACACTCCGAGCTTGAACGAGGCTAGGACTCCGCACCGATACAATGCATGTCACTGTTGGCCTTAAACCTAAGTTAGACTACTCTAAACATACGATCATCCGTCTATACTTTGTCCCAGATTAACCACACACGAAACCGTAAACCAGCGATGTTTTATGCCAGCAGCATACGTCATATTCGGTATGGTTCCCGCTACGTCTTAGAACCCTCTCTACCACTGGAATAAAGAAGAAATTGATCGGGATGGCTTTCAGGAATGCAGAAACCTATGTTAAAATTTAATCGAATACTAAACATGGCTTTTGGTCTAAACCTGACGGAAGCCTCGTAGTAGTATTTGAGAACAATTTCATAGGCTCGTTAATCTTCGCTGGGCTCATTAGGATGTTCTGTGTTAAGCCATCCACAATGTCTTAAGAGGCTTAATTAATCTTAATGCAATTGAATAAAGGTGTTCATGCTTTTTCTACTTTAGCGGCACAACAATCTCAAGAGGTCTAGGCAGGCCGTTTCAGGCTTTCTTTGACATTATTTACTCGTTGCTGGAGAGTAAGTAATTAAGTGAGACAATAATTTCTAAAAAACCTTATAAGTTGATAGCAAATAAATTTAATTACTCGCAGCTTCAAAACTATTACAAAAACCTTACTTACTTTAAACCTTAGCTTATCGTTCGTTCGTTCGCCAATGTACCGCACTGTGCGCGATCACACAACCAGACTAGTACGCTTACTATGATCGATTTGCCTAATGATAGCAAAGCAATCATCACCGCGTTCAGTTCGAACAATAAAACGTGATCGATCCATATTGAAAGGCGAATAACAAAAAAAAAGATCCTTTTTGTTTCCTCGCTAAAAGAAGAAGTATTAATAAAAAACCACACACGTACGGCATGACCTCAAATGCACAAACACAGTGCTAAAAGAATTGGTTGAAAGCAAAATAAAACCGTATTTACCGTACTTCTGGCACAACACAGTTCCCCTTCGGATTCGCTCACGGATTCACCCTTAGCAATCATGCTGCATCCTTATGATCTTCTATTCTCTTCCTTCATAACCTCATAAAACCCATCCACGTGAGATGCATCGTGGAAGAAATAGAAATGTTTACCTTTTGCATGAAAAAAACTTATATTCAAATAGTCACTATCTTTCTCACACTTTGAAGCACATTTTTAAGGCTTTCTTTTTTTGGAAAGGAACATGTGAAAGAAAGAGAGAAAGATAAACGCAGCAGCGTCTCGAAAGAAGCAGCCATGCCGAAACCATCCTTCATCATTCAGCTGTAAGCAGCCCTAGGGGAGGGATTTTCGAATTCAAAAAAACGACAATTTTCCCAAAACTTTTCAACGTTACAGCACGGTGTTGCGCAGTCGGGAAGGGGGTAACTAGGAAGAACTGCAGCAGGAACTTATGGTGCAAACCCTTCCGTTTCAGTTACCTGCCCAAAAAACCCCGAAGATCGTAACGATTTTTCTCATGTTTTGCCCTAAAAAATGCAAGAAATACAATCCACCGTTCGTACTTTGCATCCATCAGCTGGCACATCTCGGGGCGTCTGGCAAACGGATGGGATCGGGGATTTCATCCTTTGCTGGCTGTGCACACCCGTTTCGCATCCGTTAACCGTTAAATAAATGATGCAAACACGGTTTTAATTACTTTCGCTTCATAAATTCCCACAATTTCGCCCGGTGGAAAGTCAACGGACAGGACGCAAATAGACGAAACCAGCAATGGGAGCGCATTGAACGAGTTCTGTTTTCGGTTCAAAATTGTTCACCACGCGTACGGAAAACCGCTAACTGTGTTTTACCCCGCTTGGCGTGACCATTTGCGCGCGCGTTTACACACAAACACACACTGTTTTTACGTTTATTAATTTTTGACCCACCGTGTGTGCGTATCGCTGTTTTGGTGCTTTTATATAGCATTTTTTCCGTTCCTTTCGATTCCACCCGAAGCATTAGCATTTTGTAGCATCATCGTTATCCCAACGGGTGCGTTGTAGGGTAACAGTTTTTCGCGACCGTTTTTCCGGCATCCTTTTTTTCCCCACCATTGCTCAAACCTATCGGAAGATCAATTTAAATATTGCCCACCAGTAGAGAGAGTGACAGAAATTTGCAAAGGTGTACCGCGGGGTATGCTGGCCGGCACGCATAAAATGGCACCGCACAGGGTAAAGGACACGGTAAAATGGCAACAACCAAAAAAAGAAAATACACAAATGAACAAGAGAAATTAGCATAATTTTGCATATTTTCCTGCGCTTCTTACCACCCGACCCGGATCCCTCACCTCACCGCACCGAGATGCGATAAGCCGCCGACCCGTGTTTCTCTTCGAATTTCGGAAATTGTGGACGCAAAAAAAACCGGATGGGATAAACAAAAAAAAAGCCCGTAACCCCGTTGACGAAGGATTCGAGCTGATCCTGATGAGCTCATCGAACGGGATCGCGGTTTGTGCGTTCGTGAACGTGAACCCTTACCCATACTCAAATGACAAATCCCAAACAATGGCCCGGAGCGGTGATGCTGGGCGCTGTCAAACACGAAAACATTTCAAAATTCCGTTCCGTTAAGGTAAATCGTTCATAATTTGGCACAGTCCCTAACAAAATATGGGGAATCTGCTGATACCGGCAGGAACTGATAGGTTATCTTAATTTTTACGCTGCCATACTTCCTTGTTTGCCCTTCAAACGGGATGTTTGGTGCGTGCTATCTGCAACCGCGCAGCACAGTTTTTCACCCGTTACATCTCGCGAATGCAAATGCGACTCACACTGCGTACGACATATGACACATTCTTTTCACTTTAATACGCTTATTACCATAGCGGTCGTGCAAAAGCAAAAGGGGACCTGCTGCAACTGCTGGGCTGCTGCTGGGCTGCTTATGCAAATGAGCATCCGTAGCGGGACCAAAATTTGCATCTTCGTCTGATTGCGTGCATGTTGGATTTATGGCATTACATCGTTGCAGTTTTCTCTCCGCCGCGCCGATCATTAATCGCAAATCACACGTCCACCCTTGCGCTGGGTGCGTTTGCATATCTTTCGGTTCGGTACGTTACCGCTTTTCGTTACTTTTAATCACCCCGATTAATGCGATTTGGTGCGAGGTGATTGATTTTGCATATTTGGAGACGGGTACCTGTGCCACTCTTGTGTGCCCCTGCGCTGTATTCGAACATGTGTCTTTTGGTAATGTCAAATGGAACAACAATGCGTACAAATTATTCCATACCGGAAAGCAGGCAGGGGGGAAGGGGGTTAAATCTTCAGAGGGGTACGCTCTCAACAGTCGCTTCTCAAATATGGATCTAAAAATTGCAAAAATATTTATTCTGCGTTTTCCATACCGTGCAATGTTATACCCTTTTTTCCTGGTCTGCCTTGTTCGGATTGAATATCCGCAGCTGGTGGTGGTTTTTTTTTTCTCGGTTTAAGCATTATTTTGTATTACCACACGCAAACATACGGCGTACTGTGGCAAGCGCGGAATATTAACGGCTGAATTAAGATTCCGATTTTAGATGATGGCATTGTTTAGGTTTGCATAGATGGTGCTATTTGGCTGGAGGTTTGGTTTTGAAATTCGTCATTTCAAAATAGCGTCCCAACCGCTTTGTGTTCAATATATGGTACTGTCTCCATTTGATATTGATTTTTTTGTTTATGCTGTTATTTTTTGTTTTATGCATTTACAATGCAGGTTGCTAAGTTCCGCTGACACTAAAACTATTGAAGAACAAGTCGATTGTTTGTCACTAAGGCCAAAGAAATCTATGCTAAGGCTCTAGCTAAGGAATTTCATTAGCGCCTGAAATCAAAGGAGGAACGGGAATAAGACTTAGCTAGAAATCAGAAAAAATACTAACCCGGACCAAGATGGAAGCAGGAGAGGAAAAGAAAATGATAGCAGACAACTTAATTATTTGCTTAGTTAAAGCTCAGGCGGCCCACAGTTTTCATACAAATAAAAAAAAAAGTTTATTCAGCAATGGATATTCCAAATCATAACGCCTCTCTTCAGATAATTACTTATGGTGGTTGATCGATATTGTTCCTTGTCCAGTTACCAATAAAAAAATGCTACAGTAAACGCAGTGATACGTCCAGTATGCGTTCGAATCCCACCTGCACTGTGCTCCCCATACGCAAGACAGACTATTTTACAGGGTTACAGGGTAATGCTCCACTGTCGGTAGTGTACCCTGTTTAAAACTGGCCCCGATAAGAACAGCCCGATAGCAGCCCGATAAGAACAACCCGACAACAGCCCGATAACAGCCCTATAGTAGCCCAATAGCAGTCCAACAGTAGTCCGATAGCAGCCCGATAAGAGCGCCCCTATAGCAGCCTGATAAGAGCAGCCTGATAGCAGCCCGATAAGAGGATTGGCGTAGGATTGCCGGTCAGTTTTGGAGCCTTATCCAGTGAGGCTTTTCACCACGTCTTATTAGAAAAGCCCCTCTTTTCCCCACCGACCAGTATTATCTTAAAGTAGCATTTGTTTTGTGCTTCATTTTATAAGGATATTATTCTGAAGCTTAAACGTTCTCCGCATTCCTATTAACTTTCATGCAATCAAACTTTAAAAAAAATCCACCAGCCAAAGACAAACCGTAGCATGAATAACTTACTTTTCACTTTTCGCACCAAACTTTGCCCAACACTCCGTATTGCTCTAATGAAGGCCCTTTAAGTAAATTATTTCCCGACCAATCGCATAAACTTTGGTGCCCTTCGGAACAGTACGGTTTTACCTTTCCAAACACGAAACGCTACCTTCCTATCGCACGTAGCAACCGATGCAACCGTCCAATTCGGTTGGTATGCTCTCGCGCTAAATGCAAAAGTTTTCCCACTGCAACTTTGTCGACCAGGCCGCTACCGTGCTAAAGTGTCCTTACCATTTTTATCGACCGACCTGCACCTACCGCCCACAATCCTGAAATACGCTTCAAATGAACCCTAACTGACGCCGGATGATCTTCATCAAATCGATCTCGCTTAAGTACCAGTTACGCAAAACTTTTCCCAAACCCCCAAACCCGACCAACGATCGTCGCGCACGTGCTTTGCGTTTGCTTTGCCGAGTTGTGCGGAAAACCTTCGGCTTTCGAAAGGTACAACAAAATACACCCACACACACACACAACCAAACCAACCAACCAACTTATGGAAACACTTGCTCCTGGCGTCTTACCGAGACCGACTTCGATGATAATTTATTCAACGCCTTACGTCACACTGTTATTGGACAGAACCTCGGCTGCGTGGTTCAACTTTTCGCAGTTAATTATTTACCAATTTCGCTCTCTATCACGTCCTGTCCCCCCAATCCCGAAGTCTCGTCGAGTACCGACTTCTTGGCAAGTGGCACAACTCACACCATCATCCACCATTTTCACTACATAAAGCAATAAATCACTGACGTTGGAGACAATTGGTGGAAGTTTGTCATCGACTTTGCCGGCTTGCAAGCGAGTCGACAATACGGTCCCGAGTTGTAAGGACGCTGCCCAGAACGGGACGCTGTTAAGTGGATTTGTTTGGATAACAGCATCAAGACGGTTATCGTTTGAGTGGGAGATTGAGATGCGATTTAGCTTGCAGGTGATCATTGGTTGCACGCTTTGCTCTGTCGCTGATCGTGTACTTTTGAAGGGTGTTAAATTGATGAAAACGATTAATCTCAATAGCTTTTTGATTGGTTTGGTCATTTCACTGTTTATTGCTTTTGTTTTGCAGTGCCAGAAATAAATACTTTATCGTTTTAGTCAAATGACAAACCGTTCGATATCCTCACAAAAAACTTAAATAAACTGCTTCAAAAATGTATATTTTGATTTCTTGTATTGCTATGACCGCTGCTATGGTTTCCATTGCTTGGAAAAAAAATACTTCGAATGAATGTTAACCCTTAGAAAGGGTTACATAAATCTTATCAATCATTAATAACCGCAAGGTGAATACATTAATAAATGTTACTGCCCCGCCGCATCCACTTAACAATGGCGACAAAAGAAAAACCGCTTGTTAATATTCACCAAACAGATAAGTTAGCTAACTCCCTTTGCGAAAAAGTAACCTTGTACTCTTTTTTCCTTATACAATTCACACACAAAAGAAGCACACCCTTTAACCGGGTTTGAGCACCTTTTGGGCGAGATTTTTCACTTTCCAGCCGCGTCATTCTTGATTTCCATTCGCTCGTCCCTCGATCGCAACCACCTTCACCATTTCCATTAGTATCGTTGATTTATGTTTCACTTGCTTCTTTTCTTCGCCATTTTCCAAAGCTAGTCAATGAATGGAAGTGTTACTAAGTAGACGAAAAACTCAACCGATTCAGCGCACCAAGAAAGTCGACCAGAGTCTTTCTTTGCAGGCAACCGGGAAGAAGGAATGATTATGGAAGAGGGACACTCACGGCAGAAAAGTTTGAGTCATGTTCTATTTTTCGGCTTTTCACTACACCCTTTTTTTGTGCCGGTAACCGAAAAAGTCTTCAACGTGGAGTAAAAGTTTCACGGCGGTACTGATTCCAGTGTAAATATCATGAAATTACACACGAACAATACATCACTCCGTCATGAAGGTACGGGCACGGTTTAGTCGATTTTTAGTCGACTTGAGACGTTTCAACGCGAAGGGCAAGCCATTCTGAGGATAAGAAAGATAGATCCTCAACGGAACAGACTTTCAAAAATACAAAACAGTGAGTGGTTTAGGAAAGACGATATAAATGGAAAACTTTTACCCGCATGTGGTTCGGTTCGCAAGGTTAGCTGTATGGATAATGTGAATTTTATCCACTCAAGGGAGGTAATTCAGGTACATTACCTGACAACGATTGTGAATGATGTGGAGGTCACAATAGCTGATCATTATTTATCATCGTTCAGCATAGTTTTCAAAATGTTTGCGGTATAATCTTAGTACAGCATTGCTCAACTGTGTTTTGGGTGTACACGCCTGTTGATATGCAATACATTTTAGAATCATTGAATTGCTCTATACTCATACAAAGTCCGGTGCCACTGCAATACATTAAAAATGTCTCTCAAAATAGTAATGGCATACATTTAGGCGTTGAAAATTTTAAAATAAATTGCATACAATCAGGCGTTGCGAACTTTGAAGATAAATGCGTAATAAAAATACTGTTAATCGAGTTTGTTATAAACTTTTAGACTGTGTTTCGCTTTCATGACTATACACAGAACAAAAAAATCATTTATTCCATTTCCCTGTTAAGCTACAAAACACTAACGTCACAATATCACACTAGCGGTGCGTTAGTTTGCCTTTATTTCAATCCATTTCTACGCACCCATCGAAATGCTTGGGAATGAATAAACAACGCCAAGGTCTCATGCGCTTCCATATCGGTACGTACGTTTCACAACCATTTCACTTCACCGATTGAACGAACTGCACCACCATGGTGTATGGTTGTTTTCATGCAAAGTCCGAAAGTTACCGGATTCTCTACCGCCTTATTAATGCAACGGTAACGAAAACTTCCATCCCGGTGGTTGCTGTTGGCCGTTTCATTAAAACTTTACCATCCGTTCCGGGTTCCGTGTCGCTCGGGTTCACCGCACACAAATCGGTGCACTTTTCTCAATTGCCTTAACTTGTTTGTTTGTTGCGCTTACGGATGCCACGGATAGCCAGGACACGGAGTGCACGGATGCACCGAAAACAACGGCACCAGACCATAAACGTAAACAGCCGCCGTACACAAACACACGTGGTTGAGCGTGGCTAGCGTCATAGGGCTAAAGCTTAGTGCAGCCATTATTTTAATGATTCACGTTATGTTTGCATTTATTGTAGCAAACTCATATGTACAGGAAACTTTTCAACTGGTTAAAGTTTGCGAACGATTGTGCATGTTTTATTGTGGTTATATTATATTTATGGTACTGATCGTACACCCTCGTAGTGGTTATTTTCTCCCCTAAGCAGCAGATTCGATTTATATATTTTGTTGTATCAAAGATTTTAATTTCACGCATTTCTCTTGAATTCCAGAATATTAGTTCACTTTCCACAAGTCAATTAATTTATATTTACATTAATTATGTTTATTGTATTTAACATAAAATAGATATGATTAATTATTATATTTTTAATATATTTCCACAAAAAATTTGAAGCATAATTTATGCACTACACCTTAATTTAAACCAACCAATGGACAATTTTCAATATCAACCTCCAAACAGTACGGTTTATCGGTAGGTAGAGCAATCGTGCCATGAAAAACACCATACTTTCGCTTACCTCAACAGATTCGCACCATAAATCAAGATATTTGCATTCCTGACCTAAATTTTCCCCCTCCAGTTGCTTCTTTCTACTCCCGTCTTTCCTATTTCCCGCACGTTTATACCATACGATCGACATGCAGACCGGAAATTCTCAAAGAAATCTTTGCATACTCAACCTGCAACCAGTCGGTATCGTTGCTGGGCAATGTTTCTTTTATGGGGTGGTAATAGTGGTAGAATTATTCCTTCATTCCGCTTCAAACGTTCAGTTGTTCGGCATACTTAGCGATACCTCTAGGAAGGTCCCGAAAAGGCTCTAGAAGTGCGCCATTCTATTTCACTGCACTCTTGTGCTTTGCATGAAAAATGTTCCTTCACCTTTACCGATGATGATGCACCAAAATTGCAACGAAGATGGATCGGAAAGCAATGCAAATTCGAAACAAATTTCCTACCCCATTTATTATGAACGTCTTGTGGGTGAAGATTACTTGAACGATTTCCTTTGTAGATCGGATTTAATCGTTGGGTGATTTTTGTGTGGATGGTAAAGGTATTTGAAGCATTAAAACATAACGGGAGAATGAGCTTTTTAGGAACAAAAAATAAACTTGCATTTTGTTCTACGGATTGCATACTTTTAGGCTAATGCTACGAAGATACACTGCACTTGGCAGAAAAGTGATTAAAGTGATCGAAAAAATATGCTCAAAATAATTTCCTTTTATTTAATCTACTGCTGTACAATATTTAACAACGTGCACTACATGAATTGCTTATCAGCACGCAAAAAAAGCTTTATTTTGTTTCAAGAGATAGTTCCTTCGCTGAACTGCTTGTGTCACTTACGAAATACTTACTGCATTTGTCAAAGCACCGGTATAGACTCCAAGGAATTCAAGAAAGTAACTGCCACCAAGGACACGAATACCTTAACGTAATGCGTTACAAATTGGAAAACTGATTGATTTTTCCCTTCCCAATCCATCGAGTTCGCTTTACCTTACAAAACACATTACCACCCTTTTTACCCCCATTGGAATTCACTTATTTTATTCTACCTTTTTGATCGTTTGTGTTGTTTAAAAAAAATAACAGCTCACAATAAAATACAAGGACGAAGAATAATGTTACTTTACCTCAATTCTCAACTATCCCGACCGACTTTTGATTGATGGGTTCGAAGGAAAAGTGACACGCGAGTGAATGGGTGTACGAGGAAAATGGTGTAAGTGTTTCGATGTAGTACATTGCCATCCGGCACACAGCGAGCAGAGCAGAGAGAAACACATGAAACAATCGATGGAGCGAAAAGAATTTTGCACTCAATTTCCATGCCCAAGTTTTGGGGCAAATCTAATATTAAACGAAGGCAAATTGGGAAAGCGAAACATCCTTCCAAAGCAATCAATCGAACCGTTTCGATGATGTAGTCGGATTTTTCCTTAGCGTCGTGGGAGATAAAAAGCGAACTGCACAAAAGCTGATTTTCATTGTAAATTCATTTAATTTGCTCAAAATCTCGTATATTATAGAGCGCCTTTTCATGTCGTGCCGCTTACCATACCACCGATTCAGCTGAACAGGAAATGGGAAAGATTTTTTATTTTTTACGGAATCAACCAAAGCGAAACGAAGACTATTCCGTCGATTGCAGCAAATCGACCATCGTCAAGCAGACCTCATCACTTTCCTCCTCAATCGTTCAATCACCATTTGCAACGATTCATTGCAATATTAATTGAATTTTCATGATAGTGCAATACCATCGTGCCATTGCATTTGCTCAATGTTCGATCTGTACTGTGCTTACCATCGCCGCCCAGCACACAAGCAGTCCGGCAAACGACTGCAAATGACTTCTACACCGTGGGCCACCCAGCATGCCTTCTTGCCAACCGGAAAGAAAACGAACCGGAAGTTGGCTCTTTCCACTTTGTCGATCTTTAAATTTTCATTCCATTTCGCGTCTATTCCATTAGAAAGGTGGTAAGGTGGTGGAAAAAAAAATCATTTCAAAAGCTTTTGGATAAGAGAGTGGAATGCAAAAATATCGTACAAAATGGAAAATAAACTCGCCACTACACAGGTTCACAGGTTCGATGGCATTGCTGGTTTGTTGCTGAGGCTGATGCCACTGCTACTGCTAGTGGATGAATTATAAAGCATACAGCAATGTTAAGTGATTGTCGATCGGTCGATGCTGTGAATGAGAAGAAATTAAAAGCTATCATAATACGTATTTGTACTGCTCGATAGCTCTTAGAAAATTTTGAATTGAGATAGTTAAACAAAAATAGTCACAATGGACAAAGAAGACGATTTTTCATTGGTCGCTTTCCTTTTATAATGTCACAATTATCTTAAAGCGCCTTAATATGTATGTGTTTTAATGCAAACTAATTCGATAGCTCGCCTTCGAGTACCCGCCTGGATGTATGCAATGTAAAACTATTGAAGATGACTCTAATTGTTTGCATAGGGTAGATGTTCGATACCATCGTTTTTATGTTAATACTACATAATTATATGCAAAAAGTGAGTTAATGCTGTTTTGTTTTTAAAATTAAATCATTTATCTTGTTTTTTTTTTCTTCATTTAAGGAACATTACGCCCCGAAATATAGGCAATGCTTTAACATACCAACCAAAATTATACGTAGATTTTTCCTATTCATACCCAAAAATACGATTTATAGATAAGAATCCTTGCTATGCTTGCACAAACCCCGATTTCACACAAAAAAAAAACAAATGTTATCATATCTTTATTTAACCGAAATTTGTATTCCTTGTCACAAATTTCATCGTCCTTATGAATAAACATTATTGGGCTCACCATAATCGCTCCGACCACCAGGTACCTTTTAATCGCATGCAAATGAACGCGCTCCCCAAAACATTTACCGAGATCAAATAAAATCTTCTTCATGCAAATGGTGTCACTGGAAAAATCCTTCAATGGGCGGAAATGAAGCCACTTTCCACCGAAAATAACAAACAAACGCACAGCAAGAGCCTTCGACCTCGTGGAAACGGAAAACACGACCGGAAAGCTTTTTCACGTTCCTTTCGATTTCGGAATCTATTCTCGCTTGTCACTATTTTAACTGTTGTAACTTAAGTGAGCATTACTTATGCATCGTTATGTTGAACCAAGGCATGCAATGTTGGGGGAAGTGATTCGGTGCGCGCCTTACTGGGTGGAAACAAACACTCCATTTGGTCGGTTACGATAATTTGATTTCAATTTGAAAAGCCGATTAATTTAAATTTGATCTGATGACTCTTATCGAGGTTTCGATGCCTTTACCCGGCTTTATGTACGGTCCATTTTCAAATGGGTGGTAAGATTTCTTCTTACGGGAAATTAATGGTCGCGAGTGAAAAATGGCTATTTGGAACCTCGACAAAAGTTGGAGGCAGGATAAATTCACCGTTCATTCTACTTTCGATGTTTGTGGAAGCAGGAAAATAGATTTCCAGTGTACTAAACGATTTGTGAGCACTTCTCGGAAATAGGTTCAATCTAAGATGGGATTTTTTGTTCGTTCGTTTCATCCCTTAAGAGTATTTCAATCTCGAGCCAGGGGTTATCCTGGGTTGGTTGAATTGCTGAAATAAGCAATCCTACCCCGATTATGCCCCAGGCAATGGCAAACGTAAGTCAATGCAATCTTTCATTATTTTAATGTTATTTATATTTGCACAAACTTCAACCACAAGTAGTAGCAGCACAGCACAGTCGTACTGGAAGAAGCAAATGTTTGCAGGCAGTGTTGCTTGTATGTGTGGAGATGACTACGGTTGTCCATGTTGACTTATCACGCACGTACAGTACACATATGCATGCATGCAAACGTTCGATTTCAACGCTGATACTAAGCGGAACCATATGGGTGCACATGAGATCCACGATAAGCATTCACCTACTGATAATTTATATGATTCAAAATGATAAACGAAAGTGTTTAAATGGGTATAGTCTGTAAATTCAAAATAGAAACCTATACAAATCTAAATATCTGCTAACTAGCTGTTTTCAAGAGCTTTTTTGAAAATGTATCGGTTACAAACAAGATTTGTTTCAAAGAAATTTTATAATCGCTTTTCATGCCTATGTGGAATTGGCCTTTATGGTTGAATGATCGAGATTAAATTATAATAATATAATTATAATTTGTTACTATAATACTTCTTAATAACCCTCATGCTAACCGTTAAAGCTTTATTATTACAACTTATTAAACATTAATTTATAATAGTAGAATGAGCCAGGAGTGTGAATTACAAATAAAACTAATTTTGTAAAGCGAATTGCATAACTTTAGGAGCTACACAACTTCACTACAGCAGTTCTTCTCTTTTCCTTTGTACAATATTGTTTATATTGTATTAGAGCAACAAAGTGATGTGCTCGTTTTATTATTTTCTCGAGGTAAAAAGTAAAACTTTTCCATCCCTTTAATTTATAGAAAATATAACTGTTTATGTTTCATCGTCACTGACAGCCAGAACCCGAGATTGATGCATCCCACGCCCTAATGTTCGTTTGGTCCTCTTTCGTTGCCCACGTGCAAAACCTTGACTGCCTTGACGATCGTGCCACCAGTAACACCACCCGCACCGTCAGATTGTCCTCCATTGAAATGGAAATTCTGAATGTAAGTATTATTTAATAGCCTATAGTACCGTTTAAAAATAGGTAGATGTAGCAAAAAGTTGAGGACAGTGATGTTTCTGTGCCCATCGGAAGCGGTATAATATTCACGTTGCCTTCCTGTTCCTCCCATTTTTCTTCCTTTGCTTTCGTTCTTGCGTGTGCAAAAACGGAAAGATTGAAAAGGTTTCGTTTACAGTGGCGCGAAAACGTAGAAAGCAAAGCCTGAACTCGTTCACTGTCATTATTGGAATTGAATGTTGGATGATGTGTTGCCGAATGCCGCGGGGGATTTTCCGTGTGCCGAACGAGAGTTGTTGTTGACCCGGAACGAAGCTTCATGCAAATCGTCTCGTGAAGTAACCGGGGAAGAGTGACAGGTAGGTGCAGGAAGGAAGATATATGAATGTGAAAGCATAACGCCAGTACAACCGGCAGGTGACAACCGTTCGTAGATGGTCCTGAAGATACTGCATGTAAACTGTAAATGGGAACAGCCGAGCATCTTTACCACCACCATCACCCGGTCACAAGATAGCTACATTTAGCACAACGAAATGAAGAAAGGAAACAGAAACCACAATAATCACGTGAAGCAAAACACAACAACGCCAACGAATCGGAGTCAGCGGAAGTAGAAACGAAGCGTGGAAGAAAAAGGATTTTTACGGACTGCATAATTTATGGTGCTTTGAAGCCACCGTTACCATTCCTTTGGAGCCGTTGCACACCCGGTTGGGCTTTATTTGGTGGCGCAATGGGCGGAAAAAGATTCGTGTAACACATCCCGACCCGAACTTTACACCCAAAAATGAAGTTGCTCGCCGCTTGGCCAAATATGACATTGAGAAAATTGCACGGAAAACAATTCTTGACGTTGTTGGCGGAAAGTTGTTGCAAAACTTTCATCTGTTGGTTCGCTTTGGTTCCTACCGTGGATTAATTATTTAACCTCACCCAAAGCTTACTGCTAGTGCAAGGAATTAAGTTAAATCTTTCCCAGTTTTATGTTCCCACGCTCGCGGAAGGTTCATACCGGCGCTCATTAAACCCAATTATACAAGAAGTTTGTTGCTCACGCGAAACGGTCTGGTAATAGCGAAGTTACTATTACTTGCAATGGAAACCGGCAAACCATAATGCAGTACCATTAAGGGTTAATAGGAAGGTTGTGGCATTAATGGGCATCGAGCGCGGGTTCACTTCCAAAAACATTCGATTGCGTTGAGGGAAGTGTCCATTCGGGAGGTCGCAACGAAACCGGAACCAGGTGTATTATAAATGTGTGTATGTGTGTTACACGGTAGGCCTAAAAGCGTAATGAGGCGTTGATGATGTGTGAGACGCTCCAATACATGGAATAGCAAGCTTATTAGCATATAATTGATTTTTTTTACGAAACAAAAACTACTCATTTTTGTTGTTTTATGTCACTAAAACAATAAGAGAGGAATACCAGAATTTGATTGGAGAATTTACCAAAAAATGTGAACAAAATAAGGCATTTTGTTGTCCACGGGGCAGGCCTTTCAAGCAAAAGAGCAAATCGTGTTTGTATAACCTATTGCATACCTTCAGGCTGTTAAAAAAAATTAGTTCTAAATTTTTCTCATGATGGTAAGATTTTTCCAAGACAAGTTTTTATCATTTTTATTATTAATTTCCCTTTAGTATATTCATTTATCAGCGTTTTTAAACTCGCGAATTCTAAAGTCATTCTACACGTGGACATCTTAAACAATCCAGCTTCGTACCTCAGCTTCGGTTTGTGCAGCAATAACACTAAAACCATACGAAAACGAACCGACTATTTGTTTTTGTTCATTCCACCACGAACAGCACGCGTTGAAAATGAAGCAGCGGCATCAAATACGCGCCCACAGATCGGCGGGCGTGCGCAATAAGTATCGGCTAACTGAAATGAACCCATTTGTTTACATTCGTGCTACTCGTTCGGTCCGGAAGCTAGCAAGATAGCGCCCATTGGAACAGTCGTACGAGAGTGTTTCAACCTGCCGCACGTACAGGGTGGCACAATACACCAAGGACGATCATTCAACGTGGTCAGCCTGTGTCGCACCGTACGAACGTGACGTGCCCAGTGGTTAGTGGAATAAATTCAGTGCGTGCTAACATCCCATCCAGAGAGCCAAAGTACAAAAGTTACGCATAAAGTAGAGGCTTCGTTTCTAGGTACCACTTTTGCTTCGCCATTTCGTACTGATAAGAAACCAAATTCCGCTGTACCAAAAGTCACGCGAAACTCGGGCCGTCGAAATATTTCGCACAGAAACATTGATAATGTGTGGTGCGTCACGGACGAGCTCGCTGTGGCATGCTCATCAACTACGGCCGGTACCACACAGTCGATGTATCGGAAATCACTTCTTCAAATGAATTTGCTGTTAAATTTGCAAACCGCTCGATACCGCATAGCAATTAGTGGTGGCATAAATTATTCACTCGTCCGGGCAAAATTGCACCAACAGCATCGTGGTCGTATCGAATCAACATATCACCTTCACCCTCGCTTTAAACCATCCCGACGGACAGTGCCGGGTAGATGGAGTAGTGGTAAGAAGTATAAATTTCCCGCGAGGCGCAAGCAAACGATACTCAAGTGTACCGAGTAACCACAAGTGACAACTTATCCTCTCTACACCTTGGGGCCTTTTCAAACCGCACGCTATCGAAGCGCGGGAAACGCCGAACAAAGCATTCATGGTGAACCCATAAAAGTATCTCAGTAGGCCATTTTTTTGTTTGCGGCCCCATTCGTGTGTGTGTGTCGTCTGTTACTATAATGGGTACGACAGAAAAGCTTTCGATTTAATAATGATTTTTAATTATTTACCCCGTTAAAAAGTGAAATTAACGAGCAACGCTTGAATACAGCAGAAAAAGTGCATCGAAAAAATCGAAAAAGTGCATCATCATACATGCATCCGCATTACTAAAACACACATACATACGATCGAAACGTGTACATCGCTATCGTACGTACGATTGCACCGGGTTACGATTTAAATCACGACCAAACATCAAACACTGAAAACGAACCGTAAAACATACACACCTCCCGTTCGAACATCGGAAGGACGAAACGGTCGTGAAAACTCGCTAGTGTGGAAAATGAATTGGACCCGTAATCGAATCAATTATGTATAGAGTTGCATTGCTGCTTCCGGTGTTGCTGCTGCTGCAGCTACCATCATCCGTCGCACCTGCACTGGGTAAGTATGGCGTGTGGGACTAGTGTATGGGGGGCCGAGAATCCATGGGTAAAGGCACGACGAAACCGTTAAGGATCATCCGTTTGCAATATTACTGTAACGCAATGACACTTTGGCATTACCTTCGTGTTTGTGGTTTTACTTTCCCAATACCGGACAAACACAAACAACGAAGGGAAGGAAAAAAAACGAACTGAAAACAAACACTCTTCCACCAACAAGCGAACGGTAAAGAAAATAATTACTTTGACATTCATTCGTTACGTTTTTTGAGCATTATCATTTATGGGCGTTCTTGTTTCTACAATGGGTTCCATTTGTAACTCATTTATTAAAGTAATTTAAAATTGCAATTATCACTATTGGATGAAAACAAATACAAAACTTTATTACGTTACTACGATTATTATTTTCTGCCTGTGAGTTAATCCAACGCTTTTGTCTTTGGTACACGATTTTCTCGTCTGTTGTACCTTTATTTGACCATCACTTTTATCTTTCCAAGTAATGTCTCCTGACTGTTTCCATTACTTTCATTTATCCCTTCTATGCTTTGAAACGCACAGCCACCATAGCCGTTTAATTTGTAATTTCCATCCTTTCGTTGAGTGCTGATTGTTGTAACTTCACCGTAAACGGCATCATTCGAGCACTGTACGTCACATTCATATTGGGTCTCTGATGGCTTTTCGTTTGTTTTGAGGAATGTTCGTACCATATTCGGGCAGTGATGTTTCTACTCACTTCTATGCTGCTGATTTCTATAGGGTAAAACTATTCAGTGGACAAACTTACAAAGTTGTGATGTCGTGCCATCTCCCTAAGGGACATTAGAAGCATGTACAGGGCAAGGCTTAGATGGTAGATATCAAACGAAAGCTAAAGCATTCAACTAAAATTGCACACGGTATTTTACCTCTATTTGAGGTTTTCATTGTAAAATTTGGACAGTGTATTCAAAGACCAATACACTAAAAGAGAAAGCTTTTCAAGATAATCTAAAGCAGTTCTATAAAAAGCTTGGCATAAAAAATGTCCTAATACTGCTCTCAAGTTGTACGAGTTGCATACCCTCAGGCGTAAATAGAAAATTATATTTTAAGTCTTTTTTGCAACACAGAACAGAGAATTATCTCTTATTGATATTTTTCTACCATTTGTCTGGAGTAGCTTGTAATTTGGATAATTTGTACCCTTTGTATAATTAATGTTTGTGTATCAGCTTAAATAAATTATTTAGCATCTTATTGAAGACAAAAAGTTTTCAAATATTTTATATGATTTTTTGTTTGTTTAGTATTTACCACATTTCTTCGAGCTCTAGGAGCTTACATCAATAATATAAGAAAAAAACTTATAACGAATTAAAGATAAGTCAATTAAATAACAACACCAACACTTTTTAAATAATGAAGCCCAAATATAATAGGTTGTTGTTCCAAAATATTCACGAAATCTAATGTTCATCATCAACATACTTAAAAATTTGCTGGAAAATAGTGAAATATTGTATGCACCATGCTTTCAAAGGTCAGTTGAACAAAAAATATACACTTTCCATACGGGAAAGTACGGTATTTTACCAATTTTAACTACTTAAGTTAAACCCGAAAATCGGTAATTACTGCATTAATGCTCTGATTTTTGATTGGATCCTCACGGATTACAAGTGTTATAACACTGTGTCCACTTGCACAAGAATTATTCCCCAAACTAATCGTGTCATATCCCTTTGATGCCCCACTATGCCAGCCAACTCATGCTAAACTTTTCCCCCAGAAGGAATACACTATGATTATCGGGCCGACAATTTGAGGCTAACTACAAACAAGCATAAACAACCTAACTCGCTCACTGCACCTAAATGCATACAGTTAACAATGACAGCAACATTGCAGTAAACAGCCGGGTCACCTTTGCTAGCTGTGGAACAGGTTCACGAAATATTATTAAAGGCCCCACACCGGCCGCCTCGTCATAACAGCTAAACCCCAACTAGGCTGGAAATGCAAATTCGCTTGCAAAACTTTTCCTCCCGATCTAACAAGTGCTGAGGGTCTTTGTGCCCACAGTTGCAGCGTGGTTGCATAATCGACCTGGGGACCTGAAGGAGTGTGCTGGAGTAAGTTTGTGGGAGGAGATTTAAATTTCCTTGTCAGCGTTTGCCCAGCACGGGAAATGCACGGAAGCACGGAAGGTGCTGTACCGATTCGTTACAGTAGCGAAGGCGACAGGAATCGATTCGGGCACCGTAGCCGCACACGCCGAGCGTTTCGAGCTAATTATACTTTTTAGTTTTAATTACATGTTTTATTGCAGTCATAATTAACATCATAAAAGTCGGCCTCGGGAACGCTGTCATCGAACCGCGTCTGCGTTCGCGAAAGTGTAACGGGATGGGCGTGTGGTTTGCCGGTGAATCTGTTGTCCGGGCTGATTTGCCGGCGTACCCGGCGCAACCCAGGTGCAAACAGAACCTGTGGTCGAGTGTTACGCTTTTCCACGATTTTACACGAACAACGGCGTGCAGAAACTGGTAACTTTTGCACAAATGCTCTGATTTTGTCTACCGTACACTTCATGGAGGGAAATAATTTACCCCAGCACGCGAACATGGAATCTGGCGGGGTGTTAATGGTGGAACGTGTGCGGTGATGGTAAATTTTCCTGCTCTGCCCGGAAAATGCTCGTTATGACAAACCCGTGAGCCACTGGGCGCCTCCACCGACTCCCTTACCACGGGCAGTTCCGGTCGAGCGAAAAAAGGATGCGTGCACTGCGTCCGTGGACACCTGGTTCGCTTGAATGTCACATAGAAACCAATTCACAAGAAACGAGGTGTGGGTGGTGTGGGGTGGCGTGCAGCGAGGTGGGAAACCTAAGAGAGGGACACATTTTTCCCCGCGTACCATTCACGGAAAGCGCTTTGCTTCATTCGTTCTAGGCCGCACTAAATTTTCCGCTCGTTGACAATTTATTTCGGGGTGCTGCGGTCATAAATTTCCACTTCAATTAGCTTACACGGGGATATGAAAACTTGCTTGCCACAGTTTCTCTCACCCGACCCCCCTCGTTTTTGTCACACCATCCCGTTGCCACCCTGCTAAACGGATGGTTATGAAAACTTGCCCAAAGGGCCCACCATGCCGCCGCAAGCGTAGCAATTCTGCTAGTTCTGCTGATCACCGTTTGCTGCACTTCACGCCCCGCTCCCCACACAGGAAGGTTGGATGATTTTCCAATTGTTTAGCGGCTGTGCAAATGTGTTTGTGCGACTTCCGCTGGTTTTCGAAACATCAAAATTGTGTGGCTGTGCACAAGCGGACCGTACTTCTGTACTGTGCGATTTAACGCTTTTAATTTTCAGCACCTAGTCCCGGTAACGGTTTTGTACGAACATAATGAACGCTGTTAATAAAAATCATATTTATGCGACTGGTTAGTTGCGAAAGTTAGCAAAACTATTTTTTTTATTTTACATATTTTATTTGTATTTATTATTGCGTTTTCCAAGCAGTTTTTGGTGTTAATGTTGTTTTATAATTTAATAAAGCTGTTAAAAAACCACTTTTAGTGTTATTGTGCATTTTTCTTTGACCAATCACCTTTCGATAGTCAGAAAGGAAGAAAAACGCCAAAATGTATGCAAATTTTTTTCTTTCTTATTTAATTATTCTATAATGTTGTAAATTTTAGTAGTTGCGTAATTTTAGTAGTTCATCTAATGATTGTCATTATAAATAGTGTATTGCATACTTATAGGCGTTGCACATCCAAGATTCAAGTGATGAGCCACCCCATGAAGCAACAAAATTTTATCGCAAGCTGCAATCCGCAAAACAAAACTATCAAAATGAATGTAATTTTTTACAAGAAAAAATAATAATGTAATTGAGTGCTTATTGCACTCCCGGTAAAGCTTCTTTAAATTAAATTATAAGTACTTGGATCACACTAAACGCAACACACTTAACGGCTACATGGAGCCAACGAAACAAATAGCGATAAAAATAAGTGCATTCACGTTGGTTGGTGCTCATTACGCCGCTACTGTGGTTCCCATCGTAGAGTGGAGGCGCGCCTTTTTTTGCAGTTACAATGTTAGTGTTCGCAAACGGTGACAGGCGTGGCGAAGCCCCACAAATATTCCCTCCGGCATACGAAACACATACACACATTTGCAAACACTAAAGATTAAGCGGTATATGTTAATTTGAATGAATTTATTATCGCACTTTTCGCCACGGTCACGGCTAAAAAAAGGAAACCCAAAGCAATGCACTCACACGAAAGGGAAGGTTGGAACCATTGCTGCTGCTGCTGCTGCGACTGGCAGGCGTTACAAAGCGGACCATTTTCTTTTTTTTCTCTCTCCTTTCCGGTGGTTGTGCCAGCCGAGAAATGGTAATTATTTTTGTTATTCTAATTATGGTATTTTACAAGTAGCAGCAATAAATACTCCACCTCTATTGCCCTGTTTAAAGCTTCCTTTGGTGCGACTCATGGTGATGGAGCTACATGATGCCTTTAATCCTCGCTTAATGTTTTGCGATTTGCTAATGATAAGCGCAAGTGTGAACAGGGGTAGTTCCACTTAGTCAAGTTAACTCCTCAATTAACACCTAGCCGCCTTAAATAGAACGCCTTGTTTTATGTGCAATTATTTAAAAACCCATAGCTCAGGATAAGCTTGAGATTACCATTGATCTACTCGTTGCCCTTTATAAAAAAAAAAAACTAAATATTCAGTTGCAACAGCCATCAATACTCCAACATCAGTTAAAATTGGTAACTAAATATTCAGTGTGTCATTAACATGGTTGATGCAGTGCTCATGTAATAAATACATGCAACAAAACATGTGGCAACAATTTTGCAATTGAACTCTTCCTGTGCAATTATGACACGATGTGCTGCAAATGATTGGTTCGCAAATCAATCGAATTACATTCATAGTTTTGATTGGCTCTTGAAATATTAATGTGCGGTTGTAACGCGACGATTCAAATGCAAACATACGCGTATTTGTGTATTAGATTGAATTTTAATTAGCTACTAAATCAAATGTTTCCATACATTTCTACACAGTCCATGCAGGGAAGTATTAATTGATTGCTTATCATTATAAGGTTTACTTGAAAATTGAACATAAATTCCCAAATAGTTCCAAATAGTTCCAAAACAATTTAAACGCTAAATGTACTGCAATACTCGTTTCGCATAACAAAACATCAGCGAAAAAGTATCAGACCCCTCGCCGTATTTCCTTTTTGTAGCGACTAATACTCACAGCGCCTAAAAGTAGGCAAACCCTTTTTTAATGTAATATTTAAGGTGATCTTCGAGGAATTAGGATACGCTTTGACCCGTTAAGTAATTAGTTGTCTGGTCAGCAAACTCCTTTGCATTATGCAGCGCCTGTTAAGTATATTGCATACTTTCAGGCATACGAACTCGAAAAACAAGATAATTATTTGGTCGAACAAAAATATAAACATTCTTCAGAAACCATTTCAAAGCAAAGTTTTCAATTTTTAATAGGTAATAAAACATAAAAATATTTACTTCCAACTGTGATATAAATGGTCCCCTGAAAACTGTTCTACACTATTTCACTTCAAGCATGAAACGATTAGGAGATCCCCACCTACCCATCAACGTTATATCATCGCCTTTTCGTTATTTTTCGGCACCAGTTCTCTATCGCCCCATCACTATATGTTTGCACAACCTAGTTGATGAATGGTAATACCTTAAATCGTTCTCCCTTCCACAACTACCACTTGCATGCTGAACGGCCAATAAGGACCAGCATGGCTCATACCTTTATAAAAAAAGTGCCCAGCTAGCGACACCATGCCTTCCATGCTGCCACTACCTTCACAATCTCAAAATCAATGTCAGCATAAAAGATTCGGTAACATCCTCATCATCATCATCATCATCAGCGTCACCGCAACAACGTCATCGTCGGTGGCTTTCTGCTTCGAGGCAATGGTAAGCGAAGCGATAATTTAGCATGACCATTATCTTTAGTGGAAGCACCACGAGGTGTGTCAACCCGGGCGCATCTTTGCAGCATAATTTACCCCAAGCACGGATAATGCTGTCAAGATCGTATGCCCCGACAGGCGAAGCTTGTTGCATCCGGGTGATAATGAGGCTGATTTTTGGGAACTGCTTATCTTTCGATGTCGGAATACTCTCGGGCTGCCTGAAACGTGTGTGCTGCTGTCTATATCTTTTAACAGAAGGTGAACGCATTGGTGTTGAACCGTTGTGCATGTATGTACCACATCTCTCTTTCGTGAAACAGATCACTTTTGTTCCTTATCTTGTTACTGCACACACGTACATGAACAAATGGCGTTATCTTGCGCTCGAGGCCGCAAACATCCGATGAGCAAAATTGAACATCCTTTGTTAAGCTTCAAGTCTTCCGTATCACACTTTCTAACCCGCTAAGAATCGATCCAAAGCTTAAAAATTCTTCAACACCAGCACACCTTTCGCTAGTGCACGGTGAAATACGTGCATATCTGCCCCAGTAAGCGTAACTCCCCTTAGTTAATTTGAAAGTAGCTCGGATTGCAATAATTTAAAGTTTAAATGAAAATTGATACCGTCATACGCTCATGTACAACATACTTCTTCTGTAGCCTTCACCGCATTTTCGGTTTCGTGAGCAGATCCCGTCTCTCGGTACGATGTCTGCAACGATTACCGAAAACTATCGGTTATCATTTTCTATCATGATCCACCAGTTCTCCCACAATCAACCCCCCATCGTGAAACAGATTATTAGGGATGGTGGTGAGAGTGTGGGGCTCACGGGAGATGTTGTACAACTTCACCAATAAGCCATTTCAGCTGCAATTTTATTCGCTGGTACGCTGGAAAAGGAAAACTGTTGGTAGCATTTACGCTTTGTGCTGTCAGTGGCATAATGGTTGACCATTTCTTGTTCGCCAGTTGCAGCAAAATGGGTCCATTGATTGTAAAATGGGATTTATGTGTGTGTTTGTTCGTTTTTTTTTCCTTGCTATGTTTTTTTGATGGTCCCCGATTTGTTTGTTTTGCTGCTTGCGCTTGTACAGCTTGTTGTGACGGGAATAACTGGGTAATGTTTAAGCGTTGGTTTTTTTTATTCCGTACGCTTCATTGTACACTTGACGAGAGATGAGAGCAGAGCAGATTTCTAATGAATGATAGTTAAACGATTCTGTTTTTACCACTCATTGTTTGACCTTTTGTTAAACTGCGGTTTGGAAAGCGCTTTTTGACTACTTTTCATTGTGGAATTTTAAATCGCCCATGCGCCATCAGTAATGTTTGATACGACAAACGTTGATTAAAATCACCTCGTTATGCAGTTTGCATACTTTAAGGCTATTTATGTGCCTGGTTCACATGCTTTGGTCACATAGATTATAGTATGTTATAAAGGAAATCAGTAATAAAACAACCAATTCATTTATAATACGAAGCTTTAAACTAGTAAGCTGTTTTGATTAACCATGGAGAATTATTGGTCTGCACTGTAATAACATTAATCTTGACTGCTATCAGACTTCCGATTCATAATGCGCCTAGAGGTATGCAATGCGCAGCCAATTTTAAACGTAGCTAATGCAGGCTTCAAACATTTTATGTTAATATTTATTAAAAACCTTCACAAATGTTGTCCATTCGATCCTTTGTATTTACATGTCATTTTAAATCTGCGTCTGTTTTAATGAAATTACTGGAATTGAAGTAAAATTACCTTTCATTACTCTCTCCGCTGCACATTAACCAACAACATACTAAACACGTGTGTCCAAAAATAGCTGAAACCCACCGTTAGCAACATTAAGGAACGTTTAAATGCCTCCACACAGAACCGTTTCGGCGAACAAACCTGTCAAACGCATCGTTCCCGATCTTGCCCGTACTCGTTTCCGGCGCAATTTCAACCATCCTGCCCACCATCATTCCCTGAAACCCCTTTCACAATTACAAATTTCCGAACGCAACGTTCTCCATAATGATGAGCCTGCCACCGGGACATCGTCTGCGTTTACGATTCCATTTAATGGACTTTAGACCACCGGTGGGCTGCAAAACGAGCCGGGACCCGCGGTGTTGTGCTTCCTGCTGTTGGAGCCCTACTGTTCACTCGTACCCCTAGGTCGGATGTCGCCTTTCAGCGAGTGTTCCGAAAGTGCTGCTAGGAGTACGTTACGAAACTATGGTATGATAATTTCAACTCCCTCCGGAGAAACCCAGGAACCATTACGGTGCGGGGAGGTTTTTCTTCTCACCCAGTGCTGTTTGTGTTTCTTGGTGCGGATCTGGTTATTCCTATGTAAAACTTTTTCCACTTTGCCCACCGGGCTGTGCCAAATTTGGACCATCGGAAAACTGATCGCTTTCCGAAAGCTTTCCTGCAGCCCGCTGGCCAGCCTTTTTGCACATACAGGCTTAAACTTCGTTCTTCAGCATCGTGCGCCCCTGCGAATTGGGAAGCATAATTTTATCGATATTAATTTGCACTAATTTCTGTTCCATTCACATTCGCCTTCCTTTTCTCCCAGACTCCATCCCGCCTGCCGAGTGCCTGTCTGTCTCTAACGCAAGAGAGTTTTCCCGCTCGGGGCTATCTTTTGTGGTGTATCTACACACCCAGCAACAGCATCGACAAACTGCTCGCCTGTTTCGTGCAGGTGCAGAACCCCCACTAACGTATGTTGACATTGACGTCGACCGTGTTCGTCTGCGTGTGTTGCTGTTATTGCATAAATAATATTGTCCGATGCCCAAAGGCACATCTTCTTTAAGACGGTACGACGATACTTGAACGATGCTGATGAAACGTGCGTGAGCGTTGCGTACGATCGAGCGTGTGCTAAGATGCTGCAGATCTTTCCAATGTTGTTGCACAGTTTAAAGCGAAAATTCTATTTGCAAACCAATACATGATTGACGGAGAACTAGGTAAATATTCACCTTTTAAATATTTACAGTGACAGAGAGCTGTGGATAGTCGATTGCATAAACTTCACTTAACTTAAGTGAAAACCCTTGACAGCTTCATTAAAATTCGTAAAATAATTAATATAATAATAATATAATAATGCTAGCGAAATAATTTTGTCATACAAATTGCATACTTTGAGGAACTTTGAAGAAATAAGCCTTTTTACAAAACTTAAAAAGCGCAACTTAAAACGTTAAAATGTGTAGATTTTGACAAAAAATCTCACAACATATATCATACATTCACGAAGAAAATTATTAGAAGTTAAACTGCACCTTACAACCATATGGCATAGCAACAGTAATGTAAATTCAAAAAGTTGGCAAATTAATTAACTAAAACTGCAACTGTGCAAAAGCGTCGTTCGATAAGCTTCGTTCGATAGAGTAACAACAACTCTATGAAGTGCACACGAACTGCCCAAAATGCCAACAGTCCACATGGTACACACGCTACACTGTGCGCTATGAGCAGGCCAATGTTGCACACCAGTCGGATGAAAGCAATTTAAATAAACAGTCAGCATTAACTTTGCAGGGGTAAAGTTTTTGACTTCATTCTGCAGTCAAATGTAAATGAAGTGTGCAAACAACCACTTTCCCTTCGTGCTCTTCACTCCTGTCCACTACCGTTGTGTGTGTTACACCCGGTGCTAGAAGTCAACCACAATTAGTCTGCCATGGAATGTTGTCTCCACTGTCTTCACCTGCTAGGATGCACAGCACAGAGGCAACGGCACGAATTAGCCTCCGGAACATGCTTTGCCATCCTCAAACCGAACCGGCGTTAGTTTTAATCGCAACTTTAACAACCATTTTCCACCCGAAACACATATGGGATCGCTTTTTCTCTTCTTCGTTAGATTCGATCGTTGCCTCGCTTCGGACCAACCGGTCTTGCACAGAGTGTCGAAAACTTACACTCCTGTCATGCACCGGCGCTATTGCACTTTGGCCAAATTTTCCTGCACTGCACGGTGCAACTTTTCACATTGAAAGTTCGGCTAAATGCGCACACAGTGCCGTAAATTTTTCCTTCCCTCGAATCACGGCGATTTAAAGACTTGCCTATTGCTGGAAGGGGGTTTTTTATCGCTTCGGAAAATTCAGTAACATTGCCAGCTGTTTCTAAAAACGGAATGCAGTTTCGTTACTATGAACAAACGGAACAACGAAGCAGATGTGTCTATGATAAAGACTACAAAACAAACTAAGAAACGTTGTTAGCGGACAAAGTTATTGAATAAAAGACACCATGATCGAACAAGGATATATCAAGACATACAGCCGGGGTGATTACAAATAAACGATATTTGTTTGTATTTGCTTTGTGAAAGTTCCGATGAGACAAAGAGACACATGTGTAACACTTCCAAATACTATTGCACTGGTTTGACGCTTGCGGTTCATAACGCCTGGTAGTATGCAATTGATAATTTAATGCTCAAAGTTGCATTGAGCTGAAATTTAATCCATATTCTTTTTATCAAGCTGATATCTATTATCAGATGATTTACTACCTATAACCTGCTTCGGAAATTATTAAGTACCTTAAATTGTTCACTTTTATCTCGAACAATTGAGTAGTTTTTAATAATTTTTACCTTGTGCGTTTAGTACCTTCCCTTACCATCTTTAGTTCCTGATTCACAGTTTATCTTTTTCCTTCACTCTGATAGTTGAAAGCACCCCATCACGAGATAGTCTTTTCCTTTCCGAATTTTCCTCGTGTTACAAACCATAAGAACTAGCGGAGATTTGTGCATTCCAATCCGATTTTGCTCCATTCTCTTTCACAATTCCCAAAACACTATCTTCCAACACCATCCTATCTTCCTCCACGTTCTGTGAAACACAGCATTGTCTTCGGTGTCTGGTACCAAAACTATCGTACGGAAAACGTACGGGCAGGGAAAATTTAAAACTACTCGCTAACTCGGGAAACCATTTCGCATGCCGTATTATTTACAGCCGTCCATGAATTATCGTTCCTGGTGTTAAGTCAACCGGCCCGGTTCAATGCTGCTCGGGCCCGGCATCTGAAGCGAAGCATCGTCGAGCAGATAAGGGAACTGGATCAGGTGAGTACGGAACGTCCCAAGCGTAAACCTCCGTACGGTACGTACTTAAAGTCATTTCAACGTGAAGTTGTGCGTTTAAAAAAAAACGAAATGAATGGGAGAAAATGGAGTAAAGTTGAATATAATTACATTATAAGCAAGATCTGCTCAGTGAGCCCTTTTATGCTGTTTACCAGCAACATTTGCCATAAATTAACCGCATTACTCCTAAAAGTATGCAATTATAATATTTTTTGTTGCTGTTACTGTACTACGGGTTAAGTTTATTTTAACAGTTTAATTGCAACCCATGATGCGTTTCCAAGCTTAACACCCCAATTTAAATAACTAGCACATGAAACAGATCACTATTTTTGTAATTAATAATAATCTCCTCTTGTAATGCACATGCTTATCACAACATTTGATATTTTATCCACGGAACGCTCCCAGCGGGCATTCGCGTGGATCGATATATTTATTGCATTTCGATCAAAAACGTAACCTAATTTGGGGTTGGTAGTGTTGTCCGTATGTGTGTATGGCCGTGTGTAGAAATGCAATATGCTGAATCGTGTTAAAAATATCTCACAGCTTAATTGTACCCCACCGCTCATAATGGTTGTGCCCTGTTGCGCCCCGTTGCGCCTTAATGGTCCAAACCTGCCAATGCCCAATTGCATCAGTACCGCAAAAATCAATTGACCCCCCCGGTGTTTTTTTTTACCAAACACCGAACCATTCCTAATTTGTAACCAAATACACACGCAATTTCACCGCACGCCCTGCCATGTTGTTAGCGTTCTGCTCGCCGAATCGTTTAATTCGTAGCTGTTCCGGATCCCGATCCAATTCCGATCCTGGTGTGGTTTGTTCACTTGCGAAACTTGCGGCCACAATGTTTTCCTCCCACATTTGTCAACAAAGCGTCCCTGCCGAAGAGATCCCGAGGGAAGGGTTTTTGCTAACGTAATTTATTCCACCTCAACCATCAGCAATGCCCATAGCAAATGGTACGCTAGGGGAATCGGCCACCTTCGGCCACAAAAACCAGGGCAACAGGGTGCGGGCTGCTGCTGTATTTTTTTTTCACTTTATCATACCTGAATGGATCTCTTTTTTATCCACCCCGTCTCGTGGGGGACTCGCGAGTTTTTGTCTCCGTTATCTACATACAGCTTTGGCCACAATTTATTGGGGGAACTCTCGAACCGAATCCATCCCGCGCAGGTACTGAGGTGCGTAAACATGGGGAACACACTTTCCGGGACGATGCATTTCGCGATGCTTATAAAATATGCAAAAATTGATTACCCTACCCCGTTGGGAGGTTCGGAGAATTTGGTTACGCATTTCATAATGGTTACCATTTGCTCCCCTTTTTTTTGCATACCTCAAAAACCTGTCTGTGTAGCGTAAATTTAATAATATTCCCTTACTGTACTGCTGCTGTCTGTATCCATCCTAAGCCTGAGTTTTTTTTCTCTGGTTCTCAACCACTTCCCACCGGCAGGAAATTGCACCGAACCGGCAGGATAGCGTGTTTCTCACGCACGAACTGTTCCCCGAGCAGGAGGGTGCATGGGCGATTACACCGATCCTTGGCCACATCCGGGCGGCCATCCTGAAGTCGACGCACCGGACCGCCCGCTGGTTGATCGTGTGCGAGGAGCAGAGCCACGTCAACGTGAGTCTATTAGCGCACCATTTGGCCAGCGAGGATTACCGGGAGGTAGGTGAGGGAATGTGGAAGAAGAGGTGTAGTGTAGAGGTGCAGGGATCCATTCGTTCCGGAATGGTGTGTGAAGCGGTTTGAAAAGTGTGGAGAAAAAAAAATCGTAACATGTCTGTAGGCCTTTAAAAACTCAAAGCGCCTGAAGGTATGCAATCATTATTCAAGTTGTTCATTTTTACCTGCTTTTCGGCAGAGGCAATATGAAAACAAATTTTAAACGTCTCCATAGTATCTTTGAGCGCTTAATGATGCCTAAAAACGTTGCATAGTTGCAGGCGTTCGCGCTCCAAACACTTTTCAATCGTTACATATGCTAAATTCACTAATGGTGTCCAAACACCCGTCACCGGAACGAAAAGATTCTCGTCTGAAATGATCACGTCGGTTTCAGCACGAGCCTGTCGGCACGTGTTGACTCACATTACTACTCTAACGTATTTTTTTACCACCTCTTTCTCTCTATTTCAACTACTGCTGGGCGATATCTCGTTTTTTTTTTTTGTTGTACTTCACTTTGCGCCACCCTGCAAACACTGCCACGTGGTACATCGCATCGCAGAAACTATTCCTCGGCTACCCGCTGTACGATCGGGAGGCAACCATAATTCATCATTTCGCATTTTTTAAAAATCCCTCCAGCTTTCTGTACCCCTATCTGCGGGCCGGTATCGCACTCACCGTGCCGTTGGTCGATCACCTGGTTCAGCTGATAGCGGACGGTGCCGCCCGTCCAGCACTGTCCGATTTCTTCATCGATGTGGCCCACGAATTTGCGCTGGCCGTGTGGCAGCATGGTCGGGGATTTCCGTTGCAGCCGCGTCGCTACTTTTGCGCCAAAGCGCTACCGAGCTGTGCGATTCATGGTGCCGGATTGGACGCTTCCGGGACAGGAAGTGCTGCAGACCGTACGGGGAAAGACAGCCTGAGCTGTGTGAGTATTAAATGGAACGGAGCAAGAGAGAAGAAGAGGAGGTGTGAGATGTCTCAAAGGCCTCCTTTCATGTGCACGTACATGCCTAATTTGGCTCGGAGCTTATTTAATGTCACAACCGTAAGGGATATCCGTACGTACGTGGTTCTCATCCGTGTACCCTGGGCGATGAAAGTATTTGGGTTCGGTATTCATCCTTTCGAGCGTGATATTTGTATGACGAAGGATAATTTTTTTTTTGCTGTAACTAGCACATAATCTCACAGAAGTAGACATGGGACTGGCTTGCGAACAGATACTCGTGCATGGTAATCCGACAAAGCCTTATGCGAGTGGATACTGAGACATTTTACCAACCATGTTTGCTCCTTTTGCATATCTTCATACCGCACTGGTAGGTCTAGACACATTTATTAAAGCTGTAGTAAGAAAGTAAAGCATGTAAAGACCTAGCATTATGGGCAACCAAGCTTTAATTCCATTATCACCAACATCAGGGATAGCCCTGTGCATATGCGCTGCAATATTGATGGACATTTAATTAAGTAACACGTCTATCAAATGTCAGAAGCATCTATTAAGTTTACTATGAACTAAACGATGTGTGGAAATTTATTTAAAATAATATGAAATTTTTACAGCAATACGACCTGTGTGACGAACTTCCTGTGTTGTTTTTTTTCAATTGCCTACTTTCGGGCGCATTTATACTTTGTTAGCCAAATAACGCCTAAATTTAGATTATCGTTTGTTTTATTATTTAATTTAACCTCGCTTGCTTATCCCACTAGACGGATAACCCTACGGATGTTGAACAGATCATGTTTGCGGTGAAAACATGCGGCAAGTATCACAAGAATCGTGTTCCTGCATTGAAAAACACTTGGACCAAGTACGTGCAGCATCTGCGGTACTTCAGCGACGTTGATGGTGAGTGAATGCGTTTCCGGGTATTGTTCCCCCATTATTGTTGAATGCCAGCAACATACAACGTTTGAGCGATGTTAAACACATCTTGCAGATCCATCGATCCCGACCGTTGCTACATCCGTGCCCAACTCCAGTGCGGGTCACTGTGCCAAGACGTTGGAGATTTTACAGCTGATCGGTGATGAAATTCGGTACAATGGAAGCCTCCAGGCCGTCCGGTGGGTAATGCTAGTGGACGATGATACGATCCTCAGGTAAGGATGGCCGCTTTAAATGTCATTTACATATTCAAATGTAATTATAAGCGAGCAGATTGATTTACACACAACTTGGTTGTATGATGAATGCCGATTGATGTGGGCAAAGAGCCCACAATTAGTGCACACCGGGTTCTGTATCTTAGCTTAATTACAAATCACTAGCAAACAGGAGTACCCTGCTAGAGCAATTGAATAACAAACGAAACCATTACGAAGGCAATGTCAGTCGCAAACAGGTGGAAATGGAGTCTTTGGTACCTTGTGGGTGGAGAACATCATCGCTTTCGGTGTTCTGTGTGCATACAGTGCCCACCACCACTACACGGTAGGGAGGGTGTGTTGGTCAATTTATGGAAGCATAATTTCTGAAATAGCTCACAAATCCTTCGACCATCGGGTTCCCGGTTTGCCCGGTGCCACCACAGTTCGGGTGCCATAGTCAATCCTTTATCAAAAATCCTTTAAGGCATCAGTAAATTTTACCGTCTGGTTCTTACATCCCCCCCCCCTACATCCTCGCCACCCTTACGCCGGGGAAGCGATACGGCACGGGTACCAATGCGGCACTCATGAAATATTCAACGCGCAATACTCAAACTGACACCTACCGCACGTTTGGTCCCGCCGGGTTGCACGTTTCCGGCGATAATTTTGACCTATTGTGGGGAGTTTTGTTTAAGGGATGGAAAGGGGTTAGTGGAAATGACCACTAGCCTCGCTTGAACCACCACCCCCACTACCCGCAAATTGGGGTCCGATGGGAGGATGCGGCATGATGGCAGATTTGATGTATGGAACCGGCAGCCCGAGGTTCCGGAAGTGGTTGGTTTTTGAGCTTTTTTTTTATTCATCATTCCCGATATCGCGAGTTCCTCGAGGGTGAATGTGAGAAGTTACATGTTGTAATTTTTGAATAAAGTTTTAAATTTAAGTATTGAAACGAGTACTATAATAAACGTTTCATACTGTGCTTTAGCGCTTTTTTCGTCGCCTTTATAAGTTGTTCTTTATATATTGGAATTTTAAAGAAAACATTAAAGTATTACGTTTTTCAGTAATTATTTTGTGAGCTCTTTGCTTCAAACATTCTTTAGAAAAACATAAAATAAACGCTTTCAATATTCCATACCACTTAACGCCCGCGTACGGTTCCGCCTGAAACGCGTCTCTCAAATGGCTTTTTGTGAACAAACAATTTAGACTCTTCTGGGGTCGGTTTGTACGCGGTTTTACCCAACCGTATCGACAACTCCAACTCCAACGCTGATGCGTATCATATATCCAACAGTCAAATTCTGTTCCGTTTTTTTTGCTGCTGCAAGTTTTTCCATACACGTTCTTTGCTTTCTTCCCATTTCCATCATCAGTTCGGCCTCGTTGGCGCGGTTTCTGAGCTGTTACGACGCGGACCGTGATTTGTACCTTGGCGAACGGTACGGCTACCATCTGATGGGCCCGGACGGTGGTTACAGCTACGTGACCGGCGGCGGTGGCATAGTGCTGAGTGTGGCCATACTCGACGCACTGCAGCAAACGTGCGAATGCCCATCGGCATCCTCGCCGGACGATATGATACTGGCGGCCTGTCTGCAGCGACTCGGCATCCGACCGATCCATTCGGCCCTGTTCCATCAGGCCCGTCCGTCGGACTACGCACCGGAACTGCTCGACCGGCGGGATACGGTGTCGTTCCACAAGCACTGGCAGATCGACCCGCAGCAGGTGTACAACAGGTGGTTCCGCCAGCAGGACGAACACCAGCATCATACCCGTTCGTGCTGGTCCCGTTTGCCGACCGTGTCCGACGCTGTATGCAAACACTCGAACAGTGTCCACAGTCCGGAGGTCGTCACCAACCTGCGGCCTAAAGATCACCAACTCGAACCGTGCCTTCGGCCAACGCGACCCAACGCCAGTGTCCGCAACGAGCACAGCGCGGTACGTGAGCACCGGTTAGTGGCCACGGACGACGAGGACGAAAATAAACGGTCACCTCAACAATCCAACCATAATGGCCGTCATCAACATCCGGAACGAGTGCTACGGTTGGTAACGAAAGCGACCACCAACCCTAACGCACCCACCAACGACCGGAGGTCCGTGCAGGATACGAGCACCGTTCATCCGTTGGCCACGGTTCAACCCCGTTCACCACAACAACATATCGCTCGCAAACATTTGTGCGAAAGTAATGAGCTTCAATCAAACGGCAACCTTTTGCTGAGACGGCAAAACCTCCAAGAGTCGACAAACATAATCAAACACACCGATCTGTAGAAGCAGGCGAGCGTCGTGGCAGGCGTGGTTCCGGTGCGTGGAGGAGAAATTAAATGTTGAAAAAGGTTCTCGCCCGCTTCTGCCGTCCCGGCTACACCGCGCGACTGTCACGTACCGGTCGGGCGTACCGTACTGTATGTAGATTTGTAATGAAAATGGTAGTTCCAGTCTTTCAGCAGCGAGGCTCGCCCCCCCATCACTCGATCTGGGGCGCCCCGTAATGTGCTTTACAAACATAAAACATTAAACAAGAAAAAAAACACACGCATACACCTGGTGTAAGGATACCGTAGGACCACATCAAAGTGGACGTGACTTGCTTATACGTTGGAATAAAGATTATCATGCGTCCGTTTCGACTAGTGTAACGAGTGTTGGATGGACTCTCATTTTAAAATAAAAAAAACGCATAAAACATTTCATTTGTACTATAAAATATGTTATTATTTTCGAGTTCTTTTTTTTCGATATAAATTTAATATACTTCACAGAACAGTGGCTTATTGCTTAAGCAGGCGTGCTGAGTATCGGCCAATTCTGGAAAATATCACTTTAAAGTCGTATACCACCGGGGATTGCATTAGTGTTTTTGAGATACTGACCACCAATTCCTGTGGCGGTTCGATCTAGCTACGGGGACATTCAGTGAAAGAAAGCCAGAAATGATAGGCCTAGACCTCCTGAGGTTGTTGTACCGGTAAGAGGAAGACTATCGTTTCCAGTTCTAATGTCTAATGGGTGTGAAGGCCATCAGATGTGAGATGAAGTTATTTGGTTACATTCTTAAAGACCGATACTTTCGCTGGTTCCGAACTTTGGAAGACGTTGGTTCCGAAGCTGCATTGAGCAGATGGGCTGCATTATCACTATACAAACAGGATCCTAAGATCTACCACCTGAAGTTGTTGAGTCCGCCGAGTAAACATTCCTATTTATGTTCATCGCGATATTAGATGTCTCGGGAACTCAAGAATTGACCTAGATACTGTAATAAGCTTGATGACTTCTTCTTCTTGGACTTTTCGTATATGCGAAGGGGGCAGCAATCGACCAGCTTGAATGCCGTTCACCATATGCACTACAATTGTGCAGCATCAATGCTAGTTATAAAGCCTTTTTGGGTAATCCACAAGGCAATGGTTTATAGTACGGATACACCTACCGCAAGAAATAGTGTAATAAATAGTGCATAATAATTAATCATCAAATAAAAAAGACCTGAAATTATTATAGACACTTTCGTATTTTTTATTAATAATACAGGATTGCTTAAACAATTTTACCACGAAACAAATACATTATGTGTGTGTTTTTTCTTTCAGTAAATTTCGATCCTAATCAACCTATCGTTTTCAAATATTAGAATTGCTTACAATAACAAAAAATACCGCCGGTTAAATTTCTTTCGTCTGTTTTTGTTCGCCAAATACTACTTCCAACCGCATATGTGGTGACCCTCGCAAAGCTAGCACGAAGGAACTGCATGTGGATTGCCACTTCTTAAAGCACACGTTGAACACTAGCAACGTCTTCCACAACCTACTTGCCACGGTACACCTAATTGAGAACACGCTCCGTTCGACAATCTTCCAGCTGTTTCATCAGTTCTGCCTGCAGGGCCAGCAGTTCACGGGTACGCTGATAGATCGGATCCTGTTGCCGCATGCTTGGGTTCCACCGGCAGTACAGACCCTTCCAGAGGCGGATGTGGCGCATGCTAACGACCGGCCGCAGTACCGTCTGCACCGGCATCGTGCTGAGATAGTTGCTTAATCCACCGAACAGCGGGTTACGGTATTCCTCGTGCGACGAGTTGATAAACGACCACAGCGCGACGGTACGATTTTTCAGATCTAGAAGGCGGTGAAAATGATTTAATAAAGATGGAACCTTGTTACCACCATATTCAACCACAAAACGCACCGTTTGTAGCGCGTTCCCGTTCGGTGTTGTACAGGAAGGTTCCAAATCGACACGAGTACAGATGATCGAGGATCGTGATTAGGAAATATTCGTTGAACTCTAGTGCGTGCGGGAACTGTTTCGATATCTGCCACACACAATCGATGAACTGTAGGAATACCGGCGATCGGTCCGCATCCGAGTGATGATTGTCACCGTGCCCGATACGCTAAATGGTGGGGGTGAGATAAGAAACCGATTAAAAACGAGAGATAATTATCTGCAATAGCTGTGGTAATTGTATCACACCATAATTACTCACCTGTTCGAACTTATGTCCGAAGCTAAGCCATTCTTTCTCGATCAACACCTGAAAGCCTTTGAGCGTTCGATAGTATGGATCGAGCAGCAGCATGGATAATGCCGTCAACTGTGACGTACGATCCCACCCGTCCGAACAGTGTACCACCACCGACATTCGCATATTTTCGATCTAAGATAAGCATAAAAAAAGCAGCAACAGTTATGATTCATCTTCATGCAAACCGTCTCTACTCAGCGAGCGAAGCAGCAATGTTTATCATCTCATTCATCATCACATGTCCGCTCTGCTTAACCCAGACTGTCATTAATGCTAATTCATCACAAACAGCAACGTAACTCACCCGGTCGACGATCCGCACGGCACCGCCCAGAATGCACTTGATGTGCTTTAACCACAGCGTACTTTCCACCGCCGACAGCCACTTGTGGTCATCGTTAGCAGGGAAGCAAATCTCCTTCAGCTTTCGCAAACTTTCGCGCATCACGTGTATGTTGTGGATGTCCAAAAATGTCAACTCCACGTTCTTGTACGCATCTTCCGACTCGTAACCGCCGCCCTTCGCCTTGTTCGCGATCGCGTTCGCGCTCGGCCGCGCATCGATGATCGACAGCTTGTCCGACTGGGCATTCGCCTCCATGATGAGATTGATGTACGTTTCATCCGCTTCACTCCGTTTGCCACCCACACCGACCAGTGGTTGCGAGCAGCGCGTAATGGTCGCCAACGACTTTGGATGTATCCAGCACAGTACCGGCAACCGGTTGCGCGACCGAAACGCTGCCACCTGCTTCAGCAGATCGTCCTTTGCCGTCTTCGGCACGGCCCAAACCGACGGATAGCTGTCACATATTTCGTACCCTTCGTTAATGCGCGTAATGCGCCACGTATCGTTGTTCGCACTGTTCACCCCCATCCGGCGCAATTCGGCCACCGGTTCGTACACCGTCCACCCATCTTCGGGGAACTTTTCGCGATAGTTGAACGCAAACAGCTGGCCATCGTTGGCGCGCGGGAACGCATATAGCTGCAGCTTCTCGAACACCGTACGCCGGGAATGATTTTCCTGTTTGTGTGCGAACCGCAGGTTACGCATATCTTTGCAGAAAATGTCAATGCCGTACGAATTTTCACCCCGTGAACTTGCACCACCCACCTTCTCGATCCGGCTGACCGCACCCAGCGGGCAGTCGACAACGATCACCGGATCCTTGTCGGAGGCGGGCTGCGAACGAAAGTGCAAGCGGTAATTGGTGATGGTAAGCGTACCGATTGCAGGCCCACTGTACGGACAGATGTACGAAACGTCGCTCTTCCGGTCCTGCATGTTCTCACCGGACAAATACGTAAAGCCATTCTCGTTCGCGACCTAAAACGGACCGATTTTTATAGCTTTTGTTATAAGGTAGACTTTATACGGCTTTTCACTACTTACAATTGTGTCCATTCCGTGCTTGGAGTTGAGTGAACTGGACTTTGAATCGGAATCGAGCGAATTAGAACTCCGGTGAAAATCCGTCCCGTGGTGTTCCATCTTATGGGGGCGCGCTTATGGGTGTGCGTGTCCGTTCCGTTACCGTTGAGCGTATGACTAAACGTATGTTTGGTTTGTTTACCAACGACCACCCTATCATGGAAGCAGGACCAACCAGACGGTTCTACTGCTTATTAGGTTGTTTTTTATTATGTTTGCTACGGCGGCGACGGTATGTCACACCCACGGTCCACTATCTTCACTTCCGAACCACACCAAAAGACGACCCTTTGCGTCACACTAATTGGATTGAATGAAACCACGGAGTTATGCTGTGCACAGGGAGGGAATACACTGCTGCTGTTACTGGCTTATCGCACTCGTTTTCCCCACGACCGCTGTTCCGTCCAGCCCAGTCGCTGCCATCGGTGAAAATTTCACGCTTGGAATGTCGTTTTTTTCTCGCGGTGCGTACGCTCTCACAGGCGGGGTGAGATATCTGCACACATGTGTAACACCCTTGTGGTGTGGTGGCCAATCAGCACCAACAATACACAGTGGATCAGTCTCCCTCTTGCAGTGCGTCGCCTTGGTGACGAGAACCGCACTGACGTCAGCCTCCCGTGCCGAACAAATGAGTTTGAAGGTACGAATTGAACCACTTTTTGGCAATTGGTGTAAAAGACGAAACGGGAACAGTTGGCAGTGTGCGTCAAGATTGGATAACAACGTAGCGATAAACACGATAAAGAACAGCTGGATGCTTTCGTTACCGGGGATGGAAGTATTGATGGAATTCAGGACGATTTCATTCTCTAACACCCTTCACGTATATCCTTTGACGAAGAATAGTAAGGAACAACGGCGGGAACTAAAGCTAACAAAATACTTTTTTATCGGCACATTCACTTAATCTTCCAGCTATTTCACTGATCCCCGTTGCATTGTTGTTGTCTGAGCTATGTGTCAACCCGAACAGGGTGAAAATGAAGCGTTTGTATCGTTTTGACAGTACAAACGCTTCATTTTTTTTCTTGTGGAATTCCTGACAGTTGTTTGTTTTGCTATTGTTGCGAGCAAATTACAGCAGAGAGCCGTGGTAAAGTAAATTCCATAGAACATTTTGCCAAGTAATTTTACTATTATTTACAAGTGCACTGTACTATCTGCAGGAAAAAATACAGAGATATCCATCTGCAACTTCCAACAAAAGAAATTGTCTACCAGTAACCACTACAACACATTGAAAACACCAAAATGGCTGCATGGAGAACTGCCGGACTAAAGTAAGCAGCGAAAAAAGCGAATGTTTTCACTTAAACCTAGCTAACGTACGACCTTTATGGTGGATTTTCAGCTACATCAACTACTCAAACATCGCTGCACGTTTGCTGCGAAAGGCACTGAAGCCGGAATTGAGGGTTCAGGCTGCACGACGGGATGATTCGCACATCAAATTTACCAAATGGCAGGGAGGCAAACCGGAAAGTAAGTAAACACATCGTCAGATGCGCAGAGAATGAATTTGCAAAGATTGCAAAGGGTTATCTTAACCGGGGCAACACGTATGGGTAATTCCCCTTTAGAATTGCAAGCAAACCGTTATTGCATCACACGGGGCTGCAAGGAATCGGTATCGTTTTATTTACAGTGCTTACCGAACCAACACACCACATGTGCATACAGTATCGTGAAATATTTTTACCATGTCTTTATTATTTTACAGATGAAAAATAAGTTATCCATCCAGTTGTAGTATTGTTTATTCGTCGTAAGTTTTCTCTTTGAACTCTCTGGAGTGTTTTTGAGTGTTTGCATTGCTTGGAAATTAACACAACGTGTGGTATCATGTTGGAATTTAAACTAAACATTAACAACCTTCAAAATTTGATTTTTTTTCACTAAATTTGGATGCGTTTGTTCAAATACGTTTAGAGCTGTTTTGTAGTAGTAACTTACTGAATACATTTTCATCTCCTTTATCTTTCGCAGAGGTTATAAATGAGTGAACCGGTAGAAGAGCCATCAATAATGCACCCTGAAAGGAGATACATAAAATTGGTAGTGTAATAAAAAAATATATTAAAATACTACGTTGCTAATTCTGGTTTGATCCAATGCTTTATTTGTTCCATAAGAAAGAAAGAAATAATGTAGAACTGAATTATGTTATATTATATGTTATCCTTGTTGAGCCTATAACACAAATTTCATGGAAACGAAGTTATTCTCAGCAGAGTGTGATAAAGACACATTCATATTTCTAATCCTTTGATTGTATTATACCCTATTGGAAACATTGCGGTATAATGGAGCATTAAGCAAACAGTTGCTTATCTCATAGCAAGCACTGTATGGTTGTGTACATACACCGTTAGCGTTTACAACACCCACCTGTCTCTATGCATCTTGGGCTCGAATGTCAAGTGCTGATAAAGAACAACATTGATGATCGCTGTTGGTGTGTGGAGCAATGATTGCTTACTAATTTTTATGAAAGTGCAACTCTGTATGAAAATTCAATGTGCGTTCCCGTTCTCGTTGATGCAATTCCTCCCGACATAACATCAAGCCCCACTGTACGATCCTGGATATCGAAGAAAAGTGCAGCGAACGTTGTACGTTGTGTGTGACTGTGGTAACATTCGTTAAATAAAAGTAGAGCCCGATTTTCGCACTACGTCGTGAGCCATCGTCGAGGGCCAACATGAACTCGTTCCTACGTGGATCGATGAACTACGTCTGGTGCACGACCAGTGTACTGGGCAAGGGTTCCACTGGTGCCGTCTTCCAGGGCGTTAACAAGCACAATGGCGAACCGGTGGCGGTCAAAACGTTCAACCAACTCAGCCATATGCGTCCACAGGATGTGCAGATGCGTGAATTCGAGGTACTGCGGAAGGTTAACCATAATAACATCGTAAAACTGCTCGACATCGAGGACGATCAGGAAGGACGGGGCAAGGTGATCGTAATGGAGCTCTGTACGGGTGGCAGTTTGTTCAACATACTGGACGATCCGGAAAACACGTACGGTTTGCCACAGAAAGAATTCCTCCTCGTGCTGGAGCACCTGTCCGCCGGGATGAAACATCTGCGCGACAACAATCTGGTCCATCGCGATTTAAAACCGGGCAACATCATGAAGTACATCTCCGAGGATGGACAGACCGTGTACAAGTTGACGGATTTCGGTGCTGCCCGAGAGCTGGGCGAAAATCAACAGTTCGCTTCACTGTACGGTACGGAGGAGTATCTTCATCCGGACATGTACGAGCGTGCCGTACTCCGGAAGTCAATTAACCGTAGCTTCACAGCGAATGTGGATCTGTGGTCGATTGGGGTTACATTGTATCATGTAGCGACGGGCAACCTTCCCTTCCGTCCGTACGGTGGCCGCAAGAACAAAGAAACGATGTATCACATCACGACCAAGAAAGCCCCAGGCGTCATATCTGGCACGCAAACGAGCGAGAATGGTCCGATCGACTGGTCCAAACATCTGCCAGCTCATTGTCAGCTAAAGGAAGGCCTGAAGCAACTCGTAACCCCGCTAATGGCCGGTCTGCTCGAAGAAAGCCAAGGTCGAATGTGGTCGTTTGATAAGTTTTTCCTCGAGGTACAAAACATTCTCAACAAAACGGTGCTACACATATTCTATGTTAACCGGGCCACCTCGATCGAGGTGTACCTAGAACCGGAACAAACGCTTGTGCACCTACGGGAGCACATCCTTGCCCAAACCGATGTGCCGCAAGCATCGCAATTACTGCTGCTAGATAATGAACTGTTCGCTACGAAGGTGGATGCCAACACAAGCGGTACGTTTGTACGCGGGTTTCCTTCTTCATATTACCATTCAATTCTAATGACGCTCGTTTTTTCCTTCTTTAGCACGTGGATATTCACCCACCGAAGCCAACAATCCCGTGATGCTATTCAACATCGAGAATTATAACGTAATTCTACCGACTGAATGGGATCTGCCCAAATTCCCTACATTCCCGAACGGCATTTCGGTGGAGAACGATGCCAGCCTGGCGAAGGTGGCCTGCAGTGTGGGGCACGAGTGTAAACGGCGGGTGGAAAGCATGTCCCTGCTCGATACACTGATGAACAAATCTGTGCATCAATTTTCCGGCTTTTTGGCCGGGTTTCTGGTTAAGTTACTTAAGTACGTTCATGGCGGAAGGAAATCCCGTTTATTTAGGAATCTTTTTTATTTCTTGTTATTCATGTTATTCCTGGTTCCGTTTTTAGACGAACCCGTCATTTGGAGGATATAGAAGGATTGATCTCTGAACTTGCTAAGATGTTTGAAGTAGCGGCCTCCAATGTAACTATTTGCATCTCTGCTGTCGGCCTGGAATCATTTTAATATTGACACCTTTTGTTCCTATTCCCACACAGCACGAAACGTACCAACAATTCGGTGCAAATATACACGCCAGCTACGAAAAGCAAAAATCCGACTTTCAGCGAGTTTCGGAACCGATCCAGCAGCTGTACGGGCGCTTCGTCAAAGAGGAATCGCTCGTGCGCGAATGGAACTCCGGTTACCGTGCGTTGCGCACACCGAACAAGAACCGGGACAGCGAGAAAGCCAAATCGCTCGTCGATCGGCTTCGCGATTCCTGGCAGCATATGTTGCGCGATCGGGCCACACGATCCCTCACATATAACGACGAACAGTTCCACGTGCTGGAGAAGGTGAAGATAGCGGAAACGGGCAAACGGCTCAAAACGCTACTAAACGATGGTGTCCGGCAGGCAGTAGAGCAGGAAGCGGAATGTTTGGCCGATTGGTACAAGAAAGCGCAAACAATCTTCCTGCAGACGCAGTTCCTCATGAAGGATGTCGGTGCGTACGTGGACGCGCTGTACGATTTGCGCGAACAGCTGAAACAGCACCGAGAAGATTTGAAGGAAGAGATCAGCACGGACGGAGAAGTATCGAAGACGATCGCTGGTAAATCGATACCGAGCACAACATCCACCGCAACGACGACGATCCCGATCGTGGGAGATGTGGATGGTAGCGAGAAGGGTCTAACGGCACGCCAGAATCAGCATAAAATGATATGTTTCATGGTAAGTGCAGATCTCAACAAACAAACACACAGGCCTCAACTTGCCTTTTTCTATCTCTCCCACCAGCACATGTACAACCAAATCAAAGAGGTGAAGAAAATGCTTCAACAAAACAGTGATATTCTGGCGGCAACGCAAGGATTGCTGCCCGATACCGGCGATAGGGCCGCCGCAACGTAGGATGGGCCTGAAAGTGAGGATCCATGGCGTGCTTCTGATGTTCCTGATTGTTTCGTGGTTACGAACTTGTAAATGCGTATTGTTTGTTGTATATATATATCGGTCTCATATAATGGCGCTACAGTATTCTGTTTGTGTGTACTATACTGATTATGTCAAAAGTGTCTGTACATCGTTAAGAATATATATATTTTCTTATATTTTACGTATAAGCATTGCTAGTGTTTTCTCGAGGATGTTGAGAAATGAATGAAATGAAATGAAAGGCTGTTCCCAACTATGGTCTTTTTTATCTACCATTTGACATTTCAAACTCAGAAGATCTTGCCATTTCTGGTTTCCCGTGATATCAAAATAATCAACTGTGGCTATCGTTCCAGAGGGGATTTGGTCGTGTGAAAGCCGACACCCACTTCCAGTAGTAGTTGGTCCGAATGGGATTTTGTCCCGGTCCGTTTGTGTGAAAACCGGCGCCGCTACCCTTATGGCCGCCCCGATAAGATATTTAAAAATTAACAAAAAATAAAATAAAAAAAAAAGAATTAATGCATCTATCTTCCAGCATTCTTTGCACAAAACCTACGATTCTCTCCAGTGCTTGACAACTGCCGCTCTCGTACTCTTTTACTCTCTAATCCTAGCTGCCAATCCCCGGTTCCGTACAACAGCTGGGAAAAACGTTTAAGATATCGATTTTTTCACACCCCACAAGCTCACGGATGAATTTTCCGAACATTCACGCATGTGGGTTGATTTTTTTTGCCTGTCAGTAATCCGCATGGAAACTGTTTTTGAGGAAGTGGTGAAAATTTTGGAACAAAACAGTAAAGATAGTTTAACATATTTTTTCCTTTTTACTTATCGTTGTTTGGGGAAAAATGCGTAAGATTACACGCATTTTAAAATAAAACACTGAAACATTGATTGTGAAAATAACAAAATTATGTCAAATCAACAAAATAGCATCCTTGAGTAACATGAACAAATCTCATCTACTAATAACATCTACTTTGCTTCTATTGGGACATTTGGAACTCTTTCTTCACAAGAAAGCCTCTCGATCAAAACAACCCCATTAGGAAAATCTAGGGAACATATGATGCCACATTTCATGTTAATATTATGTGTGTATGTGTGTGGTGTGTGTGGCTGAGCCTGTTTTTCTTTATCAACTCCACTATCATCACAAGGTTAAAAGGCTCGTACATTACACCCACTACGAAAATATCCTCCGTTCCCACCTACAAGGGAAGCGGAAAGAAAAACCTTTCACCGTTAAGTTCTCACCCATCCCATCATCAGTCATCACCGGCTTGTGTCTCCGGGTCTCGGGCGCGCCAGACAGAAATCTTTAGCGAGCCTTTCTGTTCTTTTGTTTTTTTTTTATGTTTCGGCTAACCGCCTCCTAGGCGAAAAGGATCTTTTTCCATGAAAAAAAAGGAAAATCGAAACGCAAACCAGACACCGGACCACAAGAATGGGTAAGGTCGCGGTCGCGAAGGCATGCGGAAGTTACGAAGAAAGAGAAAGGCTGAGCCGTTTAGGGATACCACGCGCCATAAGAAGACGTGTGATGTGAGGAGGGTAGCCTTATTCGGGAGGGTGTGACACTGTGAAAAGGTTACACACAAGGATAAGGTTTTTCTTTCGGAACAGAATAACACGGTAGAAAAGGACAATACTAACAAAAAACGCACCGAAGAGATGAAAATTAAGGCGGTGAAGATGGTGGAGACGGACACACTTTCTCCTTCTGCTGAGAATAATCTGTATCTGTTTTTGTATGTGTGTTTGTTTGACAAATTGTTTTCCTTACCTCAGTACGGAAGCGAGTGGCTGTGATTTTACCATTGCAATGTCCTTTTTGCAAGGTTTTTCCTTAATTGTGTACTTTTGTGTAACGGTTAACTGCACGTGGCCGAAGGATTTAAATTGCGCAAGCGTTACACCAGGTCAGGTAGGCTGCGATAGAAACATGTAGCTTCTTTTTCGATGTCCGGTTGGTAGGATCAGGTAGGAAACGGCATGGTGCTTTTATTGAATGAAGAATAGTTATTGGAACCCTTTTATTTAGGATTAAAGAATGCAGCAAAGAAGGAGAAAAGAAACGTTCATGGGTTACTATGATGCTTTTTTGTTGCGTAAAATTAAAAGGACCGCAAACGCAACAACGAAAGCCGGTTGCTGAAGCACTTTTCCATTACTGCACAAGCGTAAAAAAAAACAAAAAGAGAGGAATTTGCACAAAAAAAATGCTTGCATAGGATGTTTTTTTAACACGCACTCTTTTTTACTAATGTGTGTGTGTGTTTTTTTTTTCAAAGAAAGAAAGAGATAAACGATCACGTTGTGATTTTTGTGGCTGTGTGCGTGCGTACCCTTCGTGCTTCTTCTTTCCCTTCGCTGAAACACACGCACACACGCTTCTGGACAAGGGATTTGGTAGTGTGAGGAGCTGAAGCGCTCCCTTTTTGCTGGTGTGTGTTGAGTGGAGCAGGCTGAACAACGAGTTTTTTCTTTACCATCGCGAGAAGACGACTGCAAAGCGCACGCCTTGCGTTCCCTACCACAATCCCAAACAACTCAAACGCCCAAAGGCGACCGGCATATTAAAAATTCAACACAACAAAATGCGATAAGCTTCACCGTTGGCGACCCGGTCTGGGCGCCGCATGTGTGTTTGTTCCGGCCGGTAAATTAATGAGCAATAATAGCGGTCTAGCGCCAGCAAACATTTCTCTTTGGGCTGCTGAATATGATATACGGGGTTTATTTTTTTTTGCTCAACTGGGACTGCTTGCCACTACCACCAGCGTTCACAGTGCGCAAGCGGCCGACATTTTGTCGAAGCATGCTCCCCGCGAAAAATTCAATACCTTACCTCTCGCTCTTTTCCTTCACTCGCCCCCTCTTTATCCATCCACTAGGTGAAGTCTAGCGGAATGGGGAGAAGGGAGCACTTTTGTCACACACACGCACGCATATTGGGGCTTATCCGCACCGAAATCATATATCCGCACGCACACAGTACCAAGAGTATTGAAGAAGAGAAGAAGAGGAGGAAGAGCAGTCTACTCCTCGAAACGCCCCAAAGCTTGAAGATAGAAAACCTTTTTTGATATTTGCGAAAGCATTTTTTATTTCTAATTACCCTCGAAAACAATCATCTGTTTGTAAGGCCACCAGAAATCAACAAAACGACGTCGCACACCGCAGCTCTCAGAAAACGAAACGCCACCTTCATATGTACGTACGCAGCCAGTCCGCGCCGTGCTGACAAATCGGTGTGAGCGAGAGAGCGAAGCCAGAACGCAGCAGTTCAACCATGACGGATGACTTCTTTGCACAACGGCGTGAGTGCGAGAGTGTGTGAGTGAACGAACAGCCCCCTGCTTCTTTCCCGTCGCGTTATTTTTCCCGATCGCTCGCACGGGTGCTGTGTTGTTCCCGCGTCATTCCACTCTTCCTCTCTCTTACTCTGCTGCATACAGAGAGGAACGGAGCTCTTCCATATTTGCGCTTGCTGACAACGCTGAACAGAGACGGTGCACACTTGTTCCGTGCGGTATGGGAGTGTGCGTGTCGGGTTTCGTACGGTGATGTCGATAAAAGTGTTCAGCTCCCGGAGGCACACATTATACCCCCCTTTGGTTCAGCCCTGCGTCGCCGATGAGCAGTGTTTGACAGTGAAGCGGGTAGCGAAGAGCTTCAGCAGCAGCTCCAGCTCCGACAGCGGCAGCATCAGTAAAGTAAGCGAAGCAAGCAACAGCAAGCGGTGCAATTGAAATGTGAGTGTTTTGGTCTGTTTTATATCTTGTTTTTCTTTTGCTTTGCTTTCCTGCTCACTCTTGTCTATCAATTTGCTGGGGCTAGTTGAGTTGCACTGCCGCTGCGTTTTGATACACAGGTACGGCTTTTTAGCGCTTCAAATGCGCTCGTGTCCTTTTTACTCTTCCTGTTCCGCAGTATGGCATGCGTTTAGAATTAGTTTTCATCCACAATCTAATAGGTGCAAAATGAAAAAAAACAGTGAACAGAAGAACCCGCGTGTGAATAAGGACATAAAAGGTACGGGAGGGGGGGGTTAGGAATGTTTTTTTTTGTGAAAGTCAAGTTTCAAATCATTTTTTCATAAACTGGAACAAAAAAGAGCTTCAAAAATATAGGAAGCAAAATCCAAAATTTTTTCCGTCATCGTCATCGCCGCCATTCCGCGTCCCAGCACCAGTTCAATTCAGCAGCTCTCAGCACTTGCCTGCGTGCGAGCAGCAGCAGCAGCTCCGCTTCTCTTCCGTCGCTCGGTTGACGCAGAGAAGAAAGAGATAGAACCCTGGCGCACTGAATGTTACGTGCGTGCGCCAGTGTGTGTGTGCTATGCTTGCAAGGCATGGCTTGATCGGGGCTTGCAGGAAAGCGAAAAGGTCGCCATGACACTTTTCTTCGTCTCGCCCGGGGAAACCCGCGTGTGATAATCGCCGAGGAGCCACTCTTCCCCTATTAAAGCGGCTGCGACCGAGGAGGAAAAAAGGATCTCTTTCTCGTTAGTGTTGTTATGCGTGTGGGGGAGGAAGGGGAACCTTTTTTGCTGAATACTTCCAATATGTTTTTTTTCGCTTCTGTTTTCCGGACTGGTCCTGGCGGCGGCTCCTTTTGGTGCTGTACATCACCTCGCACACCAATCTAGTAGTCGGTGTCGGTCAGCGCGGGTCGGTTCCGGCTAGTAGCGCGGTGCTTGAAAGGAAAAAAAGAAGCAAAAATAATCATCCTACTGAACCCAGCCCTAAAATACACAGCAGCCAGCCTGCTGCTGCCCTGCCGGTGTGCTATCCCGGTGTGTTGCGGGTTTTGAAAAGTATGTTAACCTTTTAAACGAGCGCGCGGTACAAATTCACTTTCCGCGGACGGTGAAACACAAAGAGGTACATTTCGGCATCGGCTGCACACGCTTACACCCCTCGCGAAGGGCACAGGCAGAAAGTGCAGCACCGAGAGCACAATGTAGGGTCGCATATTTGAAAGGCGGGTTTTGTTGCCGGTTCCCCAACGCTTGGTACAGGTGAAAATAATCTTGGAAAAGTGAGGAAGAAAAACGAAACTGTGGTGTGAAAGTGGTGCGTTTTGCGTTACGGTTATTTACATTTGGAGACTAAGGCAGCAGTAACCGTTTAAAGGGGTTTGTTAGGGCCAGTAGCAAGAAGGAAAGTGAACCACGTGAAGCAATTATGTGGAAATTATCTGCCGGCGTGTCTAGTAGCCCGTTTTGCATCACCATCTGACAGTTTGTGTTCTGTCTCGTCTCGTAAATCCTTTCCTAGTAGGCATGGACAATCTCGTTAGAAGTGTGTAAAGTGTGCAAGTAGCGGGAATATTACGCTGTTTTCTCATTATTTCCCACCTGTGTGCCGCTATATTGTTGTTTTGTTAATTGCGCGCCTTCTTCACCCAACTGAGGACGATGTGTTTTTTTTTTTTCTTTCTTTCGTTTGTTTCTATTGTGTGTGGCAGTTATGCGTTATTATGTTCCACAAGAATGGTGGGTGTGTTTTATTTATCTTATCAACGTCTGGCTGTCGTCATACGGGCGCGTAAACAAATTAGTTGCTGTCAAGCGGCGGGGCACTGTTTTTGAGAGTAGCGAACGCGCCCTATATGAATTTTTGTGTGTGACGGCGTGTGCGTGCGTGTAAAATGCATTAAGATGCTGGTTAACAATCGTGTAACTTCCTTGACCTTTGTAATATCGCGGTGTGTGTGTTGGATATTGTTGTTCAACGTTTTGTGTGGCGCTTGGTACCAAAGAAACAAAATCGTGGGGAAGAAAAAGGGCGCGATTTTTCTGTCTCCTGTGGTTTCGAATCGCATATGCTTCAGATTATTCACATGTCCTTATTGTATGGGGTTTCGTCGTGAATGCTGGTCCACGAGATATGAGAGAAGGAGAACGGTGTCTTGTTCAATGTTCGGTAAAATAATTATCACCCGGCGAACAAAATTCGCACCAGAGTGTTAGAAACCTGGAAAAGAAGCAAAATAAGGTTTCACCGTGATTGCCACCTTCGCTGCTGGACTGTAGTCCTCCCCCTTCTGTTGACTGTGACTACTTGATTCTAGCGTGGAGATATGGTTACCCCAGCGCTGTGTCCCACAACCGTAGAAAAAGTGTGTTAAATTTTATTTTTGCTTCACAGCTTTTCGCTCCCTTGTTCCGGTTTTTCACAGACACACTTGGGGGGCGCGTGCGTTCTCCCACTTTCCTTGTATGTATACTTTTCTTCTTCACTTTCAGGGGGGTTGGCATACTTTAGAACATGCGCAGTCTAGCAGGCCAGGCATGATGTACGTGTGGAGTGCAAAGAGCTGTGCGTACCTTTATTGAAGAGAGGGACAAAGAGACCTTAACCGGAAAAAGTGTGAGATCGAATTTTCATAAAAAGGAAAAAAATCGGGACGAAAAATTGTTCCGCAGCTTCCCGTTTAGCCCTTTTTGGCGACCGAGCACTTGGGCAGTGTGTCCCGAATGATCCGGTCATCCATAATGGCGACATTTCGCATCGCTTTATCTTACTTACCTCCCTGTTAAGAAGGAGACTTCTACCCTTTGCAACTAGTTTGCCCGCATGCTAAGAACGCGCCTGCGTCTTCCCATTCGTTCTGCATATGCCTCGCTCTCTATCTTTCTTTCTCTCTCTTCATTCCCTGGCGTTGAATAACACAAGCACCCGCGCGTTGGTGAGGTGGGCACCCGTTGTCATCTTCTTCGCTGCCGCGAGCACACAATGTCGTGTGTATGTGTTTTGGAGCGTATGTGTCGCTTGTTTTCGCGAGAGTTTTCAGCAGTGAGCAATTGGGCGGGTAGTGATGATGTATGAGCTCCCTGTGAAAAATCCACCCCCCCCCCCCCCCCCCCCCATCTTATGCTCGTGTGACTAGTGATGCATTCACGTGTTTGTGTGTGATTGAAGATTCTGTGCCCAGCTATTGCATCGCTAATGTGATGGTCGTATTCCCGATTTTCCTAGAAGACGGCAGATGGTAAAGTAAATGCATGCTTGGTGGCATCAAACATTTCTTCATGTTAAGCGCTGCCTGCTAGGTCAGTTACCGGCGAACTCGCATGGTCGTGTAGAGCCACATGTGTAATCAGAACTGCTGTGTGAAGGTGGTCTAATGCTTGGTTATCTCTGGTCTTGCTGTGTAGTCAATAATGCAAGAAGCAACAATACCTCCAAACTGGAATTCATTCTTGACAAAAAATGCCCTCAGAACAGACTATAAGAAGACTCCTGCTATGGGTAACTTGTATTACAAAAAAGGAAATTCTGAAAAACTTAAAACAATTCATTTAAGGCAAAATATTGTAAAGTACAACATTTTAATACTTACAAACAAGAACGAACTGCACCTAAACTGGCTCATAGTGGTTTAGTTACTAAACCAACTTGGTTGTAACTTTGAAACGAAATTTATTTTTTTATTTTTAAATTAATTATATTTCTTCTTGAATAAGATGCTTCCTGGGCGGCCCAGTGGCATGATGGTTGCGGCGCCGGTCATCACACGAACGGGCCGGACAAATCCCCCGTACGCAGGACTTACGGGTAAATAAAATCACAGAAAGCCAGGAATGGCAAGTGGCAAGGAAAATAGTGACATCCTTGTATAAGATGTACTCCTGGTTTCGAAGGCCACATTTCGACAGAGCGTACGGGAAATAGGGAATTTCTATCCTAATCATGAGCTTCTTGGATGAAGCTTCTTCTTTAGTAGCACTACGAGCTCAATAGGCCTATATGCCTGCCACAATTTTTTTTTTTACTTTATTTACACATAGTTGGATAGGAAGTCCTGTGTAAAGGGGATCAGTCCGGATGGAACTATGGATCGTTCCTGTCGGCACCACTACCAAGTACACCAACGGGACTGCCCTTTTGCAAGAACCATAAGTACACAAATATCGTATGTTTCGCGATCTTTTTAATCCTAAGTGTGATCGTTATAGTTCCATTTGCGAAACGACTGTATTAATATCGTTAGATTCGTTCATGGGCATTGGCTATTATGTAACTTCATTCTTTCATTTACTTCCTTGTACTTGTCTGTGTTTATTAAAAGTATGAGTCGATGTCATGCCTAAGGTAGTAAATCATATTTAGTCTGTACCGACGGAAACCTTACTTTCCAATTTGACTGTTATAATATGTTCTAGTAGCGATCCTACAATTGCTTTGCTTTTTGCATGGAAAAGTCCTACCGCATGTTCCACCAACGACTGCTATGGACCCAAAACTTGTCTTGGTCCGTGGCCTCCATTCGCAGCTATGGGAAAATTCAAGTAAAATAAATAAAGAGTTGTCTGTGTATCGCTTCTCGGCCTATAGAATGAGTTGTCCGGTACATTCCTGTTTTATGGAAAAAAACGATAAAATAATATGAACGATTCTTAGACGGATATGAATTGTCCAGATAACTGCATTAAACAACATCCCTAAGAAGCCTAGCAAAATTCATTCTCTGCGTTCTATCTCTTGCACCGTGAAAGATTTTTTTGTTTCGTCAATTTGTTTTAGGAATTCGAATGATTGGAAAAGCCTAGTTGTGAGGTTAAAGATCAAGGTCAGCAAGGATGTCAGGCAGAATTCAGCACATGAAAATTTTTCGTCTAGCAACCATTGGTTCAAACATTCCTACAACTGTGACACTGAAATTGGTCTCGAACACCTGATCTGCATCACAGTTTTTGTTTATTTCTGTGACACATGCTGAGCTGCCAAAAGACCACCACCGGACCGGGACAGGTAGCAGATTTGTGTGTGGTTGATTCATTGGTTCAATTTATTCATTGGGTGCTCTGCAAGAATAGAATTCCATTTGGTACGAGGTGCCAGTCGCGCTTAGATGGAGTGCTGGTGTTTCATCGATTAGTGCTGATTCTTTGTGCTTGCGTGCTCCCCCCTCCCCCTAACCCCACCACCCCTTGTGCAAAGGTGCGTGTGCGTGTGCACCGTTTTTGGCACCGGGTGGTTGCAATTTTATTGCTTTGATTGCTGCTCGCTCTCTCTCCGTGTGGCTGGCTGGCTTGCTGGCCTTCTTCCTAAGCCCAAGGACATTTTTCTCTTCCTCAATGTGAATCTGGTTGAGAAGGTTGGTCGTTTTGGGGTGGCTGTAAGGTATGCGCACGCCTTCCGAGAATGTGTGTGAGTGAATGTTGTCCCACTCTAATAAGTCGTCTATTGTCTTTCTGTCTTTGTCGTTTACATCGGTGATGTTGAAAATGTGTGTTGCTGTGTGTTTACATTGCCGGGGCTCTTCCTAGGATACTGTTTCTGGGGTCGAAAAATCCGGTTCTCTCTTTGCCTTTATTTCTATGCGGGCGTCTCGACGACGACGACGACGCATCTCGCACACACATGTTAGAGGGAGCGAGAGAGCGCAAATGTAATGAAAATCAACCATCGGCCGAACACCGCGCACCATCGAGCGAGAGGGTTAATCGCAGCAGGCGCGTCGCCGCGTTGTAAAAAGATACTCTACCCCGGCGCGGGTATAAGGGGTAGCGACACTAAAGAAGGGAAGGGAAAAGAAGAAGTAATGATTGAACTGTCGCGCTGGGGACGCGAGCGGACGAATATGTGTGCGTGCGTATGTGAGTATGAATGTTTGAACAAGCATGAATGTGTGGTGGTAGGTCGGCTTGCTGCGACATGGCGACTCATCAGCTCGCTTTTATTTTTGCTGAACAACCGATATGCGTTGGGTCTACCACTGCGCCGCCTAGACTAGAGGTGGGCCCAACATCACTTGCAGTTTTCGCTCGCAAGACGAATGTACTGTAGACGAAATGTATGCGTACTTTGGGGAAATAAGTGTTAACTATTTAAATTAGTTAATTTTGTTTCGATGGTCGGGTGGGAGTGAAGGAGAACTTTTTTTTCCTCTGTCGGTCGGGAGCAGGATTTTCAACCCACGCCAGTCGGAAGTTTGTCCCGTTGGGTATGCAAGTGCAACTGCATTTTTTTTGTGTACACTGGAAAAGGGGTGAAACAATGTTGCGCGCTTATGCTTTATTGCACCACGACGGTGTACGGTGTTTCGCGTGTGGGGAATTTTTATTTTATTCTCGTCTCGAGGGGTTGTTAAAACTTGAAAGTGTGCATAAATGACACTAAAAAAAAGGAGGGAAGCAGGAAAAAAGAACGGAAAAATCGACACGGTTGAACGCGGTCGAATGAGCAGAGAAAAATGTATGCAGAAGAGAGAGAAAGAGAGAGAGAGAGCGTGTGGAAAGGAAGAGCGCGCGCGCGCGCACCGCGGAACCGGTTGCGGACCACGAATCTTGGAATGGTTGGCGCTGCTGAACGACGCGCACCCTTGTCGCTGTCTCTCCCTGTGGCGCGTTCTGAAGCGCCGCAGCGCAGGAGTGAAAGAGAGCATGAGAGCGAGGGGACCGCGCGCGCGCGCGCATACGCACACCGCTCTTCTTCCACTGAAGTGCGAGAGCAGAGCAGAGTGTGCGCGCATTCCTCTTCGGTAGAACGGAACCCGGGCCCATCCTGCCGGTGTGCGCGAGTGATAGGAAGGGATGGATCGGAGAATGGTAAAGAAAACATGCTCCCGCCTTGCTAGCGCGTAGGAGCGAGCGAGAAAAGAGAGGCAAAGAAGCTGTGATGTCAGAGCGTCACTTTGCACCATGGGAATTGTTTGGAATGAAATATGAATACGAAGGAATAATCTTTTTTATTCTATGTTAACTAATTGTCCGCCTTTTTTTAGTTGTGAAAAAGTTCAGGGTGTGTAACAATATTACACTGCATACAGACCTGTTAATAAGCCACTTCTGGCTGTTGTATCTTGCTGGGTCATCCGGTAATAAGTTCTCAGGCGCGATATTTTATTACTCTATTGGCTATTGTAGAAACGGGCAGTACCATTGCTTGAAAAAAAAAGTGCCAGTGCACCTCGAATCACTTTTCGAGTAGCAGATCAACAGTCGAATAAAATCAGGTGGCAGACGAAATATAGCAATGTTTGTTATTTCCACTCACTCTGCTATTCGCCACACTGTGCATCGATTCCCCCGATGCGCGTGCTCTCTCTCTTTCGCTCGCGCTCACGGTATGGTCGGTTCGTTCTCCGAACCCTCTCGCCGTCGTCGCGCTGTCGTCGTCATCGTCGGCGTTGTCGTCGCCGCTCTCAGGTTCGAAGCGATCGCGGCGCGGGTTTAGAGAGCAGTTTCTCACCACACTCTGCCGCGCACCGCCGTCTAGGATTTTCGTGTTCTGTGAGTTCAGATATTGGTGCTGTTGTTGCTATTGCTGTTCGTATTATTGCTGGTGCCTAGTGTACAATATCTTTTGGGCTAGAGCTTGTGCCTGCTACTGCTGCTTTCTGCTACTTTTACCTATAGAGGAGGGCGTCGCGCACATGACGACGACCCCGGGGACCCGCACACTTTCCCTTCCCTGAAGGCGCGCGCGCGGTGGTGTGTTTAAAGATCAGAGGCGAGCGCTCCTTTCGCTTGCTTTCTGCCGTTCTGCCGTTTGTACAGTTGTGTGTTGTGTGCGCGGCACAAGGGAGAAGTGCGCGTCGCCATTTGTGCCTGGGTTGGGTGTGTGTTTTTTTTTCCTTCACTACCTGCGCCCTTTAAGCAGCAGTGCACCAGTCTGTCGTGCAGTGGGCTGATAAGGGTATAGAGGTGGCACGGAGTTGACTTTCGATTGTGTACCCCGTATTTGAGGAAAGGAATGGTAAAAGTCTAGGTGTATGTGTATGCGTGCTTCTTTTTTTGTTTGTTAACATGTTACACAGTTTAAACCCACCAGCAGAGCACCATCCATCCGTATTTTGTTGTTGTCGTTGGCTGCCTTTTTTGCTTTGGTTTGTTGCTTCGATTAAGGCTAGGCGATGTTGTCTACCTTTGCGACAGAATTCGTAACTTGATGCATTTTTAGAGGGTGTGAGGTAATTGCGTTGTGTCCGAACACCCCCTGCGCGTATCTTCCCATCATCATCGTCGTCATCCACCCTGTTAAAGCGCAAGTGCGCGCGTGTGTGTGTGTGCTGCAGTTCTGGTGAATTGGTATCGTACACTTCTTCACATCATTCTGTCGTCTAATCCACGGGGAGAAAAGTGCGTTTTCCCCCAAAACAAAGCTCCCGTCGCGCTTCCTTGGATTGTATTTTTCGATGGTCACATCGAGCGATGCATAGAATACCATTGCTATAAGGAACGACCTACTAGATTACATCGTATTTTTCTCTTTTATTTTTGTAAAAGTGAAAGCGTTTTTGAATGCGTTTTCTTCGAAAAGAATGAACATTTTGCAAACCATTCAAAATCGATTTTAATTTGTCATTTAATTTTTGCTCTGATGAAGTTTTTTTTTAAATTAAATTCCTCTCTCTATCTCCCTCTCTCGCGGCGCTCTCATCACGGCAGGCTCCCTTATGCTGGGGATCCGAGCGGAGGAAGAGTGTTTAAAAATAGATTTAGAATTTATATTTTACACCACACCTCCAACACATAGGCAGGCGAATGTACCCCAACCCCCTCCCCGGGGAAGGGGCTGAAACCTGTCTCGGTCCCATTTACTCTTATGCTATACCCTATGGTGCGGGGTATGAGAAGGCAGGCAGGGTACATTTTCGACCAAAAATGTACTATAAAAATTAATATTTTTATAAAATGTATGCATCCCAGTGAAGTTGAATTACTTTGACCCGCTTTGGGACCATAATGTCATTTACATTAAAAAATTCTTATTAAATTTTGTGCATAATGCATTTTGTGGGAATGTGTATATGTGGCTTGTGCACTCTACAATTCTAATTTTATTTTAACAACCCCCGCGAAGGCAAACATGCATTTTGTTTCGTTTTATTTAAATTACCCTCAGTTGGGGGTGATTAAAAATGGCGGATTAAAAACTGTCATGTGCACAGTTATTATTATCATATTTTACATTTTCTGCTATAATCGGATGTGATGATTGGGGTGGTTTTAAATGGGCTGTTTTCTGTCTTTTACCTACCAGCAGGAACAGTTTGTCAATGTTGCACTACACCCAAATATGTGGGTAACATATGGATGCGAAGAAACGGGATACAATTTTACGTAAAGTTGATTGCGTTTGGACTGTTTTGTTTTCCCATTGCCTGTTTGTAAACTTTTGTAAAATGTTTCCCAAAACCTGCATTTGGGTTTTTTTTTCTTTGAATAAAATTTATCCCTCTGCTAGGAAGCCATTACGGTGAGGAAAACGAAGGGAGTGTGTCCGTGTGCGTGTGTTTGAATGCTGGTTTATACAAGTGCAGTCTGGTTGGGGTGGGGCCCCGGCACACAGTGTTCGTATTTTTCATCCCTTACGGGGTAAGGGTGCGGAGTGAAAAGGAAGGGGAGAGCGTGCGCGTCACTACCCGTCACCACACCACTACCATTAACGGAAAGAGGCGCATACATATACACGGGCGCGCACGCAATACGCTGGTCGGGGCTAATCGTCGTCACCAAACCAACATGATTATTGGAATCGTTCCGAAACATGTAGGAAGAGAAGCGAAGCATTAAAAGAAGACGAGGGTTTGGAAAAGGGCGCCCCCATAGAAACAGACACATAAACATTATATGCAGCACCACCACCGCTTGCTTCCATCGCTTACTTCGATTATGAGCGGTTTGTACAATACGAAACTGACGTGAGAGAGAAGAGTATGGTTGCGGTATAGAACGCATTCTTTTTTCCTTCTTGTGCCTTCTCTCGCTCTCTCACTCGCTGTGGATGATTTGTCTTTTATTGGTGGTGTGGGTAGTGGTGCATGCTACGTAGGGGTTGGGGGTGTTCGTTACTCTAATGCACCGTGCTGCACACCCGCATCATTATCAGCGTTCAATCGAAACAAGTAGCAAAAATGCATTTCTTTTTGGTGAATGTCTACATTAATTGTTACTAATGTACAATTTATATTTCAATTTATTTTACAGAAATGTGTGCCGCAGAAGAGAAGCAGCGTTTTAAATAAATCTGTAGCCGCGTTTCAGCCGTGGTGTGCAAGTGCAGTTTTTTTGTATTAAAAATCCGCCTTCCGCGCGCGCGATCACTCTCCCTATAAATTCAAAAATTTACCAGTGAAAGTGTGAGTAGTAAGTAAATGCAGCCAAAAAAGAAAATCGCGTCGTGTGTGCAGTGAATTATAAACGCAGCGAAAATTTGGTGTGTGTATTTTCTTGTTTTCCCGCGCGCGCGTGTATACGTGGTACGTTTTTAGTGTCTCGCGTTAAAGTGGGAAAACGCGAAGAAGTTTGCTTTCGGCAAGAAGCAAAATAAAAGTGCAATCGTGTGTTGCATCCGTTTTTTTCTGGTTCGGTCACATTTTTTCAACCTTATTGCTCGTTGCGAATCGCCGTGAGAAAAAGCGCGCGCGCTCGCGTGTGTGTGTGTAGCTGTATTTACTGATTGTGTGCACACCGGTGCACCGTTTGTGGAAGTGGAAGTGAGAGTGTGTGTGAAAGGTGTGTGGAGTGTTTGGAGCATAGCTCGAAGAAAGTCATCGTTGAATCCCCCATCACACGACGCCCCCTTCTCTTCCTACCCTAAAGAAGGGCGGTAGGGTGGCTGTTGCGCGCATCCTTCCTCAAGAATCATAGCCATTACCAGAAGGGGAGCGAAGAAGAAGAGAACGTTGTTTAGTAGAAGTGAGAGTGAGACGTGATTTCATAAACAATAACACACCCGGTGAGTGAAAGTGCCGCTTCTTAGAGCGGTTTTGTTTGGAATGATGTTTTTGTGTAGAATTTGAGTTTGATTGGTATAAATGATTTATTTAGGGAACGGGAAATGGGTTATTAAATCATGAAATCAAAATCATTTCCTTGTCCTTTTTTATTGTATTAATTAACCTGCAAACAGTAATATATTGCTATTGCTACTATCAGCACGCAGCCATGACTGCAGTCTAAACGTACGCAGCCAATTGGTTTCATATATGCGCTGAAACGCGTCTTTTCGTTTCTCCCCACACGCATACACTAAACGCGTTGCCGCGTCCCGCGCTTACCACTACAACCACCACCACCACCACCACCCTTCAATGATTTACGCGGTGAAGCGCGTCGCGAGCACTACACTCCCCCAGCGGATTATGGAAAGAGAAAGACACACACACAGTGGTGGTTTTGGGGTGTACGTTCGTCATGTAGGCAACATACAGTGTGCTACCACCACCACCACCACCATCCCGAACATGTTTTATTGCTCCGTCACGCACTCCGCACGCACACACACACAAATGAAACCAGTGCGTGGAATGAGTAGGCGCTGATGGTGAGATGGTGGTGGTTGCGGCCGGAACATATCGCGGACGCGAGCGAAATGGCTGCCGCTGCGGTTTCTCTACGCGCGCGTCTCTCTACCACCAACATCTTTGAAGCGTGGACATACAACATGGACAGGGGAAGATTTTGGGCTTGTTTTTTTCCTTCCCTTAAATTGGGAGGAGATCTTTTTTTTGTGCAATGCAATTCTTTAGTTGCACCTTAATGTGTTTATTTCTGTGTTGTTTGGTATTATTTCTCGTTGCGTGGAAAGAGTGTACGCATTGTTTTCATTTGTTGTTAAATTTTAATGTGCGTGTATGTGTGTGCGTAAGCTTCTCTATACTTTTGTTAGGATTCATTATGACTTTTACAAACGGCGGTGAGCATTATTCAAAGCGGCTGTGTGCTAGCCATTGGGCTGGAGATGATTTATTTATTTCTGTCATTAACATTCCGTCCCGGGGTGTCAATGAACTTTACAATTGGCCCGCATGATTCGGGTAGTCATAAAAGTATTCCTGTTTCTTAATATGTATGTTATTTGTTTAATTTTCTGACAGCTGTCATACGTTCCAATTCTATTTTGTTGTTATCGTAGGGTTTTTTTTAAACATGAAATAATAGGAGATCCGGTCTTCACACGACAGGACCGATCCAAAATCCCATCGGGACCAATCTTCCGTACGCAGGACAGACTATCCGGCTACGTGGTAAAATTAATTCTATTAAGCCAGAAATGGCAGACATGACCTAGGATTTCGTTACGCCAAGAAGAGAGAGAATAGAGTGAACAATAATTTAGATTGTTGTAAATGAAACCCTTTATGGGTAGAGTGATATTTTTAAACGTTGGTTCAATATTTGCTATATGTGTAACATTAAAATATACACGAACAACACTAAATCTGTGTAAACTTTCATACATGATTAAAACTTCTCGAAATGAACCTTTAACCATTAAAGCATGTGTGATTAAGCTTCCTTCTTGACGCAGGAAATGAAAATGAAAGCATTTGTTTATGCAAAATGCAAACCTCGTGCAAAGATTTGAAGGCCCTGCCAAGAGGACCACATTGCACACACGCCCTGGTTTTTGCTATAGAATGTATTTATTTCAATGTTGTCTGTTGTAGGGTGGGTGCGCCTTCGTTGATTTGGAACGAAGGGAGACCCCAGCGGCCCAGCATAAAGAGAAACACAAAGTAACAAGATGGATTTTTTCGACAAAGGAGGCCTCTGTTGGATGGAAAGAAATGTTGCTTGGATACGAAGCAGTGTTTGCAAGAGGAGCAGTAATGTGTTCTTCCCCAGCGCAACATAAACCAGAACAAAACACAACATACTTTAATCTTAGTGCGCGCGCGAAAGCATAAAGTACACGGCTCCGCGTATTGTGTTTCGATGGCACATCAGTTATAGGGTGCGGTGGAGGGTTCAACGGAATTGTTTTCAATTGTTTTGTATTGAGGAAGATGAAGGGGTGGAGGAGAGAAGGGAAAAGGGAGTAGGTAGAGCTCCCCGGCTTTTTGTAGTCGGGTTTTGGTTGGGCGTTGGTACTGATTCGAAGACGTTAATCCGCGTTCCCTCAATATTCTGTGTCTGTATCGGTGTCTTGAAGTTTGTTTTGTTTTACCCCGTAACAAGGAAAAGGCAAAGGTGTGTGTGCTTATTCAGCATTTTTTTTCAACCCTGTTTTGCAAAAGACCAAACGTGAAACCCTGGAATGATGGATTGGGTGAAGTATAGGAATGTCTAAAATAGGTGGTAGAGGTCACAGTATTTTTAGGTCTAAGAATGAACAAATATTTTTTTTACTATCATACGGTGAAGAGCCCGTACTTGTTAATGATAAATAAAAATTAAAAAGAAATTTTCGTGGCAGCTATGTAGTAACGGGCGTCTCCATCACTACAAAGGGGGTTTGTGCGTGCAGATTTTAGGAGTAGGGTTGATGATTTTTCGCATACGTTTTGGTTATTTTCCCGCGTTTTTAATCTCTTGGTCGCGGTTTATTCCGTCACTGGATGAATGATGTATCGTTGGTTTTTGTTCTTTTTGCTTGTCGTACTCCTTACCCACATTTTATAACAAATTTTGTCACATTGAAGAGACTGTTTTGAATGCTTTCCCTTTGCATGTGAAACACCTTATCGACTTTTCTGGCGCATTATCAGTTTAACATGTCCCTCAGGTTTGTTTATAGCTGATTATTTTTAATGTGAGTGAAATGAGCGTCCTTTTTTAATTTTTGGTATGCTTCGTTTTACCAAACGGAACTAATTCGGAAAGTTGCGCAGAAAATTAGCATACGTGTAATGTGAGATCATTTATTGATTTCCAGCTTGGCAAATTTAGCTGATACGCTTCACTGCAAAAATATAAACAATCGCACCAATAACATGGGAACCCGTATCTGTGTATGCGTGTTGAAAACGAGGAGTTATCGGGCTGGACAAAAGAGGGGAGGGAGGCGCACGTACCCAAAGAGGGGGTGATTGTGATGGGCTATGAAACAATGGAACAATAAAGTTTTGCGAAAACAATAAGTCCTCGGAAGCGAAAAGCGTCCATAAAATGTATGTGTTCGTTTCGTATGGATAGTGAGAGAGGAAGTAGGGAAGAATGGCGGAGGGAGGGAGGGGAGCGGGGGGTGACGAGAAGCAGGGAAGTTGGAAGAAGCGAAATTGATGCTGGAACATGTTTTCCAGACAAGAGAGCGAAGTGTGAGGGAAGTGAGGAGACAGGATAAAAAGCAACTGGGTGTTGTTGGTAGAGAGGGAGGGGGTTCAGGAGGGGAATAAAGGGCATGTGGATCCTTTGGAGCGTAAAGTGTACCGAAAAAAAGGGGCGTCGTGCGAGCAGCGGGGAGAAACAGGCGGAAACAGAAAAGCCGCAGTGTGTACAGCAAACGAAATAAAATTGTTGTAATGTATTTTTGGTGGAAACGGGGGAGAACCCCCCATCATCGGTAGAGGGAGGAGCTTCATTCTTCTTTTGTCCCTTCGGTTTCGTTTAAGTTCTTAAACAACCACCACCCTTCGTGCATCATGCGGGATGACAAAGATGTGTGTCTCTCTTTCTCTCTCTTTCTCTCGCTCACTTTTTACCCAACAGGCATTTACGGGTGTATAGGGGTTGTGAGCCGCACCCCACCAAACCCACCGAGCCGGGTGGGTGGGGCCTTTCCGTATTTTATTTCCAAGCCTCCCCGCTGTGATGAATTGCTTGTCGGCAGGGGGATGTGGAATGTGCAAGGGAGCGTAGGGCGCGGTAAATAAAAGCGGAAAAGGTGTGGAGCGAGAGCGTCTCTGCCATCATCCCCCTTGACACCGTACCCTTTTATTTTAACATTTATCTCCCGCTGCGTGTAACTGTGCGTGTGTGTGAGTAGCAAAGAAAGAAAGAATGAACACGCGAGATAGAGACAGCGATGGAGTTGGAAAAATGAAATGAAACGAGAGAACTCCACCCCCCGTGGGGAGAGCTCCTTCGATCAGGGGTTGGCTGGGGGTGGGTTCGTCGTCAGCTTTGCGGGGCGATCTTTTGTTGAAGAATGACTCTAAAGAGGGCGGGATGGGTGGTTGTCGGGCTGTGGCAGTGTGTGGGCAGGAAATTAAAAAATCTATACCCACCCTCCCCTTTTTTCCCGATTCTCTACCATCCCCCTGTGATTATTGGTGATGCTCCACTTCTTCGGCTCCCCCTCCTGTCCATTCCTCTTCAGCCCATGTTTCGTCTTCGTTCCACGCTCGTGAGCAAAGACGATTTCGCGGCATTTTTTCGATGAGGCAAAATTTTCGCGCGCGTCTTTTTTCATTTGCTATTCGCGACCGGTTTTTTTTCCTTGGTTGCGCTGCTGTTGGTGTTTGTTGGATACAGAAAGTATACATGGGGGGTTCGTTAAATCGGCGCCGATATGTACCAGGTTTGCGAATCGGTAATTGAAATGAAATTGCAAAGCGGTTTTTCATGACTCGTTTTCACTCACCTCCCGCACTCTCCCCTTCTTCCTTCCAAATCCTCGGATATTCACTTCAATCATCATTGGAAAAATGGAGCCCTTTCTCTCTCACTCTTTGCCCCAGGTTTTGGGGGTTGGAGGCTGTATATGATCTCTCAACAGTGTGTTATCATCTCTTTCCATTCGATTTTTTTGTTCATATCTTTTCGAAAATGATGAGAATCAAATATTAATTTTCGCGCTATTTCTCGGTTCTTGTGCGCCAGTACTTACACAAATTTTTCATATAAGCTTTGAGAAACTTAGTGAAGTATCGTGTGGTGCATTGTTATCCTAAACCATTTTACTTTACGTTTAGTTTAATTGGCAAAGGGAAACTTTTTATGATGAAAAAAAAACATGTTTGTAGAATCACAAGTGCATCCGCAACAGAGGAGTACGTTTAAAAAAATTGGCGCCATTTTTTCTGTGCTGGCAACTGAGAGTTTTTTTTTCTATTTATTGGAAACTATTTTAAATTTCCAAACATGGCAAGCCATCTGTTGATTCGATATCTAACAGACTAATTTCGTACAAGGAAAAAGCAAAATGACATCATACCGGTCAAGTTGCATTCTACGTTGCACGTGTGCGGCGAACGAGCAATAACACTGCTGCTCTCTTTCTTGTCGCACTATGTCATTCAACAGGGCCGGTACCACATATGTTGTGTTTATCCATATTTTAATGCATCCCAGAAGGCGACGAAATACTTCTCTCGTCCGGCGGAGACTTCTGTGGCTGGATGTGCATCGCAGTAGCCAGCTTGATCATTGCTATTGCTACCCGTGTTCTGAGCCGCGTGTGCACGTGTTTGAATTTTTTTATGCGATCCGGATGCTACCACCCTTGAAGGGGATGCAGTGTGTATGTGGTTGAATATTATGCTGAATAGCAGCTAAAAACTGGTAGACACACGGTTATTGAGATTTCCGCCAGAATCGCAACATTTCACCCGTGTGCCTTACTTATTCGCTAAGAAAAGTGCTGAAAGGAGAGAGAAAGAGATGGAATATAAATAAAGAAAACAGAAGCTGCTAACTAGATCCATCCCCCCAGGCACACACACATATATACATGTCCACTCAACCACAAGCTTGCTGCTGTAATTGTGTTCGGGGAGGGAATTAGATGAATTATAACGCGCAAGCGTTTTCACCCTGCCTTTGGTTCGTTAGCTGAAGAGAGCGTGGAAAGTAGTGGAGTGGCGAGTTGCAGAGGTAGTCAGCGTAGAGATAGAGCGAGAGAGCGCTAGTCCGATAGAACCACCCCTTGATACGCGCATGCCCCCATGCCGATGAAATTGATCAGCAAAGACGGCCGACTACGATGGTGGTCCTCCTCAAATTTGCCATCGCCCCCTCCCTAGTGTGCTGCGGCTGGCCACCAACCTGCCACCCTCCCAGGGAAGGGTTGGTGTTTTGTATTGGTGGTGGTGATCGCGCGCTGTAAATGGTGAAGTTTCGCGGTTTGGCGCGCACCCGTCTTCTCGGATGATATTGCAATAATAATCACCAGTGTCGCTGTGTGGATGTGTACGTGTCTTGTTTTTTTTGTGTTTAGTCCCATGTTGGTTCTCTCCATGTTTGGCATTGCCGACTCCCCATGTTCGTGGAACCCATACCGGTCCCATCCATCTCTATGCTTATGGTTGTGTGGTAAATGTCGATGGGAAGTGCCGGCGTAGGAGGCCGCTTACCTTCTACGACCCGCGAACCGATGACTTGATGGAACCGGCGTTTTGCGTTTTGCCATACCCCGCTCTCTTCTACCCTGCCTGTCCACCCACCCTTCACACCTTATAAGGAAGGGTGGGGTTGGTTTATCTTGCTACACGTTCGCTTCTCTTTCACGCTCTTTCTCGCGTCCGAGAGTTCGCAATAGAAGGCGCGAACTTTGGCGCGCGACTTTCGTTTGGTTTGGCCTGCTTGGGTGGTGGTGGATTGCTTGTCCCAAGAATATTGAGGAAACGATATGACGGGTTGAATGATATGATATGTGAAGGTGGCAGCGAATAACCACCACCATCACCACCATCGGACATCGTCATACTCTACCGCCCGCGGTTTCCAGCCCTTCCACAGCTTCGCTAAGGGTTGTAATGATCTCCGAAGTTAGCGGAGTTTTTTTTTGTTGTCTGTGCGCGATTGGGGTTTAAAAATTGGCGCGAAAATTTAGCTTGGATATTTTCTTTCCTTTCTCGTTCAAGCAAGGAAAACTTCACGGGGGATAAGTTTGGTGGATTAGGTTATGGTTAGTGTTACGTTAATAAAGCTACAATTTAACATATTTTTGTTAATTAATTTAATTTAATATTTATATTCATTTAACGTAACCGAATTATTCATCAAAATAATAAGCAGTCTTTATAAAGACATATCCTGGAAAGGTTTTGAAGTTGTAAAATTGCATAAATTATTTGTTTCTCTCGAAAATACAACCCTTACTAACGATGCTTTTCTATTCTGTTTGTTTTCGTTACAGTTTACCGTTTGATATAATCATCCTGTTGCGTATATTTCTGCCAAGAAGTCTGAACCAGCAGTGCGCACCAATGAAAACACTCAAAGTGTTACGGGTCAACTTGGAATCGGCCATTTGTAGTAAAGGAAGAAATATTATAGTAATCACCACCACCAGTAGTAGTGGTCAACGGCGGAACATACAATCGTAGATTCGATTGTTGTGGATTTATTAGTTTTATTCAATTATTTTATAGCCAGGTATGTTACATTAAAAAGACTATAATTTAAAAAAAAATCCTTGCAATAATTACGTCTCTCTTTCTCATTCGATTACAGATGATCTCTCGGCGGTTACAGTGAAGAATCCCACCGGTAGCAGTGAATGTGTTTACCTTGTCACCTTAATAACTGTGCTACTAACGCGTGACAACCGTGTTAGTCATAAGGAACATTGACACACACACACACCGAAAATACACCATCCAGTGTATCTGTTTTCCCCGTGCTTTTTACCGCGTGGAGTACTGCACGGCGGTAAAATAACAGCCCCGAGGCGCACAAGCCTCGCTAGAAAGCTTTTCCAGTTTTAAACCCCCTTTTTGGGTGGGACCGGCGGCGCCGGGCCTCTCCCTTTTTCCGGGTAGCTACCCGTGACCTTTTTCCGTTTGGCGCGGTAGTTCCGGCACCTGCAGGTGTTGGAACTTAAAAGGCGCCATCATTCCTTCCACAATAGGTAAGCATGATCGGTAATTGGAGGGTGAAGTTTAAATTTCAACATTCCATGTTTAACCGAAGGGATGTAATGTAGTTACAAAGAAAGGGAATTTTACGATTTTCAAACAAGAGAACAATATTAATAGGAGTATGACTGTGTCAGGACTAAAGGAACAAATGTTTAAACAAATCCTTCTCATTGTTTTTACAGGGTCGTCACACCTCACCAACCTGTCTGGCCCTGCTGCTACTCATAGTAGCAGGGGCAGCACAGGTCATCTTCCTCCACCCCCGGGGTCGCACCTTCAGGTAAGCCGGACAAAAACCGAAAACGGTGTATTGCGTTTGCTAACTCCCACTTACCATTTTGCTCCGACCTTTTCTCCAGCAACTCCATGGGTCTGGAGTCCTTACGGATCATACGAAATTACAGTATTTGGGCAACATGCAGGTAAGATGGCACATAGCTCCGTACAGGGAGGTTCACAATAAACGTGCATTTATTCATCTTTTCGTTTTTGTTTCGCTTGCTCTCCACTACACAGGTGCATCCCGCACACAGTGGCAGCGGTGGACATCATCCTCCACCACCGCCCACCCAGGGACCGCCCCAATCCGCCCATCCACCACCTCCGCAGCCGATTCCGATCGTGAAGCCGGAGTTTAAGGTTCCGCCGATACCGGCCCACCTGATGGATGTGCGCGGTCCCGATGGGTCACTCGTGAAGATCAACATGCCGGAACATCACGATCCGAGCAAACCGCCGAATAATGTCGAAATGCTGAAGGTGAACATAGAGGATCTCAGCCAGTTTCTATCGTACCATGAGGTCTTCGGGAAGTTGCCCTCCGACATGCTGACGGGCCCATCCGCTAGCTTAGTGCCATCGTCCTCTACCAACACCGCAACGACCAGTGCGCATAGCAATGGTAAATGTGAGTCACCAAAGCCACAACTCCCATTGTCACATTTTGTTACCAAAAGTAGTAGTGTAGAAAGGGTAGAAGTTGCGCTCTGCTCAATTAGTTAGTTTCAAATTGACAAATCACTCGCTTACAATTGCTAGAAATGAAAGTACATTTTGAGTTTAATGCGATACTTTACATTTTATTTGTACAACTCGTTATCCTTGCGAAGTATCGCTTTGTATTTCCAGTTAACAATGAAAATCGACTTATTTGTAATATATTCTGGAGCGAGTCGAATAACTTTCTAAATCTTCACACTACTAACATGCATTCATCGATCATTTTAGCTTTAATATCTTGTATTTTTAATAATGTTTGTATAACATTGTATCTGATCCTTCTTTACTGGCGGTGAAGATAGATGTTATGATGAAAAGAAATTTATCAACTAATCGAAAAGAAAGCATATGCGTGAATCAATTTTCAAATATATCCTCTGTTGAGCAGTTTCGGAACTTTAAAGTAATTGTTTTCTGCCGATATTTTAATCCTTTTCTCCTTTTTTGAGCTTAAGTTGTGGAAATCATTACGAATGGCTATTAGTTATTTAATACACGTATAACAAGGTGCATTTTATATGCACTGTTTGTTTATTTAGCTTAAACATGTTATTGTTTGTGGCTAAATTATACAACTTTATGATTTTATTTTGTTATGGTTTATGAATAAGTATTAGATTTAGTTGGTTGTCTGTTAGTATCAAGTACAAATTATGTTTCAATGTTGCACTTTGCTGTTGAAGCAGGTTTTAAGTAGGATTGTTCGATGGATGATTTAATGGTTGTCACATTTCTCTAATCTGTGTGTTTTCTCTCTGTCTCTCTTTCTCTTTTCTCCCGTTACAAAAAATTGCATACAAAATGATCGAATGCCAATCGTAACATCAAATGTGATTGATTGTGTATGTGATTTGGCCGCGTTTTGTGGCGCTGACTTCTTGCCCTCGTTTCCGTTTCCGTGTATTTGTCCAAAACGAACAATAAATTCGCGCAGTAAATCACATCCGTCAGCATACGGGCGAATCTCCATTCAAGTGTAGCTACTGTGCGAAAAGCTTCACCCGTAAGGAACACCTGACTAACCACGTTCGCCAGCATACCGGTGAATCGCCTTACCGATGTCCGTACTGCGGTAAAACGTTCACCCGAAAGGAACATCTTACGAACCATGTCAGGTGAGTGTTTGCCGGTTTGATAAGATCCCAAAATCAAAAAGCAAAAGAACAACAAAAAAAAAAGATTACAAACGTTTAAAAAATCATTCAAACGAATTGTTTTGCTTCATTATGCGAGTTCTTCTCCCACAAAACCCCCCTCTTTTCCGTCCCCGCCCAAATCTTTCTCTATCTCTGTATTTCGTCGTTTTTTTGTGATATCATGTTTCTGCTCCAATGGGTTAGCAGACGATGATAATCAACGTTAGCAAACAACCGAACAACCGCGTGTGTTCAATTGTCCACACACGCACAACCGCCCTTTCTTCTTGTCTGTCTCAGTCTGGTAATGAACAGTATCCTTTATCAAGCATCGTGTTTAGTATAAGTGAACTATCTCCTAGTCTGGATTTATTATTCCTCTCAATTCCATCATCAACATCATCATCATCGGATCCTCCACTACCATATTGCATTCTTCGTTACCTCTACACGACAACGTCGCCGATACAAACCAGGCTCATTATGTTACCAAATTGATTTTTATTCCACGAAACATCTAATCATACTTTTTCGCCGTAATTGTCTTACTCTCCCCTGGTGTGGCTTATTGAAATCGTTGAATATCTAGAAAATGTGTTAACGTAAATAATTAAACTCGCTTCCAATGGTCCACCGTATCGCTCCTGTTTTGTTGCATCCTGCCGAATTAAAAGGGCCATTAGTAAAATTTAAATGCGTTAATCATGCCGTTTTCTCCTTACCCTGGTACACTCAAAATCGTTTCATTTCTTAACTGTACATCTGCTGGGGGTAAGATTTTCGACCGAACACTGTCGCCAATAGTGGAAATGGACGGAAAAGTAACCGCTGCGTACAATGCTGCCAGCTTCTAATGTCCTTCATCGTCGCTTGCAAAGGTGTCACTGCATACCTTCTTCTGTTGCGTTGGTTACGTTTGATAGCTGGGTGACGTAGTAGCAGACGCTTCACAATTCGATCAAAGTATCTCTTATTTTGAGCGTGCAGCATTCTGGTGACCTGGTCTGTATTGTGTGCAGTTTCGATTTCGATTAAATTGGCATTCTTTTTCGGGCCGGTTCTTGGCATTTTGGAATCGAATTTTCTAACGTTTAGAACAACCGTTCTGGTAAACAGTTGGCACGAAAATTTTAAACGTGACCAATTGAAAAAGCTTTTACTTCTCGACACGGCTGTTGTTTAGTGAAGCAAAGCGGTGCATGTGGTACGAAAGACACATCCTACGATGATTATTTTTGCGATGAGCAATAAGTATCGTGTTTTTTATATTGTGTATTGGTTGTTGCACTACCAGCGTTAAGCGGAACATTCTTTTGAAAACACTCCTTGATGCAACTCCCTCGATCCTTGTGTTGACGGGGAAGATATAGGAGATTGGTTGATGCGGGATCGATCCGTTATATGCTCTCTATGCAAAGCAAGCGGCATATTTTGTTGTTGTAAATAGCACAAACGAAAAAAAGAAACCAAATATCCAAGGATATCTTTGATTGATTCACGCTGTTTCTCTCTTTTCCCTTTCTCTCTCTCTCTCTCTTTGTATCTTCCTCGAACAGATTGCACACAGGCGAAACACCCTACCAGTGCACATACTGCGGGAAGAAGTTTACGAGAAAAGAACACCTTACCAATCATGTCAGGTGAGAGAATGCTTCCTTTTCTTCTTGCTAATGATTGCTTCCATTCTCACGATTTTGCGTGCGTGTCTTGTTGTTTATTTTTTACTTCAAACGACCACCACACCGCCCAACCTCCGGCCCCTCCTTGTGGGAAGAGAAATGCATTTGTTTTTCCCTTTCCTATGGAGGAAAGTGATTGGCACCTTTTGTTTGTTTTTCCCTCAACGGCAACATCGATGCGAGTTTTGTTTCGGCTTAATCAATCATTCGAAATTTATGTTTACACTCGCTTGTTGTCAGCAATTATATGCAATGAGGTGATGTGATGAGTATGGGCATGTGAATAGGAATTAAGCAGTGATTTGTTTTACCCTCATGCATCTCGCAAATGTCCTTTCTTTGTCACGTGTTAGTGACAAGAGGGAGGGTGGTGTGACGGCGGTTCGTTAATTAAAATAATAAAAAAAAGAAAATATATTTGAATCTTTTGATCATTAATATTGATTATGTTAGATTATGACAACAATGAGGAACTCGCACTCAAAATCTTTGTGCTCTAGTGTGTTTTCCCTCGAGCGGAAAATGCTAGCTGTCCGCGCATCCTGTCACATCTGTGGACAATTGACAGTTTTCTAATAGAAGCAATTTTGTTTGTTTTTCTTTCTCTCTTTTTCCATTTTCTTCATCCTTCCCGATGATGTCTGCGTGCTGCTGCCGCCATACATTAAATATTGAAATTAATATGTATACTCCAACAAACCTGAAAAAAAAAAAACAAATTATCCTGCCACTACTACTACTGTTCTACCCCACAACAAAAATCATCTCTAATTGAACGCACAACGAATGCGCGCTTGTTTTGCGCTTTGTGGGAATGGTTAATTTTCTAATGTGTGCAGATTGCATACCGGTGAAACGCCATTTCAGTGCACTTACTGTGAGAAGAAATTCACTCGCAAAGAGCATTTAACTAATCACACGAGGTGAGCGAATCTGTGTGCCGCTAAATATGAATTGATAACGTACTAGCGAACCTGATGGAAGAAGTTTGATGTTTTAATATTCCCCAGAGAAAGGATATTCAATTAACCGTTGACATTATTGCAGATTTCTCTTTGCTAATTTAAAAATAAGCAAGTATCGTTGGTGTGTTGTCATTGCTGCTGCTACGTAACATCTGCTGAAGGTGTTTTACGAGCTACAGATACTTTTTTCAGGTCATCACTGCCACGGAATGCTTTCGGAACAGCGGAAGAAGGCTCCCTGAACAATAGCCAGTTCGGGATTAATGTCATTATCAATTTCCTAATTAAAACTTTTCATTTACAGGATACAATAATGCGGCGTTATACATATAGTTCGGTTCCTTCAACCACACCATTGGGTTTTGTGTTTGGTTTGTGTGTCTGAAGATATGCAAGAAATTGTTAATCCATTATTCGCTGCACTCGGGGAATTCTGAGATGGATGTTGTCTCCGTATCTTGAATTCTCTTCTGGAATATTGAATCTATTTAAAATTGCTGTGTACTATATCGCTATCGCTGTGTACTATATAAATAATCCAATGGATAACAATTCTTATGCGGGGTTATTATGGGATCATCAGTATTAGACAAACGAGGGCTTTGAAACTAAAACTGAAAATCTTTAAATGTGTTTGTTGTCACTTCGTTGCGGTTTCTTTTCCTAAAGTTGGTCGAAAATCTTGCTTCCCTGCGGTGCAATGCCGAACACGATGATGGGTCTCAAAGTTATAGTTGATATTAGTTCATGATAATGTCTACTCTTCACCATCTCACCGCTGGTTTCGTCGTATTGGTCGCTCAAGTCCACCGAGGGAATCTATCTTCTGTCCATTCTGTTTGTGGTTGTTTCAACGATCGCTGGGATGTATGTCGCCCCCAACGAAAAAGTCCCGTCTCTTTGCCCAAGTTGTTGTTGTACTCTTATGCTCCTGCGTTCACGTGGGCCGTGCTTAACTAATCCAAAACAATACCGCTCTTCATTCTTCTCGACAGGTTGCACACCGGCGAGACTCCTTTTCAATGTTCTTACTGTCAGAAAAAGTTCACTAGGAAAGAACATTTAACGAACCACGTCAGGTGAGCTTGATCGCTCAGAACACTTAGACACAGAGTCCCTACACAGTTGTTCCCCGTCATCCTCGTCCCCCCAGATGTTTTTTCCTTCTTTCCAAGTGTCCCACCGTCCTGACACAGGTTATGAATATCCTGTTGCGCTTTTAGAAACGTTGAGCTGTCCAGTCGCTCTTTCACTCCGTGCAATTGCTTCCGGAGGATATATGATGAATGCTCGCAAGCGAAGATGTGTAACACTCCATCAACCTCACCGAGAGAGACGTTTCAGACCATAAAGATTAGTCAACTATTTCGGACGTTTTGCCGATCACGAGGGCGTGGGGTTATGAGACATGTATACAGTTCGCCTTAATATGATGGGTGATTCCAGCTCGCTCGTTTAATTGTACGAGCCAGAGCTGGTCTGGTGTGTCTGTGTGTGGTGTTCCTTTTTTATGGAGGACAGCGGTGGTTCGGTTTGTTCGAAAATCCTCGGATCTGTTGTATTGTTGCGTATCCTTGCTTGGGCAAGCTTTTCATATATTACCTTCCGGAGATGCGTTTTCCGGCCAGATTACCCATCCTTCTTTCCTCACATATCCTATTGGGGCATAAAAAAATCACCTCACGTTATCCATCCCATCCACCCATCCGTATTCCCACACTTCCCACCTGTGTTTTCAATGTGTTTAATGCAAAATTATTAAATTTGGAGCGAAACAAATAATGGCCCAGTGGCGGTGTTACTAATGAAAACCATCCTGATCTCCCTTCTTCGACAGGTTGCACACCGGCGAGACACCTTTTCAGTGTTCTTATTGCCAGAAGAAGTTCACTCGCAAAGAACATTTAACGTACCACGTCAGGTGAGCGATCGCTCAAGTGTGATGGGCATCCGCAAAGATGCCTTCACGATTTGTGTTCCATTTTTTCTTTACCTTTTTTTTATAAATTTCTCTCCTCAAGAGGTTTCCTAAAAACAAAAAGAAGGCAAACACGTTCTTGAAAATATGATCGATCTCAACGCGAAACTGAATCACCAAAACGTAAAAAAAAGGCTCGGGGGATATGTGTGAGTTATTCTTCTCGAGTACACCGCCGGTTTTAGTTCCTAGATCCTTCCTGCAGTAAGGATCAATCGACGATAGTGCAGTCGCGGAGTATTAACACGTGTGCGTTATGGCGCACAATTCCGGGGAGACAGATGTAGGATACTTCTGATTCTGATCAGATATCGCAGCGTTGAACTTTGTGTTTTTATTCTGTTGTGCTGTTCGAGATGTAATGCTCGCCGCCAAACCAAGCCCTCCACTTTCGAGTTGTGGGTCTTTCATATTTTCAAAAGGACGGGTTTGCGCTTTGTTTTTTACCTTCGAAAAAATGTAACGCCCTTGTTAGCGCCCGCCTGTAACAAGAAGAAACATTCGCTGTATATCCCTGCCTCAGGACGAATGTTTCGAAATCGTGTGCATGGGTTTGTGTGTTGCCTTTGTTTTTGTAAAAAAAGGCCTCACAATCCCCCTCTTAACTATGCCACGACACGAAAGGTGGTCTCTCTCTCTCTCTCTGACATTGGACACTAATCATAACATCCCGCTCTCCCTTCTTCGACAGGTTGCACACCGGCGAGACTCCTTTTCAATGTTCTTACTGTCAGAAAAAGTTCACTAGGAAAGAACACTTAACGAACCACGTCAGGTGAGCTTGATCGCTATCAATTTATCTTCCTCTCTTGTTCTGTCTCACGCACACACAACACCCCCCAAAAAAAGCAGATTAAAACAGAAATCTACTTGCTTTTTGCTCTCTTGCTGCTCACCTTCCTCTCCCGCCCTGCCCTTCCACCCATCGGGCGTCGTTGCATATCGGGCTAGTTTTTTTTTGCTTTTTACCGATGCTGTAGAAGAAAAAAAGCGTGTACCGATCTTCATGCACGCACTGATAGGGTGTGAGAGGCGATGGGGGAGGACGGGCGTTGCCGAGGTTTTACCCCGGAACACGTGGCGGAACGGTGTTTTCGTTCTGAACAGAAGAAAATGGCGGGCCAGAATGCGTTTTGTGCGAAACGCTGATGAGATGTAGACAGGGGTGGAGGAGACTAAGAAAGGGAAGTTAGCAAGGATGAATGAAGAAAAAAGAAAATCAGAAGGAGGAATCCCGATCGAAAGTAGCGTCACGCTCCTAAAAGCAAAGAAGAAAAAATGCAATACGACAAGGCGGCTTCATCTCTGTTTGTTTCTGCTGCTGCTGCAACGAGTATAGTAGGAAAGATGATTTGTTTAGTTTGCTTTTAGTTCGGCTCTGGTAGTTTAATGGAAGAGCTGAAGGGGGAGGGCATACGGCGGTTGAATTCGGCTTTTTATTTAATTTTATGTTTTGAAAAACATGACAAACACACTAAGCATTACCGGTGAGCACTGTATTTAAATTGCTCAGAAAGCGCGCAATCCACCCTTTTCCTTTTCATGTGCAATAAATTTTGACCAAGAAGGGATTATGGCTATTGATGATGGATTATGGCTAGCTGTGCCTTGCTATAATAATTCAACAACGGGATACTGCAATATTGCGGCTTTTGCTCCCATTGTAGTGATAGGTTGTAGGTTAGCAACACATAAAATATAGCCGGATCAACGAGCAAAGGGTACGGGAAGAAATGAATTTCCCTGTCAGACCGATACGGTTAAACAATACAGCAAAACCAACCAATGGCAACAAAAGAAACGACGTCTTTCACACTTGCTCACTGCAACAGGCACGAGCCGGAAGGTCCTCTGCGCAGGGTTCGGGGTGAAAATTGTATCTAGATCCTATTCCGTCGAGAATTACATGTAATTTTGTTTTGTACTATCAAAGATGGGGCATTTATAAACAGAAGGATTTTTTTTGCTATCTTTTTTGATAGTTTTTATAGGTCCTCGTATGCTTCGCTTTTAGGTTCAGACGATTCGCATTATTTTGTGTGCAAGTAACATCCTCTTCAGGTACACTTGTATTAATAGTTCGATGGTGGTGCGTGTTCATCATTTACTACTTCTCCACGAAAGGGTTGGTACAATTTTCTCCCAGACAATAACCTGCGTGCGGTGGACATATCCGCTTTGTAGAGAAAAGTCCCACCGATCCCCTCGGACGGATGCAAACAAGAGAAAATCGGGCTGGTTCTCGTGTGTATGGGTTTTTTTTTGTGTTGCTCCTCTGAGTGCGATCGTTGAAATCTTTTGGATCTAAAATGTCACACAAGCGACGAACGGGGGCTACATTTGCTGCTGGGCGGACCGTGTGCTTTTCTTCCGTATGTGCTTTTCTTTCTTCTTCGTGTTCCTGCTTCTTCTTGCTCCTGTCGTAGAGTTTCCGTGTCTTTTGCGATATGGGATTGCATCTGTGACCATGGCTTTTCCCTCGAAAGTTGTATTTATCACAGTGTGATCATTGTTGGTCGTTGGGACAAAACAAAAGGCAACAAACTCCATCAATTTCGGTCGTGCGAATTTTCTTCAGTGGAACGAAATCAAGTTTTCCCTCAAGACTGCAAACGCAAAGCATTAGCACACAGGGCAGTGAAGCCTTGGCTCTTTCGCTGTGTGTGATGCTTGTTTGTTGGGTGTTAATACAAGGTGCGTGACAAACACAATGTCAACTAATGTTTAATCGACAAACCGTTTTTGAATCCCTTCGAAACACCCTTTCTACTACATCCGCTGCTCCCGCTCCCCACCATCACCAACTACCTTCTCCAACAGGTTGCACACCGGCGAAACTCCTTATCAGTGTACCTACTGTGACAAGAAATTCACTCGCAAAGAGCATTTAACCAACCATGTCAGGTGAGAAAACTTGTGTGCCCTCTCCCCCCCCCGTGGTGTGTTTGTTTTCCGACCCTTCAAGTTCTCCTCCTTTTGTTGACTCTGGTGTGGGTGCGGATATTCCCCTCTCCATTCTACGACGATGTCAGTCCAACCAGGATTGGAAAGGGGTCCGCACACCTTCCGCGAACACGTTTGGTGCCTTTTTGTCCGGTTATTTCTCCTTTTCTTGGTTATTGATGCCCCGAGAGTGGCGAAAAGACCCACCAAGGAATCAGAATAAGGATGAGAAGCTGTAGTATTGGGGATATCTTTGCCTTCGTGTAAAGGTTATGATTCAACTCTCTTTCCATGTTTGCTATGGTTCCAGTATACTACTTGGACACGTTTTGTACAAATTTTTCCCTCTTCTTCAGCTCGTCTTTTGTAGCCACAGATTAAGGTCTGTAAAAGGTTCTGATAATGACAGTTTGGGTAGAATATAGGGTTAAATGATTCTTTGTTCGTCTGGATTGTTCTATAACGGTTTTGGGAGGGCACTTACGTAAAGCAGATAGTGTATTATATTAAATTTAGTATACTATGCACACCATTGTTAGACTCTTCACACTTGTTAGAATGAACTATGCAGTCGTGTGTAGGTGAGGGATACTACCTTAGTAAAAGATACGTTAAAAGAAGATGTAATAACACACATCTTGTTGCACTATTTTTCTACGGAGAAGGCATTGCAATATTTTGTTTTACTTGTACATAATTAATAGAACATAGCACGCACTAAGGGCTACACTGGTTTCCTTAAAGGAATGTATACTGATCGGTTGCTTACCATTTTTTTGTGTGTGGCTAAATTTTAAATTTAGCATGCACGTATGATGAAAGCCTTGACATTTGCTATCAAATTCCGTTCTGCATAAAGCAATATTATTATCTTCTAGAATTTACTTTTGAGCGAGAGAGTTCAGAACAAAAGATTCACTCAAGAAATAAGCGACGAACCCTGGCCTGTTTTATCTGCTGCTAAATTTTACTGTAAATAGGGAACGCATTTCCCGCGTTCTTTTTTGTCATTTAGTCGATGGGAACCTCCTTCGTGTAGCATTTTCGAACCGCTAATCAGTACTACTGTGAAGCCTTCCTCCTCATATGCCCCGAGAACAAGCAAAACAAAGCAAAAAAAAAAAATATTGAAAAAAAAACTAATCTCCTTTCCGCAATGTATGTACCAAAAAAAGAAAAAGAAACCAAATCCGTTCGTCTCGTTACCGAATGTTGGTGTGTTTGTTTTAATTAATGTTGTGTCCCATTGTTTTTTTCTCTCTCTCCTTCTCTTTCTCTATTTCTTCTCTCTTTATCTATCTTTTTTTCTTACATATAAATATATATTCTTAACCGTTAATCCGAAACAGAATACACACTGGAGAGACTCCCTATCGGTGCACGTATTGTGAGAAGAAATTTACCCGAAAAGAACGTTTAACGTATCACATAAGGTGAGCGCTTCGGCCAAGGCACACACCGCTTCGATAATATAACGAAACCTGCTCTATTTATTTGTTTCCTAATTGGGTGCTACAAAATCGTCTATATGTACCTACTATAACTATAACTACTATTTTTATTACTACTACTACTACTACTACTATTGCTTATTAGAAGCGAATTCTTCTTTAAAAAAAACATACACACATTCAAAGCTGGGCGTGTAATGTCCTTATTGCTGGCGAAGGTGTCATAATAATGTAGCACAGCAAGAAAATCTACACATTTACTTGTATAAACTTAAGCAATAGTTAACCATTATAAAACAACATTCCTCCATGGAAAACACGCTTCATAGTATGGTGGTATTAAACCAAAGCATTATTTTGGCAATTTGTGTTTGTTTCGCAACAAATCCCGGCAACAAAATTCTTTCTGAAAAGTTTGACGGACGGAACAATCTTACATTTAAAAGCTGGTTTGCTCTTTATAATTTAAAAGCTTAAGTTTTTTTTGTTTTGACGACTAGCTTTGAACTTAACAAAAAAAAAAAGAAACAAGATCAATTATTAGTAGGATTATTTGTTGTATTCCATTGACGATTGAAGCTTTGATATATGTGTCGCGTTGCGTTTTTTTCTCACACATAGCACCGTATTTGAAAAAAATGATACACAAGCCCAACATTTGGCAACATTCCTTCCTTTGGCACCCCAGACAATAAGCAACTTCTATAAAGGCACAAGCGAAAATTGATCATTTTATTCCACCTACCCACCCAATGCATATGCTTTACTTCCCTTTCTTTGGGGAAATTCAAAATCATTACAACACATTTTGATGCGAATTTTTACATAACAAAACAAGACATTTGGCATTGGTCGGAGTGCAAAGTGAATATCCTCCCAGAAAAGGAACCATTTATTGTGGCAACCATTTCATTTGTGTGCATGGGTTGGAGAAATCATGCACTTAAAAGGGCATATGTGTGGGTATTGGCGATCCTCGTGGTGTCTTCATCGAAGTGAATATTCCAAATTTATCTTTCCTAAATTGAACAAAATGAAAAAAAAAATCCTTTCGGGCAAAATGAATTCAACATGTAAGCAATGGGAAAAAGAAGCACAACACAACACATTCGGGAAAGCACCAACACGCGAACAAACGAACCATAAGATATTGTAGGGAAAGGAAAATTCTGTTCTGTTATCATAAAGTATGCGTACCTAGTTTTGTTGGAGTACGTTTTGGGTTAAAACGATTTTCCTCTGTCATTCTTGTGTGGAAAGAGAGTGTTATCAAAATTCAAAATTTTGGTTTAAATGTTGAAAACGAAAAAAAACATACTTCCCCTTTCGGCTTTTAATCATCAACCAACCCGCTGAGTCTTATGATGCGTGTGTTTTTATGTTTTGTTTCCTTGTTAGTGTCTCTGCTAAGTTGGTTTCCTTTTTCTCACATAGTAATAGCGCTTCCATTTGCCTGCTATATTGGCAAACTTAGAAGGAAGCATTAATAATTTCTGGTTTTATATTTCCCTCCTTTTTTGGTGGCTGGTAAAAAAAGTTATACCGTAATACGCAAACATTCTGTTTGCTAACCTCTTTTAAACTGGAAACTTTCTTACAAATGCAGAGCAAAACAATATTAATAAATCAATTAAACAGGCTCAAACGGTATTCGTGTATACCCACACAAAATAAACGCGTGTGGAGGTTCAAAAGGCACATACAATAAGACGTGCGCGCCCATCACAACCTCCGAGGCGAGTTTGTGTGTGGTTCGTTCTCACGAAAATGCGTCCCCATTTGTTTTGTGCGAATAACCACCAGACGCCCGCCCGTGCACCACCCGCTGCACCTTCGAAGCGATTGCAAACCTTTTTAATATGTGACAGTTTTCTACAACGTGTTTTTTCTTTCTTTTTTCTTCTTATTTTCTTCCACTCGTTTTATTGCATTTCACGTGACTGCGCCCTCCCACACGCACACACACACACACACATCGATAATCAACGACATCTGAATGGGAATGCAATAACAAAAAAAAATAACTTGGTGCATCCTTCTGAAAATTCTTCTTCGCCAAACAAACCATCGTGTGTGTGTGTGGGTCGTCTACAATCTGTGTGCGTCGTGTTGTGTATCTCTTCAACGAATATTGTTGCTGCGTTCTAAAAATCACACACACAACACACGGAATTAATCATTTATCTACGTCCCGGTTACCTTCATTCCCCAACCTCCCCCCCCTCATTCATCGAACGTTTCGACGGCGGCAACACGTGTAAAACAACCATGGTCAATACGTGCGATAATCGATCGAAGATGGCACACGGGAGAGACTCCGTACCATTGCACGTACTGCGAGAAAAAGTTCGCCCGCAAAGAGCACCTTACTAATCACGTCAGGTGAGAGTCCCAGACACATGCACACTTGCATTTTTCACACACACATCCAACACAACAAAAACACACCCAACGCATATACACAACATAAACACTGGCGCGTACACAAGGAGGACGAAAACAAAATTGAGGGGACAAGTGGGGGGTCCTCTTATGACGTTACGTTTGTTTGTTTGTTGTTCACATTGATAAGATGATGCAATTGAGCTGCTTCTCTCAAGCTGCGCTCCTCCCACCGGTTTTCCACCCGCAACACCACCCCCTCTTCATGACCCCGCTACCAGAGTGCTCTCGACGATCCTCGACTCGAGACAGAAGAGAAGAAAGCGCGTGGGCGCAAAAGCCAACGAACAATGGAAAAGAGAAACCATTTCCTTCCTCCATTCTCCCATTTTCCTCCATTTTCTCTTACCACTTCGTCGTCCTTTCCGATGTTTGCGTTTGTGAATAGATCGAATTTGACTAGCAAAGTTTTTCATGAAGATCTCATTGTCTCGGTCCTTGCGTATCTTTATGGCAGTTAGTCATCGGTCATGTTCGCTCGGTTGTCATTGGAATTGTAATTATTGGACAAAATGCACTTCTTCTACATTACATTTTTTGTATCACATCACATTACAAGCATCATTTAAAAATGCGACACAACCTGTCTTGTACGGGGGTCGGTCCGACAGCCGTGTGTCTCGTCGTTTGGTTTAGTGTACCTGAAGATCGTGGATCAAATCTCTTCTGTACCCCCGTCACTATAACATGGTCTAAAACGTTTTCGGTAACCGTGATACATAATAAATATTTGTAAACCTTATGGGGGGAATATTGAGGGCATGATGTTATGATATCAAACTTGTGATTATGAAGCCAAGAAGAAGAAAAGATCTTGTATTATTAACTCCGTTGATCTCAATGTTTTGTTCGCATTAAACTTCTTCATTTGTTTCACTGTGCAATAAATGTATCGTTATGTCGGTCAAAATTGAGATAAATATAACAGTTTCATTGACTTCTTTTACAATAGCTCGGTCTATTTACTTTGGCATTTAGGTGTCTTGTGATTTAAGTAGCGCTTTTCGCGCTTTCCTAGTTGGTTTCAAGTAGCCACTTGACATAATTGCTGATTTAGTTTTTTTTTTATATTAACCGTTTAAATAATAACACTTCATGATCGGTTACAACTTCAATGACAACCCTTTCTTCTTGATGTGTTGGAAAACATGGTCCTTCACAAACGCGCATCCTTGGCAACTCCTTCCCATTCCATACCACCTTCTGTCCAACGCTCCGTTTCCCCTCCCGACGACTCGCCCTGTCAAGCTCTTCCCCATCGCAGTCTTTCTTTCTCTCTATCAATATCTTTCTCTTCTACAGATTGCACACAGGAGAGACCCCTTATCAATGCACATATTGTGAAAAGAAATTCAGTAGAAGAGAGCGTTTAACGATTCACACAAGGTGAGCGTTTGCAAATTGATTTACTTTTACCTGACCAGCAAAACGAAACATAAGACTCGAAGCCCACAGAAAAAAAAAACCAAACTAGACAAAACACATAACCAAGGTTTAAGAACGTAAAGGAAGAAATATTGTGCAAAAAAATAGTTGCTTAAACGAAAAATGACGACACGACGTGTGCTATGTGCAAATGTAAAATTCAAGCAAAAGCCCGTTTTTTTAACTCTGATTGTTTTCTGCTGAAGAAACACGGGAAAAGCTCTGTCGTTCTGTTTTCTTTTTGATGTTCATTTTCACCTACCCGCCCCCGGTGTTGTAATCGAGCCTGCTTCTAAAATCAGTGTGTGTGTGTGTGAATGTGCTCATATTTTTATATACACACACATACAAGCGCCACCAAATAATCAAGGAGGACCTCCCCCGAGTTTCATCGAAAAGATGAGCCCCCGCAGAAGGGATGTCGCATTTTTTTGTTTTGCATAACGAAAACAGGGGAAAATGTGTGGGAAAATGTGTAGAAGAGAGAGAGCGTATATGCTAGGAAGGAGGGGGTGGGTATTATAGGGAGGACATCTATTAGCGTTATTGCTCTGTATTACTGTGTTGTGTGCCGCTACTGCTACCATTGTGTTTGCTGCATAGTACGCCAGAAAGCCCTTTAGTGTTTTCTGGCCTGAAAGGAGTGAGGAGACCTTGACCTCTCTGTGCAACTCCTCTGTACACTCGCGTTCGTCGTTGCCCCGACACAGTACAGTGTGTGTTAGATTTGCCCATTTTCCGGGAGTTGTTGCTTTTGTTTGGGTGCTGCTGCTTTAGGGTTGAAACGATTCATCAGAAGACAAATCGTTTAAGGGCGCAGTTAACACAGCGTTAGGTTTACGAGCGTCACTTTATCGGAGCTGTAGTTATAATTTAGTAGTTTGGCATTGTTTCATGATCTTGTTTAAATTCGTTTTTAAAATTTTGAAATCAATTTTATATTATTCGTTCTATTGTATATATTTTTAGTCAAATTTAATGCGTATAACTTCGTGACGTTGCGATTGTTTTACACGGAAGGGAACGGATTAGTTTACTTCCATTTGGAATAGTACAGGGTTGTTGACCCTACGCCAGCAGCAAATCAAACCATTTTCAAGATCAATTGAAAACAAATCAAGTACAGGAGAATCAGAACGAAAGACTCTTCCACCACTAACCCACCAGTAAACCAAAAAGCAAAAGAAAAGAAAATAGTTACAATAATAGAGCAAAAAAAAAAAACAAAAGCCAAAAACAACAACCAAACAACAACTCATATTCTTCCTTTTTAAATCTCTAGCCAACATTGTTTTAATGCCAATCGTTTTTTTCTCTCTCTCTCTCTTCTCTCTTTCTTCTGTTTAAAAAAAATCACTCTTTTTCTTCACTTTCCAAACCAAACAGAATCCATACCGGAGAGACTCCGTACGCATGCACATATTGTGATAAAAAATTTAGCCGCAAAGAACGATTAACGTATCACATAAGGTGAGCGCTGTTCCATCAGTCTTATTTTTTCTTCTCTCCCTTCCACCACCACCACCATATACAACAAAACTTCCCCTTTTCAACCAAATATACAGAGCCATCATCAATATTTTTTTAAATTTTCATTTATTTTTTAACAAAACAAAAACATCAGCAGTGCCATATCATGTGTTATAATAAATATGGAATATAGTGCTGTTTGTTATAGATAATTTACACAATCATCTTTATCTTATTTGATTTCTATAAGAAACTATAAAATAAGGAAAGATGCAGCAATTATTATTACACACTACATGTCACTTTACTGTATCATTTTCACAGCGATACAAAAACACACACACACACATCTTTATATTTACACATCTCCATCACATAAATTACGCACACCCCAACACAATCACTTTCCCTTCCATAATATCCCTTTCCTTTTGGTTCTTGTTTTAATTAGTTTCGAAAAGGAGATACTTTCAAGTATCCTTTAATGATGAATGGAGCAAATGTGCAGCAAATTGTACATATTTTATTATTGTTTTATATTAATTAACTTAACAAACTTTTGTAATGTATTCGAACAATACAGCGTAAAGCACCTGTCAAGATGCTGTGTTATTTAAAGTTTTCCCCTTCTCTTTGCGCTGCAACTTTCTTAAGCATATTTTAGTTCAACTTCCTCACATTCATGCTCCAATATAAATGAAAGAAACAGAAACAAAACTCACTCTCCATCTTCCTCCACTTGCTCCCTCCTCCTTTTGTTTTTACTCGTGTGTTTTCCCTCGAAATAACTAAATTGTTTTCCGCGATATATATATAAAAACATGCTACAGTATATCGATAAATTAATCATAACAAAAACACCACAATTTGCAGGACAATATTATACACATTCCCAACCACATTATTGTATACAGTATATATTTCAAATTTGTCTAGCCATCTGACACACCGTGTTGTTGACATATGATTTTTCGTTATATTTTCTTGTGTGAAACCATTTTTTGTTGATCAAACGTCTTGCGTTGATTTTTGCGTTTTTGTCTTATGTTTGTTTATTTTGGGATAGTTAAATGATAATTTCTCCTCTTCTACGATCATAAGAGTATATAATGTAATGGCGGTCGGTTGGTGACCAGGTACAATAGGTATCTCTAATGCCGCAAACACTGCAGCTGTTAAATTGTTTGCCGAATGGCACTGGACTGTTAAGCGATTGAAATATAATCAACGACCCGGCGAAATATGCACTGTGATTATATATGTATTGTACGTACTTACTGTTGTAATATTGACCATCGGAAAACATCTATCCAACCAAGCAATATGTTGTCTAGCAGTATTTGATCTTGCTGAAAAAGAGTCCGTGAACAACGTGAATTGCATAAGATGAGAGTTATGAAACTATAGTAAAATCGTGCAGAAGAGTTGTGCAACTCGAAAAATAATCAAACAAATATGTGAACATGGGTTTATGTTTTATGGTTTTATGTTTTTGCTGAATTAACTGTTTATTTAATACATAAGCGTGTAGTGTAGCTGTATGCGGCGGGAGGGCAATGATATCGAACTATCGAACCAAAATGGATGTACCAGCTATAATTCCGTTTATAATTGTATCCCAATAAATACTAAATCCGCAATTCCCCCCCAATGATCCTCTCATACACGATCAATCTCATCATAATTTAATCTATACTAATTTTACTCACGATGATGGTTGGAAGCCCAGTGGAAGCTTTACTGTATATGAACCCACAAACATGCTGAATAGCAGTATCTCATTTTTAATTCTTCTTCTACTATTAATGCTCGTGACGGGGTTCCGTGATCGGTTAACTGTACGTGATGTAAATTTAAAAAAAACGAAAACAACGACATTCAGATTACACACCGGAGAAACTCCCTATCAGTGCACGTACTGTGAGAAGAAATTCACTCGCAAAGAGCACCTTACAAACCACGTCAGGTGAGAAAATCGTTCCGTCATTGTAATTTTGCCTATGAATCAATAGAACAATACGATGGATGGGATGTCAATACTGTAGCGTTTATCCACAAACATTAATTCACAAGGGAAATTGGAATTAAATGCGATGAATGTTGCGACTAGTAACAATGCACATTGGTTATTAATTTATTAAAAACGAAATGTCGAATATCGCATCTGATATAAGCTTTGAGCCTTGACAAATGTATGTCAAAAAGCTTTTAAAAACAAGGTTTATATGCTTGCGGTGTATTAATTTTGTAAACGCAATTGACATCCTTGCGTTTGTTTTATTTGTTCACTGCATTCACTGAATGGACACAACCGTACGAAATACTTTCAACAATCCGTCTTACATTTTTATTTATTTTTTTATGTTTTTCCCCTTCGGATATGCTCGTGTTCGTGACAAACATAAACCGAAAAACGATCTTAACACGCAGATTGCACACCGGAGAAACTCCCTATCCGTGCACGTACTGCGAAAAGAAGTTCACGCGAAAAGAGCATCTTACCAATCATGTCAGGTGAGAGAATCGTTCCTCTATAGACGTCAATTGTACGCTTAACTTTTAAGATGCGTCAATCGAAAATATGTGGCACCAAGCACTAATTACCTCCACCTTTTGTCCAGGGAGAGATAAGTCGCTTACGTTTTTTTTTTAATAATAAAACCTCTCAGGTGATCGTTTGATCTCGAAATGAGTGTTTATAGCTGTAAATGATTAATTATTCCACATGCTTACCATAACATTCTTCATGTTGTGAAGCAAATCTTTAACGAGTTCCAAGGAAGTGTCCTTCCTGGACGAAACCACTGTGTGAGGGTATTCGAGCGCTGTATGGCCATATGTTTTCGATGGGCGCGCTTACCATAGAGGAGACCTTTTCTAATGGGCCTTACTCTAAAACAGGAAAATCTAACCTACTGGTTACTTACACATGATTTCAATCTCTTTTTCTCTTTCTTCATTTCTTTTCTCTTGCATCAATCAACGCGTAATGTTTAATAAAAAAAAATACATCGTCGATCTTCGTGCGATCCTTCCACACAACGTCCATTATTTAATCCAACATTCCTCGATTCATTTTGTGTGTCCCAAATGTGTACGCAAAATTTCCGCCTTCCTCTCCCCATTTCTTCGTTTTGTGTTTCTCCCAAACCCTCGCTCCCGTTTTTTTTGTTTTATTTTCATTTTTGTTTCTGGACAGATTGCACACCGGAGAGACCCCTTATCAGTGCACCTATTGTGACAAGAAATTCACGCGTAAAGAGCATTTGACTAATCATACAAGGTGAGCGTCGTTCGAGTCGCATTTCTCTAATCGCTTGTGCTGTGGACGTCGAATGCGTCTGTAACACAAACACACACACACACACACACACACGCACACGTTATCAGCCACTCAAAAGAAAAAAAAGATTATCCATTCCCGCTAACTGTACAATTATTTAATGTTTATAAACATCTCACTCCTCCCCCCGGCTCCACAACTTCCCACCGAAATCCGATTTAAATTAGCGTAATTTTTTCGGAAAATTTGTTTGCTATAGCTAGTGGATCGACATAAAGTGATCAATTTGCAGTTCATTATAGCAAGCAGCAAGGCGCTAGATGCATTTGCTACAAAATTATATAGTTCAATTGTTCTTTAGCTATTTTGTTACATTCAAAATCAATAATTATAGATTGTGTACCATATTGTAGCAAACGAAATTGGTCACTTTATGTTGATGAAAGTAATATTATCGCCTAGAGATTATCCAACTAACACACTTTGCGGGCAGTTTGACGGCAACGTTAAACATGGAACGTTTTTATAGTAAAAGGGTAAATTAGTGAATTTCCTGCTCCATTCCCTTCCCAACCGACTAAAACTTTGAACTACAAAACAAATCCGATGAAGGAAGTTAACAGTGCAAAATGCAATAGCGAAAACACCACAATTATCCCACAAGTGCAAGTGCAACGACAAAAATCATATATGTTTCCGAGCGAGATATGCTGTTTTGTTATCCCTGCTGTCTAGAACATTGATGAATAATAAACGCGTGTGTGTGTGTGGCTATGGTGGCCCAATTCCTCCACCTCACCCACGGATTGTGCCTGTTGGGTGGCCGGTGGGTTGGGCAAATCGGGACCGCCGGTTTTTCCTTCTTCTCCTCTTTTTTCATCTCTCTCTACCGTTACTCGACAGATTGCACACCGGAGAAACTCCTTATCATTGCACCTATTGCGAGAAGAAATTTATGCGCAAAGAACATTTAAAGAACCATATCAGGTGAGAGGGGGTTTGATAATTGTTGTGTTTGGCTGAGCCGACGCGTGAGCGCCGTGCCATCCGAACAAGCACACTAGTTTATTGTTAGAACGGGGGTTTCCCTTCTGTTTTTTTGTTTGTTTTTTTTTTCGTACGCTCACCACAACATCAACAACAACAACAACAACAATTTTACTTACTTTGTGACCAGTTGCTCTGTTCAGTTCTAGTTGCCAATTCAGCTCTGTTTTTGGAAGTTCTCTTTCAGATAATCTTTTTAATACTTCGTTTTATGTTTGTATTTATGTTTAACTATCATCTCTTCCTAATGTTTGTTGGGAGGGATAAAATATATGAGAGTTCTATTTTATCATCGGAAGATGTTGTTGTTTATCATGCCTTCTCACAAACCCATCGTTTCCCACATTGTTCCTAAATGCAAGAAGACAGAGAAAAGAGCATCCCTAGTGCAGCGTTGTTTGTTGTTTCCAATTAATGCGCTCATGTCACAGTACATTCGTTATCTCACTGTTGCTGCTGTTTTGTTGCGTCTGGTTAGCTTCTCGTTTAGCAAACTGTGCTATATTAGTTTTGTCATTTCATTTAGTATTTTTTTTGTTGTTGTTCAAGTAGAAGTGCTCTTATACAACACTTACCTCTCTCAACCTTCATCTGCTTGTACCATTTGTGCAATCGTGCGTGTGTGTTCATCTAAGCATATACTCATCGCTCGTTCCCTTTTGAATAAACAACCGGGGGGACACAAAAATGGCAAATATGTTTTGTTATTAATCGTTCGTTTGTATGTCCAAAATTATTGCTCAAGCAAACAAAATTGTTTTTAAATTGTGGGATAAAACGCACTTCAATCAAAGTGTGCATTTTGGCAAAATCGGTAGAAAAATGATTTTCTAACTTGATCACACGATAATAACAATTCATACATTATTATCTGTCCGTTGTTCGTATGCTTAAAAAATAATGATTTTAACATCACCATCGGAACATTTACTGACCCTGCGTAACAAGCATGAATGTTGTTCTTTGCTGCTCTCCCACTTTCCCATCCCCCACGCTCCATTTAACTCCTAATATATTCCCTTTCGCCTGCGACTTCCCTAGTGTTTTTGTAGTGTTTGGTGGGTACAAATCATTCCCTTCTGTATACATATTCATATACGCGCCATGCTTCAACACATCATCATTTTATGTTTCAAACACACACACACACACACACACACCTTTACACCCCCGTTGTTCACACTCCATAGGCCAATTGGGAATAAATAGCGTAGGTAAAAGGTAAAAACCTTACACGCAACAAAGCCAATGTTGGAAGAATCAGCCGAGAGATGCATTTCTGTGCGAACTCGTGCGAACGAAATTCGGTTAGGAACAAAATATGGATTCATGTGCTCTGGTAGTAATACCACCCGCCTAATTTTATTACTATCATATCCAAAATTTAAAAAAAAAACATGTGAGTGTGACCAAAAGAGAGTGGTCAGACAAACAGAACAATAAAACAACCGCTTCTCATTTTCTTCCATTTTATAATGGCAAGAAAATGGGAAAAGATCGTAGAAGATTTTATGATTTTTTTCACTTGCATCATTTATGGGTTCTTTTTTCTGTAATATAATTGTCCCCGTAGAGATCCTTTCGATCCTCCCGTCATGTAAATTCGTTTTGTTCTATTTTGTTTCCCTTTTTCGTTTGCTTCGTAGTGTGAGCATCATTTATAAAGCATGATTAAATCCCCCGCTCCCCAATATTTAACAAAGTCATCAACTCCATTTATTTCCATACGCACACTCAGAAATGTGTGTCTCGTTTCCTGCAACCATCGTGTAATGATCGTGTAACTCTACGTTATGCTTTTAGTGATCGTTCATTCAATTAACCTTCACATTTGGGTTAGAGAAATTTCCCAGACTGTGGCGTGTGTTAGCAGAAGCATCATAAAATAATAATGGCCAGTGTTCTCTGTGTTGAACATTCATCTTCGCACTGACGCAACCATTCATACCATTTGTCGTTGTTGTTCCATCCGTACATTAAAAGGCGAGGGATTATTAGCAGGACCAAAATGGGGAAATAACGTACAAGTTGACGAAGTGATTGATACGTCTCCGTATCAGTTCTCCGTTGCCGTTTAAGCACAGTTGTTTGTTCGTTTTGTTCCATGCCTCTATTAGCCGTTCTAATACATAGTTCCCACTTTCCGTGAGGTTATTTAATTTGTTCAATGTTTTAATACACGTTTCCCCATGCATTTCCTATCTCTCACTGTATCATGTGTCTATCTTCTCTATACCGAATATTATCCATCGCCATTCTTGCCAGATTGCATACCGGAGAAACTCCGTACCAATGTACGTACTGCCAGAAGAAATTCACGCGAAAAGAGCATTTAACGAACCACACCAGGTGAGGAAAAAAGCGTCCAAAAAAGTAAAAGTACAATTATACCAAAGCAGAAGAAGAACAAAAAAAAACATGACACCAACAACGTCCATCCAAGTCTTGAAAGCGGGAGAATAGTTTTGTTTAGTATAAGCGATTTAAATTAGAGTACTTCATTAGTTTGTTTTGTTTATGTATTTAATGCTTAGTTTTGGTCGCAGTGTTGCGTCTTCCGTTTGTTCACGAGCTGTGGAATTAAGAACTTTTTGAATGGATTGGATGGTCGTGTTCCATCTTGCTATTGCGTGTACGAGTTGATGAAGTTAATAATTAATGAATGTTTCATTTATTTACTGTACTTTCTTCCACCTCCATTCTCCACTCACTTTACCACACACAATCACGCTCAACACGGACCGGCGTACTACTTATTACAATCGAAATCAAACAACAACCAAAACGATTAAAATCAACACCATTTAATGCGCGCGCACCACCAATAACGCCTACACACCACATCCTACTGTTGAATGATCGTGTACATACACAAAACAACCCACCCACCCCTGGTAGATTGCATACGGGCGAAACTCCTTACCAGTGTTCTTATTGTCAGAAGAAGTTCACCCGCAAAGAACATCTCACGAATCACGTCAGGTGAGAATCGTTTTCACCACCACATCCACCACCCAAACCCCCCTTTAACACATCCGCGCGCGGTATCTCTAACCATCATTTGTACGCTCCTGTGGCCGCGCGTGTCTGAGAAGTTTTTGCATTTCTTTTGCGCTGTGAATGTTGGTCGTTCCATCGTTGGAATATCGACGAAAGGGGGAAGGTAGCTGGGCGCCTCCATCGAGAGGGATTATGTTGGGAGGGACTGAAGTCTTGCGGCGGAAGGAAATATATCATCTCGATTGCTGGAAATGGCGCAATCCAAACGTCTCTCGACAGTTTCGTAGTGCTTACGTCGAAGTGCGGTTTAAAATATCTCCGTGTGAAGAGTTGTCAATTGGGGTAGCGTTATTGGGCCTAAGAGCGTCTTCGTCACGTGTTCGTCACGATATTTTACAGTCACACTTGAGTCACAAGTACCTTTCGGTATTGTTGGTGGTCTATTAGGTGCGCGTCAACGATAGTTTCCTTCTGTTTGACAAGTGGCTGCACCACTACAATCCTCCTTTCGTCCTTATTGCAAGCAAAAGAGTAATGCTAAAGAATCGCCATTTAAAAATGACACGCAATGTCGCACTGCGAACCGTTCCCTCTACCGAAGCTAATGTTCTAATGAATTGTTTTTCTTTTCTCTTCTCTACACCCTCCGATGTGTTGCGCTTTTTGGTGTACACATCGCACGATCGTACCATTTCGGTTGTGAACTGCACAATGTCACTGTACCGTTGTGATCATCTATCAATTTACGATGCGTTTTTGGGATGTATTCACTGACGATGGGACGATTCACGATCCATCCGTATGGTGCAACCGTTCTGCTCCTTCCAACCTGTCTTTTTGAACATCGTGATTTCGCCTATCATTCGATTGTTCGTTCCCGGTGGCATAATCTCCCTGCTGTCTATTCTTCCCCCCCATCCACGATCGTGATCCTTGCCATCCGATCACTCCACCATGAACCAATGATAATCATCAACCCTCATCCGTGATATCAACCCCGGGCACGCTTGAAATGCGCGAACGCAGGCTGCACACCGGCGAGACTCCCTACACGTGTACCTATTGTCAGAAGAAGTTTACGCGTAAAGAGCATTTGACGAATCACGTCAGGTGAGGGACTGTTTCTATTTTAAATCTCATTACTTTTTATACACATAATGTATCCCCCTCCAAACCCCCACACTACCTATTCACCTTCCCTGCAAACGTTTTTGTTTTTGCTCTCATCCAGTGTGTCGTAGAAGATCCCGTGTAAAAGTAAAGAAAAAAAAAAATAAGCAAGCCCCCATCCACCCGTACAAACAAAACTCTCCTCCGTCCGTTTAACGATTCACGTGTGGCAATCATGAAATGTTCAGGGAAGCTAGTGAAGTACCAGTGCCATCCCACGTGTGGGTTAGAAGGGACACTGCGATTTGGAATGAAAATGGGAATTGCCTAGCAAAAACAAAAAAAAACTACAAGTTATATTGTTGGTCCAATCATCTGATGTTGTTTTGTGTTCTTTTATCTATTTCATTATCTTGTTGTGCGCGTTCTGGCTTGTCTCTGTTTCAATGTTTTAATATATTGTACCGATCGACTTAATGTATTTTTACAGTATCAGAGCCCGGAATGGGTGGATGTACTGTTTTTTTTTTGTAAATAGATGGATTATTTTAGTATGATCTTTAATCACATTTTACGTGTGATACGATTTGTTATGATTTTTTTTGCAATTTTGTTTTTCGCACCATCTTGTATTTCTTTTTCGTTTTTATATTATTTGCTCATGTTTTTTTTCTTTAAATACACTTTATGTTTTGTTATTTTATTACTTTTTTTTTTAATGATCATATGAGCTGACTACCTAAAACTGGGTTCCATTTGTGTTTAATTGAATGAAGTCTGTATGGCGGTACACGTACACTAGCATATGAGACATGCAAGTAACAGCCAAGACCGTGTTGCGTTATTGTTTATTCTAGCTAGGCGTAAGGAGCAAAAGTTTATACATTAAACATCAGCGAACGATAAGCGGGAAGCTCGCGGGAAACAAAATCATATTTTTTACTTCTAACTTACCATGTAAAAAGAGATTATCTTCACCGATTACAATCGGCTCTTTTTCTCTATTTCTCTTTTAAATTTAATGGCAAAGTTTATCAAATGCTTACTAGTTATGGAGTACCCACAATGCAATCTACCGGGTGGTGAACTTTACGAAGAAAAAAAAAAACACTCCCCCCCCTGTTCCGGGACACAATCGTTCAACATGATGTAATGCTTTAACGGATTTACACGATCTTGCGGCGTAGTTTAGTGGATCGAAGTTACTATCGGTAGAAATGACTATCGGTCTCCTCCGGTTAGACGTTGGTGTACAACTGTTTTTAGGGGTATACGGTTTTGGCGTACCGTGCCAGGTGTAGAGCAGTTGCATAGTAATTTCGTTACGTGATTGATAGAGAAATGCATGGACGAACAACAACGCAAACCGAAGAACGGTTAACGTCTTATTAGTCAGCTCTCTTTGAAAGCCGAAGGATAATAGAAAGTGTATCCTCGCTTGTTTTGCGTTTTCGTATCATAAATTATCGTTTGTTTGTTTTATTATGCCTTTTCGGTTCCTATTTAAACAAAACAAAGTGTCAGATGGTTGGATAAACAATATGATTTTCCTTGTACATTGTAATTGCTTCCTACACGCCTTTCCCGTTCCTCCTCTTTCCTTGTCACATATATATCACACAAATCCTCCGTATCCTTCATATTCCTCGAATGTATTTTTAGGATACTAGTTTTACATTATATTATCTTAATCGATGAACAATAAGACCCCCGCCCCGGTAAATGGTATTGAGTGTGTTGCTGTAGTGTAGTGCCACGTTTTATGATGCTGATGATGGAGCATTGTTATGCACCCTTTAGGTTAAACCCCCGTGGTAGTACACTGTAGTGATAAATATGTAACGTAGTATCTGCACATACACACCCATCGCTAGAGCCTGTATCCAGTACATAATGAGTTTGCGTTGTTTTAGTTGGCAGTAAAACATTATCTGTAAATTGTTGTGATTATCTCGTTATGTTATAGCACCTTTTCGGTTCCTGTTCTGTGTGTAAAATTGTTCATGGCTTTACACCACCCTTCCCGGGGTCTTATTATTCTTCGATCAAGAACCATTTGTTATAATTTTAATCCTAACGTTCACCCATGTTTATATGCCAACAATTAGTGTGCAAATGCTAAATATTGTATTTTTTCCTTCTTTTTTCCTCCCTTTCGTCACATCTTCTAATTTGAAATTTGAAAACGCTATTGTTTGAAATCAAATTTCATTTGGTCGACATAAAAAAAAACAACAACCAACCAACACCACCAACACACTCTCTTCCCAAAATACGTCCGTTGTACCGGATTCGCGCATCACATCTGCTCGTGTACCTAATGTGCCGCCTGTACTATCATAAATATTACTTCTACTACTACCATCTACTACTACTACTATTCTTCTACTGCTACTACTATTACTCTCTATCACCACTATCCAACCACCATCACCAACAACCAGATTGCACACTGGCGAGACTCCCTTCCAGTGCACGTATTGCCAGAAGAAATTTACGCGAAAAGAACATTTGACCAACCATACCAGGTGAGGATGTTTACTTTTTTTTTCTATCAAAACAAACCCCTTCCTACTGTTTTTCGGCCTGTTCTACATCAGCCTTTTCCCGAGCTCTCTATCTCTCTCTCTCTCTCTCTAACTGTGCAACTACAGCTATTTCGGTTTTGTCAAGACATAACAACAATCCATTGCTATTCTCTCATCCGTGATTTATTATTTGCGCCTCCTTTCCTTCATAATGCATTGAACGCGAGAAACCCCTACAGAAGCCGTTAGAATTATGTATGCTTTTCCGACCATACAACATCATCCAAATGTAACGATTAGGATACCTATGTGTCATCATTTGTTTTTATCATGTGTATCCTCTGCCATGTTGTATGCCCCATATTTTCTCATTCCATTCCATTGAAGTACAAATCATGCTGCTGCAGCGCGTGTACAGGCAACAACAATGACGACTAGTGGATGTAATTTGTTTGCGTGAAAAACACTGCCACCTCCCTTGTTCCCTACAACCCGTCACTCTTCCCTGTTTCAATCTGTGACCTCAACCTCTATGTTTCATAGTGTAATTGATAAATAGCAGCGCCAGGCACTGTAATTAAATTGTAACATACAAAACCAATCTCTAAAAACATATGTACTTGTATTGAGGTAGTTTGTTGTCTAATTTACTAAATCGATTGTAAAAATAGTGTGTAAAGAACAGGGCAGTAGTGGTGGTATGCTGTAAACAGTTGTTTTCCTGTACAAAAAAGTGTATAATTATCTTTATTGGATTCCCCACTCTTCATATTCATTCTTATTGATAAAATGTAAACCCTGTTTTATTAACCGAACGAACCATCTCGAATGTGCCTATTCCTACTATTTTATTAAAAATACATGTAAAAGAAAGTTAGAAGAAACACAAATAATCTTCCTCTCCCGCTTCATGTATCGTAAGATCGCTTCTCCCATACACGAGCATCAAACACTTCAATACACTCACAATGGAAGTAATCGTATTTTAAAATATAAACATAATACAAACATTGAAGCAGACACAACAACAGATAATACATATAATTTGTTGATATTTCATTAAATTTATTTACTCCTGTGACGAGAGAGAAGCGTGAAAGCGAAACCGTTTTATCATAATGGTTCATAAAAAAAGAAGGAAAATAAACAACAACAATCTCCTTTGCCACATGGAGGGGCGGTATCTGCAACGCCTCCCCAACAATCCCCGCTCTCCACGTTTACTTATGTTTAGTTGTGCGCTGTTGTTGCATTGTTGACGTTGCCGCAAACATGTAGCTAAAAACATTTATTAGTAACTAACAAAAAAGAAAAAAAATCCCCCCTTCATTATTTGTTTCAAGTAGTCATTTTGAATACATCCCCATCATCTTACCCCATTACAATCGTGTTTTCATATGTTAATCCATCTCCTCTTCGATCGTCCACACACGTACACACTTTGCTCTATCTCTTCTGTCACTGGTTCCTTTTAGTTCCCACGTTGTGACGTGTGTCCTGTGTTTCTTTTCTGTTGTTGTTTTGTTTCCACTAACCAATTTCTACTCTACAGATTACACACCGGTGAGACTCCGTATCATTGCACCTATTGCGAGAAGAAGTTCATGCGAAAAGAACACCTTACGAATCATATCAGGTGAGAGCGATAATGTTGAATGACAGCAGACGACAGCGTGTTGGTTGTTTTCACTACTGTTACATTATTACTCCTGTCTTTTGTGGTCCTTACTTACTTGCCACACACAGCGCATATTTAGTATTGTTCTCCTATAGTTTCTTTATTGTTTTAATTAGTATTGCTTCAACTATTACTACTACTACTACTGCTGCAATCATCATCATCATCATCATTACTAGTTTAGCATTTGTTTTGTCTTTTTTCCATTATTCTCCTATCAATCTCTCCTATATCCAAACTTTTCTTCCGTTTGTTTGTATGTGTTATGTATTTGTTTTGTGTTGAAAACATCTTTAAAATTAAGCAATTTTTGTTAATGTACATTAATTAAACATGTTTAGTGTTTGACCGTATTAGCAGTAAGAATAGGTTTTGGTATTTGTTCAAAAGGGGTGTTCAAAGTATTAATATCTACACAACTCATTTCACAATTGGGGTAAAATCACACTAAATATGTTCTAAAGTCGTAAAATATTGTTTAGTTAACTCTAGAAATTGTACTAACCCCATGGTCCACAGCATTCCCATTTCCCTTCCATTGCTGATCATCATCCTGTCACACAATCGCAAAGACATATCCTTCTTCGAAAACCCCAAACAAACAAAAACACATGCATCCATTTACACACATCATCATAACTACTAAATGCTACACAACTTTCCACATTCGCCCGCGCGCAACGAGCCGGTTTCATCATCTCACGCACGCGTTTTTGTTTTATGCGCGCTATCGATCACGATACGATTGTTAATCAATCAGCTCCCAAAGTCAATCAATCATTTTTTTTGTCGTTTGAATGAGGAATAATTTATCAAACAAGACACACTGGTTTCGAACGTGTAGGAAGAGTAAAGAGATGCAGATGGAAACGCGCGGTTTATTTTGTCTTTTTTTAAAGTAATTTTCTTTAAAAATCACCTTGTTGATGTTGTTCTATGTATAATTTATATAGTTTTCGTTCTATGAACTACAAGTTTGTTTTGTGATTTTCTTCTTTATGATGATCAATGTTACATTTTTTCAGTTAAAGCAGTAAATTTGATAATTAATTTTTTCATTCCATTAACTATTTCAATGATGTTAAATATATTATTTGTATCTCTTTTTTTACTTATTGTTAAAGTTCGTTTGTTGTTACATTCGTTGTTTATTTACATTTGTTCGCATTTGTTGCTTACAAATTAAAACCAATTATTTCACATTTCATCTCCAACTCTGCGTAATTCTAAGTTTTATTATTTCTATTATTGTTATATTCTCCTTCATTTCATTTTATATTACTCACTTAATTTCCATCGAAACTCCCTTCGTCTATTACTCGTCCACGAACTATTACTGATTGTGTTTTTTTCTTTTTTTTGTTTTCTCTTCTGTCTTCGTCTTTTGTCTCTCTCTCTCTGTCTCTCTATTATTTGTATGTATCTATTCCTCCAAACAGATTGCACACCGGAGAAACTCCCTATCAGTGCACGTATTGCGGGAAGAAATTCACCCGAAAAGAGCATTTAACAAATCATGTCAGGTGAGGGAACAAACAAACAAAAAAACAAAAATCAAAAACAACTCCCCCTAGGATCACTAACTATTTAAAAAAAAAATCAAACTTTGAACCAAACATAAACATATTAAAGCCGTTTGATTTAGTTGGCAAGTTTAGAAAGTTGCTTTAGTTTTCTATTTTCCTTTCTAATACTTTCACCATCCCCAGACAAATGATCCCAGATGTTATTGCATTTAAAAGAAACTGTTTTGGAAAGATGATTTTGGTAGTAAACATTTATTATTTTTAAAATGTAGCAATTTTATACTGAGTTTACTCAACTGAGTACTACCAATACATTATTTTATCATTATCTACTGCGTACTCCATAGACTTTTGTTTTAATTGTACACAAATGTTGATAATCATTATCTGATGCGATTTCTCTGTCAATTGTTGATATCGACGAGGAGTTAAGCTAATGCATACGATCTAATATGATCTAATGCACTGTAATTTCAAGGACGAATGCTCTTTCCATTTTCACTCAGTTTTTCCACACATTTTTTTTTGTTAAAAAATGTTTACAGAAAAAGTAAACATTAAATAATGTTAAAAAAATGTCGAACATTGGAAACGGTACATATCTTGTTGGACATTTTTGTATAGGAAAAAAGAACGGAAGCTCTTAAAAAAACAACACGAAAAGAACCTCCCACCTGCAAGATCTCTGTTTGTGTGTGTGCGCGTGTGTTTCTTGTACTTGTGTGTGTGTGTTTTTTTTTGTTCGTTAAATTTGTTGTTCTATCAACAGATTGCATACCGGAGAGTCTCCCTATCGGTGTTCGTACTGTAACAAGTCATTCACCAGAAAAGAGCACCTCAAGAATCACGTCAGGTGAGGGCCGGTTTTATTTCCATTCTGTCCTTTCCTCTCTTCTCGCTCACACTCGTCTTTCTATCTCTATCTCTCCTACCGCTCTTCATCGTTCTCTTCACCAGTTTTGCCTGTCGTTTATATCTTGCCATGCTCTCGACTACAGCATGCCATGTTTATCATCCCTCTCGAATCTCGAAATATTCAAAAACCATTCACTCACATGTCGCCCACAACACAACAAAAGAACCAGCAGAATCATTTTTATGTGCATCACATAAATAGCTTAATGTGTATCTCTAACTAACTAATGCATCTCGAGCTCTGCGTGAGTGTATGTCCATTCATTGTGCGTTACTTCTGAGCCCCAAATAATTTATTACTGTAATGTTTTTACGCTTCTCAGTTTGTTTCCTATTTAGTTGATTAGGTTTTTATTTATCTTTTAATATTATCCGTCTTTCATAACTTGTCACTATCACACGTTATTGTTCGTCATGTATTTCTCATTGCAGATTACATGTGTGAATTTGTTTTGTAATTGCTATAACGCGTTAGAACAATTACCCTTTTCGTGTTCAGCATCCCGTGTGTACACGCTAGAAAAAAGATGAATTCATGTTACAGTCGGGGTTTATCATTGTACTGTAATACGAACATAGAGAGCAAATCAATTCGCTCTTTTTGGTGATATTGGTAGTATCATTTTATAAATTAATAACAAAGATTCAAACAATTCATATTTTTGACATCCCCACGCACACACACACACACACAGGCTTATCCCACACACTCAATTTATTCATGATTCTAAAATCATCGATCGAATTAGTTCAAATGAAACGGTGCGCTTGCGTCCACTGGTTCGAACGTTGTGTACATAATATAATACAGTGATTGGTGAGAGAGAACATGATGATGGTGATAATAGCAATAATGAAAGTAATGCTAGAAAATAAAACTTGCCCCAGTACTTTCCCGAAAACAGAACCCCGCGAACACGGGTGACAGTAACATGAGGAGAACATAAATGAAGAGAGCCACACCACCAGGCCCAATTTGTGTACATAAAGTGCAAATTATGCATCCCGTTTTCAATTCAGTTTTTTTTTGCGAGTGTGAGCAAAAATTGGATTTTCATGTCCGGTGGCAATTTCAATTCCAATAGCGCAATCTAATTAGATTACTACATCATTAATGATATATGTACGGCCGTCGTGGAAATTATTTAAATCGATTGTTTTTTGGAGTTGTGTGTGTGTTACACGACTCACAATATTAAACGGTTGTTGTAGGCATATACGGTTTCAATAAATAATATTTCCGACGTGAAATGTTTCAATTGGTAACAAAAGTTTATGGAGATATCGTTGTAGTCATAACAGATGTTTCGCTATAGTTTTGTAGTTTTGAGTTTTAGTATTTGGTTTATTTATGGAGCAATACTAAGCGTTCTGGAGTAATGAATATCCTTAAAACAGCTTCACCTTCACCTGCCATTACAACCTATCCTTCACTGTTCATCATCCACAGTTTATATACTTTGTTATATGATTACTTTTATAACTCGTTTGGTATTATTGTTGTTCCTGTAGAAATTTAATTTGAATCGCTTCTCTGCTTTCCCATCCTTGAAGTTTTTAATGTAAATGTTTCCCTTTTGATTCCTTTTCAGTACATTTATTCATTCCTGTTTCCTACATTAATTCTTCCTGATCCACATCAACCAGTCATCCACACAACATATTCCGTTTGATATATTGTCACCTACTAAAACATCAAATATCACCGCATCCACATAACACTGCATGCATACACATATCATTAGAAAATTGATACACACACATATTAGAAAACGTGACTCATTTAAAATTTGGTATCATTCAATGGCGAAACGCGAAAGTTTGCGAGGTATTAAAAGGATATTAGTTAAGAACTCCCAAAAATAAAAACTGTATGCTATATTTGCCTAGCTTTTCGTTGATAGTAAAACGTAATTTAATTAATATCCTTCATAGATTACCTGCGCAGACATCATGCGTTCGTTAGCGATTATAAAACCTATCCCTACCTTTCTAATTATCTTTTTTGTAACAACATATGAGCGTAAATTTTAAACCACATTTTTTTGTTTCTATCCCTTTTCAAATTTTGCTTATATCTTATGCCGGAAATGGAAATAATCTAACAGATTGCACACGGGCGATTCACCGCACAAATGTGAGTACTGCAACAAAACGTTCACGCGGAAGGAGCATCTCAACAATCACATGCGCCAGCACAGTGGAGACAATCCGCACTGCTGCAATGTGTGCAACAAAACCTTCACCCGGAAGGAGCATTTGATCAACCACATGAGGTAAATGACTCGCAAATACTAGTGCGAAATGTATCGGAGCAGAAGTGCCCAGCCTTGTATGATGCGCTATTATACTTCTTTTTACCATCTATTTTTAGTCGTTCGCACACGGGAGAGCGACCGTTCCAGTGTGACGAGTGTGGCAAATCGTTCCCGCTTAAGGGCAATCTGCTGTTCCACCAGCGTAGCCACACCAAGGGCCAACCGATGGATCGACCGTTCCGGTGCGATATGTGCCCGAAGGATTTCATCTGCAAGGGCCATCTGGTGTCGCACCAGCGGTCTCACACGGGCGAGAAGAATCATCACTGCCCGCAGTGCAGCAAGTCGTATGTCGAGCGGGGTAATATGTTGCGGCACATGAAGAAAACGCATCCGGACGCGGTCATTCCGGTGCTACCGAAGTTGCCCCACATCAAGGTCGAACCGAAGTCTACCGGTAAGTGAACGAATGTAGGGTCGAACTTTTACATTACTACCATAGCTAGTGTGTTGAGGGTAGCAGTAAACGTTGCTTTTCAGCTTGTTGTGGTTGTTTTTTTGTTTTCATCTGGTTTGACCCACTCTCGACGTTACATATTTTGCTATTGGTTTTGTGACGCTTTTGTACAGACGACAGGCTATTATTCTCGCTTTATCATGTTTAATCTTCAATTACAACCAAATATTTGCAGAAATTAATAACGCAACATTCTCTATTATAACCAGCAAGATGGAAGCCTATTGTCTGTCAAAAGCTTTATTTTATAATATTTTAGCACGTGTGTATGTAATTGTTAGTTCCTTTTTTTGCGCTCAAATCAAAACATTTATTGCGGTATTTGTGTGTTTTATCTTAATTAAACCAATGGTTACCTCCTTCTAGATTTATCTATTTTTTATCTCTAACTTCTCATCTGTCTATCTCTCTCTCTTTATTTATAATAAGTTGGTATTCTCAATAAGTTCGTAAGAATAACATTATTGATGATTGAGATCTGCCTTATCAATAGTTTGGTTTTTACGTTGCCGACTGTAGCGCATTTTTCTTTTTTTTTTAGTTAGGGTTATGTTTTTCAATTAGTTTCGATTTTAGTTTTGGGATGTGGTAATGAAACGTTCACACAGTAATTGTAGCCGCCTAATACACAACCTTCAAATTTCAATAATTCCTGCGACATTCCTGTGACAGTTTTAATAACGTTTAACAAAGATTTAGTTGTTTTTTTTTATGCAGTCATTTAAAGTTTCTCAAATTTCACGGTTGTGGATGTAAAAGTGATTCAAAAACTGTCAACTTTACGTTTCACTGCTCAGTTCCTTCTTCTGTAATAGCGAGATTCCTTTTTGATAAAAAATTAAACTATTTTGTTGTTGGCTTGCGTTTACAAAAAGACATTTTGTTCTATATTTGAAGCATCTATCAAAAGAATCACACTAATCGATTAATGCTCTCATCTTTCCAAAAGTCATCCATGCTCTTATCCTCCTATGCGAATATTGTTTTTTTTTCGCAACATACAACACTTTACAATAGAGAATGCTTGAGTGTTTAAGTTTGGTAGTGTTTTTTCTTTCTTTTGTCAGCTTTTTCTCTCTCCTTTTCACACGTCTTAAGTCTATCTATCTTTTTTTTAAATTAGTAACTAGTTCCAGTACAGTTGCGTCTTATTTCATTCCTTTAATTTATTCTTAATTGATTATGCGTGCTTTAGAGTTGATTCGTATACTTACTACTTCTACCTATTTATTGAGTGTTTTTTTAACCACACGTGCAAACGTGTCCAAAATTATTTAATTAAATTTCCAAAAAAACATAGCCCATATTTCGGTTGAATGTGAATTGAGATAATGCCCGCCCGCCCCTCCCGAGGAAGCCCAGAGTGCGAAACCAAAAAAAAAAAGAGCATAAAACTATGTGTGTTGGGTGTGTTGCATTCGGACAAGTCTCTTCAGCGAACGGAATGAAAAAATAAACCCGAAACACACATACACATCTTCGTATGGAGGTGTTCGCAATGATAGAATGCAACAATCACGGAGGGGCGGACAGATTCGATGGAAGAGTATTATTAGGAAGCAAGTCGAAAGTCGAAAAGTAAAAGACAAATTTAAATCGATAAAATCCAACAATCCTTGGCCTTGGAAGAGTGAAATTGTTGAACCAAGATCACATAAGAGTATCACAAACAGTTGCACACTTCTTCATCACACACAACTTTTCGGACCCCTCCCCCCTCTAACACCGATCTTCTTGTTTGTTGTCATTGTAAAATGTCTTCAAACCCTATCACCAATTTCGCCCCAAAAAAAACTTTCTTCACACTGCAGAAGAATCCAAAAGCGTTCGAAAGAAAACGAACGAACAGAATTGAGCACTCCAATCCTTTAACCAGCCCCGCCCCTCTTAGGCACCGCCCGCCCCCACTCACTAAAACACTACAGAGAAAACTATTACCCTTCATTAAAATTACATCCACCACACCATCATTCGAAATTATGACACTTTTGCTATATGGGAAGAAAAATGTGAATCTTTATCCAACAAAATCAAAGCAAAGGAAGAGAAGGAGAAGAGAAGGTTCAGTCGGCATGATAGCGATAGCACAGAGAGGGAGATAATCTTTTCTTAATCCTGTTTGAAAACACAAATCGAAACCACAAATATTGTTAGCTTCTGTTTCCGTATCCAACGAGAAAAGCGCAACAAAATTGCTGTTATATTTGATGTTTGTTTTTTGATTCATTCACTACGTAATTGGAAACCATACTATTATGCGTACAAGCTCTAGCGGATCTGCAATTACCGGATGTTTGCTACCGTTTTGTACTGCGCGCTCGCAATTACACACATACACACAGTTTATTAAAAAAATGTCAAAAAAGCATCCATTCATTTTGTGCATCCCTTACTATGTCGAGCTCTTCGTTGTACATGTACAAAGTATTATTAACATAATGGACGAGATGTGGTTGAAGATTAACGGATATGAGGGATGTTGAACAAGATAATGAAGATGATCATGAGGAGCGCGCGAAATGAACGCAGCGAAGCGATTTGGCAAGTTCCAAAATTCAATGAAATCCTCTCAATTTTAGAGGAAATATTGCAATGTAATATATATTTTTTTGTATGTCAAAAAACCCCCCACAATTTGGATATGGAATATTCATTATCTTGTAACGATCCTCTAATTCGCTTTTCGCTCATCCTCGATCATATACTGTTCACGCTCTCTCTCTCTTTTTGTCTGTGTGTCTCTCTCTCTCTCTATATCTCTCTCTGTCTCTCTCTCGTTATGTCAACTCTCTCTCTCTCTCTTTCCCAACTCAGTATCTCAGCCCGCGTCCGTGGTGACGTCGCCGGCTCAGGCCACGTCAACAATAACGTCGATTATCTCCAACAATACTCATCCATCGCAGCATCATCATCACATTCAACCGAAAATGGAACAGAAATCTCAGATACATCATCTTCCGCTTCCTCATCAGCATCCAGCTCACCAGCTGCACCACCACATCTCGGCGGGCCCCCCGCCCCCACCGCCATCGATGCATCTGCCGCCGCCAAATCCGCAGTTGGCAGCGCTCGCCCTCCATCATCAGGTCCAGCAGCATCAGCAGCAGCAGCAACAACAGCAGCAGCAACAGCAGCCGCAATCTTCGCCTTCAACGGTACGAACCCAGCCATCCCCTCGTACATCACATCCGCCGCCGCCGCATCCACAGCAGCAGCAACCGCAGCAGCAGCCGCCGCCGGAAAGCCACCAGCAACAGGGACCGGGCCCAGCTGGACCCCTTCCACCTCAGCACCATACGGTCCCGGTTACTATTATAACCCATGCTGGAAGCATTAATCCGGGTAATATGCCGGTGGTGGATGCGGGAACGGCTAACGGGCGTGTCGGTGCGATCCAGATGCATCACCTTGCCGCGGCCCAGCAGTCGGCCGAAGAGCATTCGGTGGTTTATTGAAACAACGGCATCGGTGGCGGTAGTGGTGCTGTCAGCGCAGGCAGCAGAGGCAGCAGAGCAGGTGGTGGCCATAACAACAAACAACAACCATCCGCTATTAGTAACGGGGGTAGTAGCGGCATAGGAGCAGCAACAGTATCGACTCGCATTGGTAATATACAGCTGATTGTTCCAACCATTGCCACTACTACTGGGGTCACTAGAGTCGCCGGTATCGCTACCGGAGCCACCGGTGGTGGTGTAGCAAATGTCGTTAATCATGCTCCACCACTACTCGAAACACCAAATGTCGCCACCGAACAGCAACAACAGTATCAACATTCGATCGCTCTTATGCCTTTGCTGCAGCAACAGCAGCAACATCATCTTGCGCAAGCAGCATCGCTACTGCAACCGGCACAGCAGCAGCTATTCAAGTCAGAACACAACAAAACACTAACCCAGCTGTAGTAGTAAAACTAGTAGTTGTTTAGGTGAAAATAGGAGATGGAGAAAAGCAGCTTGTTTTATTTTTATATACATTTAAAAACAATATTTTTAACTGTGAATTCGCAAATATCTTTTTTTTTAAATAGGTTTTACACTCTGTTACAATGTCTCGGGACCGTTTATTACTACCTTTGGAAAGGTATCACAAAACGAGACTGTAAAGTGTAATGAATGTGAATAACTAAAAATGCATTATTTACGGCGGTATGCATCTATCTCTCCCGTACACGATACGCCAATAGCGATGGAGGAGTCGTCATATTTGGACGCGAAACCAGTGAGCCAGACGGGTCAAAATCAGTTTGCGTCAAATCGTGATTCAGGCACAGTCAAATCAATACAGTGTTCGATTGTTTAAAAGCTGTGATGAACGATTGATTGCGCTTGTTTATGGCGTGAAGTGAAAGTGAAATGATTTTTTTTTGTTTCTTCATTTGTTTCCTTCTGTTTAAAGTAGATTCCATGAAATAAAAGTGGAAAACGCTGCACACGAAGCAGGAGAAGAAAAAAAACAAAACAAAAAAAGAAGTACAGATATATGCAATTAGTAGTTTTAAAGTAGTGAAGAGAAAATAGAGTGCAAAGACGAGTAACGCTAAGTTTAACTGAACACAAATAACACGTAAGAGTAGCGATAACAAAGTGGAGAAATATACAAACACATGTGCAACCTAAAATAAAGAGAAACAACCAATACCAGTAAAATTGATGCAAGAGCACACTGTAAAGGTGCGGAAAAAAAGAGAAAGCATAAGAAAAGGTGTAAAAGAGCAAAAACATTAACATTGTAAAATTGTGCGTGATGTGGTTGAAGAGAGAGCAGAATGCGACACGAGCTGTATAATACATAACAAAAGGGGAAAAGAGCAAAAAAAAAGGATTAGAAACATATACGAACAAAAGTCTTTGTAGTGTTTAGGGATGTGAGCGAGATGAAGAAAAACAGTTTGATATAGCAGCATGCGGCACCCGTACCAGGCGCGGTGTGCAAAAAAAGTATGGAGTAGAACCGTAGTGAGTAGTATGTGAGTTAAGTACTAAAATTATATACACATAAATCTATATATATATATATATATATATATATATATATATATATATATATACCAAGCTATATCTTTATATATATACACAAGAAGCAGAAAAACTCACTGATGAGCGAAGCGAGCATAGCAAACAACAAGCCACATTTAAGAAACGGAAAAAGATAATAATTAACGCAAACAGCAACAACAAACGCATAAGATATCGATATCAAATATCGAAGAAAGTGCGCGATACTAACGAGTTTTACGTGTAAAAAAAACCACCATCTAAACTGAACTTTGGTGGTTGCAATGGAAAACAGATTTCGAGACACCACAGACTCCCAAAGCGCCACTCCGGTTCGGTTTTGCGTCCTTTCCGTTTGCTACCTGGGTGATGATACACTTGTCTTAGACAGTTTTACACAACTATGATTACTCTGCTACGAAACGGTGTACGGCAGCGTGCAGGGGGCGTCGTGTGTTTGCTTTTGTCAGATCGTCGCATATATTTCATGTGAGTGTGTGTGTGTGCGCTCGCTCGCAATATATTCGAAAGGGGGCATCTCGGAACCGTGTTCTGATTTTAACAAAACAAAATGTAGAAGTATAAGCTTCATTCGGTAAAATAAATGGCAACAGTAAATGCAATACAAAACAAGAAGGAAAAACACAGGACTCTTGTGTAGTTCGACCATAACATAGAAAAAAAAACAAACAAACACAAAACTATATGATACGTTTTAGTTGGTAGATATCACCATTCGAAAGGGAAAAGTCCACTAGTGGTGTGCAAAACAAAATCGTAATAGAATCAAGAGAAAGAGAGAGAGAGAGAATCAATACTTAATCTTAACACAATTGTTGAAATAGATGAAATAGTGTGAGAAATAAACAAAGTAATCTTTAAACAAGCAAAACAAACGACCTGTAGTAGCCCAACACGACGAACCCGGACGAGGACGTATTCAGAAAGAACCTTCGCTAAAAAGTATCGAACCAGTAAGGGGAACATCAACCGTACAAAGATAAACAAAATCACACACTCTAAAAAAAGGAAGAAAGCAGATAAGAGTGATGTCTCGAAACACGTTACAACTTCGACGATCTCTCTGCACCAGGTTCCCAAGGCAAGGATCAAGCGGTAACGAAAACCTGGGGCTTGCTGTCTAACAACCACTCCTGTTGGGGCAACAAGATACAAATGTAATAGTGTAATGTATTAAAAACACAAACTATAGCATAAGTAAATTTCAAATGCTGCATGTGGAGTGCGCAAAACATGTTAGGAGCTCTTTTACGAACGTTGTTAAAGCTACAACTAAACCACATACAACACACACGAAAAGTTCTGAACACGGATGCTGTGTTTGCAGGCAGGTGAGAGAAAAGGTGAGACAAACCAAACTAAGCGAAGGCAGAACAGAAGGTGATGATTGACTGGGAACTGTAAATTTAACCGAATAAAGTCGTATTGAGGATTTGTGTGGTCTCCAATTCTCTCATAAGTCTCCCCTCTTCCCCTTCGTGTATAGGCGGATACGGTCGAGGAAAAACTGATCCCGGAAACGAGAGAAGAAAACTCAACTTTCGCGGGTGACACATAGTACAACTTTATTTAAAGTGTTTAAGGAAAACAGCAGCAACAACAACAACAACAAACAAAGGAAAACTAAAACAAGTGTAACATTTAGAGAAGATAAACAAGGAGTATGAAACACAGTGTACAGCGAAAGGAGCGACACAACAAAACATTACATAGTAGCGGTGTGTAATAAAAAAGATACATGATTTTACGGTGATATACGATAAGAAACAAAACGCGTACACAAACAAACAATATACACACCAACACACGCCACAGTTAAAGTATTGCAGTTTTTTTTAAATTTATTCGAGAATTTCTACAACCACTGTTTTATTGTCAATGTGTGTCTACGGTACTATTTCGAACGGCGAACCACAATCCCTAAAATAGGCAAACTGAGGATCATGATTGTTATTTTAAAAGCTCATTTCAATACAAGATAGGATACAGATACGAATACTACATCAACATTACAATATATATCTACGTACAGCTTACATATAGTGCGCAACACAGCAACAGAAATGTCGCATCACAGTTCACACACCTACACACTGTTTGTCCTAGGGATAGTACATCAACACATCAACGTTTTCGATTTCATCCTTCTACGCCCATCTTTCTGGGTGTTTTGGTTTTGTTAGTATGGTTTTAGTTTGGTTTGTAAACAACACTACAATACAGATAAATAGATTGCCATACTACCTTTTTACCAACACCAACACCAGTAAATGCGATAAAACTTTCCTATCGGTTGGGAAAACGCTTCTGATGGGGGCATTGTCTACAACAACAGATATTCAATAGAGAGTTAATAAAAACAACACACTACAATATAGTATACGGTAAAACATACATAACGATAATAGTATAACAAAGACACATACAAACGGGGCCCCTCCCATTCATACATACACGTACGAAAAGATATGTTTAAGTATAATTTTCTATTACATGAATTTTGTTAAATGATTTTACAGAGCAATTTGTTTGTACACCTATTCGTTTTTGTGTCTGTTCAATGTTCAATAAACAACAATGTGTACCACCTAATCATACCTAATACCTACAAGTGCAGAAGCAAGAGACTGTGTTCGTGTGTGTGTCTATGTTTAAAACAAAATCATTATCAATTTTTACTACATTACTACTGCTACTACTACTACTACTGCTACTACTGCAAATACTGCTACTATTATCACAACAGCATCATCTCATCCATAGCTTGTTTGCTAATTACAATAGAACTACACAGGATAGCCACCATTGCAATAGTTTCCCATAAGCATTCGCCAACAAACGTACGCTGATGGCAGCAAATCAGAAATAGAATGTCTCATTGTTTATTATGCATTTTTTTGGCACAACTTTCTACTGCATTGTTTAGCATTTTGGTTTGGTCCAACGTGTGTCGAAAAGCAATCGGAAAGAGTAGGCGTTGCGTTGCGTTAAGAAATGTCTTGTGTTGCTTCCCACAACCCCCAGAGTTGACTAGTGACGTACAGAAAGGCAAACATATTTTCAATACCATGTATCATTAGTGACTTCCAATCTGATTTCAACACGCATAAAAGAAAGACCGCAAACTTCTACAACATCCGCAAACAAGGGGTGTACAAAACATACAACCCTAAAAGACGTTCCTTCCGTTGTGATAGTAAAGGGAGAGAAAAAAAATATGAATGGTGAGATGGAAGGCAAAAAAAAAGATTACAAAACAAACACCCACAAGAAACCCAATCCATTTCAATGCAAATGCGTACGGGCGCACATGATGAACGGTAACGATCGTGCTATGAGAATCGGTTTTATTTAGTTTAATAATTAAAATTGGTATTATTTCGAACGAAATATGTGAATAAGGTTACAAAACTAAAGTTTGTGTCCTGGTTTTTGGTGTGGCGTACCAGTTTTGTTTTGTCCAACTCGAGTGAATTAATATGTTTTAGCTAAGCTTTTTCGTACGGTTGACCGTTTATTTTAAGACTTTTTTTTACGAATCAATGTGGTAATTATGTATATTGTGTAGCAGCTGTGTCCACTAATGACGTGTTTTGCAACAGATATGTGCGTTTGTTGAAATACAATTTAAAGAAAACATGCAAATTAAGCTAGTGTGTGAAGGGGAAGTGAACAGGAAGAATGATCTGTCGAGCACATCATTTGATAAAACAATCATAAAATAGGCATATAAACATTAGAACAAAAGTAGGGTAACAATTGCAACACTAACATCAACAAGCGATTATAGAATTCATCACAGATGAAGGAGAATATCGAACAAACTGTACGAATGGATTACACAAGTACAACAGAAACAGAACGGAAAAAGGGAAAGTGAAAAGCAAAAAATAGGAGGGTTTTTTGTTCTTTAATCGCACAACATATTAACCTGCATATATGTGAAATAATTAATTTTGAAGCCCCCTAAGCATGTGCTATTTTGTTGAACGATCTTACTGCGAAAATAAGCACATAAATGACCCCACATAACTGAAAAATGGTTTGGTTGAAGTTCACGATACAGCAAGGTAAAAAAAAACAGAGTTAAGTAAAGTATAAAGTGTAGTCCAACAAAAAAAAACTCACGCCATATATTATACAAATGCAGCTCTAGCAGATATAGCAAACCGAGACGACAAACGAAAAAAAAAATGGAAGAAAGGTACCTATAATAGAGTCGAAATGCGTCGTAAAAAAACAAACAAACTAACAATAGAGATGAGTATATAAATGATTACACACCTTTTGAGTTGTTGTTTTTATTTCCTTTATTTATTTGCATTGATCGTTATTTATTATCCATTCCGACCTTAGATCTCGTAGCTGAATGATTGGTTATCCGTTTTGTAGGAAACTGTGAGGTAACATAACTAAATTTGATATGTTTTTGATCAGTTTGATGTTCTTTCATTTTCCTATTGCGATTTTCACGAGAGGTAAATATTGTTTAATGAAAAATGTTCTTTTTTTCGAATGAGACCATTTTTTGACTATTTTTGATTGAGGATGATTTCTCTTTGGAAAGCATTCGATGTAGGGTCAAGATCAAGATAATCAATTTGGTTTCTTGTGTTAAGATGAGCAAAAATTGCACACCTCACGGCTTTTTAATGGATTTTTCCATTAAATAAATATATAATTTAAGTTTGGTCCCACCATATGAATAACATCAACATTTTTGTTAAATGTTTTCCATTTTGGAACTTGTCCCTCTTCCAGAGTGGCTAGGAAAGAATGATTTTTTTTTCTTAGATAAAGTATGTTCTATTCTTACTTCCAATGTTTCACATGGTGGACATCTTTCTCTAACGTTTTTCGGGACATTCGTTGTCTTCCGCGTTGAAGTCTCCCGTACTGAATCGTTCGTTCTGCCGACTGATGTTAACCTTTTGCAGACTTCTTGTAGACTTACTACGGTTCTACGCACTTACGGTGTGCATCCTTACCATGTGAACAAGTTAAAGATGTAATATTTTATTTTCAGATGCCCATGAGCGCAAATCTTTTCCATGAAAAGGATCGATTTACGATTGCTTTAGTATACTTTATGGGAAGTGTTGTTTTTCGTATAAAAAAGTATCATTAATTTATTACCTTAATTTGTATGACATTATTCATTTTAATTATGATTTTCATTTCAGAATGAAAGAATGTAGTGCGATCGTTACAGGTTTCTTTACTCTCCCGAAAGGCGACGTGAAGGAACGGATTCAAAGAACAGTTTGCGCATCTCGAAAATGAAACGGAACATCCAGTATCTGTACGACAGAAATAGCTGAAAAAGTTGTTCAAATCTATGTATCTCCTCTTTATTGTCTGTTGGTTCGTCTTTACAACATATTTTATAATTTTAGTCTTTTTAGCGCCCTTTTGCAGCGAACAATGTTGAAGCTTCATTTACCAAGGACATGTACAAAATTAACGTTAAAAACCACACTAATGAAGTGTAGACAATGGATGCGAAACGTATTTTATTTTTGGTTTACTTTCTGCTTTCGTGCAACAGTGTAACGGAAATTGGCGACATCAAAAAACGATATGAAACAGAACAATAAACTAAGCATAGGCTTCGTACAACTATTTGGTTTGTTGTAAAGATGTTATTAGCGAATGTAAATAAGAAGTACCGCGAAGAAGAAAAAAAAAACAAACAAAAAAGCCACACAAACGAACAAACATCAAAGCAATCCGTATCTGTTCGGCATCCCCACGCAAGATCAGTTGGCATTTGAGGAGTAGAGGAAAACCGATTCTAGCAAAATAATTCGCAAAAAAAACAAACTTTTGAGACATTTAGCGCAGACGGTAAAAACACACTTCCCAAGCAGCTGTTAAACGTTTGGAACGTTTATTCCAGATGTGGTGCTTTATATTTTGTGTAAAACAAAAAAAAAATCCCCATTAAAATGTCAAGCAAAAACCCAAACAAAAACAGTAACATTTTTTGGAAAACTTTAATTAAGTTCACATTTACTTTACGAACTTCACGAAATGCTTCGGTTTTAGCGGCAAACAATACTAAACAAAAGGTGATATGAGGAAGGGAAAAGTGTTTTGTCCTTTGTACAAGCGAAGGTAAAGGAAGACGGTTTTGTAGTGGACGTGGAGTTGTGTAAATTAGAAATGGAAATGACGGGGCAACGATGGACCCGCACGTGTGATGTTCGCTAGTGATTGTAAACATGTAAAACGCACTCTCTGAGAACAGGAAAATGGACTGCTAGTAAGGTGTTTGTGGATAATTTTATTATAGGAAGACAAACCAAACAATACGCGTGCTTGCAGGGGGGGGAACGGAATGTGTGCCCGTGCGGAGCGGGGAGGTTTTTTTTTGTAGGGCTATAGGTAAATGGGAAACGAATCAAACAAGTATTAAAAGAACGCTTGCTTGTACATAGGAAACGGAAAACAATTGTAAAAATGGTCACTTTTTACACACAACAGCCCCCCTGTCGATAACGCGGTGCTCCACCGGGAGAGACTTGCAAAGGGTGGATCGGGCAAAGAAGCGGATTGACACCACTAGCAGACATCGCACATTTATTTGGCGATGCTGTAGTGCTCAAACCGTTATACCATTATAAAGGAGGGAGCGGAAATGGGCTAAGCAAATTATACAACTGGATATACGCGAAAGAGCGAAAGGGGAAACACAAGCAAAGCGAATGCTGTACAAGAAGTGGTTATGTTGTATTGTTTTGCTTTTGTGTTGTAATGTCAAGGCAAGATACAATAAGCTGTGCGCAAACATGCAAACATCCAAACAAAATGGATAAACCAGGACAGAAACAGCAGGGGACCGCGCGCTTGATGAGCAAACCAGTATTTGTCCGGCTAGAGCAGCAATATCGAGGGACCGTCGACTAATAATATTAATAACTAACATAAACATTCAACCGCGCGGATAGTGATGGATTAGGCACGCCAAAAAGGCTGGTAGGTCTTGGTAAAAGCGTTTAAAAACATAAAACCGGAAGGGAAGTACACACGGATCTGAATACAAATCAATGTGCAGCATAGCTGCATTTTATACGAATTTTCTATTTAAAAATTGGACACAGCTCTAAAGAGGCCCGCGAAAAGGTTTATTTTGTATGTGTGTGTGTATGTGTGTGTACGCATGTGTAAATCGTACGGGTTCTTCAAAAACGGTGCAACGGAATGGTTATTTGGCCGCGGTGTACCGTGTGTGTATGTATAGGAAGTTAAAGTCGTGGGGAAACGAAAAGTGTGATTGAAAAAAAAGAAGATTTTTGTTATTTATTCATAAATTTTTTTGTATACATGTATCGATTACTTTTTTACTGCAAAATGTTTTTCTTTATAATCATTCTTTTACCATTTTTTGTTCGTTTTGTACAATTTCGAAAACTTAAATATTGGTAAATAGTAAAAGGGTAGAAAAATGAACAGATAAGCAGGAACAATGATAAGACTCCAAATTGTAAGGTTAAAAGCAAGCGGGAAAACATGGAAAAATAAACAAAAAAACGGTGTTTGTAGTAAAGCAAAAACTATTAACCAATAAATTAGTGATGGTGTATTTGGATTAAGAAAGCAAGGTAAATAACGAAGTGGTGATTTGAACAAATAAAAAGACATAAAGAAACGTAAACCGGGCAGAGCAGAGTTTCGACATTTGGTAGTAAAAAGAAACAGATACAATGTGTACCAGGCTATCGTAAATGTGAGTAGAAAATGCAGTGAAACATATAATGGACGGAAACAACGTTCTAGGTACGTGGGCTCGGTAAGAAAAAAAGGGTTTAAAGGATTTTTCTGATTTTTTTTTATGCGCATCTCGTTGAATTGCAATGATCCGATCAACGATATTCTACATAAGCATGCACAACTGACACACATCAACAAACAAACAAAAAAGGTTGCTTGTAACAAAAAAAAGAACATAACATAAAGAAACTGTAAGGCTCGTTACTTCAATTCCCCGCAAATCCGCTGTATAGAAAACAGGAAAAAAAGAAGAGAATCAACAAAAGTGCATAAAATAATACTGAAACCGAGCAGATATTCGCAAACACCAACAAAAAAACAATAGGAAAACCACATCCTTGTTAACGCAGTGTGTACCGATGGGACGGTATGGCACTTCTTTTACCTGGGTATACCACAATAAATAACGCAAAGCTTAAATATAAATCCGGTACAACACCAAACAAGGTGGAAAGAAAACACTTGCCCAAGAAGCAGAAAATGATGATTTTTATCTTCACTTCGTAGAAGGATCGTTTGCGTTCAAGCAATCTTATGATGTGGAAACGTTAAGCAACAAACAAATCGCGCAACAATAACAACATTCATCCTCATACAAAAGCAAAAACATGATCTAAAACAAAGCAAAAGAAGGCAGAAGTGAATATAAAATTATTAGTTTCTGTTTCGCGGTAGCTAGCGGGTACCTACACTATAATAGTAATCGGCAATAAAGTACACACCCACACAAACGCAAGTTTTATTTGGTAAAAATGACAGCAAACAAAAAGAAAGTAATAGACAACAAAAAAAAAGCATTCCAACCCAACAACACCCACTGAAAAAGCCGATGACAAAAACTAATGTGAAAGTAAACATAGAACTAAACAACAAAACAAAACACAATAATAGAAATACATATACATACATAGGGAGTACTGGAAACAGTTTACACGCAAACGCGCGCGCGTATTATAGCCAGAGGCACGATGACCGCACGCGGCAGCGCAAAAAATGTGTGGTGTGCGCTGATTTACATTGTAAGTCATTTTCCGCATACACCTAAGAAAGCAAAGGTATCATATAAGTGCAGAGAATATATATTTTTATTTCTTTTTTATACGAGTTAAAACGAGCAGAGGCGAAGAAGAAGAAGAAAAAGAAGAAAAGATAATAAAACAATAATATAAAGACATGGAAGAGAAAGAAGTGGAAAAAGAAGGAAAATCGCAATAAAACGATAAACCTAGCGCGCTGATTCGGTACGAAGGAGAAACGAAGAAAACATCAACCAAACGCTAAACTCTGAGCATGTTAAAATGTAAGAATGAAAACGAAGAAAACAAACATGTTTTATGTTGTTTTTAAGTGTTTTACGATGTATAATTTCACCGTACAAGGCAAACTAATAGTAAAAAACAAGAAAAAAAAAACAAAAAGTGGTACAAAGTAAAACCCATAGAAGGAACCGGAAGCTGTTCTGATAGGTGTATACATGAGGATTAGAGCAGCATTGTGGTGTGAAAGATAAGTTTTCTTCGACTGTGTAACATAACAGAATGGTTCGTTTTTGTACATGTGTGTTTATTTAATCCGCCACCCCGTTTTGCTAAACGCTAGGTTATTAAACTACAAACAAACACACACACACGCATTAAACAACTTACTCAACAAGCCAATATATACGAACAAGCTAACTAAAAGTGGCGCAATAGGAAAAGTAAAAAAAAAAACAAATGCGCAAGAAAAGCAGTAAAAAGGTAAAAAGGGGAAAAACATTAAAAGAAAAAAATGAAAACTCACACACACGTACAAATATTACTGTACACAAATAAGAAAAAAACAATGTCTAGTGGTAGAAAACAAACAGCAAATAATGAACATAAATCATCAGTAACAATATGCAAATAAAAACCAAAAAAAAAACAAGTTAGATGCCGGCGGCAAATTGTAAGTAGCAAAAGAGATAGTGTGCCCCACCGCCTGTGTGTGTGATGGCGCAAAATCCGTAAAAAGAAACAAACAAACCAGGAAAAAAACGAAGTAAAAAACGATTCAAAAACAATCAAATCGAAAAACGATTATTGAGTTTCAGTTCTCCGTTATAGTGAGTCCCGTTTTTTAGCCGACGTGAGAGGAATGTGTGGCGCTGTGTTTTTAGTTGGAATCGATTCGTTTTTCCGTTCGTTAGTTTGATTGTAAACCAACAAAATGAAACAAAAAATTACTGCAGCCAGAATAATGTACCCTTAATGTTTCAAAACTATGGATTATATGATCAAAATTAATAAATGTTTTGAATACAAAGGTTCTGTTACTTTTTGTCTCTTTGCCGCACTCTGTTGCCTGTTTGGTGTTAAAACTGGCAGTGGAACATTTTAAACCCAGATTAATTATCTACATGTTTGAGAAAAAGGTTTGGTTAAGTGCACGTTGCATGTTTCTGCAAAATGATTTCAAACGACAAAAGTCCGACAAAACCACGTGTCTTGTGTAGCCACTTCGTTGCGTTACTGCAGTTTTATTGCAGTTTGAAATGGCTCCACACACCGTGGTACAGATTTACTGCAACGAAACAAGAAAATGGCTAGTAGTAAGTGCACATAATGAGACTCTGGAGACTCCCGTAATATGCATGATGTTTTTGTCGTATTGTTTTGAATAGATATAAGCATAAACACTAGATTTTTTTATGCTGAAATTACATGACCACGCTTACGAACATGAACCTCTGAAGCGTGTGTTGTAAACACAGACACTTCTTACGCAATGTAAAATGACAGTTGTGCGGCACCATCGCTACACAGATAAATAAATAAATAAAAGTACAGTTCAGCAAAAACTTGAATTAAAACATGTAAAACCAATTAATAAGCCGGGAAATCTTCTATCACAACGCGGTGGTTCGCATGATAATGCGTAGAAACACCTCCCTATAACGGAAACAAACATTAATCTGAAGTACTCTCCTACCGGTGGCGAAGACTTGGGTTACCGGTGATTGGATTACATCAGCTATCCGAGTGAATTTTGACCGTGTTTCAGATAATTTATCATCCTTCCCTGTTATCTTTTGAGCATAAGTGCTGCAAAAGGCTGATCCAAAGCAGATGGCGTCTAAAACGTCTGAGAAAGAGACCGGCAAATCGTCGGAATCACGTACTCCACCCATCCCAAATGCGGTTATCGATAGATCCGATCAGGAGGGCAAGGAGAAACAGTGGGGCTACGATCTGTATCCGGAGCGCCGAGGCGAAAAGTATAAGCCCAGCTGGGGACGGGTACTGCTCGGAATAGAAGGCACTGAAAGTCTGGATAAGATCAAGTGTGAACGGAACGTTTACGCTTGTGTGAAGAAAAGTCCCATGGTAAAGTTGATGATGGGTGCGTTGAAAAGTTCGGGCTGGTGAGTAATGTAATCTTAGTAACATTTTACACAACTGATGTACGTTTGTTATTTCCACTCTTCCTTATTTGCTTTGCAGCGAAATTGATATCCGGCGACATATAGCGTGCGAAGTGTGCGACACATCGGTCAGTGGCGGTTATGATCCAGTGCTGAATCAGGTTGTTGTTTGTCAGAACATTGCACGAAACGAGGGAATCGTGCAGGGCGTCCTAACGCACGAAATGATCCATATGTTTGACTACTGTAACAACAATTTGGACTTTAAAAATATCGACCATTTAGCGTGCACGGAAATCCGTGCGGCCAACCTAACACACTGTTCGTTTCTGAGTGCTTGTACGCAGGGCGACGCTTCACCGTTCAAAATCAAACAGGCGCATGCGGTACGTTGTTATGTTGCTTAAATATGTTGCTGTGAGTTAATCTAATAACATTCTTATTTAATTGTATTTTAGGATTGTGTTAAAACCAAAGCCCTAAACTCAGTGTTGGCTGTGCGTAAGGTGAGTCCGGAAGAGGCAATCGCAGCGGTAGAGCGTGTGTTTCCCAAGTGCTATAACGATCTGGAACCTATCGGTCGTCGGATACGAAGAAATTCGAAGGATATGTACAAAGCCTACATGGAAGGTCCAATGTACGGGTACGACGTGGATTAACACGGTTTACGGATTGCTGTTACAATAAAAAGTAGTATAGTAGTGAATTAAGTTATTGTTAGTATGTATATTGCTAGGTTTATTACCATAATCCGAAGTTTTCAAATATCACCAGTCCAGTGTTTTGATATAGGGCTAGCATATTGTTGATGTTTTCCAAGCACACGCAGTGCGATACTGATCTGCTCCCTACTGACGACTGTTAGAAATCATCCGGACGACTGGTCGGCCATAAAGCTTCTCGTTGGAAGGCGCACTCCCTCGTTGTTTTCTATCATGATAGTTAACACTTACAAGTGGACCTTAATTGTAAAGCTTCTAAAATTTTTCCCCATCTTCGATACGTTCGTTGTCTTTTGCGTTGAAATCTGCTGCATTGTATCAAGGAAAAAAAAGAACATTATAGATTGAAATTGTAATGACAAGCAAGGGAAAGGGATTTATTTACAAACAAAACTAATTTTTGTGGGTTCTATGGAGAGGTTTAAAATTGAGCATCTTTAAATTGAATTTCTAAGAAACGACTGAAGATCTCCATAATATTTTATATGTTCGCAAAAGTTCTATCTGTGATTCATAATTCTAATATTGAATTTGACGATCAATCAACGATCAATATTAAATTTGAAGGAATAAATATATGAAATGAACTTAAAGTAGTACAGAATAGAGGATTAGTTAATCTTAACACAATAAAATGTACTCAAAAACACATTGATTTATTTAAAAAATAAAACATTGCGACAGAGAATAATATCTTCGTATCCAGTCCAGTTCCTCATAAGTTGTTGGATGTTATAGTGGTGGACGTTGGATTGTCGTCGTAATTGTAGTACTCTTCATCGATTGGATCCGTGTCTGAAATGAGGAGCAATTACATTAACCGAACGCAAACTTCTACAACACACTTCCTGGCCCCGTTTTTTACTTCCGAATATGATAGCGGCGATCATTTCACATAAAGCCGGTAAGTATTCGCACATTTCGAAAAACAGTTCAGAATAATTCCAAATTGAATGTTCGTTGTCGTGTTTGTTCAAGTAATACTTGTATACTTTATCAGAGCACTGAATGGAATGATTAGTGCCGACAAAGACTGCCAGGCATTTAACTGTTGTTCGCAAGCTGCTCGTAAAACATGACCAGTGTTGCGAAACAAATCGTTTCAGTGTGTGCCCCAATGTGCACCGGAAGCAATCATTCTAACATCTAAATGATAATATCGGGTAATTAATTCTGCAATTGTAATTATTATTTTAGAATCTCAAATTCGTTTTGGAGCTGACAAAAAAAGGGATGAAAAATCAACAACATTCAATTTTGACCATTTTAACGCTAAAAAGTTCAAGAGCGTGACCCCGAAAAGAATTGCGTGTCTATCTATAAGGTCTCACCTGTTCGTTATTTGATAGGGAGAGAATGTAGGTGAATACTTGTAGCTCTTTACATCATGACCTCATGACCATCCTAAGAATGTTTGCTGACCTGTTGCTATTTATGGCGTATAATCAAATTGCGTTACCAGCAGAGCTTCCGCTAGGACCACGCCACGTGTCTCAACAGCTGTGTCGGCAACAGGTGTGACCACGTGTATCGTAAAATAGCGTTACATGCCTAGCAACGCAAACGGGAGTTAGTAGTCATGGTTACCAAATATTTATTGAAATCGATCGGTTTTACCGGTGCTCATCAAAGAAAATCTCGGTAAGCTTTGGTTTTAGTTGCACGTTAACTGCCGCCGCGCACGGTGGCTTTCCGGAAGTTTGGGTATTAGTGATCGTTTGGTTTTTATATGGCTTTTTCCTATTGTTCTTGTTATGAAGTGAAAATAATATTATATTAAATGGTAAAATCGTGCAATTATTTCTTATACCTTTAAAACTTGAAGGTAAGTTTCTTCAGTTGATAGCAATAAGTAAACAATTCCCCATTTTGCTGACAATTTCCATATTACTTTAGCAGTATTGTAATTATAAATCGCTATCAAATAATGATATATACACATAAATGTATAGCAAATTTAACGAATCTAGGTTTCTAGTGGACTTTGCATCTTCAATGTACATCTCATACGTACTAATTACTTAAGAATCTCTTGTGCGTTAAATATTGACGATGATTTCTTCAAATAAGAAATACAGCTAAAGCAATTTCTTATTTCACTGTTGGAAAATTTTCACCAACGCCCAGTTGCTGTTTTAATATGAAACCACAGCAACGTGTTTATCGCCACGCTGTGCGGCGGTAATCCGTTGGTAACGATTCCTTGGCATTGATATATGGAGCACTAGATAGGCCTACTACTGTCAGTTGCCTGTCAGCTGTTCGTGCGCTGGTGAAAAAAACAGTACTAAAGGAAATAAAAGGGGAGAAGGGTCGCTGGGTTACGGAAAAACTCTGCCAATTCTCACCACATTTCTCCGGTTGGGGTCATTGCACAGAAGGGTATCGATTTATTTCGTGCAAAAATCTCGTATGATGAACTTCGTTTTTTGTTTGCTTTAGAGAACCAATGAAACCCAGCTCCGAACGGAGGGCATCGGCCCCGGTACGCAAGCGAGCACAAGATGGAGCACGACCCGGGGGAAGTTTGGAGACTCCCGGACCGTCCGGTTTGCTGCGCATTAACCGCCGAGCACATCCGGAACATAATACCAAGCAAATCTGGCGCGAACTAAACATGCCAACTGATTGTGACTTCCTGGGGCCGAATGTGTTTAGTCTGCCGGAGAGGTTATTGCGCCATAGCACCAAGATGCGCCCATCGCCGTTGGCACGCCCAAAACCGGATCGAAATGCGGATAAGAAGAGTAAGCCGTTGGTGGAACATAATTATATCACAAAATGTTAATTCTATGCCAACCTTCCCCCCTCTTTGCAGAGATTCGTTCATATACCGCATTGCGGAAGGATCGTGAAGATTTTCGCCGACGGTTGGTACGATTGATCGTGCGCAAGGAGCATGAAAGGGACGATCCGGAAAACACATTCCCGAATGTGGAGGAGCGTGAAATGTTGCGATATTATCACTACATTCGCCACGGCATCGATACCGTGCACGTATCGCCCATTGATAAGCGAGTTTTGCAGCGCGTGCTACGCTTGATACCGAAGAACTTGAGCCGCTGGAAGCAGGCATTGCGTGACATTATCGGGGAGATCAAGGAAGATTACTCGTTTGCGGTCAGGAAGGCGGTGGTTGATTTCGTTCTGGGCGACGCGATGACCAAGTATGCCCGAAAGGAAGAAATCACGCCGGGACGGTTGGAAATTAAGGAGCTGCGCCTCAAGTGGAAACACCGATACGATGAGAACCACGCCAAGATTAAGCGGAACCTGTTCTCGATCAATGCCTGTTCGGAGCAGATTCTGGAACTGTGGGATACAACGTTCAAAAAGATGTTGCTTGTGAACGTGGAAGAATTGGAAGCGAAGGGTGAAGCGTACGATTTGACGGAGTTTACGGTGAGTGATTTCGCTTGTCTAGGCACCTGGAGTTAAGGAGGAGTTCGTTAAACATTTTTCCCCGTTATGAGCAGTCCACGGTGAACCAACAGATAGAGGAAACTAGGCTAACGCTGTCGGATAAATGGTACGGTGCGATAAAGACGATATTCCAGAAAGGCATCAAGAAGAAACTCATCCCGGACGATTCAAAACCGAAGATGCTGAAGAAGTTCTTCAACTCGCTAGCAACACTCATGACAAGGCAGTTGCAGAATCTGTGCATTAGCAGCATTGAGTCGTACACTCATTACATCTGCGACGTTGGGGTAGATATTTGCTTCTTTAAAATCCCTTCTTAACCCCTATAAACGTTTCTCCCTTTGCTGTTTGCAGCGCACGAACCAAGGATTTCGATTAACGATTTTATTGGAAAATCAAGATACTCTATCGTTCATACCCAGTTTTCCTAGGTTTCAGATAGAGATATTGAAAATTATCGATAACATTGTTAAATCGGTAAAAAGCTTTCCCCGTATTGAGCGACAAATTTATCCCGACTTACCATGTCCACATGAAACGTTAAGGGTGAGTCTTAGAAGTGATCATTCTGGCTTTGTGAGCATCAAATATTTTGCCAACGCCATTTTCCTTTCCCACAGCCTGAAATACCACCCGAAGTGATTAATGTGTGCAAGGAGAAGATACACGACGTCCTCGAGGAGCAACGTATAGGGCCCGAGCTGCGCATGCAGGACTTCGACAACTATATGACCCTAATGAACGGTTCCGACATCGACGACATCGAACGGTTCATGGAGAAGCGGCCCAGCTTCGAGGAGTACTGCACGTACATACAGCGCTACAAAAAGATGGAACATGATGTGGCACGCGATATCTACGGTGTCGTGTCGATGGGCTTTTACGAGTTTCATCGCGAAGGGTTGATAGACACCCTCGAAGGTTTGGCCAAGTTTATGCAGCAAGAGCTGATTGCAAAAATGACAGCAGATCAGCAGAGCGGTGCCCACCAGCTGGCGATCGAGTATGAAGCGATCTCGACCAAGATTATCACGATACCGAAGGATACGGTCGAGCTAATGACGCTGAAAGCGTACGCGATCAAGATGGAAGAGACGACGATACCGGAGATGGAAGAGCGGCTCAAGAAGAATCTGCACCACTTGCTGTATCTTACCGACTACACCATATTTACGCCTCTGGAGATCAAGCAGAACAATAACACCTTCCAGTGGTACATGAAGATGCCCACAATCTTCCAAGATCACAAAAACATCATCGCCGAGAAGGTGATCGAGTATCAGGATGCGCTGAAGCGCCGCATCGAAAGCTTCCGGCGTGATTTGGAGCTCTTCTGGCAGCAGGTGAAGGAGTACGACTCTTGGGGTGACATCAAGAACTTGCAGAAATATAAGAAGAAGGCCACGGCACTGGACAACAAATTAGTTGCCGCGATGGATAAGATCGATCATATTAATGAAGAGGAGACGGCCTACGGCTGGGAACTTTCACAGTATCCGATCCGAAAGCAGTGTCACGATAAGCTGGCACCGTACAAACAGCTTTACGATGCCGGACAGGAGTTTATGGATAAGCACGACCTGTGGATGCACTCGCAGGTTGGTTCGCATGATCCCGAGCAGATCGACGATACGGTAGGATCGCTCTATCGGACGGTTTATAAGCTTGAGAAACATTTCTCCGATTCGTATCAAACGCAACGCTTGGCGCATGATGTGAGTATTAAAACAGGTCTGGTGTACTTGTGGACTTGATCGATGGGTTACTGATGTGTGTGTTCATGTTAAACATTTCAGATCAAAACCCGTATCGACCAGTTTAAGACGCATATGCCGATCGTGCAGACATTGGGCAACCCGGGCATGAAGGAGCGTCACTGGGAGCAGGTGTCTGAAATCATTGGCTTCCCGATACGCATATCCGCCGAGCTTACGCTGGAGCGTGTGATCGACTACGGACTGGACGACTACATACAGCGCTTCGAAACCATCTCCGAGAGTGCTACCAAGGAGAACAATCTGGAGAAGGCAATGATCAAGATGGTGAACGAGTGGAGTGATATGGCCTTCGTGGTACTGCCGTATCGTGATACTGGAACGTACATCCTATCCGCAATCGACGACATCCAGGTACTGCTGGACGATCACATCATCAAGACGCAAACGATGAAAAGCTCGTTGTACATTAAACCGTTCGAAAAGGACATAATGTGAGTATGTTGAACAGCATCTTGGAAAAAGGGTGCACAAACGATAGCCAAATAATCTGTATCCATGTCTCATAGTGCGTGGGAAAAGAAGCTGATGCTGTTGCAGGATATCCTCGATGATTGGCTGAAGGTGCAGGCGACCTGGATGTACTTGGAGCCGATCTTTTCGAGCCCGGACATTCAATCGCAGATGCCGGAAGAGGGTCGCCGGTTCAGTGCGGTCGACAAGATCTGGAAGGATCTGATGAAGTCGGTCCAGGCCGATACGAAGGTTTTGGTGGTGCTGGAAATAGACAAAATGTCGGAGAAACTGAAGAAATCCTACGGTCTGCTGGAGATCATCCAGAAGGGCCTGAACGAGTATCTGGAGAAGAAGCGGCTTTTCTTCCCCCGCTTTTTCTTCCTGTCGAACGACGAGCTACTCGAGATACTGTCGGAAACGAAAGATCCGACCCGTGTCCAACCGCACCTGAAGAAGTGCTTCGAGGGTATTGCATCCCTCAACTTCACCGATGCACTCGACATTACGGTTATGCGTTCGAGTGAGGGCGAAGAGGTGGATCTGATTGAGGAAGTGTCCACGGGCAAGGCGAAGGGCCAGGTGGAAAAGTGGTTGCTTGATCTGGAGCACTCGATGAAGAAGAGCATCCATCTGAAGGTTGGCAAATCGTACGAGGCGTACACGGAGACGGAACGCCACAAATGGGTACTGATGTGGCCGGGACAGTGTATACAGTGCATTTCGTGTGCATTCTGGACACTGGAGACTACGATGTGTTTTGACAGTGAAGAGCCACTGGAAGCGTTGGAGGAATATCTGGAAACGTGCAAAGTTCAGATCTCCTTCATCGTGGACTTGGTGCGTGGGAAGTTGGCGATGCAGAATCGTCTCACGCTGGGCGCACTGGTTGTATTGGATGTGCATGCGCGTGACGTACTGGTCGATATGATCGAAAAGAAAACGACCCAGGTGGATGACTTCAATTGGCTTGCACAACTTCGGTACTATTTCGAGGATCAAAATTTAGCCACCCGGATGATCAACTCAACTCTTATGTATGGCTATGAATATTTGGGCAACACGGCGCGTCTTGTCATTACGCCACTGACAGATCGCTGCTTCCGCACACTTTTCGGCGCGCTCCATCTGCATCTTGGAGGCGCTCCCGAGGGTCCCGCCGGTACCGGCAAAACTGAGACGACGAAAGATTTGGCTAAAGCCGTGGCGAAGCAGTGCGTCGTGTTCAACTGCTCCGACGGGTTGGACTACATAGCGTTGGGTAAATTTTTCAAAGGTCTTGCATCGTGCGGTGCATGGTCCTGTTTTGACGAGTTTAATCGTATCGATCTGGAGGTGCTATCGGTGGTAGCGCAACAAATTCTTACCATCCAGCGTGGCATCAACTCTGGCTCCCCGACGATGGTGTTCGAGGGCACGACGCTTAACCTCGACCCGAGCTGCGCAGTGTTCATTACGATGAATCCCGGGTACGCCGGTCGATCGGAGCTTCCGGACAATCTGAAAGCGCTGTTCCGTTCGGTAGCCATGATGGTGCCGGACTATGTGTTGATCTCGGAGATTGAGCTGTACGCGTACGGTTTTCTGAACGCGAAGCCCCTCGCAGTGAAGATCGTCGCCACGTATCGGCTATGCTCGGAGCAGCTGAGCTCGCAACCTCACTACGATTATGGTATGCGGGCGGTTAAATCGGTACTGAAGGCGGCCGGTGCCCTGAAGCTACGCTACCCGGACGAATCGGAAGACATATTGGTGTTGCGTTCGATCAAGGATGTAAATTTGGCAAAATTCCTCAACCAAGATGTGCCACTGTTCCAGGGCATCATATCGGATCTGTTCCCGGGTGTAGTGCTTCCGAAGCCGGACTACGCAGTGTTCGATGCCGCCGTGCAGAAGGCTTGCGAGAAGAACAACAAGCAGTTCACGCCGTTCTTCCTAGAGAAGGTGCAGCAGCTGTACGAGATGATCGTGGTGCGACACGGGCTGATGATCGTTGGGCCACCGCTGGGCGGGAAAACGACCGCCTATCGTATTCTTGCCGAAGCGTTGGCCACCATTGAGGAGCTGGGCGAGATGGGTGAGCACCGGGCACAGTACACTGTGATGAACCCGAAGGCCATAACGATGGGTCAACTGTATGGGCAGTTTGATCCTGTTTCGCACGAATGGAGCGATGGCATATTGGCGGTAAGCTACCGGCACTACGCGCAGAGTACCAGCACGGATCGCAAGTGGCTGATTTTTGATGGTCCAGTTGATGCGATCTGGATCGAGAACATGAACACAGTGCTGGACGATAACAAGAAGCTGTGTCTGATGTCGGGCGAAATCATACAGCTATCGTCGACGACGAACTTGATCTTTGAGGTGATGGACCTGGATGCGGCCTCGCCGGCTACGGTGTCCCGCTGTGGTATGATCTACATGGAACCGTCCTCGTTGGGATGGGAGCCGGTGCTGGAGTCGTGGAAGAACACGCTACCACCGGCACTGCACTCGATGAACAAGCAGGTCATCACGCAAATGTTTCACCGCTTCTGCCCACTGTTGCTGTGGTTTGTGCGCAGAGGTGGCGGCTTGCGGGAGATGATGCCGACGAGCGATTCGAACCTGGTCTTGTCCGTGATGCATCTGTTCGATTGCTTCATGGACGATTATCGGAACGAGGCGTACATGAAGGCCGTCTCGGAGGTGGACGTGCGGGCACAGCTAGAGGGTGTGTTCTTCTTTTCCTGCATTTGGGCTATTGGCGGCCCGCTCGAGACCGACAGTCGGGCCAAATTTAGCGAGCTCTTCCGCGCACTGACCGAGAAAGTGTTTCCACCGGAGCTGAACGAGAAGTTCCGCATACCGGAGCATCTGCAGGTGCAGCCACTGTCGAAGCCATTCATCTTCCAGATCCCGAAAGGCGGCACCGTGTTCGACTACCGATTCACCAAGGAGGGTAAGGGTAAATGGCGCCCGTGGGCCGAGGAGATCAGCCAGAGTACCAGCATCCAGCGGGACGTGCCGGTGAATCAAGTGATCGTGCCGACGATCGAAACGATACGCATCGGCGCACTGCTGGAGCTGCTGGTGCAGCACGGCAAGTGTCTGCTGCTCGTCGGTCCCACGGGCACTGGGAAGAGCGTCTACACGATCGACTTCCTGCTGAAGCGCAACGATACTAACATCTTCAAGCCGCTCTTGATCAGCTTCTCGGCGCAAACCACCGCCAACCAGGTGCAGGACATCATCATGTCCAAGCTGGACAAACGCCGCAAGGGAGTGTTTGGTCCACCGCTCGGCAAGAAGTGTGTCGTGTTCATCGACGACGTGTCGATGCCGCTGAAGGAAGCGTACGGTGCGCAGCCACCGATAGAGATTGTGCGCATGTGGCTGGATCACTGTCTGTGGTACGATCGGAAGGACGTAACGGCGATGAAGCTGGTCGATCTGCAGTTGATGTGTGCGATGGGACCGCCAAGCACGGGCAACACGGTATCGCCCCGGTTCTCCCAGCACTTCAACGCGATCGCGATGGACGAGTTCGACGATCAGACACTGATCGGTATCTTCAGCAAGATAGTGCTGTGGCATCTAGATACACGGGGTTTCTCGAAAGAGTTTGACCCGTGCATCGACGAGATCGTCCTATCGACACTCCAGATTTATCGTCAAGCGCGCGCCATCCTGCTACCGACGCCGGCCAAATGCCATTATCTGTTCAACTTGCGCGACTTTTCGCGCGTTATACAGGGCGTGCTGTTATCCGTGCCGGAAGGGACGGAAACGCTCAACAGTATGCGGCGCCTGTGGGCGCACGAGATACTGCGTGTGTACGGTGATCGGCTGGTGGACGACGGTGACCGCGAGTGGTTGTTCGAGGAACTTTGCACCGTCATCCGGGAGTACATGAAGGAGGACCCGAAAGATCTGTTCGATCGATTCGTGGAAGGCAACGAGCTCACGGAAACATCACTGCGTGCGCTGATGTTCTGTGACTTCACCAATCCGAAAGCGGACACCAAACTCTACCTGGAGGTGATGGATATCGAAGAGCTGAGCTTCGTTGTGGAGTCCTACATGGTGGAGTACAACAACATGTCCAAGAAGCCGATGTCGCTAGTGCTGTTCCGGTTTGCGATTGAGCATCTGTCGCGGATCTGTCGGATCATTAAGCAACCGCGAAGCCACGCACTGCTCGTTGGTGTGGGAGGTTCGGGCCGACAGTCACTAGCCCGTATAGCGTCCCACATTTGCTCGTATGAGCTCTATCAGGTGGAAATATCCCGCCAGTACGGTATGGCCGAGTGGCGTGAAGATATGAAGAACCTGCTGAAGAAAGTGTGCGGTGCCGATCAGCACATCTGCTTCCTGTTTACGGACACGCAGATTAAGGAGGAAGGTTTCCTGGAGGATATTAACAACTTGCTCAACTCCGGCGAGATTCCCAACCTGTTTACCAACGAGGAAAAGTCGGAGATCATCGAGAAGATGCGCCAAATGGATCGCCAAAAGGAGAAGAGTCAGCAAACTGATGGTAGTTTGGTGGCATTATTCAACCTTTTTGTAACAGTAAGCTGTCTGGTTCTAAGTTCTAATTCTTGAAGTTCTGTTTTGATGGTGACATCTCACTGATAAGATTTTGTCTTCCATTCCTCACAGATTATACGAGATCAGCTGCATATAGTACTGTCGATGTCACCGATCGGCGATGCGTTCAGGAATAGGGTTCGAAAGTTTCCTTCAGTAGTGAACTGCTGTACCATTGACTGGTTCCAGCCGTGGCCGAAGGACGCACTGACGGCAGTGGCGACAAAGTTTTTGTCGACGGTTGAAATGACGGACATGGAGCGCCAGTGCTGTATCGATATGTGCATGGAGTTTCACACCAGCACCCAGCAGCTCTCAGACGAGTTTCTGTTGCGCTTGAAGCGGTACAATTACGTCACCCCAACATCATACCTGGAGATGATCCATACCTTCAAGACTTTGCTTGACAAGAAGCGCACGTAAGTAGTGATCGAATCTCGTCCAGTAAGCACGCATTTACTTCTGTTTGCTTTCATATATTGCAGTGAGGTGTTGACAGGTAAGAATCGCTATCTGACGGGTCTGAAGCAACTGGAATCGGCTGCTCTACAGATCGGTGTGATGCAGGAACAGCTCGAAGCCGTCCAGCCGCAGATGAAGATCGCTGCCGAAACAGTTGCCCAGCAGATGGCTAAGGTGCAGGCCGATAGTGAGGTGGCAGCTGAGCAAAAGCAGATGGTTGAAAAGGATGAAGCGGCCGCACAGGAGCAGGCGGCTGCTGCCAACGCCATAAAGGAGGTGTGCGATGCGAAGCTGGCTGATGCGATGCCTATCTTGGACGCTGCCATGGAAGCCCTGAACACACTAACGCCGGCGGATATTACGATCGTAAAAACGATGAAAAGCCCACCGATAGGGGTGAAGGTCGTGATGGAGGCGGTGTGCATATTGAAGGATCTGAAGCCAGACCGAGTGCAGAACCCGTCCGGTATGGGCATGGTGGAAGACTACTGGGGTCCGTCGAAGCGAGTGCTGGGCGACATAAAGTTCATGGATGGTTTGCTAAACTTCGAGAAGGATGATATTCCGCCGAAGGTGATACAGAAGCTGGAGGAGCGTGTCTTCACCAACGAAAACTTTGATCCGGAAAAGGTGAAGGCGGCGTCAACGGCTGCGGAAGGATTGTGCAAATGGGTCATAGCGATTGCAAAGTACGATAAGGTAGCAAAGGAGATTGCACCGAAGAAGGCAGCATTGGCCGAAGCTCAAGCGAGTTATAATGTAGGTTCTTGGCTACTCTTTGTCGGTTGTCTAACTACACCACATTGGCATCTCTTACCAACTACTGTTTATTATTCCTGCTAGTCCGCAATGACGATACTGAATGCAAAGCTGGAGCAACTACGTATCGTCGAAGAGAATCTTGCCGATCTACAACGCAAGCTGGACGAACAGATTGCTCAACACGCAAAGCTGCAAGCGAATGTGGAGCTGTGCATGAAGAAGCTGGAACGCGCCACGGAGATCATTACCGGTCTGGGCGGTGAGAAAGACCGCTGGCAGACGACGGCAGAAGCTCTGGCACTTGTCTACGACACGCTCACCGGTGACGTGCTGATTGCATCTGGTATCGTTGCGTACTTGGGACCCTTCACGATGCAGTTCCGGGCCCAACAGATCGCACAGTGGATCGAACGGTGTACGGATCGTGGAATCATCTGTTCCCAGGACTTTCAGCTCGTCAATGTACTGGGAAACCCGGTGGATATTCGGGCGTGGAATATCTTCGGTTTGCCCAGTGATGCGTTTTCGGTGGAGAGTGCTATCATCATTCAGTAAGAATTGATCGGGAGCTTTGGGAATATTTAGAGAAGAGTGATCATGTTTTTGTTTCTGGTAAGATTCGACATGTGAAGTGTAATGTGAGCTCTTTTCCCTCTTTTTAGCAACGCTCGACGCTGGCCTCTGATGATCGATCCTCAAGGGCAGGCCAACAAATGGGTACGCAATATGGAGAAAGCGAACCGCATTTGTATAATACGGCTCTCACAGCCTGACTATACACGCGTACTGGAGAACGCCATACAGTTTGGTCTACCAGTGCTACTGGAGAACGTCGGCGAAGAGATCGAACCAATGCTGGAACCGATTCTGTTGAAACAAATCTTCCGACAGGGGGGAACAATGTGCATCAAGCTGGGCGACTCAATCATCGAGTACAATGATTCGTTCAAGTTTTACATCACGACAAAACTCCGTAGTCCCCATTACTTGCCGGAAATAGCGGTGAAGGTGACGCTGCTGAACTTCATGATCACCCAGACCGGACTGCAGGACCAGCTGTTGTCGATAACGGTGGCTCGCGAACGGCCCGAACTCGAGACGGAAAAGAACGCATTGATCGTGCAAGGGGCGGAGAACAAGCGGCAGCTGCAGGAGATCGAAGACAAGATCCTGCAGGTCCTCTCGTCCGAGGGTAACATTCTCGAGGATGAAACCGCTGTATCGGTCCTAAGCTCGTCGAAAACGCTGGCCAACGAGATCAACGAGAAGCAAATCGTTGCCGAGGGGACCGAACGTCAGATCGATGCGGCCCGTCTGCAGTACACGCCGATAGCGGCCCACTCGACGGTGCTGTTCTTCACGATTGCCGACTTGGCCTGCATCGATCCGATGTATCAGTACAGCCTGAACTGGTTCGTAAACCTCTTTACCGCGGCTATCGACAATACCGAGAAGGTGGATGAGGTGCCAGCCCGCTTGGAGGATCTTAGGACCTACTTTACGTACAGCCTTTACGAGAATATCTGCCGCAGCCTGTTTGAGAAGGACAAAATACTGTTCTCGCTACTGTTGGCCACCAACCTGCAGCGGGACGCCGGCCAGCTCGGGTCGCCCGAGCTGATGTTTTTGCTTACCGGCGGTGTGGGCTTGGACAATCCCGAGCCCAACCCGGCCCCCGGTTGGCTGCCGGACAAAAACTGGGATGAGATCTGCCGGTTGACGGTGTCGTTTGAAGAATTCGGCCCGCTGAAGGACCATGTGGTTCAGAATCTGGAGAACTGGAAGCGGTACTTTGACGACGATACACCGCACGAAGCGTCCATTCCGGAGCCATGGCATTCGACGCTGTCAGCGTTCCAGAAGCTGCTGGTACTTCGATGCTTTCGGGCGGATAAGTTGGTACCCGCGATCGAGTTATATGTGGCAGGTAGGTGTACAGCTAGCCTACAGGATATCGGACATTTGATTACTGTAGACTGACCGTTTGCAATCAATTCCAGAAACAATGGAACCGAAATACGTGGAACCTCCGGCCTTCAATTTGGCTGCATCGTACGAGGAATCGAACTGTTGTGTGCCGTTGATCTTCGTGCTGACACCGGGTACCGATCCGACGGCCACGCTGATAAAATTTGCCGACGCCCAGGGTCTGGGGGCAAATCGGCTCTTCTCACTTTCGCTCGGCCAGGGTCAGGGTCCGATCGCAACCAAAATGATCGACGAAGGTACCAAGTTCGGCAATTGGGTTCTGCTGCAAAACTGTCATCTCGCCCAAAGCTGGATGCCGACGCTCGAGAAGATCTGCGAAAGCTTCCAGCCGGACACAACGCATCCCGACTTCCGGCTCTGGCTAACCTCCTACCCGACGGAACACTTCCCGGTGGTGGTGCTGCAAAACGGAATCAAGATTACCAACGAACCACCGAAGGGTTTGCGCATGAACGTGTCGCGCTCGTTCATGAGCGATCCAATCTCGAACGTCGAATGGTTCGAGGCGTGCAAACAATCGGCCAACTTCAAGAAGCTCCTGTTCAGTCTGTGCTTCTTCCACGGCATCGTGCAGGAGCGACGCCAGTTTGGTCCGATCGGTTGGAACATACCGTACGAGTTTAACGAGACCGATCTGTGCATCAGTTTGACGCAGTTGCGAATGTTTTTGGACGAGTACGAGGAGGTACCGTATGTCGCACTGCGCTACCTGACCGGAGAGTGCAACTACGGTGGCCGGGTGACGGACGATTGGGATCGTCGGTGTTTGAATACGATTCTCGCAAAGTTCTACACGGCGGACGTGCTGGAGAACGAGAGTTACATATTTGACGAGGCGGGACTGTATCCGGTGCCGGAGCTGAAGGAGCACGAAGAGTTTGTCGCGTTTATACGAGACCTGCCGATTATTGCACGTCCCGGTGTTTTTGGACTTCACGAGAACGCGGACATTATCAAGGATCAAAAGGAAACGGACACTTTGCTGGCCAATACGCTCAAAACACAGGTATGTCGGTTGTATGCTGTAGTACATCTGTAGTCAGTAACGTCCATTTCTTATCTGATGCAAACTTCAGGATCGTACGGTAAGTATGTCAGGTATTCTTCTGGTTAATTCCCACAGTACCTCACTGATTAGTAAGTATGGGTGAAATAAATTTAAACCACCTTGACTGCCCCACAGTGGAACTTTAAAAGAATTCACAATTAAATGTTAAGTAACTTTATTATCTGAATTTAATGCTACATTCCCAAACTACCCACCGTTAGGATTTGCTGCAAATGAAGGTAATGTATAATTGAGGTTAAATTACTTCAAACTGGTTCAGAAACTTTTAAGGAAAAATCGATTATATTTTATTCCACTAATTGGCTAAATACCCATTGGATTCCATCATTCATTTGACAATGGTAGATTCTTGAGGATCTCAAGGTTTGTAAAAAATTGGAAATTATTTGTCTTTTTTGTTTAAGTTTCTTCAAATTATGGTAATTAATTTTTGGTTTTCTAAAACATTAACGTAACGTGAGAGCAGTGTTTTAATTGAGTATGTTATTCTCGCACAGAACACATCGACCGGTGTGTTCAAGGAAACTCCTGCCGAGCTTGTGATTCGCGTATCGTCGGACATCTTGAAGCGTCTCCCGCCAGAGTTCGATCGTGACGCCGCACTGGAGAAGTATCCGACCGACTATCATCAGGTAATTCGGCATCTCTTCAGCTAATGTCATATACACAATACGCTCCCTTTCTCATCTGCAGAGCATGAATACGGTACTGGTGCAGGAAATGGTACGGTTTAACAACCTACTCATCTGCATCCGGGGCAGCCTCCAGACGGCTCGCAAAGCCATGCAGGGTCTGGTCGCCATGTCACCAACCGTGGAAGAGGTGGTTAGCGCGATACTGGTCGGCAAAATCCCATCCGTATGGGCAAAGCGTTCCTACCCGAGCCTGAAACCGCTCGGCTCGTACATTGTGGACTTTATCGCACGGTTAGAATTCCTGCAACAGTGGTACGACGACGGCCCGCCAGCAACATTCTGGGTGTCGGGCTTTTTCTTCACGCAGGCATTTTTGACCGGCGCACAGCAAAACTTTGCCCGCAAGTACGTCATACCGATTGATCTGCTGGTGTTCGATAATGAAGTGTTGCCGGGAACGGACATCACGGAACCGCCGGAAGATGGAGTGTACGTGTACGGGTTGTTTTTGGAAGGCACCAGATGGGATAGGGAAAAAGGCTATCTGCAGGAGTCTATACCACGCGTTCTGTTTGATACGGTGCCATACGTGAGTACTGCATAAGATGGTAAGGTTTTCCTGCCGCTAAGTTGATTCTTGTTCTTTTAGATACTGCTGAAACCGATGAAGAAAGATGATTTTGTTGCGCGGCACACGTACCGCTGTCCGGTTTACAAGACGGCCGAAAGGCGCGGTACGCTTTCCACGACGGGCCACAGTACGAACTTTGTCATAGCGTTGTTGCTGAACTGCGATCCCAATGTGAATCCGGACCATTGGGTCATGCGTGGTGCGGCTATGCTTTGTCAGCTTAGTCACTAACCGGTTTCCTCGCACTAACGGAAGCAGAAGCGTGAAGTATAAAATAGGCTTCCAATGCTTTTTTGCCCCTTCCCGCGATCAATGACGTAACGGGGTTTTCATCGCATGAGGGTTTTTTTTCAGAATCACAAGTCATTTAGTATGCAAATTAAAACATGATAGTATGATATGCGATAGATATTAAAATCTCGTATTTGGACAGCATATTTAAAAACTTTTTTACGTCTGAAATATACAAAATAATCCAATTTCCCATGCGTAGAATAGGTAGTTGGAAGCTATCAGAGGGTATGGGTATTCAGATCCTACCATACTTGCAAGAACAAGAAAAATTGATTTAAAAAATTGTGAGCGATTTTGTGTATGACTAGTAACATAAAAATCGAATCAGTTGAAGCACTATTATTAAAGTGAATATAATATTTTTTTATTCATGCTTAAAACCATAACATACATTAGGGTTGTGCACCGGTTAATACCGAAGGAAGGAATAATATACGATAATATGCAGTATAATACGATAAAATATGCTTTGCAAACATAGATGGCAGACGGTAGTGAATAAGTCATAGTTTAGGGTAGGTAACAACGAATACGAAATACCTTAAACATGCCTCAATTCGATTCTCTTCTTGCTAACAACGTAAAATCGTTGTGTCAGATTCACCGGTTCCTGTTCATTCCTGTGCATTATAACACATCCACACTGATTTGGGTTATTTCGTTTCTTTTTGCTGTTGTGTGGGTTAATTAAATTTCTCACCTGAGGTTCTCGTTTACAAATGTTTGGCATACTTTGCACCGTGAAAAACTGTTTAACTTTGTCTGATTTTGCTTAGCTGTGCTGTGTTGTTTACGTTTACGAGATTTAAAAATCTGGCACTGAGTGATCCATCTTGCCCCGCAACCAGGAGGTGGACAGTTTCTTGATCATCACGTCGTAGATCATCTTTGGTACGATCGTGAGCGTGATGACCTGCTCGGACGCACTGATCAGTTGGCCGATTTCCTTGTCCTTCATGGCGATCACGTTCTGGCCGTTCACCTCCAGCAGCTGCTGATCTACCAGCAGTCCGTTCCGTGCCGCCGACGAATCCTTCACGATGGCCGTGATGGTACCGTTGTTGAACTGGAAACCGAAGCTACCGGACGAATCCTTGTGCAGCGTAATAGCACGCTCGAAGGGCCTACGGATAGCACCGGGGGATGCTTTCAATTAACTAACATGCCAAAACGTAAACGAATCATTAAGAATCCCACTTACCGATCGCGCACCACCACGGAAATGTTATTCTTGTCACTTTTCTTCAGCAGCTTGTGCACGTCATCGTTCGAGAAGCTTGCCACCAGCGTACCGTTGATCTGCAGTATCTGATCACCGAAACGCAGCCCGGCCAGTGCGGCCGGACTATTTTTCACGACCACGCTCACAAAAATTCCCTTATTGATCGCTTGCACCCGAAGGCCAACTTTCTTGTCCGCGCCCTTACACATTATAAGCTGTGGGAGGTGTGTATTAATAGTGTGAAATGAGAAAACGAGTTTAGCAACGTATTACACGTAACTTCGCAATTCTGCTTACCTCACGTATGCCATTAGTCACTTGACCACGCTGCAGCCCGGTAAAGTGGCCGGTAACGGGTGCGACCATGTTAGCATTGTTCACGATAGCAACGGCAGATTGCTGCGATACGATGGCATTCGAGGCGTGTGGCATGTACTGTGGAAGGTTCGCTTGGATCATCTCCTTCGAAAGCTCCAGACCCATGTACTCGTACAGGTCTGGATACATCAAGGCACCGCCCGTCGGGGGGTTCGAAGGTTTCTCCGTTGATTTCTCGAAACTGGGATACAGACCATAGCCATCCACCGCGGCAGGTGCTGACGGTGGGTTCGGCTGGTACTGCTGCTGTTGTTGTGCCACGGCTGTAGCGATGGCCGTATTCTGCGACTGTACCATCTTATCGACCATCATATCTTCAAGCGACGGATAGAGCGACATTGTGGATGCTGCAATGAAGTACCGTGAAGCGTTCAGTGGAGAAGAAAACGATCCAAATGAAATACCCAGCTACTGATAACGGTGGGTTTACAACAAACGCGAGCTTTTGATAAGGTTAATGCAAGTACTGAGATGAATCAAGCAATTGCAAATGATTCATTCTGAAACGCGTGACGATTAACAATGACGCCTTAACGTCCAAACGGTTGTACTTTGCGGTAAAAAGAATGGCTGACGCAAGAATATTGGTATAACTTTGTGCTTTTAATTCTAAATAATATCACTATCTAGTAGCCCGTTACCACCGTTTATAAAACCGTTTCGCTTGCATAGAATTAATGCTTCTTCTAGTCCTTTGTCTAAGCTCTTTGTTATCCTAAACTTCTAGAAACACGAACTAAAACAACGATGAATATTAAGAAGAAGTGCACTTTTCTGCGCCCAGGATGACATTGGATGCACTACGGCGCATTTATATTCTGTTGTTGTAACTCACATTGAATAGATGTTGGATCAAACTTTCAAACTAAAATAGCTAAACACCTTCTCCTCTGAAGCCTAAACAACGAATGAATGCAAAGTGTGTGTGACTCACAGGCTGAACGTAAAACTCTGTGGGGGGTGTTTAGCTTTGGCAGCGAAATGTATGTTGACTTCCACCCGGAATATGAATCATCAGGGGAGTGTTTACTTGTTCTTTATATTCTTCTACGCTAGATGAGATACCGCACGACTCTGGCACCAACATTTTCCGCCATTTTCCAGCTTACCTGTATTTGCGGTGGGCAACTGAAATGGTTATTCCTGTACACTGGTGATGATTTTCCACAGATAAGTTATTTTGGGTAGCAAATTGGTAGATTTTTAGACACACTTCATCCCCAGAAGCACGACTTGTTTTGTGAAGCAGGTGTATTTGTTTTGAAGGTCTCCAGAACGTCAAAGACTGTCCTCTCCAGCACAGGGTAGCTCTTATGGACCATTCGCTGTTTTGTTCTCTTCAATAGAAGTAGACGTTGATTTTAACAACTAAATTAATTACGATATTTATCCTTTGTTAAAAAATGCAGAAAAAGTTCTTTAATCACATAAAATTATTTTTGGTTGACATTGTCAGGGATAGCTTTTTCTACAAACCTTAGTCATAAAAATTGGCTGACATCTATTCCCTGTTGACGGAATTAAGGGGTGTGTACACGACGTACAGGGGTATCGATAAGCAAGGTGTATCTTGATCAATCACTTGAGCACAGGGTACCTCATATGGAAAGGCCATTTATGTTGTAATAATGGAAGTGTCTGTTGAATTAAACAAACATAAAACAAACGAATTTCAAGCATCCTGCTTGAAGTGTGAATTTGATATTTTACAAAATTATCCGACAATTTCCAAACCTAGCCATAGCAACCTTCGGTTGACTAGCAATACCTTTCGTTTCGTTTGACTACACACCTTGCGGTCAATTTTGACAGCCGCTTTTATCGAAGCGGCTTGCTTGGAGGCGTCTGCCATTGTTTTTTTCGGTAAGAAAAGAAGGTTATTGATTTTGAGGTGCTTATTGGGGTAACTCGGCAGAAGTTTGTGAAGAAATGTAAGTAAAAGTTTAATACAAACGCTTTCCACTATCATAACCGATCTGTTTTGCGTATGTTGCACCGTAGGGCGCGTTCGAAAAATCGCTCCGATTCAGAGGAATCGGAAAAGACCGACAAGAAGCAACGCGGTCGGGAGAAGGAGCGTAAAAAGCGCAGCTCCAGCAGCAGCGACAGTAGCGCAAGGTATGGAACGTTTCTTTGCCGTAACTGAAGTGATTGTTGGGTCGTTTACTAAACCCCCATTGTTCTTACTGCAAATAGCTCGTCCGGCAGTAGTTCGTCTCGCAGTAGCTCCGGATCACGTTCGAGCTCTTCTAGCAGCAGCTCGTCCTCTTCCAGTTCCTCGTCATCATCCAGCAGCGAGGCAGATCGTTCACGCACTAAGCGCAAAACTAACACCCGTTCACGCTCACGCAGCAAGAGCCTGGCGGAACCGGCCCAGAACTGGGACAAACAGTCGGCCGCAGCTACCAAGGAACCGTCGGCAAAGGGTACCGTTGTACGGTCAAAGTCGAAGGAAAGGTCGGATCGACGTAGCTCGGAACCGCGTGATAATGACAAAGAAAACAAGCAGAGTCGAGCGGCTTCGGTGGAGAAATCCAACAAAGATTCGCGCAGCCGTCGTTCGCGGTCCGGTTCATCGAAGAGGAAGCGGCGCGAACGTTCCGTAACACCGCGCCCGATACGCATCCACATCGGGCGGTTAACGCGCAACGTTAACCGGGACCACATCATGGAAATATTTAGCTCGTACGGTGAGATAAGTAAGCTCGATTTTCCGATGGATCGGTTCCAACCGTTCGGCCGTGGCTTTTGCTACGTAGAGTACGTCGATCCGGACGGTGCGGAAAATGCGATGAAAAACATGGACGGTGGACAGATCGATGGGCAGGAAATAACGGCTTCACCGGTGTTGGTACCGAAAACGCGCCCACCGCCCAGACGTCCGTCCCCGATTATGCGCAACAATCGGCCGATGCCACGCTGGAGAGCGTCACCGATGCGTTACCGGCGTCGTCCATCGATCCGGCGTAGCCCCCGGCGCAGACGTTCGCGCAGCCCTGTACGAAGACGTCGCCAGAGCAACAGCTCGGACAGCTCGCGCTAGAGAGGATTGCTAACGCCCATTTAATCACTAACGCCAGGTTTGACGGTCTAGTTTTTACGTTTTGAATATCAAACCATTATGCACTGCTCCGGGAAGGAAGCAATATCCTTTCGTTCGTTTTACCACGTGTGCATCATTGAACCAGATTGCTGATTCATTCTTTCCCTGCTATTCACGCATTACATATTAGAGCATTAAGTGTGGGCCGATTATTGCTCCAGCTCTACTCATCCTGCACACGTGCAGTGTGTAGCGCAGCAGTAGCTTATATTTTCGTTTGAAAATCTTCTTCACGGATCACGACGCATGATTCGGACGAGAATGTGACATTTATGTTCAACAATTTCATATACTAAACTTTGTAGCATAATATATCAATTATGGTTTAAAATAAAATTAATGCCGCATTTATTATTCACATCCTAAGAAAGAGAAACACAAATAAGACAGAGGTTGTGTCCTGTGTGTACCGTGTGTGTGTGTAAATGCTCATACAAAGTTCGAGTTTGAAGCGCGAGTTCTCTCGAGTCCCGCTTGGCACACGTACACGACTATCTTCCATCGTACAGGTGGATTATGTGCATTTTTCGGGTGGAGTCATTTTGTACACACAGCTTGTTTCCGCTTTGTTTTATCTACTAGCTAAAAATCACATTGGTTAGATTGAAAGTATTTTCTTTACACGCACATTACTGGGCCTGGGGTTCTTCCACGAGAACGAGCCACTACCAACCATTTTCGGACTCTTGGGCCTAAACCATGTTGCTCTTCTGTAATGTTGACTTGAATTACCACGCAAAAGCAGAATATACTCACAGTCCAACGTCGTATGAAGATTTGATACGACGATTTGACCCCAGTTCGTTCCATGCAGTTGAGCTCGGGTATTTGTCCGGCAGATGTACTTTACGCTTAGCCTTATTTGTTCTCATACTCAACAATGTTCCTGCAGAGTGCAGCAAATTTTCGCACATGGTCTTGCACGAGCCGCTTGTTGACACGTTCCCTACAGCAGTGAAAATGCGATTAGCATGTGTTCAAATTCAATGCCAACTATGCGTCGTCATAACCACTCACTTGATGACTTTTCGCATAAATTGCTCCTTATCGTTAGCGCTAACGAATGCGGTCGGAAAGTTTGATATCTCCAGCAGCTTCATCCACTGGATAAACTCTGTCGGATAGCGGAAGTTAAGGGCGAGAAAGATGTCGGCAAATATTTCCACCTGTGTGCGAAGCGCTGTACCGCCTGCCGGAAGGAAGCAAATGATTATACGTATCGTTCGAGTACTTCCCATGGGGTAAACAGTACGTACCGATGCACAGAAAGGTAGATCGGACGATATTTTCACCCTGTGCCAGTACGACATTCATCATCACTGGATGATTGGTCGATTCCTTCACGAACATCGTAATGAACGCTACACTTTTCTTCATCGGTCCGGTCTCGGGTAACATCATGCACTTGGTGGCTGGGACGAAATAGTCACATAAACATAATACAAGGAAACCACATCTGATCGTAAAAGGTTTGAATTCTTACCGAAATCGACTAGCTTCATACAGTCAACCTGGACCTCGCTGTAGCAAATAGGGATCTTTTTCGATATTCTCGTATTGAACGCGTAGAACGTTTCAATCAAATCCGCTATCCGGGAGAGTTTTCCCAAATTTTGCTATAAACACACGAAACATGGCATCGTTAAGATAATTCCTGTGCCGTGCAATGTTGCTTCCAGCCTTCCTACCTGCATCTGGTTAAAGTTGTAGTCCATGATGGCAGTAAACAGTTGTACCATGAGTTGCCTAGAGTCTTGATCTTTGTAAAACATCAAAATGAACTGGAACGATCACGACGAAAGCATATTAACGTTAGCGTTCATGTTTTCCAATCGATTTCATACATACATTCCCCGCAATATCTGCCGCCGATACGACACAGTTCGTGTTCAGGATCGATAGCACCAGACAGCACATCTCCGTAAGCAGCGGTTTAATGTCATCCATCAGATTCGTGAGCGCTTGCTGTAACGCTTTGCACAGCGTATCGATGACCGTCTCGTCGTGTATCCACAGTGTACACAGATCCTTCAGCAGTCCCATCGTTTTCTCCAGTATCAGCAAGATTGGTTGTACGGGCGCACCCGGTACCGCCGGTGCGCCGGGAAAAGGTAGCTTTTGTGCGTCCGGTCCCAAACCCTTATCCATGTCGCCCTCCGTCGGCTTCCGGATGTTTAGGGAGGAGAACAGCTTCGAGATCATTTCGAGCCGAAGCACAACCCGTGCCTTGGTCGGTTCAGTCCGATCGTTGTTTTGTACGTGTATCTGCAGCTCCTCGAAGCAGGGCGAAACCATCGCGTCCAGGTAGAGGATAATGTTTTCGTATGAAATCACGCTCAGTATGTTACCCACGGTGTACATCAGTCGGATCATTTCCGCATTCTTCAGGTGACCTTCCTGGAGGGCCGTTCGGCATGCGTCCAGCAATGGTAGTGCGTACGGGATTACCTCCTTTTGGCATTCGGATGTGAGATCCTTCAAACCGAGCGTTGCCTGGGAAGCTTTGGTGGAGTTCAGTCCCTTCACCAGGAGCGTGATGGCGGGCGGGAGATATTTGGGATTGTCCCCGATCCACTCGCTGTACGCACCGACCGTCTCGAGTGCCATCCCGAACAGCTTGTCGTTATACTTTTCGTACGGGATTTCGTTCAGTATCTTGAGCAGCTTCACAATCTGCTGATGTTCGGTGTACTCGATCTTTTGTGCAATGGAGCAGAACGCATGTATGGTCGCTTCCAGTAGCGTCCAGCTTTCCGTCGACTGTGGATCATAGCTGAGGTACATGATCGATTCGTCGAGCGCTTCCGACAACACATCCAGCATGAGATCGTTCAGCACGTCATGACAGGAGAGCAGCGTATCACCGATATCTTGCCGATAGCAGCGAAACGCTTCCAGATCATCGTCGTTCCACTTGTGCAGGGAAGATTCCGTGGGCAGTTGGGATTTTCGTACCAACACCTTCACCACGTGTGCGTATACTGGTTTGATGGCTTCCAGGCAACGTTTCTTGCGTTCGCCATTATCCATGGAAAGGACCTCCTCCTGCAACATGTACCAAAACTCCATCGCGTAGGTACTGCACGATTCATCCACCGGATAGGTGCCCGGTTTGTCCGTACATTTGATCAACATATCGACAGTCCGGGTGTACACCTTGGACACTTCTTCCGAATCCGTCGCGATGCCGGCGAAGATTGCCGACGAAAAGCACTCGAGGGTGGAGATGAACAGGGCATAGATTATAAGGGCAAGATTTTCGTTGTCATTGTTCTCTTTATACTCCGCGTCCAGGATGGGCACGAGCACGTCCAGAAACAACTTCATGTAGTTGATAATGGTGAAGGAATATTTCGTACTTTGGGTCGCGTACGAAGAGATAATGTTCTGAAAATATGCGGTAATTTATAGATAAATCCGTGATAGAGTAACCGCATCGTATGGGTGTTTTTTTACCGCCAATGATTTAAGTGCCGTCTCCACCAGTTCGTTCTCTTCCGGCATCAGACAACCGTCGTCCTTCGGTTCCTTCCAATAGCAGTAGTGGACGGCTTTTAGCAGTGTTTGTATCATGGCTTCCCGATCGTTCAAATGCACGTTTCCGTGCGTGACCCAAGTGCCGGTACATTTGGCCGCATTTATCAACCCATTCATATCGTGCGGTTCGACCGCACTGTGGCTAAGCTTCTCGTTCAGGTACGTCACCACGGTTTGCATGACGAATTCCGCATTCCGGTTCAGCTCCTCGCATACCACCGACCGAGGGATCTGTGTGCGTATGGTTTTCACCTCCTCCGGGATGCCCTCCAGCACCGCCATCAGGATCTCGATCTGGGTTACTTTCGAAAGGTTGCCCAACTGTTCGTGCAGAAACATATTGGTCACCTCCTCTATTACTGTCGGATGTCGCAGCATATGCACGATAAAGAGACCAAGCTGAAAGCGACAAACAGAGACGCGATTACTTGAAGAAATTTGGGATAAATCCGCAACTGATTAACTGACCGAGATACACAGCCTGTTCAGAACGATTTTCGGACCGTTTCCGAAGAGAACGATCGTTTCTAGCAACTTCTGCTTAAGTTCGTGATGTGCTTCCTTCGGCACTTCCACCCAATCGCTGCGCAGCTTTGAATTCAGTGTGATTGCTCCGAAAAACTGAATCTCGGACGATTTGTTTAGCTGCATCAGCTCCCAACAGAAAGACCAGGCCTGTGGACTGTTCTGCACCTGTTGTAGCCATTTGTGGGTTTCTTTCTGCTGTTCGGACCCACCCCGATAGAAGGATAGGACGGCTGCCTCTATAGTTTGCACTTCATCCATGATTTCTGCCCTTATTTCGCCACCGTTTTGCTTCGTTCCGCTGCTGCCAGTCAGTACCAGTTGAGATTGTGATGTTATTTTTTGGTCGCTAATTTCTATTAGTGGATAGCGGGATACTTTCGATTACAACCATTTATCTGCCACCATTTATCACTTATCATTTATGATTGTATAATCTGTTTTGCAAACGGAGTAAAGCACAGTAGCAAATAAAAATATATTTTACACAATCTCAAAACAGCGATGTTGTTTCGGTTTCCTAGCACTGACAGCCTTGTGTGGGTGGATTGCTGTCACTGAACAAGATTGCTATGGCCACTTGCGGTGTGCTCGGTGGACTGAAGGAATGGTTTGGGTTTGATGTGAAAATGTGAAGTTTTTAAAACGAGGGAGTATTTTTATAGCATACCTCTTCTACTTCGTCTCCTTTTCTTGTTTCAAGCCATTGAAAAAAATAGGAGCAAAATATTTTACTGCCGCTGTACAATTTGCCGGCATTTGACTTCGTGATGTATACGTACCTTGTGTGTGTCCAAATGACGTTTACCTGTTGTCAAAAAGTGACATTTGATTTATGATCGCTTTCTTCCTCCCTGTATACCTTCTTTTCAAAACGAGGCTTTGCCGAGAAACACTGTGTCTGCGCTCGTACCGCGTGTAAATATCGATAAAAACCCAAAACAATGGTCCGTATCAGCGTGCTAGCCGATGCGCTGAAGTGCATCAACAATGCGGAAAAGCGTGGCAAGCGCCAGGTCCTAATTCGCCCGAACTCGAAGGTGGTCATCAAGTTCCTGACCGTGATGATGAAGCACGGCTACATCGGCGAGTTCGAAATCGTCGATGATCACCGCAGCGGAAAGGTCGTAGTGAATCTTACCGGCCGCCTGAACAAGGCTGGCATCATCTCGCCCCGGTTTGATACGAAGGTTAACGATCTGGAACGCTGGACCAACAATCTGCTGCCGTCGCGTCAGTTTGGCTACGTCGTGCTCACTACCAGCGGTGGAATCATGGACCACGAAGAAGCTAGGCGGAAGCATTTGGGAGGAAAGATTCTTGGATATTTCTTCTAAGCATACGTTTGATTGCACTAAATCACATCGCAATGGCGGCCAGGTCCTGCTTCTCCTGGGGGAGGTTTCCTTTTATCAACAATCGCAAATTTTGGTAGCAGAGTCGTCGAATGTCAACAATCTCATCGACCGGATTCAGAGAGTCCTGAAGCGAGCGTGAAAACTGCGAATGTTAATAAAAGGAAATATCCAAACTGAACTCTGCTGGGTGTCGTTTGTTCTTTATTTTAGCCACAATTCAGATGAAACATGTGAAAATATGCGGGGGATTGTATGTTGAGTGTCGTCAAAGGTTTTGCAAACTGCAGCCGAGAATACATGTTGAAGGTTTTCGACCTGATGCCTGATTCTGTTGAATTAGCAAGTTATATTGATCAAATTCAATTATCCTCCTCAAGGCAAAGAAATAGCGTAGGCTTATTAATATGAGTAAATTAAATGTTTATAATTTTGTTGTATTCTTCCAAATCTGAAGAAGATAGTAACTGAACTTTTCAACACCACAGCATAGATGTAGCCGGTTTTTGGGTAGGAAAATATTGAACCAAAATAAAAACACGGTAAGCTTCAGTCAGCTTGTCTCTGCTCTGCACCGGCATTTTAAATCGTTTTTATTCATTCAAACTCACTATTGGTATTGTGTTTACTCGCTTTTTGTTTAAAGAATCGAGAAAAAAATAAGCAAAAGCTCTGTGCACTATATTCTCGATGCATACGATACATCGATCTTGACGACCACATGGCGCAAATTTTAATTCTGGAAGCATTCTACGGTGGATCTCACAAGCAGCTGATAGATGTTTTAGTCAAGAGTAAGTAATTTTCGATACTATCGCAAAATTCCCTTAAATTTCCAGTTTTGATTTCTCTCGCATATTCGCTTACAGACTTTACTGAAGAAGAGTACGATCTGCTTACGATACCAGCGAAAAAATGGCACTGGTGTGCAAGGATGAGTGCGCTACACTTTGCAGGATGCATACCCGCCATCCATCAGTACCGAACAATCTTCTGCAGTTCGGTGTTGAATCTATCGGAACTGATAGGCATGCGAACGGATTTGGCCAGCTGCCGAAAGGTAGTTTACTTCCACGAGAACCAACTGTGCTATCCGGTTAGGGATAGTAAGCAGCGCGATGTACAGTATGGAATCAATCAGATAACAAGCTGCCTGTGTGCGGACATAGTGTTGTTTAACTCACGGTACAACATGACCTCTTTTTTGGAGAGTGTGCAATCATTTCTGAACGGCGTACCAAACATGAGCTTCAAGGGAGTGCGTGATCGAATTGCTCCTAAATGTGAAGTGTTGTATTTTCCTATCGAGTTTGGAAATCTTTCAACGAGGTCTATTAAAGGGGAGGGTACAGATAAGTAAGTGAAGTTTGTGTAACAAGATTTTGATTTAATTCAAAATTGTCTTCTTGCATTACAGCAAACCTCTTCACATAATTTGGCCCCATCGATGGGAACACGACAAAAATCCTGAACAGCTTGCAGAGGCACTGTTGGCACTGCAGGAAAAGGGGGTAAATTTTCACATTTCGATACTCGGAGAAAGGTTTGAAACAATCCCAAACTGTTTCGAGACTATCCGGGATCAGCTTCACGGGAAGGTGGTACAGTTTGGACCACTGTCTAGAGCGGAATATCTTCGCACCTTAGCGGAAGGTGATGTGGTACTCTCCACTGCCCTTCACGAGTTCTATGGAGTAGCAATGTAGGTAGTTTTTTTTCTCAATAGTACTTCATTAATCTTTACACTACGTTTCCTCAATCTTTCTTTAAGGCTCGAAGCAGTGTACAGTGGCTGTGTTCCACTTGCTCCGAATCGCTTAGTTTATACAGAACTATATCCAAGCGATAAACTTTTCAACACGACAGCACAATTGGTAAAGCAGCTTTATAATTGGTGTCGAAATCGTATGCTTTTCGAAAAGCATCGAGATGCCTTTTTCAGTCGAATCAATTTGGATGTTTATTCGGCTGAGCAATTAATCCCCCAATTTGTCGCTATAATAAGGAATGCAACCTGAGTAATGGATAAGGTAGGACATTTATTGTATAAAAATAGTTAAGTATCATATTTCTTCTGCTTCATTACCGGTACAACAACCTCAAGAGGTCTAGACCTACCATTTCTGGCTTTTTTGACTTTATTTACCCGTACCCGGAAAGTCAGCAGCCCTGCGTACTGGGGACTATTTATTTTTATCATAAATATCTCTTATTTATTAAAACATTGAATCATAATATCTCTTTCCAATATTAGGTTGAATTGATTTTTCATTGGCGAAGGAACGGCCAGGTCGTATATCTAACGGTTGAAGTGATATAATGCAAAATGTGATTTTATCTGCTTTGTTCACATCGTATCAGTCAGTTAGTTTAAAAGGTCATGTTGTTGACTCAAGTGATCAATTATCAAACATTTGTTAGCAGTCTTTGGATGTGGAAGAACATTCACATACCTTCCATGCTCGAGACTGCAATGGACAGCGGTCTAAAAACATAGGTCGTAGGAAAACAAACCTGCTGTAGATAAGTTCAAAAGCCTTAAGAAACAAATAGGGCTAGGCTTAAGAAAATAACCGCTTCGCTCTTGTTCGAATCTTGGGCAAGACCGTACAGCAGCACGTAACAGATTCAGCTGGTTGTGTCGGTGTTGATATTTGCCATTTGCTTAACAGAGCGCATAAAGAAGACGTACATCTAAGCAATGCCGAGCCGTAGCATCCGTACCATCATCGAAACGAATTGAGATGAGGAAAATTTTGTTCTTAAATTCGTGACGCTAACATGTCGCATTAAATTTCAAGTCTCCAGTCTTAGCTCGTTCGAGAGGCTGGCATCCTTTCTCACGTTCTTCTGAAGAGGCTGTCTATTATGCTTGAACGGCGTTAGAGTAAATAAACAGAAGAAAACGAAACCACACGCTGCAGAATTGTACCCCGGAACATGATTCTTCGTTGGGTCGGTCCGATTTGCCGGTCACAAAAGTGAAGAAATGTAGATTGTCAGATGGTTGGTTTTATTTAAGCACACATTCATTTTTTTTTAAATGATTGAAAGGGTTTTTGCTGTCTGGTTTGTCTTGCAAGACAACGCCTTTGTCGAAGGTAGGCTTTGCACCGTTTGACCGTTTATGTTTCACATCTTGTTTTTCGTCCCCAAACACTCGAAGAACGGCTAGTGAGTGGGATAGCGTCTTTATAATTGTTCAAAGAATCGAAAGATATCAGTTTCCGGGCGGATAAGCTAAAATAAAAGTAGTGGAAGTTTTAATAACACCTTTTATTATTTCTTTAATTTTAAATGTTAAACTTAATTCGTAGCTTTTTTCGTTTTCCACGTATAGAAAAAACCAAAACATTGTAAATCAACCAAAAAAGTGCCAGTTCCAGCTTCTTTCACGGCTCAAGAAACATTATCAGCTGAAATATGGCTGCTTCGGTAGTTCAATGGAGCTCAATGGGGCTCATGGTAGATACTTTCCTGTTAGTCCCATCACATACAGCGCATCAACATCTTGCCACGTTCAGAAACAAAATTAGAGCAACAATAATCAGCCCTAAACCACGACGCAGATCGACTAGTATTTTTTCCCCCATAGGAGTATTCAAAATTTTTGATCTTTTTGAATAATCCCTACTCCCTACCAAACACCATGGTTTGGTGTGGCACAATCAAATCTCCACCCCACGAAACAGTAGCACCGTGGTATCATCGTCTCAGTAGCAAACATATCCTAAGAAAGGACATCTTTCCCCATTCATGGACAGCTCTTTCTCTGAAGTCCGATCAGTTTGTGCATCGGTGCGTATCAGATAGAGCTGCTTTCGAATGAATAAGTTCGAATCCAAATTTCGTTTCCGTCGGCGACACAAAAAAGGGCACCCATGTCCCAATCGGACCCATTATGCTTGGTTTGCGCTTCATTTATGTACGGATTCGGTGTGTGTGTGTGTGCGCGCCTGTACGGGAGTGAAAAAGCTACGTCAAGTCTCACTGGCATATAAACTGGTCATACTTTATTCCCTGTGCCAGCCAAGTTCTGTCGGATGGTCAATCGAGATAGCGTATATACGCATGGCTGGGCCACAGAAAGGAAAGAAAATCCGGAAAACAAAACAAAAGCATTGGCGTTCGGAGCGATGTTGTTGGTTGGGAGAGTTTCACAAACGATTAGAAGAAGAGACAAGTCGAAAGATTGGACAATGTGCTTATTGATGTTAGACAATTACCAGACTACTATTGAGTTATGTAGTAAATAGATATGTTTCCAATTGAATACTTTATCTGTAATTTATTTCAAAATACTGTTTTTTTTCTTCAAATGTTCACAGTATTCAAAAAATTTTTTGAAAATACCCTAATTTCTTTATAGATCGTTGACCCAATTCACCTTCGCCTTCAGAAGAAACAAATATTGCGTAGGTTGACGTACCTGCGGGGTACGTTCTTAGTTTTTTCCCCAGACCTTGCCAATGATCATCCCATCTTCCGTGGGAAGTGAGCCGTGAGCTTGGTGCAGCTGTTTCGTTAACACTTGAGTTACGCCACATAAGCAGCAGAGAGGAAGGATCTTCCGGTACCGTCTTCGGATGGGCTCGGGCGGGGGGCATCCCGTTGAGCAAGGAAACCATTCCAGCCGTAAAAGAACAAGAAGCCGTAAGGAACGAAATCAAACACGGATTGTTTATTTGCTATTTTGGAAGGAAAGCGAATGGTGGTGGGTGGATGCGTGTGACAGAATGATTCTTAACATTCCGCCACCTCTCCCGGGTGGATTGGGGCGAGCGCCATCGCTTTCGGTATGTGTTTGTTCGTATTTGCTGTGCTTGTATGCTCGTTCCGTGTTGAGCCGTGTAGGTAACGTTCTTATCGAAGAAAGAATCAATTTAAAGAACGTTAAACAAACAAACTTTCTACGGTGGCCGATTCGATGAGGTCGAACAGCAGATCAAAAGGGCACTACCGCTACGGTTCGGTGCGCTCCGTGTGAGCATACATCAATCGTATGCAGATGTGCAAGCTGTCCGTGATTAGGATTTATTCTGAACTGCGACTAAACAGGACTGGGCGCTATTGCTGAATGTGGTAAGGGATCTATAATCGTGATTTTATTCCACCTTACATCTAATTTAACCGCTTCACTTTTAGAAAAGCTTACTATATAAAAGGGTTTGAAGAAGACTGCAACTATAAATAGCTCTTTAAACGTGTACGCATACTTTTTCTAATTAGTTTAACTGGTGTTCTATGATTTTAACTTCTTCTCTCAATTCTATATACTAAAATTTGTAGTAGAAATAACACATATATAAATGTTACGCTCTTGTCGATGAAAATTACAACAAACAACACTACTGGTGGCAGGGTTCCTGGCAAACTTTTAACAAATTAGCTAGCGACTTTCCTATTCTAACAAAAACTAGACATGATTGTTAGCTAATAACGATTTATAAAACACATACACTTTGTACAAACAAACACTGTGAACAGTTGAACAGTTTACATAGGTTCACCTTTGCCTAGGGTTTGTGGACGTTTTACACCCATCTCCTAGGCCACTCCGAAGGCTAGTCCAGCACTTTGATGCACTTTTGACGTAGCAGTATCTGCAAAGGGGGGGTACGTGTTCGATTAGAATTTTATGCTTTAACATTGGTCGGTAAACATTAAACGATTTTTTTCTTTTGGTGTCATATTTTTTTAAAATGATTGTGATAAGAATGGCCAAAAAGAACAAGCATAAAATACCAACTAAATTGACTGCCGTTCGTACAATCGTTCTCGCGTTTGCATTTTAGAAAGGAAATGTCCAACCAAAGATGTAACTTACTGCAATGCATACATTCTAAATAGGAGCGTCTAATGGCGATAAAAGTCATTTGAAAGGCAATGCTTTTGGGTGAAAACAAGATGGGAAATAGTTCAAACAGTACCGGGACATAGTTTTGATGCGGCACAACACGATCGACAGTTTGTCACTTTAGTGGCATTTTATTGCAATGGAATGATGTGGTGTTGGAAATGGAGAAAATGCTTAACCGGGTTCGGTTACACATGTAGGGCAATACTCACATTCAGGGTGTGTAGTTGTGTGAAATTGTTCTTTCAAATGAGCAGATTCAAATCGTTTTGCTGCGTATTACATGTTTTTTGTTTTGCTGGGTGTGGGTTTATGCGTATGTTTGTGAGATGTATGTATGCTTTTGTTTTCAAAGGGGCTTTTCTTTATGCACGATTTTCTAATGCTTTTCGCCGCTCTTTCCCGCGTGAGACGGTTTGGCGTATATTGGTTGTATGAATTGGACCACGTCGACCTGAGGTTTGCAATGGAATGGAACGGTAACGGAGGAATGTTTTAATCATCATGTGGCGGACAGTGAGATTGATCAGGGCACAAGCAACACTAAACACTACTTTTGTGGAAATATGAAGGAAGAACACACGTTACACACATTACGGTACGCTCCGTATGTTTCGAATGCATTGTGTAATGGAAAACCACCCATTGGACCACTGCCTATGCACAACAACAAATCCAATCATTTATTCACCGAGCGTCAAATTGTTACAAATGTTTCTAAACCCCTTGAGGATTGTTTTTATTTATTTTGATGTTTGTTTTTTTTCGTGAGTGATTTTCTAATTGCTAACACAATTTATCATTGTTTGCATTGCACAATTCATTCGAAACCCGTGAACGCGGAACACGAAACCGTGAAAATACAATTTACTGTGGGTTACAGCTTCAGAACAGAACGAAATGTTGTAAATGTTGACGCAAAACATATTCACATTAAAAAAAAAAAAAAAAACAAATTTCCAAAACAAAACCACCAACAAATCAAAATATGTGTGCGAACATGTTAACTGATTGGTAAAAATGGAACAAAATGCTTCAGTTCAGAATTGTTCGCCGAAAAATGAATTAAACCATGCCTAATTTTGTAACCTAATAAACTGTTTTAAAATTATTTTGCTAAATTAAGTTAAACCATCCCTAATTACTGCAGAATCCGTTTTGTTTTTTTTGTTCTAATGTTAAGTTATCAAACTTATGAAGGAACTATTCGTGTATTCTTTTACGTATGGATGCTTTGTCTCTCTTGCACTATTTATCGACTAACGCTAACAAATTCTAAACTTGTGCAAAACAGTGTTGCTATTATGATATTAATATGTTTATGTGTTATAATTAAATCGCTCATTATCGGTCATTACTCTGGCATGTAACATATGGTCATTAATCGCGTAAGCCGATTAATAATCAAATCCCTACTATTTTGAAGGTTCCCGGCCGGATCTGGTTCGATCCAACCGATGATCGGTCGGTTAAGACAGTCAAGCATAAACTCAAAACGATTGGATCGCTATGATTAGAATGGGCTATTTTCCCAATTGAAGGTGAAACCTCGATTGCCAATAAACAATCATAAATGCATTTTTAATCAGTTTTGTCCCTTTTCCACAAATTGCCAACATTCGTACTAATCTCTATGATATATGACATCCTGCTTCATTGGCCATTCCAACATTCTGCCATCCACCGGCATAAAGTGTTCAGCTTCGCAGCAAAAACTTGGTCCAGTGCTCGGCTTCCCGGTTGCTATATGCCACACTGTACCTCTGCCGCTGCTTCTTGGGCGGACCCTTTGATTTGCGGGTGTGTTTGTTTGTTTTTTTTTTGTGTGTTTAATACAACCGATGAAGTAGTGGCAGAAGTAGTAGTTAGCGTAATTAGTTGCGGAAAGAAGAAACAAGCAGGTAAAGTAGCGATAGGAACGTAAGCAAACGGGGCTAACACATGCAGTTAATGGCGTATGAGCAGCATGCAGAAACTAGGCAGCGTAATGTCGAATGGAGACCATGAAGCAATCTGTAGGTATGTGTGAGCAAATGGCGTGAAGAGTATTTTATTCACATTACATGTTCTACTATGGTCTAAATGTCTATAGGCACTACTGGCATCTACTGGCACTACTTGTACACGTACTCGTATGGCAGTCAAACATATCTATCATGGCGTGGCAGTTTCATGTTCTGTTTCAAATTGATACACTCTTATCGCTACGTACTAATTATACTATACCACTTAGTTGCGATGGGAAGATACGAGATGGGAGAACGGAAGATTGAATTCTGGAAGGAATTCCTTTATCCGTTTTGCGGTTCTTTGATAACGCTAATACTAACTGCGGATGTTTGAAGGCGGAAACATGTTTCAAATCTAATCGCTGTACGGGTGTACTACTTGATGTTTTTTGGGAACCGTATGAAGGAGAGCATGAAAGACTTGTTAGCGCAATGGCAGCTAGTACACGATACTACAGTACGCGCAGAGCTAAAGGCTTGAGGCTAGAGTTTGAGATGCTTAAAATTGGATATAACGTTCATACAGTTACATACTTTAAAGGCCTGCCCGGAGAACCAGTCGTATCATCTCCATATCTTACACGTGTTGTCCTTCGATGCGGTAATGATGGCATCGCCCGAGTAGTTGAACGAGCAGGAAAACACCTCCCCATCGTGCCCGGACAGCGTTTGGGTGCAGGTACCGGTGCCCGAGTTCCAGATGCGGGCCGTCTTGTCTGCCGATGCGGTCAGCAACAACCCTCCCGGTGGGCTGAACGTCACCTTGGACACCTCATCCGTATGGCCCGCCATAATGGTGACCAGCTCGAAGTTACCGGTAACGTCCCACACTTTGGCGGTACAATCCGCACTACCGGTGGCCAACCGGGTACCGGTACAGTTGAACGCAACATCAAGCACCTCGTCCTTATGGGTGGCCGTTGCCTGCGCATCGTCCAGACGTCTAAGATCCCAGATCTTGGCCGTCCGATCAAGAGAACTGGTCGCAATTCGGTTGCACTGGAAGTTCCACACAGCGTTACTCAGTTCCGCCTCATGGCCTCGGATAACGATCGCATGCCTTCGGAGGATAAGTGTTAAGGTTAAAGAGAGACTAACTGGGCGAAACAAATACCGGGTCTTACTCCTTCGCTCGCATATCCCACACGGTGGCAGTTTCGTCGAACGAGGCCGTTAGCAGCAGCGTTCCTTCCTTGTTGAACCGTGCGGATATAACTTCGGCCGAGTGATCCGCAAACAGATGTATCTCCTGGCCTGTTTCGGAGTGGAACACGCGGGCCGTATTGTCCATGCTGCACGTCGCGACCAACTCGCACTGATGTGGATTAAACTCGGCACCTACGATTTCGGCCGTATGTCCCCAAAGTGTGTTGATACAGTTGCCCGAGACGGGATTCCATATCTTGGCAGTTTTGTCAAACGATCCCGTCAGTATCCGGTCACTGGTGTGGAAGAGAGGACGTGTGTAAGTCTTACCGATGTGTGATCGAGGCGAAGACATACCATCTGGGATAGTTGTACGCTACAGAGAAGACAACATTTTCGTGCCCTTTAAGAACCTTTTGCTCGTCACCGCTCTCCACGTTCCATATGCGACAGGTGCGGTCGTAAGAACCGGTAATACATCTACGGATGAGAACAATTGACCCATTTTCAGACCATAGCCAGCATCGACAGTAATAAGGGTACCCACTTCTTTCCGGACTTGTCGAAGCACACGTTCGTCAGTGGTAGAATGTGCGTTTGTAGCGTTTTGAATAGATAAAACTTTGTCTTCACTGGTTCCTTCAGCTTCTTCTGAAGCTTTTCCAATATTTCCGTAACCTGGGGGAATACTTCTTGCGTAATAAGTGGTTCGGTGGATGCAATTTGCTTCGTTAGCACTTGGAGATCACAGCTGAAAGTCACGCAAAGGGGTGGGGACTGCGAATGAAACGGTGCCCTGCGGTGGTTTACCATCGCATCAATACATTACCTTGGAGTAAGATCGAACAAATCTATCATTTTCGTTCCTTCGATACCTTTCTTCTGGTAGTTCAGAGCAATTCCTGGGGACGTTAAGGAGGAACGTTAAGTATGGTTTGGTGCTCGGTGCACACTCACTCTCACCTGGTGGATAGTAACGAAGGTAAATCTTTATTAATCGCATTGAGAAACGGAACACTGTACGCTGACTGACACCAAACGACACTCGGATAACGAGCCCTTGCCAAAGAGCGATAGTGAAACAAGGGTATTTAAAAAGCACGACGACGTATCGTGTAACAGAAAAATAACATCCGAACCGAGCGAGAACTGTAACTGAACTGAAAATTTATCGCTCGCTCGTTGGATCGATACGGCGAAGGATATCGATGCAGACCGTCCGCACCCAAGGCAACCCGTATGGTCGTTTTGACGGAACCGTTCTGTAACACGTGTTTATTCGTTGTTGCTAGGGGCCGTTGAATTGTTAACTGGTTGCGAAACACTTGTTGCCGCTCGGGAACGGGAACTGCATCGGAATGGGTTACGGTGAGGTGTGGTATGGAGAAAGGAGGAGGAATGTGTCGCAATTCGTTATTTTTGAGAAGCTAGAATATCATTAAACAGTATATTAACCCGAAAAACCTTGTTTTAATAGGCTGATATCAGTTGAAAGACAGCGTCTACGATTTGGAAGCGTGGCCTGATGGTAGCGACGCCGGTCTTCACATGAACGGACCGGACCAAAATCCCATCCAGACCAATCGTCCGTACGCAGGACTGACTGACAGGAGTGAAATCCAGAAATAGCAGGCCTTGAACCTTTTGAGGTTGTTGTTGCCGATAAAAGAAGGCTGGAAGCAGCTCTTAAACAATTTCAAAGCTTAAATATGCATTTATTATTAATTAAGGCAAAGTATTGTAATAGTTCTACGGTCAAGGAAAAGTAACAATAGTTCGGTTCAGTTGAAGCGTACGTAGGCGTTGCTTGTAGAACCGCTAAACAGCATTTTTTAAATAACTGACTAGAATTTATTTGATTTTCAATTATTTTATTTTATTGTGGAACTTTTAAAAGTAGAAGAAGAAAACAAAATCGAGTGAGCGTAAGCCATCGTAAAATACCTTAAAAAGAAGGGCCTACTACTAGCTGAATTCAAACGCGCCTAGCAAGCGTTACCTTGCTGTTGCGACGGTGTTTTGAAGCTGTGTGATTTTAACCACGTGTTGTGTGTTTTGTTTAACACCGTTCGGAAGGCGTTAAAAAAACCTCCAATTCCATATCGTGCGCCTGGCTGTTCCGGGTGAGTTGGATTAGACGCATCATTCAGCAAAAAGGGTCGTTTTCTGATGTGTGGTGAACGATTTGATCGAAAAGTTACTCTTTTGTTCGGGTGGTCGCTTAAGACAAAATATGACGAATGGTATTAAAGGTCCGATAAGAAAATGTTTCTTTATGTTATTTAATGTTATAAAATTGTGTTGCTAATGCACTACCCTTTACTTTCGTATCGTTTTAGCTCAGTAACTGTTCCAACCATCCTCCTGCTGGACCGGCACTCAAATTGTTTCGCACCATCAGGGATCTGTGCTGTTTGGACACCACCGGTAGAGGGCAGCACGTAACCGCTGCAATGGCGCACACTCGAGTAACATGGGGATTTTCGACAGAAAGCTATTTGTAAGAGGGCTTATCTGCCGAAAGCCAATTTTATTTATTTTTCCATCACGTCACGTAGATTTATTGTTCGAGGCGTTCGCGAGTTGCAACGCAACACAATCCCCCTTTTTATGCGTCCCCTACCTGATGACGGTGTTGGTGATGTTGATGATGGCAGGTCCAGTCGACAGTCGTCCCTTCCGTTGGTCCTTTGATCCGTGGTCCGGGGCAAGGCATTATGACATCATTTCATTGTACGATGCGCTCGAATTGTTGTTGGGATACTGTTGAAGACGGAGGAGTATCAATGGGAGGGGGAATGCAATGTTTGATAGCTTCCGTGGGAGCGGCAACAAATGGAACGGACGGCCGGATGGATGGATGGAATGATCGACACCCACGACCAAACACTACCGCCGGAATGAGAAAAACCGTTTATGATGCTGGTGCTCTTGACGGAGCCCGTGATACTTTTCCCGCGTCCCGTCGCGCTACGGACGATGGTGATAATTATTCTTTTGGACCACCTGCCCGTGTTCCTGCTTTTTTGTTTTCTTAAACAGGGCATATTGCAATGTATGCGCCAAACGGTGCACGGACATTTGAAACCGAACGCATTCGGTGTGCTTTTTTCCAAATTGTCGATGGCGGTCATATGTGGGTGTCCACTCGAAAGAATGCTGGTTAGGTGTTGTTTTGTGTGTCATCTCACACGCCTAGAGCCAACGAGGCTTTCCACACGGTACCACAAATCTGCACCCAAATGCCCGGCTAATTTTGTGCTCAAGAATATTTCGTTTTATTCAAATTCATGCACTTCATTGTTGCCTTCTACGGTGGCCAAACTCTTGATTGTTTTGTTGTTTTATGTCCCGTGCGGGAACAAGCTTCCGCGGAAGCTTCAAAGTTTTGGTCGCGACCAAACCAGCACCGAGCAGTGGTAGATTTGTTAATTTTATTTAAATTTCATTAGACTTTGCACACAAATAAAATGAGATCATTCAGTCGGGTTTGAATGCTGCCCCTCGGAGGGAGGTTGAAGATTTATGTTAGGCAGTTTTAGTAGATAGGAAAAGTGTCATAGTTTAATATTATTACGAAAACATCGTTTATATGATTGTTGAAATTAAAGTATACAAAATTATAACGCCGTAAATACTTAAAATGGTTGAACAATTTTTTAAGAGATGTTTTGTACACTTTATTAAAAAACCTCCAACAAATGTATTGAAGTAATTCGGGGTAACAATTCACAAATAATAAACTTAGTAAAAATATTAACCAGTGCACACCCTCTAGGTCACCAAACAATTCAGTCTGCTGGCGCACGAAGCGAAGTTTCACTTGATTTAGTTGTACGCCGGTGGCATAATTGTGCAGCGGGTAAGGAAAATCCCCACACCATCCGACAATCCACTTTCCAATTTGTCAGTAGAAAAATATCATCTCACTTCAGTCGACAGCATTAGCAGCTGGCTGACACGGATTTGCTGACAAGGCTTCGAGGGCTTCTGCGAGAAGGATGCTGCTAGTTCGCTGCCCACCGTAGCTTAATTCCAACCCTCGAGCAAGCAGACACGGAAAACCCCTTTTTGCATTCCAAATTGACACAAAAAGGTGAAGGGAATGTGTTCCTCCCAGCAGAACGGGTTGCGCTCATTAGTGAAAAAATCAAAACATGTCTGCAGAAAACGCAATTCCCGTGAATGGAGCGCGAGCAGAACAGTTTAGGAAACAAATCCAGCAGCAACTTTTCCGCGAAATCCGTTGCCCCGAGCTCGGTGATGGTTTGTGGATGAAAATATATTTGCATACATGCAGCGTTATAGTGAAAGCATTTTGTTTTTTGGTGAGTAGCCGATGTTTGTTACTCACATCTACAGTCCGCTATGGAAGCTTCTGATCAAGCTTTACTTTATTTGCATTTAGTTTCCATCATGCCAACCCGACCCAAGCATATTGTAGTAGGTAAAGAGAACCTTAACAAAAAATAATAATAAATTCACCGTCACCAGCTGGATGGTGACATTGTTTTTACGCTCACCGATGGAAAGGATCTGATTTGAATAAGTAAGCGACGTGATGAAAAATAATGTGAACTGCGGGGGCGTACTGGTCGCAGCATGTACTAAGTTGGCACATACAAAGTATATTCATGTTGTGTTAGTATCACACTATCCAAAGGGGAAAAAATATAAACTAACTCTAACACCGATGCCAATGGGAAAAAGTGCACTGATGCATCTCTCGCGCACATTTTACTGGTGCAACCGCCAGTGGAGAAAGTTTACCGACGTCATGGGTCACAAAATGGGAGATGTTTGAGCAGCATTGCAAAAGGGTATGCCGTGCGCCGTGTGGTTGGTTTGTTTGTTAATTTGCTGTTAAAATGGCAATATGTTTACGAAGCAATGAGAACATTCTAAATTCATTCTTTGGTGTATAAGTGGATAGCTGCTGCGAGGAACAGCTAATTGTGCGATGTTTGAGCCTAAATGTATGCAATATGCTGTTCGAGTATCTTTACGGGGGATTAGCGATTAGGCAAGCTATGGCTACATGGACCGCAAACCCAAGCGTTGTGTCAAAATTATTTTTGGGTTTGGATTATTATTGAGCGCAAACATTAAGCGCAAATTTTCCTAAAAAAAATTATATCTTTACAAATCGTCATAGCGGAGAAGGTATGTGCCCATAATTATGTGTTATACTCGTTTTTCAAAATTATTTTCAGACTCTGTATTGGGTACTCTGGACTAGCCGTATTGTTTATATTTAACAGACGTACGTGAAGTACTAAAATGATTGGCAGAGAGTGATGCTTCTGATGATTAAGTTTTGAAACTCAAGTTCACAAATATTCTACCGGTGTCAGCTTCACACATTGGTATCAAAAAGTCATACAAATCCGCTTTTGAACGTGGACGATAAATTGCATAACAAGGGAACATATTTTTTTGTACAAATAGTAACACATCATCGATCCTTCCATAAAGTTTGAGAAAACGAAATGATATAATATAGCTTTTGTCCCACGAATTGCATACATTTAGGTGCCGGAAAAGATGCTTCCAAAGTAATACGCGATTGGGAAAGTATGCTGATTGGAGCTCACTAATTCTTCTTACGTCTTAGCTCCCGTACCATTTTTCGCCATTTGTTCACGACAAAAGCTTACGACAGGCTGAACGCGAATGGTCTGTTTCTGCTGGTTCCGTACGCTGATTGGCTTATTTGCATCACTGATGCAAACTCGCAATCAACATCACACCCGGGTGCTGGCCAGTTTGTGTGTCTAACTTAATTGTCAATTTCAACTGCAGCTCTAGCTTCGAACGCCGTGTTTCTTTCTAATGAAGGTGAGCCACCATTTTCATCGGTACGTCGCAACTTTCAATGCTCTAATGCTGCGGGTCGTCTGGATCGAGCGGTCAACGATTGCGCGGTCAAAGAAATGCTCTTTCTGCGTGTCTTGGATACCAGCACTGGATTCGGTCAGCACGCGTGGAGATCAGCGATGATACAGTTGCGTTCTGTGCCCGGTGCTAAAAGGATACTTTAATCCTGGTGCTAGCGAAGTGGGATAACATTTCCACACCGTCCGGATGAACCCGTGTTTGTTCGATGGGTGGAGTGGTTTATCGATGGCGCGAATTTCGAAACCGTGTCAACCGTCCGGGGATGATAATGGCGAAAGTCAATCAATTAAACCACCGAACCGTGATTCCGATAAGCGACATAATAATAAACATTTTCCGCGTTTTCTCCTTTCCTTCGGCATTTGGCACTGTTATGCGTCAAGACAAACCGAGATATTCAACCGGGGTCAGCGAGCATGCGACGGCCAATGCACCGAATGGCCGTGCGTCACCGCAAGTCAGCACATTTCGGGGTCGCGAAACGAAAGCCGAGAAAATGTGGCCCGCGATAATCCGTAATTGGTTTTGCGATTGGAAACGTACCCGCCGGGGCTGTTGGCTCTAGCAGAGCTAGAGCGAATCCGGTCGTCTGGCATGAGCGCCAGTTTGAGGTTTTCGGGAATGGCCGTTCGTTTGATTTGCGGTCACCTGGCCGGCCGGCAGTCGGTACCGGGACGAATGGCTTCCTGAATGTGCTAGCTTCGCGATCAAATGACATCCTATCCGCGGTAAATCAACATTTGCCGTCATAGCGGACGAAGGTGATGATAATGACGATGTGTCCGATGACGGATGATGAGTGATCGTGGAGGTAGGTGGTACGAGGGTTGTTGGGTCGGGTAACGGGATCCGTTTCGCTTCAAATGATAATGGTGAAGTTAAAAGAAGCTTGTGCTTTCGGGAGGATTGAAGTGTTATTCGAGTTCTCATCTTAAGTGCTAGTCTGCATCAGGGAAGCTTATAATAGTAGTGTATGTATAACGTATTTCCTTTTTTGAAGTTTCGTATTTGTGGCTTTTCTTTATTATAACATTCTGTTTTTTTTATTCACAAAATATTATTGTGATAAAAGTTTTTCAGTTCGTTCTTATGTATATAATAACAAAAATACCGACGGGAGCTTAAGAATGCAATAATAATCGCGCTACTTGCTCAAATGTGAGCATTTTGGAACGTCTGCTCCATTAGCCTCCTCAAGAGCTCACTATAAATTTGTCAGATCAGATAATCACCCTAAATGTATGCAATTTTTTGTTGTGATCAATTCTGGAGGTTGGCATAGAATTCGGAGAAATTTTACCAATAGGGAAAGAGTCCACAGCAAAATGATTGCATACTTTCAGGCTTTTCTGGGCAGTTTTGTGTGAAAGTTGCCGAATTAAATTTTCTCAACTCGCCAACCGCTTAGAAATTTAGACCATTTTAGAAGCGAGTACTAACAAATTTAGCACAATGGTTGAAAGGTAAATTTTTTTTTCATTAACTGTCATTTTGCACACATGTTCTAAAGTATTCATGTACTTCTTATACATAATGATTCATATTTTTCTTCGGTTTCGTTCATTCATATTCCAGTTCGTTCCCATTATTTATTCTTTGAAATTTTAATCACTACACGCATTGAAATACTTCGTTATATAATTCAATTATTGAAAATTGGAATTAACGTACAAACAACAATACAACAACCTACAATATGCTTTTCATATTCACGCTAAATGCTAAGCGCATTTCCCGAAAAACTCCACTCCGCTCCACCTCAGATCTCCACCGTACACTTGCATGATATACCCTGTGAACAATTAATACACAAAAACAGTCTACACATTAGAAAATCTATCACCAACCACCACCACGGATGGGCCCGGAATGTTCGCGATGCGGGTCAATCCTAAAATTCCAGCCAACATTAACAAAAACATGGCTGCCATTCGCATATTGGGTGATGGCGATGGCAAAATGAAACAATATTTGCACATCCCGGCACACTAGATGCCGGTGTGGATGGAACATTATTTGTGGTGTTGCAACCACGGAAACAAAATCCGGTACAGCGACGGTGCTTTATTGGAAGCGAAGAAGAGGACGTCGTTTTTTTAAACGAGATTAGAATTGACCGTCGGCGGGCGGGATTTATTCAACTAAAAACACTATGATATGTTTTAGTGATTGTTTTAAAATTTCCTACTGGGATCGGTGTTGGAACAGAGCGCTGTGGTGCATCATATTGTTTTGTGTGAATAAAACCAACATAAACACAATGGATGGATAACAGGTAGCGTTGGTGTTGGTTTAGTGAGGTTAGGTAGAGCATATGAAGGTTGTTGTTGTTGTAGTTTTGATATTATTGTAAGTGAATGGTTAGTTTGTACATATAATCAATCATGTTCCGTAGAAAGTTATTGTTTTTAAACTTGTTTTAATCACTTTTTATAAATTATATCGAAATACTAAATTACCAGCCCAGCTGACGATGGCGCGGTCGATCGTGAGCGGTTTAGAGGACTCTTGCAGCAGGCCAAACCAACCGCGAAACGGTTGTAGCGCCTGATAAGTAATGAAGTAAGCAAGTAAGTTACCATTCATAGTTGTACGGTGCAGCATATGGTTACTTTGATCGGTACATATTGGAAGATGCATTACTATTTAAATTCCCGTCATAACTGTCAATTTGAATCTCTAGTTCTTTAGTTCAGTGCGATTTTCTGCTTATACGAACAGCTTTCAGCTTAAATTTGTGCAGAATTTCGCCTTCAAAATGTAAAATCACCGTCGGTACTCGGGCCGTTGCTTTTGATCGCCCATGATGTCTCAGTTATCACATAACGCCCGTTAACAATAACCGAACGTTCCTTCTTCGTCAAACTCCCGATTTCCGCACTTGGGGCCTGAACTGGGGGCCTCCTTGGCTGGATCTTTGCCTGGTTGGGTGCTTCGATAATCGCTATCAAAAAGCTGACAAAGGCTCATTATTCGCAACCGACCCCACCGGGACCGGGAGTTGGTAACTTGACCGGATAGAACCGACCGAATGGAGTCCGCACGAGTCTCGAGTCCGATGACCTCCCATGCTGAGGCGGCTCCACCGCAGTATGGCACAGTATGGCGCTCCGGTTGCCCTACCCTTTTGTGGGCTTCCCGTATGTAATGTGTACATAGAAATGTACACGGTTAGTTTGCCAAAAAATCAAGCCCAAAAGTTCATTCGTCCATCCGCTTGTGCGTTTCCACACCGCAAAGCGAGGGAGTTGGGTAAAGCCACCGTACAAGTTGGAATATAAGGTGGTTGGAAGGTCGGAGCCATGTTGTATCCAGCCGGAGCGGCAAATGCGATGGTTGTGGAAAGATTTTCCTCGCCAGTCAATGTGGGCGGAGCCTAGCTCTATCCCGCGGGATGTTGGAAACCTGCCGGATGGTACATAAGCGTCGCTCTCCGTCGCCAAACCCCGCTTCGGTGTAACTCGAGCCTGCAGGTTGGGAAAAAAAACCGATTGCCAGCACCAAAATGACATCCCGACGGCAGTCGTGTAATTTCCCTCGGTGGATGCTTTTGCAAAACAAAACAAAGCAAGAAAAAACACCTGCGCAGGGCTGGTTTCTAGCAGAGAGCATGTGCAGGACCGTCGGTGGCCCGAAAATGTCGTGCGGCATTGACGCGATAGGGAAGGGCCTGTGCCTGGGTGTGGACGACCGTGCGTGCGGTAGCTCTGTTACAGAAAAAGGCGAGAGTATTGTAAGCGAACGGGTGTAGGAATGTTGTGCATCCCCGTGTCGCCAGGGCGAACGGGCCATTGGGAAAAGGGACGCAGTAACAAACTATTGACAGATCGGGAACGGTACGGTACCATGGGCGGTAGAGTGGACTTGGCAATTAAGGATCATGCCTCCATCATCCATCAAGAAGCTGGAACGGCAATACAGCAGCATTCTGGTGGCTGGAATGCTGTAACGAATGAATTGTCCACCATCATTTAACAGTAGCGTCGCACTAACATCCACAGATACCCGTGCACTTCAATTATTCTCTCTCCCTTCCGGAAGGTGAAGACTTTGCAAAAAGCCTTGTCGAATGTCGAGTTGTCGAGGTATTTGTCTGTCAAAATAATACTTTGTAATAGCTTATTCTGCCTGTCGTGTCGTAAGAGATCGCACCCGTTGTAACCATCCGACAAACTCTCCGTACCTTTCGCAGGATGTGTCCGATGAAAAATTGTCTCTCTAGCTAGTGTGCTGCCGGTGGATTGAAACGGAGCAGGATTTAAAATCCATTTACCACGCCTGTGTTTCCGCAATGCAAAATGCAAAAGAACGAAAACGAGCTTCGCACGATGTACTGCAGGAAGTGTCTGAAAGGTTCGTTTTCCCCTCATTTCTTTTCTGTTCCGGTTCCGATACCCCAGCGGAGGTCAGGCAGTTAGAAAATCATGTTTTTGGCTTAGGTCGAATAGAATTAGGTCGTGTTGGTCCGACTGGAAGTAACCGCAAGCAACAGTGGAACAGACAAACAGAGGAGGCTGTGGTTTTAGAATCAATTTCTAAAGCGTTTTAGTGGATTGTGAGAACCCTGCCACGTTTTCAGGGCTTGTATTTGTCGGAAAAGAAGGTCTGTCTTGGTTTGTGGTTAAGCTTTAAAGCGTTTAAATTTCTATAATAGCACTTACTTAGGATCAGTGCAGGTTATTACACAACATTTGCTACAATCCGATGGGTTTCAATTAAGTTTATAATTTCATGGTCAATTTACAAACACACACATTTTTTTCACAGAAACAGAATTTTGGAATATTTAGTACTTATTTACTTATCATTATTTTTTACACATTTTTATAATTTCATGGGATATTTGGTGCTGCAGTAAGGTAAGCTATTCACTTCAAATATGATAGGAAAGTTGGAAGTTCATAAGCATTACTATCGTTTCGTACTGAGAAACTTTTTAAACTCTTTCTTTTAAAGGATAAGTTTGCAACAAATGAAATTTAGTTAGGGGCTTTTTTATGTTTATGGGGCCCTTTTCAGTGTTAAAATGACAAGCGTAGTAATACTACTTGTACTAAATATTCTATCCACTTTCTCATCATTTATTTAAAAAAGCCAAAATTAAATGTTTGTATTTCTTTCTGTGAAATGAATAATATTTCAATAATACTAAGCATTTAATAAAAAAAAACACTTAAGACGTGCGCATTGCATGACTTTAGGCGTTTGTTTGGAGATACTTATTGGAATGAACTGTTACATTCTAGCAAAGACAAAATTCTTCTCTGTTCTTTTTTGTTAGCTAAATTCTACAACCTGTAACTCAAACTGTAGCATAATATCGTTGCAATGTGACCGGAAAGAAAACATATTTGTGCACACTTACTGCAATACGTCACAGTAAACATGGCCGTTTTCCGTTAGCTTAACTTTTTCTTTCAGTGATAGTTTAGGGATAACTATTTCCTCCGTTTTTTTTGTCATACAACAGCATAATCTATCTCCCGGTATTACCAAGAGCAGACCTATGCGTCAACTGTACCGTGTCGTGTTTTCTGTTGCTTTGCTGTACGAGGAAAAGATTTTTCCGCAATCCTTTGCACCCTACGGCGTGGGTACGAGTGCGTGTAGCAGTATCGTTTCGAAACGACGATACATCGGAACCGCAGAACAAAAATAATATTTATTGTACTTCCAGCAGGAAACAAGAGCAGCAATGGTGGGTGGAGGTGGGAAAAGAAAAACAAAAAAAAAACAAACACAGTGAAAAATAGCTCAAGAAGCGCTTGCCCTGTGGTGGGTGTTGGGAAAAGTTTTCCATCGGGATACGCACACGACACGCAGGGACAAAGGAAGCCGGACAAGAGGCTAATGTTCTGGTATTTTGTTTACCGTTGGTCTGAAAGTCCCTTTGATAAGTTAACGGATAGCAGCATCGCTGGAAGGTACCGGAGTTTGAGGGATGGAGGTGGAAAAAAGAGGATAGTGGATGAAGTGGAGCATTCATGGAGCACCTTCAACGTAAACAGGCGCAACAAGCAACACATCCACACAACACACGCACCGTTGTATGCCTTAAGCCGATTGTAACAAAATAGCGATACAAGCTGTAGTGTGGAATGTTTTTCCGGATTTAGGGATCACTTCTGTTCTGGGTAAATGGTTGGGAAGCATTTTCTTGATTGCGTTGGAAGCGTACACATGATTATCATCCTGTTGTGTGACAAGGCTCTCGGGGGAACGTTGAAAGAAATATTGCACAAACGATGCTGACCATGGGAAGTAAAGAAAATAAACGAATCAATGTAAGAATTTCAAAGTGAGATTTGTTTTTCAGTTTTACAACCATAATAAGCCATAGGAGTGTATGTATTGTATTAATATTTGTTGCATTGCATCAACTAAACACTTCATAATTACTTAACGGCAATACAAATTCCAAAAAATAATTAATTATTCCAGTTCTTCAGAATCGTCGTACTTCGTAAATATCGCCTAAAAGAATGAAAATGACATAAAAAGTGTAAGCGCCTGTTATTATACTTTTCGCTTCACAATTTGAACTATTTGACAATACGATTGTTTGAGTACTTACCATTGTTCAAAGGGGACAGCATATTTCTTTCGATAAATCTTTCATAGTTCCATTTTTCTATTACACCAGTGTGTTGTAATTTGAAGTAAATTTATGGTTCAATTATAGGTTCAATTACTATTCATTAAAAATGTACAACATTTTACAATACGAAAAGAAAATCGGTTCGTTAGCTAGTCTGACCACAGCTGTCATTAGGAAATATTTTTAACGGAGAATTACCTCAGGGACTGATTTTTCTGCCCATTCTTGTACTTTTTGTCCAACGTAAAGTGCGGTTTTCTATGTATGCTTCTGGACGAAACGGGAGCTATATTAGTTGGTACGTCATTACCAGATTTTATTCCATACATTTGGTCGACTTTACTGACGTTACGCTATCATCGGCGACTTTTCTTATCTCGACACATTACAATTCAACCTCATAGGTGGGAGCTAAACAAACCAACATACCGTCTCTATACATTCCCGCATCGTACTAGTGCTTCGGGCGGTTGCAAGGTTAAAGATTTATTTTGTAAATTGAAAAATAACATAATTCTGTCCTAGATATTGCGGTCGCGGTCAGACGAACACCGTGTGTGTGTGTGTGGTCTTGAACACCTTAGCATGATACTGGCAAATTGTTTCCCATTATGGGCCAATTCCGTGGGAGAGATCGGCGCCAAACGCATCTGATTTGTAGACATTATGTGGTAACCATCCATGTCGTTTCTTTTTTGCTTCTCTCCATTCGGAGATGTAACATCAGCGAGCGTGAAATCATAAGAACTCATAGGAACATTGAAGATAGAATAAAAAAAAAAGAATGCAAAACTTGGCAACATTCGTCCCACGCTGTAGCGGTACGGAATAAAACTCAAATAGCCGGAAGCGTTAGGAAAAATACTTTTACCCCCAGAAACATGGTGCTGCAACGAACAAGTACGAATCTTTTTGCCCCTTTCCCCTATCGCGCCTCTACGGAACCTGGACACTCGGTCTTGAGCTTGTCTGCTGTGTGCGGTGTGATGTTTTTTGGGAAATTAAAAAAAAATCATCACAAATCGTGGAAAAACCCACCCCCACAACAAGGGCGCTGTTGCATGTACACCGGTGTACAAGTGGAAAACAGTACGGGGACAGATTTATGCCTTCGGGGTTACGGCACCGTTTGGCGTCGGTGCTCCAGTGCCACCTCCCTCCAGGTCGGTATACTTTTCCATCTGGTACATGTCGATCAGCAGCCGGGAGATGGGTACGGTACCGATCGTTTCCTTGAAGAACAGTGTCTCGATGGTGGTGGAACGGATCGTGCGTAATAGGGGCAGCAGTAGCAGAAGGCGTCCGAATCGGGTCGGCTGGCGAGGATAGCGTACGCGCACATGCTCGGAAAGGACACACTGGGCCTGGTCCTGTAGCATCTCGACCGGCTGTACGTCACACAGTTCGGACGTTTCTGTTGATGGAACGAGATGGAAGAAAATAGGAGGTATGGCTCAAATATTATTTTTGTCTTGTTCATGCTAATAAACGATTAGGTAGATTGCTTTTTTGATAATCGCCTAAAGTTATGCAATTATACGGTTTTATTTTAATTTTACACGAATTTTAAAGCAGTTAAGTATTGTATTTTGATAAACTATAATCCTAGAAAAGCTTACGAATAACAAAAAAAGGGTCAGAAATAGTGATTGATTGTGTATATATAAAGTATCTTCTTCTCGCTCCCAAAAAAAAATGTGGCATGTGTGGATTAAGTTCGAATTATAAATAATGACCATTACTTACCCGGTGAGAACAGGATCACCGCCTTCATACAACCCAGCTCACTGAGATCGGGCGAGATCTGTCGAAACCGGCAGAGTATCTCTTGCATCGTCTTCATCTCCAGCTGAGTAGCCGCATCCGGAGGCAAACGATCGCGCACCTGTGGTGAATCGAGCAGGCTGCTCAGATCCCACGGGACACTCCATTGGGCAAAGTTAAGCAGGAACAGTTCTTTCCATGATTCCTTCGATAGCAGAAAATGATAAGAAAGCAAATAGTGAGCTGTAGTGTTTAATCGGAATGCTATGTGCCGTGCGTTGCATACCTGCAGGAGTAAATGTTGATCATTTTTGGAGAGCGTTTGGAATGGAATTAAGCACCGTACCCATCGTACGGACATGAACAGCAATCGGGCCGTTGTTTCCTGCGGGAGAGAATATTGAGCAAAAACAATGAATTAAAGTTCCTTAAAATTGACCACCCGGTTGAGTCACATGGTAACGAGGGCTTACCTGAAGGATCTCCCAGGTGGGAAGTCGCACAATGGTTGGACCCTCGGGCGGTAACGCAGTTAGTGCGATCGGATGTGGAACAAGTGGCGGTGGTGGTGGTGGCGGAGGTTGTGCAGATCCCGTTGTTGTGGACGGTGGTGGCACGGACGGTGGCACGTGCTGGGCCGATGTTGGCGTCACAACACCGCTGGAGGCGCTACTGACAGGTGTAAACGCAGGGAATGCGATACTGCTGTTGTGCATCTGGTACTGGATGAACTCTTGACACTTGTCCGTGCTCATGAGTATGTCGAGCACACCGTTCTGGGACAGTGGCGACGGAAGGCTAAGACTGGTGGCGTTGATCGGTGTTGGGCTAAGAACACTCGAGCTACCGTCCACCGTGGAGTGTGGGCTGGTGAGACTTTCGGACGGTGAGTCAACGCTGATCGAGCTCTTCGAATCGGTCGGCGATGGGGGCATCGGTTCCAGCGACTTGTACATGTGCTGCATGTGCCCGGCCGCGGTGAATTCGAACCCACCGACGGACGTCATTTTGCCGTGTTCCATCTTGATCGGTGACAGGATGTTCGCTCCCGGCATTTGTCCCGGCCCGATACCACCATTACCGTCGCCACGGTTTGGAGCACCGAGTGTGAATTCGAACTTGCTCTGTTCCAGCTTCACTGGCGGTAATAACGAAGGTCCCATGTGATGGCCAAGCGGGGCGAATGAGAGCGGTTGCGGATGGTGCAGTAGCGTGTTCGAACCGGTCATGGCCGAATGGTGCAGTCCGGGTGGGAAGTGAGACATCGCGTGCCCGTAGGATGCACTGTTCACGAACGGACCGGACAGATGCGAATGTCCCGGGTGACCTCCGTTCGCCTGCAGGTGCTGAAGCTTCGGTTTCCGCGGGCCACGTTCGTGTTGAACCGCTGTAATTAGAAAAGGAATGAAGAAATTAGTTCAATCAATTGACGTAGTAATAGAGTTTTTGTAATATGCCAGAATATTCAACCAAAATTTACATCACCATCACCGGGAAATGAGGTTAATCTACTCTTAATGCAAGAGAAACCCCACAAAAAACAACCAAGAGCGTTAGAACATTATGCTGGCTAACATTTTCCTGGAGGCAATTTTATCCATTTCCGCGAAACGAGTTTTTACGACGCGAAAGTGGAACTTTTTTCTTTGTCATGCTGTTTTAATTGAACATGCAATCGATTCTTGCAAATGCACTTGATCGATTAGTGGCCGCAAGCAGTTTCGATTTGTTTCCATCTCCTTCGCTTGTTTCGTTAGGGATTTTTTGTGTGTGTGTGTGGAAATCTTTACCAGCTAAATTTACACTAAAGGTACAGGAAAAGTTTTCATTTTCAAATTGATTCTTATAAGCTCCTTTATGTAAGGAAAAACCGTAACCATTACAGGAATGTTAAAGCAATATTTATGCAATCCTTTCGTAAATGCGATTCGAGTATATAAAGATATATATTAGTTGACATCTTTTAGATACCTTTCTGCATGATGTGGTGAGCATGTCTGAGATTGTCCAGAATTTTGTCTGAAACGGAACAATTTATTAACAATGTTCTTTGTAGATGAAACAAATCCATGCCATTGACCAAATTCGTAGTTTGTAATACATATTGCATACTTTTAGGGAGACTTGTAGTGCGGAACGCATATACTAGCAATCAACCGTTGCTCCTGAAGTTATGCAATGTGTGCTAAAATTGCTTTGCCTTTGTGTAACTATTTGAATTTTTATGCGATTTAAAACATGTTTTTGTTAATCAAAATTGTTTGATTATCAAATAACTTCTTGAAAGTTGTTGCGTTTAAGTTATTCTTTCTACCCATTTAAGCTACTTTATCATGATACTTTTGAAAAAAAATCATTACATACACCGAACGAAACAGTCACAGCAGAGCGGTCCACCCCCTAATGTTGTTCAATCTAATTAGGTCATGTGAAAAATACGATCGAATAAACAATGTTTTCGAACCGATCGGACACGGTCACGTTCGCCTTCGTGTACGCCCCACCGAACACCCACTTCGCTCGATTATTACGCTTCATTTGTTTCGAAAAGGGACGAAATTTATTCGATTACCACCGCCGCAAAGCAGCGGGAACGGCTGAAGCTGAAGGTTAATTGCCACCACGAACGAACGGAAATCGATTCGGATCGGAAGGATCATCATCATCATGCTCAACATTATCTGTGTGGGGTGCGCGTTAGGGTAGTGAGAATGGAAAAGCAGCTTAGGATGCTGCCTCCGTTTCCGCTCAGTACCGAGTTCCCCTCGGCGCACCCTGTGCCGTGTTGTAACATTTTGACACATGACTTAACGCACATGGCACACAACAGCCTGTGGGAAAGTTGTCAGCTGATCGACAGCGCACACGGATGGTGGTGGTTGGAGAGAGAAAAAAATGCCTTTCCCCCTTTTTGGTGAGGCTTCTTAGGGTAGAGTGAAAGAAGAGCATCTTACGATAAAGCGAGGGCAACAGTATTAGACGGTCGCAATGAAGTGCATAATCCTTTCCTATCGGGTTTGATCGACATTTAATGTTTGCGAGCGATTTACTTTTAGACTTGGGAATGTCAAGTGTTCCGGTTGGTATCAATGGCGATTTGAAAAACGGATACGGCGCAGGGCAGGGTGGGCGATTATAAAAAAAAGCAGAAGTGGATTTCTCCTTGAGTTTGTATCATTTTTAGATGACGGCAAAGCCTGTCCCAATGCCAGATTGAACATTCGCAAAGGAAAACGGATCGGAATCCTTTTACTTCGGTTAAATGCTCAACTCCTTAAGTAAGAATTAAAGGAAGAGGCATCGAAAGGGAAAAGTCCTTCAACAGGGAGTGCTTCGGTGAACAATGATTAAAATCTTCCACAACATCGTGAATGTGAGGAACAGAAAGGGATCAGTATCAAAACCTTCTTTCGGTGTAACTTTTGACGCCGAAGGACCTTTAATCCTTTATTTACCCATCCTGCGTTACCCGACATCGAAAAACATCGAAACCATGTAATGAGTGTCTGGAAGGAAACCCGGCAAACGCGGTGTGTTGAAAGATATTATATTCCAACCATAAATCCTTCCAGAATGGGGGGGCCAGAATTAAAAAGTTTCCCTTCCCGGCAGAGCGGGGCATCAAACGATGCCAAGTGGTTTCTTGATGTTGCTTAAGACTTTTATGCAAAACTTGTCGGCCCGTTGCTCCCCGCCCACGGCAGAACAGCGTGGAGTTTCGCATGACCGAAAACTCCACACCAGAAGATACAAACCATCAACGAGGCACGGGACCTCAAACTCAAATATTGAACATGAACTCCCCGCTTTGGAATGGGGGTGAATCTGGCTCTGTTGTGGTGTGCAGTTTGAAGATGGAAATTTAGTCGTCCCGCCTTTCTTTGTGTTTTCCACTTGGTGGGGGAGTGGGCAAATTTCCTTATCCTGGGGTTTTCGCTAATGCGATCAGCAGTATGTGCTAAAGAAAATAGCCTCGGAAGGTGAAAAGATGCGGGAACATGTTCGGAGCGGATGATAATCTTGCCCAAGTTTTGGACACGGGTAATGATGATGGTGGCTGGAATATGATGGCGGAACTCTCTAAGGCTGACGATGTGATTTATTCGCAATTTGGCTAAGCTAACAGGGATGCTGGTATGGTAATCGTGTTCTGTGCAAACCAGCATTCTGAGGAGTGACATGAGGATAAGAAAGCGAGAACTTGAAAGCTAAAATGACAATAAAACGGTTTACTGTGGAGGGAAAGGGATTTTTTTTTCAAGTTGTTCGTAAAATTTTAAAGGCAAACGCTGGTAGTGCAATGATTTATGCAAATGTGATTGGAAAGAAGCATTATTTTAATGGCTTCAACACTAATATTGGTAAATGGTTCATATTGGTAAATAGGATTTCAATCCAAAATTTCCCAATATAAAATAATATAAAATAGTTGAAAGTAATTGTACTCTTGTGTGTATCATCGAAGGACATCGAAGGAAATTTGAAGGGCTTCCATAGTCCTATTTCAATATTGCAAAATCCGTCTTAAAGCTCGATCATGTAACTGATATATTTTAAGATTAGACATTAGACAAGACCAGAGTTACGGTAACACTGTTATATTCATTCAGGTACTTGGATGTTTTAGTAAAATTCTACACTAATAGCAGTACGACTATCCGTATCTTAAACCTTTTCAAACTATCTGAAGAACGACGTTCGTCCTTTGTCTAAAGTGTTCAATCTGAAATCAGTAGTCGCGTGAAGCTGTAGAGCAAAATCAATACAAACCATGACTCGTTCAACGCTGCTTACCAAGGTGTATACAGTTTCAAGATGGGACTCAGGTGTATCAGGTGTCTGATAGACCTTCCTAGGATTACATAGGATTTTTCCTTTCGGATGTCTCGTCCGTTCGCACGTAGAGCAATCCCTTCCAATCACATTCATCATACTCACTCTAATTGTCTACATTTAGGCGCAACAACAAAAGGTCTCTTTAAAATATAGCTTTTCACCATTGATTGCATACTAATAAGCACAATTATCCGTTACTAAACTAGTGCAAACTACCAAAGAACAAATCAAAAGGTCTGCCAGTACACGGCTTAATGATCATCAGCAAATTGGTCTAAAAAGCCCACTGTTGGGTGAAGCAAAATATTTGATTATATTGTGCTTTGTTATTCGAACACAATATTTTATCTACTTGCACATATTGGCCGAATCTGCATAAATTTGCAAACACTAGAAAAGACCACCCCTGGCAAACAAAATGCTTGATCAAATGGGGGGGAGGATGCACAACAACAACACAAAAAAGCTGTTTCCACCCCTTTCCAGCACGGGGCAAAGATCACTAAATCGTTTGTCGGATAAATATTGGAACCCAAAGCCCCGTAAGCCACGCCGCTTGCAGGCCTGCAGTTGCAGCAAATAGCAGCAAACCCATTGCACCGTTTGTGCCGTGGAACACATCGTCGCTAAATCGCCCATTGCAGTACGATCACCCGCTGCTAATCCCCTTTTCAGCTGAAACGAAAACAAATCGTTCGGAGCGGGTAGCTTGACGGAGGGTGTGTGTGTGTGTACACGGGGCCGGGAAAATGTCTGACAAATTTGGCATCATCAACATTGAAACATACAGTATTCAGCAGTGCGTTCGTGGTAAAACCAAACTTGCCCGTGTGGGTTGATGAGCGATGGCAACAGAGGGCGGTATCGCAGGCGCACACCGGCACACCGGATGCGGATTGTGGCACCACGGGGCCTGTGGCTGAATCGAAACTTTGTGCAAGGATATGTGCCGTCGTTTTCCACCCGACTACCTAACGCTCGTCGCACGCGGGCAACGATGTGGAAAAGCCGACCACGGACTTAGCACCCACCCACCCATCCATACGGTGCGAATTAAGATGAAAAACAACCGCGCACGCATGGTGGTGTTGAATATCTGGAACATCATCAAAAAGATTCATGACCCGACGCACCCATCCCGCGCGTTCCGGGAATGTAGCGGGATACTGGGGAAGGGGAAGTGGCTTCTAAATGAGGGACGGTGGAGCGGGAGGAGAGGGTGAAATGGGTGAAATGGTTGCGGCCAATGCCGAAACAACGCTGAGAACCGGGACACTTGTGTTGCCGCGCTCAAGTGAAAACGCGATACCCTTTTTTGGGCGCCGCGGTTCAGTGTGTTTTGCGCGGGGACATAAATATTTACTTGATACATGGCAATGGCTGCTGCATGCGCACCTTCGACATGATATGGTCCACATAAGCACCCGCACCACCCCCCTCCCCGGCACACATATGGTGCCGGATCGCACTGTTCGCCTTCATGACGGGGCAAAATCCAACCCCGATCCGCCGTGAACCCGAAGGGATGATGTGTGTAGGCGGAACGGATGCCACCGAGCCGCTCGGTAGCATTCGAGTGGCTTAGCAGCGAAATTAGCTAATTTATAATTAATTTGGTGCGCGATCAAAACAAAACCCACTTTTTCCCTCCCGGGTTGAGGGTGTTAATTTTTTGTTCGGGGAATGCATTTCCGGGCTCAGCGCCGTCCCCTAGCAAACCCCTTTTCCAGGTAGGTCAGTTCTATACACACACACTCCCTCATGTCATGTGGAAAAGGGCGTTTTTTTTACACGGTCGAATTCATGTCTCGGCTTTTCCTTCCACCTTGTCTGTTTTTGGGGAAAGCGCATTAAAACTTCATAAACAGTCAGACAAGTTCCCACGGAATTGGGAAACCTCCGCCGTGCAGCTTCCATCGAATCGCATTTGTACTCTCTCTCTCTCTCTCACCTCACATGACGGGAATCGTTCCGGGGGATTCTTCTAACACTGCTAGGGATCGCGTGGGTGGAAGGATCAATATGCGAGATCCTGGCCGAGGGTGGAACGAAAGAAAAAAGGGCACAGTGTAACAACATCCACGCCGAGGTCAGCGGGATTCGTGCCGCTACCTCAATTCGCTAGAGCGCAACGATTCGTTACGTGGTACATCCGATTGACCGATGAATTTTCTTCGACCCCGGTCAATCTTTCTCGATGGGATGATGGAAACTCGGTACAGCTGTTGTTGGTCGTCACCACTCTCCTTCGGTCTGGACAATGGTCATCAACAAGTTGAATTGTGAGCATTAAGAGCGGTCTATCCGGCTCACAATGTGAAGCGATTACACATGTGTGTTTTGTAGGGAAATAAAGGTCTTCGGTTATCATCGGAACAATGAAAGAGAAGAGAGAAAATTGCTTGGTAATGCCCACAGAAGGCAGTGAATGGTTATCGAATTGCTAGCTAGACAATTTACTGGGCTTTATAAGGTTGTGAGGTAGTGGGAAAACATTACAGAAATCTTTAGGAATTTTGTAACTGAAACTTAAACTCACTTTTTGTTCATGTCTGCTTAAGATTTGACCTGCTTGGGATGTGTTTGTGATACTGCCAGCGATGTGGGATTGGGAACAGATTGGGTGAGGGAACATTAGACTCGTACGACGGTTGAAGCGGAAGAGAGCTTATATTTTTAATTGCTTACAATATATTAGTTACAAACTAAAACTAACACTAATGAATTTACCTCGGTCCATCTCGCTAGTTCGACCCAAGCACGAAATATCGTGTACAGAAGATTGCCTAACTTTAGGCTACAACAGGATGTACGACGCCTTAAATTGTAAGAGGAAATATCCAATAGGTAATTTGCTAGAGCCTACTACAATTGGGTGTGGGACACCCTTTAGTATTTTCATTGCTCTTGATTCATTGTGATTACTAGTGGACTGTTTGTACAAATGTTGTTGTGGACACAAAATAAAAGGATAAGATCCTCCGTTTGAGGTTTAGAAATGAAAGTTTGTCGGTAGGATTGCTGCTCACCCAAGGAGCCTCCAGTATATTGTGCCAGGACAGATTAGTCCAAAAGTTCGCATGTTTTGTTTTCCGCTGATACTGTTTTACGGAAAGAACAACTTCAAGCGAACTTTTCATGCTTATATCCCAAACCATCGCGAACTTTGAAGGATTGAAGTCGCCGCAATGTGTCCAACTACAATCCAAGATAAGACACCCTTTCACAGTTCGGAGGGAAAAATGATTCCAAACTCGTGTAACTTCAGACTAAGATTCCAATTGAATTAAATAGGTATGGTCGTTTTTCATGAATAAAAACAAAACGCCGCGATCAGTAAAATCTGAAAGATGTAGGCATACCATTAAGCTAAAAAGAAGCAACTTTTTAATACAAACAGTTTTCTAAATAAAACACACAACTATAGCTTTTAGTACAAACAAATAGTCTACGTCTGTCCAAATTACTCCGCCATGGTCTCTCCCAGGGTAACCACGCCTAAAAGTATGCAATGAATGCTTGAAGGGTTAATTTAGAAGGAACATTAGGTAACGGTGGATACTGCTTTAAACTTTTTTTGTCGAAAATTGATATATTAGTGTATGTTACTAAAAAATGGGTTACTAAAAATATCTAACATACGATTCTGTGCTACGACAATCATAAGTTAATGTTAGAAGTAGCTATAATATGCTCATATGTTGGTGAGAATGTATGTATACGGTAGCACACAGACACGTCCTTACTTTCACCACCTATTTTTTTGTGCCTTTTGATCGTTCATTTTCGATTCGATTCGCTCAATCAACAATCGTATCAACCGCAAAAGCGAACGAGTGCACAAAGCAAAAGCTCACCATCGCACGAAATATGGCTTCGGCTGACAAAATGTGCCGCCGACCCACGGCCGCCACATTATCGCCAAACCACTAACAGAGGACATTACTGGAAAATATCGCTTTCCGGCGGATTACAGGGATTCCGTTTTTGGTTTTCCATCAAATGCCCGCACTTAGTCGAGCGTCACTTTCACTCCCCCGGGCACTCCCCAGAAACCGGCACCCAGCGGGGGTTGAGCGGATCGTATTTTCCACGCGATGAACAAATTGGTGACAAGCTTCTTAACGCTAGCCCGACAGAGATCCTGGCGCTGTTACTTGTGTGCGCAAAACCATGACGGGAAGGGAGGAAAAAAATGGCCCAAACTCAGCACCGTGAAGTAAATCGTGCGCTCCCGAACCGCACGGCCACACGGAGCGCGAACGGTGGTGGGAAAATGTAATGGAACGCTTCATTTGATTTGTTTGCCAAGTCGGAAGCGGTGTTGGCGATGGTGAAAAAAGCGATGCGGAAAATGATGGAAAATGCCGATTACGCCGTTCTACATCTACGTTCACTTCCCGGTTACGGCTGGAGTCTGGTCGGAAATCTGACAGCTGTGTTTACACGCAGTCGTTCATTTGCAGGCGTGTTCCCGAGCTAGGGAGTTGACGGTGTAAGGTGGAAAATTGTCGCATCTTAGCGACAGTCGGCAGCCGGCACTCACATCAAACCGCAACCGTTCGCAATTGATTAGCATTCCATCACGCCGTAATCAGTGCTAAACGCGAAACGATGCGTAATGCCAAACGATTCGCAAACAACGCCACACCTTCGTTCTGGCGAAACCAAAACCACGAACCTGATCCGGGAGGGTACGTAAACTTCTTGGCAGGTGTCGCCGTACTTACCGTCCTTGTTCATCGCCGATTGGAAGCACTTGGAAAGCCGACAGGCGCGGCACTGGTTACGATGGGTTTTGTCGACCGGGCAGCGGCCCTTTAGCTCACCGGCCGCCTTACACGTGTACACTCGGTTTCGATGTATGCTGCGCTTGAAGAACCCGGAACAACCTGCCAGAGAAGATGGGCACGCGTGAGATGCAAAAACGGGAAAAACACCTCGGAGAGGATGCAGTTCACATCCGAAGAGCTTACCATCGCAACTGTAGATTCCGTAGTGTTTGCCTGAGCTCCGATCTCCGCACACTTTGCACGGTATGTCTAGCAATCTGTCACCTCAATAGGTCAGCGAGTATCCGGAAATGAAACGAATATACAACGGTTATTATAGGGTCAAAGGAAAGAAAACGAGAGCGAATAAAAGTTTAGTTCGTAAGTCACATTGCCATGCTGGCCGATATGTAAAGTTCAAGTTGTCAAATACGTTGCGTGGATTGCATAACGATAGGCGCTAACCAGTAAAAATCCCCAAAAAATGGTATTCAGTTAACAGGAGCGCTTATAAATGTTAGCATAGTTGTAGATTTAATTGAATCATGTGTTGCATTTGAACAAAATTATGAATTTTTTTAAAACAAAAACAAGTTTCTATAAATTTATGTCTTACGTCTACGAATTTATGACACACATACGGAGGTAATAAATAGTCCCTTTTTAGAGACTACTCATCAATTTGGTAATTCCATTGCATAAATGCAGGCGAAAATACTCAATGTTCGTATGTCGGTGTCGTGACGTTAAATTTATATATATATTAAATTTATATTCTTTTAGCTGGCCTATCTTCGTGTTATTTATGATGTAGAATCTTTGAGAACCAAGCACAAGAAGTAGATTAAAAGAATTAGTGAATAACATCGTTTACATTCTCTGAAAATCATTTATATAAACTACCAAAATATGGTGAAAAGTTAATTAATGTCTATTGGTATTGTGAGTGAACCTTTTTTTACTTTCTTCCACTCGGGAATCACTGACTAATGAGCTTTCGTTGGATGGTACGTTTTTGTTATTCCAAGAACTGAGCTTCATTTACGCTTGTTGCCTTCAATCTTCTGCCACTCGTTGGGGTATGAAAAACCAACGTAAAGTGAAAGATCCTTTTGCTTCACCTTCACACGAGTGTGGCAGCAAAAATAAAGCAATTATTTAGTCAGTCCACCCCTTTTTTTTGTTCAGCGCTCGAATCTACCTCTTAAGAGGATTCACAGTCAACACGCCGTAGCCCGTTTGCAGTGGTGCCGTGCCAAAAGGGACACAAAGCGTGCATCGGTACAGAAATCAGCCGAATCAGGAAAAGTGAAAACACTCATTTACTCACGACCCGGGGTTTGCTTACGTCCTAGGCGTAATGCCGTTGTTTTTACAACGTCTCATGCTCATTTGCGTGTTCTTTTTTGTTGGTTCTACACCCCGTTGTACATTTAATGCTGGCTTTGCTTTTGATTTGACATTTGGCAACACTTCTCACGCAAGGGACTGCAAATGGTGCGATCTTGCAAAAGGGCATAAAAAGACTAGACTATGCTTGCAGGGTTTATTTTTTTATGCGGAAGTATTTATGAAGTGTCTTCCCATTTTAAAGTGGGTTAATCGCCACGTGGCATAATTTTCAGAAGTTTTTTTGTTGATAAATGGTACTAGTGGACAATCAATAGGGCATCCAATAATACAATGGCTGTAAGGGAAAAATACAAACATAACTCAAAAATGTAAATAGAATAATTTGAACTGTTCTATTCTGTACTTGAACTAATGTATATCATCAGTTTCAAATCAGCGCCACTACCGAGCTTCACAAATGAAAAGTCTTTAATCATCGTATTTTGTACGTAATATTGCATACTTTTGGGCGTTGAAATAAGTTTTTCAGTGGATTCATCAACAAATCATCTCTTAGTGACATGGTATGCGGAAAAGTTTATACACATTCAAATTGCATACTTTTAGGCACTTCAACCCATAATACTCTCATTCTGTACACCCATGATCTTGTACCAGCTAATGTTTTATTATATTAAAGTGCTTAGTTATAACATCATTGTTTATTTTCTAAAATGTTAACTGGATGTTTGCAATATTTACGTCCCTTAAACAATTTCTTAGTTGCTACCAGAAATATCTATCCAACGTATGAAATGAATGTGCAAACAATATGTGCCATTATTTCACCAATAAATCGATACGTCACGATTTTGAGTCAGTTTTCACTTTCAACCTCTCGCCACTCCAATCAGCTCGTGCCCATCAGCAAGATTTACACTTGAATCTGTACACGTTCACAAAGCCACCGGGCTCACGGCAACGATGTCACGGTGTCGTGTCACCTGCTCATCCTATGTGTGTGCCAACTTTTCGGCTCCGGCGAAGGAAAATGTTTGCATACGGACGATGCACACGGCCATGGGACTGAACCCGGAGTGGACGCTGCGTTCACCATCCCGTCACGAATCCGAATCGAGGCGACTAAAATCAAACCAAGCGACTTGACCGCTGTTCTGTCGTACCATGTCACATTAGTAGACATCCAGACTCACTACTGGGTCCATGCCCGATCAAGCGTTCAAACAAAGAGAACACATCGAGTGCACAATAAATCAATTGCATCCATAGTCCGGCTCGGTACCCTGTAGTGTCCATATGCCAAGTGCCTCGCTGTGAAAGTGCAACCTTGCGTAACTTTCTGATATTGTGATGTGGCGCCAATTGCGAGTGGCGTAGTACACTTTTGACAAAATGGCGCCCGCTTGTGGCCGTGTAGTGCAGGAGCGGTATGCAAAGTGATGTGACCGAGTAGCGAGACGAGCCTGGAGCGGGGTCATAGGTAAACATTCAATAAACAAACGTTCGACTCGGTTGGCTCGGCATCCGGAGACCAAACCCCGGACATACTCGGAAATCGTGTTTATGAGGTTGATGTGCACACAGGCACGGGTGGCCCCCGTGTGCGCCGAGCGGTACAAAACCAACATTGAAAAATTAATCAAAATTTTAATTCATGTTTTTCTAACGCCTTCCGGTCGGCTGGTTGTCGGCTTGCATCACTCGAATCGATTATCGAGATGGCTTTCACACTCGGCTCGCTTTACCCTCGGGAGGGCGGCCGGGAAACCGGTTGAACCCTTTTTCCCGGCAGTGTCTGTGACTCTTTCTGGCTGCTGGCCTTTCCGGTGCTGCGATTCGAAGCGTTGTCATTGGGTTAACGAGAGGCAAACGCTATTTGCGTTTCTAATCCCCCTCTCGCTTCGAGACAAACCGGAGCGTGCCTTGCGGGCCCCGTTTGAGTGGGTGCCTTTTGGAAACCGGTGCTGGTTTGTCTTTGGTTTTTGGTTTATCCTGACCTGGGCAGGAGTTGACATCGTCGAGATGACGCTTCTTACCGGGAAGGTTGAAAGTTTTTCATATTTTGGAAAAATAAAACCGGAACTGATGATCCTTTCGTGCGCTCGGTATTAGAAGCCACTGCCTTGGTAGAACTTCCGACTTGATGGTTCCTATTTTTTGGTACACACTTACCATCCACCCATCCCACACACCCTTTCCTTCCCTCCGGGTTGCTCGACAACACTCGATTGTTTTGTTTTAATTTTAAATATTTGTGAAAGGAAAACACTCGTTACGGCAGGGATTTGAGAGTGGTGGAAAGCGTTGGCCAGCACTCGAGCGTACCGGACGCCGATAGAACAACAGTCGCAACTGGTGGGGAAGGAAAAACTGGTTCCGCTTGGTGCACTTGAACACCGGGACGGGGTGTGTGATTGGTGTTTGTTGTGATGTTTGAAGCATTGTAGTATTTTGCAGTGCACTGGGTGTTGCCCCCGGGGTGGGAAGGATAATGTGTAATGTGGTTATAACGTATGTTTCCTTTCATCAGTATCATTGTGCTAGTTAATTGTAACTTTTGTTATGCTAGCGTATGATTGGAGTTTTTTGCGTAAGACGATGTATTTGTTAAACAGAATCGGTGGAAGAAGAATCTTTCGATTCATGTCTGAATACACGCATAAGCGCCTGAAGGTATGCAGTACACTTTGTAGCTATCCCAAAACATTGCGAGGACTTTTCAAAGTTTATGGAAATAAGTGCTCACAATTACGTTTGTCATTCAACATAGTTCCAAGGAATGTTAACGTATAGAATGATTCTTTTATTAAGTGTTTACAATACAGGTTTCTAAAAGAACGTTACAAATATGGCTCTATTTTTTTTTGGAACATGACAAATAATCTTAACGATGTTTTAAATTTCAAAATATGTTTGCCTATTTTTAAAACACCGGTTTAAACATGAAGGTTAATGAAAGTTAATTGTAATGATAAAACCTTAAATTAAATTATTTTTTTTAAAGATTTGCGACAGTTTTGACCATTCTTTTCATTCCCTGCAGCATGTAAGAGGAAAGTAATAACATAACCCTGGCGATAGCATATTTTCCTAATTTTTTTTAAACAAAACATTTTCAGAACTGATTTGTCTGCAATTTTGTATGTTTTATTTTTGCAATTAGCAATATTTTTCAAAAACATCTACATCAAGCAACTATAGCTTATCTTTGCCTGATTCATACTTAAATTGGTTTAAACATTATTTAATTCATATGAATATTTAGCAAGTATCGTAAAAATAAATCATTGATTAAAAGCGCCTGCAGGTATGCAATACAAAATAAATTTATGTAATATTTTTTAAAATAATTTTAAAAGTTTTGTGGTTTTAAATAATTTGCAAAACATGCTTATTTATTGAATCAATTTATTACGACAAACAATACCGAAAAGTTCATGTAAGTTTTGTTCTTACTTACACGCAGGCACCAAGACAAATATATTTCCTAATAAATTTATCATAAAATAAATGAATGAATAAACTTCTATGAATAAGCTAAAGCAAAATATATAAATAAACATCTGTCAAAGTTATGTTGGTGTATACAATTAATGTGCTCCATATTGTAAAATGTGTTGCACATAAACTCGAAATCAACTGTACGCAGCAAAGTACAGTGCTGTACTAGCGTAACGCCTGAAGTTATACAATCTTAACGACAAATATGGAACTGTGAAGATTTTCCGATTGTCCATGATTTTACTAATGAAAAAGATAACTGTAACTTGAACTATAACATCTAATAATTCCATTCGTCTGTAATCCGTACCTGTTCCCATTCTGCGCGGTTGCCAAATGAGTTTGAAATCCACCGTGAGCCAAGTAGCCTGAATGGCTGCACACTGCAACAATATTCCTACACCGTGCTTTACCGCGTGTTGTGAGATTTTACCGAAACTGGGCCGGGAATGAAATCACTCAAAAAAAAAAGGAACACGTGAACACAAAAATCCCACTGTGAAAATGACTTTGTTGCTGGCACGTTTTAAACTGAGCAAATGTATTCTTGGCACAGAACGTCGGCCACTTGGGACCACTCTCGGGTCACTCGTAGCACCTCGTTTAGACGGAGGAAGTTTCTCGTTTGACTTTTGTTTCGTTTATTTTTTTTGCTTTGTGAAATTGAAATAAAAAATAGCACAAATCCACAATCACACCGTTAGGCACACAGGAAAGAATAAATGTCGAACCAGTTGTCACATTGCAGTGGTGCTCGGGCAGTACACCGCTTGGGTCGTGATTTCTTTCTCTGGTACACTTTTTTTCAAGGGCCACTACGAATTGTTTGCACCTAACCCCAACTTTTGGAACAACTCGATTCGGACACCCGACTTGACACTTTAATTATTCCCAACGGCACGAACCCGTCTAGCACTGCAGCAGGCGATGTGTTGGTTGTTTGTGCTCCAACGTCAAAGCCTTCCTGGGTCTGTGTCTTGTCACTCTTTCCCGATGTTTTAAAATTGGCTTTGGTTGCTACTGCTGCAGTACGTTAAATGTGTGTGGGCTAGTTGGGGACCAAAGAACACACGGTACTCCGGGCATCCATCATCGTTGCACGTTCTCGCTCGCTCTCTCTCTCACACACGGCACAAAACTAAAATCCGTTCAGATTGGGGAGCAACTGTCGAAGCCTTTTTCTTGCCGACCCGATGACAGTGACACCACCGCCTGGCTGGCTGCGATGGAAGCTGCGTAAAGACTGATATCAAAATTGACTTCATCCTAGTTCACGTTGGCTGTCGTCAGCCATCGGTTGGCTTGCTAGGGGGTTGAAACCAGATGATGTCTACCGCCCCGGATGCCCTTCCCGTGCAATGCGTCTCCCATCTTTTCCGAAGCTAACCACGGATTCGTCGGTGCCTTTCGTCGTTAGCTTCATGTCCTTCCGGCTCGCACACATACACCGTGGCCCGGATGTTCGAGTATCCACAGTCACCCTAACCGTTTCACCGAGGGTAGTTTCGTATCACAGCAAGGGTGAAAGGACGAGCGAGAGCGAGTGAGACAAAGAGAGAAAGAGAGAGAAAGAGGGAGAGAATGGGAGAGACACCGACATCGATGAGTGGTGGCCTTATGTTCGAGCTAGGGGAGATCCCCAGTGTTGCAGTCATCCCGACATCGTATGTCAGTTTGTGAGCCCTTGGTGGAAGGCACAACTGCTAATACTCTTCACCGGCGGCTGTGTGGAGCTGGGTTGGGTGGTGCCACACTGTCAGTAGCGTAAAGTCCGACCTCTGACCGACTGCTGCTGTGTGGCAACCGCAATCGAGTGTATGCCATCTTCCTACCGAATTGTCCCCGCATGTCGAATCGCTACCTCGCCCAGCTACAGGGCTCAGTTACACACGTTCACCCATCGCTCGCACCTTAAGCCTACTCCAATGGCAAGTGCAATGCAACTTTGCAACACCGGGACATAAAATATGCCGTGAGCCTCCACGTTTTCCGAAGAACGTGAACAAGCTTCTATTTACTAAGAAGCAATGGACGCCATATCCTTCTGGGAGGCGTGGCCTACCTGATGATATATTTATTGCCCGTACACTAACACACAGCCACAGCAAGGGGCGTGGAGTTTGCGTACGAATATCCTTCCGCTCTCGCGTACACACGCACACCAGCGTACGCTCATTCATTCATTCATACCTCATCAGCGTATCCTTTCGTCCCAACCATTCATTCATCCATCCACACAGCAGCAAGGAGTTGGCGATAGAGAGTGAGAGCTAGAGATCCAGTTGCAGTGGGTACTCGCCCGTTTACGCACGGTTTAATCAAGCCCGACATACTTATACACTATGCTGTTTGGGCACATCTCGATTACTTCCCCGTGTTCGCCGGAAAGTCACGGATGTGAGAAGCGTGCGAGATTGTTTCACGCAAAGCCACATGCTGCGAGTTTCCTGACCGGAACTGTGTTACGAATACTGACTTCTCTTTTGATTTCCTTTTTTGGTTCGGTCAGGTCTAATGTGGTTGATAGTGGGTGACTTTCGTAGAAAACAGTCTACTAAGTTGTAGTGGATAGACGATGATCTTGTGATTGTTTAGAAGGGATAGTTATGAAGACTGTTCACTACAAAGTATACTAATAACACAACCTACTGTTGGAATACATTCCAATTATTTTTGGAGTATGTTTTAAAAAGGATCTGTTCGAGCGTCTGCCCATCTTCATCTTTATCACTCTTAACAAACTAATTCATTTTGTTACAGTAGCCTTTTATATTTTTTGGTCATATTTAATTTGCCAGGACTGGTAACGTGCTGAGTATGATACCGAACACTTACTTACCTACCAGACGCTATAACCGCGGTTTTGGTCTGCTGCAAGAATTCTTTAAACCATTCTGAAGGACGCCACTCCAAAGCACTCCATTTCAATTTGAACCAACCACGCTTCCTCTGTGTATGTGGACGATCTGAAAGGACTTTCAGGATGGGCTGGGTCATCCGGTGTCATTTTCATGACGTCACCAGTCCACCAGCCTTGGCGATCCGCTGTACGACAACTCATAGAGCTCGTCATTGTAGTGGCTCCTCCATTGTCCTTCCACACATACGGGGCCAAAAATCCTTCTGAGCATCTTCATCTCGAACGTAACTCAGAGGGTTTCGTCATGTTTGAGAGGCGTATGTGAGTACTAGAACTATAAAAGTTGTATATAGTCCCTGGTTTCATTCTTCGTGACAGGAGTTTTGAGTGGCGAAGTTTCCTCACTCTGTAGAAAGACTGATTGGCAGCACCCTAGCGCGTCAAAAAGTTTCGGCCTTTTAAAAGCTGTTTCACATCTCAAACGAGATATTTGAGGTCCATTCCCAGATAACTTTTGAATGTCATGGAGCGTAAAGAGTAGAGAAATTTTGTTAGTCGTAACCTGAACCTGAAAAACTAAGTATATCTCATTAAATGTCATATAAGTTCATTATATTTCAAGAGTATTGTACACTCTTTTGATATAAAACAATAACTCTTATCTATTGAATAGAATATCATTTTAAGCATTGTTCAAATAAATGGTCACTTTATATGTATTTTTAAGGAAGATGAATTAAGATTTACTATTTTCCATGGTTTTTCCGATAGAATAGATGAAGAAAAGTTACAATTAAAATTTATTAAGATAATTACTAAGCGTTAGTAATCAATCAACATGAGTTGCCCTGCAGTTCTTAATCTAATGTTTAAAAAAATGTTACTCTACTTAACAGAATGTATATGATGAAACAATATTATCAGAATATCCTCACATCTTTCGAGAGATATGGCAATTTATTTTGTGAGGTCTCGCCACCGTAAACGGCACACGATACACGTTGGCCTTTCAGCAATTTCACACGCCTCTGCCATTAACGATAGGTGGCACTTATTGAAGGAAGGAATAAATCATAAGAGCAGCATCAGCCGCATACCATCGTGAATGTCGAGTTCATGTCGTTGCACAAGGCGAATGAAAAAAAGAAAAAAACCCAACCAGGACTCTCGCAAGCCGTGAATCCGAATTCGTGACACTGCACTAATTGAGAGCAATTCCGAGTACTTTGCTGGGTGGGAGTTTGATTTTTTTTTGCATCGCCTTACTTTCTTATTAAATGTATTTTACATTTTATTTCATCTCTTTCCCTCACGGCATACCACCTACTTCCTGTGTGTCATTCGTGGTACAAGGTACCGGTCGAAAGCACTTTCCGTCCCACGGGGTATGCACTTTCTAGTGACAAAATTGACGGTAACACCGGGCCACATTAAGTGGATGTGACAATATTTCGTGTTCCTGCTGTTCCACCCGAGCGGATGCTTCTGCACTTTGCCACCAAACCAAATATGTATCACGATCTTTTGCATACCTCCATCCTCCGCTTTACCATTTGGGGCTACGGAGAAATGATTGATTGATATTGATTCGGATCGAGGGTGAAGGTGGCAGGGAAATAAAAGTACTGGAAGAGATGAATTATTGTTACCTAAAAATTGTCTTTTTATTCCCTTGCTACATTTTCTTCAAATATAACATGAAATATTCATAAACATGTAACATAACTAATGAATTTCAAGAATATACAACATCTTAAAAAAATTTTAAAAAACTTGAAAGTAGCAAAAAATGCAATTAAATAGCAAAACAATATTTAATAGATGAATAAAATACGGTACAAATAAAATAAATGAAAATTTTAAATGTTTAGAGTAGCTTGTGGAACAATATATCGATTAACAATAGGGATACAATCGTTACTATATGCTAAAGAATATTAAAAGTGAAAATATCATTACAATTGTAAAAAATAAGCAAGAGCGTAAAAAGGAGTAAAGTAAAAGAAACTATAAGCTTTATATATAAAACAACTAAACTCACATAAACTTCCTTTGTATAAGTTGCAAACTCACAAAAAAAGTATACCTAACCAGATGTATAAAAAGAGGAATAAAGAAAGGAAAACATCACACACACAAAAAATATCATCCCAATTCTCAACCACTACCGGAACTGTCCCGGATTGTCGGATTTGCCTAATTGAATTTGATTTGATTTGTTTATGCTAATTATGATTTTGGGGTTGTGTGAATGAGCGTTTTTTTTTTGTTCTCATGTTCCATTTCTACCGTGGGCAACCGTTAGATTTGTTTGTTGCTTTTTTGCAACGTCCCATTTAATGATGCTTTTAACGTGCCGGTATAATGAGTGTGTTACAATGGTAGGATCGGAATGTGGTTGGATGTGGAGCAGCGCTGGGTTTCGTGCTAACAATAGCCAAATCATCATGGTATTTGCACCCGTACAACGCTACCGAAACGATGATCCTGTGGGTAGGTAGGACCAAACGAGGTGCAAAAAGGGGGGGGGTAAATAACACCCACAGAACAGAGGGAAACAGGGAGGCAGATCAATCGACACCTTCCCGCGTCAGTTGTCGACCGGTAATGAGATTCTAATCGCACCGAAAAACATCAATTCTCGCCTAATTGAATTTCAGCCTGGCATGAAATGAAAGCAGCAGTCAGAAAAACAACAGAGCCAAAACCGGAACAAAACAGAACAAAAAAAAAACGGTGAAAAGAAAATCCTACCACCAACGGGCTAATTAATTCGTAGCATACCTCAAAACCGGGTTGCCACCATCGGTACTAAAACGTTCGCCCGCTTCCAAATCATTCTGCGGTACGGTGCGGTTGCCCCCAGCCGTGGGTCAAACAGGAGTGAGCGCCAGTACCGGTACCGGTGGAAAAGCGAAAAAAGGATGTTTAACAATTCATAAGTCCGTCTTTGCCTTTGTGGGAAGGACCCCTTGGCCAAGAAGGAATGCGTGTAGTGTTGGTAACAAAAAGTTTCCTCATTAGGAAGAGTTACCGGGAATGGTGGTTCCTTCGTTGCGGCTCCGTGCTGCTAAGCCGGGATAAGAAACATCACCGCGTGTGGCGTGTTGTTGGCGGGTGAGCTGAGTTTTCTCCGGCTGCCGGCACCGGAAAGATCACCGGAAAACCACCGGAACTGATCCAGATGTTTACCATTAATCATTTTCACCTTTTGTCGGTGAAACAAACAAACATTATAACTTTCGGAAATTTTCTAATCTGCGGCCAAGGAGCTAGGTGTTAGTGAGTTTCGTGCGTTTTGCGTTCGGCGATACGGTGGATGTTAAGTTGGGATAGCACAGAACTTTCTCTTTGTGCGGGTAAGTGACACAGTGGGTGATTGTTCAATTGGTTACAGACCAAATGGTTCTATGCAAACATGATTCTTATGCTGTAGCAGCTTTAAGAACCGAACTAAAAATAACTGAATAGTTATGAAATAGGAAAAATCCATTGGAAATTTAATAAATTCTGAAGATATTCGTCCAAAGTGTCTGTTAAACTACATAAATAATCGATATTGCTCGGTGTGTTAGCAGTCGTAGCATCACCCAGGATAAAGATCTACCAAAACAAAACAGTGTTAACCCATTTTCCCAGGTTAGGACACCAATTAATAACCAACAGCATCGCCGATCGTGTTTTTGGCTGCGGATTCTTGAAAAAAGGATATGAAATCGACCTATTTCTGAAATTTAATGTGCTACTGTGTAAATATAATGGGTCAAGTACTACAATATTATGCCAAAACGATCGTGGACGATCGTGGGGAACAAATCCGCACTAACAATCAGGAAGGCTGCTCTGAGACTGGAATTTGAGGCTGGGATAGAATCATTTATGATGAGCTGTTTATGCAAAACAAAACATTCATAACTCTTCTGTCGACAACTAGACATGGTGAAGATTACGATTGAAAGTCTTTCTGTTTTATAACGATCCGAAAGAATCAGTAAACACAGTTCAATTCATGACTTCCTTAATGACGGTCTTCCTTGACAACTATTTTCCCGTGTTATTCGATTATCCGGTAGCTGTCGAGTCCCGATGAGCACGGATAATCGGCGTTTCGCTGTAGTTTTAAAGTTTCTTTTTCACAGAAGTTTGTACGTTTTCCAGTCGGAGATACTAAGATGGCTCTTGGACATGTGGTGACTCCTCCGTAATATTATTTTGTTGAGGTCACCAAAACATGTCGACTTAGAAGTATCTGTACAAAAACGATCCTGAAATTATGTCCCAATTGTATGCACAGCACACCCGATGTGCGCAGGGAAATCATCATACGGCCTCATCCAGCGTGGCAAAGTGAAGATGAGCTCATCTTGTCGCTTTCGTGACCGATGACGACCGTAACGAGCGTACTCGAACCGGGAAAGATTGAGGTTGCCTACACCGCAGCAGCAACATTTCCACTTTATGACGTTCCGTGTGTTCCGTGCGCCTCGAGGGGGCGAACGAACCAGGATGATCCGTTCCTCGGTTTGAAGGTGGAAGTAATTTCGCACCTCGCTGCCATGTTCCATGTACAGGTCGCTTTTCGACCGACAAGCATTATTCGTTCGGGTCGGCAAGGATCATCGTGGAAGGTGAGCCACAACCTCCTTCGCCCGTCCCTGGCCCATGGCACATGGTTTTGCACGAGTGTGAGGCGCAGGTTCCGGTGCAATCATTTGCTAAGGGGGAAATGATGTGATGCTGATACTTGTAAAACATTATTATTATTGTGAGAACGGGAACAACTGATACGGTACCGGTGGCCGGTAACTCGTAGCGGTTCTTAAGCCTCGGTCGGTACGGCGATGGCTTTCGTGCCGAACAATAGTACAGCCGGTGGAAGTTGATGAGAGATTTTTAATGTAGCCAATGTGGCCACAGCAGGACCATCGACCACGATGCTACGCGGTAGGTTTGTTTGGCACCTGGGGCATCCATTTCGTTTGCCGAAATGCTCGTCTAACGGGGAAAAAATAAAATAAAGGAAAGGAGAAGAAAACGAATTTTGATGGCCACTGCACAGGGGCAACATTGAATTAATCTAAGGACACATTTTTTATTTCCATCATTCTGTACGTGAGGATCATCAAGAGGGTTTACAATGAATCAACTTGTAGGAAAACTAGGAGAGTGTGTTTTCATGGACCAATGGACTCGTAAGTTTAGAAAAACGTAATTTGTCAGTTAATAACATCGTTTATTTAAAAGGCAAACAAACTTTATTCGTGACATTAAATCACGAGCTCAAAACCCCTGAAGCTATGCAATTTTCCACTTTTAGGATTGCATGATCACTGTGGAGCGATAAGGAAGTGGATGTGTTGGTCTTTTGTGTTTTAAATAGACGTTTCCAGCATTAAAAACTAATGATGACCCGTGCAGAAAAATTGCATACTTTCAGGCGCTTTTGCTCAAGAATCCTAAGAAGCGGTAAGACAATTAATACATTTATAATTGATTTTTTCTTTATTGGATTCATTATAAACTGACACAAAACCCACTTTAGCAAACCAATTGCACCAGAGCGTAATCGATTTTGGCGGTAAAGATGTGGGAAAATCTCAGCTAATTAATCGCCTACAGGTGTTCATTTTCTTTCCAAAAAATACCCCACATTTGAATTCCTATCCAGTGAATCAGCACTTTTCTCACTGCTAGCGAATAATCAATCTCTACACCTTTCCGACGTTGTTTCGTTTCCATTCAAACGGTTCAATTTGAACGATTAGATGTGAATTCGCCCAGTAACCCGAGAACACGCTCTCTATTACATATCGATTATTTATTTTACATCAATATTTCAATTGGGGCTCGTCCTACTGGAGGTAGCACACGCGACACTTGCACAATCAATCTCGGAGGCCGCCAAATTGTGGCGAACGAATTTTCTGCCAATGTCATCACTGGCATGGCCGGTTTGTGCTGGTTGTTTTGGGGGGCGATGGGCGTGGAAATGAATAAAATGAGGAGCAAATGGTACAAACAGCGTCCAAGCGTAGCAGGGGCTAAAGGTGGAACGGTTTTGAGGATGAATGGGATGTGAAATGAAAGAGATGTGCGATTCCTAAAATGTGTCATTGGATGAGTAAAAGCTTCTCGTGATAGAAAACAAGAAGAAAGGTGTTACGTATCGTAACACCCTAGAGAAAATCAGAATTGCGGAGGAGTGTTATGAAAAATAAAAACATTTAGTGCGAAAATAAATAAAAAATGTGTCAGAAACTAGGAAAACTTCTAACATGGATGGAGAATTAGAGTAAAATAAATATCGGACAAAATAACACGAATAAATAAATAATAATGTACAAGATCAAATAAAAAGATGTAGACAAAAAATAAATTTAGGGCAAATGACACCTCACAAGAAATAGTTCATACATCCCGAGAACGATTACAGCGTGAAAAATGATAATTTTGCATGTGCATTGCATATCTGCAGGCGTTTTAATCTAAACGAGTGATTTTCTTGTGATGCTGTGGGTAGACTGCTCACATTTTCCAACTTAAATTCAAGTAATTTTTTGAAGACTATGAAGGTATCATGCTTGGTACATTGATGTTGTTTTGTATATAAAGTAAACAACTTTATTTATTTTTTATAAACTCATTTAGCTTTTAAATGAATCAATTCGCTATTGGACGAATAAAAATGGGACATGATTCTAATAGCTTTCTTTTCTACACGCAAAAGCACGCAGAAATCATGGAGTAAGGTTAAATGTAAGAATAAAAAAAAGCATCCGCCCACGAATGTAGGTCCATCTCGGCACCATTTCGATACCATTTCCTGCTATTATTGTGACCCTTTCCCACAGCTTCCACAACAACAACTAATGACACAGGGCATGGTTGCGCGACATCAAAGGTAAACAATTTGTCACGTTTCGGTGCAAAGCGTCATCCAGTATATTGATGATACCGTGTGCCGTTACACCCGGATACCGCACCGAGCCAGATATGGGAAAGGATTTTCCTCTTTTTCGACTACTCGCTCGGCGAATCCTCCTCCATTCGTCGTCTAAAATGGATTGATAGAAATACAGAAAAAATCACCACGGTGACATACCAAGACCACCACCATGAGGTTGTCGTTTGGAACCGGGCTGGAGCAGGAGTAGTAGCAGCGGCTTCGGAGCGAAAAAGGAGAAAAAAAGACAACCAAGATGTGGCAAGCGTTAAAAAAAACGACACATTCCTACGACGGGACGGCTTTCGGTACAAAGTGAAATCACACTCGATGAATATTCAAAATGGATGAATAGGAAACGCCATTTAGCCTTTCTCCATCGGAAGTGATCGGAAACGGGATAGCTGGAAACGATTGGCGGAGGTTTGTGCTAATGGAATTGTCATCTGCCAGTTCTCGCGCGCAATCGTACCCGTCAGCTGGTTCGCTAGGTGGTTGCTTTTGCGCGCCCGGTGGCAAATATGTGGTAGATAATTCTTCTGCTCGCTAACACATTGCTCTGTCAGCTTGGACGTTTTTTTGTAGGCGACAACGTTTCCTTAAGTATCAGGGGAATAATTTGTATGACCATCCAAACAATGGATGTTACGCTCGTTTTACCTCATTAGGATCAAACAAATGCGAGGAACAACAAAAATGTTTACGAAAATTTGACTGGAGGCCCGTGTGTTCTTTTCCAAAAAGGAATGAATGTAAAAATAAGTAATTATAAAAGCGCCTGATAGTATGCAATTAAAGAAACAATTTTGTATTTTTATGTCTTTTTAGTTTCGTTATGAAAAATGAGTTCAAAATTGAATGTATTTTAATATGTTTTTATAAAAAAAGCAACAATTTGAGGAACATCAAACATGCTGTTTACTCATTGTTTCGTTTCAAACACGAATTAAAATGCAACTATGACATTGTCTTGAATATTGCCTAAAAGTATGCAATTTGAAAGACAAACCTGTATTTTAATAATTTTTTACTTATGTCTCGTTAGCTTCTTTGCAAAGTGCAGTTAGCTTCTTTGCAATTTTTGAACGAAGTCAATTCAACAAACGCAATCAACCCTCGCAATACTCAAATCAGTATTCTTAGAACAATTCAATAACGTAATTTGTCTGTGGAGTAATGTGGAAACAAACGCACAACACACCCACGGTCCCTTTTCCCGGTGGACAATGAATGATTTTTACGAAATTGCCCTAAAGTCGCAACAAATCCGGCACGCGTGATATTTCGCTCAAACAAACAAACTGGCCGCTTCGGATTACGGACGCGTTCAAGTGGACAGCATCCGCATCCCTTACCTTACAGTTCTGTGTTTTGCAGTGTTAAAACCCCGCTTTAGGGTGTGAATTGAACACGTGGCAGCGCAAATGTGGTGTGCAAGCCAGTGTCGCACGAATCGGTCTCACTTTGTGTGAATTATTTGTAGGTGGATATCTTCACTTCATCGTAGGGTAAAGTCGGCAAACATTCTTCAGGGCGGTGCATTGCAACTCGATCAGCTTCCGACACAGATCTGTTAAACTCATCAAAAGCCATCAGTCAGATTACTTTTTTGGGGCCCGGGCGATCGGTCCGGCATGGGTTTTGAAAGCTGGTGCGAGTGATGACAGTGGCCACGGTTTGCGTCTGCACTAGCGGTTGCGGAATGTTTTTAATAGTTTTTCCAACGCGTGTCATGTGTGCATGTTGCTCACATTGATTGTGCAGTTGAGTAGAGTAGTTGCTATTTCTAACAGTGGGTTTTAGATTCAGAAGAACGAAAGCTGCTAATTATTAAGTATTTCGTGATAAAATACTAAACATAAACGACAATTTTTTGGGTTTTACGCAAGATATTTAGTGATATCGCGCTTCTATCTTAAATAAAGCAAGCAAATTTACTAGTTCAATTCCTAAGCCACCTTGCAGAACATCTCGTGGTGTAATTCTTTCTCATAGATGAAAAATTATTCTCCTCATCATTTTAAAGCTACCAACAAAAGTAATTTAGCAAAACACACCACCAATGATCAATCTCTCCACACCATTTCGCTGTTAATGTATCCGCTAAACACTGGTGTCCCACTTGTTGACAACCCTTCCGTAAGCCCTTCCCCCGTTCGTAAGCCCTGCCCAACATCGACGCCAGTAATCGCTTCTCCAGCTACAGGCGTAAGAACGAGTAAAGATGTAATAACAAGAACGTCCACGCAACCCGCAACTAGCGAGTGTCGGGTACGATGGGGCAACGCAATCTAAACGCTTCTTAACGCCCCATCACTAAAAGCCTGTGCGCAGCCCGGCTTCCGATCAGTCGGTGATCGTTGTTCGTGGCCTGCAGATCGGAAAAGCCGTAAAGCCGTGAAAAGTAAGTGCTGTTGTTGGATCTTAAGATTGTGCCTTGCAAGATGACACTGTTCTCAGCTCTGTACAGGGATGGCTACAAATTAGCCATCTTGGTGTTAACGATGCGTGCGCTATGTTCGAGGTGAAGTGATCTTTTGCCAGTTTATCAAACGTTGTTCCTGTTCAACCACGTGGCTTAGAATTCGTGACTGCCAGCCTAATTATGGTGCTACTTCAGTGCGACCCGCCACTGCTGTTGATAAGACGCTGGCCCTGTTCTATTACAGTTCAAATGCTGACAGTTTGGGGCAGGCGAAAAAAGAAAAGAGCCGAGAGTGGCAGTTTTGATAAAGTGAAGAAATTTGAAAACAGAAACCAAAGCGTGTCCCACAAAAGCATACAGTAGAAAGGAACAGGAGACCTGGTTCAGTGGAAGTGACATAGTTTTGCTTTCCCTATCGTGTCCCATATTTGATTTGGTGATGTTTGAATGATTGTCTTGTTTGGTTGCATTAATTAGAGCCTGTTGATGTGTGTCTCGCTTCCTGCTAATGCTTTTTTTTCCCTCTCTTTACAAACCCAAATTTTCTTCAGTGAAATCATCCGACACCGGAAGCGATCGAGATGTGAAGTGACGAACCATTGTCCTAGCTTTGTTCAACTGTTGTTAAATGAATGTGTGTACGTGTGCGTGTATTCCGAGCGAGCAAGAAAAGGAAAGCTAAAGTGCAAGCTAGTGCCAGTGGCCATTGGTTGACAGAGCGATAGATAGAGAGCAACGGCTGCGTGTATGCGCCAGCAGTGGAGCTTCCGGTCGTACCCGAACCGCCAGCGGGCATGCAGCAGTTGCATCAGTACGGCGTGTCCTTCCATCGTCCCCGGGGGCGAAGGAAGCGTCACGAAATGACTAACCCCCCAAGCTGGGTTAGTGCGACACCGATGATGATGATGACGATGGTGATGATCGTTGGTGGGTTGATCGTGCACGCAGCTGCCGACCCACGGACGGGTAAGTTGTTTAACATGTGCGGTTAGATCGACATACTCACGACTGCGATAGCCAAACCAAAAAAGTCTTCGGGACGATAAGTACTTTGACAAATGTAGCTAGAATCATCCGTTTTGTGGCGAAGGAGCTGTACGGACTTGTAATTGTGTTAATGTATATTTGAGGTTATCAAGTTTGGAGTTTCAACAAAAAAAAAATTATAATTTGTAGTACAAAAGTTTGAACCTAAATTTATAGACTTTTTACATGACTTGTGCAGCAATGTTTATTCGCGCCAATTTCAGACCCCGACCTTTCTGCCGGACGCATCAACTTCAACATCATTCCATCTCAGAATGAGCCTACTACGCCTCCTTTGTCTTTGGGGACAAACAACAAGCGCTTTGCGGGTGACTGTGACTAATAAAATTTCCAGTCCACCGGAGCCTAGCGCATCTAATTCGCTGTGCGATGGTGAATTTACCGTTCAGCTCCATCGTACAGCACGTCATTATATCGAGCCTTTTCATTGTGCTTCCACATATGCGGGGCCATAAATCCTCCTGAGCATCTTTCTCTCATCAGTTTCCTTATTATCCTTAATTAATGTTACATTAACCTACATTCAGCTACTCGCCGTTACTGTTGAATCCCCTGCTACTATGATTGAATCAAATTCCGCTGTCATCGATTCGCAATCCGTGTGATTGAATCGCGTTCCACAAGCATTCAATCACAAGCCACTACGTTCGGATTTTGACAGCTCGGCACAGCTGACCGAACCATTCAATGATTAACATTTTTGGTCGAAAACTTTCAACAGTTAGATTCTTAAAATAGTATACTTAAAATTATTAGTAAAAAGTGGCAAGTGATTTAATGTTAGTGGAGTGCAGCTCGGACGGAGTTGAATTTGCGCGTATTTCGACTATATGGCACGAAGACCACGAGAACGACAAGTTAACCAAGGTTCATAAGTCAAAGCCACATTCGAACGCAATTTCTAATGGAAAACTCTGCACTAAAGAGGTGAAGCAAACAATTTACACCCATCGACAACAGCGCGAATGGCAAAGTGTATAAATAATTTTGTATCGGCGAAAAAAATCGTGTATTAAAAGGTTAAGTGAGTAAATCCACCGAATTACACACCCAAGGGGCGTTGTTTTACCGATTGCCACCCTGTTACTTCCTCACACTATAGTCATGTAATCGTTGTAATCATAATGATAATCATGCCGCCGAAACATCATAAGCACATACCGTGTTTGACAACGTTTGCAACGCTTGTAACGCCATCCTGTTAAGCTGCGTAAACACACCAGCACCAGCGAATGGCACGATTCGATGCGAAACTTGTACGGTGCGTTTTGGGTCAATGGAGGCTTATGGAAATTTATGGGTTTTAAATCATTGCATTCGCTTCATGTTCCGGGTAACGCCGCACAGCAACATTGTCCATGCGACGTGTCGCACTGACCATGCTGTAATTAATCTACATTCAAGCGCTGGTGGAGGAGGGTTTCAACAATCGACAACTTTGTTAAAGCTGTACCACGGGTGATCATCCATACGTGTACGTGTACAATTGGTAGATGACATACTGAAACATCCTTCAAACATCCATCCACCATAATGTAAACTGTAACGCATTCGCAATCGTGGAAAAATGCCAACAAACTCGGTCAGCTGGAGCGGGGTTTCCGTGGAGCGATTAATTATTCAAAAGTGCTCGAATAGTGGATGTTGTTGTTTACCGTACGGAATATTGTTCCGTGCTAATTCACACTAATTCACACGAAAACACTAATTCTGTAGTGTAGAATTGGTATGAATATTTAATTTTGCACATGAATTAATAATAAAATTGTATGTAAGTTCTAATTCGATCTAATCCCGTAGCAATTCTATAGCACTGCTTGAAATCCTAGCATACCAATTGATTGTAGGGTTATTTTAGAAAGAAAACCTCTGTAATATAAACTGTTCTTCGATTTTTCCTTCCTGTAAAACATGCTAGCATTGGTGTAAAATGTTCAACAAACCGTTTATTTGGTTTTGAAAAATAGCATGCATAAATTTAGTCGCAGTCCGATTTCAGATTAGCCTAAAAGTATGCAGAAGAGTGATATACCGTTCTTTTTCTTAGTTGAATCCGACAACTGATGAATATACTAAGTATGGGAAAAAGATAATGCTGCAGCATAAACAAAACAACAGCACAAACATTTTTGCAAGAATGTCCGAACTTCCGCCGAAAGATCGCTAACGTACGCTTAATGTTACAGATGGTCTCGTTGACATGATCGAACAGTTCGGTATGCCGAGTTTACCGTCCGGCGTATCACCCACCACCGGCATGTGCAACGGCAGTCGAAACCAGTATCAGTTGCATCCGGAACCAGCGTACAACCTCAACCAAGACACGGTGCTCAGCATACCAACGATAACGACTTTTCCGGCAGGGTTTCCAATAGATTTTTCCTTACTGGTAACGCTCCGCGCTAGTCCAAACCTTGAACGGGCCCCACTGTTTGCCGTCTATTCGAGTGACTCGGACGAGATACTGATGCTGATGGTGGGCCGTGACGTTGCGCTGTACTACTATGACGGCAACCCGGAAGATGACGAGCAGGATCAGTATCAAAACATGGTCAGCTTCGGTGTGAGCATTGACGATGGGCATTGGCACCGGTTGGGTTTGAGTGTTAAAGGGAACTCGGTAACGCTGATCCTGGACTGTGGTACGCAGATCACGCGTCCACTGAACAGACGGCCCGGTGTACAGCTCGTTACGGATGGACTTATACTGACGGGGTTGCAGCTAAACGAGGAAAACGGATTCTTTACGGTACGGTAGCCACTGGCCTAAGGGTTGGAAGTAAGTAAACCGAGCTTTATATCTACTCTCCTCAGGGTGATCTTCAACTTTTCATGATTGCAAACACACCGGACGAGGCGTACAACATCTGCACCAGGTACGCTCCCGATTGCCCCGGCGGAGCATCCTCCAGCGGTTCAGGATCCTCTTCCTCTGTAACGCGCACCGTCACGATACAGAGTACGCGCACGGTGTCCAACGGTACAGCGGGGGGGTCGGTTACTCGCTCGCAAAGCAGTAGCAGCACTAGCTCCAGTTCCAGTGGACGAGCGTCCTCTCAAGCGGCCGGTGCTAGTATTCGCGATCAGGTGTTGCGAGAGTCGGTATCTGTTGCCGGCGGAAGCAACTCGGGAAGTTCCCGTGGGAAACAGACAGCATCGGCTGGCTCGTCCGGTAGTGGCAGAGACTTTGTTGATCTGTACGGTGATGGTGAAGGTTTGGAGGCGATTGGAGATGACGATGATTATTACAACAATTTAGAGTTCGGCGGAGACTTAAGTCGAGTCGCTACAGCGGAGACACACCCGGAGAGGAGTTCGAGGAACCGAACGGAAGTAACTCCGGGAGCTTACGATCAGTTGCGTCCTGGTGTTTTGCCTTTGCCAGACCCGGAATACGATGCATCGGCGGGTGGGGAGCCAAGACCGACGGGTACAGGAGGTCCAACAACAAGGCCACGTGTGAGTGCTGTGAACCGCACAAGGACGGAATCTGGTGGTTTCGGTCCAGAATTTGAAGAAGAGGAGGTAAGTGATCGGAATGATGAATTATTTTACAAGATGTCCTAATGTCTTGGTTGGTGCGCAAGGATCGTTCTATTGGATTCCCTGCCCAATCCACCGTAACCATCGTTGGAGGTGTTAAGACCATACGGGGACCTCGTGGACCTCCGGGAGATCCAGGCCCGAAAGGAGAACCAGGTCGGGACGGATTGGGCGGACAGTCGGGACCTCCTGGACCAGCAGGGCATGTGTTCATGATGCCACTCACCTCGGCCGGTAACGAAAAAGGACCCGACTCACAGGCGGAAGCATTGCGACAGATGCTTTCCCAACACATGACAGCGATGCGTGGTGCGGACGGTCCGATGGGACTGACAGGAGTTCCCGGTGCTGTCGGACCACCCGGGCCTGAGGGAGCCAAAGGTGAACCGGGAGATGTTGGCGAACCTGTAAGAATTGTTTTTCTTACCATTATCTTACCGAAGACCCTCCGAGTTATTGAGTGTATGTTTGTTGCAGGGACCGATCGGACCTCGGGGTGGTGTCGGTGCAAAAGGACGCGAGGGACGCCGTGGACGATCGGGAAGAGATGGAGAGCGAGGAGCAACCGGTCTGCAAGGTGGCAAAGGAGAACAAGGCCCCATTGGATTGCCCGGTTTCCCAGGAGAGAAAGGCGAACGTGGCCGGCAGGGATCCGTCGGTGAGAAAGGTACCCAAGGGCATGATGGCGCACAAGGTGAAGACGGTCCTCCGGGACTGCCGGGTTTACCGGGTGAACTTGGGCCGCGTGGTTTCTCCGGGCCGCGTGGCTTTCCTGGTCCGTCGGGTAATCCAGGCCTTCCCGGTTCGGAGGGTATCTCCGGCTCGAAAGGAAATCCAGGACCACAAGGACAACCAGGCGCACCGGGTCAAACAGGATCGCCCGGTCCGGTAGGACCACCCGGTCCACAGGGAAACCTTGGACCACCGGGAATTCCCGGTCCGCACGGCAAGCCGGGTCTTCCGGGACTTCCTGGAGCCGATGGACCACCGGGTCGGGACGGAAATCCAGGCATCGGTGGACCCAAAGGTGATGTTGGTCCACAGGGCGTTCAAGGCCCGATAGGCTTCCCCGGTAACCGAGGACCGAAAGGTGATGACGGTGAACGTGGTTCTGCTGGCGATAAGGGTGAAAAGGGCGAACTAGGACACGATGGTGATAAAGGTGATATGGGATCCCCGGGCGAACGTGGACACCCAGGTGTAACTGGAGCACCCGGTTCGGAGGGACCCGAAGGACCGAAAGGTTTCGAAGGTCCACGAGGAGAAACGGGCATGATGGGACTGACTGGTGATAAGGGAAAGCAAGGCGTGCAGGGTTTTCCAGGCTATCCAGGACCACCAGGTGATAAGGGAGACAAAGGATCCTTTGGAATGGCCGGTCTGCCAGGCGAGAAGGGTGAACGTGTAAGTGTATACTGCCCTAGTATGATGTTATTCATTTAAAAATTATCATTGAATCGTTGAATTTCTTAGGGAAATACTGGACTTCAAGGAGAGCGTGGGGAAGTTGGTCCAAGGGTAAGAGTCCGTTTGGAAAAAAACTATAACAAAATGATGAATTGAATGACGTGTTTTGCAGGGATTCCGAGGTCCGCGTGGTAGACGAGGAGCAGATGGGACCACCGGTCCAAAGGGTGATACCGGACAGCCAGGATCTCCCGGAGCGCAGGGTGAAATTGGTATGCAGGGTCCAGAAGGACCACGCGGCTTCATTGGACTTCCAGGACCACCGGGAAACAATGGCAAAGATGGACCTCTGGGAGCTTCAGGCGAACGTGGACCTCCGGTATGATAAGTTACATTTTCATTTTTATGTTTAATACGTTCAAGACACAATAAAGTTGAAATATTGCAGGGTGAAAATGGGAATCCGGGTCCTATTGGGGCTCCGGGAGTTGTTGGCCCGCAAGGACCAACAGGAGAACCGGGACCAGTCGGAGAACCAGGCATTCCGGGACTCCCGGGTTTGCCAGGAGAACCTGGCGTACCGGGAGATACTGGCAAAGAAGGTCAGAACGGTCCTCCTGGACCACCCGGTAAGAATGGACCGCAAGGTGGACAAGGCCTGCCAGGATTTCCGGGTGAACGTGGTATGATGGGAATGCCCGGATTGCCCGGTCTGAAGGGAGAGCTCGGGTTGCCCGGTCTGCCGGGACCGATCGGTGACAAGGGTCAACCGGGAGAATCTGGCAAGGAAGGACCACCAGGCGCGGAAGGACGTCCTGGACCACCCGGGCCAACAGGTCCATCAGGGGCAAAGGGTGAACGCGGCGAGCAGGGTTTAGTCGGACCAGTTGGACGAGACGGTTTGCCCGGACAACGGGGTCTAGCTGGACCACCTGGTCCGGTAGGATCGCCAGGAGAGGACGGTGACAAGGGAGACATGGGACCGCCGGGAGAGAAAGGTTTCAAGGGTGCTCAAGGTGAATCGGTAAGTATGGTAAACTACCGGACTTTTGAATGATGAATAATTGTTTGGATGCTGCTAACCTTACGAAGGGACCTGTCGGATCACCTGGATCGCAAGGAAGTCGTGGAGAACCGGGCGCTATTGGACCATCGGGTGAGAAGGGACCTCCGGGAGAGATTGGACGTACGGGACCGAAAGGTGAAGATGGACCAACCGGTTTACCCGGCTCACCTGGGCCGGCGGGACCTCAAGGAATGCCAGGACCACCGGGCATGAAAGGAGGCCGAGGTGATGATGGGCCGCCAGGATCTATTGGACCCGCTGGACCACCGGGAGAAGCGGGTAGACGTGGACCACGCGGCGCCGAAGGTGGTCCCGGCGCACCAGGATCGCCCGGTCCGCAAGGCATTGCGGGTGAACCTGGCACGCAAGGACCTCCCGGTCCGGTTGGACCCGAGGGCAAGGAGGGCGAAAAAGGTTCCATTGGACCCAAGGGCGAAGAAGGAAAATCGGGACCACCAGGACCACCGGGTAAACGCGGACAACCGGGCATTGAAGGTCCCAAGGGTGTTGCTGGTCCACCCGGATTCCCTGGAAATCCTGGCGAACCGGGACTGGTGGGACCGAAGGGAGACGTAGGCAAGGATGGAGACGATGGTAAGCAGGGTGAATCTGGCTTGCCGGGTGAACCGGGACCACCGGGACCTGCGGGTGAGATCGGACCACCGGGAAAAATTGGACCCGAAGGACCAGCAGGGCTGCAAGGTACAACGGGACTGGCCGGGGAAAAAGGAGACCGTGGATTACCAGGACCTCCGGGAAATCAAGGACTCACTGGACCACAAGGAATGCCCGGAACTCAGGGACCAACGGGCTTAAGGGGATCTCCAGGTCCATCGGTAAGCTGAAGAATGTATGTAAGGATAGGGAAAGGAGGACTAACCGCATCTTCATATTCATTCCTTAAGGGTGAAATCGGTCCCGTAGGAAAACCGGGTGATAGTGGCGCACCTGGCAAAGCGGGAGAAGTAGGCGCCAAGGGACCGAAGGGAGATCGTGGCCGGCGAGGCTTAAAAGGACATCGGGGTGAGCTGGGACTGGTCGGTTTAAAGGGTGACTCCGGTGAGAAAGGTGACAAAGGCGTTCGTGGAGTGCAAGGCCCCGAAGGTACCAAGGGAGATCCTGGTCCGGTGGGACCATTGGGGCTCAAGGGTAACGATGGACCGCAGGGACCGCCTGGACACGAGGGACCGTTGGGACCGAAAGGAACGGAAGGAGTGGCAGGCCTGCGGGGAGAACCTGGACCACCAGGACCGCCAGGACCACCTGGTCCTCCAGCTGATGCGCCACTCATTCCACCGGAACTATTGTTCCGTATGAATGAGTTCACCTTGACGAAGGGTGAGGATCGGCAGAAGCGTGACGCTGGTGCGGTTTCGGAATTGGATGATGAATTGTTCGAGGTGGACGACTTTGACGAGGAGATCCTTAAAGTGGAACCACGCAAAAAGAGCAAAAAGAAGAAATCAAAGTCAAAACCATCGGATCTGGGTCCGAAGTTCCTGGATATGTATAGTTCGATCTACTCGATGCGACAGGAACTCGATCGGATACGTAAACCGGTGGGAACGCGGGAAAACCCAGCCCGAACGTGTCGTGATCTGCACCATGGCCATCCACAGTTTAAAGATGGTGAGTGATTGGTTGGGGAGACGGTTTTTGTAGAGTAAACAGTGAGGGAATATTTATTGCTCTCCCTTCAACAGGCTGGTACTGGATCGATCCAAACCTTGGCATGGGAGATGATGCGGTTTACGTGTTCTGCAACATGACGGCAGCTGGCGAAACGTGCGTTTTCCCGGACATTCACAGTTCTCAGATGCCGACAATACCGTGGCGCAAAGAGAACGACAAAACCGATTGGTATTCGAATCTGCGCGGTGGTTTTAGGGTAAGTGATACATTTGGTTTTGTGTCGTTGCTTAATTACTATCTGGCAGATATTTAACGTTTGTTTCGTGTACTTGCAGATATCTTACGAAACAGTCGGCACGGTTCAGATGACTTTCCTGCGGCTTCTGTCGCAAGAAGCGTATCAGAACTTCACGTACGCCTGCATGAACAGTGTCGCCTGGTACAGCACGAAGGACGAAAGTTACGACAATGCGATACGGTTCCTGGGTGAGAATGAGATCGACATCGGGTACGAGAACTCCAAGATCAAACCGACCGTGCTGGTGGACGGTTGTATGACAGGGCGTAGCAAGAGCGAGACGGTGTTTGAAGTGCGAACACCCAAGCTTCAATACCTCCCAATCATCGACTTCTATCCAATCGACTACGGACTGCCACAGCAAGCGTTCGGATTCCAGGTGGGACCGGTATGCTTCAAATAACACACCGCTGGTATACTGTTATCAAAGATCTTTTTCGATGTCTAACACTGTACTGTTAAACATGTATATGATACATAGGCTAAATGAGATAAGTAATATTTTTAAAGATTAGTATTTAAAATGCAAACACACACACACACATTTGCGCGCGAAAAAAAAACGAAGAGGAATAGAGGAATGGATAGGATTAGAAAACATCGAGATAGTATTTAGGGTAAGCAAGTAGTATGGAATCCATGTATCATATCGATTGGACTGAGCACATCGTTAGTCAGGAGAGGAATCGACCGACCGAGAAGGAGAAGGCTCACAATGCTTTAAGTCATCATTAGTTTGTTGTTATACCTGTTCTTTCGTGTAAATACATCCCCTTTTCTCCCAGTTCCTTTCCGCATAGGAAACAATTTACATTTTCAACACACAAAATAAAACACATACACACATACGTAAGCGCACGTGCAAAGGAAATGGATGGGAAAAGAAGCATTGTAAAAAAGATATAGGCAAAGACGAACTATGCCCTTTACACTGCCAAAGATCGTTTGTTGTTGAAGAATAAATTATCAAAGGAAATCAAACTAAACTTCAGTATATTTTAATTGGTTTTCCACGTTGAGAAAAAAGGTACCAAGAACCGTTGCGATTCGCATTGTGATTTAAACCATGAAATGATTCATTGAATTGTGAAATATTTCAATCGTCCATATGAAATGAAACGCTTGAAGCGACCTCTAGCGTAATTTGAGCGAAACTATCTATTCTGTCCGTTGAATTGAAAATTTTTCATTATTGCCTGCGTTTAACTTACTTTAAATCATGTTTACCTCCTGTATATTTCGGATTAACATTGCAGCTTACTACACCGCAACAGTTAAACATGGATTATGAGTTGTATCTATCATTGAGCCTTTTGTGTTCAGATTTGTTGGTTTGTATATTTTGTTTTTACTTCTTCCGCACCCGTGTATATGCACACACCGCCTCGAACATTACCGTGTGCGGCGGCAGAGCATTATCCTAAACCGAATACATCTCCGTACGCTACTATTAACACATCGTTCTTCCGCACTGTTTTCAAACACCATCTTACTGTCGCGAATAAAATCAGATGATCGAGCTTATGACTTTGCGCACACTCTGTTTGTTAGGAATCTGTTGTCACACTACGATGAAAACACGGCCTGTGCAATGGAGCCAACAGAAAGACGCACAAACAACGAAGTGTTCTAAATGCTTTCTTTTAGCCGCACTACATTTAACACGATGGAAATAGTTGTTACACTACGGTACTGTGCTACCTACAAACGCCTACGATCAATAGTTATACGGTTTCCATACAAAACAGGGGAACAAATTTTTGCTACCAAAAAATGTACGATAATTTTTTCCGGATTTGATATTAAATTTGTAGTATTCCTTTCCTATTGATTGCTGTATTCGAATTAGTACTAGGTTATGTTTTGTTTGTATGAAATTGTTCGTTTTGTTGGGTATGAATTATGCTGCCTGACGATCTCCTTACAACATGATTTACCTGTCTAGCATGCACAAAGTATTCGCAGCGAGACTTTTCATTGTTTTATTTGGTGCATCTCTGTACACAATTTTACATTGCTTGTTTGTTTGCTTCCTTTTCCAGAGGTCCATGTTCCTCCCCCGTGTTTTCTATCAATTAGAGTTGAATGAATCGCGAACACAGTGCTGCAGTGTAGGTTACTCTCTAAGCGCTGCTGATTGTGTGATACCACTAGGTCTATTAGTTCATTATTTACACTGAATAATTAAAGGAATAATAACTCAAACTAACGTTTGTTTTGCCTTGTAGAGAAAATGAAATAGAACAGAGTCTACGCGAACAGTACTCCTATTGCCACTACAGCAGGACGTAACCAGAAGGTAATCAACTGATGCCAACATCATCCACATCGGTTCCATTATTAACAAAAGAAAAGGGTATGCAGTGCTGCACAGGAACATGAACAGTGCGTGCAAAAAGTAATATAAAACCAACCCTGCACTTTAAATAATATTTTCAAGTGCTGTTTTAAGATCAGGTCAAACGATCGAATACCGCGCTAGGGGATATACAAATGGTAATGTACAAAAACATACAAAAAAAAAAATTATAAAACTTTAAATCAAAACAAAAACAAATTGCATTTGCTTTCCTCACAATTTTACGTTAACTGGAACGAATTATAATGATAAAAGAAATAAAATTAACATTAAACGTAAACATCATTTATAATAATACCTCCACTATAAACACACACACATACATACATATACAGTTTCCTCCATTTATCTGTCCTGCTGAACAATTCCTCACACGTACAAACACACACAAGCACACAATCGCCTGTGTATGTGTGTCCTTGCACAGCAACGCATACACTAGTTGCTTGTCTTACGTATCACTTTCCACCATGGATCCATCCAGAGGGCGGACAGTTGAAGGGGGAGGGATTCGTTTGTGTTATTGTTTCCTTTTTTTTGTTATACTATTTCTTACTTTTTGCTGATTAAAGCAACTCATGGTTGTGTTTCTTCTTGCTAATGTATTTCTTTTGTTTTATCCCCCGTTCGATATTGCTGCTTCGCTTCTGCTAGTGAATTTATTTAATTTTTTATGTTTTTCAACCCTAAGCGAAAACTGATTCTAAATTTTCCTCCTCGACCAACAAAAAAACTCTTTTGCTTCGGTGCAATAATCTAAGGGCTCTAATGTAACGGCACCATATTAGAAACTTGTTTTGTTCTTACGGGAGAAAAACACACCTAACTATAATTTCATTTAAAAATACCACCCAAATTGATAGACAGCGGTTACACGCGCAACGCGGGGATAGTAAGAGTAGAAAAAACGGAAATAAAAAAAAAACTCTGTAACCCGTTAAAGTTTATCACAACGTAATGGCTTAATGGTATTTGCTTTTGTGTTTCTCTTCTCCATACTTCTGTTTTTTTGCAGGCTGTTTTGGGCGTAGTGAAAGGGAAGTAAAATAAAAACATAAAACAAAAACTACAAACAAAAGCCACTTTCATTTCCCTCTACCACTATATGCGTTTGTAGAAAGACAATTTCTTAGGTGAGCTAGCCTAATCAACTTCTTCTCCAACCCGAATGGTAAACGTCGAATTTTGGGGCTAAGGAATTTTAAATTCACATATTCACACCTCACGCAACATTTGCTTACTGGTGGAAGCACATGGCCAATATGAGCGTATTTTCGATTCGTTTCGATAGTGGAACGGATATCTTGCGCTGGGAAATATGGTAACCGGTGGATTACCGGTAAAGGACACCAATATCAAATGAAGAAAGAAAACCCCGACTCACACATGATTCACACGCTCGCTTTCTCTTTCTCACTCCATTCGTTCTTTCGCACACGTGCAGTACAAATCAAAACAGTCACAAATACTTCTGCTGTACAACAATACACCGGCAGCCCGTGCTCATGCACGTATAATCACACTTTTTGTTCGCTGTGTTCGGTGCAGCACCGTGCGAATTCTTAGCGACAAAACATAGGTATGGCAAACACACAATTTGGATTGAACGAACAGGACACACGGTAGGGAGATGGTGTATGTGTATGTGTGCCCCACCACGGCCATGTACCATCGATCCGCTGCACACTGAGATAGTTTCGTCCGATGGTAAGCGTTGTAACCGCGCGAGCAATTGGTGCTACTGTTGCTACTATCTTGGCGTTTCCATGACAACCTGCTTAAATGCTCCGGCCGGCATGCGTGAATGGACCTCGTGGCTGCCAACCATCGTCGTACCATCGCTACCGATGTACAGTGCTAGCCCGGTGGGATCTAAAAGAAAAGCAAGTTGGTTGTTTACTACGCGGAATATAAAGAAAAGTCTAGTGTTGAGCGAAGTTGATTCCCATTAATGAATCTGTATGAATCTTGAATGAACTGAACTGAATTAATGACTCTTGATCTCAGATTCCGAAGATTTATGAACCATTGATGAATCTCAAAAGATTGAAAATCCTCAATGATTCACAATCTTTGACGATTCATGAATCTTAAAATATTCTGAATTCGCAAAGATGCATTAATCTCCAAAGCTTCTGACTCCTCAAAAATTCATAAATCCCTAAAGAATCATACGTCCTTAAAGATTCAAGAATCTATGATGAATCAAGGGGGAAATAAAAGGATGCACGAATCTATGAGGATTCATTCATATTTAGACCGTGAAGTTCATATGAAGATTCATATGAATGACTCTTTTCAAAAGATTCATTAGACACAACACTACAACAGTCAGTTCGGAAGAGAGTACTTACTTTCGGCATCTTCTAAGTGGTCCAGTTTGGTGTTTTTCAACAGCTCGTCAATGATCAGACCGGTGTTGACGCGGGTGTCCTCAACGCGCCCGGACAGCGTCGGTCCGCTGTCCCCATCGTGCCCGGAACCCTTTTTCCTTCGCTCTGCCGCCGACTTCATGCGATCGAGTGATCCGGTTTCGCTCATCGGGATGGAACCAGAACTGGGGTTTCTTAACATTTCGCCATCACAGTGTGCACCCAGCGCGAGTGAAAGAGAGCGTTTTGTGGTCGAAATAACGACAGCGAGACACAGGGAGAGAGGGTGACAGGTGGGATACAAGTTGGAAGATGGAGGAAAAGAAGAAGAGATAAAAAATATTTTATTAGTAAATACATTTAATTTATGCATCAATTTTCACGCTGCTTTCTTGGTGTAACAACAAATAAACGCCAACTGTACCGAACAAGCATAACACACTGTACTTGTACAGCTTCGGAAGGCAAAACCACGTTTCAAACTGGTGATGATGGCAACTTGCTAGCAGTTAGTGGAACGGAGTTATTTAAAACGAGTTAAATTAACAATAAATAAAGATGAAAGCGATTAAAGCATCTGCATTATTTACAGCGGCGTGGTAAAACGTAAAGCAAAAATAAATGAACGATAAGCAGATGAGCTCTTATCAATAACAATTATTGAATGACAAAATAATAACAAAATGCGACAAACTGGAGAAAGGTAATAAAAAAAAAAACGGATAATACTGTCATAATGGAATGAAAAAAGGAAAGTAAATTTCAGTAATAAAGTGCATAACAAACGAAGCTAACCCATACTACTTGTGTAAAGGTGATTGATAAAAAAAAGTATTTGAGCATGCACTTATCTCTTAAGAAACAAGAACACAAGTGATTGAATGAAAAAAGAAATAATTTAAGTTTTGCTTACTAATATTTAGTAAAATTTACACAAAATTATTATACATTGTAGATGTTTTATAATATTTTGAGAACCGATCAACAGTTGCCAATCAAAAAACAAAAACAAAAACAAAAAACGCAGCCAATCCGGTCTTTTGGAGCAGAAGGTTCGAGGGGAACGATCAATTAAAATAAAACAAAATAATCAACAACGAATTCCAAAGCAGATACCACAACATTATCAACCTACATCAACAACAGCAATGCAGGAGCAACAAACAATGACAACACAACAGACGACGGAGAGAGCAAATACGATCGATAATTATTAGCAAACAGCAATAATACAGAGATGTAAGAGAGAGAGAGAGAGGCAGAGAAGATGAAAATAGAGATTTGGTAATAGGTAGAAGTAAACACAAACATGTTAGCACTGGGACGTCTGAGCGCAAGCGATGATGGTAGATTGAGGGATGATGAGTTGTTAGTGCCATTGTTGAGCATCGACGTATCGAACCCGGATGTGGATGACGATGAAGCAACGCACAGGGCCGCTCCGGTACCGGTTGGTCCACCCGCACTAGATACGCCCGCTATCGTACGTTCGGTGGACCCGCTTCCACCGGGCGGTAGAACCACGCTCGGGCCGGCCACCATGTTGTCCGTGCAGTCGGCACTGGGTGCAGCAGTGCTGCCAGCAGGTCCGGTGGTGCCCGCTGGCAGTGCACAGCACGCGGCCCCAGTACCGACCGACGTACCGGTCGACGATGGACTGATGGCGCTCGAGCCGGACGAGGATGTGCCCGCGCCGGAAGTCGACGGTGTCGCTAGCGTTAGTGAGGTTAGTTGACGGGTACTGCCGTCCAGCAAGCGCCGGTGCAAACCACAAATGTTCCTAAAGGAGGAAGTAGTTGATAAACGGTAATTATAGATAGAGGAAAAGCGACAAAACAGCGTGTAGAAACGTAGGGCATGGACTGGGGGTGGGGCAAACGAGCAGGAAAGAGACACACACACACAGAAAGAAAAACAACAGGAAACAGAAACCGATATGTAAGGGAGAAAACTGAAGTGAATAGAAAAGAAGGAAGTAAAGGTACTAATAATATCGATCAACGGGGACGAAAATAGGACCCAAAAATATTCGCTTACAATTGAGTGCCGCTTCGAAACGGAGAAAGAAAAATGATACGAACAATAGTACGAACCATGCTAGAGGTCGCCAGAAAGGCGAGGAAAACAAAAATAGATCAAAGTTACTAACTTCAAGGAATATTCCATCAATATTCTCATCCATCAATGGTTTATCATTATATAATGTTTAATAAAAATTATTATTTAAATATTTTGTGAGTAATTCGTGTAAGTGTAGCATAAGAAGATATACGATCGTAAAACTGTATGAACAAGCTTGCTCCGTGGTTTCTACCTTATCGGTATATTACAATTGGCATGATTGTTACTACTTGTGCAGAAGAAAAATTAGCTCAAAAGGACACATCTCGCATGAACACTCGAAATCGAAATTGTTGTGTCGTTGTGTTTAAGTACAATACAAATAGCATAATGGTTTTCCACCATAATTCTTGCACCGTGTTCTTCTACCGCAACACTCCGCACATCATCTACAGCAAGCGAAGGAACAGGGGAGACAATGAGATGACAACGATGCAACTTTTCCAATCTGTATCTAGGTGTGTGTGTGTGAGAGAGAGAGTTATTGGCGTGATTTCCCATAGCTTTCCGCATCTGATTGCACGTAACTCTACGTTCTTACTAGGTGCAGGCGTAGTAATCACGACGTACAAAACAAACAAAACGGTCGAACAAGTGTGCAGACACAGCCGGAAAATGTTTTTCCTTTTTTTGGTTTGGTTTTGTTTTGCAATCAAACAACCGGAATACAAACGAGAAAATAAAACGATAAACGACAGCAAACAAACATCACGCCATCTACCCTTGTACGCCTCGTGGCGTGCGGTGTGCACGGGCGATAAAGGATAGTGTGAATGTCACATTGAACACGTGCTAGCATGGTTACTAGTCGCTTACTTTAACACCGTCGCACTGGTAGAAGAGATGGTGGTAGTGGTGGAAGTAGAATTGGAACAACAAGTAGTAGTGGTAGTGGTAGCGGTAGTAGTAGTAGTGGTGGTAGTAGTACAAGAAGAAGTAAGAGTGGTAGCTGCGGTAGTAACGTTGGTACTACCACCACCACTGGCATTGGTAACATTGCTGATGCTGGTGGAGCTGGTGACGGACTTATGACAATCGTTAGTCGATTGGTTCGATTGTCCCTTTATGATAAACTTAAGTACTACCCGCACTACTGAGCGGAATCTAAACGACGAGAGAGAGAAAAAAAGAAAGATAAGGTAGCGGAAGAGAGAAAGAGAGAGAGAGAGAGAGAGATAGAGAGAAGAGAAAGAAAGAGCAAAAGAAATAAAAACCAATAGAGATAATGATGAACAACAAAATGGTTTCCACAGTTGATATTGTTTCTTGTTTTCATTTTGTCACTGCAACAGTTGGCAGGGGGTTGGCAATGAAAATGTGTGCTTTTTGTTTATGAAAAAAAAAAACATTGGCACAAACGAATGATATTTTTTATGTTACTTGAAGAAGCATACGATTAGAGTACGAAACAAAAAAAAAAACCGTTGCAATGCTAATGTTAATGTGTGAGTAACATATTTTAAAAAATAACAAAATCATATCAAAACATAGAAAATGTAATTAAAAACATTAAACCAAAACAGTAAACACAAAATTAAGTAGCATTAAAAATAAGACTAATAAAAAACACATTAAATACACACAGTACACACCAGTGACGAAGAAGGTAAGGTACGAAGGAGCAATGTGAAGGCGTCAATCGAGTAAAAAAAAATCAAACAAACTAGCAGCGCACACTTTGATGTTAATCAATGAGTTCGTGTTTGTGGTGATTTCATGTTTTCTGCAACGACACGCCAGGATGGAATAGCCTGTTCAATAAAAGGATCCCATCACTTCGCACTGTTTGTAGGAATGTTGTTCTTTCCCGGTAGTAAAATTAAAATGACGCTTTGAAGCCATTCGTACATCTGTTCACTACACTACGTGGCAAAGCTTACGCGGCCCATTTCGATGTTGAGTAAGTGTTCATATGTTCACTAAACAATGGAGACGCCTTGTATCTCACGTCCGAGCAAAGAACCGGGCGCCTCCATCAGCCCACTGTGATTCGGTACAAATGCATGATGTGTAAAGCGGCTAATGCATGGTTCGTGTGTGTAATGATCATAACGAGCAATCAACAGTCATTTCTTTTATGCCATAAATTCCTCCTAACACACGACTACTTCTAAATGGCGTGTTTTTGTACACACAGACACTGTGTCTCTCTCGCTCTCCCTCGGTTCGAAAGCTATCTCATCCTTTCACCTTGCCGATGGTGATGCCTTTCCACGCGCTATGAAATGTACAGGGAACAGGCGGCAACACAACACAATACATAACACAACAGCAACAAGAAACAAAACGGTACGATTTTCAAACGAATGGTTATGGATGGTGTTTGCGAATATGTGCGCGAAGTGAAGGAACAGTCTGATGTTGTTGGTTTTTTTTTTTCTATTTCACTTCCAAACCACCTCGGTTCGCCCGGTGGTAATGGGACCGATGGAAGACCCGCATGGCTGTAGACGCTATTCACAGTATCACGCTGTCACCCTGTAGCGTAACGGAGGGATAGGAGAAATGTTATTACCTATGGTAGACGCGGTTGCCCGTTGCTGTAGTCGCCGTTGGTTGGTGATTCACAGCCACTGGTTTCGCACCGACCAACGGTACAATGCCCTTCGGATCACCGGCTCCCTTCGACAGTAAGCCTCCTTTCGATTGCTTCTGATGAGGTTGTTGTTGAGGCTGCTGTTGCTGCGGTTGTTGCTGAGGTTTCAGGCTCAGCGGGAAGTTGTTGTAGGAAGAGCGATGCTTGAGCGACTCCAGATTGGCGGAGGAAGACTTGCCGATCGGATAGTTACGCACGATGTTGTAGAAGTTGCTGTCGGACTGGCGGAAAAACCCGCCCACCTGCTGCAACTGCTGCACCGAGCCGGATGAGCTGGAAGTTTTAAGAAGACCACTGCCACGAGTGCCTGGCGCGGGTTCCGCCTGCCCAACGACGATCCCACTGATCGGTGCACTCTTGCGGAAGTTACGCTCGAATGGATTATTCCCACGGACGGAGCTCCGGGCAATGACCTTCGCTACTGTACTGGTAGGAGAGGAACTTATCTTCGGTTTGGCCAACCGGATCGGATCGGGATCGTTCTCGTCCGGGCTACTGGTGGCACTGTTGTTCGTTGTGCCGTACGCCGACCCGGAAGCAAACCTTTTCCGCCCAATGTTGGGAGTTAGGAACGGCACATGGTTGACCCGCTCGCCCGGCAGCACTGTCGGAATCGTGCTGAGAGAGTTTATCTTCGTTAGATTGGTGCCGCCGAGCGATGGTCCACCATTCGTTGCGGTTGACGTCGCCGGATCATCATCGATACCGATGTACCGTGTATAGCCTATCCCGGATCGCTTCCGGTACACCCCACTGTGGAACGAGCTGCGCATCTGGAAGGGTAGGAACCGATTGGCGAGCTCGATTCCACTGACCATGCCCGGTGGTGATAGCTGACAGGAGGACGGTGGTTTAGACTCATCCGAGGAGCTCTTTTCTTCCGCCTCAAGCTGTCGTCTGCGGCGCACCAGCACATCGTCCGATTCATCACCGGCCGTTAGATCGGTCAGGGAGCGCATTTTTGCAAAGCTGAACCTTCTCGTTTCGAAGTCCCGCTTCGACTGTAGCAAGTCTACCGGCGTGTGGCCGAACTCGCGCTCGTACGCCGAAAGGTTGCCGAGCGATTTCATGCGGCTCAGGTTCATGCCGGGCGTAAGATGATGCTCATCCGTTACGTCCGCTTGGAGGAATCCGTCCGGTTGGTCCATCTCTTCATCCGAGAACAAGGTACCCTTCGGAACGGCCAAATTGTTCATGCTCTTGATCTTGATCAGCTTGGCCAGCGGGATCTCGGACGTGGGCGTACCGAACTCCTCCACGCCCGACTCCGTACGATCGTCACTGCCACCGCCCTCATCCTCCGACAGCACCGTCACGTCCGGCGTGACAAACACGTCATCGCCCGAGTCGGAGTTCGGGCTCTGGGGTATGCGCAGCTTCATGAGCAACCGGTTCGCGGTCATCATCTGCTGCTTCGTTGGGTTGATCTTGGGCCTCCCATTGCTGGCGGTGTTGTTGCTGCTACAGCTGCTGCTGTTGCTGATACCGCTGGTGAGAAGGTTCTTATTAGCGATCGGAACGAATCGGCTAGCGCCACCGTTAACTAAAGACTGTGCGGTACTACTACTAGTCGTGGTGGATGTGGAGCTGGTGGCCGGCACCACCGTCAGCACCGTGCCCGGTTTGCCATGGTAAACCGTTGCCGTCGCCGGACGGAACCTTTTTGTCGTTGTTGATGTTCGTTTCAGTATGCGTTGTATGTAGTTACACGGTTTCGCGTGTGTGTGTGTAGGTGTGTGTGTTTGTGTGACAATTGGCGTTCACAATCGTCACGGCCCCCGCAAAAAAATGCACCGAAAATGCATCGGTTTCGGTGTGGTGTTTATGTATGCATTTGTGCGTTTTGTAAGTGTGAGTGTGTTTCAAACACAACAACCACAGAACGGTATAGTGTAAGGTACGGTATAATTACGGGCACACGTATTTCCACATCAGCGCGCAATCGGTGTCGCAAAAAATAAAATTAAAAAAAGGAAATCGGAAACAGGACAGGAACATGAGGATGGGGTGTGGGAAAAAAGGGAAGAAAAGAGAGAAAAAAAAAGAAATAAAAAACGGGAACATAGCGCAATTCTAAAAACGGACTAGAACTATTCACTATCCTACACGCTTGGCTGTGATAGCAAAAGAAAAAACAAACAATAAGGACACCAGTAAACACGCGGAGCGGATGGTGAGAGGGGGACTAGAGAGACAATTAAGGAGCACACTAATGAGGAATGGGAAGACAAGCTAGAAAAGGGGCGAAGAGCACTGAGTAGGGAGCCCCCGTGAGGTGGAGCCACAGCTAAAACATGATGCCTAAGACAGATAACACTATATGATGCGATGGGAAAGACAGAGCGAGAAAAGGAAAGAAAAACTATCTAAGAGCAGCTATGGATAGCGGAAAAGCTACCCGAGCTACCCTGCCGCTAATGAAAGGAGCGTTCCACAGCAAGCCGGCATTCCTTTGTGGAAGGTCCTTGAGAAATTAATGTAAGAAAGGTTCGCACCAGCACACACATTGAAAAGGTTTAAAAGTGTAAAAGTGAAGCGCATTTCGGCAGGATTAAACACGGATAGAGAAGGATCTGCTGTGATGAAGCTTTTCTTTTGTTTAATGAACGCTCGTTCGTGCTTCTGTTTAATTACAAGCGTAATTGAGGAGATCGTTATTATTGTCTTTCAAACAACTTTGGCATGAGTTATATTTCGAAGGCAAACTAGCTGGAACTCTACTTGTTCGTTCGCACACCAAGATTCGCAAGAGTTTCGTGCGGGGATGCAATTTGTATCGTTCCATTCAACATGCTTTTGCCAATTTAAAAACACACCTGCCACTCGGCTGAGAAGGATTATTTATTCTTGGAAGAGCAGACTACTTTATGACTCTTTTTTATGAGATATACGTTCCCATAAGCAATATTAAAATGCGGACCATCCTTCCAAGAAACGTGCGTCAAACTGACCACCGCTTGATACACTTCGAAGCGCTGGCTGGGTAATGCTCCCTTTGTGTGTCTTTAGATACACTTCGTTCCTCACATTAGGGCGTATCATTATTGCAGACGCGCAAACACATACACACATTCAAAACTCACCGACATCAAAGGTGAATAACACCGCTAGAAGGCATGCAGCGCTACTGGTTTGAACTAATCGGTACAAAGAACTGCGCTGTGACCGTAACGCGATGCCCTAAGCTTATCGGTAAAGATCAAAATCGCCATAGCGTGAAACATTAGCATTAGAAAGGGGTTGTAGGTACGATAAAGTTGCCCCTTTCGGCGTAGATATTAAGGGGGTTTGCTTTCATTTCGCTTACTGCTTCACTTATTTCTTCAAGATATTATAAACTTTTGCGCAAAGGAACCAAAGCATTAGACGTTTTTGAAACCTTAAAACTCTAAATCACCCCAACAAGGGTCACTTGAGCTCTACAATACGATGGTGAAATAATCGATTAGACAGACAAAAACTGTTTTTTTACATTTTTTAATTGCATTTGTGAAAAAAAAACCCGCTGTTGAACATTTGAGAATGTTTATCCATTAATATGAAAAATGATCTCTTATCGGAGAGCTTCCACTGTCTGGGATTGACCATTAAATTGAAATTCATGCCGCGCTTGTTTCTGACCTGACCCGCTTTTCTCCGCCGTCTGCGGTTATCGCGATGCGATATTATTTTTATGATTCGGCGGCTCGTTAGGGCGGCTACTCCTTCGCATGCTTTAGGTAAAGCAAAATGTTCGCCAAAGACAACGATCTGTTGCAAAATCACGCACAGTCTATAAAGTGACCCGGGTTTGGTTATTAAATTGCACCATTTTTCCTCCCTCAAAACTAGATACAGAACGGAGGCAAAAACTCTCTACACTGGTATTAACAGCAAAAAATAATAGCTCAGTTTTGATTAAAATTCGTTCGGAAGAATTTTCCTTTACACACATTTGCGGAAAACTGCTAACCAATTAATTTTAAAACAGTTTACCACGAATTCGACTTAATCAAACTGAGTTCATCGGAATCTATCTTGTTGGTAGACATGTTCTGCACTCCTGCACATCCCTATTCGAATCAATAATTTCGCAGAACAGTGCTACAAATTCTATAAATAATGCTACAATGAACAATGTCAGACACATTATTTGGACCAATTCGGGCAGAAATTGAAATGACAGACAACAGATTCTCTTATTGCCGCATGACTGCAGATGTATTCTTCGTCAGACATCGTTTCGAATCGAAGATAAAACCATAAAGTGGAAATAGAGATACACACACGCAACACTCGCTAGCTTGCACGATTCGTATGACTGTGGTTAGTCGCATCCTTGTCGAATCATAAAAGGAATTAAAGGTTTCATACAAACAGCACCATGGTGGTGGCGGGGATTGGTTTATTAGAATGGGGTTCGATTTGTTAGTCACGTTCTACTGGATGATGAGTTCATGAGCTCAAATAATAGTACATTGTTAAGATTGAAAACTATGTGGTAAATAGAAACGTTAGTCCACAATAATACAGCCATTTTGTATTGTTAGTAGATGATATAGTAGAATAGAAAGTTACTTGTCGGACAGTCGGAAGGATTTAAACAGTACATACAAAAATAATCACGGGGAAAAGGGAATATACACCATCCATCGATTCAGTTTCGAAAGAAATGCACAGGAAAACGTCTAACGATCATTTCCACGGAGAAGAGAACAATACACTCAATGATGTTGAAGTGGAAATAAAATAATTAGCCAATATAAGGATCTTACAACAAGCAAGAAAAAGAATTCAACATCAAAAATATTTAACAAAAGATTTTAAAAAAGGTACAAAACTCAGCATTTAGTACATTAAGGGCAATCGAAATCGTACCGCTTTTCGATTCTCCGATAAAAACGGGGTAAAAAGAGATTAAAAAGGGCAAATCTTTCATTTCCCATTACTCAAATCGATAACACATTATCCAAGGGAACTTTATCGTGAAGAAGGATTACTAAAAAGGGGAAAACTATTACAATTTGTGGAAAAATTACTAATAAAACCGAAATGAGCTACGGGTGTTTTCCTTCTAGCCAAAATTGATTGCACACCTCGACAACGTAAAAGTAAACTACGGTACACATGAAAACCAGAGAAAGAAAGAAACTGAACGTACGGTATTCGGCAATCTGATTGAAAATAAAACGTCGCTTACCTCTGGTGACCCGAATCCCCCTCGGAGCTTTGCCTCGAGTGTTGACTGTGGGAGAAGCTGCTGTAACCGGAGCCTTTGGACATCTGGTAACAATGAAAAGAGAAGAACAAATCAGCTTGCAACCGGAACAGATTGAGATAGATAAAAGCCATCCACACTTACTTGACTAGTATTGCTCGAGTTGCGCGAATGACCTAATTCCATCGCACCGGGTACGGTACCAACGGTCGGGACTACCTGGCTGCCGGGCACATTGCCAGCCTGCGGTGCACCGACACTGATCGGTAGCGATGCTACGAGGGAAAGATTCGACTGGAAGTCCAGCAGGGACGATGGCGGTTCGGAAGATTCAGAGATACCGGAATCGGTAATGATAAACGACTGCGGGTCCAGGTCGATCGACTGTTGGTGCTCTGAAAATTGAACCGAAGGACGTAAAGATGTTAATATGGCCGGAATAGAACCGCTGCCGGTCGCTGGTACCTATCGTCGTCGGAAGACCCTGCGTGGGGGGCTTCTTCTTCTGCAGCGAATCGAACCCGGACGCAATGGATGCGGCCGATGGATCTTCTTTGGTAGTAACGCGCGTTACGACGGGTGTAACGACGGGACCGACCGTCGCCATCGCCGGATCGGTGGGCTGTAGTCCGAGTGCTAGGTTGTCCTGTGGTAGGGCAGTCTTCGATTTCGGACTGGGAGAAGGACTACAACGGGAAAATAGGAATACATTAATGGAAGGCAGAAAACGCAACGCTTTAGCAATACTTACACTTTAAACAATATATCACCCTGAATCATGTGCATACGTAACGACACGTTCAGCATGGAGTTGTCCTGCCGGTGTCGTGCGTCATATCCCTCGAGCAAACACTTGCGCGACGTTAGGCCGGAACCGGCAAACTCTGCCAGATTTAGATCCGTAAAGCCTAGTTTCTGCGGAAGCACGTCCACAGCACAACCGAACGGAAACATTAATAGTCGTACGGAACGGGACAGGAAGCGATTGTAAACGATGCGATACGGGACTTACCTGGTAACTCCTGCCACCCTTGATCTCTTTGCGCACCGATATCCGTACGGTGCAGGGGTCTAGCACGCCGGTCGACGCATTCGACGTCATTTTGCAGGGAAACTCGAACTTCTGACCCCACTTCACGGTGTGGTTTTTCACCTCCTCCCTGGCGTTGAAAGAGATAGACCAAAAAGACAGACGGACGGTATTAGAACACAAAATTGGATTAAATTGAGCTTATTTGTATTGAAGCCGTTATTCGCGCAATGGCTTGGCGATAGAGAAACAATTTGTAGGAACATGATCCTTGACATGTTACATTTAAAATTCTGGTGCATTAGAACGTTCTTCTAATCTACAAACGTCATAAAGCCATACATTACTGTTTTCAATCAATAATTCAAGTTCGAAATTGTTCCGTTCCATTAAATGAAAGTGGCCTACAAAATTCCACGCAACAATTTAACCATCTGAAATGTCCAACACATTTGCGTTAGACGTTGAACAGCAGCGACTTTTTCCCAAACACGGAAACATTGTCCTTCGTGTACTGCTGTTTGAATCGAGATAAAAACGACCTACTTTGTAGCGTGGCCACCGGGACAAGGTTGACGGTTTCTCTGTCACGTCGCGAAACCTCGCAGAGTAGGAAGTACGAATGTTGCTTTTTTATCGTTACCATTTCAACCAACGACAGGCCAGTCTTGAGAGCAGCAAACTGATAACGCATCGGCGGTGTCTTGACAGAAGGAAACATTACACCGCTCGGTGGGTCAAAAATAAACAACAGAAACTTGACCGATAAGAAACGCCGCTCGGTGGGAAAATGGTAACACATTTCGTCTGTACCACATATAACAGCACTTATGGTGCACAGTTGATGGAATTTGCTTTTTGGTGTATATGTGCAACCTACGCCGCACGTGTGACGCACACGGCTTGCTAGCGCTCGGGCCGCTCGATGCAACAAGCCGCTGCACTACACCGCACCACAACCTTGAACGTGTGGTGAAGTCAAGCTCAGGTGCGGGGACACATTTTATCGTTTGGACATTATTGATCGCGCCCCGTTACAATGTCCATGCAAGTCCATGGTCGTGGGCATGGCGGATTGATTTCCAGCACCGTACATTACCAAATGAAATCACGAAGTGTAGCGAGAGAAAAAAAAAGCTCACACACACACATACACCAGCGACAACGTGCTCTAAATGGCTAAATTCTATTTCCATCGAATGAAGCATAAAATGACAAAACAAAAATCGAGATGTACGAGGGGGTGGAAATGACTCTCCCGAGAGGATGTCGATTGAAAGCCCTTCTTTCGCTCGGTACTTCCACCAGCCGGTACCGCCCGGCAGTCTGTCTGGGCGAGAGAGCGTATGCAATTAGTTTGAACATCAACCGAGGTTCGTGCCGCGCCATGGGAAGCCAAACAAAGGCAATCTACCCGTGGTACACTTGCCACCCCATCAAATGGTGGGAGTTGGTTGAACATGGAAGATAATAGTAAATCACAGCAAATTGTTCGATGTCGCTCACGTTTAAAGGAGTTTGCTATAATGGTTTTATTTTAACGATTTGATGTGAAACAGATGTAATAAAACATTGACAGATCAGTTTGATTAAAGATGCACCAACAAAGCACATTTTGATATTTTGCATGCTTTTATGAAGATGAATGAAGATAAATCAGCCGAGTACCGAGCCGGGTGCTAAGGTGCCCTTTCACTGTTCGGAGAGGGAAATGTCTCCGAAGTAATGAGAATTGTAATTTACATTAAGATACCAATAGATTTAAGCCTAGTTTTTCTTAATGAATAAAAAAAGAAAAAAAATTAATAAATAAGAAATGTGAGAACATTTTTTAGAAAACATTTCCTAATTCATTTTCTTTTTTCACTCATAACACACTATTTCAAAGTGGTCCCACCAATCCTACTTAACACTGTATTGTTGCCGTATGGACGGGGATTAGTATAACCATTTTTTTGCATGTTGAAAATTAAAATTAATATAGAAGGTCTTAAAATTGTGGTAATTTACTTAAGTAAAAAAAAAAACAACTCGAGTTGGTGGTAAAGAGCTTCGAAGAAAGTTAATATTAGTTAATATTCCAACGCAGTTATTTTTTTTCAATTATCGAAAGGAAGGTATTTCAACTTACATACAGGTACGTGAAAGTGAAATGTTCGTACCGCACAACTTAATCCTTTTACGGATAAGTCATACGTTAACCATTCCGGATCACCGCTTAAACTCATCCAACCACGAACGTGACACGCACAGCAATCAAGCCTGAAGCAAGGAAGCAAATATATGCCGTACCGCAACACACCAAGGGTTAGCTGTTATTTTTTCACCATTGTTTTCCCTTGCCTGTCTGCTATCAAATTTGTAACATCGGAATGAATTCAAGAAAAAAGTGCACCACAAATTCATATTCGCCCGCCCGTTGGGTGTGTGCGGTCGTGCGGCAGCAGCGCGCTATCGTGTGGATGTGTTTAATTCCATTTGATTGACTTACATTTCATCGACTCGACTAATGGCCAGAAATGTAATGCAATGCGGCTGTACGACGGAAGGAAATTAGAAATGGAACTCGACCAGCACACACAACACACACGAGTTGCACCACCCGGCCATACGAGCGCGTTGTGTAAAGGTTATGCTGCAGGCAGCAATGGGTTGCCCCGCAGGGTGCTCCGATGTCATAATGGGGCATGCATTAATTAATGTGCAAGGGCACGTGCGTTTATTCATTCATCCATTTGCTTCAATTTGTCACTTCCGTTTCGACTGTTACTGCCCGCAAACTGGGCCGGGTAGCTGGTTCAGCAAGCGCAAGCGTGTATTAACCTCACGAACCTTTCTACCTTTCCCACCTTTAGCTGCTTTCCATCACGTTTCCAACCGCTCGTACCACCGGATCGAAACAGTGAAAAGCGAAAACCTATGACCTTTTTGGAGACTGTTTGTCAGCCGAGCTGTCGGTGTGCGTTGTGCGTGAACGGCGATTTGTACATTGGCCGTGATTTATATGCGCCCAGCGCCAGTGCTCGCTTTTCCGTGGAAAAAGCTGATCTGAAATTGGTGTCATGTAAATACTAATAAACTCCTATCTGCACTTTTGTACCGTTACAGCGCAAACAAACCCATCAAATGGTGGAAAAGTACAACATTTTTTCAAAGCAACACAAGGCATGGACGGGCATAAACCGATGGGGACGAGGGGGAGTGGGAATAAAAATCCATAAATCACCCTGGGAAACGTACCAATTCCGTGGCAAAATGTCACCGAAACGGGGCCCGAAAGGACAACGATAGAGTGATCGACGGTGCAAAAGGAACCCGTACAACAAAACCACATAATTGGCCAACACGATGTCGATATGAAAATCGAATAAATTTCCGTCAACGTGTAGCGCAACTCGCGGGAGGTGCCCTTTGTGCGGTGTAGGGCGGTGCAAGGACAAACGACGATGATGGCAAACAAATATCAAAAACGTCCAAAAGAAACACAACACCTCCATCGAACCTGTTTGTGTAGCCCACCGATTCTTTTCCCGTTGAACTCCGCCTCGCTACGGTCAGTGACTTTTCCCCTTTGGTTGTGACACGCACGATCGAAATGGAGCATAATTTAATAGATGCTTGTGGCGGTGTCTAACCCGCGGCGGGGTTTTCCCGAATGTTCGGTGTGAATGTGTTGAATCATTGCTTCGTTGACATTTCATGAAAAAGGTGTATGCTCAACAATGGCAGGAAAAAAAGGCGGTGATGGGATCATTGAACAGTGCTGGATCGTTTGTAAGTGGGTAAGAATTCAAGAACACGGGCGAACAACTGACAAGGACAGTAGGTGAGCTAAACCACAAAAGCTCACGAACCGAAAGATAATTGCTTCCAAGCGCATTAGCGTGTGTTAAAGTGTCACGCAATGTTTTCATTCGTATATCGGGGTGTAAAGCGTGTTCGGAAATACACAAATAAATTACTAACTCTTGCAAAGCGAATCGTAATAAAAAACTGTGTTCAATCCAACGAATCCTGCTTAAATATTGTGAACAAACAGTGGAATAATTTGTAAATTTATTGTAAATTAATGGTGCTCTTTAGAATCTTTAGAATATGCTGAGCTTATCATTAATTCGGAGCAATGAACTGTAGGAAATGAATCACCCTGTACTTGCTGACGAGGCAGTCTAGATTGGGAACTGTACTCGAAAGAGTGTAAAACAATAATTGAACTTTCTTTTCTATCATCCTACAGTACTTATGTAGATTGCTTTTGAACAGATTATTAACAATTCAATAAAACCATTGTAAATCATTTTATTTAAAACAAAAATTATTAAACAAAATTATTAAAAAAAGAAGCATGGACATTGTTTTTTGGATAAGGTCCACAAAAAAAACCTACCTTAGTTACAAAGAAATAACAGCACGAAGCTGGAATGAAAATTTAAGTCGAGCTCATTATGTTTATGCGCCTTTAAATATATGCATCGTAACGAACTGATCGGTCCTCGTCTTTCAGCGATTAGGCAAACTTTTTTGCCCGAAACTAATTAATGTGAAAAGTTAGAATTCCACTGAGGATACACGTGTACGTGCAACACGGCGAAAGTAATAGCTTGGTTCAAGCGCTTCTCTCTAACGAGTCTGCTTCTGCTTCGCCAATTCCCTCCTGAGTGATGAAGTTTTGCACGCTATCGATCACAAAACGCAAAAGTTTACTAATGAATGACGTCACTAATCGATGTTTTATGGCACTAGCCGGTACCGGATCCGGGTGGAGAGGATCTAAACACTGTGACTTTACAGGTTGAATATCATTAAATCATCGTTTGGGACGGATTATTGTGCTTTTTTCTGTTGCTAGCCGCAAAAGCGCTCCAATGCAGGAAGAATATTAAAAATGCTCCATTGCAAAAGTGGGGAATTGTGCGCTAAACATCGTTCGCGGAACAGTGGGAAGCTGCTGTAATATTGACATCGAATTTCAAATGCATCAACTTCCCACACAGCACAACTTCAGCGAAGCCACAACAAAAGTTTAACTTAACATCCCACAGCTGTGCGGAGGGTGCAGCAGCAGCATTGAGTACACACGACACTAACACAACCCCGCACAGAAAGCGGGTCCGGAACGTCGCTAACGACCAGCAAGTAAACAGTCGCGTGAAGGAACAGTGTCATCGAGTTAAGAAAAGAGTCTTACGCCATTACGCCGGCTTTCGGTAATGCTAAAGCTTTCACACCGGGTCACCAACGAGCGCGCATCGTCTGTTGTTTTCAAACAGTGATTCATCGCAACGTTGGTAAGTTGCTGGGAGATCAGAGGTGATATGTGCAATTCCGATTGCATGCCAACCAGAACTGTAATAGAACAGCGAACGGGGAACTCCTTCCTTTGTGCGTTTGTTTATCGTGCATTCCGTTCGTACTGAACAGCGGGTAGATATATAAATAGGTAACAGGGAATGGCCATTGCCACGGTGGATTAAAACCAGCACGCTCATGGCAACGATTCAAGTTGTGGCATCATCCCACCGATCAATGACACTTCTGTTCGATTGGTGAAAATTAAAACACCCTAGACAGCAAGATATACTAAACTTCCTCTACATTTGTTATCTATTCGTATTACTGTTAGCCTCAACAAAATTTTTAACAATACTTCCTTTATAAACTTAGATATTTAATTGTTAATTTATTACCATTGCTCTAACAATATCCGCCCAAACAGACAGCGATCAAGTTAAGCACACCGACGTCCGAATCGAAGTGTTTGTGTTGCACCGTTGGCTATCACCACGTGATACCATGGTTTCTCATATTTGCATATTTATATTTGCTCCCCGCCTCTGTCACGCAACCCAAACAGCATTGAACTTGAGTGCGGTGTGCGGTATGCCTTCCCGGATGTACGCACTTTTTCATGGAGCTGGGACGAACTTGAAACGTTCTTCGTCACCGGAATCCCCTTCCCCAAAGATGCAAACAAACTAAACTCTCCCACTACACCACGTACGTCCCAACAAGTGGCGTGAAGTTCATCAAAATGGACCATCTTAAATGGCGCACCATTGGCCATCTCTTTCGAAACGGCAGTGCCGGGTGCGCTCGTTAGTGATGCAAAACGACGACGAAGGCTACGGTATTGTTTCTATCGCTGACCGGAACCAACGGCCTTGTAAGTTGTAGCTACAGGCTAGTGCGAAGCTTAGTAACAGCTAGTGGAACGTACGAGACATCAAGGGAAAGACCGTGACCAGCTGACGAGGGTCAAAAGGTACAGCAGCGCAGAGTAGTGCGCCTATTGGTGGGAGATCTCACGTCTATCACGTGTATTGTCTATAGATGCTTTGGAATGACATCAAGTTGCTGTTACGAGAACGTTTTGGACTCGAAGTTCCAATAGAAAAAAGAAGGTTTGTAGTAATATTTATACTTTAAAAACGTCCAGAAACAAATTGTACTTCGATCAACTGTTACCAAACCTAACCTCAATTTGAATAATTAAAAACAGACTGAACGACATCAACTTTAATTGTTTGGGCCCTCGTTGGACTCATCAACCTGCAACCTTGTAGCAATTAATTTTGGTCTCTCTTGACATTTGCCAAAATGTTGACCTTCAACAAAACTATCTACTAAACTGTAACCTCAAGGCACTCCCAACCCATCCAATGCAGGCCGTCATCATGAATACGTAATTTGCACCACCACTGACGGAAGTGGTAAAGTGCAATGTCAAGAGGATTAAAATCCTTCACCATCGCTGTGACACTCGTTTGCCCTCCAAGACAAGCGATGGGTGCGCTAAAAGGGGATGCAAAATGCTAGATTCCACATCGCTGTTAGGAGATACAGCTGGAACTCAAACACGGAATGCACGAATGCAATTTATCACTATCTGCTACCATCGAAATCGAAGGTTGTGTCCGATTGTTGCACAACAACTAATCCACACGCTTTACGCCACAGGGGGATAAAGGAGCGCTGGCCATGATGCGTGAAGGTGGTTAAATTCATATCCACTCGGAAGGCTAACAGCCAGCGCTATCACACACATTAGCCGGTAGCAATATTCGCTTTATAGCACCGAATCTTTTGCACTCATCGCTGAGGACGATCAGTCCATTGCGTTGGACGCGAATTAAAGTTTATTATTTCACATCGTGGTGCGAATGCTCATTTCTTTGCCACTTCCTGTGGAACAATATTACATTGAGCGTATTTTACGTCGATTTTCGAGTAAGAAAACGGGTTTGCCATCAAGGTTGGAAGATGGAAACGTGTGTTTATCGAGGGTATAAAGTTGTGAGCAGAAAGCGAATCAAAACACAGATAAAAATTTATCGCACTTTTAAGAAAATGGAGAGTAAAAAAGGAGAAAAAACAGCTTTACGCCTGATTATGATAGTAAAATAGCAGATGGTTGCAAAACTTCATTGTATGAAGTCGCTCATGGGCATCGTGAATTGTTGGTCTTCCACATTCAAGAAGCTTACCTAAAAAGAGAAGAAAAAAAAACAAATAAAGAATTAGTAATTTGATTGATAAACAATATTTATTTTATTTAATACTTTTAATTAATGTTCCAATTAATTTATTTATAAAATTTTCAACATTTGCCATAGCTTTAACACGTGTTCGATAATTGCTTCTCGTCTATGCTCTCGAAAGCCATGACGCCGACAGCCAACCATATGCAAAACACATTTCGCTTCTCGCAGAGACTAATCGCAACAGAGGCGCTATCGTTGGTTCTGGCTCTAGCCGATGGGAAAATTTCCCTTTTTGGCGACGCAATAAAACGCAGATGATTTATAGATACGGGGCTGCTACATGTCACTGACAACGGATTAAATAAACCATTTTTTCGGGTTCCACCGCAACGAAACGGAAGGAAACGCCTGATACACCGGGAATAGTGGATGGGAACGGGGCTGGCAAAGTGAATACAAAGCAGCTTCGCAAAATGGCCCAAACGATTTCTATAGCGCCAGTCTTTCAAACCCCATTCCACGAAGAATTCCCATTAAATTGTGTTCCATCCGATCGTTCTGTTCAGCATAACGCACACTGTCGCACTAGCGCTGGTATGCTAGTGCTAGCTAAATGACGCAGTTAGCATCCAACCCATAACACGTGAAGTACGGAAAGCGAAAATGAGAGATTTAATTTTACGCTTCGATTCGTGTAATAAGCGGAGAAGGTGAAGGAAAAATTATCTTGTAACAGATTCGTTACAAAGCCACGCATAAATTCAACAAACTACCGCATTTATGTGTGCAACCCCGTTTGTAAAAGGTTGACCTTATTGAGTGTTCGTTTTGATTTATCGGATTAGTTACCGGAATGATCCTCTAAGTACGGCGCTCACCGATAGCTCACCCGCCTTGATGCGATGTGTGGTCAATGATGCGGAAAACCAAGACGCCATCGGCAAACGGCTCAATCGAACCATTGAGTCTATTCGGGGTGGCTGATGACGTTAAATCACACTTGCCTAGTTGCGATCGTGTGACGCAACCTCATTAGTGGCGAGACAGTAGACGTAATGGCACAGCACAGCGTTGTGACACGTTGGTGATGAAATTGGGAGAAAAATGGTTCCCTTTTGGTGTGGATCTCTCGCTCGGTTTTGCGATCGCGTGTCTGGGTTTGTGTTTACCAGCGCAAACAGTGTAATGAGATCAGTAAAGCGAAGCGAAATATTCTTTACCTAATTGGAGATGCAATTCGCCGCAGCAAGACGGTGTTTTGTAACAGCAAACACCCAATAATATTTTAAGCCCATTATCCCTTCGGATCACAAGATCGTTTCCACTAATCAAAGCCCCAAATTATAAACAAACCACCACTAAAAACCCTCGACAACACCGAAAGCATTGTTTAAGTTATGAGGTGATCATTTCACATTCCACACGATATTTCACTTTCCGCAATGGAATGCGACGATGTACACCGCCGCGGATGGTGATGTCCGATTCACAGGGTGGACGCGAACGTGAAGCAGCACGAACACGAACGAACAGGGAAGATAAATATTTAACTAACCCATTTTCTGCCGAGCGCCATGAAAAAACGGCCGTGCCGGAATAACCGGCAAAGACCCGTGTTCCACGAAAAAGGAGTGCTGTTTTCTTGTGGGAAAAATGTGTAACCTTACAGGCCTGACTTTCTTAAGAAGCTGCCAAGAATATTAAAGTATGTTTCACTACTGACCCACATTTGCCGCGCCGTTGGAGAAGAATATGGGCAACAATTTTGGCGCATTTTGATTGGTTTGCGTGGTACTAAAACTATTTTTGACGCGCCCCAATCGATTGTACACTGTTGCGAAGATGATGTTGTGAAGGAGATGTTTAGTTTGAGACATCATGTGGAATTATTTCTTTTTTTGTTTTAAGGCAAAATGTGTAAAATAAAATACTATGAGACGTTCTAATAAAACCTTAAATAAATTATGACATTTTCATAAATTCGAATAAAGTCATAATGCTCTTAACGTATGTCTTCTAATTATTTGAATTGTTAGAGAAATCAGTTTTGTATCATTTAATTTCCAGCAACTGCACTAAATCTATAAAAAGCACTAGGAACTGCCCAACAAAACATGAAACATAAAACTGGATAGCGTCCCTTTCACTGGCGAAAACCCTGTTCTCCGAGCACTGCTCCACTTCTGAATGATTTATGAAAGTTGCCTTTACCAAACCCACAAAACACCCGTCAGCACGCGGGCTGCATCAAACATGATGCACTTATGTCTAATCGTTCGCCGTTCTCCATGGGATCCACCGAAACCATCGCATACCACGCGGTTGAAGCGCGGTGCGTTGAGGCACATCTCCACATCGAGAGTGCTCGCGACTTTTGATTTCACCAGCTCCATTCCGGGCAAAAACGGCACGCAATGCACCGCCATGGGGTGAGTGCAATCAGGCGATAAAACGTGCTCGCAATTCTAGTTATCTGTGTACCATTATCCCGCATGTACCATCACCTTGCCGGAGCGCTTTGTGCCGGGTTTATCAACACAAAAACCAACCAGCCCCTGATGTATTGGTGTGCCTGTCACCTCATTTCCGCTGCTGATGCGTCTCCGACCGACAGACGAGCGGGAAACCAACGGCAACAACAACGGGGAACGGCGATCTGGAGACGATTGTTTGAACAACTGCCGTGCTGTAGCTCCACTCCCCGTTTGATGCAGGAAGTCGTGCAACGAGCGGTCAGACACAAAAAAAAAACAGAGTATCGTCAAACAAAACGGGTAAAAGGTAGCTGACGTGATAACTCGAATGTCCACGTGCGGCCATATCGCAACAGTAGCCCCCCGTCCAGATCGTTCCCCTGGTAGACGACCTACTAGTCAACGTTGTATATCGTCGTCTATTTGTTCCGCGCACGGTTCCGCAATATCCGCCCCGAGGCAGTGGAACAAATGGACAAACACTTTCCATTGAGTGGGAGCCGCTCTCCCGGTTGTCTGTCCGGCGCATGTGACCATTTCGGTGTGGTAATTGATTTGAAAGATCGTTCAGATGCTCCGAAGTAGAAAACCATGTCCAAAGCAAACCCTTAAAATGGAGGTGACTACTCCATAAATCATTGAAGATCCTGTTCGACTGGCTTAATGCCCTAAACCAGAACCGGATACCCTGCCATAAACTGGACGGATGAAAGCGGTACAAAAATTCCAATGCAACAACCAAGAGGCGAGCTAACAAACTAAGCCATAAAGCGAGATTGTTTTAGCCCGTGTACTGATTCGTACACGTGAGCCGAACTCCAAATGCCGGATGCTCAATAAAACTGGGTGGGTCACACACTGCTCATATCACGAACCGGCGGTGAGGTGCAAATGCACTTGAAATGCATTGGTGCCAGAACTGTCATGGGATGTTCAAAACCCGAGACACCAAACGGAAAAGGTTTGTACGCCCCCAGGGTAATTAGTCGTTGGGTTAAAAAATGCCTGTGATTAAACGGGTTGCAGGTCGATAATGGGAGGCCATTTTTAATAACCACACAATGCACTCATATTAGGTTAGGTGCATTTTTTACGCGAAATGCTAGTGTTATTGATAGGGTAGCAGCGTTCCACCATGTTTGCTGGAACCGTTCTTGTTATTGTCCAAGTTTGTAGAACATTTTCCTTTTTATTACGTTTTTTATTCATCTTTTTTGTTCATCTTTTTGTATGTTAGTCTGGTACCGTTAGTATCAAATTACTGTCCAGTCTTTAAAACTTTCTTTTCTTGTTATGTTTTGATAACTTTTTAGCAAGGTTTATGTTTTTCTTATATACATATGTGATTTAATAAAGAATTCTATTTGTTTTTCGTTTCGTTTTGTTATTCTGCATAAATCTTATATTATTTTTTTCCTCTTTTTCATTTATTTATGTTTTAAATATTGAATTACCAATTTAACAAAAAAAAAACCCGCATTTATTTTCTAACTCACCGACTTGAATGAATCCACCATACTAAATACGAACGTCTATGCAAATCCTTCTCAACAAAAGCATTAATTTTCTCAGACCCTGTAACAAACACACAGCGAATGTAGGCGAGCTGCCGTGAACAGCACACGGCAGCAGGCCACGTGAGTGCTTTAATTTTGTACAACACAAGAAGTTAGTCCGGAAATCCCGGATCGGACAGGCAAATTCGATCGGTGAGAGATTTCATTTGACTAATTACGTTTGTTTGATACTGCTCTGCGGTATCGTTTCCCATTTTCACGTGCTAAATCACATTGTACTGTGCATCAAAGCCCGGATCACCAGTGCTGTTGCGTGGGGAAGTAGAGCAAAGCTCATAACGCCAGCGAACCTTAAACAGTGAGGGGTCAAGAAAAAAAAGAGCAAAAAGAAGGAATAAATGCACACAATTTTCCCTTCAACACAAATCACCCACGATCACGATCAGCGGCTGTACGGCGCGAAAGAGAGATGCCTGTCAGGGGCGGGTTGGTATAAGCGTTGCAATCGAAAGCGTACACGCGCGTTCGCACAACAATTAACTTTCGGGCGTAAGCGCACGAACGCTTCTCGCAATTGCGTGAGTAAAAATGTAAAGCAGAACACATTGATTTTTCTCGCCATCCTTTGGATCGCAGCGGCTATTGACTGACGGTTTGGGGTGGGAGTTGGAATTGAAACGTAAAATGAGAAGTGAGGATAAAATGAATGGGCAATAAAAAAAAGCTAATCGAACGTTCCCACTCGTCTCTTTGGTGTAAGTACTCTTAACAAGCCGTAATAACTTATTTAACAGAAATAAACTTTTTAATTGCAAACAAACAAAACAAGTCCACAACAAACTAAGAAAAATTACAAACGGAAAAGAAAACAAAACGTGTGAAGGCACTTCTAACACACCACTCTAAAAGCCCTACTTGAAAGGTCATTTAAGACGTCACTGGAGCACATTTAAAACCCGAAAAAAGGAACATGTTTTTCTTTTCCGACACCATAAATGGAACAGCAACGGAACGGAATTACATAAGTCGATCGTGTTTGGGGTGATGGCAAAAAAGGGGTACCATCTTTTCCACCGGTTTCGTTCTCCAGCTGTGTGAGTCCACAAAATGGTTCGCTTTTTGCACCGAGCGACTAAAACCGGGAACCTTCGACTCGACCGCAAGAAGCATTACGTCAGCAGGCACGGCAGCGATGATGACGTATTTGGAACTGTTATCGTGCTGTTCCGGTTCAGTCGACGATGTATCCGACAGTTTTCCTGCGTTCCTCAAACCAGTGCGCGCGCTAAAGGGACAAGGAAGCAATGGTTGGAAAACAGCAAAGAAATGCCCGATTTGATAACAAAGTGCAATATTATCGAGGCTAAATATAAAGCTGACACAAGGCAGTACGACAACTACGGCGCATTGACAAAAGCGACATCGTGTCGCTCATGGTGGTGTTGTCAACTCAACTGGAAGGCATGCAATTGCACACGCCAAAACCAAACGATGACGCTGGCAGGGAAAATGCACCGATCGCGGTGCATTGTGAAGCTCAATTTTCCATCATTCGTTTGTACGAAAGGGTTTAAGCTTTCGTAATTATGGGACAGGAGGAAAAAAAAAAAGATAAGCTTGGTTCCTTTGAAGGTAGAGGCGAATCGAACGAACAAGCAGCATAATTATTGGGCGTTGGGGCACGTGTGAACGGAGACACATTTTTTTTGCACACCTTCCAGAACGATACAAACGTGCGGAAAGCACCCAAGGAAGGAGCAAAGCAACAAACCAATAAAGCCAAAGCAAAACAACCCATTGCACAACGTTAGCAGCCAGCACTATAAAGTACCGAATCGCACAGTTATCGTAATCACTCCGTTAAGGTGCCCGGGAATGGGTGAGTTTTATCTTCGCTGCGAGCACACGATGACATTCGCAATGTGAAGTTGTGGCGTCTTTTTTTTTTTTGCTGTTGTTGCCGCTTTATTACCGTATTTTTCTTTTCATGTTTGTTTTGTTTGATGTCAATGCCAAAAAAGGGCTGCTGATTATCCCAAAGGTCGACAGCAGGCAGCCAAGGTCGACCTATCGGAAATGGCTCAATAATCATCGAGAAAGGTGGTGACACTAAACGTGTGATGATTTCGAGCTCGCAAGGTAACATACAACACAGCGTAGAATTCGTTTGATACGCCTTGTACCGGGACCGGTAGTGCGAATGATTGACAGGGTTTGTTTGCAAATGGAATTAAAATTGAGTTCCGTTCGCCTTGCAGAATAGGAATAGCGAATAGGTGGAAGGTAATACATTATACGACCCAGGTGTTCTACTGATAGAAGGTTGAGTGAGACTTGGGTTCGAAATGCTATTTCTGGAAGTGAATCGGCATATAAAGTAAGACAGTTCATTAAAGAAAGAATCTTATTTTTATATGCTTTAAACATGCCTAACACTAAAACTACCAAGCGTTTTTCATTGATGGTCGCTTTGTAAACAATTTCGATATCTTGGATTATACTTGTATACGTTTTTGAGTTCATACTACAAAAAAGATATGTAAAAGTCGTGCATTAGCTATGGTACAATTGTTTTACCCCAAAAATTAATGTATTGAAGATAATGCGTTCCTGTCAAAAAGGCTGATCCAGTAGTTCTAGTGTTAAATATCTAATAACACCACAACTACCAAGCTTTTTAAACGAATTTCACTCACTTTACAAACAATTTGAAAGACCTGTATTATGTTTTAATACGTTTGTGGAGTTGGTCATCGTAGGAAGTTATTTTAGAAGGATTGAATGAATTTAGAAATAAGTTAATACTAAACCGATGTCTGACAACTAATAATCATGCATCTGTGTTTTTACTATGCTTTTAACCATGTGAATTATTGTTAACATTGCAATTCTTTGATGTTTCATTTCCGCTACAACCCCAATCGTACATTCCTATCACTTTGGATGTAAAGTTTAATTTTACAAGTTGGCAAATCAGTTGAAGGAGACTTCATTGCAATAGAAATGTAATCCAGCATCAAACAAAATTTTACCCTGTCAAAAGAAGCCATAAACTAATAATGCCAAACACATGAAGAACCATAAAAAAGCCAAATCATTACTAATCTAACGACATTCAATACGCTTGGAAGCTACCACACCACGATATAAAATTCTTGTGACATTCGGGCGGACATGAGAAACACCCGAACAGCCCGTTCAACCGCAAACCCGTCTGTTGCTATCTGGTGCAGAGGTTAAATCACGTCCCAAAGACATCCGCAGTCGCGCCAATCCGCAACGCCAAACGCGTGTTGCCGTAACCGTCCGGTTACGACGGGGTGTTAACCGTATCGGATTACTGTCATTGATGGGCCAACCTGTCGAATCCGAACACACCACAACCACCCGGGGCAAGGCCAATCGGGTCCATCGGCCGAAATTTGCCAGCAACTGAAGCTCCAGTTTGCAATCCGTTTCGAGCAAGCTGCTGACATCTCCGGTCCGACCTGGTCCGGTGAATGACCGAGTTGCTAATGTTGTGTTCCCTTGGCGAAGGTTGTGATCACTTGGTGACGAACACTCAGAAGGACTGAAAGAGACGTGTGTGGCCTTTTCTTTTTTTCCCAATTGCTCACACAAAAAGCTTAGAATGTCACAGGCAGCATAAAGAGCAACCCCCATAATCATTATTCTAAAATCCACTGCACGGTAACGGACAGCGTGAAGCACATGAACATAAATTGTCCAAAAAGAACTAACGGGAAAAAACGCCGATCACCGATGGTTTCGAACAAACCGTCTGGTTGTGGTGCTCGTGGCTAAGAATAGCGTGCCGCACTTGTCGGCAAACGGAGGAAAGCGAACCGCCACGCCAAGATGCCGGCGGGCCAGACGAACACATCAGGGAATGTCATTAAAAATAAACCGTCCATTCCGTCAGTTCCATTGCCCTGCCGAGTCCACACTTATCCCTTGCCGGGGATGGGGACGAAAAATCACGGAATACCGAAAGGTGTGGTGGATGAAAATTTCAGTGTCAAATGCGTTGCATAGTTGGTGTACGTGGTGGCTTAGACAAACATCGGCGGTCATCGTGCGAGCACGGAATTGATTTCAGGTTCCAAGTTGCTTCGTTCGCGATTGGAAAATATTTAGAAAAGATCGGGGTGTGCGCGGTTGGGTATTTTGAAATTCTCAAACGGCCAAACATGTGTGTGAGGCACATATCAAAACATGGAAATTCGTTCAGATGTCGGTGGGAAAAAACATCTTTCGTTAAAACCATTCGATTTCGTAGCTTTTACACAATGTTGTCAGACGTGTGATTCCGATTTTATGAGTCCATCCATTACATCCTCACGGATTCCTTGCTCTCGGCCATCCCATCCCCATCTGGTCAGCATTTCCACCGGGAAAAACATTAATCCACCCGCTAGAGGGGGAAAAAATACATTCCCAGCGACAACATTATTCAGGGGCACAGCAAACAAACCTACCCACAGCGCATTGAACCACTTCGTGCGGAATTCTTGCTCGAAATGCGGAAACCGCCGCTCGAGCGTCCAGAGCGTCACAGGCTCAGGACCGGAAATCTTCGGCACTGAGCGGTTTTTCACACGCAACATCTTAGAACTGCGGGCCGGTGTACGAAGGTAGCTAAAAATAGTTCAAGGTTGCGTTGTACTGGGCATGGGTTGGGAATGGAAATTTGGAAATCCGATCGCAAACCCAAACATGGAGCAATGCTATTTATAGGGTCACCGGCCCCGTATCACGTATGCAATACGTCTTAGACTCTCAAAAAAGTATTACGTAAAACGTGAAGGAAGAAACACACATCGAGCGAAATCGATACAACTCGCGTGAAGTGGCACGATGATGACGTCCATAAAATTGTGTATTCTTTTAAAATAATCCCTAGATTAAAGGGCTTAATTCTTTCACCATATTCATAGAGAGCATTCAGAATGTCCACAATGATGTAGTCATTATTTTTGTTTATTTCAAGCTGATGGTTCTGACACTCATTGATATCCAAATTATCGTTGGAATAAGTTGTAAAATTCATTAATAAATATTGCAAACTTTTAAGGACCACGACCCCTACGACATAATTGAACAATCAACTGGAGTCCGTTATCCGTTATTGCTTCCAACTGCAATTCAAAAAATACATCTTGTTTAGATGCAATAAATATAGTAGGTACTAGAAAAACGTGTAAGACAGTTTTCAAACAGCAAATAACAGTCCGATTGCACATTGCATCGTTCATTGATAAATTAATTCATTGCACAAACGCCCCAAACAAATGCCCGTCCTTGCGGTCACGCCCGATGACAACCGCACCAGACAGTGCCCAGCCGAATGTACCACCCCCTTGTTGTCCACCCAAACTAGGTCATGTGGTCATTTGCGCGCGCCTTGTCGACGTCGAATGAATGGAAAGTAGCGTAGACCGGCACATCACCATTCGGATGCCCCCGATGGATGGCAGAAAGAATTTGTTGTCATTCACGCAGCGTTATAGAGGAAGTGTGCATACTCTCTCCCTCTCTCTCTCTCTCTGTTTCGGTTTTAAACAGTCTTAGATATTCCATTCTTAAATCGCCGGAATCATCGCCGGAATGGGGAAGTTGAAGGAATAAAGCTGCCGTTAAGAATGGTATAAATGAACCCCATTCTATGTTGTGTCCCACCTCATCGACAGCAAAAAAACGAGCACATCCGGCACAAGCAAACCCCCACGTACGGCCGCTGGCGCATGTGGGGATAAGTGGCAAGAGCTCATATTCTTGCGTACATAAATATAACTTTATCTTTTTCAGCCCAAACATTGATAGCATTAGAAACCATACCGAACGGATCACGCATTCGTTCAAACGCTGTGGAATGGCATATTTCCTCGACTTGCGTCTCGGCTGTAGAGCACAACATCCGATCAACGGTTCACCGGTGCATACCTTTTGTCTATGCAAATGAGATGAACTTCACATACACACAGCAGCGAATGTCTTTTTCTCGCCGGCCGTCGTCACGGTTCATTGACACGTGCGTACACCTAGCCCTGCTAGGCACGTAATCACGGATCCGCTGATTATAATGGAGCCGCGAGACCGGGGGGTTGCGCCGAGTTGATTGTCGGCTGTATTCCGAACCGGTCAAGGGATCTTTTTTTTTATCGCTCCACACTCCGTACATTGCAACCCCCGTGCTGTGCATATTATTAAACCCTGCAGGGTCGTTCGGAGAGGTGTTTAGATTGACGATTGCTAGTTCCGTTTCAAGATTAAAATCAATGAGTTGCCGAGAAGGTTCGGAATCAGCTTCATTGAACTATGACTTCAGTTGAGTGAATGTTTCGAGCGAATGAAGCAAAACAGTGTAAGTAATGTCATAGAAAAAGGCATAACGTCAGTATAAGCTAAAGGTGGGATAAAAAAATCTGAATATTGACATTATTAATGACAGACGTTTTATTATATCTCAACAATCTGAAAGATACTCAATACTTATATTGCCTAATACTATTCTTTTGTTGTAGTCTATAAACACTTCCTCAACCATCAACACGACGACATATCAGGAACTTCTACAACATTTACTTGCGTATTGCACAGATCTCACTGCAAATGAGACTAGCGCTTAAATCGAGCTTATTGTTGAGTCGTCTGTTACATACTAAATTATTTAAGCGACTTTGAAAGATGACAAAACTGACAGATGTAGATCTGTAGCTTATACGAGTTGAAATTGAAGTGAGTGGAATTTAGTGACTGCTTAACAACGAATATAATTAAAAACTATGTAGCTTAGCGATACACTACAGCTCTTTCTTTAGTAGACTACTAGAAAGGGTTTTGTTAAATTTTGAAAAGCTCAGTAAATTCCATAAACACAAAGCATCTCAAATGTCTGTGAAGTGTACTAAATGTCAAGAGATCTAGGCCTGTCATTTCTGGCTTTCTTTAACTTTATTTACCCATAGAGGGATAGTCACAGTCTCGCGTACGGAGGATTGGTTCAAACGGGATTTTGGACCGGTCCTGTCATGTGAAGACCAGCGCCGCTACCAATACACCGCCGAGCTGCCCTAAGCGAGATAGTTTAACTCATGTTTAAGAAGCAACTTTGAATGGAATTAATGGCTCCTATTTAACTTTTTAACATGAAAGTTTTTCTTTGTGTAGCCTTTAAGTAATGTTAACCTAGCAAAAAAAAAACCAACTAACTTTATTTTGGCACGAAGCTCCAACAAAAAAAAAATCGTTTCCTTTAGATCAGTCTTCTCGTTTCAAATCCCATACCACGCTAACCAAACCGGCAATTTTCTCCTCCATCAAACCGCTCTTGTGACCCAGATAAACAGAGATTTTTTGTTGCTGTTCCTCTGCGCACCATGTCAAAACAACAATCACCGCCGAGCGGTCTAGTTCTTGACAATTTTCCCTTGCGGCTATGGAAAGGACCGAACAACCGCCACACATTAGAACGAGTGTAGTAAAGGCGGATCGTTAGCCTTAAGCACGGACGACAGTGATACTTATTTTATTCCACCTACCAGCACTACTAGCGCTGCCCGCGTTGGAAGTGGAGATTTTGAACATCCCTGTGCCTAATGGTAAGCGACATGCACCCAGGAAATACCTTGCTTATTTTCCAAACCAATCAACTGTGCGGCACGGCGCTTTGCAACCCATTTTCGGTGTGCGGTTGAAAAGATCATTTTCATTAATTACAGCCTCGCACATTCTGTGTCGTTACGGTCAAATGCAGCTTCCACCGCTGTTGGTGTAAGTGTGGTCTGGTCGCGATAAACCGTGGATACACACGTCATCTCCGATGGCGTGTACATATGGGTGCGTGTACTGCTGATGACAGTTCACCGTCGATCATAATAGCCACCAGTTCGGTTGGCAGTAGGACGTTTTGGGTGGTTTCGGTCATGCGGTGTCGGTGTACGCTCCACCACTGTAACAATCATTGACATCGTTGGTGTTGGTGCAGTCAAATTGTATCATTATGTTTTTTTATTATCAGATGCATCTTCTACTCGAACACACAGCTGATGTATCGTTGGTTGTTTTTTGTTGTATCATTTAGCAACGTAGACAGAACAACGAAGAACGCAATGCATGACACAATCCCTGAACAGCTGAACTGATACGCTGCAAAACTAATACAATGCAATGCAAAACTAATACTAATAATGCAGCGCCATACAGTAAAAAAAAAAAATGGTGTACGGAACAGGTCTATAAATATGGTGGCTCATGCATATGTATGAACATTCTCTTTTCATCCTGTTTTGAGAATTTGTTCATGGTGTGCACCAAATGGAGATCAACATTTTACGGTGATCAAAGGCATGGATTCCAACCATTTTTTTCTTGACCACTAGCCAACTCGACTTACAGCATAAGTATGACAATCACAGGTTAATCTTTTATTTACTGTACAATTTCATGACTTTAATATAATACAAATAAATAAATGACTACTATTGCTCCACAGAGGCATCGAATCGTGAAGGTCACTCATTGCTTTTTCTCCAAAAACTTGTTTGGTACTCGTTTACAGTGACTTCCACCGGCGTTTATCGCAGTAAGGAAGGAAAGAAATTAAGAAAAATAATGTTAACGACATCGTTTCATAAATGAGATCGAGGCAAACACACGCCACGGTACACGCACTCAGCAGTGCCGACGTCACAGAAAACGGATTCATGCTTGTAAACTGGTTTGAATTTTACAATGACGCAAGGTTGCGACCGTTTCAAGGTTGGTTGGTCAGTCTCCTCTTGTCTGCGAGTTTCGTGACGTTCGCTCTTTTGCGATATTTGCGACGCTTCGACACCACCTCCAGAGGGTTTCATTCCGAACAACCACAACAAACGGCCTGCCGGTGCTAAACTGGCACGGGCCCGAGCCTTTCACGCGACCTTTTCGGTGGGCTTCGACCACACCGCTCGCCAGAATCGGTCTTACGAAGGACGTCATCATGTAGCAGTTTAATCGGTTCTGGTTTGTGGCAACCAGCAAGCACTCCAATGCAAACGAAAGGGGTTTTGGGCCAAATGGTTTAACTACTTTGTTGTTGTTGCGGGTCGGCTTTTCGGCGACACCGGCAATAACCTCGCTTTGCCCAACAAAAAAAAAAGGATAGGGGTGTTTTTTTTTGCCTTTCCTTTCGTTAGTCTCTCTTTAGTTGGTCAAACATACCCGTTGGAGCGGAATTTACAAACCATTACATCCGTTGACGCATTGAAGTTTTTGCGTTGATTTGCGGCAGTTTGATAATTTTTTTTATTACTTTTCCCTAAATAATAAATGGCAAAACGCTTATTGTTTGTTGCCAAAATGTCAATAAAAAAGAAACAGTTTGCTTAAGGAGCAAGAGTTGTCCAATAATTACGAAACGCGAATCATCGTGTTCGTGGACAAAGAGAGATTGCCAACAATATTCCAGAGCAATCGTAAACAACCAATTCTCGAATAAGTGATAAATAAATGAGTTGTTTTGTTTAGCACCTGCTCAAAATGGTTGATGAATATCGAGGTGTAGTACATTTCAAGAAGCCAAGGGACTGCAGCAATGGTTTGGTTCACTATTTTGGGATACATTTTTCGATAAAAAGTAATTTTAACATGCTGATGGTAACTGGCTGCCGGTTCCATTTTGGTCAATAATAATAAATGCAAGAATGAAAAGAAAAACGAACAAAAACACTATATACTACCTAATTCCATTATGATGCTTAAGATAATAAAAATAAGACCATACAAGCATATAACCGAGCAAACCGAGGGATAAGGCTCATAACTGGGAGGAAATGCCCAGTGATGTTTAATTTCGGTAAACCGGCCATACGACCATATGGCTTTTGGTCGTCATAATGGAAAAAATAGATCATTTTAGCATATGGAAACCTAACTAAATTTTAAAAACATTCGACCATACGAAAGCGATTTTATATTGCAATTTCCCTGAAACTAGCACACATTATCACCAAAATTAACCATTAAAATGATTTTGTGGATCAGATTCATAGCTCTAAATCACTCTTTGACCAATCTTTGAATCTTTATTTCAAGGATTCGTTGTTGCTAACAAAACATAACAATTCATAGATCCTTAAATCGTCAGATTCATGAAACCTCAAAGATTCATGGTGAAACAAAATCAGTACTTGGGTTATTACACTAGTACGGGGTCAATAATTGTACTACAATTATTAACAGAATTCATGCCGTTTTTTCCCAAATAGCATGCTATCATATTTAAAAATCCGTTTGTATCGTTAATATCAGATTTTAAGAGAGTTTCACCATAATTTTTAGAAAAGCGCCACCAATCAAATTATAAGATGTATACGAATTCTTTGGAAGAATCTTCCAGTTTTCCTTCCGTAGGTATCATTTCTGAGAAATAACAGAAATCTTTGCACAGTCTATTGCCCCGTGACTAAATTAATCAACCTGTATGACATAATGTACGAATGTCCGATTCACCAATGGAATCCCTCATCGTTGTTAGGCTGAAATTATGAGCTATTTTCACCATCATCATACCGCGACATATGTGTTGACATGTGCCAGTCAACACAACGGGGAAAAAACGCACGTGCCAAACGGTACAACTACCATGCGCACATAAAAAGACACAGCACATTTGTCCACCAAGCACGGTCACTCGCCTAGAACCGTAAGGATGTAACGTAAAACACCTTCTTCATACGTGCGCTCCCGGCACAATTGTTTGTTCTGCAGCAGCAGCTGCGCAATAAATAAGAAAGCATCGGCAAATGATGCGAGTCGTGCAGGTATGTCACAATAACAAGCACCCCAACTCCATTCCACGTGGAGTAAATGGTCTTGTTAGAAGGCTGTTAACCGATCATGTTACATTTTGCGCCGCACTGCAACTTACCTATTGCTGTGCTCCTGGAAGGAGCCGCCGTCCAGCAGACGGATCTTCGCAAACAGCACCGCATTCAGGAACGGTACCTCGACCAGCTCCTCCAGGTGGAGTTCCACCGAGAACTTGTACTTTTTCTTCTTCATCATAAATGCCATTCCTGGGGCGCCCGGCCCTATTAGTGTCATTCACGACGATATGGTATAGAATTATGGAGTAGTGCAGTGCCGTCCGGAAACTTGTGTACCGCCAGCCACTCGCTCGCGCTCTTCCTCTGTTTGGAGGATTCCTTTCTCTACAGCCGATTCACTGCTTAATCCACTACTGCATCGGTTACGATACTGATCACCTGCTGTAAAATGTTGCACTTACAATGCAGCTTCACAATCGAGCATTGGGCTTACATGTAGAACTATATGGTCATACACAGTGTCGGCGACCAATCACTCAACCGCACTATACTTTCCTTTGCTTCATTAACTCACTCACTCACGTGCTGTAACGCAATTAAAAATAGACAGATGAAGGGAAATTATCACAACTATATCGCTTCACACTTTTGCTGCAGTTAAACATGAGTTTTCACTTAAACGACTGTACAGTGCTAGCGCCTGTTCCTTAAGGTCTCACCACAATGACATCGGTGCTATTTTATTAACCTCAGTAGCTTCCTGGACACGAGCTGTTCCTGTAAAGATAAACAAGAGATAAACCGGCATTAGATAAAAAGCGAAGAATTGAATCACGATCGCAATGATAGATAGTAGTTTGTGACATATTGAGGGAACGTATCAAAGGTTAATGTTAATAGAGGAAGAAACGCGTCCACACCTAAAGGCGTCACATTATCTACTGCTGCTGCTGCTGCTATCTAATCCAATGGGCTGTCCTGTCCTGCGCACCCTTTGGAACGCTCCAAATGAAAGGATGAAATGAATTATCACCTTCCAATATCGCGTACACGATAATCCATCACAAAACCCTCAACCAAAACCGGTTGACAGCTCAAATCACAAACATTTATCAACGGCACAGAAACAAAGGGACAGCACACGGTTGCAACGAATCGTACCGCTCCCGAGATCCGGTATTAGTGCCGGAAAATATTAGACAAATCAACGCAGCCGCGGTAACACATCCGGTTTCTGATAGTAAGGAAGAAACTTATCGCGTGTTTGGGACTTCCGGTCCGAAAAACTTGTCCGCATTTTTTGTCTTGCTAGCTGCTAATACCACATGTGCCAAATGAATTTATCTCTCTTGTTTGTACTAATAAGGGACGGTTACCTGTACGCATGTAACGTGCTGAATGTGACGAAACGTTCGTAAACGGGTGCGGGTTTTTGGGTTATCATTGCTATCAAAGGTTTTCCACCGGTGTGTTTTACTGGAATCGCAAATTGTGATTACGAAACTAATTTCGGTTTGTAAACAATGTTGATAACAACCCCAGTGTGTCGAAATACACGTAACATGCTCTTGCCCTTTGTTATAACATGCTCAGGTTATAAGAAAGACTAGAAAAAATCATCACAATCTATTTAGAAACATTTAAGAAAGAGTTATTAAAATCATAATTTAAAAAAAAAATGCAATAACTTATCAAAATGTAGTAAACCACAGTGATTGCAAAATGGCCGAAACTACCAGCAAGCGAAAATTCATGCAAACTTCGTTGAATCCCTCCCGGTGGTAATTAGGGCGAGTGAAGAATGAAGCATTATTTCGCTATTCTCATTCTCCCCTTACGGTCAACAATTATCAGCATTTTTATCACACAGTCGTAAATTATTCGCACCTCTCTTCCACCAAGGTGCTGCCCCGTACGAACACCGATAACGCATCAAGAGGCACAACAATTTCCTGTAAAATGACCTTATCGCACTTTGCTAAGTGCATCGGTAACTCTAAAGGATGAATCACAAACGCTTCCCATATGCGGTGCGAACTTTTTTGGGCAATATTTGTTTACTTTCAAAGCTCCAGCTGAGCTCGGGAAGATGTTTTGCGACTAAAAATTGGAAAAGATTGAGGCCAGCACAAGACGATTCGGCCAGCAACAGACGGTCTCTTGATGGGTATTTTCTTGGTGTTTTTTTTTGTTTTTAGTCAAAAGTAAAGCAAATGCTGCATAATCATTCATCAACACCATGCTAACACCTCCTTCTTCCTTCTTCCGCTCCCTGGACTGTGTCCCCGTCTGCGAATGGCACACACAATCTGCATTCAATTACATTGAATTCTTTTGCAAATCAAGATGCCACATTCCAGTGTGCACAAATTGCCCTTCCGCCAGCGATGGTCAATTGAAAAATGACACAAAAATGTGCTTGCCACACACCGAGCGAACCGTTGTGCCAGTGTGGGCACACACACACACATCGGGTAGGTGTGACAGGACTAACGAAAACAAAAAAAATATATATATATATGAACCCGCTCCAGACGACCATTCCCAATCTGACTGGCGTCTTCCTTCCAGTGTGGCAGAAATTCCATGCTACCAAATTACCATTCTAGGATTAAAACGGCTAGCACGTCTCCATAAAACGCAAGCCGCAATAGCGTGACAGCAGATCGTTTCCCTCCCATTGTACTGTCCCTTTTCCCCCCGGCCTGCGCCCGAGTGAAGGTTAGGGAAGGCCGGAAATCTAACCACACATTTTTCTGCTGCTTGCGCAATATGCGGCATCGTATAAATCATCGCGACAAGTGACACAGTGAGAACGAGCACACACGGCCAAACCGGAGGAAGCACTTGTTGCTAAAGTCATTAATGGCCGTACCGAATGGTTGAAGTCAATAACTAGCTAACGTGCGCAACATTATGACCCAGCATGGAAAATACATGTAAGAAAAAACTTTAAAAAAGCAAAAAGAATATAAATTTGCACTGCGACTTTGTTTAAATATCCAATTCCTGTTTTTAAGGTGATTAAAACCCGTATTCCTTACCACAAATCTTAACTAAGGAAACGATAACTCTGCCCTAGTGTACTAAATCAAACACTAGCAGATGGTCAAATAGGTCGTGTGGAACGTGTGAGGAAACAACGCCATGGTCTAGAAGAGAGGAAAATAAAATAAACACACCCAACGGCGTTCGGCGCAACCCGGGAAATCTTCTGGAAAACACGGGTTACACCCCGGCCCGGCCTCAATCTTACCCTTCCCTTGTCGCAACTAATAGTGTGGCGTAACACGGAGGGTTGCATTGCCATGGTATGACCGCGTCGCACGTCTTGGTCAACGTCAATCTTTGGCTTTACCACGTTTGAATGACTGCGGTTGCCGATTTACACGCCGTTGGCCACAAAACATCATCCGGAATGACCTGAACTAAACAAACCAAACACCCAAGCGAAAACCACAGTGTGGGTAACATGTTTTATTATTACATTAGTTTTCATGCTTAAAGTCTTTGAAGAACATAAAATCCGGTAGAAATGTTATCATAAAAACATTAAAAAGGAAGACAAAACTAAATTCCACATTTTTTTGACTTTTAATCGAATAATTCAATTATAAATATACAGCATTTCTTCGGCAACTTGAAATAAAAAATCAAATAACTCTACAATTATTCTCCACTCTGTTCATCAAAAATCGCGTAAAAACGCTCGATACATCGTGGCGCACAGCCATCCGCACGGACACACGATCCGGACGGGAACGGAAATACTCCAATTATCCCGATGGCCGATGCAGTGGGCAAGCTCCATCGGGAGCAAGAGGTCAGTTTCGTGTCTCTTGCTACAGCTCCAGCAAACACTCCACTCCTATGGGACAATGTTTGGACGTTGTCCAGAATATCTCGCTTGTTTACCTGCCGTTTGTCCATATGGTCACGAGCGTGTGTTTACTTTGGCGAATAGGATTACAGAGTCGTGTTAGAACTCACAGGCACGGGAATAGTTAGGATAGGCAGTTTTTTTTAAAGGTAGATAGATAAATAAACCTTTATATTTCCACAGTCACACTAGGGCTAGTGTCTAAGTCGGTGGAATGGATTAGGTTGGACGACAAAGAACCCGACCTGCATTGGTTTTTTTCCTGCAACAGGGAAGAAATTTCGAAATAGGCCATATGACGTGACGATAATTATACTAATGTACTAATAAACCATTCTAACGTGTTAGGGCAATACCACCTGTGATATATACCAGGGCAGGTACAACAGGTCCAACGGGGAAGCAAAAGGGGGAAATCGGCCACGTTATCTATACGTGTCTACTACGTCAACCACACGCCCTAGAGATAGCGTAGTGCGTTAGGATCCAGGCGTCGTTCGTATCTATCGTGCTTCCCCCCGGGTGGTGGGAACGCTAACGCTCCTCCCACCTTTTGGTAATGACATTCCAGCGAGGACACCTTCAGTTTTATCAGTTGACCATAATCGGTAATTAAACCTCCAGCACACACCCGCCTCGTAAAACTTCTTCCGCCATCAAAGCGAACTGTCGAGTGTGTGTGTGGAAATAAAGACGAAAAATCCGACCGATGGGTGCACCACCGTGCGGCATTAGGTTAGGTTGTGCGATGCGGAATGTGTGTTTACTTATCAACTTCAAAGCGTTGAAGGCGTGCGTTAGAAGTGAGCCTGTGTGTGTCTATGTGATAAGAGCACCGCTCAATGACCATTTGGAAAATGCATTGAAACAAGTGCACATAGACAAAGCCTAGAACTTCTGCTGCAATCAGAGAATATGCCTTCGATGTCCTGGTACAATCGATCGTGCATCGAACTAATGTGTAGAACGGACCAATGTACAATTATTATTAATGATGCTTCTAGACGGACAGAAAAACAACCCAAATCTTTTATTTTTTATTTTACTCTTGCTGAACATTTTAATTCTAAACGAACAACACGGAAGAGTATTAAATGCGTGAAGTTTAAGACATCCAGATGATATTGTAAACGCAACAGATGACATCGCAATATGCCATCAAATTATGTAACATAGAGATCACAAATAATCCAATGCTCACAACTCCACTCCGAATTGCTGTTAAATAGGTAACCATTTGGACAAGAGTTCATCCTTCCTCATGATCACGATCTTTGCTCTCCGGTCACGATCATCAAAAGCTGTGAAGAGCACTTTGTACCAAAGCGAATAAGAATTTGTAGAGCACCTAGAGAACTCTCCAGATTTATTCTGATCGAGTCTCTGATATCTTGTTCTAGGTAGTATACCTCAACCAATATACTAAAATTGTATTGATTATCTAATAGACATTACACCTCATCTCCGCATGAAACTGCGTTAAAACTATCTTTCGTCGATACTTCCGGCCCATTAGCTACGCACATGCTCCATGTGCTTATCTCACAGCGAGTTTAAGGTTAGTTATTAACGCCCCTTTTGTACTGAAATTACCCAACACACAAACGAGAATCTCGTTACGTCCTCAGTAGAGCAGCATTTCATTTCCTTCTGACTGGATTGTTTGTTTGTTTTGCTTTCCAACCAAGTGCTTGTGCGATATATCATCTACCCTCGTGAGCAATGGTGCTTATTTTGGGGAAGTTGAGAGTAGTTATCGTAGGACTGTAATCGCAATAATTCCTTCCGCCTCAAACTTTGCTGCGGTTCGAACTACTAGAGCGACGATTGTATATAAGTGCGTGAGTACGAACAACTCCAATTTACACCACCCAAACACTACTATCCTTGCTGGTTTGGATCGCACACCCGAAACGGTTCATTCCATTAGGCACGTCACGTTCCATCGCCGTAAGTCGTTCGCTGGCCCATATTACGGAACGAACCGTACACACACACGAAAAAGTTCGGTGGTTTGATTTTCATTCCGCGGAGACGTGTTTCCTATGCCGTTTCCAACGAGCGGTTCTCAAAGGCCAGTGTCGGTGCTGCTTGAGCAAAGTATCTCCGTAAAGAAAAATCCATCGTGTAGCGTGCCGATTTTGACGCAAGAAACCCGATAAATCATAACGTGAAAAGCACCGAAATATTGCACGTGTTTTGCCACTTGAGGCACGCGTGACGTGTCTGGGCGAAATTTGGGGCGTAGTTCACCGGTGAGCACGACAATATCGTTTGAGCTTTTCAAGTGATTTGCTGAGGGTTCGCCATCATCACGTCTTTCCCATTCCGGGTTTGATGGGAGCTATTGAAAAAAAGGGAATTACGAAAACGATTTCTCACCATTAACGTCGTTAGCGGATCTGAGGGTTCAGTGGGGGGGATGCTCGTTTGAGCTGCAAGAATGACTTAAAAAGTCATTTTTCATACTGTTGGGAATTACGAGGCGAATAGAATGATGCAAAGGAGTTAAAACATAAGATAAAACAGAATAAACCATGATCATGAACAAGAAATAATTGATACATAATTTAAACTATTTACCTCAAAGAATGCATGAACAAACATCAAGATATGATGATATGATATAATTTTATGATATCATCTGCCACTATTGAATTATCATCTGTATGTCTTGAAATAGACACCATTGTCTTGCAAAAAACATCGATTGCTTTATCATCTGGCACGTTTACCGTAAAGGAGGAATACTTTGTCATGTCTTGTGTGCCCAACTTTCATATTTGTTAATATAATAAGGCTATTTTTCTTAAATTTTCATCTTACTTCTGCGAAATTTTGTTCAGAAATAATGTATGAAACGAACATGTTTACAAATTAAAAAAATACACCCAATTTATTATCACCTTTTAACTAGATTGACACACTTTCTACCTCAATACCTTCACCAATAACGCAGCATCTTGTTATTGATTCATAAATTCAAATTCGATTGGCGCATTACTGTATGAATCGCACGCGTGAGGTTCAGAAAGATCAATTACCATATTGAAAGCAATGGGAACGAAAGGTTCTTACCAAAAGAACGAAAGGTTCAAAACCGAAGAAGCTTCGTTGTTGCAATCAAATTCACTACTAGCAATCCAGAATGGAGTTCCTGGGGTCAAATGAAATGGCAGACATAACTCAACCCGCGCTTAAATTGAACAAACTCGACTCATGAACCACAACCACTGCCCATGTAGAGTGTTACAAGTAGAGCATGAGGTGTGCAAAAGTTTAAAACTCATCCAGTAACATAAACATGATCGTTAGCACACACCTACACCAATTTATTTAGGGACTGTGTTTATATGTGTGCCTTTCATTTTTCAAGCTTATTTGCGTAACGCAAAGCAGTAATGTAAATAGTGGAGAAATTTTGGAAATTTCATGCACGCAAAGCAATAAACCTTCCACCAGACACCGCGGTTCACGTGTCGTTCGAGGGAGTCTTCTTCGGTGCAATAGAAACATGTTGTGTTTAATGGTAAACATTGCGCGTCCAAAAGCCACTGGACGCATTGATTTGTTTGGCTTCGAATCCGAGTTGTTGTGCTTGATTCGCTACATTTTAGCACATTTTTGCTACGCTCTATTTGGTTTGTGCCCAACGTGCTTTTCGGTTATCTGTTAAGTAATGCTTCAGACAGCCCAGGTAAAAGCGCACCTTGTGCGCCATCATCCATCATTCAATGGAGAAGGGTGTCTTTAAGGCATGGGAAAATACTGCACCGAAACGAAATTCCTTGCTGTTTTTTCTCGAAGATGTGCCTCGCGCTAGGAATGGTTCGACATTTTTGGGGGCTGAGAAGGAAACCCTTCTTTTGCAGTTGGAGAAGCACTCACTGCTGTTTTGTTCGCGTCTAAGCACTCTTGAACCGCTTCGGCTCAGTGTTGCCCAAATGCTGACCCAGTCTCCAAACCAGCTGGAGGGTCCTTAGCGATCTAATCAGCGATCTCCGGTTGCCGTTCTGGAATGTAAATGCCAGACGGTCCATTCCATTACAACAGGACAGGCTACAGCTAAGTCTTTTAGCTTACAAATAAGCCACAACAAAAAAAAAGCTCACTCCACATGGCGCTCGGTCTTAGCAGTGGCTCAAGTGGACAATAAGTGCCACACTTGTGCTGGATGCCGAATAAAACTACTGTTTGCTGTCCGGTTTTGTGGCGTTATCGTGTTCCGTTTGATTTTCTTGCTTTTTCCTAGCCCAGAAATGTTAAACAAAAAAAATACACAAACAAAAGAGTAGCGGGATTTATGCCGTTCAGTGTTACTCCGGCGGCTAATGTGCCACCGGAGAGAATGGGAAAAAGGGCTACGCGCTGGGTAATTATAGACACTCGGGTGTAAGATGGGAATGGAAAGGTTATCGCTGGGACTGCCACAGTGCGTCCCACGAGCGCCAAAGTAAATGAAGTTTTAGAGCAATAGATTAATCTTCACCATGGTTGGGGAGCAAATTACAAGAAGCATTGGCAAACAAAAATCGTGTACAAAATGTCTACTTCTTGATTAGATTTGTTATCATATCAAAACTATTTTTACGCGAATGTAAAATGTTTGTTTTTTTACTATTGCGTTTTGTTCGGTTGCTAATATTGTGTAAATTTTCATTGTAACTAGAACAATACGGCATCGTGGAGAAATAAATAAAAAATATTGCGATTGACCAAGCTGTTGTTGGTATTGTTTAATTGTATTGTTAAATCTTTTGTGAATGTTTGTATTTAGTTTTTCATTAGCTTTTTTGCTATTTCCATTTCAATTTGCTTTAGTTTGCTTATCCGTATTGATATGTTTATATTTATGCTCGTTATATTTTTGCAATTAATTTAAACTAATATTAGAACAAAAGTAAATTAAAATCAGTTCCCGTTCTATTAGTTTTTTCATCGTAAGGGCATAAAATTCGATTCATTTTTTCTTCCAAATAAACTCATTCATATAAAACAAATTCGATCAAAAATAGAACAATTCTGCCCAACCGTTTTGCTGCGCTGGACAGACCATTTTGCTGCTCATCAAAATCATTTCCGCTTCCAAGACCCTTTTTTTTAACCCAAACCCCACGCCCCCCTCTTCCCTTTTGCTAAAGGGGCCAATAGCAACAGCCACATAATACTGATTTACCACCCAACGGCGTACGACGGGGTGGCCTCGTACCCGTTTCATATTCATTCGTACTAGATTTCGATTAAATAATTACTACTCGAGAACCACCTGTTTGATCGACCCGCGCAACCGGTTCTCCCGCGCGCTCACACAACCACCGCTAGTAGCGGTTTTAATGGATAGTTTCTATTTTTCCACCCAACAATCGAACCCAATCAACGTCTGGTAAGACATCAACCCGACCAATAATCATTCAGGGGGTTGATTTTTTCCACCACCGCGGGAAATGAACGGGCGAGACGAAGAATATAGCCCGTACTCCAAACAAAGCCCTCCACCATTCGATTGTTTGTTTGATAAATTTAGAGCAACTGTTTGTTGCTTTTTTATTTTGTTCGCCTTATTAGGTACCATTCTTTACATTTCACGCACATTACAACACTAAGCGCACCCCCGGGGGCGATGGCGCTTTAAATCCCGAAATGGGAAGGAAATCATTTAAAGGTCTTTTCACTAGTGCTTCTTCTTCGTCGTAACGGTCAATGGCATTGCAAAGGGCCGTAGGAAGGCGAACAAAAAGAAAAAAAGCTCGCGCAATCGGGAGCGCAACCTGACCTGGCAACCCACATCGACCCTGTTTGCTAAGGTCGGAAAGGGAGGCAAATGGGTTTCGCCTTTTCGGCCGATGGCCTTTTCGGCCAGATGGGTCAGAGGGAGGCAGACAGATCGGTCGGCCGCTGTTCCGACATAATCACAAAGCCACACAGCTGTACTTGAACTTCGATGATCTGAAGATTTACCGTGCGCTTCGTTCCGGGCTGCTGACGGAAGCAGCAGGACAGCAAACCTTTAGGTAGCGGATCTCGATCTTGGCAGTCGGCAAAAGATCGTTTCGAACCAACCACTGATAAAGAGGAAACGAAAGAAAGAGCAAACGAAGGGAAATTGGACTGGCAGACAAGTGTTTTGTAGTGTTACGGTACCTAGCAAGAGTTTTTGGCAGATGGATTCGGCACCGGCCCGACAATTCCACCCATGCGATACAACTACTGCCGGTGCGCGCCAGTCGGCAAAAATCGCCCCGTTATGCTTATCTAACTCCACTTCTTCGTTTGGCATACAAACAAAGCAACAGCAAAATGAAGAAACACTGGAGCAGCTGATAACACACGCCGTACGCGCAAATGCTGCTGTGCAAAAGATCAGCCCCGATTACGGTCTGGGGCTCGGTTTCTGGGTCAATTGTTTTGTCCAATCTTCTTCCACCCAACGCACAGCACGGTGGCCCACACAGATTGGGCCTCCGGGGGCAATTTACTTTCCAAGGTTTCCGAGCGAAAACAACAAACCGAAGCAATAGAAAGACCAATTGAAGGAAGAAAGTGCGTGGAGGTAAGAATCGGACGGAAAAGTCTGATTGAGATGGGAAAGAAAAGTGATAGACTTTCCCCCGCCGGGTTGGAAATCGTAGATGTACTAATGTACAAACGCTCACCGATACAACCTGATGATCGTAAATGTGATCGAAACAGTACGGTCAAGGATGGGCGATCAAGAGACGATAAACAAAATAATACCATTATTTATACTATGCTCATCGGTTAAGTGCAAGGTGGTCTTCATTAGCGAAATATTATGTTTACAGACAATGCTAATTGTAAACACTTCTGGTGTGCCGAAAATTAGAAAGTGACGATAATGACTGATATTTCTATCAGTGGGCTATTGTAATATGCTTTAAGATTTTACAACTGGGGCCTTCACTTTGTCTGGGATTATGTAAATACTCAAAAAAAAGCTTGTTTAACACGCTATCGGGACATAATTTGTATATCTGAGTCACACAGTTTAATGAATTGGGGCTTCGACACATTATTCAAAGAAATTTTACGAAAACGAACTCGGTTATTTCGGTTAGTATTCATTCGTTAGAAAATGATTCGAAATAGTTTGGTGTCTAATAACACTCTCGAGAAGTGTGATTGTTATGAATCTTCAATGAAGAGTCATTCCAGTCATAGATCGTTTTAAAAAAAAAAAAACATCAAATCTCAAAGATTAAAGAATCTTAATAGTTTTATCTTCAAATATTCCGCAACATCCGTAAAGACGAAGACTAACCCGGCGGTCATAGCCATCGAATATTGAGCAAGAACTGTCAAAGCGTATGGGAAATGTGTTGAATGAACAAACACTCTCCATACAATTGAGCGACTTTTGTTCGATATTCAATGACTGTAGACTGACTGGTATTTGAGGTAAGCTTTGTTGAAAATATGGCGAATGATAGGCCGTCATGATGGAACAAATAATAAAATAAAAAATAGTCTGAATATAAGTATAACTCATCGTTGATGGAGATTAATTACTCTATGAAAATCCATACGTTTTTCACGATTTAAGAATTGAACAGTCATGAATCATCCACATAGATTCTGAGCGATTCACTCTGTTCAAAGATTTGTGCCGATAAATGATTCTGAAACAGATGTATCCAACACTAATTAAAATAAAATGAAGAAAGAGAGAGATAGAAAGAGAAAGAAAGAGATAGAGAGTGCAAGATTGATTGCATTCTTGGCTTGGTCGAGTTTCGAGGTCGAGGTTGCGATTCGAGACCACAGTGCTTATCAGAGTTCTTTTTGAGCTTTATGGCACTAGCCATTAACAAATGTGAGTTTGTATCGTTCTCCAATGGAGAAGCATCGAATATGTTGCTACGACGAGACAGAATAGCTTAACACGCGCGATTTGTTCGAGAATTTTTCAAGACTTTTTTAAAGAGACACAAACAGTATGCAGTATAAATAGTTGATTGGTAAAGTTTTGGCACGGTTTGGATTAAGCAAAACTGCTCTAAAAAACGTCTCTTTCCCTGGCGTGAACTTTACTGATGCTTTACCGATCAGCTGCTCGGGCATGGAAGCCTAAATCTAGCTTTTTTTGAGTTCTAGCTCTTATTTTTATACAAAAAAAAAACATAAAAGTTTCAAGGCAAACAAGGCATAAAGCATAAAGGCATAAACAAGGCATTCGTCCACGTCTTTAGTTTTCATTATAATGGATTCAATTTTTGAATAAAAAAACGCACACACATGAAAAAAACATATCCCACAAATGTGCAACACATTTCAACGGCCACCAGGCAACGGTAGAATCGGTATCCATAACCACCCCCCGAATGGCATAACAACGTAACGCAACCCGTAACAACTGCGCTGTTGATATTTACAATTCCAAGCCCAAAACACATCCACAACGCTAACGAGACACGCTAGTCGGTCGTTAAGCAGATGGTACATCGCCGGATGCCTTTTTGGCGAGGCTTTGTTTGATGAATGCAGATGTAGCGACAGCGAACGGAGTGGCCAACCGCTCCTGCTAAAGCCTAGCTTGACCTTCTTCTTGACAGGCCAAAAGCGGTAGCAAATTCGAAAGTATCCAGGACATTTGCTGGGAGTGCGAGCCGAGTTCGGGAAGGGTTTCATTTTTGTTTTATTTCGAGCACTTTCAGGAAACACTAGTTAACCGCGGGGCCCACATGCACAACACGCGAAACTTGAAACTACTGAAACAACTCGCCCCCCAACGATAATTCGATTTCGCGTTGTACTACTGTTTTCGGAAGCGAAGAGGTCGCCGCTCAACCGTGGCCTTGCAAAAAGTCACGAAACAACCGCACACTCCAGACGAACGTGAACGTGTACCGAGCGGATACACCTTACGGAGAAGGTTGGCAAAAAGGGGGAAAAAAGGGAGCGTTTTTACGTAATAACGAACCAGGCACCTACCAGTGCACCCCATGGTTGGAGGTTTGTGTTCCGGAGTTCAATTTGACCACCATTTCCGTGGCCAATGGCCAAACACAACACACACGCACGATGCTGCATGAAGGCAAACAGACGCACGTTTAACCACACGGAACTTTTTCGCCCGCAGAGTCGTAGCGAACCGGGCGGAGGGGGAGACGCCCGTGACGACTGCTGTGTCCAACAGATAGACCACGAGTGCTGCCGAGCTACATGTCTGCGAACTGCCGAGTACCGACTGGTCCGCGGCACACAGGAGTTGAATGAAGTTGGCCCGAACATGAACCCTGGTGTATCGTGTTACATAAAGAGAGCAATTTCCTTTTGACGGTCACATGGACGAGGGCGTGTGTGTGTGTGTGGTACACCGGGAGAGTATGACGCGCTTTTCCTCAATCAAACACACACGGCCGTACGGTTGTTGCTCGCAGTCGGACGCTGCACCTGCACATGCGCCACATGCGATCCCGTCTGGATGCGTCGGGACCAAGAGAGCCAGAGCAGCCGAGAGCGAAACGAGCTAGCACGGAGGCAGCGCGACACTGGGATGCGCGGCCAAACAACGGGATTCATAATGGTCTCCGTGGGCGGTTTTGAGGGGGGGGGGAATGACTTTGTGAACGAATCCTGTGCCCCATTCTTGCGAGGGATCTATATGTCATTCCTCTCAATGGGTAACCTTGAGGCGGTCCCGAAGGGGGTGGTAACAAAGAGGATAACATGGTTTTCGATCCCCCTCCCCTTATGCTCCCCCCTAACCTCTTCAACCTCCCCTGGATGTACGCATACCCGGGACGGCTTATCCTCAATTAGCTCCAAGAGCATGTCCTGCTAAATCGTGATCGATATTTGCCCGTGAAGCATCGTACCGTGGAGGGAACTTTATCGTCAGGACACGCCGACTAGCACGTGGCCGACCCGACAACGCCCCAGCACGATTCAACGACTTTCAAGCAACGTAAGGAAAATCCTTTATTTTATGCAATGCAAGGGCGTCCCTTTTCCCCTCCCTCATTCCCAAAATTCTTCCCCAAAGTTTTGACAGGATGCCATCACTCAGCGGCTCATCGGACGAGCGAAAGCGCACATTCAACAACTGACATCCGGATCCGGCGGGTGGGTGGATATTCCGTCCGTACAGCGTGTGGGTGTCGCAAGCCGCGGTCAAACACATGCGTGCCACCTACGTCAAGGGCAGAACAAAACAAAAACCAAAAAAAAAAAAAACAATGCTAAATTGGTCCCTTGTCGGATGGAAATGGATAAAGAATGGCGCCAGCGTCAGTGTTCGGTGGGATGGACTGAAAGATCCATGAGAGGAACAGATACGGGTGAGGGATTTCCAACTTACGACAACAACTGTTCACTGTAACGCACGCCAAAGGATATGGAGGCATGCATATATGCCGAGTAAGCATTCGGTTGATTCAATCTGTACCAAGACCCATCACAGTACAGCACAATCGGTGCAATAATAATAACCATTACAGAGCATAGAACTAAAACCAACTGTTAACTATTTTTCTGCGATCCGCTTGATTTTTTTCATGTACAATATTGTTGAGAATGTGAAGAAATCAATTTGAAGTATGATTTTTAATCATTATTTGGTTATGTTTGTTTTTATCTGTCTTTATTTTTTATTGCTTTCTTGTAATTTATTCTCTTTTCTTGTCTCTCTTATTCTTGTTACGGTATTCATTTCAATTACATTTGTCAATAACGTTATCTACTTCTATTTTTTGCAGTTTAAATGTATTTACTTGTATAGTTTACTGCTATCTTTTATTACTATCTCTTTTGTGTGTTATTTTACATCTCTTTTATATGTGTTGTTATGCTTTATGCTTCTTTTGTTTATTTTATTTTGTTATATTTTTTGTTTATTTCTAACTAAAATTTTAATTGTTACTGTTTCTTATATTCTTTGTTATTAAAATGTTATGCTTTTACTTGTCACATTAGTATGATATGAAAACGACACTTGGTGCTAATATCAACAAGCAGTAACACTGATTCAAGAACAAAATCCCACCACAATTCGCTTACAAAAACAGAATCCACAATCAGGGCAACAAAATGCATTGTTTTAACATTCTCCAGCGTCGCGCCGGAATGCTGCCGCATCTTGTTGTTTCAACGCAAATCCATTTTATGGATTAGATTCCTGATGAAGCTCCAACTTTTCCAGATGATTTTCAAATTTCACCCACCCAAACAACCTGCACAAAGTTGCTTGTTTGGGTGTGTGTGTCTGTGGGCGAATGTTCTCCCCATCCCCAAAAGCCAGAACACGCTGGAATTACCCACCCTAGGGCCAACCATAAACAGATGCCTAAACCACTGCCGAGGCGGGCAATAAAAAGTACATTAAAAAGAATTGTAAACATTCGCCAGCATCGTGTCTTGTTGGCTCTGAAACCCTTCTGGTGGGGCTGTCCGTTGGCTGCCGTGCCAGTCTCAACAAACCTCGTTGGGTGCTCTTTAACTGGAACGTCACAACCACACCGACCCTGAAATGTGATTGAACTTGGCTGGAACACCCGTGGGGAGACAACATTTTGGGCGAAACCCATCGATTAAAAAGAACCGCCTGCCAAACAAACCCCGAACCGCTGGGTAAATGAGCGCCCCAAATTCAGGACCGATACTTCTGTGTTCCGATGTGCTTTTAATGAAATTCTTCCCAAAGTTGACCCCGCCGTATCTGGGGCGATCTGCGAGCGGTGATCATGCTGGTCGATTTGTATCGAACCCTGAACAGAACTGACCGACCAAAGTCGATATGGTGCTTTGTGCCGAATTATGTAGGCCAAACCAACAGCTTTCGAACGACCGTCATCACAACCACATGTGGGTGTGTGTGTGTGTTGAAAACGCCAGCGACGGCTGGCACTGGTTTGCTGGACCGATCACTCCGCTAGCGAACAACGATGGGGTTGCAGATGATCACGACGCGCCATTTGCCGGGATTATCCGGTAGAATGACATTGAATGCGTGCGGAGCAGTTAGCGAGTGAAATTTTAGGCTTGAACAGAAACGTTCGAAGAAAAAAATGAACTCCCCAACGCACGCACACCTCAGCTGTACTCTGGACGGAAATGGAGAAAATGGTCACCGGTGGTGCGCGGGTGGCACACACCATATTGATTAGTGTGAGATTGCGCGCGAAACGGGGCCACTCGTGGTGTTTTGGGTAGGAAAGAAAGTAGAACACCGGCAGGTGCTGTTCTGTTGGCCGATGAGCCGTTGAAAAATGGCCGAAATGTACGCCCAGCTGCCAGATTTACACAGAACACACCTGATTGTTTCTGAGTTCCATGTAATTAAATCGAAATTTGTAGCGATTCATTTGGAAAAGTAGCATTTTTCTGTACAAATGGATGATTTTATGTCTTTTCCTATTTTATGTACTGACAGTTTTACTCATGTTGTAATATTCTTATTTAATAAAGAATAATATCATGCTAAGTCTTATTTAATATGAAATAACCTTTTCACGGCTTGCAAAATGTAAAAACTTCATTTTGAATAGAAAAATTCTTGAAGCAAATAGCTCAATATACACAGTTTCTAATGGAAGATTCCATTGTGCCATGTTAAACTACAAAAATATGGTTTGAAAACTCAGTAACAAGTGATTATAACTGGGACACATCCCCCAAAATCTATTTTACATAAATTAATATTCACTTCACATTAAACTTACTTAAAATTAACCTCCTAAACTAAACAATTATATTAACGAAATTATTCCGAAGCTCGTTCTGCGCCAAAGGGATTTCCAAGCCCAACTTTATAGAATTTCGGGCTGAATCTCGAAAATTCTGCCTCTATCAGCACAAAACCCATACTGGTCTTCGTAGATCCTGTTGGAGGAAAGCTGTGGGTGTACTTACTTCCCTTTTTGAACCTGACACACCCTACAGAACCCTTGTCTAAAGCTTGTGCAAGCATCAAAGTTTAACAAATCGATGATGTACCCACTGGGAAAAGGACTTACGCTTGTCTGGTGTAAAAACATTTCCACCTTGACAACACATACACTCACAAACAGGACAATTTTGCAGCCCAATTCAACCCACAACTAAAACACTCACTTCGCCTGTAAGTGGGCGTGTAGAGGAATGTCTGCGCGACGACTCATTCTGCATTCTGTTGCATCATCATCACCATCGCTAGTGGCAGAAAGTTGAAGACTGCCTGAAAGCTTGCGACCATTAATAAATTATCTGTACTACAGTAGTGTATGTATGTCTGGCCATCTCGTACAAAAAGGCTCCATAAAGTGAAGAGCTGTGACAAAAAGAGACACAAGTGTGAACTGAACCACCCTCCCGGTTGCATAAAAGCGGTGAGAAAAGCGGGTCGGTGTGGGTGGTTGTGAGTGCCGCAAAAGGCGTAAAGTTTAATGAACAAATCTCCCGATCGTCTTCGCCCGCTTGTGGTATGGCCAAGTAATCAAGCGGCGAATGAAGCATAACAAACGCGGGCATTATGCTGCTGGCTGGTAAGGAAGATGCGGCTTTTCTTTGGGAAGCTTTTGGTTGTGTTTTTCTTTCCTCGAGGAAAACCTCCCACAGTAATGCCATCCGAACTCCTTCCGTACGCAACTAAGCGGTTACGATGTGAGACAAATTTGGGAATGTATATTTTATGTGTACCTTCTCCCTCGGAGCGCTCTGTGTCCAAAAGAATGGTGTATTGCCCGGTAGTGTGGTAATGAATATTTTATGTAACGTTTGCGTTAAATCACATCAGTGTCAGAGACCGCTTAAGATTTTATGTTTCTGCACGGGTTGGCAAAACGAGCTGCCCGATGGGATTCGCATTTATTGGATTTAAATTGGGTTCAAATATGGGTTAATTTCATAACACACCAGTATTTGACGTAGCAACAAATAACCTTGAAACAAGATCTGAAGAAGTAATTACATACAGGGTTTTACACTTTAGCTTTGACTGGCAGCACACATTTTTTGACGCACCGCACTCGATTGCTTGTCGCCGGCGCACATTTTTGATTGTAAGCACCGGATGTTTGTTTGGTGTTTGGTGTTGTTTTGTTTTGTTAAAGTGTAAAACCCTGTACCACGAGAGGCTGATGGGAATCCAAACGCAGATCGATTGGGATACGGTCAAGAGTTGATTAATATGCATTTTTACACGGTAGCCATTTTTTTCGTCAGTAACAGGTAACTGATTTCATAACATTTTCTACATCAACATGACATTTATGTATAATATTTACAAATTCTGAAATATTTGTAACCATTACATACAAATATTAGCATATTCTTGAAAATGTATCTATCAATTTTTTGTACGACTGCTCTAAATGGATATACTCAGCACTATCAATATTAGCTGTTCGTAGCATACCTCAGTAAGGTCACATTTGCTCATCAATAATGACATTATATAGAGCCATCGGTACTCATCGTCATCATTCATTCGGCTAGCTAAAAACTGAAGCTGCACCTTTTTTGAATCACACACTTTCAAACAAAATCCACACACAAAAAAAAAACAAACAAGCAAACCTTAAATGGCGCTCTGCGTCCGTAGCGTCTCCCTTTGGGGGCTCGCTCAAATTATCCACATTGTTCGAGCTGTGCGCTGCGCAACGCACCATTATTGACCGGTTTTCGACAGCTTTTCCACTCGGGCAGACGCCGTCATTTGGATGTGCTGTACTCACGGGGATTTTTTTTTTTTGCACGATCGAGACACAAAAACGTCCGTCCAAAATGGAAAACAAAAACCATCATCGTTCTCGCATGCTCTATGCTCCACTTAAGTCAAGGACAACTCTCTCCCCCCGCTCGAGAAGAGGTGCAAAAATAGGTATCGTGGTAGAGAGCAAACAGAGGAAAAAGGTATAAACACGACAGCCATTTTGAAAATGTATGAACAAAAGATAAATTGTTTTGCATTGGAAACAAAAATCCTTACAAGCGAAACGTGCCACGTGTGCAACTGTTCGTTTGGGAAGAGAGCAAGGAAAAAGATAACGACGGTCTCTGTTGCTTGTCTGCTGTGACCGATCGTTTTGTTTTAGATGAAAGACATCCTCATAAGGAAGGAAAGTGTGTGATAAACAGGGTCGTTTGTCATTTCTTCGCGATGGTTAGATGACGCATTTTATTAAATTAAATAATGCTGTTTGAGACGACAAAAAAGATAGCTTATGCCACGGGCACAACCACTCTTTTCAAGCTATAATAATAAAAAAATGGCTTTGAGGTTTTATGATTCATCTTAAGCGCGTTTAACATGCAGACATTTTGATCATTTACCATGCGAATTATTAGACTCATTTCGTGTGCTATTATCGTTTAAATTACGAACTTGTTGCAATGAAAATAACTCTAAAAATAGCTGACAAACTGAATTTCCAAGTGAATATCTGCACACAATTCACGGAGGCTTCCAACAGCAAGAATGGGAAGGACTAATTAAAGAAAAGCAATATTGTCCGGTACGCTACGGGACACAAACCAGATGGTACACGCTAATTTCCGCTGATGGAAGTAATGTTTTCTTAAGAAACCCTCCGCCTGAAGCATAAGAACCACGGAAAATAGTCGAATCCCAAGCATCTTTCCTTGGGCGAAACATCCACAGACAAGTGGAAGGAATTGTGACACCCACGAGGAAGGTGTTCGTTGCTTAGTTCCCTGCTTAATTGCTGCTGCCCACGGACCATTTCGCGTTTGTTTAGTTTCACTTTCTTCGCCTAATTAAAGACTTGCGTTTCGTCGAACGGATCGCCGGTTGCGCCGGTACCTGTGTGAACGTTTCATAGCCGAGTGGGAATGCATTCGTTTTATGGCATAAATGGTTACTAATCGTTCGAGTTATGGATTTCTTTCCACACCCTGTACATATCAATTTGATCATGGGTAGTATAATACTGATAGAAAGCGCCGATTATCGTCTTGAAAATAGATACTGAAAGTGATAGTTACTTTAGAAGATTTCAGTCCCATGGGACCAGAGAAAAGAAAATTTAAAAATTTAAGGAAAAATTGTACTAGAATATGGTGCTGTTGGTGCTTTTTGATGGACTCAAAGAGTGATACATCATGAAAATTACATCAATCAACCTAATGTAAACACTACTATCTCCTTTGGCTTTGAAATCCGACATCTAAATATTAGTAAAGAATTGTTCTATCGACATTAATTAAGCAAAACGTGTTACGAATGTTACGTAAATGTAAGATATAAAATCTGGAAGTTTTAATCTAGCTACCCTAAGCTATAATGTATGTTCAGAAAGTATTCTTATTAAGTATTAACACCTCCACATGATCTATAATACACGCATACTAGGGCATTTGCAATAAACTGCATAAGGTCGACGAAACTAGTCATCAAGAATATTGAAGTATTATACCATTTTTAAAATAAAAATGTATACAATTTAATTAAAATCCTCATTCATCACAAACCGAATTAAACGAACCGGACGTTCCCAATAAAGGGTCATGATTAAAGTTTGAAGTTATTTCTGTGTTCCAGCGTAACGGTGAGATGTTCTGCCACAAAACTGAAGCTAAAAGGACCAACCAACCTTCCCAGCAGAATACTGAACAGCACTAATGAAATCATGCTTGACAGAGCCAGAGCTTCATCGTTCGACGAGGTTCGACGAGTTCGACCATAATATTACCTTGAACAGTGAGCAAAAAAAAACACCTCATGAATGCCCGGGAGAACCACTCCATATATCTCGCAGGGGAGTTTGTTTTTGGACTGGGCTCTTTCTGCTTGTGCTTCTGCTGCTCCCGCCAATCCGAAAACATAGCGAACTGACTTTTCCAACCGAATGCCCAAAAAAGCAATCATCACCATGCTTTATGGTGGTGACTACGTCTAAAACTGGAAAAAGCAGTCTAAAACTGGACACTAAGCGATCTTCCCCGGTAGCGTGCAAAAAAAAACCCCGAAGAAAAAAAAACGGTCGCTACTGCATGGGTGGCGTACAAGAAACATATTGACGGCACTATCACATTCGCATGAAATTCCACCATTTACTCCACATTTGGTGCTGGTCTTTTCTCGTTTTGGGTGTTTCCGCTTTGGGGGTTTCTTGTGCGCTAAATCTAGCTTCCCATTGGATTGCATCATCGCGCACAGATGATCGTTAAAGTCGCGTTTCGGGTTTCGGGCGCACACGCATACAACAGTCGCCGAATGTCGTGTCAAATTTGGGACACACACACACACGGGAGTTGACAAAGCAAGCAGTAATACACACAAAAAAAATATCGAAACACACCCAATCGAAAGAACCGGTATTGGCTTCAAGGTATTGCTCAAGAACACGGAAAGCCGGTTGGAAACAGAAGTTTAACTTCAGTTCGCAGCTCCAAAAATAAAAAAGCTAGGAAGTATGTGAGGCAACACGAACTAGACGACCAATGCCAATAAAAACTAAACGCTTAAAGACACTGGAGACCACCAAGCGAATGCAAAGGTTGCGATGTCTTTTAGTTCGCAAACGTCTGCTTGAATTATTTTTTTTTCTAAATCGAATTATACACATACGTAACGTGTCTTGGACGTGTGTGTCACGCTGGACAACAATGCTCATAGTTGGGACGCGCACACGATATAAACGATTCCCTCAAGGGCTACGAGAGCCCTCAACCCTAGTGCACCTGCCATCGCACCAACCGCCGGGCACGGTCCGTCGCATAATGTTTCAAGCTGATTGTATGTAATTTAATCTCGTTCTTCTTATGCTCCTGCTTCGGACAATAATGCTGATGACCAGCAGACATATGAACGTTACACAGACGCAAAGTCAAGAAAGCGGATCCACTTATTATTGCACTCGGAATGCAAAATTTTGCTGTTCACCAAAATGGAGGAAAGATCATGTGATGCAACATAATTCGAAAAACGAATATCTGCTTACAGTACTTCAAAACATAAGTTCTGGTGGATATAACCGTTCTTATTGCACATAAAATATAATTTATCCGTTGGTGGGTCTATTTGTAGATTATGTATTGTGAGCGCTGAATCCATTTATTATATATGAAGCATATATTAATGCCATAGCTATTTTTGATATTTATTAATGTGATTAGACAATTATAAAATCTTTAACATTATAATAGATCAACATACCAATAACAAATAAGGTACATTAAAACTTTGGTGGGACTAGTTACGTATCAGTTATTATGAGCTACTGATGGAGATCGCATTGAACTAGGCATTTCTTCCTATTTTCCTCTGTAAACCTACGAGTAATCAACCTTTGACAATGGTACAACTGCATGCATGTTGAAAAACGAATCAATTCATAATTCAAACAAAAATTTTTGTAACATTTTTAAATGTTAGAACAACTGGGCCTTATCGACAAAATTTAAGTACCTAATTTGTAGCGAATTGAACAAGTTTGTTTACATTTCCAAATCCAATTTGACAAAGCTTAGCTTATCTCCATCGAACAATTTTATCTACAAACTCTAAAGCAAATACTAACGATTATTACTATTATTTGCTCCATCCAACACGACCAAACAACCATTTTTATCTGTCACACCATGCCCAATGTGGTACCGTGTTAAGTTTCCTTCTCACTCGTATCGTGTGTGAAACAGCTCCGTTTCGACGCGGATCAATTTCCCACGGCGCTTACGACAAATCAACGGGACGGTTTCGTGTTGCTCCGTTAAACCTTACGGTCCAAGCACCTTTCGCCGAGTGCTATGAACCTGACGATTGTGTCAAGCGCCTTGGCTGCCGGAGCGGTGAGTGTGTCACTTGCACCACAACACCTTTGCTTATGCACTTCCAGTGCGTTGGAATGCAGTTCGGTTCAACTCACGGCAGTCTGCAGCACTGCGCGGATAGGGCAGCCCGCAAACGGTCGTCGATAAGAACCGGTGTACGAAAATGGAAAGACAGGGGACAAACCCGAGGAAGAAGAAAGTGGTTCCTTCCACACCAGAAAGCTACCAGGCAGAAGAAAAGATGAAGGAAAGCGAGAAAAAGAGTGAGAGTTCAACGACTAGTAGCTGGTAGCTGGAAGAAGTTAACTGATAAAACCCGGTGCAACGAACTGCCACCGGTATTCCGGTCGTTCGATTCCGACGCTTGCCAGCGAAGATGTTACATTTCATCCGGCTGGACAATTTTTCTTCCCGCTTCGTTCGTGCGCTGTGGGGTACTTTGGCCCGCCTGTGTCCGATTTAATTTCCATGGAAATGCTGTTAAGCCAGCTAGCCCCCCACTTAGTACGGTGTGTTTGTGTGTGGACTTTATTGCATTTCCCAACACCCTCAGATCGTGGTTGCTATTTTTTCTTGCTTTACTTGAGTGAGTTTTTCTTACGAAGCTCTTCGGAGGAAAGCCCGCTTCGGGGGAAATTATTTACCACTCCACACATCATGGGCATGGGGGTCGTGCAAAAGGTGACGCATTTTCTTCATTTATCTGCTGTTGCCCTTGTTTCACGTCACGTCAAGAAACCATTCTCAACCGTCGAGCGAAAGGAAAATCGATTAGAGCCGCTTACCCAGTGCAAGCCAATTTCCTGCTGCTTTGTGAGGTGGAGAAAAACTCGTTCAAGTCTTTAAGAAAATGAAAAGTTCAAATAAATTAAATTCATTTTCCGACCTCACAACGGCGCTGTTTTCTTCCACGCTACCATTTTTCCACGTTTTGATTGACACGGAAAATGCAAAACGTATGTGTGCCTCTGTTGCGTTGTTCATTTACTAAACCGCTCCGGAAATGCACTCGGGTGCGAGGATGTATACTCATCGAGGTGCCACCAGAACAAAGTTACTCCACCAAAGGGATGCCAAATGCGAGAGTGGTGGGAAGAGAAAATAAAAAACCACGCCACAAGTTGTGCTTGATGTGTTCCGCATAACTTTAGAACCGTGAATGATTGCCCAGAAGCAAACAGTTTTCCCTTTTTCTTTTATATTTTTCTCATCAAAGGCAACCGAAAAGGTACGAACGGAGTTTGTTTGATTGTTGCATTCCATTTGGCTAACGTTTTCCACGCTAGACCCACTTGAACCACCGGTGTATGGGAATAGGGGGCATACGCGGGTTGTGGGATGCATTTTCTACCAACTGCAGACAACACTGCGCAGAAGTGGTTCGATTGTGTTGTTGCTTTGTGTATGAGATGAAATGCTTAAAAGCAGCAGGATAACCACACGTACAAGTGGAAATGGCTGGAAACAATCATGCGGCGATAAGGAAGGAATTTTGGAACAACTCCATTACTGTTATCAGCCATAATTTAAATGAGGAAATGTTATTTTTATGTATGTTTTGAGCAACAAGAGAAAAAAACGGCGCTACTTGAATTATGTTAAGACTGATAAAAGCTTTGAGATTAAGCTGACCTGCCGTGTTTCATAAAAGTTTTTAGCAAGAGCAAAAGGGCTCAGTAAAAAAGAACATTACGAAAATAAATTATTAAGTTAATGCGATCAAAAGAAGTAATTTAATAAAAAATAATGTTGCGACACACCCAAATAATAAAATAAAATTGAATGAAGAAAAAAAATAGACAGAAATAACTATTCAGAGACATCATATAAATATTGTGGAGACTACTGAGTCACTTTTACTAGCCTTATAACCCCAATAAACGAGGACATATTTAAGAATTACCAATCGTTATGTAGGGAGTGAATCATCCTGTGGTTCCCAGTTGGTGCGAAGTGCTGGCAACACTGTTGTTAGAGAGGAGATAGCGAGGATGGTTAACGAGGAGTCAGCCAGGATCGAGAACTACGGGGGCCAGGATCGTAAAGATCAGTTTAGAAGGAATTTAGAGTTGAGATATGATTATAAATGGATACTAAAAAAATGCATTTCATGGGCGAATTTGTCTTTTTCTTTTAAAAGCCTATAACAAATTTATTAGTCCCCATTGTTTATAAAATCTTTAACATAAAAAAAAAGCATTAAAAGATTTTCATGGAAAACGAACTTATCATTTTTGTTTTCAATTCTAGATCATATTCCATAGATTATATGACAGGAACATCGCACAGAAGTATGATGATGCCCATCTACACCCAAAGCGCCACGAGCATTCACTTCCGTCTGATCCCTATTTATTATTAGACATTGGACACATTCCACCATACCGGGAAGATGGCAAACGAGGAATCCCGGTTGTTTGTAGGCGTGCGCGAAAAACTTCCTTCACGACATGTCGAGGTCACTACCCAAACAAAACAGCAGCATGTACGTTTTAAGCCATTTTCCTAAATGGTAAACGTCACAGTGACAAACGGCAATATCTGCTAAAATGAACCTCCCTACGGCCAACAATGGCCACCCCTTGCTCGCTCGATGCGTTAAAGTGTTACGTAAAAACAAGTGTCTGTACAGGCGCTTCAACAGCTGCTTTTCCCCACTTTTAGCTGAGTATGTGTGTGTGTATGTGTGGAGAGGGGGGGATGAATTGTTGCTTTGCTTTTGTCTTCTTGTCGTAGGCAGCTTTTTCTCCTTTACTTTTGTCTTTTAGTATCTTTGCGCTGCAGTTTTTTTTTCTCTTCTGCAAGATGCAGCATCCCATCACTTTTCTCTCTCCCTTTCTATTTCTTTAACACAGAAACAGTCTGTCCCAATCTTTCAGCAGGCGATGCATTTTCGCTTCTCTCTGCCACGCTCTCTCTTACTCTCTTACACTCTGTTGCTGCTTTTGTTACAAGTGTTTTGTGGACACATTTTTCCTGGAAGTCAAAACGAGCGTCATCGAAACAGTTATTCAACGTCTGTGCAATATAAAAGTCTAATCAGACGTACTGCATAACGTTTCCAAAAATTTGCATCTAACTTTCACTGAGTGTAAACAACCATCCTTTGCCATGTTGGAAGATGCTGGCTGGAGTTGCGCTTTGTCCACATCGCACAACACATATATCATCGGTATTGTTTACGTGACTCGTTCGAATGTCTCGCTGTGTGTGTGTGTGTGCGTCTACGATTGGAGAGCACAATGATAGTGAGGCTGCTAGTTTACACAAACAACTAGCGGGCGACGCACCAGAGTGGTTTGCCTTGCCCGGTGCATTGCCTTCCATTGCACACGATTGCAGGCGATAACTGGCGCGATAAATTGTTTTCGCGAACTGGAAACTCCACCTCCAGCATATATGCCTGCGGTGCGTTGGTTTGTGTTTCTCGAACATTGTGCGTGTGTGTGTGTGTGTTTAAAGGGTGAGAAAAAAGGGGTTGTTGCTTGGTTGTTCTACAACGAACTTTTCCCACCACCATTTTCTTCTCCAAAATGCCACTTACCCTTTCTCTTCTCCTGTGCCGTTGAAGTCATTAGGGGGAAGAGTCCATCAAATACGCGTCTGGTATTTTTGTTCGATTCCGCACACGTTGCTATGGTTATTGATGGTGTGACTTTCCTTTTCGTTCTTTCGCAAGTGTGCTTTGCTCTTCGTTACTTCTTCTGCCTCAATTAACAACAATGAAAATTCGGAGACAACTTCGGGCGAGCTGCTCTATTGATTGCAGCTGATCCGTGCTAAGCCTCAGATGGATACGAGAGAAGGTGGTCGTGCCGCACTGAACGCCAAAACATCGTGTGCACCCGCGCCTACTGGGTTGTAATTGGGGTTTACAATTTTTACATTACACAACACAACACAACCTTCGGCGAAGGGGAGAGAGAGCGCGTATTAAACAAAAGAAAAACTGTGCAGAAAACATTTTTCACCACCAATCACACAACACACAGAACAACAACAAAACACTGCGCTCATATGAACGAACACATACACACACTAAACACGCACGCACACAGTCGCACGATTTGCAATGGGAATGCACGTACGCTCAACGCACTCACACGCGCACGAAGCAGACTGGGAGGGTTTTTCTTTATTTTGGTTTGTGTTTTTTTCAAGCGACGACTGTCAAAATTGCACGGGTTTGACATTCGCGATCGTAATCGTGAAAGGAAAAGTAGTAGGCTACGCGACCAAAAGCGTATTTTTCACAGACTGCGCACCACCCCCCCCCACACACATACACACACTCAACACCTGCTGGTGGTTTTCTTCAGCCGTGGTTTCTTCTTTCAATCTGGGCGAACGAATCAGTGGGAATCCCTTTACCTTATCGCGTCACGCACGAACTGTGTAGTACATTTTATTCTTGAACGTAACAATACTTCGTTGTTCACACTTTTTGCTCTACAGAGGGTTGGTTTTTCTTCCACCCTTTGTGGCTAGAGCGTTGTCTGCTTTTGCAGACATTGGCCAAACACACATACACAAACACCTTTCGAGAACTTGATAGTGCTGAAGATACGCGTATTCGAAGCACCAGAATAAGAAAATACTAGAACACAGTGTGTGGCTTGTTGGCGGAGAACGAAAAGGATTTTTTTTCCCTCGTAAAGGTGACCGAATCGGGAAGGCAATATAACACGCAACAGTCGCGAGTTCGTGTAACCACTATGCTTTTGGATGAAAGATATGTTTTTTTTCCTCTCTCACAACTTCAACGCGACAATTCCTTCCCACTGCTTGATGAGGTGGAAGATATCACGATTTTTACTCACTTCATCAACCTTCGTTAATTTTGCAGCTCGAGCTACACCGTGTTCACAGGGGGTTAAAAGATGCGATTGCAACTCGAAATGTGGAGGAAAACATTGAAATGAAAACTTGCGACAATTATGCGCGACGAAAAAATTGGCTCGGCACGCACTATACACATCTACCCTTCTTTTGCACTGGCCGCGAAAACACACAGTGAGACCGAGGAACGATTTGACGCACGGTGTCGTTTTCAGCTACCCTTAATGATCCTCTACACGACGTGCGAATGCAGTGTGCCAACTGAAAGCATTTAAAAATCATATTCTTAAATGAAATATGATTTGTTCAGTATTCAGACAAAATCTAGAGGAGAAGGAAGGGTTTTAGTCAGGAAAAGAAATATTTATCGCATTTGGATTATTTATATGCAAATGCACATATCTCGTTCTGTTGCACAGCACTTTTTCGGAAAATGTTTAAAATTTTAAATTCGCGTTTTGCTGTGTTCGGCCCATCACTACATCGAGGATGACAGTGTAGCCAAACCATTGTGTTGTTTTTTGTGCTGTCAACTTTCAACAAATAAAAGTTAGCCATAAATTGGACTATTTTTAATTAGATTCAACTGTATTTCTTCATTTTCATTGAATTTCTTCATTTGTTGCCATTTAACTACACGAAAAACTGAATTTTCTCATAATTTTATCATCCTACTGTGACAAGGAAAAAGGCACACTGCCAGCTGTCAAAACAACCATAAACATTCGCCACCACGTCAATGCAGCAGGCGTTTAATCAGCTGGTAAATTGCGCGAGAAAATTCAAACAAATCGAAACTGGAAGTGATAAGCACGGGAACGGCAGACACGTACACTGATTTGGTGCTTTTACAAACGCCCATCACGGAAAGAGAATCCCTTCAAAAACGATAAGTTTCGTTTCAAGCAGTTGCCAGTAGTATGCACCCACCAGCACAACCATGACTTTCGACATTGAGCGTAAGCGTTTGGAGTTGTGCTATGGCACGTTCGGTACCAACGCAAATGGCACCTCCACTACCAAGGTGAGCGAAAGGAAGCGAAGGAAAAGTTCCACCTCGTCCGAGCAATCCACACCCCACAGGCACCGGAAGCGGTCCGTTAGTGAAACGAAAACCAGCCCAAACAAACAACGATGGCAGCAGCATCTGAGACAGACCAAGTGCCATGTTATCACCATCTTTGCCAGTGGCGTATTATTTTCGGTGCTAATGCTTATTCTGCTGGACTTTGTCCCGTCATCGCCTCACCGACAACCGGAGGGTTCGATTCGGCGCGTCGGTTCCGAGGGTGGTCGGGCCCTGTACGCCCCACGCCATCTGCCAGATGAATCGATGCTGCGTTTGGCGGATGAAACGCGCGTAATGGAACCGTACATGCCGGCACGGAAGCAGGCCACATCATCCGAAGAAAAACAGGACATTCTGACCAACGAGCAGGAAGCGCTCGGGTCGCTGAAAATGGCACTGGAAATGAAACAGCTCGGTAAGGATGACAAGGCGCTACGATTGTTCCAACACGCGCTCGCACTGTCGCCGAAACATCCGGAAATTCTCACCAAATACGGGGAGTTTCTTGAGCACAACCAGCAGGATGTGGTATCGGCCGATCAGTACTACACGCAAGCGCTCACGGTGAATCCGTACTACTCGGAAGCCCTAGCCAACAGGCAGCGAACGGCCCAAATCGTGGAACAGATGGATGCCAAACGGTTTGAGGCGTTGGATCGGAAACGAGATGCGTTGAGTTCGGTGCACGTGTCCAACATGGCCCTGAAGCGAGCGGAAAAGGAAGCTTACATACAGCACATTTACCATTCGGTCGGTATCGAGGGCAATACGATGAGTTTAGCACAAACACGTTCGATACTGGAGACGCGCATGGCCGTCGATGGGAAGAGTATCGACGAGCACAATGAAATACTCGGCCTGGATGCGGCCCTCAAGTACATCAACGCAACGCTGGTAAACAAAAACGATTACATTACGCTGAAGGACATCCTGGAGATACACCGGCGAGTGCTTGGCCACGTGGACCCAATCGAGGGTGGTGAGTTCCGTCGTACGCAAGTTTACGTTGGCGGTCACATTCCACCCGGGCCGGGTGATTTAGCGATATTGATGGGACGGTTCGAGAATTGGCTTAACTCGGAGCAAGTGTTTTTGATGCATCCGGTCAAGTACGCTGCAATGGCACACTACAAGCTCGTGCACATACATCCGTTCAGCGATGGTAATGGTCGCACGTCACGATTACTAATGAACACACTGTTGATGCGTGCCGGTTATCCACCGGTGATCATACAGAAACAGCATCGGCACAAGTACTACAACTATTTGCAGCTGGCCAACGAAGGTGACATCCGTCCGTTTGTCCGATTCATTGCCGACTGTACGGAGCGAACGTTGGATCTTTATCTGTGGGCAACGAGTGAACTGTCGCACCCGGTTCCGTTGCTGGCGCAGGAAAGTATGGAAGGCATGCCGTTAATTTTCAACAGCGTGACCGACGAGGGATCCGACGTTGGTAGTGGTGCTGGTGATACGATACGGATAGGTGTTATTTGGTTAGTAAAGCTGTAGCGATAAGCCGATGTGCTCGATGTTAATGAAGTTTTTCATTTTCCTTCCACAGATATTGGCTTCTGGTGGCCCTGGCTGGAACAGTGGCTTATGGTGTACCACATCTTCCCATTGTCACGAGTGCTTGGTGGAGTGTGTTTCGTTTGTACATAGTTTTGTTATTTTGCACACGTATTTTAAATACCGTTTTGTTAACTTATTGTCTGTTTTTAAACTGTCTTCTCGTTACCTTCTACCATATATAATGGAACGGTCCGTTATGGAATGAGTTAGTGTAGAACCATGTGATCAAATCAAGCAGGTCCTCCTGCGAACGGGGAAACTGTATTACGCGGAACCTACCAAAACGCACAGAGCCGGAACTACCAACAGTCCCGCATATAGTCAATCGAAACTACAAATATGAGTCCTACTGTTTTGTGATACTGTGATTATTTTTAGAAACCATAGCTGGTTGGTAGAATTCAAAATGTACAATAAACTAGCAAATTTTAATCATCATCTAAAAGTGTGCCTTTGAATGGAATCGGAATCCATCGAAAGCTAGAAACGGAAGAAAATTCTAGAAATTATTCAAACGTTCTTTGCAGGGTTCGTACCCTAATGCTCAAACGATGTTTGTGGGTATACCACACGAAAGGTTTTTCATGGATTTATGGTTCATTCGTAGATATGGAATAAGCAAGTTTCAAACGTGATTGAGCAAAGAGGAAACTCCAAAAATGTGAAGATAATCAACTATTTCTACGGATTCTTTTGAGAATACAAAAATCAATCTCTAAAATGGTGCTTATAAACGCAAATCACATTGTAGGAGAAGGCATAGTGGGACATCGCACACGGAAAACCGATTTTTATTTTCCATCAATTAATTTACTCATAAAAATCATTATAAACTAATTCGATGCTATGCAACAATTGTGGTTGTTATGCAAATGTCTTATGATTTCAATATGAACATCGAAAAGTAAAACAATAACTAAACTGCAAAAAATACTTTGAAAGTTAAATTATAATGATGTCCATTGAACGCTTCGCTGTGCTGCTGTCAACGCGCACATGACAGTTCAACGTCAACGGATTTACTGCGTTGTTTTGCGTCGTTTTAGCGAAAAGTTTTGGCTTGTTTTTCTGTGCGGCAACGCGTTTGTTGTAATGTTTTCCCCACGATTGCATCTTGTTCGATGCATCACATTAGTGTTGTAAATTCGTGTACTGCTCCGTAACTTCCATCGCACCACAGCTGTGAAGTGTGCAGCGGTGACCGAGTAAAGTGCATCTCTCCCTGATTTGTTTACATCCACGTGCGTTGTGCACTGTTGGCGACGATCTGTGTTGTTCCGGGCTTAGGCGAGGCGTACATGTTTCTTGGTGGCCGGCAAACATGGGTGCCAGCTCCGCCAGCGCCATCAACATGATGGATACGATGGATGACCACGTTTACTGCAACTCGACAACGACCACGGTAGCCGCTCCGGTTACGGTGACTTCACCGAGTGCAGTCACTACCTCCACCACGACAACAACGGTGGCAGCCGGGTCACGCGAACTGCCGAAGCTGGCAATCGTGGCACAGGAATCGTGTAACAGCGACGATCAATACCAACAGTCGTCCCCGTCGCAGTATTCGCCGTCACCATCATCACCGTTGCCATCATCACCCCAGCCGGCATCACCGAGACCATCCTCTCCGGTACCGTCGTCCTCATCGGTTCCTTCCTCTCCAGCACCGTCCTCCCCGTTACCTTCGATGGAGGATGAAACGCTTATGATGGAAGACGATGAAACCGAGCCGGATGCAACGTATGAGGATGAACGCAATGTGCAGCATAACAATGAGCAGGCAGCCGGTGAGAACGAGGCTGAGGCAGAGTTTGTGAATGATGTGTTCGATTACGGGGCGCACAATGGAAATGACGCGCCACTGGTCAATCCGGATGAAAGTGAATACGACGAGGAGGAAAGCGAAGAGGACGGTGACAATGCGGATGATTACTATCCTAACAATGTTGCTTCGGACAGTGGAGTGTTGACGGACGATCAGCAGGGAGATGATCCCGGCGATGGCAACAATGATCCGGGAATGGCTGAGACATTGGTGGCGGTGAAGGAAGTTAAGCAGCTGCAATCCATCTTGCTGCTGCACCTCGATCTCATACAAGAACAAGGTGACCAGATACTGAACAAGGACAAGATGATTATCCGACTGAAGGACGAGAACGAGGTGCTGAAGCATCAGCTCGATATGGCGAATCGACGCGTTTCGTTGATGATGTTGCAGCTACAGCAGAACGGTCTGGCACTTCCGGTCGACGAGCAGCAGCCGATGATCCTGCAACCACCGAAGCAGGAAGGAACCGTTTCACCATTGACGATTCGGAGCCAGATGGAAAATGGACGGCTGAGAACGATCATCATGAAATCTTCCTCATCGCCACCGTTCGTATCGTCGAGTGTGGCAGACGGTGCGCTGTTCGGACCGTGTCTACCAATTCGCAACCCGGAGGTTAGCAGCACCGTATCCCCGGCAAAGGAAGAACTGCCGGACGATATAGTGCTGCAGGGTGATGAGCTGCAGTCCCCCTACTACAATGACGAGGACGATAACGATGGTGACGATGATGAGCAGGAAGAAGAGGAAGAGGACGAGGATGTGGAAGATGATGATGAAGAGGAGGAAGAATTCCACACGGAAAACAATGAAGTGGACGGGGAAATCTTTCTAAACTATTCCAAATCGGACGATGATGAATCTCTTTCGCCCCAAATGAATGATGATTTTGATGAGCAGCAGGATGAGGAAGAGGAGGACGAGGATGATTACAATGAGCAACAGGAACAACAACAACAACAACAACAGTATGTGCTGCTGCAGCAGCCTCAACAGGTGTACGAGAATTACGACGGTTTGCAGCAGGCAGAAGTGATGGACGATGAGGAGGGTGGATACGAGTCGAACGAAATGGGGGAGGAAGATGATAATCCGATGCAGTACGTCAGCGACGATCAGGGTGGTAACTACGACGACACTCCGATGGTAATGATCGACGATGGAGCGGTTGAGGTAAAGATGGAAACGGACTCCCCGGCATCGCAAGAATCGTCCCAGGATTCGCAAGAATCGCAAGACTCCCAAGATTCCCAAGGGTCGCAGGTGTACCAGGAACCACAGAACTCATCCATGCAGCATGCGCCCCTGGGCAATGGGCTGGAGGTGAACGTTCCCTTCGTCGAGAGTACGGTTGGTAGTGAGGGTGAGCAGCCGGAGGATGATGGTTGCAAGGTGGTTAAGGTGGAAGGTCCCGGAGGAATGCCGGTAGAAGATGGAGCCCAATCCACGGAAGTAACGACCGGTGGCACACAGGACTCGTTGGAGCTGGAGTACGGGTGCACCAGTGAACCGACGGAGGGTAGCAGTGAAAATGGCCGAGAAAAGCGTCACAATCCCGGAGGTTCTCGCCAGCGGTTCAATCCAACGTTGCACTGCCCTTCGGGCAACTCTTCAGATGGCAGTGTGGCGGCTAAGCGTAACTGTAAACCGACCCCATATATGGTCACTCAGAAGCAGTACATCAGTTGCAGCTGGAAGGACGACGCGGTTACTGCCGAGCTTGAGAAGCTACAATCGAACGAGGCGGCCGAACTAGAAATACCGTCCTGGACGGTGATCGAAGATGACGACGAAGAGCCGGAGACCGATCATCCACCGGCCGGGGCGTCAGCTACCGGTGAGGAGGAACCAGTTTCGGCGAGTGAACCTTCGCGTGAGGACATCAGCGACGGAGTGTACACCAAACGACACATGAAGCTGGAGATCGATGAACGGCGCCGAAAGAAATGGGACGTACAGCGGATACGCGAGCAGAAAAACATTGAGCGATTGAAGAAGCGCCAGCTGAAGGAACAACCAACGGAACAGGAAGCGGCAAAAACGATCACCACCCTCTACCCGACGGTGGACACGCTCAAGTCCATCCAGGTTACGGATGACGTACCGGTACAGGCGTTCGGTGAGCTTATTCCGCTTCTTCCAACCAACGGTGGCTTTTCACTGCCGTGGAACCAACTAAAGGCGGGCCCTTCGTTTGCAAATCCCCAATCCTCCTGCTCCACCGGTTTGTTACAGCCTCATCATCATCACCATCATCATCATACGCCATCCCTGCCGGGGCCATCCGGTACGAGCAGCAGTATCGGGTTGTTGCTGGAGACGAAAACCAAATTCATTCATCGGTTGGCTCCGAGCCTGCAGGCGCAAAAGCAGCGCTTCACCAAGCGAATCAAGAAGGAACTTTAAACCCTCCCTTTCCCATCTACCTTTCCTCCTTTCGACTGTTCTGTGTTGTGCCAGTTTAGATAACGGTCACCACAGAGTTATGTTTTGTAATTTCGCCCATTTATCCACCTATTTTTTTTATCCTTTGATTTGCTTTACTTTTAAACTGTTAGAGTATGTATGAGAAGCTGTGGTGTATGTATGTCCCGCCGGGGGAAGCAAGCAAGTATCTTTCGGTTTCGTGTAGATCCGTGTGCAGGCAAATTTTCTCTCAATTCGATTGAAAGTTTGGTACAAAATGAGGTGAATTTGTCGTTGTTGTTTGTGTCTGCTGATTTGTAAACACGTCTTAGCGTTTAAGTTATGTTGCATTCTGCTTCTTTTTTCAATAATCCTTTAATGGTCCTCACCCACACACTTCCCTTACCACCCATTACCCCACGACACATCTATTCTACGTGTATGTGCTTTTTCTCATCACTATTGTGCGTGTCGTCACGTGGATTTGTGAAGGTGTATTAAATGGAGACGCTCATACGCTGTGCTGTTTTGAAGATGAGTGCCGACCGCCGGGTGGGAGTGAGGGAAGATTAACGGCAGTGGTGACGAAGATAATACAAAGGATACAAATTTGATTGTAGCAGCAAGACGAATAAAACTAACTAGTGTTAGAATGATGTAGAATGGGCGTTGAAAAAGTAATGTTCTGCCAGTGGAATATCCGAATGTTCGATTACGGTTGAGTGTTATACACGTTTTTCTGTTACTATTTCTAACTCTCTAAACTGTTTTTTTTCAAGGTTGGATGCAGTTCTTGATCATTGACAATTGGTGTGCATGCCACTTAGTGGACAGTTTTTTCTTCTATCTTTCGTGATAATGATAATTGAATTAGAATATGATTAATGCAAAGAAAATAATAGAGTCTGTATGAGTGTGAGACACACGCGACTATGCACTACTTTGTTTGAGAACACGAGCTCACTTGCCAATCCGGGATCACTTGCCAAATCATGTATTTCTTGGCAAACTTTGTAGGGTTCTGTTGCCTTTATTCCTCCGGACATCATATTTGTCCTTGGTTGTGAAGAACAACATCCCCGGATCCATGATGAGACACCGAGAATTCGTCAGCATCTGGTGTTAAGGCGATTTTCCACGTGGTTTGTTAAACTCTTTTCGCGACGTTGTTTTTATGGTTAAGGTTTTATTTAATCATCGAAAAATTGGCAAATCTAGTAGACATTACAAAGACAAAATTAGTATTAGTTAGCTCTTCAAACGGTTCGGTTGTGCTTCAGTTTTGAACCCACACTCTAAACTACTGCCACGGAAAATTTCAATAGGAAATATCCAATCCAATTAAATTTTTATCTAGCAGAATTAGGAACATATCTACCAGTATGTTGTGATATGAGCGTTTTAATGAATAACAACACCAACGTACAGGAAACTTAACAAAGAATTTATTTTCACAGTTTGGTGACACAAAACAGCAAATTAACAAACGCTACGACGTGGAACAACATCACCAGTCGTGTACCACGCGGAGAGCAAAAGTAAAGCCTTCCATAAATTCCGTTTTACTTATCACTAAAAACTCTCCCCCAACTTCTTCCATGGTTCGGCATGTATAGTACGATATCGATACCATCGTGGTACACGGACATTGGACTATTTTTTTTTTCTATTTTTACACAAACAATACCCTCTTGCCAATGTTACCGATCGCTGCTCCTCCGTGTATGATGGAGTATTATTGTTTCGCTTGCTATGTTTTTTTTTTGTTCAAGTTTTACACTATCTACTATGTCTTGTTTCCTGTTTCCTGTGTAGTGAGGAAAGGAAAGGTGTGGACTCAATGCTCCACACGTCACTAACGCTTCCAAATTCATTCGTCTTCGACTTTCCAATGGATTGTGCCTTGTGTACAAAGTAAAATTCTCACACATCAGTGATTTAATTTGAAATTTAATGCTACCCTAGCTTGTCTTGAAGTTTCCCTTTAGTCGGACAGTATTTGTCTCCTGTCGGTTTATGTCTATTGCTAGCAGAGGTTGGTGGGGGAGTTCCTTTTGCATGACCGATAATCGAGTTCGTTTCTACAACTCCTGTCTAAGGGTGGACGTATGCATTCCAGATACCAACATAAACTTACACCGTACTTTGGCATTTGGCAGGGAGATAACACAGAGCGTGTTTTATGCGGATTGTACTCGGGAATAGTGGATTGTTTTGCTCTCTTACGATTGTACGGTTGATTGACTAGAGGTTTTGTGATGATTGTGAAACGTCGACCATCAACAAGTTACTAAACTAAACTGAAAACATCTGGTAACCATCTTCTCAATGTCCGTCCATTTCCGATTTCTAGTGTGATTCAAACAAAGATGGAGGCACCTCCACCGAAAGCTGCACTGCATTCAAATGTCTACTAACTGTCCCTGGCTTTAAGTTTCCCATATAAATCTCTCCACAAACGTATCGTTGGATGGATGCATAAAGGTGGATGGCGTTACGGTGTGTACAGTAAAAACCGGTCGTACAATAAGAAAGTGTACGGAGGCAAGAGGCCCCATGCCGGTAGTATAGTGGCCAATACCCGGGGTATAGTGCACGCACAAAGTCTTTGGAAAGTGTGTGTGTGTGTATGTGTGTGGTCCATAAACGTCCAGTGCGAAGATTACGTTGTAAGTCTCACGGGTTAACATGTGCTGTTCTCCTTTACCCTTTTCCACTTTAAACTTTGTTTTTCTGTTTCTGTTTTACTCAAAAAAGTGTCTCCAATTAGCTTCCTCAATTTGTGTGCGCGTTATCATGTGCGTGTGATTAAGAACAACTTCTTGTTTTTCTGACTTTCTCTGTGTAGTTTGTGGGTTGTTTTTTTTTTTAATATTCATGTGTTACAATTGTGTGTGTGTTTATTTTAAACATTTTTAAAAACAAATCACAAACATCACGCGAGGTGCACACACTCTTAATCAAAGTCTTGTATAGTGTTGTAACCAGGAAAAGGGTAAGTCTAGACTAGACTAAGTCGGGTGGCTACCCTCTCCAACACGCATGGCATACGCGCGCACTGTAGATACAAAATCCGTACTATTATCGCTACATTCGAATCTACATTAAAATTGGATTAGCGTTTTGGGCACATCGATATAACAACAGTGACACAATAGTCGATATCACTACAGTCAGTTGAATTGTTAGGCGGGATCCACTGCCACACTGGGCAACTAGTTCTTCCTGTGAAACGAAACCAGAACAGAGCGTCATTTGGGGGAGATAAACGAAGGAGAATACTATCGTTTAATACTCACATCCGGATGCTCGGTATAACATTCCTCTAAACGTCGGCGGTGAAGGAAGTTAAGTTTGGTCTTTACACAGGGTAACGCTTCCGATTCGTTATGGGCGATCACCTCGGGTTGGGCGGACAGCACGACCCTATCCACCTTGTATTCGTTCTCCACGATGATCATCAGCAAGTTGGACCGGGGAATACGTTTCGCAAAGTATGGTTGATAGAGAAGCCTACAGAGAAGGATACACAAAATGGTACATCAGTAAACCGATTGCAGGAACTCATCGAATGTTGGTTGCATACTCCTCCATTGGTAGTGGTGGTGGTTCGTAGAAGAAGCCAGCTCCATTGATGAACTTATCCTGTTGCATCACGTACAGGTTAGATTTCTTATCACACGGTTCGTATACGATCTCTTTCTTAATTTCTTTCGGCCGGTTAAAGTATTCCTCCTCCTCGTCGACGTGTATCTTTTTTGGTTTCGATGGGCGCGTATCATCGTAGTCATCGTACTCGTCTGAAAAATTGGCAACATTGCTGTTAAGTAATTCCTGTCGAATTTCATTAACACAATACGTAGTGGTGCATTAAACCCCTTGGAGGCCCCGGGTGGAATGATAGTTGGGGCCCCTAATTGCCTCGGGAGGGTGGTCATGATCTAATTTCAGAAATTACATAACATCCTTATCGGGCTGCCCGATAACATCCTTATCGGGCTGCCCGATAACATCCTTATCGGGCTGCCCGATAACATCCTTATCGGGCTGCCCGATAACATCCTTATCGGGCTGCCCGATAACAAATATTTCTTAAATGTTGAACGGGGAGGCCCTCTTACACTTCGGGGCCCCTCTAGCATACGGAGAGGGTTAAATCGACGCTTTTCTGGCCCATTTCTAGGTCAATTCATACAATTTTTCCTACTACACAGCTTATTTTCGAGGCCCCCACACGGCGAGGCCCTAGGCAGCCGCCTACTTCGCCCACCGTTAGATCCACCACTGACAATACGTACGTCCAAAGTAGTCGGGACTGGGGATTCCGTGCACCCAAAAGTCGAACCGGGACAGCATTATTGCAATCTCCGCAATGAACCACTTCAGACCTAGCATCAGGACTCGCATCGGCTGCAGCAAAGAGGTACGTTAAATTGTTAAATTAGCGACGAACATCTTTACGAATCCAACGTAACTCACATGCATTAACGCAATGGCGTCGTTTTCCACCACTCGCTCGTATTCGCACAGGCCCTGGAGATCGAACACGGTGATCATGGAAAAGATTTCCTTATCAACCATCGACTGCATGATGGCACCCTCGATTTCGCCAAAGAAGCGGCCAGTATGGTTGGACGTTTCCGACAACACCACGTACCCATTGTGATCGATCACGTAGCAGTCGCGAGATTCCGATGCACACGTCTCTATACAATCATCACACTGAAAAGCGGGAAGACAACCGTTTAAACACACTGTAAACAAGTCTAAAAAGACTTTCGCTCCGATACTGACCGTCTTTTTGGAGGTGATCTCCATAAATCGATCGTACATCAGTGAGTGCGTAAATTGGAATCCGGTCACACAGCCGGGCGCTTCCAGGCCACCGTCGCGCGGGAAAATGGCCATCGTGGCCGTCACCTTCAGCTCCCCATCTTCCGGCGGGTCCGATTCGTGCGGCACCGAGTACACGAAGCTCTTCGGATCGATCTTGTGCTGCAGGATCGCACTGCGGTACCACGTTTCGTCGATCGCCTTCTTGTGGTAGTCACCAAACTCGCTGTCCGTGTCGACCTCGACCTCGCCGAATATGAACTGCCACCGGGTAAGTCCGCTCATCGTGGCCACAAACCGTAACGTCGCGTTATACATCTCGATGATCTTTCGCTCGTTTTCACTCTCAAACTCCCAGTTACGGTAGCTGTTGTTCGTGACCTTCGCGTCGAAGATCAGCAGCTCTACCAGCTCCTTGTTGCAGTAATACGCATCATCGTCCAATGTTTTACGGCCACAGTTCGCTGTCAGATAGAGAGAGAGGAAAGTGCTATTTATTAGTATCTAAATACAGAATATTGCAATTTGGTAATTACGTACGGCCTTCGGAATCCTTCGGGTCTTCGGGCTCGTACTGTTGGGACCACTTCCACGTTGGTTCGTAAAGACGGTTCAGAAAATGACGCAACTCATCCTCGGGCGTTTTAAATTCGTGACCTTCCAGATAGTGGTACTTGCAGTAAACCCTGCACGAAAACGAAACCCCCTTTACCTCATGTCCTTCCGTACGGCGATTCGTTAACTTACCAGTCCGGGTGTACCTTCCAGTTATCGCCCATGAAGAAATCGGAGATGTTCAATCCCATATGCTGGTTGCGCTTGATCTCGTCACCCACCTTGATCCAGGTGCTGCCGTAATCGTGTGGCAGCACCAGCCCCAGCGCGAATGGGGTGTTCTCCAGCGGTGCGTAGTAGTAATCCTGATACTCGAGCGAAACTCGTCGCATCTTATCGTAATGGAACCGTACCGGGAGCTTCAACATTTTACCAAACCGTGAATCCACGAGATGGTGACGCAACTCCAGTATGAACGGACTCATCTCACGCCCGGTCATGTCCTCTACCTGGCGCGTGATGTTGTCATCGTAGATCTGTTCGATCTCCGTCAGATCGATGCTGTTGTAGTTCTCCTTCAGCTTCCCGTTCGAGACGGGCCGTAGATCCGGATGCATCAGCACATAACCGTTGTTGCTGACGATGAACGAGTACCCGTTGACGCCGAGTTTGTACGGTAGCGTCAACTCGTCGAGGTCCTCCACCGGGATGTCCGTGCCGGCCACACCTAGCAGCCGCGCGGTTCGTGTTTCATTGTAGTGATTAGCTTTCCGGTCGAATGCGGGCGCACCGACCGCTATCATCAGCCGCGGTGGCTCATCATCGTCCGCTTCGGTGAGTAAATTTTCCTGTGCCGGGCAAAAGGGAGTTGAAGAAGCAATTGGTTTATCGGTGTCACTTGGGCGGAACTCGCGCCCAGTCACTTACCGCCGTGTCGGTGAAGGCATGCGTCCATGTTGGCGGATGTTCCACACCCTGCAGTACCAACGGGGTCGCGATCACGGTAACGTACTTCAGCACCTCCTCTTGGACTTCGTCCAGCGATTGAATGTGCGAGTAGTAGCCCCGGTTCAGGCAGGCCATCCATTGAATTTCACGAACCTTGGTAACCTCACGACCCAGCAGATAGGTGAACACACGCACCGGGATCTTCGTACCGTTCTCAAACCAATTGTACGCCTCAAACACCTCCGTAATGTTGCTGGGGACACCGTCGGTTATGAGCATGATTGCTTGATTACAACCACTGACCGATTCGTTACACCGTCGTATCTCGCGATACTGCAAGGAAAGATGTACAATGGGACACCCCGGACATCCTGCAGGTGGAACAACGTACTTACCTTCTGCAAAAGCTCGAATGCGGCTACAAAAGCCTTCTTTACATTAGCATACCCTTCCGGTAGAAGCTCTCGTACGTATTCGTTGAAGAAACGCATATTTTCCGGAGTTGCCTGTACCAGCATGTCCTGAGGATGGAAGGATACGATACAGATTCGAGTTCCCGTTTTGGCCTGGCAAACTCTCCAGTCTTACCTTAAAGCAAGGTACCAACGGTTCCACATCGTTCGAGTATTTGTAAATGTTTATAAAATCATTGTTCGAAAACGTATCGAGAATGCTTTTCACCGTCAACTGTGCGATATAGTTCCGGTAGCCCGTCATCGAACCGGAGTTATCCAGCAGGATAACGATATCCTTCGAGCAGGTTGCCGTTTCGATGTACCACGAACGTTTGCGGCAATCGAACGTGTCCACATGCTCACGGTTCCATTCGAGTGCCGGGTAGTGCCGAAGCATCCCGGTGTAGGAACCGAAGTACTGCCAGGACAGTGCCGGGTCGGAGTTGTAGTTCTGAAGAAACACATCGTCCAGCGATTCGGACCATTGCAGTGCTTCCAACACCCACGGGTACCGGTCGTACACGTTCTGCGGCACATGGACGGAACTGTACGACGTGTTGACCGATATGTTGAAGAAGTGCGTGTCCGGATTGAGCGACATGTTTCGATACATCCATGCATTTTCTTGCAACGTCTCCGGGAGTTCTGGCTCTGGACGTCCATCAATCTGTAGGAATACAATCAATTCTTACCCCAAAACTGTCTGGAAACAATCCTCCGCACTTACATTCGAGTATTTGCTGGAATAGTAGGAGAAGTTGTCCGCTAGTGTTTCATTGTACTCGAACTGCTCGGACAGTTCCTCAGCGAGGTTGATAATGCACTTAATGGCGTCCATCTTACGGATGAACATGCGGCCAACATTTTCTACAATCGATTGAATCAACACCGTACCGTTCTTGTGCTCCACGCGGGCATTGTAGGTTTTGTATTTCTAAAATTAAAATCACAACCCACCGTACTGTTCAACGAACCTGTTGTGAGCCGTTACCGTGGCAGCCAACAACTTACCGCCGTAATTTCCATCGCCTTCGTCATCCTTTGTGCCAGATCCCAGAGCTCTTCACCGAAGTTATCGGCCCATTTTGCCATGCTGCACAAGATGCCGGACGGTATGAAACGAGATGAACGAGAGCAGAAGTAATCAGTGCTGGTGTGCGGCCGATGCTGGGAACGTGCGGCGTATGTTAATAGGTCAGCTTTCGATGATGATAAATGATGATGTTGATAACAATGGAACAGTAGCGAGATTGTCGGTAGCACCAGAATGGGATCTGTTTTGTTCAATAATTGTACGTTGCATAATGGGAGGAATTCAAGGCAATCAAATGTCTGATGATGTTAAATTTCGTGTCGGAATACAGAAATAATGGAGGATATACAGTCAGCATGTTGGAAAAAAACAATAGAAAACTGTTATTAAATTTTGTGAATGATTAAGATTTCAGGAATATCATGTAAAATTTCAAAGTATAGAAGTTATACGCGAAGGAGTTAATGCATCGCCAGTATAATTCTTAATATTGTAGAAACGTAAGTGTCTCAAATCGGTACTCAGAACTTCTCTAGTCCTGTTACTTGCCATTTTCACAAGATATTTTTTACTCAATATTCTCGTACATGTTATATATTTTTTTAATTGGCTTCTCATTGTTTTATGGCCAAAATAGTGACAATTTTTTGCACGAATCGATCGCTTTACTGACATTAAACGTCTAGCGTTGTGATTCGAATTACGGACAGTTTCAAATTCCGGACATTCCTCATGGTTAAGCTGAATATGTTTTTTTTTTTTTTTTTTTTTTTTTAGTTAGAACGGCCTGGCCGTATCGACTTATTTTACCACGTAGCCGGATAGTCAGTCCTTGCTACGGGGGATTGGCCCGGATGGGATTTTGGTCCGGTCCGTTCGTGTGAAGACCGGCTCCGCTACCATCACGCCGCCGGGCCGCCCAAGCTGAATATGTTCATAACCAGCAAATAACCATAGCGTATTAATCAATTTATAAAATTACTGAAACTTCCAGTGTTAATTTATCATTAATTCCATTGGGTTTGGTGTAGGAACAGTATATTGGAGCCTAATTCGATTACATCGGAATCAATCTTGAAATAATTATCAACGGGAACTTAATGGTGGTTTATAATTTTGCTCTCGACATACCACAATAAAAAAATCTCATTTACTTTTGTCCACAATTCGAAGCATGATTTGTGGACAAAAGTAAATGAGATTCGAACAATTCGAAGCATGATTTTTTACCTTGATTTATACTCCAGACAGCCGAAGTAAATTGTAAATGCATACAGACCTCTAGCAGAATACCACAACAATAAGCGCAGAAATGTCACTCCCAGGGGCTTGGCATTGTTTGCAAGATTGTACTACTTTTTAAAAAGCATCATTTCATGAATCTTCATATCTGTTTGGACGGCGAGAAGTTAAAATCTAATAGATAGTTATACTTTTAACATAGAAAACGTTTGATTTGTGAACCTTTTTGACCAAATTTCGATGCTGTCCCGTAATATGGAATAAAGTTAAAAAAGTGTCCGTTTGAATAAAAATATCATTGCAATTTATATTTTTTTCAAATATTTCGAGCTTTTCTCCAGAAATTCTTGTGCTTTTTCTCGGAAATTGTATTTACTAAACAAAAATATATGAAAAAAAACACCTTAAATTTCCCTAATGGAATCCAAAACGATCTTTAAATGGCTCATTTCATTGTCTCCCAATGTTCTTTGCCAATGACGGTGCAATCAATAATGATGCAAATCGTCTCCATTCGATCAAAACCCATTTGCAGTGTGTCATAGGAAAAACATACAAAAATTCCCCAAAAAAATGATGCGCACGCCCGGATAACACGTGTCCCGGTAGGGGAGACAAATCGAGTGGATGGCCCAGACCGGCAACGGGGCGATAGAGTCTGTTGACAAACAAAGATACGGCCTTCCTTTGCCGGTTACTTGAGTGAACAGCCCCACGCGCTATTCGCGCTGTGAGACGCGCACTGTTTCCGCGCGGTACAACGCAAAACAAACACGAGCACGTGCTTGCCGAAAATGCCGAAACATTGCGAAAGAGCGAGACGGCCGGCAGCATACGAGTGCGCGAATACGAACGAGCGGAGAGGTGAAGCTGAAAATAGCATCCGTGTCGGTCGGTCGGTTTTCGTTCAGTTTTTCCACCACAACTTCACGCACCATTCCCCTCGCCATTTCACCCCCTCTTCATTTTCCCCGCCCGTGTTTTTTTTTCAATCTCACCCCCTCCACAGTGGGGCGCCAGGCAGCTGAGAATCCACAGGCTGCTTCGGTTTTCGTTGTGACAGCGAGGGAATATTTTCATCCTGGCCAGCACACCCCACATATCACGAAACGAACTGTCAACACGGAAAATCACAATGCTCGGGCGATGAGCGATGCACTGTCAAAATTGGGTGAAAATTTGTTAATTTTCCACCGAATTTGCATACCATTTGATGGACGGCACTTGTTTTACTCTTACTTCGGCACATTTACTTACATTTCCGTCGCGGCCGAAGCGTCGACGGGTTGGGCGGGTAATTTTATCCATAAAAGGAAAATGATGCTGCCGAGCAGAAACTTCCTGCTGGGTAGACCAGCCACGACGGGAAGTCTCATCCTCGCGAACTAAATTTGCCTTCCGCACAGCCTGCCACCTATGATCGACACTATTGCTGCTATCACTACGTTTTCCACAACACTTTTCACCACGGCACACACACACACACACTCACGCATGCACGCGAAAGAACCCCAACAACTAGGTCTACCGAAGCACTAGGCAAGGCAAAAATAGTGCTAGCTAGCTACACCTCATCACGAACGACGACACCGTGACGGATCGCTGCTGATGGTCAGACCGGAAAATGTGCTCGCTGGACGGTACGACACACCACACCAGCCGCGAACCATACGCGAGAGCAGATAAAAAAAAAGCTCGAATTTTCACAAGCGAACAATGAGTTTTCCCAGCGCGAGCACCACACTCACACTGCCCGAGCCCGAGCACGTTCTTCTAGTGACTGTGACTCGTTCTGCTGCTTACTGTACGGCGTTATGGGGCGAAGAAAAGTTAACGAAGAATTTTCCCCCGCCCCACCCATGCATGTGTGTGTGTGTGTGTGCGCACGCGGGGAGTATTGTAACTGTCAAAACCGAGATGCAACTCGCGTGAAAGGTGGTTTGTTTGTTTGCTCCGGAAAAACCGGCGCATGGCATTTACTGCGATCCGGTTCAAAGTGTCAGTTCGCTGTTTTCTGGCTTTGTGTTTCAATTGAAATTTTAATTCATGTTTATCTATATGTTTGAGTATTTGGCAATATATTCCTCATCCAGAGCTGTAGTCAATATGTCTCTCGTTACATCTGTGGTACAAGGATTATTCCTTTTTTATTTGCTGGTGAATTCTTAGTTCCTTAGATTCTCTAGTGTGCCATGAGTCCAACTTGCAAATCGTAGGACTGTGGAACTCTCTTAATCTTTTCTTTTATAAGATTTAAAAGACCAGTGGGACAAGATCTCATATGGTTCCAAGTTCCAAGATCACCAGACATCAGGACCGTAGTTTTAAACTATACTAGTAGAGGACCATTCGATCATAGAGGAATCACATATTCAAATTGGTTTAAATTGAAGTGAGAATTTTCGATGTCTTTAGTCATTTGCAGAACTTAGAATTATTGCACATTCTAGGACAATGGATAGTGTTTGATAGTGTGTCCATGCAAAGTTTTTACAGTTTTGCCGTAGATTGTAGCTGCTATGAAGCTTATTACTGGTTTATGAGATTATACGAATAAATTCTAGACATTGTTGATTTGCTGACCATTTCGGATTGTATTAAGCAATTTGTTTTGAAGTTTCACCACATGATATCATTAAACTTTCAGATTTTGGCTCCTTGCTTCGAGAAATTTTAAAGTTCTGACCACTGTTCTGGAATGGATTGATTTTGGTCAGGTCTCAGAATTTATTCGCGAGGTTATACAAGAGTTTTGTTTTTTACTAAAATAATACTTTAAACCTCTGTACTTTCGCCAAAATATCTTATATCTTTGGTAGTTGTCAGTGGGAGAACGTTATTGCAGTAATGGTAATATTTTAAACTTTTCAGTAGTACACCAAACTATTTTCCTATCTTTTCTTCTTTTTCAGTACAACAACCTCAAGAAACCTTTGACTGTATTTACTCCTAGTTGGATAGTAAGTCCCAGGTCCGGATGGGATTTGTCCCATTTTCCTATACATGGCATATTTCTTCTTTTCGCCTCTAATACACCAATGGATCATCTCCAAACGTGAAAACGAGTGTTACTAAATAGTTAAAATTCAATAAATGTTTTAAATTGCATCTTCATTTTTTAAATATTTTTTTTACATGGATCTTCATAAAAGTCATCTAAAGTAATAAATTTGTGACATCTTTGAATAAGATGTACTTTGCATATGAATGAAATTAAATCAGTGCTTCCACTTCGGTACACTTCACCAGTCTTCCCTCATGGACATGAAAAAAACCTGAATATATAGACCTCTTGCGAACTTTGAGCATTAGCAAAATTACTTTCATTTGACTTTTATCAACTGTTCTATTCTCGGAATTCTGATTCAAACATTTATTCCCGGATCTCTGTCCAGGAAGGCTTCTGGCCACTTTCTGTCGATAATAATTTAAATCAGCAATCTACATTACTGCACGTCATCTTCGGCAGAACGGCAACCACTGGCTCGCCGTCACTGACTCCCGGCAGAGGCTGGGCTGAACACCATTATGCCGCTAGTATGTATGTCAACGCAGGAGATAGAGTTTGGCACAATTGATTATGTGCGATAAATTTGAAACTACGATAAAAATCAGTTCCAATTTTTTTTGCTTTCCTAAACGGCGCCGTGAATTGATCACTTCAACCTAGTAGGCCAGTAAGCGAGAACCTTGGAGGTCATCATCGGTGTATGAGTTGGCAGGTTTCCCTTCCTGCCTTTCACCATTTGCTCCATAAAGCCGCTAGCATCTATTAAACGTAAAGGTCTGCTGTACAAATTTGCAAAGCAGTAGTAAATAGGGAAAATAATCGAAAGAGCGCTCGTGATTCTGGGATGGAAAGAGCGAGAGAGGTTTTTCGATTCTGAACGGGGAGACATTTTTGCTCAGCATCCGTGCAAAATATCGGGGAGACCCGATTGCCGACTGGTTGTCTCCGGCCAACTGCTCCGATTGGCCATACGACCGGAACGGATCTCTTGGTGCGGATTGTCACTGTGTGTGTGACCTTCACAAATTAGTTGTCAAAACAGAAACCATGTGACTCATTGTGGGCTTGCCGAAGCAGGTCCTAGCTGTCAGCTGGTCTGGGTTCGGTCTAGGCTGGTGGGATCCTGTTTTTTTTTATACGCTCATTCCCCACACATCCGCCGATGAAGGTTGGCTGTTTTTCAGCTTTGGTAGAATTTATGAAGGAATTCAAATGAATTTGCGACCTGATATGATTTTTGCGTTAAAAAGAAGTTTTCAAACAAGGACCTTCAAGTATTATTATTTAATTATGAAATTGGGATTGGCATTTTTACAGTACAACCATGTTTTAGCATATTACTTAAAAGCTGATTTAAATTACAAAAATCTTATCAAAAAACGATCAATATCAAGATTATTTCGATTGTAATACCGCATCTTATCCAAAGCTCACAAGAAACCGCACCAACAATTTCACCATATTATTCTTTTCGTCTTTTCATCATTGAAAGGGCCCCAAAATTCTTTTATTTATGTGTACAAGCTCTTCACATGCAGCGAGCAAAAGAGACATCCTGTCGGGTGTGTGTGTGTGTCTGAGAGGTTTTTTTTTACTTCCCACCACAATGAAGTTGCATCTCTTCTCTCAAATACCGGAACTGGAGCCTGCATCCATCTGCTGAGAGCTAAGCCGTTGCGGATTCGACCGACCTGGCATAAGAGCAATCGCGCTGCAGAGAACCTGCCCACCACCCAACACCCCGTTCGCAGGGCGTCAGATTTTTTGGGGTTTCCTCCTCTGATAGGGCGAGCCTACAGAAATGAGCAGCCGAACCAAGATTTCTCTGGAACCGGATGCTCCCGGTGTGGTACAGTGTTGTCATTCACCCGAGAGCTGCTCATTGTACATTAGCTCGGCTGAGATAATAGAAGCATGTTTCCGAGGGCGTCTTTCGCACTGCAGAACGAAAATTGGTGCAACTGTTGGGATGATTGTAGATAACACACACAAAGCGTACACGCACAAAAACTATAATGGTCTAATTTGGTAGAGCTTTCATCGTCACAAATAGTACCCCAACATATAAGACAATACGGTGACCTTTTCAATGTCGCCTCATCACACCACATCTCGTTGGGCGAATCAAACAAAACCTTAAGCGAGTGTTTGTTAACCCATCTCGAAGATCGATAAACGATCGATCACGAAACGAACAGTGGCGACTCCGGAGAGTATGCTGCTGTATACGTGTCTGTTTCTGATGGATTGTATCCGAACTAGTTCCCCGCGGTCAAGTGGTCCGGTTGCGGTCTCAATTACTACCGTACCTCTGGCCAGCGAACCCGAAAGTAGATCCAATCGGTATGAGATGGTGTAATTACCTGCTTCCAGTTTCGGCTGGTTAAGCTTCAGCGATTGTCAGTGATGTCAAACTTGTCTGGTTGAAAAGTTGTCTAATGATTTTGTGTTTTGTATTGGGCGATTGTTTTTTTTTGTTTGTTTGCAAACCATTGAACGTTAAGGTTAAAGTAGAAGAATTATATTGTTCTATAGATATAGAAGTAATATTCATATTATTAGACCAAAAGTGTCTTCAGTGTCTTTATTTATTCAAATTTTGGGCAGTCATTTAGTACTTTGCTTGATTCATAGCTCCTAAAAGTATGCAATGAAGATTTTTCTTAATTGTTGCATATTTTTCAAAGTTTTGGTAGATTTTGGTATTTATTTTTTTGCGTCACAACTCCTAAATGTATGAAATGACCAATCAGTGTTATCAAGTTTGATGCAAGTTGATAATGCAATGATCCGCTAATGTAATGTTGAGATTTTTTTTGAGATTTTTACATTGAGATTTTTTTTTCGTTAGGGAATTTTATACCACATTGCATACATGCAGGCGGTAGCAGTTGAGACGGAATATGTTTAAAAACATGTGTTATACTCTGTTCGCGCACCAGTCGCGGAACGATTTAATGCGAGATATGTTCGATAGTTGTAGGCTACGCGATTTTACACTTTATTTTAATCTCCTACGTTGTGTTCACGACAAGTTCTAATTTGTAAGTGTGTCAACAGCTCGGCGGTGCTGGTACCTGCCGTTTTCGCCTCGTGTACATATTTTATTTGTAAATAGTTTTCGTTCTGCGCGAACATACCCTTTTATTAAAGCTTTGCTTTTTTTAATAAAACATTGGTGAAGAACGAAGCATATATTTGTGTCATGCTTTCAGTCATGTTTAAAGTGGAAAATCTGTACAGGTATTAATTGGTTAATAGGTCGCTTAATGGAAATAAGCTTAGTATATAGCACCTTTAGGGTAAAAAAGACATTTATATTAATTAAATACGTTCGACATCTCTGCTTTGGGCCACCGAGAAGCCCTAAACACCGAAAAGAAAGCTTTTCTGACGTGCGTGCGTGAGGGTGTATGCCTACATGCGGACGAAACATTAGAAACGGTGCTACTACGGTACGAACGTACGGTACAGAGTGCCAAGAGAACACCAATAGTGAAAGAGCAAGAGTATGCAGCTTCTGTATGAAAAACAATAGAGAGAGAAACGGTATGGGAGAAACAGAGAGCCAGAGCTTGCAGTCCGAACCCACACGGCAGCACTGTCGAAAAACCCCTGAGAGAGATGTTGTTCGGTCCCGGTGTTTCTACGGTACCGTCGATTGCGGAAGAGACCACACCGTCCCAGAATATTGTTAGCACTGCGTCTGCACGGATAGCCATCCGGTGTGTACGGTTGTTCCGCGTGGTTCGACCTGCCCTGGTGCCCAAGCAGCAGTCTACACCTGCACACAGTTTCACAAATCTCGACCCTACACCGTACCGTGTACATGAGTGGCCTGTGAGTGGGCAAGCAAGTGGTCACTGTACAAGAAACTCCGAAGCCATTTGTCAGCCGTCGTGGAATCGATCTTCGGTTCGAAACGGTACAGTGGTGTGGTGTCCCGTATCAGGTGTGTATTTATTGGCCGGTCCGTGGTCCGTGAAAGCACAGGTGCGTTTGACAGTTGAAACTTTCTCCCCCTCCCCCCCTCGTGTCGTGTGTTTGGTCCCTCGTCTTGAAACATTGTCCAGGACTATCGGGCTCGGGAAAATCGACAAGGATATTAATGCCGGCACGCGTGATTTCTACGCAGGGTTGTGTTTGTGTTTGCGGCGTGGTGTGGTTGTGCAAGTGAAAGAAATCCATCGCCGGCAGTTTACTGGGGCGCATATCAGGTGATTTTTCGCATCGTACGATGAAAAGCGTGACTTTCCGACCGTGCCGGAGGGGGTGTCTCGCTGCGATCGGACGGCATGTTTAAGAGTTTAAGAGGCCACCTCGCTAACCGTAATTCAATAACAATAACCGTCCAAATTGAATTAAATCTCCGCCGAGTTTGGATGGCGAGCGGCTAGCGAGGGGATAGTGCGATAGTGTGAGGCTGTCAGTTGACAGCTCTCGCAAACCAACGTTTGATCAAAAGGACAAACATCAAAGTGACCGGCGTACAAAACGATTCCACACCCGTGTAGTAAATGAGGTTTTGTGTGTGCGTACCATTTACGTTAGTGTTGAATTGATGAAAATCTGTCAAGGGGCGCTTAAGAAAAGGTGTTTTGGTTGCGTTTGCATCTGTTTAGTGTTTATAAGGAGAAGAAAAAGTGGGAGAAAATTACAAAATATACTGCTTATCGAACAGATTTCACATCCCATTGATTGTTGCAATCACCCGTTTTAAATCAATCGGTAAAGCAACACGCCTACTACGAGCACTATCACACGTGTAATATCCGCTTTAGTTCAGTTTGTTTGCTTTAACCCTCGATTAGTGTTGCAGCGATGTTTTACTTTTACCGTTTTTTTTTGTTTTCATACAAACACCGGCAAACCATGTGCAGTATTGTGCAATCGAACCACCGAATCACCCCCCTCCCGATGGTTCCAAACCGTACCACCTTACCCCATAATTAGTGTAGTTGAATTAATTGGCTTTAATTGAGTTCTACGTCATGGAACAGAGTTCCACGCCGGATCTCGGGCTATCGGCGAACCAACCGGTGGAAAAAAAAACTTTAATCGGTTGCAATATAGAACTCCCCAATACTCGAAACCCCTCGCACCAACCGATTGTGCAATACCGATCGAATTTGATAGCACCGGAAAAGAAACCCGGAGATTGTAGGGGTGGGCGATAGAATAAAAAAAATCGTGATAAATCGAGGCACTCCATTTCCGGCAGGAAACGGTTACAGGAACGATGGCAAAACGGTAAAAGTGGAGAGTTGTGAAGAGAAAAATCCTCCAACCAAAAAAAAAAAAAGGGGGAAAATTATTCTTAAGCGCACCGATTACTAGGATTAGTCGTCCTTCGGTATTTTAAATTCAAAGTCCTTTTTTGTCTCTTATGACGTTCGCCGTTCGTTTCCAGTTCGGTGAAACCATTGTCATGGTAATCGATCCATTATGGTCTGTTAAACCGTTTAAATAGATTTTTTGTGCTCTTTTGTTCAAGTTGCGTAAAAAAATAGATGAGCAAGTTTTTTTTTTGTCATCATATTGCGGCAGTAACATAATTAGCATTCTTTAATTATCCTTTAATGAATCGTCGCTGGATGCTGTAGTGTGGGAGATTAATGTTATGCTTTTAATTAAAATTTATCACCTTCAATACTTAACATTTGGTAGGTGGTTTGGTTTAGGTAGGCAAATTGCTCAGTTTTCATGCTTCCCTTTTAATATTACTGTTTTCATTTTTGTTTGTCCTGTATTTCATATTTCACTTTCCTTTCTATGTCTTAGTTTTAAATAATTCTTATTAAATTTTTGTTTTATTTTGACCCACATAACTTATTTTGGTACACTGAAAAAACCACCCCAGAATGTGTGGTTTTTTAAAGTAAGTTAAGTAGTTAAGTAGTAGTTAATAAGTTAAGTTAAAGAGTAGACCTGTAGTCTACTCTTTAACTTAACTCCGAAGAATCTTGATTTCGTAGTTCGATCTCCATCTAACGACCTCTTTGAATGATAAATCAAAAACATCTTTAGATTAATACACTCCAAACTGCAGTGCATCCTTGAGGCATTCCCGGTGCACATGCACCCGGTTGCTGGTGAAATTCTTCATCTCCTTCCCGCAGCATCCTTCCGGCGTGTGTACATCCGGCATCGTCGTTTTGCTACTCGTGCCCTGGCATGCAATCGGCATCCGGGTATGATTTATTCCACGCCTTGCAGATGAGTGATGATGATCTACGGATCCCATATTCGTCTGTGCGAGCATATATCTCGAAGCATCGCGATAGATGTTTTAGATTGCTTCACCCCCCTTCATTTCAACCGCTGATTTTCGTTTGCCCTATTTGCGAAGCGGATCTTCTATAGGTTCTTGGAATTTTCAACCATTTTTCCTTCGCTCTCTCTCTCTACTTCCTAATGGATTGCGCATTCGTTCGATATCGCTGGCGCGTTCCGCTGCTTCCAAGCATTTGCTGCCTTTCAGCGTGCTTCTCAGAACGCACGCGAGAGGGGTGGAATGTTTCGGCCACCCCGATACTGCCTGCGATGCTGATTCAGCTTCAGCCAACCGTGTCGAACCTCGGAACCGTGTCAGCTGTTGTCGGAACCTCCGACCTGGTGCATCTTTGTGGTACCACCTGTGCGCACCTGGCCCCAACGGTTTGTACTTTGGCGCATTCGTTTCATTTCTCCCCGACAGCCGAAACGAATCGGCGCTGTGGAATGATCGGTAGCTGAAGAAACTGGTGGAGTGGTTTGTTCAGTGGAAGGTACGATTGATGCCACGAATCAGTTTTACGGAGGCTCGCAAGAGAGCGTTTCCCACGAAATTGCGAACATTTCGGCGTTGCACGGCGTTGCTGTTTTACTTGCTCTTTTTGCACATTTCGTTACGCCAGTTCGCGACCAGAGATTGGCCTACTGTGTTTGTGTTATTGCAGAGTTTTTTTGTCTACTCTTATATTCGCGTTTCCATCTTCCAACGTGCATCATTGTCTTTCTCTTTTATTTTACTATTTATTGTTTTTCTTTCTTTCTTCCTAGATTGCTTCAATCCACCGCGTAAAAGTTCCTTTAGTTTGGTTTAATTTAGCTGCGGGTATGTATTCATTATTTTTGTTTCATTTCCTTCTTTTATGACCAATTTTTTTCATTCATTTGGCGCTCTTTATTTTTCGTCTTGAAGCACATTGCTTTAATTAGTTTTAAGTTTTTATTACCTTCTGCACATACTTTTTATTTCTTTTCGGTTAGTTTTGTCTCCGATACCGCTTATTTTTCACTTTGGAAGAATAGTTTTATCTTTTCCTTCAATTATTAATTGGTTCCTGGTTTGTTTAGCATATTTTCCCTGTTCGGTTTCTCAGCCACGTGAATCAATTTAGCGGATCACGTATTCACGTATTGTTGTTTTGGGTTTTTTTGCCATCGTGTAGGGATTAAAATTTTGCAATGCTCGTACCAATGGTGGCAGCCAGTATTCGGATTTTCGTCACCCATCGGAACGGATGTAGCGTTTTGCACAAGCTGCAGATGACATACGGTTGCAAATTCTGCCAACCGTTGCAAAAATAAAGGCAGAAGCAGAACCCCCTGAAAGTGAAAAGAGACGCAACAAAATGCCGCGCCGAGGCTTCACGGTTGCATTCTTCGGCACCAGCTGGCATAACGAGTGAGAATGCATTTTGTTAAAAACCGGCCGGCAAACGGTAGGAATGCAATTTCGTTGCACTTTAATGCAACGTGTGTGTGTGTGTGTGTGCGTGTGTGCGTATGTGTTTGAAAAGCAAGTTTTGTAGCTGTACACCCGCGATTGCAATGTGTGCGAAACTTTCAAATCCGTTCGGTCAATAATGGTACAATTTTCGGGTGCGTTAGATTCGGTGACCCTTTTTTTTTGCTTCCCTTATGCCCAGCTGGCACGCCACAGAGCTACAGAGCTGTTCCGTTTTCGTGTCAAGGCACATGGACCGATAAAAGGGATACGATTATACGATACACCGGGGAGATAAATCGCTTCGGCTGGTTGTCGGTAAAACCCGGCACGGGATCTATTTAAATACTGAACGGATTGCAATAAAACTTGATAGCAGGCAGATGGATCGCATATAAAGTGTCCAGTTGTTTTTTTTTTTTAGCTTGAAACAAGGGCAAAAGGGGCAATGAAAATATTAGTCCGTTTGTCAAACACAGATCACTTAACAGTAAATAAACAATAAAGCGCTTTGTGCGATTTTGTGAAAATTAAAAAAAAAAAAACAGGCCACTAGAGCTCAAGGAAGAAAATAGATTCAAAATGTGAAATTGACTGTAGCAGTGTTCAGCATTTTCAAAACGGTTTCTCATTCCACTTGGACAACTTTAACGCTGCCTGCAACGGGAAGCCAAACGGGAGTTCCTCGTTTCTAAGCAATGCATTTATTTTTAATGTGAAGTACTTACCTTGCAGAAGTGCCTGACAGTGTTGCCTTGTTCCGTGCTACCCTAGGAAAAATGGAAAAAAACGCATCTTCGCTCCAGGAGGCTAGTAGCTTTGCACAGAACAATGAGAGGAGACGGCAAAAGTGCTTCAAACCTGGGCATACAAGAAGGCTCTCTTCATAAAAGGATACTTCACAGCGCTTCCCTCGAAAGGGAAAAATGATAACACAGCAAACGCAAACTTGCTCCAAAGTTCAGGTTGCTGAAGAACGGGGATGCACTTTGGTGCGTTTAAAACTAACTCAGTTGAAGGATGTTCTTCCCACACCAGGTTGACAGTTGAAAGTAGGGGAACCAACGTTCCAGAATCAGCTTTGGCCGTAAATTGGAAATTGAATTCTCTGCCGGAACTAAAACTGCGTCAACGAAGGAAAGGAACCGTGCGGCACCGGCGTGGAGTTGTCTTCCATCCGGAAACCATACCATGGTAACCATCCACCTTGCTTTGTTTCCCCATTCTCTTCCCTTTTATCGTAAGACTTTCCCCATGGTGCTTACCGATGATAGCCCATAAAAATGTCAGCATAAACCTTTTATCGGAAATTTAAGGCTTCCTTCTGAACCCGCGACAAAACCCGGTGTTTTGGGCACAAGGAGGAGGGCACAGCAATGGGGGGGGGGGGGGGAGAGAATCGCGACCCCCAACCGTCGATCGGCAGTTGTGGTGATGCCAATTTCCCGAAAACTGTGCCAAAAACCCGACGACGACCCAACCCCCAACGGGCGGCAGGCGACGGTATTATGCACGCTGAATTGACTTTTGTGTGGTTTCCTTAATTAGGGTCGGTAGGGAGACTCGCCCGCGCACAACTACTGCTGTGGCGTATCCGGCAATCGGGGTGGGTGGGTGATGGCAAGCGCGAACAGTACCTCGTAGTGCACTGAGTTTGGAGCCTGCGAAAGGTGTGGCACCCACCCGGTGTTTGTCACGAGACTGTCGGGTCCGAAAAGTTCATGAATGGGTGTGTGTGTGTGTGTGAGTATGTGATGGATCGCATCGTAATTGCATTACCGCTGCCAATAGCAAATGCTATTAAGGAGTTGGTGATGGGGAGAGCTCGGATTTTTTTATGTCGCATATTCAATCCATTCATGTGGCTTTTAGGAGCGAAATGTATTCAGCCATTTTTGCAGTGTTTTGAACGTTAAGCCTTGATTTTTTGGTGACGTTTTTTGAATCGTAAACATTGGATGAAAAATTGGGAAATGGTATTCACTAGTATATGGGTGAGATTTGTGAAGCTAAGCGCGCAAACCATCATATTTCTATAGCCTCAGAGGCGTTGCCACTCACTGTAATTGCTCTGCCAATCGACAACTGCTGTCAAATATTCCATTTTTGGAACCTGCACTCAGATTATATGTATGGTGCTTGACGCAAGTTTGTTAACAGTATTACTGCATTCTACGAAAATATCTGGAGTACACGCGCCTTTAAGTATGCAATTTTTGATTGCCTGTTGCTTGACCTAAGTCTTCCACCTATGCATCAAAAGTAGTTTTTCGGTATTGTTTACGTACTGTTTACGACTCTCCAGTTGTGTCCTTCTTGGTAGTCCCGTCCCATACGACCATACGTCCCATAGTACCGAGACAAAATCCTATCCGGACTGATCCCTCGAAGGAAGGACTGACTATCCGGCTACGTGGTAAAATAAGTCTAGCAAGTCAGAAATGGTAGGCATGACCTTGTTGGTCGTTATGCAAAGAAAAAGTTCTATTGATATCAGGAAGTGGCCTAAACACTAGCATTGAAAATTATAGATGGCGCTGTTCAAATGTTTAAAATGCGACTAATAGGAATACTAAGAAGAAAATTTTTGTTTTATTATTTTAGAAAAAAAAACCATTGCTACCCACATTTATCTCATTGCTGATATTTATATTCAACATAATATATCAAATATGACTCTGCCACACGTGATTGATTGGTTGGTTGAAGAGGAATTCATGGTCGGCGCGCAGAGCGTCGAACCGTTTGCGAACCGTCTAAAACCCGCAAAAACCTCAAAAACCGCAACCATACGTGATTGGGCATTCTATCAGAACGAACGTGGAAAATTCACGTACATTCCGGTGTCATTAATTTTGCGATATTGTTTTGTGCGTAATGCTCCTCATCCGGAAGCCATAAAACAGGCACTCCAAATTCGAGTGTTTGATTCCCCGTGTGGCGGCAGTTGGCAAGACCGAAACGACATCTGGTGTGGTTTTAAAACATTTCGTATGTTCTATAAGCGTTACCGATGATGAAGTTAACAAACTGGTTTATGTTGAAATCTATGTTTTGTTTGCATTCCAAACAACGGAATCAGGCTCGTCGTTAGGTGACGGTATAGAGACTGCACACACACACAGCCATTTTACTTGTCGCCTAATGTTTGCTGTCCGATTTGTCCGGTGAATTGTTATCGTTGGCTGTATTATTATACGCATTTTATTTTATTTCCATCCCGATCTTTGTTCAACCTGTTTATCTTACATCAGTTCTTATGGTTGCTTTGCATTGCATTTCCATTTCCACCTTTTTTACTGGCGCGGCGTGTGTGAGAGGGAATTTATAGGTGCGTCTGGTGTTAGCTTTCCATCCGCCACGTTTGAGCCACGTTTCGGAAGGTAATGTTTTGGAACAAATGCTTTCGCAGCACAGGCCAGATCGCGGCAGACGCAGAGACAACAGGCCACCGAAACATGTCGGGGTTGAAACAGCCAAAGTGAGTGCAATGTAAGCAAACTGCACACACCGTGCCAAACCGTGGTGGAAAAACTCCTGTGTGGTTCCCTTTTTCCCGTGCTTGTTGTTGTGCTATGAGCCCAGCGGAAAGTGTACCTCGGGTGAGCATCGGTAGTGCGAAAAGTTTGTGTGCTCGTGTCAAGGTGAATGTTTGCAGTGGCAGCCAGTTCCAGCTGACGTTCGCAAACTTGTGCTTTAACCACCGTGACCCCCAGGGTGTGTTGGTGTAAAAGCACGCACAAGCACAGCAGCAGTGAGTTAGTGTGGCTGGGAGAAAAAAAAAAAATCGTCAAACACCAACGTCATCGAGGTGGATCTGCATACTTCCGCACGGAGAAGCGTTTCCGGCTGGGCCGTGTTTGGTTGTCGCCCGCACCTTTACCCGTTCCCTTGCTTCCCGGGTGCCTTGGGCGGCACCCTAGCATCATAATTGACTGTACACCGGTAGCCTACGAAACGCCGCCACATTGGAATACCAGGAGGAGAGTTGTGCGTGTTCGCACAACGTGGAACCACCGCCACCATCGTGCTGCAGGTAAATTTTCCATGTCATTGCCGTTAGTGAATTTTCCGCACAAGGATCTGGCCATCTTCGGTACGCTAGCGGCATCTTGCCATTTGTCAGTGGAAAAACACACCCAAATAAAAAAAAAAAAACAAAAAGGTAACACCGCTTGTCAGGGCAAGATATTACAGAACTTGCCATTGCCTCTTTACCTCCGATCCAACCGAATGGCTGGAAGCAATGTGAACATTTACCAATTCTTCCTCTACCCAGCATCATCATACACGTCCTAAAGTGAGCTAGCTTTGCAGTGGTCGAAATTATGTGCAGGCTTTTCTATATAAAAAGGCCAAGAAAACCGAAGGAAACGCCAAAAACCTCCATTGAAAAAGTAGAAGTAACGTTGGACATCTCAGACATCAGGGATCTTTGGAGTACATCGAACCGTCGACATTTGTGTCCAGTACTCTCCACACGCTAGAAAAAAAAACGGAACGAAGACAGAATAGCGAACAAGAGAAAGGATCACATACGACCAGTAGCAAAAGAAAGGAAAAAAAACCGGAGGAAAATATTAATTTCCCACAAAATGTTAGCCAAAGGGCAAGCAGGCGGATACCAAAGGGAGCGGAAGGGATTTTTTCCTTTTGGTTTACGTTCGATGGTGACATTTTAAGCTTGTTCCAAAAAAAAAGGTCCTACTTCAACGGTGTATGCCTTGTCATCGAAGAACGTACCAAAAGTGGGAAAAAATGAGAAAATTATGTAGAAAACAAAAATTATACCAAAAATCCTCGTTGTCCTTGTGGTATCGCATGGTGACAGTGTGTGAGAGTGGTCCTGTGCCTATGCGATGGATGCTGTAAGAATCACCAAGCTTTCCACCTCTCTCTCTCTCTCTCTCTCTCTCTCTCTCTCTCTCTCTCTCTGTAAGCAAGACATCGCTGCCAGTGTGCCCATTTCTGGTAGGTCCCTTTCCACCCAGGGCCGACGAACGGCAAATTCGTAATGAGCAATGGCGGCCGAATATGAAACCTGAATTGGCAGCCGTTTTGGAGGGACATACCAGATTTCCAGTTGTTTATCGATCGGTGAAGCATTTTCCCACCAGCATTTTTTTTCTCGCTCCAGTTTTGTAAGCAAGTTTCGGGAAGGAATGTACGAAAAAGAAACAAACAAACACACCTAGCAAGCTTTCCTGCTGAGGCGAAGACACGACTATCGGGACGGCCTTGCAGAAAAGCTGGAACCGCGTTGCACACAAGGGTGCAGTTGCACGAGCAAGTGTCGAAAACTTTCGTCCATCTTTCCATCCCCAACCCAACCCGGGTGAAAATGGTGGAAAGTTTTCGGTCAGTTCGCCAGTGTCTCGAGTTCGTGGTGCCCAACCGTCGCCCTGCTGGTTTGGTTTTGCTAAATATTCAGCACCCCGGCACGAGCATGGACACTGTTTGTTCAGTATCGCTTGCAAAGCCTCGCCAAGGCAGTAGTACCCCGCCACAAAACGGATCGGGGAGCAGAGAGCAAAATATTTGCCGTAACAAACCTTCCGGTGTGTTCTAGCCGTCGTTCGCGCTATCCCGTCCCATCGGTTGCAAGGTGCAACTTTTCCTTGTACGGCACAAATTACTTGATTTGGCTTTCGTAACGTGATAAGGTCTTTCGGCCACCCGGTTGCTTTCGTGCGGGGTGTGTTGGGGGAGGTGCATTGTGGTGGTTAAGGATATTATTGCTGCAACGCTACTATTGCACCCGATCGGTGTCCCGGCTCCTGGTTACGGCTTACGGTTTAATCTCGGTCGGTGTGTATTTGCTGGGTAAATTTTCACCCAAAACTAAGTTGCAAACCGGTTGTGGGGTGGAATTGCAAAACAAGATGTCAGCTATTGCAGTACCGGGTACGGTTGCGGTACGGAATTTTGAGGGGGTGGTATTTAAACGGATTTTCCAAAGTGGACAATTACCGTAAGTCTACCAGGACCACATAGGAGCGCAGCACAAAGTTGTGCAATTTTATGTATATATGCTGATTTTATATTGCTTTTGTAGGGGAACAATGTATGAGTACCAGACATATTGCATACATTTACTCATGGACACATTTGGTTTTGGATTTTTTATGTCGAATATCGATAAATTTAACTATCTGTTGCGATTACTTGTAGTTTTCGCGGGAAATACTGCTTTATCTACTTTATCTACTGTGATTGGATACTCTTATATCAGGTGTCTGTTAAATAGAGTTGGGTCGCCTGAACCTAAATCTGTACAGCTCGATAGGTGTTTTTTTTAAATTAACGAACGAACTTGGTTCGTCAAATGTCCCCAGGATGAACTATTTTTACGGACAGGTAGATTGGATTAAAAGTAAGTAAGCGACATGCATCGGTTAAATGACCTCCGTTGATCGGCTTAAAACGCAGATTGAACTGCCTGTAACGCAGGTTGGAGGTGGAGCGAACTAGAACGGCACCATGGGTCATCTGTTCTTCGAGGATTCGAACAATAAGACGAACGACCTGGAATGAATTATTGCGAATTATCGAGAGAAATAAAGAGAGACTCATATTTAACAACAGGGCAAAAAGAACGAAAGATTTGAACCGTTCGTTCAGTTCTTCACAACGAACGATCCAGTTCGCTCGAGTTCTATAGGCAATGTTAACGATTGCTGTGAGGATGTACTGACTGGGCGTTGCGGGATAGCTTGTACGGTGTTATTCTCATAGTATTATGTTGTTTTCTAATGATGGAACTACCGGCACAAAAGTTCTAAACAGTTCCAGAAGTCTTTGGCAATTATGTTCTATTGAAGTTTTATGTACTGTAGGTTTCAATCTATTTTGTTGAATTTGTTACTCAGCTTAGGTCAAGGATGCGACATTTTGTCTTGCAACACCCATGTACCCATTAGTTCTGTTGGGTCAAAAGTGGTCTTTAGGGTATCTTCTTCGTGGTTCGGTCTTATACACCCTGGATAGATTCTTCCCGAATCCTACTAATTTCATCAACAAACTTGGGTTTTACCTTATAACTCCACAAAAAACCGCAATTCTGGCTCTCCTGTGATGTACTCGTGTGATAACTCATGTAATATAGATAATATTGCAGACCACTGATGGTTGTATTTACATCAGTATATTCCAAGATCTAGTCTAGTTGATACAAAATGGTGCCAGTGATCTTTACAATCGAATTACGTAAGGTTTTCACAACACCGCAGTCACACGTTCTCTTGGAACAGGAATTTTGGTTGTAATTATTGTGTTTAATTATGTTGGAATTCCAGAAATCCTCATGACATCTTACTGTTATACCGATGCCATGTTGTTATACGCGTCTATTACAACACCTCTTACAAATCCTGCAGTTATTACGAGACAGCAACATTATGACAAGACAGTGAAGTAGATGGAATCTGCGTAGCTCGCTACAGCAATTGTAACTCGTACTCTTAATCCTTTCTCGCCATTCTTTCAAAACCAACAAGTCCTTCATGTTGAAAAATTAGGCCATTAAAATTTTAAACGGAGTACGATAGAGACCCTGAGCAAAATGGCACTTGCAATCGTAGGTCGTAAACACAGCCCACAAATACCGAACGGAGTCAAAAGTCAAACACTCATTTTTGTGTACAAAGGACTTCCGCGGTATGATTTCTCCATCCTACAGCAGCGCGAGTGTTGGTTCTTTGTAAGGCAAATGAATAAATATTATGAGTTTACTCTTCGCCATTGCTTTGGGCCAATTCAAAGAGTTTGTAATCCGTTCTGCCATTCGGAATTGGGTACCAAAATAATGAGAGCGTATCATGCCTCCCCCTGCGGGATACTTCTTGCCGGGCACGGTGTCGTGGTGCGTTTGTGTTACGTGAGCTTTGACTTTACTCCGCCATAATGGCATTACGTGTGGGTCTCGTGTTCGTGCCCGGATGTGCGATACAGCATTCCAGATTCCGGAGGTTCCGGAAATAGGAGACTCCTCATCAGATACTCAATCGCATGCGTCTAAATGAGGGACGTGTTGTGACGTTAAAAAGTGAGAATAATTTTAAATAAACATATACGTCCCCGAAGGTGCGCATTGTGCGGCGAATGTATAATTAAAAGACAGACATCTTGGCGTTTCCTTTCTCACACTGTCGCGAGGTTCCCCGCTCCCTCCCGTTTACGATTACGTGGCATTTTACTTGATTTGCTGGTGTGAGAAACGTTTTATGTTTGTTATTGCCATGTGGAAACATCCTGCTAACAAGCTCGTTTTCTGCCTCACTGCCCGGTAAGCATTTTACAACGAAGGAAAAATAGCCTTTTTGCGCATTCGTTATGTTTCGCCTGTGATAGTACCGGAACTGAGTGGGGTTCCCAGCCCAAAGGGAACGGAAGAGTCGTCACCCGTGGAATAGCGTTCGCCAGGTGATGATGAATAATTTCTGCTGATACACACACTGTCAGCGTGTGCTGCACATTTCCGAGAACCGGAACCAGCATCTCTTTGCCCGTTTACCATTTATTTCTCCGTCTGCGATAGGAAGCTGTACAGCACCGGGGAAAACTTCATTCTTTGCAGAATTGTCACGCCACTGTCCCGCCTCTCTCGGGTCATTGGGAATCGGGTGTGAAAAATGGGCGAGAAAACGAACCGGATGGAAATAATAACACAAAAAAAAAGAACAGTTCCTCCATGAATCGTGTGGCGGCTTAGGCGTACACAGCCGCAAGATTGGCTCTCGTAAATTTACGTTGAATGTCATGTGGAAAATTCGTTAGATTTTTCTGCTTCTTGCATTTTTTTCTCTGCTACTGTTGGTTCCATTCTTGAGGGCCTTTTTCGAGTGTGCCATTTCTAAGGGATGCTCTTTGAAGGAAACATCCCAGCAGACCGATTCGAATCAAAGGCCCTCGTTCCGATCTTGGATCTTAATGCATGATGCCGTTGTTAGATAGTTGTTGGTCCTCATCAGTGGAGGTCTTTCATTTCTCCTTCTAACCTACCTTTCCGGGGTGGATGTTACCGAGCTTGAGGATAGAACCGCTAAACTAACCATTCCGGTGTGTTTTTTTGCTCCATTTAGGCTCTCGAAATGTTTGCCTGATGCTTTCAATCAAGGTTGCGAAGTGTGTGTATGTTAGCGAATCGTGCCATACCATGGCAAGGGTGATTGACATTCTCATGTTCGGCTCGAAAAGCCACATGAAGTGCCGACGGTGTCGGTGAATGACAGCCCAGTCCGGGGCATAACGTGCGAGCCCCGTGATTGACAGGATGCAAATTTAACAACGCACGATAATGAAAATTGTCGCACGAGTTTTTCCCACGAGTCGGGTAGCGATACTCCACATCGCTTTAGCCGGTGCGAGGGCCAGCACTGGTAGATCATCCAGCTTTTCACCTCCGGCCAGAGCGAGTACTTTGTTTCGACAGTGCACGAGTGAGTGGTATTTGGGTTTGCTCTCGCTTATACTACACGTCCCGGATCATTTCAGCCATTCCCTGTGGGATGGCTCGTGCGAAACTATCTGTCTTTTATCTTTGTCAGTGAGTCTAATCAGGGACGCCGTGGGCTGGGATGGGAAATTAGGTTACCGGTCGGTTTCGAGCTCGGCGCGTTGCACAAAATTCCCGAACGGAATTAAAAAATCATGCAATCACAATTATTTTGGGTTGGGAAATTCTTTTGCGGGCCGCGCACACTAATGGCTGTTTTGGTTGCAATCTGGAGCGTGAAATGTTCTACCGAATAGGCACCAGGAAGGTGAGTAGTGAGTACGTACTACCTTGTGCTGTGTGTTGGTTTATGTTTTAATGTGCAAAAGTGGTTCAAATTCAGGTAGGATTTCGCAGAGGATGCGTTAAATTTATCACTGTTTGCACTTATTCTGCGTAAACTTTTATGATTTTCGTTTCGGTGCAGGGTTTAATAGATTTTTATCCTTTCTTCATCCTTTTTTGTTTTGTTGTGCTCTTTATTCTTTGTTTTAACAATTTTCCATAGTTTATTACTTATTATTTTAGTTTAGGTAATATGCCTGTAAAGGCTACTTAACATACTGTTGACTGGAATAAAAACAATTGAAGTGAATGAGTGATCAGAAATGGCATTATCTTCTTCTTTAACCGCAACAACAACCTCAAGCTAGACCTCTTGAGGTTGCCATTTCTGTATTTCTTTGACTTTTATTTACCCGTAGCTGGAAAGTCATTCCTGCGTACAGGGGATTGGTCCGGATGGGATTTTTTAAGGTCTTTTCGTGCGAAAATCTCAATCTGGGCCTACCACGCCTCTTCTGTCCATGAGGACGATCTAAAAGGACTTTACGTGCTGGGTCGTCCGGTGTCATTCTTATGACGTGACCAGTCCACCGGAGGCGAGTCTAATCCGCTGCATTACACTGAATTCGCCATACAGCCCATAGAGCTCGTCATTGTAGCGACTCATCCATTGTCCTTCCACACATACGGGGCCAAAGATCCTTCTGAGCATCTTCCTCTCGGAGCCTTCATGCCTGAGAGACGTATGTGAGTACTGGAACTTTATAGGTTCTGTATAGTCCCAGCTTCGATCGTCACGACAGGTGCTTCGAGCGTATTTGTTATCAGAGCCGCTGGTGATTCCATCATTAATTTGCTTTTTGTCTCGGTAATCTCCAACCGGAGGAAGAACCGGACCGCCTGGTCAATCCTTGGTAAGCTCTCGGACGTACAAGGGGAACCGCTTGAAATACACCACTGAAATAGATGAAAATAACCAATCTTGAAACATTTTGACCAATCCCACAGTAAATCTCATACATAAGCGTTATTTTCAAGCAGCTTAAATTTTGTTAAACAATCACCTCAATACCTCAACGGCTCAATATTCATTGCCTCTTCGTTCGTATAGACGAAACATAATTGCATGAAATCATTTAACTACCTGTGTGCGATACAACAGGCCATAGTGATGGAGCAAATTGAACTTTTAATTGTTTTCAATTTGGATGAATATTATTATTCTTCCAAAGTTCACGTTGCTGCATCCAGCAAAACTGTACACACACACTCGCATATTCAATATTATTTAACCGAGAAAAAAGGAGATAAAAATGTTTATCCCTTTTTACTGGGCAGGATTTTCGCAGTTGCTTTAATTATCACACTTCTGCGTCCTCGGGTTGAAGTAGGATAAAATGAGTTTTACTTATCGTTTTCGGTACGGGGCCGGTTGAGAGCGGCCATAAAAACAACATCGAGTGGTGTCGGTGCGGTTTTTCTCCGTGTGTCTGCCGGCCAAAGCTCCCCGCTGCGGAGTGGGGAGGATGTTTAAGCGCAGCATAAATTACCGAGTTGTGGTTCGGTGGAAGTGTTGCTCGCGTCATTAGTGTGTCGGCCAATGTTCTTAAAATGTCTGCAAATCGATTTAATATCCAAGCTTTGCTTGCACTCGGCTCTCGTTTGTGTGAAACATATTTTGTGGGATTGCATAAATAACTGAAATGGAATCTTTTGGGAGAATAGAAAACAATGGCAAATTGCGGTTCTGGGATGAACTGAAACTCATTAAGTTAGGGACTCCCGCGCTTCCTCTGCTCATCATGGAAATGGTATATTAATTGAGAACGATTTTTATTGATTAAACGAAGCTTTTGGGCAACATATTTCTTTATCATCGCACGGGAAAAGTATTCTTACTCGATCACACCATTACAAAAGATGGAAAAAGTTGCAGACTCTAGATTCGATCCCACGACAGTTGTGTGTTATTTATGTTATGTTATGTTGTTTTGACAGTTAAAACATAACAAAACCATACCTTTTACCGAAAACGTCAAACTACCATCAAACAATATTAATTACGCTGCTGCAACATCGCTCACGTCTAAGTGTTTTGAATTTTCTCACCTTCATTAAACATCTCCACACAAACATGATTGATTTTGATCAATTACTTTCATTGACACTCGAACCATAAACACATGCATCAGACGGTGTGACACTGCATCGAATCAATCCCACACTACGCACAACACCTTCGAACATGCATTCCCACCGCTAATTTCTCACCGACATATGTGAAGGCACCGGCGCAGAAGGTCAAATTAATGCACATCTTTGCACCGTTTCGGTTGCAGTTTCTTCGCAGCATAGAAATGTTGCATCGAAACGCGGACGCCCCCCGTAGTGCGCTGCTGCATTCTTCAGCCATACGGCACCGAAAACTTGGACCCGGAACGAGAATTGTCGGCACCGTCGCAGGTCGTGAAACATTGACAACCTTGATGCACGACCAGCCCAAACCAGCGGTAATTGAATTACGCCAATCACGTCCGAATAGTTCACCGGAGTCAATAAGCGGTCCATGCCGGGGCCGGTTGTTTCTTCCGCCTTTTGCCACTATGAGGACGCTATGTCTATGCTTGCGCTATGCTGCGCTCCCCGTAGGAACGTAAACGATGTATCGCCCGTTCGCGTTCGCCTGACGTGTGGTTTGATGTGGCGTGAAGACATCAGTTTTGGCATCGATTGTAGCAGCGTTTAAACTCGCTCCCGCGTGCTACCGGGTCTCCCGGTTGGCCATTGTATCCAGCATCCAGCAGTGGTCGAGCGTGAAGCCTGGCTGGCTGCGGGAATTGATTTGCATTTTTAATCTCCAAACAGCGGTGGAGATCGCACTCGGTGCTCGGTCTTCGCTGTTGGATGCCGGCAAGTGGCTAACGCGTCGTCATGCTGCGGTTTGACTTGCGGTCAGCGAAGGATCTCGAGAACGCATGAGTGTTCAGTCAAGCTTGTGTAGCGTTTGCGTGCCCGGGCAAAAGCACAGTTTGCACTATTCCCAGTCGGGCGTTGTTATCGATAGTGGTCGTGATTGTGGGCCGTACCTTAACTTTTTGGCTCCGTTCGACTGTGCTGAAGCTGTTGCAATGCTTTTTTTTAAGGGATGTTGGATGGCAAGAAAGTAAAAATTCGACGATATGATGGAGACATAAAAAGAGATTGAATTTTGTTGTTTGTGAAAGGCAGGTTTGTGTGAAAAGGCACGATAAATATTCCGCTTGTACTATTCAGATTTGTAAATTCGATTTTTTGTGAAAAAAGGATTAGCTTATTTTGTATGTTTATAAACTACGGGTGGTATGCAATGATATAAAGATAAGAATAGATTAACTTTCCGTTTTTATGATTATGAAAAGTTATAATATTATCTGCAGTTATGCTAAGTTGGTTGGTTTTGGTGTCAAGTAAAGAACATTAATTGATAATACAATGACATTTGAAAGCATGTTATACGATTTAAATTTAACTCCACGAAATTGACAATTCTTCCTAACTTACGAACCTTCGTCTGGCAACTTACATGACGCTAATATTCTTCGCAAGTTTTTGTTCGAATTTTACCGTCTGTCGGGAACTCTCAATGTTCTGCCAGCTTCCTGGAACCACCCAGTAACAGCAAACGACAAACAAATGCTTAATTTTATCTGACGTGACTGGTTCGTTACCGGGGATTGCACATCTCTACCGACGAGCGAAGTTTTGTCCCACAACTTACCCCAATCTGGCAAAAGCTGGGCTCGTATAGATCGGCAGCTAATGCGGAAGATGGGTGTATAGTGCGACAAAAAAGGAGAGTGCTTCCAGCTGAGCAATTAATTGCAGCCTGCAGGACCAATCGTGTGTCCCACCCGCTGCATAAATCGGCACGAAAACGAACCAACAAAATTGATCCAACTAATAAGCCAGAAAAAAACCCCATTGGGAAGTACTTGGAGCAGTGCAGTGCTAAACTTAGTCAAAGTCAGTTTGCTTTTTTTTGTGTCGAAAAAGGCGCAGCATGAATTGTTTACTCGGTTGGATAATGTTTAACACTCATGGCTGGAAGCGTTTTTGGGAAGTGTGTTGTTAACGTTGAGAAGTGTGAAGGCATGGAGAAGAGTTTGCAACATATTTTTGCGAATGAAGGGAACTTTAATGTAATAAATATTGGACGTAATTGAATTTTAAGGATGCCTCGTCGGTCTGGGAAGGAACATGGCGAGCGAACAAAACATGTTAGAAAAGAGTAAATATACATGATTGCTTCGGTGGAATTTAATTTGAGATTAAGTTGAATGACCAAAAAAAAAAACAACTACAAGCTGCTCAATACGACTCGAATAACTCTGAACCAGACATAAATCCTCTCATTAGAAGATACTCAACCATTTCCGCCATTTGCTCCGTTCTTTCAAAGTTATCATTTACCCCCAGCCTGCTCAGTTGTCTGCAGAAGGGGGACGGCATTTATCAACCAGTTTAAAATTATTTCATTTAAACACTTACCAAACAGCACTTAAAAAGTTTAGCTACCCGGCGAGCGAGTGAGTGAAATTTTTGTGTGAACTTTGGAAAATTAAAAACAACACGCCTTTTTATCACTGAACCAGAACCAGGAAGAAAGAGTTTTGCCTGTGTCGGTACACAAAACTTGCCCGTGTGAATGAGCAGAAGGCTTCCCATAAACCTATGATTACGAGATGAGCATTTGACTGAATTCCAGCAAAACTTTCGTCCACTTCGAGTGAGCCTCGGCTCGTGCCTGGGTAAGAAATGTTACACTCGCTTTTCACGTTTTACCATCCATTCCAACTTTTAGGGTTGGATAGCGGTGAGTTACTTGGAATACGCTTTCGGCAGGATGGATGGCCGGAGTTCTTGGTTGATTTCTTGCTTTACGATGACATTTATTTTCTCACCAGAAGTTGATCCGTCAACGGGTGAGAGTGGAAACATGGGGAAAACAGCATTAACGAAACGAACATTTGTATACTTACCGTTTCGTATTTCTGCTTTAAAACAGTTAAACAGTCAACACAAGAAAGACAACTGACACGAAATATATTTTGTAGGAATGGCGAACAGTTTGCCGGTATTTACATATCAAGGAGTAAGGCAGAATAAACGTTCAAACAATTTTATTTTTAAATTAATGTGTTACCTTCAGTGTTAAAGCTAATTGGCCCCATGAACGCTTATAGAAAAATTAAAGACTAAAAATTCAGAATGAGTTACGTGCTGTGAAAAGCCGCGGTACGTTCTTTGGCGCTTAATTTACAAAAATCTATAATAATAGAAAAAAAAGCTCCCGGAAACATTCTTTTGCCGCAGAGCAATTTAGCGTTCCTTTTGAAACCGTAGCCATACAAATGGTACAACCTTTTAAAAAGAACCTAGACATGGCCCTTCGAGACGTATTTCTCACAGCGATGACTGTGCAAGCATTAAACCAGCACAAAACGATTTCACGGCACCCTGCCAAATGAAGGCAATCCTTGATGAGTGCGTTCCCGCGCTGGAACAGCGTTTTTCACCTATTTTTCCTGCGCTAGTTTGGTTTATCTTAGAGAGCGAAAAACTGCTCCCTGATAATATGTCGGTTAGCTGTCCCTAGGGGAAGCAAATTGTGACCGTCGCCGTAAAAATAAGTGAACGCCCGGGAAGACGTTGTTTCGATGCAATAAGTGCTCCCATTCAGTGTCAAGCGATGGCAGATGAAATAAAAGCTTTTGGCAAAAATGATTCTCCCGGGTGAAGCTCGAAATATGGTGAGGAGGATGAATTGCTGAGGCAGGAAGAAGCATCCTTCCTCCCGTGTACATGTCATTAATGTATGCGATTGTACCACAAATAGAAAAATGTGTTCATCAGCGGGCGGGCATGACAGGGCGATGGGTACGAGCGTGGAGGACCTTGAAGTAAAGCTCAGCTGCATGAAAAACTACTACAGCCAGTGATGTAAATATCCCGGTACAAGAAGCAGCAAGGGATGATAACGGTCGAGAGAAAAGGTACCATTTCCCGTTAGCACCATCGGTGACAATGGGCGAACATTTATATCCGAGCTACCGGCCGGAAACTCCGGTATCCTTAGCAATCAGGCGTTACATTGAAGTGCACAGTGTCGAGATTGAGCTTTTGACTATTTGTTCTAACGTGCCGTGTCACCAGCTCCAGGGGGTGTCCCATTCCAGCAATAGGACGACTAAGAATAAAAATGTAGGTCGTAAGCGTTGCAGCAAGGTTCAACGAGAACGGTACAGGAGACAGCTCGACACGGTGTACTGGAGATTGTTTTCTGATGTTATGTTAATTAAAATCGACATCCAATTTCAGTGCCCGTAAGACATTGATAGCATTCATGGAGGCCATTGAGGTACAAGATGTTGCTCCTAGTCATCAAGCACTGAGTAAATACGAAAGCAAAATAATAACTTTGTTAGCTGCAAGACAAAATGACAACGGTTGGATCGAATATCATCGTTTTCAATACGAGACCATTATGCTGCTGGCAAAATGATTGTGCCTCGAGATACTGTGACCATTTGCATTGGGGCTTTTGAGTAGAGAATGTCTTTGCTCAGTTCATAAGCATAATATAAGCAAACATAAGATTGGACCGAATACAACCAATTAGTGCCGAACGTTACAGAACGTTTTGTCATGCTGATTGCATATCTTTAGGGGGAAATTGTCGGAAGCACAAATACAGTGCTTCAATGTGACAGTATCGTGGTAGCGGAATTGAAAGATCTACCTTCATTTATTGCAATGCAATTTAAAATAGATACTTATCTTGCACATGTGTCAGGTCTTCAACATCTCCCAGATGTCCAATGAATCCAGATGAAAGAATAAATACATTTCAACTTATTGAAATGTTCCCTCCCAAGCGTGTCCTTTTGCAATGAAATAATAGCACCGCATGCAACAGCACAACCGCATACAAGGAACATGGTACATGGGACGGTAAAGAGTCATTGGAATTTAATTGAAATCGATCCCACTTGTTAGTTTATGGTTTCGATTGTTATCCGCACGCAATGTTACCGCTTGTACATTAGGTAGATAGACGTACACATTTTTTGTCGACTAACACCTATTTGTCCGGTGCAGATTTATGATCGCTTGAAGTTGTCTCTGCAAGCGGAGCGTGATTAATAGCCCTCTGTATGTACGTTTCATTTGTTCAACTAATTGACCTTCGGTTTACATTGCGTTCCCATCTGTCACCTGTCGCAGGAAGCATTCCTGTGCACGGTATCACTTCAACTCCATTTCGTAGGGTGTAAACATTTTAGATGCACTTCACCCCAACCTTAAAGTGCGTTCGTCGTGTCGTTACTGTTTCCATACATAACAAGGTTCTTCTCCATCGAGTCACACACAATGATCAGCATCACAGTGGTTGGATTAAAAAGTGCAAAATAAGAGCTTTTTAACGTGTTGGCATCATATAAATTCTTATTAGTCGTCTTATGCTCTTGGCATAGTATACGTGCCCCAGCCCATTTCCTACACTCGGAACCAACGAATGGAACTGAACGTTGCCATTGTACCGGGTTGTGCCGGAGCATGCCAAAGTTGCTCCACACTGTGCTTCTTGTCATGTGTGTAGCGCGTGTGCTTGTGGGTTGCCGAAGCAAGGTTTGTGTTTAAGCAATACTTATAGTTTCACAAAGTTATAGCCCCATAGCCGATGAAGGCAGAAACCATCGTGTATGTTCTGTCGTTCACATATCTATAGTGCGTATCCTAAGGGTGAAGACGGTGAGTACGTACTGCTCGTCCTGAATGCTTTCCCCCAACCGTTGGTTAATGGTACGTGAAAGTGAACATGTGCTTCGGTTACACCGCACAACATTACCACAGAAGAAAACCAGGCCGTTGAATGAAACTAGACCTCGGTACCGAGTGGCACTATAAGCCGTAGGAGTAAGGCGGTCATACATGATATATGAGCTACTTTACAATTTTGATCCTGCCAAAAGAGAAGTGTATTGTATGAAATATCAGTAATGTTTTTAATATAATGAATAACTTTGTTATATTAAAAGAGCATTTCGAATAACTTTTAAGTAAGTTGCTTATTCGTGTAACCTGTGTTGAACAATGTTGTATTTGAAATTGAAAATTGAAATTTCACTCTCTATTATTTCACTCTGTATAATTGCGCCTGCGAGAAGGCTATCGAATTTTAGCTGAATGACCTACTTGGCCTTGCTGGGAAGCTGACCCAGAAGCGATCTATGACGTTTGGTGTGTAAAAACGGGTGCCATATCATAAGTTCACGAGCGTGCGTGAACTACATACTGTGCGGAAATAGACTTTATTCCGATTAAATCGGTGTGTCAGATCCTCTTTAAGCTGATTATGTAAATAGATTGCATACCTTCGGGCAAATCTACACAATACCGCATAAGTCGGCGTCAATCTTTCAAAAAGAGCTTTACACGCACCTCAAGGCACATTTCACTCGATAAAAGTTGGTTCGAATACAACGCTTCAATGTAGTGGTGCACACACGGTGACAGTGAGGTATTATTGCACTAGATGATTACTGTAGAATAAAACGTCAAACGGAATGATGTGAGGACGGAACGGTGTGCGAGTTGACGTTAGGTAGGGAAATCATGGCCGTTAGGAGAACAGCAAATCTTTAGCCGTGTTTCTTTTGCAACAGTAGTTTATTCGGATATTTCGGATGCACAACAATGTGGAACAATAGACATGAGTCGATTCAGCGCAGGCTTAGTAGATTAGCGCTTTGCAGTGCGCCATGGTTGGGACTAAGTACTATGCCCTACTATCGTGTTCTCTGTTCTCTGACAAGTTGCAGAGGCTACATTTATTGTTAACATTTTAAAACATGACATCGACGCACTCTGTTTGTTAGAGAATATGTATTCATATGCTCCGGAAAGAGTTCTTCGAACAAGACTCATTTAGGCTACCAAACACTAGCAACTAGACTGCTAGACTGGACAATAAACACACAATAATAATAATATTTAAATTGATGACGTTGTAGAGTTTTGTGGCGCACAGTTTAAAGTAATATTTCTCCATTCTCAAAGGCACCTTTTTATCCCGTACGTAGCTTCATTGTTCTGCATTTGCGTACATGGCGGTGTCAATTATGTTTTCACTATTCAACTCGAACCTGACAAATCCCTACAGTGCAGTGGAGCATAGATGCGATAGTGCTGACAGGCGGGATAGGGTGCAAAAAAAATGGTCACCCAATACACGACCCATCGGTACACCGAACAGCCCCTAAATCATGCGAGACGCATCCATTGTGGTGTGTGGCCTCTTACCCGAGACATACGTTGAATCACGTGCCAAACTCGGATATAGGAATTAATGTACACAGGGTATCAAAAGGACCATACTGCTGGTGCTGGTAGCTGGTGTGGCCAGCAGCTGCACCGGCCACTGTCCGTCATTATGGCAAAATGTGTGGGCCCCATCCATCTCCTTCCCCGGTGTAGTGCTGGTAGTCGCTCCGGGGCTGAAGGATTATTTGATGCGTCCAGAAAGGAGAGGTTTGTTTTTTCACCTCAATGCTTGCACAACACCGACCAGCACAGACACAGGCACACGTACAGCCGAGAAACCGACTGTCCGATGGTTTGCCCCCTCCGGGCGTGAACGTTAAACTTCCCAGCTTGGGTATGGACACCGGAAAGGAATGTTTACGCACGCGTTCCGCACTAAGTATACGGCACGGGCTTATTTCCGCATTGCGTGTCCGAATATGCGAGTGTGTGTGTGTGTGAGTGGATGTGTGCGGTTGAATGAGAAAATAATGAAAGTTTGGTGTTGTTGTTCTTTCGCACGCTGCCATGTCTGTCGGCAGTTTTCCGGTTTTACGGTCCGGAGAGGATCTGACAGACTGAACCAAGTTGATATCCTTAGTGATGGCTAATTATCTCCGGGGTATTAAGAGGCAGAGTAAGCTTTACAGAACGATTGACAGTAGAGTGTTATCGAGGGTTTATTAGAACGAAGGCTGGATGGTACAAAATTGGACAAAGGCTGAATGAATGATGATATTAGATACTTCATTTTGACAACAGTACAATAGGTAATTATGAAAGGACAATAATTATGAGAAAAGCGTATTTAAGATCGACGTATTCGCGAAACATTTCGCAAGTTATTAACAATTGTTGAAGATTTTTTTTGTGTGAACAAATATTTTTGCCCCTGCATGTATGTTATCCACACAGCAAAATACAAATATTTAAGTCTGATTTTCAGTAAATCTTTTGACTGTCTATTGCTCCATTTACATGGGTATTAAGTGTAAAAATGATGTTGGCAAAAATAAGCGTAAACATATTTGTGCGATAATTTACACGACAGTCATACCGAAAGCAATCAAGATCTCTTCATCCCTTGAGCTTCGCATGATCTAGGAGGGAAAAAACAAAGGAAACTCATGGCTTTCCCCGTACAAAAAGCAATTTGAATAAACTACAAACACTGTTATCGAATTAGCAGTTTCATCAATCCCGTTCATCATAACCACGTTTCTTATCTTGCCTTGCTAGTTGCTGCTGCGAGCATAAAACGGAACGGTCGGTAAACTTCGTCCGAAGCTTGCCGACAGGCCGCACACTGTTTGCTGCAGGCACATAATTTATGAGCCTCCTGCACGGATGCTTTTACTTTTCCTCCGCTCATTGCTTGGGCGAGCGTTCTTCCTCTTTTTGCCCTGTTCTATTCTGTTTGCACTTGCCTCCTGCGAATGCTTTGTGATAGTAGCGAGTGGGTGTCAGATTTCGCTTTTGTTCCCAACCCGTCGTATTCGACGACAATTTTTACCTATTTCCGCACGATCATGACGCGGGTTCTGGGGGCCACCTCCGTTACTACTAGTCGGCGATGGAAGCTTATTTTTAGCCACCACCGTCCGTGGTCAGGATGCACTTCAAGGACGTACATATTTATGAACCGACGGCCCCCGGACGGAAGTGGACGCTGATTGTAGGGGCGGTTCGGTGTTGTTTTTCCCAGCCGAGACATCGGATGGTACCTTTTCGCTGCTTTTGCCTGGTGGGACGCAGCTGTACACTGACCGTTTCTTTGAATAATAAATATAGGAAAGACGCTTGAAATAAGATTGTGGAGAGCTTGTAAGCGTTTATCTGTCGTCACCCTTTCCGGGTTTGTTTGGGATGGTTTCGGCGGCTGAAAGTATTAGTGGTATTTTTCCCATGATGAAATGGAAGCGTTTTTTATTCAAAACAAAAACAAACACAATTTCTAAAAATATTCCTGTCTTTTCCTACGGCTAACATTAGGATGTTAATATTTAAAATAATCATTTATTTTGACAGATTACAGCGAGCTGATTTTGACTAACGATTGTTGAAAATTCAACTAAAACGTGCGATTTGCATACCATGCAGGCGTTTGATCGGATAATACCCTTAATGTATGCTATTATTTTTACCTAATTTTAGAATTTACCATATGATACTTTCATAAAGTTATTCTATTATTTATGATATTGTATCTTTAGAAAAAAAAATTATAATATATTTATTCAAACAAATACTTTTGAAAACAAAGTTATATTGTCTTACAGTCGTTTTAAATCCCTGAGTCTTCTAAAAATATGCCGGTTTTTCATATTTGAATGAGACAGATCCTTTTCAAACCACCTCAAAAGAACTGTAACAACCAATTATTCTTATAAAACACGAAATAAGCCGCAATCATTACAGGTACAACGGCCACTACAACTTATTTTCATCTCAAGCAACATTACTCGTGTTTGCCTGTTACTTGCTTGCTCACATCTTTGCCGACAAATACTACAGAAAGCAACAAATGTCAATTTGGTGCAGTCGTACCGATTTGCTGCCAGCCAGTTTTCATCACAGGTTGAATACAGTTTGTTCTTACCAAGCAGCAGCAGCTTGTTTAATCTTATCCAATCTCCCATGCTGCGTTTGTTCGGCTGATTATGGGATCTCCATTGCAGTTGGTAAATGATTGGCACTTGTATTATGCCGGCTCAGTAAACACATCTTCAAATGGCTGCCCCGGCTAAATCCCTTCAACCATCATCCTATTTCGTAACATCCCGCACCGTACTTTGATTCCCTGTTCCGTTTGCTGCGCCAGCCGGAAACACCGTGGAAGTTGTCCACTAGAAGCAACTGGAAGAGGAAACCCATCTCACGGGATCGATAAATATTTGTATCCCCAGGTGCTTGTCCTTTTCTGAAGTGTGCTTCAGTTTTCCACGTGAGCGACACACCAAAACTAAAGAACGGGTGCAGTTGCGTGCCTTATACCGCACGTGCGGATGTGAACGACACAGCTGGCTGGGTTCTAAACGGCACGGAAATGTTGGGCATCCATTCTCGTTTGTTTCGTCCGTTTTTCTCGTCATAGTTCCAATTTCTTTTTCCATCCCGTCGTTTGCTGTCATTCTAGAATACGGAAACACGGGTGACACAAATCCTCGTACAGACCTCCACCTCGAACAAAGTTAGTGTGTGCGCGCTTGTGTGGTGTGGTGGCCGCAAAAAAGGGTGTTGTAATAAATCGTGTACTGCTCAGTAGAAATCCCGTCCATTTGAGATACTCCGCTCATGACCTTTCGGCGCGTGGTGGATGTTTCGTGGCGTAAGGATGCGTGGAGCCACCGGAACTAGGTGTCGAGGTTGTCTACCTGCGAACTGTCAAGCCACACCATTAATACGCGCGTGCAGATGGAAGCACCAAGCGGTTGCACAATTCGCTCCACCATCAATCTCTGCTGCAAGAATGCTCCGTCCCGTTTCCGGATCCACCCAAGGGTACCGGATACCCGGGCCGTCACCGATCGAATGGTAAAATGGATGTAGAAATATGTTCCTCCATATGCCCTAACCTTGGGCGACCGACCCGACCTGGTAAGGAGGAAAATTTAATCTTTTCTCCATTTCTGCACCAGCCAACCAAAGGCAAAACATGATGTTTGGTGCGGGCGAACTTTAGAAGCTTTGCTTCGTGACGATATAGATCAGCCAGTGGTTCATCGTAAAACGAATTGGATGGATTTCGTTTGAATAAATTTCATATTCTTTTGATACGATTTGCCTGAAAGCGTTGATGTGTATGTTTTTCCCTGTTTCTTCCGCTGCTCCGACTGCCACAGTTTGTCGTGTGCCGGTCGAAGATGGCATCGATTTTCATTTCCGTATGTACGTCCGTATGCATCACTCTTGTCCGCTTGCCCGCTCCAAATCCTTTCCTGCCAACGCTTCAATCGGCTTATGGCCATGCTTGTGAAGCTGTTTGCCCCCATATAGTGCAGATGGAAACGTTCGACAAACTCGTCAACGTTTCTTTTGGGGGGGGTTGATTCCACACGAGAATCCTCACAAATGGACGTATTTCTTATGGTCTTGCCACGCGCTCGGGTTCTGGGTTCTGGGGACGGGCAGACATTCCAAGATTGGAGCAAGTTTAATGGCCCACATCCAAGGCGTTATTTGCAGGCGGGTATGTTGGGTACGCGTCTGTCTATATGATATGATTTCCGGTCATCGGTCATGTGTGCTTTTGGGTTGTTCCTTCTCCAATCTGCTTTTACTATTTTCACACAGCAGCGGGTACGGGGCTCGCTTGCTGAAAAGCGGTGTGAAAAACTCGTCCAAGTTCGGTGAATGCAAGTGCGTTTTTTTTTTCTTGCTTTGTTGCTTGCCTGTTGGTTGGACAGCTTTCGGAAAAAGTTTCCGAATAGCTGTTAGTTGCTGTACGCTGTGAACGCGGCACTAGTGTGAAAATAAGTTATGATTGAACACCCACTTCTCAGTTCTTCCCGCTGTCATGGCGCTGAGTGGTGATTTTGATCCGATTTGCTGCGAAATGAAAATGTTGACGTTTATTTGGGGTTTGTGCAAGAATGTTGCCGAGGGTGTCGGGACTTTTGACAGCGTATTTCGTTCACTTTCCTTTTTGGTGCTGATGTTCGATTTGTCAACGTGTCAGCTCATAATTTCAAGCGTCAATATTTACCAATCCCCCTTTGTTTGTACCGTTTCCTTCCCATACATTTTTGGGTGAAAAACTTTACGAACATTTTTAAAGTACGTGTGTCACCACCGTTCCATCCGAAAAACACTAAAACTAACTCACTAATTAGCTGTGAAGCTTTGCAAAGCGTGAACAAATAAGAAAGCGGATACGCCTTTTCAAACAAATGGAAAATGTCAACCCGTGCCACAGTGGGTACCCAAAGCGTTCGATTATCTTGAGAGAAAAAAGAGCAAGAAAGTCCCTTACCATCTTCTTTCGCTGTAAAAGTGCCCGCGAAGGATCCGCTAGAGTGGAGTGGAAAAGTGGAATTCATTTCATGGTTAGTCTAATTACCGGCACGTGCAAATAGTGGGAGGTTCGAAGGCGATAGGCCCGGGATTCAAGGCCCGGGCTATTCTTCCATTCGAGAACTATTTTTCACCGTCAACGGAAATTGATAAGCGCACCACCATTCCGTTCGCATTATCTTTGCCCGTGGATGTGGAAGTAAAAAACCAGTAGAAATACACACAAAAAAAATGCTCTAAAGCAAGGCCAGAGACGAGAATCTTCTTTGGTGACTCCTTTACTCCCAACTCGTCCCAACGCGGCCCGGTTTCCATTAGCCGGATGGCTTCTGCGCTCGTTCGGTGATGGTTTATTCCATTATGGAAATTGTTTTTCCAGCGAATTCGATTCCTCTCGCTGCACAATGGGTGACGATGAAGTTGTTAGTTCGATAAAGTACAAGTAATGGATAGTTGGCTGATGTGGAGAAAGTGAACTTCAGTGAACTTATGCACTTCAGATTAGTTCGATTTGTTTGCAACTTTCGTTGAAATTTGCTTACAAAACTGTTTGCTTAATATTGTTTTTGATTGCTATTAGCAATGATTCCAGGAATAGACATATGATTTTTTCAATCGTTTCCTGATTTTACTTACGAAAATACAAATGTAATATGTTGGGTAAATATCATTAAAATTATGACTCGGAATTATTCTTTTAACTGAATGAATGACTCTCTCTCCTCAAAGATTCATAGTCCCATAAGAGTTATGAACCTTCAACGATTTATGACTCCCTTATGATTTGTAATTCCTCAAAAGAATGCTACTTGGGATATTTCATCACAACGCCATTTATGTCGCATGCAAATACGTAAATAATGCATGAAATGATCATTTAATTCACATTTTCACAAACTTAATTGTACATAAATGAGTTTTTTGACAAATAATTTTTTGCACAAAAGAATAGATTGTATCCAATGATTTAGACATTTTGACTATTAGAATTACTAAGTAATTACGTTTAAATGTTCTATCGAATATCAGTGTGAGTACTCCAGTTCAAGTATTTTAAATTCGACGGGTGAAGTTGCATAAATGCAGGCGAACCACAACATGCTGCTGCATGTTGCTCCCAGGTGGATCATTCCGTGAGACAATTACAACACAAACACGTACGATAAAACACCATACATTCCAACCTAAAAGTATGCAGCGACATCAGGACATCTGTATAACATGTCCATACTATCGCCAGGCAACATTGCGATTGACTTTCGTAAAGCCACCAGCGATGGTCAACATTTGCCAATGAGCTACATTAGTTTCCGACCGTCTGCCGGAACAAACGTCCCATCCCTGTAACGGGAAGAATAATTGAATTCATTTCTGGGAAAAGTTGGTAACAAAACCACTAACCAGATTATTGATTGCTCTTGACCAAAGCACCGCTACTTGGGCAACCAGTTCGCTAGCAGCACACCATCACCATCAATTGCATACGTTGGCCTCACACACACACACACACACACACAGAGAAGGTGCCGGTTAGCCACCACACTAGCGCACTGAAAGATAACCACAAGTGCATTGAATGTCCTAAGGGTGCATCCATGCTCTCGCAAAAGACACCGAATGGTCGTTTCTCGGGAATGATATTCAACTCCAAACCGGCATAAACGGAACCACGTGTCGGGAGGACATCATACTTTGAGACCGCACAATGAAAAGCAGACGACAGCAATGTTCTTTTACGTTTTACGAGTTTAAGTTTTCCGTACCAGGCGAACAGCAGAAAGAAATCCAGAACCAACAGAGCAAAAAGTAGAGGACTTGTTGCCCGCTGATGGCCATTTGAATTTCAATTTAGCCCCGTAGCGAATGTGAGCGGCATGGAATATGTTTGTCCCGTATTTGTTCGATGCACCGGACGCATAGCATCACCCCGTTGTGTGACGATCGTGCAACAGTGACAGCCTCCGAAACATGAGCGACAGCTTCAACGTTCGTCTTCGGGCCCGGTTGGAACTAGTTTTCCATTTTTGTTTTTTGCGCCCTGGAAAAAAAGACGTGATCCGGTCGCAAGTTCGTGGAAAAATGTTTCAATTTACCCATTGCACAACCGAGACCGGTGTGACTTTTATGTCGAGAAATAAGGCTGATACGATGGATTCTTTTACGTAAGCAACGGCCTCTTCCCCATTTCAAAGCAACCCATCACGGGGGAAAATACCCGTGGAGAGTGGGTGTAGGAAAAACGAAGCGTCCGGAAACTGTTTTCCAACAATGGAAGTTTATGGGTGCCGCCTGCCTTACACCTAGGCAGTGAGATGGCACGTTCCCTGGGACGAAGTTCCGCACGATAGTATGTTTTTGGTCCCAAAAAGGATTTTCTTTGCCGTATTGAAATTGTGGAGGATTCGGAACGATTGTTCGGCAAAAAATTTTATGGAGTAAAATTTTATTTAGAAAACGATACAATTTACTGCAAAAATAGAATCGACAGACTTTTCCGATGGGCGTTTTGAGCGGTTCGTAAGTTTTTTTCCATTGTGAAGTAGGATACAGCACAAAACCCGGTCTCGGCTGGGTTCTATTTTGTTTTCTATTTTAACCATACAATCGAGTTTCATATTCTTTCATTGAATGTGAATAGTATATGGGTAGTTTTTTTTAACAGTTCTACAGATATTACTGTATCAAAACCAAAACAACACTTCAAACGTCTTAAAAGGCCACATTGAAGGCGATATAATGGAAGTTCGAGGAATCTTTGAATGTTTAGACATATGACTTAAAGTGGTCAACCGAGCCTCTTCCTGTCTTAATTAAGATTATAACGGAAAGGTTAATTATTAAATGTTGGGTGGCATATAAGATTTAATTATATAAAACACCATTAACTTGTGTATTTATGGCTTTGACATGTCTCTTCTCCATGTTTCCGAGTTGCATCTTGTAGGTATGCGCATAGTATTATGCAATTATATGTTATAAAAATGTTATAAATCATGACACAGTCCCAACGAGTTTGATCCGTTCAAGTGTTTCAGTTATCTGACAACAACCAGATAATTCAGGTACTAGGAAAATATAATCTATATTATTTTTTCTCTATACTATGTTAATCTCTACTCTATATTGATTATACAGTATTATGTTTGATAACGTATGAGGAATAAACATAAGTGTATTGTTGCACTATCTTTATTTTACTTTACTTCAGGCATCAGTAACTCCATATGTTGTTCGGAGAATTCAAGGAGATTGTTTTATGTGTTACGTTAGTAGCTCTTCGATATTAATGTTTTCAAGTCTCAAGTCTCAACTTCTGCCCAGATCACATCATAAGTACACCACAAGAAAGACTCTCTGATGGCATTGGTCATTCTAGCTGTTTACGAATTGCCGGTTTCTAGCTATTCTGTTACTAGTTTCTGAACATCCTACATTACGTCAAAGTTTCTTAAATGTTTAGACTTCGGCATTGAGCACAAAAAAATTTCCAAGAAAAGGCTTGTAATGCGAGATTCAATCACAGATACGTGGTCAGCCGTGATGTTGGACAGAGTTAATGTATGCAGTGAATATGTTAACACTATAACCGATATTTAAAAGTGTAAACCCCATTATATATGTAATTTATTCACATTCACCAATACCTTGAAGGTATTCAGCTTCATAATTGCAGTGACAATGGATGAAATAACCGAAACATGCCTGCAAAATAACCGTGCATAAGCTTTATTCCCCGGTTCAAATCAATGTTACGCCCTGCGGAACAAAATAGCGTGCACGTAGAGAAATAATAGAGCTGATTGATATGATATATCACAGATCTCCAAAAGAAAAACGAACAAAAAAAAACCAGCAGCTAACATCAACCTTGTTGGGCTCAATGTCATATTGTTCTGTTTTTTTTTTGTTTCGTCCAGCATCCACCAATCCCGATACCTGCCGTGGGCAGTTTCATTCGCGACACGTGAAATTAATGACACCGAAATGGTTTTTTTTCACTCCCCCTGCGTCAGCATATCGGTACCAAAGTGGACAACAATTTTGCTGGAGGCAAAAGTTCCCACCCCGCGGAAAAAAGAAAGGAAAACATTTCGCCATATAGATTTGCTTGTGTTTTGTTTATTTTGTTTGGTGGTTCTTTTTTTATGCTACCTTTCTGGTTCGTTATCCGAATCAATATGTTTTGTTCCCGGTGGCACTCTCCACATTCGCGTTCCCCCAGTTTGGGCGATGGTAAATGATGGGTGGAGGAAAAAAATGTGAACTGAAATAAACATGACCATTTGATTGCGGTAGTTGGATTCAAAATTTTATGGCCCACATTACGGTTGTTTGGAACACCGTACGGCGTTTAGGGAGTGTGGTTGCTGCCGATGCGTTCGATAAAAGTTTCGCGCCCGACACACGTTTCTGGCTGGACGCGCATCAGCTACAGTGACGGAGGCCTCGTGTAGGTACTTGGTTCTTGGTCTTGGAAGTCGTGTCACCGGCAGCAATAATGGAGGTGGGGACCATTGTGCTGACATCGATTAGACAGACCAGGAAGTAGGGTTACCCTTTTGCCTGTTGTTTGCCTTTTGTCTTTCGCTACATATCAACCTCCACATCCTTCCGCTATATTAACGATGTTTGCTTCCGAAATCGGTTCAAAGCGCACGGAAATGAAAATGCGTGATCGATTTAGTTCCGGTACCTTTAACCCGGCCACTGATGGTCACCCTTGGTGGGGGTGGGGGAGAAAAACCCTTGCGGCATCCGCCGCTTTAACGGTTGACCTTATCCTGAAAGGATCTCCGTTTGAGCTTTTTTTTTTTGCTTCTTTCGGAAAGCTTCTCCATCGCCAGTGGAATTTCAGTCACGTTTCTGAGCGAACCGTCCGGTGGGCACTCGAGCGAAACATTATCCCCGTTTGCCGATTACGTTGCCGCGTTTCGATGGCGATTTTAATAATCTGCAATTGACGCCCGAGCGTTTTCCGGTCTGGTGGACTCAAAACTTGGGCTGTGGCATGGCAGCATGTTTTTGACGCTCGAGTGGGTTGCAATCGTTCTCGATAGGATCTCCCCCAACCATGCTCGTTTGGGAGGATTCTAACAACGACAACAACAAAAAATCACCTTCCTTCACTACCAATGGAAGCCGTTGCATCCTAACGTGCCCGTAACTATGTATTGGGTGTGTTTGCCGACGACGGCGGTTCTGCTTTCCATTCGATCGTCTAGCCTCGCCGGCCCTGCTTTTCGGCGGCCACTCGAGCATGCCTATCGTGGCTGCTAATGAATAGACCGCCAATGTTTAAGATTTCACGAGCGTCCTCTTTAATGCGCCTCGGTACGACGACAAGAAGGTGCTCGAAGGATGCTGATATCGCCCAACCAAGCCTTCCCTTTACAACGTGGCAAATGTTCAAGATCGTTCCGTGCTCTCGGTGTGGTTGCCGGCACGAAACCGTGCGGTGTTTGCTAATGAGATAAATGTTTCTTAATTCTTGCATTTCCGCTGTTTACTATGCTTTCGTGGAAAATGATACCAATCGTACGGGCTGCGGAAGAGCTAAGCTTATCGACAGCTCACGTTTGTGATGATAGTAAATGTATGAAACGTTTTGCAACAAAAATAGGAAAGCATTATGGAAAGTATTAAAAATGGGTATCTTTTTCATCGATAGCATGTACAACGCGCATGAATAGCATGGCGTGGTCCGGTGGTATATTGGTAGTGGCGCCGATACAAACTCTCGTCCAAACCGTTCGCCAGTTGCTAGGACTGACTATACGGCTTCGTGGTAAAATAAGTCGAGACGGCCTGGCCGATTAAAAAAAAGCATGGAAACACAGTGTTGTATTTATATTTATTTTTCTTCCTTGAGCTTCCTACAGATTGCTAAAACCAATTGAAAAAATGTTTACTTTTAGGCGACACTAACTAAACTACAATTCGATAGAAATCCTATACAAGTGACATAAACCACCACGCCATCAATCCGTTCGATTGTTGCCAGACTTTGTCGGGCAAAGCGGTTGACGGGTTAAAAACAAGACATTGCATACTTTTAGGCGTCAAGAGCTTACAAAATTACTCGACAGTAATATGGCAGATTACTGCCAGGAAATACTATGAGAAAATCATAATAACTTAAAATAAAGTTTAATATGAATATGTACATTTACTATTTACAATTTCATCAAAAAACCCCTTGGCCACGTGGTAAAGTTGTGTTGAGATATTGTAAATCCGCACACCATAACAGTTTGGCAGTCTGTTTCATTTAATTTTCCAACCTATTTAACTTTTACACTTGCTTTCAATGCCCTTTTGTATTTCACAGTTTCTTAACGATAGTTACAAGCCTTCATGTTAAATTTTTAAAGCAAAAGATTCGCCCGAAAGGCATTTGCTTCCGCAAAGTCTTACAAACCACAGTGGCGTGCAAAGTGAAATCTAAGATAATCCTTTAAAATCTTCCTCTAATCCTATATTCAGCACAAAAAAGGAAAAGCTAGCTACTGACCGAGACCGGCTGGAATTTTGCGGAGTTTTGTTTCCATTAACAAAATCAACTGTCCAACCTGACACGTCTCCGTACGTTCGTGGAAACAGCCGGGAAAACAGTTCCCTAATTTACCCCTTCCGTCCGTTCCGTACGGCGTTGATTACTAACTTTACCGCACGCTTTACAAATGCGTCGCCTCATCCGTACCTTGCTCTGACACGCACGGTGGTAGTCGTTGGAGAAGATCCGAATTTATACGCTCGGCACACTTTGACAGCAATCTACTCCGGCTGACTACTGCACCAGTTACGGTTTGGCAGCGCTTTTACGTCAGCTTGGGATAAACTTTAATTGAACCGTGTTTTGCTTATGCCGTTCTTTTCCGCTCTTTCTCGTCTCTTTCCCCAGAGTAATGGTCACCAAAATATGGAGCAGCTGCATGCCCAAACCGAGCAGCTCACCGAACCGCGTCGAACGGCATCACTTCTATCTGTGTCAGGTAAGTCCGGGCCGATGGGTTATTTTGGGACGGTACATGCAGGCTCCGAAGGGTAGTAAAAGGCAAAACACAACAACAAGAATAGCGCACAAACAAACCGATAGGTCGCTCCATAACACGTCCTCCCAGCGCTGGGAGTGAGTGTTGCCCGCATCAGAACATTCCAGCTCAGAGAACCCAGAGAGATAACACCCAAACGGAGCTTGAGCCTCACCCGGTGCGCCTGGGCAAACGAGCTAATAAACAGATTGAGATGCATAAATAAAAACGAAAAAATCCCGGGCTGTTTTTGTTTCCGCTTGCACGAGCGAGTGTGGTGCATTGTCGACGGGCTGGCACTTGTGTGTAGGCGTGATGCGGCTATGTTAGTCCAGCGCACGGGAGCTACACGTCCGGTAGTTACTCGTCAGGAGTTGATAAGAGCACTTTCCAGCACGTTCCAGCCGGCCGACGGCGATGACGGCGTTGGATGACAGCGCGGGACGAAACAGTCTGATGACATTTCCGCTTTATCTGGTTCATAATTTAGACTGCAAGGAGTGCTAAAGATAAGCCACTCCAGTCGAGCATATCTCACCCCAGATGATGATGGGATATCTCAGCACGTAAAGTGTACCTGGTGTAGTATACTTCATTCGCGCAAAGGTTTTTTTTAATTTTCTTCAGAAATAGGTCACACACGGTTACAAAACAAAGCGGCAATTGTTATGCCACATACAGTGGATGGTTGTTACACAGGTATAAAGGATTTAATTTAGAGAAAATGTGGTTTGGAATTTATAAAGCGAAACAATTCCTATTTTTAATAATATTATTACGTGACACAAGAAATAAACACGAGAGTGACGAATTACCTTGAATTGGTTTTCAGCACCGTTTGTAATGTGAATTGCATAACTTGAGGCGTAATGCAATGTAAATTGCACAAGGAACACTTAAAGTGAAAACGCCTAAAGATATGCAAATTCTCATTTTGTATAGGCAATTCTGAAATCGCCCAGTTCATGGGATTTTTTTTGCTACTCCCCTTGTGCTATTTGAACATTTCCTTTTAGAAAAGTTGCTATGTGGCAATTGCACTTTGTGTGTATTGTTATAAAATTATGACATACTCCAACCATCACAATGCTCCCTGCTCTTAGTGCACTTAGTCATTTATGGTGTCTCTTTGAAACTTTATCATCCACGCGTCAATTTAAGCATTGTGTCGTTAGCAGTTCCATAGTGATTTTGTGTCGTCACAATGGCTACAGATGATGCATATCGCGCTCCTTCCGGAACGGCACAGCACTAAAGCAAAACCATTACACTCATATTGCACACGTGACCGGACTCGCCATTCGTGCGGGACTTGAAATCTCACGCCTGTTTGCAACCACCAGGCGTCTCCATGAAATTAAAACCGGCCCGGGGTCCGCTCGCCGGACCAGCTGTGAACCCGTGCGGATGCTCCTGTCTGTTTGTGTGTGTGTGCGTGAACCGAACAACAGCGGGAAGTATGTAAGTCACCCAAAAGGAACCACCCAGTTTGCATACGTACGTACGTGCGCTAGCCCGTGAACCACAGCAGTCGGCATCGTAAAGCATCATTTACGCAAAACCGTAAATTTGCTGCACTCTGTGCTTGTGTCTCGTGTGCTTTTTTTATCCTTCCCATGCTCTCATAAGCATAATATAGTGGGGCAGCAAAAGGAAAAAGGAAAAAAAAAACAACAAACAATGACCCCAGAATGCGCCAAGCGCTGTAGCCACGATAAATGCCACGTGCCAACAGGGAAGGATGCTGCACTTTGAAGCGGAAATTTAAAAAGAACTGCAAAAAATAAACTTAAATAAATTTAGCTTTGAAAGTGGAGTGTGGAGCGTATGAATAACCCGGGAATGGAAGGGAACAAAGGAGCTGCCATTGGAACCGATTTCACAAATTTTGAACCTACTTGAAAGGCCAAGGGCTAAGCTGTCCTCAACAATAATCAATAACCCGTAGCAATATTCGAGAGCAGTGGATGCGAAAAAAAACGAGGGCGAGGGGAGGAAATAAATATTCGATTGGAAAAATCAAACTAAAGAAAACAAGCATCAACGTCGCAGAAGACAATAAGGGAGCGGCGCTGAAAAGTGGCAGCGCTACACTCACGGGAACAGAACGGGATTAATATATGTGCCACAGAAACAAACTATGCATACAATCCACTGGAATACGCCAAAACCGCTCCACTAAAGCTGGGAATATTTATTGAAAACAGCCAAACGGCAACGGGAGGGAGCGAGGAAAAAAAGGCACCCCAACCCGGTGCCGTCCTTAGGTTTCAACCTATGAATCATGGGGTCCGTAGCACCATAAAGAACGTGCCACAAAAATCAACATTTTTTTTCGGTACGAATCGAGTGCAGTTTGGCGATGGTGAGCCTCCACATCGCCAGTCATTTCTGTGCCAATGTCGAAGAAAACAAACAAAACTCGAATTGCGAAAGTTTTTCTTTTTGTGTTTTCTGCTTCTGCTCCCATCACATCATGAAACAAATTGAAAAACACTGCAGTCAAATATTTATGTGTTGTCGCTTTTTTGCGGACGCAACTCGCACGTACTTGTGGCTTCAACAATGCTTTAATTAATGCACATAATGCGCAAGCCGATGCAACCGACCGTCCCACCGGTGCGGCGTCGTTCCAAGAAGCAACCCAGTCACAATCACAATTCGCATTCTTAATTTGTTTGCCCATCAGGATGGGGGTATTATTGGTTACATACAATTGTTTTTCGAAGAGCAATAATGATCGTTGGACAAGTGGTCACGGTGGGCAGTAACCGAACGCACTGTGGTCGTAATATCGTCGGCGGAAAAACAAGGTTAAGTGTAGAATGGAATTGATAAAATCGTCCCGCGGGTTGTGGTACTACCGCACCGGACAGGATCAGTTGCTCTGGTGGGAAATCGTAGGCATTACTGATGATTTTAATTAAATTATTGCTTAAATGTTTGATAATTTTTTTTCCATCGGTCACTGGCATTTAAAGTTGATGTTAATGGGCATGCAAATGGAGACCTTTTTTCCAATTAAAATGGAAATCATCATGTGATGTTGATGAGATGTGCGCATCATATGATGTTCTGCTTTACAACACTCTCTTTCAATTGAGAAAATTTCAATTTGAAACGTGATGGGGAAAATAGTAACTCTATAACAATGCAAAACATTTCACCAATTGTTGCAAAATAATGATGAATTTGGCTTTTTGTATTTCATTTTATTTGCATTAGTGCAACATCTTCCAGCTGTTATTAAGGTATATACCATACCATACCATAACATCTATCAAACATTTTGTTTGGTTCTGCAGGATACTGTAAATAAGTACTTTCTTAGTCGGTACTACAACCACTTCGTGATCTTGGATTGCTGCAGAAGTCCTTTTAAACGCTCACGGTGGATGTCCGTGTCGTGTCCTGTCCATTTGGATGACCTAAAAGAACTTTACGGGCTGGGTCGTTGGGTGTCAGTCTCATGACGGGACCAGCCCACCGGTAATTTGTTTGAAATCAATATATTCTTGTACACAAATTCTACATTTGATATTCTAAAGTTGTATTTTAGTTATTGTAAATTAATATCCCAATATAAATACCAATAGGGAGGACATATAAAGAGGATATGGAGGACATAAAGACCCGAATTTTAAGACCCTTGTCGGACAAAAGTCAGCTCAAATGTTTCTAACTAAATTAATGTCAAATTTTTATTTTTCATTTCATAAAAGTCTCTAACAAAACACGATATTACTTTCTTACTTCTTTTTCTTCTTAAAGAGGATATGGAGGACATAAAGACCCGAATTTTAAGACCCTTGTCGGACAAAAGTCAGCTCAAATGTTTCTAACTAAATTAATGTCAAATTTTTATTTTTCATTTCATAAAAGTCTCTAACAAAACACGATATTACTTTCTAAAAGTCAAGTTTTAGAGACAAGAGTCTCTAAAAAAAAATAAAACGAAAAACAAGTTGTAAACTTATGAACATAACACTAGTCTGAAGCCACGTAGACGACTATCCTCAACCAAATAGCCAAAACATGTACCAGTGCGGTGGGCAGTTTTATGTGACATTTATCCAAAATGCCGCCCTTGTTCCGTTGACCCCATCCCAAGCGAGCAATTTGACGCAAATGTTCTTTCGGGAGCATGGAAAAATAACGGAGCTCTGCCGGGAGGAAAACTCTATGCAACCGTAAATATTTCATCACTTCATTTCGCACAAACGTTCCGATGCAGAGTTTCCAACTTCGGCCGGCCACCAAAAACGGACAAAATGGATGGGGATGGGGTTGGGATGAAAAATTCAAAAAGTACTCTATCACCCATTCCAAACGTAGGATATGGTCCGGTTTTCTGCATATAATCAGCATGATGTAGATTTGAGAGCGAACAGCAAACAAAACAGCATCAGCAGCAGCAACAACAAAGCAGTACTGCCCCCTTGAATCACGTAGGATGAAAAGGTTGGAAAATTCGCGACTCGAAAAAATGTGCAAAAAAATGGTCAGCAGGAAAAAGGGAACTCAAGGCAAACACACCTCCCAATCACAACTTTGTGTTAGGCGAGCACAGACACAAATCTGCATTTTTGCAGCTAGCCTAGCTGCAGTTGATGGCCATTTTCCTTTCACGCTGGTTCCATTCTATCTTGTTCGCACTTTGTTTCGCGTCCAGCAGTTTGTTACCGTGTGGTTGGACGGTTTCTTGTTTCTAGTGTGTTTGATTGAGTTTATTTCTTGCGGGAGGGTTTTTTTTTCTGTTTGTCCACTGTTCGTGCTTCTATTAAACGAACTGTCACTGCTAACGCGCGCTTTCTTTCCTTTCTATTTCCAGTGGCAAAGCAGCACCCAGGTCGGTATATGCTACCTGCTGTACCGGTTGATAGTGGCCATCGTGTTTCTGGCGATGCTCGTATGCTCCGTGCTGGACATTGGCCGTTCCGAGCCGATGTTCGAACATCACTACGCCAAATGGTGGATCTACCTGACACACTGGGCACTGATAGCGTGCACCGTACAGGCCTGGCTGGCGGCCATCATCGTCACCAAGGGTCTGATGATTGACCGGAATGAGTTCGGTAAGAAGTGCGGCGCAAAACAAAAAAATACACATAGCTGCATTCGCAGGCAAAACAGCAACCGGTGCATGCTGCATTCGATGCGCTCGGTTGCGAGGAAGATGTCAATTCTATTACTTCCGTCAGTCATCCGACGGTGTGTCCACAGTGGATAGGTTTCCGGAGAGTTGATTTTTTCTTGCCTCCCATTTCCTGTTTCCTCCATCTCATCCGTACGCATTTGGTTTACTTTTCGCCTTCAACAGAGTGGAATATTCATGTCGCAAGGGAAAGCCGACTACATTCGGTGTACTGGATTGCGTACACGATTGCTACCGTCTACTCGTTCATCGTCACCATCGTTTACTGGATGTTCGTGTACGATCCAAGTGAGTATAGTGTTTTACCCCGCAAGGGAACAAGGTGTGGCCCTGCATGTGTGTCCTTAATTGCTATAATATTCCAACGTAAGCAAACGCATTCACCAACTCACACAAACACACACACAAATCCAGATTAGATACAGAGCTGTAAATAGGGATTGGGACGGAGAGAGAATGTTTTATGAATATGCATTTCATCAGCGCTTATAACTATCTCGGGAGGGTTTTGCTCCGATGAGTGACCGGATATCATACTCGGCAACATCTCATCGTACCACAGCATCCCGATGCACATCCCCTGTTAGAACACACGGTGATAAGTTGACTTCCATGCTTCCATGGCTTAAACCTATTACAAACAGTTCCCAGAAATTGGTCTCTTCAACACTAGCAGCATGTGTAATCTGCTATCGATGAATAACTTCCTGCAAGAGGATAAAATTAGTTGCCAAGTCTTTTCCTGTTATTAAACAGCGGCTAATCGTTCTTGGAATCATTGCGTGTTTAGTTCACAGCTTCTGGATGGCACAGTTTTCTGGGTTTGATTTCTAGGAACAATTTAGAACCTTTTTTTTATATTAAACTTATTTAGCGACCAATTAACAAGTTGGCCTGTTAATGATACCTTATTCGAGTTTTATAAAGGATTCCGTTTTATTAACGATTCCGGATTAAGGAACATTTTTTTGGCCTTTATACTTTATTCTTTCAATCAAGTCATTCGAGCACCAGCAAATATTAGTACATTTGTTTTCGTGCTCTAGAAATTGTTTTGTGATTGTAGCGCCTAAAAGTATGCACTAACAATGTTTAATGTTAGAAAAAAAACTACAGAAAGATCATGTGTGACCCTGTTTAGACATTCTTTGTGCTAATGCAATTGATTATTCAACGAATGCCATTATTTCTGTGTGACGATTGAGGTTTCGAAATGGTATATTGCATACTTTCAGGCGCTTTCAATTCAACGGAGAGAAATAAAGTATCTGTTACAAAATTTTGCACTGTTCCTTTTAACTAACTTGCAATGTACATATTGCTACATATTAAGTCTCCCACATATCTTTAGGCTGTTTTCAAATTATAAACCATCATCTTAACTCTAGTAGAAGGTTTTTGTTTGCAATTAGCGTAACAATAAAACTACTCCATCGTACATCCGCCACTACTCGAAGTGAAAGCTCTCGTTACATGCTATTAACATTACAAGTTCTTAAACTCTTTACCAAGAGCGCTGAAAGTATAGTTCAGCAGTGACGAGGCCAAGAACTTGTTACCCTACTTTGTGCCTTTTGTACTGTGTGACTAGCAACTGGAAGCAGCCATAACAGCTCAGTTCCGGCTAGTCAGCCGAACAGAGTCAAATCATTATCCAACCGCAATGTGGCGAAACCCTTGCACCAATTGTTTCTGGTTTCTTACATGCTTTTGGGTGCAAATTTGCTTGCGAACTCTTGTGTTGTCGCGGCTTGCCACACCACAACAACTTCCGGTGTTTCGTCTTGAGCGCGAATGTCTTGCAAGCTTCAGGTCTCCAACAGTCAGCAGATGCTGTGCAGATACTGTTCGCCAGAATTACCATTCGTGTTTTATTTCGCACCCGTTTCATGCTTATCAGAACTGTTCCACCCCTGGGCAGGGCTCTATACGGTAGCCTTTTATACGATGCGCATATACAAACGCTAAGTGTGCACGTTAATTTCTCCAATTCATTTCGCTTGTCGGTTTGCTTGTATTACAGTTGTATTCATCCGTTCGCACATTCGGCTTACTATCAGCATGTTGTCATTTGCCGCATAAATATGGGCGTAGGTTTGGTGTGCACGGGAGTGAAATGATTGCAAATTTTAATCTCCCGTTGTACAGCACAGGGTAAACAATAGAGGGCGAGTGTCAGATTGTGCTACGTGTCGACGGGGATTAGATGCATTCGTGTACTGTGTAGCTGTAGCAAAACAAGAAAGAGATTATGTCAGTGGATATTAAAGTGCTGTGTGAAGTGTGTACGAAATGAGATGCAGCCAGTGTGTAGTTCTTTTATTCGGTAGTGTATGGCAAAAGGTTTGCTGTATGGAGACGCCTGGTTGCTCATTAGCGGCATTAGTGCAGTGGCCATGTGGCATCGTTGGATAGCGATACGCACGAGGATAGGCAAGGAGTGGTCGCTTCTGATAGTTGTTGATGTTTGATGTTGTACTGGCTGTTATTCATACGAAAAAAAATAGTGCTCTGCAATCACAATGGTTTTATGGTGGTTGATTTTTTCGTTGTGGGATGAGCTTAGACCCTTTGATTTAAAAAAAAAATCCATACCATTTCCATTAATCCTTTTCCGAGAAGAAAGATTTAACATGAAGTTCGATATCACTCTCTTAACACTAGAGCTACCATGCGTTTTACGCGTTTTTCATTGATAATCACTTTCTAAACAATTTCGAATACCTGGATGATGTTGTAATACGTTTTTGAGTTCATACAACAGAAAAGTTGTGTAAAAGTCATGCATCAGCTATGGTAGAATTGTTTTACCGCAATATAAAAGTAATGAAAATAAAGCATTCCAGTCAAAATGACTGGTCCGGTAGTTCTAGTGTTAAAGCATTTCCGTTTACAGATTCATTGTCTAATCTATTTTATGGGGGTACTATAAACAGATTTATCTCATAAAATCACCATGCCTCACCATACATTTGATACATGCACTACACACATCACAACATTGTTGCCAACAAATTGAACAAAATCGATTTAAATCCTCTTGAATGCCCTCCATTACGGAACCGGCCAGCAGTGGCCGTGTTATTGCTTTTGCTGCTAATAGAAAAGTGTAATCTCTTTTACTATCCCCCCCCACAAAGGTAAAAACCGTGTCGATGCCGTTAATCTCATGGTGCACGTGCTCAACTCCATCATTATGCTAATTGACCTAACCATCGTCGGACATCCGATCAAGCTCAACCATGCGTACTGGACGACCGGTATCGGGGTGGCCTATGCGCTGTTCTCCATCGTCTATTACTTGGCAGGCGGAACGGACAGGTAAGGATCAGTCACGGGCCCCTAATTGCCCTTCCGATGGTTGGTAACGTGAAATAAAAGTATTAGAAACCGGTATCGGATATGATGCTGTATCCGCCACTGTCCGCCATAGTGTACTGTTTGTGGCGGATTAATTAGACTGTCAATTGCGTTTGCTATTTTGCACCTCTCCCGGGACGTAAGCTTCGTGTGTGTTTGTTTGAATAAATTATGCCATCAAGCAAGTGGCTGCAATACGATGAACTAGAACTTTTGGCTCACCGACACTATGCCGTTGGTACTGTGCGAGCAGTGCATTAATATTTGAGCAAAGTTTTACCCATCTTGGGAAAGTTCGCTTACAGTGCGATGCGAAATTAGCCAAAGGAAGGGCTAAAGATATGTACTGCATTCCGAATACCGTGCAGGATGTACGGTGAACGAATGACAGGCAAACGAAACCATTTATTTTGCACTCATGAAGATGAAGAGCAAAATTAATCAAGCTTCCATTATTCCCAAGATGGTGATAATTGTTGGAAACGATTTAGTGCGGTGCACTATTTTTCGTTACGTTGCCATTAAAGAGTTTTTTCTTTCGGTTTCGTCATCAATCCGAGGTTAACATGTTTAAGATTGAATTTTTCATAATTTTACAAATTATCTTAAATTTACTTAATGCATATAATTTAAAGATTAAGTTCATAATTCATATTTAATTTCATATTTGTCAAATTACTGTAAAAGTTTTCTTAAGGATACGTTTACTTATATTTATCTTATCAACTCCAATTAATTTTATTGATAAGTTATTTTCTTTGCCCGATTTTTAAACAACTTGTCATTCCAAAGATAATATATTTATGGTGCGTTAGCTGCTTTAACAATTAATTTATTTTTGAGCTTAAGAAATAAGATAAGCCTGAAAAATCGCAGTCATAAATTTCCTTTCTGCTCTAATGGACTTTTAATATTTTCGCTTTCCGTTCCACACCTTCCCGCCAGACACAACGATTCCAGCATCTACAAAATGCTCGACTGGACCAAGCCGGGCAAATCGATCGTCATCTGTGCGCTCGGCATCTTTGCCGTGTTTCTGATGCACTTCCTCTGCTACTGCCTGTACTGTCTCCGGGTGTGGCTGTACGCGCGCGTCTGCGTCCAGGGCAACAACAGCAAATCGAGCAGCCACGAGAAGATCACCTCCATCACGCGAACACTCTCCTCGATGGAGGAAGCACAGCGGGAAAACTTCCTCAACCCGACCGCCGTGGTCGATCTGAAGTGAGCAGGGGGAGGAGGGTGGTTGTTGGGCGTTAACGCGTTAACGCCGAAATGAGCCAAATGCACCAGTGCACATACTACCACTTCGTCCTGGTTTCATTGCCTACACTTTGTCTCCCTTCATCTTCCTTGTGAGTTCCTTTTCCCGCACTCCCCCATCCGTCTGTATGTTTGTATTGCTGGGTACCATTGTTTGCAAGAAGCTCAACCGCATATTGTTTTGAAGAAGAAAAAAAAAATCATATATCTTTCTCTCTCTCTCTTTCTCTCTCTTTTCCCTCTCATCACCAAATCGCACGCTTTCCGTCATCTACGAAGAGAGTCGCGCCATGATGGACGTGGCTCGCGCCAGGTGGCCTCCCTACGCTAGTGCACTTTGCTCGACCAATATTTCCACACAGAGTTAACAGCGATCCGTACGGCGGGCATATATGGTGGAGACGGTGCTCGTGCGCTTTACTTTGGGCTTTCCGTTTGCATTTAGGGGAAATGTTTTTAACCGATGAAATTGTATAGTTGTCAACTTTGTGCAATTGTTGCCATGACAGTATTTAGCGTATATACAGCAAACAGCTGGTCGGAGTTGCGCCCGCTCAGCAGTCCGTCGGCAGGATTTGGAATACAATTTGTCTTGCTCCTTTCAAAGGACACGCATCTAGAGGTACGCACGCATGGTATGCAACGCGTATGGTAAGACGATTTCAATACTCGCATTTAAAGTATTTCCGTTCAGTTATTGTAAGTTTAGGTAGTGAATTAATTTACCCAAAAACCATATCCTGCGTGTTATGCCAAAAAAAGAAAAATAACCGTACATTGGAGATTACATTCGTTCGTAGGATGAAAAAACGAAACAAAATATGCATTCCAAAACCAAACAAAAAAAAATGAAACATTTCGATATATTATGCCTCTCTAAACGAAAGTAACGATTCCTCGCTTTTGCTTTACCTTTACTTTACTTTCCCCCACGTCGACTCGCACTCACACTCCACTATTCCCGTCCTAGATTTCCGTCGGGTTCGTTCACCGTAGTATCTCTTTCCCGTAATCGTATTATAAAAACTGCAACACAAACAACAACAAAAATCAAACGTGAAAAAAAACCGAAAAAACAACTACTAAACAAAAACGTGAAAACCAAAATCAAACAAAAAAAAAACACACACACCGATTGAGCGCCTACCGTTCAACCACAACTGACATCACTCACGAAATGTTAGATCTTAGCGTATAAAGTTACTATTTGCTCACAAAACAAACAAAGAAAAAAAAATCGTTTTTTGTCGGACGGTGGTGCGGGGGATTAGATTCACACACACTAACTCCAAAAAAAAACAGAAGATTATTATAACAATAGCAACAACAAGAAACTACAAAAATAATTCACACACACACACGCAGACAAACTCACACAACAAATTAAACCAAACAAATGTTGGATCCGTAAGAATGCGTCTTTAAAGTACAGTCGTTGATTCTAGAAATATATTTGAAGACATAACAACAGTATCATAGCAAGGAAAGCAAACAAACAAAAAAGGAAATTACATTAGATTGTTTGGCAGGTGGGAAAGAGAAGTTGAAAAGGTGGCACGAGTTGGTAATTATAGTAGAATACAAGAAATGAGGAACGAGTGTGTAGAGAGGATAGTGGCAACATGCGTAAATAGTGTCTGCAAGATAAGCAAAAACAACACTGGTGATATTGTCAGCTGTTACGAATGGTGATGCTGGTCACAGCCCGTTGTGCGTTGATTTTAGCAATAAAAAGTATTGGAAAACGATGCAACACACTGCACAGCCCCGGCCAGATAGGTTCTGTCCTGTGGGTGATGCATCCGCGTAAAAGAATTGCTAATGTAAAGCCTGTAGGATGCATTTTATTGAGATATAAATATTGAAACAGACAAGCCAGTAGTAGAAAACAAAAACAAAGAAATACCTAACACGTGTTAAAGAGATGGCGGGCTAACGCGGGTGTGGGGCACCGGGAGGGAAGGGAACGAAATCAAACACTAAATTAATGAAAGGAAATGCAGAAACAAAAACAAACAAAAAAAAAAAAACATTCCATTTATAAATTTGATTGGTTTGTTTAGAGTGAAGTGAATGCAAAATATATAAAAATCATGTTCAACCGGTTGGTGCTGCAGGTTCGTTGCTAGTACTTGAGAAATGTGAGTGTATCCATAACTGGTAAGCAAACTTTTTTATTTATTTTTTTAATCATTCAACTTCAGTCTCAGTCTGAGGTAAGAAGGTTAACAATAAGAATATAACTATAAATGATTTATACGATTTCTCATCATATTCCTTATTTGTTTTTTGAAAATTTAAATAACGATCTTATAACAAATGTAGTGCCATAATGTAAGTAAATTTGAAACGAATAGTTAAACTATGCTGGGTCTGTATCATAATTGGCTTCTAGCACTCAATGAACTGTTTAAAATGATCAATATCTTTTCTATTGCCTACTTCCAGGCGTTGCAAAATTATGCCGAGTTAAAGCAGGATGGAACAACTCGTGGCTTCTTATAACAGGTAAATATAAAGTAAATTATGTGTATACGGTATTAAAATGGCTACAAATCTCCGAAGTTCAAGCAAAAATAGTCCTTGCCCTAGTAGATAGAGATCGGCTTTCGGCTAGCATTGGCCAGTAGCTCTAATCATGTCGAGTTTCACAGCCATGCTGCTTCAGTTCACTACTGATGATTCATTCGATTTGTTTGCTAGTAATCTGTTAGTTGGCACCTATCCAAGAATGACCAAAGAAAGCTTTTACGTTTATGCGAGAGTGACCTTGTTGTCAGAGTTTTAGTAAGATCTGAGAAACGTTTGATTTGTCGTTAAAGGTAGAATGCCCTAAATTGTTGCATTAATTTATTCAATTATACAATAACACACCAAAAATATGACTGCAGCAAATGCACTTTACAGCACAACACATGATAATATTAAACATCGAGAAGTTAAGACATTTATAGATTAGAAAAGTTCGCTAGAATGGTATTAAATTACGCACTACCATAGCAAGCCCTGCAATTTCACTTAAAACAAAATGTACAACACTAATATCATGTGTATTGAGAAGGCATTGACAGAGGTTCCGTGATTACCAGCCACGGAACGATCATATTGAAGATTTTGATTTTTTTTTGTATTTTTAATTTAATTCAATACCAAAGCATTTAAAGCTGTTTCAGATTATTTCTAATAATAATACAATTCATTCATTCTATAAAACAAGCATTACCAGAATTGCCTGACGACGTCTTTGAAACGAGGCCTAACCGTGCATGCAACATTGAATGCAATAAAGCTCGTAAGTTTATTGCAGGGTTACTCATTCATATCTAACCAAACTAAGCGAAACAAGAATAGTTGTTTTACACCCGCAAACATAAAGTACTTTTGAACCTAATTTGAACTGTTTTGACATCATTAATATTTGCATGAATTAAGTGAAAATATTTAATTTCATCCACCGACTGAGTGGACAGGTTTAATCTCCGCCCGTCTGCCTTCGCTTTTCATGCAAAGCTCAAACCCAAATTAAACCCTCCCCACCATAGCACTGCGAACCTGCTGCCACGCAGTGCCGGCACTTAATGCGGACTTGTTTGTGCTTGCCAGTCGCGGTCGATCTACGGCTTGGAACGCGTGCGCATTTCGCAGAGACCTCTACACCCGAAAGCCCCGTTCGAGGTCGGACGCGTCTCACCGCTGGCTTTTATCGAAAGGAAAACGTGAAAGGAAAGCCAAGTTCAGTGTTTACCGCAGTGCTCAGCATTCTTGCTACCTTTCGGAAGTGCCCCAGAGCCGTGTGCTTAAGTTGTTGTTTTTTCCCAAGAAATCAGCAAAGAGTGTATGTGAGCTTCGGTTGGTTGGCCTAGTGCACTAGGTAAGAAGTGAACCCACGCTAAGCGGTTTGCTAGAAACCGTTCTAAACCGAAAGAGAAATCGAATCTGGCCCCTTCTCAATGGCGGTTTTCATGCTTACATACGCTGCTTCACATGTAGTTTGTGCTGGTGATGTTTCATTAATATGTTCGCTAACATTGTGCCGGTTAGACCGGAAGTGGAAGTGAGCATTTGGATCAGCAGGCGGAACGGTGATTGGTGATCGCATCGCAGAACGCATCTGTGCGTGCGTATTGGTGCGGTATTTAGTGAGGTGTATCAAATGCTGATGCGAGTCGGGTATTTATTTTCATATTAAGCCACGCTGAAACTGTCTGAGCTCAAAACGAAATGATGGATGAATTACGATGCGGTGTATAGCTTTTTAAAATGATGGAACGAAATAATTAATGTTCTGGTGAAAATGAATGCAAAAAGTGAATTGTTTCCAAACAGCCGTGGGTAGATCGTAATGGAAAATGCGAAAGTGTGAAAATGAACAAGTAAATTGTTTAAGAAATTAACTACAACATTAGCCTTTTTAAAGTTAATAAGTTTAATACCAGAAATATTCGAATTGAAATATTATTTATTATTTTTCTGCTTTTAATACAAATTTTTTGTGCTTAAGATATGATCTTAATATTTTATTAGTTTAAATGTTTAAATCCCTTGACCGACTCCATCACAGATGGTTATGGATTTTATTGATGAGCATAATTCGTACATTTATTTACCGTAAATCTCACTTTTAAACGGCCCATTAAGCAAACGCATCGTTTTCAATCACAGCAGTTTTGTTGCTTATGATATAATGTCGTGTAATTTCACGCCCTCTTCCACCCGCTTGGCCGTAGTACGGGAGCGAAGATATCAGAATTGCAAACTAAATCTATCCCCCGAAAACCGCTGGCCACCGGCACTGGCCCCGGTCGGGCGTTACGCCAGCCAAAGCATAATTCACGCCCCAGACACCGTCTGCTAATGGCGATCGCTTTGCCAAACATGTTTCATGTTGTGGTGCCGGTCGGAGGGGGTGGTGGTCAGTAGTTGGGAGTTGGGAGAAAAAGAAAAACCACCACATTGCCTTGCGTGCTTGCACCTTCTGTTCCAACGACCGGCAGGGTGTTGTGTTTATGCTGGTACATATGGCATGTACGTTCATTTGTCAAGTAATGCATTAGGACCGGAGCGGGAGTTGAAAGAAGCACGACGGATCGAACAGCGAAAAGAAATGGTCCTACATGCGGTGTAGCGGTGCGATTATTTAGGTTACGGTGTTATTAATAATCGAACAATTGGTTGATCGCGATGATTCGGCCCGTTCGTGGTCGTTATTACTTCACCCACCGAAAGCAGAAACAGCCGGGCCGGCCACGGGTTTTCAATCATTTTCCTGCTCGCGGAAGAGAGGGTTCGTTTTTTTGTTTTGTTTGGTTTGGGAATGTGGCCTTGAGCTTTGAGCATTGAGCAGCTTCCCCTTTGCTGGCAATTGTTTGCCAATCTGCCACACCGCAAGCTCGTTGGGCGTTGTTCTATAATTGCCGGTTGGTATTAACCGCCAGATAGATAGTTAAGATAAGTGCTAGCACATCATACGGAACGATGAAGGTGTAGCGATAACGCTACAGCTTGTGTTTTGCGCCAGAGTTTAACACCTCTAGATTGGCTTGTTGTGATGAAATAAGCAAAAAATATGACGCTTCTAAGTGTATCACAACGTTTCATCGACACATTTTCAACTGCATAGAAGCGGTTGTTGGTTGTATAGACACAGCTGAAACGCGGATGTTAAAGTCGGTCATTAAAAACAGTTGTTTAAACAGCGTTTTTAAGGAGATAAACTATGGAGCAAGATGTATTTAGTCCACCGCCTCATAGCGAGTTTTTGGGAGTAACAACCATTTCAGTTCGTCGAACTCTTATTTAATCTTAGTGGCATGATATGCAATGTCCAGAAGCTCTACAGACCAATACAACTAGAGAACTAGCAATTCTTAAACTTGTGATGTTGGTTAATATATTATTGAAGATCGGCAAACTGCAATGATTTAAAAGCTTGTGGAGCAACTGATGCCTTCAAAGGAACTTATTTCTGCTGCAGAACATGAACCAAATCGTTTATTCACACTTATTAATTATTATAACCATTTAATTGTAATCAAATATTAAATATTGATTAAAAAAGCTTTCTAAATTAGCTTCAAATTAAGGTTGTTATGACAATTTATTTAGGGAGCTCTCCCTCAGAAGGATGTACGTGTGGAAAGTTTGAAAATCAATCAGAAATTAGTTTGAAGTACAGGAAGTAATTTGTATTTTTTATATTTGAATGCAACAATTGTATGCCTTCAAGGCTTTACAATAAAAAGTTTACAAATCAATTCAAACTAATGCTAGCTGATCATAAACTTATTGAACAGGTCAAACAGTAATAGTCGATTACTGATCAGGCCATATTTAAACAACACACAAACATAATCATTCGCCTTAATAGAGCTTTTATGCTTATAACATGAACCAAGATGGGAACCTTTTTCAATCTTATTGTTGGGGTTTTCCAAATTTTCTTCTAGCATAATCAATGCCAGGGAAACCGACTCCCCCCAAAAAACTAGCGTGCCAAAAAACGAAGTCATATAAAAAAAAAGGTTTCCAAAACTGAACTCCAACGCTGCTCCATTGACCGTTCGCTCAAGGTTTTCCAAGATAACGAATTCATTGACCTTAAGCGTACGGCGAAGGGTCTGGGTAGGTGCGTTCTACTTGTACTATGAAAGCACAACACTAAGGTGCGACCCACAAAACGCGCACATACGGGGTTCGCTTTACTCATTTAATGTGTACCATCGCTTTGCATAATAAATTCATTCTCATCATGGGAGAAATGTAATCCAATTTTAAGGACACGTTGTGCGTGCGTGTGTGTGTGTGTGAGTTCCACGTGATTGCACGGCTCAATACACGGCCACTTCGGTTTCCCTTTTCCGAAGCAACCATAACGCACCGAACACGTGCTGACCCGTACTACTTTCGGTGTTTGCCGTGTTAACACTTCTGCTTCACGTAGTGTTACCGTGCTGGAGGCACAGAACAAACCGGCAACCGGAAACTTTACACCCTTCCGGTTCGCTTGCGACCAAGTATCACGTATCAGGGAGCGTGTTATTTCGGCTTTCCCGTTGGTGTGAACTGTTCTTTGATGTTTAATGCTTAAAGTGGAATGTTCTTTTCGACGGTGCGAGTGATGCTTCCTTCGCCGCCACTTTACACCTGAATTGTTTGTGGATGAAGGAACGTGCGTGAGTGCTTTATTCATTAAAGTTGCATTGAGCCTGGTGGTTACTTACATTTTGGTATTAATATTAAGTTACTCCATATAGATAGCAAGAGCGCAAACATCTGCATATTATTAAAAATATTGCCTATTAAAATAGTCAATTATTAATTTGACTTTAAGTTAATTAAATGAGTATAATTAAAATAACATAAATCTATTATTAATGCCTTCATCGTGCAATCAACCATGCAATAAATTGCTATCGGCACTTTTGTTGAAGCTTAGTAAGTGGTTAATCGCTTAGATAGAGAAAATACCCGCCCTCTTTGATCCTTATCAACTGTTGCTTGTTGAAAAAAAGCCAACGGTCAGCTTACTAAATGACCTACTAAAACGGATTTATACTGTCCGATTCTTTCCCCGACAGTGGTCTTGGGTCAATGACCAGCGATACATAAAAAACAAACACCCTTTAGCCGTAGTTTGAAGCAGTAGTTCTTCTTCCCCTTGAAAGCACCAGACAGGCGTCTATTAGGGCCCGTTTACCTTGCGCTCTTTTGTAGGTCATTCGGTTTGTGCGAAACACCGCGCAAGGTAACAAACTTCTACCACCTGCCACGGACTGCCAACGATACCATCGTTCGTGCGCCAAATCGGACGCACAGCGAATCTCACGGGAAAGAATCACCCCGGCTAACATTGGGAAGGATATCGAAAACAACGCACATTAAGCTTCCTTTGCCCTTGATCGAACCGAACCCCGCACACAAATGACCGTGATGGTGTGATGGAACAGGTTTATCCTCACGAAGGTATTTTCATGATGAGCATCGACAACGCCAACCACTGTTGAGATGGTGGTGATGATGCAAAAAAACAAAAAAAACAGCAGTTCCAGCTTCAGGTTTTTCGACATTCAGCGCGTCGTGATCGAGTTCGTCGCTTATCGTGGCGTTGAAGTTCTTCGTTTTTTTGGGACCGGATTTTAACGGCCGGGCCGGATCAAAGTTGCGTGTGGATTGCAACATAGTGTTTTGTGCTTATTGTAGGAATGTGTCGCCCGTGAGACAAGTTTGTGGCATTGACCATATAAATCTATCGTTTTGTTGACTTAATGCACATTAGCAGCATGTGTGGGATTTTAACACCGGGCCATGTGATGTGGAATTCAGGCGTGACAGGCGTGCAAGTTTACCAACAGTTTAGTAGAAGATTATTTTTGATGATGACATATTGTTTGTGAGAAAAATGAAATCATCCATGATCTAGACTACAAAGTTTTAAATTAAATAATCTTATATTTAATAGATGTATACCATTACGATTTACGATACGATTTGATTTCGATATCAAACAATAAATACACCACCCACCTAGTGTTGTTCCTGTGTGAAAATAATCGTATGTGATTGTAGTCAATGCGATAAGAGCAGGAAAAAACTAGCTTCACGTGCGACGCGTGTTTCTGCATTGTTTTTAATAACGTTCGTTCCGTTGCGCGAACGGTTGTTATCGTGGTGATAAAAAAGCTCCCCTTAAAATACCATTAATGACCAACCGTGTGCAGTAACGTTCGCTAAACTCAGTGCAGTACAGTTTCAATGCGATTAGTCAGAAATCTTATTTTTAATTGCGTCTAACTTGCGAACCTTAACTCGAATTGCCCATAAAGCTGGAAGAGCACGAAATAAAATGTTTCTTTTGCTTGCTTCATCGCTAATGAGTTAAAATATGTAATTAATTCCTTCAGCACCGTTATGACTTACGGGGACGCTTGAGAAACATCGCACGCAAATGAGGCCTCCATCTGTACGCCAGAGTTCTAGAACGTTCCACACTCGGACACACGGATGCAACGATTTGCACCACGTAAACTACCGGATTGTCGGCAGGTGCAACCGGATCAAACATGTGCGTATGGAATGAATGGCAAACCAATGTTTGCCCTCCTGGCGTCATTACGAAAATCCAACCTTCTGCTTATACCCTCCGGTCGACCAGTTAGTGCACTTACCCAGCCTTTGGCGCGATGGCTATGTGGGCTAGCCTCGCCCAAGCCGGTTGTTATTTCATAATCTTCTCGAGTGGCAAATGGAAAACGACAAAAACATAGCTAAACCAATATTGAATTCCCCAAATTTCTCAATACACTTTGCAAGTGGCTTGCACTCACTTGCGGTAACTGGCATCTAGTTCTCGCATCATTTCGTATCCGTTTTGATTGATATTGCGCATGAATGGTAGCGGTTTGCCTGTTTTTTTTCTTTTCTTCTTGTGCTGCTACTACCACTTGCCCTCTTTCCCATTTTGCCATTCGCCACATCCGTTCGCATGCATCGACGATTGCGCGCCCCAAGACCGTATGCAATCGCGTCACGGTGCAAAACGGTGCAATTGCAGGCATTGGACGGGAAAAGGCCTGCAAGAGACACACAAAAACGTGGTGGTTTGACCGATTGATGTTTGGACGAGCATGCGATGGGATGTGTGTGTGTGCATGTGTGGGTGGGGAAATTGGATTCGTGTTGGATTTTCCAATTGTTTCAAACGGTCGTGATGCGTTCTAGGAACTTAGATTTTATGCAAGCCACATTGTTTGTAACAATGAAATAGCATTTCCAGATGTTGCAGGAGCTTTAGTTGTAGTGCTTTAATTTTTCGAGTGCAAATGCAAACGGATAATAGTTTTTGCGGTACAATATTTCGAAGTATTTTTTAAATGCATTTAGCTTAATGGAACTACTTCTATAGAAGAATAGAAAATAGTCTACATCCGTGACCCTGCTATCGTGATACGTTCAAATTATCGTTTCTTAAGTTGTTTTTTCCGTACATATGAACCATTTGGATGGTTCAACAACTTTTGCCACCACTTTCGCTTCGAGAAGTCCAACTTGAAGCAGGAATACGATCGGTTGACAGCCAGCAAAACTTGTATCTAAACATTTCCACTTCAATGTTGCTGTCGGTACAAACTTTCGAGTCGAGGTACGAGAAGTTCCGGACGACTTTGAGATCACACTCTCAAAGTCTCTTCTATAGGGATACAAGTTTATCCAGTACACCAGATATCTAAATATATAGATGCACAACTAGGAGAAGCCCCGGACAGCTAACAGATGTTTGAGAGGATGTTAAAGTGGATTGCAAATTTTTCGAGATCTGTTTCACAGGAAAGATCAAGTTAGTAATGGAAAATTTAAAAAAATAAGTGGAGCTAGAAAGATAAACTTAAGCTTTGAACCTTTTGATATATCCTATTTATTTGTTTTTTCAATATAGTTACCTATGTCACTTAACTAATCGTGTGTAATAGCTACTTTGAGTTAAGTTGCCCATTATTATAAAGATAAGGACTTATTGTCTTTAGATGTCTGTGCTTGTCGTCGTGAGTCACGCAACATGAATCTGATTAGGAGACTAAAATATTACAGTGTCCTTAGTCTTCTTGGTGGGTCACATTTGGTCCTGGTTAACGAATTCAGCACACTCAGTCATTTATTGGATGGAAGAAATCTCAGCATACCAAAACCGCAGAAGAAAGATCGCTGAATTTCTTCAGACGTCCAACCACCTTTGCAATAAAAGGTAGTAGCTAGATAATCAATCGAATCGCTCGACAGATTAGATAGATTAAGTAGTCACTCGTGTGTCGATTGGGCCTTCCAGAAACTCCTAAGCAATAAAGTAAGGTTAAATAATATCCCGTTTCCCCTATCTCACACCTTAATAGCGACAGTTTGTGCACCATGTCACTCGACATCCCATGTGAACCACCAAATCAACCGTCAATCATTTGCAACCACCCGTGTGTGTGTGTGTGTGTTTCTCACCGACCAACACACGACTTAGACATGGTGGGCAATTTAATTAAGCCGTTAATCAAAAGTGCGCATCTCTTTGCAACAGGGAGCGCAAAGAAAGAAAAACACAAGCTCCCTTTACATAACGCGACTCATTACGCACTTTGATTCCATGCGTCCGCTGCTGCGGTGGCTCGTCTACAGCGCCTTTTATACGGTGGGAACATTTCCCCCGGTAGACAATAAAAGCGGGAATTTGAGTAAAATAATGCCAGCATTAAAGACGAGAAACGAGAGTCGAGTCTATGTGCGTTGGGTTTTGTATTAGATCGAGCTACCTGTAGGCACAAGACAGTAGAGAACGGTTGTTGAAAATTTCAACATAACACACGCATGACGTATGTGTATATGGCGAAGGAAAAAGAAACACAGCAACAAAGGTTAGCTTAAAGTTAACCACGCTAAAGAATGGTTCCATAAACTACGGCACCGCTGAAAGCCCTCCCCTGGCAAAGACCCTCGCGATGGTAATAAATTTTCGCCCGGGTAAGCTCCCGGTCTTTGGGCTCGAATGTTGGTGAGTTTTCGCACAGAGCAACGAAATGCGATGCAACCCGCAGCAAAGCCATCATTATGCTAGATAGATAGCTACCACCCTGCCATTCCGGCCCTCTGGCCCCAAGGATTCCCCTATTCGCGGCAATTCGAAGATGGTGTGCAATAATAAGTTTGTGCGGCGTTGCATCGTGTGCAGCACCAGGGAGAACGGTTTTCTCGACGCTTCCTTAGCGCCAGCGCAACGGTTAGCTCGTGCCGAGCCGAACCAAAACCGACCTAAAACATGCCTAAAACAACTGCCAATCTACTACCGACCGAATGCTTCCGCAATCGGACGGACGCCATGTGGGTAAGAAGGTCTCGTTAGATGGCATACGACGTGCGTGGCACGGCATAAGACACTCCTGCTCCCGTGGTCGTGTGTCGTGTAGCGGTAAGGGCGGGCCACACAGGCGGGTGGCTGATGCGATTATTACTCAACTCTATTAAAGTCCTACCAGACCCAGATACCAGACCGGAGCAGACCCGGTGTGTATCGCTTTCAAAATCATTTCACATTTTGACCGCAAAATGAGTGTATCAGCAGACTTTATGGCCAGCAGCATAAAGCACCATGCATGTGTGTACGTCCCCCGTAAACCGTCCCAGTGGCTGACGGAGGTTGGTGTTGTTTTCAGCTCATTTTTCCCCAGAATGCAAACAACGGCGGGTACGATATGCGAACAATTAAAAGCCATTATTAACCATCATGGCGCACAACTCAAAGCCAAAGGGTGTTCTACCACCACCCGAAGTTTGGGTTTGGGGGAAGCTCCCAACAACGAAAAAAACCATAAGGTGGTAATTATGTTCGGTATGTTCTGCTATCATGTCTACCGTTACCGTTGTAGCATTTTTTTATTGTTATTATTATGACGGGACAATGTTGTGCAAAACAAAAAAAATAAAACAGAGAAGCAAACAAAAGGAATAACAATAAAATAAAACCCCATCCCATCCCCATGTGGCGTTCAGAGGATGAGCACAAAATATGCCGCATATTGACGTAATGGAGCAGTGTTTATGAGCGGCTCCATCAAATATGCTATCGGTTGCAATTAAAATAATGTTCATAATGAAATTTTGCTTTCACGAGCGAGTAAAAACCGGGGTAGAAGCAGAAGCAACCATCTGCTTGAATGTTTAATTAATCACCAACGAGTTGTGGTTCGTCAATAGGAATGCGATCTCTTTATACTGATTAATGGCGACTTATAAAGTGCGCTCCAAGTGTTACTACTCACTCCCAGCGACAAGCCCCGAAGGGGCCACAACAAAGTCCTTGACTGTTGATGCACCCTTTGATGAGCGTCGTCCGTCCGCGCACCTGTGCGGACAAATGGATTCGTGCACAACCAACTAATCCTTGACACTGGGTGTCGAGTGTCTTTTTGACAAGAGTGACAAGAAGCCTTTTTGTTGGCGATGGCCAGATGGTTCGTACGAACGATGCGAAGCTTGGAGTTTGCCGAGAAGATTGAGTCAACCTTCAGCTTCACCGCTTCCCCACTGGCCTGATTCCGTACGCGTCGCTCGCTGAAATGGTCTTTCGCGGAGACAAGAATGAAAAATGATTTCTTTTCTTCCACGCACACAGCGTACGGCAACCGACAGAGATGCGAAGTGTGTTTCGCATGCTGCATCAAAGTAATAACACTTCCTGGGTGTGAGTTGAGCTTTTTCCATGTGAAATACATCAAAGAGGGCCATTATTCTAGACTTTTAAGTGTATCAAAAAGTATAAATACCTTCATTTTTACAATATCTGCACATTCGGAAGGTTTTGATGTAGTATATGTCATTTACTTTTATAACAGATTAGTTTAGTTTGTTGAAATATTGTACTTTTTTATGAAATCATATGATCCAATTCAGTCATCAGCTATAGTTTTTTCTTATTATAGTTAAGGATAATTGTGTAAATAAAAGAAAATCCCCGATAACCCTGGAAAATCTACATGGTGGGATCAGCGATAGCATTTTTACTGTGAGTCATTTATGTGGCAAATGTTGTGCAATGGTAATTTCTGCTTTTTTCACTTGTTTTAAGTGGCATTGCGCTTTAGATAACTAAATTAAATTATTAAAATTAAATTACATAACTAAAAAATTAACAATTGTTAAAGCTCCAAAACTTCCAACATGTTGCTGTAACCTTCAATTTTAAATACAGGGGTTTTCATATGAGTTATATGAAACTCATTGTTGCGAAGATTGGAAACTTATCGATTCATCCATCGCATATTTTCTTACTTATTTAGCGCTACATCCGCTTCGCGGTCTTGGCCTACTGTCATCGCATACTATAACGTTAACATCGGTTTATGTGGAAGCTTGTAATTCTTCAGATCTCTCGGACCAGTGCATATATAAACTATTTGAATTGGAAAAAATAAGTATTTAAAATGTTGTCAAATAAAAGCCATTTCTAATTCATCCCACTGAAACATTCATTCCTTTAGATCGTAACGAATGTTCTAGACCAGAGAAGCATTATGCTTTAATCGTTCTGACGCATTTCAGTGTTTATTTATATCTTGAAGCACCTGCCAATGTTATAACAACACACATAACCGAGCCCATTCCTATCCGTACATACCTTGCTCATTACCACAGCCGGAACAATCGATTAACCGAAATCGTAACAATCAATCGTATCAAGCATACTAACATACTAACAATTCAAACCGTACGGCAAAGAGTGGAGCTTATTAAACACGATAAGAAATGACACCGCCAACAATGTCATCCGTTCGTATAATCCCCATTACCGGTTGATGGTTGAGTGTGAGGAATCATACTTTTTCCTCTGTATTGCACACGCAACAGTCAGACCGCTAATGATACCCACTTTTGTTATCGGTCGGTAAGAGTTTACACGGCACACAGTACACAGTGCAGCAGACAAAGTGAGGTTGTGGGAGAGTGAAATGGGAACTGATAATGAGTGATACGACCGTCGCAATGTTGCCAGTAGGGCACGATACCGAGTTGATTGGACGCGATTAGTTCTCATTCGTACACTGTCACCTGTGCCAGACGCTTTAATGCAATGCTCTCTCTATTTCGCTATCTTCCCTTTGCGATCGATTAGAGCTACTGAGATTTTAAAAGAACGGAACTGATAGCACCTTTGGCAAAGGTGATAAAACCCTGGTGCCCTGTCCTGCCGCGTGTCTACGGAGAATAGAAAACGAGAAGCAGAAGGATGCCCAACAAGTTTGTGAGCGCGTGCAAAGAGGAGCTGGAGGTTCGGAACTGCGGTTTTGCCCATCTCCCAGCGGAGGAGTTTGTTAAATCACAGGTAAGTGGTGTGCGGCTTCACTGCGTGCAGCTTGTTCTACAACCCGGTTTTACCTCTTCCAGTGGCAAACAAGAACGAAGTCAATATGCTTTCTACTCTATCGGTTGGCATTGGCCATCTTCTTCACCGGCGTTGTCATCAACTCGATGGTGGTCGCAGTCGAACGCGACGAGTTCAGTAAATACTTCATCTACCTAACACACTGGGGCATTCTGCTGTGCATGGGAACGACCGTGATGGGTGCGGTGCTGGTGATGATTTGGTACTTCCATCCGGAATATTCAGGTAAGCCCTAAAAACCCAAGTGACCATACGGTACCATTACGGAATAGTTAGTCGATTTAACCGAACCATTTGAGTTCGTAATTGTTTCGGTAAACAAACCGGGTAAACATCTGCAAACATCACCACCGTGACAGCTTCACTTCGGAAATGGTACGGTTCTGTTGCATCCACACCGCCCGAGGTCGAGGCTATTAAAATGTCGCTACCATAACGGTTACGATATGCAAACGAACTGACAAAAAATGTGTAAAACGTGTTTCCAAACAGGAAGTTAGTGAGAGAATGGGTTGTTTTTTTTTGCATATTTGTGTGTATTTCTGTGATATTCCAAAATCACACCAAATCATCCAACCATCCGCTTCGTTCGCTAAAGCCATATAAAAAGACCAGTGAAACGAGAGTAGTTTTATACCGTCGATGTGTTAGTGTTTGATAAATCAGGCAAGCGTTAACAGTAGTAGACGAAACTAAAGCAACTTTTTTCTTGTTTCTTTTTCCTCGTCTTTTTATTATAACTGATATAAAGCGGAGCGCCGATTATCCGGGTGTCCGATCAACCATTGGGGTTTCTTTTGCAATAATGAAACACACAGGAAAAAAAATTATGCACTAAAAGAGCCTTATCCATGATGGATTATACGCTAATTCTTATCATAAAAAGGAAATGTGCCTATTATCCTTGTTACCCGATTATCCGGTAACCGTCGAGCACGGATAATCGGCGAACCACTGTAATTGGGATTCTTGTTTTTCTCATACTTTTTAAATATTCTTTGTTAAATGAATTTGTTGTTAAAGGTGTTCACTGTACATGGCTTTATGTTATTGCGTTATTTACACTCTACGAAAATATTAACAAAATATCGAATTAATTATACAAGCTCCACGAACAATCTGTTTTAACGAAGAGTGGGTCAAATAGGTCATGCATCTGACTAGCGAGGCCTAGTTTGCTGATCGCTAGTCGATCGATCGGTAATGAATTGAAATCCCTTCCGTCTATGGTCCTATTTTTTGCCCCAGTTATAGAAGATTGCCTTTCACAAATGAGTTCAAAATTGATCACTATCAATGTTGCTCTATCCGGTGGTCGTGTCCGTACTCTTTTAAATAAAAAAAATGATTTTTTTTGCAAAATCATTTTACAAATTTACACCTCATAACCCGACTGCGCTTTTTGTGTGTACCACTGTGAAAATCTAAATCGTCCCCATCAACCCAATCTGCTTTGGTAGCGGCAGTTTTCGATTTTATCTTTCGCATTTAAGGTTTTAGTTATTCATTTCCGGTCACTGCTTTCCCCGGATGTATTTAGCATGCTGTTGCCAATTTCACATTTTATGCTGCGCGTCCACCATCAAAACAAACAAACAAAACCCGTTGCCCTTTCCCAAGGCGGCTTCGGTCTGGCAGAAGGTTAAGGGTTATGTCTTTTTTCGGTTCGGAGACGCCGCACTAATTGTTCGATCCGGTCCGGCCTCTTGTCACCCCAATCAGGCATGGCAAAACCGGTCTTCTGCATAGGAGATTTTGGAGGTTTGCTTTACTTTTAAAAGCCAGCCATGCCGCCTTGACGGTTGTGTCTGAGCCTTTAGTCGAAAAGAAGATGTTGATCGATGCCGGTGAAACACTGTTTTCAAGTTCAAGTTCATGTCGGCGGCGGTGTGTTAAGTCGAAAACCCCGCCTTGGCGAGCCAGAAGGTCAGGATTTGCCTTGAACTGTAACACACGACCGTGACGGAGAAGCCACTACACCAACAATCAACACCGGTTGTTCGAGACCGGGTGTCGTTGGAATGGAGGTTAGCATTTACAACCATGTCACGTAAGACCGGGGGGATTTTTGGTTTTGTAGCTGATCGTTAATAGAGGGAAGACGTTTCCTACTATCCCACTTCATCAATTCGGATCGAAGCACAATTAGTTGCATCCGCGTAATGGCTCATGATTGTACACAATAATAATCGGCTCAATGACTGTCCGATGGGCCACATCCGGGAATGTAGGAAAGCAGTCGAATCGGCACGTCATGGCCCGGCTCGATACGGTCAATAATAGCCATTAGAACGTTGACGATCAATGGCAAACATAAACGCCCGTGAAGTGATTAGACGCTTCCGTACAGGGGGATGTGCATGAGTCTGCATGTGTGCAGACACAATGATGAAGATTTTAAAGGGTGAATAGATCAGTTGACTTTCAATTAACTGTCAATTTGAAAGGTGACGTTATGTGTGTCTACCCCAAATTGGATGGTTGATGGCAGTAACCTAAATTCTAGCTGAGACATGCCTGTGTGACTCGACAACTCGTTTTTCACACAAACTTTACTTGGGGATTATTGTGGATACTACAAGCAAAGAGATAAGAACGTTGCGGTAATAACAAGAATGATGCCCTTAGACACTGATGAAACATGGTTCATCTGTTCAGGAATTCCAAATGGAATTACATCTGTCTGTACATGGATGGTTTAATGTCAGTATTGTATCCAGCGTTCGAGAGGAAGATGCTCAGAATGCTGGTCACGAGAATGACACCGGACGACCCATCCCGTAAAGTACTTTTAGATCGTCCACATGAACAGAGAAGGCGTGGTTGGCTCAAATTAAGATGGAGTGATGACGTTGATGTGTTCGTCACAATGGCCGGGATTGTGGATTTATTATTTGACATTTTGCTATAATTGTTATATTTCACTATTTGCCTGATAAGTAAGTAAGTAAGTATTGTATCCAGAAGTCTCACAGCAAGTTATCATCAAAGAACTTTAAAATGTGCAATTTCTCTTAAATTCTAGAGGTAATGAGGTGGGCACTGGGCGAAAAGCTTGACGTTAAGATCATGAATGCTTTATTGATATCAATACCTTAGCCTAAGATCATCAATACTTTAATCTGAATCTCTGTGTAACAGTTTTGCCTTGCAATATTTATGATTCCTCTTTCAATACATTTTATTATCCGAATATATATTACCATCACTGCATGAGCTCTATTTTTCCATTGAAATAATAGTGTAACATTAATGATGGTTTCATCTATTAAACATTTTAATTCTTCATACGATAATCAATGTGCTATCAACATAATTTGTTTCAATCATGCTCAATCGCAACCCACTGTCGGTCAATGAACAATGAGCACATTCTAATCACGTCCAGTCGTTTATCATCCGTTGTGTCTATTAATTTGAGGAAATAAAAAAGCAACGCACGTGAAATCGACATCGTGTCATTTGTACAAGAAATATCCATTTGCAATATGCACGTTTGCAAAAAGAAACAAACCGAAATAGATGAGATGCTCCACTCGATTGTACCAGCGATAGCATCGTGCCCATGTCTCTCAGGAGTTTTATTTTTAATGACAGCCTGTCATTAAAGTGCCTACCACTTGTAGGAACAAGGACCGCAAGAAGAATTCCAAAAGTTTTAGATTGTTGAATGTGTTTGGTCCATTTCTGGTTGAACATATTGCAATTTCCGCTTGTGTCAACTTCCTTCCGGGTGGAATCATACGTGTAGAAATATTTCTCGTCCCAAAAAAAACGGAACAATCCGATGACCTCAGTCCATTGTTGATACTTCCTATGGAACTCATAAATGTTGTGGTGATATTTTTATTTCTGCGTCTTTGGTTGACAATACTGCGCGAGCCGAGCTGCTACCGTTACTTGCAGCCAACACGCATAAGCAAGGAATTCGAAAACAGAACTTCAAAAAATTATGACCACCCCGATTTGCCATTGCCGTCACGTTCGCCATTTTTTATTTGGCGTTGGAAATGCTTTGCAAAATGAGAATGAAATGGAACAGCAAAAAAAGGCACTTATCGTGCTTCCCATTTTGCGTACATGCGGAAAGATTGTTGCGAGAACCACGAGAATTGTTTCGATTTTCTCGCGTTGTGTAGTTGTTTTCATTCGCTAAGCACACACTTTAAGTTGCGTGTTGTATATCGATTCATCTTTTCCTCTTCAAAACGTATTTTCCAATCTGCAGCTCTATTTTACGAATGATGACGTTCTTTCCTTGTTTTGTTTTACATACAATTGCTGTATTTCCGGCTCAATTATCACTCCCAAAACCCCCCGGTGACGCAAGTTACGAAGGAGGACGCTTGTGCATTAATAAAACAACACTTCCATTTCAATGTCAACTAACGGGTTGCATATTATTTTGGGCCATTTTGTTTTCTGCATGCTTCAAGCACACCGATTTTTCCTCCACAGTTCTTTGGCGGATTGTGAAAGAGCTTTTTTGTTTCGTTTTGTTGGCTTATTTCTCCTCCAGTTACGGTTTATTCCTTCGCCGACCTAAAACACAATTGTAGTGATTTCCATTTTTATCATCACTGACCTTCCAAAGGGGCCGTTATATGGAAGTGAATGCATTTAAGCTCATGCCGACCTTGGTTATTTTTTAAAAAGTGCAGAGCAGTTGGTCTACAGTCTGTAGTAAACAAGAACCCAGCTATACATTCAATCGTTTTTTATATAAAATTATGAGTATTACTTAAATTTTATTCAAAATTATAAATCAACCAAAATATGTCTGTTAAAATCATAGATTTTTAAAATCAGGAAAAAAGAGATAAATCATTAAAGCAAAACAAACATTAAAAAATTGATCGAAAAAAAGAAAGAACGATCAACGAAGCTTTTACTGAATTTTTTAAAGAATTATTGAATTGAAGTATAACGTCTGTAGTATTTATGAGTATTATTACAGGCTTTGTTCGTTGTAACTCCTTTTTACGAAAACGAACACGAAATTAATCCATCATACAAGAACAATTGCCATTGATAATGATTGTTCATTTTTTATTCCAAATTGAATTGTGTAGCGGAAAATGGATGATCGTTAACGTAACACAATCGTTGGTTGCCCACCGTCGCCGTCCGCGGCAGTGAACCCATTCACGTGGTGATTTATTTAAGGTAGATATCTGCATAAAAGTATATTATGCCGCGTAAAAAAGGCATCTCCAATCCACCGAAGCATGACGAACAATATGGGTCAACATTGTAATGGTGATCCTTAGTCATTAAATCAACATTGTCCAGCATTCAAGACGGGTGGCGTGTCTTCCACGGCTCCACGATGGGCATGATATTATTTACCTTTTGCGGCGTGCATGACCCCGGACCCCGTATCTGCACTTTATCAAACAAACAGCGCCACCGTTACAGTAGGGACAACAACAAAGACCCATCGCGCGCGCTTGTTCAAGGGTGCATTTTTAATTTCTTTTAATACAATGTTTATCCACCGACGCACCGGTATTGACTGTGTCCGCCATTAAATCACGCGCATCGCATCTCGCAAATGCAGCTCACTTGAGACAGAGCACAGGGCAAACAATTCGCCAACTCGCAGAACTCTGATCGTGCCAGCATTGCGTAAAAGTGCGCCAAAGTGTCTGCGATCGAATCGGTCCGGATTGCATAAGCGGCAAATTGACGCCGTTCTGTCTCCAGACAGCAAGGAGTGCAAAGGTTTAGCCTGTTTGTTGTTTGGGGCCTATTGTTTGGGCAAAGCCAAGCCCTTGCTGTTTAGGCGTATATACGTGTGGACTAGTCGGTCAGCATCCATCGAACTGTGGCTTCATTTGCATCGTTTGAGAACGCGATGGAATGGTGCAATCGAGCGCAGTAAGACACAGACAATGTAAGTAAGGCACGCAAATGTATCTATTCTTTCGGAAAACGCCGTGTAGCAAACGTTTGGACGTCTGGTGGGAGCCATTCGGTTGCGATGTACGACTCAAAACGAACAATGCACGTTACAAAATACTTGAAAAGAATATGGAAGCAATTGAAACGAAAGCAAAACATTTATAGAAACGGTATTTGTGCTAAATATTTATCAAATATCTATCAAACATACACATATCTAAACAATATGTATCAACAGGAACAGCTAGATGTGTTGGCAACCACCCTGTGTTGTAACGCTGTCACTCTCAATGACAGTAACGCACTATGATTGTAGTAGTATGAGCACGGCACTACTTAGGACGTAGGACGTCATTTACCGCAATGTCAAAATGAACAACTTTGTTAAACTTAAAAACAAAATTAACTAAGCAAGGGTTAACAGGGGTTAACAAGGAAAGCTTAATCTAATATACAATTCACATTCGATTAAAGACATTTCCTTCTCCAACCATTGAAAAGTCACCTTATCCCGGGTGTATTCCGCCCTATAGTAGAGTTTAGTAGTAGTTTATGACAATAGAATTAAAATAAATTGACGTATTTAAGATCGTTAATAATAAATAAAAATAAGAAGATTAAGTATATAAAAGAAGTATTCAAACCTAGGAATATTAAAAACAACATAAACATACATAAAGATAACTGAGACAATGAGAGCTAAAACTAGAATAGATTCCTTCATTAGTAAAGTAGAAATAGACTAAAGCATCTCGATAAAATAAATTTAATTTAATCATGAAATTCGCTTATCTCCACTTTCTTTTTCCAGAGAGAGTTTGCAATAGCGATGAAATGCCCAACTCGTTCAAGGTGTACTGGATGGTGCACAACATCACGCTCATCCTGTCCGTGTGCATTACCATCATCTATTGGGCGATTCTGCACAATGGTAAACTTAATAATCGTACAACCTTTCTTCAATCATCCTTTACTGACGCCGACGCTTTTTTGGTCCATTTCTCCCCCAGAAACAATGCCGGTCGATCCGAACAACATCCTGATCCATGCTTGCAACTGTGTCTTCATGTTTCTCGACCTTATTATCGTGGCATACCCGGTGCGAATATGGCACGTACTGCAGCCGATCACTTTCGGGCTGGTCTACTGCGTATTCTCGCTCATCTACTATGCGGCCGACGGTACAGATAGGTAAGCCGCTTGGGGGTCTAATCCAGGCAACTGGGCGCAACATGGCCGGTATCAGCTGTTATTACGTGGGCTTGCATTGTCCAGCTGACCGGAGCGACGTTATGACGGATCGGACCGATCGATACAGTGATTAATGATGCTTGCAGTACCTTAGCCATGCGTTAACGATCTCCACCGACCGTTCGTGTTGGAATATTGTTAAATGTGTATGCAATTCGCCATGTTGAAAGGATTGCGACAAGAGTAAAGTGTGCCTGAGAGCCTAACAACAGCGAGGTACCAGTCACGCTGATGTACTGTAATGAAACCTGTTGTTACGCTAGCCAAACATCAAGAATGAAGATGAAACATTGCCATTCATTTAAACGATGTTTGTACTGCAGTATTCAGAGACCGATCTACTCCGTCTACTTCGCCTTTGATGCTTCTCAAGTGTTGCTTGCTTGCCCATCAGGGTGTGACATTCAGAACCCTGTCACATAACTTGCTCAATATTTGTTTTGCATCATTTGTGCTGCAAGTTGTGAAGAAAAAGCTCTTTCTTGTATAGAACACTACCAAAACAAAACAAAAATAACGAAAGTGATTTATTCGCAAAATAGAATTGACGTCAGCAGGAAGATATTTGCCCGCACAAAAAAAAAATGGCAAAACAAATAGCACAACTTTGATGGGCTTTTTTGCATTGTTCATCATCCCCATTAGATTATGGAGCTATACTTAAGTTCCTGCCACCTTTTTGGTCTTGCCGTTTCTGATTGCCTTTCTGGTGGTTTCTGGAAAATCTCATCACACCGCTCACACGTCTGTTACGTAGTTTCAATCAACTATGAGACTTACTGCGCCCCCTGCTGCCTTAGGAACTGATCCAGCTACTAATAACAAAGATCACTAGCGCTGCACGATCCACCTTTAGTTTGCATTTACATTGCATAACTCCGATCTATCTTAGCGGCAGTGCTAACGCTAAGCGATAAGCGTCCCATCGTTGCTTTCAGATGGGGCACCCTGTTCGATAAGCGTGTCCGTAATTCGTACGCGTTCCGCAAAGCATCGGGTACCCTTTGGACTTCCTTGTAATTTAGCAGCATAAGAAATGGGTGGCCGGTACGAGTGTGTACAGAGCAACGCCTTCATCCGCGCAGTTATAAGCATCCGATGGTAGTACAGTAGAAACCTGTTTGACGCGTATTACAGCTCCAACTAAGCATCAGAGCCCACAAGACACCACATGAAATGGATGTAAAAAATGTCTCCCCGGGAACGGTTCTGCAGATGCTTAAAGTTTTATGAAACTGGACCAGTTTTTACTTACCCTTAGTGCCTATTACTTTGGCCGTTCAGGGTCACCTTACCTTCTTCTCTTCTCATCCATCTGCCACGATTTGAGGAAGGGGAAAACGCAACTTTCGGATACTGCGTTACCGACTTACCGCATGCCATGCATGTACCGCACTCAAACCTGCCCACTCTGTCCTTCATTGTTCACCTTCTCTCTCCCAGATTCGGTCGGCCGTACATTTACAACGTTCTGGACTGGAACGAGCCGGGCAAGGCGATGGTAACGGTGGTCGGCACCATCCTGCTAGCCATGATCGTCCACATGCTAATGTTCGCCATCTACAAGCTGCGGGTGAAGATCTATCTCCGGCACTTCAACCACAAACCGATCATCCCAACCAACTCGACGCTGCAGCTGCAGACTGGCAAGTGTAATGGCATTTCGATGGTGTACGGCAACGATAACAAGGCGTTCAGCATCGGCGAGCGGTACTGAGGAACGTACTGGATCGGTCTGGACATGGGCCACAGTGTTTCGGAGATCGATCAGACCAAACCCATGCACACCGTGGTTTACGTGCGTCAGCTAGAGCGCACTTTTAATTAGGAGGTTCCTGTGTCTCGGGGGTTTTAGAGTTGCGATGATAATTCGAAAAAAAAACTACAAAAATGGTATTTGTTTTGTTAAGTATTATGAGTAAGTATCCTTTTGTACGATGCTAAGAGTAAACTGTGATTATGTTAATAAAGGTAATGATACATTTTTAAATTGTTAAACATAATTGTCCCGTGTGTGTGTAAAGAGTCAATTGATTATTAAAATCATTATGAAAAACTAACTAAGAAACCCAATTTGTTTGACCATTTTAAACATGATTTTTGTATCATTCAAATCCGAAACGGTTATGAAAACTTGTGATAATGCGTACATTAATTTTGTTTTACGTTAGTAACATCCTTTTTTCATCCGTATTTAATCGTATTCAATACGATGAGATGAGATTTTAAAATCTCAGTGAGAAAACATGGCCTCTCACTACTCACTTGCAATGTAACTCACTATGCGGTATGAGTGAAGTGGATTTGAATGACCAGCTCACGAAACGCTCTGTAAAAATCAAAATCAGAAGCAAATGATTTTGCTGTATCATAAAGCACTTATATTTTTTATAGGAATTATTCAGCGCCAGAAATGCATCAAAAACTAGAGAAAAAATTCAAAATGATTGAGCAAAGAATGACAGCACATTCCTCGAAGCTGCGAAATGTTGCCTTGGTTGTCAGATGAACCAAAAATGTCGCATGGGTGCACGCTGTCAAACGGCAGGTCGGGTTTATTCAAACACGATCGAAAAGTTTACAGCATTCAAATTTCGCAATAAAGCTCCAATCAATTGTTCCGAAAATTTGTTACGTTTTTGTTTTATATTGTTAATAAAAATGGTTCAAATTTGATACATCGACATAAAACGAAACGTTAAAAAAGTCCCATTGCGCTTTTGCAAATTATGATTAGCTCTGTTTCGATCGAAAATTCTTCTCAATCCGTTCGAAATATATCCTTCCGTTGTGTTGCGTTTGATGCTGTCATTCCGTCTAGAGTAAGAGGAATAGAAAAATTGCTTGATTGCAAGCGAACGTGTTTGTCGAACAAGTTCTCCCGTCGCGTACAGTCATCGCGTGAGTTGATCGCATCCGTACTTCGAGTATCGTTTTGTTACACCACATCATCTAATCAATTCCAAAATGGTGTACATGGTGAAAGATTCCGTAAGTATATAAGCTCAATTTGAAAAAAAAGTACTGTGAAATTAAGTGTAATCTCATCGCACGTACTCACACATACACATACGTATACACAAATCGTTCCCGGCCGGCTTACATCCCAAAAACGGTTGGGCAGGAGGTGAAGGTTTATTTTTCCCCTACTACATTCCAATGGGAATCAACGTTTGTTTCACATGCCGGGGGTATCAATATTCCCGGACAACGAGTGTTAGATTTGTGGAGCTTCCTTGCGGATTGCTATACGTTTCTATTACTTTTTTGTGCTCTATCACGTTTTCTTTTTGTTCGTTTGTTCTGTTCCACGCGATGAGGGAAGCGCATCAAGCATCAGGGGAGGGAACAGCGCCATCGTCATCGCGCGGTCAGCAAATATACGAACGGGCTAATTAAGGCGCTTGCTGTATTGGTAGTGCTGTACTTTGTGTGTCGACCTTCTCTGCACGACCGCCATTTGTTAGACCGTCCGGCCAAAGCGACACACTGCGGCGAGATGATACAGTGCCTATGTGTGGTGCGAATCATGGGGATTTATGTGGCAAGATACGACAAAATTGTGCCGATTCCTTCGTCGACCACTATCGACCGTTGTTTCCAAGCAATGATCTGCATGTCGACGGCATGATGAGATGATTGGAAATACGAGGGAAGAATTCCAAGAAAGGGGAATCGAACATCTTTTCGGGGAACATGCCCCATGTGTGTATGGGTGCGTGTGTGTGTGTGTGCTGTGGGAGGGGTGTGCGATACTCCCGCGGTTAGATAAGCTTTCTTTTCGCGGTTACCCAAACACACACCCATTGTAGGCAACTAACAGACGAACCATGTTGGCGCGATTGCGAGTGTAAGAATATGGGAAGTTTACTATGACGATAGCTTTTGCTTTTGTTGCTCGGTCCTGTTTGCTCCATTCACACAGCCAATCGTTAACCGATAGGGAATGTGTGATCTCTCTCAGTGATGATGGCATGCTGTGTTTTACACTTTCCAGATCGTTCCAGGTTGCGAATTTGATTGATTAATTTGTGTTCCGCTCCCGTAGCTTCTTGGGAGAGATCAGCAGGATGATTTTCCTCGTTCCTGTGATGCCATCTGTTCGCGGTGAAAATGTGACGATCCGCAACACCCAAAACACACACACTCGATATAATTAGAAAAAACTAACATTAAACACTCTGTGTAGGGGGAAATTTGGTTCACTTTTTCTTCTCTTGACCAAATGTACACAAGTTTTTTCGAGTCATTTGATATCACCTCTCTGCCGTTCCAGGTGATGTTTGCATTTTCATCGCCTACTCTGATGCGGAAGGGGAATCCGTGTTTAAATGGATGTTTTCATCACCTTTGTTCTCTATCTGTCTCTCTTTCTCTCTCTCTCCCGCAACATTGGGAATGGAATTCCTGTTTGAAAAGCTTAAAGCAAGGTGTAAAATAATATGTGGAATAACGCTTAACACCACACACCTGTACCTGTTGTCCAGTGAGTCATTGGAAACTTGCGCTAGTCACACATTAGTTGGTGGCCTTCAGATTTTACCACCACCTGAAGGTTGCTCGTCGAATGTATGCAAGACTTGGCGGAATTCGATACATTAGTTTCGCGATTGAATTCCATTATTCATCATTTATTATTGCCTTCATTTGTAATGTGTGTGTCGCTGCAACAACCTTGACTTGATGCAGAGTCCTAAAGGCCCATTTAAGTCTAGCGGTAGGAAAATGTATTAGTAGTAACCATTTGTTGCCATGGGAACGGATGTTAGGCTACAAATGAGCCATCTTGCAAACTACGATCATACTTTCTTTGCGTGCAATTAAACTTAAGCCCAAGGCATGGCCTGAGATGGATGTTAAAGTCATCCTACGTTCTGAGTACATACTAGGTATATTCACGATGATGTCATCCACTGTGCAATGCAGGTTTTACTGCACTGTCACCAGCAATGCATTGCTCATGCCCGGTTGTCGATGTATTACCATAAACCAGTTTATAGTTCCCCACGCCAAAACAAATCGCTTGACAAATGTATCATTTATAAGCAACAACCAAGGAATAGTCTATTAATTTTTGTTTTCATTTACTTGCTTCCTCCACATAAAATGCATCGCATCCTGCAGGGGGACTTCAACAACAAGCTCGAAGCGGCCGGCGATCAGCTGGTGGTGGTTGACTTCTTCGCCACCTGGTGCGGCCCGTGCAAGGTGATCGCTCCGAAGCTGGAAGAGTTCCAGAACAAGTACGCCGACAAGATCGTGGTGGTGAAGGTGGACGTGGACGAGTGTGAAGAACTGGCGGCCCAGTACAACATCGCCAGCATGCCCACGTTCCTGTTCATCAAGCGGAAGGAAGTGGTGGCCCAGTTCTCCGGTGCAAACCCCGAAAAGCTGGAAAGCTTCATCCAGCAGCACTCTGGTTAAGCGCGGTCCAGAAAGAACACAATCGAACTGCTGTGTTGTACCGTTTGAACGGACGGAAGAGGATATAGGCGCATGCGGCAACACCAACCAGAGAAGCACAATTGCACACAGCCATACAATCATCACAACCACCACACAGTCTCTCACAATCTCTCATAAAATGCACCCAAGTCACACCAAGTGTGTTTGGCGCACGGAAAAGGACACTCGGCGTCCTATTTACATCTCAAGTAATTCTCCCCAGTTACTCTCCAGAGTCCAGCCTACGAATGTTTTTGTAGCAGTTGGTTTAGGAAGACATGTTCCGTTTTTAATCAACACCATCCTTCTCCATTGATTGCATGTTATCTTTTGTCTGTCTGTCGCGTGCATGCGCTCCGATTCGTTGTTAAGCAGATAGGAGGATAAGTGGTTTACTTACACGCAAAGAGAAAAGCAAAGCAAAACAACCCCCCACAATATGAAGAGCATGTAGGATTCGTCGTCGTCGTCGCTTCACCATTTGCCTTGCATCGTGTTATTTAAATATAAATGTATTTGTTGTGCTCTATTTTGCAACCGTTTTTTATGCGTTTTTAATGAGCAGAGAGAAACAGAAAAGGATAAAACTATTCATGTCAAAACACACCCATCAACACCCGTACATACCAGTGCTCTCGCTATTTAAATAGTAAACGAAGTAATGTGAATTGTATTTATCACCTTAAAAGTAAAATAAATTCGAATCGGCTTATGTGAAGCGAGTGTTTACAATCAAAAGCCGTGTTTTGTTCATTTATGTAGGAACGTTCAGCTAATACATTCTAGATTTATTTTATTATAATGACTTCTATTACAACACAAGAATAGTATAGCATCATGATTGAGTAACTTCTTCGACCAATAGATATAATATGCAGGAATCTATTCAATTTCTACAACAAAAACCTACATAACATATGGATTTCTGTCTCCAATATTTAGAGTTCAATTACCTGTAGCTATTTCGAATTATAGAGACTATGGATTCCCGGCTTCATACGTCTCTATGTTCAAATACCTGTTTTCCGATGTTTATTCTCCAATTAGCCAACAGAAGGTAGGAAACATGTGAAATGCATTCTTATACCTCAGTGAATATGCTGCAGCAACAGATGGTAATGTTAAACACATAACACTTGAAGCTTTACTTTCACACTGCCGGTACAGCGGTGTCATGAGTGGCCTCTTGACCGTTAACAGGTGTTGGAGAGTCGATTGCGATTACATTGGAGTCTTCTACTGTTTGCGGTTGATACGATTGTTGCAACGTTTCCTGGCCCATCGCAACATTTGTTTCCATAGCGCTAGCGTTAAGTTGTTCCTGTTTTACTTCAACGGTACACGGTATCGCTCGAACAACTTTTGGTTTTATATTAGGTTTTGAAATGCATTTGATCGGTTCACGTGTGTCAGCAGCTTCATTCGTGACCATTGCTGTTGGTGGTTCAGATCGCTGTTTGATAAGCGCCGATGGGGATACAGCCCGTACAACTCTTGCCTTCATTTCACGGTTCAGGTTCCTGTACGGACGTTCCGGTTCGTACGTTACTTTACTGCCGTCACTCGAATGCGACTCTTCAAGGGGAAACCGAATGTGGCCGTTCTGCCGAGTAACGGTTGCAGTTTGCTGTACTCTTTGTTTCATGCGTGGTGGTGACTCTTCCCTTGCAACTTGTTTTACTTTACGCTTTCGCACACGATGGCGCTTCGGTGTTGGAAGACTCGAAAGGACTGATTCGATGTCTTCGTAGGTGTTACTTTCTTGCTTAGTTTTTGCAATGCGCCAGTTCGGAGGTTCGTCGTCTGATATTATCTTTTCTTTCCGTACCTTCTCCGATGGCAGTACCCTAAAATCAACAAAAACAGAGAGTGAATATTGCGCGAGGCTATAAGAATACATCGGTATATTTACTTGATTGACTTTTCTTCGCATATTAGCTCTACACTTTCATTGGCAGGATAGAATATTCCATCCTCGCTGCAGATGTAGATGCCCGACTGTATGTTGAATGTGTTTCGTATAGTGCGTATCACGCATTCCACCGTGGTCCACGCAGCACGATAACCGATGTAAGCTTTTTGTCTATGGTCTGTAAACAGTTCACTTAAGTCTAACAAATATCGCTTCATTGTTTAACAAATTGTATTACCACAAAAAACACGCAGTACACTTTTTGCACAGAACGGAACGCCGCATCGGTGCGGCTTTAGCTGAAAGTAAACAAATCCGACGCTTCTGCTGAATAAATCGAAGTGACATTTTGAAATGACCATATCGCGCCGAAACATTCCCACAGTGCGTTTCATTCCTACTGGCATACAGTTATACCGCTGTTATACGAACGATTTTGAAATCGTAGTTAACTAGAACATCCTTTTCTTCGTGATGATAATTACATGATCTTTTTATTAAATCCTTGGAAATGGTTTCGTTTCACTGATACCGTTTTGCTGGAACGGAACATACACGTTTGGAGTTTCATTTTACTGCTGCTACTGCACTAAGAAAGTTAACGTACACGCGGGTGCGATCATTCTCGTGCACCACGGAATTAAGGCATTTTAAAGATGCTTACTAGTTTCTAGGTGAATCACAAAAAACAATTGCTATGCATATTGTGAATAAAATAATTAACTTGCTAAACTCACTATTCCCGCCCATCCGCGGGAATTCGCTAAAGTTTTACGCTCGAGGAAAGGCTTGCCTGTTGTAAGTGTCTCATTTCGGGAAGGGCGGCTTGGTTTTTAATTGTAAATGTGCGTTCCTGTCCATACTTTGCGCTAGTACTAACGAATTGTTGTGCTATTTGCGACATTCAACTAAACGGATCGTATAACGTAATGAAATTCACTTCGCGCTACCGATGGACCGATGTTTCGAAAGCTCGATGTTGAACGTTTTAGTTGTGAAATTTGCCATAGTAGTGAGATAAACAGTCGTTAATAAACTTGCACACGGTGTAGATGTATTGCTGCGGATGCCGGATGTAGTGTTTTACATGCTCCGAACGTTCAAAGCAAACCGAACGCACGTCCACACCGCAGCGTCGTCGGTAGTTGGCAAACTTTTCAATGTCCTGTAATGGGAGCACATGCAAAACATTATTTTGATAACGATCGGAATTGACGTAAGCAGCCAACACGATCAATCCAGCCTTACAGTGTAGGGTATCAAAAGATCCTCCCTTGAGTAGAGGAACAGCTGTGGCCATGCGTTGCTTTCGTACTTCAGATTGTGCGACGGATTGGTTTGTACTTCGTAGCCGCGGGGTTTGATAAAGTTAAGCACATAATTGAAGGCGTCCTGTGATTGAAAAGGAAATAGATTCGAATCACTACCCTCCCTCACGTATCCATGTAATCCATGCGCTTACCTCAAACGTCCAAAGTAAAATGGCTGCGACGGCCATCAATGCGGACAGCAGTGTGTTGCACCGTCGCTCCTTCCCGTAGATAGCCGTAATGGCACGATAAAGACCAACTATCCGTCGATCTCCCGGTGCAGAATCGAAGATCATGCCGCAGATATTGATCGGGGATTTGGAGCGTCTTAATGCGAGTGCAATGTGCTGGTACAGGAACGCACCTCCGTTGGAAAATACGTGAAATATGAGCGGATGGCTGTCGAAGTTCATGTCGTAGATGAGTTTCAATATCTTCTCCCCAATCTGATGCATCCCGGCGCGCTTCCAGAACAGGTTTTCCACCGGCGCCGTGTATCGGATGGTGATGAGTCTGTTTATCGATAGTGTAAACAACATTGTTAGCATTCCTTCGCCACCGAACCGCTACCAGTCGTCCACTTACCCACGGTCTTCATAGATCTTGGAGTACTTCATGAGATATTTATCCTGACATCCGGCCCAGCCAAGCAGCAACACGATGGGGACATTCGTTTCATTGCACACAAACACATAGTCACTTTCGGCCGTTTGCGTGTCGCTCCGGAAGTTGGGTGAGGGGAATTTGATAAAGTATTCCAGCGTATCATCGAGTGGATAGTCCGATTCCATGCGTGTCCCGTATATAGCCGACATTGGTGTGTGGAGTGCCTTAGTGTTTTTTTTTCGCTCACTACCTTCAATCTGTAAATGTGGCTAAGCTGCTGGGGTTGCTGGAAGCGAAAGCGTTTTGGATGCTTTTCCTTGTACGTTGCGTGAAGAATTTAACCAATTGAAGCGATAACGTTGGCCGCTGTATCAAACACCATTGGAACTTTCTTCAGCACTCCCGGACACGTCCAATACCGCACCGAACATGGACTATTAACACATTTTGTGGGTGTATTTCCGCCGGAGCTTGACCGTACACCCGTGTGCCAGCTGACTTTTCCAGGGAAGAAAATCGGAAAATTGACTGCATGCTCACTCCCACACGGGTACAAACACACAGGCACCTGCCTCAACGAACGCATACAGTGGTAAACGGCGAGTTTGTACGCTGCTTTCCATGTGGTGCGAGCAGCATGTTTCTCCGTTTCCATGACACGTTTTCCTCCAGCGTTCTCCGAAGCATGCGCACAGTTTTGCAACTTTGCCGGCAAGGCAGCATTGCTGGGATTGAAGGAGGAAGCGCTTTGTTGACGATAAAGCACCGGAGCAAGAATGGAGAAACGTGTTTATTTCATCACATAAAGGTGGTACCGTTTTTTCCCAAATTACGCGAATAATGCGTGCCAGAGAAATTCGCGTAACTCGAATTCCCTTTATAATATCATTTATATTTAGTATTCAGTGATCGTTTTCTTCTTTTCACGTTTGATTCGCGTACTAAACTTAAATTAAAAAAGCAGATTATTTGGTTCCACCGACGGCTTCAACGCAGTAGAAAGAATAGATTAATTTTGTACGGTTTTCCCCACCATCGGTTTGAATTTGGATCCTTCGGTCGGTTATAAACGCACGCATCCAACTGTCATACGGCTAGAAAAGTCAAATACTGCGTGCCTTTGACTACCCGCCATCTGCACGGCAAATCGTCGTAGGCATAGCTTTCAGGAAGGATTTTGGAAGTGTGTTTTATCCAGCTGAATTCGCTAGGTGTGGTGCAGTGCACTGTACACACATTCCAACCGACGACACACAGTAGAACCGCCGAAGTAACAATCATTTCTACGTACTTGGCCCACGAATATTCCTCTGTACCATAACGACCAAACAAGGAACCAGTTTTCGTTTTGATATCCGGTGTTGATCGTGAATCGATTGTGGAGAAGCAAGAAATAGCCAAAGTTTGCTAGCAAGAAAGCTATGGAGGATAAGCCGAAAAAACGTGGCCGTCAACCGAAGGTTGTGCAGGAACCGAATACGATGGTTCCGATCGAGCAGGAACCCGATCAAATGCCCGTGATAGAACCGTTGAAGGCTAAGGGTGGCAAACGGAAGGTTAACGTTTCCGAAGCTGTGGCCACGGCAAAGCCGCAACGAAAGGCGGTAGAAAAGAAGTCAAAGGTAACCGCATCGGAGCAAAGTAATGGGTTGATGGAAACAAATGAACCCGTAAAAAGTGAAGAACCGGTTAAAAAGAGTCGATCGACAAGGAAGAATGTGGCTCTGGATCAACCCAACGTGGTGGTATCGGAAGAACATAAAACGAAGGCTATGCCATCAGAGGATAGCAATGGGCTATTGGAAAAGAACAGACCGGTGAAGAAGGGTCGATCGACGAAGAAGGATACGGTAGTGGAACGATCGGAACCAGTCACCACACCGGTTAAAGAACAAAAGACAAAAGGCAAGAAAATTTTTGCTAATGATACCAAACAGTCAAATGAACCGAAAAAGACAGTTGAATCTCCAATGCCTGCTAAGAGAGGAAGAGCTAAAATCGGCGCTGCGAAGCTAGCAAACAATTCGGAAGACACAGCCAACCCACCAAAACCAAAGGGACGAGGCAAAGGCAAAGGTAAATAATTGTGTTAACAATTGTGATTAATATTGTTACTAGTAATTACTGTAATAATGTTTTTTTTGTTAAGATAAAAACGATTCTGAAACTGCAGCCAAAAAGAAAGAGGAAGACGCAAAATCTCTGTCTGCTGTCGAATCAGCAACAGCGGCTCCAAAACCAAACGCAAGAGGCAAGAAGAAGGTGGCTGCTGCTGATGTTACTCCAGCTGGTGAGTTCAATCATATATCCTTTAGTGGTTAAGATTATGCACAAGATTTTCGATAGAACCTGTCAATTTTAGTAAAATTATGCACTACTTGTTCAATCATATTCCACCGTATGGTTAAGTAAACATGATTTGCTTTTGTATTTACTTAGTGGCTTCTGCACCTGAATCACCAGCAAAGACCGTAGAACTGCCCAAGCGAAACAGAACTCGTAAGACGATCGTTATGAGCGAGGGTAATTGATTGAATGTCCAACGCTTCTTATCATGAATACTAACAAACGTATATGCTGTATATTACCATCCATGTCTAACACATGAGCTTTAATTTGAAGCTCATTTCTTATTATTCTGTAATCAAACTAAAAAGGAACACATGTAGAAAAAAAACATTAATGCGCTTGAATAATTAACCCCATTAAAACACTTAGTTGCATGTTGTATGTTTTGTTTGTTCAGTTCATTGTCCATTGGTGTACAGTCGCCTGCAATACCAATCGTATAGATTTTATGTTTCGATCATAAACATACTTGTAAAATGTGGTACGAATCTTATTCACGCAGCCAATGGAGAAGCTGATGGTGCCAGTAATACTAAGAGAAAAGCTTCTGCCGTAGCATCCAATGGAGGTAAACCGCATTTAGTTGAGATACAACCATTAGCAGACCGTTAACAGTCTATTAATATTACCTAGACATTCCGACCGTAACGCAACGGAAAAGGACTAAAGCACTGGTAGACGATGCAGAGGAAGTGGCGGTACCATCAAAAGAAAAGAAAGCAAAAGTAGCTACGCAGAAAATGAACAAATGTGTCACTGATTACGGCACCATCAACTTTGCGCTTGACGAGCCCAAACCGTGGACGCTAAAAATCTCCAGCTGGAACGTGGCCGGTTTGCGCGCTTGGGTCGGCAAGGATGGGCTGGAGTATATCGAGCACGAGCAGCCGGATATACTGTGCTTGCAGGAAACGAAATGTACCGAAGATCAACTGCCAGACGAAGCGCGTCACATCAAGGGTTACCATCCATACTGGTTGTGCAAACCTGGCGGATACGCTGGTGTGGCGATCTATTCGAAAAAGATGCCCATCCACGTAGTGTACGGGTTGGGCGATGAGGAGCTGGATTCCGATGGTCGGCTACTAACGGCCGAGTACGAGAAGTTCTACCTCGTGTGCGTATACGTACCGAACGCGGGGAAAAAGTTGGTCAACCTACCGATACGATTGCGGTGGAATGAAAAGTTTCACCAGTATTTGCGCGATCTGGACGCTAAGAAGCCAGTGATACTGTGTGGCGATATGAACGTTGCGCACGAGGAGATCGATCTGGCCAATCCCAAAACCAATCGTAACAATGCTGGCTTCACGCAGGAGGAACGCGACGGGATGAGCAATCTACTTTCGCTTGGTTTTGTCGATACGTTCCGGAAGCTTTACCCCGACCGGAAAGGAGCGTACTCGTTCTGGACGTATATGGGGGGAGCGAGAGCGAAAAATGTAGGGTGGAGACTGGATTATTTCATCACATCCGAGCGACTGGTGGACAAGGTAACGGATAACATTCTCCGGACGCAGGTATACGGTAGCGATCACTGTCCCGTGACGTTGTTTTTAAACATTTAAGATATCCGCATTTTGGGTGTATTTAGTTGCTGTTTTACATTGTATTTTTCTGTGTCTTACCTTTTTTTGTTTTTCACTTTCGGATTATACGTTAATGCCGATTGCTCCGTGTAGACTCGTGTTGGTCTACCGTTGTCATTGGAAACTGTAATCCTTTTTAAAAAAAGTATCTATTTTAACCCATCAGTATCACTGCAGGACTTCAGCACTTTCGTGAAGATATTTGTTTGGTGTGTGTGCGACATAATAAATACTTTCTGTTTAGAATATGCATTTATCTTATCTAATGGAAGGATTATATAGTAATGTAATGTATAATTTCCTATTGAAAGAACTTCCTGAACTATTATACTGATATATAGAGTAAAGCAAACCTGCCTGATCACGGGTAACAATCTGCGTTTTGGCCAATGTGCCCTGATGATCTCAACTGTAAAAAGGGGAAAAAAACAACCTTTTTCAACGACTAAATTAAAAATTTGAATCTGTTCGAAAATAATGTCGCATTTGGGTCACCCTGTCATAGATCTGTCAAATGCATCGAAATGTAAACAAAAAACAATGTGAAAGTACCCGCAGTACTGAAAGCTGCGGGAGTTAAAAACTTGCTAAAATTATCAAAATACTAAGGATTTTTGTACAAGTTGGATGTAATTTTCGGGTGCAATCGTTTTTCTACTTATTAACGATGGATTATCCCCGACCATGTGGTTGCAAGGGGCGTAGAACGTGCCTTAGCTGTGAGGCCGAATTTGGCATCGTGCGAAGTGATTTCTACACCACATTTCAGGTAATGGTGAAATTCACGTTCTACTGTTTGCGCATGCATACTTTGAACGACAATGGAACTAAATCTATAACTTTTTTTTGTTTTAGAACTCCGATTCGTTTGTGTTCTGTCCGCGTTGCAGTAAAATTTATCCCGGTTGGGATTGGAAAAAGGTGCTTTCGGAGCATGCAGACACACCACAGCACGGTGGCGTGCAGGGAGAAAATTACCCGGGTGTGTACATTGATCTTGATTTTATGTCCACTGCAGATGAAGTGGATTTGTTGCAAGGTCTAGACGAGTTGCCGTGGGACATTTCACAGAGCGGTCGACGCAAGCAAAACTTCGGGCCGAAAACAAACTTCAAAAAAACGCGCCTAAGACCGGCCCAGTTTGCTGGTTTTCCAAGAGTGACCGAATTTGTTCAGCGTCGTTTTGAAATGATCCCCCTGCTGGCCAACTTTCAAACGATAGAACAATGTTCTTTGGAATATGCACCTGAACGAGGTGCCTCGATCGATCCCCACATAGACGATTGCTGGATCTGGGGCGAACGGATCGTGACGGTTAATATGCTGAGCGATTCCGTGCTAACGATGTCACCGTATCGATGTGTTGACGATAAATTAAAGTATAATCTACACTTTCTGGAACAGTACCGTGATCGTTTGCTGGGAGAGTTGATGGATGAGAAAACGATGCGTTGCCATGAACAGCGTATCGTACGGATACCGATGCCGAGGTAGATTGTTAATTTAGGTCTTAAACTAACCTTTCTTGGCCCTAAAGCTAACATTTCTAGACATTCCTTAGACGTTCGCTGTTGGTACTTTACGGATCGCCTCGTTATCAGTGGGAGCACTCGGTTCTACGTGAGGACATAACGGAGCGTCGTGTTTGTTTGGCGTATCGAGAATTTACACCGATGTATCTGCAAGGTGGCAGTGAGTTCAGTCAGAGTAAAGATATTTTGGAACGAGCGAAACAATTTTGGGATCACCGGTCAGTAACAGTGGACAGTTAATGTATCGCAGCAACAGTTTGCATGTTGCACCGTTTAACCGGCTGAAAAAAGGCTGTAAGATGCAATAGATGATTTTCGTAATTTATATTCGAAACGAAATTCCCCAGGAAAATGAGTATTTAAAGAATGGTTTACGTTAGGTTGATCGAAAGAAATTGTGATTGTAAATTTTTATTTTGTCGGTCTTTACTTCTGTATAGGAACGTGGACGGTCTATATATTTATTTTGCACTATGTTTTTACTAATCTTCGTTTGCTGTACTGGAACTAGTTGGGAAAAGCTTTTTTGGAATTCTGGGTATAAACATTAGACTACACCCATAGGATGGTTCCCGTCTTTAGCCCTCTTTAGACACGCGTGAAAGCTTTGAGCCAAACATATTTGCATTCACACGTCATAAGCGTTCGTGTATCGCTTCGTACTCTGGTAAAGTGTTATTTTATTCATAAACAAACCAACGGCCTTCAGTGAGGTCGCTGCCACTCCTGGACTGAATTTGTTGTTTTGCGAACAAACCAAAAAAAAAACCTTTCGCATTAATTACCATTAGTGTAGATGTGCTTTGCCTTGACGAAAATATGTTAAAAGTTTCATATAAAAAAAATCGTTCGAAACAGTCATGCTGTTGGTCTAACTCACAAAAGCAATTAATTTAAATAGATTATACCAAATCAGTGGTTTAGCTTTATTTTCATACTATGGACATTAATTTCATTCATTAATTCAGCGGAAGCTGATTGTATGCCACAGCTGACGTAGTTTGCGCTCCTTTCTTTTCCATTCATTGAAATCTCCACAGGTAGAGGTAAAATCCGTCAAAAATTCCGATACCAAGAGATGATTCTTTTTCCCTTTTCGAATGTGATCGTTCATCATAATTGGAGAGCTACTGCTAACGCTGAAAGAAGCTGATGACTTCTTTTCTTACTATTTAAATTAATTTCTATGCACGACGTAAAATGAATGAGCAGTATACAGTGAACAATATACAAAACCATACATTAAGAATCGATTTCATATTTTATTAATTTAAACATGTAACACATTACACAATAAACAAACGTACGCATTATATTAACACATGCTTTACTTGCTTTAGCATTAGAAACTAGACGCTTATAAAGTTGCCGCAACTATGTGAAACGGTACATTATTCTGTTTAAGTTCTACTGGAGGATTTCACGATAGGAGTAGTAGTAGTAATGGTAGAAGTAGTAGTAATTAATTGTAATGGTGTGGATAAAATGTGCTTTCCAGTGTATCCTACAGCTGCCTCCGCTCTCTCTCTCTATATTACAATTAGCCTTTCTGTTTACTTTTCATTCGGTTTCTCACTTTGCTTCCTCAACACGTTTAACACTATAAGTTCACTTGTTTTCCAATATGGAACATTACATTGATACATTCTTCAAAGAACACGATACTCGCTGCCAACCGCAAAACGGTGTAACCAGGCACCGCACGGGATCGTGCCGTGACCGAAGTGATACACCGGATGGAACTTACTTCACCCCAACGACATCCGCCGTTGTGCGATCGTTGACACTGTATCTAAGCTCTTTTGCGACGAAGGTTCAGTCTTTTTTTTTAATGATCGTCCCGTAATTAAGTCGCTCACACTCCTATCTCGCTTGGGGGATACTATCCTGCTGCCTCTGCTGCTTCCGAGATCCTTCCAAACGAACGGTTTAACACAACATATTGACTAGTTTCACGTCTGCCACTGTGGAAGGGACCAGCCTTCGCCATATTACGATTACGTAATTATTCGAGAATGAAATTCGTTCGACACTGTAGAGTTTCTCCTTTCCACTGTCCCTAAACGTCTGTCGCGCGCGATTGATTGCGCAACGCGTGAACATTCTGCTGTACGGCTTCCATCGTGCGGATCAGCTCATCGAACCCATGCAGCAGGCCCTCCTCGCAGTTACCCATCTGCCACCGGCGTCTGTGCGTAATCTTCGTGCCCGCTGGCAGTGGTAACGATTTGGCAAAGTCGATCAACCACACACCGACCTGATGATCGTCGTACACGATGAACACGCTGCTCCCAAGCACCTGGTGGTGTTGGAAAAATTCCGACTTTTCGATCAGCGTACGCATCTGACGCAAGCGCTTCAGAATGTCCTTCGCCACACTGCGCCGCCCGTTCACAAAGTGCCCCACCGTGGTCCGTATCTGATGATCGTTCTTGATCGTCTTCAGATCGGTGACCGGCGAGCAGCCGCGCATCTTCAGCGCTTCGATGCGGAAACCTTTCTCCTGTGTCGATGACATGTTCTCGCGGAACAGCATGTACCGCAGCTTGGTGATCGCCTGTTGTGCGTGTTCTTCTGCGGTCGGTGCGTTCGGATCGACGGCGATCATCTTTTTGTACAGATCCTCCCGCAGTGCGGTGTTGCTCACTTCGCTTTCCGTGAACGTCCGGAAGCCCATCTTGATGTCCATCACGTTCGGTTCGACGAAACCGTGCAGCATGTTGTGCAGCTCGATGAAATGTTCACCACCGACCTGGTGCACGCCGAGAAACTTTGGGACGACCTTGAGGGCGTGCGGGTCCACCATTAGCTGGCGGTAGGCGAGTAGCTCTGTATCGGATGGGCCAGAAATGCGCTTTCGCACGATACCGTTGGCCATAGGGGCAATGCTGGAAAGAGAGGAACATTTGAGGGTAAATATTAGTGATTGTTCGTACATTTGGAAGTTTTTCAAAAATTTTCGAGAAGACTCTTGACATTTGCTGTGACTCATGCAGTCGCGGTTTGGGATGAATTAGTCATCCTATGAACCGATCAAAATGTTACGTCCGTATTTCCAAGAATTAGTGCAGTGATTCATTCTAAGCTATTGTTCTAACGTATTGTTTGCTTTGAGACGATTTTTAGTCACGCCGGACACAATCCAGCTGACATTGATTGGAGGTCCAGTTCTAGTCGCGATTGATTGAAAGGAGTCCCTAACTTAGCGACATTAATGAATGGATCTCAACTTATTTATATCTTCCTCGTCTAAATTTAAACTACCAAAAGTTAAAAAAGATTCCATGATCCAAAATGGTTGGAGATCTCTTTTCAATTCCATTCTATCTACCTTCCAGGCGTTTTAATCATTAGCGATCATGCAAACTGTTTGCCAACGAATGACTCCACTCCACTGGGCTTGCTATTCTATCCCTCGGTTCGGCAGCGAAATTGGAAACTAAATGGGAAACATTCATCCACCGTTCCGCTACAGCACTCATCTGGCAAGGGAAACGCTAAATGTGCCCACGGTTTCACACCACGACGACGCACCGGCATAACGTCTGGTTGCGAAATGCCAGTCAACTCGCCATCACGCCTTGACGTCATCGGTCGCAACCGAATCGGATTGGCCTGTGGAGGATACGTTACGTATACGTATAAGTTAGCATTTTTGTCACACTTTTGCGTTGTTTGCCATTGCCTCTGGCTCATGCCATGTAAACTGCACGCTTTGCTCTGGTGCCTATGAAAAGGCGCTGTGAGAATACCTTCACAAAATAATGCGCGAGGGGGGACCACAGATGACGTACGTGTGGACGTGTGTTTCGTGTGTTACGGTACGAGTCCAAACTGGGTGGCTTCCTTGGCGAAATGTTCGGCCCATTCCTTGACACGAGCGGCCGAGTGTGTCCACACGGGTTAGTTTTGCTTCTAGCTGACCTTGTCTCGCTGAGTGATGTGCGAGCTGAGTTCCGACTAGACGGCGCCCAGCACGTCACGGCCTAGGGGCCTCGTACTACTACTTTATCACCGAAGAAGTTATGTCTCAAACGGCCCGGTTTGCAAAGAAGCAGCAATGCGCCGAACGACTTATCAGCTGTTTGCATTTGCGCAATCTCACAACAAACGTCCAGGCCTGCACAAACGGGGACAGAACGGTTCTGCCAATCCGGCGAAGGAACGATGGATTAAATATAGCATTTCACAATCAATCAATCAAACGCCCATCGCATCAAGGGTTCCATCGGATCAGCGTTATATCCAACAACATGTCCATCAGCAATCGCCGGTCGCGGTCCGAGTTAATTCGGTTGATTCCTTACCTTTTGGGATGGCCGGAAAGTTGTAGCCATCCGGGAGGTACTGTCGGGGCGTTACATTCCAACAGGACGGGACTGGCGGGTGCACTGAGCTCGAGCGCGTTCTGGAAAGATACAAAAGAGCACTGTTGAGATGGTTGTGAAAGAATAAAAAAAACAACGTTTTCATCACCATGAAGTTGAGCCAGAATTCTAATTAGAATTCCCCTTGAGCACCAACAAACAGGTGGTATTGTGGAGCTAACACAAGATGAAGTCGAAATGAAATGGGCATTATGCGTTGGGTGTCTCCTCCAAGTCTCGTCCAAGTCCCTCGGTGATGAACGTTAGATTAGATATGGCCGCCCTACTGCCGCCGTAAACCACCTCCTATCTATCTTTGCGCAAAGGTGCGATAGCGTCCAGATATTCCGTAGACGAAGGCGCATATTTGGAGCGGCAGAGTCTTGAGGCTATGTGTCGGTGCGTTTGTTTGCTGTTGGGTCGGGGTGGAATTCTCACTCGTAAAACTATGGTCCATCACGATCACCGAAAGATGGCCTTGCTGATATCCGGTAAAGGGGGCATTCTTGAAGATCGTCGTAAGCACGTGTACACGGTGATCGTGGCGCTAGAACCACCGTCAACTGTGAGTTGAAATGGAGGAGTTTGGATAGCGGTACACACTGGAACACAAGCTCGTTCAATGGCTGGCGTAAAGGCTCATTCCCTGTAGTACAATGTTTGTTCGGTTCAAGGACAAAAGATGCAGGAAGAATTTCTAAACTTCAAGGAATCTTAAATTTACCATCATCAATTTTACCATTGATGATTCATCTGCATGCTTGGAATCTTCAGGTTTGGAATGTTTTCTCTATAGCTAGACACAAACACAAAATATTACATCAAAGTACGATCTCACATCCATATGGAACGCATCAGCGTAATGGTGCGTAACGAAACTTATTTTCGTCCAACCATTCGGTGGCCATATTTTTTTTTCCGGCCCAAACGTATCGACTGCCGGTAGATAATCGCAGGTGGATTCAATTAAACACTCGTAACGACCGATACACCGTTTATGGTGAGGGGGCCCGCATTATAAACAAACGAACCGGTACGATGGTCCACTACCGGGCGGTACGGAAGATGGAAGTGTTTGTAGTTCAGACCACCGTATGGTCGGTATGGTTCATAATCTCTGTGCCCAACCTACAGTTAATCGCGACCGTTGGCAAAGCATCGGATCGCGTGCACGGGCAACGCAACAAGCGCAGTGCGTGGCCTTTGCCGAAGAAAGTGTACGACCACTTTGTACAGGGTTCTGTTGAGGTCGGTTGCTTTTGCAGCGCTGAAAACTAACTATCCGCACACCATGAATAATTTACCCTTCTGCCACCACGGTTTTGAGTTGTGGTGGAAATAACAAGCGCACGAAACTGTAGCGCATTCCAATTCTCGGCCGATCACCGATTATCTACGGACGGGGCAGGCTCGCCGTACCGCTACATCATTGACGTCATTGGGGCGAGAGCTTGCTGTATCTCGGCCGTTTTCCGTCCCGTACTGCGGAAACCTTCGCATGGGTTTCGGCCAATCGAGCTAGCGAATTTACCACTGATACGGGGTTCAGTGACATGTTCTACTTCCGCTTAGAATCAGCCCAGCAGATCTTCCAGCCAAACACGAACCAATCTTGCGACTTCCCTTTCGTATCGATCGATGACGAGCCTTCCTGTCCCGTTTTTCTACTGCAGCCACTGTGCATTTAGGTAGTTTGCCGGTAGGACCATCTGACGGGTGCAATGTAAACGTGTACTTACACACCACCTACACCCCCTTGCTCTACAACTCCACCACAACGCTTGACACTATCTTGACACTAACCTTTCAGGTGGCTTTCAGTGAGCTCGCGGTGTTGTCCGGGGGGTCTCCTGCCATTTAATATACCGTGTGCGTGTAACGTTTTTCTTGACTCCACCGAACCGGTGTTCGTAAGTCCGGTGTGTATCTCTTCTGTCTCACTCTGCCAAATTCACGACCGGTGCCGAGCCGGTCCGCGATTGACGTCAAACGGACGCGGACCTATCGGTTGGTACATAAAATGTCGTATTCGACGTTGTTCTTTTTTTTGTTGTTTTGTTTCCCTTGTTCCCCACCGTTTTATAAAACAGCTCACATGCTCGCACGCCACCGAACTTCTGCCATCTTTATCCCTTTCCATTTGTAGCAAACCACTAAAAGGCTTGACAACAAAATCAGGGAGAAGGTTAGAAGGAAGGTTGGGCTAGAATATGGGAGTTGTGGTTCGCATACGAAGGATAACTCGATCGGTAAAAGGGCCTCCTTCGGTAGACCTTGGAACTTAGATATACCGGTGATTGGTATGCATATGAATCAAATAGGTGAGATAATAAAGTCCCACTACAGAGGAATGTCTGAACTCTCGCGTTGGTTACATATCGAAGCTACTGCTGCAGAGTTCCACTTCGCTACCGCTACTCTCTTCGACATCCCGTGCAGATCCGGCAGAGTTTGTTTTTGCCATAATGTGCTGCCATAAGTAAGCATGATCATTAGGTTCTGGAGCGAAAAAAAAAAAATGGGTAAGATCGGCGCTGTTAGCGTGTAAGCGTTCTAATGGAGGTGATTTATCAATCCACCTTCCCCGCGGTATACACGGATGTCTTGTTCAGGTGATGAGCGATGGTGTGTTGTTACTCATCCCGCATCTCGTTCTACCGGTGGGGAATATAAATCACCTACACTAATTGCTCACCAAAGCCACGCAAGGGTGGGAACGTAAGCTTGCGGTAGACGCGAAATGGAAGCTCCCTACACAAATGGATCAGGGTGATGACTTCAACGCTTGTTGGCAAGTTTTTTTGTTTGTCGTTGATGTATTGTTTGGGTGCACAAGTAATGAATCAGCTCCAGGAAAGAAACGAGCTGTGGATGAGTGTGGACGAGGATGTCACATTAAGTGCTTGGAGTTGTTACATTCTCCCGGAACAAATAAGAATTGCTTGTTTGGTGGGGAATGTTGTGGGGTTGCGCATTATGAGTCTAAAATTGACAGTTACTATGATTGAATAATTTGCTAGATTGTTAACCTAATCAAAGCAATCCACAGAAAAATCAGCTCAGTTGTCTTCCAAGGCGTGCTGTGTTCCAGTACATATTTTAATACCTAATTTCGTGATGATTCTACTACGCCCCTCCTGGTTAATCATCAAAAACCTACACGCCTAGCTGGCACTTGGAAACAAACGACCAGCACGGGCACATTCTAGCTCAATTTGGGCAAAGTGATTTGCGTACGTTCAAATGGACATTAAAAACCAATCCACATAGACGTATTCACTGCAAAACGAATGCATTAGCAACTTGTTGTTTGTTGTTGCCTGGCCACACACATACTGCTCCAATCGAAATCCACCCGGGGACTCGCGGGTTTGATAAGAGACACCCAAAATTGAAAAGCCAGGAGGCCCGTTCGACTGCCGCTACTCGACCGGAGGCATGGCAGCAATTAGATGTGGGCTCACTACTGGTCGCATTTGAAAGTCGTTCCCTGATAACACTGATTCCACCGAACAATTGACGTCACTCACCAGGGGGACCGGTGCGGAATCAAGCCGCGGAGTGTTTTCCTGCTTTGCTGATGTTGCTGCATTGTATCCAAACAGTGCCTAGCGGCCGGCTACAGCTAATCTAGCTAATCCACCCGCACGAGTGCTAACCTTGCTATCAGACGATGCGATCGAGGCGCGAGGCGACTTGGGTCAGGGGGCGCATCGCGCTGCTCGCTGTGTTGTTTCGAACCGATTTAAACTCACATTAATGCTTAATTAAATCAAAACATTCGCTCTCGTTATGAGTGGTTGGACGTGATTACCGCAGGTCAAACATTGATGGCGCTCACAACGCCATCCTTTAGCGAAAGTTTCGAAGAAGTTCCTGGCCATGATAGTGTGTTGGGTATTTCTGAACGAATGTTTGATTATATTATTTTGATTCATTCATTTAGAATTTGAATCTCTACTTCAAACATTCATGAATCATGCCAGATTTATGACCTCTACCTATGAGCTGCCTATGAACAAACTGTCTTTTGAGAATCGATTTCTGATTTGAATGTTTCCTCACTAAAGAACCATATGAATGACTTCTCTCAAAAGATTCATTAAGCACAACACTTCCAACACAACTGATTCCGATCGTGCACGGGTTGGGGGGGAGCATTATGCAGTTTTACGCACGCTACGCACTGTACATTTCACGTCAATCACGGATGACGTCTGCGGATGGTTATCCGTAAGCGCACAACCCGAAGGGTGAGATAGTTACGCCTGCGAGCTATTTTTAATTAATGCCCTATTGTTAGATGCCACCACCGGCTGCTTCGCAGGGCGATAACAATGGTTCATAATGTGTAGCGAGTAAACCCCGCCATGGATGCGTAGCTCAAGCGTGCAAAAGGGTAAGCCCGTGGACCGACAGTCTTGATGATCTGTTTGTTGTGATTCGTTTTAGTACTCCACACGTAAAACCGGAGCACCTATCGCTCTCGTACAACCGCGCATAGGCATATTTGATGGGGGTCTCGACCCAAACGGCGAACCGAACACGAGCCAACTTCACGCAGTTGATCGACCTTAGCGACTGTGAGACAGATCGGCCAAGTGGTGGCGCCGTTTTTCGGATGCACGGCGTTGCCAACGGCTACCGGTGATCTTATCATGCGTGACGACGTTTCCTTACTGTTGAAACAGGCGGTCAAACCTGTGTCGATCGCGTTGACTCGTTTTTGTTTCGTTCTATTTGCTTACCCTTTTGGGGAGGTTGTGTTTGTCGCGATGTGTTTTTCTAGCATGCGCAAGCAAAATAAAGATCTTAAAGCGGTTTTTTTCCTGGGGATCTCTTAAATTTGAAGAATCTGTAGAGCGCTTGCGGTGTTTGTGCTCACATCGTCAAGATCACGGTCATTCGTGGTGAGAACGGAAGTCACTCGGTAGACGTACTGGTGAGCGACCATTAATAAGTTTAAGCTTTTCAAGCAAACGATGTGGAGAACCATTCGGATAGTTTTTGTGGGGTTTGTTCTGTTGAAAAGGCCTCAACATGCAGGAAGTTTGTATACCGACAAATAGGAACCAAATCGTCCAATGTCCGATGGTTCAACTCCATATAAAAATGGTCGTTAATTTGAGGTTCAAGTGAATCGATCCAAACAACAGCTCATGTTCGCCGATGTTCGTACCGGAGGCTCTTCTGGGTGGTCCGGTGTGCACATGCACCGGACACGCTGTGGACGCTCAATTCTCCAATAACCAGCGGACATTAGACCAATCACCACACGAGTCCGGGTAACGATTGCACCGCAAACCACGTCAGTATTTCTATTAATTAAATCATAACCGTGCGCAAAACGACTGATCCGACTGCCGCTATTCGCGTGCGCAAAAGCCCGCGGTGTTAAGGGCAGGCGTCTTTCCGCACACACTGCTGGGGCTGGGCGTGTGTACGCGCGCACGTCGCCATCCGCTCATAAGTGTCACAGACCGCACGCCCCTTTACCCGGGCAGGCGAAACAATGCACCGTATGCTAATTGAGGGTAATTCAGATAAATTACAGCCAGGGATTAATGCGGGCGAAAAAGGGTTTTCGCGTCTCGGTGGGCTCCCGGCTCCGCGGTGTCAATTGGTCGTTGTTGGCGACCCTGCCCCCGCCCCGCGCGGCTGCTATTAATCGCGTGCGCTTACGGCCGAACCGTGCGGCCACGCGGTGGGTCCTTTTCCGGTGGGAAGGTGGCAAAGTGAAAGAGCAATTACGTGACCCGAGACACCCGAGACATGACGTGTGGCCCTGGTTTGCGCTTCTTGGTCACGTTCCGGTACAGCACGGCACGGGTTGTAATGCGTTTTTTTGCAAGTGTGGTGACTTAAATTATAATCATCATCTTCTAAATGGTACCCGTAGGATCTGGCTGGAGGTTAACAGGGCGGTCGGGATGATCGGGGAGGTATGCGGAAGTCTACCGTTCGGGGGGATGATCTTCACACCTGAGCATTCAATACATGTGCAGGATAATGATTGCTCGTAAGATCTCGTGGAACTAATCACAAAATGTTCTGTTAGGGTCTTTAACACGAGATCTACAGCTGACCTTGCCTCAACTTCGTGTACTTTTACATGATCCTCCAAATGCTGCCAATGCGAAACAAGATCTTGCTCGACTGTAGCATGTGTTTTGTATCGGTTTCATCGGCAAGCAGTAAACGTGACAGACGAACCGGTGCCCGGTGCCATCCACTAGCAGAGTCATTCACTGCATTCAGGTAAAAGTTGTTACTTTTCCAACGGCCACGAAAGTGGGACAACCGCGTTTGCTGCCACGAACGTACAATGCCAGACGCTTGGACGATCACCGCAGCCCGGGAATGCGGACGTTCGTCTGATGACGCACTAGGTTCGTAGTCGCTTTACACCTCGCGGCACCAGAGGAGACGTGCTTTTTTGTCACTTCTTGGGGATTCATTTCACTTTTTTCCTCGCGCTCCATTGAAATGGCAACCGTCGTGCGTGCCTGACGGTGTTGTGTGTGTGTGGGGGGGGGGAAAGAAACTCCCATCCGGTATGGTGCATACTCATTTTCGAAGCATCCGGATCCGGGGGGAAGCAGCGAAAGTTCGGCGGGCGTTTGAAGTTTCAGAGATAAATAAGCGATCAGTTGACTGCAATCGGTAATTTCTCCACGGCCACTAATCCACCATGCTTCCCCCGTTTTTGCACAACTGTTTAGTTTGCCTTGTGCCGCAAGCGTACAGTGTACGATCGCACCCGCGTAATGAACCTTCTCCTTGACGTCAGTGCCGGGAGCATACCGGATGAGGCGTTGCCGTGCCGTCGGACGTGGAAGGGTACACAGGCAGCAATGAACTCTCCCATCGTCATCGGTACCAATGCTAACGAACTTGCCGTACGAGCGATTCCATATGGTGAAGAAAAAGGCAAATCTTTAATAGGCGGCAATGTAGTAAAAGCATCCTCCCCAACCTCCTATCTGCACCGGACTTGGGATGGGCGGCGTGGGTAAATGGAAGGAGAAGGTATAGGTAACGGGTGAATAATTAAAGTCCAATGTCTTCAGTTGCGTCTTTCGCATCGGTGACGGTGACCCCGACAACGATGTGTTGACATTCCGGTATATAAACACATTACGGATGCATCACACAGCACCGCAACCGTTAACGGCCCACGATATGGCGGTGGCGTTGCTTTGCCACTTCTGTCGCCGTTGCGTGAATCGAGCGCACGCACACGATCATTGTCGCAACCGCGTGGCCATACACCGCTGGTAGTGCGAAGATGAATTATAATACGGCCCCCGAACAGACGTCAGATCCTCCCTGGACCGAACTGCACGGAGCGGAGTGACCACGATCAAAGGTTTCTATCGGATGAAGCGATCTTGCTGATGACCATTTCGGCAGCATTGACCAAACACGGAAACACGTTTTTACGGCTGCCGTAATCATGTGCGGTGCACGATTGCTTAAAACGGCAAAATGACAGTGGGCGCACAAGATGATCTCTCCTTGGGAAGGCCTAAATGGCCCAATTTTGGGCAGTGTGTTCTAGAACAATGGTTTCCATTGAACGATCGATCTGCGCACGCAACCAGACGGTTCTGAGTAGTTCGAGCGTGGTAAACATTCTTGGGAAGACTACGATGGCCACATCAGTCATCAGCGCGACCGGGGGTGGGTGGTGGACATGAAGCAATAGGCATGTGGTAAAACGACACTGAACGAGGAGGCCATGCAATTTCGTCAAACGTTTCCGTGCGGTGCTACGCTAGATCGCAACCAGCGCTGGACGCACGTAAAGTGCAGCCATTTGCTTGCGTTTGCAGTTCGCAGTTTTGCGTTTCCTTCGCATCGAGTTGTCGCGTCCAAGGGCCAGGATGTTGTGGCACCGCGCACTCGCCGGTGCCTTGGAAGCGTTACGCGCGAAGCACGAAACAATAAATTGCAAAATGTCAGCATCGACAGCAGAAGCGGCGTGGTGGTGTAGCGCATGAATTTTAATGGTTTCCGTGGCCCTCATTCCAAAGCACCATTGGCTGTCGGCCACAGCTTCAGTCAGTCAGTCAGTCACACGGTCGAGTTGAATGTCGGGAGACGAACATGATCCCTGTCACGGATCGTCGGTCGTGTGTGTATGTGTAGGTTGTCTCCTTTGCCTCGCGAAGCCCTTTATCTACTACGCGCCTTACAAGGCCACCAAAGGGGGAAGAGACGCTACGGAACTGGAACTGTTTCAATGTTCCGACTTTGGGTGACAGGTGCAACAACATCAAACAAATGTGAATCATTTCGGTGCGCGGTTAGGTGATCAACACTTACGATTGCAAGAAAGCTGAGCAGCGATTTGTTGGCATTGGCCGTTGGCACTCCCTGGTCGACCAGATACTCCGTCGCGGTACGTTCTGCTTCGATATTCTGTAACGAGATTGGGGGTGGGAAGGGAAGGTAAAGACATATTAGTGTTACCATTCAGCACACAGCCAGGGTCGGACGGACAGACAACTGTTTCAACAAAACGGACCGATTGAGCGCTTTCATATCTGAATCTGTACCACAATCTCGTACCATAATATTACTGCGGGGAACCACGTACAGACACACACACACACACTCGGGAAACGGTGCAAAGGTGCATGCGATTCCGAAAGGCGTTGGCAACTACGTGTTTGGAACAAAAACTATTTATAAGTGAAGAAAACTTCCTCCCATTAGGCACTATTCACTATCGATCTAATAATCGGCCTCGCGTACGAAAACGAAACTTTGGTGCCAACTACGCGTTGCCTTACGGCGTGGCGTCCGTTTCTTTGGTGCTCCAATAATGACAGCGGCTTGTTTTGATGGAGCTTCACCAATTTCTAACCCTGTTTTACCTGGGCAAAGTGTGAAGCATTTAACACAAAGAACGAACAGATTGATTTGAGCCATTTCTGATGGTGTGCGTTCCTTGATTGTGCGGTGCTGGAACACACCACCTGCGTTATCACGCATGTTGAATACATTTGTAGGTGTGTGTTAAATTCGGTGTCCGATGAACAGAACATGTGTCAGTATTTTACGCAAGATCGACTTAAAACAAAATCGATCAATGAGAAAGGTGTGAGTGAAATGAAGATGAAATTATGTCACATCAACGCGATGTTCGTGATGATTTGATTGATCTCAGGTCGATCCACCCACCACCCCCGCATGATCATCGACCAATGAAAGTGAATTGATAGACAGAGAGAAAAAACCGCAGCCTCCAACCACGGATCGGTGACGATCTCACCCACTCATGGCGACCTCCGGCATAACAGAAAACTAATCGTCGATCATCTCCGATCGGCAACGGACGATTTAGCGCGACAAAACCGCAAAACATGATGTAAATGCGGTACCGAATGCGATTGAGTAATGTAAACCCGAAGGGAGCAAATAACAACTGAGTGTGGTCGTGATCGATTGGTAGTTCGACCTGATCGCCAAGTGGTACAGGGACGGTGGAATGAAACAGCTTCACTGTTTCACCAATTCCGATACAACAGATCGGCCTGAGTCATCATCGTCATCATCGTAACTCCGCTGTTCGTTTCCGTTCGCGCCATTGGGTCTGATGTTTCCTATCCAGACACTATCCCTCAGCACCAGCACTTTGCTGGTTTGCTCTCAAACTAAGCGCTCAAGGACATACGCCGTATTCAAATGCGTTAGCGAAGAATATTGATACGAATGGCGGTGTTGGTGCGGTATGGTAATTAACAAACGCGGGACTCGCCGCTGGCAAAACCAACAGTGTCAGGTGGTCGATAATTAGGCCCTGAAGGTGATGATCATTCTGGTTCTTTGGCTGTCGGATGAATATATAGTCAGACAGTTTCCCGGTGGATTACTTTGTTGAACCGCATGATGCCGAGAGAGAGAATTAGTAATGGTGGCTCAGGGGCACCGGAATACGCAATGGCGCCAACGATTAGAATACATCCAGATTTTAATTAGAAAAATAGAACCCTTCGTGGATGGAAAATATGTATATGTTTCTTTCGAACAAGTCTACTTTGCAGAGGAAGTACCAAAGAGTCATAACTCACGGTCTTGGGCTGTTGCAGGAGACTTCTAAACCGCTCACGGTCGAGTGATGTCGTCAGCCAATCCATAATTGCGATCATTCTGGCGGAAGCATCAACGTCATCACTCCATCTCAATTTGGGCCCACCACGCCTCCTCTGTCCATTGTGGACGACCTAAAAGAACATTACCGGGTGGATCGTCCGGTATCATTCTCATGACGTGACCAGCCCACCGGAGCCTGACGAGTCTAATCCGCTGTACGACTGTGAGTTCGTCGTACAGCTCTTGGAGCTCGTCATTATAGTAGCTCCTGCATTGTTCTTCCAAACAGGCTGGGCCAATTCCTTCTGAACATCTTCTCGAACGCAAGAGTCATACTGCTGATATGAATCTTATGGCCCTGAGTAATGTTAAACTACCTTACTTTCAGGTTTCATTAATGAAGTTTCGAGATATTCAGGGTTACCGTCATGATCACACTAATTAGCACTGTTAATGCCATTTCCTGCTCCCAAAACCCAAACAAACCGGAGGGCCATGTTTTGTGATGAGAGTTGTTAGTTTTCATAACAACTCTGCAACAGCAGTTGATCGTTGATTGTTTGGCTTGTACTTGGTACGCGCGTGCGGACAACAACCATCCAGGCGTGCTTATTATTGTTACGACCGATGCACACGAGATGGTTTCGCCTGAATGGCACCAGACTGGCATTCATCTGTATTGCAACCGAAAGCCTCTCGCAGCACGCCCGTCCCCGGTCGGGGACATCAATTTCCACCATGATGAAGGGAAACATAAAGAAGAAAATTATACCGCGAACGGTGTAGGCATGACCTCAGACCCCGGCGCATTCAATCACATGTGAGGCACTCTTGCACGTGTGGCTGACGTCAATCTAACCGGGCGCTCGACGCTTGCGCCTTTAAGTTGTAGTTTTTTTTTTATTCGGACACAGAACTACTGCTCTTTGCCCCAGCTGTACGGTAAAATCGGGCAAGTGAAAGAAGCCGTTCCACTACATTGTCCAGATCAATGACATAGTGCTAACGTCACCTTACCCGATACCGCAGAACCGGATGTAACCGGTTCATTTGATGGACGGTATCGGACACGATCGGTTTGCGCAGCAGCCGGTAGGCACCGTGTGTGCTATTGGAATCCGGTCCGCATCCTAATCGGATCCGTCAATAAGCTGTGTACAGACGGTTTAGCAGCCTACGAAAATGCTTTGTCTATTGGTGGAGTGGACATGCCGAGTCCACCTTGTCCCCCATGGAGCCAATCGCTAATGGAGCTTTATCCGGGATACACATCGGTCGATACCGGTGACCGGAGCGGCGGCCAGAGATGCGTATCAGAATCGGCACACTCTGTTCTGTAACGAGTTATAGCCGCCATCCGTAATGATTGAACGGAATAGCGACGCCGTCATAACCATCGTCATCAGACGCTAATTTTACTCCGCGCCTCGTTAGCAGCCCGCAATGTTAGCATTGTGCAGGCCCAGTACTGTTTGCAGTTACTATTTTAGCGTGAAGCTGTGAATGGGATGTACATCCAGACAGGTTCACGAAGCAGCAATTGCGTTTCAGAAGTTGGTACGCAGAGAGAAACTCTTTAAAAAAAAGGTACAATAACCTTAATTACCGTCCACCATGACGTATGGTTGGAATTTGGAGCAAGTCAGCGTAGGCACGTGAACATTACACCAGCTGGAGGTGTATTGTTTCAGATTTAGCATGATGGTGGCTAAACGTAATGATACCTCATCAATTCAGCAACTTCAGCATGGCTACGAACCGGACTCCCTTCCTGGCCGATGCCGAAGGCAGAAGTGGCAGAACATTTGCATATTCTTCATAAAACCCTGAACATGACGATGGTGCTGCTGACACTGCTGACGTAAACCGACGTCAAAATGGTATAGTTCCAAGCTGACCGTGAAAAGTGTCATTGACAAGTCTCTATCCTCCACTACAGGTATGTTCCAGCCGCGTACAAGATGCTGGTGGGTCAACATTTTTCGGCCTCGGTTGAGAAGAGACGAGCCCATCGGATCGGCGCATCCGATTACCAAGATACATAATAATGGTGGACAGCAACTTAAGCCAGCTCTTTACGTCATATAACACTCCTCGCTGGAGACCTTGGAAGATTGGACCAAGTTCTTTGGGAGTGGGAAATGGGAGGATCTAAAAGGTGATCATCTCCTTCAGTGATCAAGTGGGAAAGTCCAAGGATGGTGCAAACTGGAACTGAGCACAATTCTGCTCTGCTTGGAATTCGCCGTACGTGAACAAGCTCATAAAACCCAACCCGCACAGGTGATCGTCGATGACGCCCGATCATGATCGCACTAAAAGAAAATGCAGGATAGACACTAGGAAATGAAGTGTTTTATTTGCTTGTTGTTATTGGTGTGCATAAATTGGACACGCCCGAGAAAGCCCCAAAATACCTTTTCATTGAAGATTTTTTTATGACTTCCTTATCACATACACACGCACGCACAGCTCGTTGTGAGTGTCTTCGAAAGGGGGATAGATAAAAAGTCAACGGTGCGCATCATCACGTGAAAGGATTGCCTTCACTGTTTTATGGACACTTTGAGCTAGAACCGATAGACTTTCAAGGTGTTTTAGTGCACCGGCATTTGACGTTATTACCCAAGCGCCATTTAGTTTGGTGCTATAATTTGGTGGCATATGCGCGAAAACTGAGGGAAATGTACTACGCGAGGGACTTCCAAGGTACTTACCGAGTTCTTGGTGCCATTGTCTAGTATTAGCATTTTGAGCAGCGTGCGCTTGAGGCCATTGTTGTCGATACAGGAAAGACGAAACTTGTCACTAGTCCATCCTGCCATGGTGAGAAATATGGAAGAAGTCATACCGTGCTGTCACACTTTGTCGCAACAAATGTGAACGCAACGACGGTAATGACGGGGAGTATTGCCTCTTGCGCCCGGGAAGACTTTCAACTCGCTGACTCGATGTGATGATGTTGAACCCTCTCCACCTCTCGCAAAAGCCGTTCCAACTAGCGCGTTAATGTGTTACTACCCCCCTTGGGTGTTTGCAGGCACGCGCCCCGAAATGGAGTTGTTTTTGTTTGCACGAAGTTATGGAATGTGCAAATGGGCGGCAGTTGACCGTGTTCTCGTTAGACCTGTGCCTTAGACGAGCCGCGTAGCGAAACAGGTTCCCTTCTGACCGTTTACAATTTGTTACGTGGGACGTCCTCGATATTCAATCCTCTTAGTTACGCTTCTTTCACTCTGGGGGCGGTTGGAGATGCCGGGGTGCTGCACTCGCTGTTGTAAGCAAACGGGGAACTCGGTGTAAAATAGCTAAACCCTTTTTTTTACCGTAGGGATCGCTTGATAGCGCCAGAGCAAACTTCAAAGCTGCTGCCGGGCGAGGCGAGTGGATGGAGATATGGTGGTGAAGATTTATATTTTTGTTTTGCACACCTTTTGTTCCACCCCGAGGAGGTTTTGGCCAAACGGAACCGGGTTCCTTCTGCGCACCGTACCCGTATTGTGCGAGGGTAAATATTTTGCCACCACAACAAAAGCACCCGGCGGGATCACACTCTCCCGCTGATTGTAACACCAGCGGTTATCCTAGAGCTGATCATCTGCTAGTAACGATGAGTCCACCGACTTCCACGCTGCAGCATTCATTTGCTTAATTAATATTGATTGTGTAATCAACACTATTTGGTTGTACATGCCCTTTCCGGGTGGCCCCCCTTTTGGACTACCGGGGAATGCGAGTGGAGCGCACTATTTTCCTTTCATTTGCTAACGCAACTATCGTCGGTACGGCAAACACACTCCCTTTTTTTTTGCTTTGTACAAGGGCGCACGGTGTTGGGCCGATGGTACTAGCTTGCAGCTGGTGTTTGGGCAGATTTGTGTGGTTAAAACCCTGGCACAATAGGTGGGTGCATTCACGTATTTTTTTTCTCTGTTTTACTTTTCACTCTCACTCACTGTTACCAACGCGCTGTGGAACGCTGGTCGCGGACACTTTCACTGTTGCTTCTGTTGCTCTGCTGAAGCACGCGACACTATGTTTCTTGTGTGTGTGTGTGTGTGTTAACTTCACTTGTTTAAAAACTCCCTACTTACTACCAACTCCACTGCTGGTTGTGGGATTGGATTTTTAAATGCTGCGAAAAACGAAAGCTTTCCCGTCACTGCATGGATGACCAATTTCACCTCTTTTTTTTTTTTATTTTCTTCCTCTCAAGAAAACACCGTTCGCACACGCACCGATCGTGTTTGGTCTTTTCGTTTTACACTGGTTCGCATGGGAACATGCTCTACACATACACTGTTCACCCGCCACACGCTTTTTATGTGCAATTTGCGGCTAATCTTTCGTTACGGTTCACGGCGAATGCGTACGAATCACAAGTCTTTCACTGTGCATATGCAAAAAGCCCTTTCAAGCCGAAAAGCGTAAGCAACCGCACCGATAATCGCGCACATATGTAACAAAACCACGCAAAACTAATTCTTCTTGGCGTGCACACGGCGTGACCCAGGAAATGGCGCTGATAACTTTTTATTTTTTCTGTTGTAGCGGTGTTTTAACTGTTTGTTGCGACTTTCACGCTCTGCTGTTCTGTTCTCCTCTCTTCCTGCTGCGGGAAACGCTCGAAAGTGGCGCGGCTGAACGGTAAAACCCGGGGAAGATCCACTGCGTGCGCGGCACACGTCCGTTCGTGTCGGCGGAACATACACGAGTGAAGCTTTTGAGCCGCGAGTCGAAGCGGTGAACATCGCGACGCGCGTCGGTTTCTCTTTTTTTTGTGGTGCGGCCAAATCGTGATCGCCTCACACACAGTGACACACCACTGTGTTCGTTTGTGGATGATTGTGGACAGATGGACCTTACTTTTAATTAGCACAATATTGTTTGCCGGTTCCGCTTATTATTAAAGGGGGCAATATTTTCCTATTTATAGACACCATTCCTAACCATGGGTAATATGTAATTATGCAAGGTTATTTATTTAGTTTGTTCAGTAAAGTGAGTGAGAATATAATCCGCTTTTTTTAAATGATATTCCGGATTTTCTCACACTTTTCTATTTTTTTCCACTTAATTGTACTACTTTGTCTTAAATGAACAATGGCAGCATCATTTGTAGTAAAATCAATTAATGGCATCCAAATGTCCCCCTCGTTACCCATAGTGCGCACGACACGTGTCGATGTAGCAGTGAGTTTTAAACCGGAAAGCTCCGAACCATAGAGCTTTCGCGCGTAGTTCGCTGCAAATGCGTTTGAAAAACTGCATTTTCTGAATTTCCGGGCGTGGATTACGGTGTTAGTCAGTGGTTGTATAAATTATTGTTAATCTTTTTGTTGGTATATTTTTATGTGAATAATTAAATAACAATGTTAAGCTGTTGCATAACAATAAACCACACAATTACGTTACACAAACACTGTAGACACCAATAGTTGTTACAAAATTCTATTGAAATGTGAACCGATATGACAATTAATTCTTATCTCTTTTTGTATCTAATTTTAGTCTTACCTAAATAATTCATCCATAATGCTCCAAATCACGCATAAAACTCTCTGTGTGGGAATTTTTGGTCTAAAAGGCTGCGTGACTGTACGGATTTCCCTTTAACTGCAAATGATCACCTTCCAAGAGCTGTGAGGCATGGGTTGTTATTTGCATCTTCCACTTTTATTTCCCGGAATATTCAAAAAACCTACGCAGATGTCGAAAAACATGTTCCACACGGAGGGAAACAGAGTTCACCTGCAGGTTTGTTGTATCGGTCACCTCTTTTTTTTCCTGTTGCAAAGTTGATGACTGCCACATGTTGCAACCAGCATAAGGTATCGGATGACGAACAGCGCGATGACCGAGCACAACAGAAGTGAAATGCGTGCACAGTTTGGTTATTCCACCCAAACGGATTCTAACTTGACTATTCGGTCGGGCTAGCCAATCGTAGCAAACAAACATGTTTGATTAAATCAATATTTGCTTAATGTATTACTGGACAAAATTTGGCATTCGCTGACAACATTTCAAACAGTCGGTTATCGCATGACACCACGGCCGGAAGCTACGGTTCGCGATGGCGGCATGGGAGTGAAAGGACTACTGAAAACCGTCTGGTCCGTTACAGCGACTTTGGCGGACACAAGACGAGCGAATGACGTGCTTCGTAGCACAATCGCTCCGAATTGTGGCGCTTTGACGTCATAGCGACCGAAGAAATAAAACTGGGCCAAACAGTTTCATCTCCTGCGTTTCATTGGCAGCCCTCGGCATCGGCTGGCAACTATTACCGAGTGCAAAACCAAAGCAGACTGCACACATTTGATTTGTGTTCCTCTGCTAAGGTGCGGGAAGTGGAGTAGAAAGCAGGACGAGCTAGGCAATTCATCGATAAACGGTTATCGACACCAGACACCACTCGCTGCTGGAGGATTTCTTTCTTCATTTGAATGCAGATATATGAGACAACTTCAATTCCTGGCCAGCAATTGCTTGTTTGTCGAGGGGCTTCTTGTAGCTGGAGCTCAAATACCGAACCCTCCGTAGCGTTACTGTTTGCTTGCCGATAAACCACAAGAAGCGAGTGTGCCGCATTAGCGCAACTCCACCCCCGGCACAATAAAAGACAACTCTGGCAGTGTCACTGTTGGTACACGGCGACCGCCCGCGGTGCCATAAAAGAGCACCCATAAAATGAATCTGCATTTCCATGTTACCCAAGCTGAGAGATTGTACCACCCAGGACCAGCGGAATGAGGGGTCCCGGGTTAGAGGGGGGGGGCCTGTAACCACTGTTACCTTGTGGGCAGTAAGCCGCAACAAAGACGATATTTACATTTTGAACCTTCAATTATCGGATTCTAGCGCCGATCGGTGTCATTGCTCCGGATTGTTCCGCGCGCTACCGGGTGGTACCGATGCGATTTCCATTGTGCTGTAGCTCCACTTCTGGAGCTGGTGATTCCGCTAACGCGCTGACGCACTGACTCCGGTAACGTTGGGGGCCAGCCGGATTGACGTACGTCCGATGGAATTGGATTGTTATGGGTTTCTTTCATTAACCCTCATGATAACAGAGCTTGGCAATACTACTTTCTTTTTGTGCTTTTTGTTCCTTTCTCTATGCTATAAAATCACAGAGAGGTATGTAGAGGCAGAATTTTAACGATAGGTTAAAGTACTTCATATGCAATACTTAGAAAATCCCAATGTTTTAATACTTTGAAAAACCACTCTCAATAAATAACTGTTGAGCGGTTCCATACTTATGGGCTTCAAGTGCCCAGCTTGGACGTTTCTACTCAATTGCTAATCTGATCCTGATTTCTAAATTGAATTCTAAACCAAAAATACATTGCTTGTCATCATTCCAAATATTTGATCTATCTGTCACTTTTTAGGCAATATTATATATTATATATACATGTCATAATAATACATAATATATACATAACAGGTGCAGGTGCTCAGACATGATCTCAGACTTGCTTAAATAGCATTCTAGCTGAATTAAAGTTTGAAATTTTTTTGAAGAAAGGGAAAGTGATGACGCTTTTCATACAATTCTCGCCAAGAAGCGCTAAGAAGTATGTTGGAATTGATGACACAGCACAGATATGTGTCTTCACAGGAGGAAATATTTAACTGGAGTTAAAGGAACAATGGCAATATCGTTTAACTTGCGTTACAACCCGCTCAGCTAGCGCTATAAGTCGTTCATCGTATGTCATTCATCCTGTACAGTTCGCTTAATTACTTTTAAATTTAAAACATAATTTGTCTGATCTGGCTGTATAAATAGTTTTTCCTGGGGATATTTCACGAACAACAGTGACATAAGTTGTCGAACTAAGTTCGTTCTTTCATTTAAACGAACTGAACTTAAAAGAATTGAACTGTACAGGTTTAGTACGTGTAACTCAACTCTAGTTGCAGAAGCTTAATGCAGCAATTGGTTTTAATCAAAAGCGTTTAATCTGTAACTATTGGAAAGCTATTTTGTTCATGGAATCGTAAAAGATTTGGGTCTGAGAAATGTGTCAAAACACTATCTCGAACAACAGACCCCGTCAGTCAAGGGTTTAAAAGCCCTAGCACACACTAGGGTTGGCTCACAGTGCCGATGAAAATGGAACCTATGGAAACTACATTTTCCTCGCCGATTCCACCTAAATCCACTATGACGTCAATGGGTACACCGAAACCTGCAACATATCCACCACCGAGAGAGAGAGAGAAAAAAAACGATACGGTGGTATAGTGTAAATTCGATAATTTAGCAATCCTCAGCTTCGCACAACCAATCTCCCGATGCTGGTCGTTCCCCGAGGAGGGGATTGGTCGAGCGTGAGTGGCTGGTGGGGTGGTTTTGCTTCACCGACTGATTTCTGGTACGGTTGATTTGAGCGGCATGCGCATGCAACGCACGCACTTCACCTTTGGGACGCGTGGCCCCCGGGGGCGAGGTGGAATGGTGCGGTGTGCGAGCTGTGTTATGCAATTATTTTATTATTTTGAGGTCAATAGCTGGAAATGCGGCACCGGGTGGCTACTAAACGAGCGGCGTGCGTCATCGTGTGCCATTGAAAGCGAAGCGTTTGGCGAATCAATGGTAGCGATGGTTAGAGCCAACAAGAATCGCTTAATGATCGATCGCCGATCGGTTAAGCTCGCCCAGCTCGAATGCGAGGAGGAAGAAGCAAAGCGAGAGGGATTTAATTCCTCAGCGCAACGCCGGCCGGTTGAGGTTGGAATTCAATTTTCCTTGAGTCCTGCCAGCATGATGGATGGAAGATTAATTTTCTCATTCACGCAGCCGTGTGCTGTATAATTGATGTTGTGTTCTAACCTCCAAACGAGATCGATTCCAAAAATAGCTTGGAAACAGTGACTTCAAGAGGAGCTTTGGGTGTATGAATAAATTGGAGCTTTTGACTGGTTTTCTGCTCTCTTATTCATAAATCCTTAAGGGCTCAATCAATTACTACGTAACGCAAAAAATTGCTATTCTAGATCGAGAATTTTCTATCGAGTAGATAGATGCAGGGTTTTTCATATGTCAGAGCCCTTTCATCACAAGCGCATCACATGACATTTCAACGGTCTTAGAAGCCACCACAAACCCAGCAGGCATAGTTCAATGCAAGCACATGATATCACAATCGCCACACAACAACCACCACACCAGTACGACGGAATAACCAAATCCGTTCGAATACTATCCGAGGAGTGTAAACGTGTTCTAGGATGGATTTTCACAGCGAGACGATAATTGTTGGTAACAATTACTGTACTTTCATTAAATAAAGCATGTTTAATTCGTTAAAAGTAGCGAATGTTTCTTAGGATCAAAACAAACATTGTTTGGTTGTCAAAATTCTTCTCAGAGCGTGTTTATACTGGTCCGATCGTACTTGGTCCGATCGTCGAATGAGTTCGGTGGTAAGTTGCGCTGCGAATGTAATATCATGTGCTTGCATTGAAGTACGCCTGCTGCGGTTGTGGAGTCTAGTAAGACCGTTGAAATGTCATGTGCTGCGCTTGTAATCTCAAAAACCCTGTTATAAGGAATTTTTATAAAAAATCCCAAAAATAAATTAACTTTTCGTAAGTACATTTTGAAACGGGAATTTAAGTTTTATCTTATTGTATTTTATGTAACAAATCGTAACATTCGTAATAAACTCACACCCCTCCCTTCCTATAAGCGTTACGTAATCAATGGCAGGTCCCTAATAAGGGAAAAATGATATAATTTCTGAAGGAGAATAGGTGACACTACTTTAATAGGCGAAGGTGAACATCAAATGATCCTAGAATACTACTACTATGACTATACTATGAGTACTACTGTGACAATGGACAATTTGACAATCGTCAAATGTATACTAGAATTGTTTTCCAAACTGATCTAAGCTGTGTGACGCTAGTATACTTTACCGATTGCATCACCATAGCTCCCGCTTGGACGGTGTTCATTTCATTCCATACCGGCTGATCTAACGCCCATACACTAATCGTGCGAAAACGATCAGATTAAATAACGCTATCATTCGTCCGAATCAACCGACGCACATCAGTCGGATGGCTTCATAACTTCAGCCCTCTATCTAGCAGCTGCAGATCGGGAACGACGATGGATGGGACGATCTGAGGGGGGATTTTGCAGAAAGTAGCCCAGCAGTGCCGGTCGGTTGGTTGATAGTATAACACCCCTGACTGCCGCCGGGGTTGCTGTGTTTCTCGGCTTGAAATGAAAATTGACGTCAATGAGGGGATTGTTGTTTTTTTTCCCTTTCTTTTGTTTCACTTCGCAAGTGGCACTCTATCTGGAGCACCGTGACAACGTTATAACAACAAAAATAGCGGTTGCAGCATAAAAAGTAAACAGCGGGTGAATAGTAGTCGCGCGATCCCAACTCTATCAGGAAAGCTTCACGGCACGGTAAGAAAAACGCAAAAACACACAGACTAGGGAAAAACACATGCGCACGAGCACCGTGTCAGCCGAGGGGAAAGACCGCACCGATGTGGGTATGTCCCGGGTATAATGTCAATGTAATCTACGCGCGTACTGTAAACAGGCCTCTAATCATTTTGGGGGATTGTACGGGATTCCGCGCCCATCGAATAACGATCGCACCATCGAAGGTTAATTATGATGAGCGCCGAAGTATAGGTCATGATCGTAATAGGGCTACAAGTATCTGTCTGATGGTGCAGTATGAATAATTGATAAAACCCCCCCGGAATGGGCTGGATTTCGAGCTCTCGATACATTTCGGAATTGTCCCCCCGACGAGAACGTTCTTGAAGGGTCGTACGACGGCGAACGATGCAAAAAATCACCTTCAAAGGACTAACGCAACGCGTGATAGATAAGAACGTTGGCTTCTTCAAGGTACGTCCAAAGCGGAGCGAGTTCCACTGTAGAAGTTGGTTCGGTAAGCAGCTGCGGAGACTTTGCGATATTACAGCCCTGCACGGCTACAGCCAGATAGTGCGCGATGGTTACAGTGCGTTGGAACGCTCCGTGTGGTTCTGTGCGGTCGTCGCATCGACCATTAGTGCCATCGCGCTGCTAATGATATCGTGGTCCTGGACGGTGGAAACACCAACCGTTACGGTAAGCACTCGTACTACAGTTAAATCTTTTTCGACCGATTGTATGATGATAACTTCACGTCCTGCTTCAGGTGACCGAGACGACCAACTACCCAACCTGGAATTTCCCATTTCCTGCCGTAACGGTGTGTAATTTGAACAAGATTTCAGCGACGGCCGCACTGCAGCGTGCCCGAACAATGCGTCGCCCGGGAAATATGACGGCAGAGGAACTGTCGGACATGTTCCGCCTATTCCTCCACGTGTCTGGGCTGGGTCAGGCGGATCCTGCTCAGTACAAGCGATTACACGACATTATGCTCACGAACAACCTGGAAATACCGCAGCTAATGGGTGAGTTCACGCCTCCGTGTGGAACGCTGCTCGAACGGTGCATGTGGAAGGGCACCCAGTGGCGCTGCGACAATCTGTTCCAAGTGGTCAACAGTACGGAAGGGTTGTGCTGTTCGTTTAATTACTACGGTTTGCTGCAGGACAACTACCCGAAGAAGATAACGGTGAGTGTCCCGAGGGATCCTAGGCGCGTGATGGCTAGCGGTTACCAGACGGGTCTCTCCGTCCTCTTGCAACCATTCGCGGAAGACTACCACTCGACGGATGTTGCTTCGTACGGGTTTAAGCTGATGATCCACAACTCGTACGACTATCCGGATAATGATGCCGAGATAAAGATTGTGCTCGCTGGCACGGAGTCCTTCGTCACACTAACACCGACCGCAACGTACGCCACAGAGGATGCGCTCTCGTTCGAACCATCGGTTCGCAACTGTTACGGCCGCACCGAGCGGGTGTTGAGTGTGCTGCAGCGCTACTCGTACGTCAACTGTATGGTCGAGTGTAGGGCGGCCACCATCTACGCCAAATGTGGCTGCATACCGTACCATCTGCCCAACAACGGTTCGTTGCGCAACTGTGAAATGAAAGATATGGAATGTGTGGTACGGGCAAGAGATCGTTATCAGACAGCTGTACCGGCCATGAATGGGTCTGTGGAGCGCATTTCGTACCGGTCGATTGCACCACCTTGTGGATGTTTGCCAGGATGTGACAAGGTCCAGTACCCATCGCAAATGGTGACGGGAGTGATGAATCGTTCCTTCTCCTTTAACGCTTTATCATTTTTGTAAGTATCGTAAACACGTTCTGGCGTGCAGTGCCACTGTAAATATTGTTTTTTCCTTTCGCACAGCAAAGACATTCAGCTGAAGAATCAAAGTTTGGTGCACATTTTTCTTGCCGATCTAACTGCAACACACTTCCGGATGGACATTTATCAGGACTCGCTTGGTGTTTTAGGTGGGAAGGGCGAAAACAAGCAGAAGCGGCAAGAAGCGACATCTAATGGATTGCTTCGTATTTTTTTCCTTTTTCCAGCTTCTTTCGGTGGCATTTTAGGGTTGTTTCTAGGTTTCAGCATAATAACGGGCTTTGAAGTGATTTATTTCTTCACGATTCGTTTGCTGTTTGATGCGATAACGAAGAAAAACGGCAAGCGAAACGCGTCAAGCGAAGGTCATGATTGAAGCGTTAGGATGACATGATAGTTGCATACATTTAGGCGCACACGTAGAACCTTTTGCTTACAACCGTAAATCAAACGTTTTTTTTCTGGCGAGCGTATTGCAATACTGCTAAAAGAATGCGAATTCCTTATCGAAATCCAATAAGAAATAAGATACACAGCATTAAGTGCTTAATATAATTTATTTTCGTATCTCTAAATAATAATTTTTTGGTGCGCTTAGTACTCTACAGTCACACACTTAGTTTTGAGGTATTCGTTTAAAGCTTCCTTACCTGCAAGTGAAGAGAGAAAAAAAAGGAAACGTTATTTTATTTCGGAACATTTTACGTTGAGACGCTATCCAACACACTTACCCAAATCCTTTCCAAATCCACTCTGCTTGAAGCCACCGAACGGAGCCGCCACGTCCGTTTTATTGTAAGTGTTCACAAACACCGTACCGGCGTCGACCTTTTCCGCAAACAGCAGTGCCTTCTGGATATCCTTGGTAAAAACGCCACTGGCCAGCCCGTACTCGGTATTGTTGGCACGCGCGACCAGCGCTTCAAAATCACTCGCATGGAACGGGGAAATGATCATGATCGGGCCAAACGATTCTTCCCGCGCTATGTACATGTGATCCTCGACGTTCGTAAAGACGGTCGGTTCGAAGAAGAATCCGTCCATGTTGGGCACACGCTTCCCACCGTACACCAAGGTGGCACCCTCTTTCACACCGATAGTACAGTACTCCTGCAGCTTCTCAAAGTGCGCCCGATGGTTTTGCGGTCCGTGGGCAGTCGCTCGATCGAGTGGATCGCCCACCTTCATCGTCCTTATGCCTTTGATCACCTTGCGCACAAACTCGTCGTGGATGCGGTCCTCAACAAACAGCCGACCAGCGGCGATACAGTTTTCACCCTTGTTGAAAAACACGGCCGACATGCCGAGCCTTACCGCCTTCTCGAGGTCACAGTCCGCGAAGATGACCAGCGGAGACTTGCCGCCCAGCTCCATCGAGCATTTCTTGATGTTCGATTCGGCACAGGATGCCATGATGCGCTTACCGATCGGAGTGGACCCAGTGAAGCCCAGCTTGCGCACCAGTGGATGGTCGGCGAGTGCTTGGCCGGCGAGTGATCCCGTACCGGTGACGACATTGATCACACCGGGTGGGAAGCCAGCGCGCACCGCCAGCTCTGCGAACTTGAGCGCTGTCAGGGGGCAAACTTGGGCGGGTTTTATAATGACCGTGTTGCCGGCTGCTATACACGCGGCCATCTTCCACGACAGCATCATCAAGGGATAGTTCCAGGGCGTAACCAAAGCGCACACACCGATCGGTTCCTTTTTCGTGAACGTCAGCACATAATTGGGACGGGCGGGATTCACCGGAATGGTGGTGCCCTCGATCTTATCCGCCCAGCCGGCGTAGTAGCGCCACGCATCGATCGACATACCAACGTGGGTTTTGAGCGCCAGCGTGTAAACTGCACCCGAATCGATAGCTTCAATTGTCGCAAGCTCCTCTTTGTGCTGTTCCATCAGGTCCGCCAGCTTGTACATTAGCTGACCTCGCTCGCGTGCCGATACAGATGTCCACACGCCCCGGAACGCTTCGTCGGCTGCGAGTACTGCCTCATTAACATCCGATTTCGAAGCGCTGGCCACCTCGCAGATCACCTGCTCGTTGGTGGGATTCACGATCGCTATCGTTTTGCCATCTTCCGCATCGACGAACCGTCCATTGATGAACATTTGCGTCGGAACGGAGATTTGACGGCGGTTCGCTTTGAACACCACGTGCTTGTAATCGCATCCGATATTTGCGCCACGATCACTACCACCGGTGCGCAACCGACGAACGACCTCCTGTAGAAACTCCCCGTACATCGGAGCCATAAAGAGTGTTTCATTGCTGATCGGTACCTCCAGGGTGTCCTTCACCTCCTCCACCAGACGCACAACGTCCATCGAACCGGCACCGCAGGCGAAAAAGTCCGTTTCCGTCTCTATCTCCACCTGCAGGATCGATTTCCAAATGTTGCGGAGCAGCGTGTCCTGTTTCCGCTCCTTCTCGTTCAGCTCCAGCGGTATCACTTTGGCCGACTGCTCAAACCATTGCCCAGCGGGAATAACACGATTGCCGCGCTTGAGACGCTTCACTCGCACCAATGCGCCATCCGTTCCGGTGATGAAAATGCCTTCCCGCGTTACAAACGCCGGTCCAGCGGCCCCTTTGAATCGAATCAACTTAGCATTGGTCATGCTTTTTCTCGCACTGAGTGACGCGCCGTACAGCCGAACCGGTACGTACACACCATGGTCCATCACCACCGTTGCTAACGCACCCGGAACGGAGTCCAATCCGCGGATGAAGTTGAATATCCGCGCGGCCGGCTGGTGGAGATTGATGTGCTGGTTCTCCTCGCGGAACAGGGCCGGATCGTAGCTGGCCCCGATCTCCGTCTGCGGTATCTTGGGTGCAGTGCCGGCAGCGATCATGTCCACCGCTTCCGCCATTGCCGTAACACCTGCCGGGTAGAGGAACCGTTTGTACAGCGTGTCGAGTGTGTCGTCCCCAAGGACGGGACACTGCTTCTGCAGCAGAATGGGCCCCGTGTCCAGTCCATCGTCCGCCCAGAAGATGGAAAACCCGGCCCGCTCGTCACCCTCGATCAGTGTCCAGGAGATGGCACTGGCGCCCCGGTGCAGGGGTAAAATCGAAGGATGGTAACAGATGCTACCGAATGCGGCCCCATCGATCACCTCCATCGGGATGAACTGGCTGCAGAACGGCAGCACATTGAGGTTTGCCCCGACCGAGCGGTATTGCTCGAGCACCTCCGGTAGGGGAGTACCTTTGCGACGCCAGGCAGCAAATTTGAACACCGGTATGCGATGGTGGCGGGCGGTCGTTGCCAGTGTGTCTTCGCGATTGCCTTTGTCGGCGATGGTAAACACACCGACCACCAGGTGGTCTCGCTCGAGCAGCACCTCGAGCACCTCCGCCGCGAAGTTACTCTGCCCGATGATGGCAATTTTCAGCTCCTCCGTATGATGGCCATTGGTTGGTTTCTACAGGGATGAATGGAAACAAGAAGCTCTACATTGGGTCCAAGATACTTCAAGCACGTCGTACCACTACGCTTCTTGGAGAGATGGAACAAACACTCACATGGAAACCGTTTGTTTTTGTATCACTCTTTACCGGATCCGACATTTCTTTCAAACACTTCCGTTGAACCGTACTCCAGCAAAAGATCTGTCCACCGCTGGAAATCCTTACCGCCAGCAACAGCAGCGCTACAATACGGACTGATTTGCAGATCACGATCGGGACCCTTATTTATACACCACAACACCGCACTGTCGGACCACAATGTCGTCCCGGCGGGACAGCGCCAAGGGTAGCCGAAAAGTCACAATCACTTATCAGCGGGATGCTGCATCATGCCACAACCGTCCGTGCGCGTGGTTGTCTTCGTGCACACCCAAGTGCCCCACCACAAGTAGGTACAGGCGAGCGATTAGAGAAGATGCCAATCATGTTGATCGGGACGGTCGGGAGGATTGGTTTGGGGGCCGGTAAAGTCGCCGCCAGCTTCTTTCGTTGCTTCATGCGATAATCGTATCGTGTGGCATAAATTGCTGACTGTTGTATTTAAATTGGGAAACAGAAGGCACGGCGTAACACGAACACAATCGAGCTGCATCTTGGACGGTTCTAGCAGCTCAGTAGTTGGTGGGATTGGGCGGCGTGCCTGTAATACAGGTCAGCCGATCGTGGATTGTTTACTAGCTACGATCGCATTTACCACCCCGTAACTGACACGAACCAGTTCCAGCGTGGCAGAGAAAGTTCACCACTAATCGCTCGTTATCGGTGATACGATGGTCACGCTAATCACCCCTCGCCCTATGACGGAAGCGGAACGCTCTTCTGCATCAGCTGCAGTAAGCGTGTCCAGAAGCCGGTTTTACGGCGCATCAATGAAGGGTTTTGTTTGCCGTTTTCCTGTTAAACTGTTTGTTGTCCGCATACGGTTTCCGATCAGCCGGTTCGATCCAGTTGCGTATGGCCGGGTGACTTGATTCCCCGTTTCAGGTTATGTTTGTTCGATCGATCCGTTTTCTTCGATTGAGCTGATCACTTGAACTGGCTCACAGAATGCTGCAACCGGTTAGTTCTAGCCAGCGGTCTAGAAAACTGCTTCCAGCTGTTTTCGCCTGCACGGTGAGGAAATTTAAATTGTGAACTTTCAAGTGCACTATTACGCGCCACGATGGCTGACACCGGGAGTTCAATTTTGATAACTTATCGTTTGCTTATATTTTTAGAATGTAGCAACCGTGTTAGCGCAACGCCCGGAGTTCGGAGGGGCTCGTAATACTCGTGGTGGAAATGTGTTTAATTTATTCATTAAATTCCGTTTGTTTGGTACAATTCTGTAGTAGTAAATGTGAAGCTACGCTATGTACATGTACGTACACCAATCGTTGCTTAGCTTTGATGCTAAGTGGATTCTCATTTCACAAGGTTAGGTGATCGCACCTTTGAGGTCGATCCAAACAACATCTATCTTCGGATCGGAAGTTAGTACGGAGAGTATGGCTTACGCTTATGTGCTTCATTTAAATGCGTATGGGTTGATGATCATGTTATGAGAATGATATCGAACAACCACATCTTTATTGCTTCCTTGCTTATACGGGCAATCCTCGAGACACACTTTTATAGCTGGACCGCAGTAACTTGGGCATTACTACATACGACAAACTTCACACCCTGTACTCTGCCACCTAGAGGAGAACCCAGCACTTGACAAAGTTTGACAACTACCAAAACAGCAAGGCAAATACTTGCAAGACTTTGTTAAAAACTGCATGGGTTATACCGAACCGAAGAAGTTTTACAAACTATAATCTATTCGTATTCGCCCGATACTGTCGATCTGGCTTTTTTATTGTCTTCTCGTATCTTAAGAAGAGCCAGAGTATCTTGTCCTGGCCACCACAGCAGAGAACGCCACGGTAGACATTATCGTAAAGTGGAGCAGAACTTAAAGATGAAGATCGAAGAGAGAGTGATCTAGTGGTGGGAGCTCGGAATCGGAACTATCTGGTTTCGGAATCGGTTCCGGAATCAGCTCCGGAAAAGGTTCTGGAATTGGTTCCGGAATCGGTTCTGGAATCGATTCCGGAATCGGCTCTGGGATCGGCTCTGGACTCGGTTTCGGAATCGGCTCTGGAATCGGTTCCGGAACTGGTTCGGGAACGGGTTCCGGAATGGGTTCGGTTGTGGAATCTGCTCCGGAATCGGTTCCAAAATCAGCTCCGGATTCGGTTTCGGATCGGAAAACTATCTTCGTATGCTAGAGGAGGCCCCGAAGTGTAGAAGAGGTCTCTGGAGTAATTGGTATGCCTAACTGTTCAGGTTTTATCAGCTGTTTAGTTTAGTTTATCTGTCTCAGTGCACTCATTTTAAGTCTCAGTCTCATCTCAGTACACTCATTAGTACACTCATTTTAAATTCAAATTCAAATTTTTCAAAAAAAATGTGATAAAAACAATTCTCGTCCACAAACAACTTTACAGCAACAACTTATACTTTTAAACAAAAACAACTTATCTCTGCACTTGATCTGTGTGACGAAGGAGCTGAAAGTGTTCGTATAATAAATTCCCAGGCAAACTTTCCGTTAAATTTAGCGCAACACTTAAGTAGCATCAAGCACGAGTGAGGCTAAGTGAGTGATCAAGTACTGTTGATTTTACAAGTGTGCGCGATACGTCTTGCGTATCACGTCCCTGTCTGGACGCAGGAAGAAGAATTATTCAAAATAAAAACCAGAACATTACAATAAAGAGTGGCTCCCGATATGCATGGAAAATAAATAAAAATAATTGTAACCTATAAACGGACTTGCACGACAGCTAATGGTGCACTGAACGTACCGCTCCACATATTTGCCCAGACAATCGGTTGGAATTCTTGAAGTTAAGTACCAGATTACCCGGTACAAGAGGCCCCAGTTTAGCATTCTCATGTCCTGTTTGTACACTCGATAGGAAAAGCCCCTCGGGAGCGGGTAGATGACACACTATTACACCGTAATACCAGCGCATCGGATGCGGTTCCAGTTTGAATGTGGTTTTTCAGCGGCTTTTACTCTCTAGGGGAAAGGATCCGTTATGCACGGTTATTGAACGCAATAAACGTAAAATTTATCGTCCCCTGGATGCATGAACGAATTGGCTAGGCATTGCTAATTAGCATTTCACTTGCAGTTCTTTTTCTTGAGGTCCGCGTTCGATCTAAAACGGATCGTCCACGTGCTTGTTTTGTTTTGAGTTCTCCCGCCGACCTCTCCTCATCCGCCCCTTTACCAGCATATACCTTGTCTCAAGATCACTCGAAGCAGTTGATGGTTGCTGTTCGGAAATTCTTCACAAACCCAAGCTACTTACGGATTAGGAGGCGTACGCATGCCGGATTAAGGTGGGATCCCGTACGCTGCAAGTGCGCATGATAACGGCAACGGGTTTGTTCGCTTTGTGCACACTTAGAACGGCACATTACTTATCGATTATCATCAACTCTGCCTCAGCTCGGGTGCTACTCGAGACGAGGCCGTTAAACCGTCTGCGCAAGGTGGTAAGAAGACACCCGGGTGGGACGACCCGCATTCATTCGCAGTGCGCGTATAAAAGAGGCCCTCCAGCAGGAATCGGCCGGTACAGTCGAACGATCGGTCGATTAAACATGGTGCGGCACGGTGTCTTTTCCCGGTGTGCGGTGATGGCCTTGCTGGCCTCCCTCAGTGTTGTAGCGATCGAGGCGGCAGAAATGGCACGGTACGATAGCTACCCTATGTATCGTGTGACACCCAAGAGCGAGGAACAGCTGCGGGTGGTCGCGGCCATGGAGCAAGTGAGTGACAGTTTAATATTTCTCGAAACCGCCCGGAAGGTGGGTGATCGGTTCGACATCATCGTCGCACCGCACAAGCTGGCCGACTTTACGGAAACGCTCGAAGCGGACTACATCCCGCACGAGGTGATCGACGAGAACGTGCAACGATCGTTCGACGAGGAACGTGTGCGGCTGATGACCAAGCGCGCTAAGGGTCCGTTCGGCTGGAACGACTATCATTCGCTGGAGGAGATACACGCCTGGTTGGACAAGATGGCAGCCGAGCACCGCGAGGTGGAACTGCTGGACGCGGGTCGATCGCATCAAAACCGCACGCTGAAGGGTGTGAAGTTGTCGTACGGGGAAGGACGACCGGGTGTGTTCATCGAGGGTGGTATTCATGCGCGGGAGTGGATCTCACCCGCCACTGTTACGTACATCCTGAACGAGCTGGTTACCAGTGAGGATCCGCAAGTGCGCGCACTCGCTAGCAAGTACGACTGGTACGTGTTCCCGAATGTGAACCCGGACGGATACGCGTACACGTTCCAGGTGAATCGATTGTGGCGCAAAACTCGCAAACCTTACGGTCCATTCTGTTACGGTGCCGACCCGAACCGAAACTGGGACTTCCATTGGGCGGAACAGGGCACCAGCAATAATCCCTGCTCGGATACGTACGCCGGACCGAAGGCCTTCTCGGAAGTGGAGACTCGTTCGCTGTCCACTTTCGTTGGGAAGCTGCGCGGAAAGCTCAGTGCGTACATCGCGTTCCACTCCTACTCACAGCTGCTCCTCTTCCCGTACGGACACACCGCGGAACACTCAGCGAACCATCAGGATCTGGACGAAATTGCGGAAGCAACCGTAAAATCCCTAGCCAAGCGGTACGGCACCCAATACCAGTACGGTAATGTGTACGATGCAATCTATCCGGCCAGCGGATCCAGCGTGGACTGGAGCTACGGTGTGGAGGACGTCAAGATCGCCTACACGTACGAGCTGCGTCCGAATTCGGACGCTTGGAACGGATTCGTTCTACCACCGGACCAGATTGTGCCAACCGGAGAGGAAACGCTTGATTCGCTCGTCACTCTTTTGCAAGAATCGGCCGACCGCGGTTACTACGATGTGAAGAACTGAATCCCACTATGGTTAGAGCTTTGTAGCGTTTAGGGAGAATGAAGGCAATGAATCTGAGGTGAATAAAAAAACATACAACACGAAAACAATACTACCAACTGTGCGTTTGCTTTATTGAACTTCCAGCTTGGTGATAACAACACGTTTACTACGTACATAATTTGAGTGCTGCTAAGGAGAGATATCTCGTTACGCTTGCTATAATGGTGTCACAACTATCATCTATTGATACTCCACAGCATCTGTAGACGGGTCCTGCATGGTCACAGTTGTGCTCTGGTGCAGATTCTGCTCTTCTGGCTTAGATTCTTCATCTTCCAACTCTTCCAGTTTCGGTTCCTCATCACCTTTCAGAGAGATCTCGTCGTTTGGTTCTTCCTCTACCTCCACAACCGGATCTTCTAGCGAATCCTTCAAATCCCAAGCCGTTGCACGTCTACTGGTGGACGCGCGTAGTACATGTCCACCCTCGATTTCTATGAATTCCAACTCCGTTGCGCTCGATTCGCCACCCGTGGTGGTCGCAATGCTTGCCTTGCGGCTCAAAATCAGATACTCGTCGAACAGATGGTTAGAAAGACGACGCTCGTATTTGTGGTACGCACTCTCGAGCCTTCGTACGTGTGCCTCCGTATCGGTATCGTCCGTATCGGTGCCTTGACATTCGATGAAGCGCTTGAAGCGCTGTATGATCGGATGCGCATCCAGATTGAGATTGCGCCGGAAGTCGTCTAGATCGGTAGCCGGGTTCCAGTATTCATCCACAGCATCGTGCAGAAGTTTTGCCTCGAGTTCTTCCTCCTCCTGGAGCTCTCGGGCAGCTTCCGAGAGTGCATCGAATATCTGGTCTTCCGTCAGCTTATCAATCTCGTACTGGATGTCAATAAATTTTCGATAGACCGGATCGGAACCGAACTCTTCTGAGACGGGTTTCCGTGCGTTAGAACATGTTGGATTCATTAAACCAACTTCAATCTGTGCGGCTACATGTTCCTTAAAATCACACAGATCGGGAACAGATTCATCTGAGGACAGCTCTTCCACAGGTTCACCTGGAGCATTATCAGACTGTTTCTTGTCAGCTTCATCCACGTTCTCCTCCTGTTCTTTTATTACAATTTCCTCCACAATTCCTTTTGCAGATGTTTCTTCGGTAGAACTCACAACGTCCCCGTGCTCCTCTTGGTCTACCTCCTCACCAATGGTCTGTATCATTTCGTTTACCTTTCGCAGTTTCACGCTGATCTGTCCATAGTCATCCATGATGTTTGCAAGCTGATCGTGAATGCTATCGATGTGCGCATTGTACTTATCCTTCTGTGCCGTCACACGGTCGATAAGGTTTTGTAGCTTTTCCTGATCCTGCCGGAATACCTCGAGACGGTACTCGTTGAAGTTGTGCGCCTTTCCCCCGATCGATATCATCTGATTCTCGATATTCATATCCACAGCATCGTGGCCTTTCATCAGACGTTCCAGAACAGCTTCCTTCGCCAGGCTGCGATCGCAAGTTTCACGCTCCTGGCGCACTTGCTCTATCTTCGCGTAGCTGGAAGTTTGCTCCATCGTTTTCAGTACACCTTCGTAGACGATGGGCTCCGTGCGCTGTGCCTTTGCCGTCTGCGGACGCACAACTTTGTGACGATTTTTAAGAACGCACTTCGGATCGCGAAGATCCACCGAGTGTAACAACCGTTTATATTCGTCGATAAACTCCGTAATAGTATTTTGGCGATCGAGCTTACTGTCCAGCATACTACCACCTGGTTCATCCAGCTCACTGCTACTGTCACTGCTGCTCACCGACCGGATGGCACAAGCCAGCTTGCGATGTTTCTTCGGTACAATCTTGTCAAACATATCCTCACTGTCGGATGTGTCCGAGCGGGAAGAGCAGCCCCGACTGCTGCCACAACTGTTACGCACACAGCTATCACAGTCCGTGACGAGCGTAGGATCAGAGTTGGTGTCGGATCCAGTGATATAATCCACGGAGGTGGTGGATAATTTACGCTCATCATCCTTCTTACTGTCACGGCGCTTCGTGTCAGGGTTAGTGACGGAGTCAATAGAAGTGGTGGAGGCTTTCCGTTCAAAACCTCCAACGATATCAGTTTGGGTTGTTGGTTGCGTACTGCTGCATGACGGTTGCATCGTTATAGAGATTTCCTTCGATTGAATGATAACGTTGAGTGTATCATCTTGCTCAGCTGATGCAATTCGAGCTTCTGTTTTGCTGTTTGTTTCAGAGCTCTTGGTAAGCCCTATAGAATGAGTTGGTTCTGTTTCTATTGCAGAAATCTCACATATGGACTTTTCGTGAAAATCATTTTGGGGTGCCTCATTTCGTTCGATGAGCTCATGGACCTTCTCTAACTCATCTTGTTCAGCAGATTGGTTCTCTTTCATGTAACATACGTCAACTTCCGTTCCTGCTTCCAAGATTGCTGAGTTATTTTCCCGCTTTTCAATGTGTTTCTCTGAGTCCTCCTTCTTTGAAGTCATATCTGTATATTCTTCGATAGTTATCTCTTCGATGAGTGCTTTCTTTGCATTATCCTGTTCATACTGATCAACAGAGATTTTTCCAGAAGTACCTGCAACAGCATGACTTGTTGATCTCGGTTGGTCTGGGAAGAAGGTTGGAACAGACGGCTTAAGGGCACTCGTGTGTTGATTAAACAGATCTTCCATCTCCTTCCATGCGACTTCATTTGATTGGTAGTCCATTTCCTGAAGTTCGTCTTTTCCGGTAATAGAATCTTTAATTTCACGTACTTCTTCTTCATCACTACTCGTTTTGAGCTGCAATTATAATTTATAATTAAGATAACTCGATATTTGATTTGACGATGTATTTAATTATTTATCTCACCAATTCCGGCTCTCCATCTCCACGGTGGCGTAAACGAAGCGTTGCTAACAATTGAAGAAAGAAAACAATAAACGATGAACGAAATTAAATCAATCGATTTGCTCATACCGTTGATGTTTCGACGCATCTTGCGCTGTTCTTCCTTTATCCAACGCATGTGCTCCTTGCGTTCCTCTTCGTATCCACCGCGTTTCCTTCACCAGGAAAGATAAAAAACGGGGTGCATTTATATTTGGAGTGGGAATATTTACTAATGATTACATACCAAGCTTCTGCACAGGCCCGATCCTTATCAAAGACTGGTCGAGAGTCCAAATATGTCAAAGATTTCTAAAATAGATTTTGTTTTGTAAAAAGACACCAAGACAATCGAACTTATCTCTTTGTTATTTAATATACTTACACATTCCAAAATAAGTGTTTTACGGTAGGAAGGTATATCATTAATCACCGGGTTTCCCACCATCGTTAGCACGCGCAATCCTTTCATATCACTCAAAACCTAGGCGGAGATAGTGGTTGCACGTGAATAAGAATACATAAACAGCTTAAAACTTGTTACAAATACCTTCACAATTGCAATGTCTTCCAGGCGGTTGTGGGAAATATCTAAAACGGACACGAAATCACATTTCCTCAGCTCGGCAATGCTTTCAATCGATTTAAGATAGTTGTGCGATATGTTTAACGTGTTGAGCACGGGTAAAACATCTGTCAAAAGAACAAATCCATTCATGCATCAGCAAGGTAGTTTCTAAAGGTATTCGTTTCACTACTTACCACTTCCACAGTTTTCTATCTTTGCGATGTGATTATGGGAAAGGTTTAGGGTGTCCAGCTGTTTGCAGTGTTCCAAGTTTTCGATTTTCTACAGCAAAACACATAGATGTCATTCAAATAGAAATCAATACTCGCCCAACCCTTGCACCATCCAAATTCTTCCCCGCTGTTGTACACGTGCAGTGTACTGACCTTGATAAGGTTGTTGTGCAGATACAGACAACGCAGTTGGCTCTGATGCTCCAAACCGGAAATTCCCGATATGGCATTACATTCCAGCCAAAGACATTTTAAACCGACGTACTCTTCCAATCCAGCGATGGCGTTGTATCCTGTACAGGAAAAGAAACGGAAAGATTGGGCAAACTGTTCCAATGCGTAATTGATACGATTTTGCTCACCTGAGTAGTGCAAATATAGGACATCGTTAAGATGCGGTGTGAGGTAAAGTTTGTTCTTGCGACACGATGCCTGAATCGTCTTTTTCGTCATTCTATAGAGGAAATGTGAGGAGATATTATAACACCATTAGACCCACGCTAAAAGAAACATTAACAAGAACTCACTTTTTAGGACCAAACTCTTCTTCGCACTGTTCGCGCACCATCTTGAAGGCGGAAAACATTAAATGTGAGTTATCTGGAGTGAAGCAAGATTGAAACTAGTTTCGACGACTTCGAACCTCGGATAGGAAAATAACAACGAAGGTTGAAAATAGCAACGGTTGCTTGGTAACGTGACGGTACGTTTGAATGAAAGCCACAGTATATGCCCGAAGATGAACTGTGGTACGTGAAATATTTCATTCAAACTCAATGTTTTCGGGTATGATGGGATGGTAGGTTTCACTCACACGAAACGCACGTATTTTGCAGCAAAATAATTAAAATACATGTGGATTTGTTTACAATAAATGCTCGAAAAACGAAATATTAATTCCTTTCAAGATTATCACAAGAAGTTTGTGTAAAGTAACACATTCGGTTTTTATATGGAGTTCGATATTGGAACAAAGATCGAACGCTTCCAGAGGCTTCAAGAGGACCTACGCATCAAAAGGTTTAGGCCGTTTAGAGGGGTTTTCTTAGGAAACAATAAAGAATAAGAACATAATTGAACATCGATCAACAAGTAGATTGTGAAAAAAAATATTACTGATACGGTAGACATCCATGAATTAATCAAATAATAAATTTCAAATAAAGAACTCATACATTGTATGTTTTCACTTTTACTGTAAAGCGCTCGCCACAAAGATGTGCAAATGTTTATCCTTTCCGGTGGTATCGGTTGCAGCACCCGATCAGGCATTCGATGCAATCACAACCTTCGCACAGCGTAACTGGCCGCACGGAACGTGACTTTGTGCGCTTTTGCGGGGATACGGCGTCTACTGAAAGGTTCCATTATCAGACCGCTGATGTGCAGCTTCATAAGCTTGCGCTAATGATGCAAATGAATTGTGATGCCAGCGTTAAAAAGGCCCTGCTAATGCGACACTTTGTAAATGAGACAGGTTAAAAATATAGCTATTGGAAAGGCGCACTGTGGTGGGCCTGCAGGAGCCGAGCATGCATTCTATTCTAGGGAAGATGCAGTTACAACAGGTGTGAAGTGGGATAATCGGTTGTTTAACGAGATATTTATTTCATAATCGGAAAAGGGAGCATTTTTAGATAATTGTGGTGATGTTTTTTTTAAGGGGTATTTTAGAATTATGGTCTTTGAGATCGGCTGTTTCCTTAAAACTTTCCTTAAAAATAAAAAAAATAAACTTAAAAAAATTTAGCATTTTCTACGTCAGAATACCTTTAATTACATGATTTGATTGGACATTTTTTATGCTAGTTATGAGCATTAAACAGTGCTCATCCTCGCTACACCCTATTCTGTCGTTTTAATATCTAATGTAAATAAACAAACTTCAGTCGGAGAGCATTGCTGCAATATACATCAGAATTATACGCATGCCAATAATAGCGCACACAGCTGTATGAAAACCTGATGACGTATGACCGCACGACGTGACGTTGCACCTGCTAACGACTGTTCGGGGTTGTTTATCAGTCGCTCGATACGTATGCCTCTCCATCTCACGTGGTGCTCGTCTCACGTGAGCTTCACCGGGAGCGCCACCACTGCCCAACAATGGTGTCCTTGAGGTGGAAATTTAATGTGAATATTAAATTCTCCGCTAATTACCACATTCCGCTAATTGTTCCCGATCGTCTGTAACCGATGCTTCTGCCGAAGGTGATAAAAACGACACATCGGGAAGCGCGAGACGGCTAATCATGTCGGCGCGCTGGACCAGTGCGTGATCGCTAGCCTGACCGCACGGGACGACATCAATCTCGTCCACGGCACAAATTCATCTTCAATCGTTAACGGAAATTATCGATGCATGTTTTGGCATATATTTTTTTTTCTTTCTCCACCAAGCGACCATACACTGGTTCGCACGACGGTTGGAAACCCGCTAAACATTCACGTTCGGCTGGAATCTGTACGAGGTGTAATTTCCGTGTCGTCATCGGCATATGGTCCGTGCAGATGCCGTGCTAATTGTTGGAGCATGTGCGTAGGTTTTCGTCTGGCGTTAGCTTATTTATCGCCGTAGATCACGATCAAGCTTCGGCTGTGACGTTGGTGCCTGAAAACCGCATGCATCGGTTTGTGCGAACGTTTGATCCGCCGTTGCTAACGACCACGGGAAGGAGCTGTATGGGTCACGGTGAAGCAATCACGGTCGTGACGATATTGCTCATCTTGAGATACTCGAAGTGGTTCTGTGTTCTGTAATGCTAGTTCGCTGTATTCCCGACCAATGGTAAATATTGGGCAACGAGCGCAATGTATTTGATATAAGTAAGTAAATAAAACGATAACAGGGTGTGCTTTCTTCTACTCCAATGTGGAGCTTCAAATCAAAACAACGCGTGTAATGTTTTGTTTTACTCTGTGTGTGTTTAAATAACGAGAATGAATAATTTTGTGATAAAAAATCCAAGGAACCTGTAATATTCTATTAAAATTGCTTAATCTATTGTAGCTTAAATAAATTATATTAAAGAGTAGAAAATAGTAGATTGATAAAGTTGCAATGATAGCGTTAAAAAGGATTGCATAAGTACTAAAAGTGTTCAATATTCCTTCTAGTAGACCAAATTTTTCATCATAAGTCCATCTTTTTTGGTCCTTAAACGACTTATCTATCTTTACTGGCTGTTTTTTGTGTGTTTTGATGTAGATACAGTGGAACGACAATAATCCGTCCTCATCGGTACTCAATAAGTCACGCTGTCACATTGTGATAGTTGTTAGTATATTTTGATAGTGATTAGTATTAGTATATGATGGGTAGGAGTGTTTTAGTGTAGAATTTATTTTTACTCTGTAGTGTATTTTTGTGAAGAAACCCTGTACTTCTTTTAAAATTTGAGCATATTTGATCTTATACTAATGGTTTTGGAATTTCTTCCGTCAACGATTTTGCAGTAAATATGTCAAATCTCCTTTGGAACTGTCTTTACCGAGTAGACACCCAGTTAAATGACACTTGGATAATCGTCGTTCCACTGTGCCTGACGTAACTGATAAACATAATTTCCAAGTTTTCTCACAACTCATATCACCGTGTGAACTAATAAAAGTACAATAAATTGAGTTTAATCACATTTCGTTCGACAATTTTATTCAACAGCTTTTTATTAGGCAGAGGACAGTCTGGTTTTAAACTATCTTTCACAACTTCACTCTATGGTATCCAAGATGGAACTCAAATTGAATCCAAAATCATGCTCTAATTATGACCACCTAGAACGTGATTTCGAATCACGACCTGTGGCGTGTTAATTATACCGTTTACGAGCTACCCGATGGATGCCCTCTTCCTGTATATCCTTGATGTCCTCCCCTCAATTCCTACCATCGGAAGCTTCCTTCCTTTCCTAGTGCTAGCATTATAGTTATTTTTCTATTTACTCTTACTAAAGCTTCATTCAATTTCCTGTTCACAGCTTTCCTGAATACATTAACACAATGTATTCCGCATCTTATTCTGCTTCCATCCCCACCTTGGCCATACGCCATACGGCGCACCGAATGACCTCGAATGGATTTCCGGCTTTCGTTAGCCGCTTCGAAGTGGAAAAACGAATTTATCGAACACTATCGCTGGAGGCGTTTTTTTGTTTCCTTCACCAACACACCCAACCCAACCTGTAACACATTGTGCCCTAATAAGGAAAAGCTAGAAAGGCATGGCTGGCTGTTGGTGAATAAGATATGTCCGAAGCAAACCGGAAGTGATGACGCTCCGGTTCGGCCGACAGGAGGAATGGAAAAAAATGGGAAAATTAAACAAGTAAGGAAATTAACACTCACCGGCACTGGGGAAAAGCTGTGCTCGAGCGTGTCGAATGGTTACATAATTGCTGCCTGATTGATGGAGCGGGCGCAAACATGTCGCTTGGAGATAGTGGCACTTGCTGCAAATGGAAGGTTTGATGAGGTGGGACAAACAGCCTGTTAATGCCATTTTCATCATGTATGTCCACTTGGGAGGAAAGGAATGAAAATGATTTGTTTCTTCGTTCTACTCTTGCGATTAAACAGCAATCATAGCAAGCAATGGAGAAGTCAGATTAAGCTTCGAGACTCAAGGACAGAACGAGCCTTCCTGGTAGTGTTGAGTGCTAAACCTGTGAACAGTGGTATATGCTGCAGAGAAAACTAATGGCGTAACAGCTGAGGTATGACGTAATGGATTTTGGCCGTACCACATCTCGTTCTCTCACTTCGTACAGGGAGCTTCTAAGGTTTTTTTTTCTTGGGACTCCACACACATTTTCGGAAAGGAGGTGTTCCTCCCTAAATACGTCAACCACACATATACACACAGCACAGGAAAGAGAGGAGTGAAAAAAAAGCATACGAATGTGTTCCACTCTCTCTCTTTCGGGAATTGAATGAGCACCGCACGCGCTCTCATTTCTGTACCGAAGGAGTAAGAAAATGGCAGCCAAGGAAAATGAGCGGCTGCATCGCACACCGATGGAGGCGCACGGTGGGTCAAGCGAATTGGAAGCAACTGATGATTACACAATCACTGGCATCCGCACGGTGGTGGAACGAGAAAATTAGAGCACGAACCATCAACCCTGCCCCCTCTCTCTTACACACACACAAACACTCTTTCTGTCTCCGGTGGCGAGGATCCTTGCACATTATCCAGTGTAAAAGATTTTCCTGGAAAATGGGAGCGTGAGTACCAGCGGGAAGTGTAAGACAGAGAGAGAGAAAGAACGAGAACGATTGATGTACGTAATTGCACTGGCGGCACTCACGCGGTTGCCATTTTTCTTCCTCCGGAAACAATCCTCGGGTGTCGTGGAAAAGGCCACTTGCATAGAGTATTCGGTTCTATGTGGTCATAGTAAGAGGTTAGCATTTTTGTGCCGTGTCTGTCGGTCTGGTTAAACACTTTAGCAAACAGAAAACTCTAATTTGATAATCTCTGAGCAGTAGGAAGAAAAATAGTCGTTGTTTTGAAGGAAAAAGTGGAAAAGGTGTTTTTAGGGCACGCGTTGTGGTGGGGTGATGATTCCACTAGCAACCCTCCCTGGCTGTAGAAGAAGGACACACGAGGCATAACACATATTACACAGCAGAAAAAAGGGCTCACCGCAAATGGACAAGAAAGTAGATCACATGGTACGCTGGTGGTGAAAAACAAAGGACAAATGGCTAACGCAAAGGAAATAATTATCGATCCTAGTGTCATAACTCGTCCTGAAGAGGGCCAGCGGGTGTGTGCGTGCGCGTGTGTGTGCAAGTGTGTGCCATTCAGCGAGACAGCACCGAAGCCGTGTGTGGAAATGAGTGTGCAATACCATCCTTTACCGTGATTACAAGGACCTCCTCGATACGGTATAAGTCCAGCAGTTGGACCGCATTGATCCATTATGGACGAATCTCTGGCTCCAGTCCGTCTACGGGACGTGCCTCCCGTGCGTGTTGCCTGCCTTGTCCTCCTTTTTTGCGGCCAACTTTTCACCCTTGTCGGTGTCCTCCAAAACTTTTGTCATGCGGGAACATGTTCGCGCCTCGCTCTGTCTTGCCTTCTCTTTCTGTTGATACACCAATACACCTGCTGTGGGTGTGTGCGCGGATGGAGTGGGGTTGGTAATGGAGGGAGCGAGGGTGTCCTTGTGTCCGTGGTGTTGCTGGTAGTGTCTCAGGTCTCTGCAGCACCGATCGAAAGCGGCAGGCATGCGCACCAACGGTTTGCGCGAAATTATTTTTTTTCCAACCGACTTTCCCTGCTTAGCCATTTTATTTGTCCTCCGTTTCGCTCCATTCTGGACGCATACTCGCGGAGCGTGCGGTGTTGCTCATTCTCCATGAGCAAGAGGATTTTGTAAAATTTTTGCGAGAGTACGAAAATGCTCCAACACAGAAAGATGGAGCTCACACTTTTCCATGCTGTGCAGAGACAGAGAGAGAGAGAGAGAGAGATTGAGAGGGAGAAAGATAGAGAATGAGAAACAAAAAGAGAGTTCAGCCTGTGTAAAGTTTATCGGAACTGTGAGAGAGAGAGTGAGTGAGAGATCGCGCGAACGTTGAATGCCCCCCTTTTTTCCGAATCTCTTTAAGGGTTGGTGGATAAATAACCAAGGCAGTTGGCAGCATGGTGACTCGTTTTCAGAACCGCGACTGAATCGGTTACAGGCGTATCGCAGCTTGCTTGGTCCGAGCGCGTTTCTTACGCACTCTGTAAAGGTGCTCTGCGCTGTGTGGGTACGTTGTGCTGGCTGTTGTGTGGCTTGTGTGGGATAGATATACACTGCAATTTACTACAAGGATGCGAGTGTTTCTGTATTTGTTAACTCGAATGTGAAAAGTGTGAGGTTAAACTTTCAAAAAAGGACGGTAGTGATATAAGAGATTCAACTCGTCTATTGGTGGCTTCAAAGAAGGACTATTGTGCTTTTCATGCTTGTTCATATGTGTGTGTGTGTGTGTATGTGTACGTACTTGATGGTATGTGTCGGTGTGCATTTGTGTGAGAGTAACTTTTCTGGAGCATCAGACAAGGACCCGCAAGGACAATAGCGGGAAAATGGAGAATTTTCTCAGGTCGTGAGAGAGATGTAGCTAATGGTGGAGCTTTACGAGCTTCGCTTACAAGTTTATTCTATTCCTACTCTACTACTTTAAAGTAGTAGTGGTTAAAATAGTCACGGTTTAACTAAGTCTTCACTGCAAGAAGCGTTATTGCAGTTATCGAATGATTCCTGCAGGATCCTTCCCAACATGCGAGAGACGATGAAAACTGAGTGCACACACGCACACATACATACACACTGTCCCGATTGTATGCGGGGAGGGGGTGGGATGTGGTGGTGGTGGTGGTGGTGGTGCTACTGAAGAGGACAAGTATGACACCATAAAGACGTGCGCTCGCGCACATTGCCTTTCGCTTGAAGGTGGTTACATAAAAAAGTCCGAACGGAACATCCCGGTTTGGGCTGAGGTCCTTGTTGGGCAAATATCGTTCGGCGATGCTTAGGATATAAGGCTAGTAGGAACAGATGTCGTCTTCCCACCATCACTTAACCTAACAGAATATAGTTGAACCAACCATTTTGCATAAAAATTAACGATTTTTCCTTAACATTTTCTTTCCAATTTTCCTGTACTTTTGTCCTTTCCCCCCAACATTGTGGTGTGTCGGTGATTCGGTGGTCGAACGTACCGTACCATTGACATTTCTGCCGCCCGATCAACACACACGCACCGCGATCCAGTTTCGGGGATTAGAGAGTTGGTGCTGGGAACGAGTTTGCTGCTGTGTGCTGTGTGTGTGAGCGTTCGCGCGCGTGTTTGTGGATAACCGAAAGCGGAAGCGGAAGAGCGAGAAAGCGCTACAGGGAGAGCGAGGGAGAGAGAGCGATCGCGAGAGAAGAGTGTTGATTGGTTGTGGAGAGTGGTGCATCGAATTGCAAAAGAGAAAAAAATAAGAAGAAAGAAGTGTACCGTGGTGCGAAAGGATCAAAGATCGATCGATTCGAGCCAGTAACGGTGGGGTGGCCGATTTTCAGGACTGCGTAAGAGCGTAAGTGATCGTCCTAGAAAAAATAAAAGGAACCCGTCCGCACCAGGACAACAGACCACTGCCAACGTGTGCACAGCATTAGACAGCAGCAGCAGCAGCAGCAGCAGCAGAAACAGCAGCAACCATGGCGGACAAAAAGGTAGCGGAACAGTACTATGCCCCACCGCCCAAGATGGGCAAATGGGAAGGATTTAAGACGTTCCTGTGGAACAGCGAAACCAGCCAATGCCTTGGCCGTACCGGATCTAGCTGGGGTAAGTGGTCCAAACAGTGGTGGAGGATAAAGATGTGTATTGTAAGGTGTGTTAGTAGCAGTAGTAGTAGTTACGATACCATCCGTCATCCTGCTCTATGTCCCTGTTGGTATAACGCGAAATAGGGCGCAGCCATGTTGGATTTTGCTCCAAGTGTGTGTGTGTGTGCCTTTTTTGTTGCTGCTGTTTCTCGGGGGCTTGTGGGGAAGCGGAGAAGTGCCCGACAAGGGCACTAAGCTTCACTCCCGTGCGATGGGACAGCAGCGCCATCAAGTGTCCTTCCGTGTTACTAAAACGTACGGCTGTAGAAGGAAGTACTACACCATGTACACGCGAGAGCTTCCCGTGGTGTGAGTGTGAGCGAACCTTTGCTGTGCAGCGATTGCTCTGCTCAGAGAAAGTGAAGTAAGAAAATGGGATCCTCTCGCGAGGATTTTCACTCACCTGCACTGTTTTTTTTCCTCCTTCTTGTTGTTTGCTCTTCCAACCGTCGAACCGTTGGGAAAGCTGGTTACATAAATTTTTACTTTTCCACACAATCGTCCAATTGTTTCTGGGCGCACAGTTCACGCATTAATCGCCTTAAAGAATTGTTCAACTGGTCGTTGGAAAATGGTGGAAAATGATTAGGCAGAAAGTGCAACACATTACATTCCTTCGAGGATTGATGAGCGCTGTGCAATTTAGTACTTGAACCAGTACTTGAAATGTATGAAAAATAGGTTGATAAACCAATAGAGGAAAAGCATCGAGCATCGTGCGAGTAAGCACACATGCATGAATAAACTATGTGATGGGGCTAGATGTGATTGATGATCTTGCCTCGAAGTAGCTGGTAGAACGGCGTGTTTTTTTATCCTCCCATTGAATTGTTGCTATCACCAGGCAAACAAGAAAACGGTAGGACAACTAACAGTAGCAGCAGGAGCGCTTACGCAATCTGGAAAGGTGTGCCAAGTTTTTGGAGCTCATGTTGAAGGGTTGCAGGACCTGCCTTTCTTCTGCTTTACAGCTCTCTTTACTGGATAGCTAAGGAGTTGTATATGCAAATATGTTCGAAAAATTGCTTGATGCGAAAGCTTTTTTTTAATTAAAAATAATATATTTTAAATCTTTAGCCAAGTCAAAAAATCACAGTTAACTTAAAAACACATCTACAGACGTACACACGGTTGGAGTTATGATTGACTCTGTCTGTTTTCGGACATGTTTGTATGTCGGTGTGCGTGTTGAGTGGAGTACGAAGGCAGTGGTTATGTAACCGTCTTCACACAGTTAGCCAGCCTGACCTCCAACGTAAAAGCTCGTTTCGCATTCATCCGACATTGCACAATTGTACCGCCGTGAAGGATACTGTACCAACGAAGAGGAAAAAAAGCAACCCAACAAACTGAGCACCTGTGTCTGTGACTGTGCCATTCGCTACCAAAGCTTAACAATTATCGTAATTCGTACATGTCGTACAGTTTCCGGATGCGACAATTTAGCGACACGTGAAGGCGACACGATTAGGTGAACCGGATCATTACTTAAGCGGGTCGGTACTATGGCCCTGTAGTAATATGGTTTACGAATGAGATACGCATAATTTGATAAAAGCGTGTTGATTCCAGATGGTAATATTTTTTTTTTGGACTTGTCTATTGTAAGATAATTTGGTGTAAATTGCAGGTTGAAATATTTGGGTTTCGAAAAAAAAAATACAACGCAGACTCTGGCTCATTAAACATGGATTAGTAGCATTGTATCCATTCCAAAGTGGGGATTATGTAACTCATGTTACCTTAATAAAAACCGTGTTCTTCCCTCCATCCTCTCTGTATTGCACGCTTAGAATGGCCGAGTTTTTTTGTTGTTAATAATAAAACTTTCAACCGACATGTGATATACGAGTAAGCCGTTCTACCAACGTCACTACATCGTACCACTGGCGCACATTGTAGAGTGAATCGTGTGCCTATCGATACGCGACACCCCGCTACCGTCCGTCCGAGACATAGTTATGCATCGCAAACATATTTGTTATTTAAATTGAAGCGAATTGAATTTCAATGCTGCGATGGCTCGAACACGTACGGTTCGGAGAGAGCGCGCGCGAACGTCCTCCTGGCGGAAGGCTTCCCGACGAGCATAGAGCATTGATGAGACAATTAAGAACGTTAGCATGCAGTTGTGTGCGTGCTGGTGCACAGTAAGCACTCAGACAGCGTGAGTGATGTTCAGAAATTTGGTACTCAGTACTTGCTGGCTTAATTCATTTACCAAAAAAAATTAGTAACCTTTGACAGTTGTAGAGCTGCTCCAGAGCTGTCAGAGCTCCGTATGTTACTGTGTATCTTCACAGCCTACTCTGACCATTAAAACTCAAGTTGCTAGTTGGAAGTATGCCTAACCCGAAACTCTGCAATAACGATTAAGTTACGAATCCTATTAAGCACTACGATCGATACGGCCAACACAGGCATGCAACGGGCAGCAGCTCAATATTCCAATCGCTACACGTAACACGGTGATGGAACGGAAGAGTCTTCATGCTAGACCGAAATTCTACCGAAGCACGAACGGTATGCGCACCAATTGCTAAATTTAATACTTCGTAAACTTGCCCCGTTGCTGTAGTACCGCCTGGCATTCCATGCTCTTCCGCCCTTGCCACCACAACCGACTCGAAGACCTAAGACGGCCGTGGTTCAGACGGTTTTACGACGGCACGACATGGTCCCGGTGGGTGGATGGGTGTGTGTGAGTGTGTGTTTGCGTTCCGCATCGGGGGCCCAGTTTTGGCGGAACCGAGGCACGTTCAATAAAGGCACTGAGGTAGGAAGGCCGATGGAGCGGACAGCGCGGGACAGGGAGTTCCGTGCGCCTGCGCCCTGCCTATAAATAACCGTACACTTTACTTTTTCCAATAAACTGATATTTTCACCTCGAAGGTCCAAGAGCGTTACCGTTGACGGTGCCGTGGAGATGTTCTTGAATCATCTGCACAACACAACGGCAAACGTCCCTGTTCCACCTTGGGGTTTTGATGGATGGGGAATTGTTTCTGTTGCAGGGGGGGGGGGGGGGGGGGAAGTTTTTTGCCGGAGCCGTGGTACGGTGAGATTTATCAAGCGCTGAAGTCTATCCATTCGCGACTTCCAACCGATCGAACCGGTTTAGGCAGGGTATTTAATTTGTGCCATGAAAGGCTGAATGGGGAGTTCCACGTGCTTGTTTACACTGTGCCATTCCACGGCCGCGGGAGGGTGTCATTATTGGCGTGTAGTTTGTTTTCTCCAATTGAGCAAATCCAAGTGAGCCGTTGACGTTCTAGACTACACAGACAGGGAACGATCAGCGAGTTTTTTTTTTGCGGTGGGTTTGCCAACGATACCAACACACAGCTGTGTATCTTGCGCACCGGTTTTTGCAACTCCACGTAATGTTGTTCTTGTTTATTCTTCTTGTTGCGTGAAAGAAAACGGAAAAGAAACGGAATAAAATTAACCCTCCAAAGGGTAGGGAGGAAATGGGGATGTGGCGTGGAGGTCCATTGGGGCAATGGAACCAGTTCTGCAACCTGAACATCTAAGCGAATGCTGACTTTTGGCATTAGTTTCCAAGTGTCGATTTGACCTTAGAGGCGGTACTCACTAGAAAAGTGCCACATTTAACTCTGCTCAGTAGCACATTTCGTTGAGGATTAGTCTCCTCTGTCATTGGACATTGCACCTGACGGCTACACTTGACGCTTTGCGCCAGTTGTACTGGTCAGCTCAACAAAGTTATTAATATACATATCGCACCGAAAAAAATAATGATGCTAGTCTCGGCCCATCTCCAAACGCTATCTCTTTCACGCTTGTTTTTGTTTTGCTGTTTTGGCCAATGTTTCGGCATCCATTTGTTGCCGATCCAGCGGTCCCCCGGTGGCAAGAAGTCATCCGAACGTATCCGCTCACCCAAAATATCGCAAATGCGCGTGCTGACGTTGCGCGCGTTTGGGGTGGCGACTTCAAGCTGTACGCAAAGCGTTGCAATATTGGTGTGCGTTGGAGGTTAGCTGCTCGTGGTTTTATTTGCTTCGTAACGTGTTTTGTGGGAAGAGGCGGTTCTGGCCTCACTCAGGTATTTGGAGATCCAACGTCCCATGGGCATGATGTTTGGCTTTTTGCAAAGTTTGTTTATATTGAAGTGAGTTCTTCCTTCTCCAGAGGATGGTTACGGGTGAAACCTTCATACTTCAGCTCCATCTTTCACCTCTGTTCCGGTAGCTTAAGCACGTTTGCGTTGTTTGGTGTCCGTGAAACAGGATATGGCTCTTATCAAACTATGGAATCTTTTCGCAAACGTTGCTTCTGCAGCACGGTTCGAACAAAGCGGAAGCGTAGAAGCGTATATTTCCTTTTGAGGATGGTTGGAAGGAGTTCTTTAGAAGCAGCTCTTTTTACCGAGCCATGCGCATTATTGGACTACAACGTCGATGATGATAATGGTTGCCTGATGAGGTTATCGAATGTCGACGATTGTGCCACCATGATGGGAAAGGGTATTATCAAGATCCAGTCTGTTTTGTACAGGCAAGCAATACAGCGCTCCGTACAGGCCATTAGATATGAATCTTCTGCTCACCTCCCCCTAATGCAAATAGTTTATCCCTTAGCTCCCTCCTTACCGGAACCACTCGATATTCGATATGCCTCGATAACGCCGTCATAGCAGCCAACGTCTACTGATAAATGTGGCTTGTCGCGTCCGCCCGCTACTGTGGCTTTGACATGGCGTCAATGAATTCCATGACCTCATTCGATACCCGTTGGTCCACTGCTGTTTGATGGTTCGGAACGTTGGCGAAATTTTTATCACAAGCCTGCCTGTATCAGTACACGCTGTTTCTGGCATTAGCTCCGGCTATACGCTTCTTCGACCAGCCATAACTTATTCTGGCACACGGAACGTGACGAACGTTCTGAATGATTCTCGGTTGTTGAGTTTTTTTGTAACTCGTAGGCAGTTTCATGTTTGGAAGTTTGTGTGTGTGTGTGTGTGTGTGGTTTATTTTTTGCTGTGTAAACAAACACAAACAGAGGTTCCAGTCGTTGTGGTACTGTAAACAGAACACAAAACCATCGAACGGTTAGACGCGAAAGGCTGGAGAGGCGTGTTTTATTGTGAGTAATGTGGTTCTTGTTGTTGCCTTTTTTTATTTTGTTTCATTATCAACTTTGCGATGCATACAGTTTCGTGTGACGGAATTCCCTTCTCCAATTACTAGCCTCGGAACAGATTTTTTACGCTGTCTGTTGCTAGGCTGTATACAATTTCGATTCATATTTTGTTTTCAATTTGTACAAAAAATCGAGATATGCTGTAAGGGTTCTGGTATTTTTTGGCCACTTCCGAGCGCCGTGGCTTATCTCTTTTACCTGTCAATCATGAAAGAACGCGATTGATCTGAAAATTTCATACATTCTTAAGGCAGCGAGCGAAAATATGCCAGCGAAGCATGGTTCATTGGGTACGATTTGCTGTTGCTTCGCGTTCGTAGACATCTCAATTAAGTGCCACCAACACGAAGCACACAACAGCACGCAACTTTCGCCCCCCCTTCGAGGGAAACGAACACCGGCACGGAGACAATTAAGCATTGGGTTGGGTTCAATTAATTCCATGTAGAAACAATCAATAAGCATTAATTTCAATTGATCTCCTCGATACGACACGGCCCCGGTACCGTTCCTGTTGGGGCACTTTTCAATAATCGATCCAGTTAAGCTGTACGTACCGACTAACCAACCATCAATGTCTCTACGTCATCAATCACGGCCGGCATGTACCTCCGTAGCTACAGGCGACTGAAACACTGAGAACCACGCGGAATGATTTATGAACTTGGCTCGTATAAATTAATTTCACTCACTGTTAGGGCATTTTTATTTGATTGCCAGTTAATATTTTGTGGCAGGCAGTCGAGACATTTGCCTAGTCGGCAACTATGTAACATGGTGGGCGCGGTGCAATTATAAGGGTAGAAATCCCCAAAACAACTACAGCGCGTGATACGGCATGACAGGTTGACTGATTGGGGGGAAGTACAGTACAAGTACCGGTTGGGTGCGAAAATACCCGAACAACTGCGGTATTTTTTTGTTGTATTACACTCTGACTATTCCATGTACGGAGGCTATTTATTCTCGTTAATTTAGTTAGCACAGGAATGGCTGAGGAATGATAGCAATTGAATGTTCCCCATGGAAGCACGTGCTGCAGGAGCTGAACTATTCCGTGACTTTGACAAGTTTTTATTTCCGATGACGAAATAGGCGGCTGATCTCCATCGGTGATCACCACATGTGGTTCTTGCGCTGCTCTCCGGCTATCACTACGCTTATTAGCACGCTTCATTTGTACACTTGCGCTACCAGTGCTCAGATGCCACTTGTTACCACCCGCCCATCACCCGTCGGGAGTCAGCTTGCGTGTGACCTTCTGGGCAAAGCGACGAGATTCCAGCTCATGGAATACTACCACATGCACGGGTGTCAAGGCGACCGGAGAACAGTTAACTAACGAGGGTACGGGGGCAAAGCAAACGCAGTCGTTAAACAGTCGTCACGAGCGGGCGCCTTCGTGGTGCTTGTGGTTCGTGTTAATTGCTGAATAATGATTGACGGTTATATCTTGTTGATGAAAATTGATATTTTTCGACAGTGTGAAGATGAGGCGAGAGAAGCGAAAAAAAAAGAATTAAATACACAAAGAATGTGGACAAAAAAAACAGCAGATATCGCTCGTACTCACAGAATAGTAGTAGATAAAAGCGTTGAAAAACTGTGCCTAGTTATAGCGCTGCACACTGCTAATAAGATTCTATCCTCAAGGCTGCAATGTCAGTTATTGCATTCTCGAGAGTGTTTTTTTTCCCCTCCGTCGTTGTATAGTCTGTGCCCAGCGGGGATATTCTATTCACAAAACATCGCGCATTCCCGGACGAGTTGAATAGGCTGGGAATGGCAACGACAGCCAACCCTGTTTCCGCTGCCATGGTCAGTGTTTGTGAATGCAGCAAACAAGCCTGCAGCTGTCAGATCATACCGTACATGGCACGCCTGTAGTTAGTTGTGCTGTGACATGAACATATCCGAGTGCATGTGCCGTGCCTGGATATAGGGCAGCGTGGTGTAAAATCCCCGGAACACCCGGACATCCCATGCCGCTGGAAAGTTCCGAAGTCACATACACCGGTGTGTTTCGAAAGGCCCCTGGGAATGATTTCCGTTTTACGAGCAGGGTTATTAATGAAGGCGCACAAAGTGCATAACGGATGAGTCAGCAGAGCCCTCGCGGGAAATGGGGGCTACTATCAATCAGCAAAGTTTTGGATTCAATTACGAGCGCTCCTAACGGCACTGCGGCTGAGCAATCGTTCTCGCAAGACTTCCAACACACTGAACGGTGCCGGAATAGCCTGCAGATGTTTCCGAACAGTGTTTCTTTTTTTTTATGTCACACGTGTTATTAGTGACGTAAATGGTGATAGATAGGATTTCACACGTTTCATCTGGCTGTCGCATGCACGTCTGTAGGGCAAATGTGGTGCGTCTTGGCCGCTTTGAAGGCAGCGTTATTTATAGAAAGTCACTTAAGCCGATGAAGCACAGGTTCGTGAAGAAAATGCGCCAGCGGCTTAATGTGACTGGTGAACGTTTCCTTTCCATAATGCGGGTTGACGGTGGTTTTATTCTGAGCTAAATTAGCATATATTAAATATACATATTGATGTGCGTCACCGGAGAACGCACGAAGTGTCAACACTGATGAAACCTTCATTAATCAAGTATTGTGTGTGTGTTTTTCTCTCTAAATTCCTTTTTATTGCAGCGAAAATCCTCTTCTTCTACGTGTGCTTCTATGCTGCCCTTGTCGGTTTCTTTGCCGCGATGCTGGCAGTGTTCTGGCAGACGCTAGACATGCAGATGCCTAAATATCAACTTGACAGTTCGTTGATTGGGTCGAATCCAGGTATAGTCTTGCCACTCTTCTGCACAATACTAGCAGGCGTTATAAGTTCTGTGCCCTAATTTTATCTTCTCAGGTTTGGGCTTTCGACCAACTCCGCCAGAGTACCAGAATGTGGAGAGTTCGTTAATCTGGTACAGAGCCTCCGACAACGGAAACGTTGAGATTTGGACCAAACTAATCGATGAGTTTTTGAAACGTGAGTAGTACCACTGATGATTGCGATTGTTGGAGCAACTAACGCAGGTTCATTTCAAATCCAACATGCTTTTTGCCATTACAGCTTACACGCTAGAAGAAGATAACCGCGTCGATTGCTCGTTCGACAATCCGCCACCGGAGGGCAAGGTTTGCAAAGTTCCTATGACTAACTGGTCCCCGTGCGTCAAGGAAAACCGATACAACTTTAAGAAAAAGAGCCCGTGCATATTCTTGAAGCTGAACAAGGTAAGAAAAATCGATGCAAACGAGTTGGCGTGGTTGTGGTCGTCTTAATCAATAACATTTTTTTTCTCTGTCCGTTCTGATTGCGATGAACAGATCTACAACTGGGTACCGGATATGTACAATACCTCGATCAACTTACCGGAGAAAATGCCCGACGATCTTAAGGAGCACATCCGTGGTGAGGAAGCTCGGGGAAACAAAAACGTAAGTCGTTTACTAAGGATCATGCAAAATGGACATCTCATTTCCATCGTTCACCCCTACTTGCAGACTAATGTGGTTTGGGTTTCCTGTGCCGGTGAAAACCCCGCCGATAATGAGCACATCGGTGCCATTCAGTATATCCCGCGTCGTGGATTCCCCGGATATTTCTTCCCGTACAAGAACGTTGATGGATATCTGCCGCCTGTAGTAGCGGTCTATTTCGAAAAACCAAAGAGTAAGTATTTTTTTGTAAAGTACAAATGCGTATTGAGAAAAGGAAGTAAACATACGAAGGGGATTGTTGTAGTTGGATACTTGTTTTACTTATTTATTTCGATAATGAATGCTACAATCGCTCAAAGCTCTAGTGTACAGGTTTAAAGAAAAACTGTCGTGCCTTTTTGTATACAATTTTGTGTGCATTGTTCTTTTCAACAACTGATTCAGTCAACGAAGAATGTTCTGAACGAGTTTTGAACGAGTTTGAACGAGGTCTGACAGTGACCAAACCGCTTGGAAACGTAATCACTTGAAAATTACTTTTACTTGTTGTTATCAACGCGCTTGGAGTACTCGGGGAGGTAGAACCTTTAGTTGGGCCAGTGATAGAACGCATAGTGGTCGATGAAAATGGCGTTACGGTGGGAAAGAGTGTCACTGTTGATCTTACTGAGGATGATCTTGTAGTTGATCCTGGGGTTGTATTGGAAGGAGTTGTTCCTGAAGTTGAGGTCATTGACATGGTTGACATGCTGCTGGGCGATACCGTTGAAATGGTAGTCAATTCTGTCGCCGAAGTAGTAGATGAAGTTGTGGGTACAGAAGTAGTAGTGCTGGTTACGGGGTTTATTGTTGAAGTAGTTGAAAATTGAGTTAATGAAGTGAGGGTTGTTATTTCAGTGCTAAAATTAGGAGTGGTGGTGGAAGCAGTGGTCGTTGTAGATGATGCAGTGGTCGACTCAGTTGTGGATGCTGTTGACGATGTAGTAGTATCGGTTGTAGAGCTAGAGGTGACAGAAGAAGTAGTGGTTGACTCAGTTGTGGATGATGTCGACGAAGTAGAGGAATCAGTGGTAGAACTTGTGGTAGAGACAGGAGTCGTTGTAGATGAGGCAGTGGTCGACTCAGTTGTGGATGCCGTCGACGATGTAGAAGAATCAGTGGTAGAGCTAGTGGTTGCAGGAGTGCTTGAAGAAGCAGTGGTCGATTCAGTTGTGGATGTCGTTGACGATGTAGAAGAATCGGTTGAAGAGCTGGTAGAGTCAGAAGTTGCAGGAGGAGCAGCAGTTGACTCAGTCGAAGATGATGTAGAAGAATCGGTTGTAGAGCTGGTGGTGGCAGAAGAAGTAGTGGTTGACTCAGTTGTGGATGATGTCGACGAAGTAGAGGAATCAGTGGTAGAGCTGGTGGTGGAGACAGGAGTCGTTGTAGATGAGGCAGTGGTCGACTTAGTTGTGGATGCTGTCGATGATGGAGAGGTATCGGTTGTAGAGCTGGTAGTGTCAGGAGTGCTTGAAGAAGTAGTGGTCGACGCAGTTGTGGATGATGTAGAAGAACCAGTTGAAGCAGTGGTGGTGGCAGAAGAAGTAGTAGGATTTGCAGAGGACGCAACAGTTGATTCAGTTGTGGATGATGTCGACGAAGTAGAGGAATCAATGGTAGAACTGGTGGGGGAGACAGGAGTCGTTGTAGATGAGGCAGTGGTCGACTCAGTTGTGGATGCCGTCGACGATGTAGAAGAATCAGTGGTAGAGCTAGTGGTTGCAGTAGTGCTTGAAGAAGCAGTGGTCGATTCAGTTGTGGATGTCGTTGACGATGTAGAAGAATCGGTTGAAGAGCTGGTAGTGTCAGCAGTTGCAGGAGGAGCAGCAGTTGACTCAGTCGAAGATGATGTAGAAGAATCGGTTGTAGAGCTGGTGGTGGCAGAAGAAGTAGTGGTTGACTCAGTTGTGGATGATGTCGACGAAGTAGAGGAATCAGTGGTAGAGCTGGTGGTGGAGACAGGAGTCTTTGTAGATGAGGCAGTGGTCGACTCAGTTGTGGATGCTGTCGATGATGGAGAGGTATCGGTTGTAGAGCTGGTAGTGTCAGGAGTGCTTGAAGAAGTAGTGGTCGACGCAGTTGTGGATGATGTAGAAGAACCAGTTGAAGCAGTGGTGGTGGCAGAAGAAGTAGTAGGATTTGCAGAGGACGCAACAGTTGATTCAGTTGTGGATGATGTTGACGATGTAGAAGAATCGGTGGTAGAGCTGGTGGTAGAGACAGGAGTCGTTGTAGATGAGGCTGTGGTCGACTCAGTTGTGGATGCCATCGATGATGTAGAAGAATCGGTAGTAGGGCTGGTGGTGCCAGAAGAAGTGGTGGTTGATTCAGTTGTGGATGATGTCAACGAAGTAGAGGAATCAATGGTAGAGCTTGTGGTAGAGACAGGAGTCGTTGTAGATGAGGCAGTAGTTGACTCAGTTGTGGATGCTGTTGACGATGTAGAAGAATCGGTTGTAGAGCTAGTGGTGGCAGAAGAAGTAGTGGTTGACTCAGTTGTGGATGATGCCGACGAAGTAGAGGAATCAATGGTAGAAATGGTGGTGGAGATAGGAGCTGTTGTAGATGAGGCAGTGGTCGACTCAGTTGTGGATGCCGTCGACGATGTAGAAGAATCAGTGATAGAGCTAGTGGTGGCAGGAGGGTTTGAAGAAGCAGTGGTCGTTTCAGTTGTGGATGTCGTTGACGATGTAGAAGAATCGGTTGAAGAGCTGGTAGTGTCAGAAGTTGCAGGAGAAGCAGCAGTTGACTCAGTCGAAGATGATGTAGAAGAATCGGTTGTAGAGCTAGTGGTGGCAGAAGAAGTAGTGGTTGACTCAGTTGTGGATGATGTCGACGAAGTAGAAGAATCAATGGTAGAACTGGTGGTGGAGACAGGAGTCGTTGTAGATGAGGCAGTGGTCGACTCAGTTGTGGATGCTGTCGATGATGTAGATGAATCGGTTGTAGAGCTAGTGGTGTCAGGAGTTACAGGAGAAGCAGTGGTCGATTCAGTTGTGGATGATGTAGAAGAACCAGTTGAAGCGCTGGTGGTGACAGAAGAAGTAGTAGGATTTGCAGAGGACGCAGCAGTTGACTCAGTTGTGGATGATGTCGACGAAGTAGAAGAATCGGTGGTAGAACTGATGGTAGCGGCAGAGTTCGTGGTAGATGAGGCTGTGGTCGACTCAGTTGTGGATGCTGTCGACGATGTAGAGGAATCGGTTATAGAGCTAGTGGTTGCAGTAGTGCTTGAAGAAGCAGTGGTCGACCCAGTTGTCGATGATGTAGAAGAACCAGTTGAAGAGCTGGTGGTGGAGACAGGAGTTGTTGTAGATGAGGCAGTGGTCGACTCAGTTGTGGATGCTGTCGATGATGTAGAAGAATCAGTGGTAGAGCTAGTGGTTGCAGGAGTGCTTGAAGAAGCGGTGGTCGACTCAGTTGTAGATGACGTAGAAGAATCAGTTGAAGCAGTGGTGGTGGTAGAAGAAGTAGTAGGATTTGCAGGAGAAGCAGCAGTTGACTCAGTTGTCGATGATGTCGACGAAGTAGAAGAATCGGTGGTAGAACTGATGGTAGCGGCAGAAGTCGTGGTAGATGAGGCTGTGGTCGACTCAGTTGTGGATGCTATCGATGATGGAGAAGAATCGGTTGTAGAGCTAGTGGTGGCAGAAGAAGTAGTGGTTGACTCAATTGTGGATGATGTCGACGAAGTAGAAGAATCAATGGTAGAACTGGTGGTGGAGACAGGAGTCGTTGTAGATGAGGCAGTGGTCGACTCAGTTGTGGATGCTGTCGATGATGTAGATGAATCGGTTGTAGAGCTAGTGGTGTCAGGAGTTACAGGAGAAGCAGTGGTCGATTCAGTTGTGGATGATGTAGAAGAACCAGTTGAAGCGCTGGTGGTGACAGAAGAAGTAGTAGGATTTGCAGAGGACGCAGCAGTTGACTCAGTTGTGGATGATGTCGACGAAGTAGAAGAATCGGTGGTAGAACTGATGGTAGCGGCAGAGTTCGTGGTAGATGAGGCTGTGGTCGACTCAGTTGTGGATGCTGTCGACGATGTAGAGGAATCGGTTGTAGAGCTAGTGGTTGCAGTAGTGCTTGAAGAAGCAGTGGTCGACCCAGTTGTCGATGATGTAGAAGAACCAGTTGAAGAGCTGGTGGTGGAGACAGGAGTTGTTGTAGATGAGGCAGTGGTCGACTCAGTTGTGGATGCTGTCGATGATGTAGAAGATTCAGTGGTAGAGCTAGTGGTTGCAGGAGTGCTTGAAGAAGCGGTGGTCGACTCAGTTGTAGATGACGTAGAAGAATCAGTTGAAGCAGTGGTGGTGGCAGAAGAAGTAGTAGGATTTGCAAGAGAAGCAGCAGTTGACTCAGTTGTTGATGATGTGGACGAAGTAGAAGAATCGGTGGTAGAGCTGGTGGTAGAGGCAGGAGTCGTTGTAGATGAGGCAGCGGTTGACTCAGTGGTAGGTGTCGTTGACAAACTAGAAGATCCAGTGGAGGTTGGTAAAATGGAAGAACTAGTTGTAGAGCTCGTAGAGGCAGGAGTCGTTGTTGAAGAATCCGTAGTTGACACAGCTGTGGTCGAAGATGGTGTCGATGATGTTGAAGAACCAATTGAAGCGCTGGTGGAGGCAGAAGTAGCAGTAGAAGAAATTGCAGGAGCAGCTGTAGTTGACTGAGTTGTGGATGATGTTATTAGAATGGAAGGACCAGTGGTAGAGCTGGTGCTGGCAGAAATCATTGTAGAAGAAGCAGTTGTGAAAACTGTCGATGAAGTGGATGATCCAGTTGTAGAGCTCGTGGTGACAGGAGTTGTTGTTGAAGAAGCAGTGGTCGACACAGTCGAGGATGAGGTAGACAGAGTAGTAGCAGAAGTAGAAGGACTAGTAGCAGGACACGTTGTGGTAGCAGCAGTCGACGTAGTTTTAGATGTTGTTTGCATAGTTGTAGAGGTCGGAGGTAGAAAACATTTTATCACCACTTCCACATTGCTTCCTATTATGAAGGACCTTTTGAGGTCTTTAATTTCAATCGTTACATACAATTGTCCAATGCCCCCTCGCACAATTTTTGCATCTAACTCAGTATTGTATCTGTGAGGGGGTGCTTCAATCCGAATGTATTGTATCTTATGCGGCAGAGGCTGTAAACGACGAAAAACAACGATTAAAAGTATCGATAAAACTCACTTTCTGGAACTATAACTTTTGTTATCCACTTAAACCACTCACATTGTCGAACGTAAACACAACTGGATTGCGCAAGCCTTTGAGAATGCGTTTTCTGTAGCATATTTCCTGCTGCACATCGGGCGTTCCGAACGTAACGACATTGGCACTAACACAAAGACAATACACGGAAAGCAATAGCGCCGAAGAAAGTAGATGCAATCGCATGATCATTACGCTTGCCTTAACCGTAACCGACTGGCGATGAAACGACCTCGGTGGTGATTATATCAATTTTCTTAAAAATACGGCCAACTCTTTAAACCGGTTTTCCCCCGAAAATCACAACTGCAACGGGATTCTGCATTCTTGGACATAAGGAAAGTTAAGCGGTTTTATGTTTGATGCTGCTTGCAACCAGTACCGCTATGCAGCAGGAACAAGGAAATGTGTCAATGAAACCGGTTTGCCAAATTCTTGATATCAAGGGTTGCACCGAACCGGTTTTTTGGTATGAAATACGGCCTTTTACTTTTCAGGAGCACATCGAGAGTTCAAGGTTTACGATCTGTTAATGAGCGATTATGTTATGATAGTAGCGTAAAATAAGAATCGTATGTGCAGTGCATTGTATAGTTTCAGGCGTGATTGATTGATTGAAATGGGTTAGAAACACAAGACAAGCCATTGGAAAGGATGATTCGTTCCACATGAAAGAACTAAGATTGGTTTTACAAAAAAAAATAACTTGAATTAATGTGGTACTTCTTGTTCTTCTTCTTCCAGCTGGCGTACTCATCAACATTGAGTGCAAAGCCTGGGCCCGCAACATCATGTACGATCGGGCTGAGCGAAGAGGGTCCGTTCATTTCGAGCTGATGATCGATTAAATCGGTGGCTCGAACGTGGCAGTTTAAACAGCGAATACCACCAGGGTCATTTCGCACATTTCGCCGGGCGCACGTGTTATCATCGTTTTTTTGTAGGGAGCAGAAGGGTGCACCGAAGTCTGATCGTCGGTACGCGTGAGAAGATGGTAGTGAGGCAGAAGGCACAAAGCAGGCCTAGAAGTATCGAATGAGTTTACGCTAGCGTTAGGACAACCGCAGAACAAGCAGCAACCAGCAGCAGCAAAATGTAGCACGCAAGCAGTCACGAGGAGCAGCGTTGTTGGAGGTGCCGAACGTCGAAATTAAACAAAGCAAAAACAGAAAAAAAACAACAGAAAGGAAAACCAAAACATTACGAAAACACCCAACTGACGAGCGTGCGATACCAAAAAAGGCAAAAAGAAACATTAAAAAATCGTCACGTTACGGAAGGCGCGAAAATCAAGGGCATAATTAAAACACATTGCAGTAGGCGACGGTATGTGTGGCGTAACGTTTGAATCATTTGGCTAGGCATTTTATACTTTTCCTTGTACTTCAGCTACTATCGGTTGGTGAAGATTGTTGTATGATTTTGTTATTGCAATAGTATACATAATACCCGCGTTAAAAAAAGCAAAAAGAAAACAAACTAATAATAAAAGTAAAGGATTTAAGACCATCGTAATAACTGTAGGTAAGTTGTACAGCTAATTGCAAACAAAACAAGAAGAAATCCCCGGAGGCATTCCGCTCTCTGCTTGAGTCAAGTGAGTCAGGGCAAAACCAAGCAAGCAAACAAAATGAACAAAGCAAACCAAAACCTAAACCTGCGACACACCGATACACGCGTTCAGGCGTACTCTACGGTAGTAAAAGGAGAGCGAATGTGTTCTTTAGGTGCAGATGCTAGATATAGTGACACAACTTTCCGTATAAACTCCACCTACACCTCTTAAAACAGCATAGCATGATCTCTGGCAAAAAGAACATAGTACTAGACAAGGTATAAGAAACCGGGTGACACCGCACCAAACGTATGATAAAACAAATGGGACAGGGTTCAACATGTTCCCCCCGTTTCGATTGCCGTGTCGCCTCGCATCTATGTCGATTCGCTTCTCGAGCCCCGAAATAGTCTGCAAATTGTAGATCTAGTTGGAAGCATTGCGTGAAGGAACCCGTACATCAGCAAAAGAAGCATCAACCATGGAGCAATGTAGTTTGTATCACACGCTAAACTTTCTTCTCGTGCCGTACTCACACACATACACATACACACACACACGTAAACATGGTGGGCAATGGCCATAGGCCGCAGGGCCGGGTAAGGATTTCACCGCCCTCGTTCAACGTGTACGATGTACTAGGCAGCAGCTAATGAAGAATAAAATAAAGTAATAAAACACACTCAAAAAACCATAAAACGATCAAATCATGGAAGATTTTTTTCATCTTGATGGCAAAATGGTGTGCTATCATACTCGATATGGCGCGTGGCGTTACTACTGCATGATGTGTGTATGTGTAGTACATAGCGTAAATGATAACCAACATCGACTCATGTTGCGCGCTTCATTTGATTTAAGTAAAAATACAACAACATCGGTCGCAAACGCTTGCAAAACAGACCATTTCGCCAGATTTGCCAGTGTTTTCATGTAGCGGCCGATTGTCACGGGACGATCTAATGTTCTAGATCAAGCAAAGCATAATACAAACAATTCATAAAAACAAACATGAAGGGCCTCTTTCTATTCTTATCACTCACTGCCCAATGAATAAGTTTAAATACAAAAGAAGTAATAAAGTAAAAGGAATCGTAAACAACGTACACACCCACACAAACATATACATAAACACAACAAAAGCGAAGCGATGTGATGTGTGAGAAATATGTTTAATAATATGCAAACAATTTGTTGAAAAAAAATGCACCAAAAGGTGCATCGCGAAAAATGCCATCAGTTGTATAAAAAAAAAACAAAAACAATGCAATGAAACAAATCGGGACAAATGCAAAAGCGAAAGTTAAAGTTGAAATTAAAACACAACAACAAACAGCGAAGCTACAGTTGTAAACAAATGTCAAAATGAAAAGCGGCGTGTTTATACACCTGCGTTAAATGTGTTAGTTCCGCGCGCAGGTTGTTTGTGTTCGTTGTGGTTGTTATAGTCGCCATTTTAACGATGTTACACTTGACATGAATCCTGTACTAAGATACTATTTCTCGCGGACAGCGGTGCCCAGCTGTAAACATCATCGAAGGTGTTTTTCTTCATAGATTGAATTCTCTGGCCTTAACAGGGAATGGTACTTGTTAGTACTTGAATCGTAATGTGGGACAAGGCTTCTGGTTCTTTCACGTATCTGAGCACCCGTTTTTTTTCGTAATCAGCGGTCTATGAATAAGTACACACAAATCGAACTCATCTTTAACGTTTAAAACTCTCAGATAATCGATCAACTAACACGTTAATGTGCGTCACGTCATCAATTTTTCGCGAATTGCGCGTTTGTGTGTGAGCGTGTATGTGTGTATGTGCTTGCATTGTTTGTGAAGCTTCAGCAGCTGCATCAGCAAGCTAGGTTAGGGTTATGTTTTCACAATAAAACTATGTAACGAAAGTGTTAAAGCCCCGAACCGCTGTCATTGAGTTTGGTGTGTATGTTGTGTGGATGGAGAGTCGTTGAACGTTGGTCACCAAAGCCCAAGGGCACTGTGTTCAATTCGATCAGCAAGATTTCCCTATAACCCCATAAATCGGTTTTTTATAGTATAAACGATGAAATTCAATCGAAACATAACCTATTGTTGCAATTGGTGCAGTTTTAAATCGGTAAAGAAGAAAGTCATTCTTTGCAAACCATTAGCATCGAGTAAAAACGATAAATATATGCAAAAAAGAGTTCAAAATGAAAGCAGCAAAATAAACTCTGGTACAACATCAGTGGAGCGTATAACTTATCAAAAAAAACCATTGAATGCTTGGAGCAACATCCAATAAACGCCGTTGAGTAACCGCAAAGGACACTCCAAAGAAACAAAATATCCAGCACATGCATCCACCCACAAACACACACACACACACACACACACACACACACACACATATAGACGCGCAGCAAGAGGTGTTAAGGCGAGAGTCGTACAATAGAACGTAAACACTTTATGGGAGCTTAGGGCATCTGTAGGAACACAAATGAAAATTACGAGTTATAAGTATTTTTTTAAGAATATAAAGTATAAAAAATCGATCGATCGATATGTGTACTGCACACCCACACACACCCACACATCCACTCATCATATTGGCCGGGTAGCTCGTCGGAGTGCCGTGCGCCTTCCGTGTTGGTGTGAGCGTGTTTACTGACGGTGGTAAACCCTTTGTTTAGGTAGTATATTATGAGCGCTCGGGATGGAAATGGCGTCACGAGCGGGAAGGGCTTAAGAAATTATTTATTTAGGATAGCATTTATCTCGTGTCTTGTTAAGTTTTTCGGTGTCATTCAATGGCCACCGGACTGTTTTCTCGCATCGTCATCGTCGTCGTTGTCGTCGGTCGTTCGTGTTTGTACGCGCGGCACGCTGCACGCATATACGCATATATAGGTATTACATGTTTTCACTACAACGTGTGGTTAATAGAAATGCTATGTTCGGATTTGGTTTTCCTTCTTTTTGTGCATCGGGTGCAATGAACCGTACATCCTTAATCTGCTCCAACAATTCTCTGCATCTAGTAGCAGCAGTCGAACACATGCATGTGGCAAAGCCGGATGGAGCGAGTGCAGTTATTGCGAACGCAATAAGGTGGAAAGAAAACTCGTAAGAGACGGTAAACGAAATATAAAAAAATGCAAAAGAAAACAACCCTAAACAGAATATAGCGCTAAATTTTAATTAACATTAACGTTACAAATGGTAAAAGAAGAATAACAAAAAAAAAGAAAACAGACGCAAACGCAGGAGAAATAGAAATCTCTAACTTAGTGAAAGAGATGCTGAAGCAGAAAAATCTATTGTTAGTCGAGAATATTTACTAGGATACCGATGAGTTGATGGCCGATAGGTGAAGGAAAAAAACAAAAACCCACAAACCACATACACACACACACAAACATACACAACCTACACACATACATCCAAGACACAGATGATAATGAATAAAAACCTTCTAGATATAAAGAAACCAAACAAAAAAAAAACATGTCGTTGAATAATAAAAGTAAAAGTAATACATAAAAAAGCAGAAACAGAAATCATGGGATAGAACAGTGCAGCAAACAGTGCAAAAACGCAGCAGTACACACATCTTTACTTGCAATACTTCACACCCGAAGCACACGCCTAAACCGTGTGGCGCTAATCTACATGACCATTACCACACGCATCTCCTACACATGCCAACACATATATACACGAGCACACAAAACACACAGAGAAAAAACACACATACACACTAGTTTAATACCTGTCGCCGGGTAGTGTCGCTTTTCGAGAACCGTGAATAAACAACAGAGAAAGCAAAATACAAATCACGCAAAATGCGCAAGTTTTGCAGAACAGAAAGAAAAACACCCCAATACCACATTACTTAATACTATAAAACTATAAAACAAAAGAAAGCCCAATAAATTGCAAGAAGAATGATAAAAAAAAACAAAAACAAAACGTTAGAAATTCGAGAAACAAAACAAACAAGAAAACAAAAATAAGAGAGATGAAAAAAAAAGAACGAGATCCAAACGCTTTAAGCGAGTGGCGTTTGTAATGCAGCTTTTAGTTTCTTAAACACTCCAATGAGGGAAATCATTGCGGGAATGGATGCAAGGGACGAAACAAGCGAGCGAAAAGTAGTGAACAAAAAAAAATATTACAACCTGTTACTCGTAAAGAAGGCTATTGAAGATCTATTTGAGACAGACCACCCACCACATTAATAACACAAGAAGTAATCGAATTCGGGGACGACGAAAGCAAAACAAGCGAAAGCAACAAACAAAAAAAAAACAAGCATAAACAATTGAGAGAACAAGGTAAAATCATTTTATTTCTGTTAGTATGCAACACGCAACACGAGAGTTCTAGGCGATTGAATGATTGGAAATGGCGAACGGCTTTGTGCAAGGAAGGAGGGCAGGGAATGGTTCAGGTTTGCGGTCAAAGTTCGAACAGGAAACCACGATAAGCAACGTTTCGCAACGGTGTCGGATTAAGGAAAGTCGAGGAGAAGTGCGACCGGGTGGTGAGCGTTTGGTGGGGCGGAAGCGGAAGCGAGAAGGAAAATCACATCATGGAATGTTCGTAATGGTAGCGTGCGGAGGGAAGCAGAAATGGGAGGCTGAAAAAGGAATGTAAAGCTATTAAATCTTTTTAATAAACCAATTATTGAAATAAAGAAGAAAAGTCCGTAGCGACACACATCTCTGGATTTTGTACGGCTGACAACGTTTTGCCAGGTCACGCGGGACCAATGGCGCTGGGTGCGTTTATGCACGAAGGAGCTCATAGCATTGAATTTTCCGAAATGTATGAATTGGTTTACAGTGTAGTTTATTCTAATTAATTCAATAAAATTTGATGCGCCTTTCAGGGTAGCAAACAAGTCGCGCAAGGTGTGCTAAACATGTGCAAAATGTTTGGATGTTCGTTTTTCATTACCCTATCACCTGGCGAATGGTCCCTCAGTAGTCAGTAATACGTCTTCTTCTTGGCCTCTTCTAATCTTCTTCTTCTTGACATAACGACCTACTAGCTAATGCCGGCCATTTATGGTTTACTGAACTTATTTTATTTATTTTTTGGTCTACGGTCCGGATGGGATTTTTTCTCGGTCCTGTTGTATGAGACCAGCGTCGTTACCAAATTCACCCCTCAGTGGTTCTTCTTTATCGGCACAACAACCTCAAGAGGGTTAGGCCCATCCATTAGGTCCGGATTGGATTTTGGTCCGGCCCGTTCTTGTGAAGACCGGCGCCGCTACCATCATGCCATCGGGTTTTAATTTGAAGTTTTGATTGCTTAACCCATTACATCCCATTACATCGTTTATCGAAAAAGTTAATATCCAAAATGTCAAAACAATGCATTTAAATGGATTCAATATTGATCGAATTTTTGACGAAGTGGTAAAAAACATTATAATACATGTTTGTGCAAAATACGTAAAAGTCATACATCAGCTATGGTAGAATTGTTTTACCCCAAAAATTAGTGTAATGAAAATGAAGGGTTCCAGCCAAAATGACTGGTTCGGTAGTTCTAGTGTTAACGCTACTAGGAACAGTATGTGTTGCAAGGATCGATTATTCAGCCATGCATTTAAGTGTCCTGTCGCTTGGGGATTTTATACCATCTCCCGGCTTACCCAAGACACGAACCCCAAACAATTTTAGGTGTTTGAATAAGTTGAAATAAAGCTGTAGAATTTGTTGTGACGAAAACTATTATACTTTATTGAAACATACAACATTGATTTACGGTTCTCCTACACAGCGAGTATATTGGAATATTAGAAGATAAAACTGGTGGCGGAAAATACCTGGTTGAACTTTATCGAGGCAAAAGTTAAATAAATTAGTGTAGTTTAGTGTAGTTTAGCAAATTAATAATAAAAAATAATTAGAATAGACGATTATACTCGCGAGGCTTCGCTGGCCTTCCAAACTTAGACGGAGTGATGGTGTTAATGCGTTCGACAAGTAGATCGGAATACTAGATTGGTAACCAACGGAGCGCAACTAGGTGCGGTATAAAACAGGCTAAGACCACCACACTTCGTGGTCTTATTTTTACCTTTATTATACGAAGACTTTAGATAGTGTTTTAGTTTATCATAAAATGTTACGTACGTGTTTGTTTCATTGAAAAAATGAATTGTTAGTTAAACCTTCTTGTTGCTTTGTATAATATCTGTTATTAAGCATGAATGCTTTGTCGTGGCTTGCAGTTGCAACATTTCTAGCAGCAAATAGTTCACCATTGGCAAATCGAAACAAGTAGAAAACCAACAAATGGCAACAAGCTATTAAAATACTCCTGTTCAAAACAGCAAATAAAAAACAGCAAAGCTTGGAGCGTTATCTTTCACTACACCTCCGCCTGTACGGCATACCGGTAGTAATTACCAACATTTTCGCAATGAACGCAATCTTTGCCCTATCTCCAGCACCATCAAAGACAAACGAACGCCATGGCGTCGGCACGGGGGTGAGAAAAAAAAGAGACTGGATATTTTCTTTCATTTCCACTGGTCACTTTTTGCCGCCAGCTTCAGAAGTTCGTGACGATATGTTTTCATCAACCTTTTTGCGTTTGCAGTGAATCGGTTCCGTCGCCGTTCTGTCCTGCAGTGGATGGTGGTTTACTTTTCTTTGCAGCACGTAAGAAAGCAAGGAGCGGGTCGGATCGGTGAAGCATATGCATCGAATGAAATCATTAATATTTTATTGAAAGCATATTTGTAGCACTGTTTGTGGGTGAGCCAGCCAGTGGAAAAGAGAGGCGAGCCGGCAAACAGATAGCTTTTGGTAAAGTATGCAGCACTTTAGAGATTTACGCTCGTCCTCGTTGGTTCGTTCTTAGCGCAACGTGCTGCGTGAAGCCAGCAAAAGGATAAATAGCGCAGCACAGTAAGTATTTGCACACCGTCTGCCAAGTAAATACCGCCGATGATTATCTTGTCTGCAAATGGAGAATTAATCCTTCTCGGTGTTGTGATGTTCTAGTTTTCTGCATTTATGTCTGCCGGCAAACAGCCGAGGTGAAATGACTTTCCACCGACTGGACATGAGTATCGAGAAGAAGGGAAACCTGTGTGCTTTTGTACATACCACCAAGCAAATACGTTTGCGTTTGTTGGAACCATTGTCGTAATACCTACCTCATTGGCCAGGGTATGAGCGTAGTGGTCAACAAAAAATGATTCCCCTACGGTGAAACATCAACGCATCACTTACGTGTAAAGAAAATATGTTTCCATCAATCTAGCTTGATTTCTGTTTAACTATGGCAAGAAGTGAGATTCAAGTTTTTTTTACGGATAGTGTTTTTTCATGGGAAAAATACTTGAGTTGTATAATAATATTCTTTGTTTCATTATACGAACAAAGTGCATTTGTGAATATTGTAATAATTTCAAGCAACGTTTCACGCAACTGTTATACAAAAGTAGATTTCGTAACGAAAGATTTACTATTGATTGCATTGCAACATAAATTGCAATATACGGATAAATAGTTAAAGATCTAAAACATATAAAAGTTGCGTACGAAAGGCTTACTGCGGTTTCAGAATTTGGTTCATACGCCTGAAAGTATGCAATATAGGAACTTATTTTATATAAATAACTGAGTTATGAATTATGAGTTATGATGACATACTCATGGGAAACTCCTTAGGAGATCTTAGGATACGTAACTTATAAAACATTTAGAGTAATAAAAATCGAACAAAAAACAAACCAAGAAGTTATGGTACCTAGCTTAAAAAGAAAAAAAATATTATAGATAATAGAAAACACCCAAATTGGAATAACGAACAAGAAAAAGAGAGCAGATAAAATAGTTTACTTCGAAAAAGGACTCGAATAACAAAAACTAGCAAAACAATGTACGATAATTAGCTCAAGAACATAAGAAAAACTAAAACAATTAACACCATAATCGTTTTATTTTATTCTAGAAGTACGGGAGGACCCGCATTGATAAGTTTTATAAACTTGCATTAGTTTGGAGACATTTCCTTCACCAAACAAAAAAAGGGTCCTTATTCTCAACATACAAATAAAAAACAGACGATCTATAAATTTTATTGAAAAAAGGCCAAAACCAAAATTTTCATAATGGCTAAGCTTTTTGTTGAAATAAAATTACAGCAAAGTTCTTAAAATATCGCAAGTATTTGATAAAATTATTGTGGAAAACTATAGTTAAATTGCATAAATGAGATAATTTGTTTTATACTAGAGCTTTTATGTTCTAATTATTATTTTAATAACTAATTTGTTAACATTAGTTTAACATTTTCCAAAACGCCTCAAGTTATGCAATAAGCCTTACAAAATTGTCTACTAAAGATTAAATTGTTCATTAACTAATGTTTTTCGCCCAGGCAAAAATTGAACAACAATAAACCGGAACTAGAGAGAAATTCGAAAATCACATTACAAAGCTATCATCAATACTTTGCATTTACTAGGCCGTTAAACATTAACAAAACCCGTAATGCCAAACCGTGTCAAAACATGCATACTATCTGATTCGAAAATGTAGGTTGCTACAGTTGCAGCGAAAAGCAGAAAAAAATGAAGCCAGAAAAAAAAGGAATAAAAACTCATTTCTAACCCGACGCGATTAGACCATGAAAGTCGCTGTCTATCTTCGTCACCATCAAACGGCTTCGAACGGCATTCGACGGGAGGGACGTAAAACGCGGAATGGGCAAGGAGAGTTTTTCTTTCCACTCTCATAGCTCCTCCACCATAGGTATGGTCGGTAAGGGCAGAGTGTAAAAAAGCCTAATTTTCCCATCTCCATCGGATCAAACGTCATTCCTCGACGCACGGGGAGAAACCTCATGTGCATGGCTTGGTTGGGAGGTGGGTTCGTGGGGTGGAAAATTCACCCGCCCGGCATCGCTTTTCAAACAAGTACCGGGAAAAGAAAGGGTCAAAGTGAAGTGCAAAACAAAACTACTTCCTTCCCTTCCGGTTCCTTTCGCTTGTTATCGCAAAGCTTCAAACATGACGCGGGCAAAGGGTCAGAAAGATGTGTTCCGTGGATATTCATTAGCTAAGCGTGAACAAGCTCACCTTCTCGCTTGTGCTTGATGATCCCCGCTGGTGCCGTTTGTGCTCCACCGTATTTTCTATCCACTTTTTGCTGTGCAATCCTTTTGCAGATGTGCGACGATGTGTTTACTTTAGACCACCGTAGCTTCAACTCTGTGTTTTATTTACACAAGATGGAGTGAATGATAATTTATTTCCAAGGTGTGCGTAGGGCTGTGAGGTACTTTCTCTTTTTTTCTCTGCCTCTGTTTGAAATCCCACACTTTTCTCCCTTTTTTACTGGGCTTCAGTTCGAAGGAAAACACCGAGAACCGGAACGGTGCAAATGAGTATATGTTTGCATACCGGCTTTACCCGTACCATCCGTTTGGTCGGGGAATTGAGTCTTCCTGCCTGTCTTCTGCCCTGTGCAGCCCTATCGCTGATGCACCGGGATTTAACAGAACAGTCGTGCATTTTTTTCTCTTCTATGCGCTGTACGTTTCTCGCTGTAGTTTCTGCTGTGCCTTGGGTTGAAACTGTCACAAGCCATCGAGACTTCTTAATCACTCGAATGTGCTTAGATATATCGCGCTGTTGGAGGACTCTACCACGCATTGTTTCCGGCTAGGTGAATGAGCTTTCCTTTTAAACCCTTTCAATAACAAACCGGGCGGATGAGAAACCGTCTCTCCATAGAGTAAGGTGGAAATTCTAATCAAAAAGAACTTTTTAATCAAAGTCACCTCAATGGGATCGATGGTGAATAAGCTGAGGCTGGGGCTGGTGGATACAATTCATCAGTTTATGGTGGGACATGTTGGGTTTGAAATCAATTGCTTCGATGGATGCGTCGATTGGCTCAATTGAGTGTGTTATATAGGAAAAATTAATGATGATGATGAAATGATTAGTAATTGATGCATTGTTTGTGCTTTGTAAGATTTTATTGGTATTATTTAATTGCACTTTTTGTACGTAATTTATTAATTTTATCGGAAAACCTATCTAACACAGAAAATTATGGGGCCTTTTTGCATATTATACAATAATGTACATAAAATAAGTAAATACACTGCATTAACATGACTATTATAAAGCGGAAAAGTTTTACAAATACCAATTTTTGTTTTGTTTATCGAATTGAACTTAAAAAAACAATTAGAGAAAGAACAATTAGTAAAAGTCGTATACAAGTTTGTAAACCTTCGTTAATCCGTCCTCAGCGGATGATAAATATATAATAAAAATTAATCATTTACCTAAAGCGGAACATGTTTTCCTCCTCTTTAAAATAGTTTTCCCATTAAAATTAACTTAAAATATAGCTCATTTAGCTTGGAACTGTTTTTTTTTACGAAAGGTTCCTGTCACAGGACATGTATTTTTGAGCATCATTTGTACTGAATACATTTCTAGTGCAGTTTTTGTAATAAGGAAATCATTTTACAACCAAACAACACATTCATGGCACATTTTTGTAAAATAATGTTTAAGGAGAAATGAATTTTGTAATGTATCCTGCGTCATGCAATCATTTTCCCCACTGTTTTCCTGTTGCAACATAAAAGGGAGTTCTTTCGGCTTGAAACACACTTGAAATTCAATGTCACACGGCATGTATTGTTGTTTGTGGTTTACACTGTGGCGCTACATTGAATAAATTTCCCCTGAAAGACATCGTACGGGAAATTGTGTGGCTTTTGTGGTTGGGAAATTATTTGACTAGGGTGTTCATTTGGTGGAATAACGTTTCAGGAGATTTTTTTTTACTGCCGTGCAAGCGTCATGCAACGATTTTCCTTGTGACAGTTGCATATACACATTTTCCCCTTTTTTCAAATGAAATCTGTAGGAGAGAAACCAATTTTGAAAATGAATCTTTGGATAGTATGTGACAAAAAGACCACATTTTCCTCTATCCAAGGAATGTTGCTTAATTATTTAAAACCAAAGATGCTATTTTTGGGTGGGAAACCATATATTTTCACCAATGAAGCAGGTGTAGAAAACAGGGGAAATAGTAACTTGTTCGTGTGATTACAAAATTGAAAACATGACATTCGATGTTCTAGGCAATGCAGAGCAACTCATTAGGGAATTCTTTAACAAGCGGTGTATTCCTACGACAGGCAACGCAAAATTTCCTGAACATGCTACTATTGTATCCGATTCATCCGATATAACGTGTAGCTAAAGCATAGCAGGGGGTGTCTTTTTCCCCTAACAGCGGAAGTGTTGCTGATTCTGTATTGCAGGATTCGTATCAGGGGAAATTAGTTGTATCTCGAAACATGGTGACTGGTGACATCTCCCCTTGGCAACATATTTACAATCAGTTTGTTCATCTGATACGATGCGTTGGTACAGCTTGGAGAAGGTTACATGGGTAAATTGAAGGTAGGTAAATTTGAGTCGCACTATACAAAAAAGATGCCATGTGAGGTATAAAGCCTTCATTGTGTCGCGGGTTTTGCTTCCCAAAATTGCGCCAACCAGCTAATTTCAGTATTGTATGCGTTCAGTGATTTGTAACGAACATCTGCGTATGCCGGCAAGTGTTTACATCAGATTGAGTTCCTAATTTTTCTCTTTTAAATTTTATGCTAAGTTAAATGTAGAGCAACTTAGAGGCAAATACAATGCGGTACACTCCTGTATTGATTATATTATATTCTTAGTCTTGCTTTATGCTTCAGAAACTCACTTTAAGCTAATTTTATGAATGACTTTTCCGTTTTTATAAAAGTGATCAGTAAATTCTAACCGAAAAAAAATTAAACAACAGATTGCATAACTCAAGGCGCATTAGTATGGGGAAATAAATGCTATGTTAACGTATGTTGTTGTTCGGAAACAAATTTAAGTAAATATTTAGTCCGCTATATCGTTTGTCCATGATTTTTATCTCATTAGTTTAAAGTTATCATGACACATAATACCGAAATGAAAGACTAGTTGCCTTTGAACTATTTCAAAGCTACACTACGAGCGATTCCGGATGAATCGGTTTTGACCATTAATTTTTCCCCGAAATTCATGTTCTTCTCCTGCTTTTTCTCCTTAACTTCATTATAGCACGATTCATTCGCAGGACGAAACGATTTCAAAGCGGCATGGATTGCATGTTTTTCCTTGTAGTTGAAAATTTTCCTTGTATCTCACTAGCTCACCATGTGAGCAGAAACATTATCATTAAATACACCTTCTCTCATCACGCAGCTCACCATCATCGCTCTCATCCTCTCGCTACGACTCAACATAAAATCGTTCCGTGTGCTCTCTCGTATATTTTCGTCACCGCCGACGAACTTCAGCAACACGGTTCGTGCCACCATCCCGAGGACTTTCCACGGTTTTTTTTTTCTTGCCACACCATCACAATTTTCCGAACCGTCGAAATTGCGTCCATTTCCTACGGCGCACGGTACAATCGCTGGCAACGCACAGTTCGACCGCAGAAACGAAGCAGGAAAACGGCAGGCTTCGGTTCCCCGTGATGCTAAAGGAACACCTCAGCGTTTCCTCTCAGTCGCGAACCGATCTTGCTCGACGTTCGACATGAACCGTGGCCGTGGAACAGTGTCGCACCGTTTCTGGGCGAAAAATCTCGCAAAACGCGGACTGGCGCTGGTCGATTTGTCGTGGCAGGCGTATTAGATGTGTGTGCGAGTGTGTGTGTCACACAGTGAGACACACAGGAAGTGAACCCCGACAGTGAGTGAGTAATCGTGGTTCGAAATTAATTGGCGAAGCAAACAATTGCGAAACAAATGCACGCACTTGCCGATACGCTACGCGTGTGTGCTTTTGCTGTGGCGCCGTTTCGATTCGTGTATTAAAACAAGTTCTGGTTTTCAGTTCAAAAAAGATTACTCCCTGTTTCCCACTAACCGTGGTTGATTGTGTGCGTGTTTTTGTTGTTGTTACTGTATTCAAACCGAAGCAAGAAAGCGCAAAATGTTCAAAACAAAACCCCTTCTGGTTTGAACTAAGCAGTAAACTTGAACCCGTACCAGAACGTTCAGCAAACTGAAAAACCATTCCAGCCATTGCGTTGGGCGGTACCACCATCACCGTAACCGGGCATGGTACACCTTCCATCAAAGACGTACAACGAGACCGGGTTCCAAATAACCGAAAAGCGAAAAAAAAGGCATCTAAAAAATAAAAACTCAACCATCGTCCTTTTCTTGTGCCATCCACCCGATCCCCCGCCTCGGATGGCCGTGTGAACTTGGGTCACGCACGCATATCCTTCCGGCCTGGTGACGACATACACCTTCGGGAGAGTGAATGAAGCGAAAGGAAGCCGAACAGCGAGAAAAAGAACACAAGCTCGTTAATATTGACTGGGAGTGGAGTGGCAGCGAAGAAGTACCACGATAGTGTGCTCCTTTCAGGGTTTCTGCATTTTCAGGTCCTTAGCAACCGAAACCAGGACCTCCAATGTTCCAACAACACCGTCCGGATGCCACTTCACTGCGTCAGGGCGGTGAATTGCGGTAAAAATTGAACCGAATCGTCCCGTGTACTACTATCCCCCGTAGAGTGTTTGTCGTGTGTGGAACTAACCTACGCCTCCTCCTCTTTCCCATCCCTTCATCGCCCTTCCATTCTTTTCTATTTCTAAATTCCATTTTTCCTAGCTTCTCTCTTCAGCTAAATGTCCTTGTCCCCCTCGTTGTTTCTGCTGCTTTTCCCCGGCAAGAAGTGGTTCCGGTTCCGGTTCGGTTGCTTTCGTTTTGTTTTCCTCTCCCCGGTTTGTGTATGTGTATATGCGAAACTGTTGTTGTCCTGTGTGTGTGTGTGTGTGTGCGTGCGTTTGTATGGTTTCCACAAACCGTGAGGTTGGTCGTGTGAGCACCAAACAACATCACGAACCCGTGGGGAAAACATATTCCACAGCGACACACGGTGGCGTGAAAAGTGAGTTTTCTTTGCGTAGTGTGTTATGTTTTTTTTTGTCTTATTTAGACCGAAAAAAAAACCAAAGTTCCCATTGTTATATTCCTGCGGTGGTGTATCGTACTGAATAGTGTGACTTTGAGCCGTGGAAAAAGACCGAAGCGTGGAAAGGCATTTGCAGCAACGGTATACTTTGTGATGTGATTAATGATTGACCCGCTTCCTAAATCGAAAGTTGTACCGAGATTGCAGCATTTTAGGCGGCGAATAGTAGGGAAATTTGCCGGTGGCGTTTGTGTGGAATTGTGGTGGCATATAACCCCCTAAAACCCGCGGTGTGTAAACGTGCGCGAAGGAACAGGAAATGTATTCAAATTTTCTTAAAGCTACCTTCAGGGTGCTGGTGATAGCTTGCTCACTTATGTAAAAGGTGATTGTCTTTTCCCACAGTATCGCGAACCAAGAGGAACCGAGGAGAAGTTTAGTGCGTGAACTTGTGTACAGTCGTATGCGGGGGAATCGGTTTTCGTCAAGCAGTTGCATAAATTTTGCTGAATTCATCGTAAAAGTTAAGTGATTGCCTGGCTGAGCGTTACTAACGTGCATCCTTCTTAATTTTGCGTACCTAAACATATCAACACGCAACACGGGCTTCTTTTGCGACCCGGGCAATGGACACGGCCGGACGGACAACTTCCAGCTAGAGAGTGGAATCAAGTGGGTAAGTTTTTGCAGCACCTTTCCCTCCATTCGAGTGTTCTGTTTGTTCAGTCTGGCCTGTTTACCATTTGGGGAAGCTGTAAATTATCTCCCAAAACGGAAGTTCTCACGTTGACCCCTTGGCAAGGGTATGGATGGATGGATGGGTTCTTCTTCAACCGCTTTCACAACCAGCATGGTAGCACTGGGCAAGTCGGATCGCTTCGCTTGCGAAAAGTTTGGACAAGTAGGGAACCCTCTCAGGAGTTTCTGCATGGCGTACGCACCGTGCCTCTTAGTCACTACATTCGATTGCTAAAGTTCCGCACGAAACTTGAAATAAAATGCCTCGCAGGAACTTCGCTGACGGTAAGGATTTGATTTTACCGCACTTGCTTTGGAGATGAGAGAAAAAGTAGTTTCGAGTTTCACGAAATCATTTGAATAACGATTGTTTCATGGGCGGGCTAACCCACAAATGTAGTTACCATGGTAACTGTGAATGGCAACATCATGAAAAAGTCATCAAGAATGTCTCAGTATCGAACACCCTTTCGTCTGATGGGGAAAAAGGACTATTTAATGGAAAAGATTTTAAACCCTCGAAGCAAAAGCAGCAAGAATGAACAAACATTTAAGAAAAGCGAACAGAACAGCACAATGGTTGATGAGACGTGTAAATGAAACAGTAAGGAAATGTGAGAGAATTTAAATAAAAATCAGCTCATCGGCTATCCGGTGTGTTCAGTCCGGGCCGCGGGATTGTAAACGGTGAGTTGACAGTTTTGCTTTGGGGTTTTTTTTCTGGAGGCGACCTTTTTACATTCTTTCTCTTGGTGCTATGGCCGCTGAAGATGGATGTGGGTTGCAGACGGGTTTTAATTGATTCGTGGAATGAATGATGAGAGCGTAGCGAATGGAAACATTAGCAATATCCTTCATCCCAACCTCACTTATTTCATTTTGTTCTTAGATGGATGCCCGGTACCATGGAAGAATTTGTGATGAATGATCCTTGATTTATGTTCTTTGGTATAGCCTTGGCTAGATTTGTTTTCGGGCATACTTATGTGCAACGGAGATGTTTTTAATTTATGCTTCATATTATGATTTTAATTAAATATTTTTTGTTTTCCTTTTAGGAACTAACACAAATACACACGACTAATATGAATCATAAAAGAGAAACATAAATTTGATTAATGCACTCGGGTGCGACTCGATGTAAGGTTTACAATTTTCCATAACTTGCGGAACAATGTATAAAGCGTACTCCTTCGGTGAGTTCCTAAACTGTGTGATCAACAGATTGCATACATTCAGGCTGATAGAATCAAATAGGCGGGATTAGTTCATTTCTATCATTTTATTCATCCTAAAAGCTGCAATAACACTAGGAGATGTATATAAAATACATGAAAATAGTACTCGAATTCAGTTAGCAATGTAACAAAGCGATTAAATGGTTTAATTACCTAAACGCCCAAAAGCATGCAAATTTACGAGTGAATTCATCAGAAACAATTACCCACGGCATTTACACAGCCTCATAAACAGTGCAATTGTTATTATTACATCGTACTCAATCCATGGTAACCTTCTCTACGTGTGAAGCATTTATACAACAAATCGTTTGACTTGCGTCGCAACAATCGCAATAAAGGGTTCAAGGTTGCAACGTCACAGCGCACCTTGATGAACACACCTTCCGCTCACTAGAAAAAAACACAATGGTGGTACTAAAACCTTTAACTAAAATCATTTCGAGCAATGTCTCAAATCGCAACCAACTTGCTCAGCACCGAAGCCACAGTAATGAGCGCTCGGTTATTATGTATGAATTCATAAATTCAATTACAGGATTTGCGACATTTACGGCAGTTTGATAGACCGTCAGCCAGTTTGATGAATGTTGCCCTCTGCTGATGCTGATGATGATGACGATGGTGGATGAAATCTTGAACGCTGTCGCTTTGAATTAATTGCCATCTTGACTGCTGTTATCGCAGTGGCCTAGTTGCGATTTGAAACCGTTTCACCATCATGTTTCACGTGGCGGAAGGTAATTTATGCACTCGAAAACGACAATCGAAAGCGGAATGTCGTCGGTGACCAAATGTGCGTTCCACAGTGCTGGACCTTTTGCCAGACTTTGTCCACCTTTTCAAGCTAGATTCTTCCACAAACGCTCCAGCAGTGTTATCGCACGCCGTCAGCCGGTCCCATCAGGGTATCAGTTAATTAAAATGAAACATTCAACCACAATCGAATAAAAGTTCATGTTTTCTCCATTCGGGAAAAGCAATTTACGATCTCGTACCGGTTGCCACACTTGCTACTCCACAACCGGAGCAGGATTTCTGGCTAGCAATTTGATAAACTAACTTAAACTCCCGGGGTAACGGGAGCAAAACATGGTTCGGTAACTGGCTGGGCAAGCGTGTTGCCAAAAATTCGTCCGGCTGGGCGATTTGGAATCTGTGGATCGGGGAGGTTTTGAAAATAGCGAGCCCCGTTTACCCAGTCACACCTCACGTGCAGACACGCATAGGCATAGTGGGGTTTAACGGAACTAGTGCAAGGTATTGGGCAAAAACCGCAAGCCACGCTACAATGGCACTCGGTAGGAATTGTAGTTTAATGTACACGCCCGGGAGGACTACACACGGCCGTTATCCGCGAATGTTCCGGGACGTCGTGTAATGCTGCGAAAAATACCAGAACCATTCGGCGTGTACCGTAAACGGGCTAGTTTTCCACCCGAGCCTATAAAACCGTTATCGCAATTTAAATAACATTAGCAGAAATCCATACACTCCGAGCGGGAACGACTCGGCTCGGTGGCCATGTGGTTCGCGCTCCACAAACTCGTCCATTGATGTGTGCGTTCATATATGTGTGTGTGTGTGTGTGTGAGTGTATGTTGGAGTTGTTTAATATTTCGCTGCACGCTCGCTGTACATCCCTGCCTACCTTACCACGAATCGTGTAAAGTGCCCTTCCCGACCCTGCACGTTTTGCGCCATTCCCAAACAACTTGTGGTCCACCGAGCTTGTTGTTTTTCTTGTCCCATTCCCTACGACAACTTCACTGCCTGCTTGGTTTCTTTTTTTTGCATTTTTTGGTTTTTGTTTTAACGAAAAATGGCCATACGTAGCCCCGTATCCTTGATCCGCGTGGTTCTGGGCGATGAGCGCTTGCACCGCGCGGCACGCTCGTGTTCCTTGTGCACAAAAAGGAAAACCCTGAATCACCCCCAGGTTTGGTGATACTCCCTCCACTTCGCTCTGCGTCTCCGAGAGCCATTAAAAGTGCGAGTTCGGTTATTGCCGTTTGGGGAAGTTTGATGAATTTTTGATGGCGTTCTCTTATGCTTGCTGCCGTAACCAGTGTGCACGTGGCGAAGGGAATGGTGGGTTTCTTTTTCGGGTCGGTCCTTTCGCCATAAGGTAGCTTTATGTTACTGCCAGTAGGTTGCCCTCCTGCTTGGGCGTTCGTCGGCCATAAAGCCGCAGGTTGGGTTGTGCCCGGGTTGTGCCTTTTTCGTTCGTTGTGGCACGGCCTGTGCTGAAAAAGGGCACCAACATCATCGACATTAGCGTGCAGCCGGAGCACGAACAGCCGTAGCGTAATTTGTCTCGTATTCACTTTCCCGTGCAGTGGTTCAGCTTTAAAGTGGCATCATCAGCATCGCTCGGGATCGGTCGCTTTAGTGTAGCCCCGACGAGATAAAAGGCTTTCGGAAGATGTGTTTTTATTTGCGATCCGGAATGCCACGGGAAAACCCGGCGAAAGGAATGTTTCCCATCCTGTTTCATGGCTTGTGTGTTCCCATTTAGGGGTTCATTTGGTCACCATTTGTAATGTGCTTTTGCTGCATCTTTGCGTTTAATTTTCCCCAACCATCATCCCCAAAAGCCACCCCTTCCGGATGTGCACTATCAACCAGGAAACGGTGAACCACAGCCACAAACCGACGTAAATTAAAACTTTGTGGAATTGGGAACGTTTTATTTGCTGTCCCGCTCTTGCCAGCGCACAGGCGGGAGGCTTTTGAATTCGGTGCACCTCATGAGCTGAGCAAACAGAACCGATAACGGTGCCTAATGAGATGGAGGGTTTCGCACACCTCCAATGTGGCACATGACAATACGCATTATTCAACGCATTAACCTGCATCTCCGGTTCGCATGCGTGATTAACCGATTGGTGGATTTTATTGATGAAAGCCGGGGATTTTTTGGACAGTGTTGTGGGTAGATTAATGAGCCCGGGGAGAATGACAGTGCGGGGCAGGCCGTTTAATCGGATCAAGGCGGTGGGGCGGTTGGTAGAGTCGGTTTGTACATATCAATAAAATATACCAATTTGTGTAAACACTTCAAGCGGGATTAATGTATGAGGAAGGTAGATTACGTATCATACAAACGGTTGATGCATTACAATTGGTTTCGGGTACCGATTGCAGTACGAATGCATGGAAAAATTTAAATCTGTCATAGGACCAGCGGGATCATTCCTTTCATGATGTTTATCTTTTCGTTAAGCGGAATTATAATTAAAGGAGATTTGAGTAAGCTTTAAACGTTTTCCAATGTACAGTTGCGTGATTCGTAATAACAATCACGGATCAACATTTAAGCCTGTGTCAAGTATAATGATTTGTTCCGGAGTTTTTCTTGTGTGAGGTGCACACCTCCGAAATATAATCAAACTATAAGCTCATTTTTCAATAGGATATGGCTACAATTTATTTCGGTTTGTGCGTTTAGCTCGAAATAGTAACTCGAATGCAAGTTTATCGCATTTTTTGTACATTCAGGCATTTTGCATACATTCAGGCGTTCGAGGCGAGACGGTGAAAGTGCCAAGCTACAATGAATATTTGGACAAGGAAGCAAAATTACTCATTAACCAAATAGTAATTCTATAACATCTATCGATAAACTGTTGAAATATTTAAAGTAGAACCATTCGTGTCTAGCCAATTCTTTTCAAATTGTAAACAAAGCGGCTGACACATGTATATTTCTGTGTAGCGTGCTTACATATGTACATATGTTAGATTTGAAGCCATTGATTTGAATCTTAGATATCCTCAACAAACATAATAAGGCAAATGCCGTCATAGAGTAGTAGAAATCTTTTCATTATGTTTAAAGACACGTCAAAAGTTTCCATCTCAATGAGCCTGAAAGTATGCAACCACGTTGCTTAAGAATGGGTTTAAAATGTTTTTCGTTATTTTTGATTGAATCCGGCTAATGGCAAGGAGAAAATGCCTCGTGATTATTATATTGAACTTTACCGCCCCTATGCAGCTGACAACAACCGCGAAGAGCCGTAATTCGCAATAATGTTTTTTTAGCGATTTAGCTTTAAGACGCTACAATAAGATTCTTTACAAATATATTGAACTCCTAGTACCTTACAGTCACATGAAACAGTAAATGAATCGTATCTAATTGCACAACGTATCTTTTTACAATCGATGAAAAAATCTACCTCCGCTACTGTCCGTATCGATAACGTCAATTTAATGGTTTGCTACCAATTCCTTTCCCATCAGAATTAACTTTACAATCTACGCAACGGTAGACCAGCGATGCGATCACGTTTAAGACAAATCAATTAACAAAAAGTAAATTCCCATTTCACCAAAAACCTCACATACGATTGAAATTCCATCCTTCTCCGGTTCGTGGCTGCCGGTTGTGAAAATACAATCAATCTTCCCGAATCCAGCCAATCGGTTGGTGGGGACGAGTTTTACAAATGCTCCACCCCGCAGCTAAGACCTACAACATTCATCGCCTATTATCTCCCACCGCTTCTCTTCCCCACATTAACTGATACGTAATGATCAAAAGCTTCGAATGCCAGCTCTAAAACTCGCTGTAGCGCTTCAAAATCCCGCAATTAATACCGCATCTGCTCGGAACGCTAAATGAGAAAGATGGGAGAGCTTTTCTCACCAGCTGTGCGCTACTCGTTGGGTTGCGGCACGTTTGGGTGAGGTGAAATAATTCCTCAAATCAAAACAAGCAACCAACCGTGCTGATTAGTTCGTTCGAAATCAAACACCCGCCAACCCGGGTCTCAGGTCTTCCAACATCGCTAACGATATTGCTGCGTTGCTACCTCCACTGTCGGTCCGCAACCGTGGCTAGAAAATTGGTGGCGCGTGTTGGTGTTGATGGAGTGGTAAACTTGGGTGTCACTCACTCGGAACCACCTGAGCGGGATCGCTGGAATGTGGGTAACTCCCAGTACACCGTCCGGGATCGTCCGGTCTCTGGTCTTGTTTGTGGCGTGGGTCCCCTGTTTGCGTTGTTAAGAGTTCGTTAAACAATACTGGCTTCGTGATTGGAATTGACGCGGCGTAGCACGGGTGGAAGATTCGCACAAAAGAGTCCGAAACATTCGCTCCCAGGTTTACGTCCAGAGCCCCTTCTGTACAGTGAAGGCCACCGGGCAGAGAAGCAAGAATCGTAAGTAATTCTCGAATTATCAATCAATTTAATAATTCCTCGCATGTCGCCAGCACACGGACACGGACCTAATGGCCTTCGACCGAGCCCGAGTCGGCGTTGCTCCCCGGGTACGCTTTGTTCGGTAAATAGAAAGACATTTTCAAGATTGCACGTACTTCATCTGCGGGCGTACGAGGACGCGGTTGGGCCGGCGCAAAGGAATGCCCGGTGGTGGTAAAATGGTTTCACCGGTAGCTTCTGTGCTAAATCGGAAAACGTGGCAAACGTGGACGCATAGGGACACTGTCCTCTAGAGATACGGGCCGAAACATATAGACCTTGCCGCAAGACCCGGCTCGCAATCGAAAGGTGAGCACGCGATAAGCGGCAAGAAAAATATGTCTGCACAACCGACATACAACTAAGCGCACTATAATAAACTGTGCATGTCCGTGATTGCATTTCTTTATGGATGCCAACGGGAGATGTTGGGATCTTCGAGGTTTTCAGGGTTTACGCCCGAAGGCTGCCACTGTACCGTACCTTGACTTTGGCGGACCTGTCAAACGGCGCCGGACATCCGAGCGTCGATGGAGGTAGAGATCCTAGTGCCGTCAGCAGAAAAAAAAGCTTGAAAACATTTCCGCCCGTACTGGCGATAGTACGTGGCGCTTGTTGAGCTTGACGTTCCAGGTCACAGATATTGTAGAGTACAGGCTTACCTTATGTTCGCTTTGCAATAACAAGTCGCTTTTGCGAAACGATGGCACGGAACACTGGGAGTGTATTTCAGGAATCTGAAGGAATCGTTGAAGTCTATGTCGAATTCCTTCAGGGAAGCTGGAAGCACCGGGCAAAGTCAAACTCGATCCCGTGACCACGGCCGGATAATGCAATCCGACAGTTTGGCACAGAGACTTGGGGAATTTTGCGTCCGCTTTAGGGAGGGTTTCGGTTGAATCTGGTTGCTGAGAGGGAAACAAAAAAAAAACGAAACCGACCAAAATTTCAATGTCTATCTCTGCTATTGCAAACGACCACGACGCTCGGTTCCCATGACGAGACCGTTCCCCCCCCCGGGTTCTAAGTATTGCATTCGATCGTCTAAACGGACTATCGTAGGCGAATTATGGCAGTGAGCGAAAATCGCAACGGACGTGGCTCGAGAGCGGAATGACCCTGCACGACACCAGAGCACGTCCAGCCCTATAGCAGGACGGTGCTCTATTTGGCGTTTCTGCCCGCTACCTTCTTCCACACCCCCACCTACTGTTGTTGTTTGCATCATCAACCGCTGTGGGTCCGCTTTAGGACGTCATTCTCACGTACCACCGTATTTTTTCCTCTCGATCAAACCGACCAGGACACATGTGGAGGGGCTTAACGGGGAGAGAAGAAAAAAAACCTCCACCAGCACCGAATAGCTGAAGATGTTCGGGTGGGGTGAAGTTTGGCCAAACAAGATGGAAGCCATCGGGCCAAACGTTGACGTTCTCGGAATCGGAAATATATGTGTGAGCGGAGTGGATCGACAAAATCGACCAAAACAGATCACCAACACCGACCGACTCCGGTTCGCAGCCTTCAGCACCCCAAGCGATCCGTCCCGTGTGTGTTTGTGTGTGTGTTTTTTTTTCGGTTTGCTTTTTTCTTCTTTCCCATGAGTTTTTTTTTTCTTCGGATTGAGGCGAAAACGTTTTTCCCTCTCCTTTGATCACCGTAGCGCTAGAGGGCGCGATGGATGTTTAAAATTTCAATCACGTAATATCGTTTCAAATAGTGTAGCAGGGGTTGTTTCTTTTTATTTTTGGTCCACTTGCCACCGATGTCCTTTAAAACCTTTTGCTCCCTCCCTCACCCCTCCCGAGCCAATCTGTACCAGTGGGGTCCGGTTCCTCGGTACCCCTTTCGCTGGGCAGCTTTTTGAAGCATTCCGTTTTGGCACCACCGTTTGGGACAGCAAGTGATGGAGTGGGTGCGGTGCGTGGTGTGTCGCCTTGCCACCTGTTTCACCCACCCCTTTCGCCCATATTCGCCGGAAATATTTATTAAACCTTTTCCGAGCCAATGGTCCATTAAATATCGAACGAAATTGGTCGAACGGTAAGATGCGGCCACCGAACCCGATGCCACATTCCGTGAATGTATGTCCACCCGTCAGAGAAAAGGGCCCCAAACCAGGGCCAGTTTCTTTGGCTCTCTGCCATCAAGGACACAAGCAGCAAAGTACGGTGAAAATGACCTAACACAACTCACTGTGCGCTTTCCAGTGGAGCAGGCGGCCGGTGGAGAGCGATGGCGGACATCGGGCGTAGCCCAGCCAGGAAACCTTAATCGTAGGATGATGATTTCGAGCGAAAGTAGGTGGAAAATAGCTCCAAACTGCTATCGACTTGACAGTCGTCCGGTGGCCGGCCAGCCGCAAAAAGAAGCTCCGGCACGTGTGTGAGTTGGTGTGTGCTTTTTATGATGATTACTTCTGTCGTTATTTGCGGTCTGCAAAACCCGTGCGGGCTCTGATTTGGCAGAATTTGATCGATCATAATAGGCGACCCCGCACCGTTATCGGCTGCTTGCCGACGGTGGCCGTCGTACCAGCTGCGGTTGCCCCCTGATTGGAATGGATGAAAATCACAGCCGGACCGGCTGCTTTTCCTTCGCTTCGCCGTCTGGTACATCCTTGAGAAAAAGGGATAGTTAATTAATGATGCAGCCAATCGTGAATTCGTTTCCCGCATGGCAGATTAGCCGAAAGCCGACGGTGCGGTTGGAAGAAAATCAAATCGAAAAATACTGATGATGAATGTTTTATGATGAAGCTTTAGAGTTTGATAGCGCAGAAGGATATTGAGGTTAGAGGTTTATGCAAACAATAAAAGTTTCAAACGATAAGGGGAATGCAATAGCAATTTTAAGTCCGAATAAAGATAATCCAAGTTATTTGAATAAAGAAAGGTTTTGGGTAAATGATTGACAACTAAACAGTTACGGCGAATTTGCACAGTAACTCACTAAACAATTTAATGTTTTAAATTGAAAAGAGCTTTAAGAAGTGTGTTTTACTTGTCAGGTTAATAATCCATTTAATTCTTCCCACTTCAATCTAATCCCGAATCTAATCTTTAAAAAAAACCTGACCAGTACAGGCCCAGTGTTTAGATGTAATTTAAAACGAAAATAAGTCATGCGAGTGGCATACATCTAGGCAAATTTTTCAAAAATTGTTATTATATAAATGAATTGGGAATCCGAATTCTACATAAAATAAGCTTTGTTTTCCGTTGCAGAAAAAAAAACTCTTGCGGTAATCTAATTGTTTTGGCAGTTTTGTATAATTTATGAATATATCTTAAATGTCTGAAATTTATAAAATGAAACCTGCGAAGAAGAACCAGGACCATGTTTCGGTGGTACAGATTTTCCACACTGCGTAAACATGTCCGATCGATAAAATCATATCTCTCCACCACAAACAAAACACTGCAAAAGGTCCATTTTTCACCTGTCCCATTGATCCAATCATTACGCGCTACCTTTTCGTGTGTTTTTCGTTCTTTACATTCTGTTCGTTCCAATTATGATTGCGTCCTTCACGCATCGGCGCTAACAAAATGCAAAGTTATAACAATAATATCACTAATGGTTTTGCCGAATGCCCGAACCGTGCCGTTCAACTTTTCCGCCCGTACGGTAACCACGCGACGGCACGAATGGTACGCGAAAAATTGATTTTGAAGATTTTATTCTGCGTCTGTCACAGAAGAACAAACAGCTCGGTACGTGCACGTGTCGGTTTGGCTTTGCGAAAGCGGGATAGGAGGAGGGAAGATATGGAAATGGGGCAGCAGGGCAAGTGGAGAAATGGTCGCCGAAGGTCCAATGCAGAACATGAACGCAGCCAGTGGGAAGCAGCAGTACGTGAGAATGGTTTGGCATCGAAATGCCGGTTCGAGGAATTAAATTTTGAAAAATGATAAAAGTTGAGGCATTAACTTTGTTTATTGGTGAAAGAAGATCTCACAACATTTTTACGGTGCATAATTGGGCCCAATTTCAAATTCGAATGTTTATTTTAAAGGATGGTTGGAAGCAAACAAAAATAGTACAGATGGAAGCTTTAAAATAATTTTGATGTAAAAAGCGAAACAGAAACTTGGTTTTGAGCCTAGTGCACCGTTTGCAAAATGACAGCTTATTAACTGAGCCGATTAAGGGATTAGCGTTTGTAAGCTGCAATATTAGCAGAGTGCAAAATGTGTTGCGTGCACCAGCGGGCTTGCATGCTGTGTTGAAGCTATTTTAAGCTACATACTTACACACCGTAGCACATTGGCAGCCTAAGCGTTCGATTGGACGCTCGTTTTCCAGGTCGGTTTTAAAAATCACAACGCCAAACGGAACCATAAATAGTACGGGGAATAATTCCTGCAAAAAAAAACCCCCACCTAACCACCACCCATTGCTCACAACCGTAACATGGTAGAGTTTTAAAGTTGCGCTCAAAACGCAACAAACTGTTGATTGGAATTGGCCATGTGGAAACGGCAAAGAGAGTGAGACAGACAGAGTGGGAAAAAAGTCCTAATACAATGGATCGAACCGCTTTTCGGGGACTAATCTAACGCTAGCCCTTCCGGAGCGGGCGTTCTCACCCGAACTGGTGATTGCCATGGAGGGCAATAATCGCCGTTCCATGTCCCGGTGGGTTGGCGCGGGAACGCGTTGTGTTTGTGTGGGAAGGAAAAAATAAATTACCACCACTTAAGCCAAACTCCCGGGTGCGTGTGTCGGCTATTTCCGTACACCGATCGATCGGGGTTCGTTCTAGTCGACTTCAAAGCCACAGGCACAGACTCGTCCATTCAAAAAACGTTCCCTTCTGCGCTGCGGAATGCAGCTTTAGCGAGAAGAGCGGACCGAGTGCGAGAGCTCAATCAATGAGCCTCCGACCCCCACCCGGGACTAGTCCGACGTCAGCTTCCCGTTCCGGTATAACCACACGGAGCGAAAGAGAAGGTCTTCCGGTTTCTGAGAACAAGAGCCGACTGTCTGGCCGTACTGTCTGGGGTGAGGTGTGCCAGGGTGGTCCTGCATAAAAACAGAACCATGATGAATACTAAGCCCGTACAGCGAACTAATCGCCCGTGACGGCACGCAGTCGACCGTCATGCTGTGCAGCCCCTTCCTACGGCTGAACTGGGTTAGAATTTCCCTGAGTACGGTAATTGATATGCCCGAAGGATGCACTTGCACCGTTCGATTGTAATGGAAATTAATCCCTTTCGCTTGCATCCGGGGATGCAATTGTTGATCCGCCGGACGTGTGCTGAATGAGGAGGGGACGTTATGTGCCGTACGTTCAATATTGTCACCACGATAGATGGCGCTATTAGGGTGGGCCCGGAGCGCCCTCTGCGGGATACTTCCTCAAGCTACGTTTGACGTTTAGTGAATAGTGAGCGTTCGTCCCATTCGGGGTGGGCATTAGCATCAGTATTCTGGTGATGCATTTTTTTGTTGCTCCTGCTGGTTTTTCTCTTTCAATCAGACGAATGCAGTCATGTGGTGTGGACGAATACGATCGATGGCCGATTTTCGGACCCGCCACGCCACGGGTCACGTAGGTGTGGTTCATTATGATTTACAATTACCACTGTATCCTACACGCTCCATGGGTCACAACCCGAACGAATTACCCGTAGCACTTCAAACCGTTCCTTTGGCACCGGGAGCACACGGGAGGAAATTAATCTTGGTGTCGGGAAAAGAATGGGTGGCAATTTCCGGATGGACGAGAACCGATGCCAGAAGGTCATCCGGTGCACGGCCATTCCGTCTTGGCACCTTTTTGCCGGAGCTGGTCATTTAAATGCTACCTGGTAAATGAACTCAAGCACGACCCGGTCGAAACTGCATACACAAAAAAAAAGCTTGAACTGGGGAACCTCTCATGACCATTATTTGACCAAATGAGTGGACCGCAACGAAACGATTAAAGGAATGCATAGCTCGGAACGACAAATGGGTGCACCCGTTGCGACATGGCTGTAGGGGAAAAATAACACGGTGATTCTTTCCCACCTCCATGCACATTATTTTCTCCTAATAGCACTGAAATCGAATGTTGGCCAAGCAATTCTTTCCAATTTTTTACTGCTGTAGTACCATTCTGAGGGAGAATTTAATTCGCCTTAGGTTCTTCAACCATACATTCGATCCCTTTAGCTCGAAGAATTCCAGTTTCTATGCAAAACGGAGAATATTTGATGTCGAATGAATGCTTGTTCTCGTGAAAGTGTACAATGCGAATGTTGGCTTCAGTTTCGTGGAATTAAATGCAAAACGGAAAAGTGGGATAAAATTACGCGGCTACCTTGTCCGACGGGGCCGTAACAAAATTGCGAAGAAATAATGAATGCCTGGAAGGGAGCGAATCGTGCTCATGTTTCAGGGAATATAAATTAAACATTCTGATCGGGATCTGTCGCGAACGGTAAACGTGCTATTTCCAGGAACGTTAGAACTGTCTAACGAGAAGAACGAGACAGAAAAAGTAACATTTTCTGAAATTGCTCAACAGTTGTTTCACCGAGCGTTGGACAGTTATCTCGAAAATGGAATTGGAATGAAATGTTTTTCGTTGGTTTATGAATACTGTGTTTTCGATTGAATTGAAGTACTGGTTTTCAAGAAAAATATAACTATCTTGTGTTATCTAAGCTAGGAAACATACTAAAGTGCTTTTCATTTCTTCTAAAATGCGCCGCCATTTTCCACAAACATATTTATATAATATATACGAAGTAATATATACGAAACAACAACAAAAAGTATCTTTTTCATTAGAATTGACATCCACTGGGCTCTGTAACAGGCTTAAAGCTTCGAAAATATGCAACCAACTAAAAAAGGTGAACGTAGTGCAATTAAAAGGAGTTAATCGTTGATTTAAAAAAGGAGTTAAAGGAGTTAATTTTTGTCACAATCCAGCACATGGTTTAGTAAGATTTCATAAGTTCTTCGCATGAGCACATAGTTCTTATTGCATACTTTTAGGCGCTCTTACTGCTCAGTGCGAAAATGAACTGTTGAGGTTCTTTCAGGTTCGAGCAGCAATATATTTAATATCGGAAATTAACGTTTTAAAAGATACAATTAATGTGGGTGCAACTCTTTACTGATTGTTGCACAATACCGTAGGCTACTGAAAGCTTTAAGCACTTTTGTTCATTGTTGTAAAGAAATGCATCAACAATGTTTGTTTTCAATCTTTACATCTATGCTATACTTTCAATGAAACACAACACACAGCGCCCTTTTGTAAAGCATTTACTTTGTCAACTGCTAACAAATTGCACTGTTGACTACTAATTATCGTCCGGTGCTATATGGCAGTACAATTAAACTTTCACTCAAATTTCCATTCTCTTTCCAACGAGCATCAAACGATTGAACAGGGTCAACCGATTGGGAAGTTTTATTTATCCTACACTACGATGGTGCTGCATCCTTCCCATCTACAGATTCACAGCCAGCCACACATGCACAATTCGTTCGAATAGTTCTAATTGGCATGTTACAACCCCTGTCCATTTGGCTGTTGCTGACACACGAAATGAACAAAACAGTGCAGAAAAAGCCCAAAAAAAAAGGACAAATTTGATGTCCTCGCCATCAGTATTTACTGCTTTTTTGTTGTTGTTGTTGTTGTTCTTGTTATTGTCGCTCATTTTAATCAACCCGACATGCGACAATGAAAGGATGACTGTGCGAGACCAATCACAATTACCGGCCTCGAAACCGATCAGCGCATCCATCCACTTCCGTCAGATTCTCTCGTTACGTTGCGCGGAGGGTGGGGGATGGGGAGGAGAGAACTGTGTATGTGAATCGGTGAGTGCAATGTGCACTATTTGGCTTCCGTTCCAGTTTCGCCCGATGGGGGAATTCGATTTGTCCCAGCACAGTACCCGGTAGCGAGGGCCCAGAATCATACACATGGTCGAGTTCGCATAATGAGTAAATTTTCAATTCATGAAAATAATGAAATAATGATTTAATGCGCACCGTACACATAATCAAGCCATTGTCCATCCATCTCTCTAGCCACGCTATTCGGGGGAGGCTGTAAAAAGGAGTCCTCCACTGGGAGTGGAGTTTTTTTTTTGTTGTTCGAACACCAATTCGAAACCATCCAGCAATCAGCTTCCGAACATGTAGCTGCTGTCGGTTGTGATCATGCTTACAGCTCTGGTTTTTTTTTTTTCTTGGTACCATTTTTTGTTGCCTGATCGGTGAATAGCTTGGTGCTACAAATGGCTGATTATTGGTTGTCCATTCGATGCAGCAGGATTGATTTTTTTTTTCGCTGTCTCTCGTTGCCCGCTGTGCGTGGAATTTCACTGCTCTGCAGTATATTATTGCAATCAAGCATTTGCGAGCAATTGATTTCATGTGCATGTAAATTAGTTTTGGATTAAAATATAATTTCATCCATAAATTGATGAAAAATCTTCCAAACCACCTACATGGCGCGTGTCGGATGGTGGTCGGATAGGGAACATAGGAAACCAAAATGATGTGAGTGGTTTTGTGCCTTTTTTCTCTCGTTCTCCCGTAGTTATGCATGTTTTTTTTTTAGGGATACATTTTCCCTAGCTTTCACACAACTATAATCGCCCTGTCGATGTAGGAATCTGGGTGGAATTTATTGCAAACCGATCATATCTTGGCAAGCTCAGAGTACAAACCGGAATTTGCATGTTGACCTTGTCGGAAGGGCAATGCTTTGCTCTTTCGATGCTGGTAGCATGGTAACGGTGCTCTATGCAACCAATATTTACTACCAAAGATCCTGCAAATATCGATCTGCAGCCTCGAGCTCCGTACGGTGGAAGAATAATCAATACCTTTGTGAGGTGGCATTCGCAACCAGATCCGCAACCAAAGTTATGGGAACACGGGTTGGCCGGTAAGGGAATGCGGAAAGGCACGTCTTCTGGTTTCTCATAACCGGCACATAAAGACGATAGACTTCGCCTCGGTGAAAGGCGAAGGCTGATACATCACACCGTAATTAGCCTGTACGATAATGGCTTTGGCAAGGGAAACTAGAGTCAAAGGCGGGTGAGTCGGGTAACGATCGAATTTCGTTTAGATTGTGCAAATAGAAGCTCCAAAGAGTACTCAAGTAGACAAAGCTATGGGGCAGAACTTGTTCAAGTGCACTGTTTTAATTAACAAGTTCAATTTTTCTTGCATTAAGGTGCATCATCAAAATAAGCGTTGTTTGACTATGAGTCGATATCGGATACCGGAAACGTTTGTGTGTGTGTATGTGTGTGTGTGGTAATAACTCAGTTATTAATGTAGCTGTTTTTAATATTTCTTCAATTTGATGCAATCTATCAATTTCGTTTAATTATTCTAAGGAACCGTCAAGTTACGCCTAAACATATGCAATCAGTTATTCAATGTTAACTCGCTAAGACTACTTTAATCCCGGAAGACATACTTCTATTTCTTTTTAATATAACAGATTCCAACCTATAATTCCAACCTTGAACAGTGTCTTGGTCAGGAAGGTTTTCCAAAAAGTTGCAAATTTAAACAGTTGCCTATTTGTTCTGAGAACGCCTCAAGGTAGGCTATACAACATATAATCAGAATTTGCTATGGTAAATTTCTTAAAAATTCACTAATGGTAAATGGACAAAACCCTTCAATTCCCAAACGAAACTTAATTAAAAATAACCATACATAAAACATTACAGCAACATGCAAATGGTAATTCTTTGCGGCTTGAAATTAAATGTAATCTATACGGTGCTATGCAAAGGCTTAGCAGAACGAAAGCACATTGCACATTGCAACGCTTCATATTCCCGGGTTTTGCACACAACAGCTTTTCCAACCAATATGAAGAGTCAGTTATTCTCGTATCGTTGGTGATGCGCTCGGCTCTATTGTCAAACGTCGTTATGAATAAATTTGCTGGAAGCCCGAACGTGCGGTACGTAGCGATACGAGGCACGGGAGCCCATAAGCACGTGGCGGTTTTAATAAAAGCCCTCGCCGCTGCATCACTTCATTTCGTTTGCTGCAAAGCGAATGTACAACTTCAACCGCGACACATTCCATTAGATGTGGCACAAACGGTTGATTCCACACAATGTAAGGAAGCGGGTTGTAAAATCCATTCCCATCCGTTGCTCGCAGCTGCAAGCTTCAAGTGCAGACCATTCTTTTCCAGCCACGAATTGCAAACCATTTGTAGACGACACCAACCAACCATCCATCCAACCGTAAGTCGCTGCGATACTGCGCACGGTGCATCTTCGCCTTGAACCGTTTGCCCAATTGTGCAGTGGCTGACGTCATTCGTCCCCTTCACTCAAATATCTCTCTCTATCTTTCTATCTATCGCTCTGTCTCTCTTTTTCTCACTCACACACTCGTCAGTTGATTGGGCTTTTCCGACTGCAGGTTTTGCAGTTCATTCCGTCGATGCACCGAGCTCCGAAACCGGGCAATTGAAGATAAAATTCATGGCAGTAAAGCCCGTTCGTGTAGAGTGTGGAGATCCTTGCGAAAGGATACATACTAACCGTGTAACATTTCCAAACTAACCGTCCACCGTCATGCTATCGTTCGCAGGTAACCGGCATCAAGTCGGCAGCATCCACACAACCATCAGTCTTGCGGAAACCAGGAAAAACGTCAGTCAGCCCATTAAAGCCATCGTACGTGGCAATCTTTCACTCGCCCCGGCTCAATGGTGAGAAAATGGAACAAACTCACCACCGGTTCCGGTGGGATATGTTGACGCGTGGAATCATCATCCGACCACCGGTAGCAACATCATCGCCACAGACGTCATTAAATTGAGCATCGACCAGATTCATCACTGGCCATCAGCTTCGCCCATCAGTCAGTGCGCCAAACGCTCGAAGGTTACTGAATCCGACCTGCTAGAAGAATATCGGAAAGGATCTGCATTCATCAAAGGACAAAGTGCGTGCCAAGGGTTGGGTTTTTGGGGAAGAAGCAACAATCTTCATCTCACCAGCGACCTAACGACAAACAGTAGTGCAAACGTAGACGAAGAGAAAAAAATCGAAAATACTCACTCACGTACAACAGATTTATCTGCAAAGATGAAAACCGACGGTTTCGTACGAGTTTTGTGGTGGAAATTGGTGCTAATTATAAATTTAATAGATGGAAAATCGATGCACGAAAAGGACAAACACGGTAAGTTAACATGCGCCATTTCATAGTATACACAACAGCACCTTTTGACCGACCATGGCTCTGGCCTGACAGTAATTGTATTTCCCTTCCCAGAAATGAGAGCTCGTTTGTATCGCTTGGTGATTTAACACGGTCTGCTTAGGAAGGGCCGGCTAAATAATGTGCTAGGGATTAAAATTTTCCGTTAAAAAATTACATCATATGGATTGCAGCTATTATCTCAATTCATTAGTAATTGTTTACAGGCGTCACTAATTGAAAAAACAGTCTATTCAAATAATGATCTATATTGCAATGTTATCGCAGTGGCGCCCGAATGTATGCAATACAGCGAATCATTTAGCAGCAAAACGCCTCGAGTAATGCAATTAGTATGAACATATTGTTTTATTAGCAGCGTCAACTTGTTTGCTATTTCAAAAAAACGCCTAGAGTTATGCAAATGAAATGCCATCAGTGGCCTCCATTATTACGAATGTCTGTATCAACAGCAGACGTTATTTTTTTATTCGGATATTCACAAAACTACATGTTTCATAACGTGGTTAATTAGATGCATAGTGTTTCATAAAGTGATGCAGTAAAAAATGAAATAAAATACACTACATAAAGCTAGCGGGTGCTTTAAAAAACGACACTACTGAAAGCTTTTTTAGCAGTAGCAGAACGGAAATCTTGTCTGGCGGTGTCGGAAATAACAGATCTCCACACGCTTCTTGAGACCAACAGTCTCTGCTTAAGCACACATTTAACGCACCCCTCAAAGACGGCCTCATCGTCTTTCAGCACTGCTCTTTTTCCCCATTCTTCCCATTCACACATAAAAGTACTATGAGCTTTAGGAAAATATGCCATGAAAACTTCACCGACTGCACGCGTTTCGGGCCTGAACTCACCGCTTAATTGGTGTGAAGCCGTCGCTGGTGCAGAGCGGTTGCTTCCGTGGCCCCTGTCAAGCGAACAACTGAACTGCCAGTAGACCATTCGTTAAGCAGAAGGTCAAAAAATTCAGCACTTCCCCCTCGGGCTGCGTCGTTTGCGACACAGGTTGCTGCTTCTTGCCAATGATTATGAGATTATGCTCTTTAGAAAATGTCTTTTCAAGTGGCACTGGCAGGGGCACTCAAACACAATGCAGAGCCGATGGTTTTGTGTTTGCTGCATGCTCCTTTCCCTGCTCACAGCTTTCCGACACCAGCTCCAGCCTGGATGCCTGTCCAGATGGGAAAAAAACTGGAGACTAACGCGAGCGGTTAGCTGGAAGGGCAACCTGTCCCATGCTATATACCATAAAGTTGGTAAAATTAATGAACTCCTTGATGAGCTGAGTTCTTGGATGGTTAGCCGTGTATCCATTACATATTGGAGCCACATCACCTGGTGCCGGTGTCGGAGGTTTTCGGGGGTTTTGCACCCCGTTCGGCCACCCGTCAGAACTTGTTTGAGGCCAAGGTTTTACGTCCAGCGCGGTTCGGATCGGGAAAGTGAAACTTTTCAACAATGGCCCCCGATGGTGGCTTGCTACCCAATTCGGCTAAGAGCACCCACCTCGGCACAGCCGATTTCAGCCGTTTCCAGCCGCATTTCTTTGCCGAGTGAGAGATCAGCAAGTTTTCTGACCTCGGGATGGATGGAGTTAGACGTCAAATGCGAAATCCTCCCTACAGCAAGGCCTACACACACAGCTAAACAAAATCCTTAAAAACTAAATAAAGAACGCCCACCGTGGCTTTTTGTATCACCAAAGGGAAAACTTTTGAAACTCTCACCTTGTGTACCTCTCGCAGGTGAACTTGTTAGCTGTTTTGAACGGATGACGAGACTGTTGAGCAGCGAGTTCAACACTGCTGTGTGTGTGTGTGTGTTAGATTCGATTCCGGTCACTCGGCTCAACTGTCTGAGTGTTTGTGTGGGTGGGATTTTGTGAATGTTTTGCTAATCTATCCAACAAGTCAACACAATCGGTGTACTTTTTCCATGGCCCAGCAATGACTTCAACAGCTGCTGTATTGTTTAGCTGCACACCCTCAGGTGTAAGCCATCTCACTCCTACGGTTATGCTCAGCAACGTTTCAATCCACCATCCATCGTGGGTTTTGTAACACGATAAATTAAACTTTTAATATCCTCCACCTATCACGCTCCGCCCCAACCGTAGATATGTCCCAGTTGTGGTAGCAATTTCATCATTCCACCATTCGTGCCAATTTCATTTCCTTTTGCCATTGGTACAAAGTTCACGTGGTTTACTGGGAAAATCTTTCACAAAGAGTCACTCTCCCCACAAACACACGCACTGCTCATTCCCTTCGTGAAGCATTCTTTGTGCCAAATGTTACCGAACAGGAAGGAATGCTGCTCGAGAAAGATGGCGGTTGGTGTCGTTGGTGGTTGATTCCGGATATCAGCAGCACAATACGCACGCTACGCATAAATCACACATAACGAATTAATCTTTTGTTGTAATCACATCCGCACCGCATCAGGGGACTGGGTGGAAGGCGACAGCCAAAGTTGGCACAGTATACGCGGATTTTACTCCTACACACGTTCTGTGATCGCGCAGGATCCGGAATCCTTATCCTGCCTCAATCCTCCATTGTCTCTGGGGCGAGCAACTAGCAGCGGGTAAGATTTGGCATGAGTTTCGGTTGATTTTTCGCCACCATTAGGCGTAGCTTTTGAGGTCGGGTACAAGAATTAACCTTAATACAAGCATCCTCGTCCCCACCCGGGACACGGTTTCTCGCAGCCGCTGGAACAACGTTGTCAGACAAGAAATGAAACCGTTAGCTTAAACTCTTGAACGTTGGCTTAAAACCGATGTAAACTTTCGACACAAATGGGCGTTGAATTAGCTCGCAGATGTAGAATGGGTTTCCAGGGTTTTTGGTGCTGAGACAGTAAGAGAATTCAGTTCGAGGATACGAGCATTGTGCGAGTTTTATGAATGACTTACTGTTTAACCTAGGCGACAAGAAATCCGCAAAAATCGGCATCATCATTATTCTACGCCAGCAGTTATGCAATTTACATTACAAAACTGAAGGTCATCGTTAGCTTAGCAATCAATTTTTTTGTTTAATTGGTTCTTAATTTGGACAACGTTTGACAAAACGTTCATCACTCAGCACTGCAAACCTCCAATCATGGGTTGCGAGCCTGTGGCGAAAGTTTTACCCACCTGTCGGACATATCCCTCACCCGGAACTCAGCTCCGCTGATCGTTGGATGGCAAAAGGAAATTGTCGTACCGCAGGTTGGTTAGAAATCCTGATGTTCTCCTTCCGTACTCCTTACCAAAATAACGATATCATTCCGTTTCGTGCGTACACTTGGGATGTGGTGCCAATGTTTGGGTACGCCAGAGTTACACCATAATGGGTGTGAAAGATAAATAAATTTATCTCAACATTTCCGCTGGAATTTGTCAACCTTTTTGGTGAGGGAAGCACTTACGAGGAGAGGTTTGATTTTTTTTTTCTCCATTTTCGCATACGATAAGCAACTTTTTGAGCTACCGCGAGGTATTCGGCACCGCATGGCGGGAAAGGTTTATGGTCTTCAATTTTTAAATAACATCGCGCTCGATGAAGCAATCGTATCATTTATCATGTGGTTTACCATTCTGGTGGATAAAATGGTGGTAATGCAGTAAATTGTTACATGGAAAGTGTAACACAGAGGCGCATTGTTTATGTTAATGGATTTTAGTTGTCTGCTTAAAGGTGCTACGAATTGCAAACAACGAAGTTGTTCGATTTAACATGTTTAAGGGGCACTAGAGCTAATATTTTCTTATGCAATTAGCTGTATTAATCGCCTTCATGTTTCAAATTCGTAACGCCTGAAACTATGCAAATGTTGCTCTCTACATTTGACATTTTTGCTCCCTAAAGGTCCATAATATTTGAACTCCCTAACCACTCGCAATGGTTTTATTCTGCCACATAGAAATATATTGCATATCTTTAGGCGTAACCACTTAATATACAACCCCACGCTGTACCGTTACTGGGAATCAAGGGACTCATACACCGGTCGCTTTTTTAGACTGAAATTTAAAAATTATTTTTTAAACATTCCCATTTAAACATTCCTAGCATTCGCAAGCCCCTGAGGAGCACCATCGATTTTTCGTTTCGTTAATCCCACGTTATCTTCTCGCAGATCGAAAATCTTTAAACCCATTTCAATCTTGTTTTTTATCATTTTTTTTTTTTGTCGTTCATCTTCGAACGATAAATTTGCTGCTTTCGCCTTTGCTGCGAATGTTCCATTTCCCGGTGGCAGTGGCCGTGCGTACATACTGCTTCCACCGCATGATTCATGCTCCCGGGAAGCGGTAGTATGCTAATCGGCATCATCATTTTCATCGTTAATGTTTTCTCCGCGTGTTCGCGATCGATATCAGTGGCGTTGAGACTCCGAAGTGTTTTTTTTTCTCCTCAAATACCAAACCACCATTGACATTGAAATAGCTTCCACATACATATGCAACGGGGAAGGATGAGTTCTCAAAAGTCATTTTCAACGGGAACGCTAACATCACTCCACCCGTACATCATTGCGCCAATGTATAAAACATCTTTTGACCCAAAAATTTGATCGAAAGTTGCCGAAAGACACCGTAAAAGCCGTATCGCACATCCATGTATGTGTGTGAAACGCAAAGTTCCTTCACCCAAATCACTACAATCCGTACTCGAAAAGCGGCCTAATGGTACATGACAAACTTTCCCATTAACCAACCAACCGGTGGTGCAGTGACAAGAAAACCGGATAAAACCGGTAGAGAAGTTCGGTCGCGGGATTTTCGGTGTCGCGTGCGTACCATTTGGCGCATGGTGCCGTGACCAGGATCCGGGGTCGCACACAGGAAGGTCACCGGCATATCTGCGCTGATGCGTCGCGTGAGCAAAACTTTGAGCAATGGTAACATTCATCCTTCCGTAGTACCTTCTGCCAGAAGCAGTACGATCTTCGCCAGAGTCAGAACTCATTACCACGCTTGAAGGTTGAAAAGACATCGTGCCGTGCTGTGCCGCAGCGACACAGTGCAACACGGATACACGTCAGTCCGGGAGCACAGACAACTTTCCTTCCTCTGTTAAGCTGTCTAAGAACGCGTTCGGGTGACGCCACGCTTAAGAATGATATCTTCATTAGGTAAACAGTTGCCCCCGGGGGCCTTTGGTTGCCGCAGAACAAACGAAGTACCGGATAAAGCTCTGCAAAAGGTGAACTCGCCTCTTCCGGCCACTTCCGTACCCAATCACCACACAACACCAACAACACTCCCGTTTGCCTCCTCCCGCAGGGCCACAGATAACACCAACCGTCCCGTCAATCGTCTAGCTATTTCTTTTAAAAGCTTCTGCTAAATTAATGTCTCTGCGCTCTTATGACTTTTCGCAACTTTTCCCAGCCATCATTTTTCATCTGCCACCCCGATACTGCACACACCTCCGCGAAACGCTTACCCCGCACGAGAAACTTCCCAAGCAACGGAATTAGAACACATTCCATCTCGAATTGAAGATTGTACCAATGCGGAGCCTACGCTTGCTTTATCTGGGTCTGGGCAAATTTTAATGAAGCACTTCGTTTCGAAAGAATTGGCTCCCCAGCAGGCTTCCTTAAGAACTACTGCCGTATGAGTGATCCGCATACATGTGTGTGTGTGTGTGTGACTGTTTGATTCTTAATGTTTGTGTTTCAGATAACATTTGCACACCGAGTGAACATTTCCTGTACGAGTGTTACCAAAATATCTGAGAAGTTTCGAATGAAGCGTATAAATACTACCGAGAAAATATAAATATAAGTAATGTACGAATCGGACATTAGCTTTGGCCTACTTTACTCCTACCTACTTTGACCGTTTTCCTTACAATTCAAGATGGCACGTTTTTATTGTAATACCATTAGGACCGTTGGATGTTGTATTAACGTTTAATAATTTCCCTGTTCCTTCCCAGCATTCAGCTATCGAACAAATTGTACATTTATTCAGTTTGATAGCACTACATCCCACCCACGACTAATTGACGTGGGTAGTCTTGGGGAATTCTGATTGAATGTTTTCGAAACGAACAAAGCCTTCCATCTGATCCATCGATCAGCTGTCAAACTTTTTCGTGTACGTTATTTTTAGATGTTTGGAAATGCATAAATTCTCAACGGGATGGGCAGCGTTAGGTGGTTGTTGGAGAAAATATATTCTTGGAACTTTCAAACTTGGCAGGTTATCTCATTCCCCTACAGTAAATCGCATCGTACAAGAAGACGTCCTTTCATACAGGGCCAATAGCGGAATCGTCATCACTAATGTCTTAATAGAAAGGCATCGCATTCATCCAGTAGTTTGCATCCCTTTTTTTTCGAAACCTGTCGATTAACTCCCATCGTTTATTCTAGCATTAATTAAACCCAACCCAATTATGGCCGGGAAGCGGAAAGTGTTTGCTTTTGGCGACCGAAAAACTTGTTCCCCTCAAACTGTACTACGTTGGGAAGCAGGAGCCGAAGGAGAAGGGGGTGTCGGTGGGATTATTATACCATTTCAGCTTAACGCTTTAATAGTTTCCGGTGCCATCACGGACAAATGTTTCATCGATTACCCCCAAAACGGAACAAAAAACAAAGCACCTTAAGCAAACAAATAGTGTCCCGTTTTGGGTGAGGTTTCATTAAAGGGGGTTACGAACCCAGGTGGAAAGCCCAATCTTCTTCACAAACATCCGGCTACAGCTTTTTCGCAAGGCATTTCGGGTGATGTGGAAAATGTCTGTGGCAGAGGACGAAAATGGTTGAAAATAGTTTCTATTTCACGCCTAATGAGGTCCCGTGGTGTGAGGGTGTAGGAAATGGAATTAGTTTTTCCATTGTCATCGGATCAAGCGGTTAGGAAATTGCTAATTAACTGTTCGCACTGCAGGGCGCTGCTTGTTTTGCCTTTTTTTCCTTTTATTTCCGGGTGCCTAATGACTTATGGGTGTGAAAATAAGCCATCGTTTTCCTGTTGCCGATCCGGGCGACATTAAGGGACCGGTATTGATGAAATAAAAGTAGGGATCGATTAAACTAGGCCACTGGATGCGATGGAAGTACCAGATAAAGCGGACAGAACGAAGGTTTATGTAAACACGGTGGGTGGTTCTAAAAACAAAGCTAACAGGTAAGAAACGAGATATCGAGTAGGGTACAGTGGATCTGTGGGAGATAAGCTGTTCAGTCGTCTATTTTTTTATTTGCTTAGATAAGGGAAATTCCCATTACAAGCAACAATTTAAAGGTGCACAAGAGAATAGGTATCCACATTGAACAATATTATACAAAAGAAGGGGAATGGATTATTCGTTTTTTAAAGCATAATATTCGCTTAGTTATTGGGATAATAAATTGAGTGTTGATTTCTATAGCTTTACAGTAGAATTAGAATAGTCGGCTGAAGTACTGAATATATTGAACGAACAAAGAAAGAAGTCAACTTCATAACCTTCAAGTATAAACGATTTTGCCTCCGAATTTTACTTACGTGGAAATTCCAGATTCGCGGTTCTCTCGCGGATTATAAATAGAATTAAAAAGGTTCTCAGTGTGACTGTTGTTGCAAGAAAGGGTTATCAAACAGGATATCGAAAACATACATGTTGAAGAACAGAACAAAGTGCAGCATCTGAAGTTCAAACCAAAAGAAATATCCTTTCTTTATTTTCCTAATTTTGCACATTAAAAACTATGATGGAGAATTTATTGAATTATTTAGCTAAGGTACGTCAGCAATAACCATATGAGAGCACAATCAGTAATGAACGTAAGATGGGGAATTATCGAGAATTACAACACATTCAAAATATAGAAGCGTTGTACTATGTGCGCCTAAAGTTATACAATACCTCTGACAAATAATCCGCTCGTATAATAAAGGTGTAATAAAAAATGCAGTACGACTCTCGTTGAAGCAAAAACTCCCGTGAATCCATATTTTAGCTTATACTAGACTGGATTCCACTTGCACAACCATCTGGGGACACAATGCTTTGTGCGAGAAAGAAAACCTTCCATTTTGCTAACTTCATTCAGCTATCAAAGCAATTCATATCGATAATTGTTTATTTTTCTCTTCCTCTGACACCGAGTTCTGGGGAAAGCGGTGCAAAGAGAGATATGTTTTCCTGACAATCCATTCAGCATAATTTTCCACTTCGTTCGTTACGGTCGATGGCCGATCTGGTGCGTTTCTGATAACTGCACCACGGTGCCAAAGAACACGCTTTTATCCGGTCCGAAAAGGGGTGGTCCAGGAACGAAAAAAAAAAATACATAACCTTTAAAAATTTTATTACCACCACAGTAAACCCATCAAACCATTTCTCCGCACCATTGTGCCACCACCGTCACCGGTACACTCTACCGAATATCCTTTTACAACGGATCTAACGGCTCTTGGTGTTTTGTGAGCCGGAATTGATGGTCCGTAGTTATGACAGTGGCCGCAGAATAATTAATGTGGACTCCCGGGTGGGCTGCAGACTACGGAAACCGCAGCCTCTCGGGTTTCGGAAAACGGTTCCAAGCTCATCAAACTCTAATGCTGAAGCACCGTCAATTCACCGCGGAGTCTTGCCACACGGTCTGCTGGATGAGGTGTCTATACGTACAATGGCGCACAATGCGTCTGCCCAGCCGAACAACGCTCGGCACACCACATTCGCACACAGATATATATATATGCAACACACGAAAAGACAAAATCCCGTACACTTTCCCTTCCCAAAACACACACACACACACTCACTTCCGTATTATGTTGTAAAATCCGATGCACAAACGCAATCGCAACATGCAGGGCTGCACAGCGTCAGGACCGTCGTGCTGCGTCCGGTACAAAGTGGGACCACTTCCGATCGAAGCACACACACACACACTCAGACACATACATGGTTGACCGGGCACGTGATGATGATAAATTATCGTCACCGCGGAACCCCTGGTGTGCGACACTTCCGCTTATCCGACCGTATAAGCGCCCCACGCCACCACGTATAGAAATCGAACCACGGAACAACCGGTCTCCGGTCTCGGACAGGATGCGTCGCTCAAATTTGCCAACGGATGATCTGCTCGTTATTATGACTAGTGCCGGGTCTCGACGTGGCGAGACTGGACGGTCGACGGTCTACCGTCATCGGTGGACTTTTACGAGGCAACAATTAATCACTCTGATTTTTCGCTTCCCAGACACACCGTGACTCTGCTTCGATCGTTGCGGCTCATCTCGGGCAGGGCATTTCTCCCGGTGTGCAGCGTGACACTAAGCTGCAGGCAGTGTCGGGCAGCTGTTTCGGACTGCAGAAGTGTTTCAACTTTTCGAGCCCGACACTAGATATTTAGTGCACACTAATATGTTGACCGTACCGATCCGGATGCGGGGCAAGGACGTATTAATTGAAAAGGCACCACATTCAGCGCAATCTGTTGGCAAGTAAAAACGTTACTTACTCACGTACCTCCAGCGGAGCTTCCTAACGTGGACAAAAGTATGGCTATGTACTGCGTGTGACAAAAAAAAGCTGCGTCTTTTTGCTGTGTCTGCTAACACCGTTTGAAGTGCAGCGGCCGTGTCGCTCATTTTCGTGTACCAGAGCGCCCCAGAGCTTATCCAAGTTATTAATGATCTGCGCTACTTGTTAACGGATTTGTTGCTAACTCTATTGGAAAACGTTTCGGAGAGTTTCGTTTTTTTTTTTGTTCTGATGCCACTTTTGTCCTGGGATTAAACAGACTTTGTTTATGCCAGCGAGATTTCCATGAAGATTACTTATAACTTCATAATGGATAGCCGTAATGTAATCTTTTGTTCGTTTATTCTGACTACCTCTCTTTTACTGTGAATTAAACGAAACGTCAATGTATTTGATGTACAAATTTATCGATTTGATTTCAAATGAATCATTATTTTATTGGAACTCTCCGTTCCAGCTAATCGTTCGTACATTGTTCAATGTTCCCGAATTCTGAGAAGCCAATTGTACAACTTTCGGCATGATGATCGTCATAAAGGATATCATTTGCAGGTTGCTTTCATTATTAAATTTACTTCAATCACAAAAACCAGAACCTGTCAAAGCCAAGCAAGCAGAAGGAATAGCCTACTATACTTTTTTTTTCAGTTACCTATTAGACCCAAATTGCCGCAAATCTCGGACCCGGGTTAAAGTTCTTTGAAGACAAGATATTTAATATTGTAAATGAAAACAAAACATAACAAAGCCTCACCCTTTGTGAGGAATTGATGTGTTCGAATGCTTCGCAAACACTGTCTGCCGTTATGATTAGTTATGGGAAAAGCTCCGGTAAAAAGGAGCAGAGCGAATCCGTTCACTCCTTGGAAGCAGGATGAGTATTTTGAAAAGAGCTCCGTTCAAAGGAGTGATATTTCGAACGGTATTGGAAAGAAATAGAAGAGCGAAGTTTTTTTAACTTTATGCTGTAAGGAGCGGAACTGTTCCACCAGGCTCGTTCCACATTTCCCATCAATAATTATGATGTGTTATGTTGAGGGCTATCGATAAATAATTACAAATATACCACCGAAGCGGCCCCGGATTGTATTTTGAGATACAAAAACTTTAAAATCCGTAAAAAATTTAATAAACTAAGCTTCCTCAATTGATAAACAAAACTCTCATACTGACCGAATGGTGTAACTTTTAAAAATATCACAAAAAGCAAGGAAACTTAAGATGAGGCCCTAGAAACTTGTTACACCTTTAGAAACAATATTACTATTATGAACGAGCTGACCCATTATTTATTGTACGGTAGCATTTACCAGTAGGTGCTATTAATTTATTAGTGTTTTTTGTCCAGTTGAAGCATGCGTATCAACTAGCTTAAAGCTACAATAATGTGTCAGATTATTTTCTCATCCTTCGCAAGCGTCGGTCGTCTGTTAAACCGCTGCTTATAACGCTTTATTCAAATGCACAAATGGCATATATCATGCGACACAATTTTGTATATTTCCTGTTGGCGCATCGATCGCGGGCGTGTAAACAATAACTGCCGCACCGTTGCAAACAATCAACACTGCACCCACCAGCGACTATCGACCACTGCATAAATCATCGCAAATCAGTATGCGTGTATCGTTTTCGGGGCAAGGGAAGGTGAAAAATTTAAATTCGATAGTTCACAAAAATAATAACACACATACATACGCACGCGCCCACATACGGGAATGCATTCGCATGGTGTGCATCGGTTATCCTTCTTGGCCATGCGTACGCTGCTGCGATGGCATGCTTCATAAAATCGAATTGTTTATCATTACGGCCAACGACCGCGTTGTTCGCATTTCACCACTCCAGAGTGGGTGGAAGGGATCGGGCGCGTAGGCATACAGGCACATCGATTGATGCTACACTGCTGCTGTTGCAGCGTCTTCTGCCAGCAGCAAAACCTGGAGCTATCTCCCTCCCTCCCCCTTTCGTGCGCGAGTGATGTTCTATTTTATTTTTAATTTTATTTCCGTAAGCGTTAATGAATTATTATTGAAATAATACTGTACCGGTGGGGATTACCCCGAGGCCGCACATAAACCAGTACCACCCAAATGCACCAAGTGGGTGGTGGAGCATCGCCAACGAAGATGGCGTCTCTCTTGGTGGGTGGGTGGTTGGTGAATCATTGATCAAAATTTTAAACCTCCCAAAACGACGCGTGTGTGCATGAGCGATTTTCATTATACACGCATGCCACCATCAACGCCACCATCACGATCATCAGCGTCATCATGAGCGTTAGCATAGTTTATCTCGTGCCAGTGCAAAAAAGAAACACTCCAACTCTCCCCTCCTCCCCAAAACTCCAACAAAAGCCTTCCATTTCCAATTTCAATGCAATCGACGCACAATGGGTTTCGCGCTCCTTCTGGGGATTTGTCGACGTTTTCGTTTTGTGGACGGGTTTGCGTTGGCTTATTGTTTGGTGATTTTTCAACTTCAACGTACACACACAATCATACACGTGGGGGTGTATCGAGCCTTCCGTTATTTTATTGCCATGCTAAAGCGAATGAAAAATGTGTGCAAGGAAGAACTTCTCTCGAGCTACCGTATCGGATAGAACGAGACACAACCACATGGAACCGGAATGGTTCCGTCATAAAGTGCGGAATGGAACGAGATAAACGAGTTGTTGAAAGATTATTTCTCTTTGCAATGATTTGGGTGGTGTTTAAGATTCAACGGAATTAAATGAGCCCATTTTAAATAAACAAATGGTTCCAAATTCAGACAAGTAATTATAATATCAAACACTTGAAACCAGCTGATTATTCGCACTTGGATCTTAATATCCATCTGATCTTGCCTTAGCTTCATCAAATGTAAATAGCTGTGTGCTTCTTGCTGAATATAGCGATGCAAACAGCTAATAATAAAAATAAACAATAGTCTTCAGGCATCCGCCTTTGAAATTATCAACTAAAAAGTAATGTAATTCTAATTGTGACTGCGTTCGGAATCCAGCTTCCTGGGCCTTATCTAATTACTCCGCAGTTTTGAGCCTCAAACTCTGCTCAAACCACCTCTTATTTACAATAGGGTCGGCAGCTAATCGTCATATACCTTATTTCAAGTGAAACATTAAACACTTTGAACTGATCAGTACAAATCATAAAAAGCATGGGTCTTGCAGGTCGTGATGGGCTCTTTGTAGTCCGATGTCATGATGAGTCACTTTGAATTTCTTTAGTTTTTTTTCTGAACAGTTATGCTCTTTTCAACCATCAAAGTAAAAAGAAGTCAGGGAAAGACAAGTCCAGGCTACAGGGAAATTGAAAATGACTGGGCGCCTCCATTACGCTTATAGAGTGTACATCGCTCGAAGTAATTTTAAAGCTCGTTTAACCTACTTTATGCATACATCTAAAGGTTTGTAACGAAATTTTTCAAACGTCGTTCATTTTTGGGTAAAAAAAACTTAGCAACAACTGACGTAATCGCTGATTGATCAAAACTCAAAACTCAAAACTTGTTTCCAATACCATTCCAATAGAATACATTCAGGCGCTGTAAATTCGAATCATTCATTCAGCGTTGTCCTTTCGCCTCAACCAAAGTTTCATAATGAAAATGATCGCAAATACGCTTGAATACCAAACTAGGTTAGCGTTACTAAACTCAACTAAACAGTTTGTCAAAAAAGATACAATGATTTGCCCATTTTACCACTTATTAAATTGTGGTCAGTTGTGCTATCTGTAGCAAAATAATATTGCGGATGTAGTGCACAATTAGGCACATGATATGCCGTTTGTTGTTGCCATGGCAGATTAAAAACAATGTTTAATCCTCTTCACTGGACACCCAACCTCTAATATTGATTAAGCAATCTAAGAAATGCACATTAGCTTTTCGCTTCTGGTACCCCCTGGACTCGTTGCGTAGCCAGGAAAATACATTTCATTATCCGTTCCACCAGGCGCGCAAAGTCGTTGCGCTGCTGTGGAGGTAGAAAGTTAACAGGTGTGCAACGCTGTCCATCCCATCGCCATTTTGCCAGAGGCGAACAACCATTCGGGTACAAAAAAAAACTACCCAACATTGCAACGGCCCTGCCAAAGCCCAACCATTTCCCGGTGCTACACTCTGGCAATAAATGTAGATTGCAATGTCTTTCTGACAGTTTTGCTCGGTGCGATGCTTCCACAACGCGCGCTAAGATGCATTATATTTCTGTTGCGAACAAGGTTTAGCTTTAGCGAGCTGAGGCCACAAGCTCTTCAATGGAAATTTTACTTTTTAATATCGTAAAGCGCTCGTGCCATTTGCCGTGGTGGTGGTGGGGTTTTGCTTATGTTTTCCGATGCACTTCGATGCACTTACTGGTGTACTTAGGGCAGCTACAGGCAGTGGGAAGCGTACAGCCGTAGTGACCAGTTGCATCACGGCTGCCACATTCCGTAGCTGTACCGTGGCAGTTGCACGGACGGCGAAATGGAATGGCCGTGTTTGCCGTACCAACGAATGCGTATCGAATGCCCGCAGCTGCAAGGATTCTGTATGCAGCCCGTGCGACGATAAGAGGAAGATGGTTTTCACTTGATTATAGTGCATCTTCGCATTTGGTGTTTCGGTAGAATACTGTGTGTGTATGTGGGGTGGATTTTTTTTTTTCTATTGGTACATTTTACCATTCTTTTATACATCCCGTGTCCCTTCCGTGCACAAATACCCTACCGGTTCGCCCAACGTTGTGTCAACATTATTCCGCGCTACAACCAGAACTGGCGGAATGCAACCGGTGCAATACCGGAGTACGCTGCTTCATCCGTAACATTGAGTTTTGCCATGCCACGGTGCTGGTGCTGGAAATGAAAATGAAACATAACCGAAACAACAAACAACAAACCTCACAGCGAAGCACCATCCGTACCATCAACAATGGCTTTTCCTGGAAAGCGGGAAGGAAACATAAAACCACACACACACACACACAGCCGCGCACAGACGGACACAAACACACACATCCACACATTGACACACGTGCATCGGAAATGGATCTCGGGAAAGTGCGACAACAAACAACAGCAACAACAAAAAAATACACACGGCTCGGCAAGATTGCACAATCCCAGTTTTGGAATTATCAGACACGGGTAAAGGCGCCGTCCATAGCGAAACTCATTCCACGATGCGAGCTTCAAACAATAACGTCAAGGGTGGGAGAGAACGAAAAAGGGAAAAAATGCACACAGGCAGACGAAAAACACAACCATTCACACCACAGACAGAGGCTTCCGACCAGCATCACCACCACCATCAGTTCCATAACAATGTCCAATTCCGAAACAAAGGCCGGGAAGGATGTGGGAACGGTACGGTGCAAAAACAATAGTGCGATGGGGTGGCCTTAAAAATTATCAACCCAAACGCAGCCGAGCACATAAATCTTAAGCCCGCATCCAATCACGACGCGAACCACAGTGGCAAGTCATCGTCATCCAGGCGCTTGCCGTAGCGGTTCACGTCACGGTCACGGTATTTTGTGGCAAAGGACCATTCCTCCTACTTGTGTGGTTTTGTCTTCGCCCGTGACGGATCCGGGTTGCGTGGGAGCAAAATGTACATGGGGTTGTGAGTGCGATTGCCACATGGTAGCAAATTAAAAACTGTCAACGGGTTGAAACGCTGGTCGTAAGGCAACACAAAAAAATGGGACAAAAACAGCAACGCAACGCAAACCCGATTCGAACCGTGTACGTTGCGGGCCGTTCATCATCTGTGCGCGGGATCGGTTATCGGTTTGCTTTGGAATCAGAGGTTGCTGAGTTGGTTTTCCGTTATTGTTTCTTTCGGTTTGACATGCCACAACCACGATCGACACGTCAGTGTGGGAAGGGCAGCGGTGGTACGAGAGGATAGATGGTTTCCAAATCTTATTTTATATTCGATGTTTTTTAAATATTCCGGCATTGATTTTTGTTATATTCTGTCTGTCTTATTGTATAGTTTTACTTGTATTTCGAGTAAAACATTTTCAAAATTCAGAAAAACTCATAATTATCATTTCCTTTAAGGATACTTTAATTCCCCATTACTTAACAGGATACACAACTTTACAGGGTAGCATAGAAGAATATTGCATGCTTACAGAAGAATGTTGCAATGCAATGTTCCACTATCTGTTTGATACATGTTCCTGTATGGCTGAACATTTCCATTATTCATGCATCAAAACCCTGTCAGTACACTTCTGATTCGTGGACGAAATGAATGAAAGCATGTTAAATGTTGAAATTCGTGTTTGTATAATGTTAATTTATTAAAGTGAGCATATTTTTAAAGCTATAACAGAAATTATCAAACATCAGTCCCTAGAAAGTACCACTTTTGTATTACAAAATGCCTACATTTAGGCGCAAAACAACAAAATAGCAAACTATGCGATTTAAGTGGCTGCAAGAATTGCAGTGTAATTATTTTGTATAGAAAAGGTTGTCTAAAATTAGCTATTTATTAAACAAAACTGGATGCTTGATAAAAGATATTAAAGGTTCACGTTAAATTAACATTAATCAGAATGATTCCTATAATCGCTATGCATGCTTTATTGCTAAATGAATCTTATTTCAAAACAGATGGGAAATTAACTGCTATGCAAAATAGTAATCCATACACCAAAAACAGGAATCACTCCGAAATAGTTGAACCTTCTGCTGCTTTCGAGGAAGAAGTAACCATACTTCATGTTATCATCCTTTCAACTGCGTCCCTCTAGCTGCAGTACAACTTGACTCGTGTGAAATCGAACCGAGACAGCGAAACGCTGTGCCAAGTTTTATGTTCTAAAACCGCTCAATCACTTCCTTCAAATGGCCAAAAGGGTCAGCGTCTGACGGCTGCCGTGTTCCACCGAACAAGCGCCGCTCGAAACATATTTTCCACGCAAATCACAAACAATGCTAAACGGACCCGGACCCCCTCATTTTACAACCCGCACCTGGTTTCGGAGTGTTTCCGAGGTTTCCGCAGCAATGGTTTCACACAAACGAAAAACCGTTCGCCTCGTTTTGTCGGTTTCGGATGTGTGCCTGTCGAAATGGGATTGATTTGAATGTTGGTATGGCAGGGAAATTAGATTACTGTCAGCGCCAAATGCCTTATCTGTTCCATTTGCACTCGTTCGCCGGGCGGGCTCGTTCGGTGGCCGGAGTGCAGCTACCCACCCGGAGGGGGAAAGAAAGGGGAACGGGAAATCCGGAGGGGGCAAGGAAAAATTGCATCACATTCGAGAGTTCCAAACGCACCGGCCGAGCACGCGAATAGTCATTTCATGCGCATCGATGGAACACGTGATTGCTGTTTTCGAGATCATCAAATATCTCATTCGAGGTTTTTAGCTGATCCGGGATCCCGTTCGGATGCGTGCATTTTTACGAAGGGTTTGGACTGGTGGTGGTGGAGCTCGTGGAGGCTCGTGGAGCGCTTGTCTGGTGCACCGATAAACTGGATTTCCACATTCTGAAAAGCGATTCATCGGAAAACGAGGGTGACTGGGGAATGAAATTGGGCTTGAGTTTCCACTTTTTCCACCCCAAAATATCCATCATCCATTTCCTCCCTCTTTCACTCGTTCATAGCTATTTTGTTTTTGTCGTTGTTTATGTTTTTTTGCTTTAAAACACTTTTACTGCGTTGTGGAACCTCTGTTTCCGGATGACAACCGATGAGAAAACGATTTTCCCCACCATTCCCTGCAATCTGTCAGCAAGGCCCCGATGCGACAAAACGTGAAACAGCACCGATGTTCGATTTATCGTTTTCATCATTTCGGTTTGTTTTAATCCCGTTTCCGGTCGATTCCCGCTTTCGTGTGTTTTCGTTTTGGTTTTCCGCCATCATCGTTCAACTCCTACGCTCCCACCCGGGGGAACGGGATTTTGTTTGCGTACGTGCGCATACTGCGTGTGCGTATTTATCAAATTCACTCGCCACGATTGCGGTCCCCATTCGGGATGCAATTTTTGATCTGCGATGGGAAGCGGTAAAATTCACAGAATACCCCACGAAAAAAGGAACGAAAAACCAGCGAGAAATGTACACGAACGCTTAGAATGCGACCAGCAGATTGTGCATCGCAATGCACGCTGGTGACCGGCATGGGAGGCCACTAATTGGATACGCTGATTTTATTTATAGCTGCAAACTTTGAACCTTTGTGCAATTGTAATCTGAGATTTTTTTCGTTTCTACCAAACCAACGTTTTATACCTGTTTTTGAAAGCGGGTTACAAGTAACGAGCGTAAAAATGATAGATCTTTTAGGCGGAAAAACATTGATTAAGTGTAAAATGCGGCATTGATTGGTTGGCAATACTGAAAAGAGATAACCAACTAATAGTAATTTCCAGGATTCACCTTTTATAAGGCGTTCATTATTAATGCACTTTCTGATTCTTATGCGGTGAAGATTGTGTAGAAATTTTAAAATATGTTCAAGGATTTTCCGAAATTTCCCTACAGTGAACGATTAAACTTGAAAACCGTGATGAGAACGCCTGAAGATATGCAATGAATGTTTACTGATTCGACAATAGTCGGAATCCTAAGCTAAGCCAGTTTATTATATGCGTTTTGAATTTTCTAAGCTTCCAAGTACAGCCTAGGAAAAAAAGATTATACTGTTTTCCTAATGGAAGCTTCAGTAAGTTGCTTGCCATATGTCAAATTAACCATTTTGCTAGCTGTTGTGAACCAAATTAGACCACGCTTCCCGTGTCCTAAAAATGTAAACTCAACTTTTAAAAAGAAAAACTAAAAAAGGTTTATATATTGTTTCAAATGAAATTAATTTAAAGTTGAATTTCTTAACAATAATAGATTTAGCTCAAATTGTAGTTCCGCAAAAAATGCTCCCTTATGTCATTCTGTTTGTCAAAATGCAAAACCTTACAAATCTGTAGATACAAGCAAAAGCTTAAGCTTTCTAAATAACCATTGATGGATTCATATGTACATTAAATATACATACATAATAAAATTCCACACTGAGTTCTGAGTTCACCTCAAGAGCTCTGAAAATCATCCTCTGATATCAACCAATTGTTTCTTCAGATAAACGTTCAGATATTCGGGAGCTTCAGTCCAACGAATTCGGATGTAATGGATGCGCGTTTCAATATCACATTCGATTGGATTGGAGGTTTAAATGAAATAATCGTCATATTTATTTAAATGACGCCTCAGCCTCAAAGGCCTTGTTTATGCTCGCGAGTTGAGTAATCTAAGGATGAAGCATGTAATTTATGCATTTATGCATGAGTCAGTGACACTGACTTAATTTGGAAAAGAAAGTTTGAATGATTATTGATTTTAGCAATCTTCTTTCATTCTTTAATGCATTTTTTGTACTCAATGTTCATACCATAGTAATATTAATTTATTAAATTAATGGTTATTTAAAGATACCACCAAAAGTTTAAAATGCGTTTTTGGTTTTCAAAATAACAAAATCGACTCCAAAGCCCTAACCTGACATAGGGCAGGAAAGTTTCTGCCTCCTGTCTTAAGAAATCGGTCCATGGCTATTAAAACACCATCGCCCAAAGAAGTCCTTCACGTACCAACAAGCTGACAAAACTCTCTTAATAGAGCTCCTGCTGCTGCCTGCAGCTTAAAGGCTCGTTAACTTAAGAGACCCCAACCATCCCGAGTGTCAACTTTCGCGATAGTAATAATAGTAATATAATTCGCAATTTCCCCAACTTCCTTGCAGATGTGTTCAGCGTCGACGGTGTCGAGGGACGCAACATCGAGCTGCAGTGTCCCATTACGGTGCCCCTGTCCCAGGTGTACATGGTGCTGTGGTTCAAGGATAATGCCGGCATCCCACTTTACAGGTAAGCTAACGCCCGACAGCACCGGTCCGGGTGGTGATGGTGGACACATCTTCACCATCGCACCGTAGTACATCATACATCCACGAAATAACATCTTCGCCTCTTTCTGTGCGCTTCGCTCGGCACGTGAAAACACTGGGACCCGATTTTGATAACGACCAACATCGGTGTAATGTTACGACGTGAATGTGCTGCAAACCATACAGTGTCGATGTACGTGACAAAATTTCCCGCCAGCCGGCACACTGGTCAGCGCCGGAAGTATTTGGATCACGTGCCAAATTCAATATTGATAAATCACCGGCATCTTTGCTGATCAAGGTAAGTTTTCGGCGGTTGGACAAATGCACCCGTAACCGTCCTTAGCACATTCCATTACAATTTTAATTACGATCGCCGGGTTTGGGTTTGGCATGGAATAATTCAGGTGTTTAAATCGAAGATTCTTTCAACATTTTCGTCATTTACTCACAAAACAGGTTTCTGGTTTTCCACTTAGAGATAAACTCCACAGTGACCTTTTATTTAGAAAGTAGAGTTTTGGAAATACATTTAATGCCCCTTGAGTGCTACAAGCGCTACAGTACAGGCCAGGAAGGAAGTTATTGAAATAAAACAAAATCATAAAGGATAATACTGTGGAGAATATTCAACTATTTCCCAAACATATTTCCCAAACAAAAAAAATTGGGTAAAACTTACATAAAGTAGCTATACAATAATTTGCAGTAATTTATTCGTACGATGCTCGTGTCATAGAAGTAACTCCTGAAAGTATGCAATCACGCGTCCAATGTTAGTTTGCAATTTACCTAACCGCCGTCGAAGGCAGTTATGCTCTAGTGGAGTATTGTATCGTTTACCTTTTGTCAAAACAAGTACAAAAAGTTTTTTTTAAAATTGTTTAAGCGTTATTTGTGTTCAATTTTCTTTTTTGTCTTTTATTCGCCAACGATACTTTTGTTGAGCCTTAAAATAGGCAATATATTTTTAACCATCTATGCCTTAAAGCAGGTTTTATCAATTAACTTTTTGATCACTTTATCAAATCCAGTTAGCATAAAAACTGTATCCTTACAGCGTAACAATGCATGAGACTTTAAATATTCAAGTGCATACTTTAAGGCGCATTACATCAAAGACTGCTGAGAACATTATTACACCGGTGTCAGTTGGATTATATATATCTAATTAACGAAAGCAATCATTAGTTTGATGTTGGAATGCATCAAGGAACACTCAATGTGACTTCCTGCACAAAGTATCCCTTTAGTAATAAAAAACACTCATTCGTACCTTTCACTAACAACTGCTAAACACCCAGCAAAGGCGAACAGCTGCTAATAATTATTTTAATCGTGCAAAACATTTTCATCGAAAGCGGGGAGCAATTCCAATTCTAGCAATGCACGCTCACCGCTGTCCCAGCAGGTGGAATCAAACAGTGGCGTAAATATTTCAATTAAAAGCACAACGCAAAGCATGAACTTTAACTACACGCATTCCACCGTTGACGCAAATGGTCACGGTAGAATCACATTTGCCATTCTGAACTTCCCACCGTGATCCACTCGTGTTCCCGCCAGTCATCGTTGCTCACCACCTCATCCCTAAGGTGGCGTAGAAATGCATCCACGGAATCATGCAACCCACCACACATGCACACTTTTTCAATCAAAAACCGTGTCCGTGGACCAGAACCAGTTCGAAAGCATCTAATTTGTGACCCCCTGACCGACAGACTCACAAACAAGTGGTTGGGTGAGTGGTGAGCGTGATGCGGGTGTCCGACGTCATTCACCGAAACAAGCGTTCGTACACACCCTTCCATTAGCTTTAATAGTGGCACCACGTACTGCTTGCTGGGCGAACCGGTATGGAATGGTAGGATAATATAAATATCAACCATAAATGACTCATAAATTCTTGCTGTGCCACCGGCGGTGTATTAACGTATATTTAGGGTGAACGTTTATAACGCCACTTCATGGCGACGCTTCCGCGTACACTTGGATCGCTTCATGGGCCACTACATCCAATCGGAACTTCCGCTATAAACTCCCAAACACACACGCTGTATGGTCACGCTCGTATGTGCTTATTCTTTTACAAGACCAATAATTTGCTACAGATTGCTCACACCGTTCACAATTCGATAAAAAAAAAGATTGCTGCGGGCATGAAGGAGTGCGCTCCGTACGCTGGAATCTCTCAAGCAACACGAGCCGCCTGACACGCAGACCGCAACTCAAGAAGTTGTAAAATTAATGAACGAACAGCAACGGCAACAACAGCCAAATAACAACCCGCCACCCCCCCACTGGAAAGCCGAATTCATTACGCGCGCAAATGTGTATTGAAATTTAATGTCACCCAACCACACACACCAGGTGGGTATACACACGTACACCGTGTTTGTTGAGATTATGCCGGGTCCTTTCTCCCCCGAGGGCGGATCCACGGTCCGTGAGTCCTTGCTGACGTACTCACATGCGCTACACTTTCATGTACTTATGCTGGCGGTGTCGATGAAATGTGTGAAAGAATAGCCCGACCACCCGGACTGGACAGGCGAGAGCGAGGGAGAGCGAGTAAAAAAGGTGGAAAATGGACCACAGCCGGGATAGGGGTAGGAGTAAAATCAATGTTTAACCAAAGAAAATCGTGTTTGCGGTTGTAACCCATCTGCCAAGTGACTCAGTTTATTTCACTTTTTCCGGTCTGTTTTTCCTTTTATTTTGGTGAGACCGTAACGAATATGTTGGCACGGTTTTGTTTGTGTTGTGATTTTCCCTGTTGTGTGTGTGTGTGAGAGATTTTTTATATTTTTGTTAACTTCTTTTTACCTTCCATTCGTGTTGCGTACCGAAAATCATTAAGCGTTGTGTAGCTCATGTCCATGTCGGAATGTGATCATACCGATGGGCGGATGTCGGTGCCGGAGGGATTCTGGTGGGGGATGTTTTGCAGAACATGCAAGAGAATGTTCGCGTTCCGTACGTGCGTAATTAGTCGAAGTATTCGATGGTCAAATGATGAGTCGTTTCGTGCTGTACCTCTCGCTGCTGTCAATTTTGCCATCGCGACTGAACGAAATGTTTGGTTACGGTGTGGGAACTTGTAAAGAGGAGCTTTTTCACTTAATTTAATTAAAAACACTAATTGCCATAATGATCTCGTGCGCTATTTTTGTAATGTATTTCCTTTGATACGAGAACATTGAGGGTGAAACTTCCATGTGCATCAAATACTATAGTTAATTAGCTGCATTGCTAAGAAATGTGGCAACCTGCGCTGAATGGCAAACAAAAATGCATATAGGGTATACTATGCTTATATATTATGATGGTTTGCTGAGTAAAAAGCATAAAGAACAGATGTTTCCACATGTTTGCTAATACTTTCGAACAATTGAAGGAATTTCGAATCAAAAACAACTAATAAATGATACAGTTAACGATTTTGACCAATCAAGATATGTTTAACTAGACTTATATTACAAACTAATGTTAATTTCTAATGCTTTTCCACAATACTAGGGTTTATTTCCGTTTGCTAGCTTTCGTTTTCACTTTTAAACCGATTGCGAAGAGAATCTCAGCTTAATGTAGCTAAACGCCAAAAGGTATGCAATATGTTTGTCATATGAGCGCTTTATACAGAGCGAGCATACATTCGCAAAGTTGTAATCAGTGATAAAATTCGACGTCTTATACTCACTGTAGAGTACCATAATTAGTAATTACATACTACGAGACGTTAGCTACATGCAATTTAAGCCAAAAGCTAGTAACGAGTACACTAGCACATGTTTACCATGGTACTTTTTTAGATTTTGTAATCCAACCGTTGACATATTTGGCTACAAGTAGAATTCTTAGACTGCCAAATCGTTCACAGCACATCGCTAAGTCCAATTCGTGCAGGTCGTACAAGCTTTCCAAGCCTCATACGTCAATTTCACGGTAACCTCAACGTATCGGATCGATACATCTATCCCACGAAGAAACCCGAGCTGGTTTTCTGATCGACATAGCTGATACGGACAAAATAACGCATCATTTATTCACGATCTGTTTTCGTTTTGTTGCAGAAAATGTCTTTGTCACATGATCGGAAGTTTCCATTTTTAATGAGACAACTCGATACAGTCGTGTAGTTGCGTTGTCAACTTCAATTCTTCACTGACTCTAAAATGACACACGAAAGGCAAACGACAGTACAGGAGAAATTTTCAAACCGTGTTTAAACCACCTCTAGAACATGTTCCAAAACTAATTGTACATTCTTCCATCCTTCTTTCTCTGCTTTCAGAACCTGAAGCGACACGATCAAGGAATGTACCGGTGCCGAATTGACTTTCGTACGATACAAACGCAAACGTATCGATACAACCTGTCCGTCATTGGTAAGCACTAGCGCCTCTTTGTTTTGATTAACATGAGAACGTCAAGCACCTGCAGCAACTTCTGCTCGCTGCATTGATGCAAAAAATGATGCTACACTCTCGAACCTCGCGATGAAGCATTCAGGCATAATTGTCCCCCGGGCACTGCGTCAACTACTGCTCAGTCAGTTTAACACACGAAGTACACTTAGCTGCTTCATGGTCCATTCCACTGCGACAGCTACCACTCATCCATCCCGCAGCTACTTGATGTAATTGATGCACTTAAAACAAGACAATCACTTGTCATTGGCTGGTAATGTGCAATAATGCACCCGGAGGCGAATGAGACTCACGTCCCGTGCACTTGGGACATAGCATCTCATTACGTGTGCGGTGTGCCATCGCGTCCCGTGAGGATGCATTTCCATCACCCGTACCACACGTACCTTTGTAAATGCACAGTTCGGCACCAGCAGATAACACAACCTGCCTGCCATTCCTTTCATCTTCGGCTGATGATAGACGACAGCGCGTACGGATGTAATGTCTTGGAAGTCCTTTCAGGCTACTGATGAGCTACTGAGATGAAATGAATCGTAAATTCATTTCACTAACTTCCTTATTAACAATGCACCATGTGCCTACCGTCAGTAGATTGGAACGCGCACACTGTACGAAACCGGCGGGCTCTTCAGCCGTGACGAGAGGTTTCAAATTGATGTAAAACGTACACGCGTATGCTTAAAGTTGATTTGAAGTGGCATTACAACTGCAGTTAATAACAATTCGTATCATAGTTCAGAAAGGTTGTGCGTAGGTTCTAGGTTTGTTTGGATCTCTAGTCAGAAAACCCTCGTTTAAATCATTCATGCCTTCCGCTAAAATTCTATTCTATTCGATCTTTGCACCCAGGGCTCAATAAATCACTAATTTAAATTTCATTTGAGAGAGAAGTAATAACAGCCTTCGTGCGAACAGTGCGAAATTTTAAAAAAACACGCATTCATTGCATGTATGTCGTTATTTGTCCGTAAATTAGTAGTTAAAAACTATGACACTTTTAACATTGAACAAGCTCCCTCTGTGTTCAAATTTTGAAACCTTTCCTTTGTTGGAAGATTGCAATTGAAATCACGACCAGCTTGCTTGATGGTTTGAATACGGTTTATCTCATGCACACCATGAGGTACCGTCACTGAGGTACTTTAACTGAGTAGGCAGGGCCAGTACATCAACTTTCATTACTGTCAACATCCTCTAGTTCATTAGAGTAGCAAGTATGTATTTGAATAAATTCTTCCAACGTCAAGTTTATTTCGGAGTTATGCATTCATAAAAAGACTACCTGCGCATTCTATTTCATCTATTCGGGCTTATGAGCTTCCGTCCGGAATTGTACGAATTGGCTAAAAACTGTACGCTCGGTCGCATAATGAGCAGCCAATGTTCCGTCCGGTGCGTACGGCCGCTTAACACTACCAGCAGATTAAGACACTACTTACGCCCCGGACAGTAAGCCCTCATTATCTATTTACAGTGCTGCCCGAGCAACCGGTGGTTCTGGATCGTTGGGGGCGCCATATCAACGGTACGAAGCTGGGCCCGAAAGAGGAAGGCGATGACGTCGTTATCACCTGCCGTGTTTCTGGTGGTAAGTTTACCTACACCCTCACACATACACAAGAGTGCGCGTCCTCTGTCTAAGCTCACAGCACTGTCGTAAGTCAGCTCTGGCTCTACAGGCCCATCAGGTCGGGTGTCGCCGGGTTGTCATTAGCTGTCAAACCCCCCAGTAAGCGCCCGGGCACGCAAAGTTCCCGGTATGCGTTATGGACAATCCGGGTCCGGGAGTTTTCAGCGAGCATTTCAAGCCGTCCTTTAAATCCATTAACACTCTGGGTGTGTGTGTGTGTGTGTGTGTAAGTGTGTCTCTTTTGCTTAGCACCTCGTCCCTAGCCATTTCCCAGCCATTAAACAAATATCCACCATTGCCTCAAACGTGCTACGACGACCAGTCACCAGTCGGGCGACCTTTGTATCCGTCAAACCTCAATCAAGGGTCTCCGCACCCGAGTTCGTTTCAAGTTCTCCTTCACCAACGAATGGCGGGTAGAATTCTACCTGCGTACCCTATGATGTGTAATGGAAAGAGCGAGATAAAAAGAGCCATAGCACCGTCACTATGTCATAATAGTCACCGTAAGATGATTCGCTTTAGGAATAAAGAGAGCAAACATCGTCTTGCATCCCGACCGTTCGCAGCGTTGGACGCCATGTATGCGCTCCCTGTAGCTCTGCATCTTTCGAGCTGCATCCTTCCCGTTTCCGTTTGCCATCCGTCCACCCGGAAGTTGGCTAAAACCGTACTACAGTTCCATCCACTTAGGAATGGAGCATTTTATTTCACTTTTTTATTCGTATTACTTTTCCCTCGTTACAATCCCAGGGTTTGCCCTTCGCCGTGTTTTGTTCGCTCTCAACCGGAAGCTAACTTTGTGCTTCAAGCGTCACCACTCATCAGGAAGTTGTAGCGAAGCGCAAGCGTAAGGAAGGAAAAGCTAATAATCATCACAAGACTACATCAAATATACTTCTGCTACCGTTACCCGTTCGCAGCAGAAAATGTCGTCCAGCGGTAGCAGCATCCTTGTTCGCTACATTCACCAAACAGTCGCTGCCACCGTACCGGAAACACTAAACCGACAACATGCGTCGATGTTTCTGAAAGCACCTACCCACTTGTCGGTGCCGTTTTGAGAAACGCAATCGGGTTGGAACGCCAAATGAACGTACCGCCACGATACCAATTCTCCACCCTGATGGCAATCGCTACACGACGATTTGATGTCCCTGGTAGATCGTAGCGTTAGAAGTTAAATATAAAACAGAATAAAATGGGAAAAAAGCGACCTGTTCATCTGAAAGGTCCACTAGCTACCGCGGATATGATGGGGAACGATAGTTAATTTAAAAAGTTCACAGATATTGGATAAGTTTCGGTTGCCTTTTTGTGGCTTTCGTGGTGCGCTTTCGACTGCACTTCCGGTGCGGCATCCCGGCCGGCGGACGTAAGTTCGATTTGTGTAACTTTAAGGCCGATGAGAGGAGATAGATACTACCATCCTAACCCGTTTCGCATGCCATACTAGCCCGTGTCTCGAATGATTGACAGACAGACGCGAATCGAGAAAGTTCGAGTACGTATTTTGCAGCGCACCCCTCCGTTACACGTCAGTGAGGGTGTGATGAATTTTTAATGGCTTCACTGCCGGATGTAGCTGTACATAATTAATTTCAATACAGCTTATCAGTGACCAGCGGTTGCAGGCGATATGGGGGTTGGAGGCGCGCGATAAATGGCAAAGAGTTGGTGCGAATGATATCGATGCTAGCCAAAAGTGTGTTTAAACTGAGTTAAACTTTTGGTTTCGTTTCTTCCGACAGGAAACGGTTAGTGTATTGATTGATGCTTCAACATTAGTATGTATTAGATGTCTGTAATTTGCCAAGCGAACTTATTTGCCGTTAAGTAATTGAATGTAATAAGCCTACTTGCATCGATACCGGATGAGCAGCGCCTAAAGTTAGGCAATTGAGTAATTTTCATTCACTTTGCCCGATCACTTGGCAAGTGATAACTAATTGATTCGCATGCCTCGTGGAATTTCAAACAATGACAAACTGGACAAATAGTAGAAAGGAGTAATCCAATTAATCACAGCAAACCGTTTAACGTGACTGTCAACGAAGCCTAAAGGTATGCAATTGGCATACCAATTTAAACTGTTGAAGCGCTACGAGCTACTACGGGATACATTTGACAGTTTTAGATCGGACCAGCAAAAAAAAAACAATAAAGTAGTTGTAAAAACTTCAAGGGGTCTAGAATCCACCCATTTTCTTTGGTAAAATCGCTGAGACAATTGTGCTTTGACAGCATGACAAAAATATTCAAACTGTACACACTAGACACTGTATCCTTCGATTAATATACAACTACGTTCTCTACTTTTGACGACATTTACTGAAACTCTTCAACTCCTATAAAACTCTATCAAACTGACAATTATATACAAACTATTGTGTACAACTTTAAGACGGTTTGATGCAAACTCCAAACTCGTACGCATGTATTTTTTTGCATACAAACAGCAACTCAACAATACCTGGTGCTCAACGATTCCGGTTGGAATACAAAACAAAACACTCAGGACTATACATGACAGCCGACGGAATAATTAGCAGCAGACGTGTTTACGTACGGACGGAATATTACGGAAGTAAGGAACACGACAAAAAAAAAAAAACAAAATGTTAGTAGTTACCCCTTTGTGCGAGGTTTATTGTCGAGATGCGGATGGTACTCGTCGTTGGAAAACACACTCATCTCGTTTCGTTGGCTACGCCGCGCGCTTGTTTTCACCTCACTGCGGGGATCTCCTTTTTAATCCCATTTACCAACTTTGTTGCTGGCTCATTTCCCAACCGACACCGGAACATCTATTTCAACCCGTTGCGACCATGCCCATGCTGCCCTTTTTTTCTTACTGTTTGGTGATTTTCTTCCTTTTTGCGCATAAAAAAAAAACAACAACAACACTCACACAGGACGGCCACAGCCCGAGGTGCGGTGGCTTATCAACGGCGTAATCGTGGACGATCAGTACGAGCAGAACTCGGGTGATGTCATCGAGAACCGGCTGCTCTGGCCAACGATACAGCGGAGCGATCTGAATGCCATCTTCACCTGCCAGACGATGAACACGAAGCTGGTCGAGCCGAAGGAGACGAGCTACGTGCTGGACATGCACCGTAAGTACTCGCACTGCGGAACGAGTGATATTTATTGTAAAAATATTTGCAAACCCCTGTCCCGGCCTTCGTTCCCGGCCTGCGTGGGGTAAGTACGTCCCCGGGTCGTTTGTGGGAATTTGAAGCCCTCGCAAAATGTTCTCTCGAAAGGATGGTACGGACAGCAGCATGTCCGGTACCGGAATGTTCGTGCAAGAAACACGAAACGGGAATTGAGGGATATAAAATTTCATCTCACAGCTCCTTTCTCCCAACGCATGAGTTTCGCTGTTCCGTGTGTCTACCGGTATGCTGGCATTTACTTACCTTCACCTCATTTTCCTTTGCCCCGGGGAGGGGTGATTCTTCCCACTACTGGCTCCGGTTCCGTTTGCTGCAGTGAAACCGCTGACGATAAAGGTGATCAATCCACCGAGTACGCTGGTGGCGGACAAGCGCTACGAAATCGTCTGCCAGAGTACGGGCTCCCGGCCGAACGCCATCATCACCTGGTACAAGGGCAAGCGGCAGATGCGTCGCACCAAGGACGAAATACTCGACCACAACACCACCACGTCGACGCTCAGCTTTGCGCCGACCACCGAGGACGACGGCAAGACGCTTACCTGCCGGGCGGAAAACCCGAACGTGAACGGGCTGTTCCTCGAGACGGACTGGAAGATGAATGTTGTCTGTAAGTATGCGGCAACAACCCGTGCCCGGGTGTACTTCACTATCACCGCTCTGCTAATGGATCACTCACGCTTGCCAGATCCACCGATGGTTACGATCCAGCTGGGACCGACGCTGGTCGTTGACGACATCAAGGAAGGTGACGACGTGTACTTCGAGTGTCACGTACGGGCGAATCCCGACTGGAAGAAGCTGCAGTGGTTCCACAACGTAAGTAGCGGCACGCGCGGCGGTACGGCCAGATGCCGAGCCTTCAAACGTAACCTATTCGATCGATCAATCAGCTGATTGTGCCATTAGCATCGTACGGCCAGTGATGGGGCAAACGATTCCGTTGACGGTGCTCAGAACTTTCGAGCTTTTCAGCATGATAAGTGGCACCATTTGGCATGTGAGTTTGTCTACGACCGTCTGCGTAGATGAATACTATTTGTCTATCGGGATGTTATCGAATTTAAGTGGTGGGAATTTGCTTCCTTATGGAGTCCGCAATTGATGCGGCGGACATTTTGGAAACATTACGGAAATCCTCAACACTAGAAGAAAATTAAACCTCGTAGCTTGCTACTTAAATTTTGACACTTAGTCATTTAAATTTACACGTTTTTTTCCGAAAGTGTTTACGTTTTACAAAGCAGTTTTGTATCGTTTCTTTCGTTGTATCTTTCAACAGCTCCATCTTTAGGAATTTAAATGAACTATTTTTTACTCAGCCGGGTTTTATTCTTCTTTAAGTACTCAGCAAATTTTTTTAAATTATAATCGTTTCTAACGGAAGAAATTTTTTAACAAGAACTATCTACTATATCTATATGCAAGATGGTATCTTGGACACATCTTTTATTGAAGCCGTTTACTGCTTATCATTGAATGAGTTGATGTGGACCATTGTCATACATTCATGGAGCATGAATTCTTGCCAAGAAATGCTTTAATTTTTAGCATAAGCGTAGAACAAAATTTCTAGATCAGTAAAACATGAAGCTTGTCATGAATAGTGTGCTTAATGATCGCATCGATCATTACTACAGCACTTCGCAGTATGCATTAAATCAGATTAAACTACATTCCTTAATTAACGACCTCATTGACCAAATAGTTGCTCTCATCCTCTCTCTTTATTCAACCACTCCCGATCGGACAGGATATCCTGTTGCAGTACAACGGTTCCGCGCGCATCATCCAGAGCGGCCAAAGTCTCGTGCTGCAGAAGGTGACGAAACAATCGGCCGGATATTACGCTTGCAGTGCAATCAACGCCGAAGGCGAAACCGTCAGCGATCAGCAGTACCTGCGAGTGAAGCGTAAGTGTGAAGTTTAAGACGTTTTGCTAGCATCCGTTTCCTGCACCATCTTTGTTTCGTCCATGTTGGGGCATGCGAAACGGGCATCTTAACCGAGATTGCCAACGGCTGACCGATGGCTGGACTGTATCGCAACCGCATTCTGCTTAACCCTTTCACCCAATGGTGCCCAAACCCGTCGCCCCAGTTTGCTTGGACCTTAATATGGTCCGGGTGGTAAATCTCACCGGAAATTGATAGTTGATGGATTTTTCTCAATCACGGAGACCCTTTTCAGTGATGCGACATGGCCCATTTTCAACCTCTGTATCACAGTACACGCTGAAGCTCCTGGTGCCTGGTTGCTCGTTCCATTCCTCGTCCCCTTTTAATCGTTCCCCCTCCCCGTGAACCATTTCTGGCTGACCGATTCCGTTTGCCTCCGGTGGCGGAAATTGATAGTTGATAGAAATGAAATTACATTTAATTGCCGCTTCCCAAACACTTAACCCGGGGCAGCCGGAAATTTGCGGTCGACACCCAATGATACCCCTGGGAGGACTCACAAGCCCAGGGTTTCCGATCAAGCATCGACTGATAGTCACAAAGCTGAAAATAGGTATAATTTTGTTTCGGAACAATATCAAATGGATTTATTTTCTTCGATAGCCTGCCACGATTTATCTTACGAACAGTATGTCCAATGCCTAAAAGTATGCAAATTGTAAAAAAAATCGCTCAATTCTTAGCTAGACTAAATTAATAAGTGATTGGTGTCGTAAAAACCGAAATATTTTATTAATTTCGGTCCTAATAACTGTCCGATTTTGGGGGTCTAAACATTATTGCTCTCTAATCTGTTTAACCTGTTTGTTAAGGTTACCATCTGATGCGCACGTTGCCTACTTTTAGGCGCTGTAAATCCTAGAATCGTTATCGAGCACCGCACGTGATTGCAAATGTTTTTAATCTCATTTCGAATGTTCAATCTCAGAAAAAATACTTTCATTGCTTACGATTCTATAGAACTGGACTTCGCAAGACTATCAAGTTATTTCAAAATTTAAATCAAGATATAGTTTCAACGAACATCCTGAGACAGCTTGAACACCATCAATTAGCAAATTAACAACAAATACTCTTCATATTGATTTGGATTGCCCTTAACGCTGATCTATTTTCGTTTGATTCTTATAGATTTGTCTGAATCATGAGAAAAGCTCAATGGTAGTTGAGTGTTTCTTACAATTGGTACTGTTTCCCAGTTTTATCATAACAGTGATGGAGTGTTGCGTCTTATTAATTGGCTCTGTTTTCTTAGGAATAATTAAATGTTTACATTTTTTTGCCGTCTTTGTACCTTTCTTGTGTTCATAATCTCTTGACGCTTGTTCGTGAAAATCTTAATTTACATCAGCAAATTCAATTCGTCTTTTGAATATTTCCAATAAAACCATTCCCGGAATGCTTAATACCTAAAGAAAAAAAACATTCCAACAACAAACGAAGAACGCGTAAGTTCAAATCGCTCATTTTCATCAACGCAGCGGCTTGGTTAAAAAACAATTCCCCAAAAATAGCAACTGCAAACCGCGCCGCCTCACGTAATGAGCTAAACGGCAAGTTCCCCGAACCTTGACGCAAGCAAACATTCGGCATCCACAACGCGCCATACCATAACTAATTCATTAGTATGTTCCCCGGCCCGGTGATAAGCGTTTGTGGTTCTTCCCAGCGCAAAGACACCACTGTTTGGAAATATGATTATACCGTACGTTTGCTTAGAATGTGTATGCGCGTGTGTGTGTGTGTGTGTTTTTGTACGCGCATTTACTGTTTGCCACGTCGGTTACGGTTCAGGACACTAACACCAACCCAAAACAAACGCTTTCCATTTCCATCCCAATTACAGCGAGTGAAAAACCGACAAACATATAATTTGCGCTGCGGATTTATAATGAAACTAATTATGCATCTGAACGAGAAAGGGAGAGAGAGAGAGAGAGAGAGAAAGAGAGAGAAAGCGAGCAGGAAGATGCAGTGTAAAGCTTCATCCGCTTTCGGTGTAAAAACGGGTTATGGGCCAGCGATGCAGAGGTGCAGCTGGAGTACACGCAGAAGTATCCCTTTGGGGATGACCTACACTGTGCACCGTGTGGCGTGTCGTTACCGGGATGGTATGGTAACACCAACACCTCCCATAGCCCATTTTCCGTTCATTATCCACTTGACAGCAGGCGGAACCGAACCTCTAAGCCTACCGTTTGCGTTCCGGTTGCCAACGTTCGACCGCATGCGTCCCTGCCAAACGCAGTAAACTTGACTTGATCCGCACAAAACGTGCGATTAAATTATTTGTCAAGATAGAAACGACTGCGGCACCGTGGTTGCAACCATCGTGGCCCATACCGGTACCGGTGTGGCGAGACACCAATCTCGCTTATAAAAGCTGCGCTGTGCAAACTCTGATTGCTTACCCTGGGGCGGAAAATCCTTATTGCAAGTGCGGGTGAAACTGGCCCCGGTAGGGTGCAGCGAGTGGGGAGGTGTATGAGTTAGTGCGAAGAATAGCGCACCGGACGGTGACAAATGCACCTGTATGCGTCGCCGCACCTAATTTGACCGATGCCGTTTTCCCCACCCTCCCTACCCCCCACCCAACACTTGTGGGTGGTAGCGTGCAGCAAACAAAATGCAACAAATTGCATAGACTGCAAAGATGTGACACGATGCCGGTTTTTTCATCCCGTATCGGGGGCAAGAGGTGTCCTAATCAAGCGAGCAAGCTTATGCGATTTTCATGGTCGAGTGTTTTTCAGTGCGGCGTTACACCACCTACCGAAATAGCCGCCACCCCGTGTGTGACAGCCGCCGCAGGGTCTATGAAAGCGGATCATTTCCCTGCGGGAATTTTCGTTGACACCCGTGCGTACAATCCCGCTAATGGAGGTGTATATAAGCACATGCCGCGTGTGTGTTTGTGTTGCGATTTTGCAGCTCTAGTCTTCTTACACTTACGGGCGCTTTGCACCCGATCTGCCGGATGAAATGTACCGAGCGAAGCAAATGTTGATGATGCACCGGCATGGTGCAATACGTCGAAATAGTGACGCGAACGCCGCAACCACCACGGGGCCCACACACCTATATGGTCAACCCGATGGGCTGTTCCGGGTTTGTTCGAGATGTTGCACGCGCAACTGCTGATGACCGCGGGCTTTCACAAAATGCCCCAACGTAGGCGGTAGACCCTTCGCACTGCTAATACGGTGCGTCATGTTTTGAGCTTCGGTGTGGCCTGTGGCTGTGGCTTTTTCCGGAACAATTTCATCCCCATTCTCTAGTGCCAGCTGTCACCATTTCCAAACAACGTGCCATATCAGTGCACACACACACACACAGACGCGCGCGTGCATGGTACATCAGCATCCAAAAGTTTCGGTGCAACTGATCGATCATGCAGTCAAATGCAGTCCTGCCCTGCACTCGCTCTGAGCAGCATGCATCAAATATGTGTCCCGTTTTGTTTTGTTCTCTCTCGACAAGCACCCGTTCCTTGCGTTCTTAACGATTTTTCCATTCCACCCAACAGCTGCTATCAAGCGACAAAATGCATCATAATGCATCACATCCTAAGCACACACATACACGTATACTTTTGCTGCGTAAATATTTGGTTATTCATTTCGGACGGTTCCCACGCTTCACTCCATCAAAATATTATGAATGTTTTTATGCCCGATGAAGTACTGGAAGTTATTATTTTGTCGTTCAATTTGAAGCACTCTCATAACAATATTTCAATTTCCGGAACGTAGCCTGTTAAAGTACACTTGGGTGCGTTTTGAAACGCATAAATATTTAGCTCTAGTATGGGCGGAGAGTTTGTCAAGGTGCTTGAAATAAATAGTTTCGTGCCATAATGTTGCCGCTTGTAACGCTTTATAGACAATTTCGGTTTATGGAAGTAAAGTACAATTGTTTAACAAGAATTATTCAAGTGAAGGCAGAAGGCGTATCAATTGAATATTGTTTAGAGTATGTGATTTTTGAGACACTATTTACGGTGAAGTACAGGGTGTCTTCAAAAGATAAAGAACTTTTAGAAATAGTGGTATTGATAGCATTAATAAACCTCCATAAACCTCGAAATAGACTTCTGCATCAATACCGTTCTGCTTCGAATTGCGGATAGCTTCAATTTCCGGATATCCTTCTCGTTTTAGCTGAATTTGTTCATACCCAGCCTTCAACCACTCCTTAAGCTTAGTTAATGTTGTGATAAATACCGCAATAACCGATGGTTTTCTTAACAGTCTCAATTTGTATTTACTATAAAATAAAATGTGCGAAAGATGCCTTAAATGTCCAACTTTAAAACGGTACAGTTTTGGAGACGGGTCTTGAAAACCATGAAGCCGTAATCGAATACCTCAGCTAGAATGCCCTTAAGGGTTGCTTTGACATTGTTTTGCATGACTTTATTTGAGTCCCAGTATCTCTTTTTATAGTTTTGTTTCTTCAACTAAAAAAACGAAGTAAAGTAAGAACAAGTGCGGGATATGAGGAGGCTATGGAACCACGTGGATTGACTGGGCGCCTCCATTGCGCTGTGTCGAAAACTCAAAGGAAAGGCTCACGGAAAATCTTCTCCTTTCGATGCGAAACCTCAGAAGTGATTGATGCCTGGGGCGCGTCAAAATGTATTACCATTACCTGCCCCAACTGGCGTAACGAGCTATAGTATAATTACTTTTAGGAAAATTCCTGTGAAGTAAATAGAAACAATTAAGTTGTTGTTAAAAAATATGGAAAAAATCTCAATTATTTTTATAAATTAACTAGTTACATTTTAAAGATTTCAGAAGGGTTTATATTTTTTCAACTTCATAAATTAATATTGTTGAGCTTATATTTCCATTAGGTTAATGCAGGTTTAAAGCCACATCTTAAAAGTTCTCAACGATACAACTCTGGTTATGTGTTTAAAGATTTTTACTGTTTTAAATTTGCAATCAACGAGTCATTTTTGTGATTTAACACGTCAAGATTTTCAACTAAAAAATATATAATAGATCATTAAGCCCCTAAAAACTTTGTTGTTCTAGAAAAAAGCCTTCCGCGATACAACTTTGCATACCTTTAGGCGTAGTCAATGAAAACAAGGCACCGATGAGGCACTTACAGTTTATTGCATGTTTATATGATGATATACGAATTTCTAATAAAACACGTCACATATATCATAAATGAATTCACATCAGTTTGAAATAAAACATTACGAATATGTGTATAAAAAAAATTTCACAATTATCGCTCGCTATAAGCAGCTACAATTAGCTAGTAAATGCAGATGATGCCCCTTGTACCACATGCTAAAGGAACTTCAGTACTGTTTAATTATAAACTGAACACAAAATCATTTTTGTGTCAGGTAATTTCTGCTAACAGTTGAATTATGTTTATTGTTGTTTCATAAGCCGCACGTAAATATACAACAACGCAAAATGTGCGCAGCTTGTTGCGTTATTACGGAGAAACATAACGACCTAATTTAACTGCCACGGACAAATGCAAACATTTAAACAAAAGTCAATTAGCTCATCAAATAGCAATCATTCTACGAAATCGTAGCAAAACTTTTGAATTAAAATCATTTCCCAAAAAGCCCACAGTTAATCATACAATCCGATTACTTCGTAATTAACCCACGCCATCTTTCGTGTAGAATATTTGCTAATTTTATTTTCCCAACCATAGTGAAATGTAAATCCAATTGAAGTGAAACAGAAATACTTCCAATACTTTATTAACAACATAAATGCATTACCAAACCCTTGCAAGCATCCCAACTAAGCTTTTGTTTTTCTTTTTTTGTTGTTTTGAATCATCAATACGGTGTGCTACAAAATCGTATGAAACTTAATTCCCCGCACGGGTGCATTGTAAGCCGTACCACGCTAAATATGCAAATTATATCCTAGGCAACGATTTATTCTATCAAAAGTGATGAAGTGACCACTTGAATACGATAATGCCAGGGCAAAAGGTACGGTCCACGAAACCCCTAGCCAGCCTGTTGGTGGGCGAAGGTAATTTTGACGAAAAAAAAAAGTGATTCCCCATCCTAAAATACGATCCACCTGGTCCTGCACTGGCTGGCGTTACCCGCACGGGGACCTGACCGAGACCGGGAATCGTTTCGATTAATTATATTTAGCATATTATTGAAATATGCGCCATCCCGTTAGCGGGAAAAGGTGGCCGCCCGTAATCAGATTATTGCAAAATGCGCTTTCGCAATATTGTCATTTATGGTTTGGCGCACATTTAGAAGGCTTACGTGACCGAATCCGGCCCGCACTGTTGCGTGTTTAGCTGCACCCAGGGCAGGGTGACGATACCCCACTGCTAAACAGTTAAAAATGAAACAAAATAATTGCCACCAGCGCGCTTGTAGCAGCGTTATTATACAGAAAACACATACACACACACGCATTCGCGCACAAGCGCTGCATCGTGTTTAATACTGGCGTACACACATCGCGTGTGCCCCCAAAACCGCCCGACCATGAAAACCAAATTTTCATTCCGATAAACGGCTTTCGCAACCGATATATTGGCTTACAAATGAAAACGAACAATCGCATCCGGTGCACGTTTGTTTCTATTGCTGCATGTATTTTTTGTGCCCTTCTCTCGCGTTTGCTTCCAATAACCTGGTCACACTCACGGAAAGGTGAGTTTCATTACGTGCGAAAGGGATGCAGTTGACCGGAAGCCTAACCAATCACCTCGCCAAACTGGAACTAATTCCACGATTAGTTGGCCACATATGAAACATGCCCATCCGGGGATGACACGTTCCGGCGAGGAGGAAAACAATTGCAATGCGGTCGATATGATAATCAAACATGATGTATACGTGCCTGTGTATGGGTAGGTGTGTCATTTTGCTAGTGTGTGCTCCAACAGCCACAGTAATCATTCCGGACAACCCACAATGAGTACAGTTGATGTAAAATGAGCAGACTTATTTAGGTGTTGAATTGAAATTGTTAAAACGATTCTACGATATTTATCTGTGTTTCAATTTACAACTAAATCGGACTAGATGCTGGCTGCAGAATGATCGACTCGCGTACTAATGTTCAATGCTTCTGCATTTTAAAAGCAAACTTGGAATACAACATGTACAAAAATTACATTTAAATAATGATTGAGTCAACAATTTTCAAGTCGAATTTGCTCTAAAACTACCAATATTTATTGATTAATGACTTCAATTTCCGAGTTTTACTTAGGGTTCTATTAACTGTCCGATACCTCTTAGCCCTCTTTGATCGACTAATTGCAAATTGCATACTTTAGGGCGTTTTTGATGCAAGGATTCAGTGATTCAAAACATTCAAATCATTTGACAGACAGACAATTATGTTTCTTTATGCGAGCAATTGGCAATTTATGCTTTCAATAATACACGCATACCCAATAATACCCCCCAATAATACGCATATGTGATATTTAACGATAAGTTACTATGAATAAAATTAATTACCCACTAATTACTCAGCACTGGAACACCACAAAATGTTCATTGTAAAGTGTCAAGTTGTCAAAGGCTTTTATGAAAAAGTGTTTTTGAAAAGTGTCATAAGCTGTGCTTCGTAGAAAAGGGGAAAATAAATCTGATTGGATTGCCACACATTTAATCTAGGTTGTGCACGCCTTAAAGTATGCAATTTCGAAATCATTAAACTATTGATTACATACAGCGCACTTAAAGTAAAAATACTACATTCATATCGTTAACTGCAATAGAAAGTGATTTTAATAATAGTTTTGAATGTTCCATCTCATTTTCGAGCAAGTTAATAAACTATGTCGTTAATTGTTCCGCAAAAAGAGTCATATTATTTCGCATATTTTCTGCCACATCGCATTTTGTCAACTTTGGTTCCCACGTTAATCGTGTGTCACGTTTCAACGACACTTCCATTAGCAGTCACCATGAGTTTCACACTATCTCCCCATCATAATCACCTTATCTTGCTTCAAGACAAAAAAAGGTACCCTTCCAAATAGACCGTATTCATCCGCATGTCAAACGATGCTTTGGTACCATCTCTGCACACTGTTGCACACGTAAGGCTTGCGTCAGATTTGCCACAAACAGACGCTCATTTTATGACAACAAAAAAACAACAACACCCATTTAAACTCTTCCCTTCATATGGCCGGGTGAAAATGTGGCAAAATCGTCATCAACATCGTACTACATTGCGTTATCCCGGTGCGCATCAATGACCCCTCTTAGGTGGCCGATTTAGTCGTAGCTACTGTTCGCTTCGAATGCAGGTGAAATGATTTTTTGATTTCATTGCGGTTCATAACTGACCCCGACGGTGGATGGGAATCAGCAGTACTATCGTCGAGCAGGTTTTTTGGGACTTTAATGTCTGCCAATGCCACTCTGGGAATGGAATGGGTGCAGGTTGCCAAAGGATAGCATGAACGTGTGTGTGTGTGTTCACCGGGACGCAAACCACGTGTACGATACGGGACGCGTGTTGATGAAAGTAATTAACGGACTCTCTTACTCCCTTCTTTGCATGCCGCCTGGTGCTGCTGCTGCTGCACTCTCATTACAGATGTACCCGTCTGTGCAACAGAAAGGCTGGCGGGAAGTGTGCCCGTGAACGGTAGCGAGCTGTCCGGAGGCAACCGGAATACCATACTAATTGGCGCGTCCCGGAACGAGAATGTGGAAATTCCGTGCCACATTTTCGCCGACCCACCAGCCAGGTAAGTGCATTTTATTTTATTTTTACCTACTGCCCTCTTTTATTTTGCCGTTTTGCGTCACGGACTGGTTCAAGCGGGTTGGCAGCTCGGTCTATAGAGTGTACCTCGGATGGATGGATGAAGTTTGAAAGAAAAAAACAGCCGGCTTGCAGGAAGCGTTTTCTTTTCAGCTTGGGGTTTTTATTTCTCGAGAAGCGAAATTTATCATGCTTCCTTGCGTACAGAGCAACAAATATATTGCCCTACTCTTAACATTCCATCATTCCACAGTACATGAAAACTTACGTGCTGGTGAAAAACGCACCACGCAGACCGGGCCGCTGTTGGTAAGGAGCATACATGCCCACTCATTTAGTTACACACCAACGTCAAGACGCTCCGGAACTAGCATCCTACTGCTAGCTCCTTTATTCGACATGATTCCTTCAGGTAAATCAACACGGCCCACAGGCTGGCGTTACTATCGCGTTGCAAGGGCGCACCATCTTTCTGTTTGGAGAACAAGTATAAGCCTACGCCCACCATCCACTGCACGCAATGCGTTGGTGGTTTGAGTAAGGTGCATGAGGATTTCATTATATTACAGAGGAAATGATTTAATTAAGGCATATCTTATCGTGAATACAGTGGTGCACTTACCGACAGACCTGGTGGTGGTTTTTTTACTACTTTACGAAGATGCTAACGTATGTAAGGATTCAGACACCTGTAGCGACTAGCAAACTAGTAGCAATTGAGTAATTGATAATTATCACCCTGACTGCAGGTTATGCTTAAGTTTTCTTTGCGCTTGGCAAATATATTAAATATAAAAGAAGTAGCTTTTGAAAGCATATTATTACTAAAATTGTGTTATCTCTTTAAATTTTTATTGATGGCATAAGTAAAATTACTGAAACTAATGCATAGGAGAAGAACGTTTTAGTTGGGAAAGAAAAGGTTTCATATTGAAGTGCTTCATCATACAGAATAGAATGTGCCAGAAAAACATGATATCGCATCGCAGACAATTTGATTCGGTCTGATGTACCTTATTCCTACCTTGAAACTGTATACACCTTGACCTTGCAAGATGTAACGATCGAACGATAGATTGCTACAATTTTTGTATCACCAATAAATTCAACCACACGACTACTAATTATTCATTGCGTATACAATGCTAACGCGACTCAACTGTCTTGTATGGTGCATACATTTAGGCGTACATGATTTATTACATAATTGATGGGTTATACCTGCTGAAGACAAACTTTCCATGGTTTCATTAGGTGAAATGCTCATAGTAATGCATCCTTTTTATCGTGTTTTGTGCAAGTTTTGCTATAACATTTAGTTTTCTGCTAAATAAAGTGGGTCACACAATTTTATGAAGTGTTTCGTGGATCGTTTATAAAGCGTTTCCCACCTTGCATGCGTTTTTTGTGCAATTTTAATTAGTGTTTCTTCTTCTAAGCCATCCTAATAGTTTGTCATGCATTATTGAAAACATCATGCACTGCAAACAAACATTCCTGCATCATCAAAAGCCGGCAGCAAAACACAATCTGTTAGCACAGGCAAACTATTCGTAAAATTATCAAACAGTGGCAACTCAGCCGACTTACTACAAAACACCACGACCACACGTATGTTTACTTCACTTACCGGGCAAACTTCATTCACTCGACTTACGCGTATGGGTGTGTGGTGAAGGTTTCCAGCAGTAGCATCCTGTGCGCCGTTTGCTAAATGTGAGCCCCCATTAGCCGAGCTTAGCGAAAGTACAAAACGGCCACCCGCATACATGCACACAAAACACATGCGGACACAAAAAAAATAAACAAATAAACAAGCATCATAATCAACCACCCGAATCATTATGAACCGCCCCAAAAACTATACACGCGTGTTCAGGTGGAATGGGATGGGATGTGTAGTCGCTGTTTGATTTGAGTTCCACTTTTGGCGCAAAACTTGCTCTTGCTGAAAACTCCCCAGCTGCAAGCTGTTGTTCGGCAGAAAGGGACGGACGGTAACATTCCGCACGAAACACTGTGGCCGGCTGCATTAATACGTGCGCTGATTACAAGCCACGTCAGTGCAATGTTATGAGACAACAGCCAAGAAAATAATCAAAACAGCAACAAAACAAATACAACCGTTCCGTTTCGAAAGCTTCGAGCAGATCGGGTAAAGTATTTTAAACACAAAAACACACACACACATATACCCATATATGTAGCAGAAAACTAAAAAACCATGCTCACCCCAACCGGTGAGAATCTCCACCACGAGCAGAAAACCATTTGCCAGCCCGGTTGAGCGTGTGGGCAGCTGGAAGATGCTCGCCGGAGTGCGCGCGCGAGCCAAAGTTTTGCCATTTTTGCTGCCACAACTTCAGCCCCACCGTTCGGTCGTGGCTTGGTTGTATGTGAACCACGGCAGCCTCGGTGCAAGGATCCGGTGCATGTTTACTTATTAAAAAGTTGCCACATTACGAACGGGACGGGACGGGAATTGAGACCCAGGGTGCCGGATGCCGTGGCGGGCGGGCATGGTAATTTCGTTTACAATGGTCTCGTTATTTTATTAACATTCATTTTGGTTTTTTGTCTCTTTTTTTCCAGTCTTACCGTATGATTTCTAACAAGACAAACTCTATGCCGGATGGGGTGGAATTTCCATTTCGCTTTTTTCTTGCTCTATCGCTGCTCGCTGTACCTGTTGGTGTAGCAGGGCTGACAGTCTTCCAAGAACTATTTAATTATTGACCAACCTGAATCGGGTGTCTGAGGACGGTGTGTCCTAAAACCTCGGTTAGGATGACACCATCCAACTGTAGAAAAGGAAATTCTATTTCTTTTGTATGTTTTTTTTTTTTACTTTTTGTTTATCTTGTCTCGCCCAGAAATTGTCTTCAAAATATCCTTCTGCGAACGAAAGCGTGAGCCAGAGACTCACCTTACATCCTGTCGCTAATGCTAGCTTAAAAGTGTTTTAATAGCCTTTTCCCGAAAAAGAGTTTTTAATTGTCTTCAAGGGAAAGCTTTCCCACATCGAGGGGACACATTCCGGAGGATTACGATGCGCCAAAGAAAACCCGAAACAAACAGATAAAACCTTTAGCACGCTTCACCACCCACCGGGTACACCGGGTGCTCGAGCAGTACCGAACTTGTCAAACAGTGCGTCTGATTGAGTAGCCCGTTTCGTTGCTTTTATCCACTTCCCAGATCGTTTCACTGGCGATTCAACAACACTGCCGAAATTCTACAGGTCGATGCACATCGCTACACCAGCCAGGGCAACATCAGCATACTGAACTACGCACCAGTGACGGATCAGGTGAGCGAGCAGCGGGGTCGATGAATGTTTCACGTAGTAGTTTGCACCCACAACGTAAGCACATTTCGTGACATTCGATGACACATTCGGCTGAAAGTGGGTGTACATGTGGGATTGAGCTATTTTCAGGAGTGGGTTGCAACGCATGTTCTTTTTTATTACCTTAAAGCTTCGGAATTCAGCCTGAATAGTGATTTATTGGATTAAATTCAATTTATACTGGCAATTTACATTTACAATAATTTGTAACAGTATCATACAAACGAAAGCTAGTAGATTATTAAATATGAAAGAGGAATTTATTTTAATTGTTGTATGTAGAATAAGAATAGGTCTAAATATTTTAATTTCTGTTGGTCTATTATTGTTCTATTGCGAAAATTGGCAAAGATTTTAACATAATCTGCCAATTATGCAGGATAGAAGTTTCTATCGTTTAGCCAAAGAGGGCGCCACCGTCGGTGGTTGCATTCGACGATCAAGCCCTTTTTAGTTTCACAGTAATAAATTTCAAAATTTACAATTGAACAGTTACTAAAGTTAATTATTTAACTACTAATTTGTAAATTTGCGATAATTTTAACGTCTATGATCACCTAAGATGTTGAAAATGTAAATATTATATTAATATATTTATTGATATTGATATTAATAATAATATTTCTTAATGACTAATTCAATTTAGGTTAATTATCATAGTAATAAACTATTTATACTTCAAGTTTTGGATAATTACTTTCACATTATATAAACCTTTATACAACTTCATCTTTTCTAAGGTAGATGTTTTTTATGGCATATTCTTCATTTAATTTACCAAACATGTTGTTAATTTTTGCATCAGCAATTTGATGAAACCCAACATAAAATCACCTCGTAACGTTTGCCCAATTTACAGCACGCTCTCGTTCTGCGGGCCGCTGTCACCTTACGCCCGCTGAGCTCATTTAACTCTCGCCTCCCCGAAAGCATTTCGCCGTCAATCTCATCAATCGGTGGGAAACCATCACCAAAATGTCTCGTAACTCAAAAAGAAGCATCACTCGGAAGGATTACGGAACCCTACCAAGTGCTAACGCTGCTTTAAATTGCCCGCCGGCTGTCTCCTTTTTTTTTTGTTGCTCTTCAACCGGCGTCTTTTATGCGTGTGAAAAATGACTTACAGTGTATATGTATGCCCGCTGGAAATACGTGAAGAAAAACAAAACACCGTCTGCAGCCTGAAGCTGTCGGCTTTCGATAGCACACCGGAAATATCTAGGGGACTTTCTGATGGTACCACTCCTCCACTTTAGGTGTGTGTGTGTGCTTTTCAATGCGTTTTAAAGCAAGGCTTACACATTATCCACCAGTAAAGTGGCTCCAAGAGAGTGTGTTTTCGCTTATCCCTTTACTACCCCTCCACTCGGAGCTGGTGCTTTTATATGGCAGCGGGACGCTTTGAAAGACTACACCCAACCAAGTGGTGATTCATTTCCCGATCCGACCGCGCGTTGTAAATGTCCGTAAAATTGGTTTATGATGTACGGTTGGCATCGAATTATGCATAAAAGTGAACCGATTACTCTGCGGTATATTGTGCTTCAATAGGAAGGTGGAGGGAGACGTGTCTGGTCCCATCACCATCATCGTCAAAGCTTTACGGGTGGTACACGATCTGTCACTTACTTCCGTATCCGCACAAGAGGAGAAAGCGCGATTTACGTGTCGGCATATAAACCCATTCCGGTACTGCTTTCAGTGCTGCAAGCATAGATGTTTGTTATTTAGACATTGGCAGCTGCGTACCGCAACGTAAACTCTTCATTAACCGTCCATCGTTTTAAAGTTTGCTGTTTGCTGCTTGAAATCCGTATAATGAAACATTGCGCCCAAAAACTGTCGTTTAATATTTCCATTTCTTAAATGGAGACGCCTGGTCATTTGCATGGAGACGCCTAGTACCTGACGTGCGCTTAGTTTTTAGTTTAATTAAAAAAGAGAGTAAATATCTTGTAGTGAAATATCATTTTAAACTCTTCACTCCACCCTAGGCTTGCATTGTTATCTTCACATTCGAAGATAAGATTCTAATAGATTAAAGCAATACGGCCTGACCATTCTCTATGAAGAAAAATAGTTTTGTGGTGTGGAAAAAAGTACTTTTACTCTATTGATTTATCTGGACTGACTACTAAATTCATATATTATACCAGGCGTTCAATGGACTCAAGTCACCATACGCTTATACATAAACTACCAGGCGTCTCCATGCAGGAAATAGAATGTTGAAGCTGTTCAGAAGAACATTTTACGTACATTTTATGATTAATTTAGTTTTGTACGATCCCAATGACATGAGGACATGATTGACTTATCCTGAAATTGCTCTCTAAAATATTCATCCTCGTCGAGGCTAAAAATGGAATGTTCACAAAAGCTGAACATTTCGTTATGAAATTTAAAGCATACACTTCTATTGTCAAAGCAACGCCTTCTTCTAATGAAAAATACTTCGCTAGGCTTACGCGGCATGCCGATGTTGTATCAACCTGATAGCGTTTTAATTAAGCAGCATGACACTCCACCGTAATCTGTAATCAAATGTGCCACTGGAAAGCCATGGCAACGACGAACTTCCGTTACAAAATTCATGCCTACTCTGTTGCTCAAAATGCTGCCCACAACGAATGTTTGCAAACGTGTCACTGTAAAGAAAGCTTCATCCTGTCATCGATTTGTCATCTTCACTTTGTTCTAGTTCATGTAGATTGTAGCATCAGCACACTGTTACGTTCGTACAGTAACCTTTCTCTCTCTCTCTCTCTCTCTCTCTCTCTCTCTCTCTCTCTCGCTCTCTCTTTCTCTCTCTTGTGTTTGTTTTCTTCTTCCTTTTTCTTTCGGGGGGCTTTGTCTCGTCTCTTCACTTATTATTTATTCTATCTTTGCAGGACTACGGTACACTAACCTGCTGGGCCGTTAACGAAGTTGGCCCTCAAAGTCAACCGTGCACGTTTCAGCTCATCCTGGCAGGTAATGATGTTTTTTTTTTGTTGGTTTGCTTTTAGGAAAGGTTTATACGAACGTAAGGGAGGACGAACGAGGGGTCCGCAAAATCAATATCATCCCAGCACTCCAAACCTAACCTAGATTGGGGATTCTTTCGTACAATCGTTCCTCACGCTCCATCCCTTCGACCTAAAAAAATCCCCGTATCAACCTCAAACCAACCAGTCTGTGTGCCAATCGAACATTTCATACGCTCGCATACATACACAAACGCTATTGGGCCTAGGAAGACAGACAAGCTCACGTGTATGTGTGGGGCGGTAGTTTCGTTTGACCGCATCAACATCATGTGCTGTTCACCGGTTCACCAGTGCGCCATCGGCCATCGGTACCGGGGGGGGGGGGGGGGCCAAGGGTTCGACATCGGCTGTCAAATGCAAGCTACGCAATGCCGCTGCGGTGGCGTGGAAATGGTTCGTGAATCGTGAACGGATTAAATGGGAAACAAAAATAACACCCAGCCCTAGCGCTGGCCAACCCGAACACACACCCGCCGCCTGTTCGGCCCGGTTCCAGTCGATTTCGATCTATTTTGCTCCTCACATGTTCGTCGACCGCAACGCAAACGCTGGCTTGCAAAAACAAATAAGCAAACCTTCCATGTTTTGCCGGCACTTTACCACACCGCGACCCGCGAACCGGGTCCTGCGTCCTGCGAAATGAAGCCCCAATAACAAATCATCTACACCGTGTGTCATCTCTAATACTCCGGACGTACGTACGTCTCCGGCTACGATGCTTCGAGCTTTTCGACCTTGTTTTGTACGTGTGTGTGTGTGTGTGTGTGCCTCCGTCTATATAGGATAGTATGTTTGCACACGTGTGATAGTGACAGTATTCCATCTACCAACCCGATCCGACAGAACCGTGGGCATCAATCATTTTGCACATCAGGATTTTTTGTCCTCCCCCCCCCCCCTTCCCCCCCCCTCTCTTTCTCTCCCTTGCCCTCTCCTTATCTCATCCTACTTCTCACTCACCATGGCTATCGGCCGGTTCGACCGTTTGGTCCTTGCGCTTGATACTGGTGACATTGGAAACTGTCAGGATCCTACTTTCTAGCCTGCTTGTGTTTTTATTCTCCTCGTGTGTTGTTTCTCGTACCCGCAGCCTGTTTCCCATCTCTTTGCTCAGTTCGAATTTCATCCACTCCGATTCGGTCATTATCCTTTCGCTGACGGCATGAACCGGGTTTGCGTGCAATGCGACAGAAGTGCCCAAAGTGGAACGTATTTTCTTCCTTTTTCGTTTGTTTGCTATTCGTTTTCTGGTCCCTTCCCAGCATGGCTTGGAAAGCTGGCGTTAACGTGTCTATTGCCCGCTGCAGCGCCATCTGCTGCTCGGTGCACGAAACTAACCCGTGCAGGCTTTCTCCATTTCAGTGTTTTGTCCCTCTCGTCCCGTGTTCGTGCCCCTCAGGTTTCTTTCTTTTCGCACGTTTGAAATGGTTGGTTCCTTCGAAAGAAGAACAAAAATACGAGCTCAGTTTCGCACTTCTTCTTGCCGGAATTTACCGGTGCGCTGAAAGGCCCCGGGCGAATTCGCACGAAGAAATCGTTTCTATTTCCAATTCCAATCATCGCATTTAATCCGAAAAAGAATATCCGTTCCGCACGCAACGCATGTCCAGCGCGCAAACCGTGGTTTGGCTCAACCAGTGTCCAACCCGCACACACACACACACACACAAGAAACGTTCGCACAAATCCCATCAGCATCCTCGATCGTCCTCCCTTGGGTAATGTCGTGTATCAAAACACGCACCTGATACTAACGTTTCTCCATTTTTGTTTGTTTGATTTCGTTTTTTTTTCGGGCCGGGTTGCGTTCGTTTTTTGGTGCTGCTTTATCCCGTGACATTCAACTTCCGGCTGTGTCAGATCTACCGTCACCGGTAAGTAATTGCAGTCTGCCGAACCGGACGCAACAGTTTGCGGAAATCCAGTGCACACCCGGCTACGACGGAGGCTTACCGCAAGTGTTTGTGCTCGAGCTTATATCGAAAAGGACCGGAACCCGACGGTAAGACTTTTACGACGGGGGGTGGGGGATGATTTCATTTCTCCCTCCCTGAGTGGGGCACCGGGTTTTTTGCGTATTCAAGCGGTTGTGTCTTATCAAGCAACGATCCCATGGAGAACACATACAGCAGCAAGCTTTAAGCACTCGAGTGCAAAAGAATCAGTTGAAACAACGTAGTAAATGTGGTGTGGCTATAGTATCCAGACTCAACTTGCAGCAACAAATAAACAAACATCCTGTTCGAAAGTCAAGCATTTGTACACCTCACATGATTATGAGCTTTAAATGATCGGATTTTTTTTAGTTTATCCAATAATCTGACATGGATATTGCGTCTGCTGTAAAACTGATACCGGGATAATCAGTCAACCAAATAAAAAGCTTTCTTCTAACGAGACTAAAGCTCAGTTAAGCTTAAGAAAAAAAACGTTTCAAAGATATTACATCCGTTGCTTTTTCGGCTTACTGCTGGCTGCTTTAAACGACTTTATTGCTTAAGACTCGTTAAAAGATCAGACTAGTGTACTACTTTACTATGCTTAATTTGCCTAAATCTATGCAATCCACAATACAAATCGCATATTGTATATTCTATTGATATAAACGAATTATAAAATTAGACACCAAGCAAAACAGACAACTAACTACAAATGATATTGCTTTATTAACCCTTTACATCCAGAGGCTTCGAAATGTGAATTTAAATGACAATAAACTTTGTAGTATGTCTAGAAATTATCCAAAAAAGAGTAGGGGAATTTAATTTTTCTCCTTGGTGTAACCAGTGACAAGGCCATGGCCATTTCTGGCTTACTAGACCTAGTTTTACCACGTAGCCGGATGTCCGGTCCGTTCATGTGAAGCCTGGTGCCGCTACCAATACACTTCTGCGGGCCATCGTCACCGCCATTTTCATCGAATGTTGTTCAATAATATATTGTAAAGATTGTCTATTATCATTTTATCACAAGTTGAATTATAAAATTGTAAAACTTTCAATGCTCATTTCTTCGGTTAAACTTTGAACACTACAAAATACTATACAAATGACCAAAAATATCCCACGAAGTGTTCCTGGCACTAAAAGCGCTCATAAATTATCATCTGATACCGTTAAAAATAAGCTGAGTCATTTAGTTTATTAAATACAGCATTTCAAAAACGAGAATTTTTACGTAAAAATTTCATGCGCTAGGATATAAAAGGTTAACCGGCTCTAATCTGTTTAGAAAGCTCAACTTCAAGATAAAAAATATTCCTCTTCGCTTGCAGTAATATTCTAAAGAAGAAAAAAAACCTGTTCAAATTAAGATTGTTGTTTTTTTTTATTTCACGACTTATAAAAAAAACATCTACTCAACCATTTCCCAAATTTCCCATTACTGTAGGTTTAATTTTTCCAACAAAAATGAACCACTTTTCGTGCTGGACCGGTTGGAGAAGCTGAGCGCACTGATGACACTCGAGAACAATTCGCTCTCCTGCGTGGTGTACGCAATCAATCAGAAGGGTCGCAGCACACCCGTCCTAATACAGGACTTTGAAATTGGTCGCATTCAGCCCTATCGGCCCGGTAAGTACCAGCGGCAGCTCTCGCGCGTTACCACTTCGATTACCTTCCTCATTTCCCACCGGTTCTTTTGGTCTGGTCTTTCCCCGCACGCCCACAGCAACCGAACGCCGGACGGACAGCGTCGAGTGGCTACCGATAGCCGTGGGCATTTTGCTCACCGTCATAATATTGGCTCTATCAATTTCCACCAAAACATACCTGAACCGGTGCTTCGCGGATGCCAGCGGATGGTGTTGCCGTGGCGCCGCCAAACGTGGCGATGCGAGCGATAAAAGTGGTGAGCAGCAGACGAAGAACGTGCTCCTGCCGGACGAGTACGAATGTGGTGCGCACTGTTTGAAGGTACGTTCGAAAAGGTTACCATCACTAGTGGCCTGCCGACACACCTTTGGACCTACTCCGCCGGGTATCGTTTGAAGATCAACTCAAACACACACACAAACAGGCCGTTGGTTGAAGATGGGGGAAATTGCCACCAAAGCTCGTTAATTGTACCAGTGACCTTTTCATCTCTCAACGCGGATCAACTGTCAAAACACGCCCGCAGCCACGCCTGCCTTTTGCCGTCGACTACTCGAAGCGCAATTAATTTGTTTCCATTTTATCTATTTTCTCTGCGCGGTTTTTTTTTTTTTGCAGCTGAAAAACGTGCAAATGTTACGGAGGCACAGTTCGCGAAAGAAAAATTGCTCCAAAGACTCGAACGATGACGAACCGGAACCGGACGTCATACCGGCACAGTTCAACATGGGTAAGTGCGTCATCGTAACGGGGCGCGTGTGAATCCATTACATGCGAATCCGTTGTATGTGTGCATGGTTCTAGTAGAGCGCAATGTCGCATTTTTCACTGAAATAAAGACCTCGGGGAAGTTAAATGGAACGAGCCGGTTGAGTGGGTGTTATAGAAATCATAATCGCTGGTGCTTGATGTTGGGATATTAAAATAAGCAGAATTCCAAAGGATAATTCAATAAAAATCGCAGTTTGTGTGATGTTCGATATGATAGCAATGCCTCGCGGACCTGTTTTGCTTTTTATTGCATTATTGCTATTTTTAACCCAAGTTTTTAGGGGCAAAGAAAACCTGAAAATGGCAGGCCTACACCTCTTGAGGTTTTTTTGTCAGTAAAAAAGATGAAAAATACCATTTATATATCAGACATCACATCGATTGATCGAAATTTGAACACGGACCGAATGTGTCTCACCTAATTAGTACAACTAACCAACCCGATAAGATCCCTGAAGAGGACTAACTAAACTAAATAGGAGTGATTAAAAAATAATATTTCACACTTAGGATAGCTTAAACGAGAACGTTTAAAATGTATATCAGATGTTGAGGATGCAAATACATATTAATCTTTTGTCCTAAATAACATTTGTCTCATTTCCCTTTCAGTGTCCTGTACACCGTTAATAGCGACACCGCAGCACAGTGATACAGCTACCCGGGAAAAGGTAAAGCTTTTCAAACTATACAATAATCTTTCCTCAGTCAGCACGTCCTCCTATTAACATTTCCTTTCTGCTTTTTTGCATTTCACGCTCTTAGGACGCACAGCGGTACGGTGGCTTTGCATCCACTCCGGCAACATATCAAATGGCCACCGCCGACCATCCCATCGTGTCAACGCAGGACACGCTCGAGTACCGGACGCACGGTAGCATCGTCGGTATTCTGCCCTCAACGAAAGCCGTACCCGCCAATGCTGGTCCCGGTAGTTCCGAGCTCGATATCAACGTGATCAAGGACCGGCTGCTGACGACACGCGTACCCGAAAGCTGCGTTTGACGTGCAGCGGCGTTGCATCGATAAACGTTTGTTAAAGTCAGCACAATACACATCGATACCCGGCCGGGCCCGAAGCGGCCGACCACTTGAATCGGAGCGTGCTCTGCAGTTGTTCCTGGGCCACTTGCCAGCGCGCCAACTATGCTAAGCCGTCGAGTGTAGCTTTCGCGTACCGATACAAGTACTCATTCACTCACAATCTAACGCGATGTGATGCGACAAAACCTCTCCCTGTGTATGTGGTTATTTCTTTTCTATTCTATTGAAAATGGAGCAACAAAGCAAAGAAGAAGAAAAAAAAAGACACACAAGTTAGAAAAATAAGCGAAGCTAACAAAAAAAAACAAAACTGATGAACAAATGTGAAACTATTGTGCATATCCTTGAATTGTCTTCGAAAGCGAGCACGCGAGAGTATTGTAATGCGAGTTAGGGGTGAACTTATGAAACAGATCTAAATAATAATAAAAAAATACTGAACGTTTTTAAACAATTATGCTTTAGAGCGAGTTACTGACGGATATTTGACCTTCTTATTTCGTATTCCTTTCTAAGCTTTACTTTACAACTCTTCTTCTACGGAAAGCCTTTACACCACATGTTAGTTTTTCGTTTGTTTTATGTACCACGACCACTCTGGAAAGATTTTTAATAAAACAGATTACATCTAAATATACGGTGGGACCTTGTTTTAGTCATCCTATAACCAAACCTCACCTTTGATTAGCCATTAAATAACATCATACGATCAAAGCTACATCTTTACCAATGGATGTTTATTGTTAGTTACTTCTGCCGTAAGCTTATATCACTTTACATTACTATACATTATGGTAAGTCATTGTAAAAAGCGGTACAATATGCTTTGCTCATTTTTTCATTTTCGCCTGGCTAGTTCCTGGCAAGGTATCGTACTTTATCTGCTCGTAGCTTTCCATCCATGATTCCACCGTCTCGAAATCACTCACTTTGTTGGGAAATGCGATCGTACTTTGATGATGCTGCTGGAGTAGATGGTTTATCGTTGTACGCAACAGTGCAATGTGCTGCATAATGTAACGATTCGATTCGATGACTTCTTGCAACTCATCTTGTTCTGGTTCTGGTTCCGGCGCTAATACTGGATCCATCGGTGTCTCAAACATTATGTCCGCATTCTCCAACCGAATGTGTTGACTTTTTCTTCTATTGGTCCGATTCTTTGCGGCCGGTTGCGATGACGATGATGGTGGTGCTAATTCGATTTTGCTCACTGTATGCGGTATTTCAAGGCCCAATTGTTGCACGAAAAACTCATCCTCATGATCCGGCGGCTCGGGTTCCGGGTCCTCCATGTCAATCACCAACTCTTTTTCACTTCCAGACGAATCATCCGACTCTTCGGCTGCTTCTGTCTTGTGTAGCGTGTAGCTGGATGTGGGCAGTGTCTCATTTATCGATCGCACGTCCAGTATTTTCAACGGTGAGTTTTTATTATGCTCGATTAGACCCGGAAAACGTTTTTTGTTATCCATAGTTACCGCGTTCTGTTTATGTTTTGGAACAACTGGCCTGTGAATATGCGAAAAGTAGAGCGAGAGGAGAAATATTGCTAAAAAGAGATGGTGAATTCAGCTGTCAAAGTACGGGATATTTCAGATTACAACACAACCATCGAACTAAGAGACGTAAACACAAGATGTTGGAAATATTTCAATGATATTTTTAAAGTGAAATATTTCGTGGAAAATAAAACCGTTACTAAATTAATTTCAGAAAAGCGAAAAAAACCATATTCAATAGTATTTAACACTCTATTCGTAGATAAATACAACTTTTTTAATTAACACATGCCAAAAACCGTGATATATTGCGTGGTGAAACATTCTGTTTTCGGTTTTAGTTAATTTATTTGTCACTTATTCACTGTACGACTTTATTTAATAATAGTTAGTGTTTGTTTGTGTTTCTTCTCTCTTGTTCTTTTGTTTTCCTTTTGCTTATTTCTTGCATGCAAATAATCTTTGCCATCGTGGTGTGTACTGGTTTCCTCCTATTTCATTATGCTGCCACTATGTATTTTTTCGATTTCCTTCTTATCCGCACATACTTTCTAACCTTCGCCTGCAGCTTAAAACATGATCCATGCTTTCGGCGAGTTGATTTAATTTATGTTACAACTTCCAACAACCTTATCACCTTCCTCAGTTACGCAACATACAGCCGCACTTTTTAATAAGCACGAAAACAGCTCCCATTACCACCCTTGTGGCCGACCCTTTTGCCACTACTCTGGCTGGAGGCCAAATCGATTGTGATTGATTTAATTTTTGGTATCGTCCTTGTATGCGGAAGGTTGATCTGGGCGACGAATGTGTTGTAGGGTGTACTATGGTTTGATAGTTTGTCTGTTTCTGTTGTACACTTAAATGTTTCCAAATATGTTTTTGCTTTTCATTTTGTTGCTCAAATGTATTTTTCCTCCTTTCGTGTAAGGTATGACTGTGTGACTACGGTTATTTCTAGCTTCACTATCGTTCATCGTGCTTGTGGAATGTTGTCATTGCAAATTTCGTTCCCCAGGTGGTTTCTTCTTCGCCGCACTGATAGTCTGTATTTTCGATAGTGAAATGGAATGCATTTTCGACATAAGGTTAAACAACTTGTTGGAATTAATCGAATTGAATTAGATATTAGTCCTGTTTTTATCATCCTCTGTTAAATAAAATCATTCTTCAATTAACAGACTCCTCGTGAGTTACAACAATAACCCCAGCGGTGCGCGAAAAGAGATCGGCTATGTCAACATAATCTTAGTGCGGTACACCTTTTTCGATTATTCGATTATTATTCTGTATAAATCATGTAAGTTCATGCCAAAAACGCAAAAAGTTTACACATTTGAAATGTTTTGATTCCTGATATGTGATTGGTTTACAATCGGGTGGTTGAAGAACAAAATTACTCACAATTGACCATAAACACAGCGGACAAAATACATACAACCTGAACAACTGATATGCACGTTTCAAGTAGCTGTCTCGCCGATGATATTGTATTACAAAATTTGTGCGACACATACAACCTCTATAAGCCTGGAAATGAAAACTGATCTACTGAACAGTTTTTTTGGGTATTCTTCGCAGGAAAAACAATCCTCCAGCAGAACGGTTCGTACTAACTGAAGTAGTAAACACAAGAAGACAACGATGTCATGTGAATTGCATTACTTCAGGCGTATATCTCAAACGGTCGCAAACTGGGATGAAAATCAGGGGAACTCTCCAAAGTATGCAATTCGCTGTTCGTAACACTCGCGCTAATGCAATTCGCATGACAAAAATGCCATATTAAACTGGTATGTCCTTTTTATTAAGGTTCTATTTTGGTGTACGAATAATGATTTAAGATAAAAATAATTTTATAAGCTAAAAATTCAAATTCAAATTAAAAACATCTCCAATTTCTTTTTTTACTTCTGCTGTAATTTAACCGTTCCAGACGGAAACTATCATCAAAATTTCCGTTTCGCTGTACGTTTACTTTCTGCTTTCCAGATCCGTGCTAGTTTGCGTATGGTTGTTCCATTTCTATGTGTCTGTTTCCTTTGTTTGATGTTATTTACAAATGTTTCTTCGAGTTCGAGCAACTGAAACGGGTGCACCACGCAAACCCATTCATCCATCTCGAATACAAAGGTGATTTTTTATATTTATTAATTGTATATGTGTGTGAGTGTGTGGCTTTTGTTCTTTTGCTGATGTTTCCTTGTTTATGGATCGTTTTCATACTTTATGAAATCTTCGTATAATTTTTTTTCTGTTATGTCTGATGGTTTATTTGTTGTTATTTCTTTTGTTTCTTGTGTTTAAAGTGCAATTACAATATCGAACTATCTAATTATTTTCACTTCAGTTTTGTTCACCATCTTGTTTTTTTCGTCTCGTTTGCTGCATTCACATTTCCCAATGTCACCCGACCACACAAGAACCATCGGGATCGTGTGCTGTCAAAGTGAAAGGAAAACTTTATTTTTCCAGTTTCTTTTGTTTATGTCAAGAAAAACACTTTTCTTTGCCAGCGTAACACTGTCCCAGCCTAAACAGTTCGAATTGCTTCTCCTGGAAAGGGACTGGCTCGATCAAAATCATAAAAAAACAGCAAACGAAACCCATTTCTGAAGTTGAATCTGATACAATAAAACACATTCGTTCATCGTACTGAATTGATTTTGATTTTTATCTCGCTTTCTCCTTACTAGCAAAGGGAAAAGTTTTCCTCGTTTCCTCTATGTTTACCTTTCGTGCCAGTACAGAGAATCAGCTATGGTTCCATTTAAAATATTGTAGATACCTTAATAGCTAGCTAGAGTGTGTGTGTGTCGTTTTTTAATTAGATTTCTATAGGTTTTTTTATGTATATATATATATGTATATATAATTTGTTCAAATAAACAAACATCATTCCGTCGTCAATTTGGAGTTGTGGATAGATTTCAACCCTACTCCAGCTAGAATCCCACCTGGAAGCGGAACCAGAAGAACCTCCTGCCGCACCTCCCGGTTCTGACCTTGTACCACATTGATTCATAGAAGATGATCGTCCACTGTCAACATCATCGTAGAGCCGTGTACTTGTGTAGTTTATAACTATGTGTTGCTTACGCTGCATTACATTACAGTACTATATGGAAGACATTATATAAAATTATTATTCCGGCCTTTCACCCCGATTCACTTCACCCTTCACTGCCGCAACTCCTCGTTTCGATTGTGTTAGTTTGGGGGATCGGTACGATTCGATCTTTAGCTAGCCTTTACGATTTTATTTTGCACCACTTTGCCTAATATATCCTCCTTCGCACTGCAACCCGTACCTTCTACCTGCCCCTCGTAACTGCTAACTCGTGTACTAACGCTAGATGATTCCCATGGAAATATAGTCGCTTGGAACAGATTATGAAATAGCATGAGAGCGTTGAATTCTGACGTGATATGGAAAAAATTGTATGTGGCAAGTTAATGTATGGGTGTGTAGTGAGTGAGCGTGTAAATGACTCTACTGCCCGTACGCTGATACACTAGCAACGGTCAGTTTTGCTCGTAACGTTTCGTATAGATGCTTAGTTAGTAAATGTACAAGCTTGGCGGTACACGATATAAATGACAAATGTGTGTTTTTTTTAAGAGATAACGATAGTGTGTGTTTTTGTATGTTTTGGAACGCTGTTACCGCTTTCGGTTTAGTGTTTCTGTTCGTAAAACGGGGCTCATAAGGGGCTTTGCGAGTTAAAAGAAGGAAGAGGAACCAAGAAATCAACGACACTATCATACTAATCGGTCACACTTTTCTGCTTTTCCATCACACGCTGCGTTACTCGCCATGTTCATAAAAGCAAATGTTTATAATGCATCGTTCGATCGTTGCTCGAATCCGGTTCGCTTATTGCTGCTCGTTCATTTTGTATCGTGCGGTTTCATTGAAAGTTTTCATAAATTCTTCTTAACATCTCTTAATATAACCCTTTTTTGCAATGTAACAAAAGCGGAAAACGGGAATTTTTACTGTTCATTTCTGTCTTCGTGAAGTCAAACATTCAACACATCCAAATCGTAACGCAAGATGAATTTGCTCTATTTGTGATTAGTAAAGGCAAACACGAAATCAATCAGGCACATTTGCTAATTATTCGACTAACAACCAGATTTGTTTGTTTGCGCTTTCACCCACCTACACCTACACCGATTAATTTAATCCTCGTCCTGTATTATAGTTGTTTCTATACTGTTTGAATTATTTTCTTTTGAAATCAACAACGAAACTATTCAATTTGTATTAGTGATTTGGAGATAAGGTCATGTCTTTTGTTTTTGCCTTCATCTGTTTTAATTTTACTCCCATGATAACAAACACAAGTACCCAAACTAAGCTCGTTTCATTTCACACGTCGTTCAGGTCATAGAATTATTCAACTAGCGCAAGCCAAGACACAAGTGAAAGTATAATTTACTAACATCGTCTGCCTATCCTTCCATCCCGCTCAGTCGATGACAGCCGATGACAGGAGTGGCTAGGGCAAACTGACAGCAATGGAACGGAGTAGTATTGGCTAAGATTTTTTGTTTGTTCTGGGACATTCCACAAAACTTCACCGCGAGGGGGGTGGGTTTTGTGGCTTGCTAGCAGCGTTTAAGCATGAATGCTTGTTCGTAAACCAAACTTTACAAGCCCACCCATTGTTTTTTTTTTTTAATGCAAACATAACGATCACAAACTAACATTTCGCTAAGCCCACGCTAAGCACGTTGTAAGTTACGACTTTTATACACACACACACACACATGCTAATCTCTGCAATGGATGTAGTAACCTAACACTAGCCATCGTACCATCGCGATGGGATGGTGATGTCTGCTACTGCTGCTGCTTTCTGCTATCTGTATTGGTGCAATTTACATTTAGCTACATTTAGCTACAACCCAAGAAAAATGGCAGCCCTTTTTTTGGTAGGCCTTGCAATGTAACCTGAACTATAGTAACTGGTTTTAGTACACTCTTCACTGTGTATAGTGGTAGTTGTTTTTTTTTTCTTATCGGCTTCTTTTTCTTTTTGTCTAAATGTTCCATTCCGTCGATCATGTAAATCATGCCTTGTGTGCATGGGATGAGTTTTCATATTTCCATTTCCCACCACCCATGTGTATGTGAAGTTGAATCTAGTTTGAACTTGCCTAAAGATGAATTAAAGTGATGAATTGCAATAAACGGGCGTTCGCATTACGCCCCTCACACACACACACAGATTCGTCTCATATACGTTGTCTAATGTTTTTGCTTTTTTCCATTTTCGTATTGTCCAGAAGTTTTATCTTGCCACGCATTTTGCCACAACTCGAGTTATGGTCACCCTTGACGGGGTTAGTTTTTGAAGTGCTGTATTTTTTAGTACTTTAAATTTCAATCAATTATTTGTTTTTTTGTTTGCGATCATCACAACGAACCCACCCATTCGATGGTGCGCTAGTTTTGCTGCCGTACCCCACACTTATCCGTGAGTGTTATTACTGGTATGTACAAGTAAAATTTGGAATGTATCTTACAGTTTGTCTGTTGGATTTCTATGTTGTTTTTTTTTTTGGCCGTATTGGTTTCCTTTCGTGTTGTTCCTTTATCCCTTCTTCTTGCATGATTTGGTCAAATATTACGATAGACGATGAATGGTTTTTTTTTTTTTTTTAATAAACCAAAGTGTCTTAAATACGCTGTACAACCAGAATGTGCTAACAGTTCAAAAAATAGTAACGCTTCATAACGCTCAAGCATGTTGCCTTGCTTTTGCTGCAGCTTAAAACAGAACATTGTCACCCGGGATGCTTTCTTCGCACCAACACACAAATAGCCTTTTTCACAAACAATACGCATCGTCTATCATTTACCATCTCTAGTTTTGCAATTTCCTTTTCTAACTCCTAAGAATAAGAATCCTCTTTTCATCGACTATACTCGTGGTATGCACCGCTCGCATAACGAGTGCGCCATCTTTGCTACAACATCCACCAAGTAGACAGCAGTGTTCTTTTCCTTTTACTTCTCCATTTCTCTTATCCTCTGAAACGCTTGACCGAGGTTACCCTTTCGATCTAATGTACAAAAAACATCCGGTCCATCTGGGCACTGGCAAACGGTTTCTGACACACGATCACTTCATACATTCAGCCAGATAAATGGTAAGTTTGGGGTTTGTTTTGTTTCCTAAATGTTGCTTTGTCAACAACGAGCAATTTATGGATGGTAGGTATTCTTCCTTGTCTTGTCAACGGGGGTTTCTTTGCTGCCTCAGCAACCGAACTGTATACATTTATAACGTTTCCTTAGCGTAGAATAGTATTAGATTCTGATAGCTTCCGAGCACACTGTCTCGATGGTGCGCTAGTCCGGGTTTGGCTTTAACGACTAGCTTGTCTACACGTCTTCAACACGTTCTAAACGTCATCAAAACGGGGGCCGTATCTCAGCCGGTGCCACACACAAACCGAAAGTCTCATCGCAAAACCGAAGCGTAACACATAAACGTAACCATCGTTCGGCCGTAACATAACACCGTACAGTGTCACCTTCACGTAAACGTTTTTTTTTTTTTGCATACGGCACCGCGCAGTCTCGTGCCACTCAAAAGAGTTGCAGGGCTGCGATGCCCACACCTGCCGTGCAGCTATGTTATTGGGAGAAGAAACGGAAAAAAACAGTTCGTAACTGTGTGTTTCAACACTTTAAAATGTTACTGCCACCAACACTTAGTATCACGCGCTGGCCAACACCCATATCACAATAAAGGTAGCTATCGTCGAGTAAAGGGACGCACGGAACAGTGTCGTGGCCGTGCCGCACTGCTTGATTTCGATCTCCTCCGGATGGTAGCTGATGCATTTGCCCGGACGCTTTCGGAGCATCTTCTCTTTGGCCATACGACGAACACCGCACGCGCCTGCGTTCGAACGGGAAAATCGGAACCATGCATTAGTGTCGAACAGACGTACAAAGCCACTCGAATATATGCTACATACCCGCTCCGCCAACGACCTCTTGCGGCTCAATGTCCAACTGCTTGGAGCCACAGGGACACAACACGTCTACTACCAGCAGAATGAGATTACTGTTCGGTATTTTCTGCACACTAAACGGACGTTCGCATCCCGACGAGTGACAGTTCGTGAGTTTGCCCTATGTAAACAAACCATTCATTTAGCACAATGTTCTAAGGCGTGTACTAAATTCGCTTACCTTTAGCGGATTGTTTTGACCGCTCGAGTTTAAGCGTTCCGGTTGCAGTACGTACAAGTCCGTCTTGAGATCGCATGGTCGGGCGTGTGCGGGATCCGGTGCAACACGCGGTCCTGCCTGGGTGTGGGAGCGTTGCGGTGTCGGTGTGGACCGTTGATCGTAGTCTGGTGTCGTCACGTCACTGTGCTCTGGTGGTAGATCGTAGTCCGGTTGCTCGTAATCGTACGTATCCTCATCCTCCACATCGTCCGTACCGTCGTAGTTGTAGTTTGAGTTCTGCCAGGCACCGATCGGTGTGGGCAGCACGGACAACCAGTACGTGGCGAATGACACGAAGTACTTCAACAACCACGACATCGGACGAACAGGCTTCAACGGTTCGCTGGCCCCGGTGTACGGATTGTCCCGGTCGGAACAGATACCCTGATAGTCCATCAGCGGTACCCGGCGATAGATACGGTCCTGCACCAACGAATCCATAATCGTACCGTCGATCTGGCCGAAGAATTTCCCCGTATGTTCACTGCGCTCGGACAGTATGACGAACCCGTTGTCATCTAGCAGGTAGCAATCGAGCTCGTCCGAGGCGCAATTCTTCTTGCACGTCGTCGATGCGGTACACTAACGAAAAGGATTAACGCAACCCATGTAGAAATGCCTTCCCGAAGCAGATAGCAGATATAGTTACCTTTGACGTTATGTTGATAAAGTGCTTGAACAGTGATTCGTGCAAAAACTGCAATCCCACTACGGCAGCCGGTGCCTTATGGCCACGATGATCGATGAATATGGCGTGACTTGCAGTCACCAGCGTGGAACTGTTCTTGCCGGAGTATCTGTGCGAGCGGAGAGAAATGAACGATTTAGCACCAGGGAAAAATCTTGCTCCACAATCAGCCACACTTTACCCAGAATTAAACGGTACGCTAAACACGAACCCTTCCGGTTCGGTCGCGTACAGATCGACCGCACGCTTGTACCAGCTCATGTCCATTGCTCTCGCGTTCGTTTCGCTAAAGTGTCTGCAAAGAGGTTAGTTGCGGTAATCGCGCATTATTAACGTTCCCCTGCTTCGGAAACCAATTGAAACCGGCGGTCGATCCAGCGTGCCACACTTACTGTTCCGACGCGTCCTCCGAGTGGGGCAAATGATCGATCCAGCGCAACAGCCCCGATCGGGTTGCCACGAACGTTGTCTTCACGCTGAACATGCTGAAGCCAAGCCGACTGGTGGTCGTAATACCGCAACCGAAATGTGTCCAAGCAAGTGTGCGTGTTGTTTGGCACGAGTCCAGCCGATGGGTTAAAAAAAAGAAGAAGGCAAAAGGGAAGAAACACCAGTTAAAGTACTTGTTGAACACGCGTCAGTGAACATATTCCCATCGGCACGGTACGCCATTATTGGATTATCTTTGGGCGACAATCTTTTTTGCCGAAGCAAGCTGCTAGAGGAACTCTTCCACTGGTCTCTCTGTCTCTCTCTCTCTCTCTCTATTTCTTGGCCGTTTGCTTTTATTCCGGCACGAGTAGCAAACAACATCCCTTACACACGATTTTTCGGTGCTTTATTCAATTCTACTGAGGATGGGGTGCTTCACAGCCTTCCCAACCCCGAAGCTGCCTGATATCTGACCGCTAGCCAATTAAATATGCATGCGTTCTACACTCAATTTCCCGTGTTTCCACTCGCACTCTCTCACTGTCGGCAACGGCGTGTCTTATCCATAGCCCAAAAAACACCCCGAAGCCGAAACCAACCAAAACCCGGACCCTTACCGGTCGTAAAAAGCAAAGCCCTGGTACGCTCATCGGCTCACTGCCAATTCATTATCCCGTCCGGCTTGACTAATGATTACGGTCCGCTTGCCGGTGGCCAATCGCAAGAACACATCGGTTGGTCCAACGGAGTCGTTTAAAGATTCAAGCTTCCGGTCCCAGGGACCCAAACTCCGAGAACACACCTCCACCCCCTCCCCTCCCGTTTCCTCCCAAACTCCGGTGGGGTTACGTTGCTCCCTCCCCGGGGGAGGTTGTTTTAATGGGTGAAAAATTTAAATTAATTTGCCCACCACACCACTTCATTTGCCCGGCGCTCATAATGATCATGATTAGTAACCATCAGCCCGGGTACCGGGATGCCGGCATGAGTGTGCGTGGAGAGAGCGCAAAAGGACAGTGAGGCAGAAAAGTAGGATAAGCTTCATTACGGTGTGTACTGTTCGCGTGTACTTCGGAAAATCCCTTCAATCCTAGGGATGGGGATGGGGTTTGTAATGGGGGTCACAAGGAAAGCTTGGAGAGCAAGTGGACGGTACTGAACCTGGAACCCGTGTAAGGGTTTTCCAGCACATCGTTAAAACCCGACGGAACAGTAGAGCGATTTGACCTGAACTGTGCTTTTTTTACCTTCACCGTCGTATCTCACGGGCTGTGTTTGCACATTTCTGATCTTACTGTATCATGTGTATCGGAAGTAGATTAAAAGATTTGGGAAAAATTAATTGCACACATTTTTATGATGTGACAAAGTGATTTTTCTTTCATTAAAAATTGCTTTACATTTAGTAAGAAGCGTTTCCAAACCCCTGAAGTTATGCATTTTTTTTGTCTTTCGGCAACGGAGGTAAGCGATTTAGAATTATTACAATAGCTTAAGTGTGTAAGAAGACCTACAGTGAGGTCTTCTGCAGTGAGGCCCTACAGTGAGGTGATGACGTCTTTTAGCACCCATTAGACCCTCAAGAAAGAATAAATTTGAAATGATTGCATACTTCCAGGCGTTATGAACTAGTAGAACAGTACACCAGCTAACTAGCAGCCGAGTAGAACAGCTATCTTTACCATACTTATCCTGTTAATTATTTCCCAAATTACTAATAATAAGACTATAATAATTACTCAAACCCCACCCACAAAATGGCCACAACTCGTGAAACAAAGAGAAAGACAAAGAAACGAAATGGTTGACTAGTGGTGATGTGGACACTCAAGATTACCTGTGCAGCAATGCCATCAACGTGGCAATGGGGCTATAAAGTGGTGAATAGAAATCAAATATTTTTTTTGTTTGGCGCAGATAAAGGAAGAATAAAAAGAGGGCGAAAAAAGACACAAAAAAGACACACAAAAACACACGGTACACGGTTGCGGTGCAAAAAAGAAGAGTGCATTTGTTAGTACATCAGTATTCTTCCTTTGCTGTGGTGGTGCATGCTAGTGCTGGTTAGATGTGGTAAAGTGAGCGGTGTGAGATGTATGAGCGGTGTGTGTGTATGCGTCATAGTGAGATGGCTGCACTACGCTACACACCGATGATTAGCGGTTGAATCTGTGTGTTTACCCACAGTACCTACCTTCGATCTTCCTTCCGCGATGGATGAGTTGGTGTACGATCCAACCCATCGGTGACGATCGCATCCCGCACGAGGCTCTGGACGAGGGTACGGTCACAATAGTACGGTTCCGCTTTGCGTGAACCTTGCGAGTTAAAATGGTGCTGAGCATAATGCCCAACCGGTATGCCACCGTGTCCGTGGTGTGGTTGTGGCGATCGTGGACGTACCTAAAGTGAGAGAGAGATAGTGTGTTGTAAAAAAATGATAAAACAGGACAGGTTGGGAAAGGGGAAAAGAGAGCAAAAGATTGCAGTTAGTCTTGGCTTGCCGAGTGCTACGTTCCACGCCATTCCGTCGCTTACCGACATCCACTTCCAGCCGGGCCTGCCGACACGGGCCAAAAAATGGAGCACCTGTTCCTCGGGCGTATCGAAACTTTCGTCCTTATCCCGGTAGGTGGACTCCTCCGTACCCTCGCCATTACCGTCCGCATCTTTCAAACTGTTGTACTCACAGTACACCCAATCCGGGTGTACCTTCCAATTGTTACCCTTAAAATGTTCGGTCACTGATAGAGAAGATAGAAAGAGGGAGAACATTTTTAGACCACGAATCAAATCAACCTTTACTTGTAGTCTTGCATCATTGATCAACAGAGGGAACCATTTCTGTACAAAGCATCGCTACTCACCATTAATATGGGAATGCCTAATCTCCTGCTGGGCATTCAGCTCATGAACACCGTACGAATCGGGCAGGGCTATACCCAACGAGAAAGGTGTACCATCGATCGGACCGTAAAAGTATCTGCAACAAAGGAAGAGCATGAGTTAACGAGCGTTACGCTTCGGACCGGGACATTACTTACTTCTGAAAGCGCAAGGACACACGCTTCATCGTGTCCAGATGCGTCAGCACAGTGAGTTCGTTCTCGCCTTCCTTCTGCAGAACCATCTCATTGCGTAGCTGTAAGAGGTGTGAAAATGTACATTAGCTGCATTCTCACAGGTTCCGGTGCCCCGACGAACCACCGTTCCTACCTCCTGTAGCGTGTTGGCGTATCGCTGGTCGTGCCGCTCGTTGATGGTGTTACTCGGATTGTCCACCTCCGGCAGCTCGACCTCGGTTAAATCGACCGAATTGTACTTGTGCTTCAGTGTCGCACTGTACTGATCGTTATCGCTCAGTGGCCTCAGATCGGGATGGCACAGCACCCGTCCGTTATTGTCCACAATGAACGCGTACCCATTGACGCCCAGCTTGTGCTGTGGAATCATCTTCTGGATCTCCTCTATCGGGACGTCCGTACCAACTACGCCGAGCAGATTGGCGGCCCTGGTCGAGTGGTTTCTTCGATCAAACACGGGCGTCGAGACGGTCGTAACGAGCTTGCGACGGTTTTCACTCTCCCGCCCAAGTATACCGCTACGGCCGCCCATAAACACTGGACTCCAGTGCACTGGATGGTCGGCCTGATACAGCACCATCGGACGGGCCATAACTAGTGCATATTCCACCACCTTCTTCCTTGCCTCCTCGGCACTGTTTATCTGCGCGAAAAAGCCTAAGTAGCAGCAACAACAACCCCAAAGTGTTAGTATGAAACATCTACCGTGAAGTACATAATTTCTGGGAAATCGTTAAAAGATCTACACGCTTTAAACTTCCCCGTCCGCTGGAGGACCACGGCAGTAGACTTCAATTTATTATCGGCTTAATAATATAGCCGTACTCGTTCCAACGTAACAAAACCGGCTAATCCTCTAGCCGGATGTACACTCACATCTTCCAACCGGGGGTCGCCAGCATCGTACTTACCTTTATTTTCGCACGCCATTTTATACAGATTTTTTCCACCACTCTTGTCCGTCCCGATCAGGTAGGTGAAAATGCGTACCGGCATATGCGGGTGGTTGTAATGCTTGATCACCTCCATGAACGTATCGCTGGGCCCATCGGTAATTAGCATAATGGCCTGATTGCACTGGCTGCCTTGGGAGCTTTGGTTGTACTGTGCAGCGAAAGAAACGGAGCACGTGAAAGAAAGGTTGTCGGATTATCGGCGGCAGCGGCAGTGCCTGCTTACCTTACGGAGCAGCTCAAAAGCCGTCTCAAGGGCAGCCGAAAAATTGGCCGTATTCTCGCACTCCACCGCATTGATGGCTGTCTTCACTTCCTTCACGTTGTCCGGGGTGGCTCGTACCTTTCGATAGCGACAATCCGGACGGTAAGTACATAAGCACAGGAAGATTCGCGAAGGGGTTTTTTTTCTCGCCACTTACCATTTTATCCTGGAAACAGGGCACAATCACTCGTGCTTGATCCGAGAATGAGATCAGGTTGAAAAAATCATCATCGCCGAGTGTGTCCAAGATGGCGCTGGCGGTTGCTACCGCTAGCTGGTACTCCTTGCCACTCATTGATCCGGACGAATCGAGAAGAATTATCTGCACACATTCACACAGAAGTGAGGTTAGTATCGAAGGCAAGTGTCGCTAACATTAGTGTCGTGAATGCATGCCATCTTACCACATCCTTCGGTGAGGAAGCCGCCTGTATGAACCAATCCTCCGAGCGGAAATCGTTGATCTCCTTGCTGCCATATGACGTTTCCGGTGGCCAAGCGGTACCCGGGAACCGTCTCAAGAATCCAGTGCTACTCCCAAAGTACTGCCACGACAGGGCCGAATCACGCTCAATGTTATTCGCAAACAACGGATCCAGATGGGACGACCACTTGATGGCGCTCTGTGTCTCCGGTTCGTCCAAACTAACGCCGGCGGGCATCAGTACCGAGCTCAGACTAATATTGACCGGATAGCCCTCGAAACGGCGCATATGTCGCAGTAGCATCTGTCGGGAACCTTCCGCTAACCGACCGTCCGACTGATACTCATTAATACGCCGCGCGTCGTAGAATGCGCTTGGGTGTGCTTTGGATGTAGCTGACTCTGGATCCGATTCCGACAGGGCGGCCTGTTCTGCCGAATCCATTATTCGCTGTGAATGAAGGTAGAAGCAAGCAAGGGAGAAAAAAGTTAGGTTACACGCAAAAAAAAAAACACTCCCGTTAAACATAAGCTTCTTGTCGTGTACACGAAAGCTTTACTCAATGGAAAAACCCCCCGAACGTCATCTTTGCTCAAAAGACACATTAAGCGAATGGCTAATCCGCATTCCTGCTCTCTGGTTCACTTCACACTTGAATAACATCGTCAGATTGCCTCGATGACAAATATGAAGCGCTATGGAATGTCCATCTTTGTAGCATGTTTGCAGCGAAATACACAAAAAAATAACCGAAACTCCAAACTCTTCCTACCGATTCATCACTAATGGACGGAAATAACCCGATCGAAAGTGTTTTCCGTTCATCGTTACAAGCGAAGCCAATCCTGAGCGTCAAAGAAGCTGTCCATCAGTAACCAATTTCATTCTTCTTTTTTCCGTTGTAAACCAGCATTGACCTCACTACCTTCCATCGCATCGGATCACAAAGATAGCTTTTTGCTAGAGAAGGAACATCCTTTCAACGAGTACTCGGGAATTCCATGTCTGCGCACACGCACTTACCGCACGGAAAATTGATATGCTGTGGAGCAAAAGTGGCCGATTTCGACAGAAACCAGCTTTTACAGTGCATCTGTTGAAAGAACTTTTTTTTACCGGCCCTACATCCTCAAGAGGACTAGGGCCTGCCTTTGCTTGCCTTCTTTGACTTCTTTTTACCCGTAGCTGAATAGCCAGTGCTGACGTTGCCACTGCGGGAATGGTCCGGATGGGATTTTGGACCGGGTCGCGTTGTATGAAGACCGTCGCCGCTACCAAATACACCTCCGTGCCGCCATTTCAAAGAGCTGAACAACAAGGCTAATGGAGATTGCAATGATGACATGTCTGTTTAAAAAATAAGCTGTTGGCTTTACGCTTTAAAGTTTAAAGCAGACGATCCCCGAGGGTAAATGTGTACGCTATTGTGCAGGGGTAGGACAGCGGACCGAGTAATTGATTTACTAAAACAAACTAAAAGCTTATCGTCATCTTAAAACGTAACACATTTCAATGCTGGTTCGTTATAAGCGTATCACGAGATTTATTATTTATTGTCATATCTCAATGAACTCTAAGTAATAGCACAACCAGTTTTTATTTTGCTCATTAATTTTGTAAAATAAAAAGAAAACAGTAAACAGTCGTCTCTGCACAATGGTATGATGTTTATAGCTTATATGTTTGTTTGAAATATTATGAGTAATTACTCCTAAAAGTATGCAATACTCGTGACGATTGCCGACATATACTGACAACTTTGGTTCTACGCCGGCCATCAGCCTGTTTGCTTAACAGCTGAGTATCCAGGACTTGCATTACCCATACTCAACTAGGTAGTTACAATCTTGTCGAGGTTTTAGTTTGGGGGGAAAACACTGATGATAACACTACTAATAACTCACTGCAATAGTATTAAACAAACAATTAACTACATCAGAATATTCTAATATCCCTCTGCGTAAATTGCTTTACTAAACGTAATTTAGCTAGCTCATTGCTCAGCATAACCATTCCATTAAAAACCACCGCCTAAAAGTATGCAATTCGCATGAATAAACACAAAATCGAACAAAATTATCGCAGAGTTTTTCTTTAATTAGTTTCTAAACTTCCACAAATTTCCGTTGCGAAACAAAATAATTCCTCACACGTACCGTACAGCAATTAAATGTTTGCAATCGCACCCAGTGCACGGACAACAATATTTAAATTTCACCCATTTCGTGTGGCCGTTTGGTGTACGGACGAATGGGCGAATACACTGTTGCACATAAAACCCCACCATAATACTGTTTGTAAGTCGTACAAATTAATCGAATCGGCGTTAAGCAAATTTTACAAGCGTACGAGCATCCATCGTTGCAACAACGGTCGCCGGCGTATTCTGCTACTATTCCACACTTTCCTGCATGTGCGCCCCAACATCGGATATCGTCTCCCAGTGCGCCTCCTTAATAGATAACGTGAGCGGAATAACTATTATCATTTTGTGCTGGGCGGTTCGGTGCATGTGTGTGTGTGTGTGGCAATGTATGTCCGTGTATCTATATCGCACCAGGCAGCGGAATCCTTTTCTTGCTTCACGTTTGAGACGCTTCCGGCCAACGAGATGCCGGTCGATGGTTTCATCCATACGCTTGGCACAACTTTCGGTAACAATGGTAAAAGGATTTCCACCCGTACCACGTGCCATCTACCGAACCCTCCCAAGCCCAACCACCATACTTCACTAGCCATGCCCGGTGCTCTGTCTGCATTCTGGAGAAGGAAATATCGGTGCTGTTGCGTCTTTCCGTGCGATACCATTATTTCCATCTCTTCCGTACCAGTTGCTTCTTGTCCGTGGCTCCTCACGTGGCACAATTTTTGTGCGGGACACCTACTTGCCGCTAAGCTTGCATTGGTCGCACAAGGAACTGTATCCGTGTGTACATATAAACTATATTTTCAATTTTAATTTAATAGAGAACGTTCCTTCCACCCGGACCACCAGCCAGCCGGTAGGGATGTACCGGAACACAGCGAAGGAAACCCATTCTGGCCAGTCTTCTTGGACCACCATGTCGTACACTCGAAAGTCAGGCCCACATTATTGGCCTTCACATGCAGGTCTGCACGGCTGTAGGTTTCTTCCGTTTTACTTACCGCAACTGCCTTCGGAAGACATATTACGGCAAGCGCCGGCGGTCTCGCTAGTGGCAAAAGAAACAGGCAGCAAACTACGCTGTTCGCGAGTTGCTTCCTCTACGTCAGCCGTACCCCGGGACAACCAACACGGGGACAATAAAAATATCGAAATTAAAGCGTATAACTTACATGCCAAGGACGTTTCTGATATTACGCTTGACTTCGAAATAAATTTCTAAATATGTTTTCCGACCGGCACTCCGCTGCCGCTGATTGCCTTTGTGTGCTTCATTTTATCTCGAACCGCTAAAACAATTCGAACATTTTGTTTGCTAGCATAACCTATTTGTTACAACATAAACATAAGCATTGCAATTTTGTACGATAATTCTTCTCGCAAGTTGCGGGTCGGGACAATGAAAATTTCTGTCATTGCAATCAAAACATAATACAAATCACTCAGCAAGTGAGTCAAAACATTATACAATTTTAATGGAAAACTTAAATATCATAGTGTTTTTTTTTTAATAATTTCACCTAGTTGATTGCCCAGCAGAGTCAAATTAGCTATAATTGTCATTGCATACTTTTAGGCGAACTTATCACACAGTCAAATAGAAACGAGAAACATTCATTTTAACGCCTGTTTCTATGCAATGTTTTCCCTTCTATCTATCTCTCTGTACCTAAAAGCAATGTTCTATACATTCAGTCCAGTTTTCACACGTGATCAAATAGTAAATCTTTACTACACATTAGCTTCAATGAGTGACGATTCAATCAAGCTTCCTGTACGTTATGTCCTATTTATCTTCTTTTCCAAATCGATTTCTACACAATCCCCGTACCAACCATCATCCCTAAAACCCTATCACGTAAACCCTCCAATCCAATGGCACTGCTATTAATCAATAGTTGTACTATGTATCGTACCCACCGGCTGTACAGCATGTAGCCGAATTCTTCAACTGCATTTGTTCCATTTACCGAGTGGCAACGTCTTGCGGTAGTGTGCAAACAGAAAGAATAAACACCACACCCGAAGCATCGCACTTCAACGGTAGCGTAAAAAGGTTCCGATGAAGTACGAACCGTTGGCGATGGCGAACGCGAAACACAAAACCTGTCCACCCAGAATGCGAGAACGTTGTTAGCATTAGCAATTTCGATACACGTTTGCACACCTAACCACCTAGCAACGCAGCAACAACATTTTACCCAAACTAGCCGTTTGAACAACAGGACGAGCAATTCATTCCACGGAACCAGCATTTGAAACCCGGGCACCGGGAGTGCGGGAGAAAAATTGTTTGCCAAATCCCAACTTTCTTTTTTTTTTGGGGTCTACCTGCCCTCCACCTGTTCGTACATTGCTGCATCGAGCACAGTAACATGGGGCGGAGGAAAAAAAAACTTTCCCACCAAACGGTAGCTGCACCGAACGGACTGGCATCGACCACACTCGCACGCCCGTCGCTGTCACTGTTTGTTTGCAACGTCGCCGGGACACACTGGAACACTGGTGGCCAATTTCACAAAACATACGACAATTTCCGTCCACAAACTGAGCCAAAAGTGTTGTGCAGCAGTATGGGGTGAATGGGCGAGAAAGGAATTGAGCAAAATCTTCAAACTATGAACACTTATAGTGAGTTCCTTTTTTTTTTTTGTTTGGGATTTGCCACCACACAGTGTAGATTCAAATCGTTTCAACCACGCCAGAGATGATGTAGCCGAAACGAAAGAATAAAAAAAACCCACTCACTCAAACCAACATTTGTGGAGGAGCACTTTTATAAAAATCATTAGAGGGGAAAAGTAGAGCATTTTTAGATGATAAATGCTGTTTTGTCGCGTGAGTCGAATGATATATGGTTTAAAAAAGCATTTTAAAACATCCCTGGTAAAAGTTTGAAAGAAGTGAAAGATATTTTTATATTATTTTGAAATACATTTCAAAAATTAAATGATTCTGAATTATGAAGTCAATTGCATAATGAAAGGCACAAATTGTCCTTCAATAAAATATCAATATAATACCATATATCATATCAAATTTAAAATGCCTAAAATTATGCAACTCATTTGCAAAATTAGACTTTTGTATATTTCAAATTGAACCTTTAACTTAAAAACAATCAATCTGTTCAGTTAACCAGAATTAAAACTAAAGATTTTGACAATATCCATAATCTTTCTAATAGCTATTCAAGAATCAACCTCAATCAATCCTGAGTAAAAAAATTTTACCACATCTTTTAAATTAAAGATCCTACGGTCGTTCATGAACGAGAAACGATTGATACTGCCGCTCAAAATGGTTCCTCGACATTTGGCAACCTACCAACACAACAGTTGGGGTAGGTATAAAGTATCTGCACGGACTGCTAAACCCACGAACCGTTTTGACTGCTTTATTTGAAACGTTAACTTACAGAATGGAAACTTAATACAACAATGCGCTTCTGCCACATTTGGAAATTACAAAAGCGATGGTGCCACAAAGCGCTTAGGGAACTGTGCCGTAGTAGATGTAGCATATTTGGGACATTCTGTTCCACTGTTCGCTGATGTTTCGATACATTTCGACCCACCCACGATCCACTCCAATGGAACAATTTCCGTTTCTTCCCACTCTGCAAGGCTACCGGCAACCCATACCCATCGCACAATATGCCATTGACCTTTTGCGAAAGTTAACCTCAATCTGTTGACCTAATAATATTTAGTCCTGCATAGCACATCCGGAGAAAGGTTCCATAGAAGGCAATACTAGCACCGCCGGACAGTTCGTAACTCCTTCTCGTCTGGTAACTGAATGATTGTATGTCTCTTTGTGTGCATATGGCTGTACGTTCAGGGCGCACCATGGAACATTCAGTTTTGAGTGAGTTAGGTCCCAATTTTACAAGCAGTGTGTTATGTTTAACTAGATTTAATCATTGATCTCTATTATAGGTTCGAAAAAATGAAAAGGGAAAAAATGGGCGCTGATAATATTAATTAAACAAGTATTCATAAACCAGCAGGAAAAATTGCTCGTAACGAAGCAGAATGGATAACACAAAACAGGAAGCATTCTTCTCTAATATTTCTTTCGTCCATACGAACTTACTATTAGCTACTATACTTGCGTAAAACAATAGGCACTATCTCGGAAGGAAAATTATGTGAAAAATCGGATAAACTTTCCGCTTTCCCATCTACCCAGCATGATCGCCAAGGACATCCGATGTTGCTTCTTCTTACCCGTCACGTCAACCACATCCATCATCGCGGGGAACAGCGTCCCCCGGTACGCTAAACCACACAAGCCAACACCAAATCCTCATTAAATCCCGAACCGGATCGAATAAAAATCGCTGACGCACTATCATAATTCACGGCCCACACGCGTCCCGCCTCCTCACACCCACTGCCCGCATGGCGGCACATGCCGTGTACAGAGGCGAAGGAAAAATCAACGAGAACAACAACAGATAGGGCCATTAGTTCACACTCGCAGCGGGTGAGCTTCACGGCACCCGGAAAGGAATCGATTCGATCCGATCGATCGCGCACACATTCTCCGCAAAAAAAAAAACGGCTACGATGCGGCCCGCGGAGCACCCGTATAGTTTCGAAACACTTTTGCAAGAACAATTTTGCCTTCGAGCGAAATTGGTCCGCCTCGTTATGGATAGGTTGCCATCGTTCGGTGGGATTACTACGCGAGCACGCGGGTTGGGGCAAGTTACGTACGAATTGTAACGCGTTACTGCGAGATGCGACTAGGCTGTCATCCTCACGTCAGCGTTCGCGTTGGATCAATAGACTTGACACGCTAGACTGAAGGATACCGCATCCATATGCCCACCTACAACACAACCACGTTTGACGGCTGCTAAAGTCAGCAAATATTTTATTATTGCCGTAATATTGGCTTTTATTACTGGCAGATAATAATTCTTTACGGGAGGCCAGCAGACAGGATGGTTATTTTATCCGCCCTAGCCAATAACATAACGCTCACACACAAAGCGTTGTTCTCGTGTTTTTTTTTTCACACTCACACTCTCGCTCACCCAACGCAAACAGGGACGCAGCGGATAGACGAAATGGCGCATCTCGTTTCAAACAAAAAGCCGAAGCGTTCGGCCATATTGTGACGGGTCGTTTAAAGGCACCTACTCTTAAAGCACACACCAGCGTCGGTCTGGGACCGACCACACTGCACGAGCTTATACCATCAGTCATCCTATCTGTCACTCAACGGAACCATCTGAACAAACCCATAAAATGACCTCAAAGCGACACACCAGCACGCTTCCAACCGCTTCTTTTCTTCAGCGCAATATCAAGCGGCGGTGACGCTAAACGATACCATTTAACACCACTGAAACATGAAGAATACGATGCAAAAACGCACCCTCCAAAAATTTAGACCACGTCTACACCAATGAAATGGTGTACTTTCGGACCACAAATGATTCAACCTAAGCTGGGTGTACTTTAAAGGTGAATAGTACAGGAAAACCTCTAATAAACGGATACTAGTATTCACAAATAATATTACGGCTACTACTACGACTACTACTACTACTTCTAACACGAACACAACTACGAATATGTTGCGTCTACTATGAATGCGCGGGTCTCCGTTTTACAATCAATTAATCATAATCTGTCACGCAAAATGGCAAATCTTTAATTTTCGCCTCACAGCCATTCTTCCTTTTTCTTCGTTTGGTGTCTTTCATGGCCATCTCCGGTACAGCGCCGTGCACATTACCACGTCCCATGCACCCAGTAGACACAGATCATTAAAAGAAGCCGCTCGTTCTTCCGAAGCCACTGAAGCAAACCCAAGAACATGGCCTACTGATGTGTCTGGTCGCGATGTTTTCCCCTTTTCCTGCTCTACCCTCCCTTACTTTCACTCTTTTTGCTGTCACCGGCAAAAAAGCTTGGATGCCTTAGAAAAATGTCACATCTTCCGTTTATGTCCTTTGTCAAACTAACGTGAAAAGCTGCGTTGCCCGTTCTTCGCAAAGAACTTTACTACGGGGAGTGAAGAATTTATCCTCCTTTCCCGTATTTCCCATCTGCAACGCGGGGAAAAAGATACACCTCCCCCAAAAAAAAAAAAACACCCCTCGAATGCCGAGGGGATTCGGCTCCGGCGTCCTTTTAGCTTTTCACTTTATCTGCACCCTCAATGAAGCGTTCCTGACGTAATCGCAACCGACCGAACCGAACCCTAGAACAAGAAATTCAGTGCTTTATCCTTCACCGAGCAACGAGCTCGGAAAGCCGGAAAGAATGGAAGGATGAAGGCGGTTCCACTCGAAGGAAAACCTCCCTATGCTTCCCACATACATTCCCACCCGTCCGGATCAGCACTGGAGGAGGACGCAGGACGGCGTGATGGAACGGCAACACAACTGACATGATGAATAATCGTCAAGATTCCAGGCTAATGTCTGGGAAAATCATTGCCACCGTTCCGTTCCGTTCCATTTCATTTCGCAGACGTCTCGGGGTCTCGGAGTACGGCCCCCAAAACGCACCCAGACACTACACACCGGAAGCTGCAGAGCTAATGCTTCTTCTGCACCTACCACCAAGCTCCACCACCCATTCATCGGACCGCGGGATGGTGATGGTCCGATTGAATTTGCACCGAGGACAGAAAACTGTCACTTCACCGAAAATGGAACTCGGTAACTGTACCATTGCCTACGCACTGCTGAGCTACCGCCATTTGCAGCGAATGTCCCTTGTGGTAAGGATGAAAAGAAAATGTTAATGCGAAAAGGCTCCTTCCGTGCCAACCCCAACCAAAACACAAATCGATGATACACGTTGGCCGCGCTAAGATGATGTCAGCCGGAGGTCCCGCGGTGTGTGTGTGTGTGTGTGTCTGTGTTTAGTCGTCCTGTCACAAATGCGCACCAATTTGCCTGACGCTCAGCGCCAAACAGTGGAGGGATAATAATTGAAACATTTGTCTACTTTCGCCACCTTCCGGTAGCGGGATTAAGGACCCCGGAAACATGATGAGAATGTGTCACTGTACCTTTACTTGCTGTTTTGGTTCGAGCTGGTTGTTTTCACTTCTTCTTCCTTTATTTGTACTTTTTTTATTGTCATTCTGATTATTTGCCCGCCCCGGTCGCAACCGGTTGAGAAAACAAAACGAACTCGCAATGAAACGGGAAGGTAGTGGGAAGCTTTTCCAATCTGTTGTTGATTTGCGGCAACAGTCACATCATTCCCGCCCACAATCGAGCCCCTAACGCAGTGGGTGGTAATATTAAATTAGCAGCAAATTTGTTGTTTTTTTTTTGGGATTTTCGTTGCTCTCGTTTGTTACGCTTTGCACATTTTGATGAATTTGGGAAATAATCAACCAGTCAAATAATCAGAGGATGATCTCTATTGATGAAACGCACAGGCCTGATTTATGACTGGATGGATCATTTTATGTCATGAATACTTCATACTATTGGAGTAATAACTTTTCTTTAACAAACAAGTTTTAGAAAATATGCGTGAAGCAAAACTACTATAAAGAATGTAAAATGAGAACATATTGTATAAGGCATGCTTCAAAAACTACCTGCAAGTATGCAATCCGCCCTACAAAATGCTCAAATACCGCATAGCATGATTTATCGAATATTTGCAAGAAACTAGCAGCATCTATTGAATTGATCATGATTTAAGCAGTATAAATATTTAAATTCAATACTTGATACGATAAATATATACAAATCATTACGATATTCTTATATAAAATATTACTTTGATTATTACGCCTAAAGGTATGCAAAATAATTATAAACGGCCTGTTTCAGCTCCTAAATCGATGCTCGAAGCGACCTAAAAAGTGTAATCTCCTAACATAATGAAAAATGTACTCCAAAATGCATGACAACATATGCTTCTCTTTCACTAAATGTTTTAAGCTCGCTAATCTATTTTTTGTTTTCCTTGCTACAAGTTCACTCTCCTCAGCGCTCTAAGCGCTGAGTATTAATATCCACCGACAAAGGAAAAAATAATCACCATCGCTAGATAATGTTATTGAGATGATGTGAACAAACACCACACACAAAAAACCCCCGAGTGCTTCTTTCAGCGCGTTTCAGCACACAACTGGTAGCTAAATTATTCTATTCAAATTCAACGACTCCCGATCCTTCGGTCAAGGATGGGCTTGATCCACAATACTTTACCCCTCGAAGAGCTGCCCCAAAAACAATACCAAAACCCGGCCCTATTCAATTTGTACCACTTATCTTGTTGTGCTTCACAGCAGCAGCAACAGAGGCAGCAGCTGTAGCGGCAACACCAAAGCAAACAAAAAATCACACCCACCCTGCCCTTTGAAGTACTCGCTTTTACAAGATTTAAGAGCACATTTTCTTTACGTAACTTGGCGCTCGAAAGGCGCTCCCAGGCCGCGTGTCTTTTCTGCCAAGGATCTGCAGCCACACAGCATCGAAGGAAAACACAACCGTGAAGAACCTAGCGGATCATCAAATCAACAGAGCTTCGACCCGGGTTCTGGCCGGATTTTTTTTCCTATTCTTCCAGATGTTTCCTTAAGATGAGAATCGTTTCATCATGCAGCTATACGCTGGAGGAGATGAAAAAGCATTCAGGGCTGTTTCGCACGAAAAGAACAATTGAAAAATCGAAAATAGAAAACTGATTTCATGCACAACGGCATAAGAGATCGCTTCGGGACGTGAAACGTCGCTTCGGTGCAATTGGGTGTATGAACGAACAAACGGGCACAATGCCACACAAACAATGCACAGGCCATAAACACAACACCATAAAGGGTACCAATTGAACGGGGAAGATGCAGGGTACGTGGTATATTCCTCGCGTTGTTATGTGCCTTCGTCTAACGAGAATGTTTTATGCCGTTGGCTTGTTACCTAATATTATTTAGTACTAATTATTAAACAATAAAAATATATCTTAAGAACAAATACTTAATGTAAAAATATAAATTAGTACTTAAACCTGTAAGTAATTAAACATATTGCCTGAAATCACGATAATTTGATAAAGTTAAGAATCGCAGAAAAATAATAAAACAAGAACAGAAAAACACTTTAGCAAACATTTAAAACCTTTTATAAATAACGGTAAACGTATTTTATACTCCCACTTTCTCAAATTATGTAAAAAATCCTTAAACTTTAGCTTTCGGTTCATGCTGCAAAGAAGCCATCTTACTGCGAGATGATTTCAACAAACGCAAATTCAAAAGATGAAAAACTTACGTTTGTACAATAAAAAAAGAAGAAGAAAATGCGAACGAAACTCTAATTGCTATAGATGATTACTTATAATAAAACTTTCATCATTAAGCAACTATACGAAGAAGGACGCACGAAAAAGGGAGGAAAAAAACACCAAAACCCCCTACACGAAGCAAACGACACTGCCACAAGGCAAAAGGGAACAGCATCTTATCGATGCAGGGCAACCAGAACCACTAACCAGGCCGTTTTCTATTTCCGCTTTTGCGCCTTGTCCGAACTGCGGGTTTTCCCCCCGACAGTTCCGTGTTGGTTGCAGTTCATCCCAACGTTCCCTTCGGGAAATAGTGACCGGAAGTACAGCAACCAGCAACCAACCAAATGGCCAACGAACCGGTGAAAATTATAACGAAATCAACCAACGGCAATGATAGCCAACGATATTCCAACATTCTGCCCATGCTTCTGCCTGGTTTGCCCATGCCCGGTGGAAACTTGAAACTAAAGTATTCTTTGCCATCCTTTTATATCTAGTTTCCATTCCCTCTTTCCACCCATCTCATTTGCAGGAAAAATCTTTCCCCGGACATGGGCACATCTTTATTTCCTTCTTCCGCTCTTGATTTTTTTTATTTTAGTTCTCGCCTCCTTTCTTTGTCTAGTTTGCCTTCCGTTCCGTTCGAAGCCTTTTAAAGCAAGCCCGTAGAAAGTTGCTTCATGCAGAAACCCCTGACCGGACTGCCTGCCTGGCTTTTCCAATGCAATGCGCTATTCTTTTTTTTCAACAATCCTCTGACGGCCATCTCATCATCTTCGGCTTTTCGGGTCCGGGTTGGTAATTGCTTCAAATTGAAAGTAGGAATGAAACTCTGGTTCACACGGACCACCCAAAGAAAGCCAAGGCAGTCGGTGCTTGCTGCTGGAAAGCGCACAAAATCCTTCACAAACGCGCACCGGATTGTGATGCGTACCGAGGAAACCTGTCGAGCAAAAATTCCGCAGATCCGAGAGCAAAGGCAAAGCAGAGGCAGAAAAAAAAACGACCCAGCAGAGCATAAAAAAGTTTCCAACTTTTACAGATGTATGCCAACAAATTGGTGTCAAAGTGATTTTAATGCACAGATAAGTTATAGCGAAAGTTTATCACCCGCAAGTTGTGCCTGCCCGACACCCGGCCCCAGCTGGCACCGACCCGAGGGGAATGAAACAGCACCAGCAAATGGACGTCCATGGGCAAGTTCCCATCATAATTGGATCGTGTCTGTTTATGGAAACATTAGGAAATTAGAAACACGATAAAGACGATACGGGAACGATGAACGGACGTGCGAAACTCCTAGCCACACTCTAGGGCCGTGCTGCAACTTGACGCTGCTTTAATAACACACACACACCCATACATACACAGCAAAAGAAAAAAAGGAAACACGTTGGAAAAGTTGTGCACTTGCGCATTTCGGGTCACATGTAAACGCTGCCCCCGTACCCGTACTCCCATGGTGCATGGTCGGGCGAGGCGGGAGCCAGTTGGGTTGTAAAATGTGCAAACTTTCCGTGCAGCTTGTAATTAATTGAAGTAATCACGCCGAGAGTGTTTTGGAACGCCGTGTACGTATTATTGACGTTACGGAATGATTTTAATTGTGCAACAGCAACAAAAACTTTCAACCGTACACAAACTTTCGCTAACGTGTCGCAGTCTGATGTTCTGATGAATCTACACGATGTCGAACACTGTGGGGTAACATGCATTTTGGGTTTGACAGGTGGGAAGGGATCCTAACAAAACGTGTGTGTGTTTTTATTTTTCAGGTCGATACACCGATGTGCAAACTATTACTCCTTTAGAAGCAACCTATTGCAGGTACAATAGCAATCTGTTTGTATTTTATCGCCTGAAAGTATGCAATCACTGTTTTTGAGATGTTTTTAGGCACGATACTAAGTATTTGGGAGCAGTTTGACTACTTTTTATCTCCTTCAACAACCCTGTAAACAGGAATTGGTCCACCACTAATTTTATTATCTCTTCTTAAGCATCCGAAAACATTGCATATCTTTAGGCGTCAACAAGAAGAGCAACATAAATGCCGCTTTGTTTCTTTTAACTATCATTTTTGATACCGATCATCTTATAAAAACGCAAAGTAAATAAATATTTAAAAACTATGACTATTACATACACTGCCACTAACACTAAAACGTGACTAAACGTTCATATACGCAACGAATAGGGTTGAAAACATGATGAATAAAACGAGTACAAAATACATGCTTTCAGAATGCTTTACTCGCAAAATATAACGATTCCTGTACTCGCATAGTGCAGAAGACTTGGAAAATGCATAAGATGTAAACCTTGTATCACATAAATAGCCCACCATACGACTACATTCACTGGCACGTGACTGGACATCACTTGTACATCACGAGTTCATGTGCTCAATTTCAATTACAAATGCTACAAATCTCTTTCCTCATTCTTAATTCAGATTGAGACGTTATACACATCAAAATTATAATATCTCTTAATCTAGGGCAGTAGTTTATTATATTTAACAACAAATTCTTTTACGATAAAGATAAACAACTCAAATTTTAAATAAAGCACAGATCTATAACTACTAAAAAACATTACAATTGCATACATTTAGGCTGCGTCGTAACAAAATAGTTACGTCAATGCTACGGAACCGAAATACTTCGATTATAAAAAAAAATCAACTAATTTCCCTTCCTGCCAAACCCGTTCTAGTACGCAAAGTAGCATTAATGTTATCTTAATAGTATTGTTAAATGTGTCATTAAATTCCACACGCTTTTCCCACTAGTGCTGAAACATCGCACTCGCTGCGCCATTGGCACTTGTTGAGCAGAACGCAACATAAAACACAAAAGAAACACTCAAACGAAACCACCCCACCGGAATGGTTCAGCCCGTCAAAGCTCACTCATCAGTAAAAACATTCATTTTAAAGACCAACACTTACAACGTACCACCGTATTTCACGAAAGAGTTGCGACTGATAAAGCAATCGGTGCGACCGCTTGCGGGATAGCGGAGGCCCAAAACGGTGCAAAGCGAAGTGAGGCTCGTTTTCCGCGCGCAACCTAAGTGGAAAATAATTGTTCACGCTACAAATAAATTAACCTCTTCTTAATCATCTAATCTGCTTCCTGCCGTGGCTGCAAACGGCGTGTGCTTTGTGGCAACACTTCCGCTACAAACACATTTACATATCACACGAGCTGCCACGACGGGTGGGTGGCAAAACGGGGCGATGGAAGTTGAAGGAAGCCGAGTAAAAAAAAAAAGCAGCGCCGTGAGAAAAAAAAAAAACACTCAGGCATCCATTCGTCCTGGCGCCATGGCGCTTTGGTGCTCCAAAAGTAAATAAACAGCTGAAAGGGTGTGGAGAAAGCTCAGCACCCACCCCAACAAAATGGGAGACAATAAATTCCACGATAATTTTACGATTCGTTCCTCGTGCCTGCCTGTTCTATTGGCTGTGAAGGTAGGGAAAGTGACGCACATTTTATTCCAACACTCTTTTGCTTTCCACCCGTACCACTTCCCCCAGAAGGGGGGGAGGGGGGGGGGCCTTCCCATGCACGGCGTAAACCGTGTTCGAGACGAGATCAAAACCCCGGTAGGTGGAAGAATCTGTTTGCCGGTTGCGATAACGGCTCCGTTCGTCACCGTTTCGTCATTCGTCATCGCGAATGGTTCGTGAAAATGCGATGGAAATACGGGTCGTGCAAACAGTTTACTCACCCCCAATCCCTTCGGCTCCCGATCCTCCTCCCATCATCGTCTAGGGGAAAGAGACTTCCGAAAATCGACATCAAATGTGCAAAACGGTAACACGAAGTGTGCCGTACTTGGGCAAATGCTGGTTAAAAGCGGTACACCAGTCGGAAAAACGTTCGACCCTGCCCCGTCCCAGAAGCTCGTGCGCTTTATATTTAGTGGCACGGGGTGTGCTGCACATCGATGGCTTTAAGCAGCACTTAATGAGTAATTTCTGAAGCAAACGATGAAAAGTTTCCCGTTCATCAATTGGCCCGTTGACTTTGGACCGTTTTTACGTTCAAGTTTTCCGAATGAAGCCAGAACGAGGATGAACATTCAACATACACACACACACACACACACACATACACACATGCATGCTTGCGTCGCTCGTTAGTAAAGTTTTTCGTCTAACGATGTCGGATTTGATGTTCGAAGTAATTTAAAGATTCTATTCACGCTCGTTCCATACTTCACCTGCCGATGGCTGTATGAGACGGTTCGTTCTAAGAATTGCCTTCGCAAAAGAATTGAACCGTAAATTCACAGACAATAGGTAACGCTGCATTTGAAAAGAGCCAAAAACATTTGAAAGAAATCTCTTTAAAAAGGGTTTCAAGTCGTGCAATAAACTCAATTATATACTTGATTTTGTGAAAAAATAAGACACAATTTTACTTCACTCTTCATGGTTTTGTCACTACTTATTTCAATAATATGATTTTTGTCAAATAATAGCAAAGATTTTTGCACAATTGCAGTACAATTTTCTGCTTTTAATTAGAACTACTAAAACATTAAATCTTTCGACGATTAACAAAAAACTATAAATAATTGCCTATGGTCTAAGATGTAAGATATTTAGTGGTGATAAACATAATTAAACACACAATTTATGAAAAAAAACATTCACAAATAATCATTCTTGTAATTGAACAATTACTTAAAACATTAAAAATTATGGCAAATACCGTCATCATGAGATATTCCATTGGGACAATTAATTATTCCATTCTGATTCTAAACTATACAAATCAATTAAATAGAATAATATAAAATATAATGAACAATAAATGAATAGAATATCCATAAATAATAAATTTAGAATAATAAAATAAAACCAAAATAAATTAATCAAAGCAAAGGTGTAAGGTTCATCCAGAAGAACACATAAAAACCAATCAACTAAAGAACTTTTTAAAAGGTTTATCTACAAAGCTTCGTCCAGCTAAACGGAGATTTTAGATCTAACTAAGCTTAGCAAACCAAGCCTACAGCCAAGCATCTAGTTGTAAAGAAATGATTAATACACCCTACCCCAAATATTCTCTAAAATAACTAAATCAAAAAGCTTAGAATACAATAAATGTTTTTTTGTCTGCGATCTCAATCCCATTTTGAACTAGAATAAAATCTCCCTTGTTAGACAACTGGGACAAAGAGCAGAGAAAAATAGAAAATAAACAAAACTCCACTTTTCCACCCAGCTAGCGTGAAATCATGTGACCCAGTTCTTAATAATTCTCCCCAGAATTGACACCCAACGAAAAGGCAAGAAGTGTCGCCTTACGGCAGGCAAAAACATCTGGCGAACAGCTTTGCATTCAGGGCTGTGAATGCCAATGGAGTTAATTTATGTTACATCCATGGCTTCAAATGCTCTAGCATCGTCCTCATGTTCCGCACCGATCCGATGGCGTTGGATGCGAGATTGGATTGACGATGAGCTAGCCGCTCATCGGTTGTGGAAGCATATGGTAGTTGAATTAATTTCTCCACTTTTGAGTGCCAATGTCAGTGTGCTGGGAATGTTCGGAACGGGCTCCGGCTAATCGTTACTGATCAGTTGGTGGTTAGATTTGATCTAGGGTGGATCTCGTTTCTTGACTATTGGTGAGCGTGAATTTTTGCTGTGTGAAGTATGTCTATAAAATAGGGCACAAAGGAAGAATTGTGATTTATGTCCGTTCCAAAATGGTTCGAATTTCCATAGCAAGGTGTGTGCTAGCTAGCCAAGGTGTATGTTTCCGGTTTCAATAGTGCTCATTTAATGGTATTCTTTATCATTCACATATTCACAAAATACTGCCGCATAGACTGTGTATGCTTTTAATATGTCTAGTTGGTCTGGTGGAGTCACGTAAGTTTGTGCAATAATCACAGTACTCAGGGTCAAATCAATCTAATATCGACCGTCCGTGTAAATGTTCTATGACCATATTCGGTAGAAATCGATGACGAGGAGGAATATGAAGAAGGCCCATGTGGACGTTGGAGACCGGGTGATGTGGATCTGCGATCGTTTGATTTGATCCGTGAATTCCGCTTGGATCAGATTGAGGCTAGCAGCAAGCACATGCATCGCTTGCAAGGCACCAACGAGTACCAGACGGCCTACCGATTCGAGAAGGAAGCCAACCTCACGATGCGCTCGGTAGACGCTTTTCCGCTCGGATTACCTCATCAGTTTTCCTTCGAGTGTACGTACCGCATCGAGGACGAGGGTGATTCCTCCTGGCACCTGTTTGAGGTAACGAACGAGGTGCAGGAGAGCCAGCTGGCAATCACGCTGAATCCTGGCAGGCAGATTCTACAGATTGGTTTACCAGCGACCGAGGGCGAACAGCAGATTGTGGAGTACCATCACACTTCGGTGAGCCGACCGACAGACAAAATGGCATCCCAAAACACTCGTTTACAGGAAAGCTTTACGTGCTTCTTCTAGCTGTTCGATCACAACTGGCATAAGATAATGCTCGGTGTGACCAACGATTACCTTAACCTTTGGGTCGATTGCCGTCCAGTGCGGGATACTGATGGGAATCTGAACGTGCCCTTGGAGCCGAGGGACCGCTTTGACATATCGGATGGCTACGTTTCAATATCCAGGTTCGCGGAAACGTCCGTCTTTGAACCAGAATCACCAGTGATCGACCTACAGTGGATGGTGATGAACTGCGACCCTACCCGACCGGCGCGTGGTAATTGTGACGAGCTGCCTGTATATGACGTGGCATCTTTAACGGCGAAACTCCCGGAAGGACCCACTCCGAAACCGGACTGCGATGCCGTTTGTCCCCCGGGATACAATGGAACTGATGTGGGTTATTGCCACAGGAGAAACGACAACTTTATTCACACGTTCGTGGTCGCTCTTCATTTTTCAGGGTTCGCCAGGTCCGGCAGGTCCTCCTGGGTTACCAGGTCTAAAGGGAGAAGCGGGAGCTTTTGGCAGACGGGTAAAATTATTCCCATCCCCTATACTCTAAAAACACATTTCACCACTACATATTTCCCCATTTCCTTAGGGTCCTCCTGGACCACGCGGATTAGAAGGTCCACCGGGTGTTCCAGGAATCGGACAGAGGGGAGAAAAAGGCGAAATCGGTGTAGGTATTGCTGGATTGAAAGGTCAAAAAGGAGAACCAGGTGCAGCTGCGGTCGCTGGAGCGGCTGTAGCTGGACCCGTTGGTCCGAGAGGTCTCCCCGGACCACAAGGTCCTCCTGGCACAGGATTGAGAGGTGAAAAAGGCGACACTGGTTCTCCCGGACGTGATGGGCAATCAATAGCTGGTCCGCGCGGTCTTATCGGTCCTCCCGGGGCAGCAGGACTTCCAGGAGCTGATGGGTTACCAGGAGCCTCAGGTCAAAAGGTGAGCAACTAGTTTCTTTACGAATGTGCTCTCTTACGTTCTGTCTCTTATTGTTACAGGGAGAACGAGGTGCACCAGGCGCAAGAGGTGAAGACGGGGTAGGATACCCTGGAGAACCAGGTCCCATGGGGCAGAAAGGTGAACCTGGAAATGTAAGAGCAGCTGCAGGAGTTGCCGGACCGCCTGGATTAACCGGACCGCAAGGAAATGATGGATCGAAAGGAGAGAAAGGTGAGTCCGGAAAGAGAGGACTCCCTGGCACCCAAGGACTACCCGGACTTCCCGGAGCGCCAGGTCTTCCGGGACCTCCCGGTCCACCCGGTGAAGGCTCCTCCGAAGGCGGTGGAGGTGGTGGACGATACTTTGAAAATCTCATGTCGTATGGCCACCGTGGCCCTACGGGATACACCGGCTTGCCCGGTGAGCGTGGTGCTGGTGGCCTTCGCGGTCCGGAAGGTGCACCAGGAGTACCAGGTCCACCGGGCGTCGATGGTGCTCCTGGACCGCAAGGCATACCGGGGCTATCGGGACAAACGGGCCCACCTGGTGTTCCTGGCGTCCCAGGACGAAGCTATACAGAGGCGGAAGTAAGCGACATCTGTCGCGCAGTTTTGAGAGATCACATTGCCGAGCTTACGGAAGGATTAATTGGACCTCCTGGACCCCCGGGTGTTTCGCGGCCCGGTAAACCCGGCACTCCTGGACGTCCGGGAGAGAAGGGAGAGCGTGGGTTCCCAGGATTTGCCGGGGATAGAGGTATACCGGGTGAAATGGGAGCACCTGGTGTTGCTGGCCCACCCGGTGAACGTGGAGAACCTGGTGTACCGGGTGAGAATGGACGCGATGGTGTGGGTTACGTTGGTCCGCAAGGTCCGGTCGGTCTTCCCGGTCCCCCGGGCGATTCCGTGATAGGTCCACCGGGCAGGGCGGGTGAACGTGGAGAGCCTGGCAAGGCGGGTAAGTGTAGAGAGAACGTTTCGTATAGTTTATGTTGAGATCACAATTGCTCTAAAATAACATCTTCGACAGGCCATCCTGGCGTTCGTGGAGCACCTGGTGTTCCAGGCGCTTGTCCGAACGATTGCTACATGGCGGCTGCGGCTGCGGCTCAGAGCTTCCGTACAAACCAACAAACCAAGGGTCCAAACTATTAATCTGCAGTAGCAGGATACAGTTGGAGTAAAAACAATAAAATCATCTTTGCATTTCAATTACAATTAGTTCACCGAAATATATGTCATCCGAAACGAAAGTAATTCACTCTGAGCTTTTCTTTTGCCATCGACTCGATGATTTTACAAAAACTTAGTTTTTATCGTGACAATATGATGCTGCAGTTGTCATGGGAATTGCATAAATCTAGCCTTATTCATTCCTCAAGTTCATTCAATTACTGACGTATAGTATACAAATCCAAAAAGAAACACATTTACATACCATTTTACGACAATGGCATGGCAAAAAGGCTTAACTTAACCTCCACTTACACAACACAAAACCAATAAACTAACACTCTAATCGATCCGTAATGAATACTCCCGGTAGCATAATAATTCACGTGCTTTCACTGTGCTGCAAGCCAGCGCTAATGCACGTGCCTACTTGTCAATGAGGCATGATAATAGCGGTAAAGCAGCATAATTATTCATTCAACACTTTCAACACAACCCCATCATTACATTCCATCAAACTAATGCCGTAATACACATTGTGATTGTTGAGAACAGAGGGGCAAAAAAAACGACTGCCCTCACTGGCCAACCATCCCCGCTTTTTCCGGGTACGACACACAACTGCACACTAGCAGTGTCTCCCATACACGTGCATACACAAACACACGCACAGCAAGCACATGCCCCCAAACGGAACATTACAAGGCGTGGATCTTGCACGAGGCACGAGCTGAGCAGAGTCAAACAATCGCGAAGTTTATCTCGCCATTTTCCTTATGTTTTCCGCTCAGGAAGTGAAATGTTTTTCACTTTTCTGTACCCATGTATCACCACCCTGTCCACCAGAACCACCATTTGCGTCTTGGTGTCACTGGCGACTTTTTCCCCCGATGGCTTCGTTTTTATTCTTTGCCACAACGGCTGCTGAGTGTTTGTGCGCTCCGTCACTCTTTGTCTCACCCGTGCTGTTCTGTTGAGCCTACCATTATTACGCCCAAAATCCTCCCACGTATCACACACCCTTCCGGCATTCGGTTTCACTCTGCTGGCTGGGGGAGGGTTTTCTCACAGTGGAACCGACGGACGGGGGACGACAACGACGACACGGGGCACCGTCGTGCAGCAGATGCTATGACTTGGCTGTCTTTTACATCGACTTTAACTTGAACACTCCTTTATCCTTGTCCCATCTTTGGCTTGCGCTAGTGTCCTGGCTCAGTACTTACGACTTTCTTTTTATTTCGCCCTTTATTTTTCCACCCTCCCGTATGCACAATTCTCTGTGTGGCTGTGTGTGTATGTGCACTGCGCCATCCGAAACTGACATGGAGGATCGTTCCGTTCTGCGCCTGTACCCACAAACGTGTACCACTTTTCTGCTGGTACCGTTCACTTACATGAACGTAAGCACACGACATTTAGCCGCACTTTCCACTCTCCGTTTGCATTATTTCTTACCATTTCTTCTTCTTATTTGCCACCAGCTACAACACGCACCCTTCGCTTCCAAGCATCGGCTAGTGACTTTTCCACTCCTGCGCTCGAAGTGTCCCTCGCAGCAAAAGAACACTCGCGGAACGGGCTTTTAGATTTTCGCTTTTATCTGGAAAACGGTTCCACATTTTTCGGATGAACCATTTACGCTTGTTGGCCACAGTCAATGAGAAGATACGATGCGCGGGGGCTACACAAAACCGTACCGAGGGCACCACGGAAGGATACGCTCTTGCACGGGATGTTGTTCGGTTGTTTCGTCTTGGGGTTCGAAATTATGCTCGGTACGCGTGTGTGATGAGCCCAGCGAACGCACCGACACCATTAAGACCGACAACACCACCACTAACACCTCGCAATGGATGCAATAAACAATAAATATTACACTCTCATTTCATGCTAATGCCAACTGGAGTAGGGGAAGAAGTTTGTCACATCTCTTACTTCTTGGAAAATGTACGCTGATAAAGAAAAAGGTTGGAATTTTTCACGAGTTGATGGTTGCTGTGATTGTGAAAGAACCATTTTGCGAAATTTTAGAAACAGTATCAAATCATTTTTCTAATTTAAAATGGTACTATTTTGCTGATCTGGCTATAAATTTATTAAAAAGAAATGACTCACAAAACCATCCACGGGCTCTAGAAGATTCGTAGGAGAATCTTATCGATGTAGCCTTGTTCGTCTTACTAAAACGAATGGAAAAGCTCACATGCAAATTGTATAAATTCAGGCGTATTGTTCAGTCTACGAAATACATAACCACTTCTACCCCTGAAAGTATGCAATTGAGCTATCAATATCGCAATACAAATGAAAACAAAACTGTTTGATAAGGATAAATGTTAAAAGAAATTTTTATTCATTTCTTATCTATACTTCAATGCATTGTGAGAATTTTCTCACAGTTTCTTTGATTAACAATAAATAATTCAGCGAGAAAAACTACGCACAAGAGCCCACCGCTAGCATGGAAAATTATTACCGAAGACATCGATACCACAACATCTCTGATTAAATAATTAAACACCAAAGTGGTTTCGTGCGGTGGTTTTTGATTAAAATCAAACACGTTTCTCGTGCGCTTTCGCGTGTCGTTTCAATTGTTGTCCCAAAAATAATTTTCTCCATAACGACTAGATCGTCCCATCGCAATACCCAACGGTTGGACCATCCTGTAGCCAACATGGCTGATTAAATTCATCAATTTTTACACCAAAAACACCCCGACTCCGTTCGCGCGTAGCATTAATTCATAAACGGGACCCTTCATCAATAAGTCATGGGGAAAAAGGGTCCAGTTTTCCCATTTTCCCTTGCATTGACCGACACCCAGACCCTCCCAATATTCGGGACGGGTTTCCGATGGTGTGGGCATGTCAAAAGACGGCACCGAACCGAAATGGATTTCTCGTACCGGGGTACAATTTTCTCCGTATACCTTCTTCAATCACCGTCACATAAAATATTCTATTAAAAATCAAACTCCTGCAGTGTGGCCCTGTTCTTCCAATGCACATCCCCCGGCTACCGATACCAGTAGTGCTACGTGAACACCGCTGCTGCGTCGGCAAACCTCCGAAGAAAGCGTTTTTATTTTCTTGAAAATATAAAACAAAACTTTTCCATCGGTAGCAAAACTTCAATCGTAAGCTTTTCTTTCAGAGAAACACGTTTGATCCACAAACTCTGGCCTTAGCCCTTTGTTTCACCCGATCGCTACCCGTAGCGATGATTCCACCCGCCAGTTTTCACTGGCAAATTTGAAACCATAAATAAGTCAAACCCCATAATTCATGACCTGTGGGACAGCAGGGAGAGCACACTTCCCGGGGTCACTTTCAAATGGCGTCAGAAAATCTCGACACGTGTGTGCGTTTGTATGTATGTGTGTATGCCTACCTTGGCGTTCTATGTGCCACACACTCCGATCTCTTCAGCATCGTTCAGCAGATATACGACAAAAATTATCGATTATCGCTCTCATTGGTATGCGGAACGTGGCAGCAAGGATAAATTCTGCCAGAGTTTAAAACTGTAGAATACGGCCATTGTGCGAAGTGGGCTTATGGGTCGGGAAGGGTAGCTTTTCCTCCTGCCGGTCCGAACCGAACCACCCGCACGATCGTACCGACAAACTTTTCATCCTCCATAAAACATTTTCCTCCAGCATGTCCAACAAACTGCGGCCGATTTCTAGCGAAACATAAAACCTCAAACCACTACGGGAAAATTGACCTACGGAGTAAAGAAGCAAAACAAAAAATAAAAACACCACCAACGAACCTGCCCACACCCAATCCCATGCTTTGCAACCGGATGGCGTACGGCGTTGGCTCGAAAGGTCGGCGTGATGCTGGCTGTGCCGTTTAGACGTCATCGCACGTAAGGCAAGCGGGTCCCTTAACGTAATGTGGCTAAATTTTACAAGCTTAGCTCTCGTCACCACCAAAAATTCAATCTTCTTGTCCATATTGTACGCCCATCCGCCGTGACAGACGCATCAGCTGAGTTCGCCAGCTTGCCGATGTTGCTGCTATCCAAAACACTGTCGACGGTGACAACGACGCCGACACAAAGCATTCGCACATATCAGCGCGTGTGCGTGTGTGAATAACATGTATGCTACAACGTGGAGCGTTTTTTCGTACGTTTTTCAGACAACTCATTGTTCGGAACTGAGCAATCCATAAAAACTGGAGTAGCGTGGCATTGTTATGATAGTGTGACCCCATTTAATTTAAGCTCTATAGATATCTGCCTAGATTAGATTCTCAGCAACATGTCCTGGTCGTACTTCATTAAAAATAATATTCTTCTTTACAAAAAGAAAATGGCACATTAGTCCTAAACATGCCATGAACGTCTTTGGAAAAGTTAGTAAAAATAACTTTAGGTTTATACATATAGTTCATATTTATATTAACTTTATATTGTTAAGGACAGATATTGACCATTAATTATGACCGAAAGGAAAATAAATATCTTTTAGCATTTTGAAAGAGCATCTTGATAGAGCAAATGCTAAAATAAACAAATAGGATTTTAACATTACAATTGCATAACTTTAGGCGTTCTGTTCTACATTTCGATTGTTGCGGCTCTAAGTAATTATTTAAACGGACGCATACCTCTGTCCTATTGAAACTGTTCTTGTAAATGATGGTTCATTTCATAGTGACACTTAAATTAAGATTGTGATAAACGATATTTTATCTGATATGTTGAGCTTTCTGGCAGCTCTTATAAGCCTCACAAAACCTTCACTTGCAAGCTCGTTTCTCATAAACGAGTTTAAAAATTAAACAAATATACTATGTTGCACAGAGTATCATAAAAAAGATGGAAAATAAAGGAAAAAAAAACCATAATTATCAAATTTTACTGTCAACTGAAAGGTGAGGTTGCTCGAGATTATCAACAGTCTCCTTAGCGACACATAGCATTATTTTTTTTCCAAAACCATTTTAATACAGCACACCGACGTCAACGTCAGGTAAGAAGTACACGGGGGTTTCAACTGACCGTGAACAGAAAACAGTGTTTCAAATGCTGGAAAAAAAAACCCCAGCAACAGTCCATTCCTAACAACGGCCTTCATTACGTCCATCCGATGCGACACTTTCGCTACACCCCGAATTCAAATGTGCTAACAAAACGAAATCGGTGTGTAATAATGTAGGGTACACGGGCAATGGACAACACTTAATGAGCGGACGCACGGTGTGTTTCGTCATGTTTCGGAAGCACGTTTCGGCCAAAATACAACGTCCAACCGACCGACCGAACCGAAACCTTCCCCATCATTACCAAACATTTACAGCATCATCTTACCCAAACGAGTTAAAGTTGGACTATCTCGTCTGGTAGGATGCCCGGTCGGCACAGTGCCTGCCCAGCACCGTACCTTCACCCGTTTGTTTCAGCTGTGTTTCGTCCTTCTCACCGAACGACACGCACCAATCCGGGTGGCACCGGATTTTATGATGCCCTCCCCCCCCCCCCCCCGCCTGGATGGGAGGAATTTTTACGCGCATACACAATGAGTGCCAACGTGCAGTGGAATTTTTAATTGAATTTGCCAAACAAACGAGAACACTTTTCCACACTGTAGCGAAAGTTTGGTGCGGAATGTGAAACACATTACCGGCAACTAGCAGGCAATAGACATATTAGGCGCATTTCGACCACTTGCTCGAGCTGTCGCTGTTGTGCTGGTCTTGTTCGCCGAATCCATTTCGTGTAGCGAAACTGCTGCTGCACCATCATGCAAGAAACAACGCTTGTACCAATGTTTAGCACCAGAGGCAGAACTGAGCAAAATCATTGTACTTAGAACAAACGCAAGATAACCACGTCATCTTCAGGCACTGTGCCCATCACCCTTTTACGGCCATCAGCCGACCGATGGAGTCCGCCATTAACGCACGGACGGCAATATAGAATATATTGATTTTATATTCTCATCATGACACTCGATATTACGCACTAATGCTTGCGCCCGTCGAAGCAAATTTTATGGTGCCAATTTACGAATTCATCATTTGCTGAGTGATTATTATTGGCATTCTATGTGTGTGTGTGTGTGTGCTTGCGTTTAGTGGGGGTTTTAGTTGGATTTGATTTGATGCGAATCGATCGTACCGAAACGTGGTTCGCGGCACTAAGGGACGACGGCGCCAGTGTCTCTAGCTAAGGCTTGTTAATTATTATGGGACGATACGGATACAACGATAAATTTTGCTCGCACTACTGACCGGAAATTGATTGTTGAGGATTGCTTCCAAAAGCTTAACCCCCCGTGCCATCGGAAATACAAACCGCGGGGAAAAGGACGTACCGCTGATTTTTTTTTTATACACCCCTTGCCCAACAATTTCCGCGTGCCCGTTCCCGGGCAGCGGGAGCGACGCTATTGAATAATAATGGCACCATTAGCGTCTCAACAATGGTGCGGCCTAAAATGTGCTTTATTATGCGGAGGCAATCAATACCGGGCGACATGCCGACATTTTTAAGCTAGGACAAATCAATACAAATTTCATAACCCTATTTTGTGCAATTAAATTACCATACGAATCGCTCACCCGCCATTACTATTTTCAATCAGCATATTTATGTGGAAGTGGAGTTATGTTTCCATGCAGGGTACAACAATGATTTTGTAAGATAAACTATTTATTTGCTGTAAGTATTTCTTATTTTGTATCTTTTTTAGATAACTATTTAATTTCTTGTTTTAGTATACAATACATCGTTTTGAGTGATTATGTATAGATCAGATTGAACATCACTTTTATATCGCCTTATTAAGAAATAGATAAGGCTGTGATTGAAGGTCGAGTACACCTGGGATAAGGTAACCTTTCATTGTTTAGTGAAGGAAATGTCTTTAAACGAATGTGAATTGTACCTTCGATTAAACTGCCTTGAGTTATAAGTACTACAGACAGGTCGTTCGTTTTGAATAAAAAAGACTGCGATTGTCCGGTGTAGTTTTCATGGCGTTTTTCGACCAAGAGGATAATACAGATGGAGTTTACCTATACCCCTGTTAAACCAAAGTATTAGACCAGCATGTATAGTAAGAAACCTACTTGTTTATCACATATTAAAGTAATTATGAGTAGATTATACTCATTCCAGACTTTCTACGGATATGTTCATTAGTTGCAGCGTTTTTAACGCCTAACGCTCCTTACAACCGTGTCAATTGAATTGAAAAGGTATTACCCTCTAACATACTAGTCCACGACAGATCCTCGATACGGCATTATAACAATCTCGTTCCGATTCCGAGAGGCTCTTTGTGCAATACGGAAACAAAAGCACCTTAGAACAGGGAAAATTTATTAGCCCTCTCTGTCTCTATCGCTCTCATTCTGTTCTTATCCCAACTGGCTTGTGGGAAGATAAACACCGTAGGAGAAATCTACGAGAGAGAGTTTGTTTTTCCTTTGCCCACGCTGGAATGTGTGCCAAGTTCATTCTGGGAACGGTGCGCTTACTAGGATATACACATTTTTCGAATATACCTTCATACAACTCCAACCCCCCAGGACAAAAAAGTACCGAAACCCAAGTTGTCACAAGTTGTCTTCCCGTCAGCTTAGCATGAGAATTTTCATCTCTTTTTCTCCTTTTTTTTGCTGTTTTTTCCTATGAGACTCTTCTTCTGATTATTGCGGCTCTGCCTTTGGACTATGGACGTTCTAAGCCCAACTTAAAAAAAAATACCCTTATAACAAGCATAAAAATCTTCATTCAAAGACAGGCCACACAACGCACACAACAACAAAAAATGAAAACCCTACGGTAAAGTTATTTCTCGAGTAAGCGATTTACTTTTGATGTTTTGCATCGGTTTGGGTTCATTTTTATTCTTGCCATTTTTTTAAACATGCTTCCTTTGCGCTACTCTGAATGACCAATTTTTCAAAAGGTTTCTCCTTTGCTTTATTCGCGCTTTGGTCGGGTGGATATTCTCGTACCAAAATCCCTGTTGCCACCTGTTCCCGAACGGTGCACGATGAATTCGGTGCGCAAAAAAGGGATCAAAACGTGGGAAATGCTAAATTGTACTTGCTCGCGTTCTGTCGCCCACCTTCCAGCAGAGGGTGTACAGATTGGTCGAACGATCTTCAGCGCAGTGAGGAGGAATTAAAAATTATGTGCTACGGGATGGAACTGAATTCTCACTCGCAATCGCGTTGTCCCTGAACTGACCTCATGTAAAATGCCAGGTAGCGCAAGGCATTAAGTCACCAGAAATAAAGCTCGCCGCGTGGAGTTTTTGGTGTTAGACAGTGGCAGTAGTGTGTGTGTTTTTGTATTCTTTTTTTGTATTCTTAGAAAAAAGTGTTGCAGAAATAAAAAAAATCTAGAAAGAAAGTTCAGTTTTTGTACGCCTTTGCCCACTGCTGAGTGGTTTTATGCCTATAGAAAATTTGTTTTTTGCTGTAATTTAATTTTATTTTATTGTGAAATGAAACAACGTTTTTGCTTCCAGCCAGTATTTTTTACATTTACATTGAGTTCGCACAGAACAATTAAAATGGGTGAAAAAAAATCGATTTCAAAGGAATTAAATAACTAGCTTTAATTTAGTACTATTATTTGTTCATTCATCAAAGCAAAAAAATACATGATTTATCAGAATACAGCTAGTAATTTGACTTTTAGACTATTTGTAACGAAACCATTCAAAAATGAAGCAGTTATAGTTGATTTGTTAAGAATAATGTAAAAAAATGCTTAAAAGTGATAAACATCAATACTAAATTCAGTGTCTCTGACATCTTTGCTTCGCGTGTTGCATACATTTAGGCGTATTCTAAGACAGAAGCTTTAACGTAAATATGTAAATGATATTTAATGCTAAAATACTTAAAATTGAGAATTGTTCTTTTATAAAACCATATTTACAATCACAGCCGGAATAGGTTTTGTAGAAATAACGTTCACAATTTAGTCCGTTAAGTTTTCGCTCATAGCTAAGCGATGTAATTTCAACGTCATCAGAAGCTGTAGGTAACTGTCACCAACATTTTCCTTCAAGAGAACCCACTAACCGACGATGCGATTTAAACCATTAAGCATACCCGTTCTCGAGTGAATCGAAATAAGCCCTGCCGGGACCAATAATCAAATAAGCCCCAGCAAACCGATTGACTGGAGGAGAAAAATTGATCCGATGTGTTTTTTTTTTGTTGGGCTTTTTCTTTCTTCTTCGGTACACCATTTACTTTTTCTTGTACCCTAACTGGGTTCCCTTCGTCAACAATTGGTTCCCATTCTATGAGCCAGTACGATTGCATGGTTAAGTCAAAGCATCTCCCAATCACAATGGAAGCGAAACAAGTTTAGAGCGTAGTGGTAGTACACCTCTACCTTTCACTTTTCCTTCGCTGTGCCCACCGGCAAGATAGCAAGAGAGGAGGATCCTTCCACTCCGACCTCATTTATCATGCTTGCTATACGGTGCCGTAGGCCAAGAAAAAAAAACACACAGACACAGGAAAACCCACCTCCACGGTAAGTGGCATTGGGGGTGTGCTTTATTTTCTTTTTTCCTTCCACTCAATGCAACGTTCGCAAACCGCTTCAGGCGATCTCTATTTCGCTTTCTTCTTGGACTTGGACTGGGTTTTTTTTTCTGGAAATCCCACCACCCCTCCCGCACAACGATTCTTGTTCGATAAGCTTCCCAGAAAACCCCATTACCCCCATCGAAGTACGGTACAGCGGACAATGAGGGTGCCGGAGGGTGGCCCGATAGCCTTAAGGCTAAATCCAATTTACGGAGAAATTTCCGTTCGAAAGGTAATCAAACGTTAATCTGACGCTGAAACGAAGAAGAAAGCCACTGCCAAATCAGGCCTCCGAGATCTGCACTGCACCCGGTCTTCGATAGGGTGGATTTTTTCTTCTCCTCTTTCTGAGGGGCCTTTTTTTGCATGGCCTTCCAACAGCTTCCAAACAAGCATTGCTGAGTAGTTTCTTGCTACTGCACCACACCTACGTTCGCTTGAGATAGGTTGGAAGAAGAACCTCCCCATATCGATGTGCTCCAGGAGAATGTTGAAGCTTCTTAGACAACACCCGGAGCATTCCGGAGCACACCTGTGCTGCAGGTGTTTAGAGGAAGGTGTTTCGGAAAACATTCGGTACACGTACGGTAAAGAACAAACGTTTCTCGCACAGGACGCATTGCGCTACTCACCATTACGGCGTTCATTTTGAAATCCATAAAGTTCTTCACTTCGCCCGCCAGCTCGCGCAGCAGCAGAATACCATCCTTCCTGGTCACGTCCACGTCCGAATCCTTGAAGCGCTGCAAGTGGAAAGCAAAAAAAAAACGTAACGGTAAGCGGGTGTGTTTAGTGCTTTAACGGTACGGTACGAGTGCACGGGGAGGGCCAACCCATTTTAAGACGTCATCATCTAAATCGCTAACAACGATGATTGGCTGGAAATTGTCGGCAAACGATTTCAAACGGTGGTTGCTTATGAATTTAATGCATTTAGGGAGCTTTTTGTATGCGGTGCATTTAGTATACAGATACCGTCTAATGCAATTCCATTTTAAACCATTAACACCATTAAGCTGCACCGTCATCCAAGGCTGATGGGAATTAAACCAACGATTAAAGAACAGTCTCTAGCTATCAGTGGTCATAGTTTCATCAAAAGAGGTCACAATTTTCAACCACATCAATTACGAGAACTATAATTATAAAACATTACTCCGAGTAATGGCTAGTCAAAGGATTTCAAAGTCAAAGGATTTTTACCTGAAATTCAAATCCATATCGGAGTAAAACGTATTTACAAATATTTACGTATTTACGTAATATTTAAACAATATTTTGGAGCAATCTTTAGACCACCGCAACTATTAATTAATTTTCAAAAGAATTTCACAATAACAACCAATATGATAATGTTAAGAACAAATATCATACGGATAAGTTATATAAAAAAAGGTTTATACAACATTGAAAACCATCTAACTTTTCTTAAAATGTATCTTTGGTATAATGATATATATATAATGCAACCAAATGCTTTCTCTGCTATTTTTATTTGGTTTGCATACTTTTAGGCGCAAAAGATACTCCATGGAAAGTAGTGAAGGAACCCATCGTACTTACGCTTAAATTGAATCTAGTTTTTAGTTGTTTCAAGTTGAAGCTAAGTGAATATGATTAATATCTTCGTCGTATCATTAGTCGCAGTTGGGTTGAAAAGGGTTCAATTTTTTCAGTTGATTTATTTCCTATCTTTTTAATGACTTTAGAGGGCTAATTCAACATTTCCGATAAAATTAACAAATATTGATGTTAATTTTATTTTAAACAAGTTTTATTCAAGTCTATTCAAGTTAGTAATACAGTTAAACACAAACCTAATTTTGACTAATTTAGTATTTATTTTACGAGCTGTCAACATTAACGTTTATTCTCATTTTATGTGCAATACGCAAAAAGCGCGTTCGTATTGTTTTGTCGTCATCCAAATTGTGCTTTAAACAACTTGTTAATCTCATCATAAGTTGCGTAATTAGTTAAACCAACAAACAGCAAATACTGGGAATTAAATACATTCCAAATGAACCGCCAACATATTTAGCCCTTTTCATTCATCGATTGAAATCATCGAAAAACCTCCACGAATCCATTCCAACAAAACACTCTGCTCCTCAACGATACCCGGTTCGACCATTACCCACTGCTGCCAGAAGCGTAGAATCATGTTGAATATGAATTGTAAAACGAATTAGTATCGAATGACATATTAATCTAATTATCAATCATATTTTATCGCTTATCCGTTATCAATCAAGGTAATTCGGAAATCATGTTTCCACGATCCCTCCGAAGCGTAACCGTTTCGGTTCGTTAGCAAGCATCGCGTCAAATCGACACGACCTTCTATCGCCTCCTCTCGCAAAACAACCGTACGGTTCCGTTCCTACCTCGCACGCCATATCACATCCGTGCCAGTAGGACATCGTTTTACACTAACACATACTGTTTATCCGGTTCAAAATGAGAACGTGATAGGAACAAGCCTGTAGGATGGCTTTACGCTACCTTTCCGATCCATGTTCCACAGTGTGCGTTACGGAAACAATCACGTGCCGTCGTAATGAGCACGTATGAGTGTAAGAACCGTCCAGAACCGTTGAAGGTTGGTTCTACCGCAAATTACGTATCGGAAAGGAAACTCATTACAGCTTTTGTTCGAATCGACAGGACGGCCGAAAAGACAGTTAAAAGCGATGCGCTAATCGATCCGTCGCCCATTGGGCACTGCCTATCTCGGTAAAGGAACCGCAGAGAACCGGATGGTCGAGCCGACACAACTGTCCTGCCCAACACAGTGTAGTAGTGCGTGGGTTTAATGTTAAAACCATAACCGATTGCGTGCGAGACGGTTCCAGGCGGTAGTATCCCGCCGGTATCTATACAGATCGAAATGGAATGTGGTCAGGCTGTGGCCTATTAGCACTTGGTGTAGAAATCCGCTCGTTAGTGAATCTGCTGACGATGAATGTCTGGAATTTGTGTTATTATGTCCAGTTACTGCCATCGTTCCACTTGACCGTTCCCGCACATAACCTTGTAGCATAGTAGCACAAATGTGGGACGACTAGGACAATGGACCCAAGAGCATCAATAATGGGTGATAAACATATTGATAATTGTTTAAATTATTTAATGACGTTCTATTCATTGTATCGATTTCAATTATCGTTAATATGGTTTATTACGATTATTGTAAGGTTAAGAGGAAACATATTTAGCTCATCGTACATCAATCGGTAGTATCGTTAGCGCCTGCAGGTATGCAATTAGGTTCATAAGTCTGACTTCAATAGCCAGAGCGGATAATTTGGATTTCTATGTACCAACTTTAAACGTTAAAGCCGTGCTAGTCATATTTATTATAAAAGGTCCTTAACTTTGTTACTTTAACTTTGTTTTATGAAATTTATGTAGCCGGATTGATAAGTACTCAAACAAAAATACACTTTAAAAGGTTTCCATTTTAAATTTTATACTATTATTTTATTTTAGTGTTTTTTAAAGAAAGTTGATGAAATTTATCTTCTTTAGGTTTGCTAGAATTTAATATCAGTAAATAGTAAGTGTCAAAAATAATTGCTCAATGATAAGCATAAGTACCTAATTGGGTTCTCGCAGGCTTGATTGTTTTGAGAACTAATACTAAGTGACTCTTACAAATAAAAGGATGCTACATTTTGGTCAATTCTTTCATGCTTCTGCTAATTAATTTGCTACCAAAGTTATGTGCTTCAAAAATGGAAAATCTTTTTCGCAGAATACATTCAACATAATGAGTGCTCCAACAACTAGTTCCCTAAAGATTATCAAATGGTGGTCAAACCAATTTTTAGTATGTTCAGCTCAACTAAACTGTATTTTTCCACAATCAGCGCCACATACGGTGTTAGGTTGTTGGCTCTGGGTAAAGAGATGTTCGGTTCGGTTTAATTAGATCCTGCCTGCCAATTTGCTGCATACTTTTCGATCCGTCATCGTTCCTGCCCGGCCCCATCATCATCCGTCACCGGTGACAGCGCGCGATTAACGCTGACACCTGCCAATAAACCGTCGGCTTCAGCAAATTAATCCAAACACATTTCAACGCTCGAATACCAACCCACCGTTGCCCCCTTACAGTGAGTTTCGCTTGGACGTACGAGTTCCAAGGTTCGTTGCGGGAAAAAAAAATATTCCGGTTCTCTTCTTTTCCGGGAACCGACTGTTTCTGTGTACGTGCAGCACTCTTCATTCAAACGAAAACATCCTCGAAAAAGGGACTATCCCCGTCCTGTGCACCGGATGGATGGAAGACGCGAAGCGCTAATAACAATTATCCATTCAATTTGAATTTTAATGCCATAGAAATGATTTCACGGAAAATCTGCTCGCTAAATTTTGGTGCGTCCCAGCCCTTTTTCTCATAACCGTCAACTCGCTCGGCTCGTTCTTCCTCTCTCTCTCTCTCTCTCTCTCTCTCTCTCTTTGCTTTCCCATTTCTCCACAAAAAAAACCCTGGAAACAATACAAACCCTCAAAGATGACCCATCCTTTCATCCTTAACGGCAACCGCAGCGAAAAACGGTTCGCGTTTATTCGAACTGCCACATACACAAACGCACAGCGGGAAAGTAAATGATGGGAACGTGAAAACACGAGAAAATGACCTAAAGCAAGGTGAACGGGAAATACTCGACCGTTTGGAAAAACAACAGCTCGTCCTTCCGTTCATTGCGGGAGGCAAACGGAACGCGGAGCCGGGCGAGGTGTATGGATTGGGTCGCCTTATGAAATGAAATACTCAGTTTCCCTTTCAACGCCAATCCCTTCTATGCTTTCCCTTTCCCGTAGTTCCAGGAATTCACTCACCGTACCCAACCGGAATGGATGGCGAATCAAGAGCGAGGCAATTAAAACCTACTCCAACTGCCATCCTTCGGCTTCGTGTGCTGCTACGGCCCCCCCCCCCCCCCCCCCCCCCCCCCCCCATTTCAACACAACCTTCCGCACAGTAAGCCCAACGGCCACCAATAAGGCCGTGGTTGTCAATGATGAACGGAAGGAAAATGAAGCGCTGAGAAATTTTCCTTTCGATTTACCTGTGCACATCCGTTTCGGTTCCGTTCCGGTAAAATGGCAACGTGATTGGGTGGTTGTAGTGCAGTGGGAAGACACGGAGGGGATACGGTACAATACACACCTTTTTGCTGCCAGACAACCCGTTACCCTTGGCCCTGAGCACTTCAAAGCGGGTGAAAACACTCACGAACAGAAACCGTCAAACCGCCGATGGGTACGAAAATGAAGGCCCCGCTTAAAGCTTTTCCATTTGCTGCGAAGAGTTTTGCTAATGACGTTTCTGTACAGCGAAAATTTCAATTTACGGTAGGCGTAAAGAGCGTGTTGAGTGTGCCTTTTAATTATCAAACACATTTAAAAAAAATAATCATCAGATAATAAGACAGCAAAAATGGATCCCGGTCACGGCACCAAAAAAAAAACAGAGCCATGGAAACAATAATAATGTTTATCATTCTTTGCAAAATAATTAAAGTTAAAACGAGGCGCTCTTTCGATTGCATCTGGCTCCACAATATCCTTGCCAAGCTACAATTTTGATTGGAAGTATAAAATTCCCCCAATAAAAAGCTCCAGCTTAACCGGGTTTAATCAACGGAAAGCTTCATTACACACCAACATAATAATACGGCAGGAATGTGAATCTCAGCAATGCCAGCCGTCTGATGCAAACAGCTTGTTAGCGTGTTGTTTCAATCCGCACGCCCTCGAAAGAAGTGTTGCAGCAATTGATAAAATTGTTTAAATTGCCACCATCAACAAATCACCCGTGGCTGTAGCATCGTTGCACTCACCGCACAAACAGAGATTTAAGGATAACTCCCAGTTGATCCACCAGCGGCGCTACGGGGGGCACATTCCCACACGAAGATAACCATCGGTGAAATCCCACTACCAGCACAACTTACTCCATAATAGACATCTTGCCACGCGACTAGCAGCGAAACCTTCAACGCAAAACGGTACCGGAGGGGTTTCGTATCTAATACACTGTACGTCCTGCAACTCGCGACAGGATCTGGAGTACATCTACTGCATCACCTCGTAGATTTTACCTCGAAAACGGTTTGCCGTACCGCTTGCCAGTCACATGCGAACCGAAAGAAAAACCACTGCCCAATGAGACTTAATTTAGTGATTTGCCACCATCACCACCACCATCAGCTTTCCGCAAGCGAGTTATGTAGTTGGCACAACGGTGCTCTGGCACAGTGCTGTCTTTACCTCGAGCGCACGATGCCCCCGGGCAGCATGGTACGGAATTGGGACGAAATGGAGCTTACTTCTGCACACGGATCACGTATCACCGGGACAATCGTCGTTTCCAGCGGTAATGGGCGATCGCTAGCCAGTTGTTCGCTCACGACCACCCCTTACCCGGTGGTAAGCTTTCCCTTTCATCCAAACAACACCCTCCCCCTACGGAGCGCACGTTCCACTGCTTGCTGGCTGTGTGTGGATCTGATAAAACTCACACAAATATACAAACAGAATGTGTATTTTTTTGTCTTCTTTCCCACCAGCTATGCAAAGACCAGCAGCTGAAACAACCCCGGCCGAAGTACACGATCGACGGGCACGAGCCACCATTAATCTACGTCCCGGGGTGGATAAAATATTCAATATATATTCGTTTTGCTAAGTGCCGGAGCGTGGCAAATATTTTATGCCATGCTGAAGAGCACTCACGGGCAATGCGCCGCAACATAACCTGTTAACCTTTCCATTTGATCCGAAATAAAACACTTCAAAAAATGGGTGCTAAAACATTGCCGAGATTTCGTTTCCGTCCGACGCCTGGATGGGTTTTATTTGTGGCGTCTATAACACTTTAAGGCATCATGCCTTACTTACTCGGAATGGGTGTAGAATGGGATAGAATTGTGCCTAGTGTTGTCGAGTGGTAGCTTCATTTGTGGGTCATATGTAATAATTTCCAAACCACTGCTAGAAACTTGACAGACAATTATTGTACGTTGGATCATACTGTATTAATTTAAATTATTTTCGAGTACTTAACATTGTTGAGTAGAAAATTAAACCTTATAGCAGTAGACCTATCACGTGTAAAATTTCTTGCTGTTCAATTTGAAAATATCTGCCTCTTCTCATCCGGTACATCAACTTCACATCAGACAGATTGAAAGACCTCAAGGTCCACATGTTTGACATATCCGCTTCAGAGAGACCAAACCAACGTCAACACCGATCTAGTAAAAAAATTCACGCTGTTGAGAGTGGTACTACCGTTGGCATCAATAATATCTTAACTTAGAATGCTAAAATCTGAAGAAGATAGCCTTCAAAGAAATATCGCTCGGTGAATAAGGAGCAAGAATAGGATGAGGAGCAGGAAACAACCGTATCTATTTGTTGACTCATGGGGCTATCATGCATAATCAAACTACTCTTCAATTAATCGAAAATAAATTAATTCTGAAACAATCGTATCTTTAATACAAAGTCTATCTTGGCTTGTCATTTTATATGCAAAGTAAGAAGCGGAAAAGACCCCGAATGTCAAAACGCATACAAAGAACGCTAGTGGAAGTAAAGACAGATTGTTGAAGTTGAGTTAGTTACTTATTCTCCATTGACGTGACAACTTTTCCTGTTGATGGTGTGAACTGGATTTTTTGGTCAACATCTGCGCATCTCATGACAAACAAAAAATGCACTTGTACTGCACGGAAACCCTATTCCTAAATATTTCTAGCCGTCTACCTTTCATACTACATAAACACACGAAAACTGCAGCTCAACTCTACTCTATTACCCATGCATCAACAAACTGCACTACATCATAATCTTGACTGCGGCCTTTTCACTCCAGCACGCTCTATTTACCAACGGAAATGTTAATCATAAATCGTTCCACTATCCAACACCTAGCATATTCTCCTTAGGGCACCATTGCGATGAATGCAAAAAAATGTTAATGCACTGTTTTAATCCAACTCCAACGGCAACGAACGTGTTTTTATAGCAAGGCAACAACAGCAAAAAACACTGCCCCAAACAAAAGCCCTCCCTGGTCAACAGTTCGACGTGCGCAAGCCGCCGTGGCTAACGATGTGTAAGCAGAGGTAAACACCGAACACGATACATTAACCGTCTTCTAGCACGGCAACGGCACAGCTGGCCAATGCAAATGCGATCCGTTCGCACACACATACACACTATAATGTACGCTCTGCACACGCTGTTGCACCTCTTCCGCTGCAGCATCAATGCGGTGAGCGTGTGTATATAAAAAAAAACCACCACCTCCCTTCACTCCACACACCTTTCCATCCTTCGGCTTCACACCGTTGAGATTCTGGTTTGAGAAACTGGGCGAAAAGACCGGTACGGCGTTGTTACACGGCGAAGCGCTACATCGCAATCAACATTTAACTCGAACACCTCATGAACACGTTAAAAATCATTGTTTTCTAGACTTTACCTCTTATCTTCCATCTGCTGAGCGGTGCGAAAGCGTGTTGAGGCAGGTAATCGTGCATTCACGTTGCATGTCGGCGTGTGCAGCCGTGGGAACAATAACTGACAGTGCAGGCCTGCTATGTTGAGTGAAACAGTTTTATCTCGTACGAAAATAGACCCTTTTCGCTTTTTGCTTTGATTAAACACTATCATATGCATGCCCAATGAAACTCTAACATAGTAAATAGATGCCCAACAGTACGCTACTTATTGAGACACCTTCCGATGGAGACGCATGGTTGCTCACATAAAATCGAAACGTAAAAAGAATATATTTTAACAATAACGTGCTAATTTCTATAAGTGTTTCATTTTAATCGAAATATCAAACAAAATTCATTCAAAGTGATGAGAAAAGTGAAGACGAAAAATTTAACATTCCTTAAGATGGGAAAATTCATTCAACCGGATGGAGACGCACGGTGTTTTTCAGTAGCAACAATATTTTTGGTTATGCTATTGTCTGCTATTTATTAACAATTTTTCAATTATGAAAACTTATTGCTTTAGAAAGCAATTATTTTATGTGCAATTTCAAGAAACGGCAAATGCCACCACATTGGAAAAGTAAATAAAAATAGTAATAAATTATATGCAACTTACTACACAAAATGAAGATAAATTTGATGTTTATTTTTCTCTTCTGCTATCCTTGCTAATCATCCTTGCAAGATTCTTGCGCTTCATCTTGCCGTAAAATTTCCCATACGCTATGTTAGTTGCATGTGTTTACCGAACAGCATAATACGAAAAAGAAAGTAAGCAATGTGCTTTCGCAAGAAACTCATCGTTCTCAATGCCACCGTAACCAGACACATACACAAAGAGCCTTCTCGTTGAAAATTGGCTTCACAACGTTGCATCACATACCACCGTTGCACGTTAAGGCTCGTTTCGTCGGGTAACTAATTTCAAGCTAACTCTTATCCGCCCAACCTCGCCTAACATACGGCACACCTGAGACTTCTGGCACCAGCAGCCTGTTCGTACACGCGGCAACTGACGAACGAGTTGTACCAACGTTCGAAGGCGAATGCTTTTCACCTTGCACACTCGGTCGATACATGGCATCGTCTTCAAGGTTTTCCATTCGCTTTAAAACCACCAGCTGCGGGTGGCACCACCGTTCGCCCATACCAACCCATCTGCAAGAATCACTTCTGATCCATCAAATTCTATCTTTACAGCCCAAGCCCAACCGGCTTGGAGGCTTCTTGCGAGAAAATCACACACACACGCCTCCAGTAAGCCCGGAAAAGCCTGGTGGACATAAAATCGATTCCTACGGGCCGTGAAAATCCGTGGCACATTCGGCTGCACGGCGTGCAGGTAGCACGACAAGTAACGAGCCATATCCTCCAGAGAGGTGCGGCGTCTCATTCGTCCGTTTCTTTCGCCGCTCGCCGATTATGCCGATGGCGACGCTACAAAACGCTCTGTCAATGTGTCGTAGCGACAGCACCTGACAGTACACACCACCACTCGTTCCCTCCGTAGCCGGTATGTGCGGGAAATCACACACACACACACATATGAAAAAGGGCCGTCGGCGGTGCGCTTTTCCAAACGGTTTTCATTTGAAGGGGGCATGGTGGGAAAGTAAAAACTTTCAGCACATATCTTCCACTTGTCCCACTTGTCCCGGACACCCTTCGGTTCCGATTTCCTTACATACATGTATGCGTGGATGCCACATCGAGATATCTTTACTTTGGTAGAAAATTTCCCACAAAGCTTCACTCCAACCGTCCACCGTCCGGATCGCGTTTGAGGGTGGGTTTGTCCCGAAAATACACTTACCGGTGGTACATACAACTATACACGAACAAACCTACACGTATACAAAGTCTCACACACGAGCCTCACATCAGGACAATGGGACTCCTCGCTTCAAGGCACTAAACTGGGTATCGGATGGAAAATGTAAGCTTTCTCGGCAAACTAGCAAAGCTGTTACATACACGGCCAGCCAGCCAGCCACTGGAAATCTCTGCGAACCCCCTTCTATTCCTTGTCCAAACCGTACCACACCTGCCAGAGTAAACCGAAAGGATTTCGGGCCCCTTGCTTCGGTACCTGCCCCATCCCTTCGCTTTATTGCGCTTGACTAATCTTGACCCGCTTTTCCTCACCATCGGGGGCGTGGGGCTCCTGGAAGGATGGCACACATTATTGGGTCTTCAGGTAAAATGCCGGGAAATGCTTTGTTGGCTTACAGCGCAAACCGCATAGCAGAATCATTTAAAGGACCGTCCCGTTTAACAGTTGCCAACCCTTCATATCTGGCAGGTAGACCCGACCAGAACCGACAACATCGGTCGGCCAATCAATGGGGCTGTACGACAAAACTACAACGCTGCTAATCCTCCACCATGGGGGCAGCAAGTCAACGTGGGTGGGAGTCCCAAAAATTAGCAAGAAATCCTCCTTCTTTTGCACATCAGCAGTAAGCAAACGGCCAAAGCTGCACAGGGACGCACACAAAATTAATCCTTTTCGCTTTCCAAGATGGCAAGAGCTGCTGCTGCTGAAAGTTAAAACACAGAAACACACAGGAACGATGAACATGATACTTACATTTCTGATGTCGTTCACTTTGGTAAACTGTCGTCCAAACTCCCACAGATCGACACCGAAACGGATGGCCCAGTTTCGTACTCTGCGGAAAGGAGAAAAAAGGAAAATTTGTGAGAAAAGAACATTTGCTATGGAACGAAATTGCCCCACGTCGAGCTGCACATTTTCTAAGGACGAAACGAGAAGTTTGGATATTTCTTCTTCACTTTACGCGCACTGTTTGTTGGTGTGCGTGTGAGTGTGAAGGTGAAATTTATCATGTCCATTATCGATGAAATGATTGCAACCTCTGGCCGTGTGCACCGGGGGAAAAAGACCCACCCACCCAGCAAAGAAACATTCCGGGCACCCCTGGGGAAGCAGCCACGGATATGATTGGCTTACCCGGTTTGGTTAGTGGAGAAAACTTTCCCCGAAGGGTGGTTGTGCGGTGGCAGCGTGAACACGGTGCGACAAAACCGAGCGATGTAATATCTGTCAATATACTGCAGTGCCCCAAACGGCAAGCACCCACCCAGTGGCCGGAGGGCAAAGACAGTACGAAAACCACCAAACACGCGCCACCAACGAACGGACGGAGCATTCCTTTCTATTCAAATTCCTACATAAATTTTACCATCCAAACCCTCCTACTGGGTTGGGGGGGGGGGGCTCGGGGGGGTGGTGAAGGGTTGGTTTGATGGGTGGAAACGCATTTTCGCGCTATGGGAGGTTCTTTGCAATTCACACCGAAACATACACACACACTTTGCACGCATACATGTGAAGGCGTGTGCTGTTGTCGCACCGGATGGCGCACACTAGTCCGTCGATCGAAAGGTACCAGATCTACCATAACCTCAAAGCCTCCGAGCTATAGGAGGAAAATATCTCAACAAAAAAAAAGAATTCCACAGGATGCAAAATGTATCGATGGTGGGGAAGTTGTGAAAGTTTTTCGAACTCAACCTTGGTTCTTTTTTTTTCTCCCTCCAATTCTCACATGATAAAGGAGCGGAGTGGCAGCGAGTGGCATTTCACACTATACCACGAAACACGTTCACAGAGCGACACACGTTTTCGATACGGTGGCAAGATTTATTGAAAATTCTTTTCACTCAAAAGCTCCAGCTGTCAGCCACAAGTAATCGGGAGTCTAGGCAGCCCCTAGTACCACTTGTCTTCCTTCCAGCATGCCTACCCCGCGCCTAATGCACAACGCTTGGGTTTACCAGCCAAACCTGCCACATACGGCAGTCCGAAAAGGATGCTTCCGATGTACACTGCTCTCGGATGCAGCCCTGTCCTGGCACCCTTCCGTGGTATGATGGTTTGGCATCCAATTCCGGCCACAGAGCCACTTCTTACCGGCTCACTGTTAATACACTGCTTTACTCCCCGTCCGATAGTGAAGTGGATTGATTGGATCCGGACATTGATGAAAATGCTACTCCTTTCCGGTCGATGGTAAGTCCGTGTGCAATAGTGTATTCGAGCGGGTTGCAAGTGACAGGATATGTTTCTTTTAAAATTATGTCTAAAAAAACGCGACAAGTTTGGGTAAAATCAACTTCAAGAGTGCCCCTTTAAGGTGATGAACAAAATTAGTTAAACTTAAACACACAAAATTATTATCTAGCTTATCTAATTTCTCAAATTGAAAGAATATATTTGTTTTTAGTAATGGCCCCTACCAAAATGTATTATGTAAAATAGTGTAATTTCAAACAACAGAAAATTAGGCAAAATATATATAATAACACTAAACCCTTCCCATACGATTGTGGTGAGCTAAAGATTAGTTATTGTGAGCTTTCCTCTTTACACCACTATGAATAAAGCCACTGTTTAGGGGGTGTAAGAGAAAAAATGTCAAGACTAGCTACAAACAGTTATGTATATTATGTATATTTATGTATCTAACCATAACACCGGTATAATAAACCTTGTTTACATTAATAAAAAAAATAAGTATACAACATTAAACAACCCCACGCCCTGCATATTCTTTAAGATTTTTCATACAAAAGCTTTATGACAGGGATTTCCACTTTAAGACAGACTTTAAGTGCATTCTACATATTTCCCCCCCTGGCATAACTCCCGCCCTCCCTCCTACCTCCCTCCCACTTTCATCCAAATCGATTTCCTTGGCTCATATTTTTTCCAACCTTAAAAAGCGATAAAACGCTTTGCAAAAAAGTTATGACCGTTACGACTGTGAAAATTCGCTTCCTTCCGGATGGTATTTTCTTTCTTTGTTGCGCACGACGCTGGTGCAAATAAAAAAAACACACACACACAAGAAAAACAACATGAAATAATATGAACGTTATAACCCAATAAAAGCAAAGAAACAACAACGGTGTCCTCCGGTCTTGTTTTCTTTTATTGCCTTGCACGCCCCATCAATCTTAACATCGGTTGCCCACATTTAGCTTCCGGGCAGGGCGAAACGAAACGGCGCGCCAAAGATGCAAGTGACGTTTCCATTTGGACGACACAAACAACCGTCAGGTGATGGTGGGGAAATCAATCGCATACGTATTACGCAACAAAAAGCTGCTGGTCGTAATGCCGCTGGGTGTGTTTGGAACGTTTTACCAACATTTTTTCGACTGGCTTCATTGTAAAGAAATAAGAACAACATTGTTGCTGGTTGCTGGTCGATATCATATGAACGAGCTAGTTCCATGTACGAACGAGTTCGGAAAAGTGCATCCCAACAATGTGGTAATCAAGGCAATCATACTTGCAGGCTGAAATGTTAAAGTTGCTCACCTAACTAGCGCTGGAATGCATTTGTATTCCTGTAAATGCCACTCCTGAGGGAACCACATTACTTGGAGAGCCGTCCTTCTCCGATCCGGCAAGGTTTTATGGTGTTGCGTAATGCAACTTTACGCTCATGCTGGTGGTGCATGTATATGCCCCAACGTGCAGCCTTGCTCAGTTTCAATTTATTGTAGCTAGAAACGAAACGAACATAAGCTTTCGAAAGTGGGGAAAGATGTGATATCCGTGTATAACTTCCTCTCCACGACTTGCTGCTGGGTTGTGCTGCCGCCTAAAGTTATGCAAGCTTTGTTAAATCGCGAAGCACTCAACAATGACTTGGAAGTCGCTAACTAGCCAAATCCAAAGAGTTTCATAATTATCGCTCATAATCCTCTCGGAGTAATCCATAACTTATTCCTAATGTTGGTAATTGCATACTTTCAGGCGTTACAAATACAATACACATAACTACGTAGAGAAAAGTAACTCATTTACCCCGAACGAATGTTTCTATTCCGTCTTCTTAGTATTCAACTATTGACAAACTTCCAGCACGCATAGATTCGGCGAGCTTTTTGAGCCGAAAGTCTTTACCGAAACCGCGAGAATGTCTGACACCGCACGGATTAACAAGGTGGTCAATGAAGAATTCAAAACTCCTGCTCAATCGCAACGCTGTAGTGCACTTGGGAGCGAAACGCGGCTCTCAGCTACAGCCAAACTTCCCATAAGGCTGACGTAAGGATGCCCAAGACCTCACAAAACCATCCAGAGACAACACTTCCCCGAGGTGATTATGTATTTTTTCATGAATAAATATAAATCTTCACGAAGCCTAGCCTGCTGCATCAAACGAAAAGCGATGAGTCCCAGTAGTGCAGCACCGTTTCACCGTCTTCACGTTTGCACAAAACTCTCTGCACTTTTGTCGAGATAATTTAAACAATTTAAACTTTGCCACTATTCCGCAGCTCGTCCCCGGTGGTATTGAAAAGGGCTGGCCCTGGTTGCAGCACACTAGCAACTCTACAGGGAAACACGCCCAACAATCGGGTTGCGGGAAAAAGCAGAACGCGCTACGTGCTCAGCTCCTCGAAAACGCTCCCCGGTTCGTTCGGGAATGGAAAACATGGCACTGCAATCTGGCGGGGAGTTTGCAACGATAACAAGGATTTAGAGGAACGCGAATGGAATAAAGCAGTGAAGACAAGTCCCCTTGAAGCTGCCGACAGGGTTGAGATGGTGGGACATGCTCGTTGCAATCGTTAGAATCGATTCATAACGCTACCAACATGGAGATGAGTTGCCACAAAAACGGAGAACAATATAACAAAATCAATTGCTTGCTAGTGAGGGATCAACTGCGAACCGAGAGTTCAGCTGGTGCAACAATTGACCTACCGCTTTTTAGTTTGTTCAGATTAATATTGGCCAGTAGTTGTGCAATTATTACCTTAAAAACTTAACACTGAACAGATATAAAAACGTTTTTATTTATAGCCGGAACTCAAATTTTAAACTCCGATGTCTTTTTTTATCTTTGGTTTTATGTTTTATATTTACGAATTATATACTAGCAATAAATTTAAATAATACTCTAAAAGTGTAATATATTATCAGTTATCATTAGATCTGATCACAATCCAATATTGTAGTAAATAATATTACAATTAAAAAAAATCTCTTCACAATGTTCAAATCTATACTGGTACATTAAGAAAATTAGGATTTCTTTTTTGAGAAAATATTATTCTTTCAAAATTTCAATGTGAAAACCTGCACTGAATTCTTATAGTAAATAAATTTTCCAGTTTTCTAAACTTTCTTAATTTCTTTGGCATATAATTTAAATAATAAGTTTGCAAGCCTCGAGGGCTCTGTACATCACGCTAAAATGGGTTGTCCTTTTTGGGGAACATGCTTCAATTTTTTCACTAGCATCTTAAGGGACACATACACCTCGTACAATATAACATTATGTTTCCTTCATCCTTTTGCAATATTTCCCCTTCCCTCCGCAGTACACTTACTCGTTATGCGGTATATCCTCATCCGGGTCGGCATTCACCGGGGCAGGATCCAGCGCAAACAACAAACAAACCAGCAACAATAACGATCCCGTTAGCAAATGGCGCCGTCTCCAGCGCCACCACCTACTCTGGGGCAGCTCCATCGCGCACCGACCACTTCCGATCGGGGATCGGGAACACACCGTGCAGGATCTCGATCGATGCGCTCTGTTTCAATTTCGTGTTACACTCAGCCGAATTGGCCGTTCTAAGTAAAAATAAAAACACACACACACACACACCACAAACGACGCGCACTCAAACACACACTGTCCGGACAACCACTGTACACCGGTGGGGCAAGCAGGAATGCTTTCCTACGCCACGGAAACACGTCGTCAGGTTTTGGAGATGAGCTTCGGCTTCTTGTGGGCCAATTTTAGACTACCCTACGGGCTTTATGGTTTATTTATCTTTGCTTTACGACCCAAGGCCAGAGCGCGCCTCGGAAACGCGCGCACAAACACATACACGCGCGAGTAAATGCATTCACCTCGCGGTTTAGTATCGCGAACCGTCCGCAAACCACATGTCTACAGAAGGACACGTTCACCCGTAACGCGGCACTGCAAGTATACGTTGGAACCTACACAGTGGGGAAGGTGGAAAGAGAAGAACAAAACACATTGGTGTTTATCAATAAAACATACAATTTAAATATAAATTACACCATACACGCAGCCTTTCGGGGCGAAATTGAACGCATAACATTTTATGGTACTAGGTAACCGTCGTCGTTACCACGGTAACGACTGTGCCACTTGCACGTTCATGAGGAAGTTTGGTGTGTAAATTTCGCTGAAGAGATTTGAAAGGTTGAAGCGAATAAAAAAAAACACCTTGGACCCTGCCAATGTTGGCCCCCTCCCCATTGCATCGTTCGATGTGCAACTGCATCCATACAGGGCTTGTCTCTCGCTTCACAGCACTCTCCAGCAACTGCAGTTTCACACAACTCCAAACTCACACACAACCGCACATAGTATACTACCACCATCTAGCGTCACGGGGTGTGTTGCTGTGTGTAGTAGCCTGCACACGCAAGAAACACCCGAAACCAACACATCCACGCACGTGCTGCAAACGGGATGATTACGGATGGCTTCGCCTACACGCCGCCCGGACCGGAAGTGCAGCGTAAGAGCACGTGGTGCGTGGTCGTGGCGTCTCGTGGTGCGTAGGATGCGGAAATACGACTACACTCTCACTCGCACCCAGGGTGTCTGTACACCGTAGGCAAATATATACCCATCGATTCAATCGCCCATTATGTATAGTTGTTTTTTTTTTAATGTTCTCACACACTTTTTACCCTTTACGCTACACACATACGCATGACCTTGCGCGGTTGAACTGGTGGTGTGCTGAACTGCAAGTACGGACGTCGCCCGTGGTCGGGGTGGTTGTGCATCCGGGAGCGTAATGCATTTTGGACCCGAAACGCAATTATTTTCACCTATCGTTGCATCTTCTTTTGATTCATTTATACGTGATAAGAATGCAAAAACTTTCACTATAATACTATTTAAAAGAAAAACAACAAAGAAGATGACTAAAAAAGAAGAAAAACGAAGAAAAATTAGAGAAAAATAATAAATGAAAAGAAATTAAAGTAAACAAAAATGAAGCTAAAGATATAAAACACATGAAACTGGAAAACAAAACAAAATGCCTAAGTAGATAACTAGGAAACACATAACACACTGAGATCAAGTTTTCCTTAGAAAACACATATTACACTTGGTTAGTTTTGAGCTTTTTCTCCACTTTTATCCGTTTTTGTATTGAATCGAGAGCCGAACTTCCATACAGAACTGGACCATCTCTACACTAACCCGCAGCCATCGGAGTTTGATTAATGCTTCTCGCCAGCGTTGCCTTACCGATGGCTCACATTTCTTATGCACACACTCATACACACACACACACACACTCCATCACCCGCACAGCATGTCCTTTCTATTTTTCCACAGATAAAGCACAATGTACTACAGTTCTCCTCCCGTGAACATTTCTCTCGCTGTTTCGCGCGTTCAGCTTCGCTCGCCGCACACAAAACGAGAATCCATTTTCCATCGCTTTTCCCCAGCAAAATCTTCACCCTGTTCAGCACGGAGGTTACGAAGAAGATTGTAGGTGTATGCGTTGTGCTGGGGTTTTTTTTTTGGGGTTGTTGTTGCTTTCTTTTTGGCACAAAAAGCGAATGCAATTCTGGTACGATACGAAGCGTAATCCGCCGCAGCATCTGCTTGCCTACAACTCATTGCTTTACACACACACACACATTCACACGAATACTGACCACTCGGGTCGGGAAGTCCTTTTTCCCTATTTACTATTTGCTGGTAGCTGGTACTCCAAGTTTTAGCTTATAGTAGTGCGTGTTTGCGATAGTATTCCACACAAGTCACATATACAACCACAAATGTGATAAAACACAGATATATCCATTGTAAGCTGTGCGATGGTTCGTTCTAACAAAATATCACCCCGAAAATGGCACCCTTTCCCTCGTTACCAATCATCAAATTCCCTAGAATTCAATATCCGTAGGACACGCTAGAGCACCACACACACTCGCAAAAACCGACACAAAACGGTTACAGGTCACATGCTTCAAGGCCAGAACACTGAACACTGAACACGCCGAGGGATGCAATCTTCTCCGCTGCACTTGCAGCTGCTGCTCCAAACGGCAGATTTAGCAGATTCGTAATCTCAGTTCATCACAGCATCCGAAAACGGAGCACGACTCAACACGGCTGCTGGGAAATCCAATCCCGTTGGGCGGGGTGGTGGTACGATCCTTTCTTTCGCTGCCTGCCTGCACTTACATTTTCTGGCCACCCGTACCACACTCCCACCGCACGCAAGCATTCTCCCATCCCACCATTGCGAATGAAGGATGCTTTCCTTCCGACACCGAAAAATCACCCCCTCCCCCTTCCCGCCTCCCTCATCCTCCTCCTTCTCATCTCTCCACAAAAAAGAGGGGTGTGCAGGTGTGTGAAGTGTGCGGCACTCTCGCAAATTCACAACGGGCGTCTTCGGTGGGTCGGTGGTTTGCTGTCCCTTTCCGCCTACCGTACGATTCACGGACACGGAAAGCACATGATCACATGCACGCACGCGTGCCACACGGGAAAGGACACTTCCACCCATCCAGCTACACGCTTTCCCAGCAGCAGAGCGAGAGAAAGAGAGCGAACCGTGAGTAAGTGAGGAGCGCGCCAGCGGAGACAGGGCACGTCACTTCGGCACCGTCGTCTAACATCCGTCTAATCGAGTTAGTATAATCACCACCGATCGGAGAGCACAGCGAAATGGAAACGATTTTTCGGTTCAGCTACCTTCGGCGGTGAAGCCCGCGTTATTTGCACAAAAAAGGGGCAGCGGAGGGAGGGGAAGGATTGGGAGACCGTTTCGAAGGTGGGATCGGTGAGATGCAAAACTTTTGGGTGGCACCAACCCAACAACAACGAAACAGAAAAAAAAACGGCAAGCCGAACGGGGAGAAAGTTGATGAGAAGTTTACCAATCCGCAAAAAGAAGCGCGTTTGGGAGGTGTTTTTTCCTCTTTCTTTTCCTGTGTGCGTGTGAGTGTTGTATTGCTTTGCTCGGGCACTCATTTACGGTAAGCGTTACGGTGGTGCGTTACGCAGGATTTTTTTTTGTTTGTTTGTTCCATTTGCAAGGCAGAAATGTTGAGTAAGGATTGGTGTGGCGGTTCTTGTATAGGTATGAATTTACACAACCACCCACCCGCCCGAATCACAGCCGAATTTAGACCAAACACACACACACGTGTACTCCACAGTGCAGAATAAAACGGGCTCTCCATTAGCGGTGGCAAAAATGTCCCTGTTTGGTCCTTCTCGCCATCTATTCGGGTCACAATTCGAAGCACGGTAGGAAAAGTGTGTTCAGTTTTCACCAAATTTCACCACACAATGCACAGTAATTGATTCCAGCCGTAAATATCATGCCCCATGCCCCCCGATGTACCAGCAATCCGAACCGGGAAAGGGGACAAGGAAGCGTCCCCAACACCGTTTTGACCGAAACCGGAGCCCACGGTACGATGGGACCACACGAACCGTACGCGTACGCTAGCCGATACTACTGAGACCGATGGGAAACGCGCGTATTCCTGCGAGCCACTTTTTCCATCCTGATACCGTGGAGAGAATTTTCCTCCACTCGTTGCCTAGACACACACACACATACACTTTTATACAGGTTCCCCCCAAAACGCGGTGGTTCGTTTTTGCGCGAGTCACAGACCGGATGCGCACGCGCCTGGAAAACTCACGAGACCTTCTGAGTGAGAGAGAGAGAGAGATTATTGGGAGCGTTTTTGTTTCCACCGGTCCACCAAGCAATTCCCACCGTCGTGGCCGTCTCGTGTTTGGGGGATCGTGGGGAGGGAGAAAAAAGAGTCAAAAACGTTTGAAAAATAGCCAACCCAACCCAACGCGGACAACGCGCTCTTGATGGCGCTAAACACTTTTGTTCACCTTTATCACACCGTTTTACCTTTGTGCTGTAATTTTAAACCACTCCAATCTCGTTCGGTTGGCGCTTGACGAAGGAAAACACACCTTCTGGAAGGCATCCAACAAGGGACACGGGAACGCCGCCACTGTCAAGCGCTTTTGTCCTTACGTTGAAATTTGGGGGAAAAACTCATCTGACACATGGAGTGCGATCGATAGAAGCGTTTGAAATGTCCTGTTTGACAGGGCTTTCGGAAAATCGGTCGGAAAAGCCTTTTCGGAAAAGCGACCTCAGTACACCACGGCGTACCCAACTGACGAAACCTACGCCTCGGAAGATGTTGGTGGAAATATGCAAATACATCGGGAACTCTATACGCTGTAGCTATCCCGTTTAAAACTCATTAGGAACGTATTCTGGACCCATAGATTTCCTATTTCCCTCTCTGGATTCTCATCCAATCTGATCTTCTGATCTGATTCTTCTTATCGCGTGTAGAATTGATTTGAACTGGCTACGATTCAGGGTTTCCTCGTTTCGTTTCTCAATATCCTTTTATATCTCAGCTTTCTCAATGCAATGATTATAATTGAGACTATTCCCTCTTTCTTCCCTATGCCTTCACAAATATCAAAGGCCAAAAAGTATCATGTTACTTTATTTATTTTTTAATGTATCGTTTTTCTTTCACATTAATATCTAACGTCTCATTGTCTTATCAACCCTCTACAGGTAGAGCGAAGCCGCGAACACGATATCACGCTTTAGCAACCGAATCGCTTCGGCGAACTTATTCTCCAGATCCGTGTTTCCGATCGTCTTCGATGCTTGCACCATCTGCCGCAACAATTCCTCCAAACGACGCATGCACCGAATAATGGAACCCTCGAAAATGTCCGTCATCTTGCAGAGCTGCGCAAACGAGGCGCCCTTGCACCAGCTCAACACCACATCCATCAGGAACGGTTTGAACGACTCCACGTACCGCTCCTCATCAACTTCCACCTTACACTCGTTCGATACCTTCGCTATCCGTCGGGCTAAATCCTGCATCTGACGCAACGGTCCGGATAGTTCCTCCGTTGCAGCCGGCATTTCACTGCTTTTCTCATCGCACACGAAACAGCTCAACAAGGCGCACGATTGCGCCGGCGTCAGTTCGGTAAACGTTCCGTTAAACACCATCTCCGTGATGAGCAATTCATCGGCACAGCTCAGTTCGCATGCCACTCTGCCCTTGAACTCGATCACATCGGCCGTAGTGCAGTAACCCAATCGTCGAAGCACTCTTTTCCTGTGTTTCAATTCGCTCATCTGCAGCAGACTGCGTGCTTCCCGTAGTGCGTTCTTTTCGTTTCGCAACTCATTCTCCAGCTCTAGCTTATTCATGTACTGGGCGTACACACGCTCCAGATCGGACGATTCATGCAGCGGGTGAGCAAACAGACGCTTCTCAAACTTATCAATCATCTCCACAATGCCCTGAAATGGCTTCTCCTGGATGTGCATATCGGTCATCGGATTCAGCAGTGGTGGACCCTGAGGGAAACGCTTCTTTACTTCCTCGATCGTTTTTAACACCGATCGACGATTATCCGATGGGCGTAGATCGTTCGGATAGTAGACACGCAGCGAGCTGATGCGTGACACGAGCTTGTGCAGCACGGGAACTACCTCTACCGAGCCACGCTTTCCCGGTGGGCAAGGTTTGGGGATGCCCTCCTTCTCGAACCCATCGGCAACGTGAAGCAACACATCGATAACAACCTTCTGCTCCGTCTTGAGTGGGTTTTGCTTCGAATCGGCATTTTCCTTCTTGAAGTTCACTATGATGCCCCATTCGAACTCGCCCGCATCCGATTGGATCTTGATCATACGACCCGGTTGCAGGAACGGTACCAGATATACTGGGCGCGTAATGTACTCCCGGAATTCTTGCCCAAGCCGGTCCAGCTGCGCACGAATGTGATGGTACGATGCGATCGACTGTTCATCCTTAATCTCCACCCCTTGCAGCTGCTTCTGTTTCTGTTGCACGCGCTTGTAAATTTCCGGTATGGACGATTGGTTCTGAAACTGGAAGAACGACCGTTCCAGCATGTACTCGGGATTGATCTCCTCCACGCGCAGCAAGTTCAGCACCATATTGTACGTTAGATGAAATGCGGAATTGATCGGATCCGGTTTGCCCTGTACAATTTCCTTTCCAACCGTCGGTGAAACGGCTTCGTCGATCATCAGAATAACGATACCCTTGTCGTCCAAACCACGCCGACCGGCCCGACCCGACATTTGAATGTACTCGCCGGACGTTACCCAACGGAAGTTTTTTCCATCAAATTTACGCGGTCCGGTAAATAGAACGGTTCGCGCAGGCATGTTCAATCCCATTGCAAACGTTTCCGTAGCAAACAGTGCCTTGATCAACCCCTCGCCGAACAGAATCTCGATCGTTTCCTTCAAAATGGGTAGCAGTCCACCGTGATGTATACCGATGCCACGACGCAGCAAGGGTAACACGTTCTCAACCTGTGGCAACTGACGATCCTCCTCCGTCAGCACATCCATCGCATTGTTGAACACTTCATCGACGAGCTTTTTCTCCATCGTCGAGTTAAAGTCAAGCTTTGCCATCTGCATCGCGTACACCTCGCAGTCCTTCTTGCTGAAGGAGAATATGATGACCGGTGCAAAGTTTCGCTCCATTATCATCTTCACAATCTTGAAGATGTTCGTTTCACCCGCATTGGACGCTTTTAGACCACCCTTCTTACCCTTCTGATCACCCTTCGCAGCCTCTCCAGCCGACTGCAGCACGTTCATGGCCGTGTTGAAGTTGTCCTCCTTAAATTGACCACGTTCATCCACCACCAGGTGAATCCCGTCACCACCGGCCGGAAACAGGTAATGCTGAAGTGGGGTGGGTCGATAATCGGTATACACCACATGGCAGGGTTGTTTGTGCAGATGGCACACCCATTCTGCAAACTGGCGCGCGTTAGGTATTGTAGCTGACAGGAACACGTAGTGCACATTGTCCGGTAACAGAATCAACGTTTCCTCCCACACTACACCACGTTCTTTGTCGCGCATGTAATGAATCTCATCGAACACAACCCATCCAACCTCGCGCATTATCTCCGATCCACGGTACAGCATGTTCCTTAGAATTTCTGTGGTCATTATTAAACATGAGGCACTCGGGTTGATCGTCACATCGCCCGTTACCAGACCGACATCCTTAAACTCTTCGTGAAATTCACGATACTTCTGATTGGAAAGTGCCTTAATCGGAGTGGTGTAGATAACGCGCTGTTTGTCTGCGAGTGATTTCGCAATGGCATATTCAGCCACCACCGTTTTTCCGGCGGACGTATGTGCGGACACGAGAACGGACTGATTGTTTTCGATGCACAGAATTGCCTCCTTCTGGAATGGATCCAACACGAATGCGTACTCTTTCGCTGGTTTGCCCGTGGCCGGTGCTAGTGGCATATATTTTTGATCCGGATACACAGCCACCTCATGCGTACAAGCTTCCGGTGACTGTATCGTGTGTACCTTGATGCGACTCTCAATGTTGTCCAGACTGTAAAAAGGGATGTGATTAGTTACGTTACCATATCGTAGTAGTGCATGATACGGTGCCTGCTACTTACTTTATATCGTCCAGTATCGATTCCACCTTTGTTTTTTTCGATACTTGTTCCTCGTCGCTTTCGACTTCGACCACTTCCAGGTCGCGCTTGGTACCCGTCGGTGCCAACTCTCTGGTAAAAAAGTGTGCAAATTAGATCACAAAACACCATGAATATTCTGCCAACGCGTGACTACAAACCCTTTCATGGCGATATCATCGTTATTCGAATCATTTACGGACGACGTCGTCGTTGTTTCGGTCAAAACTACCGGCACGGGTCCATTGTCGTCGTCTTTCTCCTCTTCGAACACACTAAACAAATCGTCCACATTCGACATCCTCAGCGACTTCTGTTCAGGACAATACGGCTGGAGGGAAGAGGTGTACACTACGTTTTAAAGATTCCTTTTACACTGCTTTAATGTGCACAGGTTTCTATAGTTTTATACATGCACGTGCGTTGGTTGTTGATGTTGATATGTTTGCTCACGCACCCAAGTGACAGACTGCAAGTCGTTCAGGAAATAAAGTGCAGCGCGATCAACCGCGTGGATGACAAATCAAACTTTGAATTGTAACTGTCAGTTTATATAATGAGAATGTTTTTTTACGTAAAATCTATTTTACTTTGTCCTTGCACTTACTAGAAACTTTGGAGACTTAGAATCTTGGAAACTTACCCTTGGAGACTACATTAGAATGTGAAATTAATTAGAAAGTATCAAATTAGAAAGTAGAAAGGGGACAAATTCGTTTCATCAAACCTTATGGAGATGTCTCAGTCTAGGTCTGGATAGTCTTTTATCATGGACTCGAGGCAAATGTGCAATAGACTTAACATCAATTGAACACGTGTTAGGCACTGAGCTATAGGGAGACTAAATCTCAGCGTGTATATCCCACCGCAACTGGAACACCAGAATCCGGGAGGGACTTTTAGGTAAATGAGTTGTGTAGGAGCACCTATAGTTACCCTTCTATATGGTAAATTACAACGTAGGTAATATAAAGTTTTCAAAACATCATATTTCGCGATTCTAATTAATTTAGAAGCAGTATACACATAAAAATAAACTCTGCACAATATCTATAACCCACCCACCCATAATTTTCTCAAATTCTTCCCATTCACTCCTGTTGATTCCCATTCCCGAACAAATAAAACACATTCATTTTGTTTGTATGACTATTACAACTCCTATCGCAAATTTGAGTTGTTCGCTTTGCAATTTCTGTTTTGAAATCATTACTTAAACTCACTTTATTATTATTATTATTATATTCAAAGATACTAATGTGTTTGCTGTTTTTCTTCTTTTTAGTTCGTGCAGGGTTGCATTATGCATTTGTTGCGATTTCTTTTCTGTTTCTGATGCATTTTTTTTGCCATTTACCATGTGCTTGTGGCTCTTTTGTTTTATGTTGCTGTGATAGGTTGTTTTTTTTGTTTCTCTTTTTTTCATTATCTTTTGGTTCATCATTGATTTTTTTAGTGGATTGTTTTTTTTTTTCATTTTTCCGTTTCACAGTTCATTGTTTTCTTTTTTCCATTTTCATTACTGCCAAATCATATCCAGAGTGGTGTTTTTTTTTTTGTTTGGCTTCGACTTACGAGCTACTACAGTTCGTGTTGTGGTATACGTATCAATGACCAGTCGCGCCCGTTTTGCTTTTGTGGTGTTAAAGTGGCCCCTCGCATAAATTCCGCCTTAAACATAAAACAATTGTGCTTAAAGAAACACAATCCTTTTCAAGTTTTGTTGTATCTTTTGAGCGATAATTTAAGCGATGACATGTTAAGCGGGCGCGATTGATCTTACAATTGCTTTACATCCATCATCAATTTGTTTACAGATTTCGTGCTGTTGTCTCTGCGGAACAAATTACAAAACGGTTTTATTTTACATACACCTAGTTCTATCTATCGCTGCCGTCAACGAATTGCTGTGTTCGGTAAACTATCCCGCCCTGGCTTCATCAATGCGCTGCTCTTCCGTACTCCGCATAGCTTCGGTAGCCGTTCGCAACATTGATTCGTTTGGTTTCTTTTCTTTGCACACTCACGCATACGCTAGCGCAAACATACTGCATTCCGAACGCAAATTGTTAATAGCTCAAATTTAAATCAAATAGCAATAGACAGGCGTAACCATTACAAAAAAGAGCATATGAACTTAAAACATCGCAAAATGGTGAAGATATAGAACAAATCGAATAGGTACAGGAAACCTAAGCACCTACGAACAATCTATCCTATGGCAAAGAAACACTGCTGTTGATGCAGATGATCAACAACAATAGCGTGTTCCTGGGCCTGGGCTCGAATCAGAACCGCAGCGAACATAAAACACCACATATTCCATGCAAAATGGTAGAACCGAATCTTCATTGTAACAACAAAAAATAAAATTATCATCTAACTTCCTATATACTTTAATTCTCCTCAATCCAAATCCTTCTATAGTCTATGCGTATAAAGCATATACATCATTAAACCGTAAAGTAGTTAATCTTCCAACCACGCCAGCTTCGTGGCATTGAATTAACAAGCATAGTTACCGTCAAATAGTATTATAACAAGAGAACGTTTCAATCAATCGGAATCGATTCGAACGAGCCGGGGGTTGATTGAAATGTAATGAATTTTCAGCATTTAGAAAACAAAAGCTTCACACAACCACACATACACACACATGCACACGTTCCGCTAATTCCTATTTTAAAAAAACCAACAAACAAAACTCCTAACCCCGCCTGTCCCCATTCGCTGATCCGGCGGCCGCAATGGCGAAGGCTATGCGCCAAAAGAGAAAACATTAAATCAGAAGACATGCCCCTACATTGGCTTACTAACGGCGCCAGGAACGTTCACCCTCCATGTCGTCATCGTCTTCCTCCTCCTCCACCATGTGCGGCATCTCGATCAGCTCGTCCGTCTCGTTCAGAGTCTCTATCGAGGATGAGTTGATGTCGGTACCGACGCCACCGCTCCCAATTAGCACCATCCGATCCGCACCGTCGCTCGATTCATCAATGTCCAAGAGCTTCGTGGACGTCAGGGCATCATCTACGTTATCACCATCGCTACCACCGCTGCTAGAATGAACGAGCGGATGATTTCCCTCATCCTTGCCAGTGTCGGCGGGCGTTGCTGCCACAGCATTCGGTGCCGACGCTCCGGCCGGTGTTGTCGGTGCGACTGCCGCCGTTGTCTGCCAAACTATCGATAGCAGCTTCTTGTTAAACTGCTTACCACGGGCCAACGCCTTCTCCGCTACCGGCCTCGTGCTGAAACTAATCGTTAACGATGGTTCCACCTTGTCCAGCTGATGTTTCGTTACCTCACCGAACTGCTTGAAATGATCCAGCAAGGTTTCTGCCTCCTCCTCGACGAACCCGGTTATCAGGATGGTCGTCGGCCTTCGATCGACGCTGGTCGAACCGGGCGGTGCTACCCTCACGACCGATCCAGCACCTTTGCGCGAACCACCACCGTACGGCTTTTGACCAGGTGCTGGCGCTGCTGGAGGACCGTCTGGTGCGCGGAACGTACGCTGTTCCTGCGCAATCTGCTCCAACTCCGCATCCAGCTGCTCGCGTTCGTGCTGCGCTTTCGTCTTATGTTTCGGACCGTGGGTTGGGACCCTTACCGAGTTGGCCTTGAACAGCTGCTGGTCCTGCTGAATCTCTTTGCGCAGATTGTTAATCTTTATCTGCAGCTCGTCGAGCGATTCCTTCAGCTGTGGCCGACGCGGATCGCTCACCTCGTACGTTACGATCAGCTCGAGCAGCTTCCGTTGCTCTTTCAGGTATCCGTCCATCAGAATGACTTTGCGCTCGTTAATGCCCTTGTTGAACTGTTCCTGCCGCTTGCGTAACATTTCATTCTGCGCACGGGAAATCTTGTTGGCCGCGGGACCACCACCCGCCAGCGGCGCCCCCGAGGCAGGGCTGATGTACTTCGTGGCACTGTTACCGTGCCCTTTCGGACCACCACCCACGATTTGCTGCTGCGGTGCGAGATTCTCATTGCCGTTCGCCACCACCGGGGTACTGTTTGCGTCGTCTTTCGCCTGTAGCGTTTTACCACCTGCAACGGTTGGACCCGTTTGTGTCGTACCGGTTGCGCCGGCCGTGCTAAGGTTGTTGTTGATGCTATACTGATTCGGGTACGATCTTCGCAGTGAATGCTCCGTCTTGGCCGGTGCGGTAATGGCGGGCTGCTCACCGCCAGCTGGCGGTATATGCCAAAACACTTTGATAAAGCGATTGTTCAGCACCGCCTCGGTGCTTCGGTACGCCACGTTCGCTTCCGCATGCGACGTAAACGTTACAATAGCCGCCTCCGGGTCGTTATCGTACCGTATCTGAATGTTGGTGATCTTGCCAAACTTCGAAAAGTGATCGTTCAAATGCGAAATCTCGTTCAAACCGCGCGGTATTTTACGCAGCTCCAGCGAACAGTTGTGCTGCGGGTTCATTAGCATCGAGCCAGGTCCTCCGGGACCGCCCACACCACCATGGCCACCACCAAGCACGCGCGGACCGTGCCGATTGTTCATGGCCATTTTGCGCTTACCGCCACCACCCATCAGCATCGGACCGTCAGCGACTGCGACCGCATCTTCCGGCTCGAAACGGCTGTTCCGGTGATCGGCGGACACATCGCCTCCCTTATTAGCATCCACCACCGGCACGGAGATCAGTTCGCGCTGCAACGGTGTCGCACCGATCGGATTGCCTGGGAAACCCTGCATCGGGAAGACGGGAGCCACACCACGAAACGTTAGTCCCATACCGACGGGTCCACCGCGCGGTCCAAAACCTCCAATACCGCCGCCGAGACGTTGTGCCGGTCCGGGGCGGATAGCAGGAACACCACCGATCGGTCCGCCCGGTATGTTCGGGGGTTTGTTCCACAGTTCGGGCGCATCAGGGCTATACTCGGGCACAATCGTACCGCGCATTTGTGCGATCATGGCAGGATCGCTAAGACCATCCAGCACGACCGGATCGATTCCATGATCCCAGGGACACGTTTCACCACGCATACAGTAACCCTTTTCGTCGAAATCACGGCAACGCTGTCGCTTGGAAGAACCTCCACCGAGCGGAGCGGCCGATGCCGCACCTCCTTCGCCCGCCGTCGCATTCAGTACGCGATCGAGCGAACCGACCGATGGTGGTGGTACAGGCGCAATCGTTGGCACCACCGTTCCACCAGCTCCGACAGGAATGATCGGTACACCGCCCGCAACTGGAGGAACCAGCGCAGTGGCCGGATTGATAACCGCCGCATCTACCGCAGCTGCTGCAACGGCTGCTGCTGTATCACCGGACACCGGCGCACCGGTTGCCGCCGCTGAACGTGCCGCTGCCTGTCGGACCGGCGTCATCGATCGGGCAATCTTCCTCCGATCCGAGTTCGGGGACGGTGAACGGCTGCGTGAATGCGAGCGGATCCGTTGTAAGCGACTACTGGGAACGCCATTACCACTGCTGCCACCGGAACTTGCTACGTTCGTGCCCGACGATCCCGTCATTCCGCTGTTGCTTCCACCGGATGCATTCGGGCCGCTGTTGCGCCTATCGTACCCCTTTCGCTCGTAGCGTCGGAACGAATCGCTGCTGCGTAACGGTGACTTGTTGCGATACGAGCGTCCGCCCGATTTGGAGTCATTCCCACTGGCACCGTTACCACTTCCGCCTCCACCTCGCGTACGTAGCTGTAGCTCGCGGGAGCGCGATCGGCGCGTATCACGCGTACGTTCAAACGATCTCGAACGGGACCGGGACCGGCTGCGTGATCGATTCTGCATACGGCGACTACGGCGGGTACTGCTGCTGCTATTGCTCTGGAAGTGTTGAAAATTAACAAAACAGATTTCAATTAGTGCTTTTATTAATGTCACATCTCACATAAAGCGTAAACATTTGATGAGCAACACACCGAGGGACAGACGCTTTCATCAGTCATGCCAATGAACTGTACATTCCCTAATCCAACATCCCATAAGCATCTAATGTGTACCCCGCCGATGGTCACCAGTATCAAACAAATAGACCCTAATCGCAAATACCGATTCCCCAGCGTATGGAATACGTAACACAGAAGCGGCCAACTGATGCTTGGCAGGTCTGAACAAGTTCATGCACGATGTGTATGGTATGCCAGCCCGCTCAGACTGCGTTTAGCAACGAGGTGCGCGCGCAGTCATCAACACGATCCAGGGGGGAGAATCGGACCGTACTGAGTAATGGCTTCCCACGTAAATAGGATGATTGCATCGGTACGTGTGCAGGGGTTTCCGAAACGCTATGTTACGCCGAAGGAGTGTTTGTTTAAGAGATCTCTCAAATAGTACAAGCGGTGTGATGGTGGTGCTTAAAATTATCTTACAAATTATCCGCGAGATAATTACCCAATCATTCAATTATAATGCAATTAAAATGTACACATCCTATAAAAAAGTACAATCTACAACTCAAGCAACATAACTTCAAAAAAGGATCAAAATTCAGATCAAATAATCGTACTGTAGTGCGTCAAAAGGCAAAACAGTCTACAAAAATCTAATGGAAACCAATACGCACACACAAAACCACTAGAAAACGTCCGCTACATCATAGCAAATGCGTCGCAGGCCCGAGCACTGGGCAATTACGCACACACCCGATAGGGGATGAATTGAAAATGGCTTTTGTTGTTGATCATAATGATGATGAATGCATCTATTTTGTTCCATCCTGCTTTCGCTAGCGTACGGAACACAGTGCGACCGTATTTGCATATCTGCTCCACGGCGAGCTGTGCTTGGTCACGATCTGATCACACAACAGTGATCATATTTTCGGGTGGGTAATACACAAATTTAATTTTTAATGCAATCTAATATTGAAAATGCGTTTGAACTGGTTCGCCAGCCAGTATGGTCATTTAAAATACCAATCAATTGTATACCAAAGCTGCAACGCCACTTTCTTCCTTCACGCAAACACTCTCAATATTCACACAAATAGCTTAATCAAAAGCGTTTTATGCATAGCGTGGAGTGTAAAAATTGTCAAATCGACTGAGAAGGAGGTCAAGGATAGCCGTTCTCGTTCGCGGGTACACGCATTCCCTTTCGCTCACGAGCAATTCAAAGCTGGTCCGGATGCTGTTACATGATCTGCCACGTTCTGTAACACGTCGAATGTCACTTGCCATTGACGTGGTTTGGTCTGTTAGCGCTCCAGCACCATACAGGAGGAATAAACTTTAGTAAAATAGAATATTAAATAGGGCCGAATAATGGTTTTTTTTTTATCATTAACAGTCAAATAGTCAACAAATACCACTCAAAAAAAAACTATTTAATCCTCTAACATGTTATCATAGTGAATAGAAAAATGTTGTACGAAGAAACGTAATATATAATCCTAACGTTGATTGAACCTTATCAACTTTCGTTGATTCGTTACCTCTCAAGGATTCATGTGTCGTTAGGGAAACAAATAATCGGAATTGGATAGTACAACAAACTCTGCTAAATTGACTGGCCAAATTGTTATCAGTAATCAAAATCTTATTTCTGGTAGTAAAATTGAAAAGGGGACAACCCATGTATTCTTAGCGATTTCTTCCTTCTTATCGAAGTCCTGAGATCCTTGAGCAGTTATCATGATTGTGAGAGTCAATTCTTGATTGGAACAGTTTTTCACGTGACTCTGCTTAAAAGATTTAATTTTATTTTTATCGCAGTAAATAATTTATTCCCCAATTCCCGTGCTTATGTATGGCCAGTACTGAAATCGAATAAAGGTATTATTATTAACAGTTGCCTCCTACATGGAAACGTGATGCGTGAGTTTTATACCATACGCAATGCGTTCTACTACCACGACTATTGGGTGCGCTAAAGCAAACCCATTTTCATTCGCTGTTAATAATATTTATAGTCAGCGAGAACGCGCGGGATAAATTTAGCACCCAACTCATCTCGTGCCACGCGCTACAAGAGATCCCAATCTCCCCGGACTCTCTGTCGGGCCTAGCGCCGGAAAGGGTGGATACAATGTGTACATCTACACGCATACTGCTGCTGCTCACACGCATCGTGCAGTTTGCTGCACGTTAGTCACGATGCATACATTTCTAACGATGGGAGGACCAGACACACTTACATGATCATCCTTGCTGGAACCTTTGATTGGCGAATGCTGCTGGTGGTGGGTGGAGGTGGACTTTTGGTTAGTGATACCACCGCCCGTTCCTGCTGATGTCCCTCCACCACCACTACTGCTGCTGACGGATGGCGAGGAATTATGCGCAACGCTGGCGGATGTCATTTCGCTGGCACGACCCTTTTCCGAGCGCTGTTCGCTGTGATGATGATGGTGTGATGTGGATCGTTCCGACGTGGAAGTTCCGCCGCTCACCGTGGCACCACTAGCCGCCGTTGACGCTCCTCCTCCCGTTGATGAGGATGATCCGGAGGTGTAGTTCGAGGTGGCGGAACTGGACAGCGCGTCTTTACTGGAACGTGTCGCAGACTCCTGCAACGGTGGCGTAAATTCTCGCTTTATCCGCATTCGAGAACTGCTGGTCACCTCTTCGGCGTGTTGATGATTGGTGGAAGCGTGCGACGTTGCGGCGGGTGCCGCTGAGACCGACCCCTGCTGGGTGCTGGCACTGCCACTGGTGGTAGAGGAAGCTACAGCGGCCGTCGCTGTAGCACCATTGCTAACAACCGGGCCGGCAGCCGGAGCGGCTGGGGCACACTTCAGGTATTCCTCGCTCTTGATCATCTTGAACAACCGCTCGAGAAAGGGCATCGTTTGCTCGGACAGGAATACGTCCAGCTGCTCCTTCATCGATACGATCAGATCCTTCTCCGGTTTGTCCTTCTTTAGCAGGGCGAGCACGTACCGGGCCAGTGCGGCCGGGTCCGCATCGCACAGCGGTTCCAGAACCGCCGTCAGCCATATCTTTAGCGCCTCCGTATTGTTGATGTACATGACTACTCAGTTAGCAACGTGTCTAAGATGACCTTTCTTCTTCCTCTCACTAGCACACTCCTTTAACGCCTTGCTTACTTTGCTTTGCTCAACAGTAAAAGAGGCGCGCGATTGCTGTTGTTGCCTTTCAAGCTGCGGGGTTACTATTTCACTTTCGTCGACGGTCACTACACGATTCACACAAACACACACACGCACATACACGTGCACGTTTGGATCTGTGATCTGTATTAACACTACGCGTGCACTAACTTGCGCCCTTTCTTTGGCCACGACTACAACACAACCACGACGGCTACGATGGCTTCACTGTTTCGGTCGATTGTGTAATAATATGTCCCGCGTGTTGTTGTCCACCTACAGACTATGTGCTTCCACACCACTTGTCACCACACCCGCTCAGTCAATGACTTATAAATTTTCCTTGTCGTGCAGCAAGTACTTCACACGTTCGCACGCATCCAACGACCGAAGAGGGATGTTTTCTGTAACAAAAGTTGAAAAGAAAATCTGTTCTGGCTTCACGAATACGCCGCCATGACAGGGGAAATCTTGTGCCCTGAACCCCCTTGAGGTTCGTGTGCGCGCGTGTGTGTGTCAGATAACGAAATGATGATGTGTGGACCGTACAGCTTTTCCTTTGCCTTTCGTACTGAAACAAATTTTCCAAACTGCAACCGTACGCTCAGTCCGCAACGATGTGCGATCGTTTTGAACACACGCTCCCGTCGATCAACTTATTTGCAAGCGAACTGTATTTGCTCTACACTTGATCGAGCTGCTCTATTTTGGGCCTTCGCTTTTCTGTACTTTCCAGAAGAAAAAACTCTTTCAATAGGGAAAACTGTGCAAAGGCAGCAGTCGTCAGCTGTACCGAACTCGAGGGGTTGTAAACATACAGACCAAGCGTGGTAATTCGAACACAAGGTATGTATACCGGTGACCATGAAAAGTGCGCTCTGACATTATAGATATTTTGATTTTATGTTTTTTTTTATTGCCTTCTTGCGGGATGAGATAGCTTACCTCCATTTTTACCAATTTTCTTTTGTTTACCGCCCTCTTTTACCAAATGTCTATTCATCGGCAGGAAAATAATATCATCATAATTATTTTTCATTTCGAACATCGACGTTCTTTTCATCCACCCTGTCCTTCGGCCATTGCAGCTGTCAAAATGAAATGGTGTTGTTTTTTTTTATTTTGTTTTATTTTTCCTCTACCAAATTTGACAGCTTTCATCACGGAACGATATTCGTGCGAAGAAGTCTTCGCAGATTGCGGTTTATTTTGTTTCCGCACCGTCTCGTTCGGTAATTTTCATCGTCCCAGCAATGGCTTCATCCGAAACTGGGGGCGTTAAGCCGATGTCCATCACGGGCCGTATGGTCCGTGAGCGGGAGCGGCTGTTGGGCATGAGCAAAGAGGAACGTGCCTGGAGAGCGCAATGGCTGAAGGATCAGCAACTGTCCCCGAACGAACCCAAGTACGTGCCCGAATACTGGAAGGAACGATACAATCCGATTCGCCGTGCATACCGTGCCCCGCTGAACATGGTCCAGAACGTCCTCACGCCGGTTATTGTACGTATTGCCAGCAACACGGAATCCAGTGCGCTGGTTGTGTTTGAGAGTTATGTAATGATTGTGCACAAACACTTTTCTTACTCGACAGGGTCTTGAATGGGCTCACGCTGTTCGTTTCTGGACGGGTAAAATTGCACTGGGTGCTTTCGTTGTTCTATCGACTGCCTACTATTTCAAGTATAACCAGAATGTGAGTATGGATCATCGAACTGCGGTGCGGATGGACGTTTTGTTTACAGTGCGTCGTCCATCGTTCTGCATCACTTCGCAAACAAACTAATTATTCTCGTTTTCGTTGTAGGATTGGACCCGCAAGGGTGGCTGGCGGGTGATTCACTCGCGTGAAGCGGTGGTGCCCGGAGATCCAGGCTATCCTAACTTCCCGAAGCGCGATACTCCGGCAGATTACGCCGCCAGAGGCTTCAAGCAGGCGCCTATCTAAATGTTCCCAAATCGCATCAAATCAGTGGTCGATATGTTTGTAGATAATAAATAACGAAACGGCACGATGCTAAAGCATTCTCTTGATTGGAGTTATACTGATCTAAACAAATTGTCGTTAATGTGTATCATTTGAGCCGGAATGTATACCAAACATGAAGATATGCGATTTGGAAATTATTGGATGAAACGCATTGCGGACGGCTTGCGTTTGATATGGTTTGAACCCAAAATTCAATCAGGAATTTTATGAAAAGGGAAAAATAGTTTTCAATTCTGTCCCCACTTATATGTAGCAACCTTTCTCGTATCCAAGATCTATACATTTGCAAAACTGACAGCCGGATCAAATCAGTTATGACAACCGTTTTTGTTGGGCGATGCGTTTGTTTGGAAACAAATTAATTTTATTTCATTTTTCAAAGCAGTTTACAAATTAATTTGAGCCACTTCCAAAACCAGAACCATTCTGCTATTGCCTGCCCAACATAATACAGCTTCACCACTTGTTCTGGGTTGTTTCGGTGTGGCGAAACAAAACAGCTGTGCGTGAAACAACATGGGAAACATTGAACCGTGCTCGTACACTCACCATTATCGTCATTTGTGTTGTGTCCGCGAAGGCGGAAACATGTCGCAGTTTTGCTTCGAACCGAACTGAAGCAAATTCTAGCTCATCGTTCCTTACCCACCGTTTATACAAAGTGTCCAAACATTTACTTGTGCTGTTTTGGTTGTATATTTACATTTTCGTGTACCCCACCACTTGACGGTGCGGTTTATCGACAGTGTAAAGTTTAATGTGTTCAGTGCTACGATCGGTGTGCCGTCGCGGACCGAATTGGCGAAAGTTGCACAAGGGCAAACCACGATGGCCACTAGCGGACAGTACGTGTTTATCATAAACCTGAGAAAAAGCTTTCTGATAGAAGGTTACTAAAGGGTGGAAATAAGTCCCTTCAACCCGCGCGTGTTAACGTTCCGTGTGTAGAAAGGTTCCCGTTTTGTCGGCGTTCGTGTGTATGTGTGTTTACATAAGTTTTTTCCTGTTTGTCCTCATTCCTTCGCACGACCAAAGGCTGTAATGTTTTCAAATTGCTTCGAATAGTTATTTGGAGGTTCACTTTCCCGTTCACATTGCAACATTGTATTGTAATCGTTTGAATACATCATCATCATCACCAACGCAGCAGGAGCGTGGCAGGGCTGAGAGGTTGCTGACCTAATACGAGACCCACCAGTCTGCATGATTAAATGGCCCGTTGCAATAGAGAGAATTATGTAATGCAGTGTTAATGCAACGCAGTAGTCACGCACTTTCTACTACGTACTACGATACCACCACTACCACAACCGCCGTTATACACACACAAACAGCTAGCCATTCTCCATGACAACCTGACAGCCGGCACCTTTCTGTTGTTTGGTTGTATTCCGATCACGGCTGTTTGGCGCAGCACGAAAACATAAACAAAAACTATCATCGTATTTCGGTCCCGGCACCGTTTTTCCTATCAGATACGGCAAATCGGTACAAATCGGAACGCACAAACTGTTGGATGGCTTGGTCTGTTAAGGGTGAAGAAGAACCGGGCGAAATAGAGGATGAAAGGATAGCATCGTTCACCGCAGCTGCAGATGATTATTGGCGACCAAATTGACCAAAGAAAAAGGCACTAACGGTAAAGTTGTAGCAACTGGATTGGAATCTGTTTCAATTCCGTTCTGTATCGACCCCTGGTATTGTGTCGTTCACGAACGGATGCACCTGTGGGAAGGATTTTCGTACCGCTCTTTAATCCATTTTAACGATCGCACCGAACCAGTCTCTACTGCACCAGTGGTAAGCATTTTAAAATTATGTCTTATACCTCATGCACAACCTAGATTTAGTTTTAGGAAAGTGGAGAGAAAATGCACCCGAAAAAAACACCCACACACGATATCGGATTACTAGTACGAAATGGAGCTTAAAACCCCACAAAATCCTTCTATTGAATAGTTGGCATCCGACACAGTACATGTGCAACACCAATGCAATCGACAAGCATAGACGATTGGGCGCATCCGGAAGGTTTTTTTTTTTCTTACCTCACCGGTACTTTTGGCATTGGATAGCCTATTTATAAACGACTGCCCCGAACAGTCGCCTCCGAAAGGAAACTGTTGGCTGTTGTTCTTTAGTGAACGAGTCGTTCGTCGCCGGCAGTCATCAGGCGCCCTTACGCGACAGTTTCTTCTGCATACGAGCAGATGCTTAGGTGCGATTTTGCGGGATGCAATATCCCGAACGAAAGTTGCCAGTACCGCGCGAAGTTAGATTCAGGGCAGTAGGTGTGTAGTGTGCCCGAAGTTGCTGTTCTATTCATCCCGCTCGGCAAACCCCATTTGGGTATTGCCGCGCCACCAGAAGTAGTCGATCTTAGTTCGCCACACGGTAACGAACGCTTCACGATGAAACTGGGCCAGAAACGGATATAAAGTGATTTCAGATAATTTAATTGCTGTAACCAGCAAGCGGAAGTGCACAACGAACCATTTGTGGTGTACGCACAGAAACCAGCGAGCAACATGGTGGTCGCCAACGTTGTGGAGAATGGCAGTAAGTTACTTGGCGTTGCGGTGGCTTATTTAAATTTGTACGTACCTTCCTCAAGCACGCTATACATCCTTATGTTTTTTTAGTGCAATGAATGTGTTTGCAATATTGCCGACCGTGCCTTGTCGTTCAAAAACTATTGGCAAAATCATTGTACTTGCTGCAGTAAGTGACTGTAATATTCATGAAACTAATCGATTGCTTCGATTTCGCTACCCCTTAAAGCCAAAGTACAGTTGGATTGGTTTCAAACGGAACACCATTATGCTAATGTGATTGGAAATCGTTACTTCTCTTGGACGTTGGAGTCATCGCGGAAAAATCCAGTGACTCACTCGCATACTGGCGTATGTGTTACACTTCCCAGAAAGCAAGAATCAAATATTCAAGGATGTTCCGCACGATCGTGTGCGACCTGCCAGGAAGTGGGATTTGACTCTTTGGCAAGTTTACACGCGCGCTAGTACATCGAATGTGTCTATTTTCCTCCCGTACATTGGACGCGCTATCAGCTGTGTGTTGCTAAGGGTTTGCCGGGCAGATTGCCCTTCAAAATTAGCACGTGCATCCGCTTACCTAAGAGAATATCTTCAAACCCTTCCTGAGGATCTAAAATTAAAACCAAAACAAATCACCCGACCGCCGTTCTGCTCCGTTCGAATTTTCCCCTGTGTCGCTGGGTAGATCTTATGTGATTCTCAAATTTACGATCATAGACACGATCTACCCCAAGGTAGAAAACTCGCTTTCTCTCAATTGCAATCGCTATGTTTCATTTTGTCGGCTTCCGGCATTGTCGTGTCTGGGTCCCACAAAGTCGTCAAGAGACACGCATTTACTGTTGCAAGTTCAATGCATTGAACATGAAGGACACAGTCTTTGTTGTTCACGACGCCGTTTAAGCTGTCTTATCGAATAGAACAAAAGAAAAAGGCACATTAAAGCCGGAACATCATAGGCACGAAACAAGCCTCTTTATAGAGTGAAGCGCCACAAAAAAAAATATAGCAATGTATCGCTCGCACTGGGAAGTCAGAAGGAAGGCATCGGTTCTGTCCCCAGGGTAGAAGAAGGTTCACGGTGTGCGATTGTTTATTTTTGGCGATAGGACAAGCATCATAGGGCTTGGCTTATTGCGTTGTGCCTGTTTGCATGGCGTTGGTGATGTGTGTGCTGCTGCCGAAAGGTATTTCGGCCACATCCCATGCTATAATGTTGCGGGTCTGTTCTATAGAATGATATCAATTTCTTTTGATTAAAAACACCGCCCACCAACCATCACCTTTTTTTCCAGCACCGAAACGTACCCTGACAGAGGGAGGTCAATTCGTAAGGACACACTGATTTATAATGGCGTAGCGCATAAACCATCCGTGGAATAAAGATACGCTATGCTTGGCACATTTATATGAACATCCTTCTCGACAACGGCGTGGTAAGTGTGTTTGTTATGTGCGGCGTCATTATTTTCGCACACAAAACATTGGAAGCGACAGAAAGAAGCGCCGTGTCAGAGGCTTTTGCGTCATCCAAATCGTGGATTCGGTTGGCTGGGGTCACCCTGGACGTCGTGGTGAACTTGAATTTTTAATTCATACAGAATAGGCCACAACGGTTTGACGGTAAATAATGGCAGTGGCTGAACACGGCTACCTAACAACGGCCTGCACATGTTTTAATGATAAGATAATCGATGAAATAAAATCGACATGAAATGAGGCCACTACCGACAGGAAATTTTACGGCATGTATTAGGGGGTAATTCTTTTGTTTTGACTGTTCAAATACACCGTAGGTTGAAAAAATCAGTGCACTTTCGTTTATAATGCGTTAGATAATGTGTGCAAGGTTACCTTCAATTTCCTTATTTGTGTGTAAGATAACATATTAAAGGAAGATCGATCAAAGTAATAATACAAACTTACGTCATTAGCTTCAAAAAATTAAACGAATTAGACGAAAAAAAGCATATATTGCACATGTAACAAGAATCCGTAGGCTGTGCAGTTATTTATAAACCCTCGATCATTGATAAGCCTACACATTTTCTACCGTATAGTAAAAATCAAATACCTGATTCATTCAACTGATAATCAATCGTAGTCAGTTACTTTCACGACTTCGATGAACAATCTGGCACGAACAGGTACAACTTCCAATACACTATTATTATCTCATAGCAATCTGCGTATTAAGCCGTGTGTAGTATCAACGTTTTGCCAAACAGTGCTTATCTCGTGTTCGCTAACAAAAAAAAACGCACCTTTCCATCATGCTCCTTATCAGCTATGGCAGGGGTTGACAAAGATTATCAAATAAGTTTACGTAAAAAGCTTAGTAGCAGTTTATTTCACTAATACTACTGCTCTGACCGTCTTCTAGAACTTTGCATCTAAAATGGCTGGGTCGTCCGGTGTCATTTTCATTACATCACCGGACCAGCGCAGCGTTGAGCTGCTGCTCCTCCCACACATACTGGGTCAAAACTCCCTTCTTCTGAGTATCTTCTGAGTATTCTCTTCGTCTCAAAAAAGGTCAATAACATAGTCAACTTTGGACAAAGTCCATATCTCCGAGACGTATGTGAATACCGGAGCTATTTACCGATGTTATAGAACTTCTCCGCGGAACCCTTCCGTGATTTAATTTTGGGCAAACTTGAAGCGAGCAGCAGGAGACTTTGCCGACCCCTGATGTGTGGTCATAAAGCTCTACAAAGGACAGGTTTATATTGTAAGGGTGGGACGAGTAAAATTGGCAAATGATCATAACAACAAACATTAATCTCCTTATCATACAAACACTACGAAACCAGTTATTATCGCTCAGGCTTCACTGGTGATGAAGCGCGGTCTAAGAACTTTCCTGTGGGATCTTATACAATCTTCCCAGCCGTAAGTAGACGCATCTGCGGCGTGAGTGTGTTTGTTTGGTGGAACAATTTACGACTTTCAATTTTGGGAGGCACGACACGTTCACGATCAGTTGTGATAATGTGCCGATAGCGCGAAGGTCGCAGAAGCTTGTGGTGGCGTTATTGAACTCTATAAGCTTTTTTTCGTATGTGAATTCCCTTCCCATGTGATGTAATACGAATTCATTCATTCGTTTAAACACTTTTTAATAACTATTTTCTTGTGATTTGTTTTAGAAACTACGGCACCAGCTTCCGGAGAGGCGACAACAACCGGCGACGAGACCATGCAGCAAACGGCAGCTACCGGCCGGACGGAGATGCGTCCGGTCAAGTATCATTACGCCGACTCGTTCTGGTGCACCTACCTGGTGTCGGTGTTTGCGGCCAGCATCGCCGAAACGGTTACCTATCCGCTGGATCTGACCAAAACACGCCTCCAGATACAGGGTGAAGCGGCAGCAGTCGATGCAGAAGGTGCCGTCAAGAAGGTATTAACAGTCCAGATGGTGTGAATGTCGCTATCTAATCATTCTTTAACTACGCAATCTATCGGGCATAACAGTTGAGGATGAAGTGACCGTAAAATCACAGGCAGTCGAGATAACTATTATGTTACCAGCCTATTAGTTAGTAGTTGCTGTTTTGCTATTTGTGAAGCGTGAGATAGTCTTGTATTGTACAAAGTTAGCCTGATAGGTCGAAAAGGTGCTGTTAATATGTAGAGCACTTGTCACTTGTTTATTCGGTCAATTTGCAGCTTTACAATAATCGCGCTGTAACGACACCTGCATAAATTACGTTAATGGATATGTTTTGAATACCGGAGAAAACATTCAAAGGATAGTCAAGCAAAATCTGCATTACTTTTCATAAATACGGGGAATATACATTAGAAGATATTATATTTTCTTAATTTTGATGACTATTAACTAATTTACATTTATTTTAATAAACCATTTATTTTAAATATTTCTATTACAGCTCAAATATCGTGGCATGTTCGCCACTGCGACCGGTATCATCCGCGAGGAAGGTGCCCTCAAGTTGTGGCAAGGTATCACACCCGCTCTGTACCGACATCTAGTGTACAGGTAAGAACAGAGGTGCCAATATTTCTTCAGCAAAGCTTTAAGCGCCACAAAAATAATACTGTTCACTCCATATCTTCATTTCAGCGGAGTTCGCATCGTAACGTACGATGCGCTACGCAAGAAGCTGCGCAACGGAAAGGAACATTTTTCTCTCTGGCAATCTGCCCTGTCCGGTGTCGGTGCTGGTGCACTCGCCCAATGGCTCGCTTCACCGGCTGATCTGGTAAAGGTACACATCCAGATGGAAGGTAAACGGCGTCTGCTGGGACTAGAGCCACGTGTACACAGTGCGGCACACGCTTTTCGCGAAATAGTTAGCCGCGGTGGTATCTTTGGACTGTGGAAAGGCAGCGTACCGAATGTGCAGCGTGCGGCACTTGTTAATCTGGGAGATCTGACTACGTACGATACGGTCAAGCACTTCATTATGCACAAAACAGGCCTGCCCGATTGCCATCTGGTGCACATTATGTCGTCGATCTGTGCAGGTCTAGTGGCGGCCACCATGGGCACACCGGCGGACGTCGTGAAGACGCGCATCATGAACCAACCGACAGATGCGAGTGGCCGGTAAGCGAACGACGTGCAGACCCAAAACGTTACTTCTTTTACACTCAATTTCGTTTCATTGTAGAGGACTGCTGTACAAAGGTTCGATCGATTGTCTGCAGCAAACTATCGGAAAAGAAGGATTTTTCGCACTGTACAAGGGTTTTCTGCCCGTATGGATACGAATGGCCCCGTGGTCGCTTACGTTTTGGCTTTCGTTTGAGCAGATTCGGGCCAGTCTTGGTGCTAGCGGATACTGGTGAATTACGTTGCATCGTTCTCAAACAAAAGTGAAAGTGCACAAAGCTTAGGTATCTTAATTGTTAAGTCACTTATAATTCGTTAGCAGTTCATTTTGCGCAGCAATATCGAGAATAGTGGCGTTGTGTTCTTTTCCTCCCCGTATTCCCTTTTGCCTGTGTCATTTCCGTTTACGCCATTATTGTTTTCAACATGCCCTGTACTATGTGTCTGTTTTTTTTTTTGTCTTGTAAATATAATTGCCAAATCGCGCTCCTCATATCGAAACTCCTCGCTGACACTTTCAACCACGTTCGAGCAATAGTGAATGTTTGTTCAGCTGTTTTCTTATTTGAAACTGTGATTTAGAGTAGTTTTGGTAGAAAGCAAAGCCTTACGAGAGGCGGCACAAGCAGCTGCCTGTTTTAGATGTAGATGTTCGCTCAGCGGAATTAGACAACTTGGTCCCAATTAGTGTACGTTAATTGTGTTTGGATTGAAAGTATTGAGCGTTCCTTGTCGCCTGGTCCGACTCCTGGTATAGAAGACCGGGTACCTCGTCTCGTGATGGTTGGTGCCATTCATCATCCCCGTTTGTCATGCATCTACCGCTCAGGGAGTACATTAAAACAATATTGTAAACCATTCTTTCTGAAAAGTGTGTTGGATTTTGTGAATGACCACTAGTAGTAGGAACAAGATTATTCTCCCTTTACCAGAACACTTCCCTGGATGTTCCTTAAAACCCCCCTTTTCGTGTGGTGAGCGTTTTCCAAAAATCGTATAAAACCCTTCATCACGCCCTCAACCAACGACGACAATACCAAATTTTTGTACAATATAAGAAACATTACACAACGTTTTAGAAAAAGGGGGCGCAATCGTTACTAGTAGGCAGCACAGCAATATCAAGAACTAGAGTAGAAGACTTCCTTGGTGCGCGTTGTTAGATTGTTCGAGCAGAATTGCCACCGTTTTACGATGAGATATCATACGAAATAAATGTAAACCTAGTGCTATCTAACAAGAACATTAACCACACATTACTTTTGTGTGCAGCAACACAACAACCAATACAACGCAAAACATAACTAGCCGATATTGAATCTTCTCGAAACTATTGTAAATTGTACATAGCGGTAGGTTAGTGAAAAATGGTTCAGTAATATTATGTTAACGCCATCACTATTAGCGGGAGGGGGTTTGAAAAAGTTTTGAAGCGTTGCGTTAGAAAAAAAGCAAACGATGAATAAAGGAAAATAATAGAACGTGGGTGATATGGTTGAGGATCATCTACAAATATCACATATTATTGTTTGTTTTTCAAATTTTTGTAGTATAACTTAAGCTACTGTTTTATTATTACTTATTTTTTTATTTTTACTCAGAATTCCCAAAAACTAAAGGTCTAATCAGTAATTTATTTTCTGTTTCGGCTAACCATACGGGTCAAATCGACTCTAGAATTGTAATTCAGAACTGTACCTCCTATCCAGTTGCAGATATTATGAAACCGTTGAAAGCAACCGTTCAGAGCAACACTGTAACTTAACGGCACAGAGCACTACTCCCAGAGAGTCAAACGGCGCAATTTACCGAGAGCCATGCCGTTTGAACTGTAGGAAAAAGCGAGATACAACGTTGACCTGAATCGCTAATTTCGTGGATCCGTTCCGTAGCACAATGGACAAAAACGATGTGTTCAACATCTAAAAGGTGCGTGATTGAGCATATGAGCAAACTAGCAAAGAAAAACTGCTTCACCATTTAAAAAAGGGGTCGGTTTAAAGCGAAACAGGGAATTGTAATACAAATCTTGTAACACGCTTATTTTGCTTTATTCTGTTGCTGATGAGATTGCGCATTTTGGCCACTATTTGCTGCACCACGTGGCCAATGTGCAACCGAGACCGGTTCGATCCCGCAAAAAACGGCCAAACATCATCATTGTAACGGATATTACGACTTGTACTGCGGAGCGTTAAATCCATTGTGCGCTTCAACCACACCGGTCGTCGGTATACGTGTTGTTCCTGTGTTGTATTGTTCGATTGTCTATTACAAGGTTGCTTCCCTGCAACAAGCATGGCCAACATTGGTAAGTAGAAACATAAACTTCCACGTCTTTTAAGGGTTTGTACAAAAAAAAGAAATTGTTGTTTGTCGAGACTGAATTAATGTAACAAAAACTGAAACGTACTTAACCAAATATGTCACGGTGTTTCAGTGGTGTAAAGCTGTGATGAAGCGGGTTTCCACTTGAGAAGCGTGAAGAAAACATATGTGATTTTCCATTTCAAGATGTTTTCTTCCACCATCATTCTCGTTTTGCCATTTGCCGGTATGGTATGGTGAAAGTAGCTGAAGAACAAACACAGGAAGAAAACATTCGAAGTGTTTCTAAAAATAAAGGTGAAAATTTTGCTTTTCACGTCTCGTGTGACTCAGTTGTGTATGGATTGGTTGGCCAAATCCGAGCATTCAACGCTAAGGGACGCACCAGATCGATCGGGGGAATAATCATGAGTGTCGCTCAGCTGCATACTATGTTTGTTGGTTTCGCCTGTGGAAGGTCAATTTTTGTTTAACCATGGTTGATGAGGTCAGCAGTTGAATTTAATCAACAACCACACATGCACACACCGCCCGCGTCGCTTATCGTCGATCCGTGTGGCCGTCGGTCGAGCTGCACACGGGGCAGAACATTCCGTTGCCCATGATCGCGAGTGAATGTTGGCGGGATCTGACCGTACGATCAAATCTCACTCCCTGTCTCTCTCCACTGTGTATATAACATGGTGAGGATGGTGATGTCACCGTCTTCCATCGTAAGTTTTAGTCAGTATAGTCATCAACATCACCGCTAGTAAAGCCTTCGGAATATAAGCGTTGCGGTCCGCACTCCTCATTCGCGTCCCTTAGCCGCTCACGTACATGCTAATAAAATGCGGTTGTTATTCGAGAAGTTATCCAGCTTTGGGGTTGGTCGGAATGACGCTAGCGAACCGAAGGTATCACCTTGGGTTTCAGGAGTCGCAGGTGGTGTTGCATGCTCATCATCACCACCCGGTACAGATCTATCGTTTTCAGTTAGCCAAATGGTTATATTATTCCCACCCGTGTACAGCCGGTAGCGTAGGTTCGGGCATGAAATAATACAAAATGGTACAAAAGCCGGTGAAAGGTGCACACCTGCATACTAACAAATGCAACGGTACAGTAAGACGAAATAATTTCCCCCTAATCGCAATACTCAGCGCTTTCTTTTATGGCCTGTAGCTTTTAGACTAGGGAATGGATGCGTAAAGACACGGTGTTAAATGTTCCCTAACTTGCAAGTCGATCGATTTTTAGCACAACCGGCTTTTATCTCCCCGTTTGACGGCGATGATGCAATGCGACGGATTTGGACTGGGAGTTTGAAAGAGACCTTTTTTGGAAGTTATCGATTTTCTTTTCCGGTTCGCTCTGTTTTCGAGACAAAACGGCGGCGAAAGTCCACGCACTACATTTTGCTGACCAAACCGGCATGCGAATACAGCTGTGACAAAAAATGTAGAACAGGTAAAACATTGCACGAAGATGTGTAGAAGAATGCAATCGGTTCTACCTCAGCTGTGGCCAACGAAGCGTATCCGTACCATTTTATTCTACTATGTAGGCCGTCTCTCTTCAAACACACAATTTGGCACATGTTTTGTCCCGCAGCATTACTCGGAGACGTTGGATGGATGAGTCAATTATTTTTTCTTTACATTAAAGCATGAAGCCTTGTGCAGTTGTGCGTACTGTTGTTGTTGGTTAGAAAGTTTAGAATAACAAAATAAGTGTTACATTTTACAGTACTCAACTGCTTAACATTATTAGCAGCTTGCGGAGGAGAGTGTGTAGGAAGCATGCTAACGAGCGACTCATGGTCAGCAGCACATTAAAGAAACGATCAATTAACACCTTCACCAATATGCTAGCTAAGGTCAACAGCGAGAGTATGACTGCATACAGCAGGGAATACCACTAAGCAATTTTGCATTAAAAGCCTGTAGAGATGTGTATTGTTGTAAAATATTACAAGTATCATTTGCGCCTTTAATCAAAATTTACTAACGATTCAATTTTTTCGATTACCGGCTTTATCATTTTCACATGGTGTTTCATGTCATTGTTATCCCATTTTTGTACTTCTGCGACCTGTCCTTACGTGACTAATACTGCACACCTCAGATCCCGGTGCACACCGTAGATACAAGGAGAAAAAGATACTAACTAACCACCCAGCAGCTACCCACGATGCCCACGAGGCTGAACAGAATGTGGTGATGTGCGAAGAAGAGAAAGAATCGGAAGAAAATGTGACCGGCAGTGCTGCTGCTGCTGCTAGTGCTAATAGTAGTACTGCAGAGAATACTGCCACGGCGCACAGTACTACACCACCATCACTCGCACGACGTGACCCGATCGGTAAGTAGATCGCGTGCCACACTCCATCAGGTCACGTGCAGGGGGTGGTGTACATTAAATATAGAATGTATTTATGGTTTGCGGTCAGGTTCGACTCTTGGTAGAAAGATTGATGTGGGAACGGGCCGCTACAATCGCTTGCAACCTTCTATTCCATAGTGCCGCACAGTACTCTTAAACACGATGGTTTATCGTTGCCGTTTGTTTTTTTTCCATTTTCTGTTTCATTCCATCTTTCTGAACTGCGAAACTTCCTAGAGCTGGAAACTGAGGACAAGCTGGAGTACCGCTTTGTGCCGGCCGGTAACCGCGTGGTCAACTTCAAGGTACGTGCACCGAACGATGCACACATCGCGCTCACCACCAACCCACATGAATCCGACCCGATGCTGGAGGTGTTTATCGGTGGCTGGAAGAACACGAAATCGGTTATTCGCAAGAACCGCACCAAGCCAGACGTTGCCGAGGTAGAAACGCCCGACATTCTCAATGCCGGAGAGTTCCGTGGATTCTGGATCCGTTGGTTGGACAATGTAAGGCGAACGAAGGGTAGTGTATAAAGGGAGAACTTACTCATTGAAATCACTTTTTCCATCTCAATTTCAGGTGATCACGGTCGGAATGGAAGGATCTGCGGCCGCCTTTTTGTCGTTCGAAAACCCGGAACCGTTCCCGATCAATTGTGTCGGTTTTTGTACCGGTTGGGGTGCCAGCGGTTCGTGGCTGATTGAGCCGGCTTCGGAACAGGCTAGTCCATCCGCACCGACGGCCGCTGCGTTGCATGGTGGTGGTGGTGCTGCCTGTTGGGTTGCGGCCGCCAACGGTGAAATCCCCCCGAATGCCGTCGTCGGCGGTGCGGATGGGGAGGACATGTATATTGGACGTGCCCAGCACGAGGGTGGTATTATCCCGGGTAAGGTGGTAGCATCCCACGGTGTGTGCTACATTGCGTGGGGTGGTGTCGAAAACCCGAAGGCAGAGTACGAAGTGTTGTGCGATTTCCGTGGGGAGTTTGTGCCGGTCGCCGGTGGTGACATACCACCGACCGCATTACCAGCGGGTGAGTCCGAGGATGGTGAACCGCTGTTCATTGGGCGTGTTATGCACGAGGGCACGCTGACGGTGGGCAAGGTACAACCTTCGCATGGCGTTTGCTACATTCCGTACGGTGGCCAGGAGCTCGCGTTTGCCGAGTACGAAATCTACGTCAATCCTTAGGATGCTAAATAGGAGGAAGTTAACAATTGCCCTGCAACCCGGGAAGTTGGTTTAGGATTACGCCTAGCACACATACTCACAAGCACACACACGCACACATACACACATATATATTGAAAACAACATTAAAGGCATGCAAAAGCGCACAGTCAAACCGTCGAGCTTACTTTTAAAAAGCATGCTTGCAAATGTTAAACTATGTAGCTTTAGATATTTATAATACCACAACGAGAAACAGTATGATAAAATTCATTAAGAAGCAACACGCAAAAGTTCGATAAAATAAATTATCTAAAATAACAAACAAAGAAGGGAATTTGTCGCTTCCTATCCCGTAAAGAGTTTATTGATTTCACGTTGCAAATATTCCCAATAAATCAATAAATGTTTGAAATCAGCGAAGGCAAACGAAAACAAGGCCGTAACTCTCAATTGAAGAATCCTCGTGATTTGGCGGTATTTCTACTGATCTCATCTTTACGTCGACATAACAGTCAAGACAAACATTTTAACATCGCAATATCGATTTTGAAAGCTCACCGCTGAGATCACGATATATTCTCATTTGTTTACATCGAAACGCGAATTGTATTCCACACAGAACATACCAACAATATCACATACACATATTGTAGAACTATAAATACGAAATAAAACGGTATTTTTCTACGTATACATACATGTTTTGGTTGTTATTCACTAACCTTAAATGCAAAATGTACGTTCAACCTGTTGCACTACGCATGAGTGAAGGAGCGCTCACTTGATCGATTTTACTCACGTCTCACTTGTTATGACATTACGCGCTCACCCGGCGGAAGACCTCAGTTGAAGCGGGCTGATATTGCGATGCGGTGTGGTTATTGTTGAATTAGAAAACGGAGATCGTTTAGTAGTGACGAAGTTACTGGAAGCTTGCAATTAATAACTTATTACTCCTTACTGATAGTATGGTGAATCACGGTAAGTGCTTCGGGTGTGTCGCATTTAATACGTCAGCCCAAAATCCTTTTTTTCGTGCGATGACTCACAGCGTATTTTGTTTGTTTTTTTTTAGCCTCAGCTCCAAGTAATGTTCATTTCCATGGTTTTCTAGATGATGATGATCGCAATCCGCGAATATCGAGAAAGCAGCAGGTGTATCGCTGGGACTCGTTGCACAGCATGAAATGGGTTCTTTCTCAAGAAAGAGACACAATTCCACCGAGTGCCGTCGAATGTGGTACCAGCAGGCGAAAGAAACTGTATTTGGGACGTGCGGAACACGCCGGTTCCATTACACCCGGATTCATCGATCCGGCCAAGAAGGTGTGCTTTATACCGTGGGGTGGTGAGGCTCACGAGAAAAAGGTGTACGAATTCCTGTGCACAGCGGGCGAGTTTGTACAGTGTACCGATTCGAACATACTGCTGCGTGCCACACCGGCCGGCGTATCCGAGCAGGGTGAACCATTGTACATTGGTAGGGTAAATGTGAACGGGAAGCTTGTCTGCGGAAAGGTGCAACGGTCACATGCCGTTTGTTACATACCGTTAAACGAAAAGGAGAAACATAACGTAGAATTTGAAGTGTTTATAAGATCCTAAAACTCAGCGCGACAATACTTATTACACAGATTATGCTTACAAAGCGAGAGCGATATTTAAATGGCTGTGCGAAACATGACATAGGTAGGAAGGAATCGATTGAATTCATCGATTTCAATGTGGTGTTAATTACTACACAAACAAGTAACAGTATGCAAATAAAGAAGATATATTTTACACTGTTGACGTAAACTTCGACTGAGGAGGGAATATGAAGTAACCCAAAACAGTATTTAATTGCTTGTAAATCGTGTGAATAATTTATTTCATTGCTTAGAGGTAGATAACAGTTAATGAGTGGGCAGTTTCGAGAAAGTTTATAGACAGAAAGTCGCGGACCTCCCCTACACGGATATTAAAGTTATCCCTTGTATCCGGTCATGGAAACGAAAATGTCGTATTCAGTAAATGCTCTCTCTACACCATCGATTCCGACGTAGCAGCACAAATGTTCCGGTTGCACCTTACCGACAATGGTGGTAAGGCCCAAACGCACCAGTCCAATGTAGAGCGGATTTCCTTGCTCGGACACACCACCTCGCAGCGCACCTTCCGGGACGTAACCTCTGCCAATGCGTACAAATCTTCCTTCGTACCCGCACAGCACCTGGTAGTCGCGCTTTTCATGTTCTTCACCGCCCCACACAATGAAGCAGGCCTTCTTTGATGGCACAACCCGGCCGGGTACTATCGATCCACGGTGCTTTGCCCGTCCAATGAACGTGGTTTCGCCTTCATATCCACCGACGACAGCATCCGGTGGTACTAATCCTTCCGCCGCCTGTACCCATCGGGCACTGTCCCAGTGGACACTTTCATTGTACCCTTGTGAGGGCATATTGTGGGTAACATGATAAGGCCATTGTTGGTTGTACATTGCGAACTATGCTAAAATATCACCGCACTTTCTTCCAAACGAAACGGAACACTTAGCAAATGTGTGTGCCCAATGAACGAAAGCGTAGCAAAGCAGTTTGCTATCAATGCCCAAATTGTATGTATTCCACTTATTCTATATGCGTTGCTTTTTTCGGCATGGTGAAGAATTTCAGCGAATACATTTCACGCATACACTGCCAAAAAAATAGTCTGTAGCATTGGAATAGCAGCATATCGCGTTTTGCGTTGGGTTGTACCCGTTTATGCACACACGCACACCATCAGCAAATTTTTTTTAAGTTACGTTTTTACTATCTGTATTTTTTGTTGTTGTGAAAACGCTTTTGTATGCTGAGGTGTGGTTTCCAAATCACTGTTTTTAATATAGAATTTCTTTGATTTTCCTTAACGTTTGACTATCCACGATCATTAATCCATATTTTTGATTCACTTTTAGCTGCACGATTAAATTTAATGTATATATACGTGGTGCTCCTTTCACCTTGACGGGAATTCTCTAGGACGGATATGGATACTCCGCCAGCGATACAAATATCTCATAATCCTTGAAGCTTCTCTCAAACTTCTGCACCATGGCATAGCAGCAAAAGTCTTCCGGCACTATTCGTCCAACAATCGTCAACAATCCTAATCGTACCAATCCAATGTACATGGGTTTTCCACTTTTTGTTACACCGGCTTGCAGGGCACCGACCGGAACGTATCCGGCAGAGGTTTGTACAAATTTTCCCTCGAATCCACACAGCACCTGGTAATCGTGTTTCGCGACTTCTGCACGATCGTGACCGATCAAACAAGCCTTCCGCGAAGGAATCACTCGTCCCGGTACGATCGATTTGCCGTGCTTTGCTCGTCCAATGTAGGTCGTTTCTCCTACGAACCCGCCGACAACCGCATCCGGCGGTATAACACCTTCTGCAGCCTGCACCCACCGGGCACCGCTCCAGTTGTAGCAATCGTTGTAACCATACGAAGGATACTGTGGATGAGGTTGATCAAATCCCTCAACGTGTTGCCTATTATACATGGTCCTTTATGCTCGATTTGTTTGAACTTTCTTTAATCGGAGGTAATGTCCACCAACAATACTTTGCAGCGCTGGCGCCACAGTGTCGCGATCTTTTTTTATAGGTTTGTTTTCATCAAAAATATTCGTATCACGCACACAGCGTTCGATGCGTACATACGCACAATTCGTCATATGTTTGGGTATGTTGCGCTCAGCATACTTCTTGTCGACCGTTGCTTGGATCGATATTCGCACAGTGGTTTAAATTCACGTACACGTGGTCAGACGCTGTAGCACGTGCAATTTTCAAATGTCAAATTTTTTTGTTGTAAAATTATTTAGTTTTTTTCATGCAAGTAAAGTCGGCATATGCTGTCGACGGCTTTTTCATGCAAGTAAAGTCGAGGCATATGCAGGGGTCAGGGGCTTTCTTTGACATGATTCCTTCATTAGCTTTTCTCACTTCGCTCTATTTTATCCATTAAACGCTTCCCCATCAACACGTTTTATTTCGCTTCAAGCAGCTAACAAAAGCTGGCTAAATTTATTATTTGTATCAACAAACGATTCATCTTCGCTTTCGCTCGTATTATCCTGCTTTTCCCAATCATTCGCTGGTCTTACTTGTTCCTGAGCGTTTCGTTTTGCTAGTCGTGTCGCCTGGTTTGGCTTCTTTGCCTTCACCTTTGCCTTTGCCACACGTTTCCGGTCCTTCAGCTCTGGCACATATTTTTGTACATATTCTACCATAATTCGAATCGCTGATAACAGTGCCGGCGAGTGTCGAAACATGGCCGAACGCTCATATTCAAACAGATCAGCACGTGCCTTTATCCAATCGTACACGTTGTACACGAACACGCTGTTGTACAGCTCGTGCATGTGCAGATTATCGTACGGGTAGCCTAACAGCGGGATCAGGGCATACAAGTTGAAACAAACCGACTGGAAGTTGGCCAGTGTGTGCATGGTACCGGGGTCAATCGTTACTTTACGTTCACCGGGAGGCTTTTCATTAATTGAAAAATGATGTATTAACTCATCGTACGCTAGCATCAGTTCAGCTCGGGAAGTCCCACCAGTTAGCTTGTTGTAAAACGTTCGATTAAATTCAGCCCCAGATGGTTTGGTGTTCTTCTGCTCCTTGCCTTTACTACCGTTCGTTAGGTTCGTTTTTCGCTGCTGATCCAGATATGATTGATTCTGTTTCCGGAACTGGTCCACATTGCGGTTCATGCTTTTCAACGCCTTGTCAATAATTTGCAGCTGTAAAATGCATATAATCAGTGCATGTACGTGCGCCAGGTTTACGCTCCAACAGTTTTTAGCCCAATAGATCATCGCCAAAAAATACAACCTTAAATTGCTGGGAACGCTTTTAATCGTTCGAAACAAGTCTTGCCACTGTTCAATACCGGACTCTTCGAAGAGCTTTTGCAGCAGGATAACGTTGGGCAATTTTACCGGATCGTATGCTGTACCTGCAGGTAAAGACACGTCTTTAATATAAAAGTTTTTGATTCCGGTACCGTTTCTTATTCTAGTGATGTATTTGAATTCGGTTGTTTTAACCTTGAACCCAGTTTTAAGTATTGCAAAAATGGTTCGCAAAATCGGTAGACTTAATGCATTGGAATCCGGTTTCCGGATGTCCTCGATTTGGGGATAGTTTAGGTAGAAATTTGAATGCAACAAATCAGCCAAAACGCGTGGCACTTTCGCGTCACGATAAAGTTCTTTAAACCATTCGGGCCAGTTACGATCGGTGTAATTGTTGCGTATCAGAACCTGCTCTATTAGAGGATCTTGGCCATCTATAATTTCTTCATCTGAATTTGATCCTTCGGTAGAAGGAGGGGTGTTTCCCTCTTCGCCTTTAACACTTTCTTCCGCGCAAGAATTATTTAGTGACGATTGATTGTCCTCTGCATCGTCAGTCTCTGACATCGGTTCGTCCTGAACATTCTCATTCCCATCTTCATTGTCTAACAAACATTCCACATCGAACTCTCCTTCCGGTTTTGCCCCTTCATCAACTTCTTCTAATTGAGTTTGTAGTTCTTGCTCAAGATCTTGATCTTCCAATGGAGCACCGACCACTTGATTATCCTGCAACCCAAAATAATGTAAAGCTGTACAGTCCTCACAATTGTAGCCACGCATCGCCGTCAGAATTTGTCGGTAGACGGTCAGCTTGTGTTCTCCTTTGATGTGGCAAATAATTGCCCGCGTAGCCGATTGTAGTGTGTGATTTTGTAACCACTTAAGCAGCACCTTTATACGCCGCTCGTATCGGTTGATTTTGCGATTTACTCGACCTGACTGTATCGCCTGATAGAATGGCTTCAGCACGTTACGTTCGATGTAATCGTTCCCGAGCAGTACAGCAAACAGTGGTATCATCTCTTTTCCGAGCCGTTCATGTGGCCCAGTTAGATTGTCGATCGTGTACAGGCAGCAGTCTAGATAGGTATACGTTTGTACTCCATCACCTTCAATTGCATCCTCATCACCATAGTGAGCGACATATTTTATACCATCGGAGCGATGCTTTGCATTCTTGTGCTGCTTCCGGTCAATAACGCCTATCTTAAAGTTTTCCCCTTCCTTGTCCGACACCTTGTGGAACACTTTGTTCGACAGCGTTACGAACGGTATGTACTGAACGTCATGAATGTAAAAATCCGAATCGTAACTCAGCACTGGGCAGTTAAGTTTTCTGGCCAAAATCGCCACCTCATCGTCTGCTTCAAAGGCACAGCGCATGAAGGAAACTCCCGACGCCTTCAATGCATCGACAAACACCTCACGTAACATGGGCGGCGTAGTGAGGCTGATGGCGGCAAGGTGGAATCCTTTCATTTTCTGAATCCTTTGCACCATCCGGTACCGCACGACGGACATCTTTCGCGATTCGTACCCACCATCTAGAAGCACGTAAGGAGTAACGTTAACCAGTTTTAGCTTTTCGAAAAAATCCACCACAATCCGATAGTAAACGTCGTAGTTTCCACCGAGCGCCACCGCGCTGTTTTGGGATCGTTTGAACAGCTGCAGGCACAGATTGTCGCCATCTATGACCAATTTGGAGTCGTGCAGTTCGAAAGGCTTCAGATAAACTGCTGCATTTGCACCGATGAATGTTGTTAAACCACGCACTCCCATTTTTGCTATGGGTTTACGGTAGAACCGCCTCGCTAAAATTTATATTCTGCCCATGCACGTGCGATTTGTTTACCAACAGAGCAAATGGTTCAAACTTCGTCCAATGTTTATGATGTGTAGTTCCAAAGTTGGCAGTTCATATCACTTATCTTCCGTAAAAATATTGCTTTTCCTAATGTTTCAATCAAAAATAAATTGGAAAGTGTTACTTTTAGTTTATTTACATTGTTGGTAGCTTGATTTTCTGCTCTTTTCCCTTATCTAAAAACCTGCCTACATAACTTATCCAAACACCCAACTGATCAAACTGTCAAACGATTGTTGATGTTTGTAGTCCCGCATATTTCTACAAATACAGCGCGATTTGGAATAGTTTCTGTATCTCTGCAAAAACATAAGAAGACCTTTGATAAAACTAGTGAAAGTGATTCCATTACTTAAGTGACAAAAACGAAATCATGTATCTGCACGACTATTTAAATAAGATAATGCGCGTGTGGAATGCGTACGAGGGCCAGGCAGTGGCTCGGTTTCTGTCGCTCCAAGATATTCACGTTAACGATGCCAACCTGTACAAGGAAAACCCGGATGCCGCTGTCAGCCGGCAGTTACCTACTCCGCTGGATGAAATCGTTTCTGCCCACCTGAAAGCCGTCTACCATCTGATGCGTTCCGAAGCACCAAACTACACCGAGGCGTACCGTCACCAAACGAGCTGCATCCAGGCGGTCGTGAAGCTGTTGCAACAGATGAAGGAAGAAAATTGGATCCTCCCGATTATGTACGTCGTTTCGATCGATTTGCGACTACTGGCCACTAAATGTGAACAGCAAACGAATTTCTCCAAGTGTGGAGAAATCTTGGAAAAGGCCGCTGAAAGTCTTATGTCGTGTTTTCGTGTATGTGCCGGCGATACGCGTTCCTCAGATGAAGACACGAAGCGGCTCGGGATGCTAAATCTGGTCAACCAGCTGCTGAAGGTGTACTTCCGCATTAACAAGCTACACCTGTGCAAACCGCTTATCCGTGCGATCGATAGTTCAAACTTTAAGGACAGCTTTTCCCTAGCGCAACGCATCACGTACAAATACTTTGCCGGCCGGAAAGCGATGTACGATTCGGATTTTAAAAATGCGGAAGAATATCTCAGCTTTGCGTTCGACAACTGCCCGCGAAGGTTTACGAAAAACAAGCGGCTTATACTGATCTATCTCACCCCGGTCAAGATGCTGCTTGGGTATATGCCCCGGAAGGAGGTACTCGAGCGGTACAATGTGCTACAGTTTCACGATCTGGCTTCGGCCGTAAAGGAAGGCAATGTGCGACGGTTCGACGAAGCGATCCGCCGGCATGAGATGTTCTTCATCAATGCGGGCGTTTATTTAATCGTGGAAAAGATGAAGATACTTACGTACCGGAACCTATTCAAAAAGGTACACCAAACGCTGCAAACGCATCAGATCGATATGAACGCGTTCCAGACGGCGCTACAATTTTCCGGCGTGGAGGATGTTTCCATGGACGAGACGCACTGTATCGTGGCAAACTTGATATACGAAGGGCGCATCAAGGGATACATTAGCTACCAGCACAACAAGCTCGTCATATCGAAGCAGAACGCATTCCCGAGTGTGGTGGCCGCTTGATCCAGACAGGAGGACGTTTTCGGCGCGATGCCAAACATTATACAAACATGAATCATTTAATATACGAGAACACATGTCTCTTCGTGACACACAGATACCGCAAGCGTGGGAAACATATCCGCCAACAGATGTTGTTACGCATTTTATTGAATTGTTTTTCTTTTAGTCCTCCGAAATGGGTTGATGTGTTATCCATTCCAGCATCCATTCAACAAACTTCTTCAAGTTGCTTGGTTCTACTTTTTCTTTATCGGCACAACAACCTAAAGAGGTCTAGGCTTGCCATTTCTGACTTTCTTTGACTTTATTTGTCCGTAGCCGGATAGTCAGTACTGCGTACGGAGGATACCGGTCCGGATGGGATTTTGGACACCACCGGGCCGCTCCAAGTAGTTTGTTTCGTAACGCTAAACATCAGCTTTACCACATACCGAGCGCGAAAAGCGGCAAAAAGTTGAATTATAACTGTTCCATCGTTTTCTCGATGTTTTCTCCCATTGAATAAAACTATTGTGTACTGCGCGCGTGTGACAAAAAGGGGGTGGGTGTTGCAGCAGTATGAGTTCCGCAACAATTATTCTGGCGGGAAGCTTATAGCGCTATCATGTTCGATCACTTTACTCGAGAGATCGTGCAGTGTGCCGTGCCCAGGCTGCTAGGCTATAATCTCGAACTCCTCATCCGAATCGTCGAGCGTGCGTGGTTCCACCTCTTCGAATTCTAAAGCAAAATTGGAAACAAAATCGTGAACATATTGCTTGTTTCTCCCGCAACAACACCTTACCTTCGTTCGGAATTTCGGTCGCCGATATCACATTGAAGGCCTCGGTTGGTCCACTGTTCTTACGCGAAGATCCGGACGATGCCGTCGTCGGTGTCCACGGTGCTTGGCGTGTTTTCGCTACCTCGAACAATGCTTGGCTGGTGCCACCGTTCAAACTATCGTTAAACCGGCTCACAAGCAGATCAAACTGCTGCCGGCTAACGCACACAAAGCAAACGGCCAGCGACGGATCCATTGAGGTGAAACTGATCCGGCTAGCGTACCGCTGGTGAAACGTTTCATCTTGCTCCTGTTCGGCTGGTTCCTGCTTGTTGCCAACCGTCCCCACCCGCTGGACCGTGTGAGGATCGAGATAGAGTGCTTCCTCCCCGACATACCCGATAAAGTAGAGCGCTTGATTAGGTCGGCCACCGATCATACCACAGCTTCCCGGTAGCTGAAAACATTTCTTCAGACCCTCAATATAGATTGGATTTACTTCGCTAAGACCCAACCGCAGTGGGACTACCAACAGCAGCGGCTTCCAAACATCGGGATCTTTCTTATCTGCACATAATTCCACTAGAACGAAAGTGGAGTGTAAGGATCGGTCACAAATATCTGGGAGAATGCTTTCACTTACCTATCTCATCCGTTGCTACCGTATTGTCCAACGCTACATGAATGACTAGCCTGCACCAGTCGTCAAATTTCACCAGCTTTCTGAAAATGGAATCACATTCGTTAAATGCCATGACCCGACACAGTCCGTTGCAACCTACTTCAACACCTGCGCGACCGTGTTCGGCCCGAACCATTCGCCGATTCGTTTCTCCTCAGAGGAATCACCCATCAGGGCAATCTGGTGCAGGGAAAACGGTGCCTGCTTGCTGTCCTCGAAACGGTTCACAATATTGAGATAGATTTCATCTTTCGTTTCCGCTTCCCACACCCAGTTCCGTCCAAGATGCAGCTGTATCAGTGCCTGTGCTAGTACCATCTGTCCGCAACGCAACATACAGCCCCATCCTTTATCCGTGGTTAGCTGTGTATTGCCGATCGGTACGAATCCTTTGCGATAGGTACACCACAGGCGAGATTGCACATCCTGTCGTATGATTTCGAGATCTAGTTGGAGCAAAGGATAGAGAGAGAGACTGTGTAAAACATAATACTACATTATGGAAACACACGGAACACATCGAGGTAACTTACCATCGGTAGCGTGATATTGCTTTCCCAGTATAAACACAGTGTCGTTCGTCTTCGGTATGTCATCCGGTTCGATGGCGCTGCTCAGATCGTACCCAACATATGCGTCCAGCATTTTTGGTGAAATTATGTTATCGTTCGTTCGTAGCCCGCTGGTTGGGTGATAACATTGGCCTACTTATGTGCGCACTACACAGCACCGCAGGACGACGGCTACACTGGGTGGGGAGATAATTATTGGGACACCACTTATCACCCACCAGGATGACGGTGCACCGACTACTTTGAGAGCTACGTGTTGTAATTATGATACGAACGTCGCAAACGGCCAGAACGAATGTTTTCGTTGCAACCAGTATGTGTCCAATCGCTGGTACACGCAACTACTACGTCTTGTTGACGAAACGGTACAAAAAACACACACACAATTTTCTCACTTTACCACATTAAAAACCACTCAGAATCCCGGATTACAGACAATTCCGACCACAAGCCCAAATGTTCCCGCATTTGTTGCATTCGCTGATGCTATCCTCGTAATAGTCGTGAAACTGCAGTGACAAAGAAGCGTGCATACCAGCACCAGCGACAACGACGAGAAGGGGCTGTGAGTGAAATTTCTTTTGTTCGTGTTTGTTATTATTTTCATCCCCCTCCATTCGTTTGACGTTATGCGTCGCGCGTCTATGCATGCTACATATACGCACACTACGGATGAAAGTGGTCAAACATATTTTACATGGTTTTATATATTTTTATTTCAAACGGATAAATGGAAATTTGGAAAGGCATCTTCTGCTTGCTAACTTATTTCAGATACATCTTAACACACATTTCACATCGATTCATTTCTTCTAAATTTAAATAGAAAAAAAACATATTTCTGATCGTGAGTTGTTCTCCACAGTCCCATAGTCCATGTTTCGACGATGCATTTTTATCGTGGGATAACGCACGACAGCCTTCACCGAGCGTGAAGTTTTATGAAACGGATGCGTTTTCGTGAGATGGGAAAATAAGTAAAAAGAAAAGGAGAACATTCGCTTATAACACAACGTGATGGTTTCTAAAAATATTCCTTTCAAAAATACCATTTGCCGCACACTAGTGTGGGAACGATTTTTCTGTGTAGCATAACTAAAGAACCGAATACTGCAGGTAATTTTAAACACGCACTTTGGAGCGTATATTGGAGTGGTGCATCATTATTTGATTATCTTAACCTAAATCCATTGCGTTCATAATCCTAGCATCGTCTCATACTTAGCATCGTGTTTATCTCCCATATAGTCAGTCGTATTTTGTCGATAATTTCACGCAACTGTTTGTTCTTTAGCTGTACCATCGCGACCAGTTCGCGGTTTTCCTGCAGCGCCTTCTTGTACTCCTCCGTGTGGACTGGCTCGGTGCGCTCAATCTCACCCTTCAGCGGGATCAAACTTTCCACGTGTGTGTACTCCATACCCTGCTGGCAATTGTCGTTACACTTATCGTACAAAAGCCGCAGCCTTTTGAACAGTAATCGAATCGTGCGGAACTGTTCTTGCACCTTCGCCTTCTTGTCGTTGCTCGACAGCTGACCCTGGTTCGTCCCGTTCGGGGGTTGTATCGAGCGCAGTATGCCGAACACTTCCTGGAATCGGCTCACAATATCCTGTACCGTTTCTTGCCCGATTCGGCACAGCGAGAGAAGATTAAATTCGGCTTTCTGTTGCTGCTGTACGGTAGTTCCTCCACCCGGTTGATTGGGCGGCACCGATTGGTTCTGTGACTGAGGATTACTCATCACGTTGCCGGGACCAACATTGCCGCCCGGTTGTTGCATGCCCATCTGTGCGGATGGTTGGGTAGGCTGATGGTTCGGATTCTGTCCGACCATTTGATTTTGACCCGGCTGATGCTGGTTGGACGGTATCTGCTGGGGATTGGGTTGCATTCCTTGTGCGATTTGTTGTTGCTGCTGCTGTTGCTGTTGGTTTTGCTGCATCATGCCGGGATTGAGACCCATCTCCTGGTTGCCCTGCCCGGGTACACCTTGCATTTGTGGGTTGTTCATAACGTTGTTTTGATTGAATCCTGTACAGCGTGAAGACAGAGGTAAACTTTCAATATGGGATTCGGAACAAGCACAGGCATCATCTACATACCCATCATGCCCATTTGGTTGGGAACGTTCATTTGGTTTAGGTGTTGCTGAATGATGGGGCTATTATAATTACCCCGATGCCCGCTGGGGCTCTGATATCCTCCCGGGAACTGGCCGGACATATTTGATCGACAAAAAATCGTGTTTTTCACAAACTTGTTCCACAATTCCCTCGTCCGCTTGGTTTGCGCTACGGATGCGGCAAACTTGTTTTGACACCATTCATTGTGTCAAACTGACAGCAGGCTAAAATTGCACCGTTTTCAAACCGGTTCGTTAAAACCGGTACACCCTGTGCTGGCCGATGACAGTCACAGATGGTTTTTGTTTTGCTTGGTGCGCTGCACTATTTTCCGTGATTTCATTTCAAACACGCCGCGTTGCATCGGACAAAGTTCACCCATTTCGTCCCGTTTCCGCGTTTCAGTGCAGTGAAGCATACACACACACGTGCACATATTGAGCTTAACTGTACAAATACTGTTTGCGTTACTCAGCATTTCCACCTCTGCAACGGATTTCTTCTATCTGCGTCGTTGCATTTTTGTGTTTTTGGTTTGACGTAAAAAAGGACCAACCATTGAACACAAGGACAGCAAGATGGCAAAGCGAGCGGCCGGCTTTCTCATATTTCGCCGATTGCGCGAACGTATCGAGTATCTTATGCTGCAGGCCTCCTATGGTCAACATCACTGGTCACCGCCGAAAGGTCACGTCGATCCGGGTGAAGATGATTACGCGACAGCCCTGCGTGAAACGACCGAAGAAGCCGGGTATGTAGTACTTGCCTGTCCCGCCCCTCCACCCAAAAGACGGCAAGGTCAAATGCTCTTCTTCCGTCACTGTACTGCTTTTTTTTAGTTATGCCGAAAGTGACCTCAACATCTATCGGAAGCAATCCTGCACGCTGGAGTACAAAGTGAAGGGACACGATAAGGTTGTCGTTTACTGGTTGGCGGAACTACGCAATCCTTCCCAGGAGGCAAAGCTATCTGACGAGCATCAGGACATGAAGTGGCTGGACTGTGATGGAGCGATCCAAATTGCGGGCTACGAAGATTTCGCAAAGATGGTACGCCAATTTGATGCTAAAATTAAGGCAAACGAGCTGTGAATGGATGATGCGGTGGTGGTGTGTGCGGTAGCATGTTACGAGTACAACTTATTTATCCTCCCGTCTTGCACCGTCTTTCTCCGCGCTATGCCGTTTTACACTTTAATATCTATATATATTATATACAAACCACACACACACAAATATGCGCGCGCGCCAAACGCTTTCTCTAATTGGATAATGAAAATTATCGATTGTTCTTTACGACTACTGATTGTAACTTTAGCCTCGATTATATATGATGTATCGGCAAGTGAAACTGTTCACTTTAAACAAACTAATAAATGAAGTCATGTTATAACGACAGTCTGCCATTGTTTACCCATCGCATTACGATCATTGCAAACGCGTGTATTTATTGCCTGTGTAACTAACTATAGAGTCGCGAAAATGCCACACCTACTGACCCACGCTCTACCTACCTTTCTTACGGTACGCACTTTTGCTTGGTTCACTTTCCATTTCAATCGGCTCTAGTTCATTGTCCATGCCGTCTCGTTCATCATCCTGGTCCATCTCGCGCCGAAACAACTCCTGGAACACTTCGTACTCTTCCAGCGTAACGTAAGCCACTTTCACCGCAAACCGCTTATCGCTCGTGTCGGTAATCTGATGAACCGGCGGATTGCCGGTCGGTGTACTTTTATCCACCTTCAGCGGACGCGGTTTAAACAATCCCAACCGCTCCAGAAATGTATGCCGACAACGCAAATGCTCCAGATCATGAGCAAAGGCACAAGACTTCACCACTTCCAGCACTTCGTGGCGCATGGTTTGCATCAGATAGAGGATCTTCGCTTCCGTCACGTGGTGCTCATCCACCACCAGGTTCGGTGCGTTCAGAAACAATCGATACACGTTTTTACGCGTCTCAAAATGTGAGTGAAGAAAGGCGACACGTTGCGCCAGCTGGCCATAATTTGTGAAATCCAGCAAGCAGGGATGAGCCGATAGGAGCACTTTCATGTTCGCATCTCCAAACTGGCAGGATCGCCAACAGTGAAGACTTTCTGCGATCTTTTCCGGCGGCCTTACCAGTATGCTCGGGTGGCCACCGATAATGGAAAGCATTTTTTCCACCTCCAAACCTTCAGTGGTGAGTTGGTTCACTGTGCGGTACCATTGCTCTGGGGCGTATTTTGTTAGTTCTGGTACGGTAGTTAGCAGGGCACCAATGCTTGCCTTGTCCACACCTTCAATAGAAGCAGCGATCGCTTCAGCCTGGAAATCGTGGAAGCGAACACGTTGTGGTTAGATTTTGCGGTTAGTGAACATTATACCGTGTCAATAGTTACCAATTTTGATGAGCTGCTTGTAGAGCAATACCTTCGCAGAAATGTTGCTGAAAATCTAGTAAACATGGTGAAAATATTCTATTCCAGCTGGTAACGCGATGTACGGCAATCCTGCAACGCGTGCGATATCAAAACAATAACAAATCGGCACAGTAGCTCAAAGATGAGATGGGACAATGGTTTACTTTTTTCTTGGTTGGTTTCATTTTCTTTTGCAATGTATGTAAACAAATGTTTTTTTTTGTAATTGTAATTGCAATTGTAATCAATTAAAATTTAGGAATGTGACTACGAATATGTTTAAAAAAGAGTTTTTTTATTACTTTAAAAAATTAATTAGCATGCGGATACTAAATTAGTACATTTCTAATATATAGCAGTGTACTAAATTTGTATACATGCACTAAAAAAATCGAATTACGCGAAATTTCTCTGGCACGGGGAACATGAAAAATTATTCGCGTAACTCGGGAAATGACTGTACTGTAATCCTTGACAGCTATGTTGAACTGGTGTATTAACCCTCAAATGTACAACCATCGTAGCTGGAGGGAACTTGAATCAAAAAGTGAAAGTTTCATCATCTTCCAACGAAACACCCAACAAAATTACATAAAACTGTTATTAATTTAGTATATTTATTTTTCAATGTAGGGTGTGTATGTATGTACGTAGCTCAACTAATATACAGCATTCCAACCGGGTTCATCTTTCACCATACGTCCACTTCGGCTCCTGTTGCCACCGGAGCAGCGCGACACACCGTTTTACCAAGGATAACAAACACCCAACCCAACTCGGGGCCGCACTAACTACCGAGCGACTGGCCGGCCTCTCCATGATATTGCGCATATAAATACATATCCTATATATTCACTTTTTACGCTAAATCCTAATCGTTTGTAGATTCTGCGAATGTTCAAAAATAAGCCCTTACACATGCCTTCATAAATCCACCGTCCACCGCAGCTCAATTTTTTGTTTTGTTTCTTCCTTCGCTAATCACACTGCCGGAAACGTCTCTAGCGGCAATTCTGCTATACTGTTTCAAAAACGTAATGTGTTTAGTAATGTATTATTATAATTATTATTGCCAGCCAGTGGGGTTGCACAATCTGATCCATTATCAAGCGGCATGCTTTGCCGGCTAAATCAGCCCAGCGCGCAAAGTAAGGCTAGGAATTTCCTTTTTGCGTCAGGGAATATCATTTTCGTGCAGCTATCACCGAACGATCACCGAAACAAAACAGTGTATAATTTATCTTCTTCATAAGGGCGAGACAGTCAACAGAAAATGTTACAGACAACAGAAAGCTAATTTTTTCTTACGCTCAATTATGGCTAGAAAAGTTTAGTTAAAAAGCATACCTTCTAAACCTTTAGGCGACCATACCAATACACCCAATCCAATTCATTAAACCAATGCCGCTACCCCGAGCATCCGGTTCCGTACCGAACCGAGCCTAAATTCAATCCAAAAACTGTGGCTGTTGGTCAAAATGTTTGTTTCGATTTTTGGGTGATCGGGACACGGGCCCGCTCCCACTTTCTATCCCCTATTCCTGCTTACCGCTGCTGCTGATAAATGGGAATGTTTTGGGGTCCCGGATGGTTTGTGTTGATCGACAAAGGTCCACCGACACCACCGGGTCCACCGGGAGGGAACATATTCATTGGACCACCCATTGGAGCAAAATTCCCCATCGGCGGACCCATCTGAGGCATGAACTGTTGCTGCTGTTGATGGGTTGGCGGCACACCAGAAGCGGGAGGAAAATGATTCGGCTGCATGTTCATGGGTATATGTTGGGCTGGATGATGGTGATGGTTCAAATTCGGTTGAACCGGCTGGGTGGACGTTGTGGGTGGTCCGCCAGTTACGGGTACCGCACCAACACCCGGTTGCATGCCTTGCGATGCGACATTTTGCTGTACGGGTTGAGACACTGCCGGTTGGGTTTGTTGTTGCGGTTGTTGAGGAACGTAGCTGGGATAGCTGACCGGAGGCTGGCCAGTTGGTCGCATTTGGGGAAGCGAATGCTGATTTGGGTTTGGTGGCGCTTGCTGCAGTTGATGGTGAGACGAAGGACCGGCCATACCGACTGGCGGGGGCGACGTGGGATTGGCGAAACCTTGTGGTATCGCCCCGTGCTGCGGAGGCATCGGTAGCCCTCCGGTCATATTTGGCATCGTCTGTGGAGCAACCGTCGTGGTTGACTGTTGACTGCCTACTCCAGCCAACGATGTGGTCGGTGCAACCTGCGAAAGCATCCCGTTTGTGGTTGGACCATTTTGCGAGACTGTCTGCATGGATCCACCCTGTGCCGGATGAGGCTGGTGGTGATGGTGCATCGCCGTTTGCGGAGGCTGTTGCTGTTGTGGCGTGGGGAACTGTTGCATCGTGCCAACATTCATCTGCGACATATCGTGCCGAAGATGGGCCATGTTGTATCCCGGCATCGGTTGACCACCCGGCATCGATGGTGGTCCTCCCGGTGCCATAGGATACATCCCCACGCCCGGTAGGCTCTGGTACATGGCCGGCATACCGTACATTGGGTTCATTGGTCCGCCCACATATCCACCGGGCGCAGCATAGCCACCCGCAGCACCTCCCATTGACATCATCGCCGACCGGTCCGGTTCGCGCATCAGATTGTGGTACAGATTGATCGCATCCACCAGATCGCTGCTGAGCTGCGTCAACTGGGCATGCTTTCGATCGACTCGCTCCAACTCCGCATCAATCATCGGCCCCATTTGATTTACGAGCTGTTCGAGCTGCAACATTTCCTCGGTGTCCTGGGAAGGATCTTCCGGGTCGGCTTCGTGTATGAGATGCAGCAAACGATCGATCTTTTCCTCATTAATTTCAACCGTCTCCAACTGTAGCTGCTTCTGCTGTCCATCCTTATCACCGTCCAGCTTCTGCTCGTCCGAAAATTGCACACTCTTCTTCGCACCCTTTCCTCCGGATGCTGCCGAAAGGGATTCCGGCTCCACGGACAGATCCGCCGTGACAAAGTTGGATGGGAAAAGACCCTCGCCGCGTTGGTTCTGTCCCTTCCACCAGTTAGGATCGGAATCATCCAGAACCATAATGATTTCTCCTGCTTGAAACGTTAGCTCATTATCTTCGGCCGCTTCGAAATCATACAGCGCGCGCACCTGTTGAAATGTAAAAATAAATCTCTAAATTAACTCCTTCTTAAGATACAACATTTACAACTTTTCTACCTTTCTTGGTTCAACAACCGGTGCCGTGGATAACAAAGCGGAAGGATACAAAGACGTGGCGGTCTGTAATGAAAAAAAGAAGGACACATCATTATTGCATCATTCCGGTCGTTTCAATTCCTAACTTACCGTTCCTGATGATGACATCATTTTCGGCGATTGCGTGTTCTTGACTTCCTTTAGCGAAAGTTCGATCGCTTTCGCAATGTCATCTTCCTCCTGCTGACTAGACACGACGTTCGGGTCTTTGCTGAGCGTCGTTTCGCGCTTTGGTGTAGCGGATGGATCGCTAAAATCATGCCCCTCCTCACGCAGCTTTTTGTATAGCGAAGGTATCAGATCGAGCTGCGGGTCGGACTTGAATACATCCTCTGCCCAACGTTTGAGGGTCAGCTTTAGTTTCTGTTTATTGCAAAAGAAATACAAATCGAAAAGAATTCAAACACAAATTTTCAAGTAGAAATCCTTCTTTCGTTACTTACCGTATTCACTTTTGGTTGACTTTTCTGCAGCAGCTTCTTAAACTCTGTCTCAAACTCTCGAGAGGCGACTTCCAGGTGAAACTGCTTGCCACAATTATTAACGCATGCATCGAGAAGCTGAAATGTAACAACAGTGTTAGATTAATGTTTGTACATTTGTTTTACACAGATAGTAAAGTATGTACCGTGATCGCTTTCATAACCACATGGGGGTTGAGCGAATTTAATCTTTTTATTATGCATTTTAGGCAATCCTTCGGTGTCGCCGATCCATTGTTTACACGGTCACAGATATCCAATATAAGACCCCAATTTTCCGTCGTATTGTTTTCGCTGGTCGTTTTCTCTGAAAAAAAACAATCAACACAAAATGAAAAAAGTTATTTAAATGTAACTGATTAAATCCCTTTGTATTTCAAGATTGGATTAGAAGTAGAATTTAAACGTAATAATGTATTTATACATAAATGTTTTTATAGCTTTAAAATTAATATTAATCATTGAAATAGATTTTAAGAAAGAAGAATGAAAATATAGTTATGGAACTTCAGTTCATACATAGTTAAGGCATTAACTTCCCAGGACGCTAAACCGACTAGGTTCTTGTCCAGAATTAACTTAATGACTTAATATCGATAGTTATCATTTTATTACATCGTAAGCCTGTTTAGCGCACCTGTATACAAACAAATAAAAAATATACATTTGCGGTTGGTGCTGAACGTGTATCGCGAGGTCATATTTCAAAACCAGAATGTGTGTGCAAACCCCCGTATCAGTTATCGGGCAAAGATCAGCTTCAAAATAACACACAATGACAAATCAATGGTGGCTGGGCGGATGCTTTTCTATGTGAATCCGTACAAATGACTCATATGCGGTGTACAAATAGGCAGCACTGCACAGTACAATCATTAATTGATGAAGTGAGAAATGGTCCAGTTTGGTTTTGCCATTGCCTAAAATAAAATAACGAAAACAAACACAACGTTGAAAGTGATAATTGAATGTTGAGCAAGAACAGCAGCTTTATGTATAAAACTGGAGCAGCCCAAACGGTAATGAAAGCGATCTGCCATAAACAAGTTCTTAAACATTCCTGGAAAACACACAAAAGACAGACATTCTGAAACAATGAAATCAGAGAACGAACGTTCGATTAGAACTTGTACGATTTCCGGAGCTCGCACTTTGTAGCGATAAGCGGCTACGCAATTCGGACAACCTGCTTGCTGCTGATATTAGTCAACAGCTTGGGCTGCGTGTTGTCTTGTTTGTTTTTCCTGATTCCTACCATCATCTGTATCAGTATGCACATATTAATCCGTACATGTCCCTGAATAAGAAGGCGTTAAAGAACATGTAAACAAACAACTGTACCACAGAGTCTGTTGTGCCATTTCCAGCGCTAAATAAAGAATGCTATACCGAACGGGAACAAGGGCAATTTCCAGCACAATAGAACCAGAAGGACCGTATGCTGGTGTTGTGCCGTACAGTGAACAATGGTCTGAATCAAATTAGGCCGCGATTCTATAATTTTTGGCTTTCATACCTCAAACCCACAATGTGTATTGATTTGTCTGCGTCGTTAACAAAGTAAACTTTGCAGCTTTGGTCATGCGTTATCAACGGTATCACGTCACACTTTACCTAACACTGTTGACCTCTCCGGTTTCCATCATCGCCGAGGAGCGTTTTCATTCATCTACCGTGACGGCACACCATCAGTGCACACATCCTAATTTAATTAATAAACCTCAATTGCAGGAATGCGTCGCGATATTGGTACGTTTTGCTGCGATACTTAGGGATGTACACCGCTACACATGTTTTACCTAGGTTATTTCTTGCTAAAATACTAGTTGTGGCAAAGATTTATTATTGACCCGTCACATGGGACATGACGAGTCGTGAAGTTGTTGTCCTTCGTGCATTGATGTCACGAGTGGGGACAGAGGTTCTTCATGCCCTTACCTATATCCGCGTTGAGTGTAGACGACGTCCCAAACAGACTCATGTTTGCTGGCGTGAAAGATGTTCCGGTTGGGTACTACGCTGGATAGCTTCAGTCCTGCTGCTGCTGCTGCTATTGCTCGGCGTTAACGATCCTTCCTAGTGCGCCACGTACTTTAACCAACCGGACCCCGGACAAGATTTTCGGGTGTGGATTGTACTATGTCTTCCGCTTATCAGTACGTTGCTGTCCAGCACTAGGACAGAATGTAAACTCCCGTCTAGTGTGTCCCGGAACTCCAAGAGCTCACTTTCACCCTCTATACGCACACGCACGCACACAAATCCCACTCCTACAAAGGACCACTGCGGGACGGGATTTTTTCGTGCTATTTCGCCCTCTTTTGTTTCCGCTATTGACGTTTACACCTTCGCCCGTACTTGCCCGGAGTTGCAAACGATGCGACGTTAATTTTGCGAACCTCCAATTTACTATTGCACGCAGTCCGTAAAGAACTTTTCCAACCGAACGACACACTACACTGTACGGTGCATAATTTCGGGAGAAAGTGTTGCGAAGTGTTCCAAATTATGTACTTTTCCTCTCTGTGTGTTTCAGCAGGCGATGATGAATCAAATCGACAAAGATGACAGGTTGTGTTTTTCCTCTTCTTCGTAGAGGTGGTTCTTTTTTTGTATTTTTCACCTGTCATAATACGCACCACGAACGAATACACTGTGAAGCGATAGGGTCACGAAAATTCAAATATATATTTTTTTATTTCATTTCCATGAAGAAATACAATGCGAAATGTGATTTAAAAATTTCTTTATTTGTACATCTGTCTAGAAAAAAATTAATACACTCCACCAAATGTGCAGAAACGAACAAATTGCTGTGAATAAAAATGTCAGCTTTTTGCCTGTTTCATTTACAGTATACACCCTGTTTGACAGTTCTGCTGGTGCGTGTACGTAGTGGAAACTCGCGGATTGTGTATTGGAGCAAAATTTGAATTGCTCTTGCGCGAAACAGGCACCTCTATTTTGTCGGCTTTGTAGAACATTTGCTGTCACAAATCGGTACGGAAAAGGTGATTAATCCGTTCGCCGATAATCGTACCGGACGCTCCATGGAATTGTGAAGCAAAAATCGTACATTCAGGCGGGTCTTGCGATGGTCCAGCTGGATGATTGCGCTATGGTAGAGATGTTGCCGTGTTTTCGTCATCGTTGGGCCGTAGTTTTGTGTTGTGTAGTTTTCCGTACAAAGTAAAGAAGGGCCGAGCGAAGAGGAAGCCGAGGTAGGAAGTTTTGTGTTCTTTTTAGTCTGTGTGATTGTGAAAGTGAATTTTGACCCCGAAGGGGACACTGAGAGGAAAGGTGGAAATCAACAAACAAGACCAGATAAAGCAGGGCAGCATTTATCAATTACTCAACGGCAAGTGGTACCCAATTTTCACCACCACCTGCCGTAAGGCCTGCATAATGGCTTTCGTCAAAGATCCCTGCGGTATTGTTTGCGTGCTGGTCACCTATATGGCTGTCCTGTACGCAGACTATGTGGTAACGCATTGGATCATTCTGCAAACAATGCCCAACAGGTACGATCGGCTAAATGATAACTATTATCAATGGTATAGCAGCTTGCTGTAATATAATATAATCTTTTTTTTTGCCAATTTTATGCATTCCTATGGCAGTCTCTGGGCACCGTTTCATGTAGTGGCGTTCAATACGATCGTGTTCCTGCTAGCAATGGCTCATCTGAAAGCGGTACTGCTCGATCCTGGCACGGTCCCATTGCCCCAAATCCGTATCGACTTTTCCGACCTGCACTCGGAGAAAAACTATGGCCACGAGCGGGAAGAATGGACGATGTGCACACGGTGTGAAACGTACCGACCGCCAAGGGCACACCACTGCCGTATCTGTAAACGGTGCATCCGGCGCATGGACCATCACTGTCCGTGGATTAACAACTGTGTCGGCGAGAGAAACCAGAAATATTTCCTCCAGTTCCTGATGTACGTTTGCGCACTTGCCGTCTATTCGATCTTTCTGATCGTGATCTCATGGGTGTATCCGTGCGAAGACTGTCACACGGATGTGACGCAAGCCCAGAGCCGGATGATGCACAGTGTGCTGCTGTTGCTAGAATCGGCTCTGTTCGGGCTTTTCGTTATTGCAATCATGGTTGATCAGATGCATGCAATACTGTACGACGAGACGGCAGTAGAGGCGGTCCAGCAAAAGGGCCCGTACCGGATCCATCGACCGAAGATGGCCTTGCTGGCGGAGGTTTGTGGCCGTGGACATCCGATGCTATGGATGCTGCCCTGTACTAGCCTGAACCGAAAGCATCACGATGTGCCGTTACTGAGCCACGATGTGTAAAAGACCACACTCCGTGCGCGAAGTGCCCTCCCAAAGGCTGAGATAAGGGTAATTGTAGAGTAAGTGAAACGGATCCAACTGAATGGAATGGAATTGACGCAGGGAGGTAGCACGTGCAAACAAAAAAAAAACAGCGAAGAAAAAACATGCTTGGGAAACACAAATTCCTATCCAATGGGCTCTGAAGCGCTCTAGACAGACACCTTTGGCGCCAGACGACTGGGTAGCCCATTGAGCCCATTTGCATTATCGTGCATTTATGATCGTACGTACTACCTTGGCTAATTAGTTTTTTTGTTTCATTACACCACGAACGGTGTGGTATGCGATGTCGACGGGCGTGTGCATGTTTGTGTGTGGTGGTGTGCGCGCTACAATTTTCCCATGGCGCAAATTCCTTCGCGTGACCAAAGACTTGGGAAAAACAGGGTCGTATTTGCTTCTGTAGTAAGGGTTATTTTCGATTCGCGGTTGGAACCTCTAGCTGCTGTCGTCTGCTGGGGTGGACAGTTTTGTACGTTTTTTTATTGGTTTAATTATGTGTTACTAAAATGTTGTCTTTGCATTAATTTAGTTGCGAGGAGTTTTGTGGTAGAATTTTGTAAGGTTTCTTCAGTTTTTTTGGAAGCTTCCCGGGAGGTATCTAAGCAATAGCAATGTTAAAAACAACAGCCCCTTTCCGGAATGGTGCTAGCTAATGTTCACTTTCCCCTGAACCGAAGGAATCGATTATCCAAGGAATAATCTTCCACCTGGGAAGGGTGCGTAAACAATCCCTAAAACACACCAAGAATTGTCTAGGAATTGATGTAAATTTGTGTACCAAAGTAGCTGACCGATCCTCGAACAAACGGATGCAAACCAAACAGGTCAGGTATACTTATATACCCTTCAGTAACAAGTCGAGCTGATATTACAAATTACATTATAATACATCGAGTTAAAGTAGCATTTAGTGCGCTGCAAAAATGAACAGGTTTGGTTCTGTTACCGTTTCGGGTTATTTGTTTGAAGGTGAAACTAATCTAGATTTACTTCATCCTCTGTACACGTATAGTTAGTTTAATTAGCCTTATTTCTGGTGTTTATAATAGTGATCAAGAAAACAAACTGACCAACCAGAGTGGTTTCCTATTGAACAGTAACTCTTGACCTCGTACATTGAACAAAGGCAAACAATCACGCAAAATTGGATGCATTCTAGTTTAGTGATCGAATTTAGAATCCACGCACATCCATCTAGAGAGGAGCGGGGAATGAATTAATTGCACAAGCATATGCAAGCAGCAAACAGGAATGTACCCAAATTAGAATCTTTTTGTAAAGAAAACGCACTTCCTCACACTGCCCTACTTCGATCCCGCTCGATCGATCCGAAACGAGCTTAAGCATTTCAGCCTATTGTTGATTACTTTCTAGATTCTGTTTTGTTCTATTTTCTAGTTGCTTTAATTATTCGTAAATAGCCGTAAGATAGTTTCTTCTCCGACAGCTTCCGGTTGAATTATGTATGTACAGTTATAGTATTACAAAGCATTGTGTAACACGGATTGTATTAAGCGCAATTAGCATTAATTTCGGGTACAAGTCGTGCAGATGTGTGTTTTGGGTTTAGTTTTATTTTTAAACGTTTAATTTGCCAAACGAACGTGTCTCGAAACAGTTTACTAACGTTCGCTTGCCTCTCCCCCACGTATACCCTCCCACCCTTGCCTCTCACTCGCACGTAGATCATTTAGCACGAGAAACAGTAGTTTAAAGTGTAGGAAGAGCAATAGCAACACAAACTGGTAGTGTGTCCCAGCGATGCGAGAACCACTTTCGTACTGGTGTAAATAATTCATCCATTTGATGTCAATCATTTCGAACTCATCGTTCAGTGTAGCTTTTTTAATAGACGAACAAGCTATAGTACATAGTTCCAGAGGTACTGCAACACGGGATACGTTTGTATTAATCAAATCGTTTTACAGCAGACACACGGACACGTGTACGCAAGGAAACTTTTACATATAGGTAACAGATGCATTTGTTTGGGCAGATTGTGTAAAAACATAAACATACTGGGTCCTCCGAGAGCATTAACATGCGTTTTCACCTATTTTGTGAATGGACAAGAAAAAAAAGGCAGGGAAAACTACTATGCATCAATATTTATATTTTTGTGATCCGCAAATAAATGTATCAACTGATGTGCAATTTAAATGTGCTTTCGTACAATTGCATTTTGCCTAGTTTTGGTTTAATGTTTTGAGAAAAATGTAATTAGAGTGATTTGGAACAATGATTTATTTGAATTTTAAACATAAGATCCTTTGATATTTCAAATATTCGATTATTTCCCAGTATACTCCTTGTTACTTCAAGGAATCTTATAACACCTCACAGAGTCAGACATGGACTTTGTCCAAAACTGAAAAATCCATACTCATTTCAGAAGATTTAATTCCCAAATCTCTACCCCTTCGAATCTTTGAATTGTTCCTCTTCGTTCCATTTTTTATACAAAAACCAGAACTCCATAATTTTGTTTTAGTCCTTCAGATCACAATACATACATCGATATTAAGCTTAAATATTTGTGCAACTTTTAAGTTGATAATTTAAACGGTTTTTTAAAATTCCCACGAAATGACAAAACAGAATGAACCACTGTGCATTAGTTGCTAAATTTAAATTCATTTTCTTATGCCACCTGGGCACAAAATGCACCGTTTTGACAGCTATCGCATGCTCTTTTGTTTACCGCGAACCGTTGTTTGGAAAGGAAGAGAAAAAGGTGGTTCTGCTGTGCATGCAAAGTTTGTAAAAGTTGTGTAATGTTGCGCTTAATACGAATATTTAGTTCTCCAGAGACGAGAGCCTTAAAATCGTCTCAACCACTGACCAACTTGCTGGCACGATTAGGCACATTCGCACCGCGTGAATTTCAATACGAAACATCGGATGGCGAAAGTGGCACCTTGATGCATCGCTTTTCCCGGCACGTGTCCCTTACGAAGCGTGATTTCACCGACAAAACAAAGTATGGATTCAAGGTATCCAATTTCTACCCCCTGCCGAATGTGAACACCTATGGTCAACAGATACGTGATCTGGAGACCATCGATTTGGCTAAGTTGATCACCTTTACGACGGATTTTCGCAGCAAAACGGATTTCCGGTCCTACACGGAAATCGTGAATGCGCTCGACGAGGAGTGTGTACGCCGGGTGACGAATGCAACAATGTACGAACTGTTGGAAATGTTGCACTGCTTCATGTATCTGTTGCCGAACAAAATGGCCCAGCTAAAATCGTACCAAACGGCCATGCCAAAGCTTATTCAACTGTTTGGCAGTGGAGCATCAGAAAATGAGCGCAATTTCTTGTCGATCGTTTTCTTCCTCGGTCTGTGGAAGCGCAACAAAACCGGAACGATATTGATGAAGGAGTTTCTTCAACAATATTTGGACCGTTACCTGACACCGGACCTAACTCGGATGGATTTCGTCATACTTGCGAATGCAACGTACAAAACGAGTCTACGAATGGTGGACGAATCGGAAGCATTCAAGAGTAGACTAACGCAAGAGATAGTTCAGTTCGACAATGAAGATGATTCGGCGCTACTAGTTACGCTGATAAAATGTGCCCGAATGAATCGGCTTTCGTCGGACGAGATCATGGAGAAAGTACACTCGTTTACAGAGGAGAACATAACACGTAAAGAGCTAGATTTCCGTGGCCTCTCCCATCTGTTTGCGTACGTAGCAGACAATCGGATAAAGGACGACACCTTGGCTGAACTTTTCGTGCAAGGATGCTGGACTCGATTCGAGGCGGAAGTTGGTAAGCATGGGTTCGAAACACAAACGCAATCCTGCCGTCCGAAGGATATTGGAACGTTCTTATGGAGCTGTGCCACTCTCGGCGTACCGATGGAAGCTTACAGTGGTATTAATTTAAACATGTTCGAAAAAGCGATCCGATTGAAAGTTAACGCCGGGGAGTATCGGTACATCCCAGACGTGCTTGTCGATACAATCCTTTCACTGTGGATTTGTGAGCGCAAATCGATTGGACTGTTCCAGCTCCTGTTTAAGGATCGAACGTTGGTTCAAAATCTTCGCAAAGATCGCTCGAAGCTAGAATCGAAAAAGGATCTGCTACTCAGCTGTGCCGAAATAGACTTGCCCGATGCGACGGATGTGATGAAATCGGTGAGAAAACCATCGGAAGATGCGTTTGTTCTAAACCGACCTGCACAACCATTTTTGCTGAGACCTGACTTAAAGAAAGTAGCGGAATGTTTAGAGCGATTAAAAGAATCGAAGCAATTGCCCATATCAAGTATTAGCTTTAATCTTCCAGTGAAGCATTTGAATATTGCTGGTATTTTAGTTAAAATGGCCACTGGTGTCGAAAAGAATTTGGACGTACTTGATGAAAAGCACACTCTGAGTGATGGAGAATCACCTGTTGGACTCATGAAACTGAAGACGCGAATATTGAAAGATAAATCCATCGATCAAGCAATGGTAAGCGTATTGATGACATGTTATTTGATAAAGTTCTGAATTGTTTTTGTTTTTCAGGTTAATCTGTGTAGATTGGATACACCGGATGTTTTGGAGCAAGAACTAAGGCGAATTCTGGCAGAGTCAAAACAACAAAAGGATTGAATATAAGACAGACTAGTAAAATAAAATAAAGCTCCCAAAGTGCCCTGAAAGTGTTTCAGGATTGAATTATACAGTTTACAAAAAGGCATTATACAAAGGCATTATACATTACTTCGGATAAGCGGCTATTACTTTGACGAAAAGATCTACACAACCGTTTGATTGATTTGTTCACTCACGCTCGGTCATGCTTCATCTGTATTTACCAGTTTCTTACTCGTGTAATTTTATCAACTTACAACACCTAATTGCACACGCAATACAGCCCCTGCAGGGATTGATTTTTAACCGATGAAATTGACCACAACCAAGTGAAGAATTATGTGAGCAAACACGAAATCAGCGAAGCCACGCTCAGGCGAGATTCCCAAAAATTGTTCCTTGTTCTGGGGGTTTGACTGCAGGCGGAGGCACACTGAAACAGTAAAAGCGGCACAGTTAGCAACGACGGTGGTGAGCGTTTGGAGCAATCGTTACGTACCACCCAGCACGAAGCAGCTCACCGTGCTGATAAAGCCAGCCAGGAATGAGTTGAACGGGAATGTTCCAACGAGGCAGCAGTAAACAAACTGCGTGATGCCGGTCAGCAGAATGTACAGCAAGTAGGCGTCGACGATTTTCAGCTTCTTGGGCGTTTTGTGCGTGTACTCATCGTAGAACTTGTGCAACACTTCCGTAAGGTTTTTCATGATGGATGGTAAACGCTGCTAGGAAGGCTGGAGCTCGATTTAATGCAAAGGAAACGTACCGATCGTAGATCTTCTGATTATGCCGATTTTTTATATTGTTGTATTTATGACGTGTGCTATTCGTCGTTGACAGGCGTAGAGAAACTGCCCGGTTGTCTAAATCGTTATGTTGATTTCTGCGATTATAATCACAGGGTGACTTAAAAAAATGCGGTACCTTCTTGTCTACGGTCATCGGGAAGTGTGAGTGAGTTGAAAAAAAATCATACAATTTATTGGTATCTATATTAAACGGCTAATACACAAATTGAATTCCAAATAATGCATTTAACTGAATATGTTGTAAAACGATTATTTCCGACTAACTATTTTCCGACTTTTTTCCGTATAGACCATTGCCTTATTATTCCGAAGGCCACTGCCACAATCTGTCAAAGTTGTGAGTTGGGTAGCGACCGAGGCACAGAACGGAGGTACGAAAAACACACTGCAAAATAGGTGTTTATTTTCCTATTCGAGAGGGTGCGGAGTTTGGACGAGAAACATTCTGTAGTGGGCATTGCAGCACGACATTGGGAAGGAGCTGCCGTTTCGAAAGATCGACAAACTTAACAAATTTCATAGTGTATACGTTCTACAGTTAGTGCAACACGATCCGTGCCCATTGTATGTGTGTTCCTGCATTCCTCCGTGGTCTCCTTTGTTGCAATAGCGAAAGGCTATCGTTTATCTGTGATTTAACCACACAGTAATACATAAGGTGGTTCCATCGATAGTAGTGATTTGTTTGCATTTGTATTTATTTAGCTTTCGAGTGTTTGTGTTTCGAGAATGGTTCGGATGTGTTTATGCGCCCTTTAAATGTGCACAGTTTTGTTGTGTAAAGCTGCTCGGTTTAACAAGTGTAGTTTTCTTTCAGCGTGCAGTAGTGCGGGGTGTGAGAAGAAAGAAATAGTTTTGGTGTTGCCCCTCGTCACATACACACAATGGAAGACTTTACACCACTGATCAATCTACAGGTAGGATTCTAATTTCCTGACGCACCAGATGCTATCGATTTTCATCCCATCTAGCAAATATTGAAAATTTTCCGCTTATGAAGGCAACATATAATCAGCCTGCTTTGTAGCTACCTGTTTTTACTGTGCCTGCTATGATGATGGTGTTACCACTAAAGGGCATCGCCCTTTGAAGCGAAGGTAGCTGAAGGAAGTGTAAAACAAACCGAGGGAAACCCCGGTAAAAACTGATTTAAATTATATAATACACACGTGCGCCTTCGTTCACAACATGGATAGGAGTAATAAATTACGTTTCTGATTTCATTATTTTGTTATTTCAATTATTTCGTTTTTGTTTTCGTTTTAGTTCAAACTTTAAAAAAACTGTACGCGATTTCATTTCAATCCATATTGTACTGCCTTGCAACAGTACCGACAGTAACAAAACGAGACGAAAATTGCATTTGGAAGCGAGTAACAGAATAAAATTGCAGATAACTAGACGCAACTCTATGTAACTCCTCCTCCTGCCGCTTTCATTATAACGAGCCGCACAATTCGCCTGTTGACTCACACTGGCGAGTCATTGAAGAACACAAAAAGGAAAACAAATCCAGGAAAGCAAAGAAAAAAACCCAGCATCATCATAAGAAGTTTGTGATAAAAAAGCATAAAAGCATACCCGGTGCAATTGCAACACAAGAGCTGGTTCACCACCCGGAAAGGGAACTTCGTTTCAGTGCGACTCAAAACAGGAAGAAGGCTAGCCGGCAAAGGAGAACGCTACACGTACAAAACGGGTTGAGATAAACCCACATAATTGTGTTCCACCCAGCAAAGAGCAGGATTAATTGTTTGTAAGTTTTGTATTTTTGTTTCTATGTTTTCTATTTCATTTCTCAATGCACTTGGTTATTTTCTTTCTATTTTTCATTACATTTAGTTTAGTACATTTAGACACGTTTTCCTTTAAGTTGTAGCACCTGTTGCTTGGAGTCCATTTATTGCACTTGGTGTACAATTTGCTATGCACTTTAAATACTAACAATAATTTATTCAATGGAAATATCGTTCCTAAAGAGAAGGATCCCTATTAGCGTTTGGTTCCCCTTACAAACACTATTACATTAAGAACCCGCACTATTCAACCTCAATTTTATACGTCTGTTTTCTGATGATAGGGGCCTCCCGCCTTTTTAAGGGTGAACTGGTTATAGAAGCTTATACTGCTGCTATTACTTCGATAAGACTTTGTTTCCTATTCGATGGTCAGAACGGGGACACGCATGCAAGCGCACAGCTCATGTCATAATCGTTTAAAAGCCATCGTGCAATCATTTTCGCACTTCTTTGCCATTCGATGGAATCAATATAAACGCATCGAAACGATTTGAAAAAAGCGGCGAAAGATTGTTATAAAACATTCGCCGTTCCATTCCCGGAGTTTGTAAAATTTTGAAACCCCCTGCTTATGCAGAATTTATTTTCATTATTTCCCGTCCATTTTAGAAACCTTTATGAACCGTCGTCGATTTGAACCGGAAGAATGTCCGGAAAGTACCGAAAGCATACAACTCTACTCCAATTTATCTTGCGTCAAAAGTTTGTTGAAATGGCTAGTTCCTGAACGGGAAAGGTTCTGGCTGGAAGCAACAGCTCCCTCCGAACGTCGTTCCATCTTCACCCGGATGTATGATGACGGTGTATGAATACAAATAAGAAGCTTAGCACCCAGTGGCGAATGGTTCGTGGTCGGATGATGCATACCCCCAGACAGACAGCATCATCCTTCCCGCACCGATGGACCATTGGGTTGATAAATAGAGGGAACGTGCTGCTAACAGTACACCAGTATTAATTGGGTGTGCTCTTGGATGTGTTATTAGTTGTGCTAAGTAATTTGATCCTTGTTGGGTAAAAAAGGCGCTAAGCATAGCAAAAATCTATAGCTAGCCATTTGATTGCTGGTGGAAGCATTTATGCGCAGCACGGTAAACTTCCACCAACGGACGGTGTGATACATGGAACGTACGTAGTTAGTTCCGATAAGAGGAAACCGCTTTGAATGGTTTCTGTGAAGCACATAATGATTCATTAGTCTGCATTTGTATTTGATTTGCGTTTTTGTTTATGATAAAGGTTAGCAGGTACTAGCTGGCTTCCCAAACCACGCCATGCCATTAATTATTTTGTTTGTTGCAAGCAAACAGGTGCTTTGTTTTATGAAACAAATGTGTACGAAACAAAGAAAACAACCACCCAAAGACAACACGTGGCAAGACGAATCACAGTAAAGGACAACCAAAAGAAGACACACGAAGACGCTTATCAGGTTAGCAAAAGGGCGTATAATCCACATTCCGTTCCGTCAGAAAACGTTTTGCACGAAGGCAGAGTGTAAAACTTGAAAAAAATGCAATCACTTCGACCGACACACCAATTGCACACAGCTACATGTTGAATGAGAAGAATGATTGGCTGGCTTATGTAGTTCAATGGGTCTTTTTTGGGCAAGAACGGCGTCACATCAGCTGTTTGCGATAAGCCGAAATCGCGCTAATTGAACCGTTTAAACATCAGCTTACTGGTTGGATGGGGTTTTTCTTGTTCCTGTTGTCAGCCAGACATATTGGTTGGGTTGGTTCACTTAAATGTCCAATCCACAATTAGCTCAGGACCAATGCGTCAAAAGTTTTGCGATGATTTAAAGTAACGCACACGATTTCTGTTACGTTTATTATGAAGTTTTAAGTTGGGAAGTTCTACCGAACTGGTTGTAGTGCACAAAAGAGTGACTTTGTTCATATGATACGTATTTTTAGGTACCTTTTACTCCATTTAGTTGTTGCAACCTTCCGCTAAACTTCTTTGCAAGTGTACAGTTCTTTATTATAACACACCGAAACACCCGAAGGATCCTTGTCACTGGACATCAATGGTCTTAACTGATGCTTCCACATGGCTGTGAAATGGTCGGGGTTGCTGGTCCTACTTGTCCAGGTTACAATGCGAACGTGGAAATATTTCTCCATTACTTTTCTGCTTGCAACGTAGAGGGAAACGTGTATGAAGATGACGCACCGCAGCTTTGTTGGCATGGCACCACGCACACAAACGATGTCACTTTCATAGCAATGCGGATATGTGGTACTTCACAGACTCCGCATGGGGTATGAAGGTGCGAACCGTTTCTCACCCAACTACGGTCAACTAAGAGGCTTTTGAGGGATGCCGTGAAATGTAAGAGGGACGTAACGCAAGCAAAAAAAAATCATATCAAAAAGAATATTTGATAATAAAAGGGCGTTGTGTGGGGTGCCCTCAGATTGGACAGCATCTTACTTCGTGTGACACATCCCCGAGGTTGGTGTAATTTCATTGTTTTCCATCTATTTAACTTATAACGAATCGTACTTTGTAGATACTTAATTTGTTTTACATTAAAATATTGTCTCTCAACTATATAGTTTTTGCGAATAATTCATAAAATATAATAAGTTTAAATAATATTCTCGCTATCTCGCACCAAACAAGGACTTACATTTTTTGTTGGTGTACTTAAAAATAGTATGAAAACTGCCCCATTGTTGCTCGACATTCCGACTGTCCGGAACCACAAATGTTAGAGGAATTTGAAAGATATTTTTTCCACCTGGCAGATCCCTTTCGAAAAGGCTGAAGATGTTGGAGAAATAGAATGTAATTTTACCATTTGAAATCGCTGGCATTCTGTGATACCGTAGCGTTGTATTTTCTGCCGGTAAATTCGTTTTCTTACCGAGGACGAATGTGGTTTGGTCAGAGAATATCTGGTCCGTGTGAAATTTATGTAAAATTGCACCAAATTTATTAAATTTGAATTTTAGATGGGGAAAATTCATTTGTGCTAGGGGAACCCGAGGGGAATTAATGTTAATGGCCGCAAAATTGTTCCTTGTTCTCATAATTTGAATTAAGGTTTTAAATGATTTTCAACATTATAATATTGTTTTGTTTTCAATCTTTACCTTTTTCTCCGTCCGTTTACTTTGTACACACCTAGTCTGTTTGGTTAGTACCCACCCGAACTTGTCCGCTTGGTGAGAACCGTGGTAGTTCGATCCGAAAAATCGCCCCCAGGCAAACCAACTCTGCCTGCAAACTCTTCACGCCATCACGCGCCTTGTGTTCTCTTATCGCCGTTGTTCAACATACACGCGTCCGGCTACGGCTGTGACGGTACGTTGTGTTTATGTAGGACAAATAGAATCGCATCATAAGGAAAATTGGTGATTTGCAGGAAAAACCAGCTAGCAGCGATCGTCTAATCTGGATGGAAAATTTCCATTTCCAGTTGTTTGTATTCTTTTGCAGCGAGGGATGCCTAGTTCTGGAGATAGCAGACATTTCTGTGACCTCCGGTGGAAAGATAATAAATGGCATTTGTTTAAATGCAATCATCTAAAGTAATTAGATATGTTCACTTTATGCTAGTGCGATAGCGATGCCGTCTTGTGTAAGAGAGAAGAAAAATGAAAGACGCCAAAGATTATTTGAAGTTTAAGTTTTTAAGTTTAAGTGTTTAAGTTAAGAAAGTTTTATATTTTTCATTTTCATACCTATTGGTATCTAATATGGTCTAAATTACTGTTGTGCTTAATGAATCTTGTGAGAAGAGTCATTCATATGAATCTCTCTTTTTGCTGGTAGTTTGAGACAGAGTTATTATTTATTCATTGCTTTTATTATGGCGGCCATAGGGCCGTGGCCATAGCCACAGTCTCTAGTGATGTTTATGTCTGCAACTCGTGATATTCGTAACATACTTGAATAATCAAGTCTCGGTCTCATTTTCTCTATATATGAGCGAGATTTGAGGGTTCTAATATTGTTTAAATACAACCCAAACATCTTTTTGATCAAAGGACTTCTACTTTCATTTCCCAGCTGCCACACACTCCTTACGTTACGGGTCACAGTTAGTTCATACAAACTAACAGTTAGATTTACAGCCAAAAATCTTGATATGATACCCTCATCGATCGAACAAGACGAGGACGAGAGAAATAAGTTCTTTTCGGTTCTGCAACAATGGCATTCAAATTCATTTGCTTAATGAGGGTTGATAAGATTCTTGGTGGCGTTGGAGATACGTTTTCCTATTATCAAAACCATAATTTTCAAATCAAAAAACATTCTAAAGAGCTCTTAAACATGCATAGACTCAAACTGGGCTACGCTGTTTAAAATGTCTAAAATGCTATTCTGCGCAGAAATTAAGGCACTACGACTACCTCAACAGGTTGAAACCAGTCGTTTTACTTGATATAACAACAAATATAAAACGGAACTCTATAATATATCGTTCAAAGTGCGGTTGATACAAATCTTTACAAATTTGATTAACTTTGCCAATAATTTTTACATAGCACCAATTACCCTGTTGTTTCCGAAGCACTTGCACACCTTACATTCATATAATGGCGTGTATTTATTCCTTAGCCACAGCTGTTTTACTTTACAAACTCACAACAACCTTGCAATTAGTTTGATAAACACTAACCTTGATCATATTTGAAGTCTTTTTTCTGCACCAATTTACCTATTAACACTTTTCTCATTTATCACCCAACCAGGGCGCACGCAAGATGAAAAATGAACGTGAACCCCTGCTGGGACATGCGTCCGACGCTGGCAGCAATGGGTCTGGTTTGGATGCAGCCGAACACCAGCGGTTACTGGCCCGTCCCGATCTACGCAGCTCGCCAGAAAACATGATCGTGGACGCATCAAACGATACGGAAAGTCTGGTAGAGAAGGAGGACTCCGCGTACGGGTCGTCCTCGGGTGAACCGTACGAACCGTCGATGCACCGCACGCTGGAACATCCAACGACAAACCTCGACACTATGATCCACCTGCTGAAGGGTAACATCGGCACCGGCATTCTGGCCATGCCGGACGCATTCAAACACGCCGGGCTGTACGTCGGTCTGTTCGGGACGCTGTTTATGGGTGCCGTTTGTACGCACTGTATGCACATGTTGGTGAACTGTTCGCACGAGCTATGCCGGCGGCTGCAGGTGCCCTCGCTAAGCTTTGCCGACGTATGCCAGCGAGCGTTTGAATCTGGTCCAATCGGGCTGCGTCGCTACTCGAAACTGGCAACGAATCTGATCAACATGTTTCTGGTAATTACGCAGCTCGGGTTCTGTTGCGTGTACTTCGTGTTTGTAGCGGCCAATCTGCGGGAAGTTATCGCACACTACTTCTTCGATCTGCACACGCGCGTCTACTTGCTCCTGTTGCTTATTCCGATGGTTCTACTAAATTTGGTAAAGAATTTAAAGTATCTCACACCAATTTCGCTGATTGCTGCATTACTTACGGTTACGGGTGAGTTAACGGACGCATTGAATATCAATCAAGAAAATATTAATTTGTCGACCTATTTTGTCATTTTAGGTCTTTCCTGTACCTTCTACTACATGCTGCAAGATTTACCAAACACACATACGGTCAAGCCGTATTCTACATGGGCCCAGCTACCGCTTTATTTCGGTACAGCGATCTATGCGTTCGAGGGCATCGGGATGGTACTACCACTGGAGAATAACATGAAAACACCAGAAGATTTTGGCGGGTGGTCAGGTGTACTAAATACGGGCATGGTGATTGTCGCCTGTCTATATACCGCCGTCGGTTTCTTCGGTTATCTAAAGTACGGCGATGCGGTCAAGGGCAGCATTACGCTAAATCTTCCCGGCGAAGAGTTGTAAGTGAATGTGATTACCATTTTCAATTGGACATTGTTATTAATTAATTTCCTCTTTTTCCACATCTGCAGCATTGCACAGCTGGTGCGGATTATGATGGCGCTCGCAATCTTCTTCTCCTATTCGCTACAGTTCTTTGTCCCAATGTCCATACTGAGTGTGCACATTCGGCGGAAGTTACACACGGAGCAGTCGCGACTTATCGGTGAATATTTGACGCGCGTTTCGTTGGTCGTGTTTACCTTCATACTGGCCGCCATGATACCGAATCTCGGTGCAGTTATATCCCTCGTCGGGGCAGTGAGTAGTTCCACGTTGGCGCTCATTTTTCCGCCACTGATTGAAATCGTTACCTTTTGGCCGGATAGATTGGGACGGCACTATTGGATACTGTGGAAGGATGTTGCAATTATGGTGTTTGGTATTTTGGGCTTCATCTTCGGCACGTACACAAGCGTGGCACAGATATTGAATCCTGATCTGGTTTAAAGTAGAGAAAATCTATTGGAGGCTAGAATGATCTTAGGATGATCAATCACAGGGATATGTAACCGTATGTTGTACATTTTGAGGTATGTGTATTGTAAATGTATTTTTCGTTTGTGTTCGTTCGCTTTAGTTGATTCGTGATTCGATAGTGTCTCACAGACACTGGTTTGTTTTTCTATTATGTTTGTGAATGGCAATAATCGATTCTGTAGTAAACCATGAAAACTCAAAAATTGAAATAATATTATCAGAAAAACAATTGGTTGAGAAGACGAAAGTAAAAGGATTAATATCTCATTTCAACGAAAGGAACATCTTTTAAAAACTGGTCTATCGTCGTTACCCAATAGCCGGGTCGGGTATTTTGATTATCTGGATAAATCTCTCTGTTACCAGGAAAATTAACATTGGAACTAGTTGATGATTAAAATAATTTTTGCCAGTGTGTGCAGCAAATGCTTCCATCTTATACCAACTTGCGGTTGAAATAATAATCGTAATAATTCACATAGAAAAGTAATAGAATGGAGGATGATTGCTATAATCATTCAAAGTGATGGATTAAAAGCGCATGACAATAATATTTACTCGAACAGTGCGTGCAATGGACGTGTGAATCAAGCTATAGGAAGAGGAATATGTTCCATCGCGCAGTGGAAATACAACATCTATTGATGGTGATAATACTGTAAAAAACATATACAATAACCTAGTTTAGTGTTGATATTACCCAACAAACCCATCCTAGCCGTTGGACGAAACATTAGTGTCTGTTAGTATTTAGGTGTGGTTCGGTTTCGGTCACAAACTTAGCAGCAAACCTTCGGCAGAACGCTCAAAAATCCTTCAAACTTTAGTCGTTTAGCAAACTCTAGTGCTAGTACCATACGAGAAAAGGCTGTTTAGAATGTTTTGTTTATCAACTAAGAATAAGAGTCGGTTCGTAACCGTAACCCTGTAGAAGCGCAGCATTATTAATTTGTAAGCGCTTGATACATAATAAGTACGTAGGAAGAAGGAAAAAGGTGGGGATAACAAATATTTCTTTAGCGAAGTGGAAACTATTGACGGGAACTAGAAAATTATCGTTGAAACTCTGTCACTCTGTTATTTCTATACTATGCTAGTAATTTTGTTTATAGACAATTAGTTTGGGGAGGAAAAATCATTCGAAGGATATCCCGAGTTGAGGGACCATGAACGAATTTAGCAACGAATACGAAGGAAATGGAATCAAGTTCAAATCGGTTCGGTTCTATCTAGCTGTCAAAGTTCTTTCGCTTCCATTAGATAATTTCAATTATACTAGACAATAACGAGTGGGTAAGGTGTAGTAATGTATGTTGCTACATTTTTCACTTTTTACTCTATCTGTTATTTCCTCTTTTCCTTATTTACCACTGCTCTTCTCAAGAGCCCACATAAGCATTAGCCAAATCATTATGAGTAGTAAACATAAAGTACGTCCTAACCACATTGCATTACCCGCAAAGCCCTCATTAGAAACATGTAAAAGACAACATTTAATGCTAATTGCGCAAAAGGCTCCTCGAACACACCATGCAATTGTTTTATGATTCGTTGTGTGTGTATGATTTTTTATTTGATTGCGCAAACGCAGGCAAATGGGCATAATAATATGGAATATAAATAAACCGTATGGATGAGATGATTGAATGATGATATAACCAGCACGGTCACCCAGTTGTCGTCCGCGTCGATTCAGCTACCAGCACACATCCTTATCCGATATCAACGTGTTCAGTGTTTTTTGTGTTACTATCCTATTTAGCCAAAGGAAGAGAATGATAAAGGTGTAGAGGGAAGGTGAAGAAACGTGTGAATATTAAGTTTATGTGTACGTGTTTCGTAACGATCACGATTAATGGACAACAAAAGCATTACACACACACTAAATAAGCATGCAAACTGTGTAACCGATGATAATAAAATATACAATTTTAACAAAATATTTTAATAATTAATTGGGCCCATGTTTTAAATTTTGTTTTCAAATAAAAAATCATTTACCTCATGATGGGCGTTGGAATGGCGGACGTGTAGAGCACGCACAGAACGTTGCTTCCCTCGATAAGGGCGTGACATTTGTGATAGTCGGAACACCAGTACTGTTCAAGATTAATTACCCTATCGCCTTCCCGAAGCGTGTCCTCCATCACATCGACCGACTGATGGAAGAACGATCGCAGAATGTCTAACCGATGTGCGGATGTTCCACTGGACATTGTGCCCGTTCGTGATTTTCCACCGGGAGCATTGTTATGCGATTGCACAGCACCCCGTGACATGACGTATTTAGCGTGCTCGCGATTTAGCAACAAAAAGCCCAAAATGTGCGAATCCAGCTCGGCACCAGTGTTGAAACTTTTCGGATACTTTTGCTCGGCCGAAATTAGCACGTCGAGTTCGCTCATCCAGAACTGTTGGCTTAGTCCCTGCAACACATCATACTTCGGTTCGGCACCGCAAAGCGCACAGATGCTGACTCCTTGCGTCAGCGGTATGCTTATGAAGCGATACGCAATGCTGGGTGATTTTTTTGGCAAATAAACCGGTACATCTTGCTGGATGGTGCTGGAAGCGTTTAGCAGCAACATTAGCAATTTCCGATCGATCACATCCAGATCCCACCAACCTTCCGTTCCACAAGCGATTCGCTGCCGGACCAGAAGCGCACAAAAGGGCGAACCTATCTGGACGCTAAATTCGTTGAGCTTCGTCAACATGCCCATACTTTCCGAGCACAGGACACAATCGACGTAGCGAAATAGATCACTTTCCACCACCTCAAGCAGCTGATCGATCAGGGGATAGTAATTCTTCAACTCTCGCTTAAAACGATCGATGTTCTTAATCTTCTTGATGGAATGTATGCCAACGCAAAACACCATCGCCTGGTAGGAGTAATCGAGCAGATGGCGCAGTGTCTTCTCGGTAATGTCCCTCGCAATGCCGATCATCACGATCGTACCCTCGAACTCTTTCCACATGATCATGCTGTCTTCGAGGTACGTGATGGGCAGATCGACGCCCTGCGATTTACAAAACATATGAACTCCATTCAGCGAGGCGATCGTGGAAAAGGGAAGCTGTAAAAGGGACAGATATGCGTGTATTAGCCGCGATCAATGTACGATCATGTCGGATCGTTATTGTGTTCTAGTTACGTTCTCGCTATCGCCTCTTTTTTTCGAATAAATAGGCACACCACCATCAGAGGTAAGGCACATCAGGTGTATGGACATGCTAGTCTCTGGGAACTTTTGACGATAGTTTGTGATAAGGTAAAAATGTAAGGAAAATGTGTAACTGTAAATAAAATAAAGTTGTAAACAAACACGATCGCAACAGATCGGCCCAAGCGTGTTTCAAGCAGGCTGGTACGCGTGGAGATATTTGACAGCTAAAACAAAACGGCAAGCAAAAATGGCCGTTTAGCTTCGATCATAGTTTATTAGTTCTAGGAAAATAGGAATTATATTTGTCTTGTCGTGTTGTAGCGTATTGTTTAAGCAAAGCGTATTGTGTTAATTCATAAAGGCGGGTCTTGTTGACGGCACACAGCAAAATAACAGCATATTTGACTCTATTATGCTATTATATTATCTACCCTATCATTGTCAACCGTTTAAAAGTGATCTCTTTGTGTTAGGAGTGGGTAATTTTATCCCTCTTAAATTGTTCTAATGAAGGAAAATGCGCTTTCAAATCTTTCTTGGTAGATAAAATCATTTTTGTGGTTTATTGCGTGCAACAAACGCTAGAGCGCAACATTGGCGACCGGTATGCAACTGTCAATCTTCTTATTCATTATTATTGCAATGGCTTCTCACATAACGAGCGATTATGGAATCGAGAGCGGGAGAGACATTTTGCGTTAACGCGAAGAATGAGCAGTCAGGCGTCTTTTCTCACTTTAGTTCGAAACGTCGAAGTGTACGGATGCAGTTTTGCTCTGTGCTTGATTTTGGTGCGCGTACAAGCGTCTCTTTTTGTAAGCGGTTTTGGTGAACAATAAAGTGCTCTTTTGGTGTGTTTCTTGTGAAAAAAAGGAGTTTTTTGACGAATAGTGTTATGCGATTAAAACAGTGACAACAGTTAGATTTTGTGCCTTTTATTAAAGCACCTCATATGCACACACACACATACGTCGTTCTGTTGTGCAGAAGCATTCCAGCAAATAGTTTCATCGCATGTGAAGAGCAACAAGTTATGACGGTGCAGTGAAGAAGAAGTGTTTTCAGAACGCAACAATACCAAGCGAGAAAGCGTCCTGTAACCAAAGAATGATTTAAAGCAAATTTCGAAAGAAAAAGCAAAGCATCGATTTATGCTATATGACGAATGTTGCGCTCTGCTGCATGTGATCATACAGTTGTGCCCCTCGATTAGTGGTGTGCTGAGTGTTGATTAACACGATCTTTTTCGCCTTTTCGCACGCGGTTTGTGAAGGTGGTGCTTGAAGAAGGTTTAGTGTTTGTACACACGCACGCATATACATACATACATACGCACGTACGTAGGAGCATGCGAAAGTGCAAGCTTCCGTATGCAACTATCAAACGACCACGACACAACGACACCAGCGAGAAAAGTGCAATTCAAAAGCGAATGAAGCTGGCAGCATAAAAGTGCAAAAGAAGAATACTACCACATCGGGCATTAAAAAAGTGTACGTGAAAAAAAATACGATCTAATTAAATTTTTCGGGTGCATAAAGTGAAAAGCGAAAGAAACAAACCGCCACCGTGTGCATTTGTTTGGCGTGTCCATCGAAAAAGCCGCCGCGGGTATTTGCTGTAAAATAATCCCGGATATAACAAAAGTGCCCCATTCTCCCTTCCTCGTTGTGCGCGAAGGTTAGAAGAGGACAGCAAATCTGGCTCTGTTCTGTGTTCCGGTGAAGCAGCGCTTATCGTCGGATTCTTCGGATGTTGTGAATGTAAGTATGAATGTGTTGTTAGTCTGATCTATGGAGTACGTTAAACCTTATGGAGTACATTTTAAATAGACTACTTGCAATTAGTTTCAAGTGTGGATCAACTCAATATATGCATTAAAGTTTAAAATTAAAGTGTGAAGACCGGCGCCGCTATCATCATGTCAACTGGCCGCCCCAAATATCGCATTACGCTGAGCATTTTTGAGTTCAATTTATGTTGGAGCTGGCAGTAGAACTCTCATCAATTTCTTTCTTTTCTTTTCTGAGGAATTAATGCATGGTTATTGAACAAGCTTCGATCATGTAAGGAGCTCGTTTTAACGCTGCACTACTGCGAATTCTCAATTGCGATTAAATAGTAACATCATTCGACTTCCTCCAGACGACAACAGAACGATAAGATCGCCAAAAGAAGACAACCCCATGCCGCCATGCTTGGTTGAATGATTGGCCCATGAGATCATCTTCAGTCCGCATGCTTTTTGGCACTGTGACGCGGATGGGTGACGTACGGTGAAGAAATTCCACCTGGCCTGTGTGCATCATCATTTCGATTCCGTGCCATCGGGGTGTAGGAGAGCTTTAATGTTTTTTTTTTTGTGACGAATTTTATTTGTTTGGGTGACCGATTTGGGTGACGATTGAAGTTTGAAATCCCATTTTCGCGTTCGAAGAGGGGCGTTAGAACGCCTGTAATAAGGAAGATTTCTATTTCAAATTTAAAATAGATGATCGCGTGTCATTATTTTCTTGGCCCATTTGCATTTGATTTGTCTTCATTACAACGAACCTCACAGATTAATTAAGCAATATGGATGTATAATGGAGTCCCCATCCACCACCAGACATCACACGGCGATCATCTTCACGATCGAATCATACGCGCATTATGCTAATAACGAAACCAAGCAACCGTTTTGTTCGGACGCTTAGCAAAATTTTGAAGGTTTTTTTTTTTGTACACGGGGAAGCTGATTGAATATAGTTATTTTCTCTTTTTCGTGTCGATACAATGAATGAAGAGCCGTGCATTGAGTGTGCGAGATTCAGCTGTTACTATACCGGGTGCGAATGCGAGAACGCGGTACAGCATTTTTCAATCATGATGAGTTCGCCATGAGGAAGAAGGATCATCAGAGACGCGCTCGTGGCGCTAATTTGTGGCTGCTGTGGCGCCTTTATTTGTCCGGTCTCAGGCGGTTGCTACTCGGACTCTTTACTTCCATCTCACTCACTCTCTCTGCCGAGGCATATTAGCGAAACAGGGGTTATGATGTGTGTAATTAATGTAACTTGCCGCGTGTCCGAGCACTCTGCGGTGGGCGCTGATGGCGCTTGGTGCTCTATTTTCGCAATCGCACATAACGATGCCTAACGATGCCCCGTCCTCGGCATCCAATAGTTGGTTGGATTCGACTTCCAGCTATCCAACTTTATTCGTTGCGTTCGGAAGCGACCGAACCGAATTGATCGATAATAAGAATAGTGTTACCGGGTAAAATTTATAAGTAACGCCGATCGGTTTTTGGGGGTTTATTTGCTGCGTGCATGCTAGCTTTTCATCTTGCTCTGATGTGTGTTGAACATCTTCGTGCAATCGCTGCTCGATCATGCCCTCGAGATCGTCGAACGTACAGCGCAACACCAATTATTCGTGGGCAGCTTCCGAAAGACGTTCCAAAGGGCAATGTTTTATAATTTCTAGTCGTGCATTACTGATTTCATAGCTATTCTTAAGGAAGATTAGTGTTAAATTTACAACAAAAAGAAGAAGCCTCAGCTCGAAGCTCTGAACCCTTTATTTCTTCTAGATGTTTTCGGATCGGAATCAGTTAGTTACACATGATTATGCTATCGTGTCGGGTTTAAACCTTATTGGGCGAAACAGCTTCCACAACAATGATGGTGTAGATTTAAGTTGATGTACCTGGAAGCTTGCGCAGTGTTGAAAGTAAATCAGAAGAAAACTAAAAGCGTTACAAAATGAAACTAATTGTTCCTTTCGGTTTCACTGAGCTAAAGTCAATATAGAAGGAACAATTAAAAAGCGGTTTTTAGAACTAGAGATGCCCCTGTGATCGAACATTAAATCACAAACGGTTCCTTCAACGTCAGTTGTGTCTATTGGGTCTTTCGCCGTAAAGGGTCCGGGAATTCTTGGGGAAAATACACATTGCCAACCTTGAAGTGCTTTCCTAACGTCACTTGAACGCACAGCAATTTATCCAGCAATTGGATGTGACTCCTCGTTCCACAAATGTTGGGCAGTCGTGTCCACCACAGCGCAAAACGCGACAGTCGCATGATGCATGTGTCCCCAGCCTTCTCCAACGTTTTTTTTTCCCGACATTTCGGTCTGTTCTTGAGCAGAAGGCCATTGCTCTTTCTGAGCCAGTTTGTGCACGAAAATTAGTGACCCAGAGTGATCGCGGGTTTACACATTGCTTTGCGGTCGTGGTCTCTTCAGCACACACACACTCGTTGCAACCCAAAAGTGAGACCGAGTGGAAGACGGTTGTGCAAAAAAAAAAAACAACTGTCCGTTGTTCTCGCGTGCGCGCATAATGCAACCGCGACCAGAGTGGCGCGCTGTGGCTTGGAGCATTACTGGCCGGTCTGCGTATCGGTCGGCTGTGTGGGAACAGCAGTGCGTTACGTACAGAGGCCGCGGGAGCAGAGAACGCCATCGAGAAAGGGATTGAGGGGGTACGATACACGCAAGTAAGCACGGTGCGTGTGTAAGAAAGATTTCCGTCGCGATAGTATTGTATTTGTCGTTGGTCGGACGATAGGCCATCCGGCGGTGTTGCTCAGTTACATTGGGGATTTGTGGATTTTTTTTTTCGGAAACGGGGTCATCAGGCCTTTTTTTTCTATGCCCTGCTGGTACTTTCCACGGACGGAGATGATGACGCGTTGCCCAGATGCCATGCCGTTGGAAATGCTTCTGCCCGACCGGGTGCTGGTAATTCATCATCATAGAATTGATAAAAGTTGGACCGCGCGATGGCTTTAGACGCTGCAGACTGGCGTCTTCAGCATCCCCGTTTTATTGGATGATGGACGGAGCTCGGTTTAGGTCGCTTTTTTTCGCTTCGTTGACAGCGGGGTAAATAAAGATTAAACACCATCAAGATTGATCCGGTAGTTTTGGGAAGAAATGGCTTCATTAAACCGTGTGATGGTGGTCGATTGTGGATGGCGAGTTAGTTTGTGCTATGTTCGGTTCATTAACCACTTCTAATGGTGGCAGGGCCGTAATCAAGGCGTGGCGCCGGAATGTGGAACGGAAAATCATTTCGGAAAAGCCAAGGTGACACATTTGACTGGGGTTCGCGAAATGCAACTGGCTACGGGTGCGGCGGAAGTGTGTGTCCACCAGCTGTGAAAATGGGTAGCGCCTTCCGGGAGTTCCCAAAAAGCGGTTTGTCTGACATGTTTCGATGGTGGAAGGAAAACTTTTCCTCCCGTCCTTTTTTGCGATTCGTCTCCAGTTGGGGATGAATTCTTCTACCATATCATAAACCTGTCTCTAGTTAGACAGTTGGAAAATGCTCGCTGAAAAGAACGGTCAACCGCCACGAGTGCCGACAATGTGGTACTTCTGCAGCGTGAGAAGAACAACAATAATGTCCGCTGGGAAGTGTTTAAAGGCGAGGAAAAACTTTCTCCCTTTATCGATACCCGCACCCTACTCTGGATGTTTGATGGGAAGTTTTAAAGCGATGTATTTCGCTATCACGACGTCGTCCACCCTACACACGTTGCGGATGTGTCCAGCTTCTGCAAGTCAGCGGATGTCTGCTTACATCCGTTCGTCAAGTGGTGCGGTACGTAGCGTGTCGAGTTTGCCGATCACAAAACTCTCCCAGCGAGGAAAGGAGAAAGCGAATTTGAAGTCGTCTGGGGCCACCCCGCGGATTTTGTGCCGATCGAGTGACAAACCGTGGATAAACGATAGTGGTGGAAGGGTTTTGATAGTGGACCGCAGGCAATGCGCAATGTGGACAGTACTTCTCATCCGTCATTAACCACCAACAACTTTGCTTTGGATAGAAGAGGCAGGTTCCGATAGCGTAAGTGTGAAGATGCATTGGACATTTGAAGATGATGACGTGCGGAAAGACACAAGCTCTGTTGCTGTTGGGAGACATTCCAGACTGAAACGTCCTTCCTGCCTACGCGACCCAGGCGCCACCTTTTCCCTTTTAATTTCCCCACACGTGTGTGTGTGAGTGGGTCTAAGGAGAAATGCATTCCTCCGGATCTGTTCCAATTTTTATGTTCGTGCACGACAACCGGGTGACTTCTTCCTGGAGAACTGGCCATTTTACGATTATGATTACCAACCGATTGTGCGGATAATTGCTGTTTTTGATGGGTCTTTTCTTGTTTTTTTTATTCCTTTTTGTGATGCGGTGTATTTGGAAGCTTCTTTTGGCCGGAATTCCACTCTCCATTTTATCCGTATCACTTTTCCCTCCCCAATTTTCCTCGCTCAGCTCATTGCCTGCGTGGTGTGACCTGATTGTTTGGTTCGCTTTTGTTTGGCTGGTGGCAGTCCGTGATGATAAGCGAAGTGTGTGCGCGACGGTGGCTTATCGGTGTGAAAAAACGTGATCGATATACACTGTTGTTGATGTTGACCCGAATTCCGATGCGTCAAATATCAAATCTGGTAGACACCGTGCGCGGGTAGTGTTGTCGTGTTTTGGGGACCAAAACAGGAAACCAGTTCATTCATGCTTCTCTGAGTGTGAGCCACATGCCACCAAGGGTGTCTTAAACGAGATTGAGGTACAATATTGGTGACAATCATGCTTCATGCTTTCGAAGTTGCACGTGTTCCATGATTTGGGACAACATTTTTGTTTGTACCCGTGCTGTTGTTTTTTTTTATTGAGAAACACTTTAAAACGACAAGGATTTAAGAGTTGCTTAGACTTGTTTCGATTTGCAAAACAAGGTGTGTTTAAGCCATTTTTCTTGAAGTTATTAAATATTTAAATGCTCTGTTTGTTATTTTGCTGTTTCTATGTAATTCTTTTTTAATTATACCTTCGTTACAGCCGCATATACTTGCGCAAAGCGCAATCAGTGCCAATTTAGGTGTAGCGTTCGTTTTCATGCGTAAGCACATCGTTACAGGGTTACTCGTATAATACGCCTTTTGAATTATTTTTTAGACTATTTTTCACAAAAAAAAACCTCTCCATAAAGCGTCGAATATTTGCGTCCAATGTTGTCACATTAGAGAATTCAATACGTTTTTACATGAACAAAAGTCGTCATGGCAATAGAGTGTAAATATTGTAGAATATGAAACAATATTTTAGTTAACCGAAATAATGTATGTTGTTTTTGAATGTTGTTTGTTTTTATGTTCATGTTTTTGAAGGTATTACAGTCTCTTTTCGAAAGTTTGAAGTTATCTTTGAGTAAAGCGAATGAAAGTGATGAAACATGGCACACGAAGAACCCTGCATTGTGCGGCTTAACTATTCCGTTAATAACTTCAAAGGCTTTACGGAATGTACCGTAGTGGAAAAAATGTTCCGCAAATGTTTAAGACACTTAATTAGAACCAACTTACTTATTCTTTTCTCACCTTCTGTGTGGCGAGTATTGCAAGATAGTGCAAAAAAAAAGTGAGTCCAAACCATAACTTTAACCAAAGTATGGCAGACCTTTTAATAAGGTACCAGCCGTATTTTACTCGCCAGTCGACGCACGGAGCGAAGGAATACGCTTTTGTTTGCGTTCATTGTTGCGCTTGCGGAGGCTTTGCGTCATTTTCTTTGCTCGGGAATGCTAAGGAACCACGTTTGGTGGACGTCGTTGTGGCAAGACTTACCACCGAACCACGCCGCGCGAAACCCACAACGTCCCCAACCGGCAATACAACACTAATTGGTCACCCACCAACACGCCTGGGTGATGTGTGAGCATACGCTTCGTGAACGGGTGGGCACCCATTGGTGTGTGCTATGGGTGTCTAGTAGCGAGTTTTGGGAACAGAACAGTACACTTGTAGTTGTGTATTGTTTCCGTGTAACCGTGCGAAACAAATGCCTGCAGCAGAACCATCGATGGTTTTGGTACCTTTATTTAACCTTTGATTGTTCTTATCGGGTTAGGGTGCTCCGTGGAGTTGTAGTCCGTGTCGTAAGCAGATATTTTTTTTGTAGAAGTTAGAATACCACGTGACCGATAAATCGAACCGGATTACACCGTTGGTCGTTGTTGGGCGGAAGGTCCCCCCCCCTAAAGCGGAAGGATTTATGCGCGTGCAGTTCTAGCGAAGAAGCATCACATTCGGTTCGTTTGAGTCTCCAAGTTGCAGCAACAACGTGATAAAAGTCAACCACTTCATTGTCCATTTTGTTTGTTACCGTTGCATGCAATCAGAGGGCAAAAAACAATGGAACGTTGTCGGTTTGCACCGTCGAGTTTTAAATGCGATGTGGAGTTGTGTGTATATTTTGTGTATCTTCTCACAACACTTCGACAACGCGCCTGTTGGCTGCATCTCTCCCCACATCCGCACAATGGCAATGTATTCAAACGCGCCCCGATGGTGGTGTAATGTTTTAGGCGTGTTCCCGCCGTCCGTGTTGTGTTGCTGCTGTGCGTGTGTTAATTATGACATTTCGACGAAAACATTGTGTCTTTCTGTTCTCGTTTTTTTTTTTGGGCTGTGAAAGGTAAGAAATTAAGTGAACGATATTTAATGTTTTCACTCAATGTTTTCATGTTTGCGAATGGTACTACAGAGTGGGTAAATCCCCCCTCGCCCGGGTCGCATCGCTATTGTAGCGTGATACCTTTTTCTTTCTTCGTTTTTTTCCATCATTAATGTTTAGATTTTGAGCAAATTGGGAACTTGGGGCGGATCAAAAAGTAGTGTACATTACATTATCATTTTGAATTTATTTAACAGCATTTCCTCAGTTTGTTCGCTGATGTTTTGGAACAACACAACCACAGCCTATTTGCTGTGGTGTTTTGTTTTTCTCCAGCATGCCGTGCGTGTGGTGCAGCAAAATTGTTCAAACAGTAGTAAATAATTGTCCACCACCTATCAGGGGGAAGGCCAACCAAAGGTGGCATACATTCGGTTCGCCCCAACAGGAGATTCGAACTCGTTTATGCACATGAATTCATTTATATGCTACCGAGCTCGCGAACATGAACGCCCGCCCGGCTACGCAAAAGGAAAGAGCGGAACGGATCGGTGAAGTGACACACCGTTTCGCACATATATGGGAATGCATAATTAGCCACAAATGGTTAGAGGGCTGTGTGGTGTGCGAGGGAAACAAAGCTAGCGGAAGCATAACGCATTTGCGTACATTATTTTGTTGTTGTTAAGGAACGCGGGAGCTTTACGCGCTAACGGGGTTTGGGTCTCATTTTGCAACATTTCGCTAAGAGGAAAAAGAAATGTCCATCAAAAAAACAGTAGAGAGAGGAATCACTAGTGTGAGTAAAATATCTAACGAAATTAAGAAGTTCAACTGTTTTGTTGTCTGTTGTGACAAATTATTTTCACCCATTTTGTTTTACCTCAATGGATTAATATACTTGGATGGCAGGGGTTTGCTTATTAAGGATTGATAATCATCTATCATTTTCGTAAAAGAATACATTGATAAGTTCTTAAACAATTTTCAAATACATTATCCTATCTTATCATTATAAATAAATTAACAGGACCAAAATCAAAAGGATAGTATTGATACCCAATGCCTTGGTTATGATTAACTGATCGTTATGATCTCTTTAATAATGCGAGAGATACTTCAATTATTGGCATTTTCTTTCTTTTAAAGTTTTACACGGTTTCGAATCATATAAGGGAACATGTCAACCGTTTGGTGTAGTTTTGCAAGTCATTGGGAGTTATTTTAAGTCGATGAAGAGAAATTTGCAATCATAAAGAGATAAACGTGCCAACATACATGGACATTTTTCCTAAAAACGTTCTGAAGAGCAATCTGTCAATTGTTATGTTGTTTCAATTTCGGCAGTATTTTTTAGTATATAAATTAGTTCAGTCAAGTAATTAATAATTATATTTACGACATCGTTTAACAACCATCCAAACCCTGTAAGAAGTATATTTGTAAATACCAGAAACCTCCAAAAACCACAATGTCCTTGAAAATCCCCCTCTGTGCCTGATAAAACATCCAGGAGCAACCGATGTTTAACTTTTATCAGTATCTCTTTGCTATACCAGACATTTCATCGATCATTATCGGAGTTCAAAACCCCATGGCTAAAACATAAACCACGCAAAGCGAATGAGATAAATTAGTGAGTAACATGTAAAACATGCGATTTTGCAAACGTCACCGACTGAGCCGCTCTTGTATTTTTTTTCAAATCACCCAACATCCACCATTTGGATCGAAACCGGAAAGGTTGGTTGGTCACTTATCCTTCCCCTGGTCGCCCTGCCTCGTTCTCCCCAACATCGGTATGCTCTCTATGGCGTGCGCAATCTCTTGAAAGACGCGGTTTATTTCTGGATATTTGCATAAGTGGGGTACTCTCCAATCAGTCAGAGTCAGTAAGTCGCGGGGGTCGTCTGTCGACCGACGTCTTTTGCCCATGGAATCATTACTGTGTGTATTGGTTAAGCTCCCGGCTGTGCTTGTATGTTGTGTGTGTGTGTGTATTGTAGCAAATGTAAGCGGTTTGGTCACGATCAATGCTGCGCCCGGAAGGGTTTGGTGTAGTTGTGAGAGTTTAAAGCCGTGTGTTCTACGTAGGGCTTCATTTAATTTTTGCCCACCAAGCTAATGGGGGCCTAATGCGGGGCGAGGGAGATGAAGTACGAGTATGCTACGGAACAACCACCCTTCCGTGCCCTTCGCCCTCACTGTCTGCAGACACACGAACAGTGCAAATGTGCTCGAGGTTTTGCGTATGATTATTTAACAGCGCTGTGTGCCCGTCGTGGGAATGCACTCTGTCTTGTGTCATAGCTTTGAAGTTCTAATTTTTGAAGACACGAATATCAGTGTTTGTGGAAAGAGTTGTTGTTAGCCTTGAGGTGGTCCAGGTACGCTTTATTTTAGGAGAATTATTTTTCCGGGTGATCACTGGTACAATGGAAATAGAGCACTTCCTTGAGCGTTTTAAGTTTTTTTTTTGTATTGAAAGTCACTATGCAAACTATTTGAAAGAGCTGGATTATGTTTTAGAAGTGTATTATATTGAAGCATTGTTTAACAAATAACGTGGCTTAATAGAAGCGTTTCAGGCAAAATGGCTGGTCCGATAGTACTAATGTTAAACAATTGCATTGCATATGATTTCTGTAGATCTGTTTTATAATAGACTCCAATAAATAATTAAATATAAAAATCTTTAAACTATTTTAAAAAAATCATTTGTATTTATATCATTTCTGGTTGTTTCAGTTTTATTTTTTTCGTGTGAATGATGGAACCCATTACCATTACCATTACCAAGCTGTTTGGATTTAACCTATGTTTCAACAGACTTATTGAAAGGAAAATTTGTTGAACATCATGCAGTTATAAAAAAAAACAGGGAGAAATATTAACACGTACCTCAGATAGGATGCTTTATGCGCCTTGTTTCGGAAAAAAGCACAGATATGCGCGTTAAAATATGTAGAAATAAAAAAAAAACAGCGACTGTGCTACTGTTTGGATGAATTTGCATTGTTTGGCGTCGAAAAAAAAACAAGACAAACTAGTCGATTAATAATTCGACACCATTCGGCCTACCCCCCTCCAAACGTGACGTGATTTTCATGTTTCACGTTCCGCCACCAGGTCTGACAAGGGGCGGAATATCGCTCGCTGGTTGGCGTTTGTCGCATGCCACCGGATAGTTGGCACCGGTCGTAATCGCACGTTTTTGCTAGTGGACAAAATATTCCTTAACCTGGCAAATTTTGGTTGTTTTATATGATGCGTTGCGCATTTCTTGCTTTACGCGCACGAGAGCCCGTCTGTGAAAAATATGAATAGTTTTGTGATGTGTTGCGCCATTCGCAACGCATCACGTTCACGTCACGTCGGAGGTTTTTTGTTTTGGTTTTTTTTTTATATGAAAATCTATTCTGCTTCTCTCTCGGTACGGATACGGATGGTGCATACTAATGGCTTATCTTGTCTGTACCGGGGAAAGAAACATTATGTCCGAGGATGGCATGAAGTTGTGCAAAATAATCTCTTTCTCCCCCGACAGCTGGTTCTAATTTGTGTGGAGTGTGCGGGAAATAGGAAAACGACCAGTAAAACAAAAAAAAGACTCAGCACCATTGGATCGTTTCCGTGCGGTTATTTGTGGAACATGTGGAAACATATGTTTAATGCAAAGTCGAATTATACTACCGTTTTGGGTTGGCCAACCATTTGCTTAGATAATGAGGGTTTTAAAATTTACTATGAAGAAAAATGCTCACCACAATCCATGCGAATGCTTGGTTGCATATGCAGTGTGCATTTTAATGTCAATAAAGTAGTGAGAAGAGATGAGTCCTGTGAAAAAATTTCTGTCCCCGAAAACATGTTTGGATAAAACCAAACCATCCCATGTGACAGCTATCAGCCTTTCAGCAACTAACAGATGTCGGAAGGGATAACTCATGCTGCTGCTCCTTTATTTCTTTTTTCCATCTTGCTGCTCGCCACGTTGGACGTTTACAATCCTACGAGAAATGCAACATACCACACACACACATGCCCGTACCGTTCTTTGCAGAACTTCAATGATCCTTTTTTGCCTTTCCCTACTTGCACTTCCTTTTTTCGCACACAGAAGGGAAATATGGCGCACATATAAAACACGTTTCTTCGGTGTGTGATATCGTAAAACCCGGCTCGAAGGGAACGATGGTGGCTATAAAATTCCTCCTCATGTCAACGGCGCTACAACAAAAAAAAAAGATTTTTTGTTGGTTCAATGCCATTCGCAGTATTCGGATTGTGTTTTTAACAAATGAAAATCTTCATCCATCCAAGGGATTGTAAGTTTAATCGGGGAAATGGTTTTGGTGAAAAGTGCACATGCAACACCCTACCAACAGCAATACTAACGAGTGGTTTTTTTAGGCATGGTATAATTAAAAAGAAAAGGATTTTCTAGTTTTAATTTTGAAAATTGTCCCGCAATGAGATCTATGTTTGTTTTGTTTAGTGAAGTAAATCGAAGTTAGTATGAGGTTCAAATATACAATGAATTAAACCGTATGGTAGCATTAGACATTCTTCACTAAGTAATTTACAGGGTTTTTTAGAAGACAAGCGCCTATCACCACAAGCGCAGCACATGACATTCCAAGTGAAGTTCGAACCGAGGAGTATAAACGCGCTCTGAGAAGGATTTTGCCAACCAAATCAAATGTTCGTTTTGATCCAAAAAAAATATTAACTGCATTTATAGAATTAAATATGTTTCCATCCAACCATCCTAGAACACGTTTATATTCCTCGAATCGTACTTCACTTCTAGCGTCGTACGAGTTTTGTGGTAAGCTGCGCTGCGATTGTGATATCATGTGCTTCCAATGAAGTATGCCTGCTGCGGATATGGTGTCTAGTAAGGCCGTTGAAATGTCATGTGTTGCGCTTGTGGTGAAAGGGCTCTGGCGTTGTTCTGTCATCTCAAAAACCCTGTAACTTACGGGCATATTTTTTTTTCGGTCGCCTTCTTCTCGTTGGGCTGATAAATAGTACGGCAGATTAAAATTTGCGACCGGTATGACGCATCGAAGCGCTGCGGGAATGAAACGGAAAACGGGAACAAAAGGAACAAAATGAACGCTTCTACACACACATACACACACAACACGATCGCGATGCGTTTGAATGGGAATGTCTTTGCAGCGTAACCGTAGGAATTGAGAATGGCTGCAAACATAGTAGTGGGTTTATATGTTTTGTCTTCCTTTCTACAACCGTTTTACTTTAAAGATACGTTGCCTTTGTGCAAGAAATTTGATTCTTTCTGATCGATTGTAAAAATATCCGTTAGGAATGTTTTCTTTTTGAAGTATTTTTTGCTCTCATATCGGATGCCTTTTCGTAATAAATTCTCCTCGCTTTTTTTCATTTTCTTTTCTTCGAGCCCATTGCGAATGTGAAGAGAGGACGGAATTCCTTTCGTGACTATTGTTTGAAATTGTTTAAAGATTTCCTTTTTTCCTTTACCCGCTCTGCACGGTTGGTTGCGTTTAGCAAAATTGACTTTTCTTTTGAATTTGAGTCTCATTTTTGGAAGAGTAGTGAGTGTTTGTCCTTTAATGTTCTATAAGCAATTCATCTCATTGTTAGTTATAAGATGCGACGAATTTTTTTTTTCGATGTTTGTTACAATGCACCAGTTATGGAAGCCTTGAAATCGTTTGATACGCCACAAGTGACGAACCCTAGTTTTGGGTAAGCATAGTGTACCAATTTGCACCTGTCATTTGTCATTCATACGTTTTCCTCACATAAAACTGTACCATACGGTAGGCTATGTAGAGTAAAAATATATATCTAAAATATTTTGCATTACTTTATGTGGATTGATAACAGGCGACGAACCTTCTTCATTCACTAAACAAGTCTTTTAGTGTATGTTGGCTTAAAAAAGAAAGCAACACCCAGAAACGCTTCCCTTCTCGAAAAAGAAAGCCCAAAATTAACCTGTTGAGAAGGTTTTTTTGTATAGCGCTTGTTGTTGTGTGGACAGGTGAAACGTTCCGTGTTGCATCGTGCGTGTGTGCGTGTGGCTCGATTTGTGTTTGCAAAAGGTTTGGCGGCTTTTCGAGATGCCGCCGGCGCACTGTTTTGGTCATGTGTGTGCGTTTGTTCCGCTTTTTTGTTTTTTGTTTTGCTGAAGTTGCATTCCGATTGTGTATTATTTTCCACTTTTCCACCCTTTTTTGATTTGGTTGCGCGAGTGGAGCAGTTTTAGTGCCCCGTGTTGTCCGGAATGCGCGTGGACTACCTTTTGGCGAACGACCTTCGGGGTGCGTTTTACTACCCCGAAAATTGAATGTTTCCCTTTCGGGGGTTTTTTTTTTGTTGTTGGTCGCTCGCCCTCAACGGGTGAAGGTATTTCGTTGTTTCTGGTGTGGTTTATGGCTTTGTTTTGTCTGGTTGGTTAATTTTCTTTCGCGTTTTTTGGGGTGGTTCATTCGATTACTTCCTCTTTATGGGTTCTTCTACTTCTTACTGCGTCTGTTTTGTGTTGTACTGTGAAGTCAGCGCGGAACAACGTTAAAGGAAAGTTTAATCAAACTTCTTGCGTGTGTTAGTGCATACGAAACAAAAAGAACAATAAAAAACAGTCCATATTTGGCACTGCGATGCGCTGGTAAAGGTTACGCTTTCATTGAAAGGTTGAGCGTTCCTGTCATCTTATATTGCAAGCTCATCGCTACGAGGTGGTGTGGTGGGCGATGCTGCCGATGCTGGGTACCATAAAATGGGAGTGTACGGGCTTAATACGAGGTCGACCATAAATCTCCAAATGACACGCAGCGTAAATGGGGATAAGTTGTTAAGGGATGGTTCTGCAGCCTGCGAGTGTAACAAGGGACTGGTATTGTAAAATGATGCACTGTTGAGAGTTCTGTGCGACTTTCAGCAGTGTGATTGGGAAATTGAGTGGAAAATGTTTGAGCTGGAGTTTTTCTTTCCTAGCGACGTTATTTCCCATCGATGGTTTAACTCAACCAGATGTGTCTTCATGTCCTTGTAAGTACCAAGCATGAACAATGACGATGGTATGACTGGACAAGGATAAAAAGGTCTATAGCGGTGCTCAGTAAGGGAACGCAAGAAATAATCGAATTCTGTACTCATTCGAACAAGCGAGACACCCCTTAATAGTATGAATAGGAAATTGACTTTTAGGATGCTCAATTTGGCCATTAAATTCTAGTGAGCCAAAATGATCTGCACGTGTCTGCAATTGTGTTATTGGAATCTCGATGGGGGAGATTGTTGCCCTGCGGCTAGTTTAATACGAAATAACCGGAAAAGGAAGGAATGACAGTTTATTCGATTAGAGTTCTGCGATTCTATTTCCACCAAAAACATTAGTAAGGCAGGGAAATAAACTTCCTATCTCGGACGCTAGAATCGAACGGTGTGATAGGGATAGCGTAATGTAAACATCATTTTTACGCGCTTCCCTTGCATTGAAGTTTTCCGTCCAATTTCCCCCAATGTTGAGGGTGTATTCGCTTGTCCGTGGTGGTGATAAACGGTCCTAATGGTTGGGGTGTTTAGTTATTTGCCAAATAAATACATTATCGGTGTGTTGGTTAGATTAAATAACATGAGGTGGGGTTTTGTGAAAATAAGTTGTCTCCCCCGCGGATAGGAACTAAAGTTAAGTTAGTTTATTATTGAAATAAGTTTTTTTTCCATTTCGAGTAAAGATAAACATTGTATTCGCTTCGCTACTTTGTTTCGTCGAGCGATACTTTAATCGCAAATCCCTGTCTAGATACGATTTTACCTAAAATGGATAATTGCCCTCCACCTGATTAAGGGGTTCCAATATCGTTGTATTTGAATTTTAAATTAATTTACTATTTTAAAGATGCGTGCATGGCTCTCACACTCACAGACGATGGATCCGGTTTGGAAATTAAACGTTATCTGGCGCCCCATGATTGTCCATCACGTCACGTCTAGCCTGTCCAAAATATGCGACACCTTCTGATTTGCTGTCTACGGTTTATTACAGACCTTTACCTCGGAGGAATCGATTGATCGCTGACTGCAATTGCAATCAATCATGCACAATCCATAACCTTCCACCGTATGATAGCACCCCAATGCGCTGGGTGTACCGTGGAACGTATTTTCGCATGATCTTATTCACGTACGGCCCTCGATTATCATGTCCATTTAGCGCACCATCGAAGGTATCGATGGTTTTTACTGGCACAGACAACTTGAGCTTGATTGCTCGCTGGGTGGGCATAGAAAAAAAAGAGCAACTTGGGAAAAATCGTTTAAAAGACACGCTTAATTTGGTGCTAGCAAGTATCAAACGTGGTGACAAACGACAAATAGCTATCGTGGCATAGTTTAAGTAATAGCAAGTTTTTTTTCTCTCTCCTTGCTCCAACAACTTTCCTTATCAGTATCACCAATGGTTTCAGTGTATTCCAGCGTCAATGCCATCCGTAGTGGGAGGGGGGCACGGTTATGTATCGTGGTTTCCCAAATGTGCAACAAATCACCAATCGCCTTACGGAGCTGTTTGTGCAACAACGAACCCCGTAGCGATATGTTGGACCGGAAATTTCTGCACATGCTTCCTTCCGCTTCTGTCTTATCTCACCATCGTCGGGCACTAAACGCCAGATGTGTTATTCATACGTAGTTGGGTATTTTGTTAAGGTTTTATCCACAGTTCCTACTGTTTAGTTAGGTCCGAACTCATTCGAAGAAGAAATAAAGCAAATAGTAAAAGAATCCTTTATCGGGAAGAATTTAAATAAAAGAGTTTGGGTGGTAAGACTTCTGGTGTTTGTTTGCGTTACCTCCAGAGTTCAGGTTCCTTCCTTTTTTGTTGGTCAACTGTCCAATCCAAAAATAAACATCGGTTGGCACTGAAAGGGAGATGAGCAACATCTGTTTTCGCAATCGTAAACGTACAAGGACTGAAGAGAAAAAGGTGATATTCGATAAAGCAGTTGTGGTGCCAGATGATATCTGCAGAGAACTCGTACGGTTTAACATATTTGTTTGTGCGTATATAATATCATCCATGGGGAAGTATCAGTGGTCGGAATTGAGGCCTGAGTAAATGATTTATTTTTCATCATGTTAATAGTTTAAAGGGGGAAAAACTTACAACCAATACAGCTTAAAAGTAAAGTCACTTTACACAAGATCATCAAGACCTAGGTGATTAACTAAAAATTAAGTCCAAATATCCGATTTCTAAATGTCATTGGAAGTTTTTTTTATATGTATGTTTATATGTTTATATGTGTTAGAAAAAAAATGATACTGATAAGATCAAAAATACTCTTTTTGTAGTATAAAATAATTATTATTTTATGTCGATATCAATTCTCCAGGGATTCCGAAGCCCCAGAAGCTTTAGATTAGGTTGCTGTTCATGATTTAAACTATGGAAATCAGATGATATAACAACTGTGGCACAATTTAAGGCAAACATAACATTGTGGTTGGTTATCTTTAATCATTCATAATTCTAGTTACGATTTTTTTAGGAAGGGTATTGTATTCACTACTGCGAATTTCCTGTGTCAAATGTTGAAAATAATTATTTGAAATTTGGTTTAATATGATTGTCTTAAATTGCGACTCCGTAGCGATATCAACTGCTGCTTATTCGCTTTCTTAATTTATGTTATCTACCAGCTGTCTCATAATCTGTTTCGAAAGTCTAGACGTCTTTAGACATTAAGATACATGGACAGATTTTAATTGTTAGTTACTGCGTCATCCCATTTACGCGTAATGTCTTAGCTACCGTGCGCGTTAAATTACCTATTTGTCTTCACAATTGAACTGGAATTGTGTTTTTTCCGCATATTCTGTAACACCAATTGGTTTTTGGGTATGGCACCCGGTGTTGTTACACAAACGTTATTAGTTCTCCCACAACCGCTTCACCGTTTTCTTTGGGTGACGTGATGCAAAGATATCATGCACACTGCTGCTGATGATGGTAAATGATAATGCAAATCGATTCGCTACCGCCCCAGAATGCTCCATAAACCTAAAGCCGGTCAACACGGGAGCTTATGATGATGATGATGATGCTGCTGTTGCTACCTACCACCTCTTGCACACCGGAGTTCCGTGTGTTGTCATTATGCAACGGTGCCGCCGTTTTTTTTTTTTGCAATTAAGTCTCTTCTCCAGCTGTGTGTTACCACCGTGTTTTGCTGCGGGGTGGCGATGACGCGACTCGCAGCCGGCAACTCATTTTACGGTTGTTTGTTGCTTATCGGCGGGTAAGGCTAGGGTTTTAAGTTTTGGCGCACTGTAATGTCGCACGACCGGTGTCGCCCGTGTGCGGTTTTACACATGCGCAAACATCATTCATCCATCAGTTCGGTATGCAGCGAGCTATAGGAGGCTGCAGGAAAAATGTGATTACCGTGCAAATGTTTTCCTCGGATCTCGCCGGGTAAGCGAAGAGGCAGCAGCAGTGCACCGGTGCAAATAATTATACGGCTACGCTGTAGTAGTAGCACCTCAGGAAGGGGCACGTCGGGTACGCACGGAGTTGCACATACTATTGTGCAGCTCCGAAAAAGGGAACTTTACAATGGATGTTTGTGTAACTGCTTCATGGCGGCGAGTTGTTCGTCTTACCTGGGCTGGTGTCATATTTTGTAATTTTACATCGTTATCCGGCAAATTACGTCCAGTTTCCCGTTGACATTCGCTTTCGGGCGAATTGGGGACTAATGTGTGTTCGATATATGGCGTGGTTCGCTTGTCGCAAAATTTCCTGCATTGAAAGCTGCGTAACTATTGTATTTTTTCGATTGTCCGGTGCTGGTGAAGGTTTCTGAAGGACAGATACAAAAAAAGTATATGAAAAAAATTTTTAATTACCAAGGCAAAAACACCGTTTAGTAATAAAGTACCATATAATGAACCATCTCGGATATATGTTATTCTTCCTTTCGAGAAGTTCCATCAAAACACGCTTGTAAATGAAAAGGGAAATGCAAATTAATCACAATATGATGACTCTCTTACCGCTTACCGACTGTTACGTTCGTGTAGTAATAAAATTCAAAATATTTGATTGTGTTTACCCACGGTTGATTTCATGCATCATTTGGCGCCATAGCTAAATTAGTTGCCGGTGGTTTGACTTATTTCGAATGTATTTGAATTCATTTTTTTCTCAGCTCCAAGCAATAAAATACACGATAAAAGTGCAACCTTTTGCCTTGCGCACATGTGTGCTGCTGCTGTCGTGTGTGTGTGTTTTTTTGTTCTGTGAACGCGCGGCACTGCCTGTCGTCTGTTGCTCGATGTTGCCCGGTTTTTATTATTCTCTTTTCCGCTTGATTGAGCACACTTGAAGCTACGGACCCCCCGAACGGAAGGGAATGGTGTTCGGACTTGCTCCTCAAACCATGCACACAGGTGCAATCGGGGAGCGTATGTTGGCCATGCTGCATATACCGGAATTCAAATTGCACTACAAGAACACTTGCCGAAAGTCGTTCTTTTCGGGTTTTGAATAGTTCCCGCGAGGGAATGAAAACACGGACCCGGAGCCGGTTGGAGATATGAACATAAACCATTTTCGCATGTGGTGTTGCCTATCGTGAAATGGATAGGCAATAAAAAAAGAGGAGCCGAATGGTGTGCATGATAGAACAATACACGTTTTCGCGATTGTGACTGTTGTTGCAGCAGTGCCTCGGATGTAGCCAGAAACATGTTTTTCGACATACCTGTTTTTTTCCTTTGTTGAAGCATGAACTGGTGGCAATTTATGTTTAACCTTTTGCTGTTTTTTTACGGGTTTGCATGCAATTTATTACTTTGTGCTTATGCGTTCTTTTTCTCTCTCTTCTCTTTTTTATTTCAGGTAAGTCGCCAGTACACTTTGCATGTATCATAGAACCAGAGCTTCCTCCGTCCATTATCCGATCGCTAAGAAGACCAAGGTAAAGTGTGTTTTGTTTTGTTTTGTTTTTTGTTAGTTTGTGAAATTCTTCCCTTTTTATGCTTGTGGTCTGATTGGTATATTTGTTGTATGATGTTTCTTCATTTTACCTATCATTTTTAAATATTTATGATAATTTTGCGTATATTCTTATCTCCGAATAGTTTTGTTTTCTTTTTTTACTTGTGTTTAGTAGATGTTTTAATTTCGTATGTTTTAGCGTAAATTGGTATTTTTTTTGTTTAGTTTTGTTTTATTATGATTTCTTTGACGTGTTTACTTTATTTATTTTTAATTTGGGTTGCCTCTCGTTTGCGTTTGTTATTTGCTCCTTATAGTAATAATGCTTTATTATTATTACTTTTTTAATAACGGTTCTTTATAAAAGTTTTTGTACAATTTTAATTTTTAGTTAATTTTCATAGAAAAAATATACGTTGATTATCCCGGGTTATTATATAGCGAAAAACGTTTCCCCCAAGCTAAGAAGAATTCATCACATCGGGCCAGTGGTTGATAATGTTGTTCAATGCTCCGAACCTTGATAACGCCCAACCTTTATGCATCTGTTTCCGTTTTGAGTTTTCAAGTGCAAATATAAAGCGAAAAAGAGAGAACATTTCAGCAAGGAGCCTCTTATCGGTTGTTTATTTTTTACCGGAAATTACTTTCAACCACAGGTCCCAATTTGTTCACTGTACCGGTGGTGTGCAAAACTGTGTTTGGCGTTTGTCAAATTCCAAAATCGCTCTAATTGGAGTTCGTGACCTTTGGATTGCGCTGTTTAATGTTTTCGTTGTGCACGAATGAAATGCAATACAGTCCATCTTTATCGCCAAGTGTGTAAGATAATGTTGTTATTGTCTCTAGATGGCGTTCAATCTTCTATACACTTACGTATTAGTCGAATTTTTAGTGTTCCGCATTGGAAAGTGTACACTGCTTTGTTCACGCCGGATTCTGTCGGGGAAAGTAAATGCGAAATAATGCTTTCCTACATTCCGGAGTGTAAACCAGCATGACAAATTTGCGGGGTATTTTTAAAATAGTTGTATCAGTGTGCCGGCCAAGATTTGCCCGGCATTTCCGGTTAAGTACATTTCCTGAACACACAAGAAATCGCGTCCAAGGAAAGGAAGCGAACAAGAAAAACGAATGCGAAAGGGTATCGCAAGAGGCTGGTAACTATAAACTTCCTTTTTACTTCATTTCGAACCCCACACAAGTTTCAACTTATAACCGCATACGGTCTGGTTGCATTCCAGACCCTTTCTCGCGCCCAACGTCTTCGGCAAAAACAAAGATTTGTGCACAGCATGGCGACACACAACAGTGGTTGGGGGGTAGGGGGGGTTTTGGAAAATTTTATGGGCGACGCTCTCTACTTATTGGTAGATTTAACCCACCCCTAGGGGTGTTGGAATCCGGCGCGAAAGTGTAAATCGACCGTCTGAGATTGTGATGCGCAAAAACAAAAAAAAAAAGTGCTAGCACTCAATCCGTATGGGCACGATTAAAGATGCGGGCCCTTCTTTAGTAGTTCGGTCGGTAAAGATCAACCAAACGATCGGCGATGCGTGCCTTGTGCACGAGGACGAGCGGTGGAAGGGTTTTGCGTGTGTATTGCCGGATGATGCATCGCTTCTCTTGCCTTTCGCTCACTTGCGCTGTGAGTGTGTTTATGTTTGTGTAAAAATAAAAAATAAAAATCCAGCATCTCATTCACAGACTGTGTTTATACCGGTGCCGGTTCTGATGCGCTTGCGGTTTAATTCTATCCCTGTTGATGTGGTGTGATCTTCTTATGCTCGCTATGGCTTTAAGTTGTGCTGTTGCAAAGTGCGTTTCACTTTCGCAATCAAAACCCATCCACCGGATGTGGATGTGGTAGCCACGTTTTATAGACGCTTACGGGTAGAAGCTTCTAAGGGCAATGGGGGAATGGAGTTTTGTTGGTGTGTGGGCTCCTTTGCCGGAGAGTCAAGTCATCGTTATTATTTTAATGATCGCAATCGAAAACGAAACCTTTACCGATTCTGAATCGGTTGTTCTTTCCGGTGTTAAAAATCATTGGCCCGATGAATTGTTTCGCAGTATCCGGGTGAAATTTATGGGATGGCAGCTTATGGGGTCGGCAAATCTGTATATAGTCGGTCTAGAGTATTCTATTTTTTTTTTTTTTAAATATCGTGCAATGAATAAACAATAAATACTCATTGTTCCATTCGATTCTCCTTGGAAAATGGGTGCCATTTTTTGGAATCATTTGGTATCAAGATGAAGAATTTGCAATTTATTGAACACTTTGTCGCAGATGTTTGCTAGCTTTTTTGTTGTTGTGTTGTCACCGACCGCATAACGATGTTTTCTTATCACTGCACAAATAGCAGTAAATCAAATAAGAACATCAAACTTGAACCGAAATGAAAAATTGCACTCGTTGTGTGTTGCGTTTCAATTATCAATACAGCGATTCTTCACTGAGAGATTCTCTTGGAGATTCTTTTTTAATGTTTTGCTTTGAGTTTTTTTTCATGATGAGTAAATTCTATGTGTGAAGCAAGATTATTGGTTGGGTTTATAACTGTGCATTTTTACTGGAAAATTGAGAAAATAATTTAAACAGTATTAATAAAAAAGAAGAATCCAATTCTTGAATTGTTCAAATTCATATTAAATTCTACTAAAAACCGCTGACCGCTCAGTATTCATGATATGGTTTACCAATGTTTGATTTTATTGGTTGGCCTATACGTTAAGCTGTGCGACTGTCTGAGCACCTCGACAGAACTCACAAACAAAAGCTTGAAGATGTTAAATTGCTTTTGGAACTTTTTCATCATCTGTGAAGTGTCGTTGTCTAGCAGGACGACAGCACACGTCACACGGTCTCATTCCGCAGCTACTCATGCCTTTCATCGGCCTCAAGAACGTTTCACGACCGGTCGAAAAACGTCACGTAATAACGTTTGCATCCTGTGTCTGAAACGACTTCTTCCACCGGATCTGGCGTTTAATTTCACCTCACTTTTCAACGAAGCGATCCCGGACCCTGGGCCCGCGAGAGCCTCTTTCGGTGCTGTCCTTTTTTCCGGGTTTGCTTTTCGCCCGACTTTCGCCACGTTCTGCAACATGGGAAGGGAGGCGATGCCTAAATGACGTTGGCCTGGACGATGATGCACTAACCATCCGGTGCCGGTAGATGCGTGTGCAGAAAAAGGAGTAGAACTCTGCCCTCCGGGGGACCGCTGCAGCAGCACACAGCCCCAGCTAAATGCATTCGCAGTTTAATGGCTTTTGCCGACTAATTACGGGAATGCGAAAATTCTCACGTTCCGGTGCTGTTGATGTCGTTCAGGATCTGAGTTTCTTTTTTTTATAAACTTCTTCTGCGGGGATACTCTGATGCTTCACGATGCTCGGTGCAGCGAGACAGCGAGCATCATTACCAGACGTTGCTGACATCCTGCATGTCCGGCAGGAACACCGGCACGGTGGGCAAACGGTGGCAAACTTTAGGACTTGTTGTTTCATTCTTTTCGCTCGTTTCCTTCCAAGCTTCAAATTTAACGAGGTCGAGCCGGGTTGTTTTTTCAATCGTGTCTCGCACTGTGCTCTAAGAAAATTATCTTATGAATGGTCGAGTAGACTGAATGGAGCGCATAAAAGTTAGAATGGGTTTTGGCGCTTCTCCAAAAGTCGTCCATACGAGGAGGACTCTTTGCTGCTGTTAGGGAGGAGTCTAGCTGTCTATTGCACGACTTCATATTCTTCTGCGTGCGACGGATCAAGAATGTGAAGTTATGTTGCTAAAGTTGTTGGAGTTATCGCATCGAAATGCTTACTGAATCGTTAAAAAAGAGGCCGGTGTACAGGATTCAAACAATGTTTTATGCATATAACTCTAGAATGTTTGGAAACAATTTTAGTTTTTACCAGTGAAATATTTTGCACACTATTCTTTCATCAGGAGTAGCTCTCTTCCTCGCAGATGAGTGTGAGTCATACATGAAGAATGCGCATCAGGAAAGGATTATACTCTGCAGATGTTTGCGAAACCGGTTTTTTGCGATCCACATTTGATGTAGTAAAATTGAAACTTGGATCAAACAAAATAAGAATATCGTAAGAAGCACCAAATAAGGTTTTTTTTTCTTGAGGACTTATTATACCATCTTATAATGCTATACAAGTAAGAAAGTTGCTACATTTCATATTAATAACTTATTCTAATGAAACGCCAAAGACTTAACATTACGTTTCCGAGCTTTTGTTAAGTTCTTTGTATGAAGTTGTTTCTGAAATTTTGTAAAATTTATTAAACTCCTGATGCTTGTTGAATACTATGTGCTCGACGGCACACATCACACACTATTTCTTGACACACATCACGTGGAAATATGTTTTGTTATTGTTTGTGCGTTCCGATTACGTCAAAATTATCATTTATAAGCGCCGCAAATGCAAAAAGCATCACATTAATCAGCTCAGCCAGTCGTTTCTACTTTGCCCTTGACAGAAGGAGAAGATTAATCTGCTGCAATGTTGAACGATGCAGCCCATTTTGTTAACACAAAATTGTTTCATTCATTAGTGGTGAGCTATGGCGAACTTTAAAGAAAGACGGCGAGAAATGCTACTGAAATGGCTAATTGTTTTAAATTTATTTGCCCACCCGACGATCTCCCTTCCTCTCGGTTGTGGTCGGACTGCAGTCGGATGATGATACTTTTGATGATTTGTTTGATTTAGATGCAGCATATCAGACGACGGGTGCATTTCTAGCGACACACAGTAGCTGTCTGGGGAAGATTTCTGTAGGACCCAAACGGTACCCACTCCCACACGCACGTACGCCTCCGCTTATCTTCGCGCTCATTAGATGGGGTTAACCATCATGTTTCATGTTTTATGAATTATGTGTGAAGGGAGAAGAATTATTCAACTGTCGTCGAGTGATTTGTGAGGTTTGGTGGATGGCATTCTTTAGCGAGGAAGCAGAACAGCAGACGGGACACACTCCGAAAGACTAGATTTCCCATGCAAGATGACAACGCCGGGGTTGGAGATAGTGCTGGGAAAACTCCACACGAAAGTGCGGTGAATGTAATCAAAACCGCAGCAATATTAAATGCGTATTTTATCAGAATGGAAACTAAAACAATCCCTCGTCGTCACGATTGTGCTGGCTGGGTGGCTTAAGCCTGTCATAAGGAAAAGCCCTACCGTCAAGCGATGGCATCACAGTCTCGAGGGCGACACGAAATTGCCACTCGCCACTGGTGGAATTAATTGAAACCGGAAATGCTTAATTTAAAGCTGACTCTTCAACATTTCGCGAGTCGCCCTCCTTCCTTCACTCCATCACACGGTGGCCGTGCCTAGCCGTGGTTCAATTTCTGATGATGATGAATTTTCAGCCAATGTGGTCAGCCGCGTCACCCTTCTTCAGTGAGGCAATTGGAAAGGAAATTTTAATAAAGCGAAAACTGCAACAGATTTCATTGATGGTCATCATTCCCGGGTGCTGGGGGTGGGGAACGATGCGTGCGATGTGTTTCGTATTGGGAAAGAAGAAGTGACGGGACACACCTCCCTCCTCCCGCACGGAGGGTGGTTGCGTCGCATAAAACTGTTGTGATTGATTTATGGGCTACAGTTTGTGATTTTTAATTGCCACCACGGCGGCGCTGTGGATCGGCTTGGGTGGACCCATCGGCATTGTGGCCCTCGGCCAGGGTTAGCGCTGATGCATGCATTTTAAAGCTACCACCGCAAGCCAGGGAGCAGCAGCAGCAGCAGCAAGATCGCAGATGTGTAAGTGAGTAGATGCTTAAAATCCACGTTTGAAAGATGGCCACGTGCGCCCTTTCCTTCCCACACCCCCTTCACTAGGCGTGTTTAGGCAGCAGCACATATTCACAGCCACAGCTTCGTTTTCGTATTTCGAAGTATAATTTTAATTGTTTCCAGCTTCTTTACATCTAATGACGCTCGCAACTGGTAGTTAGATTGGAAGTGAAGAAACGGTTCGAATAAAAAAAAAAAAATACGAAAAGCACTTTTCCGCACCGTGGGTCAGCTGAATTACAAATCATATTTTGATGATGATTGCCGAAAGTGGCGCACATTTGAATGGAGCTGCGTACATGTTGATTTATTCTACGCTGCTATGAAATGTTTGGGATAATGTTTATTCCCTAGGTTGGATTGTTTCACAACGCTTTAAAAATTAGTTAGGATTTATTAAAGTTTATATTGTCTGTGCTTTGAAATGGCATTGATGATAAGTCGTGTAGAATGTATAATATTTACATAGATTTTATTACAAAGGTTAAAGATTGGATTTAATTAGAATGCTTCTCAGCTATAACTAATGAAATCATAAAAAAACATTTTCCCTTAAAAACATAAATGGCAGTGTACATAAATTGTTCAAGCATGGAGCAATGAACTCATCACGATGCTCCGTGCCCCAAACTGACAGCAAAGGAATATGTTGAATATGTTCCGCAAAACTGTTCGTTGGAAAATGGGGCCACCCGGAACAGAACCGGACGTCTCCCCATCCACATAATTTCCACGATGACAGAACGAAGTCAGGGGAGGGGGGAGGAAAAGTAGAACAGTGTTGGAGCGTGGCTTCCTGGTACAAAACCCCACCGGTAAAGGAGACAATGATATGGGCTGCTGTTGGATCGTAGCCAAAAAGGTGTGACTGCTGCCATCGGTTGGAGGTGGCTGGAAGGTGTTGAGGGGAAAGAATGAACACACTATAGCGGCATTTATGACACCGCGAAACCATTCATTGAAACATGTCTGTATGAAGCACACTATTAAATAACGTGTTCGGGTGAATCTGCTTCCGTAAGTTTGTCTCTGTGTTTTCCTTAAATTGATTATATTGTTTTAAAATTTTTGTTATCGCATGCATCTATGCTTCACGAGGAAATCGAGCTTCAATCGTTAATTAAGAGTTGTTTTAAAACATTATTTGTGTATCGTTCTATTTCACCTACGCTTGTATGTGCGTTCATCACTTTTGACATGACTGTACGCACCGGTTGTGGTGGTGTGTGTTTCAAACAGAAAATGAAATGACTACAATAGCATTATGACAAACCATCGAACTTGGTACAGTTCTCCATGGACCCGTGTGGCTGAAATGACGCGTGTGCGCTGACTCGTGACCACGAAAGTGAATCCAAGCGTGTGTGTTGTTGCAATGGCACATAATGCGTGATTTACGTTGCGCGGTTATATTAATTACGCTCGGTCTGGGGCTCTCCATTTGCCTCTCTTCTTTTAATTGTTTCATGTCAATCATTATACCGGATGTGGTTGATTTTATTTATTTTTTCCTTGTTTTAGATGCTCTTAAAACTTTTTTATCTTTCCACCTTTTTATCTTTTTTTTGGTAACATTTTTACATGATTGGTAATATGACATGCCCTGGCCTGTACAAGCACCATTGAAACTAATTTGTGGCCTTTAACAACAAAAACAAACTTGCTCGGAAAGGAAATGTTGCCTTCAGAAAGTAGTTTTAATTAGCACAAAAATGCAGCCCAACTTCAAGTTCCCAGCTATAAACAAATGAAACTGATTGACAAGCTCAAAATTGAGTCAAATTTCTGTTTACTTTAACAAGAAGGTTAATCCTTTCGGGACAAACTGTTGTTTCAAATGCTCTGTGTACTAAATCGGTCGTGTTGTTTTTCTTTTTATCTCCATTTCTTTTGGATGCGTACTGCTCGCGATAAATCGATTTCGATGGGCTTCTGAGGAGGAGGGTGTTGCATGAAGAGAAGTTAGCTTTATTGATCAGGTGGGGCGTACATACACCCACGCCAAATGAAATAGTGAGTGAGCTGAATTCATTAATAGAAATTGAGAGCGAAATGAAAGTGGTACAGGCACTGGTACAGCTGGGGTGTTCGTGTGTCTTTGACGGTTCGTTTGTTTTTACTTTAAGCTTTTTTTTTAAGTAAACTATTTTTCCTTTTTCTGACCATTACAGGCAGTGAAATTTGTGTCAATTCATTTCTTTTTTGCTCAATTTTTAAAAAGAAAGTGTAATATGTTTTATAAAACATTTAAATGTTTCATACAATCTGCAAACAATAATCCCGAGATGCTACAGAATACAATCCCGATGCGGTATTTGTATTCTAGAGCAAAAAAGGGTATTACTCATCATGTGTGTTTTTTTTTTAACACTTAGGAGATGTTGTACGCAAAGATTAAAATGTCTTCCAGCAGTACAGCAACAGAGAGACACTTTGGCAGCAGACATTCAACAGCGGTGGCGGTACGCGACAGTCGATCAAGATAGCAATTAAAGACGATCGGCCGAGGTTGACACGGTTGTTTCTTTTACCGACGCCCACACGTTGAACGATATTTCTTTTTTGAAAGCGGCTTTATTTTGTTCCAGCGAGAGATGGTGACGGATGCAAGTTTATTTTTACAATTTTGCCCTTCTTGAAAAGCGACAGGAATTGTAAGCTTCACTGCTTTTTTGAATAAATCATCTGTCACCGTGATTCATTCGTCGTTTTGCGTACGTTTCGGTAAAATTTATTCCGATTGTGTTGTTTTTCGGGGATGAACTAAAGCCAGGAACATAGCATTAACGTATGCAACACAATGGTTTTCCATCAAAAGGAACGATCGCGATCGGATGGTGGTGGGTGATGATGATGTGTGTTTCTGAATGGAATAATAAACCGTCGGTCTTTTGCGGGAGGCATCGAACATCGAAGTGTTCTTTAGCTGTCCATCAACTGTGGAGTAACAAAATCAAACACGACTAAAAAGTGTAAGCAAGTGTGAGGAAACCGAACATCTGGCTATTAGGAAAAATCCAAAACTATAGTTTGCTGGTAGAACTCTGCCTCGAAACCCACCGCCGGCTTGAAAAGTGTTAAAGAAACAAATGAGGAATCACTCGATAGCGAAAACAAAAAAAAAACCCAACCGCTTCTAGCAGCATATGTTTTAAAGGGGTTTACTTCCGTGCGGTATTTTGTGTGTGGTAGAACAGACGGGCGGGCAGCGTTAATTTGCATGAATATTCCAAAAAGCTCACATAAATGTTTTATTAGGACGATTCTCCTCAACGTTCGACAGTTTTCAGCAGTAATGGGTCAAAATAGTGTATTTTATTTCCCCCTTAAAATTTAACCGCTACGTCCACCTTTTAATATTTGGCCGGACTCCCGATGGTGTTATTCCCAGTGGGTTTACGAGTTTAGTTACACTAACCACGTTGGGCCACTTGGGAGCAGAATTAATTTAGCTCATCGCGCAAGGTAACAGAAGAGCTTCGTACTTTTCGAACAGAGTTTTTCATATCAACCCTTGTTATTGGGTGGATTTACTGAGAATAATCCCTAAAAAACTCTTTCCAAACGCTCGGACATTAATTTGTAGTCTGTTAATTGCGTCGTGCGTGTGTGAATGCGTCGATGAGGGAGCGTATCGAATTAGATATGTATCTCGTCTTCACATCTATCCATTAGAGACAGTTTGCCTCATCCATCCCGGGCCCCAACATATGGGCAAACTCGTGGTCTGACACTAGCTTGACCAGTTCGCTTTCCCTTTGCGTGCATGGTGATGCTCATCAGCACGAAACAATAGAAAACAAAGGGAACAAGTCAGGAATTGCACAGGAAAACAAAAATGCTGGTCAGTAGTACGGGCGACGGTCGAGCTGGAATTGAACATTTCCACGGGAAAACAAATGCTCAAAATCATTTGCGTATCGAGTTTTGTGGCTAGGTTTCGCAATGCGTGTGGCGCACTAATGGTTGTTTCGGTGTTGAAAATTCATGCTGGTACAATCTGCATTGAATGGTTGAAAAATGAAAAGTTATTCCAAGTGCCACTCGCTGAACGAGGGAATAAAATGTGGTACAAATGTAAGGGAAATTAAAAAAGCTCTCCGACATAAAGATAAATGGCCTGAAGATGTTTGGTGGTTCATCTTGCTGATACAAAAAAAAGCTACTTATGAATGCGCTTTTTTCGTTGTTGCTGTTGTTGATTTCTTCCCATCAAGATGGAACCATTCGTGGGTGAGGAAGGATTTCATAATCGCATCGCGTGTCTGTCACTTCCAGTCCAGTTCTTCATTTGCACAAATTTACGCAGAGCCACCAGATTAACGATCGTGCGTTGCTGGTTGAAGGTTTTCCACGCTAAGTGGAAAATGATTAGCTTAATCTTTCTCGAGATAAACTTCGTAAGATAGAGGAAAGCCCCGCAGAGCGGAAATACGATGCATTTTTAATTAGCCGATAGTGGTGTCGGTGGACGGAGGCGCGGGCGCACACTATGAGAATTAGTAGAATCGTTTTAGTGAACTTGTCGTCGGTCATCATCGGTCATCGGGGTTGAGATTTCATCGGCCGTTCAGTCATTCGCTTGTAAGTATGCTGTAATAACGTAGTAGCAGCAAAAGCACGTGGGGTGTACAGCTATAATGAAACAAAGTTTCACAACATCAATCGCTCGCGTTTACTGATAATCTCGCGACGGAAGGTCGAAGATGATCTACACGGTGCATCGTTGGTGTTATCACTAATTATGTAAAGCCAGTATTATACTATTCCCTTGTTAAGTGTGTGGAGTTGCAAGTCCGAGTGACTGGAACGCGATGGAGCGTTTAATCGTTAGTTTAATGGCATTGCTACTGTAGACTGTAATTTAAATCGACTGATTAAAAGCACTTGCCTTGGAATTATGTCAATTGTTTGAACTTATCATTTAATTAACGTTCTAATGGAATGTGTACAAAGTGGAGAGCTGTCTCTGCTCTGTTTGCTTAATGAGATTCAGAAAATCTTAGACAGGAGTACGGGAGGAACAAAGTTCTCGATGCAAGCTCTTCCGAGTACCATTTACGTTATGTGCTTTTTACGTGTAGTTCTTAGTTCCAAAAGGGTGCGAAATAAATATCTTTCAAATATTTCCACTTTCAACATTGTGGCATAATTTAAATGTGTGGAAATTATATAAATCAAGATTAACATGTTCCAAATATTAATTATCAATAATAATAAAGCCGGATTAAAAGTCTGCCGTTGTTCCATCCTGTGTTTTTGAGTGGATTTTCTTCCATTTTATGGCAAGCATAATTTGCGTTATCGTAGTGCTCTTCCAAAATAATAATCCCTCAAACAGCAGTAAATCTTTGTTCACCTGTTCAAAATGGATCGAAGATTGATTCGGACAGCAATAAAATGTTACGATTTACTATTCGTACTGCACAATACAAACGTAGGACACACTGCTTCAAGATTTACATAGTGAAGGAGCGTGGGGTGGGTTTTTTTCAAAGCGATTTTATTAATATTTGTTGACACAATCATGCGTGTAAAATGCTAATTAGTCCATTTGGAATGGTTTCATGCCGCGCGCGTGTGTGTGTGTGTCGTGGGTCTGATTGGTGTCGCAGCCACCATAAAAATGTCATCCCATAAAACGTGACCAGTTCGCCCTTAGAGTGTCGTTTGCCCTGTCACCACACTTCCCGCTGGTCTTTTGCCACTGATTTCTTCGATCACCGGAGCGAATAGCGCAAACCCGGGAAGGTTTCGTACCGAACGGCAGGGAACAAGGTGTTGTGGGCGTGCGTATTTAGTGAACATAGTAATCGTGAATCATCCAACCGCGCTGGGGAAGAGCAAAACGTCGGAAGACTGGCGGGACGATCAAGCAAGTGGTAGCGTTTAGACGAGCAAAATGAAGCTTCATAAATATCACATTTAAATTTGCGTCACCTTGTGTATCCGTGTGTGTGTGGGGGTGAATCATCATCATGAGCCGAAGGGATCAATTGTGTCTGACATCATTTTGAAAGTGATTCGCTTTGAGTGACGGTTTTGAAGAAGGTAGTACTCGTGAGCATTATTCTTTTGTAGCATAAGCTGATCTGATGTTAAAGGTCACCCTACTCGAGAACACTCGTGTACTTGTTAATGCTGAAATGAGTGCGTTAACACGCACACACGCGAGAAGTTGATCGCTTCATTTGCAGTCTTCCTCCGTCTCAGTAATCTTCATTTGTTTTCGCGTCGTGGCGCATAATCGACAGCTTGAATAGTTTTATGACTGAGACAGAGAAAGAAAAAAGACAACCATTATCAGCTGTATTTACAAAATGGAAGGGATCTCTTTGTCATTTGTGATTTAGTCCTATTGCGTAGACGTAGAACGCGGTTTGTGAAGCGTGAGCATCAAGTTTTTTTTTTTATAGTGTTTAGCTTGATTAGTGGCAGTAAAAATACAGCGAAAATTTACAGCTTTCCTTCCTTATCTAAGTTATTTATAGACATAATCTGTTTCTGAAGCTTCATTCCCTTCAATTGTGAAACTTTGCACGAAATTTGGTAACTCCTCGCACATTTAACATAGACAAAACCAAACCAAAAGTAACGCTTCGAGCGCGGTGCCAATTTCGTCGGTTATTTGTTTTTCGCCCTGGAGCTATCTGGTTTCGCATTTCGGGCGGTAATCTTCCACTTAGTATGTCAATGTCAGAACTGAGCGCGCAGACAACTGCGGCAGAAGGAATCGGAGTTCGATCACATGGAAATAAAGGCTAACGGTTCGATTGCATCATGGTGCGACTGCAACAAAACAAAAAAAAACGAAAAATACGAAAAGATTTCATTCGAAGGGATTGTGGCCTCGGGCCGTCAGTCAATGAAGAGTCAATGACTTGGACAAAAAAGCAGGAAAAGGGAACAGCATTTTTCTATCCTGAGAAATCAGAAATTTGGTACACACGCGCGCGCGATCCCCGTAGTAACACGAACATTGTGGAGAGGATCATCTCATCGCAACTCATCCTTTCACGAAAGCCATTTAGATGTTATTGGATAATTATCATTATTTCCAAATCTTTCATCTTTTCCGGTGTTTTGGTGTGTTTTATGGAAGATTTTTGGGGTTTTTTTTTCTATCGGGTTTTTGCGTATTCTTTTCGCTTTTAGTGGTGGGAAAGTTTGAACATTAGAGAAGCAGTTTTGCACGCCATTGGAAGGTAACAAGGAAATTTCCATTGCTCCGTGTTTCTGATGGGTTTTCCCATGTATAATGTTTGTTTTCGGTGTTTGGTGTTTTTTTTTGTTGGAATAAATTTTTGTTGTAAACAAGATTGTCGCTCAAGTTTTTAGCATCGTTTTATTTAAGAGTTAATTATTTCATTTTAGTTTATTTGTTTTCTATTTTATTTCCTTTTCTGTATTTGTTTGTATTCCTGTATGTTTTTTTTTTAAATTTCTTGTATTAATTTGTTACTTTTATTTTGTTTATGGTTCTTATATATTCTTCTTTTTTAATTACTTTACGAATACATATGTTTAGTCATTACTTTCCATTTAGATTCATTTTTACTTTAGACTTTTCTCTTTCGTATTCTGTTGTTAGTTATTTATTAATAATAAATTAATGGTTTGTTTTATTTTCTTTTCAGGTAAGTTCCGCTTGATTTTAGTTGCGATCGTTGTAGAGGACTAAAAAGGTAGTTTTTAAACTTGTTCTTGTAAAGTCTTATCCGTTTTTTATGATATTGCATTAAAACGGAAACAAATTGAAACAATTCACGTGCAAATGAAACGTCCTTGGATGCATGCAAAATATAAAATTTCTACAAGCAATTACTTTAACTATGATACAATTTGGATTTACTTTCACCGCTTTTGATTCTCTCAAGCGTAAAATATGAGTTCGATAAGTACTGGGTTGTTGGAACGTGCTACCGAATCCAATACCACACCGCTTTCTAGAAAACGCATATCAAAGTTGCATCAAAATTGCGTTCATCGCTTAGATGAAAAGCCATTCAACCAACCGCTAGAGATTAAATGCTTTTCCTATGGCCGGCGGTGCTACGACAGTAGTTGCAACCACAATTGGCGGATGCAGCAGCGCCCCCGCCGAAGCATTACAAATTTCTTTTCCACTGAAAATGCGCACATCATAAAAGGATCGGTTTTTGCGAAATCTCCCAACAGCCATGCGTTACTGAAGCGTGTTTGCAATAGTCGCCGCAATGTCGAGGGATCGATTAGTGCTTTCGGCCTGTGTCTTCTTCACGGTGAAGTGACGGTTGACTTGTTGTTGTGTGCAGTGGAGGTGAAGTTCGCTATTGCGAATCCTATCATCATGACCGACTAACCGTGACCACTTTGGGATGGGGTTGGTATTGATTGGGGTACTCGTGGAAAAATGCGTAAAGGTGTACGCCTCCATAGCTAGCTAATCCTGGTGCTGCAATACGAAAGAAAGTGAATTATTTAGCATTCCCAATTCAGGAGATAATCTGTGTCGTACGCGTGACGTGTTTCAAGAATTTTATTTCGTTTTTTTTTGAAGAAAAAAGGAGCGGAAAATGCACATGAAGGTTCTAAAATTGAAAGTACATCAAAGCAAGCTAAGGAAAAGGGCAGAAAGTGTGATTTTTGTTGTGCTTTTTTGTACCAAATTCAACTTATTTAACCCATCCTAACAAGCTTTGATTTAAGAGCCATCGAAATCTGTTAGCGTAACGAGAGGTGAGAAATGCTCGAGAAACGGTCAACCGAATCGAAGCGCAAATCAAATCAAGCGGCTCAAACGCGCACCACGCATTAATGGCGCGCTATCTGGGGGTGTGTGTGTGCACACGCTTTTCGAGGCTGCGGTCCGGTGTGGCGTTAGCCGCAATCCGTGGCTTTCCAATGTTGCGCGACACGCCTCGCGGCGTCCGCGAAAAACAGCTTTCCTCCTTCTCTTTTACCTTGCGCGAACAAAGTCACGAAAAAAAAAACGCACACTTGCGATCCATTTGGAGGTCTCTTCTCCGGCTGGCGTCGATGACCCAGTTTTTGGCGGGGGCTGAATTTTGTTTTCTTTGCATTTCCATTTCTCCTAAGCGCGCGCGTGGGGGATGCTCGCGCTTGCCTTGCGAGAGTGTGTTTGCGGTGGATTCCTGCACCCATTTCACCGTACGTGCGCTTCACGCGTTCAAAAACATGTGCTGGATAAAGAAGGCACAAAAAAAAATCCCAAGCTGCATGAAATGCTCACACGCAGAGAATCAATTCAGGCTTTTTTGTGCTGTGTTTTTTCTTCTCCCGGTTGTGTCTCCCCGAGCACACAAGCCAGGAGGAGCTGCAGCAGCCGCGTGTACATGTTTGCCGATGTTCCATCGTTCTGGCATTTAAATGTTCTGTTGTGGCGAACAGTTTTTTTTTTTCATGTGTTGCTCCTGCTACCGGCATGCATGTACTACAGACGTACGCAATAACGCATGCAATGAGCGTCAAATTATGCAGCAAATAGTGTACCACCAACTTCTCTCTCGGCTTTCGATAGTGTTGGTGTGGTACGGCTTGGTGTGGAATGCTGCGTGCGTAACGCGCGCCGAACGTTTCGCGTGGCTTATTGTGTGTACGCATAAATAAATGATTTAATGATTTAACTTTCGCACTCTAGTGTTTGGGGTGTGTTCGTGTGTGATATTGGTTTTTTGCTGCGTTTGGTAAATAAATTGTGCACGCGAACTACCCCCCTCCCCCCCACACACAGGTGGGTAGGGCAATTTGTTGCGGGTCACTCACATGCCAAGAACACTCAGCGGTGGAAGGTTATGCAAAATGGAGTTTGGAACAGAGCCAATGATTTTTATTAAATTTTTATCGATTTTAATTTTTGCTGTGTAATTTATTATTTATTTGATAAATTTATTTGGTGGAAAAAATAAACCTAACCAAAACCAAAAAACCGTTCGGTGCCGAGAGCGAATCAGTGAAATTTCCTGCGGCCCTACAATGTCACCATCGCAATTAGCAAAAAATGGTGGCGAAGGTGCTAGCTAATAAATTTATATTTCCACAATTTTCCATCTATTGATTAGGACAATGAGTGTATAATCGTCTGAAATAATACCTTATCCTAGTTAACTAATTAAATAAAAACAAAAAATGGAGACCATGTACAAAGTACAATGAATATTTAAGAACTTCTACAACCCCTAAAGATGTCATTTTAATCTAAATATTTTATAGATGGTTTAAATGAATTTGGAACTGATAAAAGGAAGAATATCTTCCTTTTCTTTATATCCTTTTTATTCAGTTCGTTTCAGTTTTTATTCAATAAATTAAAAACAATTGTAATATAAAAGAGAAAATTCTCACGGTAATGTGTGGTTATTTTTTTAAATGAAATTATAGCCCTTTAATGCAACCATCACCGAATCACACGACCCACTAATAGGTTCATTTTCTTATTTTTTTACACCTTCTACGGTGACGGTGCCTTGTGCGCCCGAACAGCAAAGCGTATCGAAAAAAATTAATAAATCGTAACGCAGACAATTTCTCACCGAAAATATCTGGAGCATCCCTAATGGTTCTCTCCTCCAGTAGTAGCAGCAACGCGGGGCAGACAGCGTGGGAAGATGCAATCAGTACCGGACCTAGCGGTACTTTCTGTCGCCAAGAACGTCACTACTTAGCCAAACCGGGCGGCCTAGGCCCACCCTTGTGCTTTCCGCTTTTTTCCATCTCTTCCGCACTTATAAAAAAACGCCCTATGATCATTCCGAAGGGTCTGTTAGTTTCATTAGTCCCTAAAATGTGCAAGCTTTCGATCTGTGTGCTACGGGCAACCGGGTGAACTAAGGCGAACGAAGGAAAAACAGAACGACACACCTCTCGGAATCGTTAATAACGATGTTCGGTAGCCGGCTGGTTGCGGAAAGGATTCAAAGAGAGGAAGCACTTTTCGACGCTTCTTGAGTGCGTTCGGCGTACATAGTGCCGGCCACCCCTGTGCTGCTTTCTTTCAGCGCTCTCACAACAAGGAGTGTATAATTTCGAATCTCTTCGGCAGCGCACGCAAATGTGTGCCGATTGGAGGGGGTTTGGGGATGAAATATTCTTTCTCCCCTGTGTACTGTTGCAGCAGTGTGCCAACGAGACGACGAACCCTTTCCGGTTCCATCTCGTACGCGTCCACTGGACACGCTTGCGGTAGATAATGATCATGCTTTTGTAGGAAGCGTCTGCAACGGGCCGGGTTACACAGTACGAAAGCGCGCTCACCGAAAAAGTCCCTTCGATTATTTCGTGTTTTTCGGGAGTCTGCTTCCTGCACTGGAGTTTGTTGTTGATACACCTTACGGTATCAGCTTTTGCGGCATATGACACGTACCATACTGCGCAAAAAGTCACCAACTTCGGATGATATGGCGAGACACGAGACAGGAAGTGTCGAACGTTGTGTGGATGCTGATGTCCAGCTGCTTCGTGTGCCGGTTTCTTCGGTTTTTGTTGGCTGCATCCCCAAGTTCAAAGCTGCCCGTTGTTGGCGAAGAAACGATACACGGACTGTGACCGGTTTTGTGTACGGTCGAGAAAGCAAAACGCGAAATGAACTTCATCTCGTGGATGGGTCGCGGAAAACCTGTTAGTGAAAATAATGGTTCCCGGTAGTGGACATCGAAGTTGTTGCTGTTGTTGTGGACTGCCTCTTCCTCGAAACAGTGAATTACGTGCGTAGGTTTTTTTTTGCGCTACTCCCTGCGGGTCAGTTTATGTTCACCTGCTTGGTGCCGCGCTGTTGTTGATGATTAAAAATGGATGATTTTGTTGTTTTCATATCATTTTGCAGGGGTTTTCGATCACAATAACAGTTAAGTTTTTTCGATAGATTTCCTAATTTTGATCATTGTTCCTAATTCAGCTGAGTAAATCAGTAACATATAAACTTGTAAGCGCTTTTGAGCAGTTTTTCTTTCACAATTAAGTGACTTTTTTATAATGTAACTAATTATAAGTTGTTAGTCGAATTGTACATCATGTGTTAATTCGTTCAAAAACAAATACAAATTGATGAAACAATGCAATAAACGGTAGAACCCCGAATTGTTTGCAATAATTTTATCATCGCTACAGATGAATTTTCACTTCTTGTTTTTTTTTTAAGTATAGTTGAGGAAACACGTTGTTGCACCTTTTTTCCTCTTATGCAACCGCGATGACGACACGCCGATGTGAGGTGAAATTATTATGAATTATAATTAAAACACATCCGGCCACTGTGATCGAACACGAGCGTAAATTAAACCGCCGTAAGGCAAATGGAAAAAAAAGGCAACACGTCTTCTGCGAAAGTAAGCAGCAGCTTGTCTCCCCCCGGAACACGAACCACTGTTTGTGGTTGATACGCGTTTTGGGGTGTGTTGGTTGCAATTTTCTTGAATTGTTAATATTTTCTTCTTTTATTTATCTTTTTTGTTGTTAAATAACTTAAATAAAAGTGAATAGTGCCCCCCCAATGAATAGAGTTTGTTTGTGTATGGAGACGGTTACTGCTGTCAACATCTTCATTTTCACTAATAAATGTTTCATTGACGTTTGATTTATGGTTTTAAAGAAATGTACTCTTTCGGCAGGCGAATCTATTTTTTTTTTCAACTCGACTTAAACCGTTTAAAACTAAAGTGAAAATAGCTCTTTTTGAAAGTTTCACTCTCAACGCCCCGTTTTTTTTATTTTACAACCCGTAATGATAAACAGGAAACTGCGTCAGTTTGACTTTGGTGTTTGCTCTTTTAGTTCAACCAACGCGCCCGCCTATCTAACCTTTCCGCCTCGTTACGCTCGTCTGGGCGCGCACCGAAGTCTGCCAGTGCAATCGCGCGACGAATTGTTGCGAATGTGTGTACTCTGTAAGGACAGAGCGTAAAGCCAACACTCGGCTGTGTAGCGATGCGCATCGGTGGCTTGTGGGGCATATTAGTATTGTGGAAAAAAAGAACCTGTCACTTTGTTCCTCGGGGCGCCCGTTCCAGAGCCAGATCCGGTAGATGTGTACGGGTTTGTTTTTCGTTTTTTTTCCCCCGTTCTGTTCCTTCCCTTTCCGGTACATTGTACAACAATGGTTCTGTGATTGTTGTGACTGTGAGAATCTAGCACCACCCGCAAGAACCTAATGAATCCGGGAGTGTGCGTGAAGCTGGTGCGAGCAAATACGTCATCCCTAGAACAATGGTATTTCCATCACCATGATGACTTTTTGCCGCTTCTTCAGTATGTTCCACCAGCCATGGGGTCAATGGTCGCTAGAAACGGTTTCCGGCACGCGGCGGGGCAAGGGTTACTAGAACGCGACCGCGTCGGTTCCACCAAGTCACCAAGTTGTGCGCTTAATTTGCTTTATCATTCACAACTACCACCCTCCCACCGAAAAGCGTTCGGCGAGGCAGGAAAAACGTTAGCCGAAAAGCTTTCCCGCCACACAATCAGCAGATACTTCCCATGATGATGGCAGATTTGGCTGCGGACGGCCGATCAATGTGACGTCCTTCCATGCTTCCGTTATTATTAACCGTGCGAACTAACGACGATAGTGCAATTCGATGGCCGGCTGGAAAAACCTAAACATAGTGGTGGTGGTGGTGGTGGTGGTCGCTTTATTATTTCTACTGACCTCAAATGATTTTGGCTGACGAGTTGGAAGTGGTGAACCCGTCGTCTCTGGGTGTAAATAATTAAATTCTTAAACAAGCTATTATGGTGCTTCCTGCTGTGACTTTAAGATTCCATCCACTTCAGATGGTTTCGTTCGAAGAGCAGTATTATTTTCCGTTCTAATAACGGATCTTCTTGACGAATGGAATGGAAAGAAAATTAAAAGCCTCCCCATTAAAAAAGTAACACCCCGAAACTGATCGGTTCGGGTCGACAAAATTCGTAACCATTTTTGTGTTTTTTTTTGTTATTACTTAAGCTTAATCGTAAAGCTTAAAGCGCAACGAAAAATGGGGGAAAAAAAGCGTTTAATCCGTATTAAACGGTTTTTCAGTTGCAGGATGCAACCCCGGTGGAAGTAAATTACATATTCCGTCCGATTTATTGCATGAGCCAATAGTTTAAATGCTTCGGAATGCGAGGGAGTGTGTGTGAGTGTTGGGAAAGTACCGATATTCATGGGGCAGATCGTGGGGGAAAATGCCTAACGCAATGTGCTCCAACGTACCGTAACGGGTCTCTAGTGCTGCGATGCATATAAGCTATTTCGGTGTGAGAATTATGCACTTCAATAATATGTGCTGCTTTTCTATTCGACGGCTCTGTGCAACGTCAAATAAACACAGCTGTCCAGCGTGAAATTTACAACCGGTAATGGAGCATGCAATGGTCGACAGTCGGGTGGCACAGTCAGTGGTAGGCGAAACACGTGAGTAAGAAAAGGGTTTTCCCTTTTTTGTGAAAAATGTAGGTCAATGAGATGGAAGGAAGCACACCAAATAGTAAACCGCTAAAAATGCTCTTTACTTTTGCGTGCGTGTTCCGGCTACCGTATCGAGATGTAAACCCGTAATTAGTAAATATAAACTAAACGGTTCGTTTGTTAGGAATGGAACTAAGTTTATTGTTTTATGAGTTTTTTTTCTTTCTTCTCTCGAAATGAAATGGTACAATAACACTTCCCAAAACAGCACAAAGAGAGCCCCTGAAAACCCTGCATACGTAATCAAAAGACTTTTGCTACCGAGTGATACATCAAGCGACGAACCGCCACGATTAAGTCTATTGTATTGAAGGGTGTGTGTTGTATCCGCGCATTAGATCGGTACGATGAATAAAAAATTGATTGAAATTTCCTTCGAAACTAGATTGATCTCTGCTGCGTGATCTATTCATTCACTAGGCCAAGACGGACACCACTGTCTCCATCGATTCGTAATACTAATTGTGTTTTCTGTATTGAGCAAAGAAAAAGTCCCGCATGACCATTTGTCCTTGTAAACACAGTAGCGAAAGGGTTCCGTTTGAATGATTCAAAGTAAGAGGTAAAATGTGATTTACGAATATAAAAAAAAACGAACCAAACAAAATGGTTCGGTGCTCCATAATATGGTGTACCTTAGATAAGATAATTCGTGCGGCGTATGTCGTTCAACAGCGGATGTGCTAAATTCAAGGACATCTGATTAATCATACTCCAGTGCCCGTTTGGATTAAGAGTAACGATGGGTATGAACTGAAAAAAAAGAACGACACATCAGCTAAAAACGTACATTCGCCTTTCGTTACTAATTTCCTTTAATAAATCCTCTAATTGCTGCTTTTAACCACCTGTAAACTTGAATGTGACACGGTATGCCTGGGAGGCATGGTTTAAAGCTATCAACAACTGTTTTTTTTAAGCGTTCGATGTTCACCACTGATGCAAACACACAAAAAAGCGTTTAATGATGTTTGTTTGTATGTACCTTGGGATAATGAGGCTCAATTTTCCTCTTCGGAAAATTACTACGGTGTAGAAGAGTATCGTGGTGGGTAGATTTTCATGAATTTAAAATAAAAAACAAATTTTAAAATGTACCATTAACTGCGTGCAACGAATGATTATCCACACACAGTCAGTATTCTATGAGCGAATGCAAATGATGACAAAGCAAGTTATGAAGTTCAATAAGTTTAACTTTTTTGTGTTGGAAGATTATTTAAATCAAATTATCATTATTATTTCACTTTATTTGTACTTAATATTTAATTTGTACTAAAGTTTCATTTAAAATCTCAAGCAAATTATCATTTTTGAATTAAAAAATTGGAGTTTTATTAAGTATTAGGGGACACATACAGCACAAAGCTGCGAAAATCGATCAACAGCAGCTTATTTTTGCAGTTGTACGTCGTGTACCTCCTCCCACGTTAATACTACAAGCATCATAAATAATGCGTTGCGGTGTCGAATTTAGCGATACGGTTAAAGAAATATGTTGTGATCACAAGTGAAAAAAAAAAAACGGAAAATCTTGACAAAATACACACACCCAACCCAACAGGAAGCATTGTTGTGGGTGGTTTAACCTGAAGAGAGCTTCCTTTTAATGGAACATAAATAGCTCACGCACTTCCAAGGTGAATTGTATTAGGAAGCTTCGGAAGTCTCATGGGCAAATGGGCGCATGCTAATTGCTCCGGTCCGGTCGTGGTGTTTTGTTGGCTTTCGTTGTGTTTTTTTTTTTTGTGTTGATTTTTACTTTCTCACATCGAACATATGGTTGCTGCGATGGTAACAAGCGACGGCCACTGATTTGACCAAATCAAAGGATACAATGGAGAGGAAGAAACATTTAGTTCGATTCTCTCAATTCAAGCTCATAATTTGCCGGCTCGATAGGAAATGTATTCGATTTATCTCATCGTAAGTTTTTATAAGAAAAAATGGGAGGAATAGCACTTTTTTTATTTCTTTCCCTGTGTTGCCATATCATCGTTTCCTCAAGAAGAAGACAAAAAGAGCATTGTTTTGTTTTCTCGCACCTAAGTACACCGAAGAGGAGGTACCGGAAATGGTTTCTTTGTTTTGATTGAATGAAATTGTATGATTTACATCGTGTGTGTCGGGAAGATTTTTCGGTGCTTTATTTTCTACTGTCTGCCTGCCGTTCCAATTGTTTTCATTGTGTGGAAGCTTTTCATGCTGAGGCGCTGTATGTTTGTTCGTCCACGGAGTGAAGCTGTAATGCCGGGGAGCGCGTTCGCGTGGTGTGGTGTGCTTTTATATGTTGCAGAGCAGTACTCTTTCTGCTGTTGAAGGAACCCGACGGGATGTACTTCCGGGGGTTGGGATGTAAAGGAAGCTAAAAATGATATGTGTAATTAATTGTTCGACGATTGAATCTACAGGTATTGAATTTCGAACGCGCAGTGTAAAACATTTAAATTTTGATAAAACGCTCGAAGAGACTTACAATTTGGTAAGGGAGGGATTAAATTAAACACAAAGCACAAATTTAAATCAATTTACCTTTAGTATCATGTTGTGGCGCATTTTTATTTAAAGGGGCACGCAAAGGGCAACAACAAACACAAAGCGTTCGATTTCACCGGTCATCGCCGCCAGTCTTATCAATCTCAGCCTTTCACCTCGCTCCGATAACGAGTTTTCTCTGGTGCTGTAATATGCATTTGTTTGTTTATTTACCTTGGACAGCCTTCTCACTGCTTTTGCAGCAGCAGCAGCAAAAAAAAAAACGAAGAAAAGAAAATCATTTCCGTTTCGAGAGACCCCCACGTGTAAAAAAGTGAGTTTCGGTTCGAGTGTGTGTACTGTTTGTGTTCGAAAGGGTTGTCCTCTTATCGTGTCTGTATCTATTTCAGGGCACTCCACGCGAGCGCACGTCAACAGGCTCCGGATGCCCGTGTCGCGTTATCAGTGACGGGTGGGTCTAATAAAAGCGTTTTAGCGTCGCACTGTCCACCAAGGTTTGCCTGTGGAAGGGATTTTTTTTTTCAATCATTGGCACTGATAAGATTTTTTTTTCCAATCAGGAAATGTAGCCTGTTTTCATTACTCGACTCACCCTCGCTTTTTTAATACACCGTGTGTAAACATTGATTCGATGTGTTATTTGTTCAGTGCATGCAGGGTCGATAGGAGTTTGATTGAGAGAGTGTATGGTTAAGAGCTTTGGTTGTGCCATTCGTCCCCGAGCATCTGTCGCTGTGTAAGAAGCGCTGCAAAACGGTTGGAAGAAGGCCAGTCTAAGTTACAAAATGATTACATAAACTTTTAATTTATATTTGATGAATTAAATTCACTCTTATGAAAGGAAATTAGATCAACAAAATTTGGCTCAAACGGCTCTCTTTTAAAATAGTAAATTGTCGAGCATCTCAACTATAGTGTAAGTTATTTTAAGTTAATCTTGCGCAGCACGTTTTGGAATATACGAATACGTTTTCTTTGTTGTTATCTGTACAACGTGAGCTTTAGTATAGTGGTGTAGGCCAGTCTTTAGTCAGGCTTAAATCTAAATAACTATCAATAAATAAATAATTAAATTGTACATAAAATTTATCGTCGAAGAATAATTGTAAGGCCTCAAAAATAAACTTAAATTATCAAAAAAATATGAAAATCATGTTAATGAACATTTGAACCAACAATTGAACCACACATCACGAAATAGAACGATGCATCCTACTGATTTTGTAGATCGATACCCGTGCAATTGTACTGTTTCACTTCGCTATGAAAAATGGTGTGGTTAGATACATGATTAATGAGAGATGCTTCCTTTAATAATAATTCCACTCCACACGAAACGCAATTCTATATCACCATACAAACCTACACAGCTCGATTTTATGGTGTCACACGTTTTTACGACATCTGAATTATGATCTAAAATGTCTGCACAGAGTAGGTAGCGTCAGTGAATCAACGTTTTGATCTTGCGTTCTCACATGTAATACACGTCTTTGTGCATACCATTACAACGCCAGCAGCGACGCCCTTGATCTCTCGTACCAGTGGAACGGGAACTTCACGGCTCGTGGCTCTAGTTTCTGGTGGTTCCATTGACAGTCGATATGATGGTGGTAGGGTTGGGTTGTCCGAGGGAGTGTCGCATCGCGAGCCGACCGGTCGACAGTCGCCGTAGTATCTGCATTGCAAGCTCCTCCTCGGTATGTAATGTGCGCATGCTTTTCAGCTTCTAATTATTCAACTGCTGCTATTGCACGAGGATCGATCGACGGTGGACCACCTAGACCCGTCCGGCACGCCGAGTGAAGTGGTGTAAAATAAATATATCCGCTTCTCTTGCGGCGTCTCCCTTCCCTTCGCGTACCCGTCACAACTGTCGGGGTGTATTCAGCTGTTTAGAAGGCACCCCATAGTCGGGAAGGGGTGATGCTTAGAAAATAGTAGAATTAACTGACATTTGCTAGTTTCGTCGATCAACAGGCGAGTGTCTGCTGGCCGGTTTTGAACTGGAGAGTGAGAGACCCGGGTTGGCCACCACCGTTTGTTTCGTAGCCGTAGGGGGGTGTGTTTGTGCGCTGATGAATGGCTTTTTTTCGAAATGGAGTTCAATTTGTCTAAAGGTGTTAATTGAGGAGCGACTCATTGAACTACGGACATCTGCAGAAGGTGTAGAGTTACGTACAAATAAACATTAAATAATGAATGTTTAATGTCCAAATAATGATTCGAAACAATATTTATGATTGAATATTTATAGATAAGGCGTTCTAGTTTATGTTTAAGTATTACGAATATTCTCCACAGTCTCCGAATATCTGTTGAAAAAAATCTTACATGGCATTTTACTAAGGCTATCTGTACCGTGTATCCGGTTTCTCCAAAGCGTATGGCAAAGACGTACTTTACAAATCCCATCTCATGAGATTATATTAGTCATCATCAAGATTCCCTCGAACTCCGCTGTTGAGATCGCCGACGCCTGCTGACACACTTTCTAACTATTGCGTCGCAAGACTGCATCAATTGCATTACCGGCCGATGTCGGAAGGCATCAACCAAAAATGGGACGATCGATTGCTAGGTTGATGCAGGTGCATCGCGATACATCGGCAAGTTGCACCCAGTGGCATGTGGGATGATGTGGGAACTCTCATCCGATTGATGATCACCCACGTGTGTTTCCACTGCATCGTTTCGTAATCGATATTAAAGCTCAAATTTATGTTACATTTGAATTGGGATCAATTATATTTCACAATAGCGCCATTTTACAATTTCCTTCTCCATCTTTAACACACATTCACGCGTGTATGTCAATGCCTTAGGTCGCAAAATGAAAACGTATATTCCTGACAATAATCTGCTGTAATGGGTCGATGATTCATACAGCATCGCGCTACCGGTTGGACTTGAAACGATCGGTCTTTTGACGTCTTGTTTGCCCGTGTGTGCCATTGGATTTTACCGCCATTTGCTACATTGCCGTTATTGAACCTCGCACGATGACGCTGGTGTGTTGGTGTGACTCACGGTGTTCCAAGCGTCAGCGCACCGAGACACTGCCCCAGCTCTGACCGGTTCCCGTTTGTGTGTTCCAGCTTCAGTCCCAGCGGCTCTTAGCCAGCGTCAAACTTCACCAAAGGGGAAAGGGATTTTGGCTTATAATCGTCTCGCCAATCGGTGTGTTGTGGTTGGTTTGGGTTCAGCAAAACGAAGGAGAACCTTGTGGAGGCTCCTGAACTCTCTTCCAGCGGGTGTGTTTAGCGCTTCAAGAACGCTAGGCTTTTTGTGGCGCAAGTCGGAAAGTAAGTCGATCAACTTTTCCTCACCCGATTGGCAAACTGGTTTTTCTGGAGCGTCGTGGTTCGCCAAACGATACGGAGACACAGTATACGGAGTGGGCACAATCTGTTCTTAATGTGTGTGCACGAGATGCCCATTTCTCTTCAAGCGCGCGTGATGGTTCCTGTACAAGATGGAAGCCTTTTTTTTATTTGCATGAGCGATTTCATAATTTGGAATCTAAATCGTATCACGATGGAGAACCAACAAACATTGTTCGTAGGCATCATTTCTCCGGCATCCCCCGATACACGATCGCGTGCATTGACTTTATGGTGCATGGTTTTGTATAATGTTAGTATTTGTGCATTATGTTGCTTGTAAATGTGGAGCGACCTATAAAGTACACCGCAACCACGAACGGTAAATGACGTTTGATGGACAATTTGCAAATAGAATGCTGAAACTTATCGGACTTCCCAGCGAGGGAGAAAGAGATGAAAGGCAAAAGAAAAGCTTTTCCCAACCCTGAATAATGTTCCGAAAAGTATTTACCACTCCGCTCAGTGGTGCTGTTACTTTCCTTTCTTTTTGGGATGGTTAGCATGATGATCGTTTGCGTGTAGTGTAGCGTAACTGAATTCCTTTCGCTTTTTACTTTTAATTATATCCATTCATTTAAATCATCGCAAACACCCGGTTGAGCAGTAAATAGAACAGAAAATGATAAATATCTTGTGTTGAGCGGTGTGTTACTTAGCTGCCCTTCAAAGTCTGCAACCCGTTGAAGGTTTACGTCTGTCGGCGCTCGTGGTTTCTTTCTTTCTGTTGCTTCTGAATGAACCGGATGAGGTGAAAAATAGGGCAGCAAATTTGCAACTGATTTTTTTTTGGTGATCTTTCCCGTTGATCTTTAGTGCATTCGTTATCTTTTGATCTTTGCTCTAGTTAACAGCGATATAACCGAACATGATCGGCGTAAAGTGTGTTCATCGTCGGTATGGGTAAGAAAGTGTCACATTTTTCAGTGCTATACATTTTATTTTGTGCTATAAAAAACTGAGATGAAATTGAAGCCTTTACGCATTAAAAAAAGCTCATTAACCTCTACACAGCAAACGTTATCGTAAACGAAATTCAGCAGCAGGGTGCTTCCTTTCTTTTTTTGGCCTTTTCTTGCTGCTATCATGAGCCAAACTTTCAATGTATTAAAAGCGATTTAATTCAAAAACCTTGAACGATCGGTTAAGCGACGAACCCATCGGTCTACTTAAAAAAAATGACAAAAAATACAAAATGAAGCGATTGAAAGAAAAGCGTGCGCTCTGCTTCTTTGTGTGTGCGGCCCAGCGTGAAGAAAAAGTTAGTTTTCACTTTTAATACTTTCCGCATGCTTTCATTATCGGGTGCTGCGCACGTTAGATATTATTGTGTGGCGGTTGTGAAGGTTGTGAGTCAGAGCCAGGGGTCCGCTGCGGTGTCCACAGAGATGAGGAGGAGGGGTATTAAAGAGACTTTCTTCCCAGCCCTGAGAAGTGACCGAAAGGTGATTTACTTTACTGTGCTGATTGTCTTTGCTTTATCGTGCTGTGATGCTTTCGCTTTCCCGCTTGGGTAAGACGTCACTCCATATCCCGGTAAAGATCGTGTATGCAAATTAATTGTTTCGCAAGATACATTTTCTCGACCGGGTTTTGAGAGGGGGGGTGGTAAATGTGGAACTGTCTTGACATGTGATTTTTGGATAAGATTGTTTGCCTTACTACAACAGCTACTGCGCTCCACTCGGGGGCAGAGGGTAGAAAGAAAAGGGTGCAACGGGTAGCTGCATTCAAACAATAATTAGTGAGAGATCTTTCTTGTATTTTCGGTCGGCAAAAACAGCTGCAACTTCAAGGCACGATCGGTTGACTGCCGTTCCCGTGTGTGTGTGATGAAGGGTGCAAAAGACAGGAGCACAGCGAACACAACAAAGCATCGATACGATTGTATGGTAATTTTCTAATAACAGCTAATCATGATGGGCAGACCGGCGGCAAACATGGGTTTTTTTTGCGCGAAGAATCAAAACAAAGGAGAGTATAAACGCACATTTTTCTCCCCTCTGGTTTTTTTTATCGGAGGATGCTCTTTTTTTAAGACAAATGCAGCGATGCACCCCACAGTTGGTGCAGGGGTCGATGCAGAACACAGCAAATCTCACTCGTTTCAAGTACAAATACAACAGCGTCTCTTTTCAGTCGGAACGAGATCGATGACTTTTCCTTCCAATTCACCACCGCACCGAGTGGTACAGATTTCAGCAGAGGATGGTGCATTCGTGCGATGGATGCATTTGTTTTTGTCTGAGGGCTCTTAAGCTTGCTGTTTTTTTTGTTTGATTGGTGTCGTTTTTTTGCAAGTACAAAAAGAAGTAAGAAAAAGATAAGAAACGTGATACAAAACCTAACTGCACAGTGTTCGGATACAATGCAAGCAAAAAAAAAAAATGCCCGTCTACCCACAGTACAATTTCGCGGGTGTGCAACGAACCGATGCACAATTTATTATCAACTGATTTCCGGTGCTGACGTTGTGCTGCGGGCGTCTTGTGTTCGTTGGTTTGCTGGTTGGATTGTCTCTTGAGAACGTAAAATGAGGGGAGGGGTCCGGGTTTTAAGACGCGCTGTTGTTGCAAAGCAGAACGGAAATGCAATTGGCTCAGGAAGAAGCACATAAATTTAAGCTTGTTGTATTGCGCAACAGAAAACAAGTTGTACGACAAGCAAAGTTTTTTTTTTTTTTAATTTCTAGAATGGATTGTACTCACTGGTCTTTAAGAGAATACTTCATGGATGCTGGATTTTGCCTCCACTAATAAATTGGTTTTATTAGTCCTGTAAAAAATATTTGATTGATGCAATAAAAAATGGAATGGAATATATGTTAATGCAGCTTCTGTTTTGCTCGAGATCGTAGGGCAAGTCATGGGCGTCTTTGATATGTCGCATTAGGGGATTTCCACGATACGAGGCACATTCAACATTGACATTTCTACAGTCGTTGCAAGATATAAAATTAATGAGATATACAATTTTATGAAAAGTAATTTTTTATGATAATAAAATGTAACGTGTTTTTGGGATTATTTAAAATTTGCTGATTCAATTTAACGTACAAATATCGTCAAAAAGTCAGTTTTTTTTAATATGCGTATGTCTATAACCAAGCCCTTACTGGATTTAATTTCTCTATACTCTCATTATTTCACAATTGTAAATATTTTAAATCACCAGATATTTAAATTACGATCTTATTTGGTAGAAGAAGATCATTCGTTCGTTGTAGGAAATCAATTATATGTACAACAAATACCTTCCCATATACCACTCCATTAGATGTTGTGACCTAAAAACCAAAAAAACTGCGGATACAATTAAATTAGCTGCAAAAATATCTAGAATTTCGATTGTTTAACTAATTCGTTTTCTTTCCCATTTACAGGTAAGCATCTCCAGAATATCCAACGACAGAAACAATACCAGTTCCGTGAGTTAATAGAATCAAATCAGGATGGGATGATTTTAAGTGGCGCAAAGCAACAAGCAATCAACATTTTTTTGGTAGAGGACGATAATGACGTATCGTGGAAATCAGTTCTCACTATTGTGGGTTAATTTGGGTTAGTCAAAATTTGTAGTAAAGATAGATGGATATACCATTCTGGGTGTAAAAATGAGGAAACCAATTAGCTGATTAAATTTCAAATTGGTTTTCCTGGTGTTACTGTATAGTTTATGGGATTAATTTTCATCTGAAGAGCAAACAGAAGGAAGAGACACTATAAAAAGGTTCCTATATTATTGAGCTCTTTTGTAGGATGGTGGCAGGAAATGTGGCAAATCTGTGAGGAATGCAACAATCGGGTATCCATAATGATCGTCGTACAGCACAGTAGCTGTGCGGCGGAAAATTTAACCATCTAACCTCGAAGTATGACAAAGCATCAACCCAGCAGGAAAGGGAATGATCGTGTCATCACAGCCTCCATAATCAGAGCGAATGGAATGGTTTTGAAGGGCGAACTTAGGTTCACCATGGCAAGATACAGATGACATTTGACTTAAAGAAATACGTTTGTTGGTTGTGTCGATACTTATACAATTTATTCGGTTCCGTAGTGTATCGCTCCAGGTCAGGAATGTGAGTGTCCTAGCAGATCGGTGCATCCGATCCGATACCTTATCTCATCTCTAACTTACGTTTTCTAATCAACATTATCGATGTGTGAGTGTGCGTTTTTATATGCGTTTGATACCTGCGTTTGACACACAGATGGCGCTATGTACACTACATGACCCTCCCCCAGTGACTCAGTCACGATTTGAATGAGGCAGTCAAACGCGAAACGCGGACTCTTGTTATTCTCTGAAACGTACTGTCTTTTTTCTGGCATTACCCTTCGTACCCGAGGTTTGTGGCGTTGCGTTGTTTGAGTTTTCTACAGATTCGAAAGCTGGTTTAAGGCGGTCGACAGAAATAGATTCATTTTTTTCATTGATTTTCACGATGTAATATTTTCGAAATCGTCGTATCACATCATATGGTCCCTCGTATGGTGCAGTTAATCCTGTTCTTACTTTATCTACCCGTACATAAACCTGTCTGCAATCCTCTATGGACTTTGGAACGTAAAACCTGGATTGATTATCATGTCTTGGAGCCTTCGGTTGTATTGATTTGAAACTCTCTTTCAAATCTTTAATGAATTCGGTGTGATCTGTGAAGTTTCCATCTTTAGAAGGGATAAATATTTCTGAAGGTAACCTAAGGTTTTGGCCGTAAACCATTTCGGCTGGTGTACCTTTAAGGTCCTCTTTGAAAGCTACTCTAATCCCTAAAAGAATCAAAGGCAAGCATTTCGTCCAATGTGTGGTATTTCCATTTGCCTTTAGTGCTTCCTTCAGATGTCGGTGGAAACGCTCTACCATCCCGTTAGATTGAGGGTGGTATGCCGTTGTTTTTATATGGTGTACTCCCAATATACGAGTTAATTCGTCGAATAGCTTCGATGTGAATTGCCTTCCTCTGTCGGTGGTAATAACTGCTGGGCAGCCAAAACGTGACATGTATTCGTCAACGAATTTCCTAGCTACTGTAGATGCGGTTATGTCGTTTATTGGGTAACACTCTGGCCACCTTGTGAATCTATCGACTATGGTAAGCAGGTATGTCATGTTTTCTGACGGCGGCAATGGTCCAACGAGGTCCATGTGTATATGCTCGAATCTTCCCTTTGTTGTTTTAAATTCTTCGATTGGAAATTTTATGTGTCGAACTACTTTAGCTTTTTGGCATCCTTGACAGCAACGTGTCCAATTTCCAATGTCTTTTTTCATAGACGGCCAGAAAAATCTATCCGTTACTAGCTTGCGTGAGGCGCGTATGCCCGGATGTGCCAAATTATGGAGGCTCTCGAAAGTTTGTCTCCTAAGAGTTGATGGAACATACAATCGGTTAGTCCCCGTTGAAGACTCGAACACTAAGTCTGTGTTATGCAAGGTTAGTCGTTCTAATCTGAATTTTGTGTTCTTGTCTTCTGTGTTATTCATAAGTTTCACTAATTGCTCATCTTTTTCCTGCTCCTTCGAAAAATTTCCGTAGGTATTTGTGATTGCTTCTGTCTCTCCTATCCGCGAAAGCGCGTCGGCTATTACGTTGCTATCCCCCGCAATGTACCGAATATCGGCAGTGTATTGAGAAATAAAATCTAGCTGCCGGCTTTGGCGCGGTGACTTCTCAGTTTTTGAAGTTAGAGCAGAAGTCAACGGTTTATGATCCGTAAATACCGTAAAAATGCGTCCTTCAAGGAAATGTTTAAATTGTTTAATGGCAAGAACTATCGCAAGTAGTTCGCGATCGAATGTCGAGTACCTTGTTTCCGTTGGCGTTAATGTTTTTGAAAAAAACGCTAAAGGCACTCTTTTTCCATCAGCTGTTTGTTCCAAAACTGCTCCCACAGCATAGTTTGAGGCATCCGTTGTGACCGATAGCTCAGCATCACTGTTGGGATGGGCCAACAATGTTGTGGTTTCTAAGTCGCTTTTTATTGATTGCAATGCTTGCTCGCATTCATCTGACCATACGAAATCCTTTTTCTTTTTCTTGTTGCTGTGCTCAGCTATTAGTTGATGAATAGGACGCAGTTTTCCTGAAACATTCTTAATAAACCGATGGTAATAGTTCACCATTCCGACTATACGTTGAGCTTGTTTAACTGAATTCGGAGTAGGAAAATTTCGAATTGCAATTACCTTGCCCGGACATGGAGTGATTCCCTCAGCTGTTATGCGGTGGCTGAGAAAATCTATCTCGTTTACTCCGAGACTGCACTTACTAGATTTTATTTTCACTCCGTTTGTGGATAGACGTTTAAATACTATCCGAAGATGTTCCATATGTTCTTCTTTTGATGGACTGGCAATTAGAATGTCGTCTATATAGATAAAAACGAACTCTAGGTCCCTGAAGATAGTGTTCATGAAACGTTGAAAAGTCTGTCCAGCGTTCCTAAGCCCGAAAGGCATCCTAACAAATTCGAACAATCCAAACGGTGTAGTTATAGCCGTTTTGTGGATGTCCTCTTCGGCAACCGGAATCAGGTGGTATGCTCTGATGATGTCCAGCTTTGAGAAAAATTTGCAACCATTCAGGTTCATTGTAAAGTCCTGAACGTGGGGTATCGGATAGCGATCCGGAGTAGTGATTGCATTGAGTCGCCGATAGTCACCACACGGTCGCCAATCCTGATCTGGTTTAGGCACCATGTGTAGTGGCGATGAAACAGGAGATGATGACACACGGCATATCCCTAGTTCCAACATTTGTTGGAATTCTGCCTGTGCGATCTTCAGTTTCTTTGGGTCTAGGCGCCGAGGTTTCGCAAAAGGAAGGGTTCCTTTGGTTTCTATGTAATGCTGTACCGAATGGCGGACCGGTTCGTTATAATCGGGAGGTTTAAGTAAGGATGGAAATTCTTCCAATACCTTTGTGAAATCTGTTTGTTTATGTGAAAAGTGTTTTGGTGTCGGCGTATCGACTTGTGCAATTGTACCTCTCGCCGTTATTTGAGTGGATGAATCTACTAGACGGCGACGTTTAAGGTCTACCAATAAGTCGTTTCGAAACAAAAAGTCAGCTCCCAGTATAGGGCGATTAACTGCTGCTACCATAAAAATATGGTTGAAAACACGTCGTAGTCCGAGGCTCACTCTTAGCAGCATTGTGCCATATGTTGCGATGGAACTTCCGTTGGCTGCCGTGAGCAATGCCTCAGTTTTGTGCAATGCTTTTCCTATCAAGGTGTGCGGAATAACTGACACGTCAGCTCCTGTGTCTACCAGGAATGTTAACTTCGACGTTTCATCCTCGACGAATAGTCGTGGCGAGAAGTTAACATGATCTCGCGGAACATCCGCTAGTTCCTGCGAGTTGGTTAGTTTTTTTTATTTTCATTGTTGAATGTGCACGGTTCTGTGCACTTTTCGGCATCTTTACCAAATCTGAAATGATACCAACACATGCGTGGCCGTGAATTTGACCGAGGAGGTTTAGACTGTGTCCTAGTTCGATTATCATGAAATCGTGACGTACTTCTACCTCGTTCTCTGGTTGTTAGTCTTTTTACCGCCTCTCGAAGTTCACGGATCTCGGCTCTAAGAATAGCTGTAGAATTTTCAGAATTGTTTTCGGAGGTAGCCCTATTTTTTACTTCGGACACATCTCCAGACTGGGAACATTCCCACAATCTATCCGCGATCCTCAGTTGTTCTTCTTGCTCTTTGGTATCAACTGCGATCAGTGTTGTTTCAATTGCTTTTGGCAATCTTGATTTCCATAGTTTCTGTATGAGAGCTGATCCTACCATCCCTGAATTTCCCGCTAACTGCACCATATGGCGAAATAAATCGGATGGTTTTCTGTCGCCAATTTCTACATGATAAAGCAATTTGGTTAATCTTGCTTCTTCACTCTGTGTCACTCTATTTAGGATGTGATTTTTAAGAGTGGTATATGGTAGTTCTGTGTCGGGACTTTTAATAATGTCAATCACTTTCACCAATATTTGTTTAGGCAAGGCACCCAACAAATATGAGTATTTCGTTCTTTCTCGAACAATTTTTGAAACCTCAAACTCCGCCTCTGCCTGGGCAAACCAAACGTCCGGAGCATCCTCCCAGAATTCTGGAAGCTTTGTTGAAATTTTTTCAATCGCTGGTGGGGGGTTAGACGATTTAAATGCATCATAACATCCAGCGCCCGGCGCTTTGGATGTTTCCCCACTGACGGCTACAGAAGTTTTACTACTTTCTTCAGTCATAACGAGAATAAAAAAAATTTTCAAACGGAAATCAAAATGCACACTTCACTGAAATAAAACCTACTCTTACTGTATCTTATAATCTAATTATCTAATAATTGAAGGATTAATTGAGAATCTTTCATTGTGTGAATGTGAATGGAAGTAATAAACCTAACTAACCCTTGCTAATAAGAGTGTTAAATATTTTGAGAAAAAGAAAAAAATGACAAAGGAAAAAAATGTTTTAAGGATAAGTGAAAAAAATTAAAATTGCTTAGCTGCGGAATTAATGCGATGGCCGTCCCGCGTGGTAACGTCCGCCCCACGAATGTTTGCGATAGCCGATCGGGATGGCAACGTCCATCCGACGAGTTTTTGCGATGGCGGTCCCGTGTGCCAACGTCCGTGCGACGTATATTTGCGACGATCGTTCGCGTGACTACGTCCGTCCGACGTATTTTCGCGATAGCCAGACCTCGTGGTTGTTGTCCCGCTAGGCTACGTCCGTCCAACGTATCTCTGCGACGGCGGTGATCGTGATTTTCGCCCGTCCGACGAATATCCGAGGAATAACCGAATACTTGTGGGTGTGTCCTTCCGACGTATTCGCGATGGCTGGACCTCGTAGTAGCGTCCGTCCGACGTGTATTCGCGATGGCCGGACCTCGTGGTTGCGTCAATCCGACGTGTATTCGCGATGGCCGGACCTCGTGGTAGCGTCAATCCGACGTGTATTCGCGATGGCCGGACCTCGTGGTTGCGTCAATCCGACGTGTATTCGCGATGGCCGGACCTCGTGGTAGCGTCAATCCGACGTGTATTCGCGATGGCCGGACCTCGTGGTTGCGTCAATCCGACGTGTATTCGCGATGGCCGGACCTCGTGGTAGCGTCAATCCGACGTGTATTCGCGATGGCCGGACCTCGTGGTAGCGTCAATCCGACGTGTATTCGCGATGGCCGGACCTCGTGGTAGCGTCAATCCGACGTGTATTCGCGATGGCCGGACCTCGTGGTAGCGTCAATCCGACGCGTATTCGCGATTTTTTTACGGACGGCTTTCACATTGCACTCACGTTATACACCCTTTCACACACATGTCTCACTATCCGTCTTTACTGCTTGTACCCACAGGTATTGTTTGTGCTCTTTTATTAACACCCGGAATAGAATAAAGGTGCGTTGCACTCGTTCATGTGCCGGCGATGAAAACGGTTCACTTTTGTATTTTACTTGTACCGATCACGTCGGGGTCACCACTTGTTGGTTGTGTCGATACTTATACAATTTATTCGGTTCCGTAGTGTATCGCTCCAGGTCAGGAATGTGAGTGTCCTAGCAGATCGGTGCATCCGATCCGATACCTTATCTCATCTCTAACTTACGTTTTCTAATCAACATTATCGATGTGTGAGTGTGCGTTTTTATATGCGTTTGATACCTGCGTTTGACACACAGATGGCGCTATGTACACTACACGTTCCATTATGAAAATGTGATACACTAATTACACCGTGCTGTGAATGTTCACGAATAGTGCACTCTTGGATCTTGATTAGCTGGTCGGCATGTTTCCTGTCCCTTTTACCGCCCCCCGGCTCCCCGGCTGGGATGGGTGTCGTGAACATTAGGGCAACTGTTTCAGTTGAATGAAGCAATTTAGCCCCAAAGAGAAGGAAGTTTTGTGACACTGTGCGTAATATGTGAAGCTCGTCCGACTCTTACAATGCAAACAATAACGCTTTCGGAACGCGGATCGCCCACAAGTTTGACATTCTCCTCGGTGTAACGTCACCATTAACATCTCATCCGTCACTGAGGTCTCAATTAAGTTACGAGAGGTCTTCGGTTTGCGGTGAAAGAGGTAAGCAGCGGCCAGTTTGATGAGGGAGACAAACGAAGGAAACGATTGTTTCATTACAACGACACATTACCGATCTTTTTGTTTTGGTCGTACATTTTGTATGTGTGCACGTTGCGTTGCAGCGGGTATAGAAGTGCGTAATTCGCTTCGGTTGGTTTGACGTAGGTACCGCCTGGACGGCAAGGCACTCATTGTTACAGTGCTAAGCAATTGTGTGACACAATCGACGCACTTATCAAGCCCCCTCTAACGGTTCGGCCGCACTAAGAAAACACCGGGCAAACGGGCTTAGCGGTGAGCTCCAATGTGGTGCACATTTTTGTGTAAGCCATTTAACTCGTCAAAGAAACATTAACGCTCAATTGAGCATTGAGACTCGCACGCGTATTAGCGTCGTAACGTCGTGATGGAGCTTTTGGGGTGGAGGAGCGGCACTTCATTGTTGCGAACGTTACTATTCGGTGCGAAATCGGTAAGTGTGACTGCGTTTCGCTATCTAATCGGATGTCGTGAATTGTCTTTTTTTGAGGGGCTGTCTCATTATCTTTCTCCCTCACCGAATCCATCCAGCCTATCGGTTCCGGACCGAAGGAGCAGGGTTACGTCTTGGTTATGAATGAGCAAAAATTTTAATTTCCACACACACAAACACCACCGAAGCGATGGGTGACGTTTTAATGGACGCTAGCAATAAGACTGCGGAAACCCACTGCCATGATCTGGACAACCAAAAGCAAAAAATGAAGATGACAATAGTGAATGCAGGCAAGTAGCTCATTGAAAACGCTAAACGAACACAATTGAATGGTGGAAATAATGTTGTCAAAAAATAAATCTAAATGGCACCTCGGCGCCCGTGCTCCGATTGTATGATGGACGAGGTTGTTCCAAGTGCATGGAACCACGCGGAGGCGGTTTTTACCATTTTGTTTTTCAAACTACCCCCCAGTGCTGCCACCACTGTGCGGGTGGCTTTCGAAGGAGGGAGGATGCTACTAACGAAGCGTCTTCTAATGCGCAACAAAAGTGTGAATCTAATGTCTGTTTCCGGTGTGGTTCTTTTGTTTCATTGAAGAAGAAAAAAACCACTCACAAGTTGGTACAACAGGTGGCACGGCAGTGTGACAGCGAACACTAAATGACCTGTTGAATGGGCTGCGGAAAACGATGGGCAAATTGCGTAACCGACACTGTTACGATCCTCTCCGCCCTTCCGCCCATCCACAGTTTTGGCAGATGGGCTAATGGATTGTAAAATTGGCGGAAAATGACATAAAAACCAAGGAACGAAAAGACCCGAAACATCCATGCATAATTGTTGTCGCATTGGCGCCGAACTTCAGTCGTCAGTGGAGTTGTGTTGTGGGGAAAAACGATCGCGAATTAATGCAGCGCTGATAAGCGCCCGCGCTGAACCTTGATTTAATTAGCTTCGCACTCGGATCTTGCCTAAGATGGAAAACCGAGCCTTTCCGTCTGCACCCGCCCACTCTTCCCGGGCCTTCCTAGCCTTCTGCAGGAAGTGACAGGTTGTTGTTGGGCAATGGATGAGCTTCTAAAAATTGGGATGCACATTTCCTTGAGCTTTTGTTGCTGCCTCTCCAACACCAACGTGGAGATGGTTTTATTTTTGGCGAAATAGACAAAAAAAAAAAGCACAAAAACTAAAGTAAAAGGGACATCACCCGTGGTGGTGTGGTAAATGCGTAAAACAATCGTTTTAACACCCCATGAAAACCAAAAAGTCGCTGGAGTGAGGGTGCTGAGTTGACGATAATGAGCTTGTGAAGTAAATGTCTTAGCCTGACCATCACCCACAACACCATATCAGCATGATCATCTGTTGCCCCGATCGTTAGAGCAGACGGATATTTAAACGATCTTTATTTGTAAACAATGGAGATCCGCTAAAAGTGAGCTTTTAATCATACTATCCGTTTGGTGGAGGAGCTGCAGATTATATGTTTGTGAGTTGGGACGCAAAATGGAGTGAAGATTCCGTCAGGGACAGAGGGAATAACAACGGCAAGGAAAATCGCAAAGTGAGCGGGATTAGTGGAGTTTTTTTTGCTTACGTTTTGTTTTGAAAAATACGGCCACACAACACAGCCCGTGATTCACATTTCGACACATTTTTTCCGAACACTTCGCTCGGAACGGTTCAGCATGGTGGTTGGTTGCCGTGCTGTGTGTCTCGTCGCGTACGACAGGGAGTCCCCAAGCAGAAGCGACCAACATAAACAATCGATTAATCTTGCTGTTCTCGCGATCAAGATGGTGCGTGTGTGAGTGTCTTGGAGAACAAGTGGAACAACATTTAGAAAATTATTTGTATAAACTATCTACCATCTTTCCCTTGACGTACAGATGGTGGTAAATGGTTTAAAGTGTGACCTAGACAGTGATTTTTCGTTCCCAAAAATAGATCCAGTGGTGAACGTCGGGGATTTGAATACAGCAGGGACGGTTGACTTTATAGTTCAAAAGTGGCGTGGGTGAGCTGTGAATCTGTTAAGTTTGTGCGTGTGTGTGTGTGCGTGTGCTTGATTATCATTATCTCCTCATGCTCATCGATCAGCGTTAATTCTCGCACTCCGTAGGAAAAAAAAGCCGTACGACAGCCATGGAGTTTATGATACACTACTCTCTTTTTAAGGTAATCATAAATTAATTTATTCCACCAAAAAGAAACAATCCATTCTTCAGTGCTTCATCGCGGATGGAGCACGTGCGCCGCGCACATTTTGGGCACCATAAAACCGCGAACCTCTTGGCCTGATCGATCGACCTAACCTCAATCTGTGAGGTTGAGCTTGAGCAGTAGACGACGCGTTTCCTCCGGCGAAGCGTCATCGTCTTCGACCAACGTTTGCGTTTGTTTGGGACATTTAAATATGGCGTAGCAGCAACAAGAAAGAAAAAAAAAGGGTTCAAGCGTCTTTTCTTGTCTGCTTTCGGTGGTTTTTGCGTCTGAAAGGGAGAACAAGCTTGTTATGGTAGTAAACCCTTCCGGGCAGTGGGTGATCTTGGTAGATGAAACATGAAACATGCAAAGGGTGGTAGAAGGACGTACGGAAAGTGTGCTCTTCCCAATTTCCTCCCCACTCGCTCCCCCACTCGCCACGAAAGGGGCAAAGCGCACGGATGCGGTCGGAGTTGTTGCAGAAAAGAGGTTTTGTGCTCCTTCTCGATTGCCGGAGCACGTCACAACATAAAAACGTGTTCAGGCACAGCGAACGACGACTTGGCGGTAGAAACCTGGTAAAGCCGGTGAAGAAAACCGGTTTCTTTACTCCAGAACGATCGATGCTGAGAGGAAACCCGTAGGGACACAACCAACCACACAAGCACCCCAAACCGCCATTGACCCATCGCAATGGTTCCCAGGTGTATGGGTTTTAATGTTTTCTTTCTCTGTGCCCGAATGCCGCGATACGACGGATCAAAAGAGGTCTTTCTCCTACCGTTCGAGAAAAGGCTTCCCGGTTGTGTGGTTTGCGCCCCGTACATGTGTGTTTGTGACAATCACGATCTTGGGCGAGATTGCGAACGCACCAATACAAACAGGCCCGCGCCCCCTAGCCTTAGCTGATGAAGCTGATGGAAACCAGTACGAAACGCTGACATGGAATTGTGGACCTAGAAAGAAGGTAGACGCTGTTTAGGAAGAAGTCCCACAGGTGGTGAGGGAAAGAAAGTCTTTTGGGACTCCATTTGCGTGTCGCAGATATGATGGCTACCTTTGGGTGCCGTTTCGCCAATTCGCCTGACCGTGAATGGGATGTTGGACGCGATCCACGGTCAAATGTGAGGTCATGATTTTCAACTTGCGATGCAAGAGGCATGTTGTTTTTTTTTTTCAATCTGCCTCCGAGACAAACCGAGTTGAAGTGACGTATTGAAATCCTGGAAATCTGGAAAGTTTTGAAGCGTCTAAGCATTAGTCTTTGAAGTTTTTCGCAAATCGAGAGTTATGGACATACGGCGATCTTCAGAGAGGAGGTAGTCTTCTACAGCGAAGCTAAAAACTTGCAAACCAGCTCTGTATCACTTAAGAACTATCAAGTTCTGTTGAAGGATGTGTAAGGAAGTAAGGTAACGATTGCTCGCAGCATGCCGGTACAGGTTCTTGCAATCCCCAAGTCTCGCCCTTCGCCTGGCTCTTTGTCTAAATGGTTGCAAAAGTTCGCCTCGTCAGGAAACCGTTGCGTAGGACAACTTTCCAACCTAAACGAACCAACCCAAAACAGCTACCGGGTGTGTGTGTGTGTGTGTGTGATGTGGAGTTTGGTGATCTCAAGGCGAAAAAGAGAAGAATCATCAACACACAGGATATTGCTGCGTTTGAATCGCGCCAAGAGGTGGTTGCTGTTTGGTTGGCCTCGCAGGTATACTCTTCAAACTACAAGGTCCGGAAGATGCGGGTCAGAATGAACGAAACCTTCTTCGTTTTTTTTGGTGTACACCATTTTCGTCATCACGATCATGCTTTATTCTCTCCTCGCAAGCGAACAAGATGGGAAGCTACAAAAAAAATGGTTGTCCACGGGACACGGAGGACCTGAAGCAAATGCGGTACAGGACGAGAGCGACACGGAGAAACATCGGTTATCGATTTCAAGTAGTAACGTGCTCTTTTTTATCTTCTTTCAATTCTTGCTTCTTGCCTCACAAATGCTTTGAAGGGATTTTAAAAGTGTGTGTTTTTTTTTTCCTCTGTTTAATTCATCACGAGCATGATGGGTTCTGGTGCGGTTGTGGTATACACCAGAAACAGAGTGGGGCGGGGAGAAAAACAGCCTATGTATGAGGATTTTTTATCGAGTGTTTTAAAGAACTTGATGCTGCATATGAAACGCAAATGTAAAAGAGCAAGGGAGAACAGCAATTGCCGCAACGAGAAGAAACTTCATTGAAAACTGAACCCTGGAAGGAAGGTTTATTACCATCATGATTAAAACTCCTGGTGGATCTTTTTCCTTTGGTAGGAAAAAGGGAAGAGTGGCCGAAGCTTAACGTACACGACGCTGTGTTTGGTTGTGCGGTTTGCTGGAGTAAAGAACCTGTCCCCAAAAGCAACCGGCATGTAGAAAACCCGTTCCCGGTTTGCTGCTTCCTGTGAAGATACGACTGGATGAACTGGAGCACACCGTCACCGCTGTGTGACGCATATATTTTGGATATTCGGTTCATAATGTAGAACAGAACGGGGTTTTGAATTTTGTTTTGTTTTTAATTTACCATCAAATTTGCAAACCGGAAGTGAAAGGTGATTTCCCGAGCGGGGTGCGTATAAGATAACAAGGAAACCAAAGGAAGCTAAGAACTGTGGGTAATACATTACGAGATGAGGTTTAGAAATAGTTTCGATGTCACTCGAAGAGCGTGAGCAGATGGTGATGAAGAAGGGTCTTCAAGTTGGACGACATGCAATAAACGTCACACTTGATAAAGCCGTCAGCAGCAACACTAGCGTTCATTTAATAATGCTCATAACGTTTAGAATTTGGGTTGCTTCTCTATCTTCGTAAATTACACGTTAGCAATTGTATATCTCTCGGACAGACATAAGCTTTTAATGTCCAAAGTGATGTGTTGGGCAGTAAATTGCTCACCTGGGTTCATCCATTTTATTTCGTTTCGTAAAAAGCAAAACGCATGCATAAATTTTTCTCACGAATATTAGTGCTTTTGTAGTAAATCAAAGCTCCTCGTTTATGAGACATCAGGAACCTTTTTGAAGGTCAGTAGTAGATGTTTAATATTTACAAATGTGCGAGTTTGTGCAACAGGCTCTGAGCTGTTGCTCACGTTACTGAAGTGTCTCCGTTATGATATTCTGGTTCTGCGTTACGCTGATTTGTCCCGAGAAGCGACGGATTACCCAATTCAAACCCCTCGACAAGACAAAGAAACCCCCAAGCAAACCCCAACAAAAAAGGTCATGCCCTCGCAATGCTCAGCTTTTACGTGTGGCTAGGCCAAGAACCTATTCCTGGCCCATTCTAAGCCGCATCTTCTTCCTTCTCCAGGAATCTTGCTCAGTGCCGGGCATCTTTACGCGAGTTTCTTATGTGCCACAACCGCGAGTAGTAGTAAACTACACTCCACCGCTAGCGAAAACAATTCTCCCCCCGTTTCCGCAGTCAAACACTCGCTACCACTCGGTTCCTCAATCCTCGCCATGCCAACGGCGGAAGCGCAGCGAAAAGCGAATGAAATTAAAATGCGTAAACGATGAAATACATTTACACAAAATTAAAACAAAAACTGCTACCGCTCCGTGCTCCCTTCCTGTGGAGGTAGCGGATCGTGGAAGATTGACGGCTCCATCCGCTCGGCGGGAGCCGAATCTGAACTCTACGAACCCGCCGAGAACTCCAGGGCCCTAGCTAGCCACCCGAGTCCGGTCCCGGGACGATGTTTGAACGCATTTGGCCGCTCGGAAAATAAAAGCGGAAGGCACCGACATTAAACTAATGTAAGCCCGAAGCTCACCAGCCTTACTCTCGTTGTCTGGCGAATCTAGAATACTTTCTGGCCAGAGCGGAAACCACCACACCAAGGTGGGAAAAGGGAAAGAGATATTGTGATGGGTGGAAGGAAAAGCGAGAACATTACTTTTCCACCAAGCAACGAATTTTCGTCAGTACTTGTGGAGTCTCACAAACGTCTCACGAGTGTTGTCTGACATTTGATCCAAAGATCACTTTATGTCTCACATTCTGTCTTCGGATGGTCTGGTAGAGCGTTGTTTCTAACCCTGCTCGCTCAGCGCAGTGTTCGATTTGGCAATGGGGCACAATATTCTGCATTGCCATATTTAGCCGTCCGTCATTGTACACATCGTTTTACTTTAGCATATTATCGTTTTCCGCAAGCTTTCCTTTTTCCAACTCCGAGAGTCGTGCCAGTTTTCTGCACTTCGCTTTTGTTCCCGATCCATCGGTCGCGAGCATCGCGGATTGGGCTCGAGTTGAAGCTACATTTGAATTCGAAGCACCTAAAGCAACGAAAGAAGTAGAATTTAGTACCGTTTAAAACATTTTATTTAAAGCCCATTTGTGGTGGTTGCGAAATTGGCTCACTTAAGCACGGTACATCGCCCCCCCCCCCCCCACCTTCGCGATGGTCGACGGATCTCAGCCGTGTCTTGATGCTTTAGTCATGCCGTCACGAAACCATACTACCCCGAAGCGTCAAGAGGGCGGTTTTCCCGCGGGGGATGGAATCATAAGAAAGGGGACACACCAAAGATTGCAGCCATTTGATTGGGAATCGTGAGTTCCCCGTTCGAAACTTTGAGCCGTTGTCGAGGCAATCCTCTGCGGTTCAGTGGTAAAAGTGTCCAAAGCAGAAGACAAACATACCTTCAACTTCGGTTAAACTCACACCCGGTTGGTTTGCAACGTTTGTTTGGTTCCATTTGCTCTGTTTTTCTGTACCGCAAAATGCCTTCCGGTGTGGATTCGTTTAAATCCGGCCAGCTCTGGAGGAATGCTCGGAAAATTGCTTAAACTACTCATTGCAGCTGGCACGGTGGTGCATTACTACCAATCGAAGATCGGTAATAGGAATTCTTTGGAGAGCGAAGCCAAAAAGGGAATAGCAAAACCAGTGAATTTTATGGAATATTTACCGCCAGAGCACATTTGGGTTGACCGATTTCATGACGAGGAGACGATCAAGTCGTGATTGAACTTGGACGTTTTGTGGGAGAAATTTCATGTCTAAATTGTGCGGCCATGTCGTCGATGTGAGTATCGTCGATTCTTCTCGAGTCCTCCTAACGGGAAGAATCATTTAGCGATGCTTAAACATGCCATGTGGAATATACTGTTGCCCTTCATATTTCGTACCGTAAGATAGTTAAAATGAATGACAAGGTATCCACTTGCGCGAAAGGGGCAATCAATACGACGGGAACACCGTTGGAAGCGGTGTTGTACACCTGCACCATCACTAATTGGTTCCTTTTTTGGATAGTTTGATGAAGGTACGAATCATCATTCACAGTCACAATACGAATTGAGACCCACGAGCGGGCGAGCTGTGGAGTAATTATTTCCAAAACTAATAAACTAATAATCACCTCAGCAAAGCTTGGCTTCCGATAATTACACGATGGTGGGACATGGGGACCAGGTTTCCCCGGTCTCGAATCGTCTATTAACTCTATGGAGGCATCTGTTCTGAGACGTCATTGTATGATGGAATTAGTTGAGAGCTGCTGTTCCGTATTGCTGTGATATTATGTCACTCCACCACAGGTTCCCAGGTATGACATCGTCCGTGATCATCGGCCTCCAGATGACTCACGGTAAGACGGTGTTCAATATGATGGCACGTGGCTCCTAATAGCCGTGTTTATTTATTAACAGGTGGGAATAGATGTTATCTACCATATGCTTCTCGGTGTTTCATGTCATTGTTTAGCCAAGACCCGTACGTGTTTTGTTATTTAGCCCTTAAATAGAAGCCAGATTCGATTTGCGATTGTGCTTCGTACAATCGATCACTTATGAGTCAATGAGTTGGGCTTACCGCCGCCGTACAGGATCGGTAAAGCTTGCTGTTAGGGAAGGTTCCATACGTACGGGAGTTTAAGTTCTCCCGCCCGGGTGGGGATATCGGATAATTTAATCTTTCCGGTCCGGCGGTGTTTGGTCGGATGAAATCGGTGAATCGAACCTGAACAGAACGAGTTAATTAGGCATCGATTTCCTGGAGGAATTGAAGAGCGAGAATAAGAAACACACACAGCGCAACATAAAGCGAAATTATCGAAAGATGGGAACGTTGGGTTATAGTGGAGGTAGCTACTAGTTCGCTACAGAGAAGGAACCGAGCAGCAGTAGTGGGTTTGTGGAGTTGCTACTCGTACAACCCGTACAACATCCGTACGATTTGCGTTGCGCAGGAACCTACTGCTGTGGCTCTTGAGATGATACGAAAAGGGAAATTGATTCTTTCCGCTGGTTTGGTTTGTGGTCTTACCGGAGTTCTTAAGGTATCGCGCCCGTGACGAATGCGATTATTTTTTTCTATCTATCCCTCTGTGTCTGTCCGGTCCGGTTTATAAACGCGTCTTATAGACGCCAGAGAGTGGTGCGTACGGTTTTTGTTCCGCGATCATCGGAAATGTAGATTTTTCCAGAATTTGTAGCATCTCTTCCTCGGCCCATGTTCTCCCTCCTCCTGCCAACTGTCTTTACAGTCGAAATTGGCTAATGGGGCAGTGTGGTCCGTGCCGTGGCAAATTTTCGTAGCGGCTCCCTAGGGTGGAAAACCAGATAAACAAACAAAATTAACAATCGTTTGGGGAAGGGTAAATTTACGCACACCAAAAAAAAAAAAGATACAAGAGCAAACAGATCAAATTATCTGCGCTCCGGGTGCTTACGTTTAAATTGTATTGCAGTGCTGGGAATATTTTCCGGACATTGAAATGAGCTCGAAATACAAATCCGCTGTTTGCTTTGTGTGTACGGTGGAAAGGTATGAACTATTCCTGAAGCAGCCTGAACTGTCAGTATTGTTCCTATTGGCGTTACGAATAGGTTCACGATCGCGAGTGGTTGGAGCACTGAAATTATGGAATTCTAGACCGAGCGCAGCAAAGGAAGTGCTCGATCATTAGGGAAGCAAATTTTAGGCGCACAATGTTTGCGCATATTCTTGCGCTCCACTGAAATAACCCACGGGCATCCGATGATGATGGTATGCGGGACTATATCCCGAGTGAAAGCTATAGAAACGTATTAATAATCAAATTATACTCGGACGATCTTACTGTGTAGCGGGAGTTTGTCTTGTGAGGCTGCTCTGTATTTGGTGTACCTTGGGAAAGGGTAGTCGCGCTCTGTTCTAATAGTACTCTCGGACAATGACAGACTTACGTTTGTTACTTTCCCATCGACGCACTATTCCCCGCGAGCTTGTAGTGATTCTGTGAAGTCATCTTCAACATTGACGAGGGCTTGCTATGCGAGTATGGCTACGGGTACAGTTTCTTGATCTTGGAAGGACGGCCAAACACTTGAGTAAACAGGAGACTAAGCTTGAAGATGTCGGTTTGCTTTGCAGTATGTGTTTTTTTCTTTTTGGGTTGGAATTCATATTTGCCCCGCCTGTCAACGGAGTTCATTCATAAGCGAAACATCATTAAAAGACATCTCGTACTCGAGCTTCTCCGTTCCCGTGTCACCGTACCGGTGCAAAGAAACAGGTTCTCACCGTAGTGCCGTGTCGTATCCACTGCCATTAAAGTCGTATAAGTTTTGATAAGACTAATTTAATAACCTCTTCAAGATTCCGACACGAAGTTGTGTTGTGTCGGCTATTCTTTACCATTCAAGGCTATCCTCTTGGTGCGATAGAATGTGGAGGACTTATTTTCTTCGCTCTTTGTGTCGCTGGTCAGAATTTAAAAATAATGAAATTAAATTATGGTGATCCAATATCTGTTTGCTGTTACCCTTTGGTGGGATGTTCACAGAGATAGAATGTTCTTTTTTTCCTGGTTCCTTTTAATTTTAGTTCTACACATTTTTCATGTTCGACCAGGACATGGGCCAAGGATAAAACAAATCCCGACGACCGTATGGGTCACGAAACTGTGGTTGAAGTGAAAGACAACACCAAGCTTGATCTAGTTTTATTTTATTCTCGCTCATCTTAGACGACCGCCTGGCGCAGAAGTTAAAATTCCTATTTCATTTTACCTTCCTCTATCCCAGGACACAACTCATCAGGGATCGTGTCCAACCTATGCCTGCATCGAGAGCGTGAGACGGTCGTAAATTATGATCGCATCTTCTACTGGCCACGTACCCCAAAAACCCAAAAACGCATCCGACCTTTTTTCGTGTGCCTTTTTTTTTTTTTTTTTTAGAGTGTGTTAGAAGTTTTTTTTTCTGTGGTTCTTATTGCCTACAACGAAATTGATCCGATACAAAAATAAAGGTTGGGCCGTCGAATAAAATAAAGTAGAATGCGCCGACCCACGCGACCCGGTAATGACCCCCGGTGTGTTGTGTGTGCAGGTCGTGGTTCGCGACGCGTTTCCGGGCGGCATTCTTGGCTGTGGACGGCTGCTGCTGTTTAGTCCAGGTCAGGGTTTTGTCTTCTTGCCGCCGGTCTCTAGCTCTCTCTCTTGGCATTTCTTGTGTGTCGTGCGAGCTGTGCGATGTAAATTATCGCCCTGTTATTGCTTCCACTTCTCGCACTCGAGCCGTCGAGTTGGTCGGTGATCTGACCGATTGCGGAATCATTCGGGATGGTCGGGAGATGATGAGATGGCCCACGCCTACCCAGATTTGTATGGAGAGATGGCATGTCTAACGAGAAATCGATTTCATTGGGAATAGAGTTTCTCGTGGCACTAAGTATGTGAGATCAGTGTACGGATACGAGTCCGACGCAACGTACTGTACGAACACGTAACACTTAAATGTCACGACTCAGACGAGTTGACAATTTGATTAAGTTAGGAAGAATTTTCAACTAGAATCCCGGAGATGGATGGCGGTGTGTAAATTGAATATCTCAATTTAGTTCGATAGCGAAGAAATCTTCCACCAATTGACTGCAATTGACATCAATTGCGCTTGCGGAACTCCGAACGCCGTCATCGTGAATATCCAGAAATTCTAGGTCTGGCAGGCAAACCCGGTGGAGACATTCGCATAGATTATACAACAGCGACCCAGAATGCCATGCGAGAAGGAGAGAGAAGCGTTCACAAGGGATGGTTTTGTGCTTTAATCTATCGAGCAGCAGCTGGTTATGAGTGTCAGTTTCAGCATAAAGCACCGTAGCATTGTCAGCAAAAATCAACACACCCAGCACGCGTCATCTGAGTCCGGAGGGCAAGGTCTGTGCATTAAAGTCACGATCCACACTAGCAGAGCGAGCGACATGCATGTCACTTCGTATCACGTACGTTTCGATTTGCTGATCAAGCTCCTTCGGGTGTTTGCTTCCGCTTGCACTTTTTGGTTAATATTCGTTCGGCTTTGAATGATTATGCGCGCGAATAGTGTTTTGCTGTGTGTTGGATATGTCGTTTTGAAAGCGACCCAATGCAACGACACGTCCAAAGAGATTAGCTCTAGGCAAAAAGAAAAGATGCCTTTGTGTTTCAGTGGAGTCAGTTCTCTTTGTCTTCTCCGAACGTTGCCGCAATAAAATGCCTCTATCGTTCTGGGCACACTCTATATGCACCTCATCATAACTCATCTAACAGACACCATAACCATAAAATGCGTCATAATTCAATCACTCCAAAGCGAGGAGCGTGTGTGGGTGAGTTGGTGAAAGAATCAGAAAATGAAACATTCATCAATTGTTGTAATCGTATGAAAGCGAAAAAAGTGGGATGTTTAACATCGCCATAAGGTGTCAATACGATCGTCTGTCAAGCGTGGAATTGCCACAAATGGAACGAGTTGCGTACAGTGAATAATTGCTATTCGGTTAAAATTGAACCAGAGCCCCCCGGGGGGACAACAACTCCCCTCAAACACTCAACAAACGGAGTCCATTTTTCTAACTTCTCTTGGTGGCACGGTAGACCAAGCTCCGTCTTCATTTCACGTGGAAACTATAGAAAGAATAAACACACACTGGATCTGGACGAGGGCATTCTTCATATGCGTGGCCAGCAGAGATCACTTGAAGAACATTCCGTTTTCGTTGGTTGCTCTCTTCCAAAACAATCGACTCATTATGTCGACACTTGGATGAATTATTCAAACGCTTTCGTCATGCGGTCTCGCGATCTTGCGTCGCTTGCGTGAAGTTGTGACTGTACGACATGCCCAGACTGTCTTCTCTTCATTTTCGCTTCTTGACATCCAGAACCGATTGAAACCGAGTCTGATATTTGCATACGAGATGGATTGGATGGATGGATGGAAGGGAAAAGAACACCCTCGGGGACGCGACTCCCGGAGATTATCAACCGTACTACCGCATGGGTGCGCTTCGGCGTTAGGGTAGGAATGCGTTCTGGGAAACTCCCTTTCGCATGGTGAACACACAGTGTTTCAAAATGTTAAACTGCATTCCTGTTGCGGAACGCGCTTGTTGAGATTCATTTCCCGGACAGCTACTGTGTCAGCGACGGGGTCAGGAACGAGACGTCTCCGGGCAGTTCCGGCCATTTGCCTGCATGGTAAGATACGGGCAGTAAATTAAATGACAGTGGAGTAGCGCAAATCCACCGAACAACATGACAAGCAGCCCTGCAATATTGCGCTCCGAACCATGACGCTGTCTGGGTTTCATGCTTATGATCGGCGGACTTACCAATACGTGACGACACTCTTGAGACGCTACGGGTGGTAAAATCTCTGTGCCAACAACTTCTACGTCTTCCACGGTCGAGAATTCAGCGACAGGTGAAAAATTCCAACACTTTCTTGGCGAAAGAGGCGCACCTTGTCGCGCGAACACAGTGACAACCGGGAAGGAATTGTCGAACAATGGTGTGATACGAGGCGCTAGTTGAGTGTGCTTCATGTTGGGGGCCGTTTCTCTATTTTTATTGCCTCTCGCGCTTCTTATGGGTTGGGTGCCGCGCGCTGGCTTTGATCGTCCTTATTGAGCGTTGCGTAAGCTTCTGGTAACGGTCGAACGGCAGTGCTTGACCTGTGCATGATATCCGATTTCGAAACCATTCTCATTCTGTTCCGGTCAGTACCGTAATGTTTCTGGGGGCCCAATAGTGTAGCACACATTCCATTTTGCAACATACTCTTTTCTAATTGTCTTAGTCAAGCTTAAACAATCCGTGGTGTGACAGGGCGAAGAGGAGGCAGGCAGGGCATGAGTGATGGTTCAAACTGCAGCAAACAAAGTACGTCTAGAGGGGTAGCTTATACCGTTACCGAGAGTTACCCGAGAGTTACTGTCGCCAATGTTAATTAATGTTCGAAGCAGTTGGTTCGCGTCCATTCCAAGGCTCTCTCCTCGGAACTGATGCCGGCTCTGCAATGGCGAGAAGAATGCAAAGAATGTACACTATTGAATGACGTTCTTTTTTTTCAATTCTGCTCATAAAACTCTACTGACATTCTTCCGATCTTTCGCGGCACGAGATACCTGGATTCCGATCGAATTGCGTTGAAACGGAATCACTCTAAACCCGCAATGCTCTAGGTCTCATAAGTTTTCCGCATTGTGTCGTTGCCCCGGACATGTCAAGATGGCGTAAAACGAAGGGACAAATTGGTCGCGCAAATAAAGATGTACGATTCCGGTTCGGAGGTTGTTTGCCCCCCCCCCCGCACACTTTAATATTTGAATTGCTACAATGACTAGCCTGTGTGTGGTTGTTTATGTATGCGGGGAGAGACCACCAGTAGCTAATGGAAAAGTCAGCTAGAATATGTAAACACCGAGATGCCGTTCTCATTCGCTGTCGCTAGTGTCTACTGTAGTGTAATGCGTCTAATGAAAGTAATATGGACGGCTGATCGGTCGTCTTATGTTCTCCTTCGCAATATGTCCCACATGATGGGGTCAGAGCGAATTAATAAGAGTCGGTGATTCGCGATCACCAGCGTGGAGAGATGTTAATGGGCGGCCCGGCTACTGAGGACGACGCCTACATAAGACGATTCGGAACAGACGGTTAGAAAGGTCGTTGTCCTCGCGTTTTATACTTTGTGCTTTCGCAAAACAACACGCAAAAACTGTTGGCGCCAGTCTCGTTGTATCGCATACCATAGCTCAGTGGAGGAAGAAATTCTGGAACTGTGGACATTCGGGAGCACCTTTGAAAGTGGGTTCCGTTTGTAGAGGAATTCGTTGGACTACATTTATATTCGCTTGGTGATAGTGTAGATTGTAATGTTGTGCGTTATAAATCTTCTGAGAAGAGTGAGGATCTTAAGTGAGGATCAAGAATCGACTTCCAATAGATTCATGAATTCTAAGAGCAGGGGTTAAGCTCCTTGGAAGTCATAAATATTGGAAGATTAATGACTCTTACAGGAGTTACAAATCTTTGAGAATTCTCGGATTTTTGAAATGGAGATTCGGACTAATCCATCCCGGTCAGAGATTAATGCAGATTCATGAATCGATCGAGATTTTCATTGTGGTTAAATAGCACAAAGGATCTGGTTTGTTTTTATACCGAGTCAACGTCACTTTAATTCCTCGGTACTGCTGCTGACTGGGTAAGAGAAAACATGGGCGTCATATGTGTTTGGTGTCGGTACAAACGGTCATTAAAATGTGCGATGACCATGTCAACTGTGTAGTTGCCGTCCCTTGAAGGAACGCCAACACACCGCCAAGGCGACAGCTAGAATTCAAAGATGGCCGCCTCTTAGATACCGCTTTCAGACGTGGGGAGACTTCCACTGGACTATCGGGCGGGAGAGAGAGAGCCACACACGGTATAAATACCCACCGACGCAATCGCGCATTGTGTTTTGTGCCTGTTGATCAGCTGAAATGCCTGCAGAACTGGGAACTAGGCCACAGGGATAACTTACAAGCTAGCAACGATGCGGGATTAACTTGCATCTTTTGGCTAAATTCTACGCCGAGAGGCTACCAACCGGGGTGGGGGCCGAACTCACGAAGTTCTCACACCTCGCGACGGCCCGTTGGAATCGTAGGTTGACGGGTGACTATTTTTAATTTTATTTGAAGGCAAACCAAACCGTGACGCTACCATAATGAGATTATTCAATTCCACCCCGATATGGGCTGTGCATGTAGTGGTACTTGCTAAAAACGGGGAATAGGTTATGTAGGATATAGTGTATATACGCCGCTGTGCGTTGTATGTGGTATTACGGTAGTTTATACCTGTTATTCCTCTACTGCACTAGAACGAAGTCATAAAATTCTGATGCACACAGTCGCGTATCTGTTGCAATTCTTCTTGCTTTTTTGTTTTACGGGAAGGAAAACGGAAAGGGAACATGTTTGTATGTAGGGGGAGGGGGGGAGGCTTAAGTGAGTGGTTGCATATTTATGAAGTGCACAAGTGCGCCATGTGCGCTCCACCCCGATTGCAACACAATCTAGAACATCTCGGGAGCACTGGGCCGTGATGCATGTTTGACTCGACTCAGGGCACTGGTAACTGATACTGAGCGCACTTGCGCGATGCACTGTGGCAGGTTTCGTTCCACAAGCACCTCCAACTTCACCCTTCGGTCGGTCTTGGTCACGGAACACAGACCACTTGTGTTCTATTCCCATCCGTTGTGCGGCTCTCCGATACGGTTCCGATACACCCCGTCAACCGACTATCGGTATGAGGGATCAGACAACGCTCACACACCACCGGGAGGTAAAGATATGTAGGTTGGCGGAAGGAACCGGCGCAGCATCAGGAGTGTGTGCGACTTTATTTATTTATTTACTGCTCCACTGAGGGATGTGTGATTCGTTACCACATGATATGCATTACATTACTCTGTTCTTTTGCCAGCATCCGACGGTTCATCCGGGATGGTTTGGACAGTCACCGTACTTCGGATGTTTGACGTTTGACGAAGTCTATCCACCGTTTGAGGTGGCTTCCCAAAAGAGGGTAATAATATTATCATATCACAAATTACACTCCATTAATGCACCAGAGACCACCCGTATCACAGAAAGGAGTCACAGCGGGAAGGGGGATCGCGATCAACGTAACTGATCCATCTATTCGCCTGGACCACACACTTGAAGGGGTGGAGGAAGTCTTCATGATGTAAACGTAAGCAGTACCATTTCCGTAGCAGAAGTTTTTTTTCTCTGCACTCTTACACAATAGGGGCAATTGTGGCACAAATTGTGCATTTGCTGTTGCCTTTTTTTTTAACTGTTAGTGTCACTTGCTGAGATGATCTCGTTAAGACCTTGAATATCTTTGAAGACATCCGGACCTGTGGAGTCTCAGTTATTACGCATGTTGACGTTGATATCGTTGAAGATAAGTAACGCACTTCCTTTCCTGCTCTTTGTGTTTATCCAAAATCAGATAAAGGAACATGGACACTTCCTAGATCGGAGAGGATTAGTTTCCTGTGCAAGCTAGCCGCAAGTTCCGAACGGTACCTTAAGCAACTTGATCAATGTATTTATCATTAAATCAATCAAATATGGTCACACCGTGTTGTGCGTGCTTTGCAAAAAAGGGATGTCTTACTGATGCTTCAGGAAGAAATCATTCTACGTACGAATGGTTACACAGTTACCCCCGAAGAGCCGTAATGATTGCAATTCATTCCGACGATTAAATCATGCCGATTAAGTGCGGTGCGGTAGATAAGGCAAGGGTAAGGCTTTGAGAACCGAGAGGTTTTCCATCACCGGTCATACGGTTTCAGGGTAAACCACATACATGGGACACATCACAATGGCCGACACCGTACCAACATGGCCATCGCATCGTAGGTGCATCCAACAACACGATATGATGAGGCCATAAACGGCTCGTAATTGTTGCCGATAGCTTGTGCAGCACCAGCAGAAGAAGGAGGTGTACGCACACACGCAATATGAAACATGTTGCTTCTTCTCGCCGTAGATATATGGCGTAAGAGTGACGAACTTACATGGCCGTGTATTGCAAACAACAACAGTATATCGTGTCGTGGATGGTACGATGCTTCTAGGAAGACTGCTGCCGCGTGGTGTTCCAAGCTCCAAAGAAGCGACAAACAGTGCGTTGTGCAAATTCACAAGAAGAAGGAAGCCAAACGCGTATAAGTGCGTGTGGTGGAGTTGGTGATACAATATCCCCAACGGTTAGGGGTGGACGGTGTATTATACTGGTGGTTATACCAGTGCGTCGGTTGGAGTGTCTTTTGTGTCATCACCAGTTCCAGTGTTTGTCCGCCGGGCATCACCACCATCCCGCGTTCGAGGAAGAGGATCGTTTGTTTACGTTTTTTCTTCCACTAGCGTTCGAAGAGCACCATAATAAGCTATGCAATGGCGGAAGATCTCGTGGTAGTGTTAGTCTCCGATGCAATTGTAATGCAATGTGAGAGATGCAGCCGGGTTTGAAAAGACCGGTTGATGGATAGGGGTCTCTCCGTCGTCTACACGCGCGGGGTCTTACAAAGATCTTCCTAAAGCGGTGCAGTTCGTGATACCGCAACGGAGAGACTTGCCGGTGCGATGCAAGACGACGCGGTTTTGGCGCGTTCCGTCTCGGTGTATTTACGCGCGCTCGCGCGACTTAAACACGTTTTCCTACTTTCGTCTTTTCAACTCCCGGTTGGTTCGGTTGACTTTCTGGTAGGCTGGTTTTCTTCCCCCGGGGCCGGTTTGTTTGCTCTGACCCGTTTGTGTACTCCGGTACCAAGTTTAAGGTCTCTTTGTGTGTGTTCTGTACACCGGCGAGATTCAACGCGCTGCTAGACAGACGACAAAACTCAACGGTATCGTAGTTGTTCTACGTGTATTAAGAAAAAAAAAACCCCGTTACGCACGTTTGTTGCTGTACAACGTAGAACTTACTGGCTAGAATGGTTCCAAACCACCTTTTCCGGTCGTTTGGTCTGTCCGTGTCGTATTTGTGGCTGTTTGTGATTGACACGAGAGCCAGAAACGAGGCTCTTCTCGTTTGGAAGAACGATGCACTCATCGTAGAAAATTCGAAGGCTATAAGGCTGTTTGGAAATGTTCCCAAGTGTTCAATGTTGCACAAAGAATTAACCCTATCCTTGCCAGCGTGACAATCGACAGTTTAATTGGGTAAAGTCAATAGTAATTGCACAACACCGAAATAAAACGCACCTTGAAAACTCAGCAAAAACAAGCAAATCGATTCGGAAGGAAGTCGATCTAGATCCCACCCGTTGTTCGTATTTTTTAACTTCAATAGATTTAAGCATGCCCAACAAGTTCGTAAGGGAAACAGCGACTAAAACGGAATTCCAGACACGGGATCGAATCGATTGATCAACCTACTGGCGGGTGTGTGTTTGGGTGTAGTTCATCTACCCTTGCGCAAGTTTCTATTTCTCCATTGCACTTCCTTCTAAAATGCACGAAGGCACCATCATCATGATGAAGGCGCACGTGATGCAGCTGTTGCAGTGAAAAGAATGGAAGGATCACTACAAATCTTCAACATAGACACACATACCCACAAGCACAATCGGTCCGAGGGCTATTCTCGTCTCTTGTAGTCGCCCTCCTGTGCACCTTAACTCGTGCACACACAAGAATAGACAGAAACGACGCATATTACGCCAAGGCAGAAGAGTGTAAAGACTAGATCCATCACAAATAGACATGATTGAGTCCAATTGCAGCATTGTTTTTTTTTCTCCTTCTGTCTAGTATTAGTGTAGTACGTTCTCATTTCCTTTTTTGCTGTGTTCGAGCACCGAACAAGCAAACATCGCGGACACATCGTGAAGGCGAAGAAGTATTCACTGGGTTTAAGAAATTGGAGGTAGAACCTTTTTTTTATAATCATCATCCTGCTTCATGATTGATGCTCGTTCGAATTCTGGCACCGCCGCCGCGCCTTCCGACGCTGCTCAGCGCTTCATTAGCGATGAATGGGACGTCTGAAATGAAGTGTTAATGCGCTATAAAATTAGATTAGATTGCAGGCGCAGCGAACGCATTGTTTGCGATCGAGACGTGCCCGTTCGTAGCTCAGAATGACGGGAAAATTCGGGATTAAGGAAATGGTGCATGAGAGTGAAATGTGTGTGTGTGTGTCTTTTTATATCCTCGAGATGTGTACTTTCTTATCACATCCGGTGCAGCGCTTTTATGTTTGATACAACGCGTTTTATCGAGCAATCGTTGCTTTACTTTCAATATAAATAAAACATCACAATATAGGCCTCCACACCATCTACAAAATATGTCACATGGTTTTCAATCAACCTGTGCTGCCTATCCATTTTGTTAATGAAGCGTAACAAAGCTCTCTCTGTGCGCATTGAACTTTCTCCCCGAAAAAAATATGTCCATATAAAACATTGGCAGTAAAAAATACTCTGAATCGAACATGTCACGTATCGATAACATCGCACAGATTCTCTTCCAAAACCATGAAGCGAACCTGTTCAACAACTACGATCTGTTCCACGGTTAACTTCCGGGTCACGCTCTAACGAATGACACACGGGGTGATCTCTCTAGCCTCCGGAAATTAAACCTTCAAACCATCCGTCAATGGTGATGAAGCTCATTTCGTAATGAGCACAAGCGTAATGTTGTTTTTTTTGTGAGCGTTCACTTCCAACCCCAACCCCCCAAACTTCTAGTCAAGTTTTGTTGATACTTTTTGAAAATGTGCAACGCGAACGTGATGTGCTCACGTTTTTAAGAGTCTTTTAATTTGAGGTTAAGCTTTTGGCGTGCGATTTAGATCGTAGCAGCAACATAATAACATTCCCAAGTGTATACGGGTCACACTTTTACATCCTCCTTCCGTGCTGCTTTTTTTCCTTTTTGGGGTGAATATTTGCCGTTTGGAAACGCTTTTCATATTGAGTGAAGATGCTGTACACAATAATTTGGACAGTCCGGGCCAGTAGTACAGCGCACCCACTGAAAGGTAAAAACAATTGCCAATAATTAGGGCAACCGGTTCAATCGTTCATTTACTGTTGGCCGTGTTTCGTGGTGTTGCTGATTGATCGTTCCCCCTTGGAGCTTTCTATTTGACCAGGACCTTGAACATTGTGGCGATCATGGTGTAACTAATGAAGCGTGTGTTCAGGAGAATGATCGGAACATAAGCTTGTAAGACTAAATTTCTAAATTCTGTTCTCTAATCTCTGTTTTTCCTCATCTTTTCCAGGACTCTAGCAATGGGATGATAAATCTGGCGGAGGTTGGAGGACAACCACCTCACATCAACGGAGGACCAGCTGTGGCTGGTTTGCCGCACATGATGCCAACACCGGTTGTGGCCGGTGCCGGTATTGCAATGATGGGTCAACATCATCAGCAGCAACAACAACAGCAGCAGCAGCAACAACAACCACAACCGTCCCATCCACAACAACGCCTTGTTGGTGGTGCACCACATCAGTTGCCTCCGTCGGGTATGCATCATCCACATGGACCACCGCCACCACCACCAGGTGTCGGTATGGGTGGACCACCGCCACCACCCCCACATCATCTGACACCGGCCGGAAGCGCACCGCAAAATCGTCCTTCGGCACGTGAACGGGCGATGCATGCCGTTGAGTACTACAAAAGCAATGTGCGGCGAGCGCGTGTTGATGCGGGCTTGGCCCGGAATTCGCTTCACGAGCGCTACTCGTACGTCCAGCGTCAGATGGCGACGATGGGCAACGGTAATGGTGTGGTAGGAACAAAGCTATCGCCTCATGGTCACACCGATCATCTCTATCGAAGTAATTCTAGTTTGGAGCTGATTCACGATCACGGTGCCGGTGGCATACCGGATCATCTCCATCCGGGCGGAGGAACGAATCTAAGGCGCGAGTACGGTAGCCACGGTTCAATAGATGTGATCTCATCTGACCGACATCCACACCATCACCACCACCATCCGGGTCATGTTGGTGCACCGAGTGCGGGGGAAAGCTTCCTCACAATGCTGCAAGAGTATCAACCGTTCGGACTGGATGGGTCGTCGCTGCTGTATTCGCTGAACAAACATCACACAGGGCATGCGCATGGAAGTGGTAATGGAGGTGCTGCTGCGCCTACAAATCCAATCGCCCTCACCGGGGATGACGTGGTTGATCGGGGAGGAAATGCAAGTCCGAAGCTAAGGAACAAATTTCACCGCCTTTGGGGTTCCAGTACGGGGGCTGGTGCGGCTGGAAGCAATGGATCTGCGAACGGGAAACAATCCAGACAGGTGGCCAATGGAGGGGCCACCAGCACGACAGTCTCTCTGGACGACAGTCAGCTGTGCGCGGCGTTGAACGTGAGTACGAGTTCGACGACAACAACTGTTTCCTCGGCCGACATTGAAGAGCGACAGCGTCGAAGGGCATTTGCTCATTTCGATTGTCGTTCGCTTACGGCCAATCTGGGGTATGCGGCGAAGTTACGAGGATTTCTGTTGGAGCGCCGGCGTAATACGACCACAGGAGCGTCAGCAGCGGCCACGTACGGCACACGATCGTCCACCCCCGACGGGGATAGTGTAGACGAGGACTACGGTGATGGGCAACAGAATGAACTGCTGGAGAATTGTCCCTTTTTCCGCAATGAGATTGGCGGTGAGGAGGAGCGTGAGGTTAGCCTTACGAGAATGGCGTCATCAACGACATCGTCCTCGGGTGCCGGTGGAACAGTAAATGGTCAGCAACGGCGACCTATCCACCGGCCAGCCCTTGCGTACGGCGTGTCCGTGCTAGAATGTGGCGTCAACGATACGCTGTGGAAGGGTTACACCTGCCCGTACCAGAAAGGACCCCGTCCAATCGAACAGATTGACAACGGGGCACTCTACTACCGGCAGCACTTCTTCGGCCAGGAGCACCAGAACTGGTTCGGGATGGACGAACATCTCGGACCGGTCGCGATCTCGATCAAGCGAGAAAAGATCAACCCGACGCCGGTGCAGACGCTCGCGTTACACGGCTCGGATGTGGCACCGACGACGACGCACCCGGCCGAACAGTACCTGTATCGGTTGATTGTGCGCACCTCGGAGCTGCTAACGTTGCGCGGTTCGGTGATCGAGGACTCGATCCCGAATGCGCGCGGTGCCGGCAAGCACGCCAATACCAAAGAGATTCTGGAGTACGTTGCGCCGGAAGTACAAATCGGTTGCCTGCGGTTGGCAGTCAGCACGCCCCAGTGCGAGCAGCAGTTGCTGAAGCTGGACGAGCAGGGGCTCACCAACAAGTACAAGGTGGGCATCCTGTACTGCCGGGCTGGGCAATCCTCCGAGGAGGATATGTACAACAACGAGGATGCTGGTCCGGCGTTTAACGAGTTCCTCGACACCATTGGACGGCGGGTCCGGCTGAAAGGCTTCGAGCACTATAAAGCGGGCCTGGACAATAAAACCGACTCCACTGGGACGCATTCGCTGTACGCAACGCAACAGGATTGTGAGATTATGTTTCACGTATCGACGATGCTACCGTTCACGCCAAACAATCGGCAACAGTTGCTCCGCAAGCGTCACATCGGCAACGATATTGTGACGATCGTGTTCCAGGAACCGGGCGCGCTACCGTTCACGCCGAAAAACATCCGCAGCCAGTTCCAGCATGTGTTTGTGATTGTGCGCGCGGTAAACCCGTGCAGTGAACATACCCAGTACCGGGTGGCAGTATCACGCTCGAAGGATGTGCCCGTGTTTGGTCCACCGGTGCGGGCTGGGTCGCACTATCCGCGGGGCAAACAGTTTGCCGATTTTCTGCTATCGAAGGTGATCAACGCGGAGAATGCGGCACATCGATCGGTGAAGTTTGCGATGATGGCGATCCGGACGCGCCAAGAGTACCTAAAGGATTTGGCCACCAACTACAGCACGGCGACGGTAGTCGAAACGGGCCAGCGGTTTTCGATCTTCCCGAGCAAAAAGCGCGAACGTCCGACTAAACCACGCTTCTCGGGCGATCTGTCACAGCGGGGTGCATTCTGTTGGCAGGTGGTGTTGCATGACAGTGGCCAATCGACACACGTCGATTGCTTCCTTGGCATCTCGGCGGAAACGTTCGTGCTGATTGAGGAGTGTACGCGGCAGATCATCTTTGTGACGCCTTGCCGAGCAATTCTCGGCTGGTCGACGAGCCAGAATGCGCTGCGGGTGTACTACCATCAGGGTGAGTGCGTGACGCTTAACATGCGCGACACCGGCGACCGAGACGAGCAGTTGGAGGTAATCGAGCGGTTACGTGCCGTGACAAATGGGTGCGGTGCGCTTGAACTCAGCCTGCGCCGGAATCCGATGGGACAGCTTGGATTCCACGTACAACCGGATGGTGTAGTGACGCAGGTGGAGATCTCGGGACAAGCGTGGGCCGCCGGGCTACGGCAGGGATATCGACTGGTGGAGATCTGCAAGGTTGCCGTAGCGACGCTCTCTCACGATCAGATGGTCGATCTACTGAAAACTTCCGCCCAGGTTACGGTCACGGTAATCGAATCTTTTGCTGACTTTACACCGCGGCGCGGTTGTACCTTGCAGAACTGTCGCTTCAATTCCATCAACTACGAAAGCGAGTACGACAATATGGTACTGGATGGTGGTAATAAAAATGGTACCAGCGGTCAAAGCGGTGGAGGCAGTGGTAGCGGCGGCAGTAAGAAGGTACTCCCTAGCGGGCAACTCCAATCATCCGCCAGCCACCGACGACGATATGAGCGTAATTTTTCACCACCACGATCAAGCAACAGTTCGGGATATGGTACGGGAAGTAGTAGTCGATCGTTTACCGCAGCTGTCGGTGCTACTGGTCAGCAGGTTCCTGCAGCTACTCAGCCTAACGGGGCTGATATGGGCACTCTGACCTCGTCTTCGAGTGGACACTCGTCCAATGATGAACGCTGGTACGACGTACTGGATCCACCGCAGGAAGCATCCACCATAATGGCGAGTCCACCATCCGTTGCTTCTGATCCGAGCGTTAACTACCATCATCCGAAGTTAACGGCGTCGAGCAATTCGCTGCCTCTCGCAGGTTCCAGTCCCCGTCCACTATCTCTGCACAATGACAGCGGACAGATATCGTCACCATCACGCAGTAACGGAAGTCAAGTGTCGGGACAATCGGTCGGGCGGGACAATTCGGCCAACATCGCAATGTTGAAACGACTCATCATTGCTGATTCGCCGAATGGCGGTTTAGATGGAGCTGGAGTTCTTCAACAGCAGCAGCAACAACAGCAAAACCATCCAGAACCTTTGTACAGCAGTTCGTTGAAGAATCTTTCAAACCATCATCTACTGATGGCGGCCGGTGGTAATCACACGGCGGAAGAGGACGATCTTTCCCGACACAATTCACCGCAGCTGAGACGATCGGCAACCACGACCAACATATACGGCATTAATGGCAAGAAAGCGAACGGTGGTGCTACAACCTGCTCGGGCAGTAGTGCATCGAGCAGCCGCAATAATAGTCCGCGACCTAATGTTACCGGCGAAACGGCAAAACTACGAAGTGGAGCTGCCCTAAAAGGTGGAGTCCAACATCACCCACAGCGCAATAGTGTGAACTACACGACTGGCAGCACGCTGCAGGAAGATCTGATGAAGCTCATCAACCCGGACTATATTGCAAACGATGACAACTTCAATGCGGGCGGCATGGAGCGAATGCAGAAGGGACATCATAACAGCCACAGTCTCGGAAATATTGCCAGCTTGGCCGGTGGATTGAAACCGATCCCGCAGAAGAGTCGCTCGCGGGAAGGTGTCAATCTGGGTGGTTCAAATCAACAACTTTCGGCCGCTAATGGGAATGGACTTAAGCTGGCGAATGGTGGTGGTACGAACAGTCCGAGCAATGGAGGCGAAGAGGAGGTTATTTTTACAACGGCTCGCCCAGCAACGGTCATTTCGTCGACTACCTCGAACAGTTCCAGTCCGGCTAGTGAGCTGCTCGGAAAGCATCACATGAATGAGGACCACTTAAAGATGTCCCCTAGCAGAAAGCAACAGCAGCAACAGTTCGTTAACGGTGGCATCCTAAAGAATGGTGGAGGGAAAATTCCTTTGCCGGACATGAAGGAGATGGATTGGAGCAGTCTGGTCGATACGGCAACCAAAGCAATGACACAGGTGAGTTACCAGTTCATTTTATAATTTCCAGTAAAGAATGAAACTAAATCTGATTTTTGGTTACTTTTAGTTATCGGAATCTGTGGCCAAATCGCAACACCCAGGAAGCAATGTGTATTACGACGACATCAGCCAGGTGTTGAACGGAGTGCATAATCAGCATCAATTGCAGCAGCAACAGCAAACCGGTCACAATGGCACTATGAATGGGGGCGGTCCAGTAGGGACAATTGTTAATGGAGGAGGAGCGGGTGGATGTAGCAGCGTTAGCGGAACCGGTAGTAGCATCGGGAGCGGGCCGGATCTGTCCTCCTCCACACCGAGCTCAGCTTCACCCGTATCCACCGGTAGCAGTAATGCCGCACAGCAGCAAGCCCTGATGGCACTGCAGAACAGTTCAAGTCTGCCAGAACTTCAGTGCCAGGTCACTCAGCTTTCCGATCGCGTACTGCGCGAACAACGTCGCCGCCGATCGCTCGAACATGCCGTCCGACGGTTAACGGAAGAAAACCGGCGTCTGCAAGATGAAAGCCAGGCAGCTGTGCAGCAGTTGCGTCGTTTCACCGAGTGGTTTTTCCAGACGATCGATCGACAATCGTAATAGTTCGTAGGGTTCGTAGGTGACACTAGATAAAAAACTCAAAACACACACACACTCACACGCACGCATGTATAAATGCCGTGTCTTCCAAAGCGTGATCATCTTATAAAGGAAGGAAGTGAGGAAGGGAAACATTGACATTCGTTTTTTTTTTATAAATGACCAAAAATTATGTACATATAAGCCAAGGTGTGTGCGCTTTTAGCGAACAAACAAGTGTAACATTTATATACTAAAGAGCACACCTTACAACGTTACTTCGGGAGGCCTCGTTAGTGGGTAGATTGAGCACCAGTATGAAAAAGTTAAACATTCTTTACACAACACAGTGTGGCACTCGAGAGAAGCTTTTTGCTCTGCAGACGTTCATTGATATGTGGGTATATAAAGCCCTGTTTATAGGTAGATATATGTAAGCGAAGTTAGGAACAGTTTTGTTCTCTTCTGCGCGTATACAACAGCAAACACCAATTATATGCTAGACTGTAGTTATTATATACAAAAACCCCTCTTTACATACATAAGCAATCATGCAACGAAGCAGACGGAAATTGTACCATAATTTTGCCAATCGTGTTACTTTTTAACTTGGCACGGCAATTTTCCAGAATGTGCAAGGTGCACGTATGCATGCAAGCGATAAGGACAAATAATATGCCAAAAATGCCTCTTCATATAGTTCTGCTACTACTAACGCTAACGTTTTTGCATCGCTATGGTATTTGTGTATGATTTATGTGTTGTGTATAGACACTGCAATTCGATCTTAATTTATAAAGTTATTTTTCTCTCTTCTTTGATCGTTTGGTATTGAATCTGTGCAAGCACCATGGAATGAATGTATCGACAAAGCAAAAGGACAGATGGTTGATTGATTTCTGTCCTGACAAATAAGCGAACCAGTGTTTCCATTACGATATTTTCACCCCTTTTTCGGTGCTTCAGGTGCGAATGGTTAAGCTCTCCTGTTTTGTAAAGTTGTTATTTTATAAGCTTCGTTTTCCGTCAAACAGACGTGCACCGAACAATAGTGAAAATACATGTTTGCAGAATTGATCATAACTTTCTGTTAGTGACGTGGTTTGAGAAAATGTTAATTAAACATTAAACAAAAGAAGAAATTTTTTTTCCAATTTTTTGTCTATCAACTTTCGGCATAATTTCTCGTGCATAAAACGAAAACATGAACGGTGCGACATGAACAGTGTAAAGAACATCTCCTTAGTATCTCTTAATTTATCGGTAATACTATCGCTATACTCTTTGTTGTAATAGACTAGACCAATAAGCAATGTGCGAATCCATGAAGCAAAGTGAAATAAAATGTTACAGAACTCTTAAACAGTTTTCTATTTTATTATGAAATTGGAGAAAGAACGTATAGAGCCATAACAAGTATTAAGATTTTTAGTTGAGTGCTGTTTAGCATTCAGCACTCGAAGAGGTTGAAAATACATTTTAGTTTTAAATTGTTTGCATTATGTTGTATGTTTGAAGCAAAGCAACAGATAGCCGATATTAGCGCCACTAAATCCATGCGGTTGGTAGCGCAACTGTTTACAAAATGCCGACTCAACTGTTTCATGCCGACGTCGCCATGTGGTGTCACTAGTGATGGACGTGCGTATCCCACAGTGCAAATGGTTTGTTTACATTTTAACTCGTGCTCCCCGGTGCGGTGTGTTCGGTCGTTGTTTCTGCAATAGAAATACTAAAGTTTTAGGTGATATTTTACCGGTTAACGTGGTTTTCACGTACCTTCCGAGTGACTCTATAGATAGTGAGAAAGGCTAACCTAAGAAGGATAAGAAAGCTAACACTAGCCGGTAAGCTGTTCAATGTAAAAGATCAAAGCAAATTACGCAGCTTCCTCTTCAACAAGATGATGTTGAATGTGTCATTTTGCTAAAATTGCTTGAATTACAGTGAAATAAGTAACATACAGTGTCCCAAACAGTATCAATTTCTTTCAATTATTACCTTTACCGTGCGTACGAGAGGTTTCTCGGAAGTGGTGTTATTTTGCGACAAATTCGGCACAGTGTTTTGCGTGCAAAGTGACGGCTGCTTGTGCCCGAGCTTGCGTACAGCACAGAATTTGAACACAACCAACTGTGAGCGAAACACACGTGGTGAGTAACGATTGTTTTACTATTTTTATTTAAATTACTTCTTAAATTATATAGACAACTTCCTCACGTGTGGCACGTGTGAAGTAGAATGATTTGATCATATTTATACCATTTATTGAAGTAATAAATGTATTGCTTATATATTGCTAACCACTTGCTACCACCTTTCGTAAATTCGTTCGGCTATCAACCTTATCAGCCTTACCTCACATCTTTCAGCGACATCGCGATCACTGTCATTGAAAAGATTCAATCGACTTTGTCTTAAAAACATGACCGACAAAAACCAACGTCAAATGTTGCGTTCCTTATCGATTGCATGTGTACTTTGGAGGCATTGATTGTTGGCACCTTTTACAAGAATCATCCAACCAAGCCCACGCGATACGTGATATCGGTTAATTATTATTACGTCATGTGTAATGACCCCAGGAAATGACCATCAATGAAGGCCAATGTTTCCGTACACGGTCAATCACTATTTGACTATGAAAACAGCATTTTTGGCGCTCATTTCATTTTAAAAATTCATATTTTAGATATATTTTTCCTTCACTACGTTTATAAAACGTAATCATTTTGCCAATAAAACACCGTTTAGTCGAAGAATGTGTCCGACAGTTCCTGGCACTTCCGGAGATCGTCCGCCTGATTGGTGACGATCTCACACAGATGATTCAGCAGACAATCCTCTTCACAGTCGTTGGCAAGCGATGCATCCGCCAGTTTAACCTTATACTCCCAGTACCGGCGCAAATCGTCCCGTCCCGCGGGCGTTCCCAACCGTTGAATTAGCTCATCCACACCGGCTGGACTCAGATCCGACAAACCAAACTCCTCCTGGAACGAATACATAAGGAACCAGTCCGGGCGCTCATCCGGTGTCAAGTTAGCGGACGTTAGATTGTACGCGTACGATTCAAAATCGGTCACTTCCTGTAAGACGAAGAGGAGAGAAAAAAGGCTTATAGTGATTTAAACTTCCAAAAGGTCTTCTATGAAGAAAAACTCACATAAGTCTCCGGATTGACGTAGTACACGACGTAGTTCGGGTTGACATTCGTGTGTGCCGTGCCACTGCCACCGTTCCACGCCACACCGACAGCAAACTCGGGATTTTCGCTCGCGTAAAACACATTAAACTCGTCCTTGTGTGTGTGACCGTGGAACTGCGCACTGATCGTATCACGGAAGCGCTCTAAGATTCGTCGATACTCCCGCTGCCACACGCTGAAACAGTCGGACGAGATTGGAAGGTGGGCCAGGATGTGTACCTTTTCGCCGGCCCGTTCCGCCTGCAGCAAAACGTCATGCAACCATTGCAGCTGTCCCTTGAGCGCATCCGGTTGGTATAGGATCCACCAGTTGAAGGTGTAACAGTCGTTGTTGTTGAGTGCGATCACACGGAATCCGGGTCGTACCAGGGCCGTGTAGTACCCGCCGAGCCGAATCGTCTGCTCGGTTGCACGGGGCAACCAGTGACTCCAGAGATCGGCGGACAAGTGGTACAGCCAGTTCGTGGAAAAGTCCGGACGCGTCACCTCACCAAGTTCGTACACATTCGTCGGGTGTGCTTCGTGATTGCCAAGAATATTGTAGACGGGCGTTTCGGGGAACGTTTCACGCAGTTTGTTAATCACTCGGTTAATCGAGCGCACATTGTAACCGATCGAGGTCTCCCAGATACCATGATCGATGATATCACCGGTGTGGTAGACAAAGTCCGCATCGGAATGTTCTTCCGCTACGCGATCGATAAGATCTTCGACCGCGTTCCACGGTGTATCGCAGTTTCGATAGTCACCCCAATGTCCGGAGGCTGCTGCAGGGTCGTCTGGGATACCTTGAGACTCCCGGCAGCAGGCCGGTGCCCCACATTCCGCATTGTATCCGGTGCGATAGTTCGGATCGAAGTGAAGATCAGTGATTTGGACGATCTTCAGATCGTTTGGACCCCGCTGGGCCGTACCAGCCTTTGACGCGGTCACTGGTGTTCCGTTCGAATCAACATCCACCTGCCACTCGGTAAAGGTGGCATCGTCCAGCACGCATGCACCCGATTGGAAGACCACGGCGCACAACGATGCCGATGTTAGATCCGGTCGATTGTCCACAATATAAAGGATGGGATCAATGTTGAGCTCTATCAGCCCCCGGCAGATGGATTCTTCCTGCAGATTGAGCATCGTGCACAGTTCCACCGTCGTGTTGAACACTTCCTCCCGGGAGGCACCTTCCCGGCGGAACTCCAGAACCGATCCACCGAACCCACGACAGATCGCACACAGCGGGCCCTCGCGGGTCGTTGGCAGTTCGCGTATTTCCTGAGCACGTTCACTTTTGCTAATAGCGGACCCGTGGATCAGCTGTCGGAAGTGCGGCGACATGGTGCCGTCCGTCTTCCATCGACGGAATTCCCGCGAGACTTTGTCCTCAAACTTAACTGCACAAAACAAACAGCGTTTGATAATTAATGATAATCCGTTTTATAGCACAAGCACCCACAATAACCCCCCATGAAGAGGAACGTGTTGAATTGCGGTGATGAGGGTGTGATAAGATTAAGCGTACGAGTAGCAACGGTCTTAAGGATCGTTCGATCGACGCACGTTTTTATTGATAACAACTTTGTTTGCGTCACGGAAAAGGGCACATTTAGGGACTGGTGGGCACACACTTACCGTAAAACTTTTGGAGCTTCTCGACCGTTTCGCGATATCCTTTCGGTTGCAACCGATCGGCCTCTGCTGTAGGTGTCTGCAGTGCCACCAACAACGCCAGGGACAGCAACGTGGCTCTCCCAAGCAGCACCGACGTTTTGCGCTGCATTGCACTGCTTGCTAACTTCACTTGTTTGTTCACGCGTCTCCAGATGTCCAGCACACTATAGCGTGCTATCGCCTTGTTGCGGTGAGTTTTTATACCACCGACGCCGGGAAACCGTCCCGATAAGGTAAGTCAAATACGCCTCAATCAATTGCGCTACCGTATGGTGATGGGTTGGAAACGCGGTATCGGAATTCGCGTGCACAAAGCTCTGTCTTCTTGATTACTTGACACTCTTGACCACTTTACGAACGGAGGTTCTCCAGATGAATTTCCTTCGGTGTGGTTCGACGGTGGCGTGGGTGAGAAATACGCGATAAGCGAAGATTTGCTGTGGCTTTACTTAAACGATATTGGGTTTACGATCGTGTTAGGGATCATTGGCTTTTGGATGGGTGATTTGGCGGAAGATCTAGGGCTAGCATCTAGGGTGAAGTAGTAAACACTGCGTGATCACGCGACGAGGGTTGCCTCTGTTGGACATTTAATTCGTGCAATCCGATTAGCAAATCGGGCAATATCTACTGTTTATGAGCGAAAGATTTGTAACGATTTTGAGGCACGATCGCTTCAGGCAGAAGTACGGTCAAAGTACGCCTAGGTAATTTATTGGTGATTACAGAAACTTTCACTTTACTATAATGATTTATTGGTGAAAGTGGAGTGTCCATAAACACTTTACACGCAATTAGTAATCGTTTGGAGTATTTCTATGTTTGATTTTTACTTCACGTTTTATTATTAATAGCATCAATGATGAAGTGATGTGTATATGGGACTTATAATACTTTGCACTTGGTCGCAAGTTCAACGTTTAAAAATGATTTCCAATGAATTGGTTTCGAAGTTATCACTGTCAATCAATCACTGTTGTCACTATCAATTGAATTATCTTGGAGTCAAACCTTAATGTCGATTAGCTTGAGGTCATCCTGGGAATAATATTTTTTTCCAAATTTTTCATTTCATTTGTCAAAAAGGTTGCTGCTTCACTATGGTAAAATATGTAGTACAAAGTAGGTTGTCCTGTCACATTTAAAATGACAGTTATGAGCTGTCAAAAGGACACTAGTGCCTTATGACACACAGTGCCTTATGAAGCGAATGAGCTTGATTTATCTTCCTTAAACGTGAATAAATAAATTTAAGACGGGAATTATTTTGCAATAGATGAAGAAAATGTATATTTAACAGCCAATCAAGATTGGCTGACCATTTTTATTCAAGCGGAAATACTCTTGTGAGCTATAAAACGAAGCTAACTCGGCCAGACGCTGTAGTTTATAGCGTTGCTCAGTTGCTACGGTTGCTGTGGCGCTCACCTCCGCTTCGTCGTTCGTGCTCGTTGACCATTTAATGTCCGCCACTGCACAGGTCGGGAAGAAGGACCATTTGTAATAACAATGTTCGTTAAACGATGAAATGCCTTTCGCCAGATGGCAAGGGTGTACACTATTTGTAATGCCATACTGGCAGCCAAGTGCTCCAGGTCAGTGGTGAAGCGATGAAAAGAGCATTGTTAAAAAGGAACAACCACTTTTTTTTCTTTTGCCCGCTTCCCTGGTAACTTGCACTTCGAACGCAATGCAATGCGCTACAGGGAGGCGGTTTTTTTTATCAATAATTTCTTTCCGATCAGAAACTACACGGTACACAAACCGGTAACCACTTGAGAGTACGAACAGCGCCGCTCGGTTGGCAAATCTACCGGTTGCTTGCAAGCACCGTCATTGAAGCTTTTCCTCCCACATCTTGTGGGTTCTTCTCGGTAAAACCTGTCCCGGTATGCACTCGTCGAATCAATACGACTTCAAGCGAAAAGAAAGATTAAATATGCATCGTTTGCCACCATCCTCTTAACCGCTTTTCTATCGACGGAGAGCATTAAAGGGCTCGTGGAAAATCGGCTTTTTTCTATCTTTCGTTAGGGTTTCTGATAGTTCCGATCTATGCAGGGGAAATATGAATCGTTGTGTACGTCTTCCTAGAACAATTACAGGCACTTGATTTCATTTTTACTTTCCAACGCTCATTACTTCATGCTCAACGAGTAGCTTAATTATTTTGAAGTAGCTCGTTTGAAGTTGGTTCAAGTGCCAATTGTCGATAAATTTAAAAAAATGGGAAATGTTTTGTCTTTTTAAGGATTATATTTCGTTTCTCACAGAATGATTAGCAGCGGTAGTAACACATCTCGTGCAACATCCGTTCATTCGCGGATAATCTTTTCTATCGTTCTATTGAGGTGCTGGTGTTATTGATTTGCCGTCCGCTGTATCTTCGCAATTAAAGATTAATCGTCGGATGCTGTTGCCACCGTATCATCGACCGCAACCCACATCGCTAACCCCGGTTGGAAAAGTTCCGATAGAGAAGGGTCCGTTTGTGGAAGAAGTTCGCCTTTGCAACCTTTCAGCTCGACAGCCAACTTCTACCAAGCAATCCGTCATTCATCTACGAAATTATTTATATCTAACGCCTTCATTCGATGCGGGGAAGGAAGGCCAACCCATGATCGGGTTGTGTTTAGTACCTTTTTGAGACCCAACGTTCACAAGTCACGAGGCACGTGGTGGAACTTCATCAACCGAACCCGAGCGGAAGCGGTGCGGTATTTGCCATGGTCAAAAGGAACAAACCGAACGTCAAAAACCATTCCGCTGCTGGGGAAACTTAACGGGAGGCTAACCGAGCAGCAGCCATTCCCTGTGGGATAGTTTTTTTTTTGGTTGTTGTTGTTTTTGCTTGTGGAATCGCGGGGAAGAAGGATCTATTTATTCGCCTGCCAAATCCAAAGACTCTCTGGTTGGATGATTTATTGGTGCTGATCGATGAGAAGAACAACTAGAAGCGAATGTGGAACATCGGAAGTAGATGATGCAGAACCCCGCTGCTGGTGAAAGGATGAATTGGGGTTTTTCTTCTTTCTGTTCTAACGTCCTTCCCGTCACCTTTTTTCTGTTGTTGCTGCACCACTTCACCGTAGATTATCGTGTTCGTCCAGCGGCGCCTTAGCACATCCGGGGAAGCTTTTGCAGCCTTTTCTATATTTTTTTGTATGTGTATTTTATTGCTTGTTTGGTTGATGCCCCCGTTCGTTCGTCGATCGTTTTCAATTTATTTTTTTGCCAAACACACTCGCTTCAGTGTTGAGGATTTCTATTTCCTTTCGCGAGATGGCTAAAGATGGCTACAGGTTTCGAATGTTACTTGCCCTCCCCGGCGAAGGAAGATTCGCAATGAAGTGTATTTAACGGTGTCGGAAGGCTACTATGATCGATCACCATCAATTTACTTTCACCGCACCTGGATTGATTGAGTGGAAATCGTTTGACGAAGAATGGTATGGATTTCTTGTTTTTTTTTTTCAATGTTTAAGCCTCATGCATTAGCATTGTTATAAAATTTGTTCCGAAAGAAAGGGTTCAAGATACTTTGGATTCATTAGATGTAGTAAAAGATATTCCCTCTTAAATAGGGCATAAGAAAACTCTCATAAAAGCAAGAAATTTGTTACGCTCATTGCATAACTTTAGGCGTTTTATACGATTTATCATGCATAGACAGATAGGGTTAGTCAATATAATGACTTAATATACGCAATTAGCAAACAAAAATGGTGGATTATCACATCAAATGAGTAATCCTTTCTGAATTGGAATAGGTTTATGTATGATTCTTAAGTCACAACGCCTTCGTTGATTTACTTTTTTGACGCTAATCTATTTGGTTTCGAGCCACCTTCACCACTCATTTCCAGACGGATGATGTTCGTTGCTTAACTTGGGTTTGGAAAAAAGGACTCTGCTGGTTGGTTTGTTGCTTCTGTCCTTAAAAAAAAAGCTAAACAAATTAAACAGGACACAATTTTAACATTTGAGGAGGGGCTGCCAGTAGCGCTTGGATAAAGAGAAGAGACGACATTTCAAAGTTCGTCCTTCGTGAACGCCATCTGGCAACGATTAAGCTTAATCTTGCACGAACAAGGACGATAACCATAATCCCTAGTCCATCATTTGTGGCATTATCTGCAAACTGGTCCTTTCCTTCGCTTCCACTCGTTCAACTCAATTAATGGGCAGTGTTCATCCGATGGATTATTTATTTTATTCACTCAAACCATATTTACATATTTGGTTCGGATGTTGTTAGTTCGCTGATGGGATGGAATTTTATCCATTGAGTGTGGTTTCCCTTTTTATGTCCATGCTGAATGTGATTGTAAAAGTGCACCCATGGAGGAACTTTTTCAATTACTCTTTTTTCTAAACCTTGCTATTTAAAGGAAACTATTTTTTTTTTACTTTTTACTGCATTCGTTAGTCGACAATTGATTGATGAAAACTACTCGCGTATGCGCCTAGATGTATGCAATATATTTAGGCTTGCATTTATCATTTAACTTCGTTTACCATCTTCATTTTTCAACTCACTGACCCAGGATCGGTAAAAAATGTTAAACAATTCTGTTAAATTTGTCAATCACAGGTATAATATATGGATAATAAAGCTATATGTAAACTATAAAATAGCCAAACATAAAACTATTTTTGAGAATGAATGAAATTTTAAACTGACCTACACTTATAATTGAACTTTAATATTCAATGTTTCCTCGAATACATAAATCTATTAATAATCTCTGTTTGATTTCGGGGGATTTTGGATCGGTTCCCCCGGTGCATACAATACATCCTTTGTCACAATATGCTACCGGAAGGCATAAAAATGATCATCCAATATCCAATTTTCCAACACCTTTCCAAACGATAAATTTGCTTGCTCTTATGTCATTTGCCTTTTGGTATTTTTGTGTGTGCGTGTGTGTTAATACCATCAGTTCCAGCACGCGATTTCGTAGTTGCGTAGTGCAATATCGTGAATCCGGAATCATCTTAACCCACGAGACAAATCTCGCTTGATGGATCGAAGCAAAAAGGCAACACAACAATATGATAATTTAATGTACTTTGAACGAGTCATCGTGACGCAGCGCCTTCGGACAACGGATGGACGGACGGACGGACAGGGTGACGCAATAATGGCGACCCCAGCGGCCAATCTGCTAAGGGAAGTTCGGTTCGTGTTGCTTTCTTTGCTTGCCTTTTTTATTACTTTGCATGCATAAATCGTACGACCGGAAGCTGTCCAACCAGCCGTACAGGATGGACGGATGGATAAATCTTTTCTCTTCCATTCTCGGTGTACCGAGCCAGTTTGCGCCAGTTGTGCGATGGATGGGTGGTTTGCGGACAGGAGGTTTATACTTTTCCCCATGCATAACTTTCCGGTCAAAGAGAGAAGGTTGCTGACAGTGGTTCGTCCAGCACGTATTGCGGAAAAAACGTGTATAAAAGTAATATAAACGACCTGGCGGAAGGAGTTGGTTCGAAAATATTAACCTCTAAGCCCTCCCGCTTATCGAATAATTCAAATATCCAAACACAATCAAAAGGACACTCTGTGGGTATTGTCCATTTTGCAGTGCATTGTTTCCCTGCCTTCAAGTGGATAGAGTCGTGAGCGCGAATATTTACAGAATCACTTCCCGCAAAGCTGCAACAGTACGCCGTACGTATGCGTATCTTTAATGTTCTGCCATTTGCCATTTTCCGTTGCAAATATTGTTTCCCAATTCAAAGTGGACCCTCCGTTGCAGAATGAAAGCAGGCGGAAATAGAATTCCCTTGCTCCAAAACAAAAAAAGGCATGATAAATGTAGTAAAAGTTGGTTTGAATATTTTCTTTCACTCATTTTTATGTTCGGAACTCACCATCCCCTCTCTCTGTGCACCTTTGTGCAGTGTGGAAGTAAAATTGGAAACGCAAAGCTGTTGTTTTATGGCAATATTAAACCTCGTCACACTGGTCGAGTAGGAAGAAGAGACAACAGATGGAAATGGAACGACGATTTCGACTCCATTTGGGGGGAAGGAACGCATCGACGAATGCGTGGTGGTGCAAAAATTAAGCCGGCAAAAGCCTGCAACGATGGTTTTGCTGTTTGGTGACCTGTGGGACTAGGGTGTGACGGTGATGGTGGCGAAGGGTCGTCGTTTGCGAATTTTCGGAACCCGATTTGCGCCGACATAAACATAAAAGTTAATATGACGACTTTTCCGCCTTCCACACACACACACACACACTTTCCCGCGAATCTCCATCTTGCGGCTGTTGTTGCCTTTCACACATACGTTTTTATGTTGATGTTGTGATAAAGCTATGGGATATTCGATTTGATGCTAAAATGTGGAAGCACAACACAGACTTTCCACAAATTAGAAATTGTGGGAAGCATGTGGATGGGAGAGTCACACGTACGCTGTTGTGCGGGTGTTTCTTTTTCACCAAATTTTACATAGTAAACTCCTTCCACTACTACTAATGCCAGCCGTCAACACTGTGCCACGATGCTGTTGCATGATAAGGTAAATGGAACGGAGTGGATATGTTTTATTTGATCTTTTAACCCGCAATGGCTTGTTGTGTAGCGATGTGTCTTTTAATTCCATTCCATTTTCCAGCCGAAACGGTGTATTATGTGGCATCAGCAAGAAATAGCGAATGCACGGGAGGGGTGTTTGCTTTCAAAGCGATTACCAATTCATTACTTCATTTCTTGCACACGTGAGATAGATGGATGGTCTGATAAGGACTGCAGCGATTTGTTTGTTTGACGGTGATTTCTTGCGATAATACATCCCATAAAAGTGCTGATAATGTATTGGCAACTTGTTGCAGTACGTTTTATGTATATATTCGCTCCACTATTATCATTCTTGGCAAATTTAAATTGTTCACACCACACGTGACCGTGCAAGTGATTGCATACCTTGTAGGCGTACAAATTGTGCTGGGATCAAACCATTTATTGGAGCCACAATTTTATATGACCGCTATTGATTCAACTAATTTTGAATATTTATGAAGTTTTTGTTGTTTTATTATTGAGAATTGTGGCTTTTCGCCGTATTGTGAGCCGCCCATGGGCTGAAAAGTTTACAATATATCATCACGGGCATGCTCGTTTTTTGAATATTCATTAATTGTGTGTATTTTTCGAAAAATATCCAAGCAAGAAATATTCATAACCTTCAGACCTTTCAGGAAACATGAATTTAATAAATAAAAGTTATTTATTCCCTGTAAAAAGGCAGAAATAGCAGGCCTAGACCACTTGAAGTTGTTGTACGGCTAAAGAAAAAAAAAAATTTGAGTAGTGATCTTCTCGGTTTGTACATTGCAACATATTATTAAAGGGTTTTAATACACTGATAATAGTATCTGGACTTTGTTCCTTTTTATTAAGCAAATTATATTTTTTTCTGGTATTATTTTATTTAAAATACAACGTTTAAATTTACAACAAAAATAGTTAATGTTTGTAAACTACAAACCCTTTGGTACTACAAAAGAAATTGATATTAAATTATACGATACTCTTCTTTTAATAAGCAGCTCAAACTAATTTTCTAATTGGGCCCTGTCTGTATCTAGACAAGCTGTTTTAGACAGCATGGAGGGCGCTTTATAGTGATTTAGTAAAATTATTTGCCTATATTTTGGCGCTATTGACGAGAATGCGAATTGGGAGAATTCAATTTCATGTTCAATGTATTTTCACTGTGCTTGTGAACGGAACAATCAAGAGTGGTCATAAACTAGCGCTACTCAGAACGGCAGCCAAGTTCATCTCTTTTTCATAAGACCTTAGTTTAGGGGGGGGGGGGGGGGGGTCAATGTCAATTCAATGTCCTCGTCATTTAATTGGATTAAAGAGCTTTAAATATACTTGGGTAAAATACAATAAATGCCCTTTCCTCGTATTAATTCGAGAGTTTAAGCGAACTTTGCAGTTGAATGGGTGTTTGGAGCATAAATGTACCTAACTCCTACACGTTCCTACAATGTCGCTGTTTCCGTTGAAGCTTTTCCGTACAGTCATGCCACACTCGACCTATACGACCGGCAGCTAATTCTAGGCATACATTTCTGTATTTCCATTATCCCTTTTATTTTTAGCTTCCTCATCGTTTATTTTTGTCCCTTTTGCTCAATGAATAATAGTTCTAACGAGGGGCTAGTGGGGCTTACCAAGATGGCATACCATCAATCGATTAAGGAAGGAAAAGAAACTCACAAAAGTACGTGACTGCGATATTCATACGAGCGTGTGGTGACGTCAGGCTATGGGAAGAACCTTCGAAAAACGGTGCCACCCTTTACTTGCGCCTACAGTTATGCTACGCGCAATGCCCCAGTCATCTACCTAACGTGGTAGGTACAAGAATGAGGTGTACTACCTGAGGCGAAGAATAGCAAAAATATCGCTAAAATCCTGACGACCGGCACTAATCAGTTCCTACCTTATGGTAACTGCACAACTATTTGTGCACTGGGACCGTTACGAGCGTGTGTAGCGGGCTGGTTGGGGACCTCCTTTTGGGGTGTGAGTTGGCGCTAACGCTTTCGTCGTTGTTTGGGATTTACGTAAAATTCCAACTCCCCCATACACAAACGGTTGCTCTGACGCCGTTGGGAAGGGTAACAAAAAAATCCCCCCCGATTGCAAACAAGCAATATGGTTTGTTTACGTTCGACAACAAGGAAACGCACATGCGCTGTGGGTCGGCAAAGCATTTCAAGCCGTCTTCAGGCACGTTCCGTTCTTCTGCCGCGAAAGAGAATTCAAAAAAGTCCTTTCATTTGTTTAAGCTACGTTAAATGATTTTGTTTGAACAATATTAAATTTTCTTTCTTTGAAGTTGAATCGAATTTTATGTAAAGTGTAATAACATTTAATTCCACTAGCCGGCTTTCTGTGTGGCGCACTCGATCGCTGAATCTACGATTCTAAACGGTACGCTTCCCCTTTCGGTATTGATAAAACTTCGTGTCACGGCGATGGAGGCGCGCGTGCTAGCCTTTTTTCGGTTGTATCTGTGTCCTGTTCGGGTGTATCCTTGCGATCGGCGTTTCGCACTCGGCATTCGTCTGCCAATAGTAGTAGTAGTAGTTGAGCCATACAGGGAGTCGGTTGTCCGGGGTCAGTCAGTCCTGGTTGTGCTGCGTTCGGTGAGGACAGAAACAAAATCGCATCCGGTTCGCGTGCCCTCGCACAGACACACCTACCACACACATGCTCACACCAACAGTTGCAGACACACCCGCATTATACGCCCGCCGTCTCGCCCAGTGCGCCAGTGGTGACTCTGAACGTACCCAGACGGGCGTTCGCTTGAGAGCCGTTAGTAGGCGGTTTGTTTAGTAGCCAAGTGGATCCAAGCAATCGTTGTTACCGTTGGTTTTTGGGTGGAAGTATTTTTAGCAATGCGGCATAAGGCAGGCCACCAAGTTCCTTAAAATTAGACTGTACAGCAACAAACCCGCGCCCGAGTACGTGAGTGTGTAACGTTGGGCTGTGTAGGTGGCCGGTGCGTGTAAAAGTGGTGTGCGGTTACTATGGCGTTCTGAATGACACGACAAAACGGAAATATCCTTCGGTACACCGCGTGCGTACGTAATCAACCCGCATTATCCGCCCGCGTACACGTAGTGATGGCAGTGTTGTGAACCGGTCGCTATGTAGTGGTGACGCGAGGACGTGGAATATTGTGCCCATTTCTTGCTCCACCCAACACCCCGGCACGGGTCGGGAAAAGTGATACGATAGCATAAAACACCACTCGGTCGGTGGTATCTGGGGGAACGCTTTCTTGTAGTGTGCTTCACGAGACCGCACACAGCAGCGGATCGAATGCACAATTCCGCCCAAAGCCCACCAGCGAGGACACGGGCCAGCACGTTTGGTCCTTTCACCATTGGGGCAACGATAGCAGCCCAACGGGGACGGTTTTTGGATCGAAAAAAGTAGTCCTTCGATTTTTGCAATCCACCACCCCCGGAGCACTGGAAGGCGCACGCGAAACCTTCAGGGTGGCGGACGAACAAAACAAAAAAACAATCCCGCAGTGAAACAACACACAAATTGATGCTTCACGTTCACGGTACATGGGGAGGTGGGATGTGTGGGACTGCTGCGATGTGTTGGACCGTGGTGAAGGCTACACCGCCAACAATGTGAAACCGCGTGACCGAAAATGGGAACACAACTGTGGCACATCGTCATCAACCGTTGATGCCGTGCGCTGTTTCTATCTTCCCACCATCCTGCGAAACTGTGTCCTTTTCTGTCTATTCCTTCACTTCATCTCCTGTCTGTATCTGGTCATCGTCTCGCCGTGTTCGGGCTATCGCTGCACTCCCCCCCACCAACAACACCCAGGAGCAACAGGAACGCCGCCCCGGTGTGTGTGTGTACGGTTTGAAACGTGTCGGATTGTGGATCACGATGCCGCTTATGTAATTTCTGGTGTATCTTCCCCCCCCCCCTCCGAGGGTATCTGTGTGCGTGTGTGTGTGTTAGAGGGGTGGCTTATAAAAAGGAGGCGAGAAACTTTCGCCTGTGTGTGCGCCTTTTTGTCTGTGTGATAGATAACGAGCAGTGGTTGTGTAACGTTCGGCACCCTGACGAGCAGCGAATGTTCGGTTTCGGAACATTGGCCGTCGGGAGTGGATGTAGTAAGGCCTTGACAGTGGCTCACGAAGCAGTCGATGGTGTGATTGTGAACGTCTTGTTTGTTGCCCATAGTAACGCATCGTTTACCGCCTGCTAAGGTCTGGCACGTACTTTGACGGTGTCACCAAACTAAACCGGAACGTGGTGGTAGATGGATGCAGTGTACGCCACTACCCAGTACCGTTGGTGATGAGTTTCTGCGATTGAGAACTGTACCACAACGTAAACCTTCGTGTGGCCGCGTACAGTGTGCGAGTGCAGTCCGTGCTGCAGGTGGTGTATCAAGCGTCAGCGTTCCACGGCGTCGAACGACGTAACGGATCTTATGAAACCTTTGGCCGGTGACGCGCGCGATAGGATGCCCTTGTCCGGTTGTATCCCTAACGACGCTGCTACCCCTCGCCGTTCCTGGACCGAGTATCATGCTCACAGCGTCTGTCGTCGAGCGTGCGACGCCCCACAAAAGCAACATCCGCAGAAGCAACCGTATCGCGGCAGCAACCGGACCGGAGACCGGCACCAGCAAAGCGTACTCCTACACCGCCGCGACGACTTCACTGCTTCGGCGGTGCCGCGAACAGTGCACCAAACGGGCGCGTAAGTTAACGCGCAATCGGTTCTGCTCCTCGCAGGACAATCTCGGTGCATCGGAGTACAGGAAGGATCGACGTGTGCACGGTCTGCAGTTGCCGCTCCATCCGCTGCAGCTGGTCGGTTGGTTTGCTTTGGCACTGTTCGGTTACTCCACGTTCGGTGTGCTAATACCGGCCCTAGAGTCCTCGCTACAACCGCCGCTGTACGTTGCCCTTGCCGCACTGTACGGGTTTCATCTGGTCTCCCATCTTACCGCACTGTTGCTTGATCCGGCTGATCCGGAGTTGCGCCGGTTGGCGCCGGCCAGCAAAACCGTGGTACCGGAGTTCGACCGTACCCGGCATTCGCACGTGATCGAGAACGGACGGTGCCATCTTTGCAACATCCGCACGACCAGCGTCCGGACGAAGCATTGCAGCGTGTGCAACAAGTGCGTCGGTATCTTCGACCATCACTGCAAATGGTTGAACCATTGCGTCGGTGGACGGAACTATGTCGCCTTTCTGATGTGTGTGGTGAGTGCGGTCATAGCGGCGCTGGTCATCCTGGCCGCAGCCATCGTCGAGATCGTGCTGTACCATGTGCAGCCGGTGGGTTGGCTTAATCTTGCCTGGTTTGGGTTGCTGGACGTCGGCGACCGAACGGCGCCGGATGAGGGTGTCGAGCTCGAGCTGACTACAGCTTCGAGCAGCTCGGTGGGCACCACGTTTACGGACGAAACGAGCACCGCTGGTGGGTTGCTGTTCGAAAACTTGACCACGTCCGCTCAGGACATCTTGCTAAATGGGACGGTGGGGGGTATTTTCGGTGGTGGAGACGGGAACAGTACCGTCATCAGTACGATGGGTAATTCTTCGAACGCGACGACTCAACCAAACACGACAACCAGTGTAGCTACTGCTGCTGCCGAAGGAATTGCCCTTCATCACACGGTGTTTCTGGTGTTTGTGGCCTCCCTTGGGATACTGGCCGCCATTGCTGCCGGACTACTGCTACATCTATGCTTCTTTCATGTGTACATCTCGTTTCTGGGACTCACTACGTACGAGTATATCCGCAACAATCGCCAAGCTGCTGCAGCGCAACAGAACGGAGCGGGTGGTAGAGAGCACGGAACGCACCTTGCCAATGGACCACCGCGAGTTGGCGGAGAGCTTGAAAGTGCACCGTCGAAGTTTACCCTGTTTTCGAACTGCACCCATGCAGGGTCACGCAAATTCCCCGAGGTGTACATTTGCTCCTCGATCAATCAGAAGACTACCGCCACCATCAACGGTCCACCGACGGGGGTGTCTTTCATGGGACGGAGAGGTGGTCCAACGATGCCAAATGCGGCCGCCGTCATTCTGCCCGGCCAACTGAACGATCTTAATCGCGTGAGGCCACGCACCCTACACTGCTGCGATAGCAGTAGCACCGAATGCCGGAACAACATCACAGCGGCCGGGTTGCGTACCGTGACTGCAACTGCTAACGTTGCTTCTAGCTCGTCTAGCACCGTAACGACGTCCGCCAACGGTAGCAATGACGACCCCCAGGGGCAACATCTTCAGCAGCAGCAGCATCATCATCAGCAGAAGGCTGCCTTCTATCTCTGCTCGATGCTGGAGGATGATCCGCATGAAGACCTTGCCGTGGGCAAGACCTCCGGCAATTGCCAGGGCACTCGGACATTTCACTGCTGTTCGCAGTACAGTCGTCAGATGGCAGCGGCACATACCTCCTCGACGATGACCACGAACAACAACAATCACCACCGGCCCCACCACCATCACGGGAATGATTTTCTTGCCGCGGCAACGGCAGCCACGCTGCTCGCAACCACCATGACCACCTTGACAACGACCACCACGACGTCCGAGGAGGCATACATCCAGTACACGGAACGGTGCTCCTGCTGCAGCTTTCAGATGCAGAAACCCGTCGCGCAACCGCCGAACGATGGGACGCCATCCACCCGCCGGCATCACCTGCACGCGTACGATTTGCATCCCTTCCGGCGCGGTGCCGATAAGCCGACGCTGGTGGAGCAGCAAGGTGGGCGTCGGTTGTGCTGTGCGAGCGAATCACTCGCCGCGGTGAAGTCGCATCATCGATGGAAAAGGAAATGGAACTGTTGCTCGAGTGTACCGGATAGTCCGGACGTGCCGGTTGATATGCGAACCATCTCCGGTACGGTATCCGTTTCCGGTAGCCGCACGGTAATGGCTGCACAGTTCGATACGGGTGCGCAGCCCAATCTGCCGACGATCAGGAACGTCGGCGAGCAGCAACCAGCGACATCGATTGAGCGTCACTCACACGGCGCACCAGAACTGACCTGTAATGAAAACTGTGCCAACAATAACTGTAGTAGCGTTAGTGTTAGTAGCTCCCGTGCGATGGCCGCCGTGCGTGCTGCCAAGGAGGACGAGACCGCCATCGAGCAAGACACCACGATGCCCACATCCGCCTCTTCTGCGATGGAAATTCTAAACTCCGATGCCAACGGGAACGAGCTGGATTACGAACGAGATGCAAGTACGGCTTCGCAGGCCAGCGTTTCCCCAGTGCCGAAACGACCCCGGGCACGACTCGTCCGTCCCTGGCCGGTGGTCCGTTTGCGGCACATGATGCGTATGATCGATCGGTACCGTAGACCACGGTGTCGGACGAATCTTGCCGGCACCAGCGGGACCAGCGCATCGGTGACTGTTGGTGGCGGTAGTTCCGGAGGTAGTAGTAGTAGCACCACCCTCCAGCAGCACACGCTGATCCGCCAGAATCAGGTGCGCCCCCTTACGTCCAGCGAGTTCGCGAGTGCCCTACTGACGGTGCCCGGGTTTGGTGCGTCGGCACTGGCAGCAGCAGCAGCGGCGGCGGCCGCCGCGTCCTCTTCATCCGCCTCTGCCTCCCCGTCCGGGTCGTCGACCGGGGGACCGGGATCTCCGTCCGTGCAGCTACGTTCGCTGTTGCCCACGTCGACGATTCGCGGTGCGGCAGAGTCACCGTCAGCCATCACGATGCCGGTTCTACCACCGCCGGCACGGCGTCGCCTAAAAGGTGGCGGTACAGGTTGTGTGGAACAGTTGCCGGAGTTGATTGGAGACATCACGACGCCGTCCCCTACGTCGGGATCATCCGTCCGTGGTCCGGTCCATCCGCCGATGAACTACAGGCGAAGTCGCCGTAAGAATGTTATTCGCAACCGCAGCCCAACACTATCGCCGATCCACGAGTCCGGCCTATCGAATCCAACCTCTCCTCAGCCCTGCCGACACGTTTATCCCGCGTGCTCAGCCACCACGAACTCCAGCTGTGGTGGGGCACGTTCTTCCGGGTTGATTCCGCTGGTGACCACCACTGGCTACACGGATCAGTCACCTTAAGATGCGACAGCGATGCGTGCGGTACCGCGGGAACTCTAGTTAGAATGTCCAAGAATGTCGTCCAATGAGTCCTAAACGAATGTGAAATCACGTTCGGTGATTCTGTACTCTGTTGTTTGCTGGGCAATTCCCTGCAAGTATCTCCACGACTAGTAACTAGATCCACCTATCCGAGATGCGAATTTTCCAAGTGAGGTCATCTGCACCCATTCGGTGCCTATCATAAGGAGTACTGTCGTTGTTTGTTGTGTGCTGTTCGGAAGGGAAGAGTAATAGAGTTGTAGTAGAATAAATCGTTGCCTAGCAGGAGGTGTACAGTGAACCGTGAAACGAATGCTACAACTCCAAACCGGTGTTACCATTGCGCTTTAAGACTAAGATCCAAAGTGATCGACTTTGAGGCTGATACGTAAAATACACAACACAGCGTAACGAAGTATTCGGCCGTCGGTAGTAAAGAACAAAAAAAAAAAACACGGACAAATATATGCGATACAACGAAACAAAAGGTGGAAGAGAGAATAATGGGAAACATAAATCAAAACAGCGCACAGCGTGTGCGTGCATGGGGGAAGCAGTGTTCGTGTAAGCATTATTCCGGCCAGCGTAGTTGTTTGCAAAGGGCAGCGAAAAGATGCTTAAATCGTTATGCAAGTAGCGCGAGTAACCAAAGGTGTAGTGTAGATAATCAAATTTTTTGTATAACAAATACGAATAGTACGTGAGTGTGTGTGTGTGGAGGTTGAGGAGTTAAGTTTTGCAAAGATGCAAAAAGAGGACGAAATCCTTTTGTGGCATTATAATGCAGTAGTACAGAACTTGGTACTTGTTGTTGCCGGAGTATACATTGCGATTTCGTATCAACCAGGATTAGTATCGATGAGGAGGATAAATAAAACCGGAACGCTTTTTCACGTTGTTTGTTAGGAGCCTTGTAGGTTTCGGCAGAGGGGGGGGATGGTAGTGCGTATGATCAATATAGGTCGCTACCCTCGTCTCCTTAAAACACCTGTACGCAATGTGTGTGTGTGTGTTTGCAATGAGTGTGCGTGTGTATATGTTGGCTTCAAACCTCTAAATAATTCAAGTAACGTATTGCCAACCATTTCTTCTCGGGTTTTCCGTTTCACTTTTTCCGATCTTTCCAATCTAAAGAAATCCGTATTCGTACACCGGCACAGACAGGGCAGGCACCGATACACCGATCACATCGTGGGTGTTTGTGTGCTTGGAAATGGCGTGTGTTTTCTCATGATTTGAATTCCATGTACCATCAGTCAGTGTATCAGCGTGTGTGCGTCGGGTTGGCAAGGGCATCCCATCCTCCGCGCTGTAGGCGCACGAGGTGAGATTTATCAACTCTCCATTGCCAATAAGTAACCGACGGAAACGAAACAGTAAAGAACGAGGGTGAGGGGGGCAGATATCGCGTCTAATTTAATGCAAAAATCTATACCCAACATAACATAGACTATTATCCGGTGTAACACTCAGCATCCCTGTGCTCTAGTATATTTGGAACAAAGATGGAAGGCAACAATAGCAGAGTGAACAAACGAGACGTCGAATAAAAACGAAAGGGTATAATTCCTTTAAATTTTGCGCTAAAGCGACGAAATGATAGTGGGGCTTGCATTAGAATGAAAATCCCATCTTCGTAGTGGGATAGAGTGATAAGAAAAGTGCGCCCACTCGTTAAGTAAGGATGTGTAACACAAACACTGGTTTGGAATGGGATTACGAGCTATTTTTTATGTCGCTTTTCCTTATTGTGGAATAGATGCGTTGGATATGTGCAAAAAAAAGAACCACACACACCCATACACCGCCAGAAAAGGTAGTAATTTTGATGAGAAAATTAAAATATGAAACAAAAAAAAAATACATAAATGCGTTACAAACGTGCAGACTCGTTTGAGCATGTGTTTATATGTGTGTAACCGGGAGCACGGAGAGGGGGAAAACCGTTCCAGACGAGTGTGATGTTGGGAAAGATATATTATATACATAGTAATAAATATTTGTTTATTTGAAAACAACAAAACGATCAAATGACGCCACGGAAGCGTTTAGGGATTCAATTGTTGATGACAGACAGTAAACTGCAAAGGGAAGTGCGTAAAGACTCTATCAAATATAATTTTTTTCTAGGGTTGCAGAGCGTAATAACAATCTTTTTTTTATAATTTAAGGTCATATTTCCTTTTTTTTCAATTTTTCAAAATGATATGATGTTTTTTTTAAATCCATAATCTGACTAATAATATTAAAACTAAACTATTATTGAAATTTTTGTAGATATTTTTCCCGCGTTATGCAATTTCCTTCTTAAAATTTATATTATTATTTTTAATATTTTAATAACGCAAGGAAGTGTGCCTTGAAGTCGTACCTTGAAATGACACCAACAAGGTGAATCACAATAAACAACCCCCAGCTATTCCCACCAAGAACTTTGTGCCAGCGGTGATTCGTTACCAGAAAAAAAAAACGTTTGGTGAAAAACATTTTTCGATTCTTTCTGCGACGATTTTCATTTCCTCTTAAGATTACAGTGTAAAACCGATTATCCGGGTCCATGTAACCGGGTGTCTTATTATCCGTGCTATGTCGGAAATTTGACATATTCGATGCAACATCGTTGATAGAAGCAATGAAAGACAAAATTTTAAAAGGTAAAAAGAGTTCAACAACTAAAATTTTTGGGAAAAAATAAAACACACAGGAAAAACTAATTATACGCTTAAAAATCCCTGCCCATGATACAATACACGCTCATTTTTATCATACAAATGAGATCCGCCTACTATAACCGTGGAGTCCCGATGTGTGCGGATAATGGGCGCTCCACTATTTAGTCGTTCTCACGAGAGTTAAAATCAAAGATCGTAATGTTTAACACCAATGAAAATAATAGTGTTCCAAGAACATTGCAAGTGTTATATTGCAAGAGATATGTTTTAATTTTTGTTTTGATATTGAAAGTTTCACCAAAAAAAAGGTCTGCTTACAAAGATTTTTAAAGGTTTCACTTCTAAACACGGCCAGTTTGCTAGTTTGAACCACGAAAGGCAGATTACATTATGGAGGATCGTTTCCTTCCCGGCCGGCGCTTTCTATTTCCATGTAAATAATCCCTTTAAAACCTGACCACATAGGCAAATGTCGAACGTCGAACGATGCCAAGATGGAGAAATTCGGATTTTATTGATTCACAATCCACCGAGGCAAACTATTGAAGCAGCTGCTGCAGCAAACATTCCGTACCTTTTCGTGTGTCCTTTCGTTCTACACACAGCCGCTACATTTCTACCTTCCATACACACACAAACATAGGACAAACACGTAAATCCTCACTTAAGGATCGCACATTCTCCACGCACCGGTCGGTGAGATATGTGTTTCCTTCGTTTCATTTCGGAAGAAAATGCCACTCCGGTGTGGTGGCCCCGGTTTGTTTTTTGGACTGGATTGAGTTTTGGAAAAGAATTTTCCGATCGAGTCGATATCTTTTTTTCTCTGTTCTAAAGTAGCCATGTGCGTTCGTGACCCGGGTGTGCCGTACCTTTTTATGCTTTCGTCTGTGTCAGGTTTCACACACAGCAGAAGGTTGCGCGTAATTTCGTTCGTTATCCGATTTATGGTCCCACGTCGGTGGGTGGATGGTTTTGGAGACGCTAGGCGCCCCATACGGGGGAAGTGGGATGTTGCTTTAATGTTGCGGTTGTACTTACTGCGAACCGAATCAAACGGGGCTTTGGCCTGTTAGTGTGCCGGGGCTTACGGAGATAGGTTAGCTTTTGATTGCATTCGGATTTCGAATAATTGTGTGCGATTGCTTGTAATCGCATGTTTCTGTGAAGTTGAAGGATTACTTCAATGCTTACACGATTGAAAATAAGTGTCAGACTACGATGGCTTCAGGAGTGGTTTTCGTACAGCTCCTTCAATCCTTCGTTTGCTCTCCATGCCTGGCAGACCCAAATGTACCACAAGCCGTAACTGAAACTCGTCCGTTAATGTTCATCATCTGGTTGAAAGCATATTTTCGCCCGAATACTTCTTTTTTTTCCCATTTCCATTAGCATCTTTTTGGCGAAAACGTACAGCAAACGTCGGCACAATAACTCCGTACTCCGTGTGTTGCGACAATCATGGTTGATGTACCGATGTGCGCAAAATTTATTCGCATCATATTCGTTTCGATCAGGTCTTTTTTGTTGTGCTCGTTGCTGTTAAGCGTGTTCACTTGATAAATAGGTACGGAAAAATGGATTCACGCACGGCACCACACCAACCACGGCAACAACACTCAGGCTGTTATATTTTCCGAAGGATGAGAGTTTTTGTTCTGTCGGTCTTTTTTTTTCGAGCAAAGTTTCCTCTGGTTTGATGGTAAAAAGCTGTTAAATAATTCATGGCCAACGACAACAGCGTTGCAGAGCGTTGGTACGAAAGATAGGGAAGGGCGCCCAGGCACGACTCTCAACGTCAGCGGCATCCGCCACGGGTAGTACCATATCACCTTCAGTGTGTGATGGGGCGCCTCGTGTCGCATTGGATTGGATGTGTCATCTTCACTGGTTCGACAGCAGCGGCCGGTTTGAGAAATTGAATAAAGTCCTGTCGGTGATGGTGTTTCTTCTGCATACATACACCAACGGGTGTACAGCCGATGTTTGGCGCACATGTGTTCAATCTGTGGACTGCTGATTGAACCCGTGCTCGTCTCCGTGGTGGAGTAAAATTGAGTTCGGCAGTAGGTACACACTTTTCTCGGTTAGCGTATCCTTGTGCGCACTGCTTGCGGTGCTGCTCTAAAAATGCAAAAAGGTATGCATTAATTCATTTTAGGCTCTTCATTAGAAGAGTTGGACGTGCGATGTGTGAAAGAGGATTTGATGGCATAATTTGGTGCATTGTATCTTGTTCAACCAAATGTGACGCTGTGCCGTAATGATGATCATGAGAAACCACCACATACTAGCTATTACTAACGCCATCACAAGGATTTGTATACGTTTAGGCAAACCTTATTGGCCACAGAGAAAATCTCCTAAAGCTATTCGAACCAATTTGCAAATTCATCTTGCTAGCTTTTTTTTGTCATTTTAACAAAGTTATCATGAGATAGTTGCTTTTCTTGTTATTTTGTGCAGTCTACGTTGATTAGCTTATACGTTTAGTATAGCATTGTCAAAGAATTTCCATCAGAAATGTATTGCTTTCAAACGCCTTGACACTTTAATTACTCGTCCATCCAACGCTATAATTGGTTTGCGGTCAAGTCCTGCTTGTGGTCAAGTTTATTTTAAACCTATTTTCCTTCATTCAACCGATGCTTCTTAGTTTTGTCTATTGGATGTCCTTGAATGGGCCGAGCTGTCCAGGAATCGTATGCAGCACGGCAAAAGATGCCGTGCTGTTCATGCTCCCCAGTGTACTGCTAACGTTTCTCCCGAATTCCTTTTGGTCTTCAGAAAAACTGCTCTCCCGATGTTACTGTTGGTTAGGACATCGGTTGTATAAGACACATAATTCTCAAGGTCCGATAGGAGGAGAGGTTAATAAAATTGCCAACGCAGGTCTGCTGTACGCTCGACGTATCGATATGTTCATTAGGTTCAATATCACCGATAATAAGGGCAGAAAATCCCTTCATTTGTGTCAGTATCACTAGGACATGATGTTGACTAGTGTGAATCTCAATGAATCCTTAGCTATAGCATGCAGATTAAAACATGTAAGATAGATGAAAATAATCTTGGAATTTGTGGAAATGGTATGTCTTGAATATTTCTTCATTTTCTAAAGCTTTCACTTGTTTACATGTAGTATAAAACTTGACTAGTCTTTACTAGAAAATCCCCAATTCTTTACTGGCGTTATTCTCATCATGTGAGAGAGCGGTCACAGAGATCTTCGTTATTGGAACTAAAGCCGTGTACTTTACCATGTTGATCAATAGCATTTATTAAACATCGACTAGCATTTCATTATACAATAGATGGTCGATTATCCGGGCCCTGATTAACCGGTGGGCGAATTATCCGTGAGTTGAAAAATGTATAAATTTGAATTTTTAACCGTTTTAACAGGTTTGTCCGAGAGGAACTGTTGAGTAAGCTACAAGGATTTTTAATGGGTTTAAAGTATTTTTTCTTTAGGAGACTTAGCAGATACTTGAGGAGATAACACACGAAGGTAGGTTTTTCCATGGTGCCCGTCTTTGATGTCTTTCCATTTTGTTAGTTCTATCTGTAGATTATTTAATTAAAGATTAGGTTAAGGTATTTACATTATGGTCTTTGCCAAGGTGTATAATTTTCAACCGTTTACACTTTATTGCATATTTCTTGTCATCAAGCAAGCATCCGATGCACCCATATCACGCTTGATAATTACATCGTTACTAAGCGAAGATGAACATACTGTCCTTAGTTGGGGTGCACATCGTCTTCGTCATCAAACTTCTTCCATGTAAGTCCATACGGGAAGCAATCGGGCAAGAAGTTACTGCAAAAGGGTGTAATTTTGCGATGTAGCAATAATAAACACACACACACTCACTGTAACAGTTATCATAGACAGAACCACACGACACTGGTGGACGGAATCTGCAGTGAAAGATCTTGTCACCTACGGAGACTTAACTGCAATCTCCCCCCTATTGGTATGACGTAGATAACAGAATGCACAGTCTGAACGATTCCTCGATGATGGTCTATTTTCGATTTCTATGTTGTGTCGTTTGGTGGAACCAGGTGTTTCGTAGTTCGTGCTCAATAATTAGTTTTCATTACCCTTTCCAGTACGTGCCACCTATCGGCTTTTCCCGTCGGCGAATAGTTATCCTTTAGTTACGTTCTAAACGGAACCAGATGGCGATTCCTTCCGGCAAAGGTGTAAATCTAAATCAACTCCCTCCGGCAACGTGTTGGTCCTCCCTGTGCGTTGCTTCGGGCACGGTTCATCGAACGAATCACGGGGCCCATTCATCGTGAAGATACGGTGGGTACATTAAGCATTCACGGTTCACCGTTCATTAGGCTAATGAACATAAATATGGTACCGGGACACCTATTACCCTACACCGTGCCAAGCCCGCTCAAGTCGCCTCAAGATCAGCAGAAAACTACTAGCGACCGACCGAAGGGAGTAATCCTCCACGCATGTCCACGAAAAGGAGGGAGTGTTTCCTTTCCTTGCGGTGTATTGCTTCCCGATCGATTTACGAAACAGAGTGAAACACGTAAAGCATGGAAAATGGTGGCGGCAAGCGCCGTCGGAAAAGTCATGGGCCCCAAACGCTGTACGTGCGTGGCATTGATGATATCTGTTCCCGCCACCCACGGCGGTACGACGACATGAAAATGAGCCGGTGATGCGGAACAGGGTGACACAATTGAAACGCAAACGCGATACCATAACGTCGAATGACTTTTCCGAGGCCCTTTTCCACATTTTGCCATCGTGCCGTTGTCATTTGATGCGGTCGATACCGCACCGAGCACTACATTGTTTATCGACTTAAATGTCAAACCGCAACTCACTCACACGTCCGTCCAACCCCTTGCTTGCGACCCCACAACGCGGGTGTGTCCCCCCTCCCCCGTACACGAATGCAACTAAATGAAGGTTCGCTCGTTGGGAGAAGTTATTTTATAAGCCGTGTCGCGCTTTGCGATGATAAATGCGTGGAACGGTGTACCGTTTTAATGAAGCAAATGATACACTTTCGCCGGTAATCATGTTGATGATGAAGGTGGAGCTTTTCTCGTTGCATGTTCTGTGTGTGAAATTTATTGGCGCCGGTTGCGAATCCTTTTCAACAATAGGCTCTCCACAAGTCCTGGAGGGACCTCCGCCGTTTATTTTCAAGCGTCGTTACGTTGCTTTCAACGGACCTCTTTCGTTGCCGGATGCGTGAAGCTGTTTAAAATGAAGTAAAAATGTGGTAAATGTGTAACAAATGCCTGATGGCTGTGTTTGTTTCGCTTCGCGTAATGCTCTTTACATAAACGATGCTGGTGTGCTGTGTTTTAATCCGATTACGCTGACAGTCGAAGGTTGATGTAATGTTTAATGGTTGCTCTCTGTATTTTTATTGAATTAAGAAGCGACAAACCAACTACCGGACCATTTGTGTTTGAAACTCTGCGAAAGTTGCTCTTGCATTTCAAGTGCATGAAAAAGTAGTGCTCTGAGTATATCGAGCTAATATCTCTGGTGAATTGACAATGTACGAAACATTATTTGTTTAATGCTTTATACAGAATATTATTTTTGATGTGATTTGTCTCTTGGGAGTAGACCGGCAGGATTGTGCTAAACCGTCGAGTGCTGTCGTCAGACAAACTGTTATCCCAGGCCTTTTTGGAAGATACATCAACATCATCTTCTTCGACACACACCTCACAACACAACTCCAAGAGGGAAGTTCTCTTGGCTATCTTTGACTTTATTTACTGGATAGCTGGATTTCCAGTCCTTGCTACGGGGGAATGTTCCAGATAGGATTCTAGACTGGTCTTATCGTGTTAAGATCGGCTCCACTATACACTACTGGGCTGCCCTTCTCATTATATTTCAATTTGAGTCCTACCACGTCTGTTCGTGTGGACGATCTCAAGGATTTGGAATATGTTCTCTTCTTCCAATTGCTAAACAACTTCTCGATCGGTCGTCCATAATGAACAACAAATTCACCTCGACAATCTCTTTGACCAGAGTTCTTTGCCGTTGTTTCTGGATTGTCGCTTGATTCTCCGTCAAAGTAACGTTGTGACTTACAGTAACGCTTTTTCATGTGGATATCCATCTGAGACAAATATTTTTCGACACACTTTCGAATATTTTTCGGTTATATATTCCATCTACCGTATGTTTGGTTGGCTGTAAGATCATAGAGACTTTGAAACATTGAAGTTTCTCTCATCTCTCTCTTCGTTTCCTTCTTCCGAATTAACTCCGTATGATGGATGAAACCTTGCTTCAGTTCTATGGATCTCCGTTTTACAAAAGTGAAAGAATATCAAAGATGTTTCCTCGATTGTCACGAATTTCCATCACGAATTGGGTCACAATGATCCACTTTTTTATTCTTTGGTGGAGCAGGTGGTACGAACAAGCCATAGATCGAAGATCTTTAACTGTTCTTCTCATAGCTACCGTAAATAAACGGATGAAGCTGACACCTAACGTATGCATTAAAATAAAACGACAAACTTCATCGATTTTAGTTTTATTGTTGGTAAAAATGTTTTTATTGCATACGTTAGTTTATATTCCTTACTGGCTGGTGGGACGACCACCAGGTGTCTTGAAAAATTCTAAACATTTAGTGACCTCTTTTTAAAGTGTACGTTGGTAAATAAGTTTTTCTAACGTATGACACCACTATTAACGCACAACAAACCAATTTGCATCCAATATCACGATCGTACGCAAGGGGAAACATTAACGAAGAATTATTTCCACCGAAGAATATTTTCCAGTAGCTAGAGAAACCACGATTTAGACGGATGTTTCTGCGCAAAAAGGATGCTGGAAATGGGACTAACTTTTCATCCCACCATGTAACGTCCCGCCCGCCCAACTTGTCCCGTGCTGTCACTTCTTCCCCTTCCCGCCAGCTGGTGTGTTTACTTTTTTTGGCGTGTAGTAGGGAAAAGTTTTTCGAGTGAAATCGAATTTACCTATCCACCCAGGCCGGTTCCTTACGGCGCAAACACTTGAGCCGCCCTTCGCGTCATCGTGCGTGCCATGTTTCAGCTTTTGCCACGAGCTAGGGAAAATGTTGCTTTATGACAGCAGGGTCTGGGCATGCCGAAGGTTTGGAAAGCGTGCCGCAAGAAAACACACAAAGCCTCACGCTGGAGTTATGTTGTTGGTTGGTTAACCTGGCGTTGTTATACTGTCGCATGGGGTGTTTCAAGAGTATCTTTTGGGCATGGTGATGCGTAGGTTAAAACAAGAGAGGGCTGGGAGGGGAGGCACGTTGGTGGGTTTGGTGTAGGCAAGACAAAAATATAAAATGGCTAAACACGACAGTAAGTGGATGGATGACATACGGATGGCAGATATTGAAGTGAAAAATGGGCCCTTCGTGGTGCCGTAAGCAAAAGGAGCAGATGGTAGTGGGGATGATAAGAACTTTTCGACGGTCCTCCTAAGTACAATGCCGTTGAGGCTGTGTGTGCGTGTGTGTGTGTTAGAACCGTTGTTTGAGTGAAAGTAAACAGAATAATTTAATGTTAATATTGGCCGTGATGGAATCTTTCAGTAAATTCCCTAACAACAATTTTGCCTAAAGAGGAAAGAGTTCGTTCCAAAAAGGAAAACAACATTTGGAGCAATAAAATTGTGACATTATTGCACTCTGCTCGAGCCATTGATTTTTTGTAATCCATCCTATCTGATCTGATCAAAAACTTCCCTCGATTGTCTACATGATATTCATTTTACTGCATTAAAATCGATTTGCAGTTCATCCGAACAACTGCAGCGGGAGAAACTTTTAAAGAGCAATTCCTGTTAAATACCTGGTAGAAGTAAGAACCAAAAAAAAAAAAGATTCCAACCAAATCTCATCCAGAGTATGGTAGTTTTTGTGCAAATTTTCACCACTCGTTAACCGTTCCATCCCTTATTTCTATTCCCGCAAGCACCGGACTGGGAGCGCGCTCAAAGGCCGCTCGAGCACCGGTTGTTTCGAGCGCCACTTTCATGATGCTGACTTCCTGTCGCCATGGTAGGATGGTGTGTACACCCACCCCAACTGGGTGGCCTTATTTCTCACTGTATGCCGTATACTCTACCCAAAATCCATTTCCGGGCGCGATTTGCACGCTTATTCTTCTAGAGCGCTACAGCAGGCGAAGAAAGAAAGAAAAAAAAAAACGAACGCCAAAGAATCCCAGAACGAATCAGATGCAAATGAATGCATACAGTTTGTGTTCAGTCGCGCGGAGGACAATTTAGCTGTCCTAGTTTCCGCTTCTTTATTTTTCTCCCTTGTGGCCTTGTGTCATTCGCACATGTGTGCGTGCGTTTGAGTCTGTGTGTACATATTTGCTTTTGCCACGCGAATCGTTTGTCCTTCCCGAAGCTTTCCTCACATCGGACACCGGATTTGATTTCTTGCGGGTAGTTTTCCTGTTTTTTTTCTTCCCTTGTTGCATTAGCCACCTAGCGGCCGGTGTTTTTTTCCCGCTCGTCGGACGGGAACCCGGAGATGGGCGACGTGTGTGAAAGCAGGTCGAACATAGGCAACCCACCACCAGCAGCGCACTCCTTTCGCCCGTCGTGAAGCAATCAAACCCGTGTGCTTCCTTTTCGCCCGGTGGATTTGTCCGAAGTGTCCCGGAATCCGGCCTCACCCGCAAAATAAATTCTCTGCCGGAAGCGACCGGCGGCCAGAAATCCGGTCGTGACCGAGTGTGTCTCGGGCTTTTCTCCGGTCTCTAGTCTGGTAGTGGAATAGGAATTTAGGAACGGTCGGATCCACGTGTTCGATCTGAAAGCGTGTTGAATGCTTTGTACCGCGAACCGTTCTTCTTTCGATTAAAGTTTTACGAATCGAATAGGCTACAAAAAAGCTACATCATGAGCTCTTTTCTGCGAAATTGACCAACATTAAAATTGATTTAAATTGTTATAAACAAGCGTTTAATTCTAACGTATGTTGTTATGTTGCCCTCGTCAGCTTTCGTTGATTTGGTTGTGGCTGAGTGCCACGAGAAAAAATCCCATTTAGAATTGGATTGAAATTTAGATCCTCATCTACGTTACGAAATAACGATACGATACGTTACGATAAGCTAGTGTTAAAACTGCTCACAGTTGATCATAGTTTAAGTTAAGATTAAGTTTGGCATTAAATTTTTCGATGACGTCGTTGTTTGTTTTTAAATACCATCTCTAGTCTCTTATCTAGTCTCATTTTCCTCGAATTTGTAAATTTAATTTATTTTATTTTATTTTATCTCCTTCCTAGTGATTGAGAGGCTTTTACAGCTCGATCAACTGTTCCAGAAACGCTAATATATATATTGAAAATGTAACCTTTTTTGTCGTGATCATGAACACGCGTTTGTCGCTACCCATCTGAAGGCATCCGGTGATTGAAGGTTCAAGATTGAATTTCTTAGCTCGTCACACTTGAAGAAGAATGTAGACAAATTATGACCAAATGGAAGATTGCAAAATGTTTGCAATCGTTTGGTAGCATCGTCCATACACTTCTTTGTCCTAGAAAAGTAGCAGAAGCAAAGTAAATCGAAGCAATTTGTGCTCTCCATAAACACGTTCGCTGTACCGATCGTAAAGTACACGAACAAGGGACGGAAGGTTTGAAGGTTTTTGTTCTAACTTTTCCACCGGTATATGTAATTTTTTGTTCTTACATCGCGGAAAAAAATCTGAATTCTAATACAAACCCTTCCCCCCCTTCTCACAAGCAAGTTAATGGTACGAAAATGTGATACCTCCTGCAAAAATTCTGCCTCAATCTTTATGGTGTGAAAAAGTCGGTTCTGTAATGGCAACGATTGCCAAAAATAATAGACCTTCGGGTCTCTGTCCCTTTTTGTGTTCTTTGTTCCGGTAAGTGTGCCCTGTGTCACGCTGTAAAATTACGTTACTCGTTTTTATGCATAACGACATTCGAAAAATAAAGCAAACCCGATGAAAGTTTACATCTCGAGAGAGCAAGAAGGCTGCCCTTGGTTTGCAACAAACAGTGCAAAAAATATATATAAACGAAGGCCCTGTTTTACGCCGACGGTCAAATGGGTTGGCCCATTCAGTAATGGATTGTAGCTTTTAGTTTCGTTTCCTTTCTATTACCCGGGTCGATGGGACGGGATGGGCTATACAGGCGGGTATGTAAAACCAGGGTTTGAAGTCAGGCCAAAGATACAAAAATGTGCGTACGTTGGGTTTGTTTAAAATAATTTAATATTTTATTACAGTTTAATTTGGATGCTTGCATATGATCGTTTTGAGCAGCAGTTTAAAATGTTCAATTTTCCAAACCACTTAACACAGGATATGGTCGCTTTATGCCTACCATTCTCGAGCCGTAGGAATGCGGGTTTTCTCGTAACGATGTACTGCTTACGCTTTTTTTTTATTCTATCTTCTTCTATTATTTTCACTACCAGGCGGTTAATTCCATGCCGCACATTCTACAACATCGTTCGCTAATGTAATAAAGTAGATAAGAAAGAGATCACCCCTGGGAAAACCCCAAATTGCTTCGACTCGTTTCGACAGCTACGGTAGACCATTGCCTCACATTTTGCCAACGGCCCTAAAAATGTCTCGATCGCCAGGTAAAGTAGTGAAACTTGGCATTCCGCACACAGCCATACACACACGCACACACCCCAGGAGCTCCTTCCCCCGGTGGGCTTACACGTCCCGGGCTGAAATCCACCCCACTCAGGACCACCATTTTATTTGCCACCCCAAAAAATTCATATGAAAAATCACGTTTTCCTAATCTCGTTTAATCGTGCTCGCTGAATTTTTGGGACCCCCGGTGTATCGACGCTGCCTTTGCGTGAATTCAAAAGTAAGAAGCAAAGAAAATGGCACTTTATTTGCGGTGTAAAAGAAAAGCCAAACCCTTGGACGGACAAAAAAGGAAGCGGATTTCGATGGTACTCAATGGTTCCTATCGCAAACGGATAATCTTCAAAACGTTCCGCAACCTCATGGAGGTGTGGATTGGTGGGGGGAAGGGCGGTGTAGTGGGGTGCAAAGAACGAAGCCTTCAGCAGCAACCTTGGGAAACGGAACGTGGCAGCAAGCGAAACATCATAATCGTAATCGGTTGAGATTAATGGTCCTTTCGCAACCGGAGGCCGATTTGACAATGGTGAAAGGTCAGCCACCTTTTGATAAATATAATCGGTTTTGTGTGTGTTATCAATGCTTTTGCATCTGTTTGGATTGTTGGGTGGAATGGTATGATTTTTTTTATTTTGGTTGCTGCTGCAATAAAAGCAAATTGTAAGATTATGCAAACCGATTTAACTGATACTACAATTTACTTGCCGAGGCAAATCACCTTTTGTAAGTTAAGATTGTTGAACCGGGCGATTCTATTACACTTCCTACTATTACCTTCCTACTAATGACAAACCAAGTCTGTTTGTCTTTGGCTTGGCGAACTTGACTTATTTATATCGCTTATCAGGATAATAATTTTATACTTGAGGCGAGGTTCTGGTCGAAGATGAGAACTAATTCGTTCGTTATAAGGAAGTAAACGAACGGTACAGAACCTTCGTTTTTTTTTTTGTTCCTCATAAAAAAGAGTCTTTCCTTCTTTTATCTCGCTCAAATAATTCGTTTAACCTGCCGTTTCAAAACAAATCAATTATAAATCGTTAAAATATATCAAGCTTGAGTTCAAACCGCAACCATCAATGCCTTCGACGCCACTCAATCAGTGGCCACTCCGCAAAACCACTCCGCAAACGACTCCGCAAAGTCAAGTTAAATAAATTGTGGTGTTGTGGATATTTTGAATGAAAATATTTGTATAAAATATCCTTTCAGATATTCAAAAGAGCTCAATATTATGTGATATCACACTTCGCAATTATTTAATGTTATATACATTGGCAAAATTTTGGCAAGTTACTGTTAGATAAGATAGTAGAAGACTAATGTACCATAATTTAAAATTCCTTACAGTACCGGCACTTTTAAGATCATCTCATCCAAGATATTCATCTTATGTCTAGAAACAGCTATTCAGATCTTCAACAAAACGTTTAACAAAGTATATCTGTCCTAATAAATCGCTAACAGGAATACTTTTAGAATTTTGATATTTTATATATTATTTGATATTTCGTATATTTCACATCACTTTTACTTATCTAAAACTCTTCCAAAATGACTGGATAAGTTATGCGATAGATAGGTGAAGGAATAAATTATTAAAAATTAAATAACAATTGGTCCCCCTAGCTAGATATCCCACAGCCTCACATCTATTTGCCTTTATTGCTTTACGCCGAGATTAGGATTTTAAGCATGAACTTGGCTGCTGACGTATCCTACTGCTTCCGCAAATAAATTGCCACCATTTATTCGCCGGCGTACCACCACCATCGTGGGTAAAGGTGTCGACAGCACCTGTTAAGCGAAAATGTTCTTGATTACACTTTCCACGGTAGAGGGTTTTTTTTTTACTTACACTTACACTACCACCTTTTGCCCGTGTGCCTCTCCAGCACTGCTAACCAGACCCGTAGCCGCACAAAAGCACGTGATAATAAGGCACTTTTATGCCGGATCCCATACTGCTGCTATCCGTTCTGCTTCCGCTGCAATTACTAATCAGCTTGTTCTTTTTTTTTTTTTTTTGAGGAGGGGGCATACCTCTCACTCAAAACGGTAATAACCGTTTTGTCTCTAATGAGATGATACACGTATGTCGCTTTCGTCAATTGCTTAAACCTAACCGCCTAACCCAACCCGGGGCGAACCCGAATTGTGCTCCACCCGAGCCTAACAGACGGCAGCCTAAGCCGCAAACTCTCGCAATCGTGTCTGATTACTGCCGGCGCCGAACCCCCGTTGGAATGGACGGAAACGCAGGTCGGTATGTTGCGAACCGTCTCAGAAGATTAATCCTGTCAGGTTTTTGCCGTCCTGCTTATCCGGCGACCTCCCGCTGGGTGCCGCAACTGAATCAAGCGTTTTTACTGTGCAGCGAAAGGTGGGAGGTGGGAGTTGACAAGGATGGGAATTGGGAGAAAAACTTGTGGAAAAGTTTTCAATATGCGCTAGAACATAACGGCAAGGGTTCGGGTGTGAATATGAATAATGATAAATTTGTTAGCGTTCGCTGCGAGCGTCTCCCTACCATGGGGCGTTTCGTTTTCAGGGCAATGAAGACAAGAAGGGATTGTGTATGTTGATCTTGATTGCAGTATACCGTTTTTTTTTTGTTTTGGAGATTGCTTTTATTTTTTATGACAGTTTTCCTTTTGCATAATTTCTCTAGAACGAAGGAACTATTATGGTAACTTAATGACCTTTTGTTTGTAGTTGGAATCTGTGAAAAGAACAAATATTGATGCTTTAGAAACTATTACGAAGTGCCTTATGCTGTTAAAAGAAAGCACTCCTTTTGGTCGATCGAAACTTTATTGACAACCTGTACACTTCATTCAACTTTTTTTATGACTCTTTCCCAAACCCGAAAAGGTCTAGGAAGATCATCAGGCATCCTTCAGCCGGCGATGAAGGGTGCAAATTTTATTTATGAAACAATTCTGTGACCGTAACTGCCCTAAGATGTGCCTTTATGTGGATGGATTTCTTTTGTTCTCTGAAGCACATGCAGGGCCCATAGCTGACAATGTTGAAACCAGAACACGTTACGACATGCGAGAGTAACACTGGGAACGGTACAGTGAAATGGAAAGTATATGTTTTTCACCACACGGGTAGGAGCCTTCTAACGCACCTGATCGTCCCTGTACTATATCCACCCGGATCGTTCGGTTAAAATTACTCGATCGATCAAGAGATCCTCAGCAGTGGGTAGAAAACACTCTACATACACACACTTCGAAGAGAACGACATAACCGTTGTTTGCTACCGCACGAGGTGCCAACGGAGGAGGTTTCCTCTTTATGTTCCATTTCACACGCGGCAGGTAAGGCTGAGTGTAAAACAACATTAGCATTACACGTTGACATCTCAAACGGGTGCGAAGGTGTACCTGGTCCTATATCGGAGATTTGTTACCTACATTACAAACGGGCAGATGCCTACCGGTGTTCTGAAGAATGCATGATCGGGCACGTTGTGGTCCGGGTTGTACCTTTTGCAATGTTTGCGATCGTGTTGGAACGGTAACGCCCTCTGTTTCTTTTCTGCACAGCATCCCAACCTTTCCTTGTGCAGGCAGGCATGCTGCTCACGTGCATACATGGTGTAGGTAGGCCATCTGTTTTGCAGGTCAACTAGAACAAACGGATTGGACAGGCTAGGATGGGTGGTCTCCGGATAGGTCAGGTCAACAGAAAAGGTTTTTTTTTCAGTATTTAACTTACGCTCACCGGTGTGTCTAACATCATTCGCTATCAGATAGCTCAACGGGCAACAGTCACCGCTTACAAGCCGCAATACTTTACGCGATCTTCATCTCTATCTGTGTTGTATTAGCGCAAGTGCAGTATATAGCATTTGCTGTTCTTTAGCACATCCAGTGAGTGAAACTTCCAGTGCGAACTCTAATCAATCAAGCACCATGTGCAGCTTCGCGGAACAAAGTGCCAACCAACGTGACAACATGTGCTGGTGCTTCGAAGAGATTAGCCTCATGCTGCTGGTGCAACGAATCCTGATGTATCTGTGGTATCGGTTGCTGCTGAAGATGTTCCCGCGTTTGAGTGTGTTGCCCAACTGCCACGAATGTTCGCCCCGGCGTAGCCTGCCCTGCGGTCAGCTAGCAGACGAGTATTGGAAGGCTTCCTACTTCTCGCGCACGCTGCACCAGACACAGAACCACCTGTACGAGAACAACCTTCAGCAACCCTTCCGAACGGCCGGTTTCTGGTAAGTTTGTGGCAGTTATCTGTGCCGCACAGAATCGCTTCCAGAACTTTATAATAATTGCTCCTCCTCTCTCCACTCTTTCTTGTAGTAAACACATCCAGCCGGAACCACCATCCTACGAAGCGATCGCGCCGTTCGAGGACAACGAAGAGGAGCATAACTTCAACTTTAACTGCAGTGACATAAGCCACGTTTATCAGAGCACCTTTCTGGACGAGTACGACGAGTGTTTACTGGAGGAAGATATTGCTTGGGATATGCCAGTGCCAGATATGAAGCCAAAGAACCAACCGTTGGAGGAGGAAATTACGCTACTACTAAACGATTACTACATCGACGACGATTTGAACGATCATCTACAAATGGCCGTTTATGAGACGGCGATCGGGAATAGTTTTTTCGGCGATTCGTGGATTGATTAGCGTGATACTTGTGCGAAACCTGCATATATCGTGATAGTTCCTTTAGTTCCGTTTGTTAATACGACCCTAGGGATAAAGTTTTAGATATAAGTAGACATGATAGGTTTTAAATTTATCATTTATGATCATTAATACATTTTGCATACTTATACATTGAAAGTTTTCCCCGTGTACGTAGAATTGTTTTTAAAGCTTTTATTCATCCAACGGGACTGCGGCAAAGGTACATGTGTTGTGAGATCTTGTTGGAATTACTCGGTAATCCTTTCATTCATACATACTTATTCTTTAGCCTTATGGCTGGGGTTGGGGTTGGATTTTACATTAGGGTTTTTCTATTTTCTATTTATACGGTAATTTTGCTGAAGAGGTTTAAAATAATCCTTTTAGGCTTCAGCGGATTGTTCTATCCAGTATAATGAATCTCAATGTTATCTTGATTTTCCTAATTTATGTGTATTTATATTGTGGGTACGTCGAAGCAGAAAGTTTTTTTCGAAGCAGAAATGCTTTGATTTTTTATGCAAAAAGCAGCAGTAAAAAAGTATGTGCATTTCAGTTTAGCCCAAGAAAAACAATGGTACCATATCGTAGAATATGAAGATGATTTATCCATTTCTCGCAGTCACTGAAGATAGGTACTTTAGAAAACAACGCGTGCCACTTTCAACCGACCAAAAAAGAAACAAAAAAACAATCCGAACGTTTGGAAAGGAGGTCAAAATGCAACATTGCATCGAGTAAGGATTTCCCCCATTTTTTGTTTGTTGATAGCTTATAACCGTTTCCATCGCGTGTAACACTTGTACGCGTGCTAGAGCCAGCTGGCAAAGTGTACCCAATGACTGTTGGCCTTTGCCGGACGAAGCGGTCGATGCACATCTAGCGAAAGGAACATGAAACCTAGCAGAACGGCAGTAGCAGGAAAAAAAAAACATTCCACTGCCCTGGATCGAGCTAGATTAGTTCTGGGCCACCGACATTTACGCTTTTCGTTGGTCCGATTCTTTACGACGTCCAGTGTGTTCCGTTGCCGGCTGCTTTGATTCTACTTTCGCCGTCCATCGCCCCTTCACGACTGTCAACCGTCGGAGGTGCATCGGGTACCAACGCTACTGTCCGCTGATCGATATCACACATTCTATCCTGTGTTGTCGGTCCCGTGCTTGGTCACAGGAACCCACCAAAAGCACTCGCTGTAAAATTGGGGCAGCAGTTTGATTTTCTGCTTCAACCACAGTATTTACTTTCTGTTATGTCCACCGGGCAGTACTGGTAGTGGACCAAGTTTTAATGGACTTGATTTTTTTTTCTTTTTGCTCCTCCTCGGTACATGCAAGTACGCAACGCGACGGACACGAACAACCATCGGCAAACAAGTAGAAAAGCAGCAATTACACTCCCACACAGAGCGAATGCTAGATTGGTAATACTACTTTTCAATCACGGCTGGTAGAAAAAAAGGACCACGTGACCGCTAATTTGTTGTGGCCAGGGTTTGCTCTTTATGCGATCGGAAAAGTGAAAATTATAACCTCACATTTAACCACTGAGTAATGATATTTGTGGAACACAATTGATGAGCAGCATATGCTGTGTATATGTTAGATTGTTGTACTCGGCGTTTGACTGCGGGATTGAACCTTTAAGTGGATAATATTCTTTCTTGTTTTAAACATTCAATTAATTTTCTAACAATATTTCTCGTCCGTCAATATGTCTGTAGATAAGTAGTGTCTGTAGAGAAATATCTCTGTAGAATTTATGTAAAGTAAACAATAGACAACAAATACCATATAATGCAGATAACGATAAGTTCTGTCATTTGATCACAAGTTCAAACAACACCCGAAAAAGATGTTAACGAACCAACCATAAGCTGTGGAGCTGACAGTTTCTGGTGCTAATTTGCAGCCATTTTGTGCAACAGATTCGTTTATCCCTACTAAGACGTAGCAAACTGATGGGCCCAATATGTTTGGGCACATTATCGGATTTTGGGGGTGTATTTTAGATCTGTCCACAGCGACAACGAACTGGTAGCGAGCGTGGTGTACTGTTGTCAAGAATCACGACCAAAGCTACTATCTATACTAATCCTGCTGCTAAACTTATCATGTGGTATAAATTAGCTAATGGTCTGTCACTTTCTTTTGTTCTTGGTGTTCCAAATTTTCGCATCTTCTCGGCACCCGCTAATAAGACCGTTTTCGGGGGAAACGAAACCCTGTGCAAAAGTTTCAGCCCTAACGTTTTGTGTACGGTAGCGTGTGGTGCTTGGGTGTTCAATTTCACCGTACAGCCCAATGCTTGATTCAACCTGACGGGAATGTTCTGAAAGCCTATCCACGCGTTAGTGATGGAAGAATGTGACGCACCGACTTGACAGGTTTAAGATAATGGTTTCCCTAGGTGTGGGACATTTCGTCGCTAAACTCGGGGGACATTATTTCGACCGTTAGCAAAAGAGACGCTTGGATGTTTACGCTTGGTCAGTCCCAATCACGCCCGTGTTCGTCTTTAAACGTCCAAACACACATGCTCAGCAGGGACACATTTATCCATACAAAAGACCTACGCAGCTCCCGGGAGGTGTCACCGGTACTTGTCCTCGTGAGAGTGTTAGAATCGTTCTAGAACCGGATGTAAGCGACACACTGAATTCATTTGCTAACACACCACTAGAAACGAAACCGTATCAGTCTTCCGGTGCTGTGTGTGGATGGACGTGCCGAGCATATTCAACCACTCCCCCCCCCAAAAGGGGTAGATGACAGGAAATAAAGACTGATACCGTGTCCCGAGAGGCGGCCCGGTTGGCCCGGTTTGCCTTAAAGCGACAAGCGGAATTGATTGGTTGCTAACGCTAGAGCCATTTTCGCTTTTTCTTCTTCCTCTGCTGTTGTGTTTTTTTTCTTGTTTCGCTTGCCCCGAGGTGACCAGCGTCAGGTCGCTCTTTTGACATGTCGAGCCAAATGCAGTGTTAAACTATCCGGAACGGCGAGACTGAAATGTGCTCACCCGGGGGGAAGTTCCTTTTCACGTTCGGTTATAGTGGTGAGAATTTTTTTTTTTTATTTCTATTTGCCCCAATAGCAACCACTTTAGCCGTTTCCCAGTGTCAGTGGAAATGATCCGCGAAATATCTTCGCTCCTGGAAGAAACGGTGCCACGGTTGTGTCGAAAAGCGGGTCCATCGGGTGTTCAGGAGTGCGCCCACCACTCTCGGGGCAGAGATAGAGATTTTAATGACGTCGAGGACCATCGCCATCGTCATGATGTTAATGGTGATTACTTACTCTGAGCATGAGTCCTTGGCGCTGTTTGGTTCGGTAGGATTATGGTCCCGTGCGGTTGTATGCAGTCTGACCGGAGGTATCTCATTTTTTTATCTCTCTCCTTTCGCGCTAGCTTGTTTTAGACTAAATTGGAACTTTGATTTTAATGCACCCCACGAAAGTTCTCCCGAGTGTGTGCCGGAACGACACGACACTTGTTACGGAGTGTTGGGTAGGATTTGGGAAGACGAAGTGTATTAAGCAATTTGTTTAATGAACAATATCTACGCGAAAGTGGTTTTAATTTCCTACGTGGGATGAAAGCTGCAATGAGGTTAATTAGTTTTGATAACATTAAAGCAGCAAACCAATTTAATTTTTTATTTTTGCCTTGTATTTAATAATTCAATTTATGGAACAAATTTATTGCACAATGCTGACCATTTACATAAAATTAAATGATCGATTTCCAATTAAAATTAATTTGAAAATTTTCTATATTTTTTATTCGTACAGATTTATTGAAAATGCTAATAAAAATGTCAAATGTAGGGGTATGCAAAATGCATACAAGCAGGCGACACAGTTGAAGAATTCTAAACATACTCACTTTTACTTTTCTATAAAAGTATGCCATCAATAAGACAATTTAGATATTTATCAGAGACACAATTACGAATTGTCTGTAGTTCGCTAATGTTCGCAAATAAGTATAAAGAAAACAGGGATTTTTTCTTACTTAGTGTTCTCCATCTAGAAAGTAAATAGACGATTATGAAGCGTAAAGCGTTGTTGCAGCTTCTTCTGCTGGCGCAAACAAGCAGGTCATGCTGCCAATGCAAAGTTGGCAGCACAAACAAGTTTTTTTGTGCTCCTGTGCACACACACACACACACACATATATTAAAAAAGTATTTCACATTTTTTCCCTACTCGTCTTGATGATCCAGACATTCCAGAAGAATGCCCCGTGGCCAGATCTGTGCTTGCAGTGTACGGGAAGACGGTTGCATTTCTTGCACGAACGCATCATTTTGCTGCAACAGAGCTAAACCATAGGAAAAGTTGATCCCTGCGCTCATTTTATGGCTTTCTGGGTTTTGTCCGCATGTATGTGTGTGTTCTGTGGCGAACGGAACCACGTCTTACTACCGTGCGTGGTTGTGTCGGAAAGTTTTCCACAACAAATTTGAGATGAAGTTATCGTTTTTCACCATTTTCCTTGACCCTAATCCGTGTTGGCGTTTGGCCGAATCGATGAAGTCTTCCCAGCAGTGGAGAAGGATTTGCTCTGATTGCAAATGATAGTGGCGTACGTTGGCAGGGCAATAAGAAACAGCGCAGAAAACCCACAGGAAAGCAAACGGGAAACGGAACTTTCTTATGTGTACGTCGTGGCGGTACTTGGCAGTAAATGAGATGAGTCGCATCTTGGTAATGTTCACCGTACGGACGCTTCAACTTTACCACCGATTGTTTGTTCGGTTAAGCTGGGAGCTAAAATATTTTCCTGGAATATGATCCGTGTTCGTCCGTCGGAAGCAGTTCGAGCGAGCGGTCTGGCTGAGCAAATACTTCCTGTTTGCTTGGAATCAAACTCATGGTTTAGTTCCAACCGATAGTAGAAAAAAATCTTTCCTAGGAAGAAAGGAAAAAGATATCATAAAGTACTTTCTAACAAAAATCCTTAATTTTGCGAAGAACTATTAGATGCATACAAATTATCTCCCCTTGCCATAGGGGATGAATACGAAAGTTGTTCCACCCTGTCGTGCTAATCTATCCCAAAGTTGTCCAAATCAAAATCCCATAAAAAAGGTACTTCACAACAGCTTGTAATTTTTCTGTCCCCCCCAAAAAACAAAAAACAAGGAAGCATCCTTTATCAGCAACCCCACACTCTACCAGACACGATAATACTTGTACCTCGCGGAGGAGATCTCGAGCGGCCTCTTAATCATCAGCATCAAGTAGGTCCTTCAACTGGATCCAACAAGAACCATCGCTTAGAAGGCTTCCGGCCCTGATCCCTGTCGCGCCCGTTCGCACTCGTTATCAACACCAACAGATAGCTAGAGTTCGTTTTTGTCCCCCAAAACAGTTTACGCCCTAGCGAAGTGACAAGAGCGTGACAGCGTTCAAGCACCCTTCAGCTCATGAGCGTTCGTTCGCGATTGCCGTTAGACGAAAAAAGGGCTGCAATAAAAATTAAATGGGCATTTTTTTTCCTTATTCTTGTCTACGCCTTGCAGTACCCCTTTGCTACTCAATGGAGCTGTACAGATTCCCCAAACTGGAATTGAGAAGGATTCGATTCTGTATCATTCAAGGCGGGGTGGAAGCGTAAAAGGGGGATATGCGAAATGATAAAAAAAAAACATTGTACGAGGTTCTTGAAAAAGAGATGAAGAAAAGCTTTTTCGTAGCAGCAACACGGGGGGAAAAGGAAAACAAATTGTTTTTCTTTCACACAAATTTGATCGAAGCGGGAACAAGCGGGAAGATATTTCAGTTTATCAAAAAAGAAGCAAAAAAAGCTTTGGCCGGAAGGCGGAAATTCATCTCTTTTTATGCAACGTTATTAGAAAATGAAAGCAAAACACACCATTTTTCATCTGATTTGTTTTTCTCACCAACTGGAGGTGGGGAAATAGAGTAAGAAAATCACGAATAGACCTGAAACCATTGAAGAAAAAAAATTGAAACATTTTTTATCTTAATTCAAAAAAGCAAGAAAAACACCCTTAAAGATCGATTTCAACTTGTAACAAGATAAGCTAGGGAACATTTTTTTCAATAGACTGTTTGTGTTTCTTTATCGCTGGTATAAAATACTACGTTTAGGAACTTTAAGATTCGGATAATTTCGGAAGATTCAGCTAATGCTGATATAAGTTTATGTTGGTTTAAAGTTGACATAAACGCTTTACTTCGTGGAAAAGAGTAAACAATAGCTGTAATATTTAAATAACCTATTTGGATTCTTAGTAACATAAAATATCGGATAAGCTATGAGAAGAATGTACATTGTTATTAGTTCACTATTAGTTTACTGCTGGTTTGCTTTTTGATTGTATGCGCCTGAAGATATGCAATGTATTGCTAGACATTGGACGAAGTAATCGAGGCTTTGAAAATAACAACTTTTCGAACTCCTCAAAGCAGTCATCAAAAGTGAACATTGTCTGAAACTTTACAAAAAAGGAATAATTTATATAATATAATATTAATATTGTAATATTGTACCAAACGAAGAAATCTATGTGTGCAACGCACATTAATTTACGGTATAATACATCGTTCAAAAACTCCTAAACGTATGCAATCAATACTACATTGAAATACATTTAATAATGAGTTTTGTTTTCATTACAAAAATGTGTCGAATTCATTAAACTAAACCAACAGCTCACATGAAAAACGCACAATGTATGCTGTGAAACTATACGTTGGAACTGAAAATTCCCAAAATTTGCATTTACCGAAGCATTGCGAAAAACTTTTCGCCAACACTATTATCATTAGCTACAGCATTAGCAGTGTCGCAGTGCCGTTGTACGGTGTTGGTATACGAACTATCTCGATGACGGTGCCTTGTTAGTGCCGGCAAGTTGAACGAGAAGCCCAAGGCAACGGTGTAGTATTAGCATGAAACTTTCTCCCTGTGCGTACTCTCCGGTAAGATGTTTGTGTCTCGAGCAAAACAAGATAACAAAAAGGGAAAAGGTTTCAACCACATCAAACCCGGCAAGCTTATGCCAGGTGTAGTGCGATTTTCCAGTTACCGAGCAGACACTCACTTCTTTTCGAAAGCGTTAAGATCACCTTCATGTGGTGGAGCGTTCTTTCAGTTTGTAAAGAAGGGTTTCCTAGCGCTGTAAACTAATTTATGGTAAATCTGTTGTAAAGCACCGACTATCGTGTTTATTGTGGCCGAAGAGAAAAATCGAGAAGTTTTTTTTGTCCATTCCGGTAGAACACAACACGTCACAAGACGATCGACGTTAAAACCCCTGTGTGCGTGTGTGTGTGTGTGATGGGGTGTTGTTCCTCATCGCAACAACTTCTTGCTTTAAGCGGATGCTTTTGATAGCAATTTGCACCGTTTTCATCCTGCCGCTGTAGTCGAACCCGTTTCCGGCAAGAGGTTCTTTCCGCACCGGATGGAAAGTGGCTTTTCTCATTTTGGTCCATTTCCTACGCAAACCAATAAAGTCAAAATTCGGATAAGCTTCCAGAGCGCCAGGATTAGCAAACGGCAGGAACTTCTGCACTTCTTACATCGATTCCCCGTCCGGTACGTTGATGATGCAATTTAATGTCTTTATGCTTCAGCATTCTCGTAATCCTTGCAAATATCCGACACTTTATGTGCTACACAACACACATTTTGGTTGTGTTGGGGCGGAATACAAAGGGGCCATGGGATTCACCCCAATCGCCCACACGGAAGAAAATGGAAACAATTAAAATTGTTTTAATGCTGCATGTGGAGGAACAACCGTTGGGGCGAGGTTTTGATGAAATTGTTCAACACACACTGTCCCCCCAAATGAGGCAATATTTATTCGTAAGGACGCAGCCAAGGAAGAGGCGTAGTATGTTCTTGCTTAAATTGCTCATCTACCCAGCCCGCAAAAAGGAAACGCACTAAGCGTGCGGGATGAACCGAACGAAAGGGAGAAAAAATGCAAATCGCAAGCATTGCCGTTTCTTCCCCCTGATCGCCGCATTTTCTTACACTCCCCGTTAGCCAAGCCCTCCCAAGGCTAACCAAGGGAAGAGAAGGTCATAAATAAAGTCATAAATTTCATTTTATACCAAACATAATTTTACCAAGGCTTGTCTCTCCGCCAGTCGGTACCCATTCGCGCTTCCACCGGGACGTGTTCCGGATGCCGTGGATGCTGACTGACTTTTTGGCAGCAGCAAAGGAAAACATCATAATATAATCATTCCCGACTTGATGTCAGCCCTCGGACGGGAAATGGGTGCGTTGATGGGTCATGAAGGAGGTCGTCGCTCCCTGAGGACGGAAATCGGGAAATCGGAAGAGAGGTTGGGGGGGGGGAACGCCAGCAAAGGATTGGATTTGGGGTTGAAGGATCGATTTTTCCATATCCCGACCCTGGAATACACGACCTCATCCACGAACGGTATGAAGAACAAAACAAAAACCAGGATCCTTGCGTTGCCCTTGTGCCCCAAAAAAGCAGCAGCAACAGCAAATGCAACGGAAGTGGGTTTGCCTGGGATTTGATTATTGTGGTAAGCTGTCTCTCCTCTGTTGCTTTTGCCGTCTGTCCATGTCGGATCCGTCTCCGGATCTTGCATGTCGTGCCGAATGTTGCCTGTTGGCAACGTGGAAAATCAATTTTCCATAAGCGGCAGTAGTGGTAGCGGCATCACCAGCAGCAATACGCTTGTGTTGATTGCAATCTGTTGCAGAAGATCTGTTTCGCCGTCAGAACGCCGGCATGAAGATGATGGGCTGCTGGTTCGTATAAGTTGCATCGTAAAGCCAGCCGTGCATGGTGATACTGGGGCGTGCATTCCCATCGTTTGCGTATTTCCACGAGCACTGGGAAAAGAGCTCACAGATAAAAAACGAAATAAAATATAAACACGTTAAGTCGAATATAACGTGTCGTTGGAGTGGAATCGTCAAATAGCTTTGGAATGCCAGATTAAGAGTCTCTTATACTAAGTACCGTAAAGTGCATAATATCTTCGTTTGAATGTTAGCAGCCTGTCGTTCCATATACTTAAAGCATTTCTCTCCCGTTGGTTCTGCCTTTAAGTAATATAGCGATCGTTACCTTCAACTTTAAACTATTTCGTTCATTGAAAGACATCTTTTAATACCGAGGTGTAGGGTTAAATGTGTTATTTTGCTAATGATGATTTCCTGAAGAAAAAATCACTTTTACTCTCAATCTCAACCACTTGTTTGGTGAATAATGAATAAAAATATTTTATTGCATACATTTAAGGGTGTTGCTTACACTCATCAATCAAAATACAAATAAGTTAAGCATATAGTTACCAAGGTTAAAGTAAACCCGTATCTTCCCAACTTATCTGTATTAGTAAAAGTGATCAGTCATAGCGCCTTGGATTAAAATTGATCTTAATGCGCTTAAATTATGCAATCTGCAACACACAAACCTTTTATTTAGATATTTCATGTTCTGTTAATGTTCGTTTTAAATTTATTTTCTTTGTTTTTTAATTAACTTTTAAATGCGTAATTTTAAATTGAATATTAATCATTTGTTCTACTGTTTACTGATTATTTATCGCATTATCAACTGCAGGTGTTACCACCCATTAATATTCATTATTGGCCGTATAAAGCGCTATTTATTGCACCATCAGAAAACTGGTTTCATAGTTGTACACCTTGTACAAAAAATACACAAAATGTAACAAAAAACTTCCTCCATCAGTGATTTGAAGCGGTCAACTACTACCTGCTCAATCAGCATTAATTAAAACTTGTGTGCGGAAAACAACTATTATACTATAACAAGGAAACAAATCATAACCGCATGCACCTACCTAGCCTGCCCCGGAACTATTCGACCAATCAGTAAAAAACCCTCATTAAGCGAAACCACTCCTCGGAACTCAATTTAAATGGGGGTGTGGGGAGCGCTCACCACTACACGTGTGGTCCAATGGTACTGCGTGTGTGGCACATTTTGGCACATAGAAGCTGTTTACCCGATAATGCACGTAAATTGGATTGAAGTATAATCCCAACCTCAAACAATTTCCATTTTCGCCCTAATGATGGGAATAAAGCGGACAGCGAAACAGCAGGATGTGATTTAACGTGCATGAAGTCCATTTTCGCGTTCGTCCACAAGGCTTTCGGGATTGCGCCGACTATTATTGTTATGGGTGTTTTTGGACAATTACCAAACGTCAACCGATGCAGGTCAACCCAAAACGACTATAGCCGATTTAATGGCGTGAAAGAGGTTATTATTACTGAACGTCTTCCTTCCAAACCACCCATTTTAATGATGTTACCGTTCGTAGCTGCAATCAACGAGATGGCACCGTACGGGAGCAAACAAAATAGCTTAAACGGTGGTTTAAATGTTATGGAGATAAAAAAAGTCCCAAAAATCCAAACAGGTAGAACGTTCCAAACAGCGAAACGCAATGTATTTTTTTTTTTCGATGGGTATACGCAAATGAACAGAATCAACATCGCTGCTAGAATCATTCCCGTGTCAGCAACACTTGGGTGAGGTGGAAAATCCCAGATATCGTCATAAACGGAACACCTAACCGCTCACAAAAGAACCAAAACGGAAGCTACAAACCAAAACAACACAAACAAACCGAAATAAAATGCACATCTTCTCACCGCGGAGTATCCCGGTGGGGATTGCATGACGAAAGAGAGAGAGGAAGATGGCGAGCGACCTCCTTGTCCTTTTTCTATCATTTCGGGTAAGGGCACTTCCTTTAGTGGCTGCAGCTATAAGGGAAGATCTCGGGTGGTCTTGGCGGGAGGTGCAACGTCGAACGTTACACGACTCAACCGGTATCCAATAACCATCCATTTGATGGCTATATTTAGCCACACACTTACTGGGCGGATTGGAAAGAACATCATCATGATCAGCATTTAGTGCTGCACAAAGCAGCAGAGCAAGACAACTTCACCTCCGAAGGCTTTTTGTGTGGGTGCCGACATGGGTGGGTGGGATTTTTTTTTTACTTATTTTCTTTCCCACTTCGATACGGCTTTCCGGTCAAGTGTCGAACGAAAATGGTGAGAAAAGGGCACACCTGTTTGTATTTTTTTTCTTTTCGCTTTCCTATTCACTACCATAAGATGATGGGTTGTGCGTTCTGATGGGGTAAGTGTTGAAGAATGTCCTCTTCAAATCTTTCTGTCTGACAGGCATGGATTGTGACAGATTTTTTCAAACCACATACTGTGTGATGACCATGGCAGGGATGCCTTTATCGGTTGATTAAATATTTACATCTGTCCCAGGAGTGGTTTAGTGCGTGTGTGTGTTGCGAGTAGGGTACGAGGAGGAAACGAACGTATCGACCTGTCGGTCCATGGGTGTACGTTTAATCGCGTCATCAGTATGTCATCATATAGTCGTCCTGTCATGTTCGAATGTTCGTCCTGCCGCGGCTGTATTGATCATGTTTATTGATTTTTCTTTTATTACGATTTTCTTTACAGGACTCACGCTCACCACCGGCACACCAGGCACATGAACCATATTGTCCGCAGTGTGTGATTGATGTACAGTTTTTCCCCCACCGGTAAGTGTTTGGCCTACTGTGGCTCTATTTATTCATCAGTTTTTTTTTATTTTTGAGGAAAAAATTTACTCCCATCGATGGAGACGCCCAGTAGTTCACGATGGATGCACGAAAAAAGAAAACGAAACACGTTTTATTGCTAGCATATGCTTTGCTTTTTCGCTCTCGGTATCGTTCTCTCTCTCTCTCTCTCTCTCTCTCTCTCTCTCTTTACTGAAACTAGTTTACACATCCGTGCAATTACATCACCATGGTTGGGTGCGCTTTGTTCCCTCACTAAAAGGTAATAAAACAGCAACAACAAAAAAACACGAAAACGCAACAGCGTGAAAACCAGCTGCCGGAGGATAATAACAGAATTAACAATTTCTTTTTTTTGTCCACCCTGTTTCGTAATTTCACGTTGTTCTGCTTGGTGTCACGGTGCTGAAAAGCAAACTGCGCTATGTCACCAATAAAAATTCACTGTACCGTACTGTACCGGTATCCCGTCGACGCGTAATGTAATTGATGAAAGCGAGACGAAGAAAATCAAATAATTTCCACTTCGACCTACCTCGGATCAGCTTTGTGCCTGTTGTTTTGTGGGTTTGCTTTTGTTTTTATTTCTCGGTTTTCATTCCAAAAGAAATAAAGGTGGCAACAGGCCATGTTTTTGCTTTTCGTGTTTGATCAATCATTGGACTTTCGTTGTTGATCCATTCCTTAATTGTTTCCAACTCATCGAATTCATGAGATAATTCCATTGGTTTCATTATAAACATTTTTTTTACGCCCCTAGTTTCCAACTCAATGTTGATAAAGATAAACAAGCTCCTAAAATCACATTAAGGTTAAGGTGCGTATCAAAGTTATTATGGATTTATTTATGATTATTGGACAGCCAAATAACATCATAAAAAAGGAAGCGTCATGTGCGCTGTTAACAACATTGGATTGCGCTTCTCACACTATCGTGCCATTCCACCACAGGATTCCATATTCATTTTTCACCGAACGCGTACCACACTATTTCCAATCCTGTTTAATGTACGGTATCTGTTGATTCAATTTTGAAGCCGGTTGTAATTGTTGAGGTTGAAAATCGCATTTTCCCGGATATTGGAAAACTCGGAATCACACGGAAAATACCATCCGATCGTTATATTTATCGACCACGATAGAGCCGGCGGAACGCAAACGAAAACAACCACATTTATGATTGCATTTGGCCGTAACAGTGGACACACAGAGCAATGATGTTGAAAAAAAAAGTGTGGTATATTGGTTTAATATTGAAGTGATCCAATTTTCCAGCTTTGTAATAAATCGATTAAAATATAATATTTACTACACGTCATCATATCCGATGTCATCAAAATGGCACTAAAGTTGATACGTAAAAGCGTTCATGGCCATTTTGTTCGGTTTATGTTTACGGTACCCACCGCTCACGGGGGACAAATTGAATGAAATCATTTAAAAGTGTGCCACGAATCAAATTAATTGTCCCTTCGGGTTGCTTTTCTTAATTAAAAATATTGTTACAATCCCTTCAGAGAAAACGCTCGGCAGCAACCAGTATAACGTGGTCGTTTTTTTAATTAAAACAAGATGAATTCATCAATTATGATACAAATAAACAATATGAGTTCTCTAACTAATGCAAAAACACTACAAAAAGACAACAGACAAATAGGAGCATAAATTTTTAATTTCTGATGAAATCTTTCTTAAGTGTTTACAAAAATTATGAAATATTATTTACATCATATCCCTCCTATACGCTGTCAAATCCTGTCTAATAATCTAATGCTATATACTGAGATACATTTGTTCTCACTTCACGTTCACTCACTCAGCTACGTTCACCAGTTTACGCGTCTTGCTCACAGGCAATGGCGATAAAGCTTGACGGATGAGTTTTGCCGCCCACTGACACAGGACATCACGTCATAAGAGTCATTGCGATTTATCATTCGCCTCAGCTGCCCTTCCATTTCCGCCTTGGGGCAATATTTAAATACCCTTCCGGAGTCCATCGGAACCCGATCGCTCCCTACTGGGGATTAAACTGCACCATCGTGTGTCTACTTCATCAAGCTTTTGAAGGCTTTTGTCTCTATCACGCACCACCATGAGCAGTGGCAGATTAAAATGTTTCCAGTCAGTACGCTATCAGCCACGCAACGAATAAAAAGGGCCGCTGGGGCACGATTATGGGTAAAAAAACATAACCATCCCCTTAGCGACGACTAAAGGGGCGCTGGATTGGATGCACATGATCGTTTCCATTTTTCATCAACAGTTTAAGCCAAATGTTTACCCTTTTTGAATCCTTGATTTCTTGAATTTCAAAAAAGCAAAACAAAACAAAGGTGGAAAAAAGGAAAACAATTTGCAAACTTCACGCATGTTATCCCGCATGCACCGGCCCCGTGGACCGTAAGTGGAGCACCATGAATAATGATTTAATTATAAATTAACGGCCGTGAGTGCGCTGCTCCGAAATTAGCCTCGTTGATTTATGACGCTGGAAGCAACGCACTCTGGTTAAAGCGATTGTTCGGAATGTCGCGCTAAATGACGATCGCACTGAAAAGGAGTGGAGTAGTGGTAGTAGAAGTAGTAGCAGTAGTATTATCCCTATGCTGCTATTTTCCAGATGCTGTTCCGCTACAATCGCATGGAATGAAGCACACACACACTTCCCGGAGCCTGTTGACTTCATCCCACTACTAACCGGATGGTGTTTAATTCCCTGAAAGTATCATAAATTTTCTCCCCGTATGGCTCTTTATTCGGAGCGTACACATAACACACAAAAGAAATTCAAGGCGAAAGCGCGCGATCGTGGAAATCCAGAGGGGTCCAGGGGGAGCATTGTGTAGCATAGCACAGAGGTGTGACGCTTTTCATATGGTGACGTTTCGCGATAAGGAAAACCTTTCGCATCAGGGATGGGGGAGTGAGTGCATGATTAAAAGCGATTTAAACGCACGTTACACACACACACACATCGAGGCGTTACCCAACGCGCCATTGTTGTGGAAAAACCCCCCGCGTGTATGCTGCGTGTTCCGCTGTGTGAGGCATTTAGAATGAAGCCCACTGGACGAAGCTTTTCCAGTAATTGGTCACACAATTTATTCGCTGGCGTTAGCGCCATACAATAAATCTCCACCCAACCCAACGATGTTCGCAACACGTGGTGGCTTATTTTTCATCATAAATCCTTACCCACCATACATTCTGTTGTCCAGCCGGCCGGATCGGAGTTTCGCAAATTGCATGCTCTAATCGCGCAAATCGTGATGAAGTGTTCGCAGCGAAGGGTCAAACTCAGTTTGTCCTTGGCCACAGGGCAATAAAGTGAGAGAGAGAGAGAGAGCGATGTCCGCATGGTGGTGGCCAGCGGCGGATACGAAAGTCCTTGTTTAATTAAATCGTTCCCAACCGCTGCAGAGTGTGGCGTTGTTTCAGGAATTTCATCGCACAATAGGGGTACCATCGATCGTGTTCCCGGGGTGGAATAATTCGTCCGCATTCCACCATCTTTATCGGAGGGAAATGATCAATTATGTGCCATTGTTTCGAGTGACCCAGAGGAACGCTTAGCACTGCTGTCCTGCTGTCCCTGGTCGAGAGCTTTAACCGGGAAGGATGTGGTTTTTGGGTTGTAAAATTTGGAAAACATCGATGCAAGCGAAGCGAACGATGACGGTCATCACTTTCGTCACCGTCACCGTGATTTGAACACGACCCCTAGCGGTGGTGCGCGTTGACGGTGGGTTGTGTTTTTCCCATACCCCACCGGAACATGGCTCTTTCGAGGTGTGCAGAAAGTAAGGACGTGATTGAATCAAACTGTTACCCTGATGCAACAGGGCACAACATGGTCGTGCACTCATCCGGAAAACCCTTCGTGGTGGTGATTTTTCCCCGTACTTTGTCTCGCAATTGAACACAAATAGAGCATGCTGGACAAGAGCGTAGCTATTGGGTCAAAATTCCGGAAAATAAATAACAAGAACGTGTAAAACGAACGCTTTTATTGATAAATTTTCATAAAGAAGTAATCAGTTCAGATGGTTTGCATAAATTTAGGCTCAAAGCTTGACTTCAAACCTTACATTTGCTCCCCAAAGTATACAATCCAGTATACATTATTGGTTCTGCTTGCTCTAATTTAGTGAGCATCTTCATTTTAGAAGTTTTGCTTTCTAAATTAATGAAAAATAAATTTAAAAAATAAACATTATCATAAAATGTCCTAAACTGCTGCAAACCGTCCTTTGTGGCATCTCATTGTTGCAGCCGAAAAAGCGGTACTGTGTTTGAGTTTGAACTGGCAACCTAACCACACGAGCTTCTCTTGTAACTCGACGCTATAAAACCGGGTAACCTCCAGAGGACTATTATCCACACCTCCGTACAAAGCTCGCTGATGTTTCACGGAAAAGAACAACCGGACGCTAGATGCGGATGTGCGTCCGAACCGGTATGCGACCTTTAACCACACACCCAACGTTATCGACGAGCGTTGCAAAGTGGCCAACTCGGATCGATAAATGAACGAAAGTACCCAAAGAGTGCTCCAGTTTAGATATGGATGTGAGTGTGTATGGGTCCATCCACATTGCGTGCCATATCCTGCACGGCACCATAGCGCAACGCGTGCATAATGCAGACAGTGCAGTTCATAATTCAAACAACAGCCAATTTCCGGCACCGTGGTCTACTTGAAAGCGATTGACGCATCCTTTTTGTAACCTGTGGTGCACAGAAAAAAAAGACGGTGACTCGACCTGGCCCTAATCATCGATTGGCCTGAGAGCCCCCATTTCCTATGGATACGCGCGACATACAGAGGCGTATAAAAGTGGAACGTTTTACGCATTACTTATCAACCCCGGTGCGCATGAGGCAAGTTCAAAAATCGATAATATTTCGCGTGCATGGTAGCGGAACCGAATGACGTGAATGTTTAATTAAAAGCTACAGTCAGTTAAAAGTCAACTCTACCTATTCGGACGACATTTGCGTGACGGCTCCGGATAAGAGCGCGAAACTTTGGCGACACTTTGGCAATCCATTTCGGTTTTGTGTAACTAGTGTTGGGAAACTGTTTCATGGAATAGTATACAGATATTTGAAGCGTTTGCCCGATTGTTACGTGGTTGGGTAGTTTGAAGAAGTCTTATAACACACTGTATTTATATTCGTGTCCTCGAGAACAGTCACGGAATCATACTGTCAGGTTTCATTAAGTTATTAAATTAAATGAAAACTATTCAATCAACTGCTAACAACCAACACAATACGATATCACTGTTTTTTTTTAATAGTTGTATAGCAAACCAAGCGGGCTTTAATCATTTGCTCTTTAAAAATATTTAAATGTATATTAAACTAACATAACATTGCTACCCAAATAACTCAAATTTACTGTTTATTGGCCTAACAGACGTGCTCAAGACATGCCATTTCTAGCTTTCTTTGCCTTTATTTACCCTCAACCGGATACTCAGTCCTGCGTACGGAGTATTGGTCTGGATGGGATTTTGAACCGGTCCTGTCGTGTGAAGACCGGGCCGCCCTAAACTGAGACCTGCTCATGTTATCCTGTATTAATCCTTGTACTTATTCAATTTATTATCATTTGATGTACTTGTAATCCTCTTTTTTCTGTCCTCTGCCTACCTATTAAACTGTACCCTTTTTCTTTCAATTGAGGGATTACTTTACAAAATGGCGCTTTTTATCTGGAATTTCCTTTTTCTTATCTTCACTCCCTTCAGCTTCATCATCTTTCACACGATTTATCCTTCCGCTTCTCGATTATCCATCATCGATTCTGTCACCACCACACCTCAGTCTCAGGTTTTACTGTAGAATATTTGCACTTCGTGACCATGGCTCAAATGACCAACTTGTCGTAACAGCAGTTCAAACAACACCGGCGCGTTTCATCTCTATGCTCCGGTGCTTCGCACGATTGTAGGATTTTTCCCTCATCAAACCGAATGCCGGTAACGCCGGTCATAATGCTTCGCAGTGACCTTTTTGGCAGTTCGATTCCAGCCGATAGCATGCTGAATGGTTGGAACAATAATCGTAACTTTTACATCGGATTAACATAACTTTCAACCTGAACGATTTTCATTCCGCTTGCCACGTACGGAAGGGCTGACCGTCGGGGATGCAGTTTTGCCACCCATCTCCATAGAGCACGCCCACTCTAATTCCACAAACGATAGAATTGGTGATTATTTTGCTTTTCTTGTTTAGCACTTGCTTGCTGTTCCTCGATGGTATTGCAGCGGCTTGAGGCATGAATGGAACCAGCTCAGCCAGCCTGAAGTGTCCGTTAATGTGCGCTTTGTTGTTCGCCTGCACTGTTTGAATGCTCTTTTTCTCTGGAAGCTTTCTGTAAACCCTGGGATGATGGTCAACATTTTGCTTCCCGTTCAGTAGCAATGATGCTGCCGGCGAAGCGCGCACTGTTAAATAGGTTAACGTTCGGCTGTTGCAGCGAACGATCGTTCCTCAACAATGGACATCGTCCGGTTATGGCTATTTGTACCTATTTTATCGCATCCTGCTTCGTTGTGGTGCTTGTAGCAGTGGATGTGTTATTTCAGGCAGCGGTCACACCATTTGTTAGCCCAGTGTCGTAAATGAGCGGCCATTATTGTTGCAGCAAAAACGAGCAAACGATGCTGCATTGGGATCCGTGATTGAAAACGGTGGTAGTAGTATTTAAAGTAAATCAAGAATTGTGTTTCTTGTTTACGAAAATTGCAACACACTTTTATGTAATGAATTCCACGTAAAATATGTTGGAATACAAGGAATTTATCTTTTTCTTTTTTAATTGAATTAATTTTTTCATCACCTTCACCACTATTTCCACCAACAGATATTTATCTCTAACAAAACGTACTTCTTTTTTCTCAGTAAATTTTCAATTAATACCTTTGTGCTTGGTCTTCGCTATATTCCCATTGGTGAGAGATAATAGTAAAGAATGTCACAATGTCGACCCTTTTTTTTTCTTTGCACTACAGATAAAACCTTACGACAAACGGGTGAAATAGTAATGCGACCAAGAGGCGAATAGTTGAGGAATTTAAAGGTCAGTTGACTTTTTTTTTCATCTTACATGTAACTCTTCTGGCCACAATAAAGAGCTCAAGCGTATGTGGCAAACGTCAAAGGTTCTTCTTCCTTCACCTTTGTTTTTCATATTTCAACTGGACTGAATGCTGTTTTGTCACGAGCGAACCGTGGTTGCATTCAGTTTATTCACAGCCCCATGAACTAAATGCTAACTTTTCAACCATTCGACTCCAAATACAACCAACCAACATACCATACAGACAAACTTCACAACAAACGGGACCCCGGACTCCCCTCAAGAACAAAAGCATAGACCTTTTGCTAACAAAAAAGAAACAGCCTTTCTTTCACGCATTATCTACTCGGTTTTCCTTTTTCACGTTGTTCAACTGCACCCAGGGAATTCCCGTCCCGTACAATGTAGTACACTATTCGCGTGTCGTCATTGTGTGGATCCACTGTCCTCTAACCCTGCCCTCCGCTCGCCTAAAGTTCCATACGGTTGAGCTGAGCTTTATGTTTCGTGCAAAATTGTGCGCTTTGATTCAACGGGGATTGGTTAATTGCGAAGCAAAACAAAACCAAAACCCAGAAGTGAGAATGATTTACACTCCCGGCCTCGTACACAGCGCACGTTTACAAAGTTTTAGTGGCGATAATCTCAGTCCAATATTTTTGGTGCCGTTTTTATTTGTCCTTTCTCAACCTCTTTTATGTTGCTGGATTTGGAGCAGTATTTGCTTTAGTGTGTGTGTGCGCTGTTCACAATGTTGTGAACACCCCAGAGCAAAAGACAAACAATTGTGTGCTAGAGCAACGGTGAGTGATGAGAGGAACATTTTGTTTCGCGTCATAAAGTACCAGGCGTCTCCATTTTGCGATGCATATTTTTTGCAAAGCTTGCCAAGCCGTATCTGAACCTGTCTGGTACACACACACTATTTGTGTTGCTAGATAATAGCAAGATAGGTGGTCTGGTCGTTTGGTCATGCCTACTGCGTTCGTTTTGATGTAAGCCCACCCGAGAAAAAGAGCGCCTAAAAATATGCAATACACATGACAAAGTATCCTTCCTTCTTGCTTACTGGCACTACATCCGCTAGAAGTTTGTGCCTGCCATTTCTGGCCTTTATTCGACTTTATTTACGTGTAGCTTGATAGCCAGTCCTGCGTACGGGGGATTGGTCCGGTTGGGATTTTGTCCCGTTCCTGCCATGTGAAGACCGGCTACCGCTACCGAATGCGCCACGACATGAGAAAGTATGTCATTTTTGCATAAATATTGGTCTGAACACTTACTTTATTTAATAGTTTTATTCTTGAATTTATCATCTTTTGATTTATACTCCAAAAACCAGCGATCTAAACTAATTTTTTAATCATTTATCATGGGAATATGATACAATCCTCTTACTTTTAGAATATTTTCGACAGTGTGAAGACCTTTGTGAATTTTTTAATACCAAAACCATGCTTAAACCCTTCAAAAATGATTTGTCAAATCGTTTAATCGAGTACTAGCTTCAAAGTAGTGAGGTAATGGAAATCCACCATCACCTGCACACTACCATGCAGCATAAATGTAAACTTTCGCAAGAAACAAGCTCCAATTACTTTATCCGTATCGCTAACGCCACAAGAGCTTGCCGAGGTACATAAATGAACTTATTCCGCTTGTCAGCCATTTTCTTATGCTCGCGCCGCACAAAAACGAGCGCATGCATGAAAAGAGCGCACAAAAACATAAAAGTGACCCGCCAAAAGCCAACCAAGAAAGGTGAGCCACAAGAAGGTACAGTGGCCGCATGGGGTGTAAAATAATGCACAAATTGGCCATGAAAGATATGCTACATACACGGCAGGAGACGCTGTACCGTGCTGCACTTTCACGTTGCAACAGAGCAACAATGAGAAGAAAAAACAGAGAGCGAAAGAGCGAAGAGTTTGTGCTGCTGTACAATCATTTTGCATAAACGAGCAAACAAAGCGCGGCCCAAACGTTAAGCGATAACAGACGGTGTGGCAAGCATAAAGTAGCGTGGTTTTGGTCGCACTGAACCGTGCCGAGAAAAGGTAATTGAACTTTACCCGTGCGCCTCGCTATTGTTCTTGCTGGGAAGAATTCCGTCTTCCCGTGTTGTTAGTTTCTATCTTTTGTCCTCGGCTGGAAGGAAGTCTTCAGCGCTTCGCAAGACAAAATGGTTCTCAAACAAAAACGCAAAAAAGGCAGGATACTTAAAAATTTATAATGGGCTCGTTTATGTCGTTATCATTGCAAATGTTTGTAAAGAGGCACTATACGTGTGCCTTCCGTACACCGCTTGCTTGGTTTCCGAGTTACAAATGGTGGGCACGCCGTAGTTTCTGCGTGTTGTTGACAGTCTGTCTATCGAACTTCGGGTTAATAAGTTAATCGTGAAGCAATATCGTTTTACAATTGTGCAGTACAAATGATTAGAACGGTTTTTTTATAAATGTTTGCTTCTCTTAGGGCGGCCCGATGGTGCCTTCGTAGCGCCGCCGGTCTTCACATGACAGGACTGGTCCAAATTCCCATCCGGACCAATCCTCCGTACACCATAAATCAGGACTGATAATCCGGCTAAAAGAAAGGAAAGAAATACAAAAAAGATTTATACTTCATGCTAAAACATAGATGTCCCAAAGGTTTACGTTTTTGAGATAATTTAAAACGCCTAAATGTATGCAATCTGTTGTTCAGTTTTTCTGTCACATTTTGTAACACATTTAAATGTCTTGATTTACTTTGCACAACAAAAGTTTTATTATTATTAACATATCAAAGCCATTTCTTAACGTTTGAAAAACTATATGTCCCTGTTCCGCGTCAAAGGCCAGTGTCTCGCAACATTAGACTCATCTTCATTTATTCGACCGGCTTAACACACAATGCCTGGAATGAATATATTTCTATACCCTAAAATTATCATACATTGCCTGCATAAATTTACACTTTCCAGAAAAGTAAGTAAAACTTTTTCTCATTACTCCTTCCGGTTGACCTGGCATTGTGTTTCCACTGTTTGCGAGTAAATCGCTTTACGCGCCCGTCTCCCGTGCTTCGCGCATTGCCCGGAAGGGTCACAATAAATTTTGTGTCCGCTCCATCCACACGGCTATGTGTTTGGTTTCTCTCATAATACCACCACACTTGCCACCTCCCGTCCTTTTCCCCCACCTCGTTTGTCGTTCGTTTCGTTTCATGCTTGTTGTTTGAATATTCATAAGAGCACTTTAACCTTTCTTTTGCTCGTAGTGATTTTTCCTGAAAAGGTCAATAATGGGAAAACTGTGCTCAATTTATTTATTATACACGTATTGCTTTCTAGCGTGAGTGTAATTCACGCTCCATGGGAAAGCGATTTTCCACACAACCACACACATACATGTGCGTTTTTACCATTTTATCGTCGTACCACCGGGGCCCGGGAAAGGGATAGTTTTAGGTGCCAATTTTAATTGTGCATGTATAAAAACGAGTCGACCGACGTGTTGAAGCAAGCAACACAAAACGCAAAGCACTAATTATAACGGTCGGAAGCTTTCCGGCCCGTAGCTTTGCTACGTGTTGGGTGTACGGTATATGGGGAGCCTCGAAGTTCAAGGATATCCCTGAAAATAGTGCTTTTTCTACCGAGATAATGCGAATGGAAATGGATGGGAAAATGTAGAATTTTAACCTCAACCTTTCTTCGTCCCATACCACAAAACCGTGTTCAGCCCGGCTGGGGTTGGTAAAAGGGCAGAGGGACCAAAATACTCTCGACATGCCCTGACACATCCCCACTGGAGAATGATTTATTTGAGTCGTTCGCCCTCCGCGGGATGATGTTGCCCACTGTGTGTGTTGTTTTTTTTACCCTACCACTCGTTCACTGGCAGATGATGATGACCCGACAAACTAACGTGAAATGGCAAACGGAGCGGCAAATGAAGTCCCTTGCTGGGGTGTTGTTGTCCGTTCGGGATGGGTGACAGGTGCGCAGGGTAAGGACGATTAGTGCAAACTGTTGCTCGCAACCACACGCATACACGACCAAACGGACCGACAGCACAGCAAAACCATAATTCCTTGGTGAGTTCGGTGCATGTGGTAGTTCACGGTACGGGAGCATAAAAAAAGGGATGCTCGAGATGTGTGGAAGGGGCCAGAATCCTGTCATCGTTGTTTTGATGGGCCGCTGCTATGTCGAGAGGTCTGTGCCCGTGCACAGCTTCACCAGTGACAGCGCCGGGGTGAAGCTTTTTGTCCCGTGTTTCGTCTGTGTTGCACGAGATAGATGTTTTTTACTCCATTTGATTATGATGGATAGAGAACATGAGATCCTGTGTATTCTCCGTAGGGAAGTAAATCAATTTAGTAAATCTTATTAATTTATGTAATCGCTGTTTTGTCGCGAAAAATAGTAAAAATAATGTAGAAAACACATTATTCTTGATCAAAGCACCGTAGGATACGTAGGCATCGTGTTCAAAGCACATCCTATCCGAGTTGTTTCTTAAAAGATACGTTTTGCTATATCGATTGCATACTTTCAGGCGAATCGTTATACTGATCTTGCTGCTGAGGCTTTTATTTTTTTGTATATTTTACCCCCGTTATTTTTGACTGTTTTTAACCAAATTAAACTTCAAACAGGTAATTTGAATATAAGATTTCATAATAATTCTTCACTTATTGTTCTTTTTATACGAATTTTAACATGGATGAATCACCACCAATCACCTTAGATAAAAAGCTTAGTGTAATATTATTTCTGCATCTGTTTGGCTTACCATTGCAATAAAAACTTAGAAAAAAAGCAAGCTGTGAAATTGAACACAGTTCTTTGCATCATGCAGATATAAGCAACACCTCATAAAAGAACCATTTCTAGCACAAATAAAATTGCTTTCGCCGTACATAAGAAAGAAAGCAAGAAATTGTCCGTATACTGCTTCTTGCACTGCTGCAATCAAATCGGCTGAATGAACAAGTGTCGCTATGCACGTAACGATGGCGTTTGTTATTGACGATAGAAGAAAAACTGCCGGTTTCGGGTACCACCAGGCACTGCCATCTTCCAAGCTGCTCCGAAGTACGGCACAATCGTTCCCGATCTTTGGCACGGAACGATACTGTGCACCTAGACTTGATTCGATAGACTGTCGTCTAGCTGCAGGCGCGCGCTGCAAGCCACTGTAGGTGTAGTGTATTATTTTTCGACGTTCAGTCGGTTTTTTTTTGCATCCCTCTACATCGACCACAACGGAGATCTTCTGCCGGTCTGATACGATATCCCGTGGCCAAAAAAGCGCATTCGACATCTGCAGTGCTCGGATGATTTTGTTCTTCAGTGGCCTGTGTGCGTTTTGGGGAGAATCCGGGCCACTTTTACCTTGCCCGAAAGATTTGCTTCGGCGCCACGCTGTTGCAACTGCAGGCAATGAAATGAAACTATCTGAAAAGGTCCACATTTTTGTGTCAATTTTGTTTTGTTACCCACTTTTTTGAATCACCAAAATTTCAAGGTATTCTTCGTGAGAAGCTACCTCAACGATCATCTATAGACAGCGACGATACATTTTTCAACGCCATCCAATCATTTTCTGCTCTACAAAATCTAGTTTTCGAATAGAGGGATCGTTTTATGCCTCAAAAACATCCTCACAGTTGAAGGATGGCCCAAAAGAAGACGGTTTCTGTTGTTTCTATTTTTGTCCGTCGTCGTGTGCTTAAACCATCGTCATCATCATCATCGTCATCATTTTCACAGTGAGGCAATGATCTCCATCGTAAACGATTTGGGCTTCTCGTTAAGGAACGGCAATGGAAGAGGTGTTGCTGTTTGCATTTAAATATCGTTTTCACGCGATGCAAACAGCGAAAAGATTGCTTCGGGTTTTTCCTCCTTCTGGGAGCATAACGAAAAATCTGTGTGTTTTGGGAGGGAAATTGAATGCTCAATTTTAACCGTCTTTTTTAACATGTGTCGCGGCGCAGATCGTCAAACGAAAGTGTTTTTATGCCCGCTTCGATGTTCTTCTATTTAATGTATAAAAAATTATAAGGCAGTCTCTACAATGGGAAGAGACATGCATGTAATATGAAGCGTGGTTCAACAGCGGTTCCGTTTTAAAGAAAAAAACTTTAAGTCTCATTGACAAATTGATGTTACACCCACTAAAGTCAGACAAATTGAATTGTTTTACCCACAGCATTGATAAGGAATATTTTACGTAAATCTGATCCTAATTCGAACGTCACATCCCGATATCTTACCTTTGACATCAAGCGTCATCTGACGAAATTCCTTTGACGTCCAAATCCCATAATTTCCTTGCCGCAAAATGGCACGATTTAGCCGAAACAACATTCGTTGTCCGGTTTCTCCTTTCGAAATTATCTATCGTAAGTGATATTAAATTTAATCAACAATGTCGCATCACCGGTAAGCTCTCCTGCTCGACAATGAAATACTACCGACATCACATGCAGCAGCTTTAAACCGTTAATCTTTGGCGCTCTCGACTGCCCAAGAATCCCATTAGCTGTCGATTCGCAGCGAGGCAAAAAGGCAAAATGTTGCAAAAGCCATTTAGTCCAGAGCAAACGGCAATTCGGTACCGTCGTTGCTCTATTACTCAGCTTGCCATCAATTATCGGACGGGATGGGAACGAACCGAACCGCGCCATTGTCGAAATGGGTCGCGAAAAAAAAACACGGTAACAGAAAAACGTGAATTGGAGAACAATTTCGATCGCTACAATTGCCGTACATTTCACCAATCAACCGGAAGCGCAGTTTATAGAGTGCTGTTGAAGGCTAGAGAAGTAACGCAGCAGTGAAAGAAAAATACACGAAACGCTAGAATGTAGCTAAATGGAACGGATCCCCAATCAGTCTACAGTAGCCATTTAGTTTTGTAGTGCTATCGATTCAACGCAACGCGGTATGAGTACAGTGAGTACCAATTTTTGACACCACGTCACGTTTTTCTGCATGATGAAAGTTCTCACATTTGGTTTATTGCTTCTATTAGTTGTCTGAAAGATTGTCATTGTGCAATATTGCTGTGAGAAATTTTAACTTAAACACTGACCGAGCACGAAGACAAAAACTATGCGTATTTTGAGCCGTTGTGTTTGCTACTGTATTTTCGATTGCCAGGGAAGTTCATTTACATAGTCCATTTATAGTGCTAGTGTAGTATGATACTATGATATGTTTCATGAAACTTGAAGCTCCCATTTGATCCTTGTTACGTTTCGTAACACTGTTTATACTTTCAACTATTGAGTTCCAGATTTCTCTTCCCAGTTAACACACAGAAACAAACCAATTTTAGCACGCACTGTTCACTAATTCGCCAGCAAAAGAAAACCTTCAGTTCGGGAAAGTATTTGAACATTAAGCCAACTTGGTGACCATCGTTTGGACGAGTGATAAAATTCGATTGCTTACACACAAAAAAAAATGTTCGCTGCTGCAGCACACCACAGATGCAGACTACTAAAGGAATGGAAGGAAAAAAAAACCAGCTCCAAGCAGTGTGGACGAGAAATACCACCATTTTGCGTCGAATAACTTTTGATGAGAATTTTCCTGCATTTACCCCCCATTTTCGGGATAGTTTTTCTTCCGCTTCCCGCTTGGACGGCAGGAGGGTCTCCGATGTGTGCCATCTGGTTTTGAGATCATTTAACAATTTCTATTTGGAAATCGAGTGCACCAGATGGGGGTTGGAAATATCCGACGCTGTACTGATTCCTGACCGCAAGTGAAATCGAACTTTGGTTCTTTCCCGAGCGTATTTCGAGTTTCAAATTTTGATTACCTCTCGGTTTGATTCTCGAACCTGGTGGAGAGTTTTGATCGAATTCGATTGAATTTTATATTTTATTATTGTTTTGCTTTTCTCTCTCTTTCTTTCGATTGTGGAAGCTAGCGTAGAGTCGTTGTTAGTTGTCAAATTTATGTTACGATACATTACCTTCAACGTTGGATATCTTGAGTTTCTTTCGTGGAGTACGACTGCCGGAAATCATTAAACTTTAAAATATGGATGTGCTCTTAACCTGCTGCTGCTATACTTCTGCTACTACATCTACGATTCAAGTTCTATTATGGTTTGGGAAATCTAATCATTACGTTTGTGTTGCTAATTGCAATTTCAACCCTTGCACATGAAATCCATCTGTTTGGCTATATGAAATCAGCTCTCTTAGTCAGATGCACCTAAGGTGGGGATGCATTAGATTATGTCTGGGTGCTGAGTTTCATTTCACCAACAAGCAGCAACAAAATGCAGCACAGTCTCGCAAACCCGGCTGTCGGATCAATGATAATTCCCCCATTTCTAGGCTGTTCCATCATCAGACTCCAAATTTGTTGTACTAGAGTTTGTTTGCCACTAATTAGCAGCGGCTGCAGATACAATTACTGGGAGAGTTATGTGGGATAAAGTGTAGGATTTGGCTTTTACCAAACCACCCGGTCAGGTTGGTAACCAGTGCGGACGTGTTATGAATGGGAAGAGGTTTCATCGATGGGGAATTTATTACCGACGCATTATCGAACGCCAATGGCATGCAGTTTCTGGTGCATTAATGGCAGGATAAAAATCGATATCCATCAACCTATTGTTTTGCCAAGTTATGTATGTTTTCCTTAAATTCATTTAAAATAATAGAAGAAATCTGCAATTTCGATGCAATTATAAAGAGGAATAAGTTTTGCAAAACGACAAAAACCGCTTTGATTTACTACAAATCAAAAATAGTTTTATGTAAGGAGAGAGATTTGTTTCTTTATTGAAGTTCAAATCGCTACTGATAACAATTTCAATTTTTGTTCTTACCTAACCTATCAACTCCTCTCCGTTCTTTCTCTCTTACTCTCCTGCCTTCGGCCTCTTCTCCTTCTTACATTTATGTTACGCGTATTGCATATATTTAGGAGTTTTCTGTTTTGACAATTTTTTCCGAAACACAATGCTTCGAGTCACTCTATCTTCCAGATCCATGGTGTTCCTAAAAGTGTTTTAGTTCAGAAAATACCTCAAGAAATGGATCGTTATTTACAAGAAAACTTGATTTATTTTTTCTTGTTCGTCTGAGTTTCTCGATCAGTTCATCTGATTTGGTCAAAGAATTCAAATCAACACACAATCATAACATTCCTGCACCCTACCCGGCACAATCAATTAGAACATTTGCACCCCCTTCCAACCGTGTCCGGTTGACGATAAGCTCGAGACTCCTCTAGCGGAAGAGTCACTCCCATTCCCTTAAAGAAACCAATTACGGTTGGCCACTGTTTCACACTTTCCTCCCGCCAGCGTAACAAAACTTCAATTTCTCATCCGCCTCAACTTTCCGGTGCTTCTTTACGGTTAGAATGTTCGTTAGTTCGCTGGCTGTGCGAAAGGTAAAAGTTCACCGTAGGCGGAGAGTGTTTGATGCCCCCCACCCCCCTCTCCCCCACAGCCGCACCCGCAATGAATGTGGCCAGGTTCGCAGCAGGATCTTCACTTCAAATAGAGCTGAAGAGAGCAGTAATTTTTGCCCCATTGAATTTATCTTTTCGGGCATGAACACGGGACGAACGCGGCAGGCATAATGGTTCGAAATACAAGATTGTCTATTTTACTACCGTGTATCCGTCGCTTCCCGTAGCTCCCATGCACATTTGGGGAACTTGAAGAAGTGTACTACTGACAGCCGGCAAACGCTCTACTGTACATCACTTCTTAACGGGGCAGCTTTAGTGGATTGTCTGGTTATTGTTATGTAAATGGTATATTCCTCTAGTGCTGGAGGAATTCAATCATCTGCTTTCGGGAGTAATGTTCGTTGCCAGCGTTCCGTCCCTTTGGTACCCTTTGTTCCTGCACCAACTTGTGGCGATATTTTTCCACTCGGAACTGCCCGGTACTCAAACTCTTGTGCGGAGTAAATGTACTTATTCTGCTGCCAAGATTGAAGCGGTTGTGAGCGTTGAATTGAAACTAGAATTTTTAAACCCAAAAACAGACGATAGTGGTGTGTAACCACATAGATTCCATTTAAGAGCACTCGTTCCGAAACCAGACACTTTCGGGAAGTATGTCTATATGATCATGAATCTGGAGATAGTAGCACAATCCGGCAAGTCTTCCACCATAGTCCGGAAGCTGTGCAGGAATTTAATCTCAATGCGAAGAGTAACAACATAAAACGAAATAGAAAGAAACCCTGAAGCCACCACCAGTTTATCCTCGTTAATTTCTACCGGAAACAAGAAGTTTGTCGTTAGCCTCATGGTTCAGAAAAGGCTGCACTTACTGCCGAATGTGCTTTTTGTGGCCGGTAAAAGTTCCGTGCACCATATTTGTTCCTGGCCGGATGTGTAAGAATTTCGCCTAGCCGACAATTGCACACTACCACTGCACATCTGGCGAGCCAACATTCTGCTCAGTTCGCAGCTCCAGTACCCAGGATACAGTTTTGTTTTTAAAAACGATGGAAAATCCATTAGCAAGAACTTAGTAAGATGTGTCGGTAAGGTTAATTGCATACTTTTAGGCGATCATTGCGCAAAGCATGCAAATGATACAAAACACACATGCGCGGGTTGGATTAGTTGTAGTGTTATTAACATCTTATTTGTTGCTATTAACAAGGCTCTATCATGGGTGGTAACCTCCACGTATTACCGGAGGGTAAAAGTTAAGGATAAAAGTTTGTGGCAAGAATACGGAAAACAAGTAGCCCCGATAATCTGCTCTCCAACACATGCTATGCGCGCGTTGTAAAAGCGGAAAGGTTTGGCACAGCCAATATGCACCAGATGAACGGCTGGAAGAGTTCTTCTGACCTGACCTCATGTATGCGACCGAACCGTAACCATGCGCAACAGCTGTCGACAAATTGGTCGAGCCCGAGTGGTCGGTGGAAAAATTTACTGCCCATAAGTGCGTTTTATGGCGCTACCGCAACCGTTATCGCACACTCGGCAAGCACAATCGACACCAAATCCGAAAGTTCTTCCATAGGAAGTTGGTTCCGTAGAATGTTCCGGGGGCTATGCTAAATCTATGCCGGCTATTTCGTTCCCGGAGTTGTGCCATTGGTTCGGTTATGGTTTGAGCTCGAGACTGCGACATCCTTTGCTCAGCATGAAGTGTGAAATTAATTGCTGCGGCACACGACCTTGCTGGGAATTTTGCCAGACTGTTGTATCAACGCAATCGGTTTTTGAAACTGGAAGCAATGAATGGCCCCTTAACAATTTCAGCGTGATCAATTTTATGCGGTCCTTTTCTTGTTAGGCTGCCGATTTTGCCTAGAGCGCCGAAAAGTATGCAATGTCTGTACTGCGGCTTTAAAAATTAATTTATCAACGTCACGATCTCGATCGGAATGACCTATGGCCTAACGCTGTCAGAAGAGGCAAAATCCTTGGGAATGCGGATTTAAGGAATATTAATATATATTCGTCGAGTGTTTTAAATCGATATTTTGGTGAAGAAGCTTTGAACGCGAAACAATTTGCCCCAAACCACTCCAAGGAGATTTTTAATAAATTTCCATCAACAGCAGACGGTGACTTGAAACGCAGAAATCGTCTGAAAGAATGCCGGTAACCACTCAACACCGAGCATAACTTCCAAGAACACATCTGTACAAATGAGGGAGCTGGTGGTGTCTGATCAAAAGAGCAATCGCTTGAAAACCATCGTCGCCAAAATTGATGACGATAGATTGATTGATGGATCAGGATCGAGTGAATCCAATTACCAATGCGGTGACGGTGGTTTCTGAAAATAACGACGAACTACACTCCAATCTCGACAGCCGGAATACCCCCCTACCCCCCTCCCCTCAAGCCTGGCGGGCAGCGAGTGTGTAGCAGCTGGCAGTTGAGAAAAAGCGTTGGTCCTTGTGTACAACCTTCCTTCGCTTCTTATCCCCTACACTACACCATGAAATATTCGTCAACGTGGTGAAGTGTGAAGGCGGCCAGAAAGCCACAAATTTGTTACATGCCGCGACGAAACAATAGAAATGTCGATGGTCGCCTGTCATCGAGCATCATTCATTCAGATCATTCCAACATGGCGATGGGAAGCTAAACCCAAACCCGGGACACGCATCGTTGGTCCGCATTATTAATGATCCGTCGTTGTACATGCCGACGTCCATCCGAACTGAGAAAAGTGAATGGCTGCATGACATATCCTGCTCATGTATTTTTGGGAAATATGCAAGAGCTAATTAATTCGGCCAATGGTGAAATGACACGATCTGCGATATTTACATTTTACATTCGATGTCTACTTTGAGCAGTAAATTATGATACATTCGCACTTTCAAAAAATCCTTTTTCGTGATATTTTCAAACTCATTTAAGGAAAGAGTGTATCAACATGTGAAAGTCTAATTGGTGAACGCTATTAATTTTGATTACGATGACTCTTCACCGTATTGTCAACTGGTGAACCGTAGTTAATTGAGTTTTTTTTATTATCGGGGTTACTCGATAGTTGCCACCTCAATAGTTGAATCAAATTCCTGCCAACGAGAATGTCGTTCTCCAACAATATGGCGTACTGTGCATGATATTTTCCCCAACCAGTGAGGTATGACTGTAGAAGGGTACAAACAATAATCTTAAACTGCTACGATAATAGGTGCTTAGCTGCTTTGGTAATAGTTGAAATACTGAAAATTATTATTACTTATATTATTCAATCCAACACGCAACAACCAACCACATACCGTTTTGCATCGAATTACGGGCATCTAAGGCAGCTTCTGCAGGTATTTATATTATTAATATTAGTTTCAGAACGGTATGTTCTTGAGCTATTTGAACCACTTTTATTTCAACACCCGTCCTGTCAAAATCTATTATTTTCTTCCTGGGGTTTAGTTGTCAAATTAGTTTTTTTTATGAATTATGAGCATATTTCGTTATAGACGACATATACTGGCCACTATTTCCATAATTAGAACTGTCAAAGCAGTTTGACACCACTGTACGTCAGGGAAGTAGCGGTTGATTGCGGTAGGTGGCGATAGCGATCGCGATCTATATATATGAGCGGTTTCGAGACGAAGCGTCTCTTTTTATTCGGACCCAGAAGATTAAGTGGCAATAAATTTGAACAAGTGCAAGTGGAAAAACCGTGCTAGTTAAAATTGTGCTAAAAATCGTCCGAAAATCTTACAAGTACCATAGCCATAACTGGGTCGCTTGCTCTAAGTGTTCAGTCGTAATAACTACACTGTCCGCGTAATACATGGAACAAATCGTTCCAAAACGACCCTTCGTTAAACGGCCCAGCTAGCTCAGTCGGTAGAGCATGAGGCTTCTAATCTCAGGGTCGTGGGTTCGAACCCCACGTTGGGCAGAGAAACAATTTTCTTTTCCATTAGAAATTATCGTTTTTCAGCGATAAACTAAAATAGCGGTGTATTTTCTACGTCTATTCAACATGACTGCTGGACGCAACTGTAACTGTTACTGTGTAACTGGTACGGTGCCACCAACCACCTCATATCGGCATGGTTTTACAAGGTAATATCGACTGCAGTTTGTATAGAGACTTGTCTTTACTATTTCAATGTATTCAGCTAGACGGAGTCTAGATTTGAAATACTGGACTAGCAACAATTTAAAAACTATTTAGTAGGGTGTTTTGCGTAGGGACGAGAAAACCGTTTTGACACCTTCGAGAGAAAATCTTTCCGGAAGACTTCAAAGAATTTCAGGGTGGTTGGCAACACAAAACAAAAAATTGCATACCTCTAGCCCACATAACCAAAACTACAGCAATGAGCGGAGGGACCTAAACTGTTAGCTAGTGTAACATGTTGCGACATAGTTGGCTAGTATGGCTTTGGGCTTTTTCTATTCTAACACATTTATGCCGCCGATCATCCTTTAAGCTAGTTTGACATGTTACCATGTCAAACAAATGACCATTTTGAGGACAAGTTATAGCCATAACTGGGTGCCTTACCCAATCTCTTTTGCTTTGTTTCACTAATCAATTCGTACTTCATATAAATTAAATAGCGCTCATGCCTCCGCCACCAACAGACTGCATGTTTTGCAGCGTTTTGATTCATATAGCTTCGGTCAGATCAATCAGTTTCAATTTCTGCTCGATTTCACTTACCTACGGGTCTTAACTGCTTCCCTGCAACCTATTGCTGTGCCACATCGGAGTACCGGGCACGTAGTAAATGCGAACACACCATTACACGACATAGCAACCGTAGAAAGGTTGCCGCTCATTTATGATCGCTTCCGTAAGCATAGTCTGTTGAGCGAGAGAACCTTTTCTTTGCTATTTTGTATACTATCTCTCGTTCTAGTAGCGCAGATTCATCAATGGCTCATTCATCATATTTTTTATGGATTCATGGTACACCTAACATCAACCCTCATTCGAGCCGTTTGTTTGGGTCTGTAACAAAGACCTTGCGGCCGACTCCTACAATCGGTATTATTCCTGCCCGTGCTATTTCCTTTGTTGAATGGCAATAGCCTTTTCGGATACTGCTTTAGCTGAATGCTGGAAATATTAAAGTATGTTTGTCTGTTTGTTATTAGTTAACATTCCAGGGAAGAAAGGCACAATTTTGCCTTCTAGCTCTTCTCATTCCATGGTAACGGGACTAGAAGTCCCTAGAAGGCATAGAATTGAAATCATTCCCTTTTCTTACTCGATTCCTGTAGTGTACAACAAACCATAAAAAAAGAGTGTTCCAGCCTCCAAGAAAGGCTTATGATGGATTTATTTTCCTACTGCATGCTCGTGCCGACCCTATGCGTCACTCAAGAGTGGTCCAAACGAATCGAACATTCGACCGTCGTCTTCATCTTTTCCCTCCTGCCATCTCACCCATCCCATTGCCCGCCAGCCCGTTTGTGACGAAATTTATTTATTCGCTATTCGAAACTTACCGTAGCGGCATAACATTCGCAGAATTCCTTAAGTTGCGCATTCAATAGCGAAGCCTACGGAACGATGGCCCGAAGGCATCGAACTACCGAACCGCCGCTCGAGTTTTTCGCACGATAAAAGTATGATTTATTGACGTTCCATTAGTTAGTAGTCTGGGTATGGGTCCTGCTTACTTGCCGTACCCACCCCGGCTAATACTTTTTATTCCGTCCGCAACTTGGCTTCGAAGAAAATGATTATTTAAAAGTTGTTGTCGGGTGTGTCGGGATCAAAATCAATAACACATCGACCTGCTTAACAATTACAGCACGAGTAAAATTGTTTTAGTGAAATATTACGACGTTGATTTATTTTCCAACCCTATTTAATGCAGCTTTATGTAAATAAAATAAATGTGTAAATTCGAAAATTGTTTCCGAGGCGTAGCTTGTTACACATATATATTGATTATTGGAGTTGTGCATGTTCGTTCAACAATATTGCTTTGGTGAAAATTTGGCATTCACCAGGCATAAGTTTACTAAAATTATGGTATGATGCAAACGTGTTTGTTTACGCATCAGATTAGCAGTAGCGCCCAAAAACAATCCCACTATTGTAGGGTTTCATTATTAGGATGGTGTCTAGTGAGACAAATTTCGTTAAATGACCCTTAAATCATCTCTAATTTACAGGGTAATTTAAGCGTAAATTAAGAGGAAAATTAACAATCCTCAATTTACCCTTCCGAGTAGTTTTGACATGTTTACATTGGTTCTTTGAGGCATGGTGATTTTCCTTTTATTTACCACTTAATTAAACGGTAAATTAGGGGAAAATTTTTCACTGAGCATGCGCCACGGGTTGAGTAAATGTTGTGAAACGTTGTAAGATCACTTTAAGCCACAAATGTCACAATAAACTCTGTTTTATTTGATGCATTTTGGAACACCATCACACGGCTTCCTCAACAAAACACGAGCGTATGGTACAGCCTGACGAAGGTTACTGCTCAAATGGGTAAATTAACAGCGCGCTGTCTCATTGGGCACATTCTGCGAAATTTGTGTACAAATTCCTCTTTCCTGTGCTTTATTTGCAGTGGCATACCTTCCAAAGCAAAAAAAGCGATTGCATAATTCCAGGCGTAACACAACCTAAAATAAGCCCTATTATTTTGAGACAAGTATGGAGTATTGACACACACACGTACATAAAAAATCTGAACGATGATGTAGACAGACGATTATAAAAATAATTCTACAAAACGATTATTTCGCGCTGTTTAGCCAACTCCAAACACTCCAAACACACTCCACCACCCGCCTGCTGCGCAAAACTTTCGAGCACTCTTTTGCGTGTGTTTGGAGTCTCAAATCGAAAAATCTTACCCTTAAAAACGGTTTCATTCGATGGCTGGCTGTAACTCAAATCACACTCCATCACATACAATAAATAAAAAAAACAGTGGAAAACTCCCACTGCAAAGATTTTCCATTCATGTTTCGTTGATGAACTAACTTTTTCTCGCTCATCAACAAAAGCCACCGGAAACACGTGCGGAGACACAGGTTTTTTTCTATTATGTTTTCCATTTCTTTAGCGTGTGAGTGTGTCCTCTCTAGCCGCGCTGTTTTGTCCGACATGAAAAGCCACTTCCGGCTAGCCCAGCTGAACATTTCCTCGGGCCAAGGCGACTGACCCAAAGGCACACCAGGGGTATTTTCTCTTTTTTTTTTTTGCCTGATGATCCCTCGTCTTGCATTTCGCGTGTGTAGTAGAACTCTACTTCTGCCCCTACTCTACTTCTGCTTCCACAGCTGGGTGGCCTTTTCGACGGATTGGCGTTGGCCATCTAAAAGATCATCAGGGAAATGGAAGTAATGGACGGCAGGGGAGAGGGGAGCTATTGTTAGTTTGATGCCCGGAAAACTAACGCAACCGTGTGATAAGCTTTATCGGGCAGGACAGCGAAAAAAAACCGCTATTGAACGTTCGACAAAGGGGGACAAAGCCGCTGGACCGTGAAATGAAGACTCCGTTGTGGAGATAGAGTATCTGAAAAATCAGCCCAAAAGAGCTTTGCCCGTTATTTATTGTAGCGTTCGGTGTATTTTCCCATTCAGGTTCGTCTTGTTTGCTATTCATCGTTTGGAGTTTTGTGCATATTCAACAGCCCTTTCCTATCTATCGATTCGGGCCCTTCAGAAATAGATTTTTCACGTTTAGCATCTTAATCCTGTTTAGATAAGTTCATGTCGAAACTTTTTCCACTCTGCAATTGCTTCAAACTCCAACCATAACCTCACTTTTGTTGGTATCGGAAATAGAAAATCTCACACGACAAAAGACACATCAAAGGCTGTCGTCGGGGTGCTGTAATGTGATGGTGTACAGTGTCAAGAAAACAATATCAAATGTACCTAATTTTCATCCATCAAACAAATAGCCGGGTCACCAGCGACGGATTCCAATAGCAAAATAAAATGAAGGAAAAATCGTACACCAAAATCCAACCGACAGCACCGAAAGGAGCTTGACGAAATAAAGTTGATGAATAAGTTTTTGTGTGTCCTCCTCTCCGCCCTCATGTTTCAGCCAACATTGACATTTCCTTCTACAAGCGTTGATCATATTTGTTTCGGTCATCGGAAAATGTTTTCATGGGTTGGGGGGCGGGTTGGGGGGATGTGGGGTCTTTTATTCTCCCGTCTGCCCTTTTCAACCGTTCACATTTGTTGAAGTGACGTGCACGGACAAACAGACACACATACACACACACCATTAGAAAATATCAACCGGTGTAGTACTGCTGGGTTCTTGTGATTGGTAACTTCCGGTGTTGTCGGTGTCATGTTGGAGAACCGAACCGGTTTGATGATGGTGGTCTGCGGTTGCGTTGCTTTCGGAAAGCTCCGGTTTGCACACTCAATGGAGAGGGCAAAAGTTCGCCACAGCTGAACAAAGTTTGCTCTCTGGAAGTGATTTTATTTCCGATTTATTGACACTTTTTGTCAAGAAGGCGATAGCCTTGTCTCCTGCCCTACCGTATGTTCGGCGTGTTTCCACGATGGCGTTTGTTCCTAGTGACAGTTTGGAATTAGTTTACGGTACTCAACCTTAACGTTAATCATGTTAGCGTAAATGATTTTTGTACGAAATGGTAAATTTGTAATTAAAACATATTTTTTTTACATGTTACAGACAGTTTAGTGTAGGCGATGTCGAAGTGTAGACTCTTTAGTGTAGACGACTGCCTAACTTTCGGCGCGTTTCATTATCAATCTAAAGAGTTTGTTTAGCAAGTTGCATACTTTTCGCGGTCTTTATTAGGAGGCGATCTTGCCACATGATAAAACGCCTGATGTTATGCAATTTACGAACGATTTTACTTTGAAGCGCTTTATCACAATACTCTTAATCACTCTTAATAAGCATTTTTATGTATTCATCATTATCGTTTGAAAATGTGTGTTCTGAAAGCTTATTTGTTTGTTTATTTCATCTACACCAGCTAATTTCTTGACTCTTCCAAACTAACTTCGGGCTGGTTTTTTTCGATGCGTAAGATGGAGCAAAAAGTTGATGCCAACAGATCTAAAGTTTAAATAACCATTAATTAATTAAATAATCATTCTTTTTAAATGAACCATATTGAACTCTACATAGAGTATAATGTTTTCTCTTCAGCTGATATGCACCTTTTCATTGGTTCAATAAGTTGTCTTTCAGTTAAGAAATCTATTACCATAAACTTTTGTGCTGTGCATTATTCGTACTGGCTCTTTGTTCTTCTTCAGAACCGAGACGGCGAATAAAGAGGACTAAAAAAACACATTTCATCAGTGCGTGAAAATTAGTTCGCTCAAGCTTGATTGTTCAGACGATTTGTAAGTAAACTTTTCCGTTTGCAGCATTTTATCATTGCCATTTTCTTCTTATTAGCACGCCTTATTCGAATGATGGCGTCTATGATCGCTTTCGCTCTCGGTTTGCCTTGTTGCTACCAAGACTAAAATAAGCTTCACAAAGTCTGCAGAAGAAAAACGCTCTTTTGCCCAACGGGGTCGGTGGGTTGGTGTGATTTCCTTCACTTATCGCACTGTTTACGTGTTTGTGCAGCCTTTTAATGCTATTTTTGGACGTTCGGTCCGGTTGGGTTCTGGATTTTTTTTTTACTTTAACGTTTGCCTTGGCATTGAATTTCCTTTCTATTGCCTGAGAGGGTTGGCTAGGAAAACAAGAAAACAGTGTCCTACAGCATCCGCGTTGGTGGACTGGATTTTCCTTCCATTCCAACCGTTTGCAGCGCTTTTAGTGATTTTGTGGATTATTATTGGAGTTGTCAATATTCGATGTACTGCGTATCGAAAATTTTGTAATTAAAAACGGCGCATTTACGAAGAATACGAAATGATAATATTATGGAAATTGGCACACGAGAGGTAAATGATAATGAACCATTGTAATGATAGGTAGCAGCTTGTACTTGAATTGCAAGTGGAACATCACTTGAAAGACATGGAAAGCAACAACAAAAAACTCATTGTCTTTCTTCAATTCTATCGAGAGTGTCGTCCATTTGATCTTGTTTAAGCTCAAAAGCTCGTGAACTGCCGTGCTGTGGAAGAAAAAACAATAAAACCACGCGCCGCGCTGAGGTTTAGGCAATAAACAGTTAGTGCAATACCACTCGAAAGTCCTACAAAACAACGTCCAGTTCAACGTCACAGCAGCAAAAAGCAACAAATAGCGAACATTGCATGTCCGAAAATCAACCCGTAGGCAACAACTAGTGTCGTACTCAATCGTGCCTTTCGCACAGCGAGATTGTTGGGCACAAAGGGGCGTACTATTAAATTTATGCAAAGAAAACTTCAACGATTTGTTGGGCGTCTAAAAGTACACATTCTTTAGTAACTTAAGAAAAATAAAAGGAATTTTCATTCAAAAGTTAACATTTAATATGAAAATTTTTGAAGAAAAATTAGTCCACATAGGCACATTGTGCGTGATTATTAGCTCAGACAAGGCAACAATCGCGAAAAAACACACCGACATAGCTGTGTACGAACCTTTTTTCAGCGAACGTGAAATGTTCAACCGTGTTTGATGATAGATAAACATTGCTAGTTTGCCAACGAGCACAATAAAAGCCTCCAAAATCATCTCTCCCCTAGCGGTGCGATCGAATGTTCGCTCGATTGTCTGGTGCAAATCAGAGACTAGACGGTTCAATCCGGTTGCTTTCATCGATGGTTTTATTTGGACAACCGTCGAACACTGTTTAGCTTAACTGCGCGTCACATTTGTCACCGGCAATCACCTCTGATGGAGACCAAGCAAAACCTAACCTCATCAAGATCACTTCTAAAAGCAACACAAACAAAAACCCCGACAATGCGCGATGAGTGCCCACACACAATCAACGTCAGCATTCTTTCCCTGCAGCCCATCATCATAATTCTTCGCTTAGAGGTTTTTATTCACCAAAGCGGCGGTGAAAATTCGCAGCGTAAAGATTTCCCTTGAGAATTTTCATCACGCCTCGGCCCGGTCGCTGCGGGGAAATGCTGCTTGGACGCACCTTCATTTAGCATTCCTAACGACAATTCGGCCGATCCTTAACGTTCCTTCCTTTCTTCGTTTGATCTCACGTGGCCACGGTGCGATTGGGAAGATTGCAAGGGCACGCAAAATAAAAACGGCCCATCAGTGTGTCGCACTGATCGTGCAGCGACTTGGCAAACTCATGCGAATGAAAGTTACGTCATAATTTGTATTCATTCCAAATTTCCCATCGTAAACTTTGTTGTTGTTTTTTTTTTCCTCTGTTTTTGGTTATGATGTCGTTTGTGTCTGTTGTTAAGCAGCCGAAGGAATGTACGGGGTCGTTGGTGGAAGTTTCAAGGAATCATCATCAAGAAGCTTTCGGGTTGTTGGTGAGTGCTTTCGTTAGGGAAATTATGATAAATTTTACTCAAAGTCAAGAAGACGAGTTTTAATGTTTTTGATAACCCTTTTATGAAGGAAGAACTAGGAACCCAGGGGTATTACATGACACATGATCGTCTTTCTTGTTAGCCTTCAGTGCAAGATCCTCTGTAGCCCTGACGGAATCTGATTGTAAGCTGAATTTACAATCATATTTACGAACACAACGCCTTAATATGTGACGTTAGTATGTCTTGACTTGCCTTTTTGTTTTACTAAATAACCCTCACTCACCCCTTATTCACAGCCCAAAAGAAGCACTATCGAAGTTCACAAAGTGCGATAATCATCAAAACAAAGAGTTCGGATAGCTGCTCCAGCTTGCTCCAAGTTAAGACCAAGCGTTCGCATCTGCTAATGATTTACTCCGCACCAAGTTTTTGCCTTATGCAGTACCCCCAAGTACCCGGTCCAAATCAAAAACTTGGCGCCACACCATTCGCATCAAAGAGGTGTGCAAAAATTAACGTAATAAATCCAGTCTCGACAATAAAAGGACACGAACTTCCCATTGCTCTTGTTGAAGCTTCTTTGACGCATTACCATTTTGCAAAGAAGCCACCCCCCCAGACTGGAGACACACACACACACACATTCTCATGGTGGGGTATTTTGCTGATGACTCGCGATGCGGCAAACCGTTTAGCAGCGAGCAATGATTTAAGAACCGTTTGGAATGGTTTCCAAGCCATCAATGCTTCTACGGTCGGAAGCATGTGCGGTTTATGGTTATCGGTGTATGTGTCTTTCAACAGGACGCAAGCACTCGGTGGAGAAACATTTCACGCACTTGCCGCACGGATGTACGTTCTTATACGTTATTTCCCCCGTTTACGGCACAGTGGCAGTTAGTTCCAAAACGGAGGCATACTGCCAGCCATTGTATCGCATGTACGTACAGACTAATGAATGCACTGCAGGCGGGCAAGAAACCGATACCGAGACCGGTTGTGACCTCGAACCGCTTGCAAGCTTTAAACTTTTTGGCACATGGCCAGTCGATTCGATGGCCAAATTAAGGCACCCTGGCATTGGTCCGGATAGGATTCCGAGATCCGATGACCTTTCGAGTTGCGACGAGGCAAAACAAAGTACAGTACATACTGCTACAGCGCACAGTGCGCCTAAAGAAGTGCTGCCAGCTCTGGACCATTGGCCAAAAGCAGCTTGAGTTTAAATTAGTTTGGGAATTCAATTTTAGTACCGCATTGGATATGGGGATAAGCAACGACAGCAAACCGAATCGCGAAAACTGCAATATCAGAAAGGCATCAAGTGCCCTGAAATTGATCATGTTGCGACAACAAATTGTCAAAATGATCTAAACGCACGGTTTTTGTTGTAAACTGCTAAAGAGACGATAAAAAGTTAAATTTGTCCCAGCGCATTGCAGCAATTTAGGCGCTTTCTGGTCCAGGAGCAAAATTTAGTTGTTGAGTTTAATAAATTTGTACTGTATCGAATAGGCAGTAAGTTTGATTGTACAATGTGAAATCATACATTAAGGTATACTATACATAAAGAAACTTATAAGGTTCCTCTCGAATAAATGACGATTTGCATACTTGCAGGCGCTTCAAACACAGCGATAACAATTAAACTCACATTCCCATACGTCTTTAAAATATATTGCGCCATGCTGCAGTCAAGTCCCAGTTTGTGCTCAAGTTATACATCTGTGATTGTCGCCCAGGAGCAAAACAGCAGCTACATAAGTATCAGATTTTTTGTCATCTAGTCCTTTGCCCTTGGCAATAAAAAAACGGACTTGTCTAAAAGCTCACATTATCCAAAAACCAGGGCTCATTAAATGTATTTTAATTACTGTTTCCAAGACATGTAATTAGTTAAGGTAGATTTGCGAAGCACAAAGCGATAAAGAGCTGTGCTGGATGTGGAGATCGTTAGCAGTCGAGCATAATGAGCCAACCGTTGTTTTTTTTTTGCTTTCTGGCATACCAGCTAACTGCACCATTACGTCAATTTAAATGTAAATCCATTATTCAAAAATTATCTCCATTAGCCTTGGTTCATCCTTCGAGCGCACACACACACTCTGTTCCAACGGCAAGATAATCCAGTTAGTAGTGGCCCGGTTCGATCATAATTCATTCAGTGTGCTCATAATACCTCACGCAAAACGTCGTTTGCGCCAAGTTTTGCGCTAACAGATTCGTAACCTTTTTTTATTTGGTCCTTTCTTCACTGCCACATCCATCGGTGCCATAGCTTTTGAAGACCGAAGAAAAACCACACCAAGGAAAACATTTTCTGCTCCGAACGCCCGTAACGCTTGGTGGATTAATTTAACCTTTTTTTTTCGTCCGTACGCTGCCGGACATTGTGTTCGCCCCACCATTTCCACCGTGTCGATCAAACGAAGCTGGAAAGCGGAAACCGATCCTTGCCGCCTGCGGAGCGCTGTGTCAGGAAGGTGGTCACAAACCGAACGCAAGACGCCAACCCGGATGAAAGAAGAAACCGACCATTTCAAACACGAGCGACTAGGTTGATCCAGATAAACCTGACACCTTCGGGTTGGAGCTATCCCTCAGCATCTAGCCCGGGCCCATACCCCTTTTAACCCCCGTTCGGGAGCTGTGTGATGTGATGAAAGGATGTAATTTCTTAGCTCTCCAACCCAACACAATAGCACACCGACCGAACGCATAAACACACCGGCTAACGCTTTTATCCGGATTCGGATCTCGCACCGTGATACACACTCGGACACGAACCCGCACACAGCCCTTCAAGGCCGGTTTTGTGTGCGATGGTGTGATAAAGGAAGCATGGTAGTGGAGTGGAAGAGTTAAGAAAATAATCTCATCCTTTGGCCTACGCAGCAAGAGGCCGGAAGTGTTGGAACGGGGATTATGTCGCTTCAGGCGACGACGCATACCCGGCACCTAGCAGCATCCTTTTGTGCGTGAAAAGAAAGCATTTTCGCTAACGCGCAACGGTTGGCCCGCCGGTGGGTGGTTTGTGGTTGGCCCAGTCAGTGCCGTAAAGTCGTGCCATTGTGCATACCGAAAGAGATTCGACACAATATCCACGTGTGACGTTTGAAAGATGCTGTAAGCGGTCACCGAAAGATTGCTGACTGTTGTCGCCCGAAGAAGACTTTCGATTGATTTGCTAAAATTCATGATTGTTCGAATGGAATTAAGGGTTGAACATTCGTTATTGTGATTCCCCGTCGGATCTTTCCTACTGGACCGGGAAAGCTAAAATGGTTATCCACAGGGACGAGCGAAGTTCTTCACAATTTTTACACAAACACGCCCGTTCATCATCAGTCAGTTTTAATTAAACCCTCATCATGCAGATAGACGGTTTTCCCCTGGTGAATATTTTAATGCAGCTTTTCTCTCTCTCTCTTCTCATTTTAGGATTTTGTTTCCCGAAAACCCATCTATCCGTCTAACTCTGAGGACCTACATCAACAAGGACGCCTGGTGGAATTAGTCGTCTGTAATTCGGACAGCGTAGACAACTTTAAATAGACGCAAACCCAAGCACAAAGCACGACCCGTAACGATGGTAACGAGTAACGACAGTAACGTAGTTACACCGGCAGAACCAGCGACCAGCCAGAACCAATCAACAACGGCGATGGACAGCACCGCGACCACCAGTCTAGCCGGGGCAACCCAACCAAACCGAAAGCTGGGTGGATTTGAATTTTATGAAAAAATCCTTCACTCAGCGCGGTACGTGGTGGCACCGATGGTGGACGCCAGCGAACTGGCCTGGCGTTTGCTCAGCCGACGGCACGGTGCACAGCTCTGCTACTCGCCCATGTTCCACAGCAGCTGCTTCACGAAGGATCCCAAGTATCGGAAAGATTCCCTGCAAACCTGCCCGGAAGATAGGCCACTGATCATTCAGGTACGGGTGCGAGGGAGCGAAGCGGACACGAACCGGAAAAAAAAACAGACAGGCAAAAAACAGTCGTGCATTGTTTTCCTGGATTTTCCCGGGGCTTCCTTCGTGTACGGAAAGAAATGGGACGCACGGATGGAGCACGGTTAATTAAAACGTTGACATTTAATTACATGCACCAGTACGTGCACCATACAAACGCACACACAGTAACATCCATCGTGCCGGTACCATTTCCGTTTCCGGTTGCGCCATTTCGCTTACGCTTACAGTTACACTCCGTTGTTTTCTGCTTTACTTTTAGTTCTGCGGTAACGATCCGAAGGTGATGCTGGAAGCGGCCCTGCTCGCACAGGATCACTGCGATGCGATCGATATTAACCTTGGCTGCCCGCAGGCAATTGCCAAGCGGGGCCACTACGGTGCCTTTCTGCAGGATGAGTGGGAACTGCTGCGTGAGATAGGTATGTGTTTGAGGGGGGCGATTCTGCATGATCGGGTTGTTGGAAGTCTCGTGTGAGATAATGTACCAAAAAACTTGTGAATACACAAGAGTGTGTAAAAAGAGGGTTAAACACTTCATAAAAGGATGGCTGCAAGGCTTTCTAAAAATTTTCTTCGCCTGGTAGTATGCAATATATGTAATTTTCGCATCGTCTATGAATTGTGACGCACCTTTGAAGACGTCAGAAGAGTTTAACCTATCTTAATACGCTCTTGGGTGCAGATTGTCTACCGATCCTTCTACATTCTGAGGAAACTTCAATACTTAATACACATGACGGTCGAAGCTAGGAATATATATAACCTCTTAGACTACTCACGAAAGCCTCTTAACTGCGTTCGAAAAGATGGTCAGACGATTTTTTTTACGAACCCCGTATGTATAAAAGAGCAACGATCAGTGCGATGAACTCACTGTCGTGCAGCGAATTTGACTCACCTAGCTCCGATAGGCTGGTTATGTCATTAGAATGTCTCTTAGGTGGATTAATGCTGGCAAGTTCTTAAAAAGCTCTAACTGACCGAAGTTGTAGATTTAATAGAAAGAAAAACAGGATGAGAATTCCTTCTCAGAAATTCCAGTAATTCCTGTAGCAATTGGTTGAAAAAAAAACAGTTCTTGAGATCTGTTCAACAATTAGTACACTTCCTTCAGAGATTCTTTGGAAAACAATATTATTGAGATTTATGCAAGAACTGGTACTGGTAATAAGTTAAATACTTTTTAAGTACAAATGCAACAGACATGCAATGATGAGAGCTAATTCACACTACAACACACTTGTTGCCCCTTAACAGTTGAAAGGGGCCCCTAGAATGAACCTTGCCCAAGCGAGGAAAACAGAAATTAGTTTTTAATTATTCCACCACCTATGTGCAGTCCCTTTACTGGGCCGTAAAGTGCAGCATACGTTTTAAGTTGCCTTTCCTTCTTAAGCATAACGAGTAGCAAATTACTTACAGCCGCAGAGGTTCATTTAGAGAGTAAATGCTCTTATTGCTTTCTTCCTCCGTAAAATTAATAGACTTAAACATTCCACTTGTTTTGCAGCGCTTCCCAGAAGGGAGGGGCAACACTCCTGTCGCTGCTGTGCACATATTGTGGGTATATAGGCCAATAGGAATGCGCTTCCAATTGCGTATCATTTGCATTCATAAATTTTCAACAAACAGAAAACAGTGTTGAACCTTCTCGCTCCACCATAAAGCAAAAGGCGACACTATATTATGGTGTCTCAGCTTTTTTTCATAACGATTGTTTGATTTTCATTACGCAATTTTCCACCCATCCGTTCGAGCAGTACGAATTTTTCTGTTTGCTCTCCCGGCATTCAGCCTGAAGCGATTACGGCGTGGAAAATATTCCACACAGCTCGGTACCATTATTTATCAACTTAAACCCGAAATAATATTCCTCCCCTGGAGCAGCAGGGCGAGGAGGCTAAATAAATGTCCACCCAGTAGGTCTATCCGGGGTTTTGCTGTAAAAATAGCCTACAAGCGATAAAAACGAACACCCGACCAGGGCCCAATCCACATTCCGGGTGGGGTTGTTTTATTATTTGTTGCTTCTGCTTATTCGAGTGGAACACGGGAAAAAGGGAAAAGGTAAAAGACCAGTAAATATTACCCTGGAGGACAACCGTGTGAGGTTGGGAAGAAGACGATGATGAATCCATTTCTTCTTGTTCTGGAGGAATTGAAAGGAAGGAAGGTCCTTTTGCTCATTAAGGTCGGGAAGAAATGGGAAGGCGCCCTACGATAAGGCGTGCCACATTTCCCTCGATGTGTAAAGCAACAGCGCTGTTGAAAAGGAAACCAATTTCTGTTTGTTGTTCCGTTCTTCGTAGAGAGAGAAAGGGCAACCATTACTGTATGTGTATAAATTAGGGTTACCCGCAGAAATTTCCATTTCTGCCACCTTCAAGGACTACTTCCGGTCCACGTTTCCCCGCGAGCAATTAAAACAATGTTGAACCGTACCGTGTTCTGTTTTGCCTTTCCCTTCTGACTGCAGTAAGCACCCTGCATCGTAATCTGGCCATCCCGGTCACGTGCAAGATACGCATCTTCGAGGATATGGCGAAAACGATCCGATACGCCCGAATGCTGCAGGACGCCGGTGCCCAGATACTGACCGTGCACGGACGGACGCGCGAACAGAAGGGTCCACTGACGGGGTTGGCCGACTGGAAGTACGTGAGCGTTCTGCGGCAACAGTTAAGCATACCGATCTTCTCGAACGGGAACATCATGTCGGTGCAGGACGTTGAACGGTGCATCGCGAACACGGGCGTGAACGGGGTGATGACGGCCGAGGGCAATCTGCACAATCCGGCCCTGTTCGAGGGTGTGAATCCGACCTCCTGGAGCATGGCCCACGAGTATTTGGATCTGGTCGAACAGTATCCGGCACCGATTTCTTACATCCGGGGGCACCTGTTCAAGATGTTTCATCATCTGTAAGTAAAGGAAACGTTTTTTTACTAGCATTACAATTTAAAATCACATTAACTAAACTCCATTATGTAACAATTCGTAGTTTAAAGCTTTACATTGTCATATTTTGCATAATTTTTCATTAGATGTTGGATCAGCTTTTTGTTTCGTTTATCAATTGGTTTTGATTTGAATGTTTTTATATTGTTCTATCGCCATTCAATCTTTTTTTTTAATTCATATTATTTCTGTTAGAACTGTTTTTATAATTGAAAAAAAAACTTAGCATGCTGCAGTATAAAACACAAATAGAAGAAGGCACCGTGCCATTAGAAAAATAGGAAAGTAGAAATGTTTGTAGTTCGTAATTTTAAATCACTTCTTAAAAACATTTTTTGAAGTACCGCTGGTCGCACAGGTACCGCTGTACAGACGGAACACACGCGCTCACTGTTGTAGGGTTCTATGCCGACAGTTGACAAGCGTTTGACAGCTATGGTGCTCAAAGCGAGCAAGATGACGCACAAAAACACAACACATGATGGAAGCAAACGCAACATAACGCAATTGAAGCCTTTTTCAATGCTTGTAAATCAATGCAGTTTTTTTTTCGTATTAAAATGCAATGTTATCAACGCTGGCTCGTGCAGAAAAGAGCATCATGGAACAGACAGACTGCAGGTCGCGTACCGAAATATGCAGTTAGCACACGCATGCTTTGTTTATGTTCGGCGGTTTTGAGTGCGTCGGTGAAACAGGCACGAGCAGCATAGGTCGAGCGTGTGCGTGCTGTGCATCGCTAGCGGAGCAGTGCGTGTCCGGGTGGGGTGGCCGGTCGAGCGCCGGTACAAGTTATCGCTTCTCGGCCTAAAGGCTAAGATCAAAGTGTAGTATCTGTTCTTATCAGCTTAACATCTGATAGATCTCCCATCGGGAGACAACAAATGTTAAACTGATTTTTGGCAATGGGAAGATAGTCCGAGGCTTGCCTCACTTCTTCCGCGGGTCGGCCCGGTATTGCAGTACCGCCGGGAATGGCCCACATACTCTTATAAACAAAAACATTCAACATAATTTAAGAACTCTAAATGCAGATGGTGCGTCTTGTTCTGATCGTGTCTTGTCAACAAGTGCGGTTGGAGTCTCGTAGGCTGAATGTTTCACATGTGTACGGTGTAGATTACTGATGATACATTTGTTGTCACCGTTTCATTGCTTGTTGCAGTACAAATATTAATTCCATTTCTTATCCACCGCAACAGGATGCACCTGAAATCGAATGCGGTCCTACGGGAGAAGCTTGCCGGTAGCCATTCGGTGGCCGAATTCCGCTCCGTTGTAATCCAGCTTGAGCAAAAGTATCTGCCGTACCACGAAGGAACTCAACCGTGGATGGGTGAAGATGAAAGTGAGGAACCAGACGAAGGGGAAGCACCCCATACGATCTCAGCGGATTACAATTTGCACCTTCCACCGTGGCTCTGTCAACCGTACATGCGTGCTCCGCCGGAAGTGCACCGTCAAAAGCTGGAAGAGGCGCACCGTCTAGCGAATGATCCAACCCGTGAAAAACGTCAATTTTTCGACGCACACGGTAACGAAATTTCCCGCAAACGCATGAAAAAAATGCGCCGGGTACAACGCCGTCCAAAAAATAAGAACCGTGCGCAGCAGCGTGCCTTAAACAGTGGTGCAGCGGGTAACACCACGCAGGACAATGATACTGATGATGGGGAGGACGACGAAGAAGCGGAAGAAGGACAGCAACAAGAGAACGGTTCGAAAGCGATTGTGCGGATGAATATTTCCATTACCGACACGAACGGACGGAGGCGTCGGTTTGATGAGCTGTGCAAAAATGACGCACCGAATTGTACGAACCCGATGGTAAATAAATGCCCTACGGCACACATCGAATGCGAAACGATAAGGGAACTCGATAAAGCCAACAATTTTAATCTATTTCTAGGGTATGAAATGCGAACATCAGCTGTGCCGGACGTGCTGCAAAAGCAAATGTTACCGCGAAAATCGAGATTGCGTTGGACACAAGATTCGCATCAAGTCAAGACGCGAGAAAGCAATCGCACTGACACTGGCCGAGCAGGCAGCGAAGGAAAAGCGGAACGAATCAACCGATCAGCACGGTAACGTTGAAATGACACCGGACAATAAAGTTTCCGACGAGCGAAGCTGATCACACGCACCGACGATCCTGATATAAAAAAAACACACCTTTGTTAAGTGAAAGGCGGGGCTCGGTTGTTTATTGCCGGGTGAATACATTTCTCTCTGAAGTACGTCCGTAAACTATTTCGACGGTGCCAGCAACAAAAGATATTGCTTTGTGTTTGTAGAAGGTTTTAGTGATGAACATGTTGAAAGAACGATCATAGAACAGGAGTTAAGGATAATCGTGGCGTTAATAGTTAATTTCAAACATTTCATCAGACATGCGTTAATCGAAATTTATTGGAATTTAATCGAACACAGTAACTTATAATCTACCGAGACGGCTATGATTATGACGCAAACGCAGACAGTGACGAGGAAACGAAGAATAAGAAATATCAAATTCATAACGATAAGGGCAGACTGGAGGACGCAGTGCGATAACAAACTACCCGTGTTATTTCACTAGGTCCCACGGCTGGGTTGTATCTCCCCTTATCCATTGCGGATCCATTTTCCGTTTACTAGTAGGCATTGAGCAGTCATAACTCTAGCGAAGTGGCTGTAGTTCCGTCAGAAAATTCGTCATTTTGGTTCTGTTACTGAGATATTTCTCAGTAAGGACTCTTAGAACTGTCTGATGCTGCGGCAAATAGTTATCGATGTTGAAATCGAACAGGGCAGCAAATGTTTATCATATCATATCATACGATTAAATTACAAACAACCGGAAGAACATTTCAAGGATCGGGGGAAGAATGACAAGTCCTCCTCAATTTAACCGCTTTCAACTTATTCAAAGTGTATGAAAACGCAGTATGTATTTATATTCACTGCATTTCACCGATTTCTGCTTTCGACTTGTTGTGTTAGGAACATGTGGGCCATTCCCGGCGGTACTGCAATACCGGGCCGACCCGCGGAAGAAGTGAGGCAAGCCTCGGACTATCTTCCCATTGCCAAAAATCAGTTTAACATTTGTTGTCTCCCGATGGGAGATCTATCAGATGTTAAGCTGATAAGAACAGATACTACACTTTGATCTTAGCCTTTAGGCCGAGAAGCGATAACTTGTACTGGCGCTCGACCGGCCACCCCACCCGGACACGCACTGCTCCGCTAGCGATGCACAGCACGCACACGCTCAGCCTATGTTGCTCGTGCCTGTTTCACCGACGCACTCAAAACCGCCGAACATAAACAAAGCATGCGTGTGCTGCATATTTCGATACGCGACCTGCAGTCTGTCTGTGCCATGATGCTCTTTTTTGCACGAGCCAGCGTTGATTATATTGCATTTTTATGATTGATTGAATTAATTTACACGCATTGAAATAAGTTTCAATTGCATTATGTTGCGTTTGCGGGTCGATTCCATCATGTGTTATGTTTTGGTGCGTCTTTACGCCGGCACTGCAGATGTCAAACGGTCCGCTGTTGACATGAGAGCCTTACAACAGTGCGTTTGCTAGGTTTCGTGTGCCGAAGCTTGACAGATCGACTCGTGTATGTTTTCATTTACCTTTTCCAGCGAGACAGGACGCCAAGTAGAGTGCGTCTTTATTGATAACCAATAGCGTAGAAAACCAATAGACAAGTGATATCAGTGAAAATGTCTAAACGGAACGCTTGGTCACGAGGGGAAACATTCGAAATGCTAGACATTCTCCGGACGTGCTGCATTCCCTTTCTGGACGGTACGATCAACAACCGGAAGGGCCAAATGTATCGCCAGATCGAGCACGAAATGCAGCGGCGCGGACACTTCACCAATCGGGACGCCCGGCAGATAGAGCACAAGTGGAAAAACCTCAAGTTTAGCTACGACCGATACAAGCTGGAGATGTCACAGTGTAGAAATAACGAAGGCAAAGCGTGGCTACCGGAACTGAAGCCGTGCGAATTCTACAAAGAGCTGGAGGACTTGTTCACTGCGGTGGATCAGCGGCTTGCGAAGAATCCGACGGAAGAATCGTTCGAGACGTACTACGGTAAGTTACGCTGGGCTCTTCCAATAGCATTCCACTGTGACACCATGATTTCCCCGTTACAGAAGAAGAGTTTGTTACCGACGAAACGCAGGAACTGGCGGTGGATGACGATGCGGTTGTAATTGAAGAGATTGTGTACGATTCACAGGATGCGCTTGAGTTCGGTAAGTGCGAAGAAGCGACAGTGAGCAGCGCCAGTAAAACAAGTCTCATTTGCTACTCTTTATTCCACTACACCTTCGCAGAGGAAGCCGCAGTCGCTGCAAGCAGTTCCAAAGGAGAGCAACAATCGTCCGCAGAACCACCCGCACCGACACAACTTCCATCACCGCCCGCCCAGAAGCGTAAGAAGCTAACGGCGGAAAACATGGACGGACTGTTGGTAACGATCTGCGCACTACAGCGAGACCACAACAATTACTTCAACCGCTGCCAGATGGAATTCATCGAGAATGAGTTCGAATCGTTCCGGGAGAAGGAGAAGGAACATTTGCTCCAACTCAAACTCGAGCTGGAGGTGTTGAAGCAGAAGTTTTTGGCCCGAATACAGAAGATAGCCAGCGGTGATGGAACGGTCGATACGGGCGGTGATGAACCGGTTGCAAGCGAATCGAAACGACGTCGGGTTGCTGTTGCTAGGCGAAAATAAGCTAGGGCGTTTTTATTAGTACAACTGCAATCCAAGTAGTCGCACCAAGCTGTCAACGTCGTGTGTGCTGTGTGGAAAAAGAAACACCATCCGCCCAACTAAGCAGGCTTAAATCTGCTTAAAAACTTGCTCGGAAGCTTAAAGGTTATGTTTACGGTGCAAATCGTATGCATAAGTTGATGTCGAATTTCCCCACATGCCGGGAAAAAATAAACAATTACAAAACGATCGATCAAGACGGTTGTTTCAAACGGCACGAAGCAGCTCGCAAGGTGAATTATTTGGAAATAAACTAAAAACCGTAATAATGTGTTAAAATAAGTTATAATAAATCCATTCGAGATATGAAAAAAAAAATATCCCCTAAGTATCATTCAACGTTTGATGACCAGCAAAGGAACACAGTGGCAAGTACTAAAACCCATCGAAGCTGCTACCTCCAAGTTGGCCTGATCGCCTGGTAACTGAAATTGAAATACAAACCCAAATAAAGCAGTGTCCCGATTCATTACTGCATCCTCCCCACTTACATGGGCTCCTGATACCAGAAATTGAAATTTCAATCCCAAATGATGATAATTGCCGGTGAATTATAGAAGTAACCTCCATGTTTGCATGATCTCCTGCTACCAAAAATTGAATTTGCACCATCCAATTGATAAAATTTTATGGCACCATTTTCATACAAGTTATCGCCATGTTTGCATGATCTCATGGCATCCGAAACATTCGACCAAAGCGAAAAAACTTTTGCCACGATCGTTTCTTGAAAGCATCCTCCAAGTTTACATGATCTCCTGGTACCGAAAACTGAAATTCCACAATAAATTGGCACAATTCTTGTGACCTTTTTAGAACAGTTACCGCCATGTTTGCATGATCTCCTGGTATCCGAAACATCCGACCAAAGCGAAAAAAACATTTGCCGACATTTTTTTTGCTATCCATTTTCGGACGGTTGGTATTGAAATTTCCGGTTGGAAGGTTTTCTTCATCGATTGTGCCAATTTTTCTGCTGCCTTTTTCAGTGGTTTGTGCGGAATGTCCCTATAGTTATTCATATATTGTTTTCTGGTTTTCTACATTTACCCTAGAGTTTTAGAAGCGCTTTTCATCGAGATTTCCACACTTTTCCAAGGATTCCGCAGAGATTATTTACGGGGTTTCAGCATTTCTTGCAATTGTTTCCCGTGAGTAGATTGATTTCCTGCCACCGAAATAAAAGACCCACTTCACCATAATTTGATCTCGCTGTTTGCTAGAACAGAAGGTGGAACCTGTTTATTGTAGCAAAAATTTCTTTCTTCAATATATAAATAAAAAAGTCCGTATCACATTTTCGATCTGATTTTATTATCACTTTCCTTCAAACCAAACAATCGCCATACCCATCCATTCCTTCATCCGCGCACACACACACACAGGTGTTGTTGCCTCTCTCTTTCTCTCTGGTTTACCACTCTATTCCCTTCCATCTTATTATCTCAAGTTTCTTTTTTTTATTGGGAGGAAGGGGGATGAAAACTGCTCTGTCTGTTGTTTCGTCATTTGAATAGAGTAAGTTTGTAATTTTACGTTTTTGTGTGAATGTTTCTTGTGTGTTTTTTTTTCTTCGTTTTCTCTTTTTAAATCCGTTTGCTAAGGGTTTGCATTACTTCCATTATGTTTCTCTCATTGTTTACTTGTTTGTGTTTATTTTTATTTTCTTTTTGTTTTGTTTTTATTTCTCAGACCTAATACGTACACACAAACACCACATTTTCTTTTACTTTCTCGCATAGTTTTTTTTCTCTCCTTCTGTTTTTAAGTCTTAATAAAAACGTTCGTAATGTGCTGTTTGCATGTTTGTTTTTTTCCTATTACTTTTTAATTCCTCTTCCGTCCCAGCTATCGCTCTTCCAGACACACACACAACGGACACTGAGGATGAGGCTAAAGAGAGTGTGTCTCAGGTATGTGTAATTCTATGTACAAAGAACGGCACCCCATCCTTCTCACCCTTTAACAACACCACACGACCACCACAATTTCTACCTCCATTCGCCTACTAAGTAAGCGAACAGTAGCAGCAGCAGCAACAGAGTTGGAGGGGAAAACCCACAGCATCCTTTTGTGATATTAATGGATTTCTTCCCCACCATCGTCCATGTTTTTTATGTAATTGTGTATGTGTGTGTGTGGGTGTCTATGTGGGTACTACATCTTTATGGATTGTGGCCCTTCCATTCTCTATTTGTTTCCCCCTCCACACAACACTCTCTTCTCCCTCTTCTTCCTTCCCCACACCCAACACGATCCCACAATCGTTCACTCATACGGCGGTCATAGGATATATAGAATAGTTATTACACTAACACTAATTGAATAATGAGTCTAAAAACAGAATAAATGTCAGAAATAAATAATTATAATTATTATTTAAATTGTTTTGTATGTTCTTGTTCGCCGTGATCCAATAGTAAAAAGAAAAAATCGCGGAAAACAAATATCTAACCCCACTTTTTGTACGGGAGGGAGTTGAATTCGTAAGTGGCTTTTCTTCTCTTTCTCTTCCATTAGTGGAAGCTCTTTCTCTCTCTCTCTTTCGCTCTTTTTTCCCCGTTTGTTTCAATCTATTCCCATCTCACAGACCACAGACTGTCCTTTACTTCATCGCGCGCCCATACACTCCCACTGCGTTATTAAGGTTTACTAAAGTCTAGCTTACTTTGATTATTACATAACGACACGCCCCCGTACCTGTGGTGCATCTTTTCCGTTGCCTTGTTTTCGTTTGCTATTGTACACATTTTGTTTTGATTTAACCGGGTTTGCTTTGTAAACGAATTCACATGTCCGGTGTTTCCTCTTTACGCACACAATGATGCTGTTTAGGTTGAGAATTAAATTGTTATGCTATTACCTTCTACCCATCCACTTTGCTTTTTTAGTCAACTTGCAAATAATCTGCACTGTGTGTATGCGTCGTCCTCCAAAACCTTCTTCTCACTACACTGATTGTGTTGCTGTTGCGGGCCATAAAGCGTGTGTGTTTCAATGTCAATGATTCTCTCTTTACACACTCGTCCGTACGCATATCTATCTCGTCTCTCGAAGTTTTGCGAGCAAGTTCTTAGAACATTCTACCACACCCTTCATCTATGGTCCGTCACGAGTGACAGAGGAACGGCTTCCCACAAGCAGGAGTTGCACAACACTGCCGAAATGCAACTTCACTATAAACCGCCTCCGGCTGTCATTCGCTGGAGCATAAGTAGGCGTTCGTGTACGTTACTCACTTCCTGTACAACTCTCCACACTTCTTGATTCCACAGATCCTTCCGCCCACAAAATGGAAGGAACGTGTGGTCATCTAATAGCGTCTAACGGTTGACAATCAAACACACACACATCCCCCGAGTGTGCTTAAAGAGTGCGTTTTAAACACACCAACGAGCACGGTGTTCTATATCGCATAACTGAGCACAGAGTGCCGCCTCCTAACGTACGATACCTATGCTGGGGTTGCTGCTGTGTCTTGGCCTTGTTTTGTGTAATATCAGTACGTCGTGACCGCGTCCACTGTTGGTTGCTTAGTACATTAGTTTCTACAGCTATAACTTATCTCTTGCATCGCGATCCCTCCTCTCTCCCTCTATATGAACAAGAGGTACGAGAGTTCCTTTTGCTACTTACTACAACACAACATTCACTGTATTCCCGTGTGTCTCTTCTCATCCTACACACATTTTATCTCTACCCGGGCTACTACTAACACTACATTTATAAGCGTCATTTATTCATTTTTAGTCAAATCGGTTGATCATCCTTATCCGAGTCGTGCTGGTCCTTGCCACCGCCACCGGATAGATTCAGCGAACCGGTGCTACTGTCCGAGAACGTACCGCCTGCTGCTGCGGCAGCTGCCGCCGCCGCGGCCGCTTTCGCTTCCGCTGCCATCCGTGCGGCAGCTGCGGCCGCCTGCCGTCCCGCACTGGACCGCAGTTCGCGCTTCCGCTCCGGTACACCGAGCGCCGATTCCAGATCCTCACCGCTTCGGGGCCGTTTACTGCGCGTCGTTCTTCGACCGGCACCACCACCGGATATAGCGTTAACCGATGCCGCTAGTGCGGCGGAGGACGAGCCGCCTGCCAACGATAACGGTGCACTGGACTCACATCCGCTGGAATTGGCCGCGTCCGTACTGGACCGGGTAGATTTGCGTGCCGACGATGCTAATGGTGCCGTTTCGGGGATGGATTTTTCCGACTCCGAACGATTTGCTTCGTCCTCCGCGCCGGAGATGGCCCCACCGTCCAGCAACTGGTTGTGGTGTGCGGATTGATGGCGACGCGATGTGCGTCGACGATCGTCATCCAGATGATGCGAGGAGGACGATCCGCCGCCGACACCGGATGCTTCGTGGTCGGATTCGGAAGTGCCCGCCGTTGACTTGTCGCCGCCTCCCATCATTATCATTTCGTGATCTTCGTACGATCCTCCTGCCGCATCGGAACGTGCATGTTGCAGCTGATCTGCCATGTTGCTGGCACTGGAAGCCGGCCTTTCATCGCGCGCCCGTTTCGACAAATCATCATGGCTCAGATCCATTTCGTGCCGTTGATGATCTGCAGGAACCGACGTGGTGCCAATTTCCTTATCCACATCGTCCGCCATTTCGTGACTTTCCTCACGGCGCCGTTTCACTGGTGCGTGACGGTCCAACATCATCAGCCCTCTGTCTTCGTCTTCCTTACCATGGACAGACGATGCCGCATGGTCCGAAGGGTCTTCACCAACGGCACTTCCACTGCTGTTGTGCTCTGGCTGTTGATGGTGTTTTTGCTTCTGCTCAACAACTGCGGCAGCAGCTGCTGCAGCTGACGCCAAAATTCGTTGCTGCTCTATCAAGCGCTGCGCCTCCTGGGCTTCGTGCACCTTCTTCAGGTGTTCCTGCTGGAGCAGCTTCTGCTTTTGCTTCAGCAACATTATCTGCTTCTGTGGATCTACCTCCTCGTCATTCAACACACCACCGCTCGATTTGGACAGTTTGGAAGGAGCAATCAAATCCTCCAGGTCCATATCGTGATTGCCTCCTCCAGAACCACCACTACTTCCCTTGCTTGGTGTGCCGCTTCCACCTTCCACCGGTGACGGTGCAACTGCTAACGCTGCTGCAGCGCTCGTAGAGCTGGATGCGCCCGTCGATCCACTACCAGATGACAGATTCTGTGGGTTTCCTCCTGCTAGTGCCGACAACGATAACGTTGTGCCTAGCAGGCTGTTGCTGCTTCCCCCGGATGATGACGTTCCACCAGCACCACCCGGTGGATTCGCCAACGAGACGGATAGACCGGCCGCAGCCGCACGGCTAAGATCTGCCGCGATGCTACTTTCCACCGACGATCGTAAGCTTCGTTCCGCGGTTCGTTCTAACCGCTCTGCTGCCATAGCTGCGGCAGCCGCTGCCACAGCACGTTCGTCCCTTTCTCGTCGCTCAAGTCGCTCGAGCCGATCGCGCTCGTGACGCTCGTGGCGTTCGCTTCGTTCTCGCTCCCGTTCCCTTTCCCGTTCGCGATGATGATGATCGCGCTCGCGCTCCCTCTGTTCCAACATACCAGTACTCGACGATGACGACGAGTTCGACAGGGCCGGACTCTTGGAGCTTAGGTTCAGCGAAGAAGACGACCCCGCTCCGGGCAGTGGAGAAGGCGCTAAGGAGATGGTGGTCTGCGACGGCAGCGATGCAGCGATGCTGGCCGCTGCAACCGGTGTTAGCGTGACCTTATCCAAACCTAGCAGAGCAGCGGCCGATGATTCCGAGGCCGAACCGGAAGCCGCGGCACTAGAGCGGCTCGATCGTGATGACGATGATTTCATCTCATCCTGTGCACCAGCTCCCATCAAGAGTGCTTTTGCGTCGAGCTTAGCCAGATGGTGTTGCAGTTGAGCAGCTTCCTGTCGCGCTCGTTTCGATTCCGAAACCGACTGAGTTGGCGAGGAAGACGATGACGAGGTCGGGATGAGCGAAATTGCCGGACCAACGCCTAGGCTGCGAGCGAGCAGCTCTATCGGGTTCTTGCTCAGTTGCTCGAACGCATCCTTCAGGTCCTGGTGTTCGCGTGCCTTCTTCGCCGACGATGGCGAGGACGATCGACCGCCGCCCGATCCACTAGACCCTGCACCACTGCCACCACCGGCCGATGCAGACAGGGCGTGCGCGGCCATACCCGCAAACAGCGCCTGGCTGAACTCGGGCGGTATCGGTAGCTGCATGTCCTTAGATGACATAGCTGCCATTGCCGCTGCAGCAGCTGCTGCTTGTGCCGAGGCAGATGCCGAACTGCTGCCACCACCGCCCTTCGATGACGACGAGGACGAGTGTGAAGAGGAGGGCATTTTGCTGGTGGCACTAAATGCTGCCTGCATTGCCGCCAAATCTGCCGGGAAACCACCTGCCGTCAGCGTTTCCAGGATCTTTCGTCGTTCGCGTTCTAGCTTCTCCAGTGCCTGTTTGTTGGCCTGTTGTGCTGCCGCACTCTCCCGTGCCCGTTGCTTTTCTGAGGCGCTTGATGAGCCGCGACCGCTGCCGCCGCTGGTAGAGCCGCTGCCCTGTCCTGCTGCGGCCGCAGCAGCAGCTGCCGCTGCGGCTGATATGTCCAAACCGGCGGACCTTGTGAGCGATTCGAGCAGGTGTGTGTCATGCGGTAGCAATAGCTGCTGAAGTTGTGCCGCTTCACGGGCGGCTTGCTGATGTACGGCTGCTACCGCCGCTGCTTGCTGTTGTTGTTGTTGCTGTTGTTGACTCAAACTGGATGAGCCACGCCCCTTCCCACTGCCACCGGGCGAGGACGCCGACTGAGAGGAACTTCCACCGGATCCCATACCACCACCGCGAGAATTCTGCTTGCTCGATTGCGACTGTCTGGAGGTAGTCGTTGACGAGGACGTGCCCGTACTGCTACCACTTACACCGGGCAGTCCATACGGATTTAGACCACCCAATCCAAGCGGAGTGTACAACAAACTCGGGTTGGGGAAGAAGAATGGGAACTGACTGTTGGCTGCAGCAGCTGCGGCAGCCGCCGCAGCGGCCGCTTGTTGCTGCTGATTTTTGGAGGACGATCCGCTTCCTTGCTGTCCGGAACTGCTTGAAGAGGAGGTGCCGGCACCATCATTAACTGCCGACGATTGTGACGCCGATGATTTGCCGCGGGATTTGCTACCAGTGTTTCCACCCTTAGTAGGAGTACCACCTCCTCCAGCGGCAGCGGCTGCAGCTGCTGCGGCACCGAGAGCCGCGGTTGGATCTAGACCGGCAGCAGCCATCATGGCGGCAAGACTTTGAGCGTCCATTCCACCGCCTGCACCAGACAGCCCACCCAGTCCCGCCAGATTCGAGAAGAGATTCATGTTGCCCAAATTACCAAGCCCACCGAGCCCGGCTAGGCCCGGCATGCCACCGAATGGCATTAGGAGTGGGTTGTTCTTTGGATCGAAGCTACCCAAACCGGGAATGCTGGAGAGCAGATTGGCATTCAGTCCAGCCAGACCCGGGAACTGCATGCTCGCAGCAGCAGCGGCAGCTGCCGCCGCGGCATTATTACTGCTCTGGGAGTGTTTCTTTGACGATGACGACGACGCAGAACCGGAGGACGACTGTTGCCCGCCTCCAGCGCCAGACGAACCGTACTGGTTCGCTGCAGCTGCCGCAGCTGCGTTTGCTGCCCGCATCTGTTTTGATGTAGAACCACCGTCGGTACCCTTGGATGACGACATTGTCGCTGGGCCACCGGGGAGCGTGATAGATTCTGCCCATTTTGGATCAATCTCGTACGCCGGATTGTCAGCCAACCATTGCGTTAGTCGCTTCAATTGCGGAGCTTTGTTACCTGTCAATCGTTTGCCATTGATCTTGTTTATTACGGCAACGTACTCGTCACCGGTCAAGTTTTTCCAATTGAACGCCATCGGATTGCTGTCAGCCTGTTGCTGCTGTTGTTGTTGCTGTTGCTGATGATGGTGTTGTTGCTGCTGTTGTTGTTGCTGTTGTTGTAGACTGTTGGCTGAGCCTCGCGTCGAACGAGAACTCGATCCACCCTGTGGTGAATTCTGCGCCGATGAACCGCCACCTCCTCTCGAGCGAGACCGCGAGAGGTAATCCATACCCATCGCTTGCTCGGTCAGAGCGGCCGTTTGTTCGGCTAGCCATTTGTTCACCTTGGCGTCGTGTGCACTGCCATACTGGCCTAGCTTCGAACTCAATTCGGCCGCCTGCTTCATTTCAGCGAACATAGCTTCGTATGCTTTGCGCTGCGGCGAGTTAGCTGGTAACGATTGAATTAGCTTCTGCTGCTGTTTCAGGAACGACTGTTGTTCGACCTGCGCCGCCTGGGCAAACAGTGCGTTCAGGCTATCCTTCGTCGACATCCCTCCACTCATACCGGACAGGCCTTGCAACGCAGCTTGCATGCTCGCTGCAGCCACCGCCGCGTTACTTCCACTGCTCGTCGATGAACCACCACCAACGCCGGATGATCCCTGACTGCCTTTCGGATTGCCCGGAACGCTCGTAACGGTAATGGTGAATGGTTTCTGCGGTGGCTGTTGACTGACGGACGTCGGTGCACTTGCAGGCGTCACCGAAACCGAAGGTGGTATCTGCGGCTTCTTCATAGAACTACCGGAGAAGCTTCCACCGGGCGGTGTCGGATCGCCGAAAATTGTTTTATGCTCCTTGGCTGCCGAAAGACCAAGCACAATCTCGTCCAGCTTTCGTCGCTTCTTCTCCTTACCGAGCGGAGGTTCTTCGATCGGCACGCTGACATTGTTCTTCTTCATCAGTTTGGACAACATATCATTCAACTTGCCCTTGCCGGCAGCAGCTGCAGCAGCCACTGCAGCCGAGGGCGATTGCTGATGCTGGTGGCCTAGCATCATGCTAGATCCCGATACACTAGCGCTCGTAATGCTGATTCCACTCGGCAGCTGATTGTTGGAGGATTTTTTGTTCTTCCCGATCGAAAAGTCCTGCACCTCGCTCAGATCCATTGGACCACCACCGCTTCCTCCCATTCCACTGCTGCTTTTGATCATATCAGCAATGTTCACTTTGGGCAGGCTATAGCTGTAAAATCGGAATGAGTTTTTTTTAATTATGGGTATTACACACCAAATAAGCACCATAAGCCAAAATCAAATTCTGTCGATTTGAACACATACCTGGAAGACAAATCGATTGGTGTCAGCGTGCTGGAAGTACCAGGAATGAGTTGCGGCTTCGGATAGGACATCTGGTTCCGTGGGCCATGTTGATGCGCAGGTGGAGGCTGCAATACGTTTGAGTTTGCGCTATTCGATCCACCCCGTGCGTTACTTCTGCTGCTAACCACCTCTTGCACGTCATCGTCATTCCACTGTAGACCACTTCCAGCACCGCTGCTGTTTGACGTTGCCGTGTGTGAAGGTTGCGCTTTTCCAGTTGGAACTACAAAAATAAAAACAGTGGTTTTTCGTTAAATAAACAACATGAGCTACTTATAGTGCAAGATTAACCAAATAAATAAAATTTGTTTTCAAATGTCGAATTACATCAAACTATTTAAATAATGTTACCACAACTTAGTGATAAAAGCAAATATTGGAACATTTAGGCCCTTAACAGCAATGTGAATAAAATATTCTGATTTGTAATCTGAGCAGAGATTTAGTAGTTAAGCGCCTTTTCGCAGAAAGTTGGACCACCATAAATGATGCAACAAAAATCACTGAGATATAACGATATGTTTTAACTTTAAAGTAAAATGTAATACATTGTTCAACTATGCATATGCTATTCTTTGAGTCGTAATTAGCAGTAAAAGTTAAACAAAATCGAACAACTTAAACTACCGCCTCCAACGGGAAATCAATCATTACCTGGACTCTGGGTATTATTCAGTAGCGCATGCAATTTCGCTCGCTCGGTTTCAACATCGATAGCAATGTGGCGTTTGCGTTTCTTACTTGCAGGCGGTACAGTCACACCAGCAGCGGCCGCAGCTGCCGCATGTGCAGCAGCAGCAGCATGCGCTGCCGCGGCCACCGACATAGACTGATGGTTCATCGCCACCGAGGACGATGACGTCGCTCCAAGAACGCTACTGCCCGAGCTAATACTTCCTCCAGCGGATGGGATACCACCGACGCCACCAGACTGCTGCTGTATTGCCGCAGCCTGATTGCTGATCTGCTTTGCATTCTGATGATCGGTAGTGATCGTAATTACATCCGGCGTACTCGATGCTGACCGGCGCACTTCATCGTTCATCGGAATGATGCGCTTGATCGTTTCGTACAGTGGAATGTCTAAATCGATACCTAGACAGCCCGTGTAGGCCGAATACGATTTGCCTACTGGCCACTCGCCATGCTCGACGCAGTAGATGATGTGGCCGACGCGACGTTCGAGCGCAAAATCTCGGAACCATTTTACGATCATCGATGTATCGATCATGCTGGCGAACTTGCTCATATCTGTAGGGAGAAAAAATAGACCGAAAACAATAAAACATTACAACTGAGTATTTTGTAAGTGAGCACACACGCAAAATACATACTCTTCAAATCTTCCTTGGTAAGGCTGTTATCCAGTTGCTTCAGTTTCATCAGCGGCTGGAACACTTCCAAATCGGGGAAGCGCGCCTTCAGTGCAGCGGTCTGTTGTGTGCAACGTTCCTCATCGGTAAGATTCACAATCGGTTTCACTTCGTTTGGTTTCTTCTCCTCTACGATAATAACGTCGGGCGATGGTGAACGAGCAGCAGGTTGTTTAGCTACTTCTACCGTCACAGCATCTACCGGAGCAACAGCCTCACTAGTCTTTTCAGTTTGAACAACTTCAGCCGTTACTTCCATTTCTTGTTTAACTGATTTTTCAGTGACACTTTCAACAGTCTTCTCAGCTTCAGGTTCAACGTCCTTAACATCAACGTCCTTTCCTTTCTCAAGCTCCGATTCTGATTTCTTCTCTTCATCGCTAGCCGAGGTCGTACCCTCATTGGTGTCCTTAGCGGGTGACGAACGAGTAGCTGCTTCTGATTCCGTTGTTTCAACAGGTGTTTTTGGCGCATCAGTAGAATCAGCTACCTTTTCAGCACTTACTTCCGTTTTCTCCTTGTCGAGGGCTGGTTCATCTAGTGACTTTTCTTTCACTAGGCTCGGTGATTCGGCGGCTGCTTCAACTGCTTCTTCTTCACGGGTATCTTCTTTCTTAGCTTCCGCAACGGTTTCTTCTTTTTCTTCCGTTTCTGATGAAACCTTTGATGAATCCACTTCGGTTTCCATTTTTGGAGACTCTGGAGCGGCAACTTCGGATTTCTTTTCATCATCCGTTTTGTTCGAATTTCCGGGCGAAACCGGCTCGGTTGTTGATGCCTCTTCCATGGGTTGAACATCTGGCTCCTGCTGCGTTTCCTTCTGCTCCGGAACCGCAGTCTTTTCGTCTTCCTTTTCGGCAACCGTCTGATCATCATCAACCTCCATAGCCAAACTTTTAACTGACGTAGGATCAACAGCAATGGCATCGGAATCTTTCTTTTCCAATTCATCACTAGCAACAGCTAATGCTTCATTTGTTTCCATCTTTTCCGTTAATTGGTCCTTTTCCTCGTCCTTTGTCTCTTTCTCTTCTTTGTCCTCCTTGTCCGTGACAGAATCCTTGCTTGTATCAACTGATTCGTTAGCGTCCTTCATCGCGGTAGCAGCTACTTCTCCAGAGTTAGTCGACGGCTCCGTTTCCTTTGACGGTACTTCGGTTGTTGCCTTATCTTCAGAACTGGCAGTGTCTACTTCCATTTTATTATCATCACCAGTGACAGGTTCCGGTTGTGGTTTATCACTTCCGTTTTCCACCGATACTGCTGATTCGTGCTCAGTTACTGCCGAAACTTCTTTATCGATCTTTTCATCCTGTTCTTCATTCTTTTCGTCCACTTCTTTGCCATCCGCGTTAGTAGCATTTGCTTCATCCGTTTTGTTTTCCTCAGATGTTTTAACCGACACATCTTCCTCTGGCACTGGACTGGCATCCTTAACGGATTGCACATCTACCTTCACTTCTTCACTCATCTCAACATCGCTACTGAGTTTGATGGGAGAATCTGAGGAAGGGGATGTAACTGCTTTAACCGGTTCATCGTCAGCTTCTTTTTCTGATACACTCTGACCTGTTTCAGTCTTTCCTTTCGAACATTCTTTCTCTACCGACTCCTCTTCAACCGACACCTTGGCAGGAGAAGTTTTTTCGGCGGTTTCGTTTTCTGATTCAATCTTTTGTTGTTTCGACATCTCGGTTGATTCATGCAGTTTGGACTCTTCCGCTGGGCTTTCCGTGCTTGTCAAAGGTTCTTTTACGGGACTTGCAACTGGCGTAGCGACTTCCGTCGACGGTTTAGCAGCAGAATCTATCGTTTCAGGAACATCATCGACTTCCTTCTTGACTGATGAAGCTGCCTGCTCTACCATTGGCAATGCATCTGAAGCAGCCTTCTCTTCAACAACTTCCATTGCAGCAACGGGAACGACGCTGTCCTTTTCCTTTTTGATGGGCAAATCGGCATTTACAACAGGTGCAACCTTTTCAGGGGATGCAGTAACCTCCGATGCCGCCTGAAGTGCTGCTTCAGCTTTAGCTGCAGCAGCTTCGGCTTGCATTTTTAGCAATTGTTGGTTTTGCAGCTGAATTTGCATCTCAAGTTGTTGTAAATACTTTTTAGCGGATTCATAGAATGGAAATTCGGAATCCGCAAGAATCAATTGTTCCGAACGGTAAATACCATACTTCAGGACTGCTCGCAGTAGTTCCCGATCGTGTCGTCCAGGAATCCACCAGTCAGGAGTGTCCAGGTTATTCTCGCACAAACGAATGTTTTCTTCCAGCTTAGGGTGTTTCACTATCTGACGCGCCTTCGACAACAGCTCCAACCGATCTAGGATCAACTTGGCATGATCTTCCGTCACGTCATCTACCAGACCTTCGAGGCCTTTCTCGTCATCGCTTAGCTTAACACCCGCTTGCCGTTTGCACATCGCAATGAACACCTTGTAAAAGTCGCTCAAATTCTCGTCCGTTTTCTTATCCAACTTGGCGAACACTTTAAAGCTGCAAACGAGAGGACCACATTGGTTTGTTATGACATTGCAAATCCACAAAAATGAGCATGTAGGCAATGATCGTGCCGAAAACAAATACACTTACCGACTCCAGTCCGGTGTAGGGACGGTGGTGTTGGGTTGCAAATCGATACCATAGCCTGTGAGGACGCGGATGAATTCGTTTTCTTCGCGACGGGTCCATCTCTTTGGTATTTGGTCCAACCTAACACGTTCTCGTTCGCGCATAACCTGCTCATTTTTCTCACGGCGTTCCATTTTCTAAAAATTGTACAAATGTTATATTAAATCTTTTGACTACAAATCCTTTTTCAAAGATCGCTACTATTTGTATCCGTAGTTTTCGTTCCAATACGATCCTACATATCTACAACACAAAATGTCTATCCTTACTTGTGACACACTCTATTCATTATAGCCACGTTACTGGTGTTTCCCGAACATTAAAACGTAAAACATACTGCCCATAACCGAAACTAATACATTTCTACTCAGATAATTCAAATAAATTATAAAAAAAAATGGCGAAAGTTTGCCTAAGAAAATGTCTTGCTTGTTACGGTTGTTATTCGCAAATAAACCTGATCTGAAATTAAACCTCGTCGTAATCATCCAAAAGATTTGCACAAATTTTCAAAGCTCTCAGCATTAAACAGCGTGAAAATAAAGTAAAATAGAATAAAGCGAACACTTTAGAATATACTCAATACTAACCAAATACATTGCTAGCTTCTGAAGATCTATATTCGCCAGCTGATTCGGATCGGCCGGATTCAGGCCAAGGCCTAGACTGAGCATCAGGCTGAAGTCTGCTGCCGTCGGCATACCAGCGGTAGGTGCTTGCAGACCACCAGTGCCACTGTTACCACTTGTCGAAGGTAGTGGCTGCTGCTGCTGCTGTTGTACACCTTTACCCTGTGGACCTCCAGTAGCTCCGAGAGCAATACCCCCGGCGCCCGTACCACTAGCTCCAACAGCACCTAACGGACCAGTGGCCGCAGGATGGTTTAATCCTACCACCATTGGCGAACCACCTGGACCGACAATCTGACCCGCTATCTGTTGCTGCTGCTGTTGCTGCAACGTCGTCAGTTGGCCCTGCTGTCCTTGTTGCTGTGCAGGCGTTATGATCATTGGGCCAGGTGTTGTCGACGGCGTTGATGGCGATGAAGACGTTTGTCCAGAGAGGGTAGGAGTACCGGGCGGAGGAACTATCGTCTGTAGCTGCATGCAATCGGTGGATAGCGTTGGTTGTGAATAGGGGAATTTCGAAAACCGATATGATACCATTGCAGACAACGTAATACGACAACAAATCCAATCGATGATGCATCCGACAGGAAGTGTGGTGTTTCGTGTTTGAGAGAGAAATATACATAAAATAATGTATGTAATTTGTATATAATCCTTTGCTTATTCAAATGCAAAGTGATAAATAAGCGCTTCAAATGGTTGTTAGATGCATGAAAAAACGAGTAAAGTAAATTATAAAATGACAGCAGATGCAAACCAATAACGCGAGAGTGAATATGCATGTTCAAACCCTGAGTGAAGAGAGTTTAAATGTTTGTTTCGTAGCCAAACATGAAACAAAGTATCATGAAAAATCAAGACAATTTATCAAATATTGTTTATAAAATGTTCTTCTCCCAGGCGAAGATCTTTCTTATCGAAACAATTTAGTTTACAAACTTTTCTAATAACTGCTACGGTACTAAGTGTGTCGATGTGCAACAAAATACAAATGATAAAACATTACACAAATAAAATAGAAACTGCGAATTCTGCAAAATTCTGTAAACATATATCTTTGCTGAAGTAATACAACGTATTCAAAATAAACAAAAACCTTTTAACTACAGTTACACAACAAAAAAGATATGAAACACGACAAAACTTAACGACTGAATTTAGAAAACCAACATAAATAACTAATGAAAAATAAGGACGATTTCTGATATTTGAAGGAACGAATATGGATCGTTTTCCATGCATGTTACTCTACATACTAAGCAAGTGCATAATGTAATGATGGTGGTACCACATGAAAGCAACATTTACGGACATGTGTTTCATTGACCGACAGAGACCAACTATCAACATAAAAGATTTGCACAGTTTGTCTTACCTTCGCCTTTTGCTGCTGTTTCAGTTCTTCCTTCTTGTAGTTGCGCTGGTACGATGTGATGACGCGCCGCAATCGAGTGTTCAGATCCTGCATTGATGGCCAGGCCAGCTCCGGATTCATGTCCGATGGGGCCGGCGTCGGTGCTGCACTAGCCGTACCAACTGTGGATTCTTCATCATCTAGATTAGTATTTGTTATAATAAAAGGGGGCAGTTGTTAGGATAAATCAAATCTACTGTCTAATAACTTGCTGTTTTACATCTACGTGATGACGGTGGGATGTGAGAGATCTGATTGTGTGACTAATGATGGAATGGGTGTGTATGTGTATTTACATAATTGATACAACTAAGTTTAGATATTTGGTTGAACCGCACAATTTTGTTGTAATTTTACGCCCTCTTCACACTTTCTTCACACGATATTTAATGTACATTTGACACTGTTTTCGACTGCAGGGGCAGCGATCATCCTAAACTTGCGCTTCAAAACGCTTTTAACCAAAGTGAAACTGGTAACTCAAACTCCTTGACCAATCTATTAACCACTAAAATGCGGAAATTTAGTTGTGTGGCTAGCAACCCAAATACAATGTGCAAACTTTCAGGTGCATTCTATGAACAATATCCCATTTTTTGTCTATCATTAAATAAAAAATAACACAAAAAACAGCAAAATTCATTTTTTTCAGGACCCAACGATAAAAAAATAAACTACAATAAAAAAAAAACATTGAAAACGGGACAATTCTAAAGGTACCATTACTAACAATTTTACCAAACCGGGGCATGGACGAATAATGGGGAGATGAAAATGAATACGCGGCGATGGAATGAGCGTACACTTACCATCCTTCGATTCGATACCGACAGATGCCGATCGTGTCGTTTCCGATGGAACACCATCTTCCGGGTCTTCCTCATTGTCACCCAGCTTAGAGTTCGCATCATCATCATTTCTGTGGAAAGCATAAAAAAGTGTGCACCGTTAGTGTAAATCATCGAATTATTCATTTAAAAAATCATAATAAAACAAAATGATAGCACCCTTTCGAAGATGATACTGTCACAACAATGAAGGTACAACATAAGACACGATTCGTGGTAATGCAGCTAAAGCTTCCCAGTGAGAGTGTGAAGGAGAAGTTTGATTGAATTGATATTATCTATGAATATGCATTGCTGGAGCTATGAAGTGTGTTGGGTTGTGGTGTATTTTAAATGCTATTTTCCAAACATATTACGGATTTGTATTCGTTGCTTTGTTAAATGAAAGGGACACTTTTCTAACACCTTGTCAGTGGGAATATATGTGAAACAGTGAATATGTATAGAAGCACGAAAAGATTGCATTAATCCGATACAAAATGAACAAACAATGAAATTTCGACGAAAACAAAATGGAATCAGTTTCGAGCCACGTCGAATTCGGATCGGTGCCAGCAAGTGTTTGTTTGGAGGAGAACTAAAAAACAATCGGGTTTGATAAATCGGATCCTTGCAGAGAACGTGTTCTACTACGATAGACCGGATGTTTCGCGCTCCGCCGGTAGGTGTGGAAACAAACATCAACACGATATAGAAACTATTGTAGAGAAGATCACATAAAAAGGAAACATACAAATCACATTTATACAGCAACTTTACATTGATTATTGTAGAAAAAAAAACTTAAAAAATTACAGTTTTCTTCAAATGAACTGGACACTATAATGCGGAGAAGAAATGGAATGCTTATAGCGAGATTCCCAGCGAATAATAGCTGAACATTTAGACAAAAAAAAGGATAAAGACACGCAGCCGTTTAAATAGATCGTAAAAATAAAACAAAAATATAACTATAAATTTAAAATACGATTAAAATTTACACAGCACAAATAACTTGTACTTTTTGGAAAACAAAAGAAAAAAAATACAATTTAACAGACTAACAAAAACAAGAGAAAGAGAGAGAGAGTAAACAGTAGTAGAACAGAATAAGAAAATAGGTACGAGAACTTACTCTTTAACAATCGTTGCCTCTTCGATGGTGCCGTCACCGGGACCGCAGTGGCTCTGGAAGCAGAGCATCGGATCCGCCCGCATCCCACGGTAGTTTTCGCAGCCATGTTTGTACGTTCCCACCAACAAACTTCGATCGCAACAATTTGGATTCCACCATGAGCACGGCAGCTGATCGGGCGTAGGCGGTGGCCGAATTGGGAGATCGCTACAGACGGTAACACAATGTGATAGTCGGACGTAGCACACACGATAACCACGTGCACACATTCGCAACGCACGCGTCCACACGCAAAGGGTGGCCATGTGAAGGAGGGATGGGTGGCGAAGTGCAACGTAAGAAAAAACGTAAGTAATTTGCTCATAATCATGGAGTGATATAATTAAACAACAAAAAAGGGCGAAGGACGTTGCAGAATGCTTCCATCGGGGTATTGTAGAAGATAAGGAAAGGGAAAGATCTTAGAGAGGACCGTCGGTTTTTACGGAGGCCAACAGGGAAGGAATGTTTTGTAACGTATCGCAACAACAAAAATAAGCAAAGGGATATGTGTAAACGCTAGCACAAATAACAATCGCCAATTGTGTAGCAATTAGTTGCAAAATTGTAACTCAGAGTAACAAAAACCAAAATAGATTTCTTTTTTTCTCTTAAGCATGTTTCAGGTAAGACAAACTAATTCAAAATATAACGTAGTCAAATTTTATGTTGCTTCCTCAAGAGAGCATTTGTAAGACATTCTCCTCCTTCGAAGTTCGTGTAGCAATTTCGTGATTTTTTGATAAACGTTTTTTGCCTTTTCTTTTCACGCCTCGACTTGCCATTTTCCGTTTGCTCAATAGTGGAGTATTTCGATTATGATCTTGTTTTTTTTTAAAATAAACAGCCGATTTGCTTTGCAGCAACATCTATTATCTATTATCACACACGCACATACATACATGTAGAAACCCACAAAAGTAGTCCACATTCATACACATGTCGATTGAGAGAAAACGTATGATTGAATATTACCCTTTACTAGCAGAACCTTACTAAATGATGGACCAAACTTGTATGTTAGGAATAACACGCTCTGCGGTATCACCAAACCGCGTGGTACGTACGATCTTCAAAAAGTTTTATTCAAACATTGAATAAAAAATGGCCATAAAAAGAAGAGTAGAATAAGTAAGATTTTGTACAGATGGTAAGCTCTACGCATTGTTCTTTACTTTGTTTCTTTGCTTGTGCAGCGGGAATGATACAGCAATGAAAATAGTTTGTGATAAAGATTGTCGAGCAAAAAAAAAAAAACAAAACAAAAAATTCAGCACAATTTTCAATACTCATAAAAATACAATCACTGCTAATTCTCACAGTACTCAGAGTACGAACAACAAACGCGAAGAACCCACACATCTGTACAAAGCCTAACAATACGAATAGAGGAAAGCAAACATACATATTGAAACTGACAATTTTGAAAGTGTCATAAGAGATTGTTTCATCTTATCAATACATTTTAATTCGACACAAACCTCATACCGTGTACCAATCGTGAGATAAATAAACATCAAACAGATAGAAACAAACAACATTTAGATTGGTAAAAAATCTGTATAAAATAAAAACACGACATTATGAAAGAATATGTTGTCAAATGTCGAGAAAATGCAAACTTTTTTTTTCTAGTCAAAATAAACAATTTTCAATTACGATACTTGCGAAACGATTGTTATGAGAAATTGTAAAAAAGTATAACCATACTCTTTCAGATGTACCAAAACAAAAGAAAAATGTCGTCACATGGCACAACCACGGAGACAGTAGAGCAAGTCAAACGACACTCAAAATAAAATAACTTGTTATTTTCAGTGGAAAGATAACATGTTCAATAAAAAAGAAAATCAAATATAATAACAGGTCGGGAAAGACCATCTACGTTCTTCGCTGTGCATGGACTGTGAGTAACATACGAGGGTGAAAATATGGATGGACGAAAATTAGGCACAGTTATTTACTTTCGCGTGGATGATGATGTATTAGCAAAAATGGAACTGGAAGTTTAGTAAGGGTTGCTTAAGCTGTAGCAGCTTCTGCTAGTGGTAATAGATAATGAAATGAGTTTTTTGCATTACAGACATAGCGGTAACATAAACATATCCTTTTTTAAACGTGTAAGTGTGATTGTGGAAAGGGGATTCTGCGCTTTTAACGTTTCAAAAGCACACACACACACACACGTTCGAATTTCAACGTATGACGTTAACGAACAGAATCAAAAGGATCACAGGCAATGTGTAAAGGTGTTAACAGGAAGATGAATTAGAAACTGACGGAAAGAAGGATAAGAGACGGGAAGAGAAAGCACCAAAAAACGATCGCCCTTTGACAACGAACAGACAAATATACCTGGCATTGGCACCTTCGTTGATCTGATTCACTAAATCACCAAGCACCTCGTGCTTTATGTAGTACAACATACGAACGCGCAGCAGCACCCTGTATAACACGGTCAAAAAGAGTACGAGAAAGAGAATAAAAGAGAAGAACATATCAGTGAAACGTGTCTCGTGCGGTTCGAATTGTCGACCCTCCCCCGCGTGTTATTTATGCTTGGTATCATCTTGAACACCCCATCGCCGTTACAGTACAATAATGGTAAAGAGCAAACGGAGAAAACGGCGACAGATCGGATGAAGATGAAGCCAAATGGCGTAGCCCCCGATGCCGTCGACATAAGTGCGGCGAAGCGAAAAAGCATCGAAACATTTGCGCGCGCCTACGCGTTTGTTTCATCACACTCTTCCTCACTTGTTTGCGTGTCTGGTAAGATGTTTCTTGTAGTTAATGTCGAGCAGTGTCTCGGTATCGTATTTTTCGTCCTTGCTCCAGTGGTGTGGATCGGATACGGGTGTCGTTGTGCCGCCTGTGTCCGAGCCGGATTTGGCCGATTTTTCCGCTTTTGTGCCAGATGAGTTCGAGGATGCATCTTCGTTCGCATCGGCCGTTCCGCTGCACTGGGGAGCCGGTGTGGTCGATCCTGCCGGTTGAGCTATTACAGGAGAGCCGCCACCATTGCTTCCCATGCCAGCGGAATTAGACGCTTCGCGTTTCGGTGTGGTACACGCGGAAGATGATTTCCTTCCTAAAAGGGTAATTAAACAATTATGGATTAGTTTATTTTGTTTCCATTCGTTAGCAGAACTTTCAATTACTACCTTTGGCATTGCGTCCTCTAGGCACCAAATTGTGCAGACCGCTGTGATTGCGTGCGATTTCACGCTGTTCTCCACCTTCGTTCGGCGTTATCAAGTCCCAAATGAAATTCTTGATTTTTTCATCACCTTGATATCGCTCCAAACAGTACAGTAGCTGTAAATGGACAAAGAGAAAAATATATTACATCAATCGTTTATTATTGCAACACGTACAGCATAAAATTCTGAACAATTGTCCAAATTCAGTTTTTATTGTGAGAAGTTCAATAGTGTTTTACTCAGCGAAAACCTAAAGTTTCCTCAATATTAGCATAGCGGTCATCATTATAATTCAATTTAGAATGTTTGTTAACTACGCGCTGTATGCACACATTCCATAACACAATGCAAATTACACTTACAATTACACGAGCACAATCCTCAACGTCTTGCTCTCGCCAACCACGCTTGAACTGTCCCTGTTCGAGAATTTCTGTCCAACGCGCCCAGCTGTGAATGAAAATGTGGAGAACAAAATTTTAAATGAACAAACCAATTCTTTACCTCCCGCTTCCATTTGCCTTCATCGGTAACATACCCATGCGACAGCAATCCCTTCTCCACCTTGAAACACTCCGACCGTGCCCAATTGCCGTACGAAACTTCATCAGCGCCGAGTACCGCGAGCGTTTCTCGATCACGTGGAACATAATCGTCGTGCTGCATCTGTTGCTGAAGTTTCTTACGTTCCTTAGCACCGCGCGTTCGTTTGCTGCGAGTTTTCAATCCTATACCACCCTCTTCACCATCGCTGCCCTGCTCACCCGACGATTCATCCGAAATGTCCATCACGCCGTCATCGTGTCCATAACGCTTGATCTGCGTACGACGTCGCGGTTCCGCTATAACCAGATCTTCCGTTTCGTCCTTCTCGCAAGCGGTCGGATCAATTTCCGCCTTTTTAGCCCATTTGTTCCAGAAATCGGGATCGTCGATATTGATGTCACTACGGTTGGCCGCAGCTGCAAAGGACGCCTTCGAGAAAGTAGATCCCTTTTCACTCTCCATCGTAATGACCTGCGTACGTCGCAGCAGGATCGAATCGATGTCCTCCTCACAGAACTTATCGCCCGCGTCGTCATCCATCACGGCACCGTATGCGCCTTTCTTAAGCAGATCTTCGATCTCCTTCTTCGACAACTGTCGCTGTGTGCCGTCCTTGTTTTGGCCCGTGTTCATGCTCTGCAGGACGGCTTTATCCAAACCGAGCTTAAGCGATGCTTTATCAAACATCTCTCGCTCGTACGTGTTGCGGCAGAGCAACCGATAGATCTTAACCATCTTCTGCTGTCCAATACGATGACATCGTGCCTGTGCCTGCAGATCGTTCTGTGGATTCCAATCACTGTCGTAGATGATGACTGTATCGGCTGCGGTCAAGTTAATACCCAAACCGCCGGCTTTCGTGCAAAGCAGAAATACAAACCGATCGGAATCCGGTTTCGAATAACGATCAATAGCAGCTTGTCGTAAGTTACCCCGAATGCGCCCATCGATACGCTCGAACGGATATTTCTTGTACATCAGGTAATCCTCGAGGATGTCTAGACAACGCACCATCTGGCTGAAAATCAACACACGGTGGCCATTGGCCCGTAGCTTTGGCAGCAATTTGTCAATCAGTACCATTTTACCAGATGACACAATCAAATTTTTATAATAGGATTCTGCATCCTCGCCATGCTGCTGTCGGTAATCGTACTGAATCTGATCCTCCGCTCCATTCAGCAGGTACGGATGGATGCAACATTTTCGCAACTCCATCATCGTGTTCATCAAGTTTGGAATGTTCGCCGATGTTGTGCCCTTCATTAGGAAGGAGAAGTTCTGCTCCAAAATACCCCGATAGTACTTTTTCTGGATATTCGTAAGCTCGACTTCCACGATCGTTTCCTCTTTCGGTGCCAGTGACTTTTCCACATCATCCTTCAAACGCCGCAACATCATTGGCTTTAACAGTGCCTGCAGCTTCAGCACCTCGCTCTCCGTCTTAAGACTTCCAAACTCGCGCAGGAATTCTTCGCTGCACGCAAACTGACTCGGCTCGAGGAAATTCAGCAACGAGAACAGTTCGTTCACATTGTTCTGAAGTGGTGTACCCGAAAGCAGAACACGATGTTCGAGATTTAACTGCCGTAAACCTTCGAGCAGCTTGCAGTTTCTGTTCTTCAAACGATGTGCCTCATCGATCACACAAGCGCGCCAAGTAAAGTTCTTTAGATCCTGATAATCCGTCACTATCATTTCGAACGTGGTGATTAGCACGTTGAACTTCGTGATGTCACGGATTAGCTTACCCGTCTCGGTACGATAATACACTTCGTAATCCTGTATCATCTGCCGACTCGTAGCCGATCCGTGATAAACGATCACATTCATCTCCGTCCAACCTTCGAACTCGCGCTGCCAGTTAGGAATGGTTGATAGAGGTGCAATTACCAGAAATGGTCCACGAATGCCGTATTCGTACACGGAGTTGACAAACGTGAGACTCTGGATCGTCTTACCCAGCCCCATCTCATCGGCCAGAATACAGTTGTTGCCTTTGTACCACGAGTAGCGCAACCAGTTCAAACCTTCCAGCTGGTACGGACGCAATTTGTTGCCACCCTTGAACGTGGGTGACTCCGGCAGTGCCTTCCACTGGTCGGGGTGCGGCCGTTTCTTGGTCTTCCACTCGCTCTTTGGTGGAATCTTATTGAACTTGTAGTACTGCTCGATCTTCAGCTGATCGACGTCATCCTCCAATTCCCAGGTGCTGTCTTCGTACGGCAAACTCTTCCACTTCACAAGGTAGTGTTTCACTGTTTTGCCCTCATCGTCGACCAGCTCCGATACATCCAGAACACGATCAACCTCTACAAAGTCCGGATTGAACGGTTCTTCATCCAGGCTTTCGAAGATGTTTAGTTGCTGTTGTTGCTTCATGAGGAAACGCTTGATTTTGTTTCCTACACGCTTGTCCCCTTTGAGCAGCTCATCCTCCGTACGCCAATCACAGTGCAAATAGGAAAAGTTGCGATACTTCACGAAGTATTCTTCCACATCGATGAACACGGGTTCTGGCTTCTTTTCCTCTTCTGTTACCGCACCTTCCTGTTCTTCTTGCTTGACAACTTCCGCGCTCTTTTCAGAACTTGGCTCGGCTTCATCAGTACCTACTTCTTTTTTGGCGACTTCAGTAGCTGATGGTTCTTCTTGCTTCTTCTCACTATCAGCCGATACTTCGTCCGCTTCCATCTTTTCTACACTTTCGCCGGTGACAGTTTTCTCCTCCGTTACCTCTTTTTTCTCCTCAGCTTGTTCAGAAGGTACCTGCGATGACCCTGCGTCTCCATTCGGTTGAGCCGAACTTTTATCGTCTGCCGTGCTTGTGTCCTCGGCAACAGTTTTGGGAGGTTCTTCGTCAATCTCCATATTTTCCTTCGCTACATCCGCAGACTCCTTTGCCTGTTCTTCAACTTCTGCTGCAGTCGTTTTATCTGTGATCTCTTCTGCCGGACTATGTTTTTCATCTGGCTTTACTACTGCTTCTTCCTGTTCATCCGTTTCCATTTTTTCATCTGCTTTGGAAAGCTCAGCAGCAGCAGGTTCTTTCTGTTCACTTTCAGAATTCTTGTCAGCAGTAGCGTCGCCTTCAGCTGCGATCTTTTCAGCATTTGTGTTGCTTTCTGGTTCCGTTTCCATTGGAACTGCTGCAGTAGACGTAGATGGGTCTTCTTTACTTTCGGTTTCCTTACTCTCGGAATCTCCAGTTTGTTCCTTTTCGTTTTCTCTGTCATTATCGGCAAGATTTGTATTTTCTTGTTTGACCACATCTGTAGCTGTGGCTTCATTGCCTTCGCCCTGCGCCTCTTTTTCGTTGGATTCGGTCTTTACCGCTTCTCCGGAATCACCCTCAACAGGTTCAGGAGTTTTCTCCTTCGGTGGAGGCGGAGGTGGGTCTGGTTTCAATTCTCGTCTACCCTTGCGAACTGCAAGTACATACTGCACCACCTAGAAAATATAATACATGGTTAATTAAGAAAATTATACTCACACCGGCATTTCGGCGAAGCCCTTTCCTGTCTTTCACTTACCATCGAATCTTCCTCTGATGTGTTGACGTAAACGTAATTTGCATTGGGTTTCGATGCATCATCTATTGGTTTTCCGTCCGGACCAAGCTCCACCGTACCCGAGGGAAGTTTCGCTGCATCCGATGTGCTCACTTTGTTCTCGTCTGTCACCACCTCACTTCCCGCTCCTGTTGTGGCACCAGCTTCACCACTGGCACCTGCCACCGTTCCATCAGGGGCAGTTGCGCCAGATTCACTGCTCGCTAGGGAAACGTCCGTTGGCGCCAAACCCTCTTTCCGGTCCGAACCACCATCCGAGCGGCGATCTTTCCTCCCACTGGTAGGCGTCGGTGAAATGATACCGGATTCATCGTCGGAAAAGCGTAACATCACATCATCTACGTACTTCTTGCGTTGCGTGTTGCGTGCCGATCGACGTTTCGAACTATCCGCTTCCGTGTCTGGTGGAGGCGAAGGTGGCGGTGTGCTTAGCAAATCGTCACCTTCACCATCCGACTCCGTAACGATCATGCGGCTTCGCCGTGATCTACTCTTCGATCCACCACCGCTCGACTTGCTTCCACCACTGCGTCGCGATGAAGAACTTCCGCCTCCACTGGGGCGGCTACGATTTCTACTGCTACTACTGCCACCCTCCGAGCTACCAGGTTCTTTGCTCTTTTTACTACTCTTCTTGCTCTTGCTCTTAGTAGGAGTTTCCGGTTCCGGTTCGGCACTCGCACCCTCCTCTGGACCATCCGTCTTCTCCTGCTCTTCTTTCGTTAGTTCGCTCTTACTAATTTTCGACACAGGGATGTCATCGAAGTCCGTCACCTCTTCTTCCATTGGCACACCACTAGCACCAGCTTCAGTTGTTTCACTGGTAGTGGTTATTGCTGCCTTCGACTGTTCTTCGCCATCAGCATCGCCTTCCTCGTTCTTTGCTGTAGCCGATGCGATTTTCTCATCGTCCTTTTCTTCTGATACCTCACCATCAATAGCCGCATTGGAAGAAGTAGCATCACTATCTTCCTTTCCTGTAGATTCAACCACACTACTTGCTGTTGAGACAGCTGCCTCCTCCTTCTCTTTTGTTTCGTCGGTGGCACTCTCAACGGTCATTGCGGTGCTTGGTGCCGCTGCATTAGCATCGTTAGAGTTTTGTGCATTCATCAACGAAGCCAAAGACTGATTCTCGTCGGTTTCGCTCGTCGTAGTGCCGGATTTGGATAGCTCCAGCTCGGCAGTAATGCCACCATCCGGAAGTTCATCCTCCATTGACAGCGAATTGTCGCCGTCGCTCGACGCCACAATTTTCTTTTTCTTTTTTTTACTGTCCTTAGACTCTTTCTTTTTACTTTCCTTTTTCGGAGTCGGTTCCTTCACGCCATCACCCGTCGTGGCAGCACCTTTCGCCGGCTTTTTTGGCTCTCGTGGTTTTCGCGGTTTCTTTATCTTCTTGCCACTGGCATCAGTCGAGGTGTCAAGATCACCGGTACCGCTACAGGATAGGTTGTCCTGCGAGAGGTCACCACCGGTCAGTCCAATTCCGCCCCCGCTACTCTCAAGCGACATCAGCTCGTGAAAACTGCTACCATCAGGGCTAACCTCCGGCAGACCAGTCCCAGCGGTCACAGAATCTTCCGATACCGGTAATAAAGTCGTTGGCGTCGGTGTTGTTATGCCCGTGGCCGTAGCTCCACCAGAGAAGGGTGCAACTACATTGGATTGAGATGTCTCATCGCCTGACGTAATGAGACCCGTCTGTCCTACCACAGTCGCCGCGGCTGCCGCAGCTTCCTGCTGGCCTGATAGTTTGTCACCTTTCTTTGCCCGAGGCTTGCGGGGTTTGCTCGAGGGCGTTCGACCACGACCGCGCCCTGTCGTGCTTGTTACTTGCGGACTGTCAATCATGGCTGCTGCTGCCGCTGCTGCGACCGATGTCATAGTAGGCGCGACAGGATACAGCGGATGTGGCGGTTGCATCAGAAGACATGGCTGTGGACCAAGGCCCTGACAACCGTCCGCCGCTTCATGCTGCTGCAACATTGCTAGCCGCTCTTGAAGACGCATCATCTTCTCTTGATTGTCTGCCATCGGCAGCTTGTACATGTCCTGCATTTGTTGTTTGATTGCCGCTCGCTCTTGGCTGTGCGACATCATAGGGGGCGTTTGATACGGAGGCGGTGGCGGTGGAACCATCATGTCGCCTCCCCCAGTAACCGTTTGACCGGCAACAGGCACACCCTGCATTTGTTGTTGTTGCTGCTGCTGCATCATCGTACCTCCGACTTGGTGCATTCCGTACATCGTTGATCCAGGAGCTGCCGCAGCTGCCATGGTTTGTGGCATCTGTCCACTCAAGGCTTGCGCATAGGTAGCCGACGCACCGGTAACTGTCGTGGGTTGTCCAGCAACACCGGACATGAGCCCAGTGGTACTGCTGCTCGTAGAGATGATAGGTTCCCCGCCAGGTGATATCGTGCTGTCGTTCCCTGCAGTTGTGGTGGAAGTCGGTACTAGCGTCTCATTAGGGCTTTTGGTTGCGGTCGTCACCTCGGGCGCCTGTAGGTCTGTTAATCCTGCTGGAGCTATTACATCTGTCGCCACTGAGTCGAGCAACATTTGCTGCTGATCCAGCGCTGAGCTTTCCGTATTTCCACCCGATTGCAACATACTTCCATCCGAATGGTATCCGCCAAGCGTATCATCTCCTGCCTGCTTCGCAGAATCCAGCAATGTCGAACCATCTCCCAAGGCAGACGAATCCTTTAACGACTCATCCAACACGCCACCCGTGCCACCTACTTGTAGATTATCCTGACCGAGAAGCATTCCCGCGGTGCCAGAGTTTTGCTGCTGATGATGATGTAGCGCCTCAAAGTCCGTACCAGACATAAGCGAGTTCGAATTAGACGACTTTGATTCGTCAGTGTTTGATTCGGCCGGTGCCGGTACAATGCTGTCACGAGATTCTTCATTACTGCTGCTACTTCCAGTCGTTGCCTGCTCGGCCGCCGCCAGTGAATGCTGCTGATGTTGATGGGGCTGCTGTTGTTGCTGACGGGCATCTCCCATCTCGGCCCCACTCGGCACAAGTGGGGTAAGGGTGGCGTCATGTGAGTATACCGATGGTACGCCGGCTGCAGCTGTGCCTGTGGTACCCATCATTGACGGGCCCAAACTTGAGGGAGCCTCATTTGCATTGCTCGATGCTAAACTATCGATCAAGCTGAAATCCGATGAAGGAGGAACAGACACTTGTTGATGATGTTGCTGCTGTTGTTGTTGCTGCTGTTGTTGCTGCTGCTGTTGCTGCTGCTGCTGTTGCTGCTGATGTTGATGATGTTGCATCTGTTGTTGTTGCTGTTGTTGAGACTGCTGTTGTTGCTGCTGCTGCTGTTGATGATGGTGGTGTTGCTGCTGTTCTGCAACGGGATCCACCATTCCAGCTGTCTGCTGATGGTGTTGTTGTGCCTGAGACTGATGCTGTTGTTGATGATGGTGATGTTGAAGGTGCTGTTGCTGCTGCTGATGTTGTTGCTGTTGCTGCTGCTGTTGTTGTTGCTGCTGCTGATGCTGATGGTGATGATGCAAGTGGTGGTGGTGCAAATGATGTTGCTGCTGCTGCTGATCCGTAATAGAAGAAATCGGTGGCAATTCAACGACTCCCTGCTGATGGGGATGCGCATGTTGGTGAGAATGGGGATGTTGCATCGAGGGCAGATCGTTTAGCGACGCGCCTCCTGCACCACCTTGCTGCTGAACCGCTTGCTGCTGTTTCGATTGCTGCTGCTGCATTTGCTGAGATTGTTGTTGCTGTTGCTGCGACATGCTATTGTTCACACTCTGTAAATGCTGATTTGGGCCGCTTGGCGACATCAACATCTCGTCATTAAATGACGGTGAGTGTAGCTGCTGCGAGATCGAATGCGACAGACCACCACCACCTCCACCGTGTCCGGTAGCTGGTTGCATTGCTGCAAGCGTACTATGATGCATCGAGGGTTGCTGCTGTTGATGTTGTTGCTGCGGACCACCCGGTGCATGGTGCTGCGCGGTGGATGGTGGGGGAAGATGTGATCCCGGCTGCAGTTGAGTTAGCATCTGTTGCTGTTGCATCTGCTGCTGCATGGCGGACATTTGGGGTGGTTGTTGAGATGCCTGGGCTCCCGTTGGCTGTGAAAGATGCGGCTGATGAAGACTATGTACAGGTTGTTGCTGCTGAACATTGGCGACCGACGTAGCCACATCCACACCGCCAACGCCGTGCTGTCCCTTATCGTCTAAACCGCCGTAAGCCTGCGGACCCGGAGGACCCGTTGCCGAAGGTGGCGGTATCACAGGCATGCTGGTTTGCGACACGGGTGGAATTAGGCTGGAAATGTCGTTCAGTTGACTAATCTGCTGCTGCGCATGCGATGGTGGCGGTCCATGTGCGCCCGGATGTAAATGGGGTGCATGGGGTGCGTGCATCGGCGGCATATGACTGCCAGGAGGTGCAATAGGACCGGCCATTCCATGATGAGCGCTACCATTAATTCCACCACTACCAGGACGCTGCTGTTGCTGCACAGCTGCCATCGGTGGCCACTGCTGGTGCTGCTGCTGGTGTTGGTGCTGATGTTGTGGGGACATCGGCAACCGGGGTCCCAACGGTGACAGTGGATTGTTCGCACCCATCTGTTGCTGCTGCTGCTGATGGGTCGGAGGACCACCACGATAGGCGGCGGCCGCGGCCGCTGCTGCTGCCGCTGCCGCTGCAGCCTGCGCATATTCCATGCCGGTTGCGCCGGAAGGTGGCATCACCATCTGTTCTAGTGCCTGCAATGTCGTATTGACACCCGCACCAGGACCACCACTTACTACGCTACCTCCTGAGCTCGATGCCGTCAGCTTCGTACCGGACTGTGGCCGAGGACTCTGCATGCCCCCACTGCCGGCCACTATCCCTGCGCCGAGATGTGGCGAATGTGTGGACGTCGCCTGTGGAGACTGCGAAGTAACAACCGGTGGTCCACCGCCCGGAGGTTTAGCCGGGGACATCACGGGACGAGGTGACATCTGCGTGTGAGGAGACATTTGTGGTGGTCGGGGTGACATCTGGGGGGAGAGTTGAGGAAATGGAGCCCGGTACTGGGGACTTCCACCGTGCTGTGTCGGCTGTTGCTTCGTCGCAGCGTTCGGCAGGTACGATTGTTGCTGCGGTGCGCTTGCACCATATCCACCGCCACCTGGCCCACCTGCTCCTCCACCGCCTCCTCCACCACCAGGGACACCCGGCATACCCGCACCATGCGTCATCGGATGTTGTTGCTGTGGTCCGAGTGGGCCACCAAGCCCATGCAGGCCTGCACCAGGCGCATTTGACTGTTGCGCACCGGGGTGAACCATACCCGGATGCTGCCCCTGCTGTTGCTGCTGAGATGATTGTGGGCCTCCTCCCAGACTTGACAGACCCGGATGCTGCTGAGGGTGCTGCTGCGGCTGACTGTTGTGGCTCTGATGCAGCTGCTGCTGCTGGGATTGCGGTGGTAAATGGGAGGGTTGCTGCGACGGATGCGTCGGAGCTAAACCTCCCGGTACACCACCGCCTACAGGCGGTTGCTGTTGGGGCGCACCGAGCTGGTGCAGGCTTGTGGGTACCTGACCACCACTAACGAGATGCTGCCCGTAACCTCCGCTCGGATCCAGCTGATGCTGATTGTAAACATGTTGCGCCGAGCGCGCCGCATGCTGTTGCATTGCCGCTGCAGCAGGACCGTACGCACCGTATGCGGATTGCGCCGCGGATGGTGCTCCCGGGTACATGGAATGTCCCGGTTGAGGATAGTGTTGCGCAACACGCTGTTGTTGAGCCTGTTGCTGTTGTTGGGGTTGCTGTTGCTGGGGAGGTTGTTGTTGTTGTTGCTGCTGCTGCTGTTGCTGCTGCTGCTGCTGCTGCTGCTGGGGCTGACCCAGTGAACCATAGCCTTGCTGAGGTGGCATCATGCCGCCCATCATGGACTGCTGTGTCGGATACTGCAGTTTTTGAGGGTCCTGCTGCGGATATCCTCCCATGTGCTGCCGGTATCTGTTTGAGGTACAAAGCAAAAAAGATCGTTTAGTGAAAATGTTCACTTTAGCCATGCTAGAGCGAGAAACTGTAAAAAATCTACATCTACATCCACAGGGTTAAAATGGGTAAGAGCATAATATTTTCCGTTGATTCAATTCAGCGTTATGATGGGGGGACGTGGAAAATCACAATCATTTTTGTTAAAAAAAAACAATACGAATATAAAGTAAAGAAAATTACCCTGTAGGCGTTTGGCGTTGCGTTGGTCCCTGCGGTGGTCCTTGTGGGAGACCGTAACCCATCGGGGTCGCATACGGATTGGCTTGCGGCGGTGGTGGAGGCTGTGCTCCCCACACCACGTCGCCCATACCGGCCATACCGGCGGCACTGTGGTCCGGCATCGAGTACATTGAATCCGTACCGGCCGGCTGATGGTAGGAGGGATACTGTGACTGCGGCGGGGGTTGCTGCTGTTGCATCGGGTGTGGGGCTCGATGCCGCGCGTACGGCCCGCCAGCATTACTGCCTGGTGGGCCCATCCCCCGGGGCGCAGTCGGATCGTATCGATAGTAGGCGTCCCTATGAGGAGAGAAACGAAAAAGTTTAAGTTAATGCTGGGGGGTAACAAGGCTTGGTCACACAGTACTTACATTTTAAATTCGTATATAAAAAATAGATCGGTGGACCCTTGGCTCTATCGTTGTATGATTACACGTACTGCTGCTGCTGCTACTACTTGTCATATATGTATCCCCACACAGCCGTGCTTGTTTCCTCATACGGAGAGCTGGACTGGCGCCCTTATCCTACCAACTATACACATACACACATGCACAAACACACATACGCACACACACACACTCAATCTCGGTTTAGCGTTTGGTTATCAGTCGCGTTTGCTTGTCCGTTTCGTTTCTGCCACTTTCTTCCTCGGATTGCGCGCTCGTCGTGCCGTCGCTCTGTACGTTCTTCATGAGGAAAGGATATTTGCTCGCTCCGGTAGTAGAAAACGACGTTCCGATATGGAAGGTGTATGCTGGATGTGTGTTGTTAGTAATTTTTCACGCCGTCACGACTCCAGCTTTCCAACTGGTCCAACCTGTCTCGCGCACACGCTGCTGCTGTGCTTGTTTTGTTGCTATATTTTAACTACTACGTACACGTACGGAAAAAGTGGCTTGATGGGTGATTTGTGGTTTGTGTGTGAAAAGCTAGCTAATCACAAAAAGGCTGCTTTCCTGCTGTACCCACTGTGTCTCGTCTTGCTCTTTCCGTACTGTCTGTCAGTCAGACAAAAACAAAACAAACGGAACAAAAACCTTAATTCTTTTCTCTTTTCTTTACTTTTGCTTAGCAACTGTTTTTTTTTTTTTACATTAAAATGCTACTTTTTCTGTCCGGTTCGTTCACTAGTGTTCGCTGTACGGTTCTTCATCTGCGGTGCAGTGCACGGTGTTTCCTTTTCTGGAGGAAATAAGATATTAAAAGCAAATCATTAAACTAAAATTCAACGGGAACAACGCAATTTTAAGTCCGCTTAAATAATCATTTTAAATGTAAAGAACGGGATGGTATCGTTGGTGGACTGTTCTTCACAAATAAAATGTCCTTCACAGTAATCTACATTGCATTTGTACACTTGTTTTCACATTCAGTTTTAGAGTAACACCCTAGAGAATCTGCACTACTTTCCCGTCCCAGTACGTCGTAAAATCTGCAAAAAGAAAAGGAGAAGAAATGAAAAGAAACGGCATTAGTAAAGAGTCATCAACAATAACGCAAACAAAAGTATCATTAAAAGCAAATGTTAAGAAACATTTGACAGGAAAAATAATGAAAAAAAATGACACAATTTAACAACCATAATTAAAAATGGATTAGCGCCCGCCTTAACATTTCACACCAATTTCAAGGGGCACCAAAATTTTTTAATTAACCAACACACATTAATTCAAAAGTTTCCATCATTTTACGGGACTTATGGGCTGGAACGTCCTTTGTCATTCTCATGACGTGACCAGCCCACCGGAGCCTGGCGAATCTATTCAGTTATACGACAATAAGTTCACCGTACATCTCATAGAGCTCGTCACTGTAGTGGCTCCTCCGAACGAACGAACGAACGCCATCTACAGGATAAATTTTTCTTCTTATAATTTAGTGTTCATTTAGCGAACACAGTTTTTGAATATCTTCTTTCTTAATCCTATTTTCAATTCAGCATTCATAATGATTGCTTCATTAGTGTTATTTTAGTGAATCTGTACACTACGTCAAACATTTGTCTTACAAAGGGGAAAAGCAAAACCGTGGTGGTTGACGTCAGCTACTCTCTTCCGCCGTTTTGCAGTACCGGACAAATGCGATCAATATTCAGCGGCCGGTTGTTCTTGCACGTATAATTATTGATCAAAGAGCCAGCCAGTGGGGGCTGTGGTGTGGTGTGGTCGAAAAGATTGCACCAAGCCAAGGCAAAAAAAACCATAATACGACCTATGCTGATGGGGGAGCATTAACAAAAAAAAAGCACAGCCCACAACCAGCAGTCACACTACGCAAGACACAAAGAGACATTCACTCTGGAGAATAAATAATCCATTGGTGGAAACACTGCTGTCATTACGAGTTCTCTCCATGGGTGGGGTGGTGATGTGCAGGTGTGTGTGTGTGTGTGTGTATACACAGCTCCCGAAAAATATGTACAACCGCACGTGGAAGAGAGATAGAAACAAGAGAAAAGTGAGCGGATCGTGAAATTATTTCCATCCTGGTGCAATAATGCAACATAAAAGACAGAAAGAAATACACAAGGTTATTCGAACACACACAAAAAAAACAGTAAGCAAAATCATTATAAATTTCCTATGCAACCGTCTTATTCGGTTGATTTACTTCATCCGTAGAGATGAAGTGTCCCGGGCCCAACCTCTTTTTACTCTGTGTGTTAATCAATATTTCCTCGTGCGAAGAAGAGCTGCTCTGTCCAAAGGGCGTAAGTAAAGCCAATACACGACGTCGGAGGCACACGGGTATTGTGCACCCGGTCTCGATTATCGATTTTTTCCACCGTGCACAGTGACAATTCCATCCCAAAACATTAGATTGTCCGTCCACATTCAACTAAACTCGACACAACACCGGCGGCGGAAGAGAGAGATTTCGAGTTTCGAGACACCACACAACACGTCTAAATTTAATTCCCTTCTCCCTGATTGCCAATGATGTAGGTGTGTTTTGACGTATTCCCTCTGTTGGTGTTGTTGTTGCCTGTAAAAAAAAAAAACGAATGCCATTTATTAAAGCTTGCCTGTAGTAACGAACGCTAAATGGGAAAAGCTATACGCTTATGGGTATTTTTAGCACATAGAGCGTACAGCATCCCCCGTTCAGAATTCGTCTGATTTGCGCGAGTCATACACCTCTTTACTTCATGTGCTGCTCGCTCTCTCCACCGATGTGACCGGCCGGCCAGTGTGTCTAATTGCCCAACATATCTACAGACGCACGTCCCTTTGGTCAATATATCGACGAGAGGAGAAGGTTCATCTTCTCGATGCTGTTTGGGTACATTATCCCTGTCGGCCTCTTGGAACACACGGAACACATACAAGTACAGTCCCAAGATGTACTATTAAAACACGAACTGATCCATTCAAATACCTTCGATGAGAGCGGTTTGATAAGTTTGTTGCATGGGTGTCATAATTTGGGTTCTCCACGATTTACAACTAGAAGAACTTTTCGAACGGATAATATTCAAATTGATGTTAACACTAGAACTACCGGACCAGTCACTTTGTTCAGCCAAACGCTTAATTTTTATCACATTCCTTTTTGGGATTAAACCATTCTACCAAAGTTGATGCATGACTTTAACATAACTTTTCTTTATTATGAACTCAACTCAACCAATAATGAAAAACGCTTAAAACGCTTGGCAGTTCGAGTGTTATCATCATCATCAGTAAGAAGATAGTTAGGCAAAACATTTCATCATTTATGTCCATCGTTTTGTACCATCGCTGTTTTTGAGAACCTCCCAACATTTTTACTCAATATTGCTGACACATGACTTCCCATTTCCATAATTATAAGATCTTCCCCCCTCGATATCGACCAGATCCATGCACACACACACACTTCATATTACGTTTTTATATCCTTTTAGAACATACACTGCTAAACAAGCTGTTTCAATTGATCATTTTACTCTTCTTCTAATGCTCGCATCTCTTAGGCCTTCTGTCCCATCACAATCGTTCCACACATCGCTGTTGACGCCACTACCACCTCTTCCTCTAAATCCTCTGTTTACTGCTTGTTGTCGATTCCATCCACAGCATACACTCACACGCCCAACACTCCCAGGACATTGCAGTGTCCTCTGATCTGTGCATTACGTGTGCTACCACACCAATACACACGCAGGGAGGCACAGGCAGGCAGCATAAAAATGAACTTTTTTTTATTCTTCTTATCTTTATTCCCACCAACACTCGGAAGGTTACATGCTCTTCTCAAGGACATTCCGTGGCTTGTGTGTGTCAATTTATTGCGGGCACGACGTACACAATTGTTTGATGAATATTGGAAATTTCCATGTGCATAACTAAGTTTGACAATGCTTGTTCATATTTATCAATAACAAAAATATATGAACGAAATGTTCACAGCGTAAGAGCATAAGGAAAAAAATACACAAGATAGACGATTTTTTTTTAAATCATACTTCAATAATTAACGTGTGCATATCTCTGCTCAATGTTCTTATTCCCAACAATGGGCATTTAAGCTCCACGACATGTGTGTAAATAATTGTTCACTACTCTAGACCTCGTAACGATTAAACGATCTGCACCAAAACAAAACTGGTTTCAAACAACTAGTACTACACATCATTGGGTGCTGTGAGGCGACTAGTTACGACTAGCTACAATTTACTCCATTTAAATGTCGCTAAAGACCCAGAAAGCCAGAGAAGGAAAACAACGTTTAAACCTATGATATGCAAACCACCAAGAAGAGGGGTTTAGTTTTCCTGCTTAAGTGTCCCCCATCCATCTCCTCACGGTCTTTGACCATCCCCCTATTCACACCACATTTTTCTTACACTAAAACACACAGGAAGATGCACTCCGAAGCAAAATTGCCTTCAGTGGCTATAGCGTACCGAGCGAGTCCGCATTTGCGCTGGCTTAAACCACCGATCGCGATCGAACCAGGAAGTGTTTCCTACCTCTGCGTCCATTCGAACACACAGTACGCAGTTAGTTCCGTGAAGAAAGGGAACCAAGCACAGAAAAGAAGTATCTCCTTTAGTGTTTTGCAGCAGCAAAAGCAAACAAGTGTGTGGGATACCAGAAGAGAACATACACACACACCCCGGCTCTCTTAGCCACAAGAACGTATCAACCTGAGAAAACAAAGGAATGAAATAATGGGACGCTGCCGGCTAAAGGTTAATGCTTAAGACTCACCACCCCACAGTGGGGGTAGGTGTGATGGGTTCACGAAAAATGGGTGCGATTAGCGCTAAAGCGGGGTTTATTTTAAACATTTTACAGAAAGATAGCAAAAGGAACTGATACGATCTTCTTTTTTTCTTTATGGGCACAACAACGTCATGAGGTCTAGTCTAGGCCTGCCATTTGACTTTCTCTTTTCTGACTTTCTGTGACTTTATTTACCCGTACCTGGATAGACAGTCCTGAGTACGGGAGGACTAGTACGGATGGGATTTTGGTCCGGTCCGTTCGTGTGAAGACTGGCGCCGCTACCATCGTGCTACTGGGCCGCCCCAATACCCCGATACGATCAGAGTTTTGAGTTTCTAAGCAGCGATGATCACGAAACAAGACTTGCGTTCGTGGAGTGTTCCGTTCTCTCCTGTATGTGATGTTTTGGGTTTTTATCCGAAGGAGAGTGTATCACCTTTCCACCATTTTTTGTGTCTAATAGTGGATTCTTGTTCTTACGATATATTTCATAATGTGACTTAATATTGGAAGTAGTGAGCAGATTCATTCATATGATAGATTGATCAGGAGTCATGAAAATCACTGATTCGACTATCAAAAAGCTCACGAATCGTCAGCGCCTGTTCTGGGTAATACCCTTTGGAGACTTGGAAGTGGAATGGTAATTGGTCCCACTTTTTTGGTAACATAAGACCATGGATTCATGGAACTTTGAAATATAGTTTTAGCTTCATTCATTCACTTAAAAGATTCCATTATCAGTAGAGTACTAACTTTAAAACTAATATTACACGTAAATCCAACTTGCCTAACACGCTTTGTAGTTGTAGAGCTATTGATAAAAAAGCATATTTACGATAGACATACTTCTCCATGATCGACTGTTCTTCATGCTTCAAAACATAAAGAAAACACATTATCGATTCGACCACACGATGTAAAATTTACAATTGAAAGGGGATCTAAAATTTGAAATCCCGTCTACACGTCCGCCATATTTGATAATTGCATGGCACGACACTCGCGCATGGCATTACACCGAGGGGGAGGGAGTGTAAGGTGGGTTCGATTCATTCCGAAGCCATCTACATTAAATGCAACTCATTCTACACTGCGGCGGTGGTCCATTCTTAGCGAAATTCATCCAATTAATGTGCTGAAATTGCGTTCACAATGATTCTCAAACACACTCGAGCCATGTTTTACCTTCCTCCACAGCTCGACATAGAGAGCGAGCGAGAGAGCGCGCACAATTCCAACCTCCATATCATTTGCTTACGTTTTTCCGGTGTGTTTGTGTTGTCCACTGCGCATTGCCATCTGTCATGTGGCAGCACCATAAACACGCAGTCAAATCATTCTAGAAAATGCTTCCCCATTAAACGTCCAAAACGAAATCGATATTCTGATCGCCGTAAAACGCATGGAATTTTTCGTATCGTACAACGGAAAAAACTCGCGTGTAATCAACGGCGTTCAAAAAGAAAAATCATCAAACATATCGCGCATTTTAGCCGTACAACAACTGGCCGATTTCAGACATTACATTAAATGTATCTAATTTAGGTCACACATCCAAAGGGCTAACCAACACACAACAATAGGTTCGGTGCTGCTGTACCTGATATTGCAAATCGATTGGTTTGTGGTGTTTGTGAGATGGCTATCCCATGCAGGGAGAAATAGACAGACTGTATCGTATAATTGTCAAAAGGGAGATGAACTTTGCGCGGCCACGCTATGTGCGTCAACGGCGGCCGCCGCCACTGCTGGCTTGGTAACGGGAAACAAATCATCGGCAGAACGTCTTAAAAGCAGTGGAAAGAGAACAAGCGACTGCCAGAGCATAAGGGTAAACACACCAACGGTACACGGTGGAAGAACAAAAAGATCTAAGCGTCCATTGCTTTATGAACGAATCATCATCGCTAGTGCTCTCTCCATTCACACACTACTTGAAATTACCGTGTGCCGTCTCATTTCCTCACTGCCTTTATAGATGTGCACGTTGTATTTCACCACATCTTCATCTAAACACGTTCCACGTTGTTTCGCTACCTTTTGTAACAGGGTTAGAAAATACAGCATACAAACCCCCAGCAGCTATGCCTGTTTTTGACCTGGCAACACTGACCGACCGGCCGGCAAAACGCGCATAGACACATACATACAGCGTAAATAGGCGCGAGAGCACGCGGGCCGGTGTAAAGAACAGATCGTGCGTCGACATGTGAACACAATCTTCACTGCTTTTTTCCCCCATCCCCACCATTCACTACTTCCTTTCCACCGGCCCTAAAACTTCTCCCAACAACAACACAACCAACAAGCTCCGGAGGTGAACAAACTGTTTCACTAGCGTAAGACAGAGAGTGGAATAGAGACAAAAGCGATTGCGCTAAAACAAGAACGCGCACACCTTGCACACACTCCACCACCACATACACGTCCATCCAGCAACCCTAAAAACTGTAGCCAGAGAAGCCCAAAACATGGCTCACAGCCTGCTTAAAACGTTGCCAGTAAAGGGTGGCGGCGCCGGGGCGGGGTGTAAAGGTGAAGATAGCATAAAGTTTAAAACACCCAAACCTCTAAAACCACGCTGTGTGTGCCTGCGAAATGGAAAGAGAAAGGCCATTCGGAGAGGAAAGCAAAAAAAAAAAAGGTTAACAGGAAGCATCACTGCTGCTGCTGCTTCTTTGCTTTTACCGTCAACTATGCGCCACTACAATGCGTTTTAGGCCACTGCTTTCTTTCTGGGCCTTCTTCACCAAAGAAATTCACAAGACTAAGACTCTGAGCTCCGGCACAAGCTAAGGCCCACACACATCCTGGGTGGGAAACCATCCTCATAACGGTGAATTTATCATTTCAGTTGTCATCTTCTGCACGGTATAACAACAGCAGTGACCATTTATTCTAGCTCTTATTGTCTTTCGCAGGCAAAAATCACTAATCTGGTCTGGTCCGGACTGTTCCAACCACGGAAGAAGCAGCTGTAGGTCACCTTCCATGTAATTCCTCCTTCTACGAAAGCAAAGCGTTATAAAACGAACAACACACGAGTATCTGCAGGGTTTGTATCCTGGTCACGGCACCATCGACGGTTTTATTGAAATTGTTCACAAGAAATGCTCATTAACTGCCGGTTTCACCCATGAAATGGCATGACGCTTTGTAGTTCTTTTAGAAAATATCTAAAATGGTCCAACGGGTAGGAATAATGAAAATAAAACATTACTTTTATCTGGAGAACTTGAAAACTTGAGAAATGTGAGAAACAAAAAGTCAATTTTACCATTCAAAATAATGACTTTTTCTTGGACATCTCGAATTATGTTAAAAAATTATTCATTTTATCAGAAATTAGAATAAATAATAAATTTTTGACTTTTGGACACTACAAAACGATTTATAAATTACCGAAACTAACCCACGAAGTGTTCCTAAAGCCACTCTTAAATTATGATCTGATATCATTAAAAACAAGCATGAGTAATTTAATTTGAAGTTAAAGCTTGGACAAACTTTATTTTCGCGTATAAATTTATTTTCCTTTTCAAACAGTTGATAAGAATTAGAGTAGAAAAAGAAAACAGTATTCAATAATAATTTCCACGAACTAAACTGAATAAATCCTGATAAACCTTACGAAAGTTGGCAGATCTTAATTTCACGGTCTACACACTCTGGAACATAATCGCGTTCAGTTTAAATTATACCCTCCAAATCGGTGCCCTTCGCTAAGAGTACAGTACCTTCCTCATTGCAGATTCAATCTTACTACTGGGCGTTGCCATTGGACTAGGGAGGGGATTGGGTTGTTTTATTCCCTTCCTGCCATGTTCTACCGCGCCGAATGTCAAAATGTCCTCCAAATATAATGAAACGGAAATAGACCTGCGAAACGAACCACACACACACACCACCCCTTGTTAAGAAGGGGGGAGGAGGGCAAGTATTGCACAAGAACGCACACAATCTGGCCAGAGAAACAACACCCATCCTTTCGTCCGGTTAAATCCTATCGCTTCATTCCCTTTGGCTTTGGTCGTTCAATTACTTGAGACAGAACAAACAAATAATCCTTCCCTGCCATCAGGAGTACACGCTCCTCAAAATTATGTCCTTTCTGCCCTATCGGATGTCCCGGTTTTTGGGTGAGGTATGGATGGGAGGGGAGTAGTCGCTATAAAAACGAGAATCGTCTAATACACACAAGAGAGTCTGCAAAACTAAACACACAAACACAATGCTATGTTAAGGGGGTACAGTACGGAAGCCAAATCTTCAAAACCGGAGCAACACATTTGTCGTGTTTCTCTCGCGCACCTGCCAATGTTAACCTCCATCCCTGCCCAAGGAAAGGGTACACATACAAACGTAAAAAGCAACTGCTACACCTACGGCATCAGAACCCGGTGGTGGTCGAAAATCATTAACCAAACAATCGATGGTAAGATTCTCCTTCGGTGGTATCCGTTTGTTTCTTTTCCATTCGAGGCATTTCGTGTATTACTTGATATAAAATGATAAAAAAGAGGTTAAAAGTAAGAGTAACACAATCGATTTTGCGAGTTGATCGAAATATAAATGTGGTTTCTTTATCTTAGTACTTACAGAATACGAGTCGTACCGTTCATTTATGAGGGAGGCGCGAATGCATTATTCAAAGATGTCATGCCCTCTGATAGCCATAAGCACGGTGTGGTGAAAATATTTCAGGGTATAAGGTTTTCATTTTTTTTCCCATCAATGATACGGATATGAGATGACGCACATACAATGGTGGTGTGTAAAAAGGTGATGACCCCGGCCACGGAAAAGCTACCACACACCACGCTACGTTGCCTTGTGTGACCAACACTCGGAAAGCCATTTCACCATTCGAGAAAAAAGGCCACATCTCCCTATGTTACGTTCTATGCGCATGCTTAAAAATTAACAAAACAATAATTCATCCTCCTCTTGCCCTATTTGCACGACCTCCTCCCCATTCCGTGTGGCGCAAAGCCCGATGCGATAGAGCCACCCCACAAAAAAAACACCCAACTCCTTTGTATATATCTGTGCTTTTTCACGGCATTTTTCTCATCCTGCCGTCGGGGGGAGGCACACACAACACACGTCTTTTTCTCTGACCGTACATATACACACTACTCGTTTGGTGATGATCCTCTTGTGACACCGAGAAAGCATCCGAGCAAACCCATACACACATAGATACTTCTACGAAAGGATGATTATCCATCGTCCCGTTTATATTTTCTGCAAGCAAATAGAATGAATTTTCATTACTTTGCTCAAACAAAATCCGTTCATGTAACTTTACTGAAATTTCGCTTTTCAATTGAATGTTTTTTTTTAAGTCGAATCGAGAGTCGAGTCAAGTCCAAGCATTTACTTTAACCGTATCGCAATTCACTAGTGCTGACTGGCAATGGTGAAAGTCGCTGGACATTAAGTTCGACCCAAGTCACCAATACATAAGCATACCCTTCGCTTCTTTTTCAATCCTTTTACATGATTTCTTTTTTCCCCCCATAAGGAGCAGTGTATCTATATCATGTGTGAGAAGTTTAGTGGCAGAATGATGGAAAGGATACCGAAGATAAGCCAAAATGAATATATCCATCGTAGGCCGCTTGTAAGTGTCTAGTGATCGCAATCCGACAAGGACTTACTATAGATTAAAATACTGGATGACTTAACGATTAAGAATTAGCTAATTCGGGATAAAATCCTAGTACGTAGCAAAAACTATTCGAGTTACGGGTAAATAAAGTTAAAGAAAGCCAAGAATGACAGGCCTCTCGAGGTTGTTATTCCGATAAAGAAGAAGAAGAAGAAGGTAGCTTCTTGTGCGATTTGACAATAACTTTTTTTTAACAAAAGCATACTGCAATAATTGACATTTAATTTTGTCCATTTCAATAAGAGGGCTTTCAGTTTCGTTTGGCTTCGACATAATCTCAACTCCCACAAAAATCGGTGAGCAGCTCACTTCACTTCATATGTTATCACGTGAAACTGTTTTACCCAAGAATGGAGAAAACGCCTCAAACGAAATAAGCACTAAAGGATGAGGAACTGGCACCTGCGCAGCGGGGGAGATTCAGATTCGCCTTTGGTTCATCATGTGTAGTTTCGTACCTAAAATAACGCATACCCTTTGGTTCGTGTAACTTTTGCTGGTAGTATCCATAAGACTATCGCCATTTTTTTTGCTGATAATTACCTGAAATTAAAAAAAAAAAACAATATTACAATTTGGTTTTAATTATTTAATTTTGTTCATATGTTATACTATTGACTAATGCTAAACAAACAATAGACAGCCTATGTTATGTTATGATAAACAGCTAGTATAACAACTTATGTAGAACCACAATTAACGACAGAGGTCAAAGTCGAAAAGCCATGACTTTCGAGAAATAAAATCTGTCGGTGATAAAAATTGGAAAACGAAGCATCGAAACCCCCTATCACTAGAAATGAATTGATTTGCACTGGTGTATGTTTCTCTAAATAGACGAATCGTCCAATCGATTGCCACCACTCAGCTGCAGTGCAATCGACTGTACACGTACATCGTACTACAAATACATATACTTGGGGCTCTCCCTTTTTTGCTAGCGGGTTTGGTGGAATCGTTACCATCGTCGTAAAAAAGAGAAAACCGCATTCGAAGTTCAAAAATGGCGGTCAAACCTTTCCCACCGCCGGGGGATACCAAACGCATGTAAACCAACGGACACCAATACACAAACACAAGGGCTCATCGAAACGGCTACACAACCAACCAATTATCGATGGTAATAAATGCAAATATGCGCTCGATTCTTTGCACCGGAATCTTATTCGATTTTGCTCTTCTTCTCGGACCGAAGTGTGGTTTCATTTCCTTCTGCTTTGCGAGGGGCGACTAGTACGGGGTGTTGGGAAAAGATAATGAAGGGAGGATGGGCGGGCAGGCAAGTGGTCTAAGAAAAAAAGCCCTAGCTCCTACAAAATTCTACACGCACCACCAGCAGCATCAGCAGCATGAAGACGGTACTGTACATTTGCTTAAATGGTGAGAGAAAGAGAGTGTGCGCGCCTTCTCCTCTGTTGTCCCGGATTGTGGAGATGGGGGGATGGGGGGGGAGGAGATGCCATCACACAAATGAAGACTCTGGCCCCATTTTCCCAAAATGCGACTCGCGACAACTTGCGCATGTTCCAACAAACGATGGCAAACATGAGACTACCCCCACTCCTCTCATCAATGTGTCTGTGTGTGTGTGTGTGTATGTGTTCATGAACGTCCATCCCAGCCGCATGTGCAAGTGTATGCTTTCCGGTTGCGTATAGATTATTGGATTTTTCCTCATCTTTCAAGTATCTTGCGAACACGAATTTCTCGAATTTCGACAAGCATCTCCTCTTTTAAATATGTATCACCACATTTGGTGGAATGCATTGGAGTTGTGCTTAATGAATCTTTTGCGAAGAGCCATTCGTATGAGTCTTAAGTGAGGAGTTGAGGAGGAGTGAGGAGTAATCGACTCCCAAAAGATTCATGAATCCTTCCTAGGACTCTTGGGAGGGGTAGGAGAGGGACGAGGGGTGTTATAAATCCTGGATCAATCTTGGACTCTTTAATAATTCATGATTCTTCCAAATAGAAATTCAGATTCACCCATAAAAAAGAGCATAATTATGGGCGCGGTGTATTCGCAGACATCGCATAAGCAAACACATCCAATCAAGTTTTAAAAGTGATAATCTAGTGACTCTTGTGACGTTTACATGCATAACTGTCAAATTGTCTTGTCACTTGGGACATTTCGTAGAACAGATCTTATCAAACGAACGATCGTTAAGCGCTCTTACTTAGCCAACTGTAAACAATCAATCCTCCACTGCTAAACGTCATGCACGCACAGTGACGCCATCATCTCCTCTCTCCTGTCACCTTGCATTCTCCACCCGCGGTTGTTCTCGTGTCACAACTGCCTTGAAAATAGCGATCACGTTTTGCGCCAGCTGTGCTGCTGGGTGGTGTGGTTGTCTACCTCATTCACGCCATTCCTAAAGACTTCCCTCCCCCCTTCACCCACTCCCCCTCTCCACGCACCCCTTTCGTGCGTCTTACCAACCGCAATCGTTCATTCATCCTCCCTTCCATTTCGTTTCCAAGTCAACCGACCGCCAACCCGGCTTACTTCGGTCGCACAGCACAGCACGCTCGGTGTTACATCAAATCGGCAACAGTTTCCAATCCCGCCCGTCCGCCCCTGTGTGTGTGTGTGTGTGTTCTTTTTCCTTCAGCACTTTAGCGTGTCACGCACATACAAAAGCAACCACACTGCACAACCAGCATGGAGAGCGGAAAAGGTGGGACGGCCCTGCTGTCTGCTATTCATTCAACGTCCTTGCCACCCTCCTGCAAACCATCTTCCCTCCCTTCCCTTCCCGATCCATACAGATGATATGACCCACCAGCCTCCTCCTGCCCACACACAGCAGGCAGACAGCCGACACACACTCGTGGCAGCCGGTGAAGGGAGGTGGTAAAGGTTTGTTTTTGTTTTGTTTCTGTCAGCAAAAATAAGGCGCACACAAACACACACACACACAGCAGGGTACCTTTTGCTCATCATCCCGTGCGAAACACTCTGTTTTTGTGTTTGATACAAGCAACCGCTGGCTTTAAACACACGGAGGCGCTTCTTCGCATCACGCTCTCACCGCCTACTAACCACACACATTTAGTGCTGTTTGCATGATGTGTGTATGTGTGGTTGTTTTTTGTAATACAACATACCCTCTACACCATGTTTACTTTCAGAAGTCAACCAACAAAAAGACCTCACAAAATACTCACTCTACACACGGAAAAGCCACAAAAACTAAACAGCAGCAACAGTGAACACACACACACACACATGCTTGGGGTCGCGCACGCTTTCGCGTCAGCTGATCGGTGTAGAACGGCAAAACGTGAGCCAGCGAGAGCACGAGCACATAAAAGCGACGGCACGGAGCCAAACGGAACAAAACTTCATTTTGCGATCAACACGAAAGCGATGGGCCGGTGGCGGCGCAAAAAACACCCCAAACGCAAGCCACACACCCACTTGACAGCTTATATTTGGGGGGCACACCACACGCCATACACAAACGATCGCAGAAAATGGTTACCTATAACCTTCAAAATTGATTGTTTCGCGTGTCAATTGTTCGACGAGCTGGGCGCAAAATTTGGCTTCCGATGTTTTACTGCGAAATGGTCGTGCCGTAAAAGATGTCTTTCGACCTGGGGCTGTTTGGGGGGGATGAGGCTTTTCACCCGCCACCTCTTCAAACCCAGAGACACATCCCATCCACTACATATTACTACCGGCAAAAGTGCCTTTACGTTGCGAGACTGAACACGAGAACCATACCGACGTGTTGTGTGCGTGTGTGTGCGTATTTTCTGCGTTCTAAAGCACTAAACACATATACACCCTATACTTCACTTCTTACCCAAGTTCAGCAGCACCTTATGTTGGCTTCTGTTTGACAGTAGGGCACCTCCCGGCATCCAATGCCGATGTCGGTTTGAGCAAACGGTGAAAACACCACACCAACACGCACGCAGTAGTGATTTTATGGTGACGACACACATGACTTAGGGGAAGAGAAGCGGGAGAGTGTGGGGAGACACGTGAGTTGGCAGTGAGGAAAAACACGCAGTCTGGTGCTCTACTCTTTATTTCCCTCTTAAGCTCTGTTCTTCTCCCACTCCCTGACCCCCACCCCCACCCTTCTATATTGCTTTATGCTTTTCTTTCTCTTTCTCTCTCTTGTTCTGTGTGTTATCTCTCTGTCTAACCAACAACGTCCGGAATTCCCGGCATGTGATGAGCCTGGCTGGCGCGGAAGTACGTGCGCCATTCTGCTCCACCACCTTCCACCCGTTACTTGCGTTGCTCGAAGAGGCATCGGCTCCCGCAGGAAGAGTAGTCAGCATTGCTGTCGAGGAAATATAGCAACATCATCACACAGAGCATCACATGCTGAGCCCACAAAAGGACGTTCGATGGTGGAGGTTGAATCCTTCTCTCACTTCATCTTTTTCATACCAAAACGCACTCTACTTGGGGGGTTTTGAGAGCAGTGTTTTTTGGGGAGGGTAGAGGTCTACAACCAAAACCAAAGAAACTTTTGGCAAAAACCGTCCGCTTGAGGAAGGAATTTCCACAACACCGCACTAGTCTTTTTCCGGTATAGAGTACGCTCAACACATGCCCAGTCTTCCCTTTGGGGGTCCTCTTTTCACTCAACCCCCACTGCTCCTTATTCTCTTCCCATCACCCCCCACATACAGAAACATTTCCACAAAACCAAGTGAGGTCAAGGTCGTTTCAGGTCGATCCCCTTTCTGCCCCAGTAGTAGTAGTAGGCTGTGTGCGTGGTTTTGTGATAGTATTGAAATGTTTTGGTACCATTTTCGTGTTTCACATGTTGCTCCCCTGCAGCCTCCACAGGCTTGTGCGTGTGCTAACACACGAACAACACACCACATACATTCAAACGCCAGACGATCACGCACGCCCTTCGACGAAACAATTTTAGCGTGCTCACGACGTGCTTATGCGGCGACACTCTCTTCTTTCATATGATGCACTCAACACACATTTGCGTAGATGCGTCAATGTAACACTACACAACACCACTACCTGCAAAGAGGAGACGATTGGTGCAACACACCACACACCGTTGACTTTTAGTTCTTTCCATTTTATTGGCCATTTTTGGTGCATAAATTAAAGAAAACGTCTTTTCGGTAAAAAAATAGCACTATAAACGAGGATACACTGAGGCTACTAATTGAAGAAGAGGATTCTCGCATGTCCTGTCATTGCAGGGGAGCACCATGAGATGAAGGTACACATTTGCGATTCGTCAAATTGGATCTAGTAAGCAAGCGCAATAGAAAGAGCTTTTGATTTTCGCCAACGTACGACACATACACACAGTGGTGGTCAGGTGTGGTGGTGGCGATGTGTTGGCAGTTTTAGACAAGAAAAAGGAGAAACCCAATGCACCGTTCATTCAATCACCATCCGCAAATCTTTGGTTATCCGCAATAAAACGCAATATAAAAATAATTAAAATGGAGGAAAAATTAATTGGTCACTGTTTTTTTAAGAATGGAGAAGCAAACGTGAACTACAGGTAGTCCCCAAAATAGACGCATTGATGTGTATTTCGAATCCGTTTACACTATCGTTTACACTTAAAGGAATATGCGCATACCCGATACCGTGTTATTCAGGAACCACCTGTTTTTTGGCTTTACTACATAACCTGCAGCGCCGTGCAAACTCTTTTCCTTTTCATTGGGTATTTAAACTCCCCCCGCACATGGCACCAGACCGAAGCAAATGAAGGTTTTCTCACATTCCAATGGTTACTTGATGAAAAATAAACATTACCACGTACGATAAACAAATTTCCTCCTCCCATCTTCCTACTAATGAGAACAGAAGGAATTCAAAAAAAATCCAAAACGCTTTAAAAAAAATTAGTTCATACAAATAGACAAATACACGCACACAGACACCAATCAATTTATTGCGACAAAATGGATTCCATTGACTGTTTTAATTGAAAACATACATTACCGAACTTATTTTAAGGCTTTTTCGGAGGATTGCTAAACCGGTAATAATTTGCAAACCTTTCTCAGATAATACTGGCACTAAAAAGGATTAAAACGAAAAGAAAAATGTCACACGGAAATAGTTCTAAACCTCTTCGCGTGCTCATCAAACTAGAGCTGGGGGATTTAATTATTTTTTAAGATTTTAATCCGAGTTAAAGAGTTAGAATGAAGATTTAACTCCTATATTCACTGTTAAAGATTACAATAAATTTATATAAGCAACGGCGGAGTGGGGATGGGGTTTCTGTGGCCTTCATCGAATCACGATTCGAAACGTGAGTTGAAGGTCACCGTGAAGAATTAGATCTTAATTATTTTGAATGATTTAATTCTTTGGGAGTGAGTTCACTCTTCTTCGAGATTAGAATCAACTCACTCACTAGAAAAATTTAAATCATTCATTCATTTTGAATCATTGTGCACATCACCACATTAAACCACTCGATTATTATTGAGGTTATGTAGTAAAAGAGACAATTTGCACTGATCGAATATCGAGCAGAGAGCAAAAGGCGTAAATCGTGTATCTTGCAGAAAAATGCTCACTAACACAAGTGCACACACACACACGCGGATACGAATGGTCGCGGTAAGATGCGACAATCGAGCAACAAAACTAGCACACAGTTAGTGTGTGCCCCTTCCCGGTTGATGTGCGTAAACAGCAATTGGATTTCGTAATCAGCTATTAGAGGTTTGACTCATTAGTTTATGGTTGTACCACAATGAAGATTAGCAGGAGATATTGGTTGGAAAGGGCAACAAAAATGGCACTGGATAAAGTAAATGGCAAATGTAATGCATCAAATTGTTGTTTAAAATTAAGTATTAACATAGCGAACGGTTACATAAATAAGGTTTGCAAATTGCCAATTCAAACCTATCATACGAGAACGTTCATCGATTGGCTGCAGTAAATACATTTCATTCTTGTCCATCCGGTTTCACAGCCGGTATCACTCGTGCAGCACAACACTACACGTAAAGTCGGAGAAAGGAAAAGATATGCACGTAATAATAAACACATATCGTCGCGCCACAGGACGGGAGAACGAACCGCGACGCTGTGGTGTGTGGTGAGACGTTCGCAGTGGCAAACAAAACAAAATGGCCGCTTTGTCGAATAGAGAGGAAGAAGATACAATTCACCTCTCACTGAGCCGAAAGGCGCAGAAAAAAATGAACATAACGACACACAACCAAAGCAATCCATAATTTCTCACCGCCTGCCTAGGTGTAAACCGATGCTGTTCCAATGATGCGCGAATGTGGAGTGTGCTGCCACCGGGAAGGGGTGTTGGGATGGGGGAGGGGTGGTACACAGTTGAGCACCGCGCAGCAGAGTGTTGACCAAGCGGACCAATTTCATACATCGCCTTTCTTCTCCTTCTACATCAGATCAACCCCACCAGGCTCTCGCTATCATTTTTACTCTTTCGTGCGCTTTGCGCGAATAATAACAACAATAACAAAACGCAAGAAAAAAGCTACACCGAATGTAAAACGGCAGGCAAATATGCTACCGATCCGGCACAGTGTCAGCAGCCGCGAAAAGAACGCTTGTGGGGTAGAAAGGGGGCGGGGGCGTCGTGTCGCGACGGGTTTAGGGTTGTTTTTTTCTTCACAACGTCTTATCTCTCTTCTCTTATTGCACACCAACACCAGAAAAGCATTACACGCAGTGACAATAAAAATGTGATCCGTACGAATCGTGAGCAGTTACATGATGTTTCACACGAAAAGGTCGGATTTGAGATGACGGAAAAGTATTAAAATCTAGCAACTGTTTCGCCAAAAAAGACACGTGATCGAATCAACAAATTGAGACACACACGCGCACGTGACGGAATTAATTTATTTGCAAAATTAATTGTAACTAGAATATGTTGCTATACATCTTTCACGCGTCTGAGTGATAATGGGAATTTTATTAAAACAGCGTTATTTCAATGATAACATGCAATGAATAAGACGATGACTCTAGAGTCTGTCGTCTACGACAAACGACAACGACAAATGTTATGAGTGAACTAGAATTTGACATCCAACATAACTGTCAAAGAGGTAATAAACGTCAAATGAACATAGAAAAACAAGACGCACACATTGCAGTATGTTTCAACAACATGTATGACGAGATGTGTATAGAAAAAAAAAACAAATTTGTATTACGACAAAAGTTTCAACGTGTTTTTTTTTTTCCTAGAGCAGGGGTCTTCACACTTTTCAGCCAGCAGACCTGCATTGGTAGCAACTAACGTAGCTGGGGCCATTTACACAGATGACACGCGGCTCGAGATATCTGTTTTTCAACAATGTGTGCCTTTTCCTCTATTTAACTAAAACACAATATTTAAAAGCGGTTAGAAAATATTACAACTCTGCTTAATATGTTCAAAATATTCCCAATAGCGTCGCAGGCCGCGTGGTTATACTTTATATTGTTCCTAAATATTCCAAAACATACAAGATTTTGCTGAAATTTTTTTATTCTTTCGATTAGCATCTAGAATTCTGCGGAAATATTTGCACTCGGTAAACTATTTACAATTATCTTACCCATTGTTGTATGAACTGCCGCCTTTCGTTACGATACGATCTATCCCTCTTTGTTTCTCTTTTCAAACAAAAGTATTCGATAACGTTGATAGAAGAATCACATTGTTGAATAATTTCCATCACATTTATATTCGATGCTTAATCCATTCATCAATTTATCTCATGCAGCTCACACACAACCAGTAAGACACAGAACCACCCTACACCACATGAAACTTCACCTTCTGATAACCCTTTTCTCAGCAAAGGACGGGCGTGGACAAACTTCACAAAAGACACACCGCCGAATCGCAGACCACAGTGGTAATAATACGTACATTTTATGGCACATTCGCTCACTTTCCCCAATAACCATTTGGAGAACACTTACCGCAAACACTCTCCATCTCATAAGTGACTCATCGTTCTAATTAGACTTTGGCCCTCACACGCATTGCATGGATTTGCGATAGATCGAACAGCAACACACTCCACAACCATTCGGCACAATGTTAGTTTGAACTCGATAAGTACACAGCTCGTCGTTCCTCTGCATGACCGGCTCCAGTTCAAACCGCCTCCTAGATGATACCCCCACACAACAAACACACATTGCAAATCGATTTTTCACAAACCCCGACTTGACGTACCTAAAAAAGGCTGACGCGACACACGACGATGTCGGCGGACGAATACATACAATGTTCGTGTTTCGGTCGATCGTCATATCTACACACACGGCGTTCGCTGTGTGTTGCTCCGCATTAACACAAACACTTCACACACTCTCGCTTGCTTGCTGCCGCTGTTGGAGGAATTCCTCAGCAGGCGGTTGGAGTTGTGTGTGACGCGCCGTTGTTGTGGGTGGTGTCTTCTCCATGCCGAATCGGCGAATGATTTCACCCAAAAATTGATTGCGTTTACAAAAGTAAAGCCCATCTTCGTGAGACAGCTCAAACTCTCACTCGTCCCTTCTCTCTCGCTCGCTGTCGCTCTTTCGGAACACTGGTTAAACACGCGTACTTATGGATCATGTTCAATCGCACACGTCAAACAGCATACTAACGGTCTGCATATAGAGAGAAGTCTTGAAACCCCCGGGGATAACATGTTGCCAAAGGAGAAAACGTACGTCTGCAGCGAAAATTCGATCATTGTGCCAGGTGCCGAATTATAGTTGCATACACACACGCGCCATTTGCAAACGAGATAGCAAATTGATTCCGAAAATAGGAGATATAAACTATGTATCGAAATTTTCTCTTAAGGCCAACAATTGCCGGCTCTATTGCAAGCACATAGATGCACAAACCATTGGAATGGCTAAGATTCCTTATTCGTGCCGAGGGACGACTTCAATATACCAGGCACTAGCTGCTGCATCTTCTCAGCTGTGGACAGTATAAACAGTTAGTTTTCAATGACGTGCCCAGCCAACAGCTTTCATTTCAGAAGTGAATCTAATTGATTGCTTCACATACTCTTCACACCGGCGACTTCTTCAATGTCCTTCCACACAGGTGATCCAGAAACTGTCTTCTAGAAATTGGATTCTCGAACGAGATCTTCGTCAGCTTCTGACAGGTTGAATGTCTCAGAGGCGAATTTGAGAACTGGAATTGCTTTCAGCGAGCACGTATCTCAAAGTCAACCTTGTTGTTGATAATGGCCGGAACCATACCTTAAGCCAGTTTTTTTTTTTTGAATGCGTTTTGACGTTTCCAGGCTTAACCGCTTACAGCTACAGCATAAATTGTAATTCCGCAAAAATAACCCCTTGTGTCATTCGTCAGAGTCATTCTGTTCTGTAGAGTAGGTAATCGATCGTTGTTTTCCATTAAACGCCCTCTGTCAGTGCTCAGAGAACAAGGAACTATTATAATCTTTCATGTGCTGTAGTGTTCTAAATATAAAATTCTCTATATGCCTTTTGTTAGCTCTGTAACAAAATTAGGCAAAAAAAATTCATTGACGTATCCAAACGTATCTTTATGCACACCTTTACCACAAAAGTACAACACAACACGGGTACGGGAGCACACAACATATGAAATTAAAACGGAACCACACACAGGCTACTTCCAGACATTTACTTTATAACCCCCGAAAGTGGCAAAACGAGGAAAAAAGGAGAGGCTAAAAAAATTACCCATCAATTCGTTTCGTCAGCCTGCTATAATGTAACGATTGTGCCAAAGTGCTAAGATGGAGGGAATAAGTTCGCATGGCCGAAAAAAAGAAAAAATGCTTCACATGCATTTTAACTCGCTTTCTCGCTCTATCAACCACGCTGGTTCTTAGAATGCGTATCGATAACATGAAATAGTGTGCCGCGACGCGTTCGCCGTTCTGCAACTGGCTTACTTCGATTGCATTTTTTCTTTATTAGTGAGCCACACTAATTGAAATTTCATCCTCTAGAAGCGGTAGAGATGGGGGCCAGTATGCTTTTCATGGTAGGTGGTTGATGGTTACAAATCTGCAGGTTAACGGATCACTCGCGTACGTCGTACTGTAAAAACTTATAGCAGCAGCAAATGGATTCCTTCTCCGCCAACTATCTCATATGCACACAGTGTGTACAAAGGAGATCGCAAAAAAACGCACAACGAAGAGAACACACCGCGAGGAGTCGGTACGTAAATGAACTAATTTAGCCTGGCTGCTTTCGCGAAAGGTGATTACACGACTACAAACGTATTCCCTGTCCGTAAGCGCACTTTGGGCAAGTAATTCTGTACGCACGCACATACACACAACACAACACCAATGTCCATTAAAGCGGGCGCGCGCGTTGTGAACAAAATTTTCGTTTTGCACTCATTTGATGGAAAGCATAATGCGATTTCATTACGTTTAGTACGGGATATTTTTGCAGGGGTTGCTAGCATGGTTTATTTATTCCTTTTTGCACTCAAAAAAACACTATCACATACACTGGCAAAGCTACGTACGCACACACACCGTGTATTTGACATCGTGTAGAGAAAAATCGAACAATGAGCGTATTGTTTATTTTTAATGGCACAAAGTGGCACTACAAAAAAATAATTTACACCAACTAATTTTCGTACAACACACATACATCCACACACACACAATCGTTTTCTTTTAACAAACTTTCAAACTCCCCCAACCACCCGGAGACACACACCCACACACGTATATTTTCTATTTTTCATTCCATTTGCTATCTTCAGCAGCCGAAAAAAACTTCTATTTTCCTTAGCAACGACCTTTGTTAGGTGCACGAGATTTGCACCCACATACACACGCACACTTCTTGGTTGTAGAGTGGGGGGGAGGGGGATGGGGTCAGATGAAACGATAATAAATATAATTGCTTTTCAGCTTCAGAAAAACCAACCACCCTGGAAAGGAAGGCTGTGAACTGTCGCCCCCCCCTTCCAACCAAACGACACACACTAATTTAAACAAACGCAGCAGTAGAAGACAGCGACGTCGTCGTCGAGAGTGCACACAGAGACCGTGTGTTTCTGCTGCGACGCCATTATCGCCGTTACCCATCCCGGGATTTTGTTTTGTCATTTTACACAGCGGTACATATCTCAGGAATTACTCCTCGCGCTTGGGGGGGCACAATGCCCTCCGATCGCACGGAGAAAACGGACAGTGAAATCATTACCCATGTTCACCACCGTACATACAATTTCCTACAAATGGCACCTCTTTTCAGAAGTGGAACACACGCTGCACAACACCGGAATGTTATTGTGGGTGATTTTAACTATTACACAAGAGTGGTTTACAGCAGCGAGGTAGCAAAAATCTCTGCTTTGCGATGCGATTTCGTGTCCGCGACGTTTCGTTTTTGCTCTCGCATGCGTCTGTCAAACCCGTTTGCAAAGGACTAAAACCTCTCCGCTGTACCAACGGAGCAGCAAAGCAGCAAAATGTTTGACCATACGCAGCAAAATCAGCTCTGCTCTACTCGCTCTTTCTCTCTCTTTCGCATGCTGAAAAAATGCATCGCTTGTACGCACACTACAAAACCACGCAACGAAACGTGTACACAATTGTAGTGGTGTAAACGCGCTTACTCGTCACCAACACTACACAACCATCGCGCGTAACTTTATTCTAGGTACAAACAGCCTTTACTATTCTATACTATTCTATATATTCTATCATATCACGCTGATATGTTTTACTGTTTTTCTATCAATAAATACCAAAAAATGATATAAACAATATATTTTCCCTTACTTACTAAAGTAATTCGCCGGACCGATATTGTTTCACTGTGTTAGTGGTGCACGCATCGATATCATACACCGTTATCTCTTCCATCCGAAGCCGGTACAACAAATCGTCAAAAACTTGCCCACACTTAACTCACACACGCACACATCCCGCAAGCATAAAAGAGCATAAGAGCGTCGCCTGCTTGCTGAGGTGTACTGGATGAAATGTGTGTTGGTAATGACATTTCCCTTTGGAGGCTTGTTTGTCTCGCCTTTTCATACACAGTGCGTGTTTGTGTGCGAAAGAGAAAGGAAGCTACAAAACTCCGGTACTCACGCACACGAACGCCAACCGTGCTGTACGGACGTACTACTACAACTGCACGAACCAACACATGCGCACCACGGCCATACACATGCCGACCATTCAACCCGTCGCCGGTTTTCTTATTGACTGACTGACCGGCGGTGTGTATACATATCCAGCATAGATTGGTCCGCTCCTCCTTCCCTTACTTCACCCCGCATCATCCATCGACTAGCTTTTCACACCCGCATTGAAATTGGGATCCCGCGTACCGAACCGCTTTTTGGCTGAAAGATGTACTGCAAAAAGTTGTCTTTTGGCCACCTTTACCTTTTTCTTACAGATGGACGAGACAGCACGCATACATATGCAGCCGCATGCCAAACCATCAGCGGGAAGGTGGCAGCGACAGAGACAGGCACAAGGGTAATTAGAGAATTGGAATAAGTGCTTTCAGCTGAACATCGATTGGGAACGCGCGTTCGGGGAGCAGAGAGTCAGCAGAATACGAACTCTCGCACAGCTTTGCTCTCTATGTAGGAACCAAAGAATCATGTTCCTTAGCAACTCCCATTAAAACGCAGTGGCAGACGTCGAATGTGACAGATAAATGTTTGTAGAGTGACAAACGCCATTAACTCTCTGCATATACTTTAGAGAAAAAATTAACTGGTTTCCCATCCAGCTATTCGATTCTCGACATTACACCAACCGGGAACCAATCGATTCCAACACGGATATCTGCAGAGTTTCGCTCGGTTCCTCGGCTTCCACAGGAAGACCTTTCCGCTAGCGTTTCTGAGCAGCCGCGGATAACTTCGCATGCAACTACCACCACATAACAACAACAACGCAACGCAGTAGGCAATTATTCAAGCTCCTGTTTTGCCTACACACCTCGAACACAGCTACATGGCAGCCAACATAAAGAAAAGGTGAATAGAAAAGGCAATCGCGGTGGCAAACAAACACACCGCTTGCTTGCTGCTGTCACTTGCGCTTGTGAGTATTGTAAAGTGTCTTCCCGTTGGTACGGCACACATGGCCGGCCGGTATTGAAAACAGCAATGTTACAAACGCAGATGGCCTTGTAATTGCTACCGTCGTCGGCACAATCGGCCATCTTTATGTGTGTTTAGGTAGAATTAACGCGTGCTGACGTCTAATGTCGGAAAAGAGGTTGTATACAGGATCATTTTCACAAGCGTGATGGTGGCTACCTGTAGTCATATGCTTTATATTTCCCTTCTACTTTGGTTCTCCCAAATATAATTCCAGTGAACCTAATGCCTAAAGTTACAAAGCTTAAACTGTAAGTCGCTTCCTGTCAAATAATCGAGTAAATATTGTGCGATTTAGTAAATTCAACACAGGTTGCCATCATGTTGAAGGATTTGTTTGGTTATGCCAGAAACTCTTCATCTGCTGTTGCTGTGACACGACTATACTCCGGATTAATTTCTTGGAGTCTTCGAGTGTTACAACAAACGTTTATAAATACATCATGTATATTTCTAACATATGGGGAACATGGCCTACCCTGGATGTTCTTGTTCTGGGGAAAAGCAGCTATAAAATTGCCTTGTTTGAACATCTGTCGAGCAGCCGGATGCAGATTTGATAAAGAAAACAATCTAAGCATACATTGGTTTATCGATTTGGATGGAAAACTAGCAGCGAATACGTCTCTAAGACATCAAAACTAGAATTTGGATTAAGGAATCTTGAGAGAAGAGTCAATCATATGAATCTTAAGCGAGGGGGAGAAGAGCAATTCATTACGGACAAGCTTAACGTAAATGGCAAAAAATGGAATTAAAATATTATGCTCAATAGTGAGATCGATTGGGTTAAAATCAATTCGTTACTAAATTAAAGAAGTATAGAACCATTTCCCATTCTAATTTTACACATTTTGTTACCTTATTTGAATCAACCCAGCCCGGTGTCTTTTTGCCCACCACAGTATACCTGAAACGACAACTCGAATCCCACGGGCATCCTGTACCCATCTTACAAGTGCATCTGTATAGGTGTGATCATTACTCGCGTGCGGGTCGATCCGCTCATCACATGGCACGCGCGCATGCTTTGCGGTTATGCTAACCATTCTCTTGTGTACATGTTTGTGTGTGCGTGTATTGGGATATGCAAAAAAAAAAAGACAAATAAAACATAAACTACCACTCGCTTCATCGTTTTCGTTCCATTTTGATGCCCCGTTACAGGTAGCATTCGGACAAACCAAATATAAAATTGGTAACTTTTAATATCAACGTACAATATACGAGAAGTAACAACAGCATCGTTAGGCGATGTTCAAGCACAAACTCGGCGCGTTAATGTTGCAACAATAAGTGCAATATTTGCATAAGCTATTATCAAGCATTAATACCCAGTGGCAAACAACGGACGACCGTCTGGACGCCAATTATGTCCGTGTACAATGAAGAAGCGTCTAGAAAAAAGGTAGGCACTTCTGATCGCGCTCCCCCACGCCAGACCATTCTCCACGATGGAAAACAAGGCAAAAAACTCGCAGTGCGCTTGACCCTGCTGCTGCGGAAGAAGGTGGGAAGAAGGAAGTAGCAAAGCAAGAAAGGAAAGAAGACAAAGTCGAGCAGCATCAACCAAAGCGGACACACACAGCGAACGGAGCGAATGAATATGAGCGAGAAACGTGGAGACATAAATGGGCACTACCGAAGGAAGATCCCGAATCCAGTGGACACATGATGTGCATTAACATGAGCGTAAGCGGGAGATAAAACCAAGTGCGAGTACCCGACCCGTTGCTGCTCGTAGGGGAAGAAACGCGGATGACGCTAGTCCAAGTAACAAAAAAAACAAGCAGCAACGAAATGAGGGTGAGAGAGAACCAAACGGAAACGTCAAATGTATAGTCGCGCAGCGCCACGGATACACGCGAGGAAAAGGCCAAATCGACGTATATACAACTGCAAATCGAACACCGACCAAATTTACCATATCGGCCCACTAATGAAGACCCCTTGTCATGCTACAGACGGTGTACAGTGGGAATGTTGTGCAGCATTCTATACCCGAACACACACTTTAACAGTAGTTCAATTTCCTAGTACAATACATATAACTTTGGCAACCAGTTTTGTATTAAAATTGCTCGCAAAATTAAAGTTTTATTTGCGTTTTGCCATTTCCAGCCTTATCAGCATCAGCTGACTGCTCCCCATACAATTGACAAACCAAGTAAAGCCTAGGAAAAAGAGATTAAATTGTTTTCCCAATGAAAATTAAACAATTTGTTTATGAAAACAATAAAAAAGGTTCACATTTTTGTGTATAGTTTTAAATGTACTGAATTTCATGTGAAGTTTCGTAAACTTTAATAGATTTTCTCGAATTATTATTCCACAAAAATGATACCTTGTGTCATTGTTTATGTCAAAATTCGATGTTCTTTACGACTCTGTTCAGAATGGTACATCCTAGAACCTGGATTATTTGACAGATACAGGCTGAAATCTTAAGCATTCTAACTTATGGTATGATCTGCACCACTAATGGAAGGCTTCTTGAGGTTGCTGTGCCGTTTCAAAAAGGAAAAAAAAACTATTTAAAAATTATATTTATACTTTCATCGAACTCATTCTTCAATGGAGCTAAAACTATCGCTCGATTAAAATGATTGTTTTGTTTACATTTCTAGAGTATGTGAAAAATGTGCAAAAGAATGTCTAACAATCAATCATGTCAATCAATTGCTTATGACAGCATTTCGCGTTGCAGGAATAATTTTTTACCGGTTTATCCTTGTCAAAGTGGCGGTGGCATGATGGTACCGGCGCCGGTCTTCACACGAACGGACCGGACCAAAGGCCCATCCGGATCAATCCCCACGTACGCAGAGCTGACTATCCAGCTATACGGGTAAATAAAGTCACAGAAAGCCAGAAATGGCATCTCTTGAGGTTGTTGTGCCGATAAAGAAGAAGATGTTTGTCGAAAATACCATCTGCAAATCTTTCCTTCCGCGCGTTATACTAATTACAACTGATACAATTAAATCGATAAAATTGACTTACCTTTCGAGCAGCTGCTTGAATCATGTAATAGCCGATACAGAGACGGAACCCGCACGGGGTTTTTCGTTCATCGTATCCCCCCCGGAATCATCTTGAGTCCCACACACAACAGTCATATAGTACACACGATTTATGCGTGCTACGTGTGTGTTACACATACGGTTACTAATTCACTTCCTTAACAAAAAAAAACACACAAGCGAGACGTGGCCAACACGACATAAACACGACGAAGAACACACCGAAATGCGAAATCATCTTCTGCACGAGGGAAAGGTGTAGTGATCTGCTGAGATGGCGGCAATCGCATCCCTTCCCCCCAACAGCTCAGCAGCCGGCTTCCACAATATGGCATGTCATTCGATTTTGTCACTCTCAACTTTTGCTTATTGCCTTGCGCTCCGCAAATATGGAGGTGTCGTCGGGGCGTCGTCTTTGGTTTGTTTCTTCTTCTTCTTCGGCTTCACACTACACACCACCACATTAGCAACAGCACCATCAGCAGCAGCAAACCCTTTTTATTACGCTTGTTTCAACTTCAACACGAGTGTGTGGCACAGTGTGACAGCAGCACAATTGATCATTGATTTAGCGCTCGCTCTCTCTTTCTCTCGCTTGTGCTCATATGATATGTGCGTACTCTCGCACCGATGCCGATCGTTGCCGCCATCATCATCATCATCGTGTGTAATCGTCCCGTCATCTTTCAATGCTATTACTATGTGACAGTTCTCACGGCGTTCTCATTATTGCAATGAACCGAATGAGTGTAAGTTCTTAACATTATTACATTGAACCTTAACATTATCACAGTGTCCCTGCGTTAGACATAATTTTTATCTTTTTAGTCGCATTGTCAATTTAAAGCGATAAAAATAGCTTACGGATGTGTTCCGTAAATTAGCGAAAGCCAACAAGCTTCATTTTGCACTCAATCAAGTCCCTTATCTACCATCTTTTCGCTTCATATTCAAAGTAGGAAAGAGAATAAAACGTACAAGCGAAAACAACAAACCGGTATGCGCACTCAAGCCAAAGCGTTCCGATACATACAGGTGTACAACAGGAGCAGGAACTCCTACTACTACTACTACTACAACTATCTACCGAATCTATCTTTTTGCTCTACAAATTCGCATAGTAGCTCACACAATAGGTAAAAAGATAAAGTAAGAATCCATTAGCAAAAAAAAAGATTGTTATGCTGCACATAGCAGCCGGAGATGCTTGTTTTTCTTCGCTTCTTCCCTCTCTATCTTCGCGTATCATTTGATTCGCTTATTCACCACAGCGCGTCGCCATAAGCAATATGCCGGTAATAAGCATAAGTGTGTATGTGTGCGTGTGTGTGGAGGAAAGACTATTGTGAGGTGAACACATTCCCCAGGAATGAATAATTTTAACGGTTTATCAATTTTAATTGACTAGAACAAATAATGCTGTTCGAAGAGATACAATATTCGCACATTATTCCCCCATTCGAAACGACAACATCCCGATCGAGAATCGTTTGTCATTTCGAAGAACACTCGCTGTAATACCTCCGTCTCATTTGTTCGCCAACTCTTTCTCACGATGACGTCTCTCTGCTGTTCCTCTGCACAGCACACACCTTTAATTCTTCAGCGTTTTTGTTGTTTTGCTTCTTCTTTGCGTGCCGCGCACTCGCTAGATGCTTTCTTTTCCGCTTTTTGCTGTTCGATTCTTTAACCTAATCGCCTATAATATCCCCATTGGCTTCTATAGAGCCGTTCGGTAGTTCAGTTGAAACTACATCACTTTCCGGTGCTCACGCTCTGTTTCTCTCTTTTTAGAGCGTCAGATCAATTTATGTCCGGATTTTTTTTTCTTCTTCATTTCGCGATGCGGGTGCAACAGGAAAGCAAACGCGAAGAAGGGAGCGGATAGATGGCGACCCTTTTTAGAGCATTAACGCAACACACCACCACCACACTCTTAATTGCAATTGAAGCGAAATGTTCATTCCTCACACACAAAAACCGAATTGATGCGGAAAAGCCACCATCTTTGATGTTCCAACACTACTGTTTCGATTGGATTCGAAATTGGAGAAAATTGTAGGTGACATTCAGAAAAAAATAATTAAATATGCTTCAATGTTTTTCCTAAAATGTTACATAGGAATTTTTTTTTGTTTACAATTTACCAATATCTTTCTTGCGAACATTTATAAAAAAAATATATCTTTAAAAGTGGACATTTTTTCATATACGCAACAGTAGGCAATGAACGGACAGGGTTTTGCAGGATTTTAGGCGAATAGTTTGTTTGCAAAAATATTTTCCTAATTTGCTTACTACACAAAGCTTCCGGGGATTTGGTTTACGAACACACGCACGCACACATGCGCGTTCACAAGCTGGGCTTCTTTTCTCCGCTTATTGCTACGCGGTGAAACATTTGCTTCTCCATCGGGAAATAGAATAATGAAGAAACAAGACAATCATGTACCCATTAGAGTAATCAAAGGTTGAAATGCAGGGGGTAGGGAGAGGAAGCTAGCTAGAAACGGTGAGCTAAAAATCAAAGCAGCACTTGGACGGAGCTCCCGCGAGATGATATGGGACGACAACGCGACAAAGATTAGTACGAAAAAGAACACAGGAGCCTCCTGTGCTTTTATGTTTTTCTTGTTCTTCCTTCAGAGCTCACATTCATTCACCGCTCACTACACACACACACACAGTACAACAACGGGGTACAACGCACTTTTGTTTGCCTCATGCTTATCCCAAGACGGCGTCATCCATCGGGATTGGCATTCATTCCGTTTGATTTCGATCGATGAAGAAATATCAGCCTGGCTGGGGAATTAATTACAAAGCACGACACTTTTCCACGTTTTGGTGGAGAAGAAAAGAATGCGGCGCAGAGCCACATAGATGGCGTTGTGTGAGCGCAAACAACTACACACACCAAAAATCCCATCCTTCTCACCGTTTTTACTTTTCTTTTTGTTAACCATTTCACCACTAAATGACAAATCTCACCCCGCAGCACGGCCCAACATCACGCGAATGGAAAACCAAAAAAAATCGATCACTTCTCACACACACCCATCACACCTTTTACGCTGTCGTGCTACTTCGCACGAGAAGCACAATTCTCAAATTCGAGTTGGTCTCCATTGATCGGACGGACAAACAAAAACACTTTTTAACGATAAAACTGCACGAAATCAGTGTGTGTGCGTGCAGCAGAACACGCGCCGGCTACAACAATTTTCCTTCCAATTCACACACGCACGCACCGCAAAAAGAGGCGATCCTCAGCATTAAAAAACACCTCCATTTTGTTTCTTCTCATCGATACGATTTTTATCTGCCCTCTCGCTGAACACTGGCTTCTCACACTGTGGGGCGCTGCTGTGCTGCTGCTGCTCTAGCTTCTTCCTGCGGTGTGTGATTGTGTGTGTGTATGTGAGTGCTGCTTTTCTCTGTTTCTCATTGCATCCCCACACAAACGGATAGACAGAGACGAACCGAAACAGCGTATACTTTTGTGTGTGTGTGTTTCAGTATGCTTACTCTTCGTTTTCTTCGCCACGAATTTGACAAGTTTGAAAATTTTCTGCTATTCTACCGAATTAAACACTTTTTCTCTCACCATCCTTTTAAAAAAACATTACTAGACAATTGTACACCAATTTCACGGACTTCCATTCAATAGAATACTGGATTTTCTCAACTTCACTACCAACACACACCGCTATCTCCCAGCGCCTGCTATGCTTGTTACGGGCGGGGGGAGGGCAAGTTTCACATTCTTTTCTTCCACTACCGTGTGTAATTTCGCACCGAAAACTCACCCTTTTACTGCTTACGCGGTAAAAGCCCTCACGAGGCTAGGCGGTTCGTGAATTGTTCGCCGCACACGTAAAGGAAGGCCACCGCTTTTGCCCAAAAACACACCCGATGAAAAGACGTGCAGTGAAAAACTGTCCTGCTCCGTTGTGCTACCGACACGAGCGTTCACCTCATCCGGAGCGTGAACCGACTAGTGAGGAATGATGATGTGTGCGTCGCGAAAACTTGCCCGATGTGTCGGTTTGCTGTTTGCGCTACGGTGTGTGCGTGTGGTGTATATTACATGTTTGCAACGCTGTTGTACACACGCACACTACCGGAACAGGTCCAATGCTCAAGTAATGAACACGCTGCTATACATTGAGAGACAGTTTAAACGCATTTCGGCGGTTGGGTTTTTTTATGTTTCTCTATTATTGCTCATGTTTAGCTATTTTTTTCGGCGGTTGTTCCTTTTCTGCTTCATCTTCCTCGCCAGTACTATCACCGTCATCCACGTCCTCTTCCTGTACGGACCCTTCTGCCTCATTGTCATCGTCATTGATATCCTCTTCCAGCTCCGAGTCGGAATAATCATCACTATCCTCAGCGGGCTTTATGCGTCGTGCAATAACTACACCCGCCTTGCCGAACCGCCGTCCTTCAGCGGAAAGCAATATCCGGTTGGGAATTCCTCTAATCGATTCCTTCGATTGTTCTTCAGTCAGGCCAAAGATTAGCCCACTAGAAAGGAGATGGAGAATTGTTACATTTACTTCGAACGATCAGTGAAAACTTTTCCATTGCTTACAGGTTCGCTATATCGTACGGACTTCTCAGCTGGAACGGATTCCTTGCTTCACTGGAAATCAACACGTTTTTGGATTTTCCGTAAGAATGATACCGATGAGCACGGGCGATGGTGGCTTTCCGTTCGTTCGAGTCCACTATTGCCGGAGCGTACTTCAGCTCGAATGCAATGTTTCGATCGACAGCTAGGTAGTAAAATTTGCGTGCCATTCGCATACGGATCGTACTGCTGCTATACGTTACGATATCACAAGCCATCGTTTGGCAAGCGTATTGAAAGCTGGATTCGCTTGTAGGCAAAGCGGCTATCACGTTATAGCTGCGAATATTAGTTGATCTATTTAGCGCCAACGACACGGACGTATCGGAAAAGATTACAGTCAACCGGTTGAGCAGACGAATTTGTCCCCCGAAAGAGGCCTGTGGATAAGAAAGAAGTCACCACTTTCGTTAGCAATGATGGATTCGGTTTTAAATGCCCTCACCTGTGCTCTTACCTTTAAAGCTTTCAAGCAATATGCTCTCGGGACAACTTCGTGTTTGTTTGAGGCACCTTCACCTTTGGTAACGTCCAGCTTTTGTTCGATGGCAACATTGCGATATCCTACTGTACAATTGCAAACGGCAAATATAATTACATGGAATAAGATGAAATTATGATATCTAAACACTCACACTCTATCGCTTCACGTATGATTGGTTCTAGTTCTGCCGTTGGAGCCTCTGGAATGCACAAATCGGAAAAGCCGGTAAAGTTGTTCATCGTGCGAGCGCTTCGTATCGCCCGTGCTAAACCTGTATGTAAACAAAAACTTTTTCTGGGATGCACGTGGATCACGAGCTGCTCGAATGTCAGCGCATTTGATGATTCGAGCAGTGTTCGAGTAGATGCTATAAAATTTGAATCTGATCCGCTTGAGGTCGGTTACAACATTTCAGAAACATAAGGAAATATGAAAAACTTATCTAAAAATAACGTTGAACGTATTTATCATGGAATTTTTAATGCATTCCTGTTTCATGCAAATTAATACAAACGGCAACAAAACGACTTCTTCGTCCTGCCTTTAAAATGGCTCAAGGTAAAAGGCTGCACTGTGTGTCACGCATCATTGAAGATAAGCTGAACTGTTGTCATGGTTAACCGTATTAGAAAGCAAGACGACAATAAGCTTTTAAACAACGTACTACATACAGTGATTTTAACACGAATTAATTCTACCGAGTGACAGCAATCACTGGCCATGAAAGAATGAGTATAAAACCGCTAAACTTGCAACAACTTCTTCACACTTCACCCAAGGCACCGTATAGAAGCAGTTCGCTTTAGAAAAAATAACAAAGATGAAGGTAATTAATATTTCTCGATTGTGGTTGCATTAATACTCATCATCAAATATTTTTTACTGTTCCTTCCAAAGCACTTCGTCGCATTTGCCCTATTGGCTTTAACCGCTGCCTCCAGCGGATCCTATCTGCCAGCTGTGCAGTCGGTTCTTCCGTACTCCTACAACTCGGGACTCTATGGCCTGGGTCTGAATGGGTATGATGGTCTTGGTCACTACTCTGGATTTGCTGGACTGGGCTACTCCTCCGTGCTGGATCACGGACTGTCCTACCCGTACTCGGCCGCTCTTCCATACTCTGTCTACAACAATGGTCTCTATGGAGGATATTACGGTGCCAAGTACGCCCCAACTGTGGTCCAGGCCAACGTCAACACTCTGAACACGGTCAACCCATTGGGTGTTTATGGAGGATACTACGGAGCCAAGTACGCCCCAACTGTGGTCCAGGCCAACGTCAACACTCTGAACACGGTCAACCCATTGGGTGTTTATGGAGGATACTACGGTGCCAAGTACGCCCCAACTGTGGTCCAGGCCAACGTCAACACTCTAAAGACGGTCAGTCCGCTGGGTCTGTATGGAGGATACGGAGTCGAACACGGATACGGTCTGGGTCACGGCTATGGCTACGGATACAACAACTACCTCCCAGTGCAGGCCCATGCTGCGAAGTACGTTGCTGCCAACCCGGGAGCCGTCCATGTGGCTCCTCTTCCAGGACATCTAGTCAACCAGAAGTCGATTGTTGCCTAATGGATTGAAGCTCTAACAAGAGTTTGAATAAAAAATATTGAATCTTTAACATACATTCATTATTGCAAATTTTCTAAGTCATGTACAGACAGTCTCCGAGATACGCTATTATAACGGACCGCGTAAGTCGAATCCTGATGCAAAATCGATTATATTTTAAAGTTACAAAAAGTTCACTTCTTTTTTTGCACTTTATTTATTCAGCAAATCAGGCGACTTTTCGAAAGAAATTTTAATATAAATTAAAAACATATGTTTTACATGAGGAAGGAAGGTATTTTCAGTATATTTTTCACTTTTTTGCTTAGATCTTGTGCTATAAATTAAGTCAGCTTTCAAAGTTCTAAAAACCCGCATATAAGAGGAACCGCGTATCTCTGGGACTGCCTGTATACCATTCCAATTTTAACAACATTAACTTACAAAGAAGTTACTGAGATAAGTACATCAGCAATGGAATACTACGTTGGCACTAGCTCTATCACTAGATGAGCTTGGCTAACTTTAATTTGTTTCAAATGAGGGGCAAAAAAAGTATGTATCGAAAGTTAACAAATTAGCTCCATAGCATCGAAAATATCTCCAATTTAGATTTAAACAATCCTATCGAATTTACGCAAAACTTTGTCTTAATATTATAATAACAATCTTAAATTCTCCGTTGAGATTTGAAAATGGAACGAACATAGAATGTAACTATAAATACCGATGTTTTATATACGATAAGTGAGGATTTATGTAAGTTAGAACTTAGAAAATGTTGAATACGGGGCTAAATATAATTGGGAATAATTTAACCGGGATTTTGCATTATGTTTTAGCATGCATTACGGTCTGAACTTTTTTTTGAATAAAAAAAAAATCTAAAATACGATATAAGCCGCCTGTTACTAAACGATACGAGATACGATTTTAAGTTTTGGGCTTTATTTACAAATTCTTTGCATATCACATAGTTTTCCATTAGGCAACAATCGACTTCTGGTTGACTAGATGACCTGGCAGAGGAGCCACATGGACGGCTCCCGGGTTGGCAGCAACGTACTTCGCAGCATGGGCCTGCACTGGGAGGTAGTTGTTGTATCCGTAGCCATAGCCGTGACCCAGACCGTATCCGTGTTCGACTCCGTATCCTCCATACAGACCCAGCGGACTGACCGTCTTTAGAGTGTTGACGTTGGCCTGGACCACAGTTGGGACGTACTTGGCACCGTAGTATCCTCCATAGAGACCGTTGTTGTAGACAGAGTATGGAAGAGCGGCCGAGTACGGGTAGGACAGTCCGTGATCCAACACGGAGGAGTAGCCCAGTCCAGCAAATCCAGAGTAGTGACCAAGACCATCATACCCATTCAGACCCAGGCCATAGAGTCCCGAGTTGTAGGAGTACGGAAGAACCGACTGCACAGCGGGCAGATAGGATCCACTGGAGACAGCGGCCAAAGCCAGGACGGCGATTGCGATGAATCCCTGGAGTACATTTCCTTCCCATCAGTATCAATAAATACAATAAAAGCTCGGATTGAACTCACCTTCATGTTTACAGTTGAGTGCTTCTTCGATCGATTGGATTTGATCGCGAAAACGTTGCAAGTGAACTGTGATCGTTTGACCCAAATATCGTCTGCTTTTATAACAAACCGCAAGCGACATATTTTCCGGTCAAAAGACCTTGGCCAAGGAGTTTTCCTTTCGTTTTACACTTCCGGTAGGTGGCGCTATAAAAGATGCGACCGCTGATGTTAGCGGCATCAGTATTCGTACAGCGCTTCTATCAACACATTCTACAAAACCAATCAAAATGAAGGTAAGTCTTGTGGGAAACTCAGATCTAATCGGTGAAATCGGTTCTAAAACTATCCTCTCGTGCCTTCCAGTTCTTCATCGCAATCATGGCTGTGGCGTTGGTCGCTGTTTCCGAGGCGTCCTACCTCCAATACGATGATGATCTGTCCTACCAGAGCTATGGCTATGGACTTCCCTTGTCGAAGGTGGTCGTCGGTTCTTCGTACGGTCTGCCAGCAGCTGTGGACAAGTATGCCTACCCATCGTTGTACAGTTCCTATGCGGCAGTGAAGAAAGTGGTCGAATACCCGGCGGTTGCTCCGCTGCTGTCCTCCAAGCTCGTTGATAACAGCTACGGACTGGGATACAACAAGCTGGTCGCCCCGGTCGTCGCCACCAAGGTCGTTGATAACAGCTACGGACTGGGATACAACAAGCTGGTTGCTCCAGTCCTTGCCAGCGGATACGGTCTCGGATACAACAAGCTGGTCGCCCCGGTTGTCGCCACCAAAGTCGTCGACAATGGACTGTTGAACTATGGCGGCTATGGACTGGGCTACAACAACTACTATTCTTCGAAGTATGTTCTTTAAGCCATTAACAAAACTGATCACTTGATCCCTTCACCGAATACAAGCGAAGTGGCAGGTTGTGGGCCATGAAATGTTTTTATGCAAATACATGAAGCAGTGAAAAATGATGGAAATGGGATTTTTTTATCTTTTAAATTTAGAAGCATTTTTGCATCAAGCTAAGCAGGTAAATATTTCCAAAAAAAACTAATGATGTCGAAAGAAATTCGATTGCTTGCCCATAAAAGTCCACTCACTCGCTTCGGGGTCTTGACGCGGTGCAGCAGTTCTCTAAAAAAGGTGCACGGTCGAGCGCCGTCCTCTGCCAATCAATTATTTCGGCATTACCTCGAGGATTTTGACGTCATCGACACAAATAGTTTAGGGTGAATCTGATTCAGGTTCATGGAGCTGAACTAATCTTTGAACTGAATGAATGAATCTGAAGCTCTATTTCATAGAATAAGGCTCGACTGTAAGACTTAGAGGCTTCTTCTTAAAGCTTCATCCACAACTACACGTATAATTCATGAATCTTTTTAGGGTCGATTCCAGATTTGAATGACTGATCACTCTTCATATGAATATGAATGACGCTTCTCTAAAGATTCAATAGGCACAACACTAAACACAAACTCAGCTTTAATCGTGGTACCACCATACGTACCATGCACAAAATGCCATGTTCATATACGATCACGATCCTTCACAACAACAAAAAAAAACCCTCGATCACTTCACGATCAAACCGTACAACTACAAACAGCGTTTAAATTTGTAAGTCAAATACAATGTGTCCATCCCGGAATCCAAGGGCGTTTTGGGATTTGGCAGCACCATGAAAGACCTTACTCGACGACAGGCCACAGACACGCACGCGAACTTCACGGATGGGAGCGATTACACGATAAGAAACCATTAGTTGTGGAAGAGATAATTTGGTCGGTGGTGATGACGAAACTATTCGTTTCAACAGACATTATGCTTACATTAGATGTAATATTCAACGCACATGCACCATTCCCCCCGCAAATGTGTTGATCGCCCTTCTTTCAATGCCCACGAGTATTGTTTTTTCACGAGACACAAAAGTCAAACTCTCTTTACCATAACATCGGTTTTACATGATTTATTCTCTTCAATCGTTTTAGCGTAACTTCATTCTGTTTTCCCAGCTGCATCTATTGATTTCCCATTCCATTCCAAGCCCACCCGTGCACGGTGGTTCTGGACGCAGGGGGTAACGCACCGTCGTGTCCAAGGTACCAGCCCACTGCTCCCACAGCTACGGGGACGGCTTGGATGCCATCCGTCGATAAGTGTATGTGTATTTGTTTGGAGTGGCTTGTTGTTAAATGTTGCACACTCCATTGTTTCCCCTTCGCTCTCTATATATCTATCACTCTTATCATATCTCATTCCATGCCACGGAATTGAGCCTTTCGGTGAAAAGCTCGCTTCCTTCTATGTACCGTGTCCAATCCATTCCATATCGTTTTTTTTTGTTGTTGCTGTAGAGTTGGTTGTTATTACAATTGCACACCCAAGCGCAATATAATGTTTCCTAGAGTGTTTTTCTCTTGAATTTCTTATGTTTTGTTTGTTTTTTTTTTTTGTAATGTTTTCTCACGTTGGATACTAATTACTAAATATTCTTAAATGTCATTACTTCCTTGTTGTTGTTGTTGTTGTTGCTGTTGTTTGCCACATTTCCCTTCCACACAACACATGCTATATAACGGGTGTGTGTGTGTGTGTGCATATACACACACACACTCACTCCCGATTACTTTACTTTCATAACTCCACTTGTTTTTTCTGTTTCTGCCCATTTCTATATATAATACGGTGTTGTGTTGTGTAAATCACATTCATTCGTCGCACGCATGCAGAAAACCCATCAAATTGCACATACACCCGATCCCGATCGTACTGTTTAAATGTTTGTTATGTGTTTTTTTTTTCACTTCTGCTTTTTGTTACTTCCTAACACAAGTGTGTTTACTGTGTTTTTTACCTTGTTTGGGCGTTTTTGTGGGGCTAACTGTTTTAGTTTCTCTATTGTTTCTATTTCTATCGGCCCCTTTCTTTTCAGTGTTTTTTCCACACTAGTTTAGCATCCTTCCTTACATCCATATCTGTCCTTTATATCCAACCATTATCTCTTCCATTATCCTCTTCGTCACCCTCTTTTTTTATTTTGTTTGCACGCACACAATAGCATTGATTTCATTTCCCATGTTGGTCTACTTAAACTTAGCTTAGCAAACGACGCGCGTGTGCCGCCCCATCGTGTGTTGTTTAATTTGTTTAGTTTTACTTTGACGTTATAGGATCGTACTTCCTCTGCCAAAAAAAAAACAGTATTTAATTCACTTTCGTTGCATTATTATGCTTCTGCCTTCGTTCGCCGCTACATACACATTGTTTGTATAATGTATATAAGGATTGGTTTGTTGTTGGTTGTAAATTGTAATCTTGCTGTTGCGGGTCTATCTCGGGCAAAACTGTAACCCTAAACATACACTGAGTGGTTCTGCTTCGTTTTAGTAGTGTAGATATTCAGTACTGTCCTAGATTAAACGCTAGCGGGGGATATTAAGTTAGTTTAATTTCATTATCCTTAGATGTTGTCGTATGTTTGTGTGTTGTTTTTTTTTTACAGTTCATTCGCCATCTCTACTAGAGCTTATATCTGCATATTACTGCTGGTTTGTGTATTTTGTGTGTATGGTAGTAGTTTTTTTTTGTTCTCAGTTGCCGATATTCGTATTCTAAACTGGTTCATACATTAGATGAAAGAAATATGGAACCGTTTTCGCAAGCAGCTTCCATAGTGCGTAACTTTTACCCCGAGCCGTGGAGCCATCTCCCTCTCATTGTGACCCCTATCATCGGCGGCATGACTCGATAACGCTTGCTTTGTCCTATTTGTTATAGTGTAACGTACTGAACCTATGGTTTTCCTCGTTCTTATACTCCAGCGATCACTTACTACACAAATCCAGGCAGCGCGCCACTGCTGTGCTGCTCACATCTTCCATTCTCCTCTTCTCTAGCTTTGCAATTCTTATACTTTTATATTTATTTTCGAGAATGAGAGAGAGAAAGCGGTTCGCGTTAGTTTAGAGTTAGTCGCATTTTATTAGTCGCTGTTGAACTAGTACACCCTTATTTCTTATCACCTTTCACCCAGGTCGCGCTCAAACCACGCGCACTGTGTGTCCTTTCCTCTTACTACAACACCGCTGCGGTACTAGATATTCCTTCCTTCTGGGCCCATATTTATGTGTTACTTTTCTTCGCTAGCCTAAAAACGTGTTCCTCCCTCGCTTTCCTTCGTTATATATCAGTAAACCGCTTGCTTGGCTTGGCAGGTGGCTAAATTCTTTTAAACATTACTATATCCCTTTTTACGTTTATCTAAACTCGTTCCGCTACATCTGCATCTACCCGGGTCTTGCTCCTGCGTACAGCATCATCGCGTATCAGCATCAGTTCTTCTGTCGCTGTGTGCGCCGTTAAGCATTTCGCTGCTTCTTAAGCAACACTTTTAAAAAGCGCTTTCCCTAAGCCGTTTTTCCTTCCTTTCCATTAACTATTCCGGAGGAGGGAGAGCAAATCATTTTTCTGTTCTGAATGACTGTTGCGTAAAGGATAACACAAAAGGCTAGCAATCGTCGAGAGCCAAAAAAGACGAATCCCTACGGCGAAAGCGAATGACGGAAGCAAGCGAATGTTTGATTTGTCGCATGGAACTGGCTCCGGTTTCGCTTTGCTCTGGCAGCGTGTTGCGATGATGAGGTGTTTTTTTTTTCTTCGTTACTGGCTAACTATTTCTCAACCAACATTGAACCTCGCAAGCAAGGTTCGACGTATCTCTTACATGTGGGTCAAATAATAAACGGTCGCTTACAAATTAATCAAACATTCCTTAAGTCATGATTTTTACAGAAATTAGAAATGGATGTACAATGAAAGGCTTGATGCAAAGGAAAGCTGCTAAATATACAGGGCTATACGGCAAATTAAACGATGACGGGTATTTGCAGCTGATCTAGCAGTGGTTTTTACATTTGATTTAATGGAAGAAAAGCATAACAACACTGATGGTAAGACCATGGTTCAAGTTGTTTGATTCGCTGCACTTCTGCTAATCTTCAGCAGAGCACACTCATACAACACACGCTCTCGGTTTGCTCGTTTTCAAGTGTCTCCAAACAATCATGGAGGGACCGTCATGCGGAAAACAGTCATTGTGTCTACAGGCTACATTTTACCACCCAAGTATGTCCTTTGCGCAACAAGTTTCTTCCTTTCTTCTTTCATACACACACATATGTGTTCCTGTGTGTTCTTTCATACACACACACACACCCAAACATACACAAAACACCGATCCAGTTGATTAACTGTAAACAGTTTTACATTTGCTCTTGTCTTCGCGCTCTTGCATTTATCCAATGCAAAACCTAGTGCAATTTTGCCCTTCCAATGTACCCGGAAGCTCGTCTATATATTCTTTCCTTGCGTCATGTCGCTTCTCTTCTCGACTAAAGCGTGCACAGAATCTATCTACTGGTTTCCTTGTCCTTTTACTAGAGATCGGCGCTTGGTTCGTCTAAAGTTCAATACTACAGCATTCGAACTAAAGCAAGAGGATGATTTTGGTCTGTCTTAGTTTTCATCAAGAAATAGCCCTTTTTGCGGCAGGATGGTTACGTTGCTTTGGAATATTACATCAATATACATGTGTGGCGAAAGAAATCTTTTGTGTGTGCAAAGAAATTACAAAATACGGGTGGCTCCGCAAACAAACATGGAAAGCATTATGCGCATAAACCCCTAACTCATATAAGACAGTGCGTCGCGTGTGTTTGCGTGTGTGTGTGTGTACGCGTGACCAGCAAAGGACACGCAGCGAAGGAAGAAACTGATTAAAGAAAAATTTAATATTATTCCGCATTTCTTGAGTCCAAATTTTGTCCCCGCAGACGAATCGACGAACGGCGCTCGGGTGTTTCGTGCCGGGAAAAGGAAGCTGCCACCACCGTCGCATCCACGCTCGGATCATTGCCACCGACGCCACTGTTGTTATTAATGTTGTTACTGTGCGCCGCCGGTTGGCCACCGATCGTTTGCGGTCCGCCGCCCATCACCATTCCGCCACCACCGGACTGCTGCTGTTGTTGCTGCTGCTGAACGCTTCCTCCTGCACCGCCCGGCGGTTGCCCTTTCTGCAGCTCCGTCCGTATGAAATGCTGCAGCAGGTGGCGTGTCTGTGGTGACATTTCCTTATTCTTATCGGCCGCAGCGGCCGCCGCAACGGCAACGGCCGTCGCTGCATTGTTTCCGACCACGCCGGATGTTGCGTGACTGCTTACGATCGCGGTACCACCTCCGACGCTGCTACTGTTGTTGGCGTTGTTGGCATTTCCGACACTACCTGCCACTACCACTCCGACACCGCTGGCACCTTTGGACGGTGTCGTTACTGAGGTGGTGTTGGTGATTTGCTTCTGCTGTTGCTGCTGTTGTTGTTGCTGTTGCTGCTGCTGCTCGTTCTGGGTGGCACTCGGTGTCCGGCTTTGCCCACGCTTCATGCTCGTGAATGCGTTCAGATTGGGCCTCCCGAACTTAAGCATATTCCAATCAAACACGTAATCGTACACGAAACCCTGTCGGTGGAACAGCGTTCGGAATAGCTTGCGTAGATAGCAGTAGTCAGGCCGCTGAATAAAGTCCATATGGCGACAGTACGCGAGGTACAGGCTGAACTCACGCGGAAACCCTTTACACAGCTCCTCGACCGGCGTAGATAGCTTCTTCTCGGAGATCCGCTCGTACTTTTGGCGCTTGTTGGCCGCTTTCAGACCCTGCCACGGGAGCGTACCGAGGTTGAAGTACATCAGCACGTACCCGAGCGATTCGAGATCATCTCTGCGCGACTGCTCGATGCCCAAGTGTGTGTTGATCGATGCGTACCGGGCCGTCCCGGTTAGATTTTTATTTTCCCGGTACGGTATGTGGGACATACTGCGCGAATCCTTATACTTTTTCGCCAGCCCAAAATCGATGATGTACACCAGGTTGCCCTTCTTGCCCAGTCCCATCAAAAAGTTGTCCGGCTTGATGTCACGGTGTATGAAGCTGCGCGAGTGTATAAAGTCGATGCGCGAAATCATCTGGTCGGCAAGCAGCAGCACTGTCTTGAGCGAGAAGCGGCGCGAACAAAAGTTGAACAAATCTTCGAGCGATGGTCCGAGCAGTTCCATCACCATCACGTTGTAGTCGCCCTCCGAGCCACACCACTTGATCGTCGGGATGCCAACCGCACCTTGGAGCATTTTGTAAAACTTGCTCTCGATGTGTAGCTGCGGATGTTTTGTTTTGATGCATTCCAGCTTGATGGCGACCTCCTCCCCGGTGGAGATGTTCGTACCGAGGTAGATGTCGCCGAACGATCCGGAACCGATTTTCCGCCCGAGCCGATACTTGTTACCCACACGCAGTTCCATCGTGCTGAAATTTTGTGTCTGTGTAGCGCTGAACGTTTAATGTGTCCTCCTGTATTTTCTGTACGTAGCTGCAGTTTTACTGTGGTGCTTGAGCTTAAAAGCGCTGTTCCTTCGATGATGCTTTTCTCCGTTTTGCGTGCAGGGGTTACTTTTTCCTTTCCTGCCAGCCTCCTCCTTCTTCCACTTGCTGTTGGTTTCTCCGGAGCGGATCCTTCTGATCTGTCGTTTGTTTCACAGACAAGATGGACGGTTCACGCCTGTATGCCAAAGACATAGCAGTTGTTGCAAACGCGATGATGTACCAAAAAGAAAGAGAAACGAACAAGTTAGTGAAATGTCATGTGCTACTATGTTGCTAAAGAACATTACATAAAAAAAAACAAAAAAGTTGGTGATTGTAAAATCTTTATCGACAATATGGCGGCATAGAGCGTAATATTTGTATGTTTAAATTTATAAAAAAAATGTATAGATCCTTCCCAATACTGCTATTTACTACATGCGCGGAGTTTCACGTCGGGTGTAGAATATTAATACGATTTGTTACACTATTCAAACGCTTACACAGCCACCACAGGTGATTAGTTCCTTGTGAATGGTCGTACGTACACATTTGCAACATGCATCGGCATTTACATCGTCGACACGTGTAGAATATCATCTCTTTCAAGACAGAGCGGCAACATCACCACCAGCATCGTTAGTTTTTCTTCGCCTTGAGAAGTAACATTTGCGACACGAGAATCGAATGATACACTGCTATACTCCCACCGTGCTTGGTCTCGCAGCATCGAGAGCCAGCAGATGTTGGTTACTTTGTGCACCAAGACTGCACTTCTACTCCTCTCTCCCAACCCGCTGCACTATTTATCCTCCCACCCCACCCACGGGGCCTTACTGTTCCAACTCGTGCGAGATTTCATTTGTCCTCCTTCTGAATGCTTTGGCATGTGCTCTTTTTGTGCAGCCAGGCTGATGGTGGGTTGAATTAAAATCGTCTGCATTTTCTCGAGCGTCACCCCACCACAAACAACGGGTGCACAGTAGCATCGGAGACGAAACAATAACACAACGCGCTCGGCGGGGTCAGAAGTGTTGTATCTCAAGGAAACGCAGCCACATTTCACACACTGTGGCATTGGGAGTCGCAATCGTCGACTGTTTGTGTGTGTTTGCTCATATGTTGCAACAAATCATAAAGGAAATATGCAAAAGTATGTACACACGCGTGAAGAATTGTGCGAACTGGACTAATCGCTACAATTGGATGGTTTTTGTTCTCGCCAGGAACTTCATACTGTATTTGTGTTATTGTAACAAAGTGTGTCTGCAGTCAGTCCCAATGTTTCTGGGTTTTGACCAATCAGCATTGGGTATTTCAAGTCCCAGACAGTCACCCTCAAAGAACTCCAGATAACCGGAAATATGGTATCTGATGAAATCCAGAATGAAATGTTGTTATATCCAATAAAAAATGTTGATTTCCATCCAGATGTTTGATGACTTCCACCTTTTAAGACATAATTTCGCTAAGAATTGACCATCAGCTTGTTGTAAATTCTCGCTTCCAGGCCTCGTTATGTACCGATATATTATGAAAACTTTAAAGACGACACAACCTTGTATCGGTACCATTCGAGATAAAGTTTCATCCATGCTTCGGAGGAAGATAACCTTCTCAAAACTGACGTATGAATCATTCGAGAGGAAGATACTCAGACGCACTATTGGGTTCTTGATGTAGATAGAAGATCTGTCAGCTGATAGATTTTAAATAAACTTCTTCTACAGCAGACACACCAAGAACGCAACAAAGTGTTTGGTGTAGGACAATTGATAAGTAAGTAAACATAGGATCAATTCTTCGTCGATTCTACTTGCTATCTGTTAGATAAACGTACACCGCTGAATATAGCCATATTTCATTTCCACTTATCTCCCACAATCACCACACGATTTGTTTCGCATCCACTTTACCAGGGCTGAAGGCTGACAACCATGACGAGTAAAACGAAGGCACAGAGATTACACGAAAAGAGTGTTAAGAATGACGACGAATCAATAAAGTGCGCTATTCCGCTTGCTGGCATGACACAGGAGAAAAAGAGCCCACAAACGGGAAGCAAATCTGGCCAGTGCCAGTTGTTCGGTTACGGTTCAGAAGAAGCAATTGATATGCCATTTCTGCTTCACAGCACCTCTCCTTCCTTTCGCTGTGTTTCGGTATCATCGCAACCGTCTGTAAGTAACCTAAAGACCATTCTCATCACAGAGACTGGACACCGACAACTGTGTGATTTGTTTTTCCCTGGCAAAAAACCAGCAGCTTCGTGCAGAAACTTGGTCAAACTTGGTGCCTTACCGTTTCACCATCAGGCAGGTTGGGCTTCCTTTTGTGTGGTGGAAAAATTAAAACGGTGTGCTGGAAAATGCAAACCAAAAAAAAGACACATTCCATGAAACACACTAACACGGGGGGAGCTTGGGGTGGTATGGATTTCAAAGTATAAAACGGGGGGGGAGGACTAGGTTTCGCAGTTGCTGGACGAGAACTGAAGATGATGTCGGACAAGTGCAGTGTATGGCAAAGGCACCAACCAACCAACATCATCCCCATCGTTGCGGAGATCCCACCAGAAGTACTTCTTCTCTACGTTGTTCCGGGATTTCATGCGTGATTCATAGCCCCTTTTCCGGGAAGCGGTTCGGAGAGTTGGTGGCTCCTTTGATATTACATCGTCATTTCGGTTCGTTCGCTTTTATCACACAATTGGCACAAGCACGAAACGACGACAAAATTGTCCTACCTTTTACCTTTTTTGCCACACACACTCGCGACGGACATCAATTGCCTTACGTCGAGAACGGTTTAGCATTTTTCAACACGCATAACGCAACCACCACAAAGCGAAGAATTGCACTAGTTGGAATTTTGTTTGACTGTCATTTTGTTCGTTCCTATCATTTAGATGCGCGTTGTTAGGGCCAAAGAATTAGGTACCCCTGCTGCCCTGTCGGTTCCACCTGTTCCCGTACCAACAGTAGGTGGAGATATCTACAAAATCACGTTCACATTGCGTTTTGTTTCACCTTAGCAACCTTTTTTCTAACCAGTATTTTAGGCGTACCGAGATATGGTTCCTTTTTACCAACCTACTGTCACCAGCAGCAGCATGTCCGACACACAGGGTTGGCCACCATCTTTTCCTTTTTGGAGGAGCCACGCACAAGAAACACACACCGAACAAAAAATAAAGGCAAATAGAAGAACCCAAAAAATCCGGGGCGAAAACGTGCGCTCAGCACTGATGACTGCTGTTGTGTTGGGGTCAGTTCTTGCGTTTGGCTACCTGGCGCTGGTTCTCTTCGCTTCCTTCGTATTTCCACCTATGCTCGCACACATATCCGCGCACACACTCTCGCGCGCCCAGGGTTATGATGTGTGAACGTATGCGTTTGTGTGCGTCGCTACGCTTGTCGTTCCTCTTTCCGCATAGCAGACACGGTGCTATGGTTGCTTCCTTTTCACACCAGGTCTTTTTTCTTGTTCGTCCAGTTTACGTACGCACACCAACGCACACATAAGTGCACGCACTGGTCTTCGACGACATTCGATGACAGCTATAGCTGGTGGTAACGAAATATCCTTGGCAACACTGCAATATGCTCACGATCTACGATCGGTGCAGGCAGCACTGCTTAACTAGAGAATTTGCGTGTTTGCGGGTGTATGTGTCGGTGTGTACACGATTGTATAAACCAGCTTCAGTTTCTGACCTAGTGCCCACACGCACACCACACCAACGCTAGGTTCTATTGCTGATTGCGTATTTCACACCACATTATCGCTCGAGCACACCAACACTAATGCACCACCACGTCTTCGCTACGTAAATGCTCCAGGCCCGAGAACTTCCTTTGTTGTGTCAAAAAACACTCCTTCCCACACGCACCCCTTGTACCCGCTGTACACCCACTTTTCCGGGACAAACTCTGGCACATACGCATGCACTTTCGTAACTAGCTTTAAACGATCCACACCATTAAAGCCTCATTATACTGACCACCACCGAAAATTGTTTCCATGATGATGGCGGACGGCGAACGTATGTAATGCGGCGCTTGTATGTATGGGTGTGTGTGCTATTGCTGCTGTACGTCGAAAACCCACCACTAATGATGGCTGCTGCTACTGCGTTTGCTAACTTCGCTCGTCGAGTCTAGTAACCCTTGGTGAAGGACTTTTCATGGCGCCTGTCGATGACGGCGATGACAGACGTCGCTTAAATTAACGTCCCATGGAGTGAAGAATCTACTACACTTGTTCATATACTACACCGTTTGCCTCGCAATCCTCCACTTCTCAACCCCTTCACAGATCACACATTCCCGTACAGAGACAAAAAACTACTTGACGAAAAAGAAGGAAAAATAAAACTCACGTTAGACTACCGATTCGAGATGGTAGCATCGAGTTGGCCGACTCCGGAGTCCATAGGACACACGATTACAGGGTGCGGGACACGCTGTGGTCGCGCGCGCGTGTGCAACCAGAGGGACCACACCACCAGGAAAGAAAAACGTGGAAAATGAACACTGTTCAGTGACGATGGTGATGACTGGCGCCCGGGGTCATCGAATCCGTTCCCGTGGTCCGCGCGGCGAGGTCGGAAAAAACTAAGGAAGCCTTTGAAAAACGCGATTTTCGAGAAAAACTACGAAACGAAACACGACCTACGCACACAACACGGTGGATGTGTTTTTGCTCTTGCTCCCTTTTGGCTGGCCGTGCTCTCACTGCCTGCGAATTAAACGTCTACAGAAAGGCCTCGACTATGCGATACACGAGCTCTATCGCAGCACACGGTTACACTGAACATACCAACACACACGCGAAAGCATGCACGTACACACTTGCAAAGCAACGAAATGCTGAATTGCTGTGTCCCATGTAACAATTTTCAGAAATATGAAATTTTGATGGGAAAATAATTAAATCGTCAGCCTGAATGTCTAAAAATGAAAGTATTCCAACTATTTACTTTAAATCTTACTAGCAAACGTGTTAAGAATACAAAATACTTCCCATTACATCAGTTTTCTATGTGATTTTTTTTCTACGAGATTTCGTCCCCAGTTTTGTGCAATTTTTATGTGAAAACATTATTTGCACAATGATCCGTGTAATTGCATCTTAATGGTGGCACGTCATTCTGTTCTCAAAATGTGTTGACACTAATGACAGTATCGAAGGAAGGGGGTGTGTAAAATACTTGCCGTATCAACAACTCAGCACCGTGAATTGCACAGGGGAGATAGTTTTCAATAAATAATGGAAGCTCTTTACAGTTTGCCGTTCTTTCTCTTCGAAGTGCCGAATTTAAAGCTCAAGCGGCCCTCATGGCTCCAACAGCCCTCCGCAATGACGGTGTTTTCGTTTGTATTGCTTTCGTACTTTCTGGTCACCGGAGGTTTGTGTCGGCTTGCAGGGTTCTTCGTAGCATTTTGCATCCAATTGATGGTGTTTCTTGTTTTACAGGCATCATTTATGACGTGATCGTTGAACCACCGAGTGTAGGATCGACGACTGATGAGCATGGACATTCGCGACCGGTAGCGTTTATGCCGTACCGGGTGAACGGTCAGTACATCATGGAAGGACTTGCCAGTAGCTTCCTGTTCACGATCGGCGGTCTCGGGTTCATCATAATGGATCAAACACACACACCAGGCAAGCCGAAACTGAACAAAATCCTGCTCATTGCCATGGGCTTCATCTTTATCGTCGTGTCGTTCATTACAACGTGGATTTTCATGCGAATGAAGCTACCAGGCTACCTTCAGCCCTAGGAGCGTCAGGTCGCTCCGACTCATAGGCGTGTAAGGAAACTTCTATTCAAAACAATACAAATATAATTTTATTATGAAATTGTGCGTTTACATTTACTTAAATTACATCACGAGTTGGACTATATGATCGTTAGTAATACATTCGAAAGTTTTTGAGTTACATAGGTAGAAGACTGTTGCATGTTATAGTCGTATACGGAAAGAGCTGTAAGATAACCAGAAGCAACAATGTACGAGAGGGTGTAAATCAAATCACAAAGAAAGCGTCGCACACTTACTTGATGAAATCAGAGGATTTATCGATAATATGTTCGAATTCCGCAAACGACAATGCTCCATCATCGTCTAAATCGGCTTCTTCAAGGATGTTCTAGAATGTAATCAGTTTGATTAGTTCTCTGTGGCGGGCACCCTATTTACATTGCATCACTTACATTGATGAGTTGTTCGATGTCGTTGTCCCCGAGATCAGAATTGTAATCTACCAGTCGTTTAATGACTTGCTTTAGATCATTCCTACCTATCATGTCATCACCGTCGAAATCTAAAAGGGAAGAAACATATTTCTTCAGTCAACACTCTTCCTCTACAACGCTTCGTTCTCACAACCCTTACCATAGATTCGAAAGGCGTGTTCTGCTTTCACAGATTTTGGGGCAGCATCGGAAAACACAGACATCATGTCGAGAAAGTCTTCGAACGTTATATCTCCATCGTTGCTGGAGCTAAACACTTTGCATATCCTATCCCCGAAGGGATTGGCCTTCAGTTCCGGATACTCAAGGACTTTGCTCATCGACAGTTTCGCATTCTTGTTGTGGCCCACCTTTTCAGGGGCGAGATTCTTGAATTTCTTGTGGGCACTGAAAAGAGCAGAGAAGAATAGAAATGTTGCAAATGGAAAGATTTAGTTTCTTTCATTGAGGGGACGGGACGTACTACAAGATTTCTTTCTTTGTAAAGTATGTTAAATCTTCATAATCCTGAAGCTCGTCCTCACTGAACTGACTCTTCACTTGACCCATTACAAAGCTTTACAGGTTTGAGGGTCAAAACTATAGTCAAATTAATGTGGGCTACAATTTGCACAACCAGAAATTATTATTCAGTAAAATTTCCACAAAGAGAAAATATTTGTGTTTATTAAAATGACAAACAAAAGGCCAGGGAAGAGCAATCTTTTGACAGCTGTACACAAGTGTGTTTATAATCTTGATTTTAGCTCTGTAAACGTATACCTGCTTTGAGTTATTCAGCTTTTATTTTACCCTCTCAGGTCATGGATGGATAAAATTTAATATTATTATCGATTTTTGTAGAAAGAACTTTTTTCTGTGTATCTAAACTGGGCACTTTACGTAAAACGATAACTGCTCAACAGGGCAAACTGTCAATTTGTGGCAATCAAAGAAGGATGGAAGAAAGAGATGGTCTGAGAAAGAGAACAAATACAGAAGTAAAAAAAAAATCATACGACCGCGCGCAGAGAGCAAAAGTTCTCCCCAGCTCACCAGTGACAGTTTGCATTTTTATAGAAAAGAAGAGTTTACTTCAGTGTTTTTCCTAAATGCTAGTGTTAAATATTTAATTTCTTCCCATCGGATGCCAAGTGATTGTGAATCTAATGTGAAATATCACCATCAGCAAACTATGCATCCATTGCGCGAGTCGTGCTAGTATGCGGAATTGCGTGTTGCTGTGTACGAGCAAGTGATTTGTTGGGAAATTTGTTTTTACGACAAATTCCCCCATCAAAGAAGCGTTTAGTGTGTCCTGATAATCCACCAGTGCGTGTTTTTTTTTTCAATCCGAGTCCCAAAAGCGGGCGCCGAGTGGGTTTCCTGATTGTGTGTGTGTTGTTTTTTTTGCCCTCCCCCCACACCTTACCAACACCGACAGTTTGTCGATGTGTCCTGGGATAGTGGAATAATGAAACCTAGCTTATGCTACACCTACTGCACGCTGTTACTGGTATCGCTCGTTTCCAGGTTAGTTCGGGTCGATGTGTCGTTCTGGGGCGTCATGGGGCGAATGGCCTTCGCATCCTTTGCTAAGCTTTCAACAGGAAGTGCGGGCCGTTGGGTGGTAATGTGGAGTTACAGAGCTATGATGCAATCGTCATCGCGGAAACAACTCTCCCCCACGAGTTCATCTGCCCGTGGTTACCATGGCCACGAGACTTGTCGTTGATGTTTTTCTTTTAAATTCTGTTTCTTCTTCTCAGTTGCACGCTGTTCATCATAGTGGCCTCAGAAACACTGAAGCCAAATGCTGACGATCAGCTGAAGCAGCACGGTGCCGGATCACATGAGGCGGTAAATAGTAACCACCAGGCACAACCGTCAATCGGTGCTGATTCTCACGGAAACCGGGTGGACAAAGGATCGAATGCGTTCCCTCACAAGCGGGTAATTTCCAGTGGGATCGAACCATCTCCAGGGCGTGCACGGACTAAAGTGAGTTCACAAGATGGATTCGAGCGGAATGATGCACAAGGGAAGAATGCCCAGCACGGGATGCGACCTCTTAAAAGGCCATCCCAGGGTAAAGCGAGTAGGAATACTCCCAAGAAAGATATTCTGACGGAAAAGCCTAACCAACAGCAGCAGCAGGATGAACCACCGGATCTTAAGGATGTGATATTTTTGGATACCATTTCCAAAAACGTTGGCGTCACTAATAGTGGGTAAGTGTGGTTGAAATGATTCCCATCGTCGTTTTGTTTTTAGGAACCTCTAAGGCAAGCCCACACCATACTGCTTTCCTCCAGCGACGATAACACATCGTGTTACCGAATGACGCCAGATAAGGGTGTCGTGGCCAGTGAACGCGCAATTCGAAAAAAAAAAAAATGCCTGATGTGTCCTATCTCCATTGGATGACGGATTTACCGTCGATCGGGACGATGGTTTAGAAATATCTGGCGAAACCTTTTCAATGCGGCATTCGAACGCCAAGCCAAATAAAGACACGTCCGAATTGATCGAGACGATATATCAATGTTAGGCGCTATATTAAGACATTCCTATGTTTTCTTCTTTCACATTTCTGTGCAAATGTCATAAATTCATAATTTCTCGCGTGAAGGTCGGCACCAACCACGCTGTTGTAAACTTTTCCGCACGTGCCATTACGCACGTGCCACATATCGTTTTTGCGTTTATCAAATGCACACGGATTCACGTGGGTCTTACATGCACGGTGAGGTATACGCGTTATAAGTTGACGACGCATTTTCCTCCGTTGGTGTCATAAGTGTGGCTTCTTTCTTTGCCATAGCATTGCATTTGCCTGCCTATATGAAGACACCCGGCAGCTCCTCGTGATAAGGTACCTCGACTGCTATGGAATGTTTAGTTTTCATATCGTACTTGCAAAGATAGCGGAAAATAGGGCTATCGGAAGTGAAGCATGTCAATAGGAAAAAAAACCCTTTTTCCGCCTGATACGGCATATCTACCAAAGGCGTAGATCCGTACGATAGCGCTTATCATCACACCTCACATCATCATCTCGCTGATTGGTGAAAGTGTAACGTAAGGTACAACAAAAAGCGCAACGGCAGTTGCATTTCATGGTGCACTGAACTGAACGCACATGGCGTAGGAGGGATGCGGGGGATCATAGGAAGAGGCAGGAAAGCAATCGACCTTGGCATGCAACCGTCATTAATCCGTCTGTTTGTTACGTTGGATGTTACTACATTCCAAATCGTTAAATGACACCGACAAAAAATGGAATGTTTGTACTTCACCACACCACCAATAACGATCGCCAAAGAGCAGTAGTCGATCGACGAAAAGACGAAACGCCCCCCTCCGACATTAATTATTTAAGACGCTTGGTGAACAATTTCACGTTTTGTGTGTGCGTTTACTTCTGTAGCTCTTTCGATCTCTCTTTATCCTTTATCCTAACACATGTGTACGTTGTTTCGCTCGATCATGATCTCTTGTGCAAGAAGCGTTCGATTTTTATTAACTCGCGCCCAAAATAAATTCACGTTTTGGAGTTTTTTTTCACGTGTGTGTGTGTGTAAGCTGTTGAAGTTGCGCTGTAATGGATCATAAATTTTTATAATTATCGCTGACTAGACAATGTCGATAAAAACATCGCCGTTTATGTAATAAACAGTGGGGGCAGTGGTTTTGTGCTCTAATAATTTGCAAATATCACTTTTGTTTAGAAGATGCATTACAAAACGCATTCATAGTGCTTATTTTCATGATGTAATTTGCTTAAACATGTGAAGAGCAGCTTTGGGTAGTAGAAAAAGACGATTCAGCTCTCTGACTCTGTTGCTTGTACTACAGGTCTAATAATATTTGCTTAAAGAGTGCTGAACGGTTGTGTTGTGTAGTGCCACCAGTATGTTCCAAGGTCCTTCCCGAGCTTGAAACTGGAACAGCAAACATCAGACCAAGCAAAAGATAAAGGGCGCTAAGGTTAGTAGCGTAACTTTTATCATTCTTTTTATCGTACCTTTGCGAAACAGGGGCATCATTTTATGCAACGTTTTAACTCCCGGCTTTATGGCGTATATCGTGCCGTTGCGCGAAGCTTCCGCATTTTACCTGTCGTTTGGGGTGTTTCTGTATGCTTAAAGGTCACCGGGCCAGGAAGGTTTACGGGCGGCGGGTGTCACTTATCATTATAGGCAAGTTTTTTGAGGTTGCGACAGACACGGGGCTTTGCCCACCTGAACGGTGTGTTGTAGTAGTGACGTCGCCGTGCAAGGCGTTGACTTCGCGAAGGGTGGCCGACTCCTCCACATGATGAAGTATCGCATTGCTGGCGTTTATCGTTTCGCGACGAACTATAGCTTCGATCGGTTGATTAGGTGTGAAGCAATGGATGATGCACAGAGTGTTGAAGAGGGCTTTTTTTGAAGAGAAAAGAGTGAAATAAACAAATTTAAAATTTTTTAGAGAAATAAGAAAATTTTTAGAGAGAAATAGAATATTGCACTTGTTTGGGGAAGACACACTCTGATTGTCAGGTATTTCTCACTCATAGAATTGTACATAGGTCATGGAAGATGTTTTAATCTTTGCGAGGGTATATCTGTATGTTTGGTTTTATTGTTTTGGCCTAATTGCTTCCGGTCTGAATAGTTGGTAAAACCCTGTAACACTCGCCCTAACTTCATTTTTATGTATCAGTTCTTATTATCGAAACTAGAGATTATCGGGAAGTGGTGGAACTTCAACATCACGATGGGAAATTAATCTCATTTCAAGGAAATAAATATGCGTGAATGAGCTAGAGTAAAGAGATAACTCTTTAACTTACATATGAAGCATTTTTCAGAATTCAAGCATTTTTATTAAACGAGCGGTCACTGCGGTCCACATCGGACACAACAAAGAATTTATTACAAAAAGAAAAAAACTCAATAATTTAAATAACTTTTGCTAGTAACTATTTACAGTTTAAAAATTTGTACATGCCCCTGTGCGTTGCCCTCGTTCGTTAACGTTAAGTTTACGCTTTAATTCTTATTTCTGGAAACTACAAATATTTAAAAATAAGAAACGATGAACATCATCAAGCATATGAACATATAATTAAGATATGTTGAACTTAAATACTAAACAAATTCGAAAATTAGGTTAAAATGTACCGTGTTGTAAAAGTTTTATAACTTTAATATTATTATCTATACAAAAATTCTTATTTCAGAAGCAAAAACAATAAAAATTAGAAAATCAGGTTTCCCGAGGGATTCATGATTCTATGAGGAGTAGCACAGCACAACACTAATTTAAACCATGCATTCATTCTGAATCATTCTGCACGTAACTAATCCAAATAGATAGAATTAATATTATTTTCTGTTTGTTGTTCGTAGCTTGTAATTAAGATAACTATTATATTTGATGAAGTTTATCCGTAAGCAAAGACTTACTACTTCATTCAACAAATATGCCGTTTGCTAACTTCTGGGGAACGACTATTACTTTTCCAGATGGATGTGTAAGAACATCCGCCCAGTAGCCTTCATAGGACCACCAAATAGGGTACTTCCTCTTGGTGAACCGGTTGCAATACCATAACTACAGCTAACACGTTGCTCACGCAGTGCGTAGGCACAGCAAACCTCAGCTAAGCTGCAGCCGTCGAGTACCATTATTCGACCACGTCACTAGTTTGGAGCGTGAGAGCCGAAAGGCTTGCTCGAATAGCTCGTAAAGGTAGCATAACTATTTAATGTTAATATTGAATCACAACCACCTCTCCATCACAGAGCATCATTAAACTGTGATAAAGGCGTATCGTGTGCGTGAGCACGAGAAGATCATGCCATCATGCGAGAGAGCAAAACGATGACGTTTGCAGCACGGATCCGGCCTATCTCCATGCGGTTTCTTCATGTTCCGGGGGCGGTACGTCAAGTGTTTTGGGACACGATTGTACCGAGGACGGTGCTAGGTGCTGGTACCGCTGATGTCGGTATCACGACGACGACGGACGTCCACGACGAAACTTTAGCCGGGCGCCATAGTCGTTGGCATTATCAATTGGGGAGAGGGAGTGGTGGAGGGGGTGTAACTGTGCAAGGCACGGAACTCGCGCACCCATAGTCGTCGTCTCCGTCTGTCGCCGTTGCGGTTTTGTGACGATGGTGGTACGTTCAGTGTCAATTGAGTTGTTCATTCGTTCGTTTCGTGCGGTTTCTGTTTGTTCTGGTTCGGGTCCGCGGGCGTTGTGGTGCTCGTCGTTGTTGTTCCTTCACATCGTCAAAGGTCTGTGTGTTTAGCAAAGGAAAAAAAAAAAGAAAACGGGGATTTCCTTTGGTGCCCTTTCGTTGTTTGGGAATGATCCTAACGCGTAGGGCGTTGCGATTAGTGGAGTGACAAACTGGCATGTTTGTACCGTGCTGAAAACGGGTGCGGTACCGCAGTTTCTTCCCATCGGTGGAAGAATAATAAATGCCGGGTCGATATTATGTCACACCAATGCCCGGCACACGGCGGATAACACGGCGACCGACAGTAGCAATAAAGTGGATGCGAGTAAACGCCGAGTAAACCCGAGTGATGATCCAACATAACCGCAGCATCGTCGACATTGACCGTGGTGTGTGCAAAGCAGCAGCCGCAGCAGCATTCCACAGCACACAGTGAGAATGTTGGTGGTGGTGATGGTGTGTGTGTGTGTAGTTGTTTTCCACTGGCATAAAATGCATTCATTCTTGGTGATTGTGGGGGAAAATGTGCAGCAGTGCATATGCTAATGGTATGCGTGTCTGCATTGTGTCATGTACTGCAAGCGGGCATAAAGATTGAGATAAATCTCGCCATGTTTCTAAAGAACGAGTGTTAAAAACCGTCACCAACCGTCCCAAGTGGCAACAGTGAAGAGTGTGTGAAGATAATATGCATAAATGAGTGTGAAGCTGCATCATATGATCATTTCGCGCAAGATCACTGTGTTTTGGTTCAATTTAGACGTCGTGGCAAGCAATTGTGGTCGATTGGATGTGTTATAAAGCAGAAAACGGATGCAGATAGAGCTTGTCCGACAGCGCACAGTGGAGAATGTATCGCAAGAATGCTACCGTCTTGCTGCAGGGACGTGGGAGAACAACGTTTGCATGAGTTGATATGCAACGAATGGAACTAGCACAAGTTGAAGATTATGTGAATTAGTCTTAGAGAGTTTGTCCTCCTCCAGATCTAAGCGCTATATAACTTTGTTTCACAACTTGGGTAGCTGCCGTATCCGTTCCAGATGGTAGAATCATCTTTCCAAGCTAATTATTCTCCTCGAAGGTTAAAAAACATTTCCTCGAAACTACCATTCTAGCTAAAGCGTTTGCTTTTTCCTTAATGTTCCAAATTGTCGTCCCCATGTTTTGAAAGGCGTTGACTCTCGGCGGGGGCACCATCACTTAACACCCATACATCATAAATCGTGCGTGAAATTCGTCCAACGTTGATAACGGAAAGGGTGGAAAGTGAGAATTTGTGCGGCTCGCTATTCTGGCGCCGTCCTACTGTACTTTGTTTTCGTCCGTTTTTCTTCCAATTGACCCGTACCAAATGGAAGTTTCATGTTGGTGGTGGAAGCACTACTGCTTGCCACACACATCCCACTAGAGATGGCCGAAGGGACCCAGGGGGTGTTACAGTGTAATCACTGTGCGAGGGTGTCACAAGCAGTCGGCAGACATTCTGGGGGGAGAAGTAATGAAAACAAGTGGCACATTCGTTTCATTACTATGATGTGTGGTGGTCATTGCCCGTGGAGTGGATCCATTAGAGTTTGGTTGGGAAGAATGAATGCCCTTACAAGTAATGGTGAGTTGAGAGTTCCGGATTGGGGTGTGACCAGCAGCATGAAGGCGCCATGAAATGGAATTATAATAATTAGAAAGTTTAAGATGGAATGTATTAGGCATGCTTATCATTTTGTGTTGGTTAAGCACTTCTCCGTTTGGCGGTACGGTATGGCGTGGTTGGTAAGCACCGGTTTATAGCAACACGATCGTTGCGCGATCAAATCTCATCTGAGCTCCTCGTGCAAACATCCAAGAAAAAAGCTGTACGAACTTTGTTCAATTAATGCGCGTTATAATTGAAGTATCTCGTTTAGCTTCCGCGAGTGGCCGGCATGACATGTGTCCACCCGGGAAGAGAAAGCCAAACTGGAGGTGCTCCAGTTTTATAGAGCGGAGAGGGAGGTCTCTTTCCTTTTTGAGCTTCGCGTAATCATGTTGCACGTGGAGGTGAATTTATCAAGTGTTTGCCTTCCGCTTGGTCCAGTCCAGTCCAGTCCGTCACCCACCAGAGCCAGTTCTCTGACGCAATGCGACGCTCGATGCGTTTCCACAATCCGTGGGACGTGAGTGAGCGAGTGTAAAAAGAACCCAAAAACAGCGAGGAAAACCTCTAAAACAGCATCCATTTTATGCGTTGTTATGCTGCTAAGTTCCGTGCCAATTAGCTGCATTTTTTATTTGTCTGGAAAGTGAAAGTGTCTGTTTGGAGGGTTTTTTGTAGACAGATTGTGCAGGCGGTTGGTGGCATGACAAAATTGCATTTCTATGAGACTCTCAACAAGCTTGGGTGGTAGTTTTTCTTTCGTTAGCAGCTTTTTTTTTTTGGCGGCTATTGAGTAATCTGACTCGAGTTTTGGTTTTTGGCAAATCGGAGAAGTTGGCGTGATGGTTAGCAATGTAAATTTTGCCCCTTGTGGGGGGCTATGCTGTGACCTCTGGAATGCAAAGTGTTTCGGAAAGAAGCCACATTGTGGCGACTAAGCTTCAAAACCGGTTCGTACTTTGTTGTCAAGTGTTGACCTTTTTTATCCTTTTCGTCGCTTTATCACGCTTGGCAATATTTTCTTCGCTAACTTTAGAAGTTTGTCGTTGTGTTCGTTTCGGTGTCTGGTAGAACGTTCACTCAGCGCTCACTTTGTCATTGGAGCACGTTGAAGGTTAAGTAAAAGGTATCAAGTTTGAGAATATCTGTAAAGAAATACATTCATTTTTTGAGGTACTGTGTCGATTTATTGGAGTGCATAAGAGATCTATCCTTGCGTAGTAATAGAGCAATCAAAGAAGTGCACATAGACGAAGATAGTGACGATGTACTGTAGCAATTTGTGCGCACTTTCGTCTGGATAAGGCTTAAACCTCTTCCCAATTGATAGAACACATTAGAGTAGGGCCACAAGTAATAAACCTTTACGATTCGATCAGTTCATTCAGTAGTTCATCAAATTATGGCGCTGTAGTTCCCGAATAGTTGCCCCCTCCCGCTTGAGTTATCTATATAGACAGATCGGGTGAATTATGCGTTAAATGTAAAAATAATTGAGGTTTGGTGCACGTTGAATTGATTGTAACGCAGACTGAACTGGCCGTACCGCAGATTGAATGACATATAACACAAGTTGAACGGAATGTAACGTAGCTAGGTTTGGGTCATGTAGCTCATTTTAATGAGCTGAGCAACCCGTTCGCGCTCGAAAAGGCGAGCGTTGAGCGTGAGGCGGCTCGAAGCTCAAACAAGCACTTGAGCGCGTGGAACGTGTCAACACGATCAAACGCTCGTTTGAGCGATCGTTTGAGCTTCGAGCTACCTTTTTGCTGTTTTGAGCGCTTTGAACTCGCTCTCTGAGTTAGTTTAGCTGAGAGATTGAGGTAGTTCTAGCGTTCACGACCCAACACCAAAAGTAGATGGCGCGACCTGGAACGTTGAGCGAACTACCCTTCGAATTTAGAAACATTTGGTAAGCGACCTGGAACGGCAGTTTGAGGGACCTCTCCGTCGAATTTAGAAACATTTGGTAGGCGACCTGGAACGGTTGAGCATAGATTGAGCGTAAATACCCTTAGAATGTAGGAGCATTTAGTGACCGACCTGGACCAGTAGGTTGGGTGAACGATATGAACGACCTGAAGTACAAGAGACAAAGAACGAAAGATCTCTACCGTTCGTTCAGTTCTTCACAAAGAACGAACTGGTTCACTTCACGTTCATACAAAATCAATGATTTACCCAACCCTAGAACGCATGATGTGGTGTCACGTTGCTCTGTCACCTACTACAATTACCTCAATACATTGGGTCCAACCGTACCACCGCTAACAAATCGCTTTTCGATTATCAGTCTGGCAATACTATTACAAGTAATGGTGCTTTAATCTACAAAGAGTACATTGTTACTACTGTTGTTGCATATTTAATGTGCCCAAAGGGGTTCTGCCGGCCATTTGTGCAGTGGCTATTTTTCTATTCCCTTGTACTCCGTCGGCATCGGTGACCCTTTTGCTCTTGGCATTGATACCAACGGAACTAATCGATCGACCACGTATATCGATCGTACTGCGGGCTGCGGTGGGCGAGCGAATGACGACAAAGCGAACGGACTGTGAGCTGTGCCGGCTCCACAATGGCGAAGTAACGGCGACGGACGACCCTGAAGATCGCCGAATTGCGTCGCAAAGTGCTGTTTTGCTTTGACCTAGGAATCTACGCTAGAGCGAATTAACAATAGTGGCTGAGATGTTTGATTGCAAGTTTAGGAAGTCTAATCAGGCCTCCGGTACTTCCTCGTCACTGTGTGTGTAGAATTCTGATGAAATCTCGCTATAAGGTTCATCGCAACACCGATTGATAAGGGTTGGGGATTTGTTTTTGCGGCTTGTGATCGCCTTGGGAGAGGATGCTTCTAGAGCCGATGGACGTCCCATCGAACTTTCTCTATATTTAGAAGGCACTATCAGTAACAATCGAGTTCGATTACCCAATTCGCGATCGATTAGCGATCGTGCTCTTGCAAAGATGTATCTTGATGTCGACCGAACAGTGTGCAATGTGTCGGACCTTCAAAGCGAACGCACGCCACAGTCTTCTTTGTATGCTTTGCCCGTTGAGGTATGTCCCATCAGCACAACCCCCCGCATCTTGGTTATCATCTTGGGGGAGGAATTTAAACCTTCGCTCGTGTAAACGTCGCCGACGATGATTTACAGTTTGCACGACCGCTGCTGAACGACACACGACCGGAATTGCTGTTGCGGATTGCAACCCTCTAGTGTGTGCGTTACCGTTTGATTGTGGTGAGTTGACGGTACAGTTCACCCCTTCCATCCCAGCAATTTCAACCCCCCCGGCGGTGGGTGGGCACTGCTGTGGCGCTTACGGTAAACAACGCAGATGACGTGGACAAATCGGGATGCGCTTCGTCGACTCTCGCTCTTTCGATTATCGCAATCGGTTTCGTTTGTTGTGTTGTGCGGAGATTGTAGTAGTAATTAGTACCCAGGAAGTAAAGATATTCCTTATCAGAATAATAACGGAGAGCACCGCAATTATTCACGTGATATTACCGAAAGAAGCCGAAATGTTCTAGAAAAAAAAATGAATTAACCTTGGTGATGATTCTAACTGATTGCTATGCAGACGTAGTAAGTTCATTCATATTGTCTGTTTCGCTTTTTCGATTGTTTTATTGGCTAGCCCCATGAAAATCTTCAACATCTTGGCATTCGATGCGATTACTTAATCGCATTTAATCTCTACAGAAACAACAATAGTAACTTTCGCACATTTGGCACAACAAATTCTGTAAGCGGTTAGCCTCACTGAGCGTGAAAATAAGAACTACAAGCCACCCAAAACGCTAAAAGTGTACTGTTGCAACGTCGCTAGCTATTTAGCGTTAGCGGTGCGTCCGTCCATTCTAAGTACCCCTTCTTCATCTATAAACGGGTCAAGGTTGTACAATAGGCTCGTTCGTTCCACAGTTGGTTTTGTGGCTAGCCTATCTTCGTCGCCATTCATAAGAGTTTTTAAATCTCTTTGGAAGGACTCCTTTTGTGCCATGCGAAATAGGATTATTTCTGACCGCCGAAATTCTTCTGACTCTATTGGGACAATCTTTGCTTGCACCTGCCCCTTGATGATAAGCTTCGATTGCTTATCGGTAGCTATGAGGGTTCGTATAGATTCTCCTTTCCTCTTCAGTCGACAGTTAGATGGGAATCTTTGGACTACTGCAACTGTCCTCAGAAGTATTGTCCATTTTGAAAAGCGGGATGTGTCTATGTAAGGTACGTCGGGGGGGTAGACTGCATGAGCGAGAAGATGAACTTTACTTTCCTTTTTTTCCTCCACTGTGGGTTTCACGGGTTTTTGTTCTGGCCAGAACTCTTTCGGATGGTAGAGAAACGACGGGCCATTTAACCATTTTCCTTGTGCGTTGATTTCCGAGTCTCTATTCCATTTAGTCAGGCAGTCAGCTGGATTTTCTTGTGTAGGTACATGTCTCCAGTTACACGAATCCGTAAGTGTTCGAATTTCTCCGACCCTATGAGCCACGTATTGTTTGAATTCGCGCGGGGGAGATCGAATCCAGGAAAGTACAACTTCGGAATCCGTATGGATATACTTTTCCGTTACTTTGATGTCATGGTTTTCACAGACGGTGTGCATCAGTCTTGCGCCGAGTACGGCTGCTTGCAGTTCCAGCCTTGGTACTGATAAATGTTGCAAGGGAGCCACCTTGGTTCGTGACATTACTAACGCGCAACGAACTTTGTCTCCCATCTCTAGTCGGAAATACGCCACACACCCATATCCTTGCTCACTAGCATCTGTGAAGACGTGTAATTGAACAGCTTCTGGTGGTATGGGTGAGGCACCTTTGAAGTACCATCGTGGTATCTTAAGTTGGAAAATGATTGGTAACATAGCAATCCATTTTTTCCATTTGGCGTATTCATTATCACCTATTTGTTCATCCCAGTCAATGCACGTCCTCCAGAGGTCTTGCATCAGTAAGCGTCCGTGGATCAAAATCGGAGACAATAATCCCAACGGGTCGAAAAGACTCATGATCACTCTCAATGAAATCCGTTTTGTGGGGCGTTTATCTTCCATAACGTGGGGTTTTAGGTCTCGGTGCCAAGATGACGTGAACCGAAAAACGTCCTCAGTTGGATCCCAAACCATTCCAAGCACTGTGGTTTGGTTTTCGTTTAGTTTAAAGGTTACTGGGTTTTGTTTGTTGTTAGACTCTTCCATGCATTCTAGCAGGGTTGGATCGTTGCTCACCCAGTTACGCATATTAAAACCAGCTTGGGAATGGATGAACTTAACTTGTTTTGCTCGCTCGATCGCTTCTTCCCTGGTATTGCAGCTGTCGAAATAGTCATCCATATAGGTAGAACGTTTTATAGCAGCTGCTGCAATCGGGTATTTAGTCGCGTGTTCGTCTGCGTTACGATGCATAATGTACTGCGCAGAGCATGGCGAGCAAGTGGCACCAAATGTAGCAACATCCATAAGGTACACATCTGGATCTTTATCATCCTCGAACCGGAACATAAATCGTTGGCTGTGGGTGTCCTCGCTTCGAATCCGGATTTGGTGAAACATCTTTTCTATGTCTCCACCAAATGCAACCCGTCTTTGTCTGAATACACATAATACTCCCGGCAACATCGTGAGTAAGTCGGGTCCCTTTAGAAGCTGCGAATTTAAGGACACTCCATTGACCTTTGCTGCTGCATCCCACACAAGACGCCTTTTCGTTGGTTTTTTTGGGTGAGTCACGACGTTTAATGGGAGGTACCACACTCTCTTTTGATCCACTGAGTTAAGCTCATCTGGCGATGCTTTATGCGCGTACCCTTTTTTGACGTAAACTTTAATTTGCTCATGTACTTCTCTTTTTAAATCAGGATCTTTGCTTAACTTCTTTTCTAGAGCGAATAACCGTTTCATTGCCATTGGTTTGCTATCAGGGAAACATATGTTATCGTCTTTCCAGAGAAGACCTGTTGTGAACCTGTCGTCTATTTTAACTGACGAATTCTTCAGTATTGATTTGGCTCTGGCTATATCGGTGGGTTCTGCAACGGAGCCAATGTACGTTCCAACGTCTTCAACTAAGAATTGTTGCCGTAGTATCTCATTTAATTCACGGTTGGAGTCGTCTTTGCCGGTTCCCTCTTCGCGAGATTCGTCGCGGGAACAATCTCTTACTGTTTCTAAGTGGTGGTTGACTGGCAAAGCTGATATACTAAGATGCTTGTTCGTCGAGTGTTGTTGGGATACTTCATCCTTTTCCGCGTCCACGTTCACTCCCCCATCGCGTTTGGTTTCGCGGGAGTATTCAACTGGCGTCTTAGGGAGAAGACCGCTGTTTGTTCCCTCTTCGCGGTTATTGTCGCGGGAACATTGCACTACAAGAACGTCTACTTCAGCTTTACCGGCACTCACTTGATTCGGGCCATAGATAGCCCAACCTAGAGCACTCCTCACTGCAATCGGCTCGTTGGGTTGGCCAAAACGAGTCTCCAACGGCTTGATGAGGTCCACATCTTGAAGTCCAATTAGCAGGGCTGGCCTTGCGTCTCCCAGTGTAGTTGACGGCAAATCCTGCAAGTGTGTAAAAGAACTTATCAATGTATTGTAATAACGTCCGTTATTGCACGGAAGACTTAGCTCGTTAACAGTGTGAGCGGCCGCTATATAATAGCGCCGCTCCTCCCCTCTCGCTGATATCTCGAAGCTCACACGTCGCGATGTGTCTTCCTTTCGCGTCACATTGGCTGTCCAGCGTAGCTCCAGTGGCTCCACCTCCCCGTTCAGGTTCAGTTGAGAAGCCAGTCCGGCTTCCACGAGAGTGATGGAGGATCCTTCGTCGAGGAACGCGAAGGTGTCGATGCTGAGTCCGTTTTGATGAACCGTAACTGGCACGATACGGAAGAACACTTGTTGTCTCTCGTGGTGATGTGCGTGGTGTTGAACGGCTTCACTTGTCGGCTTCCGCTCACCGTGTAGCAGCGTATGATGTCGCTCCTTGCAGCCTTGAATTCGACATGTAAATCGTGAACGACATGGTTTAGATCCATGCCGGTTGAGACACGTTGAACAAAGTTGCAGTTTCGACACAATTTCCAGTCGTTCCTTCAGGTTCATTCTCTTGAACTTCTCACAAAACTTGACTCCATGTCCTTGGGTGGCGCAAACTAAACATTCCACGACGGATATTTGCGAACTGCACGTTACCTCCTTTGACGGTTCCGCTTCGGCAGCATGCACGTGAAGAGATGAAAACTTTCTTCGATCGACTTTTGGTGGAACGTATACCGACACTTTACACACTTCGTTTATTAACGTTTCCATAAAGGCTCCGAATTCCTTTAAGGTGGGTTCTTCGAACTGCTCCTGGTATCGAGACCATTCTAAAAGTCGGGAAGCGGGCAGTTTTTCCTCCAAATCCTCCAATAATACTGGATTGTTGAAGTGGCTATGCATGTTGTTCATCCGCAAATGATTGCATAGGTTTTGCACTTCTAATCCGAACGTGACCAGATCATTTAATTTTTCCGCTTTCGGTGCCTCCATTTTCTTCACCTTCTCTATTAGCTGTCTCACTAAGACCGATGGTTTTCCGAAAAGTTTTTCCAGTGTCTTTATAATGAGTGGCGCGGCGTTTGGTAGCATTAGCTTGGACTCTACTGCATCTCGAGCTGCACCCCTTAAACACTCCACCAAACGTATGGTGTTTTCCCCGTCAGTAAATCCACAGGCAGTGGTTGCTTCTCGGTAACAATTCAAAAAAATCGGCCATTCCTTCGGGCTTCCTGAGAAGTATGGCAGCTTTTTCGGCCATAGCTTGCGCGCTTCTTTGTGTGCTGCGTTCGGTACATGCATTTCGACTGGCGTCGATGTTCTTTGCTGTGGTGAGCATTGCGGAATGGGACGTTTCACGCTTGAATCCACTTGACGACACATCACTGGGTCATTTTGTTGCTCCTGCTGTTTCACCCACTCCGTTGTTCTGTCACCATTACTAGCCGCCGAATACACCGACAGGCTTTCCAATTCATCTTGTAATGCATTGCGCATCGTTTCATGCTGTAATTCCATTTCCGCCATTTTCGCGCTAGTTTCCGCCAGCAAGATCTGCTTCTTAAGCGCTTGCTCCTTTTCCAAACGTTTTAACGCTACTTGCGCCGATAAGCGAGAGGTAGAGCTTAGACCGGACTTAGAAAGTGGTTTCGGTGGGAACTCGCTCCTTGCACTGGTTTCCCGTAGAGGCTTAGTTGGCGCTTCTTGCTTCTTACCAAACGCTGCCAAGGATCCTGTCTCCTTTTTTGCAGGATCGCGGCGCTGGCTGGAGCTTTCACCGATCGCCATCGCTTTTTCACTCTTCGGACGTCGCGTCTTTATCGCGGTTCCCACACCCTTTTCCTTGCACGTGTCGCACAACCAGAAAGCTTCGGTAATGCTTTCTTCTACCCCGGCACAGCTAAAGTGACACCACTTATTGCATTCTTGGCACTGCACCATATCGTCCGTGTCGTTTGGTAAATCGCACTTCACGCAATCGCACTTGACCGTCGGCATTTTCTTTACACGTATTACTTTACGATTGATCACTTTTAAGCGAACGTTTTTTAAAGAATGTTGCAACGTCGCAACTAAATAGCTTTTATGCGCGAATTTATTTTAAAGACTTTTGTTTAGCAATAATAACGTTTATAACCACTGTAGGGCTGTAGGTGGTGTAGGCTTTAAAAAACGTCTTCTTTCGCGGCGATTACTTTTGCTACTACCTCAGTAATATTTCGTCAACCAGCTGATCGGGCGCCGGTTGTCCCTGAACCTTATGACCTGGGTTGCCCTTTTCTCTGATTCGTTCGCCCCGCGTCCATTTGTTGCTTCGCTCCCACGCAGTTGTTATCTCTTTCCACTCAGGAGTGGCCAGCGCCATCTAGCGATCGGTAGCACGACTCTTTGCATATCGATCGCACATCAAGATCGAATCGACCACCAGATGACAGCTGGTAAACAACAACCGAAGCTTTCTGAATTGTGCCAACATGTACAATCTTTGCAAGGTGTCCGGCGCGGAAACATTTCATTCACTTTGTTCTGGATTGAGTGTGTTGTGCTTGTTCGGTGACCCGAATTCGATCGAGAAGATAAAGCTAGACGTGGTTTCGATTGCGCATACAATTGGTTTGTTTTGATAGCTGTTGGGTGTTCAAGAAAGTTTTGATACCTTTTACCATATTGGGGAAATTTTCCTATTGCTAATGTTACTATACTTTGCAGTCGAACGTGGCTGTGAGGGTTTTGTTAGTTTAGGACAAAGTCCATGTGTCAGAGACGTTTCTGGGTGTTGGAACTATATACGTCCCAGCTTTGTTCGTTCTCGTTGTCCTTAGACCTAAGAAAGGCGAAATTTTGGACGACTTCGAAATAGTGATCATCTCAGGATCAGGATTTGTTTAGCAGGGTCGCTGGTGGTGCTCACCATCATCTTGGTTTTTGCTTCATTATTCTCCAACCTGAGGTTTTCCGCCGCCTGTTAAATTCGTTAGTAAGCAACCGGGACGTAGGACAACCGTAAACCAATGACCAACGATCAGCGTATGCCAGGATCTGGATTGACTTATAGAAGTTCATCCCCAAAATTTTCTCCTCCAAGTTGCAGATAGCCCAGCGTAGTAGACGTCTACTAACCTTGAAGAGTAGCCAATGGATGTTGACATTGTTATTTTTGGGAATTTTCAACCAAGGACGCAACATTTTTGGAAATTTCCGTTTGTTGGGGACCAAAACTATAAGATCAATCTCGAAACTAATACTTGAACACTGTTTTGTATATTGTGGGATTATTTCTATGGTTGTAATAATCTGCCAATCAACTGTTTTAGCAATCAAATCGTATAATAATCAAGATGAAATTTAAGCTTATTCGTCCTAGTGAGAATTATTAGCTCAAAGTTTTTGCTAAAACTTTTTGTAACACCCAACCAACCTCACGCCTCTACCTGCAAATGCTTAAATCGTGCACAATTCGCATTCACTGCAACCCGAAACGCTGGCCTTAGTTATCAGAGCGCCTAATTGCGTCAGAAATCGGTGAGATTTAGCAAACCGTGTGACAAGCGTGTAATAAAATATCTTTGCAATTGTATCACTTTAGGAAGAATGATACTTCCGTCTGGGGGTTTTCCGGGGAGAGAGACAGACTGTTTGAAGCGATCATGTTTCCCCGCGTTTTGCATCGGCACGTTTAACAAAACACTTTGGCAAACGTGTCGACATTCATTTAAAAAAAAAAAAAACCGGGAGAGACCTTGAAAGGCGATCCAACCGAAGTGATGAGAAATGCTCTGGAGTGATTGAAAGATATGGCCGGAACGTGGGCGGCAATGTTGTTCGGGAGATATTGGTGACGATGGCCCACAATTGTTCCACCAAATTCACGTGTTGCACGCCCAACGCTTACGGGGTCGTGTATCAGGTGACGTGAAAGCTACACAGCAGGGTTTAACATCCACACTCGTGGCTGGAAAAGCTCATTACAATTTCTATCGGCTTATCGCACAGGTTGAAATAACCATTAAGTAAAAGAGGAGAATAAAAGTTTTATACGTTTACCGCGTCAGGGCGTTATCGGTGTTAATTTCCTAACAATTTTGCGTTTGGTTCTGGCCCGTTAGTGTTTGTTCGTTCTATCGTCGTACGCGGCCTGCGAGTTATGCAAACAGTTTGCTCCCTTTTAAGTACTATTGGCAAGCATTCTAGCACAAGTTAGTACACTGTTTGGTGACGGAAGCCGAACTGTGCCTGTGGTGTGACAAGCGACTATCATTTACCCCCCCATGCGTTACGGATGGATAATGACTAACGTGCGCTATTTGCCTGTTTAAATATTCAGTTCCAGTAAGAGTGCCTGACGACAACGACAGCTTTGTAAAAAAAAACAGCGATTGTTCTTGTTTGAAAAAACAAAAAATAAATAACCCCAGAAGCAGCAGTACGGTGCCGAAACAGCTTGTGTTTGTCAGCAAACTCAGTTCCTTCGATTCGTTCGTTAAAAAGTGTTCTTCGTGCCAACTCGTACCGTGTCTCGCTCCTTAGTATCTTGAGATATCGTGATCAGCGTATCGTCTCGTTCCGGATTTCTTTCGCTCCTCTTCTGGACGAAAGAAAGTCTGATGTTCGCCAGCGGTTTGTGGTTATGTTTCACACCAGCAGGACGGCAGAGTGGCACCGAACGTCAGTGGGCATTGGGCAGTGGTGTGTTCTATGTGTAATCGGATCGTCGGATGCTTCAGCTACCGTCGGTCGATGTGTACATGGTGGTGAATCTGTATTTGGTCGCATTTTGCTACATTAAATGGCAGCTCTCGATGTGGCTGGTCGGTGCGATCGCGGAACGGGCCGGAAGAATGCGTAAGCTAACCGTGCTGGTGACCTTCTGCTGGGTTGCACTGATCTCACAGATCGTGGCCATCACCAACCTGTACCACGATGGGTAAGTGTTGTACGGATTGCAGGCCCGGCGATCGAAAATCAATGGCCGGAATCATACTGTAAGCCAGGTTTTTTTGTATGCGTTTTCCAGGCTTATCCACTGTCAACTCCCCGTACTATTGGCAAGTCAAGTTAAGCCTTAGGAAAAAAGGATGAGATTGGTTTCCTGAAGAAAGCTGACTGACCTTAATAAATATGAAAACAGAGAATTTTGCTAGCTAGTATGAACGAGGTTAAGTCATGTTTCCCGCAGGCTAAAAATAAATAAAAAATAATGAAAACCGCTGAAAAAGGATTATTTAAGTAATCAGACTTATATATTGTTTCAAATGAATTAAATTTAAAGTAAAAATTCTTAACTTGAAACGATTTTTCGCAAGTTGTAATACCACAAAAATGATCTCTGATCGAATTATAAACGAATTTGTACATAATTATACAGCCCGGTACCTATATTATTTGACAGATACAGGCTACAAGCTTAAACTGTGTAACTTACAGTATGATTTGCCCCAAATTTGAATAATAATGGGATTGAAGATGGTTGTTATTTGGAATTCGTCTACATTTTTAGTGTTTCTTTTTGACGGTTCATGTTCAAGTCATGCTTGTGGAGATTTATTTCATGGGATGTGGAAGTGTGTATGCAGTTTCTAGAACTTTGTTCAATTCCCTAGATTATTATTTCGTTTTTTTATATTTATTAAAGAACTCTATTCGTTTCTTCCTGTTCTAAAGATGTGCTGTGAATGATTTCTGTTTTCAAAATTTATAACAGACACACCTGCTACAGGAAATATAAATTGTTATTTTGGAAACTATTTGATTAACGTTAGAGCAATAAAATGTTGTCATTTGTTAAACAGAATAGCCTAGAATGGTATCAAATGGTAATTTAACAGTGCCTCTGCTGCCAGAGGAATACTTTGTGGATTAATTTTGGCACTTTATGTATTGTTTTCCAGTGTGCAAAGTTGGGGAACACTTAAAAGAAACAAATAATGATCTCAAAAAACTTATTCTAAATTAGTTCAATTTGAGATAAGTTGTTTAAAAAAAAGCTTTGGAATATATGTTTTGAACAAAATTTGTTACTTTTCAAAACAAAAATTGTACCTTACAAATGGCTACAGTGGTATGAATTCTTTGCTACCTTTCAGTGATATAGCAATGTTGAAAGGTTGTGCCATGCGTGGAATTTTGACTGTAAACAAGCGATGGAAAAATATTTTGTTTTGCAACAATGCGCTAAACAATGCACATCTGACCATCATCCCAACTGGTGTCACGCGTGATGGATGTTGAGTACGACGGTATGTCTTCTGTTACGCAAACCATTCATTTTTTAACTCGACCGATAGTAATTTTGGTTACAAGGAAGTCGTCGTTGGTGGATAAATTTAAAAATAGTTCTTCCAAACAACGCTCTCGTCGTCGCACCAACGGAATGGACAGTGCACTGTACGGTTCAACATTTTACTGATCACCAGTAAGTTTTCTTCTTACGGATCTACACACGCTCGGTCCTCCGTATGGCGTGGTGTACTTGAAATGCTGTACGCACCGTTTGAAAGCAGTCAAGGCTAGTGACCGAGAGTGTTTGGGAAGGATATCGTCGTCGGTAAATAACAACATAGTCGCCAGCATTGGGGTGGCAAGGCGATTGTCACCATATTCGTTGCTTATCATGTGTCATCGAGCGTGTTTACAGACTTGAGGGGATGGTATCAGGAAATGGGCTTTCTGTTTCGTTTGGATTTGTTTTGCTCTTTGCGCTTGATTGAGCATCGTTGTGCATTCTCGCGATCGCTCAACTAGAAATCTGTTGAGGTACGTACTATTTGCGATTAAGCTCAGATAGCCCTGGGATGACATTTCAATCTTGTGGACAGTTTATTACCGTTAGAAATAATGATAGGAAACAGAGAGATGTGCGATCAGTAGACGATCAACCTTCATGGAGTGCAGGTTTTTCTACATAACATGATCATATACAACTTCTTTGACATACTGTTCATAATAAGACTGTCAGTATTTATTGCTTTTGTAGCGTGGTAAATTGTGTAATAATTCTTTTATTTTTCGTCTATTTTTAGGTTACAAGACATTCCAGGACCACCATCGATAATCACGCTGGTGGACAATCAGCATCATGAGCTGAACAACATCGAAAGCAAGTTGGAGGAGAACTTAGAGGCAACACTAAAGAATCTATCGCACAACAATGTACATACAGTGCAAACAACCGTTCCGTTGCACGATGATGTCGATGATCGTCAGCAGTTGGTTGGTGCTACAGACGCAACAGTGGAAGATCACAGTAATGGTACGATCGAAGCACAGGAAATCACCACCATACAACCGAAAGCGAACGAGCCGCCGTTGTTGGTGATGATTCCCATGAAGGATGCGGACGATGTAGCGACAGGATCTACTCCACCGCCTGGTGATTTTTCTTCGGCACAAGAAGCAACGGAAGATGCTAAGCTAGCTGCTGATGCAGGCACTGCCGCTGTTGTACCACCGAAACAGCTCGAAGTGAACCTAACCGAAGAGAATCCAATGCCCGTGTTTAGCGAGTGGGCCCAGAAACAAATGGCCGAGGCGGAGAAAAAGTTAGGCGAGGTGGTGAATGCGTCCGCCATGAAGAAGGGCACCAAACCCGCCGGTAGTAAAACGGGCGGTGGCGCTATGAAGCTACGTGCGAAAAATTATGCGGCACCGGAGTGTGGGGCAAAGATTATAGCTTCGAACCCGGAGGCGCAAAGTACGGGTTCGGTGCTCACCGCACCCAAGGATGAGTATCTATTGAATCCGTGCACTAGCAAGATTTGGTTCGTGGTGGAACTGTGCGAACCGGTACAGGCGGAACGGATCGAGCTAGCCAATTTTGAACTGTTCTCATCGTCACCGAAAGAGTTCACCGTGTCGGTTAGTAATCGGTTTCCGACGCGCGATTGGGCCAATGTAGGCCAGTTCACGGCGAGAGACGAACGGGATGTGCAGAGCTTTCAGCTGCATCCGCATCTGTTCGGCAAGTTCGTACGGGTCGAGATACTTTCGCATTACAATCAGGAACATTTCTGTCCGGTGTCATTGTTTCGCGTGTACGGCACGTCCGAGTTTGAAGCGTTCGAGACAGACAACACACCGTTGCTGCCGGACGATGACGACGACGACGATGAGATTGTGTTGGGTAATGGAGTGGGCAGTAAGGTGCTAGTGCAGACTGGTGAACCCGGCGCTACTGAAGGCGGAGCAGCCCTTGATGAAGAAAACGCATTAACACCCCAAGGTGGAAATCAGCACGAGGAAGGATCGCTGGAGAAACTGGGAAACGATGCACTGGTTGGGCGGAAGGGAGGAAAAAATCCGAACAATATTCTAAAATCTGCCGGCGAGGTGGTAATGAATATGGTTAAAAAAGCTGCCGAAGCACTCGGAAAAAGTGGGAACGATAGTAACGATTCGTCGATCGGAGGCGCCACAACCGAAGGGACACCAACGGGGGGAAGTATTTCGGTTACGACTGTTCCGACGAGCCTGCCAGTAGCATCAGCGTCATCTTGCGTTACACTAGCTTATACAATACGTTGCGTTAATTGCACCGACCATTTTCGGGCTCGGCTCGAGTCTTTGATGAATTGCAAACACAATCTTCTCACTAGTCTACTAGAAGTGGCGCGAATCGAGCGATCGTTCGATTCCGCCCAGCATTTTCTATGTGCCAACGTGTTAGGATTTAACTTACCGCGATCGATACAGGGCGAGGGTCTGGGGACCGGCGAGATGTCACCCGCGGCTTGCATGAACATGCGCTACAGTGTGCTTAATCTGTTGCCGGACGAGCTGGTGGCCGGGCTTTGCAATATGGTGGCGTTTGATCTGAATCTTATATCGAAGTCACATCGCGATGGTATGCAGGAGAAGGAAGTAATTGAAGGAAGTGACATACAGGTGCAAGAAAATGATAAAAATTCATTGCAACATACGCATAGCGGGGGTGATGGGGCCAAGAATATACCGGCACAACAATATGAAGAGCACACGTCCGCACCGGGTAAATTAGTCAACGATATTAATCACATACCAAAAACAGTTGAAAATGGAAACAAATCTGACCAACAAGGGCACGATATTGCAAATCAAGAAAAAGAACCTGTGACCCCCGAAGAAGACGGGAGTGATCAGGCTTTGTTTGAAAATTCGTCCAAAGAAGATGTGAACATGTTCAACATTGCTACCGAACCGTCGGTTTCTACTACGCCGGAACCATCTCGAGATGATACGTCTCACACTATGGATGGATCTAAGGATCAGGAACAACATCAGCATCAGCCCCATCAAGAACAGCGAGAAAAGGAAGACTTTGTCAACAATCACCATTGGGAAACGATAGACGATGGTATACTGGGTGTTGGCGGACACCATCCTTCGGAAATAAGCGGAACAGGCCCTTCAGGCAATGGAGGATTTGCGACAGGGCCTTCCGCTACTACTGCCCCATCGGGAATGGGATCCGGGCAGCAAAAAGTGCAACCGGAAAGTGTTTTCCTACGATTATCCAACAGAATTAAGGTAATTATGTTGTTTGTGTTATTTTGCTTCCAACTGCTAATAATCTTTCCCGTTATTCCCTGCTTTAGGCACTTGAACGAAATATGAGTCTTTCGGGACAGTACCTGGAGGAGTTGAGTCGTCGCTATCGCAAGCAGGTGGAAGAATTGCAGCATTCCTACGCCAAAACATTGCACGAGATCCAGGAACAGAACCAACGTATGGTGGAAAGTGAGATGAAGCTGCGAGAAGTGAACGAACGTTTGCGGCAGGATCTGGTGGAATTTCAGGCGACGGCTACGGATTGGCGTAACATTGCCCTAACCGTGTTGGCATTTATCGTACTGATGCTTTTTATTCTGGTCGCGTTGGTACTTTCGGTAGCGAACCGTGTTAATCGACTGGCAAATGGGCACACGGTCGACAAACAGCAGCAACCTGTTCCAATTCCACAGAGCGTTATTGATCGTGAGTTGGCACAGGTTGGTTCGGATGTGAAACCGATTCGTGGTCGAATGCTGCGAAGAAAATCAATCGATGGTATGCCGATGGGCGGTGGGATCGATGTGACCGGTAGCACGATCAGTAGCGCCTCGGGAATTATTATTGCGACCGCTGAATCATCTATGGTGGCCACGAGTATGTCACCGGCACGGTTACGCAAAAAGCGACCAAGTGAGGAGGCGCTTAATATCAGTGGCACGTACGTGAATCTGTTGATCGACGATGAGCAGCCCGTCGTCGAACCAGTAGTGTTGGAGAGGAAGAAATCAAAACATAAGCACCGGAAAGTGTCCGCACCGTCGATGATGGCGGGTAGTTCAACATCGCCTTACCGTAGCGGTTTTTCGCATCATGAACCAGCGAAACGATCAGTGTCCATGATCGAACCGCAGGAGCAGCAACGCTGGAGAATGACGCCAATGAATGGGAACTCGGAACGTCAGCAAACTCCCGAGAGGGAAAACAGTGGTCGTATCGATGAGTTGCCGTACCTGGAAGATAATGACGAATTTATCATACCCACGGCAAGTGATTTATCGTACGATGAGTATGTGCCTGGCCAGAATGTTTCCACGGCGGAGGCTGAACTGATGCCGAACGTTACGGAAAGACCCGGTAATGGAACGTCCGATAGGAACGGGAGTGTACCGCCACAGTTGCTGGCAAATGGTGGCGGTGCAGCAGATGGAATGGAACCGAAAGCAAACCTTTCCAAATCGGCACGTCGTCTATCGTCGCCGGCATTTTTCAAAAGCTCACTGTTGCGCTCAAGCCTTGGGTCGAAAAAACGTTCGTCTAAAAAATCTATCAATGGTAACAGTAGTAACAACACTAGCAGTAATAGTAGCAGCTGTAATAGTTCCAACACCAGCAGCGGCAGCAACAACAGTTCCGTTGTGAAGGAGCTGGGTGCAGGCGATGCGGGATTAGGTGAAACCGTTCGTACTACACCCCAGGACAGCTGGTACCGTTGGTGGTCATCGGAGCAGAGCAAAGTGCTTTCCTCCTCTACACCGTCATCTAGTCAGGAGGTTGGTGCGTCACCGGACGGCAAACAGCAGCCCCATCGCCAAAGGATAGGAAAAGCCAAATCAGCCAGCCCATCCGATGGTGGCTCCAAACAGTTGGAACAGGAACCGGTGAAGCTGTCCGTTTCGTTCAATGGTGATCTGCCGTCGAACGGTGTTGCGGCCACCAGTGGAAATGGAGGTGCGTTGGAACGCAAATCTAGCCGGGGCAGTATACGACGATTGTTCCGCAAGGTGTTCTGAGTGAAGTAATAGATAACTGAGTTACAATAGACTGACGCTACCTCTCCATGCCAGCGATGGAGTAGCTGTGTGAAGGAGAGGTGATTATTTTCAAAAAAAAAAAAAACCGCAGAAAGCCACCAACATTAAACTGGCCGAGAGCATCTCTAAGGGCCAAGCGATTAGCCAAGTAGCATACTAGCAAGTACAGTAGAATTCTAAGCAGCAACATGTTTCCCTTGAGCGATAAAGTCAGTAGAATGATACAAATGGTTCCTTTCTCTCAACCTGTACACCCACTGGTCGTCTTACGTTTCGTACTTGTTGTGTATTCCTGTTTTTTGTCTTATTTATGTTTAGATGTCTGTATAAATATACACCCCCGTGGAAATTGGCAGATGAAAATATTGCTAGGTTTAATGTAGGAATAACCCAAAATGGTGTAATTGTCATATAACTAAAGCTAAGTAGGTATGTCCGTAACGGCGGGATAAATCTGTCTGTTTCTTACCGTTCTTGCCATTTAGGAAGTTGTTTATGTGTTTTTGTTTTTTTTTTTGCTTCAGTGGTTTTGCAATACGTGTCTCGTTTTTTGCCTTAGGTGTGTGTGCCGGTTCCAAATTGATGTTAAAGATAATAATGTATGTGTTAAAAGCTTATTTGTAAAACAAAAAATGGCCCCAGTGTTGATTGGTGCGCGTTGTGATGTCTGTTGCATTTCTATTAAATTTCAACCCAAAGTTTCTTTTTTCGGATGACCAAAAAGTAGATTAATTAAATCGGTAACTAAAGCCCCTGCACAGATGTGCAACCAGGTCGATCTAGATGTTGGCATAGCATATTGCTTAAGTGTTAACACTAAACACACGATCAAACAGGTGGACACGCTAGTAACAGGTCAGAGCTGCAAAGCAGTCGTACTGCCTGCAAAAGTAAGAAAATATTTCTGTAAGCTTCAAACGATGCAAAACAAAAAAACCAATACAATAGGCCATACGAAAAATATGATAACAAATTGTAGCACGAGCATGTTATACGCAAAACGTTTTTATGTCGTTCGATTGGATGAAAACAGTAACACTGTGCCGCACTAGTTAAACTTTTTCCGTGATGCACCACCGTAGGCTTTACAAGGGGACATTAAATGTGGCAAAGACGTTAACATAATGGAACACAAAACTATAACCCAATTAGGACATGCTGCACATTGTTCGTTCAATCAATAGTCATTGAAAACCGACGGGCGGGAAACAAGGCTGGATGAATTCTATCGTTGAAACGTTCATGTAGACACCGAAATAAATTATTTTGTTATCAATAGTAGCTGCTTGGTGCAAACAGGTGTACAATTCGAAAGAAATGAAGGATAACATTGGCTGTAGGGATACGACCGATCCGTCTGGCTACCGTGGGATGTTCGTGTAACAAGAAGGATACTCATCAATTCAGGCTCTTGAAGCATTCAACAAGTTCTGCAGGCGGACATAAGTACGAAGTCCAGATTGAGATGGAGTAATACTTTCCTCCAAAAACGTCTGAGGTGCCATCAGACGATCCTGTAGCAAGTAAACTCGCTGCCTTAGAAAAGTTGTTGCACATATATTATTTTCAACCAATTTCGGAAACATTCTCATCACCACCAGGACTGAGAAGATATTTTAACTATTGTTTGTAACAATCTTTCTTTGCGCCTATATTTTAAGGGCAGTGATAAAGTCACTTAAATCGACCAGTTCCTGCTCGAGCGTTAACTTTTCCTTCCGGGCCAGTTTGTTCACATTGTCAGCCGCTATGCGCAGTAGCTCCTGCCAGTTGGACACCTCCTTTAGCCGTTCATTGTCGGTACAGTAGAAAATTTCATTTACATCCTCCTCGAGCTGGTACGAAAGAACGTAACGGAACGTTTGCTTCAGCGATTCAACCGTCGTTTCCCGCAGACTCTCGTTGCGACACACAAGATTCAGCACGAATAGTCCCGTTTCGCCGATTAGCTTGCGTACGTTGCACAGCACAGCGCGCTCGAGAAAGGCAGCCGGTGGACAGCTCATACCCACGGTCGGATCTTTGCTGTCGACATCAAACAGCAGGGCGGAATAGTGCGCATCGCGGGCTGCTTCATCCGCCAGAAATTGGATACCATCGGCAATAACGACGCGTAGACGTTGGTCGAGTGTTAGGCCGAAATATTTCACCGCAATCTGTTCTATTTCAGGATCGATTTCAATTGCCGTAATTGTGGTCTTTTTTAAACACTCGCGGATGAACGTACAGAGCCCTCCGCCACCTAGTCCAACCACTGCCACCGGACAGTTGTTGCTTGAGCTAGCGGTGGTCATGTTTGACGCTAGCTGTACGCCCACTGTCATGAATAGGTGATGTTGACAGGCAAGGTACCCCGGATCAATCACCTTCTGTGCCGCTCGGTTGCCACGTACACGGGCCATTTTCAGGGCCGCTTCCGACTGTACGACAGACTGGTTGGCAAGGAAAACTAGCCGCCTGAACAGACGTCCATTTTCACCGGCAATTTCCTCCACGACATATTCGCCGGACAGTTCACTACGGCCGGAGTGGATCGTTTCACGGCGGCCCACCTCGGCACCGATGGACAGATAGGGTATCGAAGCACCCTGGAGGCCATTCGGTGCGAGTGATTTTACGCTTTCCGCCAATTCCGTCTTAACCGCATCCAGATCGTTGTACACGTGTCCTCGGTGCAGTGTTACGATCGCTAAACGATCAAACTTTGCCGATTCTTGTAATTTCCTACGACCAGCCGGTGTTGCAAAGAGCCATTCCGTTTCCCGGCCCTGGGGAACTATGAATGCAGCATACTTTCCGTTGCCCCGTTTCGGTGGCTGATCCAGTACGTGGATTGTGTAGCGAGGCGTCTGCTTCTCGGATGGTGCAAACAGATCCAGTGAAACCTCCGCCATACCGGCTATGCTACCACGCGCCAGCCCATTACAGACCATGGCCGCCTTTTGGGCGGCAGCTACGGCCGCCAACAGCTCTTCGGGACGCTGCACCCGTTCGATGTGCGTACCGGCCAGGCCGAGCTCGAGAATACGCATTGGGATATTTTTCAACTTTGTTGCCACAATGGCAAACACAACCAGCGATGAACCGTCCCCATTGGGGGATTCATCTTTTCCTTGCCCTTTGCCGGCTTCCGGACACCGTACAATTCGTAACATAAAGTGCGAGGCCGGAAAGTGATCTACCACCTTTCGAAGGATGTGTTCCTGGAGCAGCGATATGCAAATGTACCGACCAGCCGCACGCAGTACACGGCCAATTTCGTTAAAGTATTTCTGCACCAGGGTTACCACGGCGGTTGACTCATCGGTAAATAGTGCATCGAGCGTACCCTTATCCAGCACGACGGAGAACGACTCGTCGGGAAAGGACATGGCTGTAGCGTCCATCTGGTTCCACGTCATTTCGGGACGTGTAGAACGGTTTGCTTCCTGCATCTGTTTTATGACCACAGGCGAAATGTCGATGTTGGTGATTTTTCTGGGGATATAAATTCAAACAATTCAATTGCAATTCAAGTACAATATGAAGTAAAAGAATGAAAGACTCACTTGAACCCCACATCGTACAGGTCCATGCTTAGCTTCGAGTTGCCGCAACCGACCACGAGTACTTCATCCTTGGGTTTGATGTACTGATGCAGCTGGTCGCATAGCTCCGGATATTCACCATACCACTCGAATGCCTGTTTTCCACGTTTGCGGAAAAAGTTGTTCCAATACTCGGTCGACCCAAAGTCGGCCGTCGATTTTGGTAGCAAATTCATAGGGGTGTTGCGAGAAATTTAGGTGTGCTTTTCTTCCACGTCTGTTTGGCCTAAAGAAAATTGTCGTTCACGTATGTTTTGCACCTGCCTTTCAGCTATTAGCAAACAAACACCGCATCTTAAACTAGAATTAAATGATACAAACACGTGCTTTAAAGCAAAGTATGTTTATGTTTTTGGCCGGTTTTGGAAGTGATGAAAAATGTTTGTTATGACAGTTGCGATGGACCAGGGTGAATGTGTATAACGCACAGTTCAATACTGAAACCATTATTCGGGTTGCTGCACACTGGGTTTTACGTCACTGGCAGAAGGTTTTTTTTATTTTCAATTTTGAAGTTAAAAATATGCATTTAAGGGCCTCAAAACAGACGAAAACTTGAAAAGCGAGCTCAAAACTCTGGTCGAAAAAACCTTTGTTTATGCCATCTTTTTTATAGTATGTTGTATTTTTTCATACAGTTGGGTTGAGTATTGGCTGCGTGCGCCGGAAGATATGCAATAAAAAATATATTTTGAAATTCTGGCACCGGCACCGATACCGGCACTAATTTGAAAATTTAAGATTTTATATGAGGATATAACGTATAAAGGATGAATTTTACCCTTGTATAATACCAAAGACGATTACCGTATACAACTATTTTCTTTAGAAATTACTGATTTCGGAAGCGGAAAATAATTTTTTTTTAATTTCGCAACCGTAGTACGTAACCCAATACATGTTTTATAAATCTTCTCATAATTAAATATATTTTACACAAAAAGTATAAGGTAGCTAAAAAACAAACAATATTGCATATAAACAAGTGCTTCAAACTCAAACCAATCTTTCACAAGAATAGTACCAACTGTACTTCAACTGTAACTATAATACGAATAACTTCTGTTACTTTCTTTATTTGTTATTAGTAATAAGTAAGATGCGTAAGTAGTAAGTAGAGTACCATTCCCATACAGCAGTAAGTATACAGTTCCCGCGTGCCAAGTTAGTATACGGTATATAAGAACATACGCACTCATGTATACACTTAAACATGGACTACATGCAATTGAGTATTCTAAGGTGTACTAGGGTTGCACTATTTTAGTATGCCCCCGTATACTATTTTAGTATTTCCCCGTATACTATTTTAGTATTTCCCCGTATACTATTTTAGTATCCGTATACTATTTTAGTATTTCCCTGTATACTAGGTTTGTACTATTTTAGTATACCCAGTATACTATTTTAGTATACCCAGATATACTATTTTAGTATACCCGCGTATACTATTTTAGTATCCGTATACTATTTTAGTATTTCCCCGTATACTAGGTTTGTACTATTTTAGTAGCGGTAAACTATTTTAGTAGTCGTATACTATTTTAGTATACCCCGTATACTATTTTAGTAGTCGTATACTATTTTAGTATACCACTACTAAAGTAGTACAAACCTAGTATACGGGGAAATACTAAAATAGTATACGGGGTATACTAAAATAGTATACGGGGTATACTAAAATTGTATACGGGATATACTAAAATAGTATACGGATACTAAAATAGTATACGGGGGTATACTAAAATAGTATACGGGGTATACTGAAATAGTACAAACCTAGTACACCTAAGAATACTCAATTGCATGTAGTCCATGTTTAAGTGTACACATGTGTGCGTATGTTCTTATATACCGTATACTAACTTAGCAAGCACGCGGGAACTGTACACTTACTGCTATATGAGAATGGTACTCTACTTACTACTTACGCATCTTACCTATTACTAATAACAAATAAAGAAAGTAACAGAAGTTATTCATAGTGAAAGCAGTTAGATAGTTGGTAATTCAACTATCCTTGTGAGAGATTGGTTTGAGTTTGAAGCACTTGTTTAATAATAGTTAATAGTAAAGTGTAAAACCCTGTACATACCTTCAGGTACATACATGTACATACACAAGATGGAACCAACCTGAATTTTCCACTACATTTCTTTCATTATCACATCATTATACAAGCAATTATGTGGTTTAAATCACTTGAAAATGAGAAAAAAATTTATTCCATGTAAAAAATCATCTGCGTGTGCGCCTCCATCAGTTTCACCGCGTGGGGTGGTCGGTCCTATTGCTACGTACTGGCCTTCGTAAAGGGATTCAAAATGGTTGCTCACCACGTTTTGGTGCCGAGGTTCGTTCTTGGGCATCGTGTTTTTTTATGTTTTAGTGCATGGATTGATACTTGTTTTAATTTTATTACTTTTATGGCTTTCTTCCTCAAGGCTCACGGTAATACTCTAAAAGTGGTCACCAAATGTGCTTGTTGATTGGTTTGTAAATTTTTTAATTCATTCTTCCTCGCTAGCTCTCTCTGCTCTTTTTCTTTCCTTTTCTCTTCTACTCAGTGCCCAGTGAGAAACCGAACACACAAACATATATGATCTTAACAAAGGTGTAGGTTTAACAACTTACATTTCTGGAATACTTTTCCTGTTTTGCCTTTTGCATTGCGGTTTTATTTGAAATTGGCATACATCTGTCTACATCATCTTGCTAGTTTCGTTTCAGTTATATATCTTCCTTGCTGCTTCCTGTGCTTTATCTTACTCAGTTTCCTTTATTGGCCATTTGGTTCTATTTTCAACATTGATTGTAGTGTGTTAAAGTACTGCTGCTGTTTACTAACCCTTTCGGCTTTTACGGACGATGAGGGTTTGGTTTTAATCTTGGCATCATATTTTTAAATACAGTTACGATTTTCTCTTTGATTGTTTGCGATTTTACTGTTGTGCCAGTCATGTTATCATCATTTCACACAATATATATGCTTACGTCTTGCAAATTTGTGGTAAATTACTTAATACTTTGCGTTTTTTTTTACTGTTAATAATTTTCAAAACATGTACCAAATTATTACCTATTTTTTATTAGACTTAATGTTTGAAACTTGTATCAAAATGTTGCCGAAATGTTTTTTTTTGCGTGATGATACCATTTTCACTTATGCTTACTTTTATAAAATTATACCATCTTCAAGTACATAGGAACGGATGAGATGATTATGCAATTCATGCTAAGTAAAATTGAGTATGGTTGTGTTTTTATGGATCCCTAGCATGAATTCTATCATAACACAAATTAAACTCAAGTGTCAGTCGTATCGATCAAGGAACGTACTTGTACGGCTTGGCATTAAATTTTTCCGTTGCTAAATCATCTTTAAACTCGACTTATGACTCTGCAAGGATGTAAAAATTAACATTGAACATAAATTTAGGACCCCAGTCTAGTACTGTAACGAATAATGACTAGACTAGCACTAATACTAAATGAAGAAAAACGTCCAAATACCAACTAGTGAAGGCCCTTGATCGATCCCTTTACATGACAGTTGTATTTTTCATACTTTAAACGTAGTTTTTCTTGTGTAAAACATAGATGTATGGTTTTCCCGGAGGGAATTCCAGCACGCTTGCTGGTAAGAACTGTCGGTACTATTGTTTTTTTTTGTTGTGGTTTGCGGTGCCTTCGGTTATTGGAAGAATTAAAAGTGCCGATAAAGATCGCATTTTTTTTATTCTTCCACGTCAACCGGTTGGCAAGGTTGTAGTTCTGTACGGATCCATTCTATTGTAATTGTAGTTGTACCGTTTGGTACTGCTTATTTCATATCTGCTATTTAGTTTTTAAAATCGGAGTTGTTGTAGTTCAGAACATCGCCGTGTACGTTTGATCCAGCACATCTTGACCATACTAGCTACCGGACCGTCATCTGCCGTTTGCGGTATTACATGTTGAGTGGGATTTGATACACTAATTATGCTCTACTGTCCTGGGTTTGTGTTATATGCAGGACACTTTTACTATTTACTATACGTGAATTTGTAATATTGTAGAGTGATTGGTTATTGCATGGATGCGGAAAACGGAAACTTGTATTTATAAGCACTGTAACTGACTTGGTTTGGTATTATTGTGACTGTTTTTTTACACTAATTGCATGCTGTTTGAAGCCAGCCGGCAGAAAAAAGCTGCTAAAGAAGTTGTTATTGAGCTGCCATAAGGTAATTATGTTATGCAGATTGCATAGTCTGTGGGCGTTAGATTTAAACGAAAGTTTGTCACAGTACGCCTGAAGGTATGCAGTGTGCATAGCAACATGATCTTTCTTATACTGGCTTAGTGCTTTGATCAACATCTTCCAAGCAACTTTATCAACAGGTCTAGCTAGTAGATAAGTAATCCGGTTCTATTGATGCCACCATTGGGCAAATGGTAACCATATCCATCTAGCAAAAACCGAGAAGGCATAATGGTACAGGCGATCGGTTTGTGCTGCGATTTTGACTGGCGATTTTCAAACACGACGCCCCTCCATTTGTGCCTACAAGGATGGTGGCCTGGTTTTGTGTGTGCTGCTCCTGTCTCATTGGGAAGATGGTCTATTGCATACCGGCAAGTAGTTTGTGGTTTGTTTGCTTAAAATCTATTGCGCCTGTGGAAGCGAACGGCAGACGAAGGTCCGCAGCCATTTTGGCGTCGGTTAACTCACCTGGGTAGTGGTGGGCTCGAACGTACACGGTAATGGTTGCATTTATGTGAGTTGAAGTCCCTTGCGCAAAGGGAGCTGCTGTTTGAGATTACGGTGAGTATGGTTTTAATCGGGTGCAATAGTGGTTGTGTTACCGGTTGCCGACCAACGTTACGCGCCTTCACTCATGCATTGCATGCTAACCGTGGGTTGAAAATCGATTGTTTTGACACAAGTAAGTAAACGATTGCTGATGACGAATGAATGGTATAAACGGTGTTGTTCGCATTGGCTGTTTGTTGCATTTAGCTAGAGAATTTGTCGTGCATTAAACTGGACCGCATTATTGCCGTTCGATACACGTACGTTACACATATGCTCGTTTATATATATACGAAATATTTGCTTAGAACGCTTAGCTGCCACCCATATAGACAATACAATTTTTACTATCTTTACAAGCACGTTCCAGTGCTCCTGATGGTCGCAAGTGTGTTAACACAGGATGACGAAAACAAAATCGGGGAAAGAACGTTTGTTGTAAGTTTAAACAGTTCATTTTACGATACGATCGCAAGTTGGTGATCGTACGCACTGAATGGTTACTACTTCTCAATGGCGATTTGTTACGAAGAGTGTCTCAATACGGACGGGGCAAACTTGCAACAGGCTTTCTTTCGCGTGATTGCCACTAGCTAGTAGAGTTAGTCATTTCTATACACCAAACCACCCAAACTGCATCCCGCTCAGGTGGAGTTCACAAAAACAATTAATTGCACCTTCATTTGAGTATTTCTTGTACACACATTCTTCTATTCTGCATCCAGCATTCTACCGGTGGATGAGATGGTTCACAGACGGAAGTAGAAACAAACTGTACAACTTTAAATAACATTTACATTTACTTGCGCAGCAGCACATCGATGGCACGCTTCCCGTTCACGTTCCGCAGCTCGTTGTCGATGCGCTTTTGGAGCAGATTGTAGATATCGACGTACTGGAATTCCGCCGCCAGATGGAGCGCTGTGTTGCAGCGCGCGTCAACGTGATTCAGCGGCAGGTTGGGAAGCTTCAGTATCTCACGCACGACTCCAACATGGCGCGAAAACACGGCATAGTGCAGCGGTGAACGCTGCTCGTGATCGAAGAGATCCCGTTCGAGCGGTAAAACGCCAGCCCGTAGGATGGCTTGAACGATGCATAGGTTCCGGTTGCAGATAGCGGTGTGCAGAATGGATTGCCCATTAGCGGAGGGTATGGTAGCGTTGGCACCGTGTCCGAGCAAGTACCCGAAGATAGCTTCATGGCCCGTTTGTGCACTGATGTGAAGCGCCGTAAAGCCTTCCTTGTTCTGTGCGTCCAAACTGACCCCGCCGGCCCGGTGAAGCTTCACGCAATATTGCACTATATCGAGCGCCCCGCGCAGTACGGCCAAGTGCAGGACGGAATTCTTCGTGTCGGCTTCCACCGCATCGAGAAAGTGTACCAGCGTGGGGAAGTTGTTGACGAAGTACTGTAACGCATCGAACCGATTGTTCATGGTGGCGATCGAGAGCACATTGTGGCCGAATTGATTGCAGTGCTCGACGTCCGCACCGTGCCGGACCAAGATGTCGAGCGTTGCTAGCGGTGCCCTCGAGAGGGCGTGAAACAGAGCGGTAGAACCGATCGTATCCTTCGTGTTAACGTCGAACAGAGCACTCTCCAGCAGGTACTCCAATATCCGGTTGTAACCTTCGCGGGCAGCACAGAAGAACAGTTGGTGAGGATGTTGATGTTGGGGCGGATGATGTCTGGAACTGTGGTGTGTCGGTGATAAGGCTGTCAACGTTTTACCGATCGTATCGATCGATGCTCCCTTCTCTAGCAATAGGTTAGCAATGTCGATTGACTGCTTGCGGATCGCAATCGCTAGCACCGTGTTGAGATCTTCACGATTGGTTGGTTGCGTGTTGAAAGTGTCGTGCTTGAGTAACGTCTCGACAATGGAAATACTGCGATTACTAACCGCTAGCAGGAGTGGCGTCCATCCTTCCCCGTTCGAAAGCATTGGATTAGCGCCATGTTTGAGCAGAGCTTTCACGCGCTGCGGTTCGTTGCAAAGGCAGGCCAAGTGGAGCGGTGTAGTGCGGTACCGAGGACTAGCCACATCTACCTCGTAGAACTGGAGTAGCTGCTGTATCGTACACTCATCGCTTGCATGATGCAATGGTGTAAAGCTATCACTACACACATCGGCAGGTGAAAGACAGTACTCGAACGGTTTGGCCACAAACAACAGTTCGTTCACAATGCTCCGATTTCGTAACCGTTCCGGTAGCGATATACTTTCCACCTTTTGTCCACTGTGTAGTACCATCCGGCATATCTTCCTATGTTCACTTGCGATCGCTAGCTCTAGGGGGCTTTTCCCCAGAGAGTTCCTTACACCCGAACTGGCACCATGGCGTAGAAGTAGCCGTACCGTTTTTACACATCCACACTCAACAGCGAAATGCAGCGCACTGTTCCCGCTCACGTCACGCAGTTGTACGTTGGCACCATGCTCGAGAAGTAGCTGGGCCACATCGGGGTATCCCTTGCGGGCGGCAATCTGTAGCGGCGTTAGACCCTGTCCAGACACTTCCTTCCGATTCACGTTACTTTTCAACCTCCGGTCACTTTCAACAAGAAACCGCAACACGTTTAGGCGTCGAAAGGTGACGGCTTTTGTGTAGATACTCGCGTACTTCACGGCCTCATTGGCAAGCATGAACTCAACGATCTCCTCATTGGTATCGTCACAGTACTGCAGGAACAGGTCGACACAGGCACCGGCTATTTTGGCACTAAGCAGCTCGTTATTCTTGAGAAACACAATCGCGTCCTGATCGTTGTTGAGAAAGATCCACGAGTACTGACTGTACCCGTGCTCACCGTTGGTGTACCAACGGGCTCCCGCGTTCGTCAGTGCCTTGACCATCTCCACGTTGCTCAGCTTGCAGGCCACATCGAGCGGTGTTTGACCACATTCGTCGCGCTGGTTAAGGTCATGGCACTGATCCAGCAGCAAGTTCAGCAGCTCCACATTGCCGGACAGCACCGCGTAGTGCAGTATCTCCGCATTACTCTCCGCATTCACGTTATAGTCCGGGTGTGTTTCAAGAAAGCTGGAAAACAACCGATCAAAGTTGAACACCATCGGTATGGCATCGATCTGTCCGTATCCGAAATCGGCCACAATCTTCGACAGGATATCCTCGTCGTTGCTAAGCATCGCCAAGCTGTAGCAGAACTCCACCCGGGACGGAACATCCGCCAGAATGTCGTACAGTGGACGTCCGCACGATATCGCACTTACGCTTTCCATCAGGTGGGACAGTGGTTTGAGAAACTCATCCACCTTGCCAAAGTCCAGCAGGTGTCCCAGCAGCATGCAGCTCTGGTGCTGTACCAGGTGATCGACTATACCGTGGTTGAGATGATTTCGGCCGAGCAGATACGCTTCCTTCCGGATTGTGTCCCGAATCTCACTACAGTTTTGATACCGGAAGCCACCGAGTATACTTTCCTGGTGTTTGAGCAGCGCAAGCTTCTCCGCAAACTCCCAACCGTGCCGATCGTAGATCTCGGAGATAATGTTTTTCGACAGCTTGATGATGCTGAGCGCATTCAGCAGGATCGTTTTCGGTCCCGTGTTCGGTATCAGTATCTCGTACGTGATGTGTCCGTGTGCGAGGTAGTTGCGCAAATTCCGCCCCGTCAGCACTGGCAGATAGTTGCAGAGACTCTCCCGGTTGTCGACCAACTTTGCCGACAGTGCGCTTGTCGCTTCCAGCATCAGCATTTCGAATGCAATTTCGTCCACCCGCTCGAATGGTTTCATGTTCATGTTTTGGTCAAGGAACAGCTTCTGCAGCTGGGCTACTTTTTCCTCCGTTTCACGTTCCTCATCACGGCGCAGGTCCGCGAGCAGGTTGGCACTGTACAGGACACGGTGTCGTCGCAGGAGTTGTCGGAGCAGATCGTACCGCCTCTCGGGATGGTCTTGAAGTTTGCAGAAGTTGGGATCTTTGGTGAGGTATGGAAGTTGTTGACCGGTTGCTTCTTCGAGACGTTTTAGCAGAAGGGAATTTTCACCACCTGCGAGATGCACTGTCTGAGGTTCACGAGAAGCACACGACCGTTGGTAAAGCTTCCTGTCAATGGCGTACAAAATGCGACATACTAACAGAGCTACCCTTCGCTCCAGTTCGCTCCGATGCCGCAGCTCTGGTAGATCATCGTAAAAATATGTTAGAAGCGCACTGCGCAGGGCCACCAAAAACTGTACATTAACAGTACGTTGGGATGTTTCTAACACCTTTAGATGGGACCGGAAGATATGACGGATCTTCTCGTAGCTGTGGTTCGATTTGATCTTCGATATCAGACCTTCCACCATGAGCATCGTGTTGCTGAAATGGTGATGGAGCGTCTTGTAACTGTGAATTTCCTGGGTAAGTTTCGTTCGTATCCGCCGAATATGATCGTTCGAGGGAACACCCGCACTGTGATATTCCTCCTCGATCGCATCCACTAGCACACCGAGCTCAAGCAACGTGAACGGTGCACATTCTAGCTTCTGCAGGTGTTCGGCCGGATTGTGACGAAACAGGTACGCGTAATAGGACTTAATCTCCTCCACACTCTTACTATCGTACAACCGATTGACGAGCGTCTTGATTGCCAGTATATGCAGAAGGTTCTGTGCGTAATGGAACAGATGGCGCAAAATTTTCAGATTGCGGTGCAACTCCTCACAGCCCGGCGAGTCATCGTTGATGTGAAGATGGTCCCGTCGATCATCTTCATGCGGACAGCTAGCGGTAAGAATAGCCAACAGATCACTACCCCGTCGGTAGTGCGAGAGATAGTCACGAACCCGAGCATCGCGAAGTATCCGTTGCGGTGTGAGCACATTAACGAAACATTCTTGATGTCGTGTAACAATCGGCGTGTCGCGTCCATGCCGGAGGGTTTCACAAACCACCTGCACCACACGCTTCATTGCGAGTGTTTTAATTTCCCGATCACACGACCAGTCCAGCTCCGATACGGAGTCGATGTACCCGAGTGCCCGGTTGATGGCGTGCAGTTCCCGCATGCGCCGATAGCTCTTCGTCATCTTGCGAAACACTTTACGATTTTTGTCCGACACTTTTGGGAGGCTGGTACGCAGATAATACCGATAGCTAATCGCATCCGCTTCGATGCGTCGACGGACCTCCTCCGGCAGTAGCTGGTCGCGCACAATTTTGCGCTGCTGCGTTAGCAGGTTCTGTTCGGTGAGGTCCCAGGGTGGTTGTTCGCCGCCGGCAATACAGTCCAGGGGTTCCTGCGCTCGTTGCCGTTCTAGCCACAGTTCGTGTAACCGGGCTCGATAGTTGGACCGGTCACCGTCGCACTCGCCGCCAGTGACCACGTAATGGCAGAACATAAGCTCCCGGTTTCTCTCGTTTGTCCAGCGGAACTTAAGGCAAGCTTTTGGGAACTTTTCACACACCAAACTAAGGCTCGAAGGGCTGGTTCCGTCGGAGGTACTGCTTTCTTCTGGCGAGGTGGATGTGATGGACGTTTTGTGAGTGTTGCGTGCGGCGTTACCTGGTAGCGCGAGAATTTTCTTCAGCTCGTTTGTAACTGCTCCAAGGTAGAGTAGGAGTTTGCGTTTGTCCACCAGCATTTTGTACATGTCGTATCGGGGAGGATTCTTCCAGATGTGTAGAAAAATGCCTGCAAAGATCGAGAAAAGAAATACTAGTGAGTATTGCGGTGGGTTATCAAAAGAATGGAATGCATTTTATGTGTACAGTCAGTCCCCGAGTTAATTATCGACCATGAATCGCCTGAATGTATGCAATACTATGATTGTTGAAAGACATTTTCGAAACTTAGCATTTGAATAGCAAATCTTCAAAGGAAGGACACTCCTGGAAGACTTTTATTCGTTTGATTAACTACGAAAATACCTGATAGAGGAACACACTTTGAAATGTTTTCAAAGTAAAGTATACTCATTTGTTGTCTTAATTTTTCTTTCTAATTAGGATAATTAGTAATGGCTAGTTTTAGGCGCCTCAAGATATACATCCTCAATGTGTAAGGAGCACCTCAAGCTATGCAATTTGCATGACAGCATATCATAATTGTGGTCTAGTAGTGTTTTTTCAATTAGTCGACATTTTTAACTGCTTTTTTAAAAATGTGTTTATGTACAATCAATAAGTGAATTTGACATGGAAAAATAACTAAAATAAATTCTTTTATCAATTTTAGGAAATGTTAAACATGATTTAATTTATTTTCATAAATTTATCCCATTTCATACGTTGATTAATAATGGTTAATCCTTTTTTTCCTAACCACCAATAATTTAAAGTCCCTTACATGCCCTAGCCTACATTTATATTCTATTTCAACAACGTAGTATCGATAATCCTTTCAGTAGTACCCCATGGGACACTCAGCTTGTACAATTGGATCGGTTTCTGTCGGCAGAACGGAGCGAACCGGTTCCAAAGTCTTTCGTAAAATGGTCCACTGGTTATCGTCTGTTTACAAACAAAATCTCCACTACCTTCATTTCCAACGGTTTCAGCCATCCACCGGCACAACGAAAGGATACGAAACAGTACCAAGGTCCTCTGTAGCACGTCACCAATGAAGGCGTACGTCCGATTAGGGTGGTGTGTGAGCGTACTGTCTGTACGGTCTTGTGTATGACTCTTACCGACCAGCTGGTTTCATTCACCAAAACCCCAATGGATGGGGAAAGTTTACCGTTTTAAAGAATCTTCTCACGAAGCCCATGGAAAAACGGGGTTGGGTCGCAGCAGATGCAAACCAGTTCCGGTCGCACTAGTCTTACCGGGGTTAGTCTGTCAAGGTACGAAAAGAAGACTTTCTATCGTGGCAAAAGAAATAGATTCGATGCGCACATCTCGAAGGGCCGGTTTTCCCTTGTGGTAGAACGGTACCAGATATGCATATTCCGGTGTGTGTGTATATAGGACCGATCCCATGGAGCTGGGCAAGTATTGGGAAAACTATTTTAGCAATTCATTTTCCACACCCTCTGCGATACGGTCCGTTCCTTCTGTGGCTCTTGGGAACAACGGCGTAAAGAATGGTGTTCGAAAGAAAAGATCAGGTTGGATAAGCTGCTTTAGATTCTTCTATCTTCTTCCTTTTTCCCTCTCGTGCCAAATATCCATCTTGAAGTGAAACAGGATTGCAAAAAAAAGGGGAGAGAAAAAAAATAATACAGACTGACCCCTTTTCCCAGCAGGCCCAACGGGATAGAAAATAATTTAAAATTTTACCGATTAAAACTCCTCTTTGCTTCGGGGCGAAAGAGTTTACCTTTTAGCCATCATCAACATCATCATGGCCATCACCGGTAGACTTTTGGCTCCGAAGAACCAGAAAGGGAGATGACTGGTTGGATGGCCTCGCCGTACTGCCTTTCCAATACTCGACGTAAATTGTTCGAGATTGTATTTTCCCTTCCGTTGTTTCTGATTGCTCCAGAAGCCGTGGAGTAGTGGGGGGACCTTAAGCCAGCACTGTTCCAGGAAGAGCGTTAGAAAGGTAGAACGGAGCAGGTACGGTACACTTTTAATATTGTGCACTTTGAGCCGTTTTTTGTTGCGCTTTCAAGATTTGTTTCCATTTTTTCATCCGCTTGTTCTTCTAGAGCCCTCTTCCTTTCGGTGCAGAATCTTCATGTTCAGGCAAGTTTTGAATTTTTCCCTCCGTTCTCTGTATGTTTGCTGGGCACCCTTTCCGCCGTCGTTCGCCTTTACCTTTATGTGGACATTCTTTTGTTTTTGCCAGCTTTCTGGCCACTGTCTTGGCAAACATGCAGCAAATAAATTTCCCAAAACCCCCCGGTATGCTTCCACCGAAGAAACGGTTCTTGTTGGTGCTTTGGCAGCTGGACGGTGGTCTGCGAGGGATGGATTTGAAGCAAAAAGTCAAGAACTATGCAGCCGGCTACAAAGCATCCGAAAGAAAGCGGGCAACGCACTAGCCAAAGGAGTGGTTTTACAAAGTTTATTTTTTAAAAGTTTTATATTTTTTTTTGCTGTTGTTGTTGGTTTGGGGTGTGATTATCTCGCTGGAGGCGCTAGTGGTTTGGAAAGCTTGTGACGTTGGTGTGCTTTTTTTGGGGTTTTGTTTCCTTTATTTGGCGCGGTTCACACACCATATTCGTACGATGGATTAAAACTGGTAAAAACATTGCAGAGATTTGGCTGGCTTTTTTTCTGGGATAAATTTTTGATTGAAACAGAAACAGAATGTTTGCCAAGGATTTTCTGGATCCAAAGAAGTTGTTTATTTTTATTTTTGCTTATTGAAATAGCGGTTGGCATTGTTATTTGCTTTATTATTAGAGAATATTGATCTTTTTGAGAGTTTTTCACAAAGCCGACGTATCACCATTTGGTGCAAATGTTTCTTGGCTGATGTGTAACGTTTTTGCGCCTGTAATTATGCAATATTTTATAAAAGATCGAAACTTTCCTCAAGAACTTGAAAATTTTCTGTAGAATTACTAACTCTACTACAAAAGAGCTCTCTACTAGCAATCCTTTATTGTCATGATATTTGCATACTTTCCGGGGCTTATAGATACACACATGCAGAGCATAGTCTATACTTCAAGTTGGAAATCTTAAGTTTTAGATTATAGTTGTCAAACAATAGAACAGTTGCGCGATAAATTAATCATTCTCAACGATTTGTTTGGTTCTGCTCGAAATTTCTTATCTGCAGCTATTAGGCGTACGTACCGGAGCAATGGCAGTAAAATGTCTAGAAAAATAGATTCGAAAAATTGATGGAGAAATAATCTAAGTTGAATAACTTTGGAAATATTTGTAAAAATTTAAAACTGGTAGTTTACAATTTTTGTTTATCTAAAAATAATTGCAAATACCTCCACCATTTGCTGTAACATGCGATGCTTGCTTCAAAAATTTCTCCAACGCACAGTCAGTTTTGGTACGTGACAGATCCTTCTGCGATCATTAATCATTTCGTATAATATTCCTAATGAAACGATTGGATAAAACATTGTTGCCCAGCCCGCACCGAAAACTTTACGCGCCATTTTGAACCCATTCCCATACGGATGTTTCCGGTGTATTGCCATCTCAGGTACATATCAAAAATGATACTTTTCACCATTCAATCGTTCAGCCGGGATGCCGGCTCCCGGAAAACCCAGCAAAATTGTTGGAGGGGAGGAAAAAATTGACAAATCATCAAACACATAATCGGATCGGGAAAACCACTCCCCCGGCACAGTCAAGCGAAGGGAGCATATATTGCTGCTCCATCGTTTCGCGAGCCGGGAATGCGGGATGGTGTTTAAATGTTACGGTTGGTTTTTCCCAACATTTCCACTGCACGGTGTCTGTAGTACATAGTGCAATTTCACCACTACTGCACGGCGGTTCGATTGGTTTATTGGGGGTACCATCTTCTGTTCTGTGTGTGTTTTTTATTCTACGCCCAACCGCCCACTGCTGCATCAGCGCTATTTTAAATGGCGTGGAAATAGGCAAAAAATAGGTACCGCTAGTCCGACGCGTGTTGGTGTGCGTATAGGGTGGAAAAATCCGCGCGTCAATATTGTTCGTTTGGTTTATGGAAATATTTTCCTCACCGTGAAACGTCCTCCACCTGCTCCTCATCATCGCGTCGAGGCGGAGAAAACAAAAAGAGGATTTATAACCCTTCTGTGGCATTCCTCACAGTCCGTTGATTCTTTGCTCTTTCTCTATCTCTCTCTCTCTCCTGCTTGGGCTGTAGCGATCGTGGAGTGCATCAGCGTAGAAAGTGCGTGCACTCGGTGCATTCTGCTGCAATCGGCAAACACTATCATACGCCACCGATGGAAAAAACGGAAACGAACGGACTCGATGGGGGCGGCTGTTGTTGAAAGGCCCACGCATACCGGTACGCATCGGTCCCCACACACACGCATGCGGAAAAAATCCACAATTCCCTAGCTGCTGAACGGTCCGGAACGCATGAAACCAAACCCACCGCACCACACGCACAAACGCACGCGACCAACGGTCGCTGATTCGTCGGAATCGGGCCCAAAGCTGGGCCAGCCAAAGGACGAATCCCGAAAGGAAAGGGGATTGGGTTCGGTTGGGTGGTTGAAGCCATGAAAAGAACCACGGGAAAAAATAGGATAGGCGAAAAAAAAACATTCTCCCTCACGCACACGGTCTCGGGGCACATGGTGACGGTCAGGCGTAGGCCTCACGCGTACCGTGATTCGTGAGTGCCGTACCCTTACCATTGCCGACAGCACGGTGGACAGTACGGGATAAAGATAGGCCTGCATCCGGCAGCCCCATTCACGATGTGGCACCAGCTATGAAAATAACGAAATGGAACGAACGCAAAGCAAAAAAAAAATGTACGCCCACTTTTCCCACCAGGAAGTGGAGATTTTTTGTTGGCGATGCTTATTCACGGGCCTTTGTAGTCGTCCTTTGTAGACAAACGGTCTTGAAATCGGGGTTTCTTTTTGGTTATTCCACAGTTACTATCATTCATCTCTTTCATCACGTAGTGCATGCGGCAGGATTGGAGTGACCATCGGTTTTTTTTCCAATGAAGTGTGATTTTTCCATCTCAAAAATCCCAAATATTGGTCCTGCGCGATGTGTGATTGGCGCTTGGTTTGGAGATATACTTGTTTATTTTTTTTTAATAAGATATGTGTAAAAATTGAATCCTTCGTTGTTAAAAGGATACTAAAGGGTTGTGTTGAGTGATTTGACAAGACATTTCTTATCGGTTATATAAAATGATTAACTAAAAATGTATATAATGCGGTAGTCGAATAATTACTTTCAGGGTTTTATTAGATGTAGAGTTTGAATTGGTATTGGGTGGACAAGACAATTAATTTAGTTTATAAAATAAAACTAAACTGAACTTTAAATATCTTGATATGTAATACATAATAAATAATTTAAAATTAGGGTCTAAGCTATTGTAGAGACTTTAATGAAAGAAAAAAATAACTTTCACAAACACAACTTCTTGTCAGACTCGATAAGCTTAAATATTGAAACAAGTGTTGTGATTATTGTTTCATTACAAGTGATTAGTTTTTTTTCAGAATTCTTTACTTAATCTTAAAAAATATATATATTTTGTATAAGAAAAAAATAAGATATTATTTTTTCACAATTGCTCAGTAGGCCTCTCAACATTGGGAGTGTTATTTTGAACGTTTTAACATTAATATTGCATACTTCTAGGCGTTGTATGGTCCGCGAACACGAACCGTCCTCTTAAAGGTAGTTTCTACTTATTACTTGTTTATAGCTGATTAAGATATCGGTCGAAGATATGCAAAATATCTTTAATGAGCGTTCATGTGGAGAATAAAAAAGAACGATAAAAACATTCAGATACAAAAGCTTTAAAAAAAACATATTACATATTGCTTAAATATTACTCAGTCACAGTCTTTACCTATATAAAAACTCATCATCGTTAGCGAATTAACTTCAGATAAGACACTTTCACTTTACGAAGCTCTGGAAAGCTAGAAGACACCCACTAGCCGTCGAATTCTAGGGAATCTCTTACAAGCTTGAAGTTGTGACGAGGAATTTCCTTTGGTGAAAGCGTTTCGGTCCTGAGTTGAAGATATTTCAAACGAATAAAGCCCCCTCATTGCCATTGAATGCAGGTTATCGCCATGATTGAGTTATGGTTGAATGTGTTTTCTTCAAACTTGGCAATTTTTGTATGCTATTCTCGCTTCTCACCAGGTGCCTGCTGGATAACTGTTGACCTTTCCCATTTCCCAGGGGAAAATCATCTAGCGCAGCAAGAGCATGCCCTGCAACCGGTTGAACCAAATGCACAAGGACACCAATCAAGTGAATCCCACTAGGATATCCACAATCCCTTCTCAAATGAACTCGAGGTAATAGTTTTAAAGAGCTTCAGATCCGTTCGATTCAAACCGTGCTCTATCGTTTGTGTGCGTGTGCTTGTCTGCATGGAACAGTTTCTAGTCGGACTCATGCGACCATGCATGCATCGTGTCTCGAGTGTGACACATCCAAACCAACCCCCTCTCCCCCCACTAAACCCGGAGGGAAGTCTGCGAGAACACCGCTTCTCAACTCGCGGCGTCCCGGGGTAGCGTCGTCTTTTTTAAACAACGTTTTCTCGCCCGCTTTCGCTGGTGTCTTTTTTTAAACAACTTTTTTAAACAACTTTCAATTGCTCCAAACCGCGCGACGTCGACACGGCGAAACCTGGCGAGAACCGTTGCCCGACAGCCTGGGGAGGAAAGCGTTCGTGCGATGGTTTTCTTCATGCTTCCCGTGCCTTGCACTACTGGGCCGAGAGACACATACACACCCTACACCGACACACGGAATCTGGCGCCCACTCCGCCGTGCCGTGGTGTTAGTTTTGAGCGTCCGTTTGTAGTGGTGGATAGTCGCATTCGTCCTTAAAATAATAATAACGGTCGCACGACGTCACCATCCAGTGTGGGTGTGTGTGTGTGGAAGGGGGAAAATGGAACGAGAGGCACTCGTAGCGGTTTCCTAACGGCTACCCACTAGCTGCTAGGTGTGGCGGAGCAAGAGAGAAGATAGTTTGACATGTGCAACTATCACGCGGGCTGCATGTGAGCCGCGCGTTTGCCACCACGCTCTACAAACGTGCGCGATATTGGCACACTGGGCACTCGTGTATGTGTGTGTGTGTGTATATTGCATGTGAAGGACACAATTCCCTGTGGCAGGGACGGCGTAATGGGAATGGAAGTGTAATGCCCGTTCGATCTTGCCTCCTGTCAGAGAAATCGGTGGCGATAGTGGTGTGATAGTGTTGCGTAGGCAAAATCCAATCAACATGTGTTTACAGTGCTGTACAACCTTATGCAACACCATTGTTATGAACTTTGAGATTTAAAATGCAAAATTAGTTCAGGCTAGGTGTAAAAAATAAGCGTTTGACAGACTGTCTTCAGCTATCTGTTTGTCTTAGACAATGCAAGAAGAAGGAATAGTTTATAGTATTTAAGGAAGTTAAAGTTTTCAATCAAAAGCACTATTTTTTGTTCTCAAAGATATGATCAGTTATAGATCGATTACTTACAGCGATTAAAATAAATTGAATCATCATAACTAGTTTTCTTGTTTGAAAATTTGGTTTTGTAAATCAGTTTACAAAATTTACTTTTATAATATCAATACAATTGGTTTGAATATTTTTTTTAAATAAAAATTCTCAATCGTAAAACAAAAAGGGAAACTTTGTCACGCACTGTAAATAACAGCGAGTGCATGCGAATTCTGACGTCGACGCAGGAAGAGGGTAACTAGGTGTGGATGGATAGTGCGTACGGCTCGTGCATTGCGTTCAAGTAGATACGTAATATGGTACCGAATGGCTCGGAAGTAGGCTCCAAACAGGAAAACGATAATTGGAAAAGGACGAAAAAGAGCATCAGAAAGAGAGCGACAACTGGCGGGGGAACGGACCGTCATTCCTGTGGGGTGCGGGCATTGCATTTGCACGCGTGTGTATGTGTGGATCGGTGCGCTTAGCTACACTGTAGCCTGTGCGTGTGTTCGTATGTGACGCTGCTTTATAGGCTTATAGTTTTACGAGCTAATGAGCGCAGGCAACCATCATAAGTTCACTTCGGAAAAACAACGCGCACAAAACACTTTTTGCCGAACGGGGGCACCTATCTGGCGGAAGGAAGGTAGAAAAGTTGTTTGGCGTGAACCGATTGAAGTGGCATTAGGGTTTAGATCTATGCCTCATCCGACCGGACGTCAATAAATATTAGTACGCGTACACGCACACGAGGCCAGGCGCACATCAAACACCCAGTTATATATGAAATAGATTTTGGTGTAGCAATTACATTTAATGTTATCATCATCATCGTCGTCGTCATGGTTATCATCAATAGCTGGAGGATCTGTTCGTATGCACTATCGTACATCTACAGTCATACGGTCGCGTATGTAATTATCATGACCACTAATGAAAGTGGAACCATATTGTCGTAAATATGTTTTTTTAATAATAAAATTATACTAATTTTTTTAATAAGTAAAAATTGAAAAAAAATCCTAAATAATGTAAGGAGATTAATAATATTTGAATCTAAAATGATTTACGTATAATATAACATAAATTTGGAAGGATACGATGCAATGAAACATTTTTGTTTTCAATAAACCTACTGCCAGAGATTTGTTTCAATTTTTAATCTTTGACCAGCTAGCCCCGTACATGTATCAAAACATGTCCTTATTTCTATAGATCGTTTTAATTGAAACGAGGCATGTGTTCGAACGAAGCAGAATTTATAATTTATCATCGAGAATTAATATAAATAAAATCTATGTGTTTCTAGCTCCGGGAATGCTGCTGACATCGAGTGTCCCGGGAATTTTCCTTTACTCGCGATGCTAGATGACACGGAAGCCAACGAAAACGAAGCTAGAACTGGATCGACCGTGTATGATTGCAATCGGCTAGCGAACCATTTGAACGGCATAAACGTGTAGCTTTTTTCCCCTTCTTGTTTGTGCAGCAGTTTGGTATCTAAAGCGCGTTGTTTAGTGGACGGAAAATATATAGCTGCCCGTATGTGTATGTGATTCTATGAGAGTTTTTTTTTTTTAGATTTAGAATCTAATTTTCACTTCAATACAATGGGTACCGTGGGAGGAGAGATATCTAAACAGCAGTACGCATAAAGCATAGCTGTTGTAGCGAAGGTATCGTGGAATGGGACAACAGACGCTCGGTATGCATCATCGTACGCAGGTTCCCGAACGTCCCTTCGGTGGTTCGTTCTAATTGTTTTCGTTTGCCCGCGGTTTGCGAAAAAGGTGGCGGTTTGTTTTCCTATCCCGAACGCATGGCTAAACGGTGCGGTGTTTTTGTGTTGGTTTTAATCAATAGGAAAAATCGAAAACTAACCCACACTATCGATAATAACACGGATAAAGGCCGTTTTGTCAGACTCAAAGCGCTGTTTAGTTGTTGTTCTAATACTACATCAAACGTGGGCATTCTAACGATAGTGGTGTGATCTCCACCATTGACGTGTTTGTACTATGATAATTATTCTAATCGATTAGACAATAACAAAATGAAATGCAGTAAAAATAGCTTTTAAAATATAGCAAAGCATATATACAAAGAAAAGGAGGCGGATGGTGTTTTAGTACAACACATGGAGACGCCCAGTTGTTTATGACTGCTGGAATAAAAATATTAATTATTATAATTATCTGCATTTCTTACTTTTGAAACAATTTATACACTTAGAACGATAGCGGTAGAGTACATGTTTGCAGTTTCCGGAAATGTGTACATTCCTTATCGTTCGTTCGCCAAACCAAGACGATGGCATTTTTTTTGAGCATATTTGCACTCGTTCTTTATGTTATTTTAATTTTCTCCCCAATGCTGTATGGAAATACGTACGAAGGAAGCAGAGTCAGTTATCTCTGGTTTGGTTCTCAATTGCTGTACCGTCTGTAGCTTTACAGCTTTACACATCTTTGCACCGGCTACACTCTTTTCCTCGTTCCGCGATTCAGCATACACGCAAATGATGCTCGCATAATGCCACCTAGAGGACGAGATGAGAACAACTCGACCCGTAAGACATATTCCGGATTTTCCCCGAGTGCGAAAAAAGATACCCAGCAGACGCTTGGACGCTTTTAATGCACAAAAAAGCAAGCTTCCTTCCCCCGGACCGGTGTCGCTCGCAGTGTACATCGTAATTAAGAAAATTTTAAAATATTCCAAAGCTATAATTTCCATCGTACCATCGCGTGTCCGCTGTCTTGCTCTGACGCTTCGTTCGGTCAACGGTTGAAGACCCGGCACTGGTGTTGGATAAAAAAGCGGGAAGAATGCAGGGCAACGCAAAACGAACAAATTGAATGAAACCCACTCGTGAAGGGTGCACAGCGCGAGTGAGAAAAAAGCTCCACACAGATACAATTACGACGGATGCGGATGCCCCCGGTATGGTGGCCGTCCCAGTGGAAAGCGGTACGGAACAGCGGACTTTGTTTTTCCTCCATTCCCGGCATGGGGCGAGTGTGAAAAGGTTTCGTGGCGTTCATCTCCATTTTGTTTGTTCGCTTCCCGTCCGAGGGCGAAAATTTGCGCTCCAAGAATGAAAATTGAAACGAAACGGAGGAAGACATTCGAGCTGTTTTGGTTTCGAGTTGGGGTGTTTCCTTTTTTTATTTCCTTAAAAGGAAAAAATAAACTAGCATGGCAGAGCTGGCCCTTGAGCTTCTGCCGGTGAGCGGGCGGAACAACACGGGTCGCAAAGAGGGGAGAAAATGAATTTGAAGTAAGGAAAAACTTCGACCGGATTCTTGCATGGGGCAAACTGCTACGAAAGGAAGCGAAAAAAGGCAAACCATTTGCTAGCACATGATCAGGGACGAGATGGTAAAAGGGAAAACAGACTAAAGATATCAGCAGCAAAAAAGAGTTTTTTACGAAAAGAAGCACAAATAACAAAAAAAAAAAACCCGGCTGCTTGATAGCAGTCTCGGACGCTTCCTTTGGTTGGCCGTGGACCAAGGGAAGTCGTTGGGGGCCAGTCAAAAGAAACGACTAGCAAACAGAAATAATGCCAACAACAGTAGCGCCGAGAAAGGCAACGTAGCGAAAACAGGCTGTCAGATAAAAAAGTTGTTTAAATAACAAAAGTGTACGATATTTTGCTACACTTTGCTGCAAGCTTTATGTCTTTTCCCGTTTGCGCAAGATATTTTAGAACGTTTACCCAGTCATTGGTTTTATTTTGTGTCGGTTTCTTTTTTATTTAAATTCCATTTCCACGTTCTTGTTTTAGTCGTTTTTCGAGAGGAGCCTACATCAGCGAACAGTCAGTGTAATTTATTTCTTTACTGTTCGCTCGTTTTGTTTATTGTAGAAACAATTTCTTGAGTAGTTTTGGGTTCGTTTCGCTTGATTCAATATTTTTTCACAGTTTATACAGCTATTTTTTTACACAACTCTTCATTAAAGCTCGCTGAATAGATGGTATTTAACCGTGGCAAGAGAACGAAAGAGATAATGTATAATAGGGAACATAAAATGTGCCATCGATTGCATAATTAGTTTTCAAACACAAAAGAATAATACGGTCGTTCTTTTAATCAGCATCTTTCAGGCGAAAACTGAAAAAGAAAAAGCTGTAATTATTGCAGCTTATCAATTACCTCAGTTTCTAGTTATCAGATCTTTTTCTAAATTATAAAGTATTAAGCAAGATATTTTAGACGAGGTATAAAAATAAATAAAAGAGGGAAAAAAATGTTATCGTGCAGAAAGAAGGACGGATATATGGTCTTATATAAAAAAGAAAGGTGGAAAACGATTTGATATATAATAGAATTGCTCAAGTGAAGTGAATAATTTAAGAACTATTGGCCATATTAGAAAATGCAGTAAAAACATGAACTATCTCAATGTTTATTCAAGAACATAATCTTAAAAAAAAAATTATATAAATAAGCTTGTTGTACTAAAATGTACTAAAAACACAGAAGATTGAAAACGTAAAAAGTTAGACCAATAAAATTAGTCACTATTGAATCAGACTGGACAATGATACCAACATCCATCACAATCATCACACAGCGTGCACAAATGCAAAGAAGTTCGCCTCCAAAAAGAACCATCCACTCTATTTAAATCCATAAAAATGACTTCTGCCAGCTTTCATCATTTGCAATGATTTAGCAACTGTAAAAGAAGCATCGCACTGGTGCCTGCTTACGTCCCGGTCGCACCACTCCGCCCCAAGCTTTTCACCGACCGTGGGTAACGCTTTTCGGAATGGAAATATCCTATTGCGTTCTCCGGTAAAATGTTATTTTAGCAATAAATATTGCCATCTCCTCGTCTCCCATTACTGGGCCAACCACTCGGTGAAATAGCACCCCCGGCTTCCAGTAGCTCTCCATTTTCTTACTAAGCAATCGGGCTGAGCATTGAAAAGTACGATAATGACAGTGGAAGCTGATGTCACCATCGACTGAGAAGGAGTTGAAAGTTTTGCCTCATTTTTCCATTCATCGTCCTTTGTGTCCGGGCACTGAAGCGTACCGGCCAGCACCCAGGGTATAGAGTGTGCATCGTTTTTCTTTGCCCATTTTTCACCGCCCCGACTCCCGGTGAGTGTTGCCGGACCGTTTCCACTCTTTCGTTGCGTGCTATCAGTCACCTTTCGGATGGCCCGTTTTCTCCGGGCCGCAAGCCGGCGAGCGAGGTGAAACGCGTACACCGGGGCAGTTTGTATTAATTTCCACATTTTCATTCCCATTCGCACTTACTTTGTGTGCTAGCAGCGGGACAGTAGGGCGGAGCACCAGCACGACAGACCAGCAAGATGGAAAGATTTTAAAATGCAAAGTGCACGAACCGGTGTAGGAGGTAAGTAAAGGAGAAAAATTAATTTATTTCTCATGGTAAAAAATAAATTGCTTACGAAAAAAAGAAATACAGAACTTTGAGAAAATGAAAATAGTAGAAAAATAGGAAAACACAACAACTATAGCAAACCCCGGGTCCGGGACATGCTTCGGGTAGCTGTCGTTTGCCCAGCTCAAGAAAAGTTGCTGCTGACGTGGTGTTCATCTCAGAGTGGAGCGATGCAAAGAAACAAAAAAAAAAGCGGAACCCAGGAAAATCGGGTACGGTGGTAAAGAAACGCAACGGTTCAAAGGTGGACGTAGAGAAAATGCACTTGACGACGGACACTCTGGACGATTTTCAACGCTTTCCCGCCACCAAGCGTCGATGCTGCTACAACCTTTCCCAAGGAAGGAGAAAAGTTTTCGATATGATTTTTTTTGTTGTTGTCTGTTGTATCCATCATCAGGACTTTTCTGTACCTTTATTTAGATTTCAAAAGCACAAACTGAGTATAGAAAAAAATAAGTACAAACCTAGAACGTTTAAAGCTATTAGTTCAGAGCGTTAGGTGAAAAAAAAAACAAGACGAAAGTGGAAGGTGGTCTCTTATCCATTGTTGTACTGTGCACTCGGACGAAGCTTTTATTTTTAACGCTGTCACTCACTGTCCCAGAAAACGTGGAGCGTTGCTCCAACGTCTCTGATGAAAGAATATATGAATCTGGTGCTCCGCATGCAGGCGGATGTGCCGATTGCAATAAACGGAAGCAATGCAATCCCTGAATAACGAGGCAGCAGATTACGAGCGATCGGGATTATCGTAAACTTTGTACAACACAAAAGGAGCACCGATGACAGAATGTGTAGACAGTTCGGTCAACTCGTTTGAACTGGCACACTTTTATTCTCCGTTCCGTTTACCTTCACCGAGAGTAGAGTGTGGTCATTTTTAGCCAGATCTTTATCGTGTTAATTGACCATAGATTGATAGTTTAAGTCTCGTCTAAGTGTTTTATCACTCAGCATACTGTGTTTTACACATTTTGCTATGCACGGCATATGGAGGGAACATGTATGGAACATGGTGGAGAAAGGGTGTTATAGGGGATTTTAGAATGAATTAGTCATATTGACATTGTTACGAATGACGAAAGAAGTTTTGTTCGGAAAGAGTAGTCAAGCGATTAAAAAATCCAATTCAAGTATTTTAATCCTTTGATCGTTGTGTTTTTTTTTGTACTCGCTTTTAAAATTGTCTCCCAGTTTCAATAGCAGGCTTTGCATTAATTTGAATATTGATAAATCAATAACTAGATATCTATAAGTTTAACGTAAATCATATTAAAAGCTGTACTGCTTTGAACCAGTACGACTCCTCACGCTACAGTGCAACGATGTTGTTGCCCGAATCATTCTCGTTCTAAGCGGTAACCGAATTGCTTGCATACATTTAGGAGTACTTGTACATACGAATATGGTTTTCTCATCAGAGAGCAGTTTTAAAAAATTATTGCTATAAGTGCACAAAATTCGCAAACTGAACACATAAATCAGTCGACTTACAATGCTCTGATAGTACTGAATTCGAAAAAAACGCCCAAAAGTATACTATTTGCTCAACAAAATCATTGAATTTAAATCCAACAGCACAATTCTAAGCAATCAATAGCAACTTTGAAAATATATTCTGCACTTTAATTTTTAAATTGTACATTAAAGTCAGTAGAATTGTTCAATAAGATTTAGTTAACAGTAACCGTTTATCACGTCCCATTAAAGTGCTGGAAAACGATCGTTTAGTATCGTTATCAGAATATGGCAGGGTTCTCGGTACAGTCTGCAGGAACGAAATAAACGAATCCGTAGCAAGTGGAAGGTAAAACAAGTTTAAGTAAATAAAATCATTTTATTTCCACTAGACTGATGACCACTGTAAATTCCATTATTGCACGGCACGGCATTCCACGGCTCCCCACGCATCAACCCTACGCAACGAAAATTCAATCCAATCAGGTTGGGGTACTCGACGCCACGTGAATTAATCATGTTTTCTTCAATTAAATCTTCCCGTGCGGTGTTTCGTTTCGAAGTGGCCTATTGCTTCTCTTAACGGGAAGGGTGGTCGTAATTAAGTTAACTGGTAGGTGATTTTTTTTTTTAAAGTGTGATCAAATTCCACGCGCCGCATGAAGATGTTCAGATAATGGTCAGGTAATGAGAATGAAACTAACCCCAAAAGCAAAATGGTTTGGATGCAGGATGGGGTCGTTTTTTGTTATTGGTCTATGCTTTGGCGCACAATTAAAACAAATAATTGTTTTCATTAGCTGTACGTTTAACGACCAACCACGAGCAAAGGAAGTGTTTCATGCAGTAGCATAAAGAAGTGCTTGAGTTGTGTTTTACAAAACGGGCTTGGTTGCAGTGACGTTCACTCACATTGTATTTGTCCGAACATCTAGTTCAATGTGAAATATTTGGCATTCTCAAAACGATTGTCTTGTTCATCGGACTGTACCGAAATCATTACGAAACGTTTGAAGTTCAATACTGTAAAACACATTGTTGGTCTGCTTCCCGTTATCGATTGCAATGTGTTTGTTTCGTAACAAATTCTTAAAATCGAAGCTCTACAAGTTCTTTTGGTTATGCTTTGTAAGTAGTAACAGACTGAAAATTCGAACGAAATGAATAGAATTTATAGTTTCTTCAGTATCGTTTTATTTCAATACAGACCAACGGAAGCCTGGGTGGTTGGAGTGAGAGGGTGGATAGAAAAAAAAGGTTGAATCTCGTTCTTTTCCTTCGAGACACAGACAACCATGGCAGACCAATGTCCTGTCTGCACTAGGGACTAGGGTGTACCATCCATTCCCATCATCCACCAAACAAACCCACCCAAGCTCCCGATTTCCCGCTCACGAACGACGGCTATGATGAGGTTTTAATTGTGTTATTTTTTAATTAGGCAAAAAATTAAAACGTTTGTCCGTTGCACGAGTTCGCTTCACCGATCCCACTCCCACTTCGTTTTGCACCGTCTGGACAATGTTTCGTCCCTTGGCTTTGGTTCGCGCAAAACGTTTGCACACCCGTGAGAATGCGATGTCCACCGAAGATGTCAACAAAAAGGACGGGGCAAAAACTGAAGAGACCGCTCGGGCATTTCTTCGCACTTCGCTTTGCTTCGGTTGGATGCTTTTTACGAAGCGAATGGAGCAAAATTTCCCGCACCATTCCTGTCAATGTTTGAGTCAACAACTTTTCCGTGTGCGTTTTCTTTAGCGCTTGTGCGAGCGTGTGTCTGTGTACATGGATGCTGCGGAAAATATGATTTTCTGTGCAAAAAGTAGTTAAAAAGAACACAATCATTGAAAAAAAAAAACTGTTCCACGAGTGGACTCGTTGAAGGTACCGTTGAAGGTTGAAAAAGCCGGGTGAACTTAGCGGACACTAGACAAACGGTGGACGAAGAAATAAACGGAAAGCAAGAAAATAACTGGTCCTTTAATTGATCCCATAGCAGGCTGGTTGATCCCATAGCAGGCTGGAAGGTGGTTTTCTTAATTAAAAATAACATTTTTTCTCCCATCATCTACCGTCCGATGGTGCTGTTTGTCAAACAAGAGTTCTTGCTGGTGCACATAGAAAGAGCGTTTCCTCCACGCAGAAACGTTTGCATGGGTTTAAAATAATATAAAATATAATAAAAATAAAACCATAAGCATAGCAACAATTTTATTACTACAAGAGCAACAAAATGACCAAAAGAATAAAACACAAAAATTATATTTGTTTTAAATTAAAGCATTACAACAGTGAAGCATAATAACAAACATGATTATAACTAATTGCTAAATGTTGTGACTAGTACTAGTAGTTGATTTTAAAAAAGGATGGTAAATGAATTCACATACCTTTGACTCTACAATATTACAATGACAACAAATCGAAAACAAATCGAATAATGTTCTAAATTTAGAATTATATGCTAAAATAGAACTGATAACATATAAAAATTGGCCTTTTTAATATTTTTATTGTTCAGTTCTATTAAAATAGCGTATCTTAATGCTTTTTACACATAAAAATGGTTTACAATCTTGCACTATAGACGCCCATCATGACTGTGGTGCCTTTTGCTCCGTTTGCTAATTAATCAAAACGGGACGTTGTCTAACGGCTTCGGCGGATTGTAACGACCATTTCCCCAACGCTTTTACGTGCTTTACGAGAAGAAATGTAAATAAAAGTATACATTCGTCCGTTGCGGCAGTGAAATGATGGCGGCCAAACGGGTGCGGGTGATGGGAATAAAAAAATGTATATGGAATAATAATCATTCCCCATTGCTGTTGAAGTCTTTGGTGGTGTTTTTTTTTTTGGTTGGGTGCCCGAAGTAGGAGTTTCTGACTCGCCAACAGCACAGCCATCGTTACACTTGACTGGCTTCATTTTGAGCAGAGCAGAGCAACCGGGTGAGGCATCGGAATAAAACACTTTTCGCACAGAACATCACCACTACCACCAGTGGACGTCTCGAGAAGGGAAGAAAGGAACTGAGCGGAGTGGTCATTAAAGGAGCATCGCTGGGAAATGGAAGGGTAGTGCAACCCAAGGGGAAGAGAAAGAAAAAAGTGGACGCATTCTGCTAAAAGCAGAGATTGTTCCGTAAGCATAAAAGCTTCCAGTTCTTCTTTTGCAGTTTCCGTCTCGTTTTCTTGTCCCCCTTCCCCCTTTTTTTCTCACCCTACAACCGGCACCATGATTCAAACGGGCGTTTTTATGTTTCCAAATGGCGAATCATTCTTTCTTGCCAGCTTCCAATTTTCCGACCCCAAACCAGGGCTTTTTTCTTGTGCAACCCGCATTTTCGTTCCTGTTTTCGAGGGGGAAGAGGCCCCCCCCCGGGAGGATGGCGGGTGGTTTTTCTTTTCAATTTCAAAGCTTTCCTACACTGTGCGCTATGTCCATCCGTCAAAGGGCTTTGTTTGGTGCTTCGTTAGGTTTTCCTCCGTCCCTGAGTGTGCCAATGGAAGCACTTCTCTACGAAGCTGGGTCCAATTGTGTTGGGGATTCGTAAGAAATAAAAGCCTTTTTTACTGCAAAGGGCTTCCTATTGAATGGCCAAAAACTGGGATGTTGTTAAAGGGCAAACTAGTAGATGCGCATAATGATAGCAGCTAGACAGAAAGGAGTTATTTTATAAGCGCACGCATTGTTGGTGGAAATGTAACAAAGATCAATTTTCCATTGGTTTTAAAATTAATAATAGTAAACATGATTAGGCCAAAATGTGTCTTTGTACGACTTAATTTTAAATGTTCGAAAATGTCTGATCACACACAACTGTAGCTATTTTTAGTACAAATTTTTAGAACTTTAGTACAGTTCAATTTGACAAGCAAACAACTTCAAATAAAATAATCAAATTTGAAAATTTAGTTGTTAACTTTATTCAAATTATCAAACGATTCATCATTTTTCACACTTGAGAAATGATCATGATTCATTTACTGTACATGGGAAGCTCTATCATCTTCAAACTAACACAGCTGACCAAGCAGAAAATGCTAAACCATTCCTAAATACCTAGATTTGTTATTTCTTCGTAGAAATCATGCACTTCCCATTTTGGACAGCAACTTGAGTTGTTTACTTTGGTCATTTTTGCTTTGAAAATAAGTTTTTTGTTCTCAGTTCATAGTTTTCTAATGAGTTTAGTACCGGTTTAGCCAATCATTAGACCGATGACCTTTGCGCGTTGATGGCGAGCTCCGAGGCCAAACGTGTATAAAACCAGCTTATCACCATGTGATTAATGGAACCTGGTAAGATTTTTCATTCTATGTAAGCGATGAAAAATGAGAATCTGAACCACAGTTTGTGTGCTCGGGCAGGAAAATTAATTCTCCGTCTTGTGGTTATTGATGGTTGTTGGACTATTTTATTCATTTAGTAAGCCTGAGTTTTCGAAAACTCTATTTCTTTGAACAAGTTTTTCCTTCTTTTAAATAAAGAATGATAAGGTAACTAACTGAATAACCTACTGAAAAAGAAATTAGTTACTCAAACCCTCGCATTTATTTATTCTCACTCTTAATATCTCTATGAATGAAAATACAAGAGTAATATTTTGCCCAACAACTCCGCAGCATGCGTGTCCCAATGGTGTCAAGCATTTCGGAGTCGTCCCAACATCACCCAACCCTGTGTGAAGCTGTGGCTGAAGGAATTCTTTGATTAATTACAGCAGCAACAACAAGAGAACACACAAACATGGGAAGCTGCGTAACGTTACACTCTTCGTGGGGAAAAGGAGCAAAATACTGCTCGCCTTATAGTGGAGCCAATAAATCGTCCTGTGGAGGATAATCTCAAAGAAATCTCCCGAAAGGGTGAAGAAATTCCAACGATACATTGTCCTTTTACGCCAAGCTCCAATGTCTGCCAGTTGTTTTACAATGATGCCACACTGTTCATTCCCAGTTGAAGCTGAGCTGACGATATGAATCAAATCTACACAGCAACAAAAGAAAAAACGGCCACACCGTGACATACGACACGTACCACGGGACTGGCTGCAGATAGGACAAGTTTCATTTACCTCGTCCAATAGTGCTTTGTTATGCAAGCGGGAATAAAAATCCCGGTTCCTTCACCCAAAACGGTAGCAACACGAGCCTGGAAAGGTGGAAGCTAAAGATCACGCCACCAGGAACTCACTCCGTTTTGCTGACGTGGAAAAATAAGCAGTTATTTTTCAAATTATACACACATCCACAACTTTCAGCACATACCGTTTCACCGAAACGTTTGCACCCATGGTTCGTGGTGGCAGCAAGCAGGACAGAAAAGTTAACGGTTGCTGGCGTGGTTTTTGTTTTGTTTTACTATTCGACTTTAATTTTCCCAACTGTGGTTTTACGTTGTATCACGCTGAGCAAAAAAAAAGGTGTTACGTGCAGGGAAAGCATATAACCGATACGTTACCGGTGTGCAACCGGTTCTCCGTGGCAGGCGGGATGAAAAATGTGTCCGAAACCGAGCAACTAACTGTTGGGTTTGCCCCACCAGAAAAAAAAAAAACTACGAGTATGCTGACTTTTCGCTGTCATTAAATCTTGGTGAGTGGCAGAGACTTGGTGTGGAAGGACTGGGGATAAGTTACAAAAGATGAAGGGGAATGGAATGATGCATTTTATCCATTTTGCATGGCTTTGGAGAGTGCAGATATGTTTTTTGTTTTACACTACAATGCTGCAAGAAAGTGCTTGTATGTTTCATTGAGTGTATTTGAATTTCAAATCAGCTGTGCTATGCAGTTGTTTTTTTTTTCACTGAATAAATCTCTGTCCAACTTAATCCTTCAAGCGTTGTGCTAAATTTTAGTACTCGTTTTTAATTTTCTCACCCATTTAGGTAGAGGCCTAGATCTTATATCCTCCTCCTTACCAGCAGAAAAATCTCAAGAGGTTTATGCCTGCCATTTCTGGCAATTTTTGACTTAATTTACTCGTCAGGATTAATTCCCCTGCGTATGAGGGATTGATCTGGATGGGATTTTATCTCGGTCCTGTCGTGTCGAAGACAGGTACCAAATATATCCCCGGGACGCCCCTGAACTTATGTCAATCTTGCTAAATCAACAACCAGGTAATCATAATCATCACATAAGCCTTTAAGTTTAAGGTAAATTGAATTAATCAGGTGTACTGCTTTGAAGCAGTACGATAAATCAAACATCGTGCTCTGCTCCTCTCCCTACAACGCACATCTGTGCACAAGAAGCTTTAGTTAACTTAATTTTAGTACAGTACTTAATTCAGTTCCTAGCAATTCTTTTAATTTATTACAGTATCCAGCTGTGTTAGATACAATACATAAACCTAAAAGTTAGGTTCTTTTTAGTACATAACTAAAATTAAACAATAAATTAAATTTGTTATTTGTAATGTGTAAGAAAAATAACTGAATATATGAAAATATTCGCTTACATTCACTAATGCATACAGAGTAAATGCTGTTACTGAACAACAAAGATTCATTTTTAAACTCTAACCCTCCATTTTGAATCAAAAAGCATGTTTATTGGTCAAAAAATTCACTTAAAAAATGTTTCTTAAAAAAATCCTTACGAAAGAAGAGTATGAAAGTAGACAATAAAAAATGTTCGTAAAAAATACACCCACCAAAAGAAGTGCGACTGTGCACACCAAACTCACAAAAGGCATCGCATCGATCGTGTGGAATGAAAAAAACAGCAAGAGGTATTTTTTGAAAATTGCTCTGGAAAAATCCAGTCGCCAGAAAAGGACGATGGTGGTTTAGCAAAAAAAAAGCAAAGTTAAAAAAAGGAATGACCCAAGCCAACAGTCGACCGCATTCAACTCCAACAACACTCCCATCTCCGTTTATATCGGTGGTAAATAGAGGAAAAAGAAAAATGCGCGCGCGTATAGCGGCTGCAGGATAACGGAAAGAAAGTAGAATATATGGGAGAGGACGAAATTAAAAAAAAAAAACCACACACCCAAGCCCTGGTCTGCAGTTGTGGTAGAAATATTTACCCGAGCGCAACACCATTAACGCGCCACATGAATGGGGCAGAAAAATGAGAGTGTGTGTTTTCACCCCTCAAGACAATAAAAAGGGATGCAAAAGAGAAAAAAAATGGCACATCATTCCCGGCCCGCTGGCAGCATGGAAGAAATTCGAAAGAGAATGCAAAGAAACATCACGTCGTTGGCGCCTTCACTTTCGCTTGTGTGTGTGTGTGTGTGTTAAGAAGTAATGTGTTGATATGGTGCGAAGAATGACTACCGTGCCGGTTTGGGGTTTTGAGCAATGAAACACGTCCGAACACAATGGTAGGAAGCGACCATGGGGAAAGTTAAGATGGTTCCGGGGATAGCCTTTCTGCTTTTTTTAGACGTGCTCTGCCTTCGTTTTGTAAAGGTGTCTGAAGGCATCTTTGTAATTGTGCACACTTCCTCGTGGAGTGTAGCTCTTTTCTTGGGTTTTGTAAACAGAGTAGTTTTATGCAGACAGTTCTTCTGCACCAACACCAGAAGGATAATAAGAAAGTGCAATTTAAGGGTCAGAAAAATCTCATTTTGCAAATATATATAAGGAATTCCTTACTATTTATTAAATATTCGCAGTGCGAGTCAGCGTTAGCAAATAAAACGCCTAAATGCATGCAATACGTATACCAAAATTGCATTTCCTAGTAATTGGAAACTTGCTTTATATAAATAATTCTATCTTATCCCGTTTATATTATTTTACCTTTTATTGTGTCGAAAAATGGAATTTAATACAAAAACTATGCACTAAATAGTTATGAACAAAATAAAAAAACTGAAAGTTTAGTACTACAGTGCAATATATACATACAACATATCAATAATATTAAAAATGCGCTTCTTTTGCGAAACCCAACACGGTTCACGAAACGATTTTGCCTTCTTACCACACTTTATCGCTGTCGGTTTCGGTTGTGTGTCGCGGTTGGACTGCCAAAAAGCCATTTCAGCTTCTTTAGCTATCTGTGTGTGTATTGGCATTTGCGTAAAATAAAGAAAGTTGCATTTAAAAAAGAGGACAAGGATGAGTTTCGGGGGGAGGGTCTATTTTCTCTCGTCTGCCCCCTGTGTATGTAACAGTGGCAACATAAAAATCCTTCCCTACGCCCAGCAGGGGCTTTGAGAAGGTGAACTTATGGTTGCGTGTTTGGCAACTGGCATATGGGGCTGGATGGGTTTTTTTCCACGTACCGCTGTATTTCGTGGCTATCTTCCGTGGTAGGAAAAGTACTTTTTCCATTCATTTGAGACCCTTTTTCAGGTGTGTTTAAAAGATACAGCACAGTAAGCGCACGTACGGCAAGAAATGGTACGTGAACAAAACGAGCTCAGATAACGAGCGAAGAAACGTCAGTGTAGTATGAAGTTGAGACATTTATTAGAAAAAAACATCTTTGAAATAAAGCTGCTCAGCGTGTGTTGCAAAGTTTTATCGAACAACCTCATGCCTGTGGTTAATGGTTGGTCAGTGGAAGTGGAAGATAGATTGGCAACGGGTTTTTTAAAAAGCCATATGTTGTTTCTTAAGCAACTTAAAGCAAAGAGAGTTGAATAAAGCAATTAATAAGCGTAAGCTTGAATTGAGTATTCCATGTTTGGCTGGAATTTTTCTGTACTAAAAAGTGTACTAAATGTATTTATGATAATTTTATACACATAATTTACTGGTACTTTCATTGTTTTCGATTTTAAATTGATCGTTTCGAAACGAAAATTCATAGCAACAACATAATTCAAAATGAGTGAGTCTACCTTCCCCCAATGGAAAACACTTTCACCAGCGCGAATCCTGACAAATTGCCAACAATTTCCACGCGCTACCACCCGAACGAATGAGGGCGGCATACCATTATCCTTGCGATTCTAGCCATCGGATTAACGTTTCAGCAGTTCATTAAAGCACCATTGCGAGGGCACCGCGAAATCCGTGGTCCGTGGTTTCCAAGTACGCTGCTCGGGAAGGTCGTATCATCTTGTGTGCCCGATGGGACCGATTCCGGTACACGCTTAGTTAACGTTATTTGCGGATTGCCACCGTGTTCGGGTACGGTGGGATGCTGCAAAACCAAGGACGGTTTTACCCAATGCACAGGATGGCACAGTTTTCACACCGTATCGTTGGCGAGTGAATAAGGATGAAGGTCCGTTTCCTTTGACCCTTTTGTTGCCCATCGATCGCACTACCTTTACGTTTGGTCAAGTTTTGTGGCCAAGATGATGAGCTTGAGGAACTGTACTGGTGCTGGTACTGGAGACGTCGTCGGGCAGGACGGTCTCTACTAAACCGTATTTCGATCAACGACCCAGTCTCAGTGGCAGTAAGATTACGGTGCTGACAGGCAGGTAGTAAGATTCTTGAGAACCTATAAAAGGTTCGTTTGTGGAGCGTTTGCGTATGGTTCAATATGTGAAGTCGATCCCTCAGGCGTTTGGAAGGTTGCCGATGTTGTCGGTACGGTTGTTAAGTTTGTGGCAGTGTAACGGAGAAGTAACGTTCACACCGTCTAACGATGCGATTGTGGGTGTGAATGAGTGTGCATCAAAAAACTTGGACGTTGATGCGTTTCAATCGATGAGTAACTTGGCAGAAGTATTTGGGTTTTTTAATTCTTATTGATCCTGAAGCCTGAAAGTGAGTTGAAGGCTTTCTTGTGGAGTGTAAATCCTTGTACTAAACGATTATTATAAGATTCTAAATGGAAACCTTACCGATAAAAAGTGTTCATAACAGATGATAAGAAGCATAAGATGAAACTTAAAAGAGCGATAAATATACTGCTGTGTTTTATAAATGATATCAAGCTTGAATTTCAATTGTTAATGTTTATTCTTAAGAAATTAAACATTAAACACTCGCAAGTAAATGTACCCATTAGTCACAAACTAATGCATTTATCTCGCTGGAAAATATATTCCAGCACTCACCCTGCTCGCTGCCCTCGACACCACGCAGTCACCCACACTGCACACTCGTTCAATGTTGCTGTCAATTCGCTCATCCCGAGGAGCGGACCCGAAGAAAACGGTACACGTATGTCCTTCGGTGGTCCGGGGTCCGCTCGGTATTAAATCAAACCCGATGTGCGTTTTATTATCCACCGAGGGCTCATCCCGGAACCCTCCGTTGGCACTACCCCGTTTTTGATGATGCATTGTCTGCCGGCAGTGCTTTGCTACTTTTTTGCCGTTCGCCCCCAACCCGGCAACCATATCCGGCCGGTGTCTAGAAAGAGACGGTGTAATACAGTTCGAGCGGCCAACGGGGGGAGGTTTTTACAATGTTGCGAAAGATATCCTTCCGGGACAGTGTCGGGGATGGGCGACCGCTCAACGAGACGGAACCGAACGTCTGTAAGTAACGCTGTAAATCAAATACAACGAGCCTCGACGATCCGACAGGGGATCTCTGGATGGGATTGGAATATAACCTTGGGTCTTGTACGGTTGAAGTGTGCATCGCCAGCAGAGAGGCTTTAGGGAAGGATTTTGTATGACTGCAGCTAATCGTTGCATATGTTAACGGCATGGTAGAAAGTGTTTTACGGAGATGAACAAAAAAAAAAAACAAGGAAAGATAACAAATGACATATTATGTGCCTGGTTACCGTTGGGACGTATAGATTAGGTTTAGGACATGGTTTAAGAAATTGCAATACAAAGTGAATAATAAATCCGAATGGTTGCTGGTAACATAAAAAGCTAGAGGTTAGGGTGGACGTTTTTAACGCTGGATGTGATACGAAATTCCTAAATTAGTCCACCATATATTCCTTTTGGAATATATAGTTAATGAAGTATTGCTGCGTATTAATAATTCCTTCCAAATTCGAACTACATATGTCCTTAACAATAATTTTAGAAATTATGTAAAATTGTATTCTTAGCTATAAGAGATATAAAATATCAATTATTAGACTAATAAGATCATAATATATAATCCCATTTCAATCACAACTGTACCAACAACTCTTGGTCAACAACATTTTGAAAATTTAATGTTAAGTTAATTAATTATTTAATTAAATTATGTTTGTTTTCCTTGCCATTTCATAATCCTGGAAGCCGTGCGTCATTAACGTCCACGGCATCCCTACACGTGTGCTAACTGTAGTATGGAAGGCTTGCTCAGCAAAAAAGTTGTAAAGAAGCACGCTTGTTTTTCCTAAGTTGCGTAAGAAACATGCTGGACGGGTACGGAAAATGGTGAAAGTTTCGCTCGACACACTAAATATACATGTGTTACCCCGCTGGGTCCGATGGACAACCTTCCTAGGCAGGACCACATGCCCCCGAGTGGAAGGGACAAAAGGAAGGACACGCTGGTTTAAATATGAACCGAAACGGAAGCTAACTTCACGGACATAACAAGCTATAACACCGCCGAAAGGTTTGCTTATCCACCACATTTCCTTTTGCCACACACACACACACACACATACACATGCGTATGCGCGCATGAAGATCGTTATTCTTCGCTCACCCATTAAACACCATCCGCATTCGGTGGTATCGGTTTGCGTTTTGCAAACGTTTTTCCCTTGCGTTCGCACAAATTTCTGCTCATTTTCTGCGACGAAACGAGACGACGGCGACCATGCGCCTCCATCCAGAAAAGGTGAAAGGTGCGGTATTTTCTTGGGCGTATATAGAAATGGCAAATCGCACATTTTCGGGAGGCACAGGAAGGCGACATGAAAGGGAAGGATGAGGTGCATTTCGCTCCCATCGGCCATCACCCTCCCCCCTCACCCCCTCAATTTCATTCTTCTCTTTGTTTTGTATTTTAAAGCGTAAGGATGGTGTATACCCGGTGGTGGCAATGCCCGGAATTGGTTTGAGGTTGTCTTGAAAAGCGTCTTAGAAAATAGGGGAGGAACGTCTTACAAGAGGTGCTACCGGGCATTCGATACACCAGCCACCCACCGTTGTGTCCTCAGTGCTGCTGTACCGGAGTGGGTGGTTTGCTTTAACGGGTGTCCAGTCCTTTCCCCATCTCTGTAACATTCACTTCCCTTTCCTTTACTTCTCTATCTCTCTCTCTCTTTTTGTCTAATAACGAAACCGTTCCCAGCTCGTTCTCTCACTGGTGTGCTCTCTCGCTCGCGCTTTCTCTTTCATTTTAGATGACCAACAGGGTGTTGCAGAACCGTGCCCGAACGGTGGGATGAAAGGATGATGTTTGTGAGTGGTTTTGAATTTCAAATCGAATCCTTCCACCGCCCAAACCGGTGGGTGGCCGGTGGGCGATATTCCAAGATGTTAGTTACGGGAGGCAACAACAACTGCAACAACAGCCGATGGGGCAAGATGTATTTGTGCCACCCACTATTTGCTTCCTCTGCTTCGTCTTCGGGTAAGGGGGGTCTTGGTCTCATCTTGCCTACATCCCGTTTCTCCCTAGTTTTCCTAGCACCGATTAAAAACGGCCACCCAACAAACCCACCCAACTGAAACAAACACTGAAGAGGTCTTTCTTACTGTGGCATCATTCCCTGGGACCGTTGTTTAAGACGTTTCATATCCTTAGCACGTATATGTATGCTTTATATTTTATCTTTCATGTCTCTCTCTCTCTCTCTCTTCTTTGTTGCCTCTTACATATAATATATCTTCCCTCTTTTTCACCTCCACAACACATGCAAGTGTTAGTGCTTCGTTCCCATCACCAAATCTTTATTGTTTCTTCGGTAGAATTGGCAACCGGTGGGTGGTAAGTTTTGAGTATGGTCCACTCGGAATGTTGGCAGAATAGTGGTTGCAATGACCGAAAGGAAATACAATTTGAAGTCAGATTTTGCCAGAGCCCAACACTATTCCACGATAAGCACCACGGTGGGAATATAGAACTTAAGAGAGTTCCTCGTGCTTGGAAGGGATATTTCCAAACAGAGTTACCAAAAACCAGGTTGCCTCAATCTTTTGCCGCTTCCACACATACACACCTCCCTGCTGACCGAAGATGGTTCCAGATTTCTAGGCTTCCTGCACCGGTCAGTGCTGCGTGGGTGGGTATGGTAAAATGGTGTGTGTGCGCAAGATGGTTCCTCGGTCCAGGGATGCCATGGCAGCATCTTACCATTTTCTTAGACATTTTATGTGTGTACACGTCTTATCTTTAATGCATGCTTCGCTTCGCACACACATGCTAAAAAGTTTGTGCATTCTGGAGGGGGAGGGAGGGGGGAGAGGAGCAGGGTTTGGATAATGGGGTTTGGCCTGCACACATACGGGTCCGGTTTGGGTATCGTGCACACATACAGTACGGCACAATCGATGCGGACCCGTGATTCGAGCTTGAAGTTAGCCCTGTGTGCTAACCGCAGACACAATTCGCCACCTTAGCCTCTCTCTCTCTCTCTCTCTCTCTCTCTCTCTCTCTCTCTCTCTCTCGCACACACACACATCCTTCTTAAGGAGCTTATAATCCTTACCTTCCAAGAGGATAATGAAGCTTGCTCGCTGGGTCGAGAAGGGCGCAATGGGGAACTGCGAGATGTGGGGACGTACGACGAAAGGATCCTTTATTAAGATCGACCGTCCGCAACACGTGTGTGAGAAGGGGGTTTGTTATGTATGTGGACGTGTGTATTGTACGCTCCGTGGGGTGAGATACCCTCTGCCATTGGGTCCACCCCGGGTATCTGCACCCGTTTTGGATTTCGGGGCAACACTAAGGGAGGGGGCTGGGGGCGGCGTGAAAAGGGGTGAGTTTAAAAAACCCCTCCCCACGCCAAGAGAATGGGGAGGGTTTTTGGCCCACAGAATCGGGTTTTGTTTGGCCAGTCGGTTGTTGGGGGTGAGTTGTCTTATGCAAATATAAAAGCACGATCGGGAGAGATAAGAAAATGGCAGTTCCGGCAGTTCGTTGTGGACAATCGGTAGGATGTCTTTTCCGGTTCGGCACGCATTAAGATACACGAGCAGCTGTATAGAGCACACGCACACAAGCACAAACCCCATGCATGGGAGGATACAATGGAATAATAAGACAAGACGTGAAAATTTTCCCCCCTCTTAGAAAAGGGGAGTCGGTGGGTGAATTTTCTTAAGAAAATCTTAAACACTCCTGGCCGAGTCGATCCACCGGACACATACACGTGCACACGCACACCAATGTGCCGTTGCTCCACATGCATGCCATCGCTAGTGGCGTTGTCTTAGAGATTATCAAGCGAGCTTCTTCGGGGAGAGAAGATCCCCACTTTACCACCTTCTCTCGGTTCCTTTTCCCTTGTGCCTTACTATTGGTGCCCATGCACATATGGAGATGTACGTATACGTGGAGTAAGCTTCCAGTCGTGCATAATGCATAGTGCAAGAAGTTCAAATATTATAGTGTCTGTTTTTTTTTTGCTTTTCGTTTGCCTTCTTCCGATTTCTTAGGCATAGCTTTTGGCGAAGATGCGCATGTTCTTAGCGCATTCCGGAGTGCAAAGATACGCACTGGAAACCTCGCCAAGGTGGAAGGTGGAAGAGAGTGGTGGCAGAATGTGGGCTGCCAGGGGGGGCCAGAGCGCATTAAAATTTGAACGAAAGGATTAGGTTGCATTTTATGCTCCAAATTGGATATCGATCACACGGACGGTTCGAAGAAGGTCAATATGAGGAGAGCCACAGTACGGATAGGATTGAAGGGAAATAAATGAGTGTGATAGTGGAAGTCAAGCTAACACAATTTAGCGCGACGAGGTAGAGGCATACCATTCGAACTTTAATCAATGTTTTGTAACAACAAACGAATTTTAGAGTAGGAAGAAAATAGCAGCCGTTGAAGAAAAGGGGGTGCGTCCTATTAAACAACATCCACAAAATTGAAGACGAAAACGTTGCTTTGCTTTGATAGCGCAAATCAAAACAGGACGACGAAAAAAGTGCTACCATGCTCGCTGTTAATTATGTCCCAGGGTGCTTTATCGGCGGTTCGATGCCCGGCACTCCCAATTACAGCCTAAACGGATTGATTGTAATTGGGTGGGGCTTATCTCACCATTGGATCGTATTACAGTGGTCGGGTTGGGTTGATAATAAAGCATCGATAGATGTTTCTAAAACAAATTAAACAATGGATTGGTGTTAAACTTTCTGTACGCCTGTGTTTTGTGATGAGGATGTTTGAACGGATAGGAATTGTTATCATTAACAAGGCTGATGCTGATGATTGTAAAATATTCTGCAATCATGTACCGAAATGCTAATTGCTCGCTATTAATTAAATAAATTATCAAGGTGCCTGGTGGACGGTAAGTATAACATGCTATCTGATCGGTTAATATTGTAACGCGAGATGTGTAATTTAAAACCCTATTGTAATTTAATTAATTGATTAGAAATGGTGTTCCTGTTAAAGTATCAGCTACTGCGCGTTTGATTGATTGGTTGAAATGTATTTTAACTTATGAACAGGTTAGATGGCCACGTTAAATAAAAAAGTCAGTAAATCACTACCCAAAAACACTCCTCTGAGATTAAATGTACCTTTTTCCCTTTTATAAAGACAGCTATTTATAAGGTTTAAGGTTATTTCGAATGATACCGGATGATTGTTTGCGAATTTCTTTAGTGCCAGTAGCAATACATTTCGCTCAATTTTAATAATTTTATTTAAACAATATAGCCATTTACCCAAAAATGGCTCCCGATTTTGAAGGAATCCAATGTATAAACAGCTTGACAGGCTTTGTGAAAGCGTAACAGGGGCTATGGAATGCTCATTAGTTGCAAACAATATTTATTTAATCTTAAAAATATGTACAAATCATCCTTAAAATTGTAAATATATTTGAGAAAAGGCCAAAAAAGAGTTTATTTCAAGAAGATGCGTAACTCTGCTACTAAATTGTGTAAACAGTGAATTTCACATAAGCTTATTTTCTCCACATCAAGTGTCCATAAACAAGTCTAATAAACATTACTGATTACTTTTTATTCAGTTCTTCATGACTAATAAATCATAGGAATAATAAATTTATTGCAGACAAATGAGTCACCAGTATTCAATAAATGACTCTGACTGCTGTATTTGTTTACGTAATTTTCCCTTTTTTCCGTGCTTTTCACCAACAACATAAGAGAAGCAAAGAATCTCACGTTTTAGTATGGTTCGTAAGAAAAATATCATTTCATTGATAGGAGATTCATCGAACTATTTCAACCCTCACACGCTATCGAAGGCGAGTGATGAACAATTACGCACCGTCCTACTTTGTTGCCACCAAAGAGTTTTCCCCAACGGTTTGGGGATGATGCATTTTATTTTCTGCGAACGCAACGAACATACAGAACGACCGCTTCCGGTAGATGTGCAGATTTGCCCTGCAAAAAGATCGGCCAATCCCTTTCACTTCATACTGCTGCTGTGAACCCTTCATGCGTGAGTATGTGTGTGTTTCCCCGTAGCCATGCCATACGCAGCCATAGTTGTGCAAAAATAGTGCAACGGATGGGAAAATAAACACGTATGAAAAATGAGCATCTCGTAAAAAAAAACCGAGTAAACATTGGGGCCCATCGTGATGTGCGCTAGATGCGTTCACACCCGGCAAAGGCAAAGAAAGTGATGCAGCAGATTGGTATAATGGTAAAAACAGCAAGTAAAAATGTTTGCACGATTTGGTGACTGTGGGTTGGGGTAAGACACACGCCCAGACAACCGGTGGGAGGCTAAGTTGAAGGCAGGAAGGCTTTGCCGGTGCTTTGCAGATAAGAACGACAGTTGATGAGATTAAAAGATGCAATTACGTGCGAAGAGAAGGCGTTAGATAATGCGATACGATAAAAGAAACACTTCAAAGTATACAAAAATATTACACACTTTGTATATGCTGATGTTTAATACAGTTCGACACCTTTTGGGATATTTTTTTATAGATGAAAAATTAACTGAATGAACTTAACTTAACTTTAACTTTTACTTTCTCCGGGATACGTCTTCTTTTCCAGCTACATGCTACACATACACACGGCAAACGCACCGCAGTTTACTGCATCGGTGCAACTCACAATGATCGTGTTCCTCCATCACCGCTAACCACCCTCACATGTCACGCGCTCGATCATCTTACCAGCGCGGTGAGAAAATAATATCGCCCAGCAGTTCATTTGTTTATCTATCCCGCTACAGAACCGTTACGGGGTGTATATTCGCAAGACGAGATGCGGAAAGTTCCTCAAATAATTTTTATTTCTTCTTTTCCTGCTCTTTATGGCTAGCACTCGCAGTGTTGCAAGAGTGCAACGAATCTGGCACTGTTGCGAGCGATCGGTTGGGCTAGTTACGGCCGTAGGTCGAGTTTGAGAAAAAAAAACCCAAAGAAGCAGCTCGGTGTTTATTGGATGGGAGTTTTTTTTCTCGCCATTTGTCTGGCCGAAGGTTTAATCATGGATAAAATTGGAACTATTCTGCATCTTCGCACAGCGCCCCGCATGGGGATAGTTGCGCCAAAGCAAGAGCGTAAAATAGAAAACGAAAATCATTTCAACGCAAATAAACATAACTTTTTTAGATGCTATTATTTCACATACATTAAACTCATAGAATGTATCTATTTCTTGCTGTTTCGTAATACAATTAGTTAAATAATTTAGTGGTAATATTAAGAATGATTTAGTCATAGCAAACCATAACAAGAGAATTTGGGGAATTCTAGTAAAAGGTTAAGGCAACAAGCAATTCTAAAATCTGTCTTATTTAATACTAGAAATAAACAAAAGATCAGAAATGCCATCCAAATAGCATAAAGCAAAAATTATAACTCCTCAATGTTTTTTCTACTCCAATAATAGTTTTTGTACAGGTGAATGACATGAGGTGCTGCTTAATCTGGAAAATTCAAATCAAAATCAAATTATCTAGAGGAGGGTCCCGTGTAAGTAAGTGTGTAAGTATTTTAGTAAAACGGCTCATATCATCAGAAGGTTATTAAATCATGTTATATCTTGTTTAAGCTTAAGGCATTATTCAAATATGTTTAAGTCCTTTTGTCCTAGATTTACAATAAATAATATATCTGTTTGCTTTATACTGCTAAATATTCGAGTTTAAAATGACTCTTGTTCTATTCAAATTAAATATAATGTGTTTTTATTTAAATTTCCAAACATTATGCTAGAAAAACAACAACAAACAACTGAACAGCAAAAAGCTAGCGGAATAAAAATCTGCACCACACTCTCCAGTGAGCTAAACAAAATTTGCTCCCTAACTCGGTGGAATGCGCCTGCAATTGTGTGCTGCCAAGTACCTTAAGCCCCCGCACGCAAATGCATCCATGTGTTGGTGTTTTGTTGTTGTCGCTTTGCTTTGTTGCTTTCTCTCGGTTCCTTTCGTTTAGTTCAATTTTGTTTTATATTATTGGTGTGCCATACGTTATGCGTTTCTTTCTTACAATCCGGACCGGGTTTGACGCCCGACACGATCGAACTGTCTCCCAGTGTTATATATACAGATTCCGTTCCCTGTCTTTTCTCCCCCACCACCATTGCTTTCCTTTCCTGTTTCCTGTACTACTATCAACCCCAACGATTTGGAGGCCAACGGCCAACAGTTCCACCAGCGTGGAAGGAGTTAGAAGTGCGCGAGAAGGCGAGAAAAAGAACTGGAAACGATTGACACAAAGAGTGCACCTACGAGCTAACGGGCATCACCACACATCCCCCCACGAAGGGGGGGGGGGGGGGTTGGGAGGTGATACGCAGCGAAGGGAAATAATCATAAAAATAATGCACTTTCGCATTACATTCGTCGTTCACCCAGCGCACATACACAGTGTGCCGCATCGGTCGCACTGGCTTGTGTGTATTTTTTTTTGTGGTTGCTGTCGTTTTGCGTGCTTTTTCTTCCGCCCCGACGATGCACTTTGAGACCGTGCCGTAAATTTGCGTACGGATCAGCCAGCCGGGACGCGTGGTGCGGGTGCGGGGTGCACCAGCATTTGTCTTTAAGATGTACGCGCGCGCGTACTTGGTTCGGCTGGTTGGTCCGTTTTGTTGGCGGATGCATTTAGCGTCGATTGGCGCGCGTATGTGAGCTTCTTTTTTTCTTCTCCTATCTCTGACGCTGGATTCTGCTTTGCATCCATTTCACCTTGTAAGCCCGTCGATGGAAGCAGCACCGTACGGTTGTGCAGCATTGTTTATTTTTTCTAACCCCGCTTCGCTAATAATGCACACATGTACACTACACCTTATGGGATGCACATTTTGTGGTTGAGATTCGCTGGTGGATTCCCTTCCCATGCGATTCGACATTCTTACTGTGCGGTGATTTCTGTGTCTGTTTTGGGTTTGCTTACGAAATTTTGCAACATGAGCGAACGGAAACTTGCAGTTGTTTACCTTATTGTGCACACTTCTCACTAATAATTGGTAGGTAAAGGTGTTAAACGGAGTCTTACAATGACTTCCAGTAAAGGGAGCAACTCATCCAAGGAAGGCTAACATAACAAGACGCTGTAGTTGTCTGTCAAACACTGTTTGATAAATTATTGCAAATCTTATGTCAGAATATTGCACATCAACTGTATGCCATTCTGAAAAAAAATATTAAAAATAAACCAAATTTAGCTACAGTCACATGAAGTTTAAGGTAGCCGTTACTAATATCGCGTCCAATGCTTATTAAGCATAAAATTAAAAAAATTGAAATAAGAATTAATTTAATATTTTCTGGAAAAAATTGTGTTTTAGTTAATACGTTTGCATGCGTTAAAGTAAGCAGTACTACTGCAACTGTAGCGAAACAAAATGTTGGAAGAATTAAAAAAATTTCCCAAGTTTCTGGTTTGTTTTTCAAGTGTACAAAGTTGTTGTTTATTAATTTAAAAAATACTTAAAGCTGAGCACCTGCATTCACCACTTTATGTAGAATATTTAAATAGGATGAGTTAATTAAAATTAAATCCAAGAAAGACGTTTTTGATAGGCAAATTGCATACTTTTAAGGGTGCGATTGCTTAAATATGACATTTAGTTGGCCGAATTAGCTGTTGGTTAAAATATTGTTTTTTGGTATTGTTAAACTTGTTTATAAAAACCACCAGGATAAGATAGTTCCATTGTAGCATAAATGAGAAGAAAAAAGAATCATTTCCACTAATTGCAGGCATATTGATTTGCGTATAAAAATGGAAAAACGCACAGAAAGATGCTACCTTTACCTTCCTATATTCCCTAAAATTGACCTAAAACCATCCATCCAAGCACTATTATTAACGGGTATTAAACTTGATGTCCACATTATGGACACAAAACAAAACGGTTTCACACGTCATCTGGAGTGCCGATGGTACGGACATGCTCTGATAAACAGGTGAACTTAATCGTCATTTAACGAGCGGTCAATTTAACACATCCCTTTTTAAAAACTTCAACCCCAACACGTGTACAAGCCCGGAACATGGTCCGAAAGGTAAATTCATTTTTGTTTTGGTATTTGGATAAAAAAAGGTCCAAACCAACTCCGAAACTCACTATCCCTTCGTGATATTGCGCCACCACGAACGAGTGTACCGAACGGATGGTTAATTTTCCGACCGAAAACAACCCTTTTCCAAAATTCCTCTTTCATCTTTCCGTCGATCGGAATAAAAAGGGCGAGGAGTTTCCTGTTTTGCTTTTTGTTTTTATTCGAGTAGTTAGTTCGCCCTTTTCCTGCCACCAGGGAGTTTACTCGAAGGAAACCAAAACGGATGGCGCAAAGGGGAACGACGAGCAGATGACGGACGATGTTGACCGGATTGGTAGGGTTAACCACCAGGTCGACTTCAATCTCGGTCCGGTTTGGGACGCGTTCTAGACGGGATTAACGTGTTTCGGGGGAGGATCATCCATTTTCCTAAGTTCGTTAAAGGGCACATTTCGGCAATCAGATAATTCACATCCGTCAACCCTTCGGTTAGGAGGCCATTCACCCTTTTTGGCAAAGTTTTTTTTTCTCCCCCGGCGACCAGACTTGGGTGTCGCTCCGGGGTAGCTGTTGAATACCGCAAAACAGCTGTTCCGAGGAGTCCGGGTGGTGTGCTCTGTTACAGAGATGCTGTATGAAATGGAGGACGAAATAAATAAAAAAAAAACGACACACCAAACATACTCTCCCGCGGTCGGTGTATTGGTGGAAATGGTCGATTTACGGTTCAAAACAAAACTGACCATACGCAAGCCGGCATTCGCTGGGCAAGGGAGTGTGTAAATTGGTGGCCTTTTTTTCTTTCTCCAGTTGTTTCGTTTTTAAATTTAATTCATGCTTACATCTATTTGTTGCTTTTTTGTTCCATTTTCACACCCCACTCCTAATGGAAGTGAATGTAATTGCATTGAATTTAAAATAATGCACCCGTTACGTTGCAATTAACAGATGAGGGGAACATTTTTTTTTAAATCATCGAGAGTGACAACGGTAAAAAAGGGAACTAAAATCAATTAAATCGAACTAAATATAATCTAGCAGGTGTGATGTTTTATTCACTGTCAGCAATTGGTTGAATCAATCCACTCGAAAACAATTATTAATTATGGTGGATTCTATCAGTTCTTGAACTTTAATTTGTGCGGACTTGTGGAGTACTTTTGTATTATCCAGGGTACGTTAACATAAATGTCATATTCGAATGTTACTGGAAAGCCTAGACTTCAATTGATAGTGAAAACGGTAAGAAAATTAAGTTGGTCTAACGGTTGGAGCATATTTAGCTAAAGAAGCATTTAATCATTTTAATTGTCAAAGAATAAATAAACGATATACCCATGGATGTTTTATCAACAATGTAAAAATTTAAAAAAATATATAAAACCCTGCAAGCCCTGTATCCTTTGAACCAGCATTAGTTAGTTTTAATAGTTCATTCTAAAACAAAATACTCCACACCGACCGGAATTCCCTGACTGTTTCGCCTATTTTGTTGGTTTTGTTCTACACCCAATCCATGTGTTTCCTATTTTCTAACTACCAATGAGTTAGACAGGCAGTCACAGAAAAAAAAACGGGAACAAAACACAAACCTCGCTCCCTTCCGCCCTATTTGCTGGCATGGTGTGCGTTTTACAGAGCGCGAATAAAATGTGAAGTTGGGTTGAGATGTGGTGTGTGAGTGGGGGTTTGTATTTTTTTTCGCCTCCACTTATATATATACATATTGTAAAAACCGCTCGCGGAGGTTGTTTAACGCAGTGAAAATGCAGTTACGTGCCAGTTTGCACGATTGATTGCGACGTGAAAATGAAAGAAAGATACGAAGGAAAATAAAAACAGGAAGCTTGAGGGAGTTGGAGCTGTTCTCCGCAGGAGGGATTTGATAGCAAAGAAGGGGGTTTTGGCAACAGAAAAGTGCTGTGTGAGAGTACTGGATACGTTTTATAGACTATAATATTTAAATATGAATATATATTCTTGTTCATAAACTATTAAGATAAAACATGGGAAAACATGATTTACATACAACCATTCGATGTTACCAATAATTATAACAGAAAGGATATTACTCTAATGAATTGTCATAAGAATTAATAGAAAGTTAAACAAAAAGTACAAAAAGGGATTAAATAATACTGAACATAATATAAATAATAGCAAACCACATTGGTCTTTATTCAAATAACATAGAATACTGTAAGGAATACGGCATTGGCGTTCGAACTAGAACATAAAATATAACTCACAAATACTTGTAATCAAAGAAAATAATTCAAATAACAAGTATTCTGCTTGTCTATAGTTGCACCTGATTGCCCTTTTATAAAGAGGCAACAAAAACTCAATAGAACACCACAAATAATGTTCCGTAAGATACAAGTTTAGTTAAACAAGTAAATAAAAGACTTATACAGCGATTTACGCTAATTGGCTGAAACTTAGCTGCATCACAGTTTTAGACATTCGCTCCCCAATAGCGTGTCAACGAAACCGGAAACCTCCATCCGCGTGTAGGAAAAGACACATTGGGCCACATTTAAAAAGTCGCTCGTCAGACACCAGGCGCCGTTACAGCACCGTTAAGCAGATGACGGATGGTTGCTGATGATGACGATGATGATGGCGACGATGGCAGTAAGGACTAGGACCGTTGACGACCGCTAGTGCCAGCGAAAGTTGTTTAAATAAGAGCCAAACCGCGAAACCGAGCACGGCCGTAAAACTAATGCCGTGCGTGAGCGCGCGTTGTACGAATCGGTGCGCAATGCAATGCAAGGGTGGTTGTTTCTACGTATGTGTACGTGTGGGAGAGTAGTTGTTAGAATAGAGAAAAAAAAGCTAGAATTCCTTTTCCCGCAATACGCATCAATCCATTCTAGTCACCGGAAGTCACCATTGAATTGAAACACCTCAAACAGTTGAATTGTCCTTTTGAGGACAGTCGACCCATTTATAAGCTGAATGTCAAACCCTGCACATCATACACAGACGGAGGTGGAAATGTCAGTTAAAAACTCACCGATACAAAATTCCATGTGATGCAGCGGCAGCTGTTTGTAGGTGTTGCGGACGAAGAAAAGGTTCTCCAGTATGTAGGACAGCCGGAGCAGAAACACACTGTCCACGTCCGTCAGATTGTGGCTGTCGTAGCCACCGGTCAGCTGCTGGACATTCTCGACGATCGCTTCCAGCCGGCGCAGCGTTTCCCGTCGGCTGTCGGTCCACCCGCTGCGGACCCGGTTCCGCAACCAGTAGTCGTGATTGATCAGGATCTCGTTCAGGTACGACTCCATCGGCTCGTTGAGCGGTACGTTCCGCAGCCGTAGCTCACCGTACGCCCGGGCAATGACGCAGATTTCGTCCTCGTACTGGAGCCGCTTGATCGAGATCAGGTATTCGAACAGCTGTAGATTGCCGCGCCGTATCAGCAGGTAGTAGGCGAGATGATCGTCCAGGTGTTGGGTTTCGCACCGCACCAACTCCTTTGCCACCTCCGGCAGCCGGTTCTCGAGCGCGAGTTCCGACGCGGTTAGGCGCTTTTTGTTGAGTGCATTACAGTCGGCACCGCGTTCGACGAGCAGGGCCACCATCTCGAGCCGGTTCCGGCGGGCAAATACGGCCCGATGGAGGGCCGTGTTGAAGAACTTGTCGTCCCGCGCATTAACGTCCGCACCACCGTCCAACAGGTGGCGTACCCGGTCGAGGTCACCATTTTGGACAGACTCGAACAACATGATGGTGGCGGACCGGGGGCCGGAACTGTTCCGAAACACCTGAGAACCCTTGGGAGGGGGGACGTTAATATGGTGATCTTTTTTTACGACTTCTGGAGGAAGCCATGGTGGCTTCCGGTGTGTTTTTTTTATGGGTTCGGGACACTCAAGTTCCGGTTGATAGGATGGGTAGGAATCGTGAGTTTCTAACACTGAACACGTGCAGCTATTACGTTCAATGCCCAACACATCTGGACCATTTATTGAACGACGGCGAATTTCCTGTTCCGGAGTTCACTTATGTTTTTCTACCAAAAAACCCTATACACAAACGCACACTTGTGTTCTACACTAATACTATTAAATACACTCTACTACACGTTTGCACTGCTGTACAGATTTTAAATTTAACAAACCGTTAAACCGTGAGACTGTTGCATTTCCGTTTGCTGGAATTCCGAATTAACGACCGAGAGCGAGAGTGCTCGAGCCGTCCTACCGTGCGGAGGATAATTTCGCGACAGACTGACCGAACGCACCCAGAGGAACCTCGTTTCGGTTTTCCTTTACGGAATACTTCTGGCGCACACACACACACCTTCACGCACGTAGGACGAATGCGTCGACGCGAAGAAAAAAAACATCGCGTATGTGTGAGAGCGAGAGACACACACCGAGAAAGAGAGCAGAGAACCATGTGGTACCAACTAGCCACGGTATCGCGGGTGCCGCGTATTGTGGGTCGCGATCCGCACGGTGTGCGCCCTCTTCTGAAGTTGTTTAAAAACCGATACCGTTTGGTTACCAGCAGCGGGGCCGAAAGTTGCTTAAAACTTGGCAGCGCGCGAATCACTCACTCTTTCACGTGCACACCCGCATACAAACACACACACATTCGATGCACTGGTAACATTGTTTTCGCGCCAAAGACTGGAACGCGGTGTACGCGCGTGGCGCTTCGTGCCATCTCGCTCAGACACACCCACAGCGCACCGCCCGGTGACCGGTGGTGCAGCAACCGGACGAACGCATTTGGCACTATCTATCCCAAAATACGGCAAAGGTAACGAAAGAAGCCACTGGGGATAGCCGGATCCGTATTTAACGCCGGTACAACGCTCAATGAATCATCCTTTTGTTTTGCTTTATGTTGTTTTGAGTTTTATTGAACTGTTTTCTAAACTTTTCTATATTACTACGGGATTTTCCATATATTTCACTGATTTTTTTAAAACTTGTTTTAATTAACAACGGTAGCAATTTCATGTAACACTTCTTGGGGCACTTGTTTACTTAAATCTTCGTACGTGTGAAAGCACGTGTTTATGAACTTTTTCTTGACATCGATTGAACAACGTTGTTTGCCTTTTATTGGTTAAACGTACATATCTTTTGAATCTTGCTCATGCTCACTATTGGTATTCAATTGGTACACTTTTCGGAAAATATATTTGAAACTGACATTTTAACAGCTGGTACAGTTGTAACAGCAAAGATTGATTCCACCGTTCACGAGCGTCGAAGTGAAAATGCGATGAGCGGACAAGTTCTCCAAGACTCTCCATGCAAAACTGGAATGTTCTTAAGCTGCCTGTACACGGCAATAGCAGATTGAATTGTTCGCGAGAGAATATAATTTTACTGATGTTTTTGGTACTGTATTTAGGGTTAGTAAAGTCGATGCATGAAATGTGATAGTTTTATAAATTGTTATCTTTTCGTCGTTGAAATAAATGTTAAATGAATATTCTAGATTCTTCTTCTTCTTTAGCGGCACAACAACCTCAAGAGGTCTAGGCCTGCCATTTCTGGCCTTCTGTGATTTTATTACCTGGGAGCTGGATAGTCAGGTCAGCGTACGGGGGATTGGTCCTGATGGGATTTTGGTCCGATCAGTTCATGTGAAGTCCGGCGCCGCTAGCATCATGCCACCGGGTCGCTCCATATTCTAGGTTAAACTTAGAATAATCCTACGCGCACTTCTCTTCGATGTTGGCTTTTAAATTGCGCGTGTGTTCATCACATCGGAAAAAACAAAGTCACAGAAGAGTGCAGGGTACAAGAATCAGTACAATGTACTAAAGGGATAGGTATAATATCTTACCATGAGCCGTTCAGTATGTGGAGTCAACCAGTGTGAAAGGCAGTGAAACTGGTAGTTGCGGAGAAAAAATTGCTTCTTGGGGTGGCTTTTGGAATGTGTGATTTTGCTGCCTTGTTTTAAAAATTTGAAGCATAGAAATTGCTAGAATAAGCGTGGCCCGTATACTTTAACACACAAACAATAAAAGTTATAATAATCCTACTTAAATCCGCATCTGCAAATTAAATTATCCGCATTATGTGTTTGTGTTTTTAAGAGAATTATGAGGCAACATTCAGTTCGTCAGAATTAAATATTTAAACGTTTACAGTGCGTTTCATATGGGTAAAATTTTTCATTTTCATAAGATGCTAAGTGGGCATTCAATTTTAGTTTTTTAGGATAATCGCCGTTCAAATTGAATGTATAGATTTTCACAACAAATAAGTGCGTCGTGTAGCCGTACCTTAAGGCACATACAAAATTCAAACAACTTCTCTATTATCCGTGGAATCGAGCAGTTATCGAGCAGCTGTCAACAGTTGAGCGAGCTGCCAACGTTGAAATCAAAATCGTAACGCTTTGTTTGTTGTTTGCGCTTGTGTTTGGTGTGTGATTGGCTTATTCTCCCGAATATTGTTTTTTTTCTATACATTCCAAAGGTTTTTACTCAAACATTGAGGAATAATACGATAAATCGTAAAGTAATTGTAATATTGTGTATATATTTATGTGTTTTATCCGTTGAAATGAGTCCGGGACGTTCAGCAGAAATGTCGCACATTGTGGAGTTCAACAGCCACATCCAATCTTATTTCATCAGCAGCACTTATGGCAATGAAACGCTTGTGAACCGGTGCTTGGAGGTAAGTGTTTTTGGGATCGTTTGATCGCATCCGCATCCTTAGAATTCCAAATGTATTGCATTGCTCATTGATGTTGGTTTTCCTTCCGTAGCACCTGGCAGCAGCTAGCCTGGAAAGCAAGATCTTTGATGTGTCCGTGTATGAATGTAACATTTTCTTCGTTAATTTGCATAAACTTTTAAGCCATAGCGTGAAGAAAACAAATCTTCTCTGGTCAGCGGTAGCGGTGCTTGAGCTTGCGGTGAATGACGATGACACACGTTCTGCGCTGGTGGACAAGTTCCGTTTCCTGCCGGTTGTTTCGCTTCTACTGTTGGAAGTGCACACGCCGGAACAGCAGAAGCGTGCTCTTTCTCTGTTGCACCACCTCTCCTACGGTGCCACGATTGATGGACAGGAAATGTTTATAGAACGGTTAATCCAGAAGCTGCTTACCCTCATTGAACAGAACCACGAAAAGAAGGAACGCTGCGAGATGGCACAGCTGGCATTGTCAATACTGGTCAATCTGTGTCATCGCGATCTCTCGACGACGTTTGTATTGACTAGAAACACGAACATTTCTGGGTTCTGCAAACAGATTAAAAAGTTCGGTCTGCTCGCGTGCAAAATGTACATCATACTGGAGCAAAACGACTATGTCAAGGAGATTGATTTACACTATCTTCTGCGTATGAGCTTCGAGGAAGTTCGATTAATGCTAGCATCGAAGAACAGTTTCAGCTTGAGGCATGTGGTCGACTTTCTGCGCTACGTACGAACGCTAAGCGGTTCGCGTGAGTCGGAACCGGCAAAAGCGGCGGTAACGGACGAATACTTCCAGCGAGATTTGAAAGAATTTTTGCTTGAAATTGAAAAGTATTGGGAGAATGGCACACCATCGCCAGAAGTTGAAGCGCCTGGACGGAGGAAAAAGACAAAGCAAAAAGGCGAACTAAGGAAGGACCGTACGAAAGATGGATTGTTTGAAATTTTGGAATGCATTGTTCTGCTTAAACCGGATGATGAGGAGCTCTACAAGAAGATTTTTGACATCGGTCCCATCAAACTAATCAACAACGCACGGGACGATTGTTCGAAAGCGGTCGATCTGTTGCGCACGATACTGGAAAAGAAACCCAAGGAAACAGCCTTCGCCGAGCAGTGTAAAACAGTGCTCACACCCTTAATGAACACGATTACAAACATTGACGATGAGCGACTTGTAATTGCATTTACAAAGCTGTTGACGACGATCGGAAAGACACTGAATACGATCGACGATCCAATGAATGAGATAGCGGAACAATTATTTCAGCATCTTTTTGGCAACGTCTTGAGCAATGCACGTGATTGTGCCATGTTCAACTATTCTCTAACTGACGGTCAAGTTCGGGTGTATTTGTGGGCCTTGCACACGTTTAATGAGCTGGCCAACATTTGCCCTACGCACTGGTACGCTAAAATAACGAACCTACTCAAACAGAAACCGATCCAATTTCTTTTTGCCAAGGGTTTGACCGGAGGCAGCGATGTGGAGTTGCTGGAAGCGTTACTACAAGTAGCAACCTCAACCGACTTTCCCAAGCACGATGTGGCCCAGATGATCGATATGTTGAAAAGCAATGTACTAGCGTTAGGAGGAAACGATGCAAGAACTCCATTTTCACCAGCGAACGGCAATGTGCACAACATTCAACCACCGACGGGATACACCTATGTACGGGCGCTTAGTAGGGACTTGCAGGAACGGATTGACCAGGCCGTGGTTCATATACAGGACGCTAAAGCTGCTGGGCTGATAAACGAAGTAGAAAAATCAGAGCTTGTCGAATTCTACACGTACAAGATCAATATGCAGACGAGCTTGATGAACGATTTGAGAAACAGTTTAGAAGCTACAACGGCACAGATCACGACCCTCACGCACCAGAATCAGCTGCTAATGGCTGAGATTGACAAGAATCAGAAGAAAAGTCTTCCTCTCTTGTTGAAGGAGTCAGCGTGAGTAAAAAAAAACAATTAAGGGATGTAGAGAAAAAAGACTTACTATGTATAATTATGTATCATTTTTAGGTTAGAAAATGAGAACCGTCTTCTGGAGCAGGAGCTGGTGCAGATGAGATCGGCTGCCGCAACGTACGATAAGAAAATGAGCCAGATGAAGCAAGAGCTGGCAGAGTACATTAAAAAGTACGGTGAAAAGAATCAAAAATGTGCAGCACTGGTGAAGGAGATCGAGCACTTGCGCGCACGTGACGACAATTATGAGAAGGAAAACAAGCGTCTTCAGCTGGAGTTGGCGGCTATGGTAAGCTAGAATATAGCAGCACATTGAGTTACATCCATTTATGCATGATCGTTTTGTTTTAGACTAAAAATCGAGACGATGCACGGAAATTGCTAAAGCTCGGAGAAGAAGACCGACAGAAGCTTACCGAACAGCGGGAAGCGGAGCGAAAACAGTACGAGTGTAAAATTCGCGAACGGGAACGAGACATCTCCAAGCGCAACGATCTTGTCCAGCAGCTGGAGCAAACGCTTGTGCAGCGGGATAGTACTATCGAAACGCTCGAAGCGGACGGTAAGAATTTGAAGGAGAAGCTAAAGGATCGGGAAGAACGCATCGCGCAGGTCGAAGCAGAGTTGAAGGAAAATGAAAAAATTCAACAAGCAATTTACAGTTTGATGAACAAGAACAAAAAATAACAGACGACCCGGATGAGGAAACTAACGTATAGTAAGCAGTGTAAAAATGGTGATGAATTCATAAAGACTAGGAGAGATTTTAGTTATACATTTAATTGATGCGTTCCCAATTAATTACTATTCTTACTAATGAGAAAAATGTTTAGTTGCACTATGTGACTATGTTTAATTAGAATCATCCACATCCTATGCCTATTAAATTTTCCTAAATCTTTGCGTATCAAACAATGTAACGAACAAACAATGTAACGATCACAATCTGATGAAATTGTGATCCCAAGCTCACACTTTACAGCGTGTCCTTGTTAATGATCTCAATGAGCTCGGGGTTGGCGAGCATGGTTTGATGAGTTCCATCGATAATTTTCACTATCAAGGACGCGATGGTAAACTCGCTCAGACCGTAATCCTCTTCTATGTCACCGATCGCTGCTGACCGTACCAGGACAAGTGGTGATGTCAGCTTTTCCTTCGCTTCCGTGCTCATGTTCATGGCTGCCTTTAGTCGATAGAACAGAGCTCGCATCATTTTGCGGGCGTACTCTTCCGAGAATGAATTAGACTCACGTGCGACTTCCATTAGCTTCTCTACGCGTTCGAGGTACGTTGATTTATCCATGATAGATTTTATAATATCCTGGGTTGCCGTGGGAAGTACAAAGGAAAGCACGAGCGTGAGGATCGCCATTTGAAGGTGCTCGTCGTCAAAGCCCGATAAATGGTGGCTGGCGAAACGCTGCAGGTACAACGGCGACCCATCGATTAACATCAGCTTTCCGTGAAGTGATCGTGCCTCTAGGCGCTTCACAATTTCCAGTGCTAACAGTGATCCGAAGGAATATCCAATGACCAAGAACTGTTCCGCTTTGGTGAAGACAGTCTCGAACATCTCGTCAAAGACGGTGTCAACGATTCCGACGATGGTCTGCTCATCGGTTGCGTTGGCGAATGTTTGCAGCATAAATGTAGGAGCGTTGATCTCGGAAGCGATCTTGGTCCAGGCTGGACTACATACGCTCTCAATTCCCGGTATGATCAGAACAGGTCGATCGAACGCGAGGTCGTTACATTTGGAAGGCAGCCGTAGGACAGTGTGATGACTGGCGGCTTCATCACCGAAGCTTGCCAACAAATCCTCCAGCTGTAGCTGTTGAGCAGCGATTTCGGCAGCTTCGTTCTCGGCCTTAGCATCGGCGAGCTTCTGAAGCTTCGAGAAGGTGAGCGTGCGAAGGTCCTGAGGCGTCAAGATGATATCAAAGTCTCGCTCCAGAACCTGTCGGATTTCGACGGCCATGAGCGAGTCCATACCGATGTCAGCGAGCGTGCTCTCAACGGAGACGGACTTCATATCGCGAATGTTCATGATGTTCATGACGGCTTCGACGATGTTCTTGGCGCCACCGCTAGAGCTACGCTTCTCGGCCACAACCATACTGGCCACAAGAGGTTCCGAAGAGGTCAGCAGCTGATCGAGCACTTGGATGCAGGAAGAAAGTCGTTGCTGCAATGTACCACCGATCTCCATGTCGATTTTATCTTCCTGCATGTCGGCAACAATTCCGACCTCTCCGATGGCCCCCCACTGGATGGCTTTTCCGGGCAGACCTTGAGCGACACGATGTTCGATGATACGTTCCATGATGGAGTTCGCCATGCCGTAGTTAGATTGTCCGGCGTTTCCTCTACCGCACGATACGCTGGAGAAAACGACGAAATGCTTCAGCATGGGGCACAGCTCTCGGCTGAGTAGATCGAGATGGTGTGTAGCGGTGGCTTTCGGAGCCAGACACTCGGCAAACTTATCCACCGATTGGTTTTCGATGATGGCATCCCGGAGCTGTACGGCCAGATTGAATATACCGGCGATCGGTCCCATTTTTATGGCTTGCTGGAGAAGTCGACGACATCCATTCTCGGTGGAGATGTCTTCTGTAGAGACGAGCACTTGCACTCCGTACGTATGCCATGTACTAGTGAGAAAGGAATGGTCAAGTGAAAAATAACTGCAAGAATCACAATGCACAGAATACTTACTTGATACGGTATTGCTGATAGGGCTTGGTGATTCCTCTGCTGGAACTAAGAAGCAGCTTACGACAGCCCCGAATGATAAGCCAATCGGCCAGCTCGAGTCCAAATCCACCAAGACCTCCAGCAATGACAAAGCTTTGCTCAGGGTTACAGTACACCCGCGGAAGAAATGATATCGGGACGGACGCGAGATCGTCTTCGTTATCGCGAATCTTGAGCACAACCTTTCCGATGTGCTTGGCCGTAGCAAGATATCGGAACGCTTGTTCGATCTCGTGCGCCTGGAAAACGCTTGTAGGAAGGGGCTGTACGATGCCCTTGGACATATCCTCCACAATGAGTTTGTGTAACTCCTGCATGAGTTCTCGTTTCTCCTGGAACATCAAATCGACGAGCACGGCGGTGAAGGTAAGTCCTTTTTGGAAGAGTGCCATTGCTAGTTTGGAGTCCTTCATCATATCATATTTTCCAATTTCTAGAAAATGTCCACCCTTAGCCAGACAGCGAATGGAAGCCTGAAGCTTTTCCTCGGAGAGGGAGTTGAGAACGAAGTCAACACCCCGCCCATTGGTACGCTCCTTGATGAGTGTTTCGAAAGAGATGTCTCTGGAATTACCGATGTTGTTAGGGTTAAGATCGGGGAAGTAGCTTAAGAGGAATTCACGTTTCTCCTTGGTGCTAACAGTGGTAAAGACTTCAAGTCCGTAAGCTAGACATACTCGAATCGCAGCTAGACCAATGCCACCCGTGCCGGCGTGTATGAGAATGGAGTTTACTTTGCGAATATGAGCGCAAATGAAGAAGGCAGCATAGACCGTAGCGTATACCGTAGGAATAGTAGCCGCTTGCTCCAGGGTGCATTCATCAGGAACATCCAAAGTGAACAAAGGATCAGCTTCAATTATTGTAGCCATGGATCCAGCTGGAATGATTCCCATAACCCGTTTGCCAGTAGCAGTGACCCCAGAAAACTCGAAGCCTAGAACGCATTCTTGTTGTAATCGGTTAGTAAAGGAAGTCTCCAGCGTGAGTCTACCGGTTGCCAGCATAACGTCTTTGAAATTCAAAGAACTGTAAACGACTTTGACCAATGGGCTTGACGGTGGTTGCTCACTCAACGGTCCAACCATCCAGGTGAATGAAGAGAGATCGCCTGGTTTAACGCAATTGGCGAAACAATGGTTGGTGGTAGACTCATAACGCGGTTCTTCCAGTAGCTTAAAATGGCGATAGGATCCCCACTCTCCATGGCGATAAACATTGATCGCCAGTCCAAGCTCGATCTGATCTTTGTAGAATGGATTGGAAGAATCGAACGGTGGCGCATTGGGGTCATCGATGAAGAAGCAGGAAACAGTTTGAATGTTGGGCTCCTTGCGTATGCAGTTCACAAGGCCGATGATGCCCGAAGAAGGATCATTCTGGGCGCAGAGAATGACGGGTTTGGTTTTGACTTCTTGCTTCAACTCCAGCAACCAATTGTGGGTGGTATCGTTCGATGATATCTGGATAACGTGAGCATCGACGCAGGTATTCATAGCGGACTTCTTTTGTTGCAGCAGCAGAAATGTTTCACCTTCGATCGGAATGGTGCTCACAAGCTGAAGTCGTCGATGGCTATTCTGAAGACGATATCCTTGAGCCTCTCGGAGTAGTATGAAGCCCTGATCGGATAGAGAGTTGATCGCATCGGAGATGAACTCGTCGTCATTGAAGAGGTTCTCGCAGATGAGCAATAGCACGTTGCGCTGCTTCATGAGCTTATCCTCCGAGATGGTGACGTTAGGAATAGGCTCCGGCTTAGCACTGGAGAGCAACGTAAGGTGAGCTTTCACCAAGGGCAAATCACCGATAGCATCGCCGAAGAGGGAAATGATCGGACCCCTCGTTTTGGAGTGAACTTCCGTAACGGTGAATAACATTGTGGATTGATTTTCGAGAATCATTTGCACAATGGTTGAAACTGCTTGTGTAATTTGAATCGTTTTTTGGGAGAAATGTGGATAAAATTTGTAACTTTCTAGTACCGGAATTCCTGGTGGAAGTCGTCGAGCGATAGTACTTGCATTAAGACCACGAATTTCGATACCTCTACTTTGTAATAGATTTAGATCGGGATCGAAGCATACGTTATAGAAGGGGACGCTATTTCCGTCAGTTTGTAATGACATTTTCTGCTGTATAGGATCAACTTTGATGGACTCAATGCGTGTAGGAATCACGAGCGAACGGGAATCCACAGCTATGATCGCAATCTGAAGCATACAATCCAAAAGGGCTGTCCAGTTGCCTTTCCATTCAATTTTAGCAAACGAACCGTCACTAGCAGACTCTATTACGGACTTGAAGAAACCTCCGTAGTGGTATCCACGCAGCCGCAGCTCCTTATAGAAATCCTTGGTTAGAAGCGTTACAGCCTGTGTGTTACTTTGCTCAAGCGTGAGCAGTTTAAATTGGTTAATTCGTTGAATGAAGCCTTTCACGACGAGTGTCGAACCTTCGGTCACTTCAAAATATCCACTGATGTCGTTGATTTCGACAAAAAGCGTTATGGTTTGGCCACTCGCAATGGTAGTCGCGCGCAGAAATTCAATCTCCGTAAATTCAACGGCCACTTCGTTCGGGATAGTTCCCGTTTTGCTAGTGAAGGAATCCCACACGAGATACAGATATTCTGTTGCCGGTATCAACACCCTGCCATCGATGCAGTGCCCGGCAATGTACTCTTGCTCAGCTAGTGTGACGGTGTACTGGTTGGAGCCTTGCCCTACCATCTTTTTCGTTTGGAAGTTGGCCACATGCCAATCGACTGAATGATCCCATTGGATGAGAGGGCCGAGCATGGGTGTTTCTAACGATACCGGAAACTTTATCTCGGGGTAAAGATCTAGCAACTGGCAGTGTTGTCCATTGACGAATGCCCTGAAATGTAATCGTAAAAGCAATAGTATGTCAACAATATTTGCAAAATCTTGAATGGCAAGAACCAATTTACTCACCGTCCAATGGTGGCTAGAAAGCTTTTCATTATGCTATCGGTGGTTTCAATCGAAGGAAGTGGTTGCAACACTATGGCATCACTATCGATTCGATTGAATATCTGACCTGAAGTTTTTGGATCGTATATGCGGAAGGACAGGACGGAGGTCGCAGTTTTCCACTTGTTGGTCGGTTTCGCGAAACGGAAAGATTGCAACACCGAGGCCAGCTTGGTGTTCAAGTCTTTGTCCGTGATAATATCGCGATAGTTGAACGTCTCCGGATTGCGATACGAACCGAGCAGAACTCCATGTGTGAATGCCACTCGTATGGCGTCCGTAAGGGAAAGTGCACCATCGATGTACGCGCAGGTTATCTGCCCGATCGAGTATCCTCCATACTGGTCAACCTTTATGCCGATTGCTTTCAGTGCATGGTACACACTGATTTGTATTATCAGGGTCCAGACGGCTCGCTGAAGAATGGTTGCATGTTCATCCTTGCTGAAGATGCAATCATATTCGGGAGCCTTCAAAAGACTTAAGCACTGTTTTACCGAGGCTTTAAATGGTGGAAATTTCTTGAATGCACGCAAAGTCGTTTGCCAATCGTAATCCATCTGTCCAAAAACGATGGCAAAGTTGGGCAGCAGTTTTTGCACTTTGGAAACACTCTTCTGCATAATAACAGCTGTACCGTCGTCACGACGGGCCAATATGGCGTACCCACGGCAGTGCATTTTAGCGTGCTCCTTGCGTTGAATGTTGTGCGATAAGGCGTAGAGTTCGGGGTCAAAGTTGTGTTTGGCAACACCTTCCAAGAACTGATCAACCGCCTCGATCGTTCGTCCACTCCACACCACCAACCGGGGAAGCTCATCGAACGGTCGATCATGTGACGCTTTCCTTTGGGTGTGAGCATGCAGCAGTGCATGCGCATTGGCTCCTCCAAATCCGAAAGAATTCACTGCTACCAGTGGTCCATCGAGCGGTGTTAGTTTATCGACCACTTTTAGGTTACCGTTCAGCAACGACGGTACATCTTTCCGCGGTTCCGTGTAGTGAATGTTCGGTGGGATGAGGTTGGTTTGCATCGCAATAACACACTTGGTAACGGAACAGATTCCGGCTGCCGCTTCCGAATGGCCGATGTTGGATTTAACCGACCCGACCAACAGTGGTTCGGTTCGGTCGGGACAAAACACCTTCTCAATGGCGTCACACTCTTCCGGATCACCAACAACGGTACCGGTACTGTGCGCTTCCACATAGCTGACGTCCTTCGGATCATAGGGCACCTCGGAGTAGAGCTCATCCAGCAGCTGTTTCTGCACCTTGTTGGATGGAAAGGTAATGCCCTCAAGCTTGTAACCATCGCAGTTCGTTTTGGTGTTGACCACGTGCGCATAGATACGCTTGGCGTCCTTCGCCTTTTGGAGCAGTATTACCGCATTCGCCTCGGATCGGGAATACCCCGAAGCATTCTTATCGAACGGTCGACAGTATCCATCCGCCGCCAACACGCCGAGCAGCGCAAACTGCAGGGTGATGTAAGGATGCAGCGTAAGGTTGGTACCGGCGACAATGGCGGCATCACACTGTCCCTGCCGGATTGCCTTACAGGCCCAATCGAGAGCGTACATCGAGCTGCTGCAGGCCGTATCCACCGTCATGGCCGGGCCCTTCAAATCCAACGCGTACGCTATTTTAAGCGCTAGCATACTCCTCGAAAAGCTGTGAGTACAGTAGATGTTAAGACTAGTGTTAAGTATTCCAACAAAACTTTTGTGTTACTAACCCCAGCATTACTTTTTGGTAGGGCATACGGGTTTTCTTGTACGTCCAGTAGGTTTCCGTTTCGGACATGGAACATCCGATATAGACACCCGTTTTCGTGCCTCTCAGATCGTCTAAATGCAGTCCCGCATCCATTACGGCCTGATAACAGTGCTCCAGTAGTAAGCGATGCTGAGGATCCATCGTATGCGCCTCCTTTGGACTGTACCCGAATAAATCCGCATCGAACTTTTCGAGATTATTCAGCTTCCCGAGACGTTTCGGTATGTCTGGGTGTGTATGGCGCCAACGATCTTCCTTGTCATCGACAAGGTCTATCTGCAAGGGAGTGAAAAGGGAGTAATGGGAGGGGAAGAGAATGATTCCCTTTGGACACCGAGGAAGTTAGCTCCAAATATATACGTACTTTGCTGTACAGGTTGTTGGCAAACTCTTGGACATTGTCCGATCTTGGATATCTTCCTGCAATACCCGAAATGACAATTGAACTCTCAGATTCGATGGGCTCTGCCGCAGAACAGTTGACAGTCTTCATGATGTGCGCGATAACACTGGCGAACTGAACGAGTTCAGTGAATTGATTTTATATGTCTGGTTCGCACAAAACATTCAAATTGTGCTGCATAATTATCCGGCTCCGCGGATGTGACGCCGGCCATGTGCAATTAGTGGGCAAACGTATCGTTTATTTCGCTTTAAGCTTTAAGCGATAGCTAATTAAAGGTGCTAATTATACCGAACCGGCGAGGTGAAAAGACATCTTCTTTACTTTATTGTTTACGGCACAAGTTTTTGGAATCGGCACACACTTTCTATACGACGCCATTCGATGTAGCAGGTTTGTAAAAAAAACCTATTTAAATCAATACCGTTCGGGTTATTTGTGTTGTCTCAATAGAGCGGAGTGCAAAAGCACTGAAAACAGGGTTTAAAGTGCAAACTTCAATCAGTCGATGCTTGTCTTTGTATTTCAGACTTTGTGGATGTCTTTTTTTGTTATTTTCAAAGACTAAAATCTATAGGGCAAATACCATTCTACGGGCATTTTTATATTTGCATTGTTTGAATTGAACTAAACAGTTGATCGGTTTTGGAATGCTTCGCTTTATTGATTAGCTTATAGAAATTGATAAATAAGTTTACTTATATGTGTCATGTTCACAGAGTGTCCTTATTAATAATTTCAATCAGTTCCATGTTCGAAAGCATGGTTTGATGCGTTCCATCAATGACTTTGACAATCATCGACGACTGGGTAAAATCACTTAAACCATAATCCTCCTCAATTTCGCTAATCGTTCCCGAGCGTACAAGCACCAAGGGAGATGCCAGCTTTTCCTTCACATCGGTGCTCATGTTCATGGCGGCTTTCAGCCGATAGAACAATACTCGCATCATTTTGCGTGTGTAGTCTTCCGAGAATGGGTTTGATTCACGACCAATTTCCAACATTTTGGAGACACGATTTTCGTACGTGGCTTCACTCATGATCGTGGCTAAAAATTCGTTGGACACAGAAGGCAACGAAAAAGAAAGCACGAGCGTAAGGATTGCCATTTGAAGGTGCTCGTCGTCAAAGCCCGATAAATGGTGGCTGGCGAAACGCTGCAGGTACAACGGCGACCCATCGATTAACATCAGCTTTCCGTGAAGTGATCGTGCCTCTAGGCGCTTCACAATTTCCAGTGCTAACAGTGATCCGAAGGAATATCCAATGACCAAGAACTGTTCCGCTTTGGCGAAGACAGTCTGGAACATCTCGTCAAAGACGGTGTCAACGATTCCGACGATGGTCTGCTCATCGGTTGCGTTGGCGAATGTTTGCAGCATAAATGTAGGAGCGTTGATCTCGGAAGCGATCTTGGTCCAGGCTGGACTACATACGCTCTCAATTCCCGGTATGATCAGAACAGGTCGATCGAACACGAGGTCGTTACATTTGGAAGACAGCCGTAGGACAGTGTGATGACTGGCGGCTTCATCACCGAAGCTTGCCAACAAATCCTCCAGCTGTAGCTGTTGAGCAGCGATTTCGGCAGCTTCGTTCTCGGCCTTAGCATCGGCGAGCTTCTGAAGCTTCGAGAAGGTGAGCGTGCGAAGGTCCTGGGGCGTCAAGATGATATCAAAGTCTCGCTCCAGAACCTGTCGGATTTCGACGGCCATGAGCGAGTCCATACCGATGTCAGCGAGCGTGCTCTCAACGGAGACGGACTTCATATCGCGAATGTTCATGATGTTCATGACGGCTTCGACGATGTTCTTGGCGCCACCGCTAGAGCTACGCTTCTCGGCAACAACCATACTGGCCACAAGAGGTTCGGAAGAGGTCAGCAGCTGATCGAGCACTTGGATGCAGGAAGAAAGTCGTTGCTGTAATGTACCGCCGATCTCCATGTCGATTTTATCTTCCTGCATGTCGGCAACAATTCCGACCTCTCCGATGGCCCCCCACTGGATGGCTTTTCCGGGCAGACCTTGAGCGACACGATGTTCGATGATACGTTCCATGATGGAGTTCGCCATGCCGTAGTTAGATTGACCGGCGTTTCCTCTACCGCACGATACGCTGGAGAAAACGACGAAATGCTTCAGCATGGGGCACAGCTCTCGGCTGAGTAGATCGAGATGGTGTGTAGCGGTGGCTTTCGGAGCCAGACACTCGGCAAACTTATCCACCGATTGGTTCTCGATGATGGCATCCCGGAGCTGTACGGCCAGATTGAATATACCGGCGATCGGTCCCATTTTTATGGCTTGCTGGAGAAGTCGACGACATCCATTCTCGGTGGAGATGTCTTCTGTAGAGACGAGCACTTGCACTCCGTACGTATGCCATGTACTAGAGAGGAAGGAATGGTCGAGTGAAAAATAACTGCAAGAATCACAATGCACAGAATACTTACTTGATACGGTATTGCTGATAGGGCTTGGTGATTCCTCTGCTGGAACTAAGAAGCAGCTTACGACAGCCCCGAATGATAAGCCAATCGGCCAGCTCAAGTCCAAATCCACCAAGACCTCCAGCAATGACAAAGCTTTGCTCAGGGTTACAGTACACCCGCGGAAGATATGCTATCGGGACGGACGCGAGATCGTCTTCGTTATCGCGAATCTTGAGCACAACCTTTCCGATGTGCTTGGCCGTAGCAAGATATCGGAACGCTTGTTCGATCTCGTGCGCCTGGAAAACGCTTGTAGGAAGGGGCTGTACGATGCCCTTGGACATATCCTCCACAATGAGTTTGTGTAACTCCTGCATGAGTTCTCGTTTCTCCTGGAACATCAAATCGACGAGCACGGCGGTGAAGGTAAGTCCTTTTTGGAAGAGTGCCATTGCCAGTTTGGAGTCCTTCATCATATCATATTTTCCAATTTCTAGAAAATGTCCACCCTTAGCCAGACAGCGAATGGAAGCCTGAAGCTTTTCCTCGGAGAGGGAGTTGAGAACGAAGTCAACACCCCGCCCATTGGTACGCTCCTTGATGAGCGTTTCGAAAGAGATGTCTCGGGAATTACCGATGTTGTTAGGGTTAAGATCGGGGAAGTAGCTTAAGAGGAATTCACGTTTCTCCTTGGTGCTAACAGTGGTAAAGACTTCAAGTCCGTAAGCTAGACATACTCGAATCGCAGCTAGACCAATGCCACCCGTGCCGGCGTGTATGAGAATGGAGTTTCCTTTGCGAATATGAGCGCAAATGAAGAAGGCAGCATAGACCGTAGCGTATACCGTAGGAATAGTAGCCGCTTGCTCCAGGGTGCATTCATCAGGAACATCCAAAGTGAATAGAGAATCAGCTTCAACTATTGTAGCCATGGATCCAGCTGGAATGATTCCCATAACCCGTTTGCCTGTGGCAGTGACTCCAGAGTACTCGAAACCCAAGATACACTCTTGTTGTAGTCGGTTAGTGCAGAACGTTTCGATCGTAAGTCTTCCAGTAGCGATCATGACATCTTTGAAATTCAAAGAACTGTAAACGACTTTGACCAATGGGCTTGACGGTGGTTGCTCACTCAACGGTCCAACCATCCAGGTGAATGAAGAGAGATCGCCCGGTTTAACGCAATTGGCGAAACAATGGTTGGTGGTAGACTCATAACGCGGTTCTTCCAGTAGCTTAAAATGGCGATAGGATCCCCACTCTCCATGGCGATAAACATTGATCGCCAGTCCAAGCTCGATCTGATCTTTGTAGAATGGATTGGAAGAATCGAACGGTGGCGCATTGGGGTCATCGATGAAGAAGCAGGAAACGGTTTGAATGTTGGGCTCCTTGCGTATGCAGTTCACAAGGCCGATGATGCCCGAAGAAGGATCATTCTGGGCGCAGAGAATGACGGGTTTGGTTTTGACTTCTTGCTTCAACTCCAGCAACCAATTGTGGGCGGTATCGTTCGATGATATCTGGATAACGTGAGCATCGACGCAGGTATTCATAGCGGACTTCTTTTGTTGCAGCAGCAGAAATGTTTCACCTTCGATCGGAATGGTGCTCACAAGCTGAAGTCGTCGATGGCTATTCTGCAGACGATATCCTTGAGCCTCTCGGAGTAGTATGAAGCCCTGATCGGATAGAGAGTTGATCGCATCGGAGATGAACTCGTCGTCATTGAAGAGGTTCTCGCAGATGAGCAATAGCACGTTGCGCTGCTTCATGAGCTTATCCTCCGAGATGGTAACGTTAGGAATAGGCTCCGGCTTAGCACTGGAGAGCAACGTAAGGTGAGCTTTTACCAAGGGCAAATCACCGATAGCATCGCCGAAGAGGGAAATGATCGGACCCCTCGTTTTGGAGTGAACTTCCGTAACGGTGAATAATATTGTGGATTGATTTTCGAGAATCATTTGCACAATGGTTGAGACGGCTGTGGCTGGTTGAACTGTGTTTTGCGGGTAGTACGGCTGGAAGCGATAGCTCTCAAGTACAGGAACACCGGGTGGAAGTCGTCGAGCGATAGTACTTGCATTAAGACCACGTATTTCAATCGCTCCACACTGCAATAGGTTAAGGTCGGGATCGAAGCAAACATTGTAGCTAGGTACTTCGTTTCCTAGGGATTTGTCTGTACCCTTATGCTGTATCGGATCAATTTTGATGGACTCAATGCGTGTAGGAATCACGAGCGAACGAGAATCCACAGCTATGATAGCAACTTGTAGTATACAATCGAGTAATGCAGTCCAGTTGAATTTCCATTCGATTTTAGCATATGATCCATCGGCAGCAGCCTCTATTACGGACTTGAAGAAACCCCCGTAGTGGTATCCACGTAGCCGCAGCTCCTTATAGAAATCTTTCGATGGAAGCATCACAGCACTACTCTTCTTATGTTCAACGACCGGTGGTTTGTAGTTGGTAAGCGCTTGAATGCGACCCGTCACTACCAGTGCCGTACCTTCACTCACCTCAAAATAGCCGGTTACTTCGTTCAAATCAACTGTAAGCGTTACCTGCTGATCACCAACGAGTGTGGTTGCGCGCAGAAATTCTATATCGAAAAACTCGACCGGCATTTCCTCGGGAATGATACCCATCTTACCGGAGAAAGAATCCCACACGTAGAAAAGATAGCCCGTAGCCGGTATAAGGATTCTTCCATCGATGCAGTGGCCAGCGATGTAGTCTTGTTCCGAGAGCGAAATGGTATATTCAGATGTGCTCTGATCTACCATACGGGTCGTCCGGAAGTTGGTGACGTGCCAATCGGCTGAATGGTCCCACTCCAGCAGTGACGATATCATGGGAGTACTCTGTGAAACAGGAAACTCAACCGAAGGGTATAGCGATAGTAGATTGATTTGATGGCCTTTCTGGAAAATGCTGAAAAAGGACAAGTTGTGATTATAGATCAATAGTGAAGTACTATTAGAAAGAGAGGGGTATGCAAATACTTACTCTCCAAGCGTCTTAAGGAAGTTGATGACGACTTCGTTAGGAGTTTTCAAAGAATCATTCAACGGTTGTAGAATACATGTTTCACCGCCTAATGTTTGGAACACCGACGCCTTCATTTTAGGGTCGTACATATCAAACGTTTTGAGCTGGCAAGGATTAAACCATCTCGGTGATGCAGCCTGTAGCCGCAGAGGTTTCAGTGCGGCTGCCATCTTAACGTTGAGCTGTTTGTTCGACGCAATGCTGCTGCTGGAGCTTTTCTCGGTATGATGGGCACGAATGATGTATCCCTGCGCGTAACCCACACGTAATGCGTCTTGTAGCGACAGTACACCATCGAGATGCGCGCACGCTATTTGTCCAGCACCATATCCAGCGTACTGATCAATGGATAGACCACACTTCACCAACACGCGATACACACCCACCTGAGTGATGAACGTCCACAAGATGCGATGAATGGGATCGTCCGTCTGCATCGTTTGATCGAAAGCATCGAAACCACATCCTCTTATTGCCTGCAAACATTCTTTGGTGCTTTTAGCGAACTCGGGAAATTGTTTGAACGTTTCCACCGTAGTCTTCCAGTTGTTATCCAGTGGTCCGAACACGAGAGTTACGGAGGGAATCTTGTACTTCTTGGGAATTACGGTTGTAACGGCTTTGTAAAGTTGCTCAACGTTGCCATCCTTACGTCCACCGAAAACAACGTATCCTTTGGTGGTCATTTTAGGAATTGCCTTGCGCTGAATGTTGTGCGTTAGTGCGTACAGCTCTGCATCGAATCCTTTACCTTTCAGACCGTCCAAAAAGTTATCGACCGCGGCAATGGTTCTACCGCTCCAAACGACCAACCGTGGCATTCCATCCGATGGACATCCTCCTTTGATCTTTGACTTCATACAGTTGTGCAGCAGCGCATGAGCATTTGCACCACCAAATCCGAAGGAATTTACCGCCACTAGGGGTCCAGCAAGAGGGGTCGATTGATCAACGACTTTAAGCTTTCCATTTAACAGCGATGGTACATCCGTACGTGGCTCCGTATAATTGATGTTCGGCGGAATGATACAGTTTTGCATCGCAATAACACACTTGGTAACGGAACAGATTCCGGCTGCCGCTTCCGAATGGCCGATGTTGGATTTAACCGACCCGACCAACAGTGGTTCGGTTCGGTCGGGACAAAACACCTTCTCAATGGCGTCACACTCTTCCGGATCACCAACAACGGTACCGGTACTGTGCGCTTCCACATAGCTGACGTCCTTCGGATCATAGGGCACCTCGGAGTAGAGCTCATCCAGCAGCTGTTTCTGCACCTTGTTGGATGGAAAGGTAATGCCCTCAAGCTTGTAACCATCGCAGTTCGTTTTGGTGTTGACCACGTGCGCATAGATACGCTTGGCGTCCTTCGCCTTTTGGAGCAGTATTACCGCATTCGCCTCGGATCGGGAATACCCCGAAGCATTCTTATCGAACGGTCGACAGTATCCATCCGCCGCCAACACGCCGAGCAGCGCAAACTGCAGGGTGATGTAAGGATGCAGCGTAAGGTTGGTACCGGCGACAATGGCGGCATCACACTGTCCCTGCCGGATAGCCTTACAGGCCCAATCGAGAGCGTACATCGAGCTGCTGCAGGCCGTATCCACCGCCATGGAAGGTCCCTTCAAATCCAACGCGTATGCAATTTTGGTCGCAAGCATACTTCGGACAAAACTATATTTTGTAGCGAGAAAGCATCCGATAGAATCTTGAAGCATGATACTCAACCGCAGTTGATGGACTCACCCCAAGATGGACCTGTTGTAGGGTGACTTAGTTTTCTTGTACGTCCAATAGATTTCCGTTTCCGCAATCGACACACCGACAAACACACCGGTGCGCGTTCCCTTGATATCATCCGGATGCAGTCCGGCATCCAGCAATGCTTCATAGCAATGTTCCAGCAGCAGACGTTGCTGCGGATCCATGGTGTGCGTTTCCTGGAAGCCACTGTTGAAGAATTCCGCATCAAACTTGCCCAAATTGTTCAGCTTCCCGAGACGCTTCGGTATGCCCGCGTACAGATGTCGCCACCGATCTTCCTTATCGTCGACTAAGTCCACCTTAAAAAAGTGGTGAAAAAACGGAACAAATATGGTGTAGACGAGGCACGTTCTGTACGACACTTTAACACGCGATCACGGGAACGCTTTGTACCTTGTTGTACAGGTTTTCGGCAAAATGTTCCACACTGTCCGAACGCGGATACTTGCCCGCAATCCCACTGATCACGATCGAATCGTCCGCAGTGATTGGTGTACATTTCGAACCCGCTGACGTGGAAGGCTTGCTCGGGTGCATGGTGATAGTTCTCGTGTTGGTCCGGTGGTGAGTGATTGTTGTTTGAATGAAATGTACGAACGTGTAGTGAAGAGTGCACTGCTGCGGTGTCGGTACCGCTAGCTTGGTTTTATATTCGGATCTAAAAAGACATTGCTTTCCCGTACCGCACCCGGCTGCACCGAATTGTGCAAATTTTTGCGTATTAATATGCAATAAATAGCATTGACGAGAAATAGGTTAGCGAATAGATACAGGTCAATGGGCAGTGGTAGACGATGGTTATACCTTGCGAGTTTTACCTTGCGATGACTAATAGCGCACAGGAAAACCTTATTACTCGCAATGTACCACTTTCACTCAACAGCGGAGTGTTTTGCAGTGCTCCAGAGTTCCAAGAATTTTCATCGAACGATCTTAAACCAGAAGAAAAAAAATTATTTTGTTTCATATATTTACACTTTTGAATAATGTTATAAGTTGATTGATATCAATCGCTAGGTGACGGTTTGTCTAACCTTGAAATCCTTAATGAATGCAAACGATACGCGGCAAGTGACCTGTTAGGTGTAGCAAATTAATTCGATTTGGTTCGGACCGTTTGAAGGAAGTATAAATAATGGGTAAGTTAAGCAGGCGGATCGCGCTTCATTTTTTACGTCCAATTTGCCGCTGCATGTTTGGCGGTTAAGTTCCGGCGCAGCGTGTGTGTCTAGCGTTGTACGGCCGTACCGGCGTTATCGGAGATGGAAGATTACCGGTGTAAACTAGTGTGGATATCGCGAGATAATGCTTCGCGCAGTGCTGTTGGACGGTGGATAAATCTCTGGTGGTGTAGACAAAGTGTGGTCTATTAGGGCCACACTCGGCACGTAGCTACAGTGTCACCCGGTAGAGTATCAGTCAATTGAAGATGATCAACGTTGATTGAGATGCGCACCGGGGACAAGAATGCCAAATCGAGCTAATGATTCCAGCGGATCGCCCAGCCTCGCGATCGGAGCCGATCCCGGTTCGCGATGGGATGACAGTTTGCTGGAAGTGTTCGGCGTCCGTGGTGCGCTATGACGGATACGAAAGAAACGCGCGGACATTGGGCATCGAAAACCGAGTTCCTCCTATCGTGCATTGGCTATGCGATCGGGTTAGGCAATGTGTGGCGATTTCCGTACCTTTGCTACCGGAACGGTGGTGGCGCATTTTTGGTGCCGTATCTGCTGATGCTTGTCCTGTGCGGTATACCATTGTTCTTTCTGGAAACGTGCCTCGGCCAGTTTAGTGGAACGGGGTGTATAACGGTGTTCAAAATCGTCCCGCTGTTCAAGGGTGCCGGTATTGCGATCGTGGTGATTAACTTCATCTGCACCGCCTACTACAATGCAATCATTTCCTATCCGCTGCTCTTCTTGTGGCGTTCGCTGCAAGCCCATCTACCGTGGGAAACGTGTGGCAATGCCTGGAATACGGTGCGATGTCTGGAGCTGCGCGGTGAACAACAGGTGGAACTATTTCTCAACAACAGTGAATTAATGGTGACGGATCGCTACCGTACACCAGCGGATGAGTTTTTCCAGTAAGTACTCGCAATTGATCGTGCTCGACAAGTCAACGTTGAATCGTTCACATATACCCGGTGTGTTTTTTTTTATTTCAGTAACGAAATTCTTCACATATCGGACAGTATCGACCATATGGGAGGCATCGTGTGGCCACTGTTGGTGTGCGATGTCATCGCCTGGATAGTGATATTTTGCTGCATTGCCAAGGGTGTCCAGTCCGTCGGTAAGGTAGTCTACTTCACAGCCACCTTTCCGTTCGTGATCCTTGCGGTGCTGCTAGTGCGCGGTGTGACACTACCGGGTGCGATGGAAGGCATCAAGTTTTACATTATGCCACAGTGGAGTCAGCTGCTGAATCTTCGCGTGTGGGCAGACGCGGCTGTACAAATTTTCTTCTCGCTCGGCCCAGGCTGGGGCGGCATAGTCAATATGGCGAGCTACAATCACTTTAAAAACAACACCAAATTCGATTCGATCATCATACCGATCGTGAACTGTGGCACAAGCATTTTGGCTGGCTTTGTGGTGTTTTCGGTGTTGGGATATTTTTCACGTAAGTTGCAACATGGCAGATCTTAAGGGAGGAAGGGCAGTGGTTAAGCTCTTGTGGTTTTGTAGATCAAACGGGTCTTCCAGTAGCAACGGCTGCCACCGGTGGTCCGGGATTGGCTTTCATCACCTACCCGGAAGCGATCAGTATGCTGCCGCTATCGCCCCTGTGGGCCTGTCTGTTTTTTAGCATGTTATTTTTTCTCGGAGTTGATAGTATGGTGAGTATGACACTGAAGAATACAGCAACTGCTATAAACTGTTATAATGTATGTAACCCCATCATTTTAGTTCGTTCAAATCGAAGCGATCGTTTCCTCGGTGCTGGATGTATTTCCCATCTTGCGTTCAATGAAGCTACTGATAACGGCCGGGACATGCGTTCTACTCTTCCTGGCGTCACTTGCCTGCGTTACGCGGGTAAGACACAGTTCGGGGAAGGGGTCAATAATATACAAAAGTCACAACTGGGTCTTATACTCGTTTGCAGGGTGGCATGTATTTGGTACAACTGTTGGACTGGTACTCGGCGTCAATTTCGGTGATACTGGTTTGCATCGTAGAGGTCATTGCCGTCGCATGGATATACGGGTGTGACAGGTTTGTCCGCGATGTCGAGTTCATGATCGATCGTAAGGTGGAACGATTTTGGATAATATCGTGGAAAGTCATCACTCCGATCGTGCTGACCGTAAGTACACGCAGAGATCCTTACACCGGTATATCGGTTGTCGTAGTTGAGAACAACTATTGTTACCCTCGTTTTAGTTTATTTTCATCACAACAATCGTGTACAACACTGAGGTGTCTTATAATGGTGTGTCGTATCCGCGATGGGCGATTGGAATCGGTTGGGCAAGTTGCGTGGTCTCCATGCTGTGTATTCCAGCGTTTGCCATTTACAAGCTGGTGTGTACGAAAGGTTCTTTGATGAAGGTAAGAATGCGAAGCAATTTTGTTGGCCTTTTAGATTTACATTCTTTATTTTTAATGCCTCATCATGCAGCGTTTGAAAAGTCAGCTACAACCACAAGATTGGGGTCCGGCCGATACATATCAGCGTACAATGTGGAGTGACAATGTGGAATGCGTTCAGAAAGGTTCACGCGTGCAAGAGAATGACATTAAATAAACAGTTTCTTCGTAGCTTCTTACCACAAATCACACCGACACTTTGACCGGCTTAGTTTTAGTGACATGCACTGCGCCCGGATTGGCGGCCACATTCACTCCTCCTCCAACCTCCACTTCCACTGGTCGCTCAACCGGAACCGGGGCGGGATGAACCACAACCGGAACCTGATGTACAACTGGCTTCACGACAGGCACATACACCGGTACCGTATGGACGACCTTCTGTACATGCACTTCCGGTACCCGAACGTACTCTCGCACTGCAACCGGATGATAGGTGTGGAGCTGATGGCTGTGGAACAGGTGGTGGAAGAACGGACTGGGATTTGCATACACGGTAGCGAGCAGTGTGAGCGCTAAGATAGCTCTGAAGCCCTGGAAGCAAACAATCAAGCCGAGAACTATTACTCCCGAAGAGCAGCGGAGTACTCGTCCACAAACACCTACCTTCATTGTGACGGCCTGTTGTGCAAGATGGGCGGAAGATCTCCAAATAATGCATCTAACGCTCATCGGTTCGAATTTATATAGTTTGGTTTCGGAGCATTTGAAAACTGGTTTTCCAAATTCCAAGTGGTCCAAAGCTCTTATCAGATCCACACGCCGAATACCCCGGACAATGGCATCGACACACCGTCACCTAAGCAATGTGTCTTTCTTTCTTTGCATACAATCAATTAGTGAGAACCAGCGAGAAGTTTACGTTGGTAGCCGAATGTGTGTATTTCGAACGAATCGCTTCCTAATGTCCAGATTCTTCACTTGGGGTTTGATTTGACTTGATGACTATTTTCGGGACGGAAAGAGTGTATTCACTGGTGGGCAGCGTTTAGTCCGAACCTGGCGCAGCTTCCAGGTTGAGTTGCTGCTGAGAGAAAGCATGGCCTGGCAGGGGGGCCTCATGGATCGCTCCTCGGTTGGCGGCCAGATAGCGGGCCTCCTTCTGATAAACGATCGCCGGTGCACTGTAGGCCAGTGGAGCGGTGTAATAGTACGGAGCAGCCGGTGCGTATGCCAGCGGTGCATGGGCATAGGCGTATGCGGGAGCCGCGGCAATAAACTTCGCATCCGAGTTACTCTGCACCACCGTAGTGTGCGGGGCCGCCAGGGCTAGCGGTGCTCCGTACAGCAGCGGGGCGAGTCCAGCGTCGGCGACAGCTGCCAGGGCCATCATGACTACAGCTGCGATGCACTGGAAGGTTTAGGAAAAGTGTTATTACATCTAATATAAGCTTAGTTAGCGAAAGACTGAAACGCTGAACACTATTTACCTTCATGATTGCTTCTTAAAATTGTTTGTGGGTTGGTTGAGAAGGATTGCTTGATCGAAAGATCGGTTGAGTAGTGTGGTGCCTAGAGAGTATGCTGTTCCCTTTTTATACCAACTCAAGACGCGCGTCACTTGTCAGAAAAAAAGCAAAATAAAAAAAACAGTCCACGGGAAACATTCTTCCACAGCATCAGATAAAAGGAATTAAACAGAAAAGGGAAAAGACCCACGATCAGGTGAGCAACCGTTCGTAATGTAAGGCGAAAAAGGGGGCTTAAACGCAACCAGATCAAGTGTCCAGATCGGTAAAATACTTGTTCCTGGGATGCGTGCGCTTGCGTATTCAGTACGTGATCGTCAATTTCGCACGGAACCAGAACAACGATGCGTATGTTGCGCGGGTCAGTGCACTTGGCGAACGGGAGAGGATCGCGTTGCAAGAACAAAACTGGTTCTGTATGTTTGTGCATTGTTTCTTTTTTTTAGTACGCTATTTTCTATAAAATTATGAACTGGAATGAATGTGACGGTCGCGATATGTAATGGAAGTGTATTGAGCTTTTTTTTAATGTAAGAGTATAAATATCGATGTAACGCCGAGGTTGTGATCAGTATTAACTTGTTCGTCTTTTACAACACAACGAAGTATTCCAACAATCGCAATCATGAAGGTATTGTTAAAAAACGGAACATTTTAAAACAATATTTGAAATGGGCAAACAAACATGGGGTTTAGATGCTAATTTCATCTAATATACAAATCTTAACTTCCAGTGCATCGCAGCTGTAGTCATGATGGCCCTGGCAGCTGTCGCCGATGCTGGACTCGCCCCGCTGCTGTACGGAGCACCGCTAGCCCTGGCGGCCCCGCACACAACGGTGGTGCAGAGTAACTCGGATGCGAAGTTTATTGCCGCGGCTCCCGCATACGCCTATGCCCATGCACCGCTGGCATACGCACCGGCTGCTCCGTACTATTACACCGCTCCACTGGCCTACAGTGCACCGGCGATCGTTTATCAGAAGGAGGCCCGCTATCTGGCCGCCAACCGAGGAGCGATCCATGAGGCCCCCCTGCCAGGCCATGCTTTCTCTCAGCAGCAACTCAACCTGGAAGCTGCGCCAGGTTCGGACTAAACGCTGCCGACCAGTGAATACACTCTTTCCGTCCCGAAAATAGTCATCAAGTCAAATCAAAACCCAAGTGAAGAAGCTGGACATTAGGAAGCGATTCGTTCGAAATACACTCATTCGGCTACCAACGTAAACTTCTCGCTGGTTCTCACTAATTGATTGTATGCAAAGAAAGAAAGACACATTGCTTAGGTGACGGTGTGTCGCAGCCATTGTCCGGGGTATTCGGCGTGTGGATCTGATAAGAGCTTTGGACCACTTGGAATTTGGAAAACCAGTTTTCAAATGCTCCGAAACCAAACTATATAAATTCGAACCGAAGAACGTTAGATGCATTATTTGGTGATCTTCCGCCCATCTTGCACAACAGGCCGTCACAATGAAGGTAGGTGTTTGTGGACGTGTACTTCCCTGCTCTTCGGGAGTAATAGTTCTCGGCTTGATTGTTTGCTTCCAGGGCTTCAGAGCTGTGTTAGCGCTTACACTGCTCGCTACCGTCTATGCAAATCCCAGTCCGTTCTTCCACCACCTGTTCCACAGCCATCAGCTCCACACCTATCATCCGGTTGCAGTGCGAGAGTACGTTCGGGTACCGGAAGTGCATGTACAGAAGGTCGTCCATACGGTACCGGTGTATGTGCCTGTCGTGAAGCCAGTTGTACATCAGGTTCCGGTTGTGGTTCATCCCGCCCCGGTTCCGGTTGAGCGACCAGTGGAAGTGGAGGTTGGAGGAGGAGTGAATGTGGCCGCCAATCCGGGCGCAGTGCATGTCACTAAAACTAAACCGGTCAAAGTTTCGGTGTAACGTCGTGTGCAATGTTGGATGTGAATAAAGTCTCGAAATACAAAATTTGAAAAGACAGAAACAATTTTGCAGGCCCTGGAATCCATCATTTATAGTTCTCGAGGAAAGAACTATAAGTGAAAAATAAGATGGGTATTGAATAAACTCATAGTACAATGTGAGATTTTGCAATTTTATTTCATTTTGTGTAACCAACAAGACAACACTTGTCAGCAGTTCGAAATTTGTTAATTTAGTCTGTACGTGCGTGTGTAATCGAAACAAAATATCCTTTCCGCGCCGTTGTCATTCTTCGATATCTTCTTACTGCGTTCCTGGTGCAGGCTCTACGTTGAACGCCTGCTGGTTGACAGTGTGTCCGGCGAGAGGCGCATCATGTACGGCACCGGGAGTGGCAGCAACGTAACGGGCACCGGTCTTCGCCACCACAGCAGTGGCGGGCTGCTCAACGACAACGGTTTCGGCGGGGGCAACCGCAGCAACTGGGGCAGCCTCAATCACTTCCGAATCTGCCGAGTAAACGGTCGGGATCGGAGCGACCGATTTGTATTGCGTCACTGGAGCGGCGGCGTAGGTAACGGCCGGGGCAGTGTACGAAACGGCCGGGGCAGCATAAGACACGGCAGGGGCCGAGTAGGTGGTCACAGCCGGAGCCGAATAGCTAACGTACTTCGGTGCAACGTTCTGCTGCACAACGGTCTTTTCCGGAACCGAGTAGGCAGTGACGACCGGAGCCGAATAAGTGACAGCGGGAGCAACGCGCTGCTGCACAACGGTCTTTTCCGGCACGGAGTAGGCAGTGACGACCGGTGTCGAGTAGGCAACAGCGGGGGCAACGTTCTGGTGTACGGTGGTGTAGGCAGCCGGAGCAACGTTGTAGGCGGTAACAGCAGGCGCGGCGTATGTTACAGCCGGTGCCGCCGAGACGTATTTCTGCTGAACGTAAGTCGTTTGCGGCACGGAGTAAGCGGTGATGGCTGGCGCACTGTAGGCAACGTTCGACGTAACATAGTTCGGTGCAACGTTCTGCTGAACGACGGTCGTCTCGGGAGCGGAGTAGACCACCGGAACTACGGCACCCTCAACAACCACGGCCAGGGCCACCATGACTACAGCTGCGATGCACTGGAAAGAATGTAGAAAAGAAGAGCCCTTTAGGCCCTAGTACGCCAAAGCGATGCTGTTTCAATCACTTACCTTCATGATTGCGGAGTTTGTTTGTTTTTCGGAAGATACCGTCCAAACTGCGTGAAGATCGATTGCGTTGTGATCGAAACCAAGCCGGTTGTACGGCTTATATAGGTGGGCCACTATTCTTCTTTCCTTTACCAAAAAGTCTCTTGCCAAAACAGGATTATTCCATAAACAAAAAGGTTAATTGTGTCTTAAAAGACCATTTTTTATTAGATGACTTGATTGGGCGGGTTCCATGTGAAGGAGGTAACAAACATTCGATAAAGAACGCACAAAAGAACGAAACGAGAATAACCGAACATACATGAGCGAGCGGTGACAATCCAGCATAGGATTAGTGGGCAAAGCCGAAAATAAAATCACTCGTGCATGTATGTACATCATGGATCGGATTGAATGACATTTAGAAAACATATTTGGCAACTGGAGCAGAATGAAGATACTTGTTGTATCCCAGTCCATAGCCGCCATAGTTCAACAGTCCGTTGTCGACGACTTTGGTGGCGACAACCGGGGCGACCAGCTTGTTGTATCCGAGACCGTATCCGCTGGCAAGGACTGGAGCAACCAGCTTGTTGTATCCCAGTCCGTAGCTGTTATCAACGACCTTGGTGGCGACGACCGGGGCGACCAGCTTGTTGTATCCCAGTCCGTAGCTGTTATCAACGAGCTTGGAGGACAGCAGCGGAGCAACCGACGGGTATTCGACCACTTTCTTCACTGCCGGATAGGAACTGTACAACGATGGGTAGGCATACTTGTCCACAGCTGCTGGCAGACCGTACGAAGAACCGACAACCACCTTCGACAGGGGAAGTCCATAGCCATAGCTCTGGTAGGACAGATCATCATCGTATTGGAGGTAGGACGCTTCGGACACAGCGACCAACGCCACAGCCATGATTACGATGAAGAACTGGAAAGCACGAGAGCATAGTTTCAGAACCGATTTGACCGATTAGATCTGAGTTTCCCACGAGACTTACCTTCATTTTGATTGGTTTTGTAGAATGTGTTGATAGAAGCGCTGTACGAATACTGATGCCGCTATCATCAGCGGTCGCATCTTTTATAACGCCACCTACCGGAAGTGTAAAACGAAAGGAAAACTCCTTGGCCAAGGTCTTTTGACCGGAAAATGTGTCGCTTGCAGTTTGTTATAAAAGCAGACGATATTTGGGTCAAACGATCACAGTTCACTTGCAACGTTTTCGCGATCAAATCCAATCGATCGAAGAAGCACTCAACTGTAAACATGAAGGTGAGTTCAATCCGAGCTATTATTGTATTTATTGATACTGATGGGAAGGAAATGTACTCCAGGGATTCATCGCAATCGCCGTCCTGGCTCTGGCAACTGTCTCCAGCGGTTCCTACCTGCCAGCTGTGCAGTCGGTTCTTCCGTACTCCTACAACTCGGGACTCTATGGCCTGGGTCTGAATGGGTATGATGGTCTTGGTCACTACTCTGGCCTCGCTGGACTGGGCTACTCCTCCGTCGCTGGTCTGGGCTACTCCTCCGTGCTGGATCACGGACTGTCCTACCCGTACTCGGCCGCTCTTCCATACTCTGTCTACAACAACGGTCTCTATGGAGGATACTACGGTGCCAAGTACGCCCCAACTGTGGTCCAGGCCAACGTCAACACTCTGAAGACGGTCAGTCCGCTGGGTCTGTATGGAGGATACTACGGTGCCAAGTACGCCCCAACTGTGGTCCAGGCCAACGTCAACACTCTAAAGACGGTCAGTCCGCTGGGTCTGTATGGAGGATACGGAGTCGAACACGGATACGGTCTGGGTCACGGCTATGGCTACGGATACAACAACTACCTCCCAGTGCAGGCCCATGCTGCGAAGTACGTTGCTGCCAACCCGGGAGCCGTCCATGTGGCTCCTCTGCCAGGTCATCTAGTCAACCAGAAGTCGATTGTGGCATAAATGCATGTGATACTGAAGGTTTTGGAAAAACAATGTAAATAAATGAACATTTTTATACGAACAATTAAAATTTCAAGGTTAATTTACATATAAAAAATAGGATATTTTGAACGAACAACATAAATAACCGAAATTAATTTGTAACATAAAGATCAAAACATCATGGGTGTTAATAGTTTCCTTTAAAAAGAGTTATCGATTTAACTTATATTTAGTTCAAATGAAGATTTTTTTCATGAAACAGAAACACTAACAACAGACATATTTGATGTTTGTTAGGTTTATTCAATCCTTGTGACTGAATTATAAATTCTACGATAAGTTAAATGTTTACAGAGTTCCTGGCGCTGGCTCAACGTTCAGCGATTGCTGGTTGACGGCATGTCCGGCCAGAGGAGCCTCATGGACTGCGCCTCGGTTGGCGGCCACATAGCGAGCTTCCTTCTGGGCGACAACGGCCACGGCGGGCTGAGCGACGATGGTGGCAGCAGGAGCCACGGCCACTGGAGCGGCTTCTACAACATCCGAATCGGAGTAGAACGTTGGGGCGGAGTAGGCAACTGGAGCTACCGAGGGGACATGAGTATAGGAAAGGGCTCGGACGGCTGGGACGGCATGGGAGACGGTGTGCGCAGCATAGGAGTAGGCTGGAACGGCATAGAGAGCGGCGTAGGAGATCGGGGCAGACACAACGTACTTCGGAGCAACGTTCTGCTGGACGATGGTCGTTTCGGGAGCGGAGTAGACAACCGGAACCGGAACTACGGCGCCCTCAACCACGACGGCAAGAGCCACCATGACTACAGCTGCGATGCACTGATGAATGGGAAGCAAATTTCAGTTAGTTGGAGACAATTCCAATGATGCTGCTTGAGAAGCTCTTCAATTACCTTCATGATTGCTGGATGGAGGTTTGGCTTGGTTGCAGTAATGCGATCGAGTCGAAGATCGTTCTGGTTCTGATTGATACGAGTCGGGAGATGTCTTTTTATAGCAGCACAAAGATCGCTCGAATATGAATCTAACGCTAAGTGAGAGGCCGAATTATAGCAACAAAAAACGCAAACGCCGCAAATAGCACAAAAAACGAAAACACCTCTCCAAAACGAACTGGCGGAAGATTGAACAAAGAGAATAAGGAACTAGGTTTGGGCTAACATTCGTACGTCATGCATCGGAGCCAGAGCAGGTTTATTAAAACAATATTATCTACATTTACAACACATACTTGGCAACTGGAGCAGAATGAAGATACTTGTTGTATCCCAGTCCATAGCCGCCATAGTTCAACAGTCCATTGTCGACGACTTTGGTGGCGACAACCGGGGCGACCAGCTTGTTGTATCCGAGACCGTATCCGCTGGCAAGGACTGGAGCAACCAGCTTGTTGTATCCCAGTCCGTAGCTGTTATCTACGACCTTGGTGGCGACGACCGGGGCGACCAGCTTGTTGTATCCCAGTCCGTAGCTGTTATCAACGAGCTTGGAGGACAGCAGCGGAGCAACCGACGGGTATTCGACCACTTTCTTCACTGCCGCATAGGAACTGTACAACGATGGGTACGCATACTTGTCCACAGCTGCTGGCAGACCGTACGAAGAACCGACAACCACCTTCGACAGGGGAAGTCCATAGCCATAGCTCTGGTAGGACAGATCATCATCGTATTGGAGGTAGGACGCCTCGGACACAGCGACCAACGCCACAGCCATGATTGCGATGAAGAACTGGAAAACATAAGAGGATAGTTTTAGAACCGATTTGACCGATTAGCTTTGAGTTTCCCACGAGACTTACCTTCATTTTGATTGATTTTGTAGGTTTTGATGATAGAAGCGCTGTACGAATACTGATACCGCTAACATCAACGGTCGCATCTTTTATAGCGCCACCTACCGGAAGTGTAAAACGAAAGGAAAAATCCTTGGCCAAGGTCTTTTGACCGGAAAATGTGTCGCTTGCAGTTTGTTATAAAAGCAGACGATATTTGGGTCAAACGATCACAGTTCACTTGCAACGTTTTCGCGATCAAATCCAATCGATCGAAGAAGCACTCAACTGTAAACATGAAGGTGAGTTCAACTCGAGCTTTTATCGTATTTATTGATACTGATGGGAAGGAAATGTACTCCAGGGATTCATCGCAATCGCCGTCCTGGCTCTGGCCACTGTATCCAGCGGTTCCTACCTGCCAGCTGTGCAGTCGGTTCTTCCGTACTCCCACAACTCGGGACTCTATGGCCTGGGTCTGAATGGGTATGATGGTCTTGGTCACTACTCTGGACTCGCTGGACTGGGCTACTCCTCCGTCGCTGGACTGGGCTACTCCTCCGTGCTGGATCATGGACTGTCCTACCCATACCCGGCCGCTCTTCCATACTCTGTCTACAACAACGGTCTCTATGGAGGATACTACGGTGCCAAGTACGCCCCAACTGTGGTCCAGGCCAACGTCAACACTCTGAAGACGGTCAGTCCGCTGGGTCTGTATGGAGGATACGGAGTCGAACACGGATACGGTCTGGGACACGGCTATGGCTATGGATACAACAACTACCTCCCAGTCCAGGCCCATGTTGCGAAGTACGTTGCTGCCAACCCTGGAGCCGTCCATGTGGCTCCTCTGCCAGGTCACCTAGTCAGCCAGAAGTCCATTGTTGCGTAATTGATCCTTTCTTGGGTATGATATTTGGAACTCATACATTAGCAGTAAGGGAAATATATTTTTGCAACTAAAATTATGCATAAATGTTTTGATTACTAATCTACTGGTTTTCCATATTGCGTTGATGCAATCGGTTCTGTTTTTGTCCAAGTAGTTTTTAGTGTTCTTAATTAATTCATGTATTTTAATACCTTTTCAAAGATCTTTATGAATTGATTTTCTTCTGAGCTCGAGTTTGAGTGACTGCTTTATTGAGTCTGACAGAAATCTATAGCAGCCCAAAACTTTGAAGTGGTTGTAGCGCCATTTCTAATCACTAAGGCCTGCCTCCCATACTTGGTGTCAAAGAGATGTTATTCAAAGTTAAAAAATATCGAAATTCGATATATTTTTGCTGATGTCTCATGTTGACAATAATAGGATTGGTCCAATATGTAGTAGGTAATGGCCCACTGATCCCCACACCAAAGACGTAATTGGCAATGTATCGTAGTGTCATCAATAACTCGTAACAAATAATGCTAACTACTTATGTAGAAATAAGAACAATAACATAAAACACCTAAACAATGAAGGTCCCTTGGATAGTGTGTATTACCAACAGGATGGGGAAGGGGAAGGAATCATTGGAAATTGGGTGATTGCGATCTCTTTGGTGAAGTCGAACAGAATCCGCGAATACTCGTAGTCTTTCTGATGTGATGTATGTCGCAGAACCCGATGCTACAGCTACAAACTTTAGAGTAGGAGATATACGTTGAAGGAGGGCTTTAATTGCTTCGGCATTGTTCGGCATAAGCTTAGACATTATACGAATAAACGCACGACCTCCCGGGAGCCTGTGAAACCAGGGTCGCAGGGATTCTCGTGGAATGTAGAATGTATATATGTGCCAGAGATGGAATGAAGGAATCTGCACCTGAGAAACTTAGACTGGTAAGGCCACATTATTTACCATCGTTATAAAATACCCATTTCAAATCATCAATGATATCTTTCTTTCTTCGATATATTAAATAAATGCGTGTTAACTACTTTACATTATCAATAAAATACATCGGTGTTAAGAAGTGCGATGTCTTTTTTAAGAAATGAAGGAAGAAAAGATAATTGTGATTTGGGATTTATTAACATTTGAACAGAATGTCCAATACCATTCTTCAAAAAAAATACATAATCTTTTTAACACTCGTTAAACGACAATCGACTTCTGGTTGACTAGATGACCTAGCAGAGGAGCCACATGAACGGCTCCCGGGTTGGCAGCAACGTACTTCGCAGCATGGGCCTGGACTGGGAGGTAGTTGTTGTATCCGTAGCCATAGCCGTGACCCAGACCGTATCCGTGTTCGACTCCGTATCCTCCATACAGACCCAGCGGACTGACCGTCTTCAGAGTGTTGACGTTGGCCTGGACCACGGTTGGGGCGTACTTGGCTCCGTAGTATCCTCCATAGAGTCCGTTGTTGTAGACAGAGTATGGAAGAGCGGCCGAGTGCGGGTAGGACAGTCCGTGATCCAGCACGGAGGAGTAGCCCAGTCCAGCGACGGAGGAGTAGCCCAGTCCAGCGAGTCCAGAGTAGTGACCAAGACCATCATACCCATTCAGACCCAGGCCATAAAGTCCCGAGTTGTAGGAGTACGGAAGAACCGACTGCACAGCTGGCAGGTAGGAACCGCTGGATACAGTGGCCAGAGCCAGGACGGCGATTGCGATGAATGCCTTCAAACAAATAATTATTTTGACGTTATGTGATTTTCATTCTCTGCTAAGACCTACCTTCATAATTGTTCGTGTTGGATGTCTAGTTTCTTGTCCACACACAGTAGATGGTTATTGGGAACTGTGGCTCTATGGCAGATGTTCCTTAGTTTTATAGCAAAAGTTTTGAAATGGATTTTTTAAATTTAATGTCTTTACAATTGCATTCGTTTCCGTCCTTCCACTTTCCAATTAACTGCACAAACTTCAATTTTCAATGGTCCTGTAACATCTAACACGCGTTCAACCATGACTAAACAACAATAAAAGATCGTTGACGAGGAATAATAGGTTTAACGAATTGTGTGATTTTTAACGAAAATTGATAGTTTTTCCGGTGCGGCTTCCGTCACAAGTTTTCATATACCATAAAATTAGAGCGATATAAGGTATAAAAGCGTAAGTATAAAAGAAGTGGGAAACACTAAACTGTATCACAGTACCATTTAACCCGCCAAACGTAAAGCAGTGATTTTCTCATACAACATGAAGGTAAATTAACAATATGTCACAAATGTACTAGTAGTAATGACAAAATAATGCAATTTTCAAGAGCTTCATCGTAATCGCCGTCCTGGCTCTGGCCACTGTCTCCAGCGGTTCCTACCTGCCAGCTGTGCAGTCGGTTCTTCCGTACTCCTACAACTCGGGACTCTATGGCCTGGGTCTGAATAGGTATGATGGTCTTGGTCACTACTCTGGCCTCGCTGGACTGGGCTACTCCTCCGTCGCTGGACTGGGCTACTCCTCCGTGCTGGATCATGGACTGTCCTACCCGCACTCGGCCGCTCTTCCATACTCTGTCTACAACAACGGTCTCTATGGAGGATATTACGGTGCCAAGTACGCCCCAACTGTGGTCCAGGCCAACGTCAACACTCTGAACACGGTCAACCCATTGGGTGTTTATGGAGGATACTACGGAGCCAAGTACGCCCCAACCGTGGTCCAGGCCAACGTCAACACTCTGAAGACGGTCAGTCCGTTGGGTCTGTATGGAGGATACGGAGTCGAACACGGATACGGTCTGGGTCACGGCTATGGCTACGGATACAACAACTACCTCCCAGTCCAGGCCCATGCTGCGAAGTACGTTGCTGCCAACCCGGGAGCCGTCCATGTGGCTCCTCTGCCAGGTCATATCGTTAATTAAAAATCGATCGTAGTCTAAACATCCAATAAACGGCCAAGATCAGTACACACCTTTTAAAAAGTATGCCTTCCTTCGTTACCGGTTTCATTTAGAAGGCTCGTTTCACCGCACAAACTCGTACTGGCTAAAACCAGTTTGCCACCAGAATTAGGGAGGATTAAAATGCGGAAAATGTGTGCGCTGGAACGTAGGATCGAGATCACATAATCATACCTAGCGTGTTTTAAGTGTGAGTAGCATTTTATTCAGCTATCGAAAACATCCCTTTTTCGATTGGGTTTCTAAAAAAAAAAGCTTGATCAAACACTTTAACGATCAGAACGTTTAGCGTGTACCACAGACATGGGACCGTAAGGCTAGGCGTGGCTACTTGAGATGAATTTTTATAAGCAATGAAACTCGAACCCTTGGAACGCATTTGCAAAGCACCGTAACTGTCTGCTAAGTTGAAATAATAATTATGACAAAAGTTCTTACCGTGCCCGGCGCCTTGGGCGGTTCTTCCATGGATGCTTCTTCGAGACAACCCACGAGATGGCACGGCAGAAGCAGGAAATATGGCTTGTCTTGCATATACCTCATGTAGAGAAGCACGCAGCAAAATGTATAACGAAAGAAAGATCAAGCTAACCACAAAACCGCGACCCGCCCGTGGTACATCGCGGGCCTGACCTTGAGATTGTTATTGTGTGATCGATTTATTTAAGCGTGACTGTGTTCGTTCTATTTATTTGGTTTTTGCTCCCTTCGTAAATGGTCACTTCAAGCTGCCATAACTTAACGCAACATTAATTGATACACCTCCTTTTGGCTACGTTACGAAGTCTCCCGTTCGGAGACACTAGTATGTAGCATGGCGTCTTCGTCAAGCAGTATGGGTGTGAACGATCAACCACGCCTCAACCTGCGACAGGCGGCAACCCGCTCGGTCGCATTGTGTCAGCCATCAGGTTGGAGGATAGAACCCAGTACGGGTTGACCGGTTCCAAAAGTTCCTTTCCGGGTATGCCGGGGGATCGCTGATCGATTGAAAGCGATCTTTAGCAACACCCGAACACCCGAATGGCGTCGAAAAATGGATCGAGATCGGGGCGAAGGAGACGCTTTTGTAATCCAATTAGCCGCAGCAACGCGATGCCTTGATTGGTACGATTTTGGTGTTGTTACCGCAGAAGTGTTGGTGCCGAGAGGAGAAAGATTAAGTAATTTGATTTTGTGTTTTAATGAAGTCGATAAACAGGTACACTTTTTGATTAACAATAGTTGAACCGATGCAACAGTTGCGCTTGTTCTGGGTTGCAAGAGCAGAGTTAAATGATGTAATGTAGAAGCTTCAACGCTGAATGAGAGCATACTTGAAGACACTTTGGGAAATAGGGTATAGTTTTAAACTAGATCATTCTTCAATTACAAGAAGCTATGTTTATTGTATTTTTCACCAAAGAAGCAATTTATGAAAAATGGTTAGAGAAAGGAGTAAAAAAGGAGTAGTTTAAAATCTTAGTCATTAGGTGAGATCGAATAAGATGTGGATTTTTTTTTTAATACCTTTTAACTAAATTAAATTGAGAAAATTGATTTTTTTGAACTGCCTGTATCGGAAATGTGTTTTATTATTTAATAATTTGAATTTATATTCAGAAATAAAATATGTAGACACGTTGATTACTGCAAGCGACTTCATAGCTTATTAATGGTTGATTATGTGTTCTTAAAAATGTGTGCTGTTTAAATACTCGTTTAAAGTTGTCAAACCCAATTATTGCGATGCTATCCACATGCACCGTTTTAATGATGATACTTTTGTACAGTGAGAAAAAACACAATCGGCTAATCCTTGCAACAATCCATTTTATTTCAAACCATTCTCACAGGCAAACAAAGTAGAGGGACAAATATTTACAGAGTTCCGGGAGCCGGCTCAAAGTTCAGCGACTTCTGGTTGACGGTGTGTCCGGCCAGGGGAGCCTCATGGACAGCGCCACGGTTGGCGGCCACATAGCGAGCTTCCTTCTGGACGTGAGCGTAGACAGACGGGACGGCATGGACGTAGTTGCCATGGTCGTAGGCGTAGGTGGTCGGTGCAGCATAGGCAACCGGGGCCTGGACAACGGTGTTATGGGCGGCATAGGAGATTGGGGCAGCATAGGTGGCATAGGGAGCAGCATAAGTAGCGACCGGAGCGACACTGGCGTGGCTGGCGTAGGTTACGGCCGGGGCAGAGTAAGCGGTGACGTACTTGGGCACAACATTCTGCTGGACCACGGTGGTCGACGGTACGCTGTACACCGATGGGACGGCGTTATAATAGGGTATGGCCTGGACGGTGGCGGCCAAAGCGACCATGACTACAGCTGCGATGCACTGGATGGGAGGAAAAGGACAGGTATCCGAACGCTGGGATGAAATACTCCGCGGATGATAGACGCTTTAGGGTAACTCACCTTCATGATGCTGGTTGTGGGTTGTTTGGAGATTCCGTTTGGTGGAATAGATGTGAGTTGTTCTGAGAACGGTTTTGATATGACATCCACCAACAGAATGGCCACTATTTATATGGGACGATCATCAAATGGACATTGCGTTGTTTGCTTGATCGATCGTAGTCCAAAACAGTCTCCAAAAAAAAAAGACCACCCCCCTGGTCACCAACGCCTCCGGAACCAGTGAAAGGAAAAGTCAACGTCAACGGCAAGAAAGATTGCTACAAAAAAGAGGATTACGCTACACATCGCGTTCTGGGCGGTTGGGCACACGGTGTTTTGATTTTCGTTTTCATCACTGGTAAGTTTCTTCTTTCGTCAAATCTTTTGCCAACCTGCCCAGAGGGAGTTAGCAAACACGACCACTTCCTGAAGCACTCCCGCAGAATCGGTTTCGGCGTCGTAAGTATTTGTCGGCCGCAGGATCGAAGCGAGAGAATAAGGGAATGTAATACGAAACCGGTACAACCTTTTCTCGTTTTCGGTTACCATGCGAGGCATGCTAAAACGAATTATCGCATGTTTGAGAGAAGAAAACAAAAATCGATCAACGAAACTAAAAGTAAAGCAACCGTAACACATCGAAGCGGACGGACTGGATGGCGTCTGTCGAGGAATTTAATCAAGTGTCCGGCCGGCATTTGATAATTTGAGCTATACACGTTGCTGGAAGGGGTTAAGGGCGTGTTGAAGGTGACAAGACGAAGACTAAAATTGTTGTTTTGAGGTAGTAGCTTGCAGTTTACATGTCATTTGCCAAAAATCCAACATTCTGCCAGTTGCTTTGTTTGGCATTCCTGAAACGGGATTGCGAAGAAAAAAGGGTTCTTATTCCTTCTTACCTTCTAATGAATGCAATATTTAGGTTATTAAATAATAACAAAGACGATTAGGTTGCTAATCAGATCCAATAGCCGTTTTATGGGGTATGGGTAATTAAACAAACAAGAGTTTATTAAAGTTGATCTATGTATCGGGACGAAGAAAAAAGGAGAAAAAAACACTAGATATTGTATAATTTTCCACTAAAAAGAATATTATAAATCAATAAACCGTGGCTTGGAATTTTACAGTTCAAGGCATGGCAAAAGTGAAAAAGAAAACCTGTAAAAAAACGACCTTGACACGTTGAACAGTCAAGAGGGACAGTAAGTTTTGAAGTCAAGGCACTGGCAAGGATGAATAGTGTCGCTCTTTAGCTTTGAAATGATTGCGTCGACATTGTCGTCGGTCAATTAAGGACACAGTTTAGTTTTGATTGAAGGAGATAATGGCCAATAAATAATGGCTAAATCCCATTCAAGCGTCCTTATTTTCGCATTCGCGCATTCGTATGACGGAAAACGACACGACCGAGCACGCCCGAGAAACAATAAACTTTTACAATTAGGAAAGAGAAATGTATTGTAAACAGTGTGAATTAATTAGATGTAATAAGTTTTGGACTTTTCTTAAAGCATTCACAAGCATGCCTAAGTCATTTGATTTATCAATGTGCGGATTACTTATAGTAATGCATCCAGACAACTATTTTTTGTTTGAAAGTTGGGCTTGCACTTCCTTACCACTTCCTGCTTTACTCCTTACTTCCTGCTTTCAATATTATTTTTGCTCGAACTAGCATAACCGATCGTCGTGAGATCATGTTGAGTAAGTTGCCCTAGTTTTTACATTACATTGGTACCTTTTAAACCAAATACCACCAGAATATGCCTAGGATTTGTAGGACGGACCAGCTATGGCTAAAATAAATACAGAAACGGTAACCTAAGACTTTCTGATCCTCTTCCAGTACGGATTGAATATATACATCCCATGCTTGCACAAGGATACTAACATAAATTTACAGTCCTCACACACTTTTCTCATATTTATGAGGTTCTTTAACCCAATATTACGTTACAAATATTTACTTCCCAGCATATATTAAAGTCTACCTGTTTTTGGCTGAGCTTGTCTTTGATGCTATCATCTGATGATTACTTTATGGGGTAATTTTGGTAGTTTGTGTTGTGTTTTGCTGTGTGCAAAGTTCGGGAAAATCAAGATGGGTTTAGAATCCGAATCTCCTAAATAAACTTTTTCTCGTGGAGGTTCGTCGTCTTTCGTGTTGAAGTCTTTAGTTTTAAACCATAAGTTAAAAACATCATGGGTTCAATTGATAATTTTATTAATTTATTTATTCTATCAAGATGGCTCTTAGCCGTATAAATTGATTCAGTTAGTTATATTACGTACAAAATGGTTCTAGTCAACAAATAAAAATGTCATATGCAAGTAAAATCCTATTACACTTAAGTAAACGTTTGTTCGGAGGTTGAATAAACAACGGCAATTTCTACTGTACAATATCACAACGAGCTTTTATTTGCAGCATCCAACAGTTAAATCTGTTCCCTTTCGCTTGACTTACAGAGTTCCGGGTGCCGGTTCCAGGTTCAGGGACTGCTGGTTGACGGTGTGTCCGGGCAGGGGAGCCTCATGGACCGCCCCACGGTTGGCGGCCAGATAGCGAGCTTCCTTCTGGGCGACAACGGCCACGGCCGGTTGATAAGCGTACGGCTCAACATAAGCAACTGGAGCAGCAGCAACGGTGGCGATAGGGGCCTGGTAAGCGTAGTTCCACGGTGATACAATTCTGGCGTAAGAATTATCCTGTACCCAGCTTCCGACCGAAACCGGCGCCAAATGCTGCAGCGCTGCTCCATTGCCCCAGTAGGTAACGGACGATCCCCTAACGGCAACGGCGACGGCCATCATGACTACAGCTGCGATGCACTGGAATTGGTAACAGTCGCATAAGCCGCCTGTTGGTGACTCTCCAGCATTTGTGTATCAAGGAAGAGCACTGTGCTTACCTTCATGTTTGTTGGTTTTTTGAAGCGGCAAACGTTGTGTTGACTGCTGTCTCAATGCTAAAATTGTTCTGATATAGTTTCCACACCGTTCGATGGCTTTTTATAAGACACGACATTCTGAAACCGAACAAGCATCCGCGAGCGAGCTTTGCCCCCTTTTGGCCAATGACCTCGAGAGGCGTACGCACACGAACAGTACAGTTCCGAAAGGCACCTTTTTCACCACCCCCCCCTTCGTAGCTCAGTCGATCACCGCGACGTACGGACGGACGTACGTCCCAAAGTGCAATGTTACCAACCGGAAATCAACTTCCACAGAGACTTGCAGTTAAACAACGGTGGTTAAAATGTCAACCACTTTACATGCTCCGCCATGTAAAGCTACATTTCAGTGAAATGTAAAACCAAAGATGCACGCACAGGTGCACTCGTCGTGAAGAGCAAGTTCATGATTTTAATCCGCGATGGTAAATAATCTCTCATTTCTTGCGTGGAAGATAATATTTGACTATCATTTTACCTTTACTGTTTGTTTATATTGTATATTTATTTTGTTGCACTATAAAGTATGTGATGAACAACTTAATACTCCTCTGAATGTTTATCCTTTAATGACAATATATAAAAAAGAAAAGTCTAATTTAAAATTCTATTCAAACCCATGTCATGTTACGTTATGTTTCTGGGATAGTAATGGTTTTACCAAATAAATTCATTGCTTTAGTTGTAAGACAATAAATGTAATACACTGCACACTGAAGGTTCTTCAATTATGGTATTTTATTTAGAATGTTTAGAAGAAAACGGTTAAGGTAACATCATTTTTTTTTTTATTCAATAAGAACGGTCAGGCCGTATTGCTTACAACTAACGAGGAAGCTTAATCTAAGATACAATTCACAAACGTTTGAAGACATTTCCTTCTCCAAACCGTGAAAGGTCACCTTATCCCGGGTGTACTCGGCCGTTAAGGTAACATCATTCTATTATAAAGTATGTAAGATATAAAGGGTGATTAATGAATTGAGTATATAAAATAATCCTAATCGTACTCCGTAAAATTATTTCCGTATTTATTTATTCATTAATGAACATTGTTTTCAATATGGTAAAACTTTAGATTTTGTTTAATTTTAAAATTTTGCATATGCGTAGCAAAGCAACAGAGACTAAAATCATAATTAATTGTATTTTATGCTTAAATTTCTTGGCATTTATTCTTGGGTTCCATTGATGGAAGAGGTTCGTCGCTTAATAATTGGTGACATGAAGGCCTTCTTAAATAATGCGCTTTATTTAGAATGATTCGTAAAAAGTTATACCATAATGGGTCTCAAATGAAATCTGTTTCCAATTATGGATTTTTTACAGTCATTTTTTCATTTACAGTTCAGTCACAGATAATTTGATGTACGGGAATATCACAATTTTGACAATTTGTGTAATTTTATTATGTGGAATTGAATGTTGAATTTGTCAAATTTCAAATTTTCTCAAAAATGCATTACATTTTAATATTATAAACAATAATTTTAACAAAAAGTTACTCTAATCGTCCGAATACACGTAAAAATATAAATTATCAACGTGCTTCGTAACGTGAAAAGAAGAAATCGATCGCTGAATACTAAATATATACGATATCATGAAGGGAATTCGAGTTACAACAGAATGTACGAAGAATATATTTTAATATATAATTTCTAATTGACATCCTAGAATTGACTCTTTTACTAATACCACCAGTTTTAGGTTCTATCGTGTCCTGTTTGGTGTATAGTACGATGTACAACATTTGTAAAAAAAAGAATCAGATTAAATAGCGTCTTTTTGGCGTATAGTACTCGCTTTAGATTCGCATTAGATAAAGTCCACTTCATTGCTTGTTCAAATCAAGCACTAGATCACCAAATCGATCACTATCGCAACATCCGTTTGGCAACACACTATTGTCGTTATACGATCGTGTCCACCCCTATGATCGAAAGTCATTCCCAACATCCTGGTGTCAAAATGCTGTACCGCGCCAGACACAATGCCACTCAAAGCGAGTTCAAAGTGTGCTTCAAGTGTTACTATCGCCTAATAATCGAAAGGAATGCGCGATACGCACGCAGCTCCGGTTGAATGGAAAACGTTCACCGTGGACCGCACGGAAAGGCGTACGGACAAAGCGACCGCCAGTACCAGTCGGTAACGGTTAAGACTAGGTCCATCCCCACCCAAAACGGTATTTTTTGTATTGTTTTTAGGGAATTGACCGTGCGGTTGGGACAGATTTTGGAATCGTAGAATGTTACATTTGGTTCTAGCTTCGAAGTGAGTATAAAAGGTACGACGCGCTAGTCCTGACAGTATCATACGTTGGTTGAGTTCAGCTTGGTTCAGAAGCAACCTTCCGTTTTATAAACACCAAAACCCCCAACACCCAAAACTACAAACATGAAGGTAGGCATGATTTCGGGATGAAAACACATCCTGTTCTGGAGCAGGAGTTAATCGATTGTTCTATTCCAGTGCATCATTGTTGCAGTCATTGTCGCTCTGGCCGTTGCCGCCGAAGGAAGTGCCATCGAGTCGTACGCTGTTCCGCTGGCCTACTCTGTCCCGCAGACCACGGTCGTTCAGCAGAACGTCGCCCCGAAGTATGTCGTTTCCGGTTACGCTGCACCGTACGTTGCCTCGCCCTATGTCGCTGCTGCCCACGGCTATGGCGTCCCGGCCGTGTCCTACGCTAGTACCGCTGTCCACTCCGTCCCAGCCGTGAGTTACGCTGTGCCGCAGGCCACCGTGTACGCTGCCCATGTGCAGCACGAGGCTCGCTATGTGGCCGCCAACCGAGGCGCTGTCCATGAGGCTTCCCTGGCCGGACATGCCGTCAACCAGCAGTCGCTTAACTTGGCTCCCGCTCCCGGTACGCTGTAAGTGACTGGTCAAGAATCTTTCAAACTGTTTCTACCTCAATAAAAGATTCCTTAACGTAAATCATAAATGTGTTCTAAAATTCCTCAAAGATGCGATCGTTAGAAGATCAATCCTAAACCAGTTCCACCAGGCGCAGTACTCCATGACATTGCACTTTGCCGAATGGCGGTAGGATTTCCATGGCTCGTGCACGGGGATCTTGAAAAGACGGATCTCTCAGTTGTCAGGCAATGTTCGGAATGGTTGGGTGTCGGTTACCATCAAGCAGGTTTCTGCTTTGTTACGTGATCAACCGCCCTACAAACAACTCAAGGACGCCCGCATCTTTAGCAAACTTATATGTACCGTATATTTCATACCAACTCGTGGCCAACTCTCTGTTCGAACGGATTGTTCAATCCAATCCATTAGTATGACGTTCGGCTGGCAGCTCTACTTTTGGTGGCTTATAATTATAGCATACTGCAATTCGTCACCTCGTCGCCCGGCCGACCAACACGAACGCAATGGAACTGCAACGGAGTAAACCGGTTTCAAACTCGGCACCGTTGGCATTGATCTTGAAATTTGGAACTCTTGCTGGTAGTCAAAGAGTGCGTAACGGTGCGTAACTGATACCCGTGTAGAAGGTGTGTAGCGATAGTGACCCTCGAAACCCTTGCGGGTGTAACGGAAACAGGGCAGGAATCTCGTTTTGATTCTATTCTTATTCGAAACAGTAAATGCTATGGAGAGATGAGTTCGTAAAAAGGTAAATATTTGAACATTAATTGAAGTACTTTTAAACGCAATGTAAATATATTGAAAAGAAATTATACTTCATATAATAATTACTATTACGTAACGGGAGACGTATAGCTTATTTGAATGTGTACGGAATCATTTTGTACGTTAGTCTGGGTTAATTGTTTAAGTTAATAGTTTTTTTTGTATTTGTATCAAATTTGGAATCCAGTTTATTGTTTAACGGATATCGACTTTTATAAGTTGAAAACACATAACTACTTTTTATCTGTCCGTTCGTAATGATGCATGCCACAACGGTCCATAGAGACCGTTGTTGTAGACAGAGTATGGAAGAGCGTCCGAGTATGGGTAGGACAGTCCGTGATCCAGCACGGAGGAGTAGCCCAGTCCAGCGACGGAGGAGTAGCCCAGTCCAGCGAGGCCAGAGTAGTGACCAAGACCATCATACCCATTCAGACCCAGGCCATAGAGTCCCGAGTTGTAGGAGTACGGAAGAACCGACTGCACAGCTGGCAGGTAGGAACCGCTGGAGACAGTGGCCAGAGCCAGGACGGCGATTGCGATGAATCCCTGGAGTACATTTCCTTCCCATCAGTATCAATAAATACAATAAAAGCTCGAATTGAACTCACCTTCATGTTTACAGTTGAGTGCTTCTTCGATCGATTGGATTTGATCGCGAAAACGTTGCAAGTGAACTGTGATCGTTTGACCCAAATATCGTCTGCTTTTATAACAAACCGCAAGCGACACATTTTCCGGTCAAAAGACCTTGGCCAAGGAGTTTTCCTTTCGTTTTACACTTCCGGTAGGTGGCGCTATAAAAGATGCGACCGCTGATGTTAGCGGCATCAGTATTCGTACAGTGCTTCTATCAACACATTCTACAAAACCAATCAAAATGAAGGTAAGTCTCGTGGGAAACTCAGATCTAATCGGTCAAATCGGTTCTAAAACTATCCTCCCGTGCTTTCCAGTTCTTCATCGCAATCATGGCTGTGGCGTTGGTCGCTGTGTCCGAGGCGTCCTACCTCCAATACGATGATGATCTGTCCTACCAGAGCTATGGCTATGGACTTCCCCTGTCGAAGGTGGTCGTCGGTTCTTCGTACGGTCTGCCAGCAGCTGTGGACAAGTATGCGTACCCATCGTTGTACAGTTCCTATCCGGCAGTGAAGAAAGTGGTCGAATACCCGTCGGTTGCTCCGCTGCTGTCCTCCAAGCTCGTTGATAACAGCTACGGACTGGGATACAACAAGCTGGTCGCCCCGGTCGTCGCCACCAAGGTCGTTGATAACAGCTACGGACTGGGATACAACAAGCTGGTTGCTCCAGTCCTTGCCAGCGGATACGGTCTCGGATACAACAAGCTGGTCGCCCCGGTTGTCGCCACCAAAGTTGTCGACAATGGACTGTTGAACTATGGCGGCTATGGACTGGGATACAACAAGTATCTTCATTCTGCTCCAGTTGCCAAGTATGTGTTGTAAATGTAAATAATATTGTTTTAATAAACCTGCTCTGGCTCCGATGCATGACGTACGAATGTTAGCCCAAACCTAGTTCCTTATTCTCTTTGTTCAATCTTCCGCCAGTTCGTTTTGGAGAGGTGTTTTCGTTTTTTGTGCTATTTTCGGCGTTTGCGTTTTTTGTTGCTATAATTCGGCCTCTCACTTAGCGTTAGATTCATATTCGAGCGATCTTTGTGCTGCTATAAAAAGACATCTCCCGACTCGTATCAATCAGAACCAGAACGATCTTCGACTCGATCGCATTACTGCAACCAAGCCAAACCTCCATCCAGCAATCATGAAGGTAATTGAAGAGCTTCTCAAGCAGCATCATTGGAATTGTCTCCAACTAACTGAAATTTGCTTCCCATTCATCAGTGCATCGCAGCTGTAGTCATGGTGGCTCTTGCCGTCGTGGTTGAGGGCGCCGTAGTTCCGGTTCCGGTTGTCTACTCCGCTCCCGAGACGACCGTCGTCCAGCAGAACGTTGCTCCGAAGTACGTTGTGTCTGCCCCGATCACCTACGCCGCTCCCTATGCTGCTCCAGCCTACTCCTATGCTGCGCACACCGTCTCCCATGCCGTCCCAGCCGTCCGAGCCCTTTCCTATACTCATGTCCCCTCGGTAGCTCCGGTTGCCTACTCCGCCCCTACGTTCTACTCCGATTCGGATGTTGTAGAAGCCGCTCCAGTGGCCGTGGCTCCTGCTGCCACCATCGTCGCTCAGCCCGCCGTGGCCGTTGTCGCCCAGAAGGAAGCTCGCTATGTGGCCGCCAACCGAGGCGCTGTTCATGAGGCTCCTCTGGCCGGACATGCCGTCAACCAGCAATCGCTGAACGTTGAGCCAGCGCCAGGAACTCTGTAAACATTTAACTTATTGTAGAATTTATAATCCAGTCACAAGGATTGAATGAACGTGACAAACATCAAATATGCCTGTTGTTAGTGTTTCTGTTTCATTGAGAAAATCTTCATTCATTTTCAAAATCTTCAAATATCCTATTTTTTTATACATAAATTGACTTTGAATTATTAGTTGTTCGTATAAAAATATTCATTTATTTACATTGCATTTCCAAAACCTTCAGTATCACATGCATTTATGCCACAATCGACTTCTGGTTGACTAGATGACCTGGCAGAGGAGCCACATGGACGGCTCCCGGGTTGGCAGCAACGTACTTCGCAGCATGGGCCTGTACTGGGAGGTAGTTGTTGTATCCGTAGCCATAACCGTGACCCAGACCGTATCCGTGCTCGACTCCGTATCCTCCATACAGACCCAGCGGACTGACCGTCTTCAGAGTATTGACGTTGGCCTGGACCACGGTTGGGGCGTACTTGGCACCGTAGTATCCTCCATACAGACCCAACGGACTGACCGTCTTCAGAGTGTTGACGTTGGCCTGGACCACAGTTGGGGCGTACTTGGCACCGTAGTATCCGCCATAGAGACCGTTGTTGTAGACAGAGTATGGAAGAGCGTCCGAGTATGGGTAGGACAGTCCGTGATCCAGCACGGAGGAGTAGCCCAGTCCAGCGACGGAGGAGTAGCCCAGTCCAGCGAGTCCAGAGTAGTGACCAAGACCATCATACCCATTCAGACCCAGGCCATAGAGTCCCGAGTTGTAGGAGTACGGAAGAACCGACTGCACAGCTGGCAGATAGGATCCATTGGAGACAGCGGCCAAAGCCAGGACGGCGATCGCAATAAATCCCTTTATGGAGATGTTTTATATTGATGAACGTTATCAATCATTATCACTCTTACTCATCCTTTGCTTCAAAATATATCTTACCTTCATGTTAACGTTAAAGCTTTTAAAAACGATAGACGATAAAGCTTGTGTGCAATAGACGCAATCGAACTGAACTGTGACAGCTCAGTGATCGGTTGAGATTTTTATACTGTTTGGTTGTTTGTATGAAGAACGGCCAGGTCGTTCCCTAATACACTATGTGGTGTCGATACCGCAAATATTAAGGTCAATCTACACATTATATCCTTCCGGCAAGATTTATACGTTATTGGTATGTTGGACACACTCCGTAAAATCTAATGTGTATGAAGTGAATGTTTATTTCAGTCACAAAAGTAACGACAGCGTTAACAAGTGAAACCCACCGAAGCATGGAATTGAAAGCTCGTAAATCAACCGTTCGCATCCTCCATTTATATGTCTTAGTGACTTTTATATGGCTCCACCATCAATTTTCTGCGCGAATATTTTTTACATATTTCAGCTTTTATTGATTTACTTTTGATATTTAAGCCCACGAAAAGCTGAAATCATTGTCAGTCGACTTGTAGAGCTCTTCAATAGAAAAGGATCACAAACACAATAATGAAAGTAAGTTGAAACCAAAAAATTATAGTCGAAATAGAAATATTTACTACATTCCGTATATCAACAAAAAGGGCTTTATTGCGATCGCCGTCCTGGCTTTGGCCGCTGTCTCCAATGGATCCTATCTGCCAGCTGTGCAGTCGGTTCTTCCGTACTCCTACAACTCGGGACTCTATGGCCTGGGTCTGAATGGGTATGATGGTCTTGGTCACTACTCTGGACTCGCTGGACTGGGCTACTCCTCCGTCGCTGGACTGGGCTACTCCTCCGTGCTGGATCACGGACTGTCCTACCCATACTCGGACGCTCTTCCATACTCTGTCTACAACAACGGTCTCTATGGAGGATACTACGGTGCCAAGTACGCCCCAACTGTGGTCCAGGCCAACGTCAATACTCTGAAGACGGTCAGTCCGCTGGGTCTGAATGGAGGATACTACGGTGCCAAGTACGCCCCAGCTGTGGTCCAGGCCAACGTCAACACTCTGAAGACGGTCAGTCCGCTGGGTCTGTATGGAGGATACGGAGTCGAACACGGATACGGTCTGGGTCACGGCTATGGCTACGGATACAACAACTACCTCCCAGTCCAGGCCCATGCTGCGAAGTACGTTGCTGCCAACCCGGGAGCCGTCCATGTGGCTCCTCTGCCAGGTCATCTAGTCAACCAGAAGTCGATTGTGGCATAAATGCATGTGATACTGAAGGTTTTGGAAATGCAATGTAAATAAATGAACATTTTTATACGAACAACTAATAATTCAAGGTCAATTTACATTTAAAAAAAATTTAGATTATTTTCAGCGAACAACATAAACAACCGAAATTAATTTGTAACATAAAGATCAAAATATCATGGGCTTTTAAAGTTTCCGTTAAAAAGATTTATCGATTTAACTAATATTTAGTTCAAATGAAGATTTTCTCAATGAAACAGAAACACTAACAACAGACATATTTGATGTTTGTTAGGTTTACTCAATCCTGGTGAGTGGACTATAAAACGCCGAAAATAGCACAAAAAACGAAAACACCTCTCCAAAACGAACTGGCGGAAGATTGAACAAAGAGAATAAGGAACTAGGTTTGGGCTAACATTCGTACGTCATGCATCGGAGCCAGAGCAGGTTTATTAAAACAATATTATTTACATTTACAACACATATTTGGCAACTGGAGCAGAATGAAGATACTTGTTGTATCCCAGTCCATAGCCGCCATAGTTCAACAGTCCATTGTCGACAACTTTGGTGGCGACAACCGGGGCGACCAGCTTGTTGTATCCGAGACCGTATCCGCTGGCAAGGACTGGAGCAACCAGCTTGTTGTATCCCAGTCCGTAGCTGTTATCAACGACCTTGGTGGCGACGACCGGGGCGACCAGCTTGTTGTATCCCAGTCCGTAGCTGTTATCAACGAGCTTGGAGGACAGCAGCGGAGCAACCGACGGGTATTCGACCACTTTCTTCACTGCCGGATAGGAACTGTACAACGATGGGTACGCATACTTGTCCACAGCTGCTGGCAGACCGTACGAAGAACCGACGACCACCTTCGACAGGGGAAGTCCATAGCCATAGCTCTGGTAGGACAGATCATCATCGTATTGGAGGTAGGACGCCTCGGACACAACGACCAACGCCACAGCCATGATTGCGATGAAGAACTGGAAAGCACGGGAGGATAGTTTTAGAACCGATTTGACCGATTAGATCTGAGTTTCCCACGAGACTTACCTTCATTTTGATTGGTTTTGTAGAATGTGTTGATAGAAGCGCTGTACGAATACTGATGCCGCTATCATCAGCGGTCGCATCTTTTATAGCGCCACCTACCGGAAGTGTAAAACGAAAGGAAAACTCCTTGGCCAAGGTCTTTTGACCGGAAAATGTGTCGCTTGCGGTTTGTTATAAAAGCAGACGATATTTGGGTCAAACGATCACAGTTCACTTGCAACGTTTTCGCGATCAAATCCAATCGATCGAAGAAGCACTCAACTGTAAACATGAAGGTGAGTTCAATTCGAACTTTTATTGTATTTATTGATACTGATGGGAAGGAAATGTACTCCAGGGATTCATCGCAATCGCCGTCCTGGCTCTGGCCACTGTATCCAGCGGTTCCTACCTGCCAGCTGTGCAGTCGGTTCTTCCGTACTCCCACAACTCGGGACTCTATGGCCTGGGTCTGAATGGGTATGATGGTCTGGGTCACTACTCTGGACTCGCTGGACTGGGCTACTCCTCCGTCGCTGGACTGGGCTACTCCTCCGTGCTGGATCACGGACTGTCCTACCCGCACTCGGCCGCTCTTCCATACTCTGTCTACAACAACGGTCTCTATGGAGGATACTACGGTGCCAAGTACGCCCCAACTGTGGTCCAGGCCAACGTCAATACTCTGAAGACGGTCAGTCCGCTGGGTCTGAATGGAGGATACTACGGTGCCAAGTACGCCCCAGCTGTGGTCCAGGCCAACGTCAACACTCTGAAGACGGTCAGTCCGCTGGGTCTGTATGGAGGATACGGAGTCGAACACGGATACGGTCTGGGTCACGGCTATGGCTACGGATACAACAACTACCTCCCAGTCCAGGCCCATGCTGCGAAGTACGTTGCTGCCAACCCGGGAGCCGTCCATGTGGCTCCTCTGCCAGGTCATCTAGTCAACCAGAAGTCGATTGTGGCATAAATGCATGTGATACTGAAGGTTTTGGAAATGCAATGTAAATAAATGAACATTTTTATACGAACAACTAATAATTCAAGGTCAATTTACATTTAAAAAAAATTTAGATTATTTTCAGCGAACAACATAAACAACCGAAATTAATTTGTAACATAAAGATCAAAATATCATGGGCTTTTAAAGTTTCCGTTAAAAAGATTTATCGATTTAACTAATATTTAGTTCAAATGAAGATTTTCTCAATGAAACAGAAACACTAACAACAGACATATTTGATGTTTGTTAGGTTTACTCAATCCTGGTGAGTGGACTATAAAACGCCGAAAATAGCACAAAAAACGAAAACACCTCTCCAAAACGAACTGGCGGAAGATTGAACAAAGAGAATAAGGAACTAGGTTTGGGCTAACATTCGTACGTCATGCATCGGAGCCAGAGCAGGTTTATTAAAACAATATTATTTACATTTACAACACATATTTGGCAACTGGAGCAGAATGAAGATACTTGTTGTATCCCAGTCCATAGCCGCCATAGTTCAACAGTCCATTGTCGACGACTTTGGTGGCGACAACCGGGGCGACCAGCTTGTTGTATCCGAGACCGTATCCGCTGGCAAGGACTGGAGCTACCAGCTTGTTGTATCCCAGTCCATAGCTGTTATCAACGACCTTGGTGGCGACGACTGGGGCGACCAGCTTGTTGTATCCCAGTCCGTAGCTGTTATCAACGAGCTTGGAGGACAGCAGCGGAGCAACCGACGGGTATTCGACCACTTTCTTCACTGCCGGATAGGAACTGTACAACGATGGGTACGCATACTTGTCCACAGCTGCTGGCAGACCGTACGAAGAACCGACGACCACCTTCGACAGGGGAAGTCCATAGCCATAGCTCTGGTAGGACAGATCATCATCGTATTGGAGGTAGGACGCCTCGGACACAACGACCAACGCCACAGCCATGATTGCGATGAAGAACTGGAAAGCACGGGAGGATAGTTTTAGAACCGATTTGACCGATTAGATCTGAGTTTCCCACGAGACTTACCTTCATTTTGATTGGTTTTGTAGAATGTGTTGATAGAAGCGCTGTACGAATACTGATGCCGCTATCATCAGCGGTCGCATCTTTTATAGCGCCACCTACCGGAAGTGTAAAACGAAAGGAAAACTCCTTGGCCAAGGTCTTTTGACCGGAAAATGTGTCGCTTGCGGTTTGTTATAAAAGCAGACGATATTTGGGTCAAACGATCACAGTTCACTTGCAACGTTTTCGCGATCAAATCCAATCGATCGAAGAAGCACTCAACTGTAAACATGAAGGTGAGTTCAATTCGAACTTTTATTGTATTTATTGATACTGATGGGAAGGAAATGTACTCCAAGGATTCATCGCAATCGCCGTCCTGGCTCTGGTCACTGTATCTAGCGGTTCCTACCTGCCAGCTGTGCAGTCGGTTCTTCCGTACTCCTACAACTCGGGACTCTATGGCCTGGGTCTGAATGGGTATGATGGTCTTGGTCACTACTCTGGCCTCGCTGGACTGGGCTACTCCTCCGTCGCTGGACTGGGCTACTCCTCCGTGCTGGATCACGGACTGTCCTACCCGCACTCGGCCGCTCTTCCATACTCTGTCTACAACAACGGTCTCTATGGAGGATACTACGGTGCCAAGTACGCCCCAACTGTGGTCCAGGCCAACGTCAACACTCTGAAGACGGTCAGTCCGCTAGGTCTGTATGGAGGATACTACGGTGCCAAGTACGCCCCAACTGTGGTCCAGGCCAACGTCAACACTCTGAAGACGGTCAGTCCGTTGGGTCTGTATGGAGGATACGGAGTCGAACACGGATACGGTCTGGGTCACGGCTATGGCTACGGATACAACAACTACCTCCCAGTGCAGGCCCATGCTGCGAAGTACGTTGCTGCCAACCCTGGAGCCGTCCATGTGGCTCCTCTGCCAGGTCATCTAGTCAACCAGAAGTCGATTGTTGCTTAATTTCGGAAATGTTGTAGAGATGCTAATTTAATAAATTTTCATTTGAGCTTTGTAATTTGATTTCGGATTTTTTCTTTAATTTAATTATCAAGTTAATGTTTTGGTCTAGTCTGTGTCGCATTTCACATTTCTATTTCTAAATGTCGATTTTCCTTTTTTGCTGGGATAATCCAAGTTTTTAAAAAATAATTTTGGTTGTTTTTGGTTGTTTATTATAATATAAATGATGTCTTTCTTTTGAACTTCTTTTACCTAGCCGTTTTCAATGAGTTTTTTAGCCAAGAAATGGGCTGATGGCTTTGAGCTTGCTTCGTATTTGTGCAGTTTGTCTTTGTTTACTTGACCTTACCCAACAATAAGTTTCACCTTCCGCACAATCGAGTATCGAAACAAATAACACTTGCGAAGGAGTTCAAGTCGTTCGTACAGCATGCTTGTTACCATTCTGTCTATCGAAACATTAATCTTACAAATGCCGCCAGTTCGATGGAACCTGCAATTTGTTGCTATCCGCATGCTTCTCGTTTCCCGTGTACGATACGTCGATACGAGTGGGGTGTTGCAAATCCGTCCATGCAGCACACAACACATTGCACATCGGACGTCATCATCGCAAAGTGTGGTGCCTCTGCCATGGGCCCGGTGCAGCAAGAGATTACATCGAATGGGTGTGTTTTACGTCAAGCGCCATACCTCGGCGGCATTAAACTGGCGCAGTGGCTGTCGTTGATTGATTACCATTTATCAACGGTAACGCCAACCGTTCTAGGCGGTCCCCGGGCCGGGCTGGTACGGTACGCCGAATCAGCTGGATACCGGGCACCTGGGCCCACTGTGGCCAGAGGTTTATGCAAATGAAAGTGCAATCCTTTCCGTTCTTACTGTCATGTGTTTTTGCGAAATCGTTCGATTGTGGGTTACATTTTCTTCTCGACCATCTCTTTTGTTGGTTGGAGAAGTAATGCAGGAAGGGAGGTGTAGAAGTGGGTGCGATGAGGAAAGACGAAGAGATTATTGCTGTAACGAGTGGATTTGTTTGTAGACAGCAGAAAAATTGAATCCTATCGGCTAATGAGTTGAGTATGGATTAAGACTTCAAAACCGATGACAGCACAGCAGCGGAATTGAGCTGTCGTATCGTGGATGCACCCTGGGAAAAAAGGGCGATGGAGAACGGGTGGAATGCGTCAAATTAGAATGATTACTTTAATGTGCTGGTGCATGATGAGTGTACTTTGTTGGTGCTGGTTTGTGAAGAGAGCGAGTAGAACGATATGAATTATAACGATGTAATTAAAATTCAGCTGCAATTATTCGCACCAGTGTGATATGCTAGATTGCAGTGTGACTCTTAGAAGTGTAATATGAAATGGCAATAATAGCCATGATCTCTTTGAGCATCCTCTGATCGATGGTTTCGTTGTCTTTTGCTTTAACTTCCAGTGCGAACGCAACGATCCTTTTCGATCTTTTTTCGATCTTCTTTAGGTGCTGCTGCACTTACGGCGATGTTTGCTATCACGGCGTTCTATGTTGTAGTGGCCAGAATTTTATTTCTAATGGGCACTCCAGCCATTTTTGAGATAGGTGGATAATTGGAATAAAAACAATAATTTTAACGCGTGTATATCATGCTTTATTAATCCTTTAAAACGTATTTCAGTAGATGACTTACAGCAGATATTTGGAAACTGGTGCTGCACCGGCAAGATACTTATTGTATCCATAACCGTATCCATAGCCGTACGCACCATAAGCTGCAGGATAACCCCAGTGATTCGCGAGACTATCGGCTACGTTGGCCTGCACGACGGTCGTCTTGACCGGTCCGTAGGTACCGTAAAGCGATGCGTATGGCGCGTACGGGTGCGCTCCATGAATCGGAGCTGGCAGACTGGCGGCGTTTTCCTGCACTACCGTCGGTCCATGGGAGCCCCAGTAGCTGTACGTACCGGACGGGTTGCCATAGTAGGCGGCATACGGTGCTGCATAAGCTGGAGCAGCGTATGCAAGCGGAGCATAGTGCTCGTCGTAGTATGCACCGGTATCGTGTACGGTGTGTGCAAGATCGGTGTAAGGTGCAATGTATCCTGCGTCGGCGATAACCATCACACCCATAACAGCAACAAGTGCAGCAATTGACTATAGAACGAGCAAAATGAAGTATTTCGTCAGTGTCCTAGGTATTCCCGGAAAGGGTTCGTTCTCCTGGGATGAAATCACTTACCTTCATGATGTTCGATAGTCGTCGAATCTTTATCTGGCGAAGGTTCTTGAGGTACGGCAGCACTTGATCTACGGACGCCTTCACTCATTGCAGGTGGTTTTATAAAGCTACCGAGAGACAACCCTCGTGCGGTAACGCACGGCAATGAAATAAATGCTGTCCGAGCGCCTTCAAGCGTGACATGCGACCGTGCTCAATCAGTGCTGCACAAAACATTCGCGTGGTAATTATCCAAGCATCCAGGCAGCTAGAACAATGTGGATAATGCACCTGCCGCCTGTGCGTTCTCGTACACGGTGGAGAAAGCTAGAATTAGTATCACCAACCCAGAACACCTGCAAACTAACACCCGAGATGGCGGGAAGCTAACCACACGTAAATTCTAATTGATTGATAACGCCTTGTGAGAAATGGGTTTGTTTTGTGTGACGTTGAGTACGTAGGGTTAATAAAAATAGCCTTTACACATGCACCGACAAGTGACTATCCTATCAAGTACGGTTCCAACCACCACAAGCCGGAGCTCGGTCAAGGCAGGGCAGCCCTGGGGGCTTGTTTTTTGTTGCTGTTCTGTTCTGTATTTTTTTGCAATTCCTTCGGCACAGTATTACGTGTTACGTGTTGGTTAGTTCTTGTTCCAGGATACGGTGCAGTTACCGCAGCTGTCGCTTGACTTCGTGGGATACACTGGATAGTAATTAGCATACGGTGGAAGTTGTACGGCATATGTCCAGGTACGCTGCAAGCACATCAACACGCTTTGCTGGCGTTCTTGATCGAACGCAAAACCAAACCGATCGGTGTTCTATATTCTGAACGGCAGTTAAAGCACACTATCGCTGGAAAGGCATACACGGGGTTGATTTGTATCAAAAAGAGTTAATTGTTATCAAACGCCCGTACCCGCACAGCCACAGATAATTGATCGTATAGAACGATTAAGGGCAAAAGTTCCTCAATAAAATTGATTTTTAATGAACGGCTTTTAGGTGAATAGATTAATCTCGTACACGGTGTGCCCCGGTACGCAATGTGTTGTTTGGGCCGGGCTCGTGACTAATGGTAAGCAGCGAAACGGGAACTTATTACGCCACTTTGTTGTGTGTTGTTCGGTTGACCATTTGGATTGGGTAGAATTTCTGACGTTACGTCACACTCGAGCTTTTCACGCCTTTGGTATATTCGAAACTGCATCCAGAGGCGCAAGATATTGAGCTGTTAATACACTGGTTCGTTTTTCGGGAAGCTCCCATTTTGCAAAGAAAGAGGGAGAAAGAGAAACCGAGATAGAGAGAGAAAGAGCGCGTTTGATAGCAATAAGTTTACAATGCGTAGGCAACGTGCACACCCGCAGTGAAGTGCAGTCCCACTCATACGGCGACTAATTAACGCAATTATCGAACGTGACATATTTACCGCCAAACAGGCAATTAAACTTTATCTCTTCCAGCCTCCGCCCGTTGATCGGGCTGCGAGTTCGAAAGTAGTCCTTCTCCGTTGAGCACACGGAAAGCCACCCGGCCTGCCCGGCACGAACGGTGCATTTTTCAGGAAGTGTCATGGGGCAACCAGGTAGGGAACCTGGGGAGAGCATTTTTTCTAATATGTTGCACTGCTATGTTCACTCACACTGGCGGTGCGATTGGTAATTCGCGTCACGTATGGGATTTTGTAATAAGCACCCTAGCAAACGCTGGGGGAAACTGTTCGCACGTACACCTGGACGGTGCAGAAACGTGTTTGGGCAGGGCAGATGGTGGTTTGAACTTGGCCGGAACCCTTTTTCGCAGGCGCGTAAGGGAACGGGCGTACCAAGTGACACACAAATAGAAGGGCCAACGCTGACCTTGGCCACGTTCCGGAATGGGATGGGCGGAATGATAGGAGGAGGAAGTGGTTTGGCAGAACTTTACATAAGAACTAATTCACGTAATAGTCTTAGCTAAGCGCAGTAGTAGAAGAAAGTTGACGTCAGCGAAAGCGATATGCGAAGAGGTGGACAATACAACTTTTTATTAAACATTTCTAGAATTTCTTTTATGATTTAGTATTTACTCTCCCTTGCTTATATTTAATTCGCAGTCAATAACATTAAATAAAATTCAGTCCCTGATCTACGCTATACGCTGCATCAACGAATGTGATCCTACTTTGCTGGACAACTTTGGAATTGACATTTTATAATCCGCATCTCCTAATTAAGGTTAAGGAATTATGTTCGACTTCTGTATGTATTGCTGACCTTTATATCATAATTTTAAACATCCAATTATTATTGCCTGTACGACGTGAAAGAGGGAAACGTTCTAGTAAATTCAGTTTGTAAAATTCAAACATTCTAAGAGCTGTTTACATGTTTTATTTGGATAGCCTGAGTTAAATTTTAGTGACCGGCCTCATCACCGGGTTCGTCGCCTATTACGATCGTGTTGAAGTCTTTTGTTTCTTTTGTGATTCTTCAATACTTTGTTTTTTTGCAATCAAATAATCGATAAGTTAGGTATAGGCAAATTTAGGCTTTGTAATACGTTCGTTGAAAAAACATAAATTTAGGCGATTTTCTACGAATATGAATGTAAAAACTATTCAAGAAAAATATGTGTTTAAAATCATTAAACATTTGACGATAAAAATTAATTTGCCTCGATGGTGTAACTGCAAGTATTGCCTTAAACTCTCAACAAAGGAAGTAAAAACAGCTATAAATTAATTGAAATTTTAGTAATAGTTTAAGAATTATGTTCAAATCATTTTTTAAATTGTTAGCATTACCAACAAAATCGTTAGTTTATTATAAAATAATAGACCACATTTGTACTGAAGACAATTTTAACACGGTTTAGATTCTTCATTAACATTGCTCCTTTCAAATAGATCAACTATTTCTTCCACCGCAATTCTTCTTGGACCATTTGAACTCTAATCGCCAATCATCTATTTTGGCGTAAAAGGTGAGTAGAACGGATTAAAAACAATCATGCTGACCATTTGTCATAACTAGAACTAGGTTCCGATTGGTTTGATTTCTCCGCACTCTCGGTACCAAGCACACGCCGCCACATGACCTTCGAAGTCGTTGGACCCTGACGAACCACAATCGCCAATTCTTGGCCTACCGGAGTGTCCATCTGAAACCGAACCTCCCAGAGCGGAAGCTTAACTGTACGGGTGGTTCGGTATCGATCGGTATGCCGATCTCTCCCTCCTACCGGGTTTCATAATCTATGTGTTTTGTGAATGTTTGTGTGTGTGTGTGTGTGTGTGTGTGTGAATGATCTTATTGCAAATAGACCTGCAAGGCTAGGCGGTGTATGTTCGATAGTGCGATCGGTGAACAATTTTCTTCCCCTAACAACCATTCTCTGCTCCCCACACGCAGGCTGGGCGAGAATGCATTCCGAACGGTGGAACGAAGTTTGTTTGGGAGTTGGTGCACTTGCCCGAGCCCGTGGGTGCATTTTTCGCGTGAATGCGAGGAGTGGAGGTAACGGTTTGGTATGGAAGTCCACACAGAAGGGACCATTGGCCACGATCGGCGTTGCGTGTGTGCGAAGATAGGAAGGGAGGTATCCGTTCACCAGGAGGAATGGCGGGATCGGGTTCTTCCCTTTTGCGAACCAATCTTCGGATCGGGCTGACGATCGTAGTATAAAAGGATCCGACACTGGTCGTATCAAATCAGAAGCAACCCAAGCGTTCTAACAGCTCATCCAGCAACCACCAACAACACCAATCTACCTATCACCATGAAGGTATGTTGGCGATTCCTTGAGAACTGGGCCCTGTCAGGACCTCTATCGAAGGATCAGGATTAAGCAGGATCTTGGTATTGATGGTTGAGTTTCCTTTTTCTACCCCACAGTGCATCGTTGCCGCCGTTGCCGTCATCGCCCTGGCCGTCGCCGCTGAGGCTGTATATCCGTACGCTGGATATCCTTACGCCGGATACGGAGCCACCGTCGTCCAGGCCAACGCCCCGGCCTACCCATACGCCGGTTACCCGTACGCTCATGCTGCCTACCCGTACGCTCATGCTGCTGCCTACCCATATGGTCATGCCGCTGCCTACCCAGCTGCCATTGCTGCCTACGCTGCCCCGCACGCCGCCATCCTGGCCGCCCCTCATGGCCCAGCTGCCTCGGTTGCTCACCATGCCGGTGTTGTCCCCGGAGCCACCTCCGTCACCGCTACCCGTGGTGCCGTCCATGTTGCTCCCCTGCCCGGCCATGCCGTCTCGCAGAAGCAGCTGAACCTGGCCCCGGCTCCCGGAACCCTGTAAGCTGAACGCTTTTACTAGCGCTTAAGGACACGATCGGAAAATGAAGCGGAAAATTGAAAAAATTTGCATGTGATAGGCGGAAGAACCTAGTGCCACTCAGACAGACGTGTGCGACAGATTTGTCCAGCGGTACCGTTGGGCAATTGGTCGACGTTGTTTGGGTGGTCGCTCAAAAGCAGGATAGCTGGCTGTTGTTTTGTTCATGGTTATCTCAGCTGGTTGTACATTTACTGTAAATAGAAGTTATTTACATGAATAAATGACAGCATAAAAGTAAAAGTTAATGTTTTCTTTATTGATTTATATGCTTTCAATAGAAATGGGTTCAAATGTATGATCTAAATAATATAAACAACTTAATATTTCATATCACACAAAGCAGTGATACTCCTGATGTTGGTGATGGTGACTCTTCTGATACTAGCATACTATCCTAGGAACAAATTATTGTTCCCTAGGAGCGATACTCACTGCTTCGGGTCTCAAGGCAGGCAATCCCAACTGTCGTCTAGAACATCATGAACTTTTGTAGTCCATCTTTTCTAGGCATGTTTAAGAAGTTTTCAGGACTGTTCACAAGAGAGATTCTTTGTACATAACTTTTTCTCGGAAGCTTTAATGAAATTTGAACACCAGTTCAATTTGAGGCTGTCATGCCTCTTCCTTCTAGATCCGGAAAAGCTTTGCAGATCGGGAACCATCGAAAACTAGCATGGCATTTCTGTGGTGCTTACCATAGCGAATATTCCACATACAGGGGGTTAATATGATATAAAATACATTAAAACATAAAATACATCCTTTGATGTTTTTTTTTAATAAACCAGAACTAGAATTCCTTAGAGAAGTATCACCGTACTAGCATTCAAACGAATTTATGCATCATATCAGCGTTTTGGCGCATCCATAATAGGTGATTTGAGAATAAAAGATTTCACAATTTGGATATCTAGGTGATTTATATTACTATTCATCCTAAGATCCCATGTCGGAAATACCTAAATTGTGTTTTAGCATAAAATACCCTGGTTAAAAAGGGAAGGAACATGAAAATGATAGTATTTGATTTTGTATCTTCTAAGTTTTAGTTAAATAATTCCTTTATTTTTACGTTCTTATCTATTTATACTATATGTTACACAAAAAAATTGTAACATTTAAACCTTAGCAAATAAAAATTATCCACAATAAAACTTAAATTATTTGTTGAATATTTTTTTTAAATTTATTATACCCTGTATATATATTTTTAATTCTAGTAAATGGAATATGCTATGCTGTAAATGGATTATATAATTATGTAATTATGTTCCATAACGAAATTATTAATAAGATCGGACCAGTTCACAATAAGTACAAAAAAATGAAATTGGTATACCGAAGCTAATGGTTTATCGTCCATTTCCACAAGATGTTTTTAGAAAGGATTTATGACTTGAGGACACAAAAAAATACTGAATAACCTCTTTGCTAAATAGGTTAATCAAATTGTTTGATCAAAGAGATAGGTCAAACAAACTCAGTTTGTTCATTTATGAGCCAAAAGACATCGTATGGAACATCCTAGTTTAGAACGAGACTCGCTCATGCGTTTCTAAATCAAGCGTTCACGTGCATATGAATTCGTCGTTCCTCGTGTTCGTTAACCACGCGTGTCTAAGCGATCGGAAGTACTGTTTTTAGGAGTGTTTTTTAAAGCGGTCTACTCGTTCGTCCTTCACGCTCGAGTGTACCCGTCCTTATGATGTTATAATTTCAGCAAAGCTGAAGATTCTTTACGTTCAACTATTGTGATGGGTTTAGTCCATTCTGACGACCTCTCACTTATTTGATAAGCACGTGTAAAGAAGACACCGGGCAGCGAGGCAGAAGCAAGAACTGTTCGGTATAAATAGGCGCTTCAGCCAACAGTACGGCATCAATCAGCTTCTAGCAACCGTTGTCTGCAGCACACATTTGCTTTCTAGCTAACCAAAAACATCTTACAAAATCATCATAATGAAGGTAAGAGTTCAAGCGCAAGGGTTTTCCAATTGGATTCCATCACCATCTTATCCCATCGAGTAGGTCTTCATCGCATCGATCGCTCTGGTTCTGCTGGCCGTCGCCAATGCTTCCTACTTGCCGTATGGAGGTGGAGTTGTCAGCAGCTATGTTTCGGGCTTGCCAGTGACTACATCGGTCGCCTATCCATCCTACGGAGTGTACGGAAAATCGGTCGGTCTTCCGCTTGTCAGCAAGTATGCCTACCCTTCGGTGTACGACAGCTACCCACTAGTCAACAAAGTCGTGTCATATTCAGCCCCAGCTAAGGTTGTGAGCTATGGCGGCTATGGTTATGGCGGTTACGGCTATGGCACCGGATACGGCTATGGCACTGGCTACGGATTCGGTTATGGTAAGGTTTTCCCATCGAAGTACTATTTGTAACTTGTGAATCATTTCTAAAACAATCGAACTGAACAACAACCGGAGCAACTTGAAGAAAACAAAAATGTACAGAACCTGCTTTGTATAAAATGAGTTTTAAAATAAATCTGCATTAAAAAGGAGCTATTAGGTTTTATTGTTTTCACTATTATATTATTAATAACATCACAGTAGAGAAACGAAAATTATCATAAAATAAAGATTGAAATAACGTAAATTAGGCAGATATCACAAAAGGAAATATTTTAACAGATATAACATTATCTGTTGTAAAATGATTCATTGATAATGAGGAATTTATTCGGTTTCTTTCAAATTATCTTCTGTTATATTCTTTTCAGTATTGTAATTTTTCGAATTCATGATGTGAGTATAGAAGAAATTTTGCTTGAGTAATGACAGAAAGTGAAAAAAGATAAAGATTCCCTTTATGTTTCGATGCAACTTTTTTATGATGTTGTTGCTTTAACTTACATTAATTATTTTTTAAGTAATAAAACAAATGCAGAATGGTTAAGAATGCTAAGTAAGTATTATCTATTCTCTGGTTATATTGATATTGTGTATATTTAAACTTCATATAACTGTAATCTTCATATAACATTATACCATGTTGATTAAAGTAATATTATTGCAATGCTTTTATAAATGTTCCAAGGTTTTTGGACAAAGATTTTTTTGTTGAAAATTTGAATTTTTTTAAATCATTTTCAGACACTTTTTTAATAGATTATATTTTGACGACATACACCATGACATCTGAAATTTAAATCCCCTTTTGGATGTAGTATCCCATATGCAGCAGTAACTAAACTGAAAAAAGATGAGCTAGACACATTAAGACACACTTAAAGATAATAACACAAAAAGAAAAGACAGCAGAAATTCTATTTTTTATAAAATGCTTTGCATTCTTGCTTTTATTCAAACATTTGCAGGAATCAATAGAAACGAACACAGATCGCAAACGAACGAACTACTTAGCAGCTAATGAGTATGTTATCACTTGTTCAGCGTATTGCACGACGGGCGCACAGATGGGATGATGGGTTCCGGTTGGCATAGGTGCGGTTCTTGCACCGTTCGACTTAGATAGTTCCTGGTGCCGGGGCCAGGTTCAGCTGCTGCTGGGAGACGGCATGTCCGGGCAGTGGGGCGACATGCACAGCACCTCGGGTAGCGGTGACGGAGGTGGCTCCGGGGACAACACCGCCATGGTGGGCAACCGAGGCAACTGGAGCATGCGGAGCGGCCCAGATGGCAGCATGTGGAGCAGCCAGGATGGCGGCATGTGGAGCGTACGCTGGGTAGGCGGCATGGATGGCTGCCGGTGGCCACGAAGCTACGGGAACAGCAGCGGGAAGACCAGCGTATGGCCAGCCCCATGGCAGGACACCAGCCTCCGATACGACGGCAAGAGCAAGAACAACAGCAACAATGGCGACCTGTAAGGTGAAATTTCGAAGATGTATTAGTTTTCTGCCAGGGTGAAGTATGAGGATCTTCGGAAAAAGAGACGCCTCTTCACACTTTAATCACCTTCATGGTTAGGTGATTTGGTTTGCTTGCTTGGCTAGAATACTTGTGAACTGTTCGATCGAACGTTTGGATTGATTGTGATACTGTTTCCAGAGTCCGGTATGGGTTTTATACCTTGGGTATGGGTTTTATACCTTGCATCGTCTAGTACTGCACAAGAATGCACCGGAGTACGTGAACAGGGTACTCCAGGAAGGACACAACTAGGAAAAAAAATACATCGTCAAACAGTACGATCGTTCCGAGCGATCGAGCTACACTTTTACCGACGCGATTGCATCAACCAGAAGCACCTGGGTGAACTAGCCGAACCTTACTACAGACAGCAATTAATGGTCTGCGACCTCTCTCATCCACCGGCGAGGGCTCCACGCGCTGCGACATTCCAATCCAGCACCCGAACCGCGCAGAACAGACCCAGAATACATAGATCGGGACAGCTCCAGCTGGTCACAACAGATGGACCGGTTGGGTGAACGCCGTGCCCACTAATGAACTTGCACAGGCGTTGGTGGTTAGAGGTGAAGAAGGAAGTGAAAGAACTCGCACCAATTCTAGGAGGTTACAACCACGGTGACATGACTCGCCTAACCGCTGAACCATTTCCAGCGGTGAGAGTTACCACTCAGAACGGTACGCCCAGAAAACGCTTGCCAAAGTTCAGTGATCGATTTGGCGGGTGGATAGTACCGCGAAGTACATAACGTCATGTGCGTCAATTGTCCAAGACACTGGGGAGTTGCATACGCGTATGTAGATTTAGCATTAGCCTAAGCATATGGTCGTAGTAGTCCCCACCACCGTGTGATGCTAGTCCACATTCTAGACCCGACTCGGCAAAGCCAGCGAACCTTTCGGCCCAGCACCATCGATGGGCAAAGTGAAAGAATAATCCCGCGGTATATAGGAAAAGCTTTGCCGGTTTTGTTGTCGCTCACAAGCCCCCGGTACTGTGTGTTAGTACTGCGCACCCTTCTGTTAGGTTTTTGTGTTGTGTTTCATTTATTCGCACTGCTCCGCATGTCGCCGGCCTACCCGATGAAGATGGTGGGAGGTTATGCACATGCACAATTGCACCGGGCACACAAACGGCAAAAACGGTATCGAGGTCGAGCCGTACTTGACGGGCGTATCTGATCGCGGTTCGGGTTAGAAGAAGGAGTTTCCGTATAAAAACCGGCACGCGTACTTCGGTAAGGTATCACAACTGCTACAACCGTTCCAAAGTAACCACCGAAACAAAACGCTTCCAAACCAAAATACCAAAATGAAGGTACGGGTTGGGGTGGTGATTTTTGGGGATTGGTCATAAGGAAGATGCTGTTCAACTTTGCTAGATTCTAACAACATTTTCTTTTCATCCTTGCTGAAACAGTGCATGGTAGCTGCAGTCATCTTGGCCCTCGCCGTCGTTTCGGAAGCCGGAATCCTGCCCTATGCCGGCTGGCCATACGGCCATCTAGCGGCCCCGACCGTCATCCAGTCGAACGTGCTGGCCCATCCGTACGGTGCGATCTCGCATGCTGCCATCCACGCTGCATATGCGCCACATGCCGCCATCTTGGCCGCACCCCATGCCGCCATCTATGCCGCACCGCACGCCGCCATCCTGGCCGCCCCTCATGGTCCAGCTGCGTCGGTGGCCCACCATGCCGGTGTTGTCCCCGGAGCCACCTCCGTCACCGCTACCCGAGGTGCTGTGCATGTCGCCCCTCTGCCCGGACATGCCGTCTCCCAGCAGCAGCTGAACCTGGCCCCGGCACCGGGCACGATCTAAGATGCTCTAGTCCGCGCAACGCCTTTTACGGGGTGTTTCTCTCACACCATCTGTTGTCTATCGCTGTTTTGTCGAAATTACGCTATCCCGATTTCGAATGGTAGAGTTATTTCGTTCGATCGTACGCCTCATATTCGGACCCGGAACGTGTTGTGAATAAAAGGAGCAAACCAAAATTGGTTTCATATTTCTCATACATTTTGTGCAGTGATTGCTCTTAAGAAAGAAGAAATAATTCCTAAGATTGTTGAATTGCAGTTCATTCTTGTTGAGGAAGTTACAGCTATTGCAGTTGTAATCGGAAAATTCTGTCTTGAATTCGGCCTGTGTCTAAGTTTGTCTAAAAGAATAAAATAGTCCTGATTAAAATGTAATACGACGGTTGGTAGACTCTTTAACATCAAGAAGTTTTTACGATTTGCCGCTGTATTTCGTATAAACTCTTCGTGTCTGTACCTGTACCGATCAATTATTTCGTGCTCTGCGCTCGTGTATTTTATTGCATTACTTTTAGGATTTCCATCATCTGATCTGCCTTTTCCACTTTTGCCTTTAGTTTTCTTCTGGATTCCAGCCACCCATCCTGATCCATTAAACCATGTTAGCTGGAATTCTCCAATAAATCACGAAATGCAGCATATAGAGAAGGAGAATGAACCACGAGCTATCTGAGCTGTTCGGTGGAGCAGACATCCCGACGGTGACCAAGGCCGGAAGGATACGATGGTTGATTCACGTGATGAGGATGTCGCACTTATGCCCTACCAGGAAGGTACTCGATCAGCGATCCGTTCTGCAAAAAGAGCGCAGCGAGCTTGTTGGCTCTACAAGTGGGGCTAAAACCATTGGTGATTGGGTAATGCCAGGGATGGAGGAAAGCCTGCTTGCCAAAGTATCCTGGAAAAGGATTGATAACCTGATCATGTCGACACGACGTACTCAACCGTGAGCAACCCAAAAAAGGAAGAAGCTAAAAATATTGATTTTAAAAATGTTTTTAAGTATATAAAATGAATTTATTATGGGGCGGCCCGGTGGCATGATGGTAGCAGCGCCGGTCTTCACACGAACGGACTGGACCAAAATCCCATCCGGGCTAATCCCCCGTAGCAAGGACTGACTATCCGGCTACGTGGTAAAATAAGTCGATACGGCCAGGCCGTTCTAAAGGAAAAAAAAAATGAATTTATTATAAGCATTCACTCGAATGACATAACTATGCAATAAAATTATGGGCGTTATTTTTCTAGCTTGGGTTAAGCGTTACTTTTTTTTGTTGGTGACATTCGAGTCCATCATATAATCCAATTATCATTCTCGATACGTAGATCATGATCTGCGTGCTGCACGATGCCACCTGAGCTTTTATGACGCAATTTGTTGGTGGTTTTCTTGTTTGGAGTTAAGAAGTGTCCATGCCATACTTTCTTTTCGTTGCATTGAATTTAAATTGATAATTTTAGGTCACAACTCACACAATTCTTCACCAAAGGATTTAAAGCGGCTCTATAGAATCGTGCTGCTGGGGGTACTTATTCTGCCACAGTGAACAATGTTTTGATCAAATTAATACCACCAATGGAAAATTCTTTCCAACAGGCATTAAGCCATCGTAAGAATGTCTAATTACTGAGAAAAGTCCACGATTCTCCCGCTTCTTTCCGGAGAAATATCATCAATTTCAATTACTGGACAGACTCTTTATGACTATGTGAATTCCACAACTTTATTTATTTCAATTAATTGTTCATAGAACAGATTCTTTTCGATGGATGGATGTTGAAACAGTAATCAATTAATGGAAAAGGGATCGTCAATGCATCTATCGAACTGAAAATTTAAATTCTTGTGAGCACTTATGTGGCTATAATTGACTTTTGTTAGTTTCAGTTCTCAATTCGGAACTCTAATGCAACATGTTCCACTTTTGTGCTTTTGTCAGTAGATTTCTTTGATGCATGCGACATTGATATTGTTGAAGTCTACCAAATTAGAAAAGAAATCTTTCAAATACAATCAGTCATCAGTCAGAAAAAAGAAGATCAACAGTTATGTAAAAAAAAACTCACTGCATATTGAGCGAAAGAGGTCTACGTGATATCTATAATTCGCATTTGATCAAATTATACTAAGCATGTCCGATCATTCGATAGCTTATGTATATGTAACTTTGATTTCGTATTGATGATAATATACGCCACCTAGATTTAAATTACCCGTTACCCCATAGACCTTCAATGAGAGCGCCAGTTGAGTCACAAACAAGAAATACAGAAGTTGTCACGAAGCGACCTCTGCACGTAAAACTTGAATAACGTGTGCCGATCAACCGGGTCGTTCGAGACCTAGAAGGCAATTAATTTTTTTTTGTAAAAATTTCAGTTAATAAAGAGACATACTTATTAGTTCATTGCGGAAACGATTCAAATAAAGTAAACGCACTAAAAATTATTAAAAAAATTGCCTTAAAAGTATGAATCATTGGAAACATAATTTTAAACGGCCAACAACAAGACAAGAATTGTTGACAGCGTTTGTCACAGCAGACGCCCACGCGTGTGCAACACGGATCTAGAGCACAGAAGGTGCTAAACCTTAAATGCATATCCGTTGCGTTGCTTGCATCGGCGTTCGGTAGTATAAAGTTGTACTTCCTTTTTGTGCAGCCGAGCCGATTGAAGGTGTGAAAGCTTATAATGTCCAGTCCCGACGTTAGCGCCAATGACTAATGCGATAAAGAACGCTTCAACGGCAGTGGAAAGCGAGCGACCGTCGACATCAACAGCTCATAAGTCCGCTCGGTCGGTCACGCGTGGGCCATGCTATCGGTTAATGGATGAAGAAACCGCCCAGCCGTCCAGATTGGCTGTGAACTTGGGAACCCGTTCGCGGGTTTCGATTTGTTCTAGGTTTGGCTCGGCACTGCCGGGGTTCTACCGTCGGGATATTGGGCCACAAACATACACACGCGCACGGACACCACACTGCCGGGGCCAATGTCAGCCGGTGCTAGAAATGGACCTAGAAATGTGCAACTAGAAATGGAGCCGGATTGATTGTTGCGGCGTGCAAAGTTCTAGTAGCTGCACGATGCACATTTGCAAACTAACCCAGCCCGAAGCTTGAGCCTGGGTGGAGTCAATATCCTGGACCGGGCAGTAGAAAAATAAATCAGACCAGAACCCCATCAAAATAGGGGTGCACAGTTGGGTGGATATTTTTTCCCTACAATGTCACATTCTTGTTTTCTGTAGGTCGCCAACTGTAGGTGGTGGCTTATAATATTTATGCTTGTTGTTGTTGTTGTCTTCTAATCAAGCAAACAAAACCACGGAAACTAATCGGTATAAAAGGCTACGGACAAGAAGTTAGAACTGTTACTTTAGCACATTTCCTCGTCCAGAACGGCAGAAACCCGAGCACCAGATACCGATGGAAGTAAGTATGGCATTGGAAAACAGTGTTGTGAGCTGTGATTGTTGATGTTTGTATGTCGTCTTCAATTCGCAACCACCAAACATAACAGTTCCTCAGCAAAGTGCTCCGTCTAGCACTGGCAGTTGGCATCGTGTCATCGTTGGTGGGGTCTTCGGATGCATCATTTCCGGGATTGTCGCTGGAAGGATGGCCGTACTTTTATCCACTCGGCCCGTGGCACGACCATACACCGGTGCAACCGTACTACGAACCCGTCCCGATCACACCCGTCGTTGCGGCCCAACTGGCGGAGTATCCTGGCGCGATGTCGATCGCGGCAACGCGCGGTGCCATCCATATCGCGCCTCTACCGGGCCACTCGGTTTCACAGTTCCAGTACAACCTAGATGCACCACCAGGAACGTACTAAAACACTACCAAAAAGTAAACAAGATCACACCGAAACACACATACACTGTGCACTTAAAACTTAGTCAATAAACGGCTGTATTTCTCGCAGAATACTCTCCCACCGGAACACAAGAATATTGTTGATGTTTTCCTTGAGAATTTTCACAGCACTATCGGGGGTCCTGTGCGAGGAGCTTCGTCATCAGTGTCGGTGCCACGTAATGGTTGGTGCTGTAGCCCTGTCCCTTGATGAACACGTTCGGTACGGCCCAGGGGTTGCCTGGTTTGCCCCGCTGCACCGGAACGTACGCCACCAGGGATGCAGACGGAGCGACAAAGCTCAGATACCTGTTATCGGACAGGAACTGCTCTGGAGGGTGGTGAATCGGTTGGTGAAGTGTGTGCGGATAGTGGGGCTGAGGCACCACCGGATCGTACGAATGTGTGTGCGAATCGGGAAATCTCACAGTGGGATGCTCCTGCAACAGGCCCGTTTCGACGTGGTCGAAATACTTTGGCCGTGGGAAATATCCTTCATCGAGTGGATGAACCGGCACGTACGGTGTGAAGAGTGTCAACTTGGTGGAATGTGCCGCACAGTTTGTGATGAAAATACCAAACAAAACGGTGAAAAATACCTGCAAGAAGTTGCGGAATGTCAGTGAAGTGAACCAAACGTATTTCCTTCCAAAATTGAAGCTTACCTTCATGTTTTAGTGGTTTCGTGCCAGTGTAGTTCGCGTGGTACCCAAATGCCTGGCGCGTGCGGCGGTCAAACACAAAGTGGATCATCCTCAACGGTGGTGATCACGTTTTATAACGAAGAAATGTCGAATCGCTGTAACACAAGGTGTCCAAAAAACGGATGCGTCTGCGCAATTGGGGTGTGGCAGCTTATGCAATGCGTCGATCGGGGGTGGTCCAACATGTTGCAGACGGACAGATGTGTGATATGGTGCATCATAAAACTGTAACACATTGTGTTCGAGTGAGCCCGCGCGTGTGCTAGTGCGAGTGCGATTGCGAATGGAAGATCTCAGTGGCGGACAGCAGGCGGCGAGTTCACCAGAGGGTGAAAGTTATGCGTAAACTTGACCCACAACTGCAGCAGTGAATGTTGTCAGAAAAGATAAGATGGTTTGTGTTTGTTGTTGGAGCTAATGTGGAGGGAAGATAGTGTGAGACCCGAGACTCAGTAATGAGGTTACATGATGCTCGTATTTAAAACGTACGGGAGGAGTCTCTCTAATGATGTTTTGCACCATAGATGATAATCAAAAACGTAAGCTTAAGTTTGTTGAAGCTTGCATTTATTTTTTGTGCACAAGTTGAAGTAGATAAAGCATATCGGGTGGGCAGATTTGTATATCTCGGTCAGGCATCGCCATTGCCAGGGCGTGTCAGAATTTTGGGAATGGGAAATTGACTAAGCAGTCACGTCCTGGAGCAGCGATCCCTTAAGAACACACTCGTTGAAGTTGTGGTTGTGGTGCCACTACTCAGTACCTGGTGCGGCGGCCAGATTCAGCTGCGTCTGCGACACGGAATGTCCTGGCAGTGGGGCCACATGGACAGCTCCACGGGTGGCTGAAACGGCCGTGGCAGCGGGGGCAGGAGCAACCGCCACAATCGCCGGACCGGCCGGTGATGGCGCCAGGAGCAGTGTAGGAGTACCGGACACATCTACGGCGATCGGTGCCGGCAGAGCGTGGATGATCGTAGGAGCCGGATTGGACTGGATGACGGTGGCCCCGGGAATGGCAAGACCGGCCGGTGCAGCGATCGCATATCCCGGTGCCAGAGCAAGCGGAATCACGGAACCATCAGCAATAAGCGCGGTCGCGGCAAGGACAAGAACTACGATGCACTGCCGAAAAAGATTGGGATGACACGAGTCCGTACCTAGTAGTCCTCTGCTGGGGGTTGTCGCAATACATACCTTCATGATTGCACTAGATGGTGTGTTATCTTTGGAGTAGAGCACTACTAGAGCGGGGAAAAACAGTTTTTGCACTTGCAACACGCTTCCTTCGGCACTGCAGTCCAGATTCTGATGAGCTACGGTGCTCTGTTTCTTCTATTTATATCACCATCCGGCAGGTCTACTTCTGCCATTCGCCGGGAAGAAGATATCCAGTGATCCAGTTGGCCGGACCGAGGCGAACTCCCTTGGCCAAGAGGGTGAATTAATTACCCACCAACAATCGGCATCGTATCGCTCAAACTTGATAGGACATTTCATCATCATTTGATGGAGTGTACGCGTGTGCGCGAGATGGGCCACCATTTTAGGACCGGTTCAATCCAGCCAGGGTTTGGCGGTGGAATTAGATTACAATAATTATTAGCATACATTAATGGAGGGAGCAGAAGCGGTACAGATGCAGTACTATCCACGCAATCCACGCGACAGGAACACACCGATGCCCCAGAACGGAGGCATCTCGGATCGGAGACGTACGGTAAGTGTGATGTAACGCACCGTTCCGGCATCAGCTGGTCAGGTGATATTGCCTTCTGTGGATGTTACGGAATGGGGAAAAATTATTCTACATCGATTGATGACGTCGGAGTTCTAGCATCTTGGTTGAAATCTTGATGTGTCTATGGCAAAATGTACAGGCACACCTTAGAAACCAGATGCGGCCGCGAGCTGGTTTAATATATTTGCAATTCTTGGCAAATAGACCAGATGCACCGTTATGGATTGGAGTTCTATAAAAGCAGATCTGAATTGTTGTAACATCGTCAGTAACTCTCGATTGTTGGGATCGTTCGTAGTGAATAGGCCACGATAAAATTCATTTTCTTTGTGCAACTCAATCATAAGTCCCTCTTTCTCTCGGTTATCTTTTAGCTTGATTACTAAGAATTTGGGTTGATTTTAGCAAATCCTAAAATTTGGAGAAAAATTAACAGCTGTTGGTGAACCTCATTCACCTCAACAAAGCCGCATTGTTCTTGTGACCGGTTTAAAGAACTTAATGGTCTGGGTAATTTTTACCACAAGGCTGATTTTAGAGACGCTGGCTTGGGAGTTACACTGAGGATATGTGTCTAATTTTATCATAAATAAGTAGAACACTACTACTCCCACAGATTGTCAAGACTAGGTCAAGGTCTAACGTAATCGTCAGGCTAGGCGGCATCAGAATCTAAATAGTTTGGTCCCCTAGAATTATATGCACCTAATCGTCAAATAGGTAATTATTTAACCGGACGGCTCGGTGGCATGATGGTAACGGCGCCGGTCTTCACACGAACGGACCGGACCAAAATCCCATCCGGATCGATCCCCCGTAGCACTGACTATCCGGCTACGAGGTAAAATAAGTCTAGTAATCCCGAAATAAGGTAATTCTTTGGTACCTCTTGTTAATTCTTTAACTAAGAGCTAAGGTTTGTTTAATAAAAAATATTTAATAAAATAAAATATATTTAATAAAAAAATAATAATATTTTATCATCTTGAAAATTCAAAATTTGCTATCACATGAAATGAATATTTCTAAGGAACCCGGTTCATGTGTTCCTGTTCGAATGAATTATTTTAAAATCACCAGTAGAAAGTTAAATCCGCCCAATAATTCAACATAAGCAACTAATCCCTACAGTGCACGATTAATTGTTGAGTGAACAACATTTTTCTTGCTAATACCATTTTATGAGCGGTACACCTCATACTTAAGGTGCTGTAAGACAAATTTCTATTGAAGCAGCCGTAACGTAGTCGCGGTCATTCTGTAGTTTCCAACCGACAGCAAAAAAAAAACTAAACGAAAACACTCGTAAATCTTCTAACCCTCCACTTGGCTGATGAAGTTTTATTGCTCACGATAATGTTCAGCAAAGGGGCAAAAAAAACTTGCAGCTAAATAAGAAAATACCAACGCCTGAACTGCAACACGCAGGTCACTGAAACCGCTAAACCGTTGATCTGCCGTTGGTTCGTACGCTCGGAACACGATCGTGCGGTAGTTCTGGTACATTCCACTTCCCGCTTTGCAGGCGCAACGTTTTCGTCGTTTCGCGTTATACTCCGTACGATCGAGCGCCCTCCTTATGTTACCCTTTCCCTAGCCGGTTTTGTTCGATCGCACCTCGACCGTAGGCCACGGTACAAGCGCCAGCATCTTGCACTGGAATGTGACATTGATCTTGACGATCGAGAGCACGCGCGATCGCGTTTTCGCGCTGGTTCGGAACGCGGATGGCTTTCGCTTTTTATCTCGGCGTGTGTTTGGGTTTTTTTTGCGTGTTTTTTGTTGTTGGTTTCGTTTAGTCCACTAGCGCTCGAGGTTGGTTTGCGGCATTTTTTCTTCTTCTATGCTGTGCTTCAGTGCGTTGATCGGCTGTAAAGTTTGTCACCCGTAACGGACCCTGTGAATGGTGAACTTTGGGCATATATTGGTTCGGTTTGATTTGGTAGACGGGCGGTAAATTACTCCTGCGTAGTGTTTTGGTGGGGATAAGGTCTCACATTGGGGTGCAGCTTCGAGCATTATTGCTACGTTTTCTCTAACGGCGTGAGCAGAATGGGCGGCGTAGTAAAGTGCAATCGGCCAAACGGTTTTGACGATGGCGAAATTAAATGAGCTAGCATTAACACCCACCCACGCCGATATTTAACCCTTAAATGTTCATGAGAAAATGTTTTAGGGTGAGTTTTTATAATTGAGATTTTAAAAACATATTTTGAAAATACATTAACAATAGTAGTATAAGTTAATTAGTCCATATAATGAATTATTCGACATGAAATAAGAAAAAGTGGAAGTATAGACCCCAAAAAAGGTAATCTAGAATTATTTATGACTTAAATGAATTTAAATGTAATATTAGTATCTATGTCTGATTATTCAACTGTTTAACTATAAAACAAAATTATCATACTAACAGTATGATTTCCGTGAACTATATCACACATCCACTAACTATTATTATCGTTATAATTATCAACACGGCCGGTCGAGGTTCAAGCTCGAATGGATCGATTTGACGATCGATTACAAATCAGAATAATAATTCTTACTTTACTCTTCATCTTTACTAATGTATTCTATCAGATGTTATATTTGTTTTATTTGGTTATAGCATTGTAATATATTGTATTATTGACCTTTTTTTCTAATATTCTCTTGTATTAATGTACATGTTTGGTCGTCTATTTGGGAATGCTTTTATTTAAAAAAATGTTTTAAAATGGCAATCAAAACTTGCTTCAAGGGATAGCTAGAAATTGCTTCCATTGCGCGATAAACGGCATGATCAATCGCGCCCAACCGATGGTGTACGGTATGTTTTCACATTCCGATTGCGATCGACAACAATATGGCACGCTAGAGCAACTGCTCTAGGATAGTGAATTTTCCTTTTCCTCGTATTGCGACAGCATCAAATCGTACTGTGGTCAGTCCTTAACCGACCGTTCACGCTGGGATACCCCAGAAAGAATGCAGGAAGGCGGCACGGATTGGCAAATACCGCACATTCGTAAACGGAGCGTTCCCTGTTTTACTTCAATCCGATGCTAATAGGTCGCAAGGTGTAATGAAACGTCGGGCCAAATTTCATAATATCAAGCTCGCGTGCCGGGATACCGAATAGTTACCGACGGGTTTTTCGTTCGGGTTGATGTGTTTGCCTAAACTTTCCCGCCCGTACTCTGCCTATGCTTCTGATGTAATCTGATCGAATCGAACTTGTTCTACGAAAAATGCAACCACAACGCGCAACTAGTTAAAGTGAAGTAGAGCACAAGGAAATGACGGCCAAGATGTAGCCTGGTTTGCTGCTGGTAGGACCTCGTGTAGGAGTCCCGTGCTCTGATACAGGTGGTGGGAATTTATAGCTGAACTATGTGGGGTTATGTGCTTGTCTTCTGCGACAGTTTGTTGTTTTTAGACAGTGGTCTGCAAGTGGTAAGACATTGATCCTCAGGAACGCCGGTTTGGTACGCAGTGGCAAGCGAGGGAGGGAGGAGCGGATTAGATTTGCATACGTGAGCTCAGGGTGGTATTTTTACTTTCATTTTTAGGGCTATTCATTCGAACAGGAACACATGAATCGGGTTCTCGCCCGCTGTTTAAGAACGTGCTTGTAATATAATTGTATCTCTCTTGCTGTTGGCATCTGACCCACGTTTTCGCTGATGAAACGGTTGTTGAACGTGTCGTCATGAATGGGCGTTTTAAAGCTCCTTATGTTTAAAACTTGTATAAAACCAGTGAAATTTCATTTATAATTGGGAGATCTTCAATTATTGAGCTTCTATATAATAGAAAATAAAGGGAACAAAATAAAGGGTTTCCCACATCAAATTGTTGTACAGAAAAAAAAAACCCTTACACATTATTCATTAGAGGGTTTCTCTTAAAATTTGGAGTATAATTATTGATAAATACCAGTTTTACCAAAACTGTAAAAATGGCATTACCTTTAAAAGTTTTTGTGCAAATAAATGGCAAAGCTCATCATGGATTCGGGGCTACTGTTCTTCACCGCCTGGCACAATGTTCCAGAGAAAGCAAGGTAGCAGAACCATACAAAGTATGCCAAGAAATATATGTTTTGGAAGGCGATCTGCTCTTGTAACCAAACAAAAAGGTGCTCAATCTTTAGTTCGTTCCTGACTATAAACGGAGAGATGTTGTTGTTTATTGTTTTTATAGAGACTTTGTGCTGGGCAGCTTCATTTGCCTCTTGATACGAAGAGATCTATCTCAAGGGGTGTCTACAGACGTGTCTACTTCCTTTACAAAAGCAACACGATGGCGATCTTCTAGCTACGATCTTCAGGGTTGATCTAATTTCGCCTTACTATATTTTTTTTCCTGGAGTAGTATGAAGCCGCTGGGATCACTCCCGTATGCATGAACAAAAACCCTCCCAACTGCACATCGAAAAATACTAAGCTATGATGAAACAGGCGCGACGGAAGAATCCCAAAGAAGTTATATCTTAACGAAACATAAAGAAAAGTTAAGGTAGATTATAGAATATGCCATAAAGAATTTAAAGAGTGGAGTGAAGCGTAAGCTTCGATCGCACGGTTGTCGTGAAAAACCTTTACTTACTAATTCCCAACGATTGCTGATCACAACGGTCAATGGTTAATTCATTACTAGTTTCTGTACGTACTGATCATACAGTTTTAAAAGTATTTTGCCTCTTTTAATGACTAAACACTCTTACTCCGACTGAAAGTGATTTTAAGAAAACATACCTAAAATTCCTACGAGCACTGGATTGATATAGAACCAATTTACATGAACTGTAAAATCAAATGTTCTGGCATTAGTTTTGGGATAACAGATTTTTTTCTCATCATCATCCATGGCTTGATGTTTATAGCAGATTTAAAAAGCGTAACAAGAAGTTCGTAGGACCATAAATCTGATAACTTAAGCTAATAAGCTGTAAAGCTTGGACCAAACATTTCAAAGATCATAAAATACTATTCGCAAAAAGTAAGCTAGAAGAAGAGCGTCATGATCTTACTGTTAATTTTATTACGATGTATTTTTTTTTTCTTTAGAGTAGTGCAACAAGATTAATTTCGTTTACGATGGAACCATGAACCGATTTATGGATACGATAAAACGCTAAAGCCTTGTCCCGCTACAGCTTCTGTTCGGTGGTACCGGGCGCTATCAGCTTCTGGTCGACGGTGTGTCCCGGCAGCGGTGCAACATGGACCGAACCGGCGTTAATGGCTTCGTACCTCGCGACGGGAGCCTTGTCCGCACCGGTACCGTACTCTGTGCCGAAGGTGGCAATGTCCTTTACTACTGCCACCTTGGCGCTGGGTGCTACTGGGACGGCTGCGGCACCATTTACGCTGTTCGAGGGTGTTTGGTTTACACTGACAACTGGAGGTGTCGGGAGTTGGTTGGGTGGTTGGGAATTATTGCCGGAATAGTGCAGCGAGGAATACGAAACGGCAGCCGCATCCGAATGCGGAAGTCCGTGGCGTACGAGCTGAACCTGCGCTGGTAGCTGTGGCGTATTGCCGAACGGAGGCACTGCTACACCTGGAAGCAGTTGCTGTTGCTGGGGTGGTACCGGAAGTTGCAGCTGGTAAGGATACTGTCCAGGTTGGGCGATTGGCAGAGGGAGCTGTGCCGGGAAGGGTACGGGAACTGGTGGAAGCTGTGCGACGGGAACTTGCTGAACGAAGGGGAACTGCTGGGCAGGCAGGAACTGTGGAACGGCATAAGGATAGGGCACATTCGGACCGGTAATGGGTTGCCAATCGTTGTACTGTAGGAAACCTTCATTCAGGTACGGATCAATCAGCTGCTGCTGAGCACTGGAAAGTGTCAGCACTGACACCACGGCTATCAGAAACTGGAGAGATGACATGTTGTTCTAATTTTCGGTTACACTATCACACGTTACTTTTTTTAGCACGCTTCACTATACCTTCATGATGTGTTGATAGCGATCACACCTGCACAAGAAAACTCTCCACACAAAGTCACTCCGGCACCGTTCCGACGCAGTTTGATTGGAAAAATCAATGAACGATCAGATTTATATGACGGTCGGTTGGACCGTTTTCACACCGATTGGAAAATTGTGAAATACACTAGAGCCATCGCACGTGACATGCCCCGTGGTGTGTGTTGTGGAAGCACACCACCGGTGGAAGGTCATCATGGTATCGATGGTTGACGGTTAATGGTCACTTTCTAGGTCGTACCATCGGTAGTCACCGAAGCACACGGTGAAAACCTCTGGTGACTCTTTATGTGCATTGCTCTCGTTCAAGTTTCGGTCGATTCCACACGCGGTTAAGAAACGGAACATACGCGGAAGTGGTAGTGGACCGGAGAGCTAGAAGTGGATGTTTTCTTTCGGTAGGATTTCCTTCGTCTAACGGATGAGGAAAGCCTTGTCAAACGAGATTGATTCGAAATCGTTATCGAGCAATAACAGTTCGCGAGTAGCACGTGCTGGTAATGTTCCGTCAATGGCGTAATGGGTGAATGGATGAAGGTGTGCGTTTAAAGTTAATTTAATCATCGTTATCTTTATTTATCAACTCGCACACCGCTGTCACGGCAAACGGATATCCGTGGATTGGAATTCCGTTGTGTAACGTGCGGTGACGCGATTAGGAGGAGAATTTTTGCTGCATACGTCTACACGGACCATGACGACAGTGCGAAGGTGTCGCCAAAGTGTCCAAGATTCCAGTTTCCTTATTCAGATCGTGCAAGAACCCATGCGGGTAGGATTGTTTAATCAGTGGATTACTTAATGCGGCTGGAACCAATAATGTCCCAGATGCTGTTGCAATACTGGTCCACCTTTGCAAGGACCCACCAGTAACGAAGCACCAATTGCGACTTAACAGAACCCCCAGGAGCACTTGCAGCACCACACAACCCGGCACCTGGGCAGCATTTGATCTCTCCAATTACTTCGTGCCGGCGTTGGGAATTGCTCGAGGAACAGGCTAGCAGTGGACCTGCTTCGAAACGATCGAAACAAGTTTTCCCTTCTTGGACCGTCCATTGTCCAGCGATCGCTCTGGATCTGTGGCACGCTAGGAGCCTTTGTCCACTGCTGTTGTGCTGTATGTGTGTGCCCTCTCGGTTTCGTTTCAGCACACCTCGCGATCGCAAACAAGAATAGAAGCATTCGATCCGTAACCCTCGGTAAAATCGATCGTACGAGCTCAACCATCAGAACATGTTTCTAGCTACCACATGCTTCCCATAAGCACTTGCGCCCTTATTTCTTTACCACCGGCTTGCCGGATATGAAGTCTTCGCCTCAGCAGGGGAGGGTGAACTTTTTCGTCGATTACTATTATTGGTACCGAAACCGGTAAGGCGATTGAGCTTTACACGATAGGCGGTAGATCTATACGTGCACATGGTGTGTAGGTGCTCGCATACGCGTGCTCCGTATCTGTCGTACAGAATCAAAACTGACGCTTGAAATGCGGCATAACCTAGCGCAATTGTGACAAAAAAGAGTAAAAATAGTTTTTAAATTTATTATAGTAATTTATTTGCAGATAATTTCTTCCAGGCTTTTAAAATAGAATCTACTAGTAGATTTTACTAATGTTGATCTTACGTCACTAGTATTAGTAAATTCCTTTGACAGTTTAATAGGCGAAGGTTACGATGCGTGCAGAAGAATGCAATAATGCATATTGTTATTTTTAATCAAAACGAATAAATTTTAGAATGTGTTAGAAATTAGAAATCAAAATATCTGCCAACAATTAAATAAAATAAATAATATTAAAATATTCAGGATTGTACATTGCTATCGTCCACGAAGGCCTTTACATTCCTGTATTGCATCCCACTACACACTAAATGCCCGTTTAGGGGCAGCTCCGTACGATTTTTTTCCTTTCCGGTAGTCTTTCTGCAAAAAGGCAACACAGCACCCAAGCCCGAAGAAACAGCGATCGAGCAAGAAGGAAAAAAAAAACACACAAAACGAACAGAGAGAAAAAATAAATAAACATATAAATGGCAGTAACTGAATCAAGGTTACTGCCGCCTTTCTACAACCGCGAGAGACTCGCCCAACCGTCAGGGGCCGAGTAATGAATCGACCTAGCAGCAGCAATACCAGCATTCCTTGGTTAACGCTCGGGATGGGTTTGGAATCGGTTGCTCTGATCTCCGATCGGAAGATTTAGCGTCTTAAAGCAGAGCACTTAGACCCGGTTAGCTAGCCGTCAATCGTTCGAATGCTGCTTGGCCTCCGTTTGCTGGTAGTAATGAAGCATATTAAAGTGTAGGAAATCGTACTAGATTCAGCTGGGTCGAGTGTGGGAGGGGAATGTAGTGGTGCGAGATAGAATCTTTAGAAGCCAGCTCGAGACATTTTAGAAGTGTCGCAATACTGTCGACGAAACACTTGATGCCTGAATCTGAATGGGATTCAGAGTAGTCTAGTCAATGTTTTTGATAATGATCGTAAGGCGGCTCGAGAAGGGGAGATTTTGACGAGCATGATTTGGACGAGATAAATTCCGTTTAGATACAAATGGAGGATTATTGATCAAATTGTTAAAATAGGAGATGAAAAATGGGCCTCACCTTATCGCTATTGTTCGTCGCTCCTTGGAGATAATAGATGAAATACGAATAATCTCGCTACCCTAAGACACCTTGTACGACTCGCTGTGGACATAATCGTACCCTAAAAGCAACGTACCAAACTATAAATCTAACCAAGGCTTTCAATTCCATCGGTCACAAATGACAAATCACTTATCAATAGAGTGTAGTGTATAGCTCTATTTCATCCCACAGCCACACGGCTAGACACCAATTAGCTGACCATAAACCATTTTTTTCTGCCAATCCCTCGCTACATCATTCGCAAGCGATCCTCAAACGCCATGCCCTCGATTGGCATTGCAAATGAGATCGCTTAATTTGAGTGAAGTGATCAGCCAAGACAACCCCCAGCAAAGAGAAGGGTACAACAAGAGTAGGGTGGCACGGTCGACATGTACCTACCCGAGTAAGCGTTGTTTCGCATCGATCGCAGTACACATTGAGTGATAATAATAAATTTCCTTTCCCAGCCCGGTGTCATAAATGTCAAATTTTTGTTGTTTTTACACCGCGGAAGGTACCCAGTGTTAAGCGCTCGAGTAATTTGTGCGGTTGTTTTTCGATGGTTTAGTGTACAGCTTTGGCGGAAATTATAGTGTTTACGTTCCCGATAATATAGCTCAGTTCGCACTACGTACGTCGTGTCTACACGTGTGACATAGTAGAACAACAAAGAACCGACCGGGACAGAGCGTGATGGATTCTTCGGTAAGGCAGAACCGACGGGGTAGTAACGACAAGTTGTTAAATTTGTTGTCCTCAACCCTCAACCCTCTTTGGATTCGAATAGCGGTGTGGTTCTCATAACCTGATGCTTCCCTTTTTTTCCCATTTTCCAGAACGGCGACATTGACACCAAAGACCGCTGGTGGGAACGGCCAAGTGTTATCTATGCGTGAGTAGTGGTGATTTTTTTTTGCCGTCTTCACACGATTACTTGGCGCCTTGGGGATGAGTGTCCTGGCAGTAGACTAACTTCCAACAAGGGTTGAGGTGATTGTACATTCCACCATTCTGCAACCCCTTTGTTCGGGAAAGTATTTTAATGCATTCCAATCCGAAGCGCCTGTAAGTGGAGCAATCGAGCATGGTGAAGTAATCCGATTGCGTGACACTGCCGGATATCTCCGGCTTCTGTAGCCATTTTTTTTTTTAACGGAAACAACTCTGTTCCTTCCTTTTATTTCGTGTCATTCGGGTTCAATCCCTTTTTCGCGATGGAAAGGTCCTGGAAAAGTGGGCCACCCACCGAAAACTGACAGCTTGATTAAAGTTAGGGCGAGTCATCGCGCCAAAAAGAGTAACGTCCGCGAGAACCAACTTGTTCTCCGCCCTAATCGAAAATTCGTTGAGGATGGCTTCATTATTTACTTGATTGTAACCATTGTTTGGAGGTGTTTTTACCAACTTTAAAGACAAGATGTACATTTCGGAAAGATAGAGAATGTTTATCAAATATTAAAATAATTTAATTTTAATAGGTAATGGAGTACTTCAATGTTGGGTATAGAATTAGGATGTGGTTTTGAGCTGAGTAACGTAGCTCAACCATGGCAAGAATGTTCTTAAAAGTATTTTAAATTTGAATTTTCATGAACTGAATTACTACAATTTTTGGGTTATTTCTACAAGCATGGAGTTGTTTTTTACTTGGATCACATTTCTTCGTCTAAAATTCAATTATCATCAGGGTCAATATATTCTGCCACAACAAATCTATCAAGCCAAAGCAAATATTAGTGTCTACTTTATGTCTGCTTCTTTGTCCTTTCTAACACAAAGCATTCTCCTTAGCATTCAACCTTGTTTATTTCTGCAGTCATGTGTGAATAGTTTTTGGCAAGGAGGGGTTGTTTTCCAACGATTTTTCCTCCCCCAAAAATGCCTTGTTTACTTTCTATCGCCAAATGCTTCATACGTGGACCTCATACGTTTGTTGAATATTTTACATCACCACTACGACGCAGCGCTATAGCGCGATGTCTAGCGCGCTATAGTAAAACGTGAGCACCTTTACGGCTGATGCAAAATCAAGCACCGTCTTCCACTCCGCACCTGGTTGGAAGGCTTAGTGCTGGTGTATCGTCGGTCCATCCTCCGGTATCCGGTGCGAAGTGTGTGTGGTTGCGTTTTTTTCTGGCTTTGAAAATCGTTATGGTGGGCCCAAGTAAAGACCGTGCAAAGCATACCTCCAATTCGGATGTATTTCGTCGGGGGTTTTTCCTATTGCCGTTGTTTCGGAAAATTCACCCGAAGCCGGGTTTTCGCCAGGTAGGTCGCGCAGTGCTTCGGTTATGGCATGGCTGTCGTGGGATGGCAGAGATTGCACGGGAAAGGAAAGGGTGACGCTTTTGGGTGGGAAAACAACAGCCGGAATCAGTCGGAGTTTTTCTTCACCGACGCTACCGGGGGCGATGGTTTCGGTTCGATCGAGCCTCAGTTTGGATGGCAACGTGAATCGGTGAGGTGTGACGGTTTCGCGTGCGAGAATCGCTTTCGCTGCACGTATCTAGAACTCGGGCGTAGAATGGGTGCAAAATTAGGTGGAAAATGCCATTGATCTTAAGTGCATCTATGCGAATGGAAACGGGAAGTGTGGAAGATTCATTTATTGAAATCACGGTCGTGATGTGTGAGCAAAAGGGGTTTAGATGTTCACCAGCTGAATGAAACATTGTACACGACTTGCGTGATTTATCCTACAGTTAAATGAATTATAATCGTTCTGGAAGCTACTGTCACGTTCACCATGTAAATGACCCTACCCAGTGCGAACAGTAACAATGTTGACCGACTCGGCGGTCACCAACAACGCCTCTCCAATTTATTGGCACTCTTGTTCAAGCTCTCGCCCAGCATGTAATGATGGAAGCTTTTCCATAAAACCACTCACCACGACGCAAACAAAGAACCGTCACGTCCACCCATCGTGTCCATCGGATTGAAAAATTAATTATCGATGATTTATTGATACCGTCGCATGGTCGCTATGACGGGTTGGGTTTGCAGTGTCAACGTTCGTTATGGCACGGAAATGAGAGCGAGTGCTAAAACCCACTAATGGCGAGAACTAGAGCAGGATTCGTTCGTGTCCTGCGTGTTGATTGATGGGCGACAGTGAACCAAACAGCCTGCCCAGTCGGTGTAAGATGAGTTTGAATGTGGTGCAATAGTGAGTAAGCTGCTGGATGATGAATGCAAACAGTTTTTGGGGTACGATCGATCAGCTGTTGGGGCGCGAAGCACAGAAGCAGAGCGGGCAGGATTCGCTAAAGGTTGCCGGATGGCTTTCGGCTTATGCCGGGGTGCGCAAAGCGACCGGTACGGGGTAAGTTAAAAAAGTGCAACGAATGTTACTAAAAACTTTTCTCTACCATTTGGCAAAGACATTCATTGCCATGTGTGATGTGATGGCAGGTGACTTAGGTACGAAGGTTTTATCTGTCAGTCAAGACAGTGAACTTTAACGGACATTTATATAGCAAATGAAAGACACATGTAAACACTTGTTTGTGCCAATCAACGACGTGATCAAGATATTGTTTTGCTAGAATTTCCAAAAACAATCATTTTGTTACATGAAGTACAAGCTTTGTAGCTGCAGTAAAAAAAAATGTAAAAATGCCCAGTAAAAATGCAATCCACTTCAAAAAAGTTTCGGAAGTCCCCCAAAGATCTTTCATGGTTTTCGCGTCTATTCGATTGTCCAGTGCCGTGAAATAATCTTTTTCCGTTGGATATGCTTCATTTTCTTTTTGAAATTGTATTAGGTTTATATTTTGATAAAGATGCAACATAAAGAAGGTGTATAAGGTACACAACGGTGAATTTTCATTTCAATGTTTACTACGCCTCAATGTATGCAAATGGTGCTTTATGTTAGAGAGCATATTTGTGATTTGTAGTATAAATTGCATACAAACAGGAGCACGCACAATTAACATTCCCCAGTAGCAAATAACTAAAGATACTAATATGCTTATGTCACATATAAGGTGTGTAGATACAAATAACATACAAAATCTTTGTTCACGGTTCAAAATTCCGAAGAAGAATTAATACAACACATAATTGTTTGAATATGTGTTAAATTTATCAGCAATAAGCTCCACATTATTTCGCATGTATGTTTTCCTATATTTAAATGAGAAATATGTTCCATACAAATTTTACCGCCCTTGATATTGATAGCCTGTTTCATATTATTAAGGACTTACGACTCACACTCGAACAGGAGCATTGACCTAAAACATGCCATACCTATTTGCCGTGGCAGTACAACCGGCTCTACGGCTCTGTGCAAGTGCAACGAGCGTAGTACGATGCAACGGCTCAATATTGTGTTGTTGTTGCACGAAGGTTGTAGGAGTGTTTGCTGTAAGACAGGTGATGCCAAATGCGAACATATGTGTGTCATTGCGATGCAGCCGAAGGCTCTTGAGGGCTCTGAAGACTACTGCTGCGTGGGTAATTGCGTGCATTATTGCAAACATAGTATGGAATGGATCGGGAACGTTCAATTTAGCTTTCACACAGGAATCAATCATCCGAAGTAGTTCTTGCGGTTCTAATCTTACCTGAACTGAAGGGAGTTTACTGAAGCACTTATGATAGAAAACTGCATAATCAACTGTCCATCGGCACGCAACCGAGCACGAATAAATAAAAGAGACACGATGTTAAGCCCTTCAAAGGGTCGTATATCCGGCGGGCACATCCTCGATGTCAGCGTCAGGAGTGCGGGACTTGGTCGGGTGTTTCTCTGTTTAGCGCCTTGGCACGGCCATTTGCCAACAGCACAATGCGCAAAATATGCAAATGCAAAAATACAGTCCTAACCCGGGCTGTGACCTCCGAGTGAAGCACATATGCCGATGATGTGCGTACCATCGAGATGGGTGCGCTGTAGTTCGAGCCATTTCCAGTGTCCTTCAGAAACGCTACCAACTGCTGTTCCGTGGTTGTCGCCTTGGTGCACGGTTTTGATTGACTTTCCTTCAGATTTCCAGGCCAAAGAAGCGGGAGAGCATTATTACGCTGTGTTGGGTGATTGTTGCCAACCAAGTGCCCACCACCAGGTCCTTTTATCACGTTCTTGCACTGTGGCAGGTACCACAAATTCGTGTCGAAACCGGCAAAACCCGGCATGGGAAACACACCGCCGCTCTATATTTTGTCGATATTTCGTGACATTGGAAGATATTGGGGCCGTTAAGTGTGCGGATATGTTATGGGTATGATAATCGCAATAAAGTGAGATGTATGCGTCGTCTGCTGTGTTAGCTTCGATTGGCAGTAGCAGACAAACGTCATGCCTTGGTGTGGGCGAGCGAACCGGGAAGAAATTTGTGCCAGCTCGAAGCTACCAGCTTCTTGCGGGTAAACTGACTCCAAATAGCAACAAGTAGATGCGTTACCTATCGCCACCATCTTAAGCATATGCCAACCTGTTTGGTGATTACAACCGTTTGCTCGACTAAAGGACTACTCAGGAAGGATTACTGTGGACTTAAGCAAATGAAAAGCAGGTGCAAGTTTAAACACCATTGATTGCTTGCGGTATTTTTATTATCTTGTTCGCTTAGTTTAATGAACCCTTATTGAAACGATAACTTCAATAAATTTATCAATATTTCATCCAACCTTAGCAACCTTGGGTACCATGGAAGAAATGAAATATATTATTTAGAGAACTTTAACATCATTTTTAATAACCCTACTTTTGAATAACTCATTATTTCTGCAGCTTTACATAACAAATTTTCATTTACAAACGACATTTTTAGAAAAAAAAAAAACATAAAATACTCATACTCAGTTTCTTACGACAGTGACGATGCCGCAAACTATGGTAGTGACGGGTTCAGCGGCCTCCCTGGCAGAACTTCCAGTTTGCCATCGATTTTCCCGAGCGGCAATCAGCTGATTCACTCCGACCAGGACGGTGGTTTTAACGGGGATGCAACTGGCAACGGGGGTGCCAATGCCGGTAACGCGACGGTCGGACGTAATGGAGGAAGTCGCAAAAAGGTTCGCTTCCGTAAATCAAAGCTTCGCCAACTGTACGACGTGGAAGTGCTACCGGTCGAGTACTTGGGGCCAAAGATTGAATACAGGTGAATATGATTCGACAAAGGTAGACTATTTTTTTTAAATACATTATTCACTATTTATTTCTTAACACATTGGCATTGGCATGATTTTAGGGACTGCAACAAAATTAAATTATTGCTCAACTTGCACTTTATGAAACAGCAGCATAAGTTGCTGGTATACTTATATGAGGCATTTTTTTATAATAAAAAAAAGCATAAGTGAAAATCAAATTTACCAAAAAACCATTCAAATGTAGTGTGATATGTTGAGCTGCCTTTTTTTTTGTTGGCTAAACGTATGGTGCTATAAACTCGAAACAGTTGCTATAAAATGAAGGCTTTCGAGCAGATGGTAAAAACTTTTCGAGCACCTAGCTCGAATCGCACGTTACATTCACGGTGAGCATATTTTCATTCGAATTAGGACAGTTTTAATTACTAAATATTTTTTCCCAAAATATGCCTCCTTTAAATTTATTATGTTGAAAGTAAAAAAAAAAACCTATTTTATCTTGCGAATAGTTTATACTTGTGTTGAGGATACTATTTAATTTTAAATGTATCTGGTGTTTTTTTTTAATTTTTCTTTGCAATTAAGGTTCAATATTTAGATGCAACAATTGCAATCATATTTGTACATGATTTATGCATTGGAAATTTTTGTTTTTTTGTAATCACTTATTGCTCCTCACCAAAACATGCCAACTTTTTCTCAGAGTTCAGTTATCCTTAGACCCGTACTTCAATATTTGCATACCTTTAGGCGCTTTTAACCTATCGATAATGTCGTCTTATTTACTTGATGAGAGTAATGGGCTTATATATTTCACGAGTTATATATTATGAGTCTTTTTCATCAAATATTTTAATAATATCTCAAACAGCCTGAATCGCATGAACTACATTATAGACATTAGGCACCGGAACCTCATCAACACCTAATTTTACCCTGAATGCTGAAGAAGTCGTTGAAAATGGGATGTTTTGTTTTCTTTTTCGAGATTTACAACACGAAACAGTTGTTTCGTCAAACTTTAGCGAATTGTATGCGCATTCCGTGTGTAGGCAACATAAAATAAAGTTTCTTACTTCTTTCGCACAATCAGCTAGTATACCTCGTTAGTTATGGCACATAACCATAAAAAAAAAACAAGGAAAATCGCCCAAATTAGGCGTGTACCTGCCAAGAACACAGCCAAGCACCATCGGATGGTGTGGTGACAAGAATAAGTTTTGACATGCTGCTGATGGAAATTGGATTTATTGGGCCCGGGATAGATGATGTTTCACCGTGCTTGATGTTTGTGGGCTTCAACGCGTGGCCTGGACAAAGTTTTGAGCTCAGTCTATTATCACAAGGGGCTCCGCAGACACGATCGTCTTAAAGCCATCCGTGACGTCCTTGACATTGGTTTGCCCGTCTTGGGTGCAGTAAGCTATCGAACCACGGTGTGCGGTATCCGGCACTGATTACACCAGTAAGTTCCGGTTGGTAGGGCCGAGCTTACGGCCATAAAAGCTTGTAGTTTGCCGTTCGTGATTGATTTGATTCGAACGAAAATGTATCCTCCCCTGAGTGGTACCCACGGCACACACAGCGCGGGCACAATGTTGCAATGTTCGTCGGGGTACGGTGGGATTTCCGCTTTGTTGAGAGTATCGCGTTTTGGTGTTGGCGATTGAAACGTGGGAGAAATGGTATGTTGGCCGACCATTGCACTATAGGGTTGCACTGTGTACTAAAGCGAAAAGCCTATAGCAAACGGATTTACCTTCCAGCGACCACGTGCTGGTGTGGCTGACGATGGGAAATATAGGGCCGAACAGATGGGAATGATTTATGGAAGAGATATTGCGGACGATAGCTTACAAGCGGTTTACACCAATTGATTGCATGCTTACGGGAGATGATGCATTTCTGGAACTGTCATTCATTGATAGGGCACCCGAATTGGCTAGCGAGATGTACGATTTAATCAAGCGCAATTCATTGAGCGATTAAACAGTGTCCAAAGGCAGCTAGTTGTTGATATTGACACTGAAACTCCAACCCTTGAAGCGAGATACTTTTTCAGGGTGCGCGAGGATTCAAGAACAAGAACATTGCGCAAAAAAAAACACTTTTCGTAAGTTATTCAATAAATATAATACTCTCCTCAGTATCTGAGACACAAACTAAAACATAGAATGCCCCCACTCTTGACCTTGATTACGTCGTTACCAGCTCGAGGTTCCTCTATTTTATTGTGTCAAACTGTCATAAATCAGGAGCGGCACCTCATCGGGCTGATGTTCGGCACCTCTGCAGGCACAACACGGTTACAGATGCGCGAGCCATCACCATCTGATATAGCTACCACGAACCTCGTGCCACCCCAGAACTCCTGAAGGAAGGAAGGTAGTGCTTTACCGTTCGACTAGGCGAAAAGTGAATTTATGTCTTGTTTATTTCTCTAACCATTCACATTTAGCCCACCTGCTTCGCCGTGGCGGACAGTATTCACCTTCGTAACAGAGCTCCAGTCCTGATCCGCCCTTGAAACAAGGGTGCTAGATACTTTGTTATCTTCACCCGTCGTTCATTTTTGGGGAGGGGAGCGGCAAGAAAACAGGAACCCCACCACTGGCAGTCGCTCTACACTCCGAGCGTTTAGATTATCAGATTGGATTCTAACAGGCAAACGGTTCGTGTGACCCATTAAGGGTCGAGCTCCTCACGAAACGCGTTTAGAACGGGCTGGCAAAACCTGGTGCCAAATTGATTCTGGTCGAGTTTTTCCCGCTGTCCCGCTTCTCACCCTTCATCCGCTCATTGTGATACATTCTTTTCCGTTTTCTTGTGTAGCTCTATCCAAACGCAATCCCAAACCGATGAGCCTCGTTTTATGATTCGCGTTTTCGGTTTACGTTTCTTCAGCCTGGGCTTTTCGTCTATTTGTTTGTTTTGTTTTCCGCCCTTTCCACGCTGCCTGCCGTTAGTTCCTTCCCGCCGGTCGAATAGGATATTTTATTTATTTCGTCTCCACTCGTTTTGGCCTTTTTGTTGCCTTGTTGCGGTGTTGAATTAGTTTTCCTCACGTCAACTACCCATCAGCACGGCATCCATTCCGGTGGGAGGACCTTCGACAGAGGTCTAGGACTTGAGGATGTTGTTGGCGTGTGTGTGTGTGTGGTTGTGTGTGTTTATGATCCTAGACGAGGTGAGAACAAAAACGAGGCGTCAATGGCGCTTGGATGGTGGTAAAGATTCGGTTTTTGACAGTTTGGCACCAGAGTCCTGGACGGTTGGACGTAGTGTGCGTTGCTTTGTTGCCTTTAGAAAGAATTTGGTACATATATATGGTACATTGAATGGACGTGGCCACGCGAGTGAACCTGCCAGTATTATGTCCCCGAAACAGCTGACAGGAGAAGCGAGACAGGATATAACGACCTGACCACCTGAAGCACTAATTGATGAGCGGAAGTGGTTGTGATACACCGAGTGAATGTGTTTGTTTGAAGGAAGCTTTTTATCTTGTACGATGTGTGGTAGAGAATACAAGAAAGTGTGGAGTTTGGATCTAATGGCAGGGCAAATAAGGATTTGTTGAAACTTAAAGGGTGTCCAAATAGAATCTCTCTTCTATTGAATTGAGAATTCTTTGTGACTTTCGTTTGTTACCACTCAACAAGAGCTGGATCTAATTTTGTGATAGTGTTCAAGTGAATGGTTGAGAGCGAGCTTCGAAATGAAGAAAGCAAATGTTGCAAAAAACCAGCTGGAGAAGATGATGCTCGAGGAGGACTTCACATTCTGCGAGTGTAATTTCGCGGTCAAACCAACGAGACGTCAGGAGTAAGTGTTTGAAGCGCAGTGAAATAAGAAACTTTCGAAACCAAATTCTGCTATCCGTTTTGATTTTCTGAGAGATAGTTCATAACTTTATAGACTTTCCAACTATCCATGAACTTCATCTAGCATATGACTAATGGGTCTAGGCGATACTGAAAGCATATTTTTTAATCGTTTTGCATTTACCAACTCAATGTTGGGCAACAATTTTTTTTTATTTTCGCTTATTTTATTGCTGTCACAAAGTGCACGGTGCAGCTACAAAGTAGTGGAATAGAAATTAATTAATTAGCTTACTGAGCTTCCGGACGTTGAAGGCGATGGGAAAAAAGTGTTTTCCAAAGCATAATAAAAAAAAAAAAAAGATTTACCTGAGGCTGTGAAATTGATGAAAGCTTATACATTCCTGTTACGGAAACCTTCCCTTTTATAAGCGATGGATGTCGGGATGCATTACGAAAACGAAAATCAATTCAACCAGAGGTGGACAGAAAAAAGCGATAATTGGAATTACGATGATTAAACGCAGAATGCAGTAGTATGATAATATACCACGATAAACAAACTATCGTAAAAGTTAACTTTATATATTATTGTTTGCATTTTCTCTACATCCCTCCTATGAGCGACTTAGTTGTTGAAGAATGTTAATTATGCGTATGACCCATATTGTATGATACCGATATCATTCGCTGTGCTATTTTCAAACGCGCGACGGATGCAGTTTTTAATTAAAACCAGTAAAGCCGGAAGTTAAATCATAAACCTCCGTCAGCCGCATGTGCAAGCGGTGACGATACTACTTTTTCCACACCAACCTGTGCCAGCTGTTGATGAAAATAAATTGCTTTTTTTTCTTCAGTCCAGCAAATGCACTCGGGGGGAGTTAAAACATCATGTTTTCTTCTTTTCTCCCGATCGGTGGGAGTAATGGCTTCGGATAGGTTAACTTCGGTTAAACGTGTCGTACGTCGTGTTTAAACCTACGCAAACGGAAATAGCATAATGTGGGTGGAAGGAATGCGATTAACTTCTTCCCAACAGCTTAACTTCCTTTTCATTCGTTTGCTAATGGCACGTTGGGTCGGGACCCTGAGAGTGTCAGGTGTAAATGATGCCAAGGGACATCAATGGGAAACCCATCCATCAAGGAGATAAGATTTGTATTTGACGGGTTACATTGATTATTAGCATAATAAATTGCTTATTAATATATTTGGATTTTTACATATTGGACTTTTTTAATCATATTCGGTTTGAGTTTTATTTGAAACACCCTTTAAAGAGCTACGGACAGTTCACTGTATTGTGTTGAAAGTAAATGCAAATTATTGCAATGTTAAATAAAAAGAAGTTATCTTCGAAGACACACGTGTAACGTACGTATGTAAAATGTAATAAAAGGAAATTCCATCAGTTCCGTTACAAAGGAGATTGTGTATGGGAAATGCAATCAGAATATTTAGTACCAATTGTAATAAAAAAATATCAATAAATGGTTATGTGAAACTAAATCACTGTCAGAATGTTGGCATGAACACATTTATAAAACATGTTTTGATACCCCCAAGACTCTTAACACCACAGTAGACCTACGCGAACTTCCATTCGGTCGCAGCTCGAGAACAAGCCAAGAACAAGCTATTATTAGCTCTTGTACCAGGTTTGACCGAGGTTTTTAAAAGTTTTTCATTGAATGTTCTTTTGTAAATGTTGAAATGTTGAAGGCTTGGAATATGGTTAAATACATTTTGGAGGGTCGTACTTTAAACAGATATGTAAAATTCATGCATGAACTATGGTTGAACTAATTAACTGCAAACATTAATTTAATGATTATGTTCAGTCAAAACAAATGGTCCGGCGATTTGGAGTTTCTTCCTTTATGGAGTTACCAAAGTTTCTAAATATTAAATTTAAAGCTAAATTATCTAAATATACAAAGATAATTATTTTAATGGTAAGTTTAAGCCTTTAGTTATTCCTTCGATTCGTGTTATCAAAAAATATAATCTTATTCCTGCCCTGTAAAGGTGCATATTTTCAAAATACTAAAAAGAAAAGCTCAAAAGTTTATGCAATATTATGTAACGTTTAAGAATTAAGTTCAAGATTGTTTTAAGATTAGCGAAACTAATAACTTCGAACATAGATTCAATGTCTTAGATAACAGTTTAACTAAATAACTGAGCGATGGTAGAAGAACATATGACACATTCAGCTGTGAGGGTATGATTATAATTACTTTCCGTGTGGCATCATTTCGCACATCGTATGTTAAAATCATAGTCTGTAATGGTGGCAGCTGGTGGCACACAATCACTATGAATAGCGCGCATCCATTCGATTGCCCCAAGTCTTCGCAAAACCGAGCGACCGAAAATATCCTCTGCAACAGCTGCCTTTATTTCACATGTCGCATGCACCGCAGCTCCCGCGTGCATGCCGTGAACGTGTGCAGCAAAAAGAGCGATACGAGCGTGTGGAATATCTAATGTCAACGTTCGTGCCGGAAAAAGGGCTACAAAATAACGCGATAATGCACAGGAATTTTTGTGTTTTATTTTTTTCGTTTGGATAGTTTTGCACAATGAAACAATGATAACTTCGAGCCTTAAATCGTACCGTTGCGGGAAGCCATGTGGAATGCAAAGCATTCGGGTCAGTGTGAATGGGTTCCATTTTGCTTGGTGGTGAAAAGATCTGCGTTACATTGGTGTTGGGAGCAGAAAATTGTCTTTAAATTCCTCTCTCATCTAGAATTGGTAACGTCATCGATTCGAAGTCATCGGAATGGTGTGCAATGTCTCAATCCATGTGCCGTTGAGGACAGCGATCAAGCGAATGCAATGGATGGTTGGTCTGCCATCGGTTGTTTGAATAATATTTTATGCATCTTCTTGTAAGCCTACCGTATCGTTTCTCCATTCTGCTTTGGGGTTCGTTGGAAAAGCGATTTACTAAGGGCAGCCGAGCGAGGGTGTGGTTTCGATGGTTCTGTTCGAACCGTTCTCCACTGTTCCGTCTCCGGACGACATCGGTAACTGTGTTTATCAATTTTATGTACATTCGATGCTTCGATATTCGATTTTTGTCCAGCTATATTTATATATGATGGTTCCAGTGGGGGTCCTCGCTGCAAACGATTGCTTTGCTGGAGGGAAAATCGAAATTCCGCACCCTTCAACCTCCAGCTGGTAGCTGAAGCAGATGAAGGCTGTTAGTTTACTGGCGAAATCGTTTTCCATTCGGAACGGGAGCTTTTAGCCAGGTCTTTAGTCTGGAAAACTGTCGACTACCCCTGTGTAAATTCTGCCTCACCTAACCTTGGGCAGCAACCGTTCCCATGACCTTCGGCATTCGGTAGCATCGCAAAGGACTACTTCCATTGGACGAGCGCTACATTAATTGAACGGAATAAGCGTACGTTCCTTCATAAATATGGTTACCATTTATCGGTGGACATGTCGTTGCTAGGCGGCAGAAAAAGCCTTCCATCGGTTAGGTATAATTTTAATTTGTTTCCAGTCGTGACCGGGCCGTCGCTGTTGGTGCTAGTTGTGTACAGTGCGTTGCTACCGCGGAGGTCACTTCACTTTCACGCGACGTTTTGTCCGAGTGCTATTAACGTGCAATTGTTTTTTCTCACACCCTGCATGGTGTTGTTGGGGCGTGCAATGGAAGTGAAATGAATTGAATAAGGCTCTAAGGACCAGATTTGTTTTCACTGGTTTCGAGGTATGTAGCTGAAAATTAGTTTCTGGGGAATGCACTTTGAAAGTATCTTTTGTTTTTTTTTGCCTTCATTTGGGCGTATAGTTATTGTCAATTTTAAATCGCTGTGTAAAAGTAGCAGAATTAAAGATTCTTCTACGCCAAAAAGTATGCAATGTGAAATTTATTTGGCTACTTGGATGTTAGAACATGTAATTGACGTCATGTGTCTTGTTTCGGATTCTAAATAGTATTTTAAGATGCTTTGCTTGCAGTCAGGTGGAATGGGTTTAGCATTATCTATTTTAAATTGCACTTATATCTATTAATAAGATTTTAATGGTTTTGTTTTGAATAATTTGGCTTCATTATACGTTAGATAATTGTTTAACTGGAACGTTTGGATATGTTTCTATGTATTAAAATAGAAATGATTTTTACATTCACAACACTGTTTACCAACAGGTAATAATAATTTTCCATATCGACATAAAAATCAACTTTAAAACATTTCCCCCACTGCACATTTGGTTTCACCGTGTGTTCTGTTTAGTTGTGTAAAAATTCGCAACTAAAACCCCCGTTGTTTGCAACAATTTGCGTAAAGATATACACTCCCCAGTGCCGGCTACCCAAATGTGGGGCTCATCCGAGCTTCCCTGAACGCTTCAGCAAATCCACCATTTTTATGGCGTCTCGTAAAAATATGATCACGATTATTATTGCGTTGCCTGCTGTTGGTTGGGACGCTAGCGTTACCCGGTTAGGGTTGGTCGGCTTCACGTCCTTTGCCTTGAATCGGTAAAGCTCTCTCTCTCTGCTCGGTGGCAATCGATTTCTTTTTTCCCTCCATCGATGCCGAGCATGCTGTCATCATCGAGTTTGCTCACAAACATACCACGTGGACTTGGGGAAGATTCGAGGGTATGTTTTGCCAAATTTTCCACGTGCGCTTATTGCTAGAGTCGCCATACAGGTTAGGTATGTTCTTTTTTAGGGGGTTCGTTGCTGTGAAATCCCGATGTGCTGTTGTTTTGGTTTTCTCTTTTCGCTTGTAAGCGAGAAAGCGAAACATAAATCGAACCTCGGCCCCCTATAGCGCCAAAGAGACGTCAATATCACGATCGACTGTCACGGATTGTGTTGTTCTTTTTTTCCTTGAAACAACAGCAGCAGGTTTCGATTTTCGTGCTTGCAATCGAGAGCTCTCGATGGTTGAAAAGGGGTAGAAAATAGTATTCCACCCTTACCTAGGTCTACAGCAGAACTAGCGTACTTCACTTTGCATTTCGTTGGCCGCTTGAAGCCGTGCAATGTTTGGAACCGGAGCATTAGTCAGAGTGCGCCATCGTACGCCAACGGACGGCAAAGCTTCCGGATTGAGTGATTCGTTGTCGCTAGCCCGGTCTTAGCCAGGTGTGTCATTATCTGAGTGTTGCGTTAGAGGTTGTCCATTATTCCCGGTTAGTATGTACACGTGTTTGATGGTACTGGAAGGTGTAAGAGATCGATGCGAATTCTCCGCTTTGCGTGATTAATGTGTCCATTAACGCTAGTGCTAAATGTGCTGTTGGTACTCAATTTTTCACCACGTGCAAACTACTGTTTGGCCGTTTCGTTGGTCGTTTCAGTGTGAACCTGCCCCGAGTAACCGCGCAACTGGAGAAGTTGATGGGAACGAATGTGGTCCGGCTGACGGATCGCAAATATATGCAGGAGCTGCAGCGTCGCATCCAGGAAGACTACAATGTCACGCTGGAGAAGCGGATCAGCGAGCGAGAGGTAAGTGCACCGGTGCATTCGAACAAACCGTTCGGACCATTGTGGATAATGATGGATGCCTTTTTGGGAATTGGAACTCTGTGGTATTGGAAAATGGGGCGGGACTCACCCACGTTGCTGTGGTTTGCAAGAGTTGTTCTAATTATGCTCGTTAGGTTCACACACTCCATCGCTAATTGAGCCTTCCCGCAGGTAGACAAAAACAATGTGATGTGCCTAACATCACCAATCTTCAAATACACCAGAGAAAACACGTAGTCCCCAAAGTTTGAAGTACGTGAGGGTACCTCCACCATTATCAGATCTCATTTCGTAGTCATTTAATTTGCTAGCATTGCTTGTCTCCCAGCGCTTACCATGTAGAATTCAACGCGTTTGCAATTAACATATAACCTTGATTACAGTGGGAAGTTTGTTTGACTGTAGGATGATCAATATCCTATAATGAGATGGGGAAGTTGATGTTGGAAAGCTTCAATATATCCTTAGTGTACTTTAAAAGTAGTACCAATAGAGTACCTTTACATTGCTTATATTTAAATATCATTGTAAATGTGTTTTTACGTCGTGTCTGCCAACTTTTTCTGTCCAATGCAGGATGTTTACAGAAATGGAATCTGTTCCTAAATAACAACAAAAGCGAAAATTGTCCAATATTGTTATCTTTGCACGACTGCGAGCTGATTATCTCAGAAACCGCACTAGGAAAACAGACCCGGCATATCCGCCACTGTGCTCAGTACGAACTTCAGTTGAGCTGTCCAAGTGTTCCGCGTGCAGAACGTGCGCAGTGTGGGAATAGGTGTGCTTCTTGTGAAATCGATAACCATTTTGAGTGATACCTCGCACATAGCACTAAAACACACGGTATACACCAAAATCAAACACATACACACGCGCGCACACACACACACGTCCGCACACAAGTGTATCATGGCAGAAGAGCACCATCTCCCTTCGACACAAGGTAGCCATCGCGGTAGGGTTGTTAGGCACACTGCCCTCCAACGTGATAGCATGTTTAGGTGTCTCTTTGGAGTTCGTTTCCGTTTGTTTGTTTGGTGTTTTACTTCGAATTTCGCCATCCAATGAATGTTAAATTGCGCCCGGGGCGTTGATGCATCGCCTTGGCAAGTGGGCTTATCGATACTGGGCGCGTACAGGAGGGAGATCGATAGTGGTACTGGTGATAAGCTTTTGGCACTAATATACTACTGATAACAGCGTTTGCCATCCGATTGGATTGGTAAGTGTCCCTACCCGTCACTTTCCGGTGCCGATTGAAGCATCGAACGAATGAAGCACACCCGAAATTGGTCCAGGGGCAGAGTGTACCTGACGTTCAAGATGATGCCCCTTTTCCGACGTGTTTGCTCGAACGGAGAGTGTAAGTTTCACCATGAGAGGAGATAGCTCCATTTCCCCCATTGGTTGACATTCAAAACTGAGCCGGTTGACAGGTTTGGCACAGTTTGCCCTGAGAAAGGTGGGTGTCTGAAGTCATCCGGACCAATCATAGTATGTTTGACCTCGGTTTTGACGTTATTTTCCGAGATGGTAGCTCATATTTGAGTGCTTGAAGCAATCTATAAATAACAAAAGCGCAGTTAAAATAATATTTGCGTCAGTTTTTTTTGTCAAGGGTAAGCACAGTCATAGGTTAAGAAAAGCATTATTATTCACGTCTAGACTTGTTGGACGTAAACCGATATCCCAGCGCTTTCTTTTGCGTGTCTTCTTTCGGGTGTGCGCTTTTAAGAGGCCATGTTCACAGATCTGTTTTTATTTCGAACTTTGCTGGAACTTGTGGAGTGGGTAGCAATGGTTTGATTTTCTTTGCCGTCTTTCCTGTACGTGTCCTCTCTGAGCGCTTGGACGGTGTAGCTACCAGCTTGAGCACTCCGCAAGGTAACGACGGAGCAGTTGCAGCAGTGTCTCTAGGAAATATGGATAATGTGGCATTTAATGTGATTATCATAATCGTAATCTGCGTTCGCGCGTTTTATGCTACCGATGCGAACACATTTTACGACCGCAATGTGTCGGATAAAGCACATCCGCACGCACTCGTGAGCATGAAGTTTATGAAGAATGTGAAGTTTGATACGACTTTTGGATTGTCGCTTTTTTTTGTTTTGTTGTCCTGTCGCTGGTGCACATCCCGGTAAAAGTTGAACACACAGCCTGATCCTTGCAATGAACTCGGCTGCATACGTGACTGCATTTCGCGTATCGGCAATCGGGCAACGTAGAGAAACCGAAAGCGCTTCAGTGCGAATGCTCCCATTGCGACAGGTTCGTAGATATTTCAAGATTATGTGAAACCTGAGTAGGTTTCCTGAATGGGTGTCGTGGTGGCCATCTTTGCGGGAGCATGAAATGAAGCATCTTTAGGGTATAGTGTATTACATTTCGCAATCGAGCAAATTGTAAAGGCCCCTTTGCAATGGGTAACATTTGTCGGATGGTTTTTTGATATGTTTAAGTGAAGTCTATAAACATTAATGAAGGGAATAAATAGAGTTTGAAATACAAACTCAATTAGGACAAAGTGAATGAGATTGTACGAATTGCCAAATCGCAAATGTTATAAACGGAAATAATATTTGAAATGTAATTAAACTTTTATTTAATTTCATTTATTATTAAACTAATTTATGCTTCGTATGTTTTAAGATTGTCAGAACATGGTGATAAATCTTATGGGTTTCCTTGTCTAGTATTAAGTTAGAGCTTGTTGATGAGTTATTTCATTAAACGCGACACTTACTAAGCTAACTACAAAAACATTGCATTCGCTCTAACACAATTCATTTTCGAATGGAAAAAGGATGCTAATATAAGGAATAAGACAGGAATAAGGCCATTTAACGAGATTGTTGAGATTATTTTCATAAAAGCAGCATTTTTCTAAGAAGCATTCGGAATATACGATATGCTTCAACATGCGTCGTAATCACCACCCACGATTTTAAGTACAGTTCATAGATATTCTAGCAAATAAAATTAAATTAAAGTATAAATTTTCACGTCTATGCTATAGTGAAAATAAAATACAAGAACACAATTTGCAAGCTTTTATTATAAACAAAATTCCATGTATCAAAAAGTCACATTCTTCAACATTCTTTTTGTTTGGTTTTGAAATGTTAGTGTTCAGTCGGATAAGTTTTATCAATTGCATTACTTTATCACTGTTGCTGCAAACGTCTGTCATTTATAAACCTTTATAAAGCTATAATTTAATTTAATCTTTTCTGTTTCTCACCACTGTGCTTATGAAAACTTGTGTTCAAAATCATAATCATCAACCCGCACACACACGGTCGTACACTCACCTTCAACGCATCTATCCATTGCCTGGCTGGACCGGCTCGCTTACTGCTGCACACCGTTGGCATCCATTTCTTCATAACCACGCGCACATCAATCGAACCTCGGGGAAACAAAACCCCGTACACCGTAATGAAAAACTGAAACACTCGCACTCGTACCGAACCAGCACCGAGAATGGCAGCGACAGAAGCAACTAATCCTGGACGGCAAGTATGGTCTCGAAAACTGTCCTCGGTCTTTGATTCCTCTGCACAGTATCGTGCTGGTAAGCGAAAGGTGTTTTATTGAGTCTCATAAGGGAAAATGAAAGGCAGGCAGTATGGGGCGGTAGCGTGTTTAAGATGTTGGCTGAAGCAATATTAGCAGAAAAAAACGATACCCAAGATCTCATATAGCGACCGTTGTGCTTCGCTACGTGTTGATTATGTTTTGCTTTCACTAACTCTTCGTTTTACGGGGTTTTGTTTTTCACTGCTTATCGGACCGCCGGTACTACCATTCTTCAAAGGCGAAGGAAATCGAGCGTGAGCGTAACCTGATCCTGTCCGGAGCGGGCGATAGCATACCGGAGGAGATGACCAGCTCGGTGTTTCTGGTGAATCAGAAAACGAACGTCAACATTCTGAACAAGCGGGAAAAGGTGCGTTCACGGAAGGTTGAGAAAAAGAACTGTTCAAAAGAAAATCCTTCGGTTACTTTTTCCTTTGCATTTTCGCAGTTGAAAACGATCCGTGAGAAAAATGCTGAACGATTGATCAAACAGGGTCACCGCTGGGAACGGGAGCGCCTGCAGATGGAGGAACAGAGCCGGGAGCGGGAAATTGAGCGACGCACCAAACGGGAGGCACTGCTCGAGGAGGAGAAGCTGTACATGATCGAGGAAAACGATCGTTCGCTGAATCTGCTTCGAATGAAGACGAAGAAGGGCCCTTGCCGCGATATGAACCTGCGCTCGATGTTGATGCTGCAGCGCGAAGAACTCGGCCGAACGATTCAGAAGCGTGACTTCGACATGAAGGACGAACGGACCGGGATGGGCATGGAGATGGAAGGCGGAAAGGGTGATCGGCGGCGCCAGCGAAGGGGCATGCGAAAGCAACGGCAGATGCAGCGCCAGAGTGAAGTGAACGAGTACCAGGAGTCTTCCTCGCCCGAGGAGGGCTACATCTCCATGAACAATGCCGACTCGCCCGAAGATCTGGAGACATCGATCGCGATCAAGGTTGCGAAGCGGGCGAGTAAAGATTCGGGCGATGAATCGGAAGCCGAACAGGACTCGGACCAAGCCGCGCCGGAGAGTGGTGCAGAGTCGAAAAAGGATACAGAGGAGCCTGAGGATGGAGCATCGGAAAGGGAAGCTCTGGCAGAGTTGGAACAGCAAGAGGCCACCGAAGCGGAGCTGGAAGCGGCCGAGGAAGCGCGACTCCGCGAGGAGCTGGACAAGACGCTGATGGAGAAAAAGAAGGCGCGTCAGGTGCGGAACGAAGATCCCAAAATAACCAAACTTAAGGATGCTGATGTAAGTGTGTGGCTATTGAATCACAATTGCAAAATCAGCTGATACCCGAATGAGATATTTTATGGGGGAGGGTAACCTTTTTGTTTTATTGCTTCTCGTTATTTGCAGACTGTGGCAGATATTTATAATGTTGCCGATGAAATCATCGTGCTGGAGAAGAAGAAAACGAAGAAAGGATTCGGGAAGTAAAAACCGCTGTCGTAAGTGACCCAGGCGCCGGATACACCAAACCACCGACTCTTATGTGTGCATGTGGACAAGATGAAGAAAATTTGTTGTTTTTAATGTCCCGGATACATCACAAGCTATATCTGTGATCTGGTTGATTCTGGCTCTCCTCTTGGAGTTTGTAATCCTACGGTTTCCTTGGCATCAACGTCAAAGGCTTGGTAGTAGTTTTTTGTGTTTATTTTTCTAACTAAATATGCTGTGTGTTGAATGCACCTTGTGATAAAAATGAGAATGTTTTTGTAGTCAAAGCGAACCGTCTCAATAAACTGTTGCCATAAGGGAGTAGTGATGTTGCTGTTAATAATCAATGTGTTGTGAATTATTTTAAATATTGTTTTATTTGTGATGACATTACTGCGGGATACAGTTAGAAAATTGTTACAAATTTTGCCTTAAACCTCGCGATTAGCCTATTACCATCGTATGCAATTTCATGCGCAAAATTACACTTTTACAAAAAGCAGATTATAATTTAAGATTATCTTTAGCATTTTACTGGATCTGATGTTGTTTTATTTTGTGATAAAATAATTGGAGACAGCCTTAAGAATGTAGTTTATGCGTACAGTTAAAAAAATCAATAAATTTGATAATAAAATAAAATTAAATTTTGGAACAATATTTGGACGTTTGAAGATTACCACTCGAAAACAATGCCCTATGTTAGTCCACCATTTTTGAATTATTACTAAATGCATTACAAAGTTTAATGGATTATGGATCAGAACCTCGCAACCCTGGGATATAATGGGTTAAGGAGTCTCCCCTCGTCGATTGACTATCGAACATGTAAACGCCAGAAAGTATGCAATGTATGTATGTGAGCTAGGTTATTCTGCTTGTTTCGCAACATACGTTCTTCTTCTTTATCGGCACAGCAACCTCAAGAGGTCTAAGCCTGCTATTTCTGGCTTTTTTTTACTTTATTTTCACGTAGCGGGATAATCAGCCGTGTATCTGGGGGTTTGGTCTGGATGGAATTTTGATCCGGTCCGTTCGTGTGGCGGCGCCGCTACCAATTTTGCAACATATACAGATTATAAACGTTAGAAGTTACATATCTAAAGCTGTTTGTTGATTAAGAGTTCATATATTCAGTTGTAGTTGCTTATTTGTATTCAAAAATATCTAAACTATCTTCTAAATCTCCATATAACATTAAAACCAATCTCAAAGAGAAATAATGCATACATTTAGGGACAGAAAATCGGACAGGGAACTACATTCAATTTAGTGATATGCTGTTTTTCTTCACTTTTGAGCCGAAAGTACATTTATAAACAATTTCAAATGTGAGAACAACAAAAGAAATTGCATATTTCTAGGTAAAAATGCAAATAGTCATAATTAATTCCACATTTTCGTACACATATCCTTGCCTGTCTTCGTCGGAAGTTCATCGAAAACCGATGAGTCCGTTGTTCATCGCATCCCGAAAAGTACCGATTGCAGTTGGAGGACTCACGCTCGTACCGACTGTAACGGCATTTTATGAATGAAAACGCTTCCTTACTATCCGTAGTAAAACCCCTTCGTCCCTTCACTGCACGAACCGCATCCGTGTGGGAGTGGTACAGCAAGGATAACAACATAACAACAAAAAAATCATACACTCACACAACACTCCATGGATAGTGATGACACCAAAGAATGGAACTTTCACACCGTGGCTGCTGCCAGTTCGGGATTCACCGTGCCGAGGCACTTCGGCTCACAACGATTCATCCGAAACGAAACCGAACAGTCGTGGAGGAAAATGAATTTTCCTGCAGCGGTGCAGGAGGTGGTGCGAAAGGTGGAGCAGTGACATGGAGCGATGGAAAGCTACGGAAAGCGAAATCATTTTGTGCCGGCAAAAATATAAAAGCCAGTGACGGTGGCGAAACTTCCGTCAAACGCACTTTCAACAAGTGGTCGTCGGTTGGACGTTTCAGAGGGGTCGTGCTCGTGTACGAACCGTGAGCTTGTGTGAGCGTACTAAAAGTCAACGAGGTGGGTGGCATAAAAAGATAAGAAAACCGTTGGTTAGTTGACGGTTGGTGGAACGAATTGATGTGATCGAGAGTGTCAAGTTTGTGGAATTATTTTTACATGAAAAAGTTCCATGATTTGTTCGGGCAGTTTGTGCTGTGAGCTTTTTAATGCAAACGAAATTAGTTTACAATAAAGTGGACTTGGACTAGACTGAAAGGAACTATACAGATACCTTCGAGATAGTGCAATAATCTTTTCTTTAATGTGCTAAACAGTGAACAATATTTTCACATAAATCGTTTTACGGAAATATAATACATTTTGGTGCATAAATACATATTGACAACATTCTAGCGCATTGCATAACTTTAGACACTTCTCTGGAGAACTAAATCAAATTGCTTTTCCGTGCGGTTTGTTTGATCTTAAAAGGTTCTACAGCACCAGAATCAAACTGTAATTTGTGCAAAATAGAATCAGCCAACAGTGCAGTGTCTAGTGTTCGCGGGTGAGAAAAGTTTATTAGATTTCGACCGTCACCGACGGCTAATGGACAGTCGACCAGCGAAAAAATAGCACCACGGCAGCACGGCGGCTGGTTTGCCGAATGGAAGCCGATTTATTGATGGTGCCTGCATAATTCGATTCATTTTTAACGCCTTTTGAAGGATGGACCAGGCTGGCAAACAAAAAAAAAACTCACCCTAAGGCAGAAGGAAAGAGAAGTGATATTTTTGGTTGGGGAAGTAGATAGAAGTAAAGGTGAACATTTTGTGTGACACTGTCCCAATAATAGTACGAACTGGTTCGATCCTGTATTGCAGCCGTATTTGGCCTCATGGGGGAGAAGGTCCCATTCCTCCCGATGGTCCATCCATTTTCCATAACCAATATTTTCTTATCACTCGTTGCAGTTCAGTGGACAAACGCAGAGGCAATGAAAAAAAAAAGTAAATTGCTAATCATTTTCCGATAAATCGATACTGAAAGCGATGCGATACAGAATGCGAATGTATGTTTTCTCACACTCACGCACAGCAAGACCCCAGCGGCTGATTGTATCTTTTTCTCTGATGGGCATTTGGCGGTGCATTATGGCAAATCACCAGCTCATCGAACGGCCGTAATCGGTAAACGCGCGTTCGATTTTTTTTCCATTTATTACACAACAATTCGCTGGATGCTTTGAAGTTTTGCACCTTTGCAAACAGATGCCCCCCAGGGTCTCCGGTCTGAGACCTGCAGGGTCTAGTGTAGTGTTTCTGTGTGGATTTGTAACGATTTACACGTAATGGCTGATGACATTTCGCAAACAGTACGTGCGCTATCTGGCTGTAGAATGTTTGAATAATTCAAATGTCTCGGTATGTAAGGTAGAAAAATAAATACATGCTACACATTACTTTTTCCACTGTAATGAGCAATTGTGTGTAGTGAAGAAAAAAAAAAAAGATGAACGCAAAACATGAGACATCATTATCCTGCTTATCGAGCGCAAAGTCAGCACGATATAAGTACATTAAAGATACATGTTTCCATTACGCATAGAATGTATTATGAGATTTTCCATTTTCCGTTTCCAGTTTTGAAGGGTATAGAAAGAAGTTTGCATTTCTCTGATTTTACCAGTTCATGGGTAATGATTGGGTGAAACGAGGTGTATTTTTTCTCTCGAATGAAAATTTCAATCCTATCGCAGCAACCCATCTCGAGGGAGCTGAATCTTATTAATTTTTTTTTCTGGTGCAATGTATTCAAAACAGTTTAAAAGTCCATTAACTCTTCTCCGAAAATGACAGCTTTTGTAGATGTTAATGGGTTTTGGTCCATATTTTGGCTTCTTTTTCTATAGTAAGTAAAGTGGTAAGCGATTGACAGTACAACACAATGACGTCTACTTGTGCCGAGATAGGTGTAAAGGTGATAATGAAAATGTGCAGGCTGATACAAAAAGGATCAACCAATGTTCGTGCAATTTTCACACAGTAGGCCTAGCATCTCTTGCAGTAGCGAGGTGCTATTCGGGGCTTTTTTAACGTTTTTCCATTAATGCCATCTATCGTGACAGTTTGGACGCGACCGAATGAAATGACTTTGACTGATCCTTTGAATGGTCCCCCGTCGTAGTTAAAAATCCAGATTGGTACAGTAATTTTTCATGAAAATTGCCTTGGTTGTTACCCTTACGCCTACGGCCGAAAATAGAGCAATGTACACAAACAGGCTGTACCGGTCGCAGTTGGGGTGTTAATGCGAACTTAACGAAGTGTTACTTATTTCAGCTTTGTTGCTTCTAGAGCTGCCACTTGGCACAGACACCACGTTTGAATTGAGCTCATAAAACTATTACAACGGTTCGTTAGTCACTTGACGAAAAATTTGGAACCCCACACTCGACACTCGACTCTACGCTTCCAAAGTATTACAATATGGTTAGTACTTTTCGTTTATATCATCGCTCGAAAAATGTGGTATTTCCGGACTGGAAAGTTTTGCAAACGACAATGGTCGGGTTGGAATAATTAGCGTGTCCAAAATTTTCACTCGTTGGAAATGGATGGCTGCGCGAAGTTTTTATTGCCCTTTGAATGGTGCAAACTGCAAAACAATTCATACAATTTATGTTCCGAGCACAGTTTACAGCTGCTTTCGAACGTCAAAAGAGTTGTAAATTGTTTCTCATTTATTCAATGTCAGCAATGAGTTTGTTGCTTCGTAGAAATATTCTTGAAATATTTGAGTTTGTGCCGTTGCATTAGAAGCTTGCGAAATGCTTGGAAAGTTTATTATTTATTAATAATTAAAACTGTAAACACTTGTTTGAAAAATTTAAATTATACAATTTTTATAAATTTACTTAAAATATATAAATAATATATCTTTATTTTGATAATATGGTTTAGTGCCGTAAACATTGCATTAAATAAATAAATAACATGATTTTATGTCAAGGTTTGCACTGTACCCACATGTTATATTCCTAAAACATGTTCAATTCAATTCAATGAATTAAATGTGCCTGTTGGCCCTGTTGTGCGGAGACCGACATCATTGTTACTAAACCACCAGGCGCCCCCATCGAAGATCGCATTGCATAATTTTAATATAAGTATTTAAGGCAAAATTTCAATGATTTTAAATTAAGTGCTATTTTGGTAATTGCATTAAATTTTCATGCATTTTATACAATACTTGTCATTTTTTATTTCGACGGCCAGGACCGTATCGACTTGTTTTTGACTCAAACGATTTAATTTTTTTTATTATTTCTCTTTTTCAAATTATTGCTTCAATTATTGCCTTCAGAATTTAATTGCATAAAACAATAAAAGGAAAATATGTCCAACCCCTTTATCTACTAACAGCCTTGCATCACATGGTTGAATTTGATTTGGTTTTTGGTTTCATTCGGTAAATAAAATACTACGCAAATTGAAACTCTTTTGCATTCGATCGTGCATATTCACGCATACACAGATGCTAAGCTTTTATGAGATCGAAATGAAGAGAAAACCTACCATACCAACTGATGGCTGCCGAGCATCAGTTTTCGGCCGCACTCCGAGTGCGCGAATTTGAATGGGTTGTTCTGTAAATATCCTTTCGCCGAATCGAATCTGGACTAACGATACAATAATCAAATAACGTAGTCCGCATTACACGGTGTTTCCCTATCCCGATCAGCAGTTAACGAGCGTAGGAAATTGGCCGTATTATACGCTTCACCGGCAGGCTCTATTGTCGACACACTTCATCGGGTGGGTGGGTGTTTCTATTCTGGCTTTTACTGATTTTTATCAAAACCACCACTCCGGTTAAGGTTTTACTGCGTTGGAGCGGTGTCATTTTCCCGGAAACATCAATTGAGCCGCGATTGCGAAGGAAATCCGGTTGCCGAAAGAGTGTGACCGCGGCATCACTACGCGGTGCACAAGGTGGCAAAATGGTAGCCGACACGGTAAAACCCGAAAAGGAAGCTAACGAGTAACATTTTATAATAATAATAAAAGCTGGGTGTGTGTGAAATATGCATGCACAGTGTCACTGAACGTGTACGTTTCCGGAAAATCAAACACCATTCTATGCACAATTGATTTCGACCACTGTGAAACGAAATCGCCCAATCGATTGCGGTGATTTTATTTGATTACGTATACCGATACGGTTCCCTGACACCGACTCCGATCAATGCATTCGACTGTGGTGGCGGTAACCGTTTTTCCATCAATGAAAATTTAATAAATCCGACCATCAGAAATGGATTTCGGTGTTGGAAACCGTACCACTGCACATTGGCGAATAGGCGACAAAGATTGCAAAACCACCGCCAGCGCCACAATCCAAACTCGATCATCACTCGAAATCATTTCAACCATTCGCCCATTGACATTCTCGAAGTGGTACTCACTTGAATTCGCATTTGAATGACCGTGGTTACGAGTTAAAATGAAATAAACGTTACCGAAAAGTAGCTTCAGCAAATAAGCCATGGATGGATATGCTTGGCCGTGTGCTTTCCCCCGCATTACGCGGTGCAGTAACGAACCATTCAACGGTACGGTCAACATTTCTCCACGGACATCGCGCGGTGAAACGGATAGATTGGAGCAAAGTGAATTGGTATTATCTAATCTTTGCATTGCGACTGACGTCAGAATATTTTCCCCGTCTGTCGAAAATGATTGCAGGAATGTTTTTATTGAGCCGTTTTTTTCCACTGTCAAAAAGAGAAGATGAACCCCACTGGTCCGAACGATGCCGGACAAGCGAATCATATGGTCGAGAAATGTGTGTATAATGCGAATCAACCTTTAAAATGTTGTTTGCTGCTGTTGTGTATGTGAGCAGATTGATATTTACTTTGCTTTGCGTTCTGCTACGGAGGAACTGGAGCAACACAACATTGTGGAATTGATACTACGAAGGGTTATTGTTAATGTTGAGGATCACGATCAGTCTGTGCTGTTTGATAGTTAGAATAGAATCGAAGTTTTGAATTTTAATTTTATTAATAAAGTTTTGAAAATGAATTTAATTTAATTAATGAATTTTTAATAATTTAATTGAACATAATGGTGTTAATCAACGGTTAACGGTTCTGGGCATTAAGACATTAATGGCATTATGCTTCTGAACATTTCATACGATGCGAATGTAGCGTAATTAAAAATTAAAACCATTTGTACATTTCGAGCCAGATTTCAATTTCAAATACCAGTTCTTTGACGCTCTCCATTCCAGCCCAAATGATTCAAGTGGAAAGGAAATTTTCAAAAAATGTCACCATCATACTTATCGCCCAAAACCCAAATCGACAACTTATCGATTCCTAATTAAACGTTCTGACCTTTACGGCTTGTCGGTTCCTCGATTACTGTGGGTGAACGTAGCTGGACGATAAAATGGCGACATTGCCAGTGTGCCCCAAAAATACACTTTGGCGCTTTGATTTCGGCCAAAAGGAGTGATTTAGCTGAATTCGTGGAAACTCTCATCCCTTCTGTTCTTATTTTGTCGAATAGCCGGAATGGTTCGATGCCGAAACTCATTAGTTTCATAAATCTTAGCTGCACGGCCCGTGGGGGGCCCTTTTCCCTTTTTTCCTTTTTTGTTGCGAGACACTCTGTGAGTAAAGCAAGAAGCAAAAATAGTAACACAACAGCAGCAAAAGACACATCACCCTTAGAGGGGATGACAATCAAGAACCCAATAAAATGGGACAGTTGTCCGAAGTCAAGTGACAAAATTAGAACGATCCCTGGCTGCTGGATGCTTCACATTGACTGCGTCTGTTTGAATATTTCGTTGTGTGCGTGAATGGGTTGAACTTTTTTGGAACTTACCTAATCCAAAGCGAACACGATCAGTGTTGTGGGTTGATTTGTAAAGATTGTTAGCAAACTTTATTTAAAATTCTTCTTCCACCCAGCACGTGCAGCATAGCGTTGGTGTGGTATTTAACCAATCAACGAGCCAATCGCCCGGAATAAACGTCAGCTAGAATTAACTGGCCACTAATTGATTGACGGCTGAAACAAATCCTCACCGAAAAAAATGCTATATTTGAACCAGCATTGGGAAAAAGGGATGTCCAAAACACAACAGCAACAGTTGCGGACAGATAATGAATATTTAATATTATGGTACGATGAATATTAACTACTGCTTATTAAGCAGGCAGGCGAAATAGGGGGTAAAATGGGTTTCAATATACTTTTTAAACCAGCTACGTACTTTAATGGGTGATCGGTTCGTTCTTCAGCAGTTAGCTAACATAAAGCTTATTGAAAACATCCAAAGCCTGCTATTAGATTCTATTATTAGGAGATTTAGATTCTAGATTAATATGTACACGTGTTCAATAACGCTTATTTCCAAGCAAAACTAGTAAGCTGGCACCGATTTGAGCTTTATAAGTAATTTTGCTAAATGCAAAACATAACACATTGACAAATATAATACTGGATTATAACGAAAAATCATTTCCATAACGCATAGCCATTACTTTTAACCTTTAAATAACGATTAGTTTTGTATTTTGTGTACTTTACGCTTGCAGTGACATCTGTGATAAAGTTTCAACACTTCAAACTTAGTGATATTGTTGATGTTTATAACTCTGGTATCTCCTAAAACCAACAAACATAGCTGAACTCCATTATTATCTATATTTACGACTTTTTATATCCTCTTGCTTAAATTGACTTCATATTTCCTCGAAGTAACTACTGTCAACTAACAAAAGTGCCCCAAATTCCCCACCATTAACCTAACCTCACTAGGAAAATGTCTTGGGTAACATATTTTCTGCTCCCACCGTTTAAATTCCATACCGTTCCTTATATCGCAGATGTAGAACGAAAGAATAAACAGTTCCACTCGGGCACAGTTCGGTGTACCCTTGACGGAGCTAGCAGCATATACGCACCCACGTACAGAGCCTCTTGCGGGCACATTCCTTCACACGGACACGAGTCAAAAATAACGAACTCATCTCCGGCACCAGAGTGTTTTCTAGTGCCCGGACAGCAAACGGGCGAAGCGAAAGCGACCTCTATCATCCGGACAAGTGGTTGACTAGTTTGATGACGAGACATTGCAACACGTTTCCGTCTTTCTTTGCTACACATTTGTTTTGCACAAAAGATTTTTGAGTTCACGTCCAGTTCGACGGATTCCTGTTTTCTTTTTTGTAGTTGTTTTTGGGCTTGGGAGCCCAAAGCCACCAGGAAAAACTGCAAACGTTTGGGATTTTTAATGTGTTTTCGCCCGAGGTGCCCGGGTGATGTAGCACGAATGCTTAGCTGATCTACACGAACTGTTTGCCGTCTGTCCTAATAGACCTTCTTATGTAGGCGTCTGAACGGTGGTTACTGCAGAGTAGAAAGGATCGTATTACACTATATCGAAGTACATTTTTTATATTTTATTGTGGTGTATCGAGCTGTTTGTCTGTTACTTACCTTTTTCACACAGACATTTTTCGATATGTTCAGCAGTCAGCAGTTTGATTTCGCGGCAAATAAATTTTCTAAATTGCAAGTATCAGTTGTAGTACGAGTAGCGATAGGCCCTGACATACTCTTCGGTAATGTTTTACTAGAAAAAATGGCATGTTGTCAACGGTATAACGTTCGTGTTTTTGTGTGCTGACACGTAACGCCTGCCCAGCTCTGCAAGTAAACATGGAAAACCCTACGCTCGATGTCTCCGATGACGACAACGACAAAAAGCTTAACAGTGCAACAATTAGTGTAAAGCATGATTTCCATCGTTTCGTGTTTGAGAAGGTCTTTTTTTCTTTGCACCCCATGCGACAACCGTTGGCACGACTAACTTAACCAAGCTAGGAAGTCATCGTTTACCGAGAAGTATCGTTACCACAAAGCGAGCTAACAAGCTCCGAAAAGATAATTGCTCTTTTGGTGTATGTAATTGGTGTTTACAGGAAAATTGATTTCCTTCTGCACGAATTTCCCCCAAACCGACAGTGGATTGTGTTTCCTTTTGCCTGCTGCATTTTCCTTGACCTTGTACTCACCGGGAAAACCCACCAATAATGTTGTATCATTTCAAAGGAAAACCATTTGTGGGCTAAAGTGAATGCAGTCGTTACAGCGATAAGTACGTTTATTGGTTAGAAAATTATACGTTTAAATTTCCTACGGAATGCTTGAGCAAATTTCACGGAAAAAAACTGATAAAATTATTTCCTACTAATTGGAAAGATTTAGGAAAATCCTGAGGAATTTTCTTCCAAAGACGTCCTTGTTGAAGTTATTGAGACAGTATATTTTTGGTTGAAAATTTTCAGTAAGTCGTACCCAAAGACGACTGGGGTGGTCCGGTGAGTATAAGGTAGCGATGCCAGCCTTCACACGACAGGACCGGTGTAACACCCCATCCTGATCAATTGCGCGGTAAATATAGACAAAGAAAACCAGAAATGGCAGGTCTAGACTTCTTGGGGTTGTTGCACCGCTAAAAAATGTACTCCATTTTTTTCCAAAACTACCCCAAAGAATGAACCAGCTTAAGAACGCCTGCGATTATGCAAATAAGTTATAAACGTCTTTTTTGAATATACTTTTAATCAATTGCCTACCTTTAGGCGCCTATTGAAACAAGGTAAAGCATTGTTCCTATGTTTTTATTTAGTCAACATTTCCCGTTGGAAATGGAATTTCATGTGAAATTACATTCACTTGATTGCACAAAAAAATTAACGATCAGTTTCCTGTAAATAATAATCAATCAAACGTATAGGGCTTGTTTTCATTTTTAATATTATTCTTTATTTTCTTTAAGTTAATGTTCCTCTTACTCGTTTTATATTTAAATCCTACCATTATTTTTAACTTGGACTCAACCATTTCTGTCTCGAAACTGGGTTATTTAAGTTTAACATTTTAAAATGCAGCACTTCTGCTTTATAGTGTTTCCAAGCCTACATCAAGCTTTAAGAACCCACTCGAGTACTTAAGAACATTTTGCTCGATACACAAAACCGGCTCATTACAGTGATGGTAAAATATCGATCTCAAAACGTCAATAATACTTTCAATCAATAATCATAAGCAATCTGTTGCTACGGTCGGTTACCCTTAATAGTTATGCGCCTGAAGGTATACTACATAGTGTCGGCCGAGCGTGTTGGGAAGGATTAATTTCTTGACCGTTCGTAGTGCATCTTGAATACTAAGGTACTATTAAACGGATCTTGCATTTGCTCATTATTTTCACAATGTTAATCGTCATCCAAACCACTCCGAGGCAAGCATCGACGCTGGTTGTTTTCGCCGAGCTTTTATTAGATTTTAATTGTCGGACTTCACTTCTAGCGTGCGCTCAGCTGGAAGGAAGAATTAAACCATTCAACAATTACATTCTTTTAGCCCTTTTAGCTCTTCCACGTGCTCCTGAAGCGTAATGAAGATCAGACAGCAAACCAGTGCTAAAAGCTTCTTCCGATCGGATTGTATTCAGTGAATCCTTGTGAATCCAATATTCACAACCAGTGGCACCAACAAAGCGTGCAATAACACACAAAAAAAACCATCTCCTCAAACGTCAACCCACCGTTTGGGTTCACCCTGTCGAAAGGGGATCAATCTTTGGCCGTACAAAATGTCACGGCTGTTGGCGTGTACTGGCGTCTGTCTGCTGCTGCTCAGCAGCTACGGTTCCATCGTTTGGTGTTACGAGAACACTGCACCGTTCACCGTCCGCCGCCCGCTGGACACACTGTTCCGGGCCGGTTCCTTCCCGCAGAAACATGCCGGTCCGGTTCCGGCCCTGGGGCTCAATGGTAGTGGTTCGCACGCTGCGCACGATTCTCACGGTTCATTAGCGAACGATCAACAGCACCAGCCCCAACGACAACCGTCCATCGCTGGACAGTTTCAACCGGCGAGTCCGCTGGAGCAGCATCGGGCCGTACTGCATCGGCGCGTAGAGCCGGGAGGAGGATCGGCTGGGAACCATCATCGTTGGCACGCAGATCAAAGACCAGACGTGTTCGGAGTCGGCACGGTGCCAGCATTCCAGCGTGCCCTTCCGGCAATCGATATCGGTAGTCCGGGCAGCGACGATGGTAAGTGATTGAAATTAAATTTACCGTTGCCAATTTTACCATTTGCCCGAAAAAGGGTCTCGGGAATGGTGCGACGGTATATCGATGTCTTCGCAAGTGAAAATAGTACCAGAGGGAAAGACACTTGCTTGCGTAAGTAAGGTTAATATTTTCAAAGGGCGAGTATGAACATCTATATTGACGTTTAATAAACGTGATGGTAGCTAGGAAAATGTCACAAACCTGCTAGGGCCAAGTCCACGCGCCGTACGAAGCAACAGGTCAAACGGAAACAGACCGGCGACACCGAACGGTTAAGCTTGTTACCCTAACGCCAGGATAAATTGCATTTTGCCCAACGTTCACTCATCGTGTTTGCGAGCAGATCGTAATTGAGATTGATAACGGATATCATGAATGGATGTTACGGTGTACATAGCAAACCTAGAGCCGTTGGTAATGGACCATTGCTGAAAGGTTGACTCATTGGACGTGTGCACGATAAGTACATATTTATCGCCGTTTGGTACATATTGTGGAGAAATAAATCGGACCAGTACCGTATGAACAACGAAACCCACATTCTACACTCTAGCACTCACACGCTGAAACCGAAATAGGATAGAGATCGCAAGAATGGGAGGAAAAGCTACTTACGTCAGTTCGTCTCGTTGCGTGAGACATTTATTCGAACGGGCGCTCGGTCGGCATATCTCTGTGCCGGGTAGTACATTAAGGATCAAAGAAGCACAATACCACCAACACGGGTAGGCCCGGGTTAGCTAGGCACGACGAATTCCCCGAACGAAGGTTAATCATTAGCCGTACCTAATCCGGCAATCAATTTCATTAAACGATTCGATGAAGCTGACATTCACGTGAACGTTGAACTCTTGCGATAGTGGGATGGCTGGAGGAATCGGTTGCTATTCCATGTACTCATCTTCTGGTTAACGCCCGTCAACAGGTAGCGCCGCTTCTTTAATACGCTGCTTCGTACTTCCGTGAGGTTTACCCTTATATTGTCAACATGTTACGTGCTTATTGCTTTCACTCTCCATCACGAACGAAACGATTGTGTCACTTTAATGGAAGCAACCTGGATGGATGTGAAGATATTTGGTACATTTTTGACAGTTCACCCAAAGCCGCACTCTAGTGGAACACATTGGGGAGAACGTGCTAAGCAATTCGTGAATAGGCCAACGATCAGACAAGAGCTTTGTTTACTTCAAACCCAGAAGAAAGAAACAGTGCAAACTTATTGGACGTGGGTTGGCACTTGAAATGATGTGTGAATGCTGTAGGCTTAGACATCTAGGTCACGATGTTTCAGGATGTTGGCAAAAATAAGTGATAAAAATGGGGGAAAAGCTCGTTGTTTTCCACTAACATTCTGTTAACTCAATCGATTTCTGAATCTGATTTAAAACGGGGTTTCGGTTAACATCTTTATTTATTTGTTAGAACATACAAGCTGAAGAGTTATTTATGTTACTCGCATTTCCCCGGATAATCAATAAGGGCCCCTCCAAATAAGTTGTTGAATTTCTAAAATTTAAGTAATTAAATATAAAAATAGATTTTAAATGGATTTTAAATCTCTAAGATTCACATTCATAATTTCATAAATTTGATATAGTAATGGAGATAGATTTATATATTTATTAAAATTCCCCTTCCAGAAGAGTCTTAAAAAATTTTCTCTTGAACCTACACTTTCGATTAAGAAAAGATGTCAATTCCCAAAGCGGAAAGTCTTTTTGAACGAGCATAAATTCATATCTTCAAAGGCCATTGATTCATGAAACAAAAATACACACTTACCCGAGCCCAAGCACAAACAACTTGCTTGATTTACCCGCCCAGCACAAACACACGCAGACAATCGTTTCCCTCCGGGTGGCAAGTGTCTCGGAATTCCTAACTTACCGACACCATCAAAATCATCCTACCTGCCCTCAAATTTCAGATTTCATTGGCCACGGGGGACAATCACCGCTGGACATGTTCGAGCCGCCCGTCCCGGACCCAGCACTCGACCCCACGGACAACGAGATCGGCGACAATCCGCTGCTGGCTGCATTGGGTGCGATTAGTGGACCGCGGGTGGTTGACCACGAAGAGGCGGTACCACCGAACCAACCGACCGGCCGCATGATGGAAAGCATCGATCTGATCCGGGAGCAGCTGGAGCGCATCAAGCAGGAGGAGGACATCGAAATCAAATCGAATCTGCTGATGAAGCTGTTGACGGAATTGCCCGAGGGACCGTTGCCGATTGTCTACATTGAGGATGCGGCCGGTAAGGCGGGCCCGGCACGGCGTGTGGCGGAAGATGACGATGACGACACGGTGGATGACGGCGTTCCGGAGGCGGACGATGAGGACGGTGACGACGGACAGCTGTCGGTCGGTGGTAGGATCCGAGCGGAACCGTTCACACCGAACGGTGGCAAACGATCCGGGCGCTACTATCGGCGCTATCCCTGGAAGCGCCAGAACGCACGGAGCCGAACGTAAGTGTGCGAAGCTGAGGAATTGGAATTGTAAATCGAAATGTAAAGATATGGGTAGGGCGATGCGATAGAAAAGATATCGCTTTGCTTTGCTGAGTCAATTTTGAAAACGAAAAACTGCTTTCTAAACGGCTTTCTTTGTAAGGTCTGGTTAGGTTCTTTGAAGGCTTTTAATTAAACGGGAGAATTTTTTCTACCAACACTCACTTTTTGCGCGTTGAGTTGACAAGCTAATTCAGTTATGAAAATAGTTTCTTACTTCACTAGCTGGAAGGTTGGTTTTGCTTACCAAAAACTGGTTTCAAGTCAATCGATCAGAGTTTAATTTTGTGTACATTAGTGCAATACAATTATTTAGTGCAAAACATTGAACCTGTTTCAGAAAATTGAATCGTTTTCGAATGATTTTTATTAATTTAAAAGAAGTTTATGACTTGAAATTTGAGTAATTAACCTTAAATGAATCATTCCTGGTTTAGAAAAAAACTTTAAATGACAATGGACAAATGATATTATTCAAAGAAGTACCTATTTGTTTAAGAACAGAGCAAATTAATAGAATATGATGGATGAATGGATGAATCATATATACCCGTAATGTTACGAAAAGGATTTATGCTAATCAACTCGTTGTTTGATGATATTGCCTACATTTAGGCGTATTATTTTCATTTGAAACCTGAGCTATTCGTTTCTTTCGTTTGAAATTGCTTGTCGATTCAAGCGAATTTCTTAGAATTTCTAACCGGAAAAAGGAAACTATACCTTTGCATAACAAATATTTGCATAACAAACTTACCAAAATAAGCCCACACTTTGCACAGCAGTTCTCAACCTTTTAACGATTATTATCAGGAAATAGGATAGCTATCGATCGATTTTAAACCTCTGTTACGCATTTCATGTATACATCTTTTGAGTATTTACTTATTATACTTTACTTACTTTATTTAATTGCTTTTCTTATTATTATGTCTGTAAAAATATTTGGTGGATTTTTGATTGTCACACTTTGCGATGTAAGGAAGTAAAATCGACCGAATCATGCATTTGTTATTTGCATACTTTCAGGCGCTTAGACAACAAAAACTATGTCAATTGAAGGAATAATGGTAGCAACAGTGTTTTACCTCGTAAAAATTTGTTCTGTAAATATTAAATTATGATTATGCGATATTTACGAGGTTTACTATCTCAACAGCCATCCCTTAAAGACGTAATTGCATTTCTCGATGGATACTTTTGTGTGGTCAATGTCCGCATCATGTTCAATGCTCCGAATCAATCAGTCCGGGGTTTCACATGTATCAAAAATTCCAACTCAATTGCATGTTTCTAACAACTTATAAAAATATTTAAATTTTCACCCCAATCTGGTCACTATCGATCAGGTTTCGACACATGGTATCGGACCCATTTTTTCCCTTGATTTCCATATTTGCTAACCTTGGGCTCTGTTCCTGTTTCTTAACTTTCCTTCCACAGTTACGATGCCGAAGCGCGTTACCTGTGCGTACCGAGCCGTGAGGATGTGTTCAAGCTGCTCGTCGGGCTGCACGAAAACCGAATCGGCAATCACCAGAAGACGGTCAACTTCTGCAACCGAAAGCGTCCGGCAAAGGCCATCTTCACAAACATCCGCTTCCTCGGCTAAGTTTTGCAAAGGGATTGTGCAACAAAGGGAACCGCACGGAAGATGTCATCGAACTGGACCATCAGAATGGGGAAATTCGATCAACTCTTTCGGCGTGACTTTCCCCGTCCTGATTTTGCTGGGTTTGTTTTCCCAGTTCTATCATACGGCGTGATCCGACAGCTCATCGACAGATGAGACAGCAAACCAAACAAATGAAGTAAAGTTTTCCATTGTCCGCATTATGTCCATACAACTTTAACCTTTTGGTCCGGGGACTGGTTCTTGCTCGATTACAATTTACCCGGTTCGGTCGGAACGGATCTTGCGGAGATTTAGCGTGCAGCAGGGTGAGTGTTGACTTCATGGGATAGGAAGCAAAGAGAACACACTGAAACTCAATCACCCACATAATTGTATACATTTATACCCCTCCCTCGTTGGAACAGGACGAAAATTGAAATTCAAAAGAAAAACCAAAAAAAAAAAAAGTCGTACACATCCTCAGCACATGGCGCCTATCTTATCGTATTAATATCCATTTTCCTCCCTCATGTTGTCATTAGATAAGGTTTACCACGTACATACACGTACACATTTTTCCTCGTCCAGGTCTCGGTGAGCTTCCCGGTGCGCCGGAAAGCGGGCCGGGTTGCCCACACCGGACCGGAAGAGGGACTTGGGAGAAATAGACTTTAGAGCGGCTGGCGGGATGGGCGAAACAAAACAGAGTGGTACAAAAGAAGAAAAGGGCTCAAAACACATATTAGGCACACTAAACCTGGTTCAACCTGTACGATATGTAGCTCTGTATGTAGGTGTATTTGTGTTACCGATCCAGCTCCATTGTCCTTCCATTTGGCAGCATACCTTCTTCTCCCCAAAGTTGGGGGGGAAAAGAGGGTGAACAATAAAAAAGCGAGGGATTGGTGACGGTGACGGGTTGGGGGCGTAACACTTCCGGTGGCTGCTGTCTGGGATAATTTGTAATATTGTAAAAAAAACACGCACACACACTGAACAAACTGGCAACCAATTAACGTCCTCACATGGTAAAGGTTAAAAATGGTAAACAAAAGAACAAAAAAGAAGAAAAAATTAAAAAAAAAACACATAAAACACACCCATAAGTAACTAAGTCAATGCCCCAAATCCCATCCTCACACTGTAGTTGCGTAGTTGTGAATAATATAAAAATAAATAAATAAAACAAAACGGATAAGCGAAGCACGAAAAGGATGGAAATTAAAAATCACTACATACACAACAAGCATGGCACTGTAGAAGGCGAAGCTACAAAACAAGGCAAACGCAACAACACACGATACAATACAAGTTTCAATTTAACAAATAAAAAAATAAAGTAAAGAATAAAGTTGTGGATAAACTCCTGTACTACATACATTCAGCATGGCAGATTGTGGAATAGTTGGTTGATTTACTTTGTTTTCCTTTCCTCTTTTGCTTCCACTTATAACTTCCGACATCCACGCTTACACAGCTTTTCTTTCGCCGAGGTGCAAACCAACATGCATAGCGGCTGGAAAACTGTGATGGCGGACAGAAAGAAAATGCAAAAAATAGTTCCGAACAACTTTTATGCTTTGGATTTTCTATCGTTGCTATGGCGATGGAGGACACCTGGTGGTCGAAGTTGTGATCTAAAGGTGATGGCTTGCAACAGTGATGACAGAAACGCAGCGATCTGATTAGAAACACACGGCTGTCAATGAAACAGTAAACAACTTTGACCCTAATTAGATCTTCCGTGGTTGTTGGTCCTTTTTTTTGTTCCGAGGTGGGTTTTTTTCTTAATTACAGTCCTTCTTTGCATGATGAATTTGATAGACTTTGTTTGCTGCCTTTATTGAAAGCTGATAGCTTGCCTTCTTCACCAAGGCTTTTTCTTTATCGGTGAACTTTAAATCAACACTTGATGTAGAAACGAGCTCATGTTAATTAAAATTCGCTTCCACAACTCACAAACTCACCGTAAACTCATCAAACAAAACAGATGAAAGTGTTCAATTCGCCTCAAGCCGCAAAAGGAACACCTCAACCTTGACTTACCGTTGTGAGGTGTAATTGACTCACGCTGGCAGTATTTGTCACTGCGTGCCAAGGTAAATAAAACGCGCATGAAGCGGAATGGGTAAAGAAACATTTGCATTTCCCCCCCGGGCTCCCTGGCCGGTTTTATTTCGTTTCTTTTGCTCCAAAAACTCTCAATTGGTTGGTTTCGTTTGTTTGTTTGCGGCTATCACGTTTCATTCCATTGTTTACTCTAGCGTAATGCCTTTCCTTATCCAGGCCATGCCATCATGCAGACTACTTTACTCTTTATTTCATTTCGATGATTGGGAAGTAACGATTAACACCGTCCATTAGCTGCGCCTAACAGGGTTCTTCTTCTCGTGCATGTTTTTTTTTACCATTGTTTTCATGAGTGACCTTCTTAGAAAGATAATAAGTGTTCTATTTATGGCTACTAGATCCACCTCTTAGTTCACTAACTTCTGTCATACGTCTTACTTATACGCTACAGTAAACAACCATGCAGAAGACTGGATGTTCAAGCCGTTGTTAGGAGTTCCTTTTTTAAGATTGGAATCTATGAAGTTGACTAGTTGACTGATCCTTTTCAATCTCTATTTTGAAATTTCATGAATCCTCTATGATTCACGAATCATTCAAGATTTATGACCTTCAATTACGAGCCTCCCGTTCTTCCCCCCTCCCCCCACCTTTTCACCAAGGAGTACGATTCGCCACCGCTAAAAGGAGTCAATTATCTTATGAGAATGGATTCCTGGTTTGAATGACTTCTCACTAAAGATTCATTCGAATGACTCTTATCAACAAATTCATTATGCACAGCACTAGAATTAACCTCATTGGGATGTTTCCGAAGTTCCTGGTTCGTAATGGACCAGTTTTTCGAGATGAGCTTTAGTTCTGGTGCTTTGGGAGCGATCGTGTTCTTGGGTACGTGAGTAACCCTGTTGGCTTCTTGCCACTACAGGAAATAGTGGCACTTCGCCTTGCTTCCACGGAGGAAGCATCTTTAGACATTCCATGAGGTAGATCTCCAGGTTTAGTGTGGAGGAAAACGGACCGGTGGAAACGGACTGCTTTCTACAGGTCATTTCTTATGTGCTTGGTGGCGAAGAACAGTAGCCCCGCATCCATTGTGACACACTACAGCTTCGTCAGTATCTTGTGCTGAGACGATGTTCCACGTCATTATTCACAATTTTTCCTTAACGTTGTTGTAAGGTAACGATTTTCGAAAAATTGGTATCGATCAAAAACCTTACAAATACTACACTTTAAACTATAATACTACATTTGATATGGGTCACCCTTTATACAACGTGGTAGGGTAAAACTTACTCAGAACTCATTCTTCATAAAAACAATCTTGTAAGAATGTAACTACCGTAAGGAAAGTGCTGCTATTTAATCATTGTGTCCTATTACACGCAAACCCTTCAACAGTCGTGTCACCACTGATGAACTATGTCCATTTGCCGCACAACCCAATTACAAGCCACCACGCGTATGGGAGCAGAAATAATATACACCAACGCCTTCCAACCAAGAGCTAGACCTGGAGGTTCTCCTCGGTGGCATCTTCTTAGGTCGTATATTATGCATGAAATTCTGCTACTGCTAATGGCGGATGACAAATGCTCCGTTGCGACAATGCCTCCGGTTGCTTTGGGGGGAAAAAAATACAAATTTATCGTACAACACCGTACGTGCGCTAGCTGATGGGCAGAAAGGGTTACACAGCACACAGTGCTGACAAATGACTTAAAACGATGAGCCCCGGGGAGGAAAAATGAAGCCACTGAGCGCGAACACTGTTGCTAGCGCAAAGGAGCAAACGAAAATTGAAAGCGTGCAGCAATCCTACATACTTGCGTTACTTACAAAGCAAACATCTCGCGCTGGAGTTTTAGGAAAGGTATTATATTTATTTGTTTTATGATAGCGACATGACGTGAGCATCGTTCACGCTAAGCATACCGGCTTAAAGATCCACAACCAGTCCAGCTTTAAACGCAGCCAATCGAGCGTGGTAAACAGGCAACGGTTCGGTCCGGTCGATTGCGAAGAAATTGGCAGTTGAACGAATTTCTGCGAATCCGTGACCCCTGGGCGATACTGCACCACCTGCTGTTGGCTTTCGCCGGTCACGATTGGGATGTCTTGCGGCCGTTGGATTGGTTTCGCATCGTCCAAATTGTAGACGTAGTACTGATGTGTGATCTGTTGCGTTGTGTTGGTCGTTTGGATGGTACGAACCGGAACGGCAAGCTGTCTTCCCTCGACTCGACCCATTTCGTAGCTGTATCGGTTGCCATGCGGTTGTCGGTATTGCTGTTGCTGTGGTTGATGCTGCACGGAGCGTTCTCTGTCGTACTCATCGCTACGCTTAAGCGGGAACCGTTGCGGACATTCTTCCTGGTACACATCCAGCACAAACCCTTGCACGGTGGGGAACCTTCCGGCCCGGGTGTGAATGCGTATCGTCTTGGAGGGATATGGACCAAAGTCTGCCGTCCGGTACACTTGTCCCGTTCGGCAGCCACATACACGCTGCCCATCGATCTCCACAAACCCACCCGGACATCCCGGGAACTGATCGTTTCCGAGGAGGAAGAACTTGAATGCAATCACCAGACGGCAAATGTAGGGAGAGTTCCGCTGTACCTGCACGACACAGTCCTGATTGACGGTCGTCTGGGAAGGGAAGTTGGCGCTGGTGAGATAGAACCGACGCTGGGTGAATGCATTCCTGCAACAAGTGGGCCCAACTCCAGGCACAAACGACACCTGGTTCTCCGGTTCAACACCTTCCGGGACACGCTCCGTTGTGGGTTCTGGGAATTCGGGCTTGACTTCCGTCTTTACCGGTTGATAACCAGGCGGTGGCCCTCCAAGAGAGGTTGTGCCTTCGGTGCCCGTTGACACCGTTGGATATCCGGGGTAGTATGGAGGGTACGGGGGATATTGTGGGACGGACGGCACAGGAACACAAGGAGCTGCGGGACACGCAGGGTTTTGTGGTTGCACCGGTACAGGCTGCTGTGGATACGTTGGATAGTTTGGGTAGGGAGGCGAACAAGATTGAATTCTCGGATCACAGGGATATCTTGGTGGAGGATGTACTGGCATTGCTGGATAGTTTGGTACGGAACATCCCCACGGTGGGTACGAACATGGCGCCGGACAGGGAAACGTTGGTGGTGGATAGGTTGGCGAAGGGTACGTCGGAGTGGGAGAAGTCGGTGGAGGTAGATACCCATTGCCGCCGGGGTTAAACTCGGGCGGAATATCTTGCCGACTGCTCACAATTTTACCATCACCTACTTCGGGTGGATCCGTTGCCGTATCTTCATTGCTGTCCTCTGTCTCATCAGCAACCTGAATCGTGGTGAACACGGAATATGCCGTCGATGACTCGGCAGCCTCGTTATCCTCACTGCACGGTTGTCTGGTGACAACGATACGAAATCCCCGTCCCGTTCCCCAACCATCCGTGATGAACTTCATACGCAGCAACCCTCCGGGGGCATCGTACAGCTTCGAACCGATCACCGTCCCGCAGAGGACCTCCACATCACCGATGACTAGCCGATCCTTGCTGCAGTTACGCGATGGTTCGAGAGCAAAATCAACGAACTGGAAGTGGTACTGACTGCTGCACACGAACGGTGACTTGAAGGTGTACTCGCAGTGCAAATGTCCCTGGTAGTCGTCGGGGAACCCGGGCGACCGAATCTCACTCTGCAACCGTTTGTAGACTCCACCACACTCCACCACACTGCGGCGATCACTCGAGAGCGTAAAGACATCGGAACGATCACTTATTCGCTGCTCCCCAAGACGATCCTCACCCGTATGCTCATACTCATTGATCATCCTGAAGGAATCAGCGCCTGCTATGTTGCTATCCTCCGCGTAAACAGCATCACCCGCATTTCCTTCCGCAGCTCGCACAACAACCCAAGAAGACGTGATTGCCAATTGTAGCAAACCGAGGTGCACAGCGCACTTTATCATTGAGTTTCCGATTAACTTTGCCATGGTTCGAGTCACCCCACTTGTAGCGAAAAGCTTCCAAAGGTTATTGGTAATTATTTTCTAATGCGCACACACATACCACTGGTCTTTCTAACGTCTTCCCGGGCGGTACTTTTGTGTTGACCTTTTTTCTTCGCCTGTCCAGCTAACTTTGCACTTAAAATTGGTTACGCTCAGGATTGCCGTACGGTGGGATGTGCTTTCGGACGAAACCCCGGAATACCGTCCACACCGGTCCGCTTCGCGTCCAACGCTTTACTGATCAAAGTATCGGATAAGCGTTCAACTTTTGAGCTCATCAATATTTTAATGAGCGTAGTGCGATGCGTTTGTGGACGCGCCAGACCACACCACACTTCCGTAAGTCACCAAAGGACGACTCCGTCATTCGCGTTCGCTATCTCTTTTGCGCTCACCGGCGTTCCTTCACCGGGACTGTCTTTTGCAATCCGATCGACGACGAACGACACCGACGACAGGAAGGTTTTAAAGTTAAGCCTTTGTTGACATTGGAGTTTACTTTAGCGCGCGGTATGCTCGTAACCATCGTAACGTCCCACGGGCATTCATCATCCAATGTTCCAAAACTGATACCACCCTTTCTCGCTCTCTCGCTCTCGTTTGCTTGCGCTCTCACACACACTCTTTGTGGATCTCTACGCATTACTGTGTTGTGTCACTTCCGGTCTGTGCAAAAGTGAAACTTCTGGCGCGGTTTTCGCTTGCCACAGTGCCCTGTTCCTGTTTAACTTCCCCATGTTCTCCGTGGTTTCATCCCCTTGGCTACGTCGGCTGGATGACGAAATAAATGACCCATCCGTTACCATCCTTCCTTCGCGGTAACGTTGCGGCGGTCCAAGCCTTGTTTGCCTTTGGTGCGAAAGCGTCCAAAAGCCCTTCAACGACGCTACTCTGGATGGCTTTGGGTGAGCTTCGGGTGGGGACGATGGGCCGGTAGGATCGTAAAACCGTAAACACACTTTGGCGACGAGATCAAACCAGCGGAACCTTGTCGGGGACCAACCTGTCGATGGCATATTTATCGAGAGAACAATTACGCATCCGTTTACTGCACCATAAACGGGGATGCTGAGATGCTGCGGGAAGCGAAGGAAATCTGGCCGTCACCCGATGCCCAGCAGTGCATGGTTCGGAGTTTGATTGCTTCGGCAACAGCTTCCTAATCTGTATTTCTTGTTCAACGCTGAGTGATTTATATTGCGAATTGATTACACGTTATGACATTTATAGACGTTGAAGCTGCTTAGAAGACATTGGATTAATGTAACGTGATTTGGCTTTCGGGAGATGGTTGTTCTTTAAGGGCTTATTCAATTATTACGTAACGCAAACATTGATAACATTGGACTCCCTCGCCAATTAGGTAATCCATTCAATTGCATTGTATTTCAACAAATGCAAAACGAAAAATACTTACTGTCTAGTAAATTCTATTAGTCACACCCGAGTGACTTGCTACATCGATGCTAATAATTAGAATCGGTTCTAGAATCTTGATCAATCTATCGATCCACAATACTACTCTTCATAAAAATGGTTTGTTTTCAACAAGTCCATGTCTTACAGCAATATAACTGGCATAATATATCTAACTAACTGGCATATATAGGCATGGACGAGGTTAACTAAACCCAGGCCAGGTTCTAAGTGAAGAAGTCAATTTCCAGAACACACTTTGACATGAACACTTCGTGCCCATGTCCCCAATAACTATTCATCCCAAACGAAAGAATACTTTACATTCCATGATAGTCAACCTCGTAAAAGAAGCTCGTTTGAGAGTTTACAAATCGATGTCACCCATTTAGAGCAAGCCTTGGTGCGTGAAAGTATTTATTGATCAGCACTATCAGTCATTATTTTGGGAGGTTGTCTACCGTTCAGATTTGTTTCATGACATTGTACCCCATGTACCAGTAGTTCTTCACCATTTCGCCGGTCAACGATAAAGTTAATTAGTCCTTTGCATCTGACACATAATTCATTACATTTTTTTCGAACCCTTTTTCGGATAATACTACATTTATTGTTAAAGTAGTTTTAGTGATTCTGACATTTCTGTCATTTATCATTTAGATTTTAGGCATTTATCAATTTTCAAGAACAATTTGGGCATATGCCAATAAATTTTAAAATAATTGCCGCATTTACTTAAAGCTGGATACACCGCTGTACACACGAATCCAAAAATTTATAGACCGAGAATTTTGACCTTTAAATATCAACAAGTAGATAAACAGCAAGGAAATAGTATGAAAATTTATAAATTAAATTATTTTTTCATAAACACACTATGAAACAAAAAAATCTAGTTTTATCTTATTGTATGTTGCGGAACAAAAAAATTTGAACTTCCCTCCCTCGTGTAACAAACCGTTACTCTGATATTAACCTCTTTCCCTCTGCTATCAGCGTTACGTAATTAATGGGTTTGCCCTTATTACCATTGGAGAAGCAGTCCCGAAGAAATGATATAAAGAAACGAAATAATGCTTAGATATTATTTATTGAGATGAAACATTCATTTAAATTCTGCTGTGTGGATGGATCTGTTGCAACATTCCCTTTTAGTACAGTTGAATTCAGCAATCGATTGCAACCCACGCAAAACGGAAATTGAAATATAAAGCCATTTCTATAAAAAGGTGCACCATATATCGTCAGTGCAAAATCAATTTTGCAATCAAACAAATGGATTACTCCGTTCTTTGAAGTATGCAACATGCATCATTAAATCGTATGTAGTTAACTAATTGCCACTATTGCCACACAGTGCACAATGGGAAGGGTGGTAAAGCTACCAGCACCAGCACTAGACCGGTTCCGTTCTTCTGTATTTAACGCTAAGTAACAGCGTATGACTGGTCTTTGTCGGTGGCCGTTCAACGAATCCCACCGAAGACGGATGAATATCATCTCCCCTTACGAGCTAACTTTACTCTAGACACACCTTAACTCCAAACAAACAGTGCACACGAAAAAAAAAAAACCCCCACAGGAAGAACCCCGCATCATAGTTTACTCTTCACGTACTGATCCGATTTCCGATCGAGCTGTGCGTAGATGATGCCCGCCGGCTTATCCACCGGCACGTACACCGTCTCCTCCTTCAGCTCGACCTCGTTCACCACCTTCGGGAATTTGCTAAAGTCAAACGTAAAGTAATGTTTGTTCGGCATCGTCATGTCGATCGACGATATCTCCGGTATCGTCTCCAGCACCTGCTTCTCCGCCAGGTACAGCGTGTTTTGTACGCTCGGCGAAAAGATGCCCTTCTCCGTTTCGCCGGCAAAATTGTTCAGTATGCACTGCTTCACCTTGTTCCAGCAGTAATCAAAGTCGACCCCGGTGACGGTGGAGTACTGCCAGGACGAGCGGACCACCGTGCTGAAGATACGGTCGTGCTGGTCCGGCAACGACCGGTACTCGTCGTTCACGAAGTTCACAAACGCAGACTGTGTCGTTTTGAGGACGCGCAAATCCGTCAGCCCGCTGATGACAGTCGGTTTGATTTCTTGATCAAACGAAAGAGAAAGACAGCAAAAAAAAAAAACGCCCCCGAACCGACCGGACATTAGTTGCGATGCGTTGCAGGCGGGAAATTGAATTATGTTCTCGCTTACCGGTGCGCTTCTGCGTGACGTCCGTGTACCGGATGGCGGTCGGTGTGAAGACGAACGCGTGATTATGCAGATCCTTGTACGGGCCGGTACCGAAGCCCATCCGGGACCACGGATACTCGTCGATGTGTATCGATACCTCTTCGACGTGCGAGTACTTGCTCAGGAAGTGATGGCACAGCAGTATGCCGAACTCTTCCGGCGACTTCAAACCGTGCTTGCGGGCCAACAGGTACACGGTGTTCTTTTGCGAATCCGTCGCCACAATGTCACTGTTGTCGCCTGAGAAGAAATTGACGTCCATTAGCGTTTTGGGTGCGGGGATTTTGCTGAGTTTTCGTCACCATTCCAGCCACACTTACCCTCGAGATAGTCCTTTTGGCTGCGTAGCTTCAGCTTCGTTCCCACCTCAAACTCCTTTATCGTGTGCACCAACCCGTTGCGGACCACGTGCATCACCTTGACGCTGTCCTTGCCGTAGCCGTAGTTGCTGATCAGGAAGGGCGAATTCTCGTTGTCCAGGTAACCTTCGCGGCTTTCATCGATAAGCTTTCTGGACATCATCTTGGTAGATAAAGCGTTCCCAACAGCGCTCCGGCTCGTTACTTCTGGCGGGTAAGAAAGATGTAACAAAAAGTAGGTTAATAATTGACTGCCCATGTTAACAATTATGCACCGTGAGGAGTGTCCAAAGTGTGTGCGAAACAGCATGACCTCGCTTGTAAAGAAGGACCATCCTACCCGAAAGCGAGGTATTCCACGCTTGTTTCCAGTTCATTTGCGTCTAATGAAGCCCTTCGCTGGATCTTTCCTTCATCTCTTCTTGTACATCCATAAAATTACATGAATCATTCCGGGTCGTGATGAGTAGCATCTGGGTTGGTATTACGCGATGGAATTCTCCATTGTGTGTACCCGTGCACGTAAATCTTCCGTTACCGTTCAGCGAGCAAGTTCAAAAAACCGGTTCCGGATGCTGTTTGGTCGCAAAAGTGTTACTATCATTCGTTGTCCCGAGGTTCTCCCATCCCGCAAGCATCTTTCGGCGTTTGGCGAGCGACCGATGGCCATGATAAGAAGCTGTTCACCAGGGCAGACGCGCTTGGTTCGGTTGGTCTGAACCGGTTTCGAGCGTCCGCACCACTGATTGACAGCTGACGAGCTGTGCGGGATGATGACGTCGACTTCGCAAGCAACGGAGAAGTGCGTGTACTACTGGCGAGAGGTCATGACATGACATTACATGCGCAGCGCGGGGCTTTTGCCCTTATCACCAACTTCAACGAACTGTTGCAGTGTGAAGTCCGTGTGTGTTTTTTTCCCTCGAAGCGCGATTTTGTGTAACAACCCAAACAGACTTAATCTTCAAGCGGTGACCCATTCAACATGCCCATTTGTCCTACAAGTTGTACAAAATTGGCAAAAAAGACAACTACCCAGTGATAAGCCTGCTTCTTCTTGATTGGGTGATCGGTACGAATTATTTACCCTGTGGATTATCTAATCAAGCATTCGATGCGGTGCTTCAAATAAACATAAAAAAAGCGTCGCACTCACTCGTGGAACAGGTGTCAAAAAAGACCAAACATCTTCTTGGCAGGGTAGAGATACAAAAATTCGACTCGATGGGGAGACTTTGGGACTGCTGGGTGTCTAGGTTCGATGGGCAAACGTGCGCCATTGCACGTACCCAGCTTCATAAGGCAGGTCTGGTTAGAAAGGTTATCAGCCCGCAGTCTGTCCCGAAAAACAATAATCTATCACAACGCACGTTGGCAAGTGCCGCCCCGGGATGGAATAAGAACCGCCAATAATGAGAACACACTCGCGCGAGATAACGATGACGTGTTGCTGGGGAGTAGAACCGTGCCTGGTCGATTATGTGGCATTGGGTGAAACAAATCCATTTGGTCGTGTTATTGGAAAGGGGTTAAAACACATGATTGGAAGTTCAAACTTAGTGTCCAATGAGGATTCCAAACCAAGAGAGCAATAGCAAAAGTTCGTAATACATTGGACATTGTAGATCACTTTAGAATGACCTTTAAGTCTACTGCTTCTATTGCTATAAAATCTTGTGCCTTGCCTTATGTATTATTAATTCTTCTATACTATCTTGCTCTAAATCACTTTCACTCACTAACTCACTGACTGAATTGTCCTACTGTCCTCAAAGCTCAGTAGCTCTAGAACTCCGACATGGTGGGATCATATCTAAACGAAGCTAGATTTAAACACTTACTATTCACGTTACTCTAAGTTGCGCTAGGCGTTGTTGTCTCAACACTCGTAAAATCTTCACCAAAAACACCTGCAAAAACACAAACACGAAACTCACTCGGGCCACACACCAACTTGGCTGGCAAACGGAGCAGTACGAACGCGTCTTACCTTGACCACCGTTGCCGCTTAAATGGTGCACGGTGGCGAGAACCGCGAAGATTTTTCTTCCCGCCCGAAATGGTCATCAACCGCGATCGGCTGCCGAGATCTTCGTCGTAGTACCGTTTCATTCTACTCGTTCTACTCACCCATGCGCTAATCGCGGTAAGGTCTTGTGCCCGTCGCCCTCCCAGAAGGGAGAAGCCCGCTACCGCCACCCGGGTACCATGGGGCGAATTTTCCATTATCAGTGTTCGGTCCGTTTCGTCTCGGTTTGTTGTCTAATCGAACACTGTTCTGGGGATGGCAAGCATTATCGTCATCGGCTCCACGCCCCGGCTAACGTTCCGTGTGCCCGGTTGTCTTACCGTCGGCTGCTATAAAAAAAAGAGGACAAAACGAGGTAAGTACAGCCTCCAACGGTGTTGCATTCACAGCAGCGAGGCAGGGTCACATTGCTTTGTAATGCAGCTCCTTTTTTTTTGTTTTGGTTCTGTTGGCTCTTTGCGAGGACAATACCTGCATACCTGAATTGATTGATCGCTGACTTAAGATGTCGTCTACTACACTGGAGTACTATTATTAGGTGATGCGGATCAATTTTGCTGTCGAGCGGTGACCACGCGTGAGGCTACCTGCTACCACTGCTAACACCAGTCGTTTCGGACTTTGATATGAAGCGGTAATCGTGTGGCGTCCTTGTCATGATCATGTAGAAGACAATCCTGAACTGGAGTTGCAGTTGCTTGTCGGAAGAAGTTGCGTAGAAACCATCGTACGAAGCAATGATTCAGGGCTTCTTAATGCGTCTGTGAAGAAGCGGTAAACAGTAAATACTGATAAGGCAGGAGAGACGTACACAAATTTGGGAATTATGTGCTGTGCATTGGCAATAACCAGCTGTTGAGGAGCGAGTAGTGGGATCACTTTTTAAATGATTCATGCGTAAAACAACACTAAGCCTGTGTTGTTTACCGCCGATCGAACTAATTGCACCACGTCCGTTGCATCGAAACTTGTCGTTCGGTGGGGTGATTAATGCGTGCCCTCACGTGTACCTAACCTAATAACAAGATTCACTCTACGCTTCGCGTGTTTAGTAAACAATTTAATTCAACTCGCCCGCTAAACGCTGTACCTTTCACATGTTTTGTTTCCAAACTCTGCACCATACGTTTAGCAACTGTTGCCGATAGTTATGAAATGTTCCGTTTACAGATGGCAAGATTATTTCGCTCTATCAAGCACCATCCAGCGTTGGGAGGTTCCGGGAATCGAGCCGGTTTGGCGCGATTGCTTCGCAGGGGATGTGTGGCACGAGTGCGCGTCGGATTGGTTTTTAGTCAAAACAAACTGTTGTTAAAGAGCGTACGATCGTCAACAGCGGTCGATGAAGATTTGGAACGGCCAGTTCTGTTTCTTAGAACTGACGTCTGGTGCAGTTGCAAGCATCATGTCCTTGCACGGTTGTTTAGCCAAGCGAAGATTTCATTGACGCGATGTTGCTCAAGAGCTCGAATAGAGGATACATAGACAACAGTTCCGTTCTTTAATTGTAGTTGTAGACATTGTATGAAATGTTGAATAAAACATCTAATTCATGATTAAAAATTTGATAGCTTTATACAGTTGGAACACCTATTGGAAAACCATATGGCAATGAAGTGATATTTAGAAATATTCAATACTTCGATGGAAATTAAAGAAAAATCAAATAAATTTAAATGTCTTAAGGTGTGAAATAAAAAAAAATATCGCTTTAAAATTTCAAAATATTTAACGGACACTCGGAAGCGTTACATGCATAACGGACGCAGCCAATTCCGTACGCAGCCATCACATCGGTGAGCGTTACGGCAAATGCACAATGGTCGATGTAAATTAAAAATAACGCCAAAATAACATTTTCGTTAATTTTGGCACGTGTTTTACTCTGAATTATTGTAAAATTAAACATGCATACCAGTTATAACCTCTTGTAATACAATCAACGTTTCGGAAATAACACGTTTTAATGAATTCTATATTATTTTATGCTTTCGTTTCGTTTGTAAAAGCATATGAATTTCAACAAAAATATTCTCTTGACTCTTTTCTGCCTCATAATTATATATCGCCACGTTCTTGCCTGCTCATGGAATTCTTTCTTTCTTGAATTTTGCGTATCATATAAATAACGCCACCAGGCAAAGACACTACAACTAACTCTGGGGAGACATTCTATACAACTGATGAATATAAATAACAGAATAGAAATAAAATTGCATTCTGAAATCCCCAGAAAGGTGATATAACTACAGTGTTAACAGAATAAACATAACAAACATTGTCCAATTTCAATTTTATTTTTGTAGTTTCTCAAGGTAAACAGTAATGAAGCCTAAACCCAATAGCTATTCGTATCGAAATTCAATTTCACTTGTTGCTTTAGAAGCATTTCCGTCTTCTTTATACGTTTTGCCCGTTCATAAAAAAACCCGTAAAACACATTTGCCAAATATAAAAATTTACAAAAATAACGCACATGGTTAGCTGTGTGCCAGCTGGCATGTATCAATGCGCTAGAGCACTGGGATGAAAGGCGATTGAAAGCGTTGCAATTTAATGCAGTGTTAATGGAGTTTCAGCAACATCACTTCGACATAACTGCATTATGGTGTATAAGTCAGATCTATTCTACGGACATAAATGTTGGCCTTGGTATTGATTGTCGACGGACCGCGACACTAAATCTTTCAGAGCTTGTTGTAAACTTTCCGATTGTAGAAACTATGGACGAGAGCGAAGGCGCACGATGGAGAATAAAGTGAAGTCTGTGGATACAATCATCCAATAATGTTACGAATAGACGTAAATACAATCTGCTTACAATCTACCATGGTGTATAACTTTGCTAAGACACGGCGTTTTCCGAGGCAAATATATAGCAGGTAGGTAAGGTTAGTGTTACTCCACTCGGCAGGGTAATTATGGGTTCAACAGTACAAGAAGCTCCTTGAGTATATAATGTTTAGAATTACGTTTAAAAACTAACAATATCATTGAATTCACTGTAACACGCAGCGGGCATGAGAAAGAATTAGAGAGACCAACGATGGGTGACATTGTGTTGTGAAACAGGGAGGTTCGGGACCCTACCAGATATCTAGCTAACAGGTGACATTTAAATGCGGATTCTTGCAGATGCGCTTGATCTTTAACGATCGTAAATATTGATGGATTCAGTTTCATAATAGCTATGAGACATGTGAGATGTATTCGAGTATTTCAAACCCAATGGAGGTTAAATCCGGTACAAAAGCTAGCTAATTGCTGTTACAGTCTGACAAATCACATATTAAAAGCGTTTCTGTAAGAGAAAAAGTTCTAAAGTGTTGGATGAAGATTGTCCGAATTTTAATTGATCTCAATTCGATTTCAAAAAACTTATTTTCAAGGACTTATCCATTTAAAATCGGAAATCAACACCCATCTGTATCTGCATCATTCGCGAACTTGTATAAATGTTCCGTTTGGAAACGTGTCATGATTGAGAGAGCATTTTTAACCTTTGCCAAATTAATACCTAATGGGGAAGCTCTTGTTTATCTTGAAACGCTAAACCGGTTCTGTACTTCTATGAAGCATGGGAAGATTCGAGTTTTTTTTACTGAGATTCCTGTAATACTCGATCACTTATCGTACAATTATAATATTGTGTTTTGCTCCCAAGCAGTTGATCAAAGGCTCAAATTTTCTCCTCAAAATGCCTTATGTACTTGACGTTATGAAAATATGTTAACCATTGTTGTTTTTGTTTCCCAATTCCCGTCCTCCGATCTTCGTGACTAGAAATAAGGGAAGAAGATGAAAGTTTGTTCTAAACAGACCGCCTAAAAGCCTACGATCTGACGGAAGCTTTCCGACACGATCAAAGCTCCAAGCGCCGTTAGTAGCGATACCGTCTTCATGCTAGCGCCGCTCGTAGTTTTCAGCTGTGATGCAACGGCTGGTGTAACCGGTTCCGGCTGGGATGCAACTGGGGCGACTACAGGAGTAACAGGTTGTTCGCCATCGTTCGGTGCCAGCGACAGTGAAGGATGGTTCGGGTCCGGAATAAACTGTCCGTCGGTTTCGTACCGACCCGGAGTAAACATCTGCGTCAATGGATCGTACAGGCCGGACTGGAAGATGCTCGTGTCTGGGATGTATCGTCCTGGCGTGAAGATTCCCGTTGCCGGATCATACTCACCCGGGGGCACATACTGCCCGGTGGCCGGATAATACTGACCAGGTGGTGGAATATATTGCTTAGCGTTGGGATTCACAGTGGTCGTTTCGACAGGTGCCATTTCAACCGGTGCCTGCGCTAGTGGAGTCATCGATTCGGTTCCGTTTACTGTTGGCTGTTGCTGTTCTGCTTCGGTCGTAGTGGCGTTTTGATTTAGAATAACCGGAGCATCGGGGACACCGGGTGATGCTGGCGGTGATGGTGTTGAAGCCTGCGCATTGGCGTCGTCAGTCGTGTTGGGCATTGGAGCGAGTGGTACGGATGCTTGACCATCGGGGCCAGCGGATGCTGGTTGAACTGGAGGTACTCCAGCTACTGGTAGGATTGCAGGTACCGCTGCTGGTGCTGCTGCTGCTGGAGCTGGAGCCAAAGGAGCAGGAGCTGCAGCTGCAGCGACAGGAACCGGAGAGGCAGCTGCCGAAACGACTCCTTCCGATGCAGCAGGGGCAGCAGCAGGGGCCGCTGGTATATTATTAATGATCGTTACACTACCTCTCTCATGGTACCGTCCACGATCCTCTGGGCGAAGCGCATTGTAAAGCGCGGAACCAGCCGCTCCTGCCAACAAACCCGTTCCAACACCAGCTGCAATGCCACCGACACCAATACCGGAGCTTTGTGGTTTGTACGCACCGGCCGGAATGGCCGCAATAGGGAACGATGGCGCGGGGGCATAATTTACCGGAGGTGCATAACCACCACCCTGGAAGGTACCATGCGGTGCACTGAATCCACCCGCCGGAGGATGATAACCACCACCTCCGAAACCTCCCATCGGTTGTCCATATCCTCCCATCGGTTGCCCAAATCCTCCCGGTTGTCCAAAACCACCCACTGCTCCTGGCTGACCGTACGCTGGTTGACCAAAGGTTCCCGGCTGTCCGAAGCCTGGCTGACCCGGTGCCCTAAAGCCTTGATTTCCCGGAGTATACATCGGTGGCGCTTCGTTGAAGCGCGAATTCAAGTTCGGATTGTTAGCGGCCGAATACGGTGGTGGCGGTCCCTGCGAGTACGGTGGCGGTGGAGCTCCTGCGTGCGTCTGGTGCGTGTTGTGTGTAGCCTGTACCGGATAGAGAGGCTTCGGAGCGCTCGACTGTACCGGAGCAACCTGCTGTACGGGATATGGAGGTTTCACAGCACCCTGCTGAACCGGATACGGAGGCTTCGCCACACTCGACTGTACCGGGTACGGCGGTGGCTTGTTAACCGCTGGCTGTGCCACGGAACCCGCGGGCTTTGCCTGACTGTTTACATTCCATCCAATATTGCGCGTGTTCGACGGTTCAACCGGAGCCGACGGTTTCGGCGCTGGTTTCGCTTGGTAGTTACTGTAGCTCAAGCTACCCGGATTGCTATAGCTGGACGAGGACGAAGACGAGGTGCTTGGTTTCGAAACACGACTCGACGACGATGACGAAGAGGATGAAGTTTTGCTGCGACTTTTAAACTTCAACGCATCGGTCACCGGCAGCAAGGTGGAAACGGCCAACAGCGTACAGAAGGCAATCGCCTTTAGCTGCCTATTTTCGTAACATCCACTACGCACCATCCTCAGATGCACTTTCTCCTTCACGCGCGTACTTTGCATACTGTCCATACACACCCGCGTCTAGAAGGTTTGACCTTCACTGTCGGGTTTCTGCGTTGCGATATTTGGGAAAAAAAACCTGCTATCTCAGAATTTTAATGATCCACTAACGCACACACACCCGAAATCAACACTTCATGAACTATTTGGCACCAGTTGTCTGTCGTTTTTCCACCGAATTGTTCGCTTTCCACTGCGAGCAAAAATTCCACTGCACGCTTCGTCCGACTTCACGAAACAAATAAAACTCAAGTGTTTCGCTCTGTGTGAAATCGATTACCGTCCGTAGAAGTGTGCGTGCAAGATTCCATTAGCGGTGGGTTGTGTGCGTGAGCTAGTTTATATACAGCTACCGACGCGGCTTTTGCGGAATGGATAACAGTACGGAAACAGAGTGAGAAGTGTTGAAAATCTAGAGAAACATGTAGCTTTTTGAGATTTTTTCATTGTGAAATAAGTAAATAAGAAACAATCCAGATAAATTGTGAGACTCAAAGCACTATAGCCACAATGAATCTAATTATATTCCTGGTTTCATGAACACTTGTGTACCACACTGTAGCTCGCGAATTCCTCTACAGTAGAGTCTCGGACAGTTGATGACTTGTAATTAAAACTATATTACTGACAAAATGTAGTCTAGATGAATGAAATCGTTGCACGAACTCATTGGTTTGCTCATTATTCACTGCCAAAGAATCGACATGTGTAAATAAAATAATGAAATACGAGATTAATCAGATTCCTTAATATGGCCGGAATCAAGTTTCGCAAAATTATTGAGAAAAATAAAACAAAACATTGAAATAAACACATTTTATAAGCGTGCAATTTCATCTAATTAGTGATCTTTGGCTATTTTCGATGCCGGAGCCTTCACTGTGATGTCTGAAGGACGAACGTGATCCGTTTACGGGAGGGGATTCCTAGCTCGAACGATCGATAACCTCCCCGCCCGGAAGACGTGTTTACGCTGAAGGTAACTTCGTGAAAACATTTCCATATTCGTAATGTGTTTAGGTGGTCGCCCAGTATGTACCGGTAATGTAATGGAACCGCGATCGCGTTCGCTGAAGCCCGCATACACCTAGTACCATTGTCCCAGAAGCACGTAACTATGACGTCAGAGATACATGACGGTTTTTTTGTTTTGTTATTTCTGGCATGATTCATAGCCAAGCGAATGATTCAAAGAGTGTAACCGAACGGCACAGTACTGCCCTTGTTCCACGAATATAGATGAAGCTTTGTGACGTAAAAATGGGGTTCAATAACGATCAATTTGCTAAGCTGCACGGAGCAGCGCGTGAAGTAACTTTGTTTGTACTAGGAAAGATCATCCTAGTTGTAGGAGTGTGATAACCAGTGCACCATCCTTGAACGCGTTGCAAAAAAGTTGTCACTCTCTCATCAGAATGTTTACATGGCAATGTCGGCGTTGGACAATAGAAACGCATCCCAATGATGCTTTTTTCCTGCTCAATTCGTCATCTTTCAACCGAACACTACCAGCGAAGTAAAGGTGAGTTACAATCTAGAACTAGATCTATTTCACAATATGCCGAAAGCTTACTAAGTATTATCGACGTCACTGATGAAATTTTCTCGGCTTTGTTGAGCTTTTCTTATTTTTAGCCACCTATGGCTTTACGACGCTAGACAGCGAGGGGTTGATTGAACGTTCCATACCACCCAGGGTCCGTAGAGTCGATACGGGTTGTAATTTACCCCAATTTCAACATTGACCCCACGCAGGATTGGTCTATCGCGAATCGGAAACGACGGTAACACACGCACATAGTGTCGTGAAATGTCCGCCAGTAAAACACACCCAAGAAAATTCGATCCAATTTCAAGAGTAATCGCTTTGTTGCGTGTCATTGTGGTGGCTACCGGTGGTTTATGATCCAAGTAGCTATTGCCCCCTGAACGCAGAAGCGATGGTTGGTTAGAACCGTTTCAAAACGCCACGTGTTGGCACGTGTTTCGCGCCAAACACAGCGCACGTTTCGCGAGCAAACTTTGAGTCATTAGCATTCGCTCACCTTTCTCAACCGACGAGCAATCAATCAAAAGAATTTACTTTCCTATTGCTATATGAATGATCGTATCGCGTAAAGATTTGCCGATTGTTCTCGTGGAAAATTGGAACCTTGCGAGACCGTTGGCCGTGATGCGGTTGATGTACTTTTTTGAAATAATTATATTGTTGGTAATAATGTTTCTTAACGTGATAACACATTACATGGCCACTGGTAAATATGCGGGTTAAAAAATAAAACAAGCAATGGAACGATTGACGGTACACGACGATCTTCCCCCGCACTGGTTGGTGCCTTGCTACGTGAGTGCATCATTCCGCCTGACCGATTGTTTGATCATCTAATGCGTTGTGTTCCGAGACTATTACCATATCCATGTGAATCAACAGTTCCGCCAGAATGGGGGAATGGACGGTTGACTAGCTCTTTCGCACAGGCGGTGTGGTGATTGTGCAATAAACAAATGTCTGACTACAGTGTCCGCCCGATAACGTCATCCACCGAGTAATCGATCAAAATCCACCAGTGGTTAGCTAAAAAGTCTGCCGAAGTATGTGCCATGTTCAATTTAGCGTTACTGTTCACCGATGGGTCCGCCGTTATGTGCCCTTTGGGAAACGGAGAAAATGCGTACGGGAAAACAATGGTAAGCGGCTGTGCAAAAAGCAACAACGCACTGTAAGGAATGCGTTACAGCAGTGGTCGACAAAACCCGGGAACTTGCGAATGTATGCCACGTAAAGGTTAGTAGCATGGATTAAGTAATCGTGTCTTGTTGTGATTAACTATGGTTTGGTTATGTTCTCAGTCCGATACTGCAAGGAGGAATTAATTAATTATTTAGAGTTAATCTCAGATTGGTTTTCTCTTTGGGTTTGGGTTCGATTAAAGGTTCAGGTGTTCTAGGCCAGTCGGAGGTTCAGTAGTCGCTAAATCTCACTCCAATCACGAAACATTAGAACCATTGTCAGTGCGGTTACTTGTTCAAGAACTTCAAACTTCTTCTTGATCAGCTTCTTGGCGTTGGTCACTACTTCGTTATGCCTACCATAACTGGTCTACAACATTTAATTCTGCTATCGTATCGTATCTAGCTAGTCTGGTCTTGCTAATTCCTGAGCCTTCCCTAGTTACTTAGTTATCTCTACTTAAAATAGGACCGGCAGCCAATAGCCATATGTTCTGCAGTTGATTTTATCAATTATCTTATCATATTATCAATTATCATATAATACACCATAATCGTAGAATCGAATCACAATCGATTAACTCGGAGCAAAATGACATATAAGGTCCAGTTAATTAATTAAACACCCTTTTACCCAATTACTGTAACAATAACTCATGGAACGATGAAAGGTATCGGTATCTGTTGGAGAGATACTAAATGGTGTCCCACATCAACATGCACCACGGTTCAAATGCTGCTCGATCACCATAGATCTTCTTGAGATACCGTCTTGGTAGTAACCAAGTAACAAACCGAATGCGCACTACTTTGTTTGTGCACATGAGCAGATCGCTTGCCAAACCAAATATTGTTTTGCCAAACTCAGTCAGGATACTGTTACCTTGCTTTCTCCGGCACATCCCATTTTTGTGCTTGGCGGTGAATAACAGCAGCCCTGGATCCATGACTACACATTGTGGGTTCGTCAACAACTGCTGCTGGGGCGATTGTGCACGTGTTTGCAGAAAATATTTTCATGACGTCGTTGCCATTTTTACCAATTATGGAAAAATCGGCATCGGTAAAAAAAAAAACAATGTGATCAATACACTTTAAACTACTTCCACTCAAAATATCAAAATAAAATACCCATAAGATAATTTTGCTAGAGCGTTTGATTACACCGTGGTACAATTTGATGTGGGATACCCTTTAGTAAAAGATAGCATTCATGTTATCTCCTCAAGCTTGACAAACGCTGGCTCAAAATATTTGACCTACTACTAGTGTAATGTATTTGATAATGCTTAGTTTTAGATGGAATGCGACAAACGCTAACGAGTTGTCGATGTCGGTATTTTGAATGTTTTTATATAAGAAACGTGAAAAATGCTGCTACAGTAGTTACGTACCGCTCTGTTCCTCGTTTTTAATCGTGTAGATAATAGTTTATTCGTTGAACATGCTTTTTCTCCAACGGTAATGTACTTCCCGGGTTTCTCAATCAGGCAATGGGTAACCACACACGGAGCCGTAAGCTGTTGTTGTTTTTTGTTTGGTTAACCTATTTTATTACATATCGTCTTTAAAATTCAAACATTGAACATTCGTGATCGCATACTGCCTGTTCGTAGACGTCGTTGTGCAGTTTCAAACTAACGATTACATTACTAACATATACAACAACAAAACAATACTTAATCGGGCACGAATAACTATGCCGCCCGTACCTTGCCCGTACCCCAACCCTGCTGGGCATCACCGGTTTGGCTTCATCGCCCGATAAACTACAAAAAAAGTAGTGGCACAGCAATTTGCGCTCCGTTCGGATCGCCAAACACCTCACGGCAACGAGCCTCAATACTAGAGGATATTCGATATGTACACGAAGCTGCTGCCGATACGGTGCGATATGGTTTGGACCCTAAAAGCGCAGATACTTCACGATGACTGGCAACAGGGCGAACATCGAAATGGCGGACGAGAGGCGCACGGACTCGGCAGCGCCACCGCTCGCCGGTTCAGCCATCGAAGCGGACAGATCTGGCTGTACGTTGAGGGCCGAGTGACGTACCTCCACATCCGAGCCGGATACATTCGGTGTAGCGTCGGCCGGAGTGGCAGGAGATGAATCGGGCATCGGTGCCAGTGGTGCCATACCGAGCGGGTTCTCTGATGAACTGCTTCCAGTAGTAGTGGTGGTGGTTGTACTATCGCCCTCTACTGGTGAAGTAGTTGCCAGCGGTGTCGCTTCCGTTGGTAATGGTGCTAGAGGTGCCTCACCGTTGGGGTTAACGGGCATCGGTGCCAAGGGGGCATTGGCTGCGGGAGCGGGTGTCTCACCAGCTGCAGGAGCGGGTGTCTCACTAGCTGCCGGAGCAGCTGCAGCAACAGTCGTCGCGGTAGCGGCAGTTGTAGCCGCCGCAGGTTCTTCCTTGCCTTCTTTCGGTTTCAACGCATCGTAAAGGGCAGCACCGCCAATACCTGCGGCCAGTCCAGCTGCACCAGCGCCCAACACCGTTCCAATACCGCTACCTCCGCTCGAAGGCTGCTCGTAGTGGTGAACAACGGTCTGACCCGGTTGTCCCTGGTAGTGAGGTTGTCCCTGATCGTAGTGTCCACCGGGTACGTACGACGGTTGATGAGGGAATCCACCCGGTTGCTGTGGGACGTATCCACCCGGTTGTGGTTGGTAGGCGGGTGCAGGGAAACCACCTCCTGGATGTTGTACCGGAGCACCCGGGAATCCTTGAGCCGGCTGGGACGGATAGGAAGGATAGGCACCCGGCGGTGAGTGAGCCAAACCACCTCCAAAACCACCTCCGGTTGCATTGTGACCGTGAGAACGGTACACATTGCCCGCGACCAGCCCCGTTCCAGCAGCTCCAGCTGCTGCCGCTCCTGGATATACGCCTCCACCTGTACCGGGAGCTCCATGCGCACCAGGAACATTCCAACCGTACGATGGTTGACCACCACCTGCTGGCGGGAAGTGCGGAGCAGCCGGTGGTGCCTGAGGATGGCCAGCAGGCGCGGAAGAATACACGGGTGCCACAGGCTTCGGGGCCGAGGCCGGTGCAGAGTGACTCGGCGAATAGCTCAGCTTGGCAGTGTCCGCGTTCGCGTAACCACGGTGTCCGGTCGGTTTCGTCACCCGCGACAAGGCCACCTTTCGGCCGAGGGCCGCATTCGGTAGGGAAAGCAGTACACAGAAGCAGACAGCTAGTAACTGCTTATTTTTAGGCGAAAGTGGACGCCTCCTTCCGACGCTCGGCATTTCCACATGCAACATGATGGCGGTATGCGTTGCACAGCACACTACGGCGAGAGCACCGTTCCGAACACGGCCAACACAACACAAACTATCGCGGCACCGTCAATGTGGGCTACGGTGGCCGGGTGCAGCTTTATCGGCGCACCAAACGCTAATAATAGTGAGTTCCTCTCTCGACTTTGAGCTGCGTTTGTTTTTTTCTTCCACCACGATCACGATCACACCAAACCAACCGTTTTGCTATCGAACTGTAATTATCGGTGGGAAGTGGGGGTTTTGTTTGGTGAAATTTACATACAATCCCGGGAATAAACGCTACCGGTGGAGGAAGCGAATTGTTGGGAGGCAAAAAAAAATCTTCCTCGACCTACTCTCCGTCGAAGCTTTTTCGAACTTTCAATGGCGGGTAATTCACACGTACTAGCGATGCTTGTTCGTTCAACTGTGGATTTATCTGCCTCTCTTGCCGCTGTAAACACACATACGCTCGGAGTATTCACACGTATACACACACACCCCGGTCACAAGATCAATCCCGTGGACGCTGTGCCGCTCGTTTGGTCTCATCCGGTGAACGATCTACTCGCGACTGTCCGCTGTTATCCGGTGGCTGTGATGTCTAGCCCGGCACTGGACGGTTGTTATCTGTGTTACCCGACGAATTTGCCAGTTCCTCTCTGTTTGCTAAAATTAAGAAAAAAAGGGAAATAGAAAAAAGGCATGAAAACCAGGCGGATAAACAATGGGACACACGGTGCGGTGACTGTGCTCCCGTGTATGTGTATTGCGCCGCACTCGTGTACGATCTTCAACAGGCAGGTGATAATGAGTGGATGTGAAAACCATCCACATGAAGCGACCCGAAATTTGCATTCGGGTGTACGGTTTAGCAGCAAAACAACTCGTCACAAGTGTTGCCTCACGCTTCTAGCGAACGAAAATCGTACAAATGTATGATGTCTTTAGCCTTCGCAAAAATCGGTACACGCGGGCTTTGTGCGATAACGCCGATGGCTTAAAGAGATTTTATGATGTACACTGTCACTGATCCAAGTGTACTGGAGGCGATTCACTTTGTACCCGATTGCGTTATCTTACCGTTCGGGAAAGCTGCCTGTAGTCGCCCGGGCCCGGTCTCAGGTATGTCTTCACCTTTAAAGCGCGTTCGAATGATTGTGTTGGCTTTACTTTCAGCAACGGCAATGGAGCCCTCGAATGGACGCACTCCGACGTGACAGTGGTGTTAGCTATCCGTGCGCACCACCACCACCACCAGCAGCAGCAGCCAGTGGTGGCCGGTTAATTAGACCAACACATTCCCACTCCCGAGCACGGACCAGGGGAATAGCGTAAGAGTAATCGAATTTCCCGCCGGGATGGAACTGGCCGTACGAACGAAAGAGCAAGCGAACGAATAACGTCTAACGTCCTTTTCGATCCTACTGTAAGGACCTGCGTGTTTCTTCAGGAGGTCCCATTTGCTGAGGTCCGTTTCGATGGGTGGAACAGGATATTTTTGCCCTTTCTTTTTTTCCTTTTAATCGCTTATGTGAGTGTGCGTGTTGTTCGCCGGTTAACCATCAAAAAGGGTACCAGGTGCTACTTTGTGTACAGCGCAACGGAGGTCCTTCAAAGGACATTTGCCAAGAAGAAAGAGGACCCCAGAGCGTGGAGATTGCGAAATAAGGCGGAACAAGCTATAAACCGGCTTCCAGCGCGCAGTAATTTCCTTTGTTCATAAACACATCGCAAAAGTTGATGTTGATGTGATTTAAACCCGTGGATCATTTAACATTTATTCTGGTCGCTGTCTTTCTCCTGCAGAAGATATGAAGTTACAAATTTAATTTAAAAATGTACAACTAGTGTGTTGTAAATCTCGTGTAAATGTACATCATGACAACTGGGCATAACCTTGAAATCTCTCTCTTTGGTCAGGTGTAGCTCCATTCTAATCCATAAATTGCACTGTGAATCATCTCATTTCCACACCTACTCGTGAGACCTCGATGTGGTTAATGTGATGACGGTGACTTGATAGTCATTATCGTAATTTAAACAACTGGATATAATTTTCCACCGCGACGCTTTCGCAATTGTCATTTAACGATTCTAACGGTAGTATAACCACTTGTTCCGTCCCCCGTTCCTAAGTGGACAGGTTCCGTCGTTTCCTTGCTGGAAATGAATCCATCGCGTAGAATGGATCTTGAGGAATTGTTAGAACATTAGTGTCACTGTGCAGGGCTACCAATACATTCCTGGGGGCTAAGGAACAGCTATTAAATGTGTCGCAAATGGTTGTTGGGGAAAAGGGACGCTATTAATGTACATTGTAATGATTACATCAAAAGCGGGAGTAATGATAGTGGGTCGAATTAAGCAGTGCAGCGCTGAAGCTACTTATGGCGACTTACGTCATGTGTGAATGGTTTTGTAGGCAGCAAAGCAGAAAGTTTTCTTTTTTTTTTGGTCTGCGAGTGATATTTTTTTACACCGTACAAAACGATAACAAAAAGCAACCATGTTGTGTTGTGCCATTTAGACTTCCCTCTAGTCTGAGACGAAGGGCTACTATTATTTTCAATTATCATAAAACTATCACTTAAACTACCTTACTAAAAGCATTCCCAAAATAATTCAACAGAAAGTAGTAAACTATTGAAAATATGTTATCTTAGAATAAATATACATTTTTAACAGGATTTTTTAAATATATTGCACTTCCTTTGATGGGGATTTAAAATCTCTGAAAACATCATGGATCAAAGAGAAACAAAAACATAAATTTATGGTTAGGCCCTACCTCAATACAAAACTTACTCATTGTGCTCGATTGCATTCCTGTGCTGCGAATTGCATACTTTAGGCGCCTAAGAAGCAGCGTGCAGGGTTTGTTGTGAATAAAATAAGGATTTTCTTCTAAATTTTTAAACGGTTCATTTATTTAAAAAAAAGGCTCATAATAATATACTAATAGTATTACTTACTTTATTATTAAAGAAAAAATAAATTACCCAGTTTAAAAACATATAATATGTGATTGAAAAAACTTCTTTTAAGGGTACCGTACATTATTAACAAACTTTATTCACTATAACTAGCCCTTGAAAATGGAGCTCGATTTTGATACGAGCCATCGAAATGGATCAATAGCTGGTACATTTGGTTTGCTGACCACAGTTGCTTGGGGCTTCACGCCGTCACTTGCTTCCATTACACCCACTCCATGCGTGCCATTAGCCACCGTTGGTGCGCTACAATCGGAAGTGGGTGCTGCAGTTACAGCGCCATCCTCAACAGTCAACAGCAAACACAGCACCGCAAACCAAACGAATCGAACACTTGGACGGTTCCACATCGTACGACGGATCAATTGCTACTGCGTGCAAACGGATGTTCTGTGTGAGAACGGCACGGTAGCGTCATCGCGAGTGTGATTATTTGTGTGTTTTGCCAAACCAGGGCGATAAGATGCGCTGCGGGATGTAACTAGCAGTGGTGGTGGTGGGTATACTGATCGTGGGACGGTAGAAAAATGTATTTAGATGACTTCAGACTGCATGTTTAACGTTCAGACACAGCGGCAAACAGAGGTCAGCGAGCAAACGAGTGATGCCTAGTGTGGAGATAATTAGGCAAGATAGCAATCCTAAGCTAACACGCAATTGGACGCCACTCCCGTTTGTGTTCCGATGGTGGAAGACAATTTTAAATTCTTTCAACTTCTTATCGCCACCGGGTAGATTGGGTGCGGGATCGGAACTGACCGGCTCGCGTGAGCTCTCCTCCTCCATGTCCATGTTAAACTGCTGTCCAAACTCCGGCTGAAGAGGTATGAACTCACTGTTTGGATCGTCCCCCAACAGCATCAGATCGATCGGATCGAGATAATCCTTCAGCTCCTCGGACGGTTCCGTGTGTCCCCGCGTGTGCCGTTTCAGCCTGTTTCCAGCGGTGTGCCTCCGGTCGTCAGAATTCTTCCAGCGTCCGGAAGCAAGTTTCGCACCACGCTGACCCTTGGCCGTGCCTTTCGAGTTCCCGACCCGCCGGTAATGATAGTTGGAGTAAGCGTTCGGCACTTCATCCGGCGTAAAGAAGTCCTGCTCCCGTGGAGACAATCCATACCGTGACCGGTGGCTCGTTTTCGGTGGTTCGAAGGCCGATTTCCAGTCGCGCCGCAAACCGGAACCGAACCGGGCCCGCCAGGTCCGTTGCTGCCATTTTTGCACCCGGTTCCGCACTTTCGATTCCACCAAACCACGGTTATCGGACAGTTGGTAGAGGAGCAGAAAGGTAACACTCCACAGCAGCCGGACACACTTCATCGTTTCGCACTGGCCGATCAGGACAATCACGTACTGCGCGCACGACACCAGACGCGAGACCACTTGATGCTACGTCCGCGGATGCTGGAATATGTCTGTTCGGAGCGTTTGTGGTGAAGCTTTTTTGGCGTGCCTCGGCGTCGTTCCAACTGGCGAAGCTTGCGATAATAATCAATAATAGTGGAGACAGACTGGCGCCATCTGTGTTTCGCCGCCCGTCCGCGTGGGCAAGCACGAGAAGATGCTTCCGGACGAGATGGTTCGGGAAATACGTGAAGAAAACAGTAAAAAATTGCGATTGGTGCTTGTTTGTCGGTTAAAATAGCATCCACGACGTGTCGGGTGGGTTATTTCTTTGCTTGAAAAACAATGTTTTCAATACAGTAGTATCTTGACATATTCATTTGGACATCATCAAATCAAGATATTTGATGAAAAAAAAATCTTTTTTCCATACAATTTTCTTATTTTTCTTTATTTTCTTCGAATTTTGATGGAAAATATATTAAAAAGCTTGTCTTAATATACTTTGTCTTTGATTTGTCTTTTTATAAAAAAATAAACAATTTACAATAAGTTATATTAGAGATATTTAAAGCTTAAGATAATATTTTTTTTCATCTACATTTTCCCCGAACTTTAGACGGATTATATAAACGTTCACTAGAAAACATTATATAAACGTTCACTATAAAATATTATATAAACGTCAAAAATTAACGCACAAAGTGTTTCTAGCACTGAAGGCACTCTTCAATTATCATCTGATACCATTTAAAAACAAGCTGGGTCATTTAGATTAATAATTACAAATATCTACTTTTTCAAGTAGATTATTTTTGCGTAAGAAAATTCATGCTCTCTGGAATAAAATGGGTTTATGAATTTTTTGAGAAAAGTCGTTCATATGAATCTTTTAAGAATAGTCATTCATATAAATCTTTTGAGAAGAGTCATTTATATATATCTTTTGAGAAGAGCCATTCATATGAATCTTTAGTGAGGAGTCATTCAAATCAAGAGTCGACTCTCAAATGATTCACAAATCTTCAAAATGCATGACTCCTCTTCCTCTCCATTAATCCTCATCCTCATGAATGAATCCTCATTTATTAATGTGAATCAGATTAACTAAACACTAAATGATACTAATTTGAATTCTGAATGAATCTGAATGAATCTTTGGACGAATGAATGAATCTGAATCTCTATTTCAAAGATTATCGAATCCTTTAAGATTCATGAATCATTCATGAAGAATGATGTATGTATGTCATGTATTTAAATCTTACTCGTATCTCAAAGTGAAATGTCGCACGCTCGTACACTCGTACCTCAAAACACTATGTCATGTCCTATGTCAGGTCACTCGTAGGTCGGGGTACCACTGCACTACTAGTGTTGGCGATTGGCAGAAAAGAAACGCTCCATCTGAATGGTGAAGAATTCCATCCATCCACTCCGGCCATCAATTATCGATCATCGCATTCTAGGAAAGCTTTGCCCTACTGGGAAACAGGTTTGACACGCTATTATTAAAGCCCGTGCAACGACATAAAGATTTCCACCACATCGAGTTCATCGAGCGCGCTTGCACTTTCATTCTCGTGCTGCACCATTCCGGCGGCTGAACGGTGGACGCGCTCATAGCGAAACACACACCAGAACCGGCTGTGCTGATTAATCACTCGTTTGAAGGTGCGTTCGAGTAGTAACGGTAGCCCTAGTAACGATAGTCCATTTCTAAGGCAACCGTCCTTAACCCAGCGTGCCATGCGATGGTTTTGTGCATGATGCGAGCACACGCAATTGTGCTTCCGGATTCCGTACACAGTGCCGTGTCTGGTCATCGGCCCACCTTTGGTAGGTAGAATGGAACACCCCTCAGCACGCCAGTGACCGTCAAGAAGTCGAGAAACGGACCCACCGGGCCAAGCTTTCCTTCGCTTCCATTGCATCATGGCGAAGGTCGGCAAAGACCTCCCTCCCCCGTGCGGGGGGTTCTCCCTTCGAAGTGGCCGAGGAAGACTTGTTTGGTGGAAATCAAAACAATCACCACTTCCACCGACTACCCTCCCGGTTTTCTCTTCCCCTTCCCATGCCACCGCTACGGATCGAACCCTCCAGCCAAAGAAGCCGTAACGCGAGAAATGTCGATCAAAAGAAGTGTTTCGTGACCGGTTTTCCGAACCACGAAACGACACGCCATTGCAAAAAAAAAAGCCTGCCCCGTCGGCCAGATTGGGTTTTGTGGTACAGGGTGGCAGGTTTCGCTAGCCAGTGCTAAACTAGTGATCGTACAGTGCGGATCGACTACCACCGGCTCACTAACGATGCGACTCTCGTGGAGCTTTCGGCGGCTGGTCCTGGTCGTCTGGATGTTGGTGGCGGGAAGCTTCCTGCTGAAACAGGCCACCGGAGAGCAGGCGGAAGACATTGCCCGGTCGCTCGGGGTGTCCGATGTGAACGATTGGGACATACGGTCGCTGTATCGGGTGCGGTTCCAGCACGTCACCAAACGGCCACCACCCGGGCAACGGGCGGCAGAACGGAAACCCAAGCTGGCAACACGGTGGGCCGCTCTGCGCGAACGGATAGCAGACTTTTTCCCTTCGCGGCACACCAACCCCCGCACGGTGGTGACGTTCGATAAGATTGCGACAGACTTCGTGAACGTGGGCATCGTGAAGCTTGCCAAAGCACTGGATCCTCCCAAAACTACACCAAAGAGCCGGGTTGGAAGGAAGGGTAAAGTGTCCACCCCACAGGAACAGCGGCCGGAAGTGACTGTGGCAGAAGGGGAAGTTGTCACGGCACCAACCAAACCTGCCCGATCGGATGTTAGACCAAAACGGCGTGTAACACTGTTGGTAGATCTTCCCGATTTTGATCTTCAGGATTTTGATAGCTTGGTACAGGAAGAGCAACCCCTCGAAGAAGCGAAAGAACGAACGTCCTCAACAGTCCCAAAATCACCTGCAAGATCATCCACACACGAGCTGCTTCCCGAACCACCGCAAAGACTCGTCGACGATAGCCCCTGTGCTGGCAACACTGCCGGCCGCGCCATTGCGCAAGACGGCACCGTATCAAAGTTCCTGCTGCTGTTGACCATCTTCCTATCAATTTTTGGCGTTTCGCGAATGTGATCCCGCCATTGCAGACGGCAGAGGTCACATTCGCCCATTTCTAGTTTTGATAAGAGTGTATTCGCCAGTGCGGCATATTGCGCTGAATTCGCAACACCGACATTATTCGCCGCCGTATTTTAGATCCTTTCCTTACCGTGGTGCGCACCATTTGGTGGCCAGTCGTGCAAGTGTAACGTGGTGGAATGCGCATTCTCGGTGTGCTTTATTTGTTCTTTCTCGTCCAGGGTGATGTGGGGGCGCTGGACGGTGGACTGGAGGGTACCGAAGGGCTTACCCGCCGCAAACGCGGCTGGAGCTTCAGTTCCGGCAGCTCGCGAAAGGTAACGCAACGGCCGATCGGGTGGAACATTAGCAACAGACCCGTGCAACAGCAGCAGTATGGGCCGCAGCAAGCGTACTACCAGCCGGTCGCTCAAATTCGACCGAGCTCGATCACGCTAAACTTTGCCAGACCGACGAAAAGCATGACGCGCCAGCTGGTCAAGGCTGCGCTAGCGGTTGGAGTGGTCGGTGCAGTGTCGGCCTATTCAAAACCGGTCCAGCCGAGCACCAAATCACCGAGCCAGCGGGCAGAAGAGCGGGAAAGGCGTCGGCAGCAGCGTTTGAGACGCCGCTCCACGACGACGGCAATGCCACCGGTGGATGGGAACTCCACCACCGCTGCGGTACCACTGGCGGCCTCCGAGCTAATCCCGGTCATGGTCCAGGACGCCAACAGGTTGCTCCAGGTCGTGTACGTCCGGCGGGATCAGATTCCTCCCGGAGGAATACCCATCGCCATGCAAATGCCATTCCCAGCCGCCCCGCCACAGCAACCTTCACCTGTCACTCAACCGCAGCTGCCAGCACCGTTGCCGACCACGAACCAAACCGTACCGGGCCTGCCCGTCCCACCAGTACGGCCCTAAGCACGAAAGCCCTTTTTGTTGTTTGCGCAAGGTGCGCCCCCGTGCGCTAATACCCAATCATCCTCCTACGTCCAAAAGAAGGTACGAAAATAAATTGGAAGCCATGCGCCGTCGTCGGGGTGCTTAATTTGATGACCATAAACACCGTTGCGCATCCTCGCGGTGCACACGCAAAACATACCATCGCCATCCAGCGGAGCTCGTGTGCAACTCGTGTGAAAGTGTGTGGTGCGAGCTAGGTGATTGCGGAGATTTTTGGAGGTGGCACTGTTGGAGCACTGTGTTTATTTGGTGCAACCTTCGGAAAACCGATTGCCCAGCACGCGCTCTAGGAATTTAGCTTTCATCTTGTCGAGTCCGGTGTGGAGCGCACCATCCAAAATGGGAGCAACCGCGATTTGGCAAGCACAGGCGAACAATTAATCCAGCGCCGTGTTGAAGTTGTCATGGGAGAAGGAGTGTCTCATGGCCTGCCTAAACTGCCTTTCGAAAAAAAAAAGCTTACACTCTCCCAATTCATCGGAGCACCGAACGTAGGTTAATAGCTTGTTATGAATGTCTTTTTTTGTTGTTACCGATAGACCGTATAGAGCGTTAATTATGATAGTTGATAGTTATGACTGGCTAGTGCCACCTGCTGGTACCTCTCGTCTAAGGGTACCGTAGAATCAATAAATCCTCATACGTTGTATGTACGAAAAGAAAAGCTGCGTGTTGCATCCTTTCCCCGCCTCGTGCCACGAACCTGCCTGATGACCTGCTTTATCACAACCCGGGCCGGGTGCAACCAGTTGATAAGATGGCTTGGGTGCGTGATGGAAATACTCCTCCAAAGTACGACGGGAAGAAGCGGTAAGGTCACTCACAGATTCCACGCCAGTGCACGAGAGCACGTTTTTGAACCTGAGGCTCGTACGGCGAATTGCTCCCCGCCACCTTCCAGATAGATGCCCTGACGGAAGATGACCGACAGGGGGTCAAAAGGTGACATCTTCATGCAAGCATTGATAACCGAAGGCCCCACTCTAGGTCCACTGGGAGTGTCCACAAAAGTTGCGACTCATTCAGTGTGGAACGTTCCCGGTGGGAAGAAGCTCAGTGATTTATGAGGACAGCAAAGTAGTTCCAGTCCGAGTCTTATCGCTTCATCTTCCACACACACACACGCACGCAGACTTGCTGCGAGGCACAGTACATCCGTAATCACCTCCACACCCTGCGGCGTACACGATGCGTCTGACCGTGTTAATCTGTCTCTACCTTACCTTCCTCGAGGCATCCGTGGGCAGCTTGATCTATCCCGAAAGAACGCTCATACAGCTGCTGCTCGGCCAGGGACGGATGGTGACGGTGGAGGAGTTGATCTCGGCCGGTGAATCGATGGGACAGCCACGCCCGGCGCTGCCCATTGCATCCGAACACGAAACGACGCGGTTTGTCAAGCGAAACCTCATGATGGACGCGGAAGTTGCGGGTGTGGAATTGTCAACCGTGCAGGTCGCGACGCTGAAGAAAGTGAAGCGCAAACTAGCGACCAAGAAACCTGCCAAAAGGCTCGTAAATACGCGTGTGTCCGTAAGACCGAAGGTGAACCAGATAAGACTTTAAACCCCTTGTGGCGATGACAAATGGGCGGCTTAGTGTAAGCTTTTACAAGAAAGAATTATCTATTTTTGTATAGAATGTACTAAAAAAAAATTATGTATCCCATATTTCTGCAATAAAAAAATCATTTGTGTACAGCCTTTGGCTGAAAACCAAATAAGATCAATAATCAATTCTTCCCTGTGTGCCGTTTCTGTGTGGCATCCTGTGGCTTGTTCGTGTGATGGCCAATTTGTCAGTGATAAGGCTTTGGTAGTTAAGTGTCATGTTGTTCGTTGTTCTTTCGGGACTGATAACGACAGTACACCACTATTTCGGATGACAAGCAAACGGTTGGCCGCTGTGTAAGCAAACCGGGTTTCAGTTTCCAGTTTTCAATCAACAATCAAAAACAAACTAAACTCATTTTATTCACGATTCCAAACGCAAACATAATTTACACCGACACACACACACATTCACACTGTTCGCAGTATTGTGAGTTGAAACTATAGCAACGCAAATCGTTTTCGTACAGCAATACCGTTTAGCGTTAATTACTCGTTACGCGCCCAGGTGGGACAGAGACAAAAAAAGGATGCCGAGAGAAAGGAATGCTACGCGTAGGTGGAATGTTTATTGGGATTTGCGTAGTTTGTTGTCCACTATTTTCTTTTCATCGTGTTGCAAAGATCAATTGTGTGTGTGTGTTTATTTTAAATACTCAATTACATGCTAGCGCGATAAAGCTTCACACAATCGTACGTCTAAAGTAATATTTGTTTTCCAGATTTTCTTCTTCTCATCTTCGCTTTAAATCGTCCTTTATCAAATGCGGTTGTAAATCGTACTTCTTTGCACGCTATCGCTACACTTCAGTGTGTGTGAGTGGCCGCAAAACATTTGCGAGACTCACGCCATTTTGTGGGCTCACTAGTTTAATTATCTGCATTCAATAGTTCAATAATCTACTCTACTCTTCTAGATGGTACTACTCACTATTCTTGATTATCGCTGTGTTTGTGTGGGTGTTTCTTTTTTTGTTGTTTATTTTTGGTATGTTTTGTTTGTCTTTTATGTGTCACTAGATATAATGTGTATTGTTTTATGTTATTATATGTCCTTTGGCTGCCACTTTTGTATTCTGTCACCTGAAGGCACTGATTTATTTGTGGTTTTTTTTCCCTCTTCATTACATTACACGGTTTCGGTTTTGTTTTACATCGTTTGCCTACTCCATTTTGGTTCCAGTTTGCGTTGTATTCAAATGCTTATTTATTCTTTACACTTCTACCAACCTGCAATGGTTGGGTTCTTTGCACTTACTTAACGTGCATGCACTGTGCACTCGAAATCTTTTGCTGGCGTTGTTTGTTTTTGCCTTTCTTTTAAAAACAAAAAAACATATTTAACTCTACCTAACAAACAAGCGAACAAACTAATAATGCTAATATACCACAAAGCCTTACGTAAACAGCTACTAGTGCGGGGTCTGGGTTTTTTTTTGTTGGAAATCATACAATTTAAAACGTTACTCTTTGAGGAATATATACTAAACACGCACACACAACACCCCCACGCAGACAACATTTACACCAAGTGTTTTACACGCCGTGCGTAGGAAAAGAAAAGGTGGGTACACAGTGGTGGTTGTATTTTTTGTGTGTGTTTGTCGTAAAACTTATCCACTACCAACAGGGATCACTAAAAACGGACGAAAATCCTTCCTTCCTAGTTCTTTTTTTTTTACTCGTACTGCTTAAAATAACCCCAAACCATCCAAACATGAATGCAACAACAACACTTGACTAGATGAGTGATAGTATTAAATCGCATCATTCGTAGCGTTCGTGTAACAAAAAAAACGTTTTTGATGATAATGATAACCTGCAATGAATGATTTACCTTTGGACAAACGACAATTATGCTTAACGTATTTGTATCCACCCATTTAAACCTTACGCAATCACGGAACAAACAGTTAATACGTTCATGTAATAAATACATAAAATTTTCCCAACTTTTTAATGCAAACTCGCGTGCTTTAGAAAGGTTTATTTTCTAATTGTTTTGCTTTTTATCTGGTTTTCGTTGAATTTTAGTTCAACTGATCTGTGCTGGTCCTTTCCTCTTGTTAATGGCTCTAAAACTGGCATTATTTAAAACATTTAATGTTATAAAAAATTCTTTTGAAAAAACTTAAAAATCGACACACAAAAAGCTTGCAGCCATCGCAGAAATGGGAAAAATGAAAATATTTTCTAATTTACTAAGTAAATTTACTACATTTGCTTTGCATTTGGCCTATCGTGTGAAAAAAAAAAAACTATAATTCAACCATAATAGCTTTATTGCGGAAGCTTTTGGTTAAAGCTTCGCCATAACAAAAAAAACCCCATCGTGCTATAAAACTGTTTTCACGTCCGTTTATAGCAAACGGTTTTAGCTAGCCATAACAGCAGCAAAGCATGATTTTACAGTTGTGCGAATAAAACTACACCCGCCCTCTTTAAACGTTTTTAAAACAATCAAAACTAAACATAAATAAAAACGAAATTGTTTTATAGCAAACAAATAGCAGTAACTAAACACCTACCATGTCGCCCCGCTTCTTTGTGGGCATTGTTTTTGTTTTTAAGTACGTGCTTGTAGTGAAAAAACGGGGCGACAAAAACACACTTTTAAGTTACCTGTGCCGGTTGGGATAGCGATAGGCTTGCAACTAAAAAAGCAACTCGAGTTGCATTATTTGTGACTTACATGTGGCCACGCGCGTTTTAACTCGTCAAAGCCACATACTCCAACGCCGGAATGCATTGAGGTGAATATTGCTAGCCTACCATTTTGCCGCAGCAAGGAATGCTTCCTGAAGCTTGGGAATGCAATTAAAACGTTACCGACTATGTGCTCACCAGCACATGAACTCAACAGCTTCAGCTTCTGTGAGTGAAAGTTCAATTAGTGCAGCGCTAGAACCACTCGTACCCCGAAACATAATCGACTGTCGATTGAATAAAGAGCGACTTTGCACAATTCCCCCGGCGCAAACACTGAGAACGGCTTTCAACAGCCCTGTCACTGGCTGGCTGGTTGGCTATTTTGGCTGGCACGAACCCTACGACGACCTTGGGTGTTGCTGTGCCTGCCGACGATAGTTCTCCGCCAGCTTTTCCACGTAATCGTTTCGCTCCAGGCGCACGTACGGTACCGGTGCATTCAGCTGAACCGTCGCCGGCGAAGACTTGGTGCACACGGGCAACGCTAGCGGTGAGCCCGGGGGTGAGCGCAGCGGTGAGCAGCAGCAGCTCCGACGCCGCACCAGTGCGGCCTTCCGACGCTCCAGGCCGCGCGTTCGTCGATCGCCCTCGGACGTGGAGACGGAGCGTCCGTACGCTGGTGCGATGCTGATGGACGTTCTACGCTGTTGGATCTGTCTGCCAAATCCACCGCTCAGCTCGAGCAGTGCCGGCGACGCGCCGGCATCCATCGATCCCTTCCGGTGATGCCCGTTGACAGGCGGTCGTGATTCGTCCGCCGTCTGGTCGAAGATCTTGTACGACGGTATGATTAGCTTGCGAGGAACCTCACGCCTGTTGTTCACGTTTACGATCACATTCGGGCGAGTGGCGGCAAACGGGGGGCTGGTGGCCGTGCGTGGTATGGGCGACGGTATCGGGGCGATTGGGGCCGGACTAGCCGGTTTCCGGTACATTTGGTCGATGTTGAGCAGACTTTCTTCGAACGAAAGCTTTTTCTTCTTTTTGGCAATCGGTGGCGAAACAATTACCGAGCGCGGTCGGTCGGTGGTGTGGGTGGCTTTTGCAGCGGCACGCGCTGGTTCCATGGAACTGTTGGGACTTCTACTGTTGCTTTTACCGCTACCACTGCTGGTGTACGGACTGCTGGCTCGGGTGTTCTGACTTGTGGCGGGACTGGCTTTTCCATTGCTACTACTGCTACAGCTACTCACACTGCTGTCATCACACCGCACCGGGCTATTACCGATGTCGGAGCCAGTCGGCACATGATCGGGTTGAGATTCATCGTCCTTCATCGTGGGCTGTGAAACCATTTCCTTCTGCTGCTCCCGGGGCATGGCCGAATCGGCGAGCTCGATAGTATTATTGTTCGCCTCGCCTAGCGTTACGCTGGCACTCGAATGCTCATCCGGTGTTAATTCTACCGCCGCCACGAGTTTGACCGTTTCCTCTTCGTCTTCCATCTCGCTGCTGCTACTGCTGCTACTGCTGCTGCTAGACGACGACGAGCTAGACGACGAAGAGCGCGACGAGTGACTGCTGCGAGAAGAGCTTGATGAACGGCTGCTGCTGCTGCTGCTGCTGCCGGAACTGCTCGAACTATTCGAGCAGTTGCTTTCCTCATCGTGCTGCACCGCAGGCATCAATTCCACTTCGTCGGACGTATCTCTGGTGTCCGCCATCTTTCTCCATCGAACGGAACTCCGCGGTAGCACCCCAACACGCGTCTCAATGTAGCGTTGATAGACGACATACTTGCGCACCAACCGCTGATGCAGTCTCCTCTGGCTCCCGGCTCGGGACGCATACTTTGCCCGAAGCGCCCTCAGCACACCCTCATTCACGCTTTGCTCTTCCACGTGCACCGGCACTACTTCCTCGTACTGCACACACTCCCCATCCTCGGCAAACGCAAACAGCTCCGAATCCTTCGCCGGTACCTCGGCCTCGTCCTCCGACGAACTTGTGTGCATCATCTTTTCGATCTCTTGCTCTACCCGGCTAAAGATATCACTTTCGCTTTCTGCCGCCAGCATTGGTTCTGGCTGGGCAGCGAGATCCGCCATGAAGATCTCATGATCCTCGCACCCTTCGCCGATGTCTTGCCGGACGACGACGAGATCCTCCTTCTGTAGCTGGATGTTTTCACACAGTAGATCCGCTATTGAGCCACGATCCTCCTCGACGATAAATACGCGTCCGGCGCTCGATGTGGTGGCCGCGGAAGGAACCATCTCGCAGTCCACATCTTCGCCGTCATCGTCAATGATGCACACCTCGTTGGTGCTGACGTCGATGAAGATGTTCGCCTCACTCAGGACGGCTTTGCAGAGATCCTGCAATCTGGGCGGTTCGCTCTTCATTTCCTCAATGATGTAAAGGTGTTTGCTCTCCCGGATCACCCGCTCGCACAGCTCCTTGAGTGTCGCCGGCTGGCGGAAAAGCGCCAGCGATTCGATTCGCTCGCAACACAAATCCCTCAAAGAAGGAATGGAAGACAACACCAGCACGGTTCGTCTTTCCGTTTCCTCCTGTTCGGACGGTATGGCTTCCGCTTCCACCTCGACAAGTTCCTCTACCATTGACCCTTCGACCGCATCACCACGCTCACCGTGCTGCAGTGGCGTTTGCCGTCTGGCCAGATCCTGTTTGGCCCAACGGCGGAACGGTTTCGAGTTGAGCGTGTCCACCAGCAAACTGAGCAGACTTTTCGGGCTACGCTTGATAGTTTGTACTTTGAATTTCGGTATATCACAATTGATAAACTCTTCTATGCTGGAGCGACGCGCCTTCTTCGGAAACCGGGGCATATCATAGTCGTAGAAGCGCCGTTTCCGGTGCTTTGGGAAACAGCGCGGCACCTTGAAGGATGCCTCCTCCTCAACAGCGGACGGCGAGTCTTTTACTGCCGTACCTTCACACTTCACCTCCGCGGCGTCACCTTTGGCGTCCGAAACATTCCGAACGTCGTGGCGGACATCTTCCTTACGGTCCAGCGTTCCAACGGGATCTTGTTTTACTTCCCCTTGCAGCTTGGGTTGGGACAAATCTTCAGGTTTACAATCGGGTGATTTTTCGCACTGTGCTTCCTCCGGTGCATCTTCATCACTCCTAAGATCATCACCGGTGTGAGCTTTTTCCGACACATCGTTCTCGTGCTTTGGCTCCTGAATAACTGACGTCTGCTCGGTCACAGCTTCCTCCTCGTCTACCACGACTTTACCCTCTTCCAACACTCCCTGCTCCCTTTCCTTCTCCTTTTCCTTCTCCTCATACACCACCTCCGACTCGAGCTCCGTTTGGTAGTACTTCTCACGGTTGGATTCGATCTCCTCGAGGAACTTGAGCGAATCGGCACTGTCGTTGATGGGAACGACATTCTTCGGCAGCTCGTTGATAACGCTCAGATGCTTGTACTTGTTCAGCTCGCTCTGCGGCACATCGTACGTCTCGAGTATGTACAACTTTTCACCATCCTTGCCGGTTTCTTCCGCCTTCGGTGGCTTCTCAATGTCTACGAGGATGTCGGGCAGGTTACCGTTGCTTTGCACATTCGCCACTATTACTCCCGTGTGGCCGGTTACCGGTGCGGCTGCCGGAACCGCTTCAGCTGATGGTGGTGAAGGAGAGGAATGCGTTGTAATAGCTTCCGGCGTTACGGCAGGACTACCTTTGACCGGTGCGCTCTCGGTAACTGCCGGCCGCGGTGTCACCGGTACTTCTTCCGTCGCTTTCGGCGTTGTGTCCAGTGACGGTTGCAGTTGACCCATGTACTTGCACGACTCGTAGTTCTGATGTGCGGCCAAGTTGTTGTTGGCCTCCTTGGCTGCTTTCGCACCGGAAGAGTCTTCCTCCTCCATTTCGCTCCAGCTTGTGAGGTAATCGCGCAAGCTCTTATCCTTGAGATTTTCATCCAATGCGAAGCTGCGCGGCCCCAGCCCTAGATCTTCCATCGTGGCGTAGCCCCCGTAAGCCCCAACGGCTTCCGGATGCGGCTGGTGATGGAGTTGATGGCGTTGGTGAGGATGCTCACCGGCAGAGATCGGTTGTACGCTTCCGTAACCGATGGGGTTGGTGTTGCTGTGCGGAACCGATGGGACCGGTTTGGAGTGCATGTACCGGTTCTTGAGATACATCTGCTGACAGTCGTAGTTGAGCGCATGGTTCGTATCGTACATCGACCCCGGTACGGTGCCCATCGGCGCGGGTCCACCCTTGAGGATCTTCACACTGTTGATCTGCTCCTCCAGATCGATCAGCGGGTGGTTGATGTCGATCACCGGGCTTGGCGTGTCGTAGAAGCAACTGGACGCTTTCCGGGTCGGCTGTCCCAAGGACGTGGGCACACCGCCGGGGCCCAATGCCGTTCCTCCACCAACGTGTTTCTGCTGCGGTCCCATCGGTTGTGACGAGTACTTCATACCGTAATGTCCCGCATGTCCATGACCGGCCGGCTGCATCGATCCCGGATGTGCACCGGCGTAATGCGGCGCAACACTGCTCGACGTCACATTCGGTGTGTAGAAATCGTTCATGTTTTTGCTGAATGTCAGTTTCGGGTTCGGATATCCCATTGGGCCTTGCACCTGATGGTGGTAGCCACCGGCACTCGTGGCACCGTAGGGTGGCACCGACCCCGGTGCGCTCTGGTGCTGATGGTGCGGATCGGTAGTGTACGGGTGGGGCAGCGGCACTCGTCCACCCATTGACCGCTGGTGGTAGGGATCGTCGTACGACGACACGGAACCATTCGCGCTCGTATACCCATAGCCTCCGACGGCACCTTTATGGTGCGGATGTGGCACATGATGGTGGGCCGGATGGGACGGGTGGGGATGATAACCCGCACCCGTTTGACTGGCGTACGCCATCCGATTCGGTGGGATGTAAGGATTGCTCGGGGTGTGGTGCGGATGCGAGCCGGACAGCTGCTTGGTGGTGTAGGTATTGCCGTAGTAATCCATGCCCGCATTCATCATACCCTTGCTCGGGCCCATCTGGGTGTAGTATGCCGCGTGTCCGGCACTGGTCGTTCCCGCTGCATTGCCTCCACCGCTGGCACCGGCAGTACTCGAGGGCAGGTAGGTGTTCCCGGTGCCATACCCACTGACGTATCGCTGAGATCGTTCGTTGTACATGAGATCGGCGTGCGTGGGAGCGACGCGCGATCCACTCGACAGATGCATTCCCGGCGGTGGTCCGGAACCGGTGTACTTGTTGCGGACGATGTGCGGATACGCATCATAACCCGCATGTCCACCCGGAGCACCCGCGGTCGGGGACTGTTGGATCGGTGTCGCCTGTACCCCATCGGGGTGGTACAGCCCATAGCCAGCGCCACCACCTCCGCCGGTGTGCGACGGTACGTAGTGTCCCGTCGAACCGGGCGGTACCGGCTGGGATACGTAATCGGTCGCACCGGCATACCGATACTGGCCACCGGACATGCGCGACCCACCCGTCGTCGCACCGGACGCGGTGTGATGGTACTTGTTGGGATTCTTCGCCTCGAAGTTCCCGATCACCGTTGCCTCGTGGTGGTGCGTTGCGTACTCTGCCCAGCTACCTGCCGCACCGCCTGCTCCACCGCCCGTTCCACCGATTGCACCGTACTTCCCGCCCATCTCCTTGTACGCGGCACCACCGCTGCCGCCCATCTTCGGCTGATACTGGGGCGGACCATGGTACGGGTACGGGGGGGCCATAATGTTGTGATTGTTATTGCTAATGTTGATGATGGTCGGATTGCTGACACCTTGCTGTGGCACACCACCACCCGCACCAACCGCCGTTCCCGTTCCACCACCGTTCGCTGCAATCGTCGAACCACTTCCCGCACCGTACTGCGTTGCCGCCGTAACGCCAGCGAGAAAGTCACCACCACCGTTCGTGATGGCCGCTATGGCCGGCGGTGCTCCCTGGCCGCTGCTGATGTTGTTCACAATGTTGGTGTTGATGTTGTTGATGTTGTACGTGATGCTGTCGCCGGTGTTGGTTTCGAACTTGCGCGAGCTGTTGCTGATGCTCGAGCTGTAGCTGCTGTTGCTGGTAGCGGCAGTCGCGTTGCTACCGCTTGTCCCACTCCCGGCACTGTTGCTGTTGACGCAGAGCGATGCGGCCGCGTTGGTGTTGGTGCCGTCGAACAGACCGGCAGCGTTGCTGTCCGGATACAGTCCACCAGCTCCACCGTTCCCTGCGCCTAGCGGCTGATGAAGCGCTTCCAGGTGATGCTGCCGCTGGGTTGCTGTTGCGGTTTGAAGCTCAGGTTGATGGTGTTGTTGCTGTTGTTGAGACTGCTGTATAACATGACTCTGCTGTATGATGCCGGGCGCCGGTTGTCCGTATCCACCAACGACAACCGACTGTGCCGTGGTCTGTTGCGATGGGACCGAATTCTGCAGGTGGACGTTCAGCGGCTGCTGCTGTTGTTGCTGCTGCTGCTGCTGCTGGGAATGGTGATGGTGTTGGTACTGATGGTACTGCCTAGAGGACCCTAAGGGTGGCACCGGGGGCGGAGGGGGTTGCGGTGGGATCTGGGGAGGGTTGTGAAGGTGGTACTTCACATTCGTGCTCGGCAGGCCGCTGGCGCCCGGGAAACTGTTCGAAATGTCCGCAAACAGTCCACCATGATGTTCCATTGTCGGTGTACGGGAGACGCCACTTTGCCTAGCAATTCATCTGATACCGCCGTGGGGGGATGGTTCTGTTAGTGAAGAAAGCGAGACAAAAAGGAGTAACAAAATACATTAGAAATATAAAAAAAAGCTTTATTACGAAAAAGGAAAGCAATATTTATTCTTTATACCCAGCTACAGTTAGTCAGAGTTATACAAGTGGCCACTCTTTATAACCCAGTCCTGTCTCGTGCTGCAAAAGGTGACAAGAAGGAAAGGCTTTCACTTTTTCCACATTAGCGCCATTTGCTTTCATTTCATCCCCACAAATCGATAAGCCTTTCAAAACGTTCTCGCTATATGCCTAATGCCCATTACTATCTGTCGTGGCTTTTAGAAGCTTACCGCAGCACATTGCATCCGTCCGGCCCCTCTCCCACCCTGCCGGACACTTGCAACATGAAAATGGAAGTGAAATAATGGAGCCACCCACTAAAAATGGGACCACAACCTTCATTCGCCGCCACTGGATGGCTACGAACTCTCCGCAGGCATGCCGCTCCAGTCAGATAATAGCAGCTGGGAAAAAACCCACCCGATACGTGCCCATGGTACCCGTTGCTGGATGGAACCCAGCCAGCATGGGCTGCCCTTGCGGGTCCCTGCAGCAACCCTTTGTCCCGTAAATTATTCATCATAATTGATTTGACATATATTTGAATAATTACCCGACCGTGCCCGAACGAAAGGGAACCCAACGCGCCGGTACCCGTGCCCGGTGGCTTGGGTGCGATTATTGTTCCGCACAGAAACATAGCACCATTTTTCTTTGGGTCACCAGTGCCAGAAAGTATGGGAATTCATTAGAACGAACGTGCACGGGTTCGGTGCTAGTGGTGCAATTTTATGCTACACTATTGATGGCTAATCTAATCGAGTAAAGCGATCGTAATGGAGTATTTTTGTTGCTGTTTTCATTTTCATTCGTTCCTTTGTTTAGCGGCGAATGACTACAGCTCGGGAAGCATTAGTGTTTCCGCTTTTCAAATTGTCGTTTCCGCTTTTTTATGGTTGGACGTTTTCCTTTTTCGTGAACTGTGCTAAATCCGAAACAAGCGAGTGTAAACGCAAATCCAACCTTAGTGTTTGGTGGTTCAATAAGATGCGTTTTAAAACATTGTAAATGAATGCATAAATTTTAGATCGAGTAACAGCTTACAACATTTTCCACAGTACGATCAATCAGCCTAAAAGTATGCAATTACTAGGCACCAGTGAATTTTTTATTTTCAAAACTACATACATTTTTAACAAAAACATTGCCTACCTTCAGGAGTACAAACCCAAGACACGAACGAATGGTGAATTATCAAGAGTTTAATGCATTTACATCCTTACCATTATTAATGTTCTAATTGCATTATTTATTGAAAAGAAAATACTGACCAATCCTTAATATGAATTTTACATACTGACCTAGCGAACACCACATTTAGTGCAAAAACACGTGACGTTTAATTAAAATAGCCGTTAACGAGCGGTGCTTTCAATCCCTTTATACTTCCGTATGTTCCTATGACAAACGCAAGTAGCATACACCGTTCAAGGGACATCAGAGAATCCAGCCAGATGGTCCCAATGGAATGGCAAGTATTGCGTGCGGCAAATGTTTTAAATATGATCAGTCGTACCGACGTTGCAGAGAGTGAAAACGCAGTGACTAATTCATCCATTGCCCGCCGGTACGCTATCCCCCGGATCGATCGCGGAAATGGCATATTAACATACATTTCGCTCGGGGTATTTGTGACCCGTAGTAAGGCCACGCTAAAGACCAATCCACCAATATCGCAATGGCGCCAGCCGTAAACGTCGAACATGACAGATTGCCGGTGAAAAAGGAGTTCAATGAAAAAAAAACACACACACGTAGTAAGCTACGCTTCAGGTGAACAGGCAGCGGAACGTTCTGGTTGCGCGTGTAGCGGAAGTGCTAATTTCCGATTTCGATGAAAAATGCTCAAACATGACTCCCTGCGCTACACACTTTTGGGTTTGGTACGGCACGGCAGGAGTAACAGTTGAGCGTACCGAACCTCCCGACTGGTGGAAATAGGTCGTAGCCAGCGCACCAGCTAGAAACGGACGGCTCGGCAAAAGGATACGAAACTGGCAGGAGGCATAGCGAAATGTCATGCAAAAGTGATGACTTTCGTGCCGGTGGAATAGTGAACTCGAACACAGGGCTACAGGGTTGTTATCATTTGACTGAAGGTAGGTACTGTCGAGTTTCTAGCGTATATCTGTGTGTTAAAGTGTATCCGCGCCTGTGTGTGTGTGTGTGGGCTAAAGGGAAAAAGGAAACCTTTCAAGCATGTGCATGAAACAAAATGATGTAAAAAGTGAAGAAGAAAAAAAAACAGGCACAGCAAATACCACACGCGCTCTGATGTCCAAAAGCACGTTTGAAGGGTTTTGTAGGAAAAAAAAATGAACGGCACATAGCCGACATTCCGTGGCGGTGGAGCAAAGCGTTGTCGGGCAGAGTCAAAGAAACATTTGCCGTGTGTGGAGTAGACTAAACTGTGCAAGAAAATGGTGCATACTTTCGTTGGACGAGGTCTGAAATCAGAAATAAGTAGACAAACAAGTAGACGCTGTATTGCAGGCTCGTGGAGGAATAATATTCAACGGCTTTTAGATGCTTTAGTAGCTATTCCACTAAACGGTTAGCTAAATATTAATGTCAAATGGATGAAAAGTGTTGTTTTAGAAGGTAATAAATGGGTTTAATTGGATTATTTCCTTAAAAACATCGTTTAGAGTTTACGCCCCTGGAGGTATGCAATATTATTTAAACATTAATTGTTCACATACAAAGTAACACCAAAAGAGGATGAGAATTTCTTTTCTGAATTCTTCGATTGTTCAGCTACTTCCAATACCAAAAAAAAATTAAGCGTAGAGGAATAATAAAGCGCCATAAAATGTTTCAACAAATAAATAAATACATGCTGTAATGCGTGTTGCATAGTGTAAGGGGTAATTCATTGTACGAGTCACCTTATTAGGACCTATTTGAGACCCTCGTTATTCTTTTCCGAAATCTACTTTGTTAGCTGATGTATGTGTTGTTGCCTAGCAGCAACTTTTGTCCGTTTCGAGGGCGATGACAGTGGATTCGGGCACGGTAAAAATGGTGCGCACATATTCGCACCACACGCCAGCAGTGCATTAGGGGCTTTGGTGAGCTTTATACCGTAGTCCCGTTTGCTATCTTCCCGATGCACGATGTCACGCACGATATTTTCCGTCCGAAATTGTGTGACCTATATTTTTTTACAAACCATTTACTGTTTCCAATTTTCTGACGTGCTTTAAAAATCGGCTCATATATTTTTGTGTGTCCGGAGCGCTGTCTGTCTTTAAGCGCACACCGAGCTGGCTCTGTCATGATGTAGCAATAAACAAGGATTCGTGGCTTTAGAAACACGAAAACATATTCCGATGGCTGTTTGCGGGATACCAGGTGGTGTGAAAAAGGAACACGAAAATAAGGAAAAAACAGAACTCAGCTCCACCATGATAGACCACATGCGAAAGGAAAATGATTTCAAAAAAGGGAAAATTTGATCAATCCGCTATCGGGAAGTATGGACGGATATGGTACCGAGCGCCATAGCTATAGCGCCAGAAAGCAGTAAAGGAACCCTTTCCGGATGAGTGACGCGCTCCACTCCGCTTGGTAATGGGTGCAGGAAATCAATAATTTCTTTGAATTTAATAAATTGTACTGACAGCTGGGAATGGTGCCGGTAACTGGTGTACGTGTGACGGGCGTAAGAAGTCGGGGCTGTGTACTGCCGTTGTATAAGCGAACTCCATGAACTTTGCCTCGGCCGTCTAATGGAAGGAACGGCGCGAACCCGACCGGCTACCCCGTTTTGTGGCGTCCACACTCACTCCACGCCACAGCGTCGACCTGTCAAGGTTCGTAGGTTCTGCACCGAAAGACTAGCAAAGCGGATGGATTATTCAGTGTTTTTGCTTCGTCCTAAAGACCAATATCGGTTCGTGCGATGACGGTTGACTCGTTGGTGGAAGGACTTCACCCACGGTTTGTGTTACAAACCGTGGAAGGTGCACGAGCAGGTGGTACGAGCAGCATATTCTACAGAAGATAGCGCGATTGTTGTTTTGTCATCCTGCGCTACGGAGCGACGAGTGCCTTTGAAGCAGGTTGCCCCATTGTGCTGGGAGTTTGTTTTTCTAATCCTACATATGTGTGCCTTTGGGATTTAAAGCTCACTTTGGGAGGAGGAAGAAAAGGATCATCAGATCACGCGTGATGCACCGAAACGGGACCAGTGCCCAGTGCAAACCCAGTGGGCCAGAGGTGCAGGGGTTTTATTGATACATCAAACCGCATGTTTGTTTTCCAATCAATTTCTCCTCATCGAGCGCTATAAAACGTGAGTTGTTTTTGTCGAACAAACCATAATGCACCGTACAAACACCGTGATCCACGTAATGGTGGACGGAAGTTGAAGCTGCAGTTCCATATAATTGGGAATAATGTGCTACCAAACATGGGTTCATTAAATGGATCTTCCGTAATCATAATTTTTATCACGTTTTCATCATTATAAACGCCAGAGGGGTATACAAGCTGTGCTTTTTTACGAAACCTTGCGTGTGGGGCCTTTGTGTCTCAAGGTATCCCTACACGTGGTGACGGTAAGAAGTGTTGGTCTAGGGAATTCATAGACTTAGTCTGTTTAAATGTTGAATCAATCCAATCTAAACTAGACAAAATCAAACATGTTTACACGACCCATATGCACCCAAGCGCCCCGTAATACGCACCGGGGTTGAGAAAAACAGTTTGAGATGGATAAATAACGCGTCCCCAAAGAACCTTTGGCTTTCACTGCGTCACGCGTCGCGAAGTCTTCAGCGCCACAACCAGAGCATGATAATGACACGCGCAAACAGCTGAATGCGGCACAAGAAAATGATCTAGTTGGGTTTTGTTGGTACTCGACACACGATCTGTCACACAAATCTTTTCCGGGCACCCCAGCCACGGGTCCGTGGCCATCCGCATAATGTGGCCGATCGTTCTGTAATGAAGAAGAGTACCGCGCAAACACGACAACCAACTATTGCGAGGTAGTTAAGTGGTGAAACACGGCGTTCTACACGGTGCAAGAACTGGAGCATTCTGTCAATGATGCCTCGAAACGATTCACCGCTGAGATTGACGGGTATCGGGGCCGGGAACCCCGTACATTGCGCGTCTGCCAGCGTGCACTTCACTTAGCGGAGATTTGTTAATTAACCTAGAATTAATTCCGTTACTCCGATTGTACTACTGCGGGCAGAAATTCGAGTGCAGTGATTGAAGTGTGGCTTGACGCACTAGTTCCCTTTGCTGAGCTGTAGAAGACCTCCCTGAAGCAGTTCCCTTCCCAATCAAAGTGTCCAGAAATGTGTAGGGTAATTGAGTTAATTGCTTAACATAATTTGCATGATCCATACACAAAGTAACTGCACTCACATGGATTAATATTAGACAAGTTGAGAGAGGTATCTCTCAACGCAACACAACGGTTGGTCCAATTGGCTTCAAAGGGGGGGAAAAACAAGCACAAACAACCCTGCAACACGCGACACTGTGGATGGGCACGTGTGTCACTTGCTACCATCATTAAATTAATGCATTCGCTTGAGCAATCAACCAGGCGTGATAGATACGCAGTGCCCGTATCAAGGAACGCTTTTGTCCGGCTGAATGTAACGAGCCGGGTTTGTTATGATTTTGAAGGTGAAGAATTTCCAAACAAAAACGCCGCCCATTCCTTCCCCATTAGCCGGCGCAGTTTCGCCATCAAAAGAATTTGGATAAAGTGGAAAAGTTTGTTGGGTTGAAGTAGAAAGTGTAGCTATGTGCGACAATTGCAAAGTGTTAAAAGTTTCCTTCAAGTAACCAGCTTTTATCACTTCGTAATGGAGCTTGAGTGGCAGTTGTGGTGTAATACGAGTGATGATGGTTTTAACACAAATTGTCACATGTATTAAGACGATTTGTTGCAACTTATTCTAAGTGCCTTATTGTTGCCTTATTTCTTTAATAATGCAGGAAATTGATAAAGTACTGTGCTTGGAAGATAGAAAACTGAGCAATGCATAAACGAGGGGTAGTTCCTAGTTTTAAAGCACAGTGGGGCAAAATGCTCCATACAAAAATTAATAATATTTAGCTACTATGGAACGGTTCCGTTTCTTACGTTTAGTGAACGACATAAGGTTAAAAAAGAATAGATCTTCGATTCCTTAACGATATTGTTCATTGTAACGACGCTCCACATATCACTTCCTTGAAAGACGCTCCAAATATCGCTCTTTTTCACTTTTGTAATATTTTTCAGAGCCTTTGTTGCGAAATTGATCTTGCTGTGTATCCACTTCTCCCGAACATCCGGGAGGCTTAGTTAGGGGAAGCTTTAAAATCAGGTTGCATGCTTAAAAACCTGTTGTGGCGGTTCCACTCCTTTCAAAGGGTGAACGAATTTGCTTCGCTTTTTTATGAGCTTTTCCAATCACTAGAATCGATAAGCCAACACTTAACTCAATGTTAACAACGACAAACACTTTTTAAAACTGGAGTTAACAGTAAATTCATTTTGACTTTCGTTTCGCAGTTGATGTACGACTTATTGAATATCTATTTAATATCATATTCAAATATAATCCAAGGGGGAGGGGAGTGGGTTTGGAAATTGTTTGCTTAGAAGCCATCATTGGTAGATCGAAAATAAATAATTGGTAATTAATATCATATCAACAGTTTTTTTGTCTAAATTATTATTAATAAAGGAAATTGAAATTAACTGAAACATCTTTATACATATTTCACTAACAAATGTCCCAAAGGGTACATTAGGCCCCCTACTCTCTTACACATTTGCACAACGTCGGGATGCCGATTGAGGAACTAACAGTCCATTTAATTACACCTCCAACCCCCTCCTCCCACATTGCATAACACACACTCCCAGCGAGGTCAACTCACCCGGCGATGGTAAAACATGTGTGGAGGTCACTCCATCAGGGAAATTGTTGTCCGGTCCGGTTTTCCGGTTGTAAATAAATGTCAATCGTGTGTGCCGTACGCGAGCCGCCGGCCACCGGTACGGTTGGAAAGCTTTCCACGCCATTTTCCATTACAAGTTCATCGTGTGAGTGTGTGTTTGGGGTGGATTCATTTTTCAAGTGCATTTTTGATGTGACGCGGTGACACTCATAAATCACCTTTCTCCGGGTAGATGGCGTGAGATGAAGTAAGTATGCTGCATGGATGCAGCTTGCCAATACATTATTGATCAGAGACGCCACAGATGTCGGTGGTTGGTAATTTCTGGGAAATTGGGCACAGGTTTTGAGTGACAGCTAGTGTCCCCTATTATTTCCATTACTTCTCACTCCAAGTTCCTCCAAGGCAATAATGTTTGTGACGATACCAAACATACAGGGTTCGATTTGCCTACCTAAGAGTCAAAAGTACTCCAACAAGTTCATTTACTCGCAAAATGTGTGACGGAATAATTTGTTTGTTCCACGGGTAGCAAAAGCACCCTCGAACAGACGGGTTCGATACACTTTCGCTAGCGCTAATTGATTAAGTCGTTTAATTAATGAATACCGATTGCTTTAAGTGACGCCGGTATGCTGGGACGCGATGACATACGACCATACCCGTCCATCCCGATGGTTGGGTGGCGGTCGCAGTCGCTAAGAAAATAAGCATATTTCTATCGAAAGAACCCAACCTTACGCCGACAATGATTTGGTGTGGCCAAAGCATTGCGTAAAGCGGGAAAAGTTCGTCGTACCTGCGGGCTAGAATCCACGGGTCGCTTTGCCCCGCGTTTTTCCCCACTCCAAGGGAAGAGCTATTAATTTCCATTAAGCACCGTAAAGCACCGGGAACATTGCTACAGTCCACGATGGCCCACCAGTTCCACACGGCGATCGATTCGTTCACCCACAAGTGGGCGATAAACATTTTTCGGTCCAGAAGGATGGGTTCGTAATGTAATCGGTGTCTGTTTCGGCGTTCGTTACACCCAACCAAAAAAAGCGGTGTACCAAAAGGTTGGGCAGGGGAGCGAGGTCCATATCCTGGCGAGCGGTGTTACAAACAATAACCACCAGGACATCCGCACTGGAGAGCACCTTTCCCAGCGGGGAATACTTCCCAAGTGGTGCAACGTAAATTGAAATTTATATCTCGAACTTTATTTTATTTTTCCGCTTCGATTCGATTCGAGCCTTCCACGGCACACAAACGCACTGCACAAGAAGTGGAAAATCGAACACGTGTTCAACATATGCGTTCTACTCCCCCCAAGCGAACGGTGTCGAAATTTCCCTGGTGGCAAGGGAAATGTGTGCCAGGTAAGTCACAATCATGTTGTTGCGGTTGTGGTCGTTTCGCAGATGAAAAATCAACCGCGATCGATTGGAGGGATGGTGGATTGTCGTGCAGCGTGCTACACATTTAAAACTTCTGCAATGTCTCAAAACGCAAACAGTATCGCACGTTACCCATCGAAAACAATAAATCCAATTGAATAATTTTCAAATTAATAATTCAATTGCCGCCATCATCAACGTCATCGTCACCGTAATGGCCGTTGCCCTGCGAGCCGTTCGGGTGGGGAAATTTCTTTTTCACTCCCCGCGGGAATTAAATTGCCTTCATGTTTTATTAGCGTTATTGCGCAGGCAAGTAAGTGGGTGACGGGAGAAGGGGGAAGGAAGGGAGGGGAAGAGTTGCATCAGGCCGCGGCTACGACACAAAGTATTCGATGGTTGGATTAGCTGGACGTCTCGTCCCCGCACCATGCGAGTACGATTTCACACTGGAAGAACACTTGAAGTTGGTGCGGTCTATCCCGAGTGAAGAACTCCCGTGCCTGGTCGGACTTTAAACTACCGACCAAACTGTGGAATGAGGTCAATGGTTACTATGCACTAGCGGCACAATCAGAATACCGGCCTAGTTCTAATGCAACCTTCGGGTGGTTTAATCTACCGCTGGGTTATTCTTGACTCTCCCACCCAGGAAAACTCGCTCGATTATGTAGTTAAATCAATAGGCCGAATAGAGCTCCGTTACGCAGTGTCCCCCCCTCCACCGTGGCCAGTCAATCGCCGTCAATTGATAATCCGGTCCGATCGACCAATCGATGACCTTATTTCCTCCTTTCCGTTGCCCGGTGCGAAACGGAACCGCCGTCTTCGTTGCGTTGCTATCGATTATCGGCCAATGGCGGTCTGGTCTTTTGCGTGCTGCTTCCGCCGAGCGCTTACAAATGCACGTGCAGTTCAAGGGTCACGCAGCGCAGGACAAGCAACCACAAGAAACGGAAAGTGTGCAAGGGTTCCATTTGCTTCACGCTGAGGGGGGCGACGTTGGGATATTTGGGAGTTTTTTTTTTTTTGGCCATCCGTCTTACTCTGTGGCAGTACGCCATAGTGTGCCGTATCGCGTCCACTTCACATTACAGCTGTAGTTGATTATTATGTAAAACGGGCATGATGTGCTTCAAGACAACGGCTGACGACAATTGACGTCGTTGATGGAAGACACTAAGCACACCCCGGCTGGCCGGGTAAACCGCAAACGCTGCTTGGATTCGCCAAAGGGGTTGCAATTTGCCAGCATTAGGGGTGGGTCGTGGGGGAGGGTGGTTTCTTGCAGAACAGGGAGAGTACTCGCGGGAAATGTACAAGGTACAACTCCACTGGTCTAGACGTAATTCTACGAGTTCTTGCCATTCAACATGGTTGCTTGATTTACTGGTTCTAAGCAGATGGTCATGGCAATGCTTCCGTGAACTTATTCCACAGCACTACTACACGCCCGTACCCAAGGGTGGAGCACTCGAACAGTTCCTCGAGGCTGATGTGCTGGAACTTACAGTCCAATGGACACTCGAACCTGCGAATCGGTCGCAGAATGTGGACGACAAAACCGTTGCGCTTCTTTGCATAAGCTGTTCTTCAACTTCGCACACACACACACAGCCACGCGTACACACGCCATAATGGTATGCGCTTATGTATTTTGGACTGAAGCGGTGGAACGTGAATTACTGTCCGCTGGTAAATAAACGACAGCCGGAAAGGTTGGAAGCAGCAATAATAACAAACAACGTCACCGCCATCATCATCATAATCATTACCGCCTCGCCATCGGTGCTCCCCCGTTACCCCGTTTCCCCCGCCCTTTCCACGGGCGGTACTGGCCACCGATTTGACACCGCGCCACCGGTTCTAAAGGGAGTATCTTCTTCCATCCCTCGCCAATGTGCCACCATGCGGCCGACCGACGATGACTTTCCATTGTTATTCGCTTCAGCTTCGCCATCGCTGCCTTAAAATGCGTTCAGAACCATAAACGCTGGGCAGCGGCTACGCTTGCTTTTGCGAGGGGTAGTGCTGATGGGCCGTGTGCCGCGAAGTACAGCGCACTAGCCCCTCGGAACTGTCTATTTAAACGACACACACTTTAATGGCAAAAATGGGCAATTGTTTTTCTTTGCGTTACTGTTGTTTTGAAGCAGAGCAAAATAAAACCAACAAACGTAAACTTATGTTCGCGACTGGCGAGACTGATAAGATGCGACAGCGGTGGAGCACTCGCACACACAAGGCCGGCGGAGGCGACAGCTTAGCGAAAACCTGGCAAAGATATACCACAAAACAGCCAACTCGATAGATGACGTACGTTCCGACGGGGTTCCGGGTGTCGCTGGCGGTGACGTTTCGTGGTTTGGCCCTTGTTACAAACGGGGCCAGGGGGCCACCGAAGGAAGCCATAAATTAACGAGCCCCGAGCGCTCAACCTCGGGGGGGGGGGGGGGGGGATAGTGAGCGCAGTGTCTTTTGAAGAATGTCAGCCGGGAATTTACCGCGGGAAGGGTTTTTTTTTCGGTCGGAAACACTACACAAACACGGGCACGGGATTCGAGTGGGGTGGAACGGTTTGGTTGCGATTTTGTGGTTTCTTCAATGGTTTACGGATACCACCGAGGGAAGACATAAGAATAATGGAGTTCTTGCACCGGATGATTACCGGTTTTTTTTTTTGTTCTGTTTTAGCGTGTTCCAAAAATCAAAACGAAGAGTCTAATTTTGCACGAACAACTGACACTTGTGGTGATTGGATTGGATTTGTCTCTTTTGTTCTGTTTTTTTTTCGTATGCTGTTGATTACTAACAACGCGCCACTTTATCTAAATACTGCACGCATGGGTAGTAAACCCTTCTCGCCGTCATTTCTCTAACTAGTGATGGGAAAGTTGCATATTTTCGGAACGGAACGGAACCAGGTTCTTTACTTAGAGACACGAGACGAAGCTCTTTTTTTGTTCGTTGAACTTACTTTCAAGAGAAAATTAAATTAATCCTATATGATATGATTTTTACACATTCATCACCATCTTAGAACATATTAGTATTATTCTTTTAAAGATTTTACTTTACAAAAAAGATTATTTGCCAACTTTATACCACGAATTCTTCGTAACTACTATCAGCAATTTTATTTTTATTAAAATTCGGAAAAAAATAATTAAAAAGAAGCAGCCAACTGAATAAAACTTAAACTAAAGAACTTAATGGTGTCTCAATATTTAGTGATTGTTACAAAAAAGGTAAATAAGTAAGAAGTAGATTAAACGGTTCAATCAAATATTCAAACTGATCGCAACTACAACCGTTAACGATTGTTTTACAAAAATATTTTCCTTTAGTTTCTTAAAGCAGAGTATCGAAGCAGTCATTCTGTATTCTATTATGTAGATATTTGGCAATGTTTAGAGAAAATCCGTTCTGCTTCCATGCGAAAGGAAGACTACATTATCCTAGGTTTTCTAGAATAAGTGTATCAATTTATTTTTTTATACCCCTAGGTTCGATCGTTCCACAGAAGGAACGGAACGAACCCGGTAGGTTTGGAACGAAATTCGCATCACCACCTCTAACCTGACCGTGTGTCACCGACACACGTCATGTCATTGATAATTGTGCCATCCATGCATGTAATGTAGTGTAACGGGAGGGCTTTGAACGATTGCGTGATAATAGCCGACCGGTTCCATCAAGCGCGACAAACACCATCCATCCTCCAAACAACCGGAAGTGGATGCTGTGTGCAGATTGCTGTGCTTGGGGGATGTTGTTGTTTTTTTTTGTTTTTGGTGGTTTCAGTTCCCATCTCCATCTTGATTGTTATGACACGCCAGGCACCGAAACCGTTTTTCATTTTTCGAACACTTGGAGGATTGCTATCGCTGAAAACAAAAAAAAAACATGACTACCGTTAGCTATCTACCATCGAGGACTACTGTTAATTAACTGGCAGCAACACTCCACGTAGCTGTGCCTGTGCCACCTGTGTTTCCGCGATGTTGTGGCGTCCGATCACTCTATGCTTGTTCCACCGATACAGCTCCTTGCTGGCGTCAATGACCGGTGAGCCAACTCCGGAGCTGGGTGGGTTCTAAACGAGAACTCGCCAGAAAGAGACATCAGAGCATCACTCTCGGACCAATTATCATCCCGGTGGTAATTGAACGCAAGCAGGAGCATTACACACACACAAAACAAAAAAAAAAAACAGATCACTCGCCGTGCTCCACAAAATCTAGAGCAGTCAGCGTCATCGTCATCATCCTCGCCAGTCGTTTGCACCTGTGTAATCTTTGGGCTTTGCAAAAATTCTCAATGACTTACCAAGCTGTTTGCTATTAAAATCCCTGCCAGATGAGGGAAAGGATTCAAAGCTGTTCGAAAAAAAAACCCATTACGCTTGGTAAACATCAACCCCACCACCCACAACCGTGATGCACAAAAGCGAAATGTAACCATGGTGCAAGCTGCAGCTGAAACCGATGTTTCCTTGGCAATATCCTCCACATGCAAATGTCAACGTGCCGGCCGGCATGGTTTTGCGTTTTTAATTCCCGTTGCAATGACGGCGCAAATGGGAGGGGGATGATGTGACTGACCTTCGTTTACGTCCCTCGTCCCAATATTTTGTACTTCGAGTGGAGCCAGTTTTGTTTTGTTTTTATCCGACCCGGTGCTTGGTTGGCGGATAAAGTACGACTCCCCTCTACATGCGCCATCGCTATTCACGGGGTGAAAAGCGCCATTTTTCTCAAGGGCCACGCTTAGCGTGGGCGTTTGGGGCTGCTGGGGATGGGTGGGGGTTGCAGGGGATGGTGATGGTGTGTTTATCTCGACCTTAACAACATAACCGGGCGGCCCGGGTGGAGGCCGCCCTATGATGACAGATTATTATCTTCGGTGACAAGGGAAATGTGTGCGCTAAAGCATGGGTTTCAGATGATGGGAGTCTTATGTAAAGAGCAGTTAAAGGAAGATTTTTGTTTTTGCCATTTAATCCCGCTGAGGATTTTTGCTTTTCTTTGCTTTATCGTTTTCTAGAAGGTCATTTTGTCGTTTGGGGGTGCAAACAAATATATATGAAGAGCTTAGTACGACTTCTCCGTACGCAATAAATCATGCTGAATTTATTTAACAAGCAGTGATAATTAAATTTATCCACCAAATGCACACTGGTTGATGACAAATAGCGGGATAGAAATGATGTTTTGGGTTTTTTTAGATATCGGTACTCGCAGTATTTTTGTATTTAAATCACTTATGCGTAAACAAACATTTAATATAACGTCCTGAAAACTCGTACTTTCGGGGAAATAAACTATTTAAATAAAAAAATGTTTCCAGGCTCATGTAATTTTACAAATGGAAGGTTTGAACAATAATATTTCTTAAAATATAGTTGCGATTTAAATAATTTTCACTGTTCGAGTTTAGTTTATTTAATACCATTTGAGACACGGTTCTAATATTTAAATTGGTTAAATTTTGAGATTGATATGGCACTAAGCATAAACGTTGTACACCAATGTCTAAAGTTTTCTCTCTTTGATGTGCGTAATAGATTTTTGTACCATTACGCAATTTCTTTGTTATATAAGTTGAAGAATAGTTAATTAGAATGCTGATGTACAAAACTCACGATGCACTATTTGCAACTTTAAAAGTTCCAGTTAAATATATTTAACAAATAAAAGCATTACAATACTGTAAAAAATAACATTGTTAAGGAAAACACAATAAAAAAAACCAACAACTCAAACAAGAAAGTACGAAAATGCATGGGCAAGTCTGATATAATGATGTAAAAATTATTGTTAAACTATTGAAATCGACCAAAATTTACGTTGAATATTGGTTTATGTATGATATTAAAACATGTTACGAACAAAAATATAAAGATTTCATAACGTCCTGCTTTTTAACATCCGCTGTTCGCTATGGACAGCGTCCACTGTGAAATGGTATGCGCAGTTTTCATGACTCATTGAGTGTGTTAATCTGCAATTTACTGGTTTATTACGATCCATTCAAGAGTCCCATGTTCCATTTGTAGTGGCCTTTTTTTTTTGGTGGAACAAAAGTGGCATAATCAAAAACATCAGCTCACCTTGGGGACAAGTATGTTTGTGCTGCACATTAGCACCTGAAGCCTTTGCCTAGTTTTGGTGGGACACATGATAGTTGCTCACCATAACTGAGTAGCTGTAGCAAATGAGAATTAACCGTATGGATGGATGCATTTGTCCGTTTCTTTTCTATCAGTTGTAGCAAATATTGCCTCGATCGATCGATAGAACAGTACAGCGCGGCATAGCGCAACACAAAAATTAAGGACAAACTCGACGCGAGGACTGTTTCCGCCTTTCGGAGCGTTATGATTCGTGCACGGAAATGGCTTTGCCGCGTGCCTTTCTACCCAGCGCCACATCATCGCACGTCACTTTCTTCAGGTGTCGTATTTCACATGACAGCCGAGAACTTCATCGCATGGACCGCGCGGGCACCAAAAGAACGATATTCGATTTCCCCCAGACCCCGGGGCGGAGGTTTTCGGGTTCTAAAAACCTTCCCGTTCCGTAATTGAATGTGGCGCTGGCGGGCTCTGTCATCGAATGAAGTTACTTATGCAGGGGTTTTGCTTTTATTAAGGTTGCTTTTTTTTTACGCCGGATACTGACACCGGTTGGTTGTTTTTCTTTTGAATTTGAGTTGCTCATTCTGAGGATCCTAAATATTGTCAGGTTGATGAACACACACAAAATTGAAGGCGAATAGACACCAACAATCGGGATCGAGTTTTATCACATGGTAGAATATTATCGAAACTTGGTATCGTTGGGAACTTTATCAATTCTCCCTGTAGTTCATTTTCCAAAAATAAAAACACGAACAACGAACCACATTATTTTGTTCTGATCGTTTCATCGATTGGGAAGTATCAATCGAAATGTAACGCTACACGGGCGCAATTAAATAAATTGATATCGACGCGTACCGCCTATCAACGACGCTCATCTTATCCCATGCCTCCTTCCAACTTCCTTTACTTCCGGCAACCACAAAACGGGAAGCCATTTTCAGTGCGTGATACCAACACACCAACACCCACCGCGGACACGTACACCGAACCTCAGAATACGAATGGCGCGACGTTCTGGTACGATGGTAGGCGAGCGATTTATTTGGCCACGTGCAGTCTCCGCAACCGTGCGCAACAAGTGGCACTATCTTTAAAAAACAAAAAAGATTGAGAGCACACCGCACACGACCACACGTAACACCGTGTGTTTTCTTTATCAATGAGAAGGCGCAGATGCCCGCGGGTAACGACGGCAGTGACGCTCTGGTCGGAAAAGAAGGCTTTCTCATAAGTGACACGAAAACATATAGCGCGAGTTATCGCAGTTCTGTGCGGCAAACACACAGCGATGTTAAGGTATCTCTGTGGCAGAGGTCGCTACGTTGACACTCACCACTCATCAGGTGCGTTTGTTGTTCCAAGCGTCGATGCGGCTTGTTTCAGTGCCGTCCCATCTCGTACATCGTTTGCGAGGCTGATAAATGATAAGCGTGTTTTGTGAGAGGATCTGTGTGAGGTAAAGGTTTGTGCGGACGAGAAGCCTTTTCTGCTAATGTTTGGCTTAGCCAGTACACCTTAGATGACCACCTGACGAGTGGAGGTCGGTTATTACTGACATGATCATCAAGCGAGATTGACCAGGGGTATTCCAGTGCGTTGCTGTGGAATTGTACAACTCTTTGTCTCCACGCTTGTATCTCTTCCACTGTATTGATTAATGATGATTTTTAGTTAGCATATCCGCAACAACCGTGTTTTCCGAGTGTTTTTTTTTTGCCTTCAGAACGACACAATTACACGAATAGCTGCAAACAGGTACAACGCTCATGGTGACATTGAGTTGTAACGCTGGGGATTTCGACACGCCACCATTCGGTGTAGTACATTGAAAATTGTTCCATCACGCGAAACCGATTCGTCACGCGCTTCCGTTACTGGCGGGCTGCAGTGATTCAGGTGGGCTTCGTGTACAAAATGGGCGATCCAGACCGGTAGATACAGATACCTGATGTACGCGGAGCACTCTTCTGCAGATGCATTCTGATTTCAAAGGCTCGATCGCCTCGAACGCAACTGACCTCAGGCGCTATGTTCACGAAACACGGCCCATAGCCTAGACCCAGTTCAGAATCATTAAACTTGAAAGCAGAAACGCTTAAGGTCCGAGACGTATCTTATCAAGTGTGCGATGTCTGCACCGGTCAACGGAACCTTTGGTGCCTACCGCCGATTGCTGTCCGGCATCGCTTCGGTACGACACGACCCGCAATCGCCACACGGCAGGTTACTTCGGAAGACTCCGGCAAACCGTTTATCTTATCGGCTGCAACAGCAAACCTGTACGGCCTGAAGGGCTACAGCTGTCTTGACGCTCCGTGTTATCGTGGTCAAGCAGTATTGTTTCACCGGACCTGTAGATTATAGCACATCACACCAATGTCCTAATTGTTGTACCATTTCAGCTGTGTTTAGCTCTCGATATGACGACGGGAAACGGGTGTCTATGGACAGTTGGGCAGAATTTACCACCGAGAGGTGTCGCCTGTTATAATAGAATTCAAATTTGCTGCATTCCAACGCCAGGAGCTCTTAAATCAACGATACACTTTAAAACCGTGTGCAATAAATAATACTACCGGTCTCTTGTGGCACTTGCTGCAACTTTGTAACAGGCGATCGCTTTCGGTCCAGCGCGCAGCATGGTGGACATTCCGGTTCCACCTAGAACCGCTTGATCATTCGCAGAAATTGGGCGTCTGCCATTCGTGCTTGGTGGAGGGATGGTGGAAAGCTGTCAAATTTATTAATTTCTTCTTAACACCTGATTGTGAGTATTTTATTTCGTTATTAGCCTGATTCATCCCTGCGCTATAAATAAAGCCGGCCTATAAATAATGTCGGTCGCTTCCGTTGCATTCCCGCGAGTTGCGCGTGCGATGGGGCGACGCGATTACCTACTGTTAAGCTCACAGCAAGAGGTTAAATGCACTTGTGGGGAAGAGAAAAAGATGCCACAAGACTTTACGAGATGCACCGGACGGGATGTTCGCGGGTTAAAATAAGTGCCTTGAACAAAAAAACGTGACATTTGAATATGGTGGTCGTACATCTTCGCAAACAGATTTAGCACGAAAGGTTTTATAATCAAACGCTTTCCGTAAGCGTTCGAGGACCCGACACTTGTATGCTCCGTTTCATTTTTTTTTGGTACAATTAAAAATCCTCCCGTCAAGCACAAACATGAGGTCGACTTGGCATTAATGCGGCATTACACGGTATTCGCACAAGCAAAAAAGGTACCCATTTTCGATGCGATACATTAAGACAACATATTTTGTGGAAGTGAAGCCCCACACAAAAAATCACATAACTTTTTTTTTTAGGTAAACAAATCCCCACACATTCCAAGAACTGGGCCCTTGTCTGGTTTTTTTTTTAAGCAGGCAGGCTTTCGGGATGGTTTTTGCTTTTTTATTTCCGTTTTGTCGGACCTCCGCAAAAACCGGAGGCTCTCTCGGAACCCGCGCGCAACGTTCATCTGTGCACGCCACTCTACGCCAACTGCTCACAGCGGGTGACAAAGTGGTTTAATTACGTCTCACGTCAGCACAAAAAAAGAGTTTCAAGCAATAAAGTAAACAAAGCTAAGAGGTCTGCCATCGGGTTTATATAATTTGTTTTTATGTTTGCTTTTGCACGCGAAGCAATTCTTTGAACGCACCAGACATTTCTTCGGATTTCTGTTAACCATTAGACGATACAACGTAAGAAGGAAAGACATAAATGCAGATAAACGTTTTCATTTTGCTCTTCTATTCCATTCTATAAACTAAATTTAATCTTGAGTACTTAACGTTTGTTGCACGTTAAACTTGGTGCATAATGCTGTACATAATGTTACAAATTGTGAATAAATTGCTTATCAGAGCAGCATTTGCAAAGCCATAATTCAAATTTATTTTTTAACATAAAAAAATTGTACAGAAATTGTCCCTAATACTGCTTAAGACCATTACAAATAGTAATAAAATGTAGTGCAAACTAGGAATTGATCGATTGAAGCAAGAAACATGCATGAAAAACTGTGATTGATTCTTATCACTTTTAACAATAGAAGAAAGTGTTAAGACAACAATTGGGCTATCTAATATCTCTGACATTAGACAGGGACTAGTGTCTCAGCTTCGATTGAAGTATGAAATTTAAAACAAAATTAGTTAAAAGTTACTCAGATCACAGAATTGTGCGATTGGTTGTTACTTCTCTGTGAAGACGTGTGCGAAAATCTATACATATAGTCCATTAACTTCTAATTAATAAATAACCTAATAATCAGCTTTTTTCTGTTTACAGGGTGTACGGGCCTGATATTACCGTTTTTACAATTTGAAATGGAATCAACGTGCTCTCTTAAATATTTTGAAGCTTACAGAGTAAATACATCAAACTCAAGATGTCGTAGAGGATCAACTAATTCGAAGAGACTACAGAGATGACTACGTGAAGTTGCTGAGTGTCATACTAAAGCCATGGATAACGTCTTACGCATGGCAGCAAGATTCGGCCACCAGAGGCCTTGCCTTGCATCTCTGGAAAAACTCAACACTGGCTGTTGGAGAATTTGCATGACTACACGAATCCAAATGTTTGGTCACCAAACTCCCCGGGCTTTAATCCGATGGTCAATTTTTTTCTCAAACTGAAGCTCAGTTAGTGTAAATTCAGTTTTTGAGGGCAATCCTTGTGGGCCTGTGGCATCAGCTTGTTCCAGGTTCCGATGCAGGTTTGAAGCTGATATCGAAGCTAATGATGGTTATTTTGAATATATTAATTAATAGTACCGTAATTCACCCTTCATTTAACTATTTTGTGTTGATCTCTGATTAACACAAAGAATTAATTAATTAATTAACACAAAGAAGATTTCCTTTTTCCTTGGGCATCTTTCAAAGCTAACCCGTACATCCTGTACATATTTTTATTATATTTATCACGCAACCACGAAAAATATCAACTATCCTCCATCAAAGACGCTGTGTAAACCAATTCTTATGAAAGTTTTAAAGGCAACGAAAGATGACAATTACATAAACGACAATCCATCCCTATACACGAAGAGCATTTAGCTTGTCTCCTTCATCATTACTGTCGTGTGTGTACCATTTAATCTATTAAAACCTAATTATCAGCAAAACAACCGCCTTGGAGTTGGATACGAGAGCCGGTCCACCCGTGGGCAATGAGATGGCACAAATGTTACCGCTGTACGTTTGTCCGTTGGCTAGAGAACACTACCGGGGAAAAGGTGAGTTGAAAAGATACCGGTCTGTATCAAGATGCATTGCGATAGGAACAATCCATCCAGACATGTGCCGTACCATGATCGGATGCCGGTTTGATATAAAGTTATTATTTTAATAACTGGGATGTGATTAATACAAAATTTTGGGGATTAGTCAACCTTCATAGAGAATTCACTAAACGATTATAAATTGACAAAAATGGTCGGTTTCCTTTCGTTGAAAAGATATTTAAACTAAATATGTCATTAGCCTGTCACTTGCCAATACTTAAAACAACATTAGAGCAACGTTAAATTGTGTCCTGAATTTATATCTAATTTTGAATGATTGCAATACGAATTTTGTTCCAAAAGCATTAATGATGATAGTGTTTAAATTACTCCACGCACCGAATATCTAAGAATTAGTGTCTATCCTATAAATACTGATGGCGTACCAACCTCGTGCATTGTAGACAATGATGTTACATATGAACAACATTTTCACAACAACATTATTAATACAGCTACTAAAATTACGCTCAAACAACGAGCAATGCTGTGTGCCAGCAGCGTTCGTACGGCATCTCCAATGCAAACGTATCTCAGTCGTGTGGCTTTACGATTGTGGCGCTGCGTATGTTGGTGCGTCAACTCGAACCGCTAGAGCCTTGAGTGGATGTTTCGAAATCTTGTATTTACATCGTTTCCTTCCAGCGTGTTACGCGTAATCGAAGGGAAACACTTGTTTCAATATGGCACACGTACGAGACAGTCTGCTCCTTGTGGACGGTAGAATGGATTTATCAGTGAGTGTTGAAAAGAATGTAGGAGTTGAAATCAATGAAATATTTCTTGTCGTAAGCAAATTGTTTTTTTTTTATTTCCCTTACTTTTACGACTACAGAATGGCAAATATATTGTTGTCGATGACTAACTGCTACTAGGTAATTACATAAAAAAGCAGTGTGTGTTGCAATTGCTCCACTTTCGCCAAGACGCGCACGTAAGCTTTGAAAGATAACAATCACGCTACCTGATAACATATCTACCGGAAGTTCGTAAAGTCAAGACCCAGACAAGACTTTGCCCTCTAAATTGTCTGGTTTTATGTAAAGAAATGCATAGTTTTTTTTTTATCGTTTCATTAAAATTATATCAAATTTATAAACAAATCTCACAAATGCTGTAAGCTTGTGCTTTTAATTCCACTGCTCAAATATTGCATAATAAAGAAAGCACCAAAACAAAACGCACACAAAGAGAAAAATGAAAAAACCACTAGAAATCAATTAGTCACAAGGGAGACATTTTTCTTCCCGTTTTCATCGGTCGCGTTCGGGGCAGTGTTTCGATCGAGTAAACTTAACGCTATAATTCATCACCTTTTGCCCCGTTTTCTCGTGCACGGTAAGCAAATTTCGCTCATTTTCCGCACCAGCAGAGGAAAAACAACTTTGAAGGTTCAATGTTGTGCTTTAGAAGGAGTGATTAAAACCCCAGAATTGTGTCACGGGTGAATGCGGTGAAACGAATGTGGTGCGGCACCATTGAAATAATTTCCCCTTCGAAGCAGCTTATCCAAAAATTTCCACCGTATCCCCACAGTGTTGTGGGTACTTTGTGTGTGTGTGTGTATGCTGGGGGAGGGGGTGGGAGGTTTTATGCGCGATTGGTGGATAAACATTATCAGCGCAAGTAGACCGCATCATCACCAACAGGTAGCTCATCATGGCGGGTGTCCAGTCTATTTTGTTGCGATTGATGTAACGCAACAGGTTAAGCATGGTTTTGGGGAGGGAAATGGAGAGAGAGAGAGAGTGCGGTAAATGTCATGTGTTTATGGATTTGAAAGCTTCTGTTGTGCACAAAAGGTTAGCTGGATAATTAAGATTTAGCGGAGACCATTCGCACTGTAGATGCATGGTGAGTAATTTGGATTGAAAATAAATTTACGCCCATTGCTTGTTATGGTGTTCCACTAAAAAAGTGCTAAATATTCCTAAACAGGTGGGCAACAGATTAGTGTACGGCCTTTAATCAAGCGACTGTGTATTAAGCAATTAAACTGATATGATACGGTTAAAGAGAAAGTCAGCCCAATTCCACACCGGCTCGGTAACTCCATCCGGAACAGTACGCAGACAGTGAAAAATTCAAATTAATCTACCACCAGCAAATAATACAATTTGCATCCGGAAGGCTTGGCACGACCAATGGGCATGACGAAAAAGTGTCATGGCGCTACCACTGGCACAGCTCGGTGGAAAGTAAGAGCGAAACGCGAACGGAGACGGTCGGTCGGGCTGGGTGGGTTTTAGTAAGTTGTCTCATTCGATCGAAAGTGGCAAACGTGGCGGCACCATGACAGACTCGACGCATGTGCCCTCGGACGCCACCCTGCCAGCCACCCCGTGGTGCCCGTTTTGCAGTGGTTGACGAGGAACGAATTTTTCATTTTCCTTCCCCTGAGGGTGAAAGCCGAAAACAACAGTCCGGCAGTATTTAGAACAATGTTGAAAAGAAGTAATAGAGGCAAGAAGAAAAAAAAAAACACACAATTCGTTTCGTCCACCATGCCATGGAATCGGGCGTTTGCGCGAAGGGGGGAGAAAAAAACAAGGCGGAACGGGTGTTTGTGAAAATGGCAACGCAGTTCTTTTGAAAATACAGCACAAAACACAAACGCCAGCACAAAACTGTGCATAACCTAAACGTATGCACGCACACATGCATGCAGATGAAGGTGAGCACAAGCGGCCAAGACCTAATGAGACGTGCAACCGTTTCAGCAGCTCATCGCTGCCTGTGTACTAGTGCCCAAGCCCCAACAACCACACGCATCATCGAGTGGGGCCACACGTCGCTGTTGGCCTTCCCGGTGGTGGAATCCATTACGAAAAAAAAACAACCACGCGTTGGAAAAACAACATAAGTTGGAGTTGGTACCTAGAACGTACGTGAAAACTTAAAACCAGCAGCACAATGGGGGTGCTACCATACCTGTGTGCATGCGAGCAGAGGCGAGAGTGAGTTACGATCGTGACGAAATACTATACCGCCATTAGAATTCGCTCCGAACCGCACCGTACCTTACAGAACAACACCCCAACGTGATCTTCCTCCGACGAGCTCATTCAGGCGCAGATATACGATATGATACTCTTGCTGAGACAATTTGACGACCCTTCCCCAGATTGTAACCTCGACACTAGGTTGACATTGTGGAGTTCTGGAGTTACGCTTGGCGGTGCAAAAACTCATGTCGAACTATGCATAAAGACAACGGTCACCCTTGAATGGATATGATTTCTTCGGCGAGTTCAGAACGTTGGATCGCTTGAACAGAGCGGCTGATCGTAAGATACGCGCTGGATTCACGGTTGATTGCCTACTAGATCTCTGGTTTGAGGTTATGATGTTTTGCTTTGTAGTGGTTTGAACATCACAATGTACCATCGCTACGGACACTTTCGCTTGGTGACAGTTTACACCCTGTAGCAGTGCGATTGTCATTCTACACACTGGAAGTTAACACCGAACTGGGATGATATCGATACTGAAGCTTGCAAAGTGTAGCGAAAGTGACCATCCATCTCTATCTTTCTTTTCCATTCGTCACCAAATGGTAAATTCCGGTAGAAATTGCAACGGATTGGAAAATGTTGCCGGGAAAAACTTGCATCAGTTGAAGTACCACCGTGCGCACGGATAACTAGATTAGGTTTGGTGGAGATGTCTATAGTTACTACGGAGCCCTGTCAGTGTAGGCAAGGCTTGCGGTTTTAGTTTCACTTTCCTTTCCGCGGTGTTTTAGGGAGGCTTCTAGTGTCCAAACCGCGGGGGAATATTGTCTTTCGCGTTCGCAACTAGGCCGAAATGGTAAGTAATCAAGTTTTTTTTTTCTTGCATCAATCAAGCGTAACGAGAGCGCTGAGGTGGCATGGTTACAGCTTAACCTGCTTTGTACTGCATCAAATCAAGCTCCTTTAAGGGCAGTGGCGGCCTTTTCCAAACCACGCTCCCGCTGCATTCTGACCGCAGAAAAGTGGAGTAGAAATTATTTGCCACACTCGCTAATATTGGAACGTCGCTTACGAATGGGAAGATAGCTGTGATAACACGTTGCACAACGAGTTGCAATGTTCTGCCATGGGTAGATCCGGAATGCAGTGAGTGCTGTTGTTTGGGAGGCAGTTTTTTGTGATAACGGAATCAATGACGAAACGAGGTTATGATGATAATTACGACCACAAGCAATGACCAATGGGAGATGATTTTCGCAGAAATCCTCACTGAAAGCATCGCGATAAGCTTAGAACATCTGAGCACAATGTGGTATTTGAAAAGTGTCATCTTAATGTCAAACCAACATTCATCGCACCGGGATAGGGAGATGTAGTTGTCGACAAGAGACCACCCGTTTGAAGATGTACAAACAGCTCGAAATGTGACTGTTTGCCGGAATTCTAGCGTACTCCAACTTCATTCAATACTTCACATCTCCGGGTGGAGCATGTGCTTGAGTAACACGGCAGCATTTGCATACTCAAATAATTAATCGCTGCTCAGTAAATGTACCAATCGTTAGTATCGGGGGGAGTCACTCAGCGCGAAGCAACAGGCGGGAACTCTATCGCGGCTCACCACAGTCTGGAGCAGCGAGCACGCGATCCAACGGCCATGGTACGCATTGATACGAGCCAAACGAGTGGATAAGAGAAAAAATTGTCGAAGATCCAACTGCACCAAGACGGGCCGTATTGGGCGATGTGTAGTAGTGGACGGTAATAAATCATGTATAATTTATAGAACATAGACGCACCGGAGGGACCGGCTGAGTGCCGTGGATACGGTACGGATAAGCGAAGGAAACGGTCCCGAGGGAGGGAAGATGTGAAGCAGAGTGCAAACACGCGTCGCAGCTAAAAATGTTGTAATTAACCGCGCAAACCGCGCCAACCATAGCCCTGGGTTGATGCCGGTGGTCGTCGTGGCAATTAATCAGCTAACAACCTGCTCCGTCAACTCGAGCCCCAACACGCCGGCGATGATGCAGCAGTTGAAGGGGAGAAACCGAAGCAGTGGGCAACTTGTGCGGGAGGATGGTCACTGGCAGTCAACGTTAAAAAAATTGTGTACACGATGGGCAGACGATGTACTGGAACTTGATCAACAGGGAGATCTCCGAAAATCATTGCTAAATTGGCGATACATATGGTACGGGTATCTGACAAAATCTGACATCTTCGTTGGCCAAGTGAGAAGTCATAAATCGGTGACTCTCCGCTGAAAACGCTTCATGCTCTCCGATGACTCCTAATGTAATTCGACGCATAAAACGTTTTACGAGCTTTTTAGGGGTGTGATGCTCAGCTCGATGGATTCAGTTTAAATAAATTTCCCTTTACACTTGCTTTATAGCCCTATTCACACCTGGCTTTTATGACCCTGAAATCCAGTACAATAAGCTACCGGTCGTACCGATACAGCAGCAGAAACATACTGCCCATTAGTCACATCGCTATAAACGCACTTCAACCCGAGCCGTAAGGGCGATCCTAAAAAAAAATCGAACAGCTCGTACGTACGCGCAATGGAACAAGTCTTCTCCAGCATGACAAGAAACTGGCTGATCAATTTACAGATCATCAACACACTCTGGGAAAGACTTTAAGCACCACACGGAGGCACGTGATTACGGGGTGAATGAAGTCTGCCTTACTGCCCTACACCACCGTTCTCCATCAACATCATCATCGCCATCGATGCACGGGCTCGGTGTCCAGATAAAAGCAAGAAAATCAAAACACACAAATCAAACCACCGCCATAAAAACGGGCGCCCCTCGCAAGCTTAACACCCCCAAACATGGTGTTAATTGATTAATCACTTCGTTAGGCAACGATTTCATGCTTTCGTGCTGCGTGCCAATCGAGGGAGGTCAAGTCCATCGTGTCCGTACAGAGCCGTTCTGCAGCTTTGAGCTTGCTTGAACACAAATTCTGTGCCAAAGGCTGGACCTCAGAGGCGTACCGGGTTTTTTTTTTAAGAAGGCAGACATCCTCTCCTAAACTACCCGACCACGGATTGTTGACAGCTTGTTCTACGGTTCGTCAAAGCGCACAAGAAAAGCCAAAAAACGAGGTCACCTACAAGGAAGGACGCAGCGAAGAACGATGTACGATGCTGTAGAGCACTTTCACCCCTTTTTCTCCTCTCGCGTGGGGTCCAACAATCTTTCAACGCTTTCGTTCCATTTCAATGTCATGACGGAGCGGCATTAAGTAACAGCGAGCAGCGCGAGAAGCAGCTCTCCGGACGCTTTTGTTGCATGTTTGCATGCTGTGACGTACACGGTAGCATTAATTGAAGACTTGTGTACACACGCACACAGCGCACATCGTTGCGGTGTGCGACTCCATCATCCCACCCCACTGTCAGCTGACCTACCCGCCCGCCAACTCCCCAGAGTGTCCGAAGGGGTTCCGGGCTGGGGAGAATGAGACCCTTGGTGTGGTAAATAACGACAATTGCCATGTTGCAGCTATTTATTTGTGTGTTTTATGCGGCGACTATCGTCTCGCGGTCACACAGTGGCCCAGTGTAGGGGAAAAGAAGGCTGCTTGAACATAATAAAAAAATGGTTTTTGTGTGTGTGTGTGGGTCTGTTCCCGAGCACATCGTTTGGACGTGGATAGTGCTGAGCTGGCTGATTTCCGAGATTCATAATTGCTTTATGGATAGTTGACTCTCTTCTTGCGGCGGTACTAAGCATTCGGATGTTGTTTTGTACACCGCACACCCTGCTTAACGTGATGTTGACGCTGTTCTGCTCATAAATGTCATGTTCTATTAACTATCTGTGCTAACGCATCCGATTCGGGCATTTATTCTTGCGCTTTTGCTGCTATAAAACGGTCTGTGCCGCCATGTAAATGATCTTGCATGGATTGCATGCACCTCGTTGAATCAGCACTGAAATTGTGCACCAAAACCTCTTCGCTTTCAATGTATTTTCTGGAAAACGTTCAATTGTTACTCGGCTGGTAGAAACCGAACCATAACCATGGTGGCCTCCATCTTAAGTCGCCATTACCTTCAACTGACATTGCATTTTGACAGCCCTGTCAAAATTGAGTGCCTGTCTTTCCGCGGGAAAAGTGCTTTATTTGTTGTGTTTTGAAGCAGTAGAGAAAAAAGAACCGCGGGTTAATGGCACCACCAAAGAGCCTTACCGAAACTACAAAACTGCTAGTAATGATCCAAATAGGTCATCGAACCATTGGGAGCGACATTATATCGCGCAACAAGTTCGGTAATATTTAATGCTTGCTGTAGTGATTCATAATTCAAGCGCAGTTACTAAGCAACAGATTGCGCTTTGAATGGTTCTCTTCTGTTGTGCGCAGTGAGGATACATTTGCCTACAACCTGCAACAAAATAAGGTGCTAAGGATTTTCACTTTTCATCCTCCAGATCACTTTCGCTCCATTTTCACTCGCGTCGATTAGTGAGTTTATTAGCTTGCTTTCTTCACCAGCCGGCAATGCTCGTGGCCGGTGCAATTAATTTACCAAACTTCGTTAACGATTTAATGCCCATTAGGTTGACGTTCTGTCTGCGCCTACGAAACGTCTCCTAGTTTACGATCGATAAAATGTTTAGGATGCAACATCATCGATTACGCTTTTTATTTTTCTGATGTTATATTTTTAGAGTAAGCTTTAACTAAGGTCTTGAAAAACACTGATGTGAGGAGTTGAATGAATATCCATTTTAACGTGTTGCGTCTCGGATAACGAGCATTGGGATTCATGGACCATTTTTTTGTTTAGTAATTGGTATCGAAGTTGATATATTGAAAAAACGTTGAGGTTAGGTGTGGAATGTTCGGAAGTAGCTCAGTTCTATGCTATCTGAGTACCACTTGTGACGTTGACCACTAGTACATACATCGAATACATCGAAGAATTCCCTGGGAACTCCTGGAGAACTTATGCAGTTACAAAGGTCAACAAAAAAATCTGCACCAGAAGATAGAACCAATCCTATGATCTCCTTAAAACATTGTAAACATTGTGATCTCCTTAAAACATTGTAAACATTGCCTTTGGAAGTTAGTTAGCAAACGTCATTCTGACCATTTAGTTACTTTAGGAATTTAAGGTGTTGTGTGTGGCGAAACAAATGTAATTTCTCATTTTCGGCCTATAATCAACAATTGACCAATGAATCACCATGTAAACAAATTCATTACAACAATCAAGAATAAGTAAAGAGATTGTTTTTTTTTTAATACTTTAAGGCCCAGTGGTTTATTTGGTAACTGGACCGATCTTCACACGACAGGACCGGTCCAAAATCCCACGAGGACCAATCTTCAGCAATCCGTACACAGGACTGTTTTTTTTAACAGAATTTTAAAAATTTTCTCAACCCGATAAAATAAATGTTAAAAAGTAAATGGACTTCGACTGACCATTATTCGGTTCTGGTTTGGATAATTTGACTTTTCTTACAAATTGATAGAAATAATTCAAATTGTATGAAAAAGATCCTGTCGCATAACGAGTTTTTACTACTAAATACTGTAACAAACTAAACTGTTTATGAAATATTCCGCTTTCGTATTGCTTTTTCACAAAAAAGACTCATGAGTGACTAAAAAGTTGAAGTAAATTTGATGTCACTCTTGTAAATAAGAGTTTAATTTTATTGTCTTCGCAATTTCGTCAAATTATTAAATTTGAAAGTGACTTTTGCTAATGCAACGTACTGCTTACTAAAAGTTTAATCGTGAAAAGCGTACACTCACCTTCCCTAGTAGTAGCCTACTAAGCTCCGGGTTTAGCCGCCAGCAACTGTCAAACGGTTTGACACTTTTCGTTGTCTTTTTCTCGCTTTCGCGCACTTTTCCACACCGATCGCGGGACCTGGTTGAGTTGAATTTTAAAATAAAACAAAAATGCATGAAAGAATTTTAACGAATCGTCACGACGACTTCCACCTCATTGCTGCTGGCGTGTGTTTGTGTACACACGTGTACGTGTGTTGCTGGTGTATGTGCGATACCGTTCTATTGTGCCACACTTGTTCCCACTGTTTTGGTTGCCGGTTCGTGCTTTTTGATTATTGATGATGGCACCCACAGTTGCACCGTTGCACACATTGCCCATTACCCGCACCGAATGCACATTTCAAGTAGCAATCGCTACCGCCCGTCCGCCCGATCACCCGATCCGGCACGTCAACCCTTTTCAGCACGCGTCCACGTTGCACCTGACACACGACGGGAGCGACGGGTGCATCTTATGCATGGACACGAAATTAGCACACACCGGCACACACACACACAATCACCACCCCGCAACTCGCAGGGGGTTACTGGATAATCGTATCAACTTTTGCTATTTACTACCGTGGCTGTTGGGTGCTTCTGATGCGTTGTTGTGTTTTTTTTATTGTGAGTGTAAATGGGGTTTGTTTTTTTTCTCCTTCCTTTGCACTTCGATCACCCGCAACACATGGAACAGCACACAATGTTGTAGTCAGCGTTTCAAATTCCTTCCCTGTGCAAGCTTGCGATTTAAGGTGTGAGTGTGTGTGTTTGTGCGGTTGTTGCATGTTACGCAAGTAAGCTTCTTTTTTTGAATTTCGTTCACACGCGTTTCGCCCGGTGCGGTTCTAATCGCATATCGAATCGATCGATGGATGGCTCTGGAGAAGGTGATGCCCGAGGGGTGGGAATGGGGGTGATTTTTGGGTGGGTGGAGAAAAATGGCTTTCGATATCGTTGATGATGTTGTTATTTTCTTCTTTTAACGGGGTTTTTTTTTGTTGCTTCTCCCTAGCGTTGTTTTTCAAGGTGCACACCAATTCTCACTCCCATCACCCTATCCCCGCTTTCCATCAACACACGCAACAACCCATACGCTAGGGGGTGGCCTTCATTGGCACTCAGCACGGTTTGGGTGGGTGGATGGGTTGGTTTTTCGCTACCATATGTTATCGCACAACCTGCCCACTAATGGCCAACAAGACCCGGCAGCCTCACGGTTTATCACTTATCGCCACACTTGGACCGAGGGGGGTCGGATAGGGAGGGTATGGAACAATCCACGGCACACATACACCACAAGCGAACAAACACCCATCCAAAAGCAACATAAAACACGACCCGGCAATGAGACACATTACGGATGGGTGAATTTTCCCGCGCACTTATTCGATTTCGTTCCATTTCATATGGCTGTTTGGTTTGATAGACAATTTACACCTTCTTACCCTTTAACTTTTCCGGATATGTTATCCGCACGTTAAGATGATTTTTCGTCGCGAATTTTAGCGTACACCCAGCAACGCGTGAATAAGCGACACACACCGACACCAAACGTTACGATACGGGATGAAGTTGCGTATTAACTGCTGCGAGCGATGAGACAACACCAACAACCGAACCAAACAGGAGTGACACGCACGCACGCACGGCACAAACTCGCACAAGTGGCGACGCGCGAAAAAGGCACTCGGGAAAAACACGCGCACACACTTACAACACAACTATGTACACACACACCCACCCACACACACGCACACACACAGCGCACAACGATGGCGCCTTGGTGGAAAGTGAAAACAAACCACCAACACTAGCGCACCGATGGCGGTTTGGCCGCTCTCACGCGCGTTCGGGCCTTCCGCTAGCGCTTTTCTTCTGTTTTCCTGCCGCGTGAGATCGGGCGAAAGACAAAACCCGAACCGCGCGGAAAACTGCACACACTGCGGCACAACCACGCACGTGTTTCCGGTGGTTGCGATGGGTGGAAAACAATGCACGCCGCCCGCTTATGCTGCCGTGTGCATCCTTTTTGGGGATGGGGGTAATTTTCCCGTTTTTCCTTTCGAATTCTTTCGTCGCCCACTTTAATGTCCGTAATATTGATTACGGCATCAGCTTCGCAGAAGAATTTTCCCGATTTCGTTGCACTTTTCTTTTCGCTTCTTCCTTCTAGCGCCACTTCTTGTTACGTTCTTTTGGGGTGCCGGCACTAGACACTACTTGCTTTTGTTGTTTTTTTGTGGCCTTTTCTTCCCGCCTCTTGAGCACGCTTCGAGTACACAGTAGCGCTGGTCTGACGCCCAGGGGCGGGTTGGGAAATTTGAACAGTAAACTGTTTTTTTCCCTCCTTCACTACCTTTTGATATGTTGAAACCGGAATCGGGATACTTTGATCAATTGAAACTAAGCACAAGTTTTAGTAAATTATTTTCCATTAAAATCCGTCCCAAAACAAGACTTCTTTTCTGCACGACAAACATAAAACACAAAACAGTACACAAGCTTTTTTTTCCGCCCGGTTTCAGTCTGTTCTTTCGGCAATTGGTTGGCGCGCAATTTGAAATGAAAGCAGAAGAACGAGCACGTCGCAAACGGGGCGCGCACGCTGCCACGACATGGCACACACCGTGTTTGCCAGTGCCGCGTACAAATAAAACTGACACTCGCCGGCAGAAGTGTAGTTGTGCTGGGCCCAGGGAGCAATTTTCTACCCCGCTACTACCGGCAGAACCCATAAACTGGGTCGCTCTCTCTCTCTCTCTCTGAGGTTTGAGTGCCATCCCTGTCGTTCATTCCATTGCTTTTCTTGCCCTCTCGCTCTAGTCGAAAACAGCAGCAATGGAAGCGTAGCCGTAGTGCGAGACCGCTGCCATCACTGCTGGCACGGGTGAGCTTTTTTGGAGAGAACGAACATCGGAAACCCGAACCCGGTCTCGTTCCTTCCTTCTTCATTTCACACACCCCTGTATAGAATCAACAATCCTGCTGTTGAGCCTGCTGTTGAGCCCAAAAATGAGGCAACTTTTTTTCGTGCCAGCTTCGGCAATTTTGCTTTTTACATCCACCTGCAGCGCCATCTAGCGCACAGAGCTTTTGTGCGCAATGTTGTGTGCCACATCGGAGCGTTTTTAAGTTGAACTCAACTGCAACTGAAGCGTTTCGTACAAACTTTGGACCGTTTCAATTTATGTATCGCTTTTTTATAAATTGGGCCGTATATTTTAGAAACTATTCTTATGATACAAAATTTTAACTACAAAACAACTTATAGTTATTTTCTTCTCTCATCCATCGGATGCACCTTATCTCGGGTTTACTCGGTAATAAGTGTACATTACATACAGAATACATTACATACAGAATTTACGTACTTGTACTGTATGTTCATCTACTTTGACTATAACAGTCCTTTTGGGACATTCATATGGACTTATTGATATGGATTTATATAGAAGAGTCGTGGTCAGTCCTAATTCAGCAGGTGTTAAGCCGTAGATGTGTCAGTCAGGTTGGGATGATGTTTTTATTTCCAGAAAACGATACTCGTCATTAAAAATCGGTTTTGGTCATTATGTAATTGAGTGATAGGGGACACACCATCATGTGATTCAAATCCGGCTTCTTTTTTTTCGAATATTTCATCATCATTTGTGTTAGAAAGCTAATGTAGACGAGATCCATTCCAGTATGTCGTAATCAATTGTGATAGTGATTTATATCGTAACGTACATTTTTTTGCAAATCGATGTAGTCGTTATAGTTTAGTCAAATTTCGGTAAAAAATAAAACAATGCTCTGGTTTTCAATCTCTTTCAAAACTATTTATAAAGCTTGCTTCAAACGATTGTTTGATTCACTGTAGTCAATTATATTGATTACAGAGAATTAGCTTCGCTATTTGTACCAATTTTCAACCCCATTGCGATACAAACATCGTGAAATAACCACTGGAAACAATTCCTTCCCTTGAAAAACTGATGAAAAAAAAAAAAACACAAGAAGACCCTTATCGCCCTTAGGTTGTTTTCTTTACGTAGATTATTGTAATCTTGCCTACAAGTGTCATAAATGCCAGAGCAAATGGGTTGTCGTACAACTTCACGTGGTAGTCGATAATTTTCAAACAAGCTGTAATCGGTACCAGGGCACATAAAGATAAACATTTTCAGCAAGGGTTGAGTTTTTGAAACTTTATTTGGTTTCGTATGGCACACGTAAAATTTAAGCTAACGACGCAAAAATACGTACAAACTATTTACACTTACAAATATTATTGAAATACTTATGCTAGCTGAACACATCATACCACAGCATGCATTTGTCATTAGCTTACGATTCCAGCGTTCTTTGCCATGCTGAAGAATATGGTGTCTCTGTTCGCCAGCAAGTTCTGCGGTGAGTCACACTCAGCTACCAAACCCTTGTCGAGCACCAGCACACGGTCTGAGTCGAGAATCGTGTTCAGCCGATGGGCAATGGTGAGAATTGTACAGTCGGCAAACTCAGTACGGATTGTTTTCTGCATGAATGAGATAGCAAAACATCAGTAAAGAGGTTCCTAAAGATTGTTTCGAAATTATGTCTCACCTGAATCAAATCATCCGTCTCCAGATCTACCGCTGCCGTCGCCTCATCCAAAATCAACACCTTCGTCTTGCGAAGGATGGCTCGCGCTAAGCAGACGAGTTGTCTTTGTCCTACCGATAGATTCTCTCCGTTCTCGGCGATCTCATGCTCCAGACCTGCTGTGAGACCCTTGACAAACGTCTTCAGATGGGACAGCTCGAGAGCTTTCCACACCTGGTCGTCGCTGAAGTTATTGAAGGGGTCCACATTCATCCGAAGAGTACCGGAGAACAGAACCGGATCTTGGGGAATGATGGTCAATCGGCTACGGAGCTGATGAAGACCCATTTGGGAGATGTCAAGTCCGTCGATGATGATTTGTCCACCGGCAGCTTCAACAATTCTGATGGAAGCACGTTCAAAGGTCTCGTTAATATATGTTTTTCGGTATTTAACAGTTCACATGCTGCTACCTACCTGAAGAGACCAAGTGTCAAACTGGACTTTCCTGCACCGGTACGACCAACGATACCGATCTTCTCTCCTCCACGGACACCGAGCGAGATGCCTCGAATGACCAGATCAAGACCCTCACGGTATCGGATCTGATAATCCTTGAACTCAACCTTTCCTTCTACAGGCCATGCCTTGTCCACGGTTCCCTTCTGCCACTCTGCTTCACGCGGAAGCACGGTGTACTCCTCCAAACGTTCGATGGCGACAATGTTTGTCTCCACTTCAGCAGTCATACGCACGAGGAAGCTCAACACATTAGAAATCTGCAGTGCATAACTAATGGAAAGCCCCACCGTTGCCTGCCCGATACTGTCTCGGGCCAAGATGGCGAACAGAGCGGCAAATAAGATCACCAAACTTCCAATGATTTCCAACCGCACGCCCAACCACCGATTGGCCAGAATTGTTGGATAAGTCACGAGCTGGTTGTAGTCCAAACGATCCTCAGATTCCTTTATGAAACGTTGCTGCTGTGCATAGGCACGGATAGTTGACTGGCCGCTGATACTCTCGCCGAAGTGTGAATAGATCGGACTTCTGGTGACGGATTCTAGTCGCTTAAGCTGACGCGAAGTTTCGATGTAGAACCGTTGTACGAAGTAGTAGATCACCATCAGCGGTGGTACGATCGCGAGAAAGATCGGTGTGGAGATACCGATCACGACGAACACACCGATGACGCTGAACAACATCAGCAACCAGGCACGAATCGTTGCCGGTAGAATGTTGTCCACCACGTCCACATCTTTGGAGAATCGATTAATGATACGGCCCAGCGGTGTGGTGTCGAAGAAGGACATTGGCATATGCATCGAACTCTCTAGCAGCTTATCATGTGACTCTTCCGCCGCTTTCAAACATCCCAATGCCAGTAACACCGATCCAATGAACAGTGCGATGGATTGTACTCCTCCCAGTGCTCCGTACACGCCGAGATACATATCGCGCACCGAAGTGTCAGTAATGGCTTCCGGATCTTCGGACCAATCTGTCAACCACATGCTGGAGTAGATGCCGCTACCTTGATTGATTATACTAAACACAACCGACCAGAACCCAAACTGGAACCCAATGGCAGTGACGTACTTCTTATAGACAGCCCATGTTACAGAACCAGTGGCCGATTCTTCCTTTTCGATTAGTGTCGCCTTGTCCAGATTCTGTATGATGGGATCCTCCTTTTTGGAGCTTGCCTTCGATTCCTGCCGACTGATGCGCTTCTTGCGCTGGCTACCATTACTGCCACCAGATCGACCGGATCTCGTTGACATTGTGCGTTCTACGATACGTTGTGCCGTTTCATCCTTGAGTGATTCTTGGATTAATTTAATTTCTGGTGAGGAAATAGTAAGGTTAAACGTTTGTAAGAGTTCTGTAGAGGAAGAAGTAAGATTAAATACTATTCGTCTGCGTTGAACTTTATCAACTTACCCTCTTCATCTGATTCGTCAAGTTCTTGAATGTGTTGCGTGAGGAACTCGGCAAATGCACCTTTCTGGTCGAGTAGTTGTCTAAAGAAAAAAAAATACATTAATATATACTATAAACACAACTTCCCACAGCTTAAACTTACTGATATGATCCGCTCTCCGAGATCTCTCCATCTTTAACGACGAAAATGTTCTCAACAAATGGCAAATAGGAAATGCCGTGAGTGACTAACAAACGTGACTTGCCCACCAGCATTCCCGATGGTCCAATCACCTTCTCGAAGATGTGCTTTCCTACGTGAGCGTCCACGGCACTCAGCGGATCGTCAAACAGATACACCTCAGAGTCGGCATACACAGCACGAGCCAGTGCCACACGTTGCTTCTGTCCACCGGAAAGGTTGATACCCTTCTCACCGATCTCCGTCGTGTCGCCACCGGGAAGCATCTCCAGATCGGGCCTCAGGGCACAACAATCGATCACGTTATCGTACTTCTTCTGGTCGAATGGCTTGCCGAAGAGAATGTTGTCACGCAGAGTAGCGTTCTGGATCCAGGCTTGCTGCGGAACGTATGCGATCGAACCGTCCGTATTCACCAGGCCACTTATCTTCTCCATCTCTCCAAGCAGTGCCGATATCAAGGAGCTCTTGCCAGTACCGACTGTGCCAACGATCGCTGACAGTTGTCCCTTGCGCAACGAGAGATTGATGTTCTTCAGTGTGGGTGTCTCATCTCCCCAGGAAAACGTTCCGTCCTTGATGGTGAGTGCTTCATCGCTCTTGTTGTTTGTGACATTGCTAGGGTCCAGCTCAGCACTGTTAAGGAACTTGTCGATACGCTTCACCGATACCCAAGCTTGCATGGAGAATGTGACCATCATGGGGAGCATTCCAAGCGGGAAGCGCAGAATGTTGAACAGGGCAAGAGACACGAACGCTGTCTGTGGATCCAAAATATTCTCTTCGTCCACCAGCACATACACGGCGAATGACACGAGCGTCACCAGGAACGGCGCAATGGTGAAGGTAAAGTAGATTCCTGCACCGTAGTACGCCATACGCTTCAGAATGCCAATTTCTTCCCTACGAACTGTCAAAATGGAATCCTGGAAGCTTGGTTCCCACGCGTACAGCTTCAGCACCTTGATGCCGCCGAGAATTTCGTTCATCTTCTTCACACGATCATCCTTGATCTTCATCTGAGCTACTTGAGCGTCGCGCATCTTTGTGGCAATCACTCCAGACACGGGAGTGATCAGTATCATCACGCCAAGCCCGGCGAATACAGCCGCACCCAGAATATCGTACAACAGGTACACGCACAGTGCGATGATCAATATTCCGGACCATAGGATGTGCAAGTATGATGTAAGTTCGAAGAATCGCTGCGCATCCACAGCCATGAGATTGACGATCTCGCCAACGGTGGTGTCCTTTTTCGCAGCGCTCGAAATTCGGAGCGCCTTACGATAGATGGCACTCACCAAACCGGTACGTATGCGGAAACCGCTCAGGAACGTGTTGTAGAAGTACTGCCCATTCAGCAGCGCTAGCAGCAGTGAGGCAATAAACAGTGCAAACGTCAACAACAGGCCCTTCCAAACGGGACCATCCAGTGCAATAACCGACATCATTTCTCTGCGAACGAGGTATCGAAAAAAAAACACAACACAATCGATTAGATTGACGTCACGTTATCGCAGGGGAGTTACGAATCGAGACATACTGCATGAGATAAGGTGAGGCGAACTGGAGTCCGGATATCGCAATTTGGAGCATTCCTGCGAACCAAAATGGCGCACCGTATGCGCGCACCATCGCGTACAGGGATGATCCATTCGTTTCGGAGTGTGGTTTGTACTCGATGTTCGTTTTGCCCGCTTTCTTGTCTGCGGCGATCTGTTTTTTACGTCCAGTAATAACGCTCATATCCCAGTACTTGTCGAACGGTGGCACTAGCTCGCGAGACGTATCCTGTGGGTTGATGTCGTAAAGCTCTTCCATCGTAAGAGGTTTTCGGAAGCCTTTCCATGCGAACGCATCAAAGTATAGGAACAAAAGCTTGGAAAAGAAGCTTGACTGCAGTTCCGGATTAGGGTTTTTAGATTCGGGATAGTGGCTGATCTTAGGGGCCTTATCAGGGAACAGCTCGAGTACGAGCATCAAACAGATGAAGGAGTACTGCAAGATGTAGCTGACGTACTGATACTCCCAAAAGTCAACCGTGTCACCGGATCCGATCGCGTTCGGTCGCTTGTCGTTGTCCATCACCTCCGTACGGAGCTGAATGATGCCGAAGAACATTCGCAGGAACCAGAACATGAACATCGTGCCCGACGTTCGAACTCCGTACTTACGCATGAAGAACAGCAACACAATCAAATCAATCTGAGGGAATCGAATCGAACAAACACACAGAATTATTGCCTCACTCGTACACCACTCCACTATGACTCCTGGTCGCACTCACATAAGCCAAGGCATTGAACACAGCCGTCAGGATCTGCACATCATACAAGCCCTGCTCATCCTGATAGCTCACCACCATGCCCAGATCGATCCAGGACATGCACATCAGCAGGAATATCACTAGCATCTTGGAGAGATTGTACCAGTTCCATGGTATGTCTCGATATCGGCTCTCGGTAATTTTCAAGATGTCGTAGATAGAGAACACAAACAGAAATAAACACGGGGCCCATTGCAGGATGACGCGCTGGAAACAGAACGTCAGGTTGGGATTGTCTATGTCCCACACGAACTCCTCGTCCCAAAACGGACCACCACAAAAGTCCTCGAAGGTCATCGTGGACCTTTTGGTTTTGGGGCTCACGTTACCACTTCAGCACACTATCGTCGACCACACCAGACCACTGTTATGTCAAGACTGAAACCCTCCACCCGGGAATCGGTACCGTTTTATACACCCGTTAGATTGGCGACAAGGGGGACGCTTATCGTTCTTTTTTATTGTCCCGATACTGGTCGTCGTCGCCGTGCGTACAATTGCATGCGATAACACAACAACGTTATACCACTCCACGCCGAGTCATCGGGCGATGAATACTATCGATTGGCGAATAGACGTTACCTTGCAATAATTCATCTTCCCTAGAAGGGAATCCGATAAGCTTGCGGTCAGCTTTTGCTGTGTCACGATGAGATATTCGAGAGTCTATCACGAGATGAACGCGCCGATGATGCTGATGATGATGGTATAGATAACTGTTTCGGGACAATCGAGTCCCGATCCTGTACAGCCAACTAGGAAGTATGTTGTTATCGAGAATACCTCTATGGGAACTTCCACACCACTACTACCGACTGCGATTACTATGTCGCTATCAACTGTAAGCTTGTCTGGTTGTGGCTCTCTAATAGGTTATGCAGGAGGGGGCAGGCAAGGTGCAACTATAATTGGATATTTGTAAACCATAGGTTACAACAAGTGCTACACTTGGTTCGAAGCAATCAGCAGGAGAGTACGCCTGAAACGTGACTCTCGGCAGCCGTGCGATTGCTTATCACATGACCCACCAGCGAACAAGAAGGGCTCGACTTATCTACCGGTTGGGCTTTAGCCGTTGAATGACCGCATGTCATATCGCGAGGTGAGTGGTGTTGAAGGAACTATCTATTTTGATATTACAATTATGAGTTGCAAATTATGCTGTACGGGACGATACGGGTGATAGTCACATTAATTGAAGATCCTTGAAGTTGTTTTGAAGAACAATGACACCGACTATTGATCGGTTCCGTTCATGTTATCCATATTAGGGACTGTTATGTTTTGCGGATAACTTGATTCTGATGCAACAAATTGGATAATTGAGTTAGAGTTGAAAAAGCAGGCAAGTGTAGTCAACAGTCATTATCATGGGAATTTCGGACAACACGAAAGATTAAAAGTCTAATGTGTCACACATACTTTCGACTTCAAGAGAAACATGAGAACCTGTCAATCATGATAAATGATCAGTCATATAACGATTATTAAGCTACTATAAATAGACCACTGATTTAACATTCTTCGTCTTTCATAGCAAGGCAATTTTAGCTATTTTTATCGAATACTTACTTTAAAATAATATCAATTCGGATTTGAACTTTGTAATACATTTACACGAAGTAAATAGATCCATCCTAATTTTTATTCATTCTACATTTATAAACATAAACATAATTTTTCTAATAAGTCGCTATAATACCATATTGTAAATTTTACAACTAACTCCAGTAAGCTACACGGCCAGGCCGTTTTTATCGATAGCATAAAAAGTAGCTCAGGTTACGATGCCGGCATTCTTCGCCATGCCAAAGAATATGGAGTCTCTGTTCGCGAGAAGGTTCTGCGGTGAGTCACACTCGGCTACCAAACCCTTGTCGAGCACCAGTACTCGGTCCGAGTCAAGAATTGTGTTCAGCCGATGGGCGATGGTTAGAATCGTACAATCAGTGAACTCCGTACGGATTGTTTTCTGTGTGAGTGAGATCAAATAACTTCAATTAGTACTTCCCGGATAAGTGAATAGTGTGCATCATTCCATACCTGAATCAAATCATCCGTCTCGAGATCTACTGCCGCCGTTGCCTCATCCAAAATCAACACCTTCGTCTTTCGCAGTACAGCGCGTGCCAAGCAAATCAGCTGTCTTTGACCAACCGAAAGGTTCTCTCCGTTCTCGGCGATCTCGTGCTCCAGTCCGGCCGCTAAACCTTTCACAAACGTCTTCAGATGGGACAGCTCGAGAGCCTTCCATACCTGATCGTCACTGTAACTCTTGAAGGGATCCACGTTGGCTCGCAGTGTACCGGAGAACAGAACCGGATCTTGGGGAATGATGGTCAATCGTCCACGCAACTGATGAAGACCCATTTGAGAGATGTCGTGTCCGTCGATGATTATTTGTCCACCGGCCGCCTCGACAATTCTGGAAGAGAGACGTTGAAACGGCTTGTTAACATTGATGCTACGAGGTAAGGACCATCGCATCTTGCACATACCTGAAGAGACCAAGTGTCAAACTGGACTTTCCTGCACCGGTACGACCAACGATACCGATCTTCTCTCCTCCTCGAACGTTGAGCGAGATGCCTCGAATGACCAGATCAAGACCCTCGCGGTATCGGATCTGATAATCCTTGAACTCAACCTTTCCTTCTGCAGGCCATGCCTTGTCCACGGTTCCCTTCTGCCACTCTGCTTCACGCGGAAGTACGGTGTACTCCTCCAATCGTTCCACTGCTACGATATTCGTCTCAACTTCGGAAGTCATTCGCACGAGGAAACTAAGGAAATGAGATATCTGCAGAGCGTAACTGATGGAGACTCCTACCGTTGCCTGTCCGATGCTATCCCGTGCCAAAATGGCGAACAGAGCGGCAAACAAGACTACGAAGCTCCCGATCATCTCCAGCCGTACGCTAAGCCATCGATTAGCAACAATACTTGGGTATGAAACAAGCTGATTGTAGTCAACGCGGCGCTCCGATTCTTGTGTAAAACGGTTCTGTTGTCCGTAAGCTCGTATGGTCGATTGTCCACTGATACTCTCACCGAAGTGTGAATAGATCGGACTTCTGGTGACGGATTCCAGTCGCTTGAGTTGGCGCGATGTATCGATGTAGAGCCGTTGCACGAAGTAGTAGATCACCATCAGCGGTGGTACGATCGCGAGAAAGATCGGTGTGGAGATACCGATCACGATGAATACACCAAACACATTAAACAGGAACAGCAACCAGGCTCTTATCGTCACAGGAAGCACATTGTCCACCACATCGACGTCCTTCGAGAAGCGGTTTATGATTCGCCCCAGTGGCGTTGTGTCGAAGAAAGACATCGGCATTCTTAGGGAACTCTCCAGAAGCTTATCGTGAGACTCTTTAGCTGCTTTCAGACACCCTAGGGAGATGAGCAGTGCGGCCAGAAACAGCGCGATCGATTGCGCTCCTCCAAGAGCACCATACACGCCGAGATACATGTCCCTCACGGATGTGTCGGTAGCAGCTTCCGGATCTTCGGACCAATCGGTGAGCCATATGTTCGAGAAGATGCCGCTACCTTGATTGATCGCAGTAAACAGGACGGATCCAAAGCCAAACTGAAAGCCGATCGATTTGATATACTTTTTGTACACCAACCAGGTAACAGCACCGGTGGCTGATTCTTCTGCACCAATCAAATTCGCTCTGTTTGGAGCGGTATTCGGTTCCTTGCTATGCACACTTTGCTTGGACACTTGTCGACTGATTGTTTTTTTATTCAAACTGCCATTGCTGCCATTTGATCGGTTGGAGCGAACGGACAGGGCACGTTGAATAACATTGGTAACTGCATCATCCTTGAGTGTTTCCTGTATTAAAGATATTTCTGCAAGAACAAACGAATCGTACAGAGAGTCCTCAAGCATTACGAAACTTCTATGACTTACCCTCGTCGTCATCGTCAAGCTCCTGAATGTGTTGGCTTAGGAATTCCGAAAATGCACCCTTCTGGTCTATAAGCTGCCTGTAAAGACAGTGCTGTTTAGATACTGCTTAGAAATGATCTAGAGCGTGTAACTCACTGATAGGTCCCACTTTCGGAAATTTCTCCATCCTTTAAAACGAGAATGTTCTCCACAAACGGAAGGAACGATATGCCGTGAGTGACTAACAAGCGTGACTTGCCCACCAGCATTCCCGATGGTCCAACAACCTTCTCGAAGATGTGCTTTCCTACGTGAGCGTCCACAGCACTCAGTGGATCGTCAAACAGATACACCTCACAGTCGGCATACACAGCACGAGCCAGTGCCACACGTTGCTTCTGTCCACCCGAAAGGTTGATACCCTTCTCACCGATCTCCGTCGTGTCGCCACCGGGAAGCATCTCCAGATCGGGCCTCAGGGCACAACAGTCGATCACGTTATCGTACTTCTTCTGGTCGAATGGCTTGCCGAAGAGAATGTTGTCACGCAGAGTGGCGTTCTGGATCCAGGCTTGCTGCGGAACGTATGCGATCGAACCGTCCGTATTCACCAGGCCACTTATCTTCTCCATCTCTCCAAGCAGTGCCGATATCAGGGAGCTCTTGCCAGTACCGACTGTGCCAACGATCGCTGACAGTTGTCCCTTGCGCAACGAGAGATTGATGTTCTTCAGTGTGGGTGTCTCATCTCCCCAGGAAAACGTTCCGTCCTTGATGGTGAGTGCTTCATCGCTCTTGTTGTTTGTGACATTGCTAGGGTCCAGCTCAGCACTGTTAAGGAACTTGTCGATACGCTTCACCGATACCCAAGCTTGCATGGAGAATGTGACCACCATGGGAAACATACCGAGAGGGAACCGCATAATATTGAACAGGGCAAGCGATACAAACGCTGTCTGCGGATCGAGCACATTGTTTTCATCCGACAGTACATACACGGCGAATGACACGAGAGTGACCAGGAATGGCGCAATAGTAAAGGTGAAAAATATTCCCGCTCCATAGTACGCCATACGCTTGAGAATGCCTACTTCTTCGTCGCGAACTGTCAAAATAGAATCCTGGAAGCTTGGTTCCCATGCGTACAGCTTCAACACCTTGATGCCGCCGAGAATTTCGTTCATCCTCTTCACCCGCTCATCTTTCAGCTTCATCTGGGAGACTTGGTGGGTTTTGAGCTTCGCTGCTACCACACCCGATACAGGAGTCATCAGTATCATCACACCCAGCCCAGCAAATACAGCCGGTCCAAGAATGTCATACAGCAAAAACACACACAATCCAATGATCAACAGGGCCGACCATAAGATATGCAAGTAGGAGGTCAGTTCGAAAAACTTCTGCGCATCCACAGCCATCAGGTTGACGATCTCCCCGACGGTGGTATCTTTCTTGGCCGCGCTAGAAATTCGCAACGCTTTCCGATAGATGGCGCTTATCAGCCCGGTGCGGATGCGGAAACCGCTCAGAAAGGTGTAGTAAAGGTACTGCCCGTTGAACAGCCCCAGTAGCAAAGATGCGCCAAATAATCCGAAAGTCAACAAAAACCCTTTCCAGAGCGGTCCATCGAATGCGATAACCGCCATCAGCTCTCTATAAAAATCGAACGACGATCGATAAGATAACGCGCAGACAGTTGAAACGGATGAACGGGTTGTTCTGTACTTACCGCATGAGATAAGGCGAAGCGAACTGGAGCCCCGAGATTGCCAGCTGCAACATTCCTGCGAACCAAAACGGACCACCGTATGCGCGCACCATCGCGTACAGAACGGATCCGTTTGAAGCCGAGTGTGGTTTGTATTCGATGTCGGGTTTGCCCGCCTTCCGATTACTAGCCATCTGCTGTTTGCGGCCTTTCTCGACGCTTTTCTTCCAGTACTTGTCAAACGGTGGCACTAACTCGCGAGATGTATCTTGTGGGTTGATGTCGTACATGTCGTCCACTGTGAGCGGTTTCCGGAAACCTTTCCAAGCGAACGCATCGAAATGTAAGAATAATAGCTTACTGAAAAAACTTGACCGTAGTTCAGGGTTCGGTTTGGAGTCCTTCGGATAGTAGCTGAACGAAGGTGCCTTATCAGGGAACAGCTCGAGTACGAGCATCAAACAGATGAAGGAGTACTGCAAGATGTAGCTGACGTACTGATACTCCCAAAAGTCAACCGTGTCACCGGATCCGATCGCGTTCGGTCGCTTGTCGTTGTCCATCACCTCCGTACGGAGCTGAATGATGCCGAAGAACATTCGCAGGAACCAGAACATGAACATCGTGCCCGACGTTCGAACTCCGTACTTACGCATGAAGAACAGCAACACAATCAAATCAATCTGAGGGAATCGAATCGAACAAACACACCGAATTATTGTCTCACTCGTACACCACTCCACTACGACTCCTGGTCGCACTCACATAAGCCAAGGCATTGAACACGGCCGTCAGGATCTGCACATCATACAAGCCCTGCTCATCCTGATAGCTCACCACCATGCCCAGATCGATCCAGGACATGCACATCAGCAGGAATATCACTAGCATCTTGGAGAGATTGTACCAGTTCCATGGTATGTCTCGATATCGGCTCTCGGTAATTTTCAAGATGTCGTAGATAGAGAACACGAACAGAAACAAACACGGGGCCCATTGCAGGATGACGCGCTGGAAACAGAACGTCAGGTTGGGATTGTCTATGTCCCACACGAACTCCTCGTCCCAAAACGGACCACCACAAAAGTCCTCGAAGGTCATCGTGGACCCGCTTGCACGACTCAGCTACCACTGGGCGACTAAAAGATTGCTGATCACTCGCAGCCCCATTTTATACTCCGGACCGACTTCATTACACTTCACGCTAGAGTGGCACAACAAGGGGCTGATTGTGATTGTGAGTTTACATTTTTGCTTCCCTTTTTTAACATTCGTTTGCATGACGCCGGCGTGCGTCCGATAAGACCCGAGATCTGCCCCATTTCGGAACGACCACAATCGGTTTGGGCGAGTTTGTTACGGATGACAAGCCACCGTTGAACTTGCCTTACCCCTTTTGCATCGTTTGGCGTGTGCCAGGGTTGAATATATTTACACGAGATTGTGGTTTTGTTGTGATAAGATTATCGAATACATCTTTTGCGGCACGGGATCGCGCGCCCGAGCACGGGTGGTTGGATACCAAGGGGAGGTTCTTTCAATGGGTTTACTTTCCAAGATGGAGTACAGTAACATGTTGTTCTTATTACATCACTCAATCCGATAGAAGCTACTCAATCATTTCGCTACGGGTCTTTACTTGCATTGTATTTAACAGATGTTTCTTATGCTGCCGGGAGTTGGACGTACTGCTTAAACGTAAACTTCATCGCTCTGATCGTGTACAGATTTTGTTCACACGGGCCATTAAATGCTTATCTTATCAGTGACACGCGGTGCAACAACAAAAACAGCAACACGTGTTATCTTGAGGTCGCCTCGATATTTGTCATGCCGTGTAAACCTTTCAACGTCATCCAGTCGTTAACTAATGGAAGCTTGCCACAATGTTGGGAAATACATCATTTTTATTTAATCAATATCATTATAAATTGGTATGAAATAAATATTGCCATCTCCAATATGCTGGCAGTGGCCATTGGCAATTGCGTGCATTGCCATTCTTCTATCAGTTTCGCTACGTTTGGACTGAACTGACCGCTTTCCTATTCCGACTTACGATGTTGCTCTCAACCTTCTCTAGCCCGATTTGTGTGATTTATTCAAGGCAAGTCGATATCCATTCGAGATTCACCAGGCATCGATGCACTGTGGCAGTGATCCTAGCTTACAATTCCGGCATTCTTCGCCATGCCAAAGAATATGGAGTCTCTGTTCGCGAGAAGGTTCTGCGGTGAGTCACACTCGGCTACCAAACCCTTGTCGAGCACCAGTACTCGGTCCGAGTCAAGAATTGTGTTCAGCCGATGGGCGATGGTTAGAATCGTACAATCAGTGAACTCCGTACGGATAGTTTTCTGTGTGAGTGAGATGAAATAACTTCAATTAGTATTTCCCGGATAAGTGAATAGTGTACATCATTCCTTACCTGAATCAAATCATCCGTCTCGAGATCTACTGCCGCCGTTGCCTCATCCAAAATCAACACCTTCGTCTTTCGCAGTACAGCACGTGCCAAGCAAATCAGCTGTCTTTGGCCAACCGAAAGGTTCTCTCCGTTCTCGGCGATCTCGTGCTCCAGTCCGGCCGCTAAACCCTTCACAAACGTCTTCAGATGGGACAGCTCGAGAGCCTTCCATACCTGATCGTCACTGTAACTCTTGAAGGGATCCACATTGGCTCGCAGTGTACCGGAGAACAGAACCGGATCTTGGGGAATGATGGTCAATCGTCCACGCAACTGATGAAGACCCATTTGAGAGATGTCGTGTCCGTCGATGATTATTTGTCCACCGGCCGCCTCGACAATTCTGGAAGAGAGACATTGAAACGGATTGTTAACATTGATGCTACGAGGTAAGGACCATCGCATCTTGCACATACCTGAAGAGACCAAGTGTCAAACTGGACTTTCCTGCACCGGTACGGCCAACGATACCGATCTTCTCTCCTCCTCGAACGTTGAGCGAGATGCCTCGAATGACCAGATCAAGACCCTCGCGGTATCGGATCTGATAATCCTTGAACTCAACCTTTCCTTCTGCGGGCCATGCCTTGTCCACGGTTCCCTTCTGCCACTCAGCTTCGCGCGGGAGTACGGTGTACTCTTCCAATCGTTCGATGGCGACAATGTTTGTCTCCACTTCAGCAGTCATACGCACGAGGAAGCTAAGCGTTGCCGATATCTGCAGAGCGTAACTGATGGAGAGCCCCACCGTTGCCTGCCCGATGCTGTCGCGGGCAACCATGGCGAACAGGGCGGCAAAGAACACGACCAGAGCACCGACCAGTTCAAGTCGCACGGCGAGCCATCTGTTAGCGATGATACTCGGATAAGAGGTAAGCTGATTGTAGTCTACGCGCTGTTCGGACTCGTTCATGAAACGGTCCTGTTGACCATAAGCACGGATTGTGCTCTGGCCTGTGATACTCTCGCCGAAGTGTGAATAGATCGGGCTACGTGTGACCGACTCGAGACGCTTCAACTGTCGCGAGGTGGCGATGTAGAACTTTTGAATCAGATAGTATATCACGAGGAATGCGGGTACGACGGCCAAGAAAACGGGTGTGGATATGCCGATGACCACGAACACACCGACGACGTTGAAGAACATCAGCAACCAAGCACGAATAGACTGGGGCAGTATGTTGTCCACCACGTCCACATCCTTCGAGAAGCGGTTCATGATACGGCCCAACGGTGTCGTGTCGAAGAAAGACATTGGCATTCGCATGGAGCTCTCGAGGAGATTGTGGTGCAGTTCGCGGGCCGCCCGCACACAGCCCAAGGCGAGCGTAATGGAGGCGATCAGTAGCGCAATTGATTGGGCACCACCGAGTCCACCGTACACGCCGAGATACATGTCTCGTACCGAGTTATCCGTAGCCGCCTCTGGATCCTCTGACCAGTCCGTAAGCCAAATGTTAGCGTAAATGGAGGCGCCCTGATTGATCACGCTGAAGAAGATCGACCAAAATCCAAGCCACAGACCGATGCCTTTGAAGTATTTCACGTACACCATGTAGCCGACGGCACCCGTTGCCGATTCTTCCTTCTCGATCAAGGTAGCGGCGGACAGTTGCTGCGTAGTTTGTTCTACTGCCCGTGGTTTGTTGCTGTTCCGTGACTCTGCCCGACTGACACGCTTCTTGCGCTGGCTACCATTGCTACTACCCGACCGTTGTGATCGTGTAGACATTGCACGTTGTACGATCTTCTTTGCCTCACCATCTTTAAGAGCTTCCTGGATCAGTTTCAACTCATCTTCATCCTCGTCGTCCATTTCTTGAATGTGTTGCGTGAGGAACTCGGCAAATGCACCCTTCTGGTCGAGAAGTTGTCTGCAGGAAACGAAATAAATCATGGACATTAAAAGCTATACTGCAACAGCGCTTTCAATCATTCACACTTACTGATATGATCCGCTCTCCGAGATCTCTCCATCCTTCATGACGAATATTTCTTCCACGAACGGAAGGAACGATATGCCGTGAGTGACTAACAAGCGTGACTTGCCCACCAGCATTCCCGATGGTCCAACAACCTTCTCGAAGATGTGCTTTCCTACGTGAGCGTCCACAGCACTCAGTGGATCGTCAAACAGATACACCTCACAGTCGGCATACACAGCACGAGCCAGTGCCACACGTTGCTTCTGTCCACCCGAAAGGTTGATACCCTTCTCACCGATCTCCGTCGTGTCGCCGCCGGGAAGCATCTCCAGATCGGGCCTCAAGGCACAGCAGTCGATCACGTTATCGTACTTCTTCTGGTCGAATGGCTTGCCGAAGAGAATGTTGTCACGCAGAGTGGCGTTCTGAATCCAGGCTTGCTGCGGAACGTATGCGATCGAACCGTCCGTGTTGACCGATCCCTTCATTTTCTCCATCTCTCCAAGCAGTGCCGATATCAGGGAACTCTTGCCAGTACCTACACCTCCAACGACAGCCGACAATTTTCCTCTACGCAGTGCCAGATTAATGTTTTTCAACGTCGGTGCATCATCGCCCCAGGAAAAGGTGCCGTCTTTCAACTCCAACGCATTTTCACTCTTGTTGTGTGTAACGTTGTTCGGATCGAGTTCTTCGCTGTTCATGAACTTGTCGATACGCTTGATCGATACCCAGGCCTGCATAGCGAACGTGATCATCATTGGGAACATGGCCAATGGGAACCGCAGGATGTTGAACAGTGCCAACGCCACGAACGCCGTCTGAGGATCGAGAATGTTTTCCTCGTCAGACATAACGAACACGGCGAAGGAAGCGAGCGTCACCAGGAAGGGTGCCATCGTCCACACGAAGTACGTTCCCGCTCCGTAGTATGCGGCGTGCTTCAACACATCCAGCTCCTGGTTACGCACCGTTACGACGGTATCCTGGAAGCTTGGCTCCCACGCGTACAGCTTCAGCACCTTGATGCCGCCGAGAATTTCGTTCATCTTCTTCACCCGCTCGTCCTTGATTTCCATCTGTTCCACTTGCAGATCGCGCATCCGAGTAGCAATGAAGCCGGTGATCGGGATCATGATCACCATCACACCCAGCCCGGCAAACACGGCCGGTCCCAGCAGCTCGTACAGCAGATAGATACAGAGCGCAATAATCAGCGGAGCGGACCACAGGACGTGCAGGTAGGACGTTAATTCAAAGAAACGTTGCGCATCGACCGCCATCAGGTTGACGATTTCTCCCACGGTGGTATCTTTCTTGGCAAAGCTAGAAATTCGCAACGCCTTGCGATAAATGGCGCTCACCAACCCGGTGCGAATGCGGAACCCGACGAGGAATGTCCGGTGGAAGTACTGGCCGTTGAACAGTGCAATCAGCAACGACGTCAAGAACAGGCCCAGCGTAATAATCATTCCCTTCCAGAATGGACCATCCAACGCAATTACAGCCATCATCTCCTGCATCAGGTACGGTGAGGCGAACTGAAGTCCCGAGATAGCAAACTGCAGCATTCCGGCAAACCAGAACGGTCCACCGTAAGCTTTCACCATCGCCGGCAGCACCGATCCGTTCGTGGCAGCGTTCGGTTTATACACAAGGCCCGTTTTGCCGGCCTTCTTATCCGCTGCGACCTGTTTGCGGCGGCCCTTTTCCACACTCTCGAACCAGTACTTATCGAACGGCGGCACTAACGCCCGGGACGTGTCCTCCGGATTCAGATCGTACATGTCGTCGTCGGTGAGCGGTTTGCGGAATCCGCGCCACGCGTACGAATCAAAATACAGATAGAACAGCCGCGAGAAGAAGCTGGTGCTCAGCTCTGGGTTAGGATTCTTTAGCTTGTCCCATTCACTGTACCGCGGTTCCTTGTCGGGGAATAGCTCCAGCAGTAGCACACAGCAGATAAACGTGTACTGGATGGTGTAGCTGATGAACTGGAACTCGGCAAAGTCTTCCGTACCGGAGCCACGCACGTCGTGCAACATTGCTTCCGTGCGCATTTGAATGATACCGAAGAATGCCTTCAAGAACCAGAAGATAAACATCGTACCGGTACTACGTACGCCGTACTTGCGGTAGAAGAAATACAGTGCCATTGCCATAATCTGTGGAAGACAGAAAGGTACCGGTAAAATGTGATGGACATTGAGAAATGTTGGCACTAGAAGCGCACTGTTTGCCTTCACTTACGTATGCGAGGGCATTGAAAATTGCCACCAATATCTGTACATCAAACACTTCCGGCTCGTCAATGTTCTGTACGACGACGCCAAGATCCACCCATGACATCACCATCAGTGCGAAGGTGAAGGCCATCTTCGTTATGTTGTACCAGTTCCACGGTATGTCGCGATACCGGCTGGTACCAATGCGGAACACCTCGTAAACCGAAAAGACGAACAGGAAAAAGCACGGTGTCCATTGTAGTATGATGCGCTGAAAGCAGAATGTCAGATCGGGATCCTCCTCACGCCAGGTAAGATCATCGTCCTGTAATGAATGAAACGATCATGATGTCAATGCGTATTATCTCATGTTTTAATCCTCCCCTAAGTTAATCTTATCTTGCAGTAATTAATGCTCATTGTTTGTGATTTCATGGGAAAAGTTTTAAAACATTTCGTAAGCTTCCCAAAAAAATATAATAAACCGCTTCACAGGCAACTCCGATATATGAAGGAAAATGAATGGTGTGAAGGATGTTTCCAGACGTCAGCTTTGGTCGGGGTTTTTTTTTTTTTAAACTCATCATTCACTAATCCTGCCTGGTACAGACACGAATTATCGATAACGGCGTAGAACATGTTGACAATAAAGATAAATAGCATGGGGCATGATTCACTGTTGCGAGTCGTGCGATATTTGTAGATCCCCGTTTATGGTAAAACCTTATCACTACCAAATTCAGCATATCACAAGCAATGTGGAACGGTGCCCGAACGGTTGAATCGAATACTGTCAGCTCCAGGAATTTGTAACAATGTTGCGAAATGTCCACCAAATCAATAAATTACACTACCAACATGTTGTCCTGCGATTACTACTAAAGTAATCGTTAAATTAATCCGATAACTTTATTAAGTATTGCTACACTTACCCAAAAGGGACCACCACAAAACTCTTCAAATGTCATTGGACTATCACTGACGCTCTCGGTACACAATCATTCACGACACCTGTTCAATGCACCCGGTACACTATTTACCAGCTTCAAGTGTCCACTTATAGGATCCAAATAAGGATGCGCACTATTGTTCACAATGCTTCACTTCACGCTACCGACACTCGCGACCGCTTCTGGTTAGTACCGAATTTAGTTCCTTGCCGTTGCAAGATTTCTAGTCAACTGATTCAACCTGATCGCGGAACGGGGGTTAAAATATAATTGACACCGGTCGTGTATCGAGACGATAAGGTATCGACCACTAGTTGCGGGACCGATGTGTGCGGATTTGACGCTGCTGCCTGTGTGTTGGGAATCCGCACCCGTGCATGGTGCGGACTGAGTTTTGTGGTTGGTTCTAAACACTTTGCCGCTCATTTTATGACGTTGGAACATGAAGGCGAGAAGTCAGGCCACTGTATTCTTAGGGCAATATTACAGTTAGCTTCTTGCATTATTACAAATTCTGACTTTTTGGTGGACCACCCATGCACCAACATTGATGAAAGACGCAAAAAATGCTGAGCATTGGATGAGTTGATCCATCTGATAAGCGGGTATGCGGTTTACGACAAATGCCCACCGATAAGATCGGTGATGTGTGGGCCCATATAATCACTAGCAAAGGGTTTCTTTTTATTTTCGGGAAATAGGGGTGCAAGTCATGCACCAATCATCATCACCTTACTAGGGTCGCGGGTAGTGTTGTACGATAAAACCAACCGACAACGCATCGGCAAGCATGTCCAAATACAGCACATTGTCGTGTGTACAGACGCGTGCAGACATCATTCGCTGGTAAAATTCTTGCGGGGCCCTCGAAACGGATTCTGTTTCTATTTGTGCATAGTTCAATTAACCGACCGGGGTCACTGTTGGGTGATGATTGAGAACCTCAATTGAGCACACCGTAGGGTACCGGAATCGCTGTCCGAGATTTGTAGTTTGATGGAACTATGTTCGGTGTTGCGTGTGCGACATTGCAGTTGTTATGAATGATTTGGTACACACGAGATACAATTTTTGGTGCGAAGTTTATTGCTACTAAGGATAACTTGAATTCCCAGCATGTCTGTAATATGATATTGGCTTCATTGAAATCTGGATTTTTTTTATTTGGAAAAACGTTTGTATTTCTTCTAATTTGAAGAAGGAGTATTAATTCGCTTGTATGAAACGAAAGGCGCCGTGAAAACAGTTTGTTAAGCGCTCGGTTTGAAACACTACTAGTCGTGGTGGATTATATGTGGTGGATCCAACATCTTACTACCAAGGAATGATTTAAAAAACGCACACGACTTCCAGAGCACGCATAGTAAGCCTAGAACACCAACAAGATGGTCGCTAAATGTCCCAAAACGTGCATTCAACTCTGCCTATCGTCCTATGTAAATAGGAAGTGAAATATTCCCTCTCGTAATGTGAAACATGCCGATTATTTCATCGCATTCTGCAACCGTACCGGACAATCGATAACAACGGATCGTAATGCACTACAAACATCCTATTAACAATGACTTGTGGATAGGACACTGGCTGACTTGCAAAATGGTGTGCAATTCCATTAAAGCGACAATTGCCGACACCCGGTTCCTTCATAAAATCATCACAGTACTGACAGTATCGCTTCAAACCACGGTCACGGGCGAGATAAGATAAAAGGGGTCCACGGTTTTGCGCTTGCGTATTTATTGATCGACGTGAGAAGCAAGTTTTGCGCCCAACACCGATTACACACTACCACATGCGCGGTGCGTGCGTAATGTTGGAATCTCCTTCCTCCCTTACGTCACAGGTGGTTGGAATCGAAGTGAAACACCGATTCGGCTTGTGAATTGCGACCAACCATCAACCAAGCTGTGGACAAGCTGGGAAGCGTTTGGTGCGAAACGCATCGGCGACCGTTAAATCAAATCGGAAACGCTTGAAACGAATCCAATTGGTTAGCGACATGCGTGTAGGTGCACCGTTTGGATATTTTGAAAGATGCAAATGTAAAGACATACAGCTGTAATACACCAAGATCGCCAAGCAATATATCTCTTGCTACTCCATTGTAGATTCAAGCTGTTTAGCAGTTATGTTACACAGTTTCATTTTAATATATAAATCCCGATTTACAATACACCACTAGAGTAAGTGTTCCAACAGTGGGGTAATTTGATAAGCATACAAATATTTTGAACTATATTTGAAGTGTTTTAAACGAGCAACTTTCGTTATTTCAACTAAATATGAGAGAAAATACGTTTCTATCTTAAAAATCAACGATATCCACCATTGAACAAATGCTTTGAGCAAATGCTATAAAATTTTCAAGCAAATGCTACCACTACTGGAAAATGCCTGTTTTTGGTTCCTATATTGCCACTAAGGCTAAAATCAACCAAAAAAAAAATATACAAGGAATTACAAGCAAAGGCAGCGTATTTGCAAAAATCAATTATTATTTAGCATATTAGTAAAGATTTCATATGATTTGATTAATTTTCCCGCCATTTATAGCCTTAGGAAACAGATGATTTTTTTTAAGAAAGAAATTTAACTCAATCTACCACAGAATGATGCCAATTGCGTTTTGACGGATCGTTCATGGAGATCATGGAATATTTCGTAACTCTTCGTTAGTTTGCTGCTATGGTTACTATGATTTTTTTTTTCATCTGTTTAGAATGTCTCCTCGGGAAAACCCGAATTAGAGCAAATAGCTTTGGACAGAGACCATTTAGCCTAGCTACAGTACCTATAATCCTTCACTAATACCTACCGATTGTCCACCCACGACACGACTCGAGATTTGTAGGTATATAGATATTTAAACATGTTTATACTTTTATTATCTAATAGGCACATTAAGTACATGGTTGTTTTGCGTAAGATACACTCCTAAAGAGCGTATAAATGTATATGAACTTTTAGAGTTAAAATGGATAAATAATGAGACAAGAATGTGTGTTGGATGTCTCCTAATTGTCACAATCAGCGTTACTTGTAAGTACTAATCTCGGAATCCTAGCTCGTTCCGCTCTTCCGCCGTGTAATCCTGCAGCGGGGCAATTTTACGCACACGTCCATACTGTAACCACAATATACGATCGCAGCCCCTCACTGTGTTCAGATGATGGGCAATCATCAGAACGGTACGATCATGGAACCGTGCGTGCAGCACCTTCAGTATGAGATCTTCCGTGTTTTCATCGAGCGCTGAGGTAGCTTCGTCCAGTATGATGATCGGTTTCTTACGCAACAAACCCCGCACCAGGCACAGCAGTTGACGCTGGCCAACGGAAAGTTCCTGCAGTGTCGCACCTAGGTTGACATTTCCCAGCTCACACTCGCGCAGACTGGTGTTTAACTGGTCGGTCGTATGTGTCTTCCATGGATCTATGAAGTTCTGCACCAGCCCGGAAAACAGGCTTGTACTTTGGGGGACGAGTGTCAGTTCACCGCGCAACTTCTTCAGCGATATGTCCTTCAACCCTACGTCAGCGATGAGAATGGTTCCGGATGTGTGCTGCGGGTAAAATCGAAACAATGTCCCAATGAAGCTCGATTTCCCAGATCCAGTACGACCTACGATACCCAACTTTTCTCCAGCCGCAATCGTAAGCGTAACGTTGTGGAGCACTGTCGATCCATCGGAGTGCGTTAGCGAGACGTCACGATACTCAATTGGCCCTCGGACGGGTAGTTTTTCCTCTTGCGTGATCGGATAATCGCCACCTGTCTCATCATTCGTTTCGCGTGGCAAATTCAAATACTGTGTGACGCGCTCGAATGATATGATGTTCTCCTCCAGTGCGCCTGACGCCAACAGCAGACCGTTGAGGGAAGGAATCAAACGCAGCACGTAGCTGACGATAATGCCAACGAAAGCCAACCCAACCATCGACTGATTGCTGACGGTAAGCAGTGCCACAAAGTAGATGACCATCGCACCGATAAACTCAAGCCGAATGCCTATCCAACGGCTTGCGGAATTGTTGTGGTAAATGTAGTTCTGATGCGTATCGATCCGTTCCAGAAACTGTCGATGGAATCGTTCCTCCGCATCGTACGCCTTGATCGTATCGATGCCCTGCAGCGTTTCATTGTACTGCAGTATGATCGGTGATCGCGAGCTTGCCTCAAACCGCTTCAACGTTCGTGCCACCTGCAGATGGTAGCTTAATAAACGCCTCAGACCGAAAACTAACACGACGGCAGCCGCAAATGCCGCGACAAACAACATAACCTTGCTGTACAGCTTCCAGACAAACAGTACCAACGTTCCAAGCACACTAAACGAGGCGCTCAGCACCGAGCGCAGGTTCGTGATGATCTTGGCATCGACTATGTGAAGATCGTTCGCAAAGCGGTTCACAATCACGCCGGAATCGTTACGATCGAAAAACTCCATCGGTTGACGCAGAATAGTAGAAAGCATGCGGGAATGGACGAATTTTGACAGCTGTAAACCTCCCCATTGAAGCAGCACTGTCTTGAGGTACACCGACAATATCCAGACACACATGACCCAGAAGCTCTGGAGCAAATCTCCGTTCGTCTCCTTGGCACTAGAGGCCCATCCTGCCAGCAGAGTGGTGATAAAGATATCCATCAAGATGGTTACTCCTTCCAGCGCCACTACCACGAAGCAGTACAGTGGTTTGAGTATGCGTAGAAAGTTTACGTACAGTTCCAGTGACACACTACCTCGGGTATTTTCGTTGGGCTTTGTTTCCGATTTCCTGGAACGCTTTGTATTGCGCTTGGGATTTGCTGCCTTTGCTGCCACTGGTTGCTGCTCACATTCGACTTCATTTTCTTCTGCAAGCTGATGAACAATTTGTTCACTTATTTCGGCTGGTGTCAGTACCTTATCGATGGTACCTTCGGACATCACCAGCACTGTGTCGGCTACGGCAAGATGGTCGGGATCGTGCGATATAAACACACAGGAACAGTCCGCCAGCAAACCATTCGCGCGATGAAACACATTATCAAACACCTTGCGCGACACGTTCGGATCGAGTGAGCGGAGTGCATCGTCGAAAAGGTAAATGTCCGCACGTCGATAGACGGCTCGGGCTAGCGAAACTCTTCGCGCCTGTCCACCAGACAGTGAGTGGCCACCCTCACATACGACACGCTCGTCATAGTTGGGGAATGTCTTAAGATCATCTTCCAGACAGCAGGCACGTATCACCTGCTCGTAACGCGACTGCTCGTACTCCTGCCCGAACAGAATATTACTCCGGATGGTGCCACTGTGGATCCATGGTGTTTGCGGGCAGTACGACACCCGATTCCACGTGATGGTGGCTGTTCCCGCTGTTCTCCGCACCGTCCCGATCATCGCCCGCAAGAGTGTCGTCTTGCCGGCACCATGAGTACCGCTTACACCGGTAAAAGTGCCCGCCCGCACCTTCATGGTGATGTCGCGTAGGATCACTCTGTTCGCGATCGAAAACTGTGCCCGATCGAACTTTAGTATCTCGGCCTTTGCCGAGTATTGCGTGATCGAGTCTTCCAGCTGATCGACGAACGTATGCACCACGTCTTGCATTTTCTCGAGGCTTCCCCGGTACGTTCCATTTTTTACCGTGCTCTTTTGCATCGTTACCGTCGGTTCGTCCGTTCGACCATCGCACACTATCGCATTGATACCGTCGAGCTTCTCGTTGACGATCTTCCAGTTCGTCATTAGGTTCGGTATCACCGACATGGGATAGCGCGTTATGTTAAACAGTGCGATCGCTACAAACATCGACTGTACGGTCAGCAACGATCCGCTACCCGTGAGATACATGAACAGAAACGTGACGCAAGCAACGACCGTCGGTGTGACGATGCTGAGCATGTGTTTCAACGCATCGTACCATACGAAGGTACGCATATGGCGCATCTCTTCCGTCCGATGCACCCCGATCTGCTGTTCGAAAAACTCTTCCAACAGGTCGGACTTGATCTGTTGCATCTGCTCGATCGAACTGGTTGTTAGCCGCACACGGTGATCCTTGCAGCGCCTAATGTTTTCCTCCTGCCGGGAGATCTTTTGCGCCAGCAGTCTGGTGATGGAGATCACGACTATCATTATAACCAGACCTACGGCACCGCTTGATGCCCCTATAACCCACAACCAAAGCGCAACGAATGTCACGACAATGATCAGCGGCCCGGACCACATCATGTGTATGTCCTGCACGAACGGCACAAAAGCAGCCGTGTCGGTCGTTAACGTAGCGCTCGATGTGTTTTTGGTGGAAGCTTGAGCAAGAATGCTTCGATAGATGGCACCCATCAGGATGGACTTGATGCGCAGCCCTATGTCTTGGGTGGCGTGCTGATACTGCGTGTTGAGCAGGGCAATCATAATCGACGCATCGAACAGTGCCGTCACAATCCACTTCTGGTACGTTCGAGATTGGTTTTCTTCAAGTAGAACCCTAAAAAACAAAACAAAAACGAAGGCACATGTTAGTCGACCCATCGACACCAAGCACACACTGCGGTGCGTCATCGAGCAGCATTAATAGCAGAATACCGATTGTTTATTTCAACGGTCGGTCTAGTGTTTGTTTTCGCGGACAGGCCAGTAATCTTCTGCCCTATATCCCGAGCAATAGCTCATTCATAAAAACAAACTCCCTCACAAGGGTCTTCTTCCGATAGTCAAGTGCCGGATACAGCTACTTACCGTAAGAGGTACGGGCAGAGGAAGTAAAACACGATCAATGCAAACCGATTCAACCCGGTTAGTAGGATGTCACGCCAGAACGGGGCAAGCAGCCGACGGATGGTAAATCGATGGTTTTCCCCTTTCGCCGGTCCACTACCGTCGTCCACCGCCGTGTAGCCACGGTGCGCGTTAGCTTTTTCGTACCGGTCCAACAGTGACTCGCAGCGGCGGTCGTCCGGCAGTATGCCAAACAGCTTGCCCTCGTGAAACGTTTCACTGCCCCGATGCGCTTCCCGGTAGGTCTCATCCAGCCAGGAAAAGAATAAGCTTCGCAGTAGATTCGGCTCGCGCGGTTTGGTGGCACTGGTGCTGGTGTAAAGTGCATCGTTACGCAGCGCTCTAACACCGCACAGGCACAGCCAAAACACGGCAAGCGTAAGATGCGTCACATCGTACGCATCCGCCCGATCGAACGCGACGTCGATCGAGAGGGCAAGCAACCGTAGTGTCCAAAAGGTAAACAAATAAACGTGATCCACATTACGGCGGGTGGAATAAATCTGCAGGCAGAGCACGGCTACCTGAAGGAAGATGGGAAAGGTGTACGGGGCATGTTAATGCGTTTCTCAGTTGGGAAGCTGTTGAGCGACGCTCTTATCTTGCACGCTGTGTCAAACCGCTCAACGACCTAGACCCGTGATAAGACCATCCAAAACCCTGATATCATTTATCACGCTGGCAAAGGGTGGTACAATGTATTGCGGAAGGTCTCTCCGGCATATTGATCTACTTACCATAGAGGTAGCCTCCAAACCATCTCTCAATCCCGCCACAGAGTCGTCGACCAAGCGGTAAGCCGCCAGAATGACGGCGAGCAGTGTAACGAGCACTAACAACACCGACAGCATGCTGTAAGCGGATCGTCTGGACGTTCCATCCGACACATTCTGCTTTACGTACGCCAGCTCAGCCAGGAAAAAGAAACAGAGCAGAAGATACTGCAGCCCGTACACCACCAAATGGTCCACCTGTTGGGACGGAGATCGATCCTGTTAGGCGGTGAGCTGAGTTTGCAACCGCATCCCACTTCGCTCACCAGATGTGACGTGATTAGTTCTACCATTGCGACGACACTTTCTCTCCCTTCGATTCATTCAGCTAAAGGTACACACCGGCGGTAAATAATCTCGCTATATCACCCGATATAGCCCGACCCGGGACTGCGGACTGTGGGTGTTTTATACTCGATGGTTGCGGATAGACTGAACTCGCCAAGTGCCATTGCCGTATGCAAGGTACGTTGAGCTCACAGCAGTCTCCCACACGGGGTATCGCGAGAGCGGATGATACAATAAAAACAAACGCCCAACGAGAGTGTCCGAGTGAACCGACGCAAAGACATCACACAAGCTATTTTCGTAATGAATTTTCCACCCTTCGGACGGTCGGTTTTTGTTGTGAATGAATTGCAGTGTGAGCCACCGGTTGCACCACGCTTGCAAAACAACGCTGCACCACCGCTTGGTTTCAGCGCCAATGAAACAAAACACGCACGTTCAAATAAATCAGATATTTATTACAATTCACTTCACCGTTCCACTGTCCACAGAGCATGGAGTTTGTGACCAAGCGCTTTCCGTTTTGTCTATCTATGCGTACCTTGCTGGCAAGGTTTAACCAATTCCCTTCCGTACTAAACATCAACCTTCGTTACCGCCGCATCTTTTGTCGAAACAAACCAACAAACGTCACTGTTAACAAATCCATCTACATCTGGCTGGTTAAATCGGCTAACGTTCTTCATATATCTACAATTCTTCCCACTTAAACCGTGCGCGAATCCTGCTTTTAAGGGTTTTAGATGTTTATTTTGTTTTGATTAAACGAATCCCGTCTGTTACTGTTACTTTCCCAATTTTTTTCCTTTTCGTCTATTGTTTTCTTTTAATAAGTTATAGTTTTTTCTTGTTTTTTGGTTTTGTTTCGTTTTCTACTATATTTTTTTTCGTGTTTACGTTTCTTGCTGTTCTTCTACACTTAGATGACGGGTTTCTTTGTTTTCTCCAAACCATTACTCCTGTTTACTACGTATAGTTTTTTTAATACTTGCCTTAAGTTTATACCTACCGAACTTGTTACCTTTCGAATGCAGCTAATTTATGGTTTACTGTGTGTGTGTTTTTTTTTTCTTCTTCGGTTTGTTCCATTATCTCATACGGTTTGATCGACATTTTCTTGGTTGTCTAATTTCGGTTTTCAATTCATTTTTATGTTTCGTTATGTCTAGCCGTCTTTGAAAGCGAGTTGACGCGCACATTATCATTAGTTGTTCCATTTCTTTTCTGTTCTATTTTCTTTTTTTGTTTTATTATGTGATACATATATCGTGTTACATGTTATTATAAGGCCTCCTTTTTACTTCTTGTGTTAAGTTTTCTCTTTAAGTAATGTTGTTATCGAGTTTCTTTTACTAGTTCCTTGTTGTTTGTTTTCCTTTTCTTTTACAGAAAACACTTCTTCACGAACGATTTTTCACACTTTTTCACCCACTATTCTTCCCTTTCTGGTAATATTCTATCTGTTTAACTCACCGTACGGTTATCCGGATTATAGTTGATGTCTGTCTTAATGTGCTAAAATGTATCGAGAAGTTTAAGGTGTACGGGTTTTTGACATGTTTAGTTCGCCTTGTTTTGCGTACACCATTTCTAGACGACTACCGGTTAAAAGAGAATGCATAAATGTGCACATGTGAGTCCAAGTGGTCCAGGTGGTTGGACAGCCAACGTATGCCCTCCCCGCCCGCCTGTGTTCCTGTACGATTTCCAATAGCGAATAACAAATGATAGTTTAACAGCTACAGTTGACCGCCGCTTAGCACGCATGCGAGCACTTCCTCAAGAGACCTGGTCCCTTATTGTATGTTATCGTTATACACACCTATTCCTTAAAGCTACCACAGAATCCGTCGGTCGAAACAGTTCCTCGTGCGATCGTGACCAGGATCTTCGCTTCGTCGCCCAAAGGAATTAAGTTCGCTCGGTTTATGAATCCTTCCCTTACGGAGCGGAGATCTTGACAGGATCGACACCATTGCAGATTGGAGTCATTTGTCCGCAACCCGTTACAACTCCGCTTTAGGCCCTACAAAGTATCCCTCGTGGGGATTAACACAAACAGATGGAATTTCTGACAACCATACGTCCAATGATCTATAACTGTGTCTCATCAGAATAGTTAGGAGAATGTAGTTTCACATTCAACTAAACCCTACCTCACATCGCTTGCACACCTCGTTTAGAATTGATGCTTTTGACTAGTTTACACACTCTCGACCTAGAGTTACGTTCAACCATTCCGTTCCGTTCCTACCCCCGATTGAATGCAACTTGATGTTCAGCTATATTTACATACAAATAGTGTAGCCGATAGCGTTTCGATGCATCGCCATCTCCTATAACCAACCCTGGGAGTGTAAATGGCCCCTTAGCGGCGTTACACCCGGTATCTTCGGTACCGAGCGCAGCGTGGACGATGCTGACGATGGTCCACCACCCGTCCCAGTTCCAACGCCGGCGGCGGATGGTTCGCAGCCACCTGCCGTACCGCCATCACTGCTATCACGATGCTCCTGCAGACGTAGCAATGGTTCGTTGGAGCTGTTCCTACCGCGTATGATCTTTTGGTGCTTGTGCACTGCAAGGGTGGTCTGCGGTTGGGCTGAGGCCGGTTGCTGGTCAACGCTTTCCTCCGTGGTGGAGGGTGTTAACGGTGCCGCACCTTCGAGCTGATGCTCGATCGAGTGCTGTTGGCTTTGCGTTGCTTCGTGACGGGCCGGTCGAACGGTAACGGTTGCTTCCGGTTCATCACTGGCCCCACGCGTCGGTACACTGGAAGCACGTTTCAGTACCTGGTTGATAGAGACGTGAATGAAATGTAAGCATTAAATAAGCAGTAAGCTCAAAGATGTACGAGCTGGTGCTGATAGAATGTATGAGTCACACCGTCATATGCAGAAATATGCATCACTAATGGTCAGTATGACATTCTTTAGACCAGTGGTCGGCAAAGTGGTTTCCTTCCTGATTATTCTATGTGACCCGTGATTATTTTTTTATATATCGAATCCGAGGTCTTAAACTTATATTTATTTTCTAATATGGGTAATATCAAATTTCTAAGCTTGTTTAATATAAATTGATTTAACATTTATAAAGCATTTTTGGTATTACATTTAAAAATTGTTGGCAAATTAATTGACATTTTAAAATACTTTAAAAAGCACCATTACATAACTCGGCCCTTCAAAAAATATAAAAGACGGCAATGAAAATAATTGTTATACATCAAATTTTTGTACAAATTTTTTCGACACTATTGCTAGATAGCTTGTCGACCCCTGCTCTAGACGATATTTTTTATCAACGTTATAAGAGCAAAAAAAAAAAAAGATAAGCTAATCCGGTACCACTTTTTAGATCTAGAATCAACAGTGATGTCTGTCCAGTTGGCAACAAGCGAGACTTCACATGGAATAGAATAGTTTGGACCGCCAGGGTGGATCTTATCCAACTTAAGCCTAATGTCTTCTCATTTCAAGGCCATCGAGTATACCCCTACCCAAGGTAAGGCCTCAAAGTGTTCAACGGCTCCAGTAAGGGAAACCGCTTCCAAGTTTCTAACGATCGCCTGGATGATCGACACAACGTAGAGGTTTTGCTATAAATATGCCTATTTCTAATTATTTTAACGTGCCTTAAAACGTTTGAGCTTAACGCAACTAATTTAACAAAAATCGTTTGCTTCTTGTGCATGCGGAACGGCACGTCTATTAACTGTAAGCGATCCACGAACGGCGCGTAACACTAGCGCTTACCTTACTGCTTGAATTACCCGTCGTGCTGACGGTATTCGTCACCAACGGCAGCTCGCTCGGTGGTTCCAGCACCGGGCTGGAGTTGCGGCTGTTCGAGAACTTTTTCCGCTTGCGCTTCAGTGCTGCCAGCGCACCGAAATGCAGATGATAGTGATGCGCATGCTCCTTCGTTTCGCGCCCATTCTTCCCGTTCGCGGTCGTACCGTGCTGCGGCGTACGATCGCTGCCACCATGCTGCCGGCGGTCTTGATGCCGGTCCCGGTTCCGATGGTGGTTTTTGTGCGGATCGGGACACTGTTCCACGTCGGGCCGATCGAGACTGGGGTTCGAATCGGACGGTGACTCCGTGATGGCTTCGTCCGAGGCCGGGCTGTTACTATGGCTGGCCGATTCACCCCTGCCCGGGCCGTGATTGCACACCGAGTCTTCGGACCGTGAGCGACCGATGAACTTGGACACGCTGCCGTGTTTAGCTGCTTCGATGAGAGTGCCTGCAAAAGGAAACCATCAATAAAGGGTCTCACCATGCTTTGGGTATTTTGTGCGAGACGAATGCTTCCCCTTACCCCAGCGCTTCTTGTGTGATCCGGGACGACTCTTGGAGTTGAATTTCGGTGCTAACTTGGCTAGCTTGTGGATCGGGTTATTGTTCTCGCCGAAGGAACTCTGTGATTGGGACGAATATTGATGCATCGGGTTCACCTGGTGCAGTGCCTTCTTGGGGGTTAATCCCGGCCCAAACACACCCGCAAACAGCTCATGCGGTGAATGGTCCGGTAGTTGGGAGATGAACTCCGACACCGGCGTCAGATGCTGTCCCGCTTCCGGTGCCGGCGGTGGCGCTATATTGAAGCCCTTCATCAATCGCCGCTCCTTCTGGCGATTCTTCTTCCCACCGACACCACTGCCCTGCCCGGTGGCGATGGCCGTGTTCATGCCGCTGTTCTTCAGTATCTCCACCAGCTCGCACCGGAACGCCGATATGTCCTGCTTGATCTCGTTCACATCGTCCTCGGTGACGCCCTGCGATTCGGCCTTCCGCTGCTCGACCGTCACGTACCGGCGCACCAGATTGCGCATGATGCTCTGGTAGCGGAAGTCCCGCTCGCTCGCCTGCTTTACCTTCCGCTGAAACGAATTGCAATCGAAACCACCAGAGCAAATAGCCGCAAAAAGAGAGGGAGGAAGGCATACACACACAAACACGCACACGAAAGCGTACAACAGTCATCCCAATGCCCACGGAAAAAAGAGTGAGAGAGTGATAGCACACGTCACACACACACACACGCACATAGAGAGCATTAAAAAAGGGAAATGGGAAAAGAAGGGAAAAAGAAATTGTAAAACCACACATTAACAAAACGTGGAAGTGAATGGAAGTGTGCGCCATCTAGCGGTGGGAAGGGTTTTTCGTGAACAAGCCAATCGGTGTCCGTATGGTTTCTTTGTTGTTGTTGTGGGGTGCCTGTTTGCATGGTGCATTGAACATTGTACAACCATCGGGAATGTGTTGCCAGCGCCAGAGTTCTCAAGTGTTTTTTTTCTCAGTGTTCCAGCAGTTGCTCAGCTGCAGCGAACAAGACTTACTCGAATCGTTTTCATGTGTTCCTTCTTTACCGCCTTGGAGTGGCCGCAGAACTTTCGCTTCACCCACTGGAAGATGTAGAACAGCGACTTCGGTGTTGGGATGATGTTGAACGGTGGTGGACATGTGCCGCCCTCCTCAAAGTAGCTGATCCACAGCTTCGAACGGGCAAACTTCCACTCGACATCAGCACGTTCCTGCGTAACAAAATAGAAGGAGCGTTAGCACTGCGAGCCCTCAGTCCCTTTCAACACGCTTTCTATCTTACCGATATTAATTGATATGAGTGATTCATCATGGCGATCAGAAGATTCAGCAGCACTACAATATTGATCACCGAGTACGTCCCGAACATCAGCATGCCCCAAAAACGGGTAAAGATTTTGATCCCATCCAGCTCAAAGTTCTCCAGATCCACCAGTCCAAAGACGGCCCAGAACAGTGTCTGTATCGTTTCGAAGAGACTGACGGAAAGCAATAGGAGCGAGATTAGTAAACGCACCCACAGTCCTGCCATCACCTCCATCGACATACTTAGCAAACCGTCGCCATACGATGCAAGCGTTCGGGTCCGTCGAGGTGATATTGGGTCCGGAAAAATTGGACACATCTGGACATCGTTTTTTCTCCAGATCCGCATAATACCTGCAATAAACACGCAACAAATTTAGCATCGGTAGAGTGAGTAACGAGATTACGGGAGTAGCCCCGTAGACAACCCCTTACCAAAGAAGCTGATTGAGACCGCTGCTGAACGCGAATAGTACCAACACGTACAGGAAGAAGAACTTCATGATGTCCATCACCATGCGCGAGAGCGATACCTGCAGCGGTCCAAGGTGTGGATTGACCGAAAAGATGTACACCAGCTTGAGCGAACTGAAGATGTTGGCCGCAGAGAAAAGACCCTCGGATATAAGCATCGGGTCCCAGGTGTCCCACTTTTCGCGCGGTAAGTCCGCCGCGTACTTGTTGTACGTCATCTCCTTCTGGACCTGCAATTCCGGCGAATAGCGTGATGTGTGAGTCTTTGAGCAATTTCAGCTACTATCAGTTTCCGCCGAGTTCCCAACTTGGATCGTTTACTGAAGAGCATAATGAGGACAAACTTGACGGGGAAAACAACCGAGCGATCATTATTTCCACACGTTGTTAACGAAGGAAACTTTCCCTGGCGGGAAAATGAGTTCCACGGTGATGAACCGTGAAAAAACGAGTGACACAGCAAACACTTCACCGTAGTAAGTTGCCGATCAGTTCGGTTGAAGCACTTTGGGCAAATATTCTGGACGAAAATCCAATTAACTTTTCCGGACAAATATCAACGAAGGAGGGGGAAGCGAGTGGCATTTCGCCGACGCCGTATGGTAAATGGTGCAAAAGTTTACGGAGGAACCGGTTACCTAATTACCAGTGTTACCATTTTGCCAACTTACCTCGAAGTAGGAAACGACTCGAAGTGCCACCGTTGCCACGTACAGTGAGTTGGTCACAAAGTCTATCACATTCCACATATCGTTCACGTACTCCTGCAAGCCCACGTCCCACAGCTGCTTCACCTCGCTCCAGATAAGTCCTGAAAGGCACAACGCGAAAACGCGAAAGGTGAATCTATTTGCACCGGAAACCGTCAGGCGGCAACGTCCGATAAAAACTCGACTGGCCAATCGATCCACCCAGCGTTTTTGAGCAATTGGAAATGCGAATTGCGCGATGGGGGGAGGTGAAAGTTTTAATTAGATTTTTCATTTTTAATTCCCACTCACCGCTAACCCAGGCCAATATGAGCCACTCGATCAGGGTTGGGCTTGCACCGCGCTTGGTAGGCACTTCGTCATGCTCCTGGCTCACCTCCGCACCCCACACGCCACCCATCACCGTTTCGATGCGCTGCGATGCCAGCATCAGTAGAACTAGTCCGGTATTGGAAAGAAAGACAAAGCGAAAGATTAAACCCTTCTGCTTACCTTACGCGGCTTACCGAAACCGAACGCAAACAAGCCCCAGTCGAGTCACTTACATAAAAACGTGAAATACGACGCACTGTGGCAGATGAACTTGATGAACGGTTTACGCATCGTTTGGCCGAGCGACGAGTGCGGTGCGATGATGTACGAGAAGGAAAACAGGGGAAACATGATGCCTGCATGGAGAGAGGAGAGAAAAGAAAAACGCCACCAGATTAAAGAAACCAAAAAATGATGCACGAAAGGGAAAAGGTGTGTGGGTGCCGGTGTTCGAACGGATGGAACCAGGATGGGATGATTTCCTATTAATTATTGGCTGCACAACGCCGTCCATTACCGTTCCCTGCCCGGTGGCATTTAATGAGTGGCGCCGGTTGATTTGATTTCATTTCCTTTTCGACGTCGGTGTGGCCCATAAGGTGGATGGGAATGTGTGTTGTTCCTAATGAGTCAATTACTTTATTATGCCCCGTACAGGCGTACATCCCGCAAACAGTGGTTTCACGGGGAGATTTCATTTCTTCCAAGAAAGATGAAAGCAATTTGCTTCAATTGTTCGTTCGCATCCTCGACCAAACATTTCATGCCCGGCACGGATGGAACGGGTGCCACTCCTGTACCGATGTTCCCGTCGTAGCATCGAATCGTAACTTACCTATTCGCACAATTTCCAGCGCTTGCAGGGCCATGTTTTTCCTCCGGAAGCCCGGCAACCCTTCGTACCAGATGCTGGCCAGCAGCTGCTGCACGTTCGGATGTGAAACGAACTGGAAAACCGGGGCAGGAAATAGACACAGAGCGTTAGGGAGTTTCGTTCTGTCGCAAGTGGTTTCATATTTCGGCGCGGCAATGTTTTGTATTTTTGGGGGTCATGTTTAGAATTGGTAGTCCCAAAAGAGGTGGATTCGTTAGTGTGTGTGTATGTTTCTGCGTTTGCTGAAATCAATTTAAAACAATTGATAGTGGGTTGTTTGAAAAGTCATATAAATGTTCCTGAATTTTAATTTCCAACAAGCAAACCAACCGCTTCTAAATAAGCAGGCACCATGTTCTAAAGAACACAATGGAATGTGAGAGCATTTTATGACTAGAGCAACAAAGAAAAAAATGACAACTCCTGAAAAAACGTTTCATTTTTCCTACTTGCATACAGATTAGCCACTTCACGTGGATGCATTCTCGGACGGGTGGAATGTTGGAGTATGCGAGTGAGGTTTTAAGATTTACGAAGGATTTACGTAAATCGCTGTCGAGCCATGGTACCGTGGGACGTCGCGCGGGGCCAACGATAGAGCAACATTGTACTACACATACGGACGACACACCAAACATAAACCCCTCCCCCCCCTCCCCCCGAAAAAGAATGATAAAAACAGAGCGGGGTCACGAGTTTGGTATTTAAGGTTCACGTTCTTGGTAAAGTTTGACATGTTGGCATGTTGCGCGCAGCTGTACAAATTGTCCATCGCAGGCAGCAATGATTTCACTTGAAAGAAGTCCGTGTAGGTGGAGTTGCCAATGTTTGCCATAACGTCTTGACGGTAGCCGTCGAATATTGTAACAGAAAATACACCATTTTTCACTGAACCAAAGGTGTGAATCACCTTGTTTAATGAAAAATGACTGTCGATCATTTTAATTATGGTTTCACGAGGTTTTAATTAATTAATCTGTTGATCACAGTTTACTATGATTGTAATCTGTATATTTATGTTGTGTTTCAACTACCTGGCTACAGGGTGTCCCAGAAAAAAAATTAAAATCGGTTCACTAATTTGCTAATAAGTGTTTGTCTGTTTGTATAAGTGCAAGACGTTCCTCTCAAGCTGTGACACATTGCTTACAATTGGAAATATGCGAAGAAATCAACTGAAATAAAACTCGTTTTTTACTGGCTTATTACAGACACTGTTAAATAATCATTTGTGTATCATTTAAAACAAGCTGGACAATTGAGCTTGAAAAAATAAAACTTAATTAAAAGCTTTTACGATGCTTCGTACATATAAAATATAAATTAATCCAACAAATTTGTACAATCAATATTCTTTTTCATGAATGGATGTTAGGAGGAAAAAATAAAATTTGAAATTTTCAGCTGAATATTTCAAATTATCAATGTTCAGACAATGTTCATCGTATGCAAAATCATTGCATCATCAAATGAAAGTCTCGAAATTATTCATAGCAGATCTCATTAACACATCACACCCAACCACGAAAAGGAACTACATTATTGAAAACGATTACAATAACAATAAACATGTGGTCTGCTTTCCAGCTGCAACTGCAAAACCGAATGTAATGAATGTGAATGAATGTCGAATGTAAACCCAACCATTGTCTGCTCCACTGTCGTTCAGAAATAATACCATTCGCCATCAGGGCCACTGTGCCAACCATCCCTCACAACAGCAACTAACGAGCGCACCCGAAGTTAGCTTCCAATTAGCGACTGTCAAACCGCAAGCAAAACGACGCCCACCACTCCACACTCCAACTGCATGCTAATTAGCGGTTATGAATATTTAAATACGCTAAAGAGATTTCCGAGTCACTTGGGGCGCTCGTAAAACTGGGTGGAAATGGATTGTTCGCTCTGGGTGGAAAATTGGTCCCTTCTCGCTTACCTTCTTTTGGCGTAGCTTTACGGCAAGCTTTAATCGGTTTAGGTGCATCCGATCGCCATGTTCAAAGGCCGGTCCGGTGGGGTCATGGTTGAGCAGTACCTCCAGCTCGTGCGAAGATCTCGTGTGATCGAGCAGTGCCGTTGCAAAGTCCTGACACTGTCGTCGAAGTTCCTGGTACTCATTCTAAGGCAAAAGGGGACGACACATAATAATAATGGTTAAACAGTCGTGACGGAAGACTTGCCGCGCGCTTGCCGTACCTTGAACTCGTGCTCCAGGAAGCTTAACCTTCGTAACTCCCAGCTCAGCTCGAAGGCGGTCAGTATCGGATCTTTCGAGGACAGCGCTACAAGGGACGGACTCGCCAGCGCACGGTACGCGTTTATGCGCGATCGAGAGTGGCGCAACGAGTCCTCCTGTCGGGAAGTAACACAATCATCACAACCACATCTGTGAAAAGGGAGGGACACATTCGTTTGAGCCTAGGCATTGATAAAGATTGCAGCGTTAGTCGCGCCGTACCGTACGTCATGCGGCATAGGCAGTGTGGCACCGCGGTCAAGCAGAATTTTTATTATTTCATAATTATCACGATGGGCAGCCAGTATTAGGGGCGTTATGTCCGGCGTGAAGGTGGCCGTATCCGGTGGCAGGGCTTCCCAACTCTGTGAAAACAAACAAAAACAGCCAAGGCCATGGTTCAATCAGCTACAAAGCCACACATCGATCGTAATGGGAATCGCTCGTCCAACTACTAACATGAGGATCACCATTCTTGTGACAGCTGTCCTCGTGGTCTAGCAGCACCTCCACCGCCTCGACGAACTCCTCCGAGATGGCGTGCAACAGAGCGTCCTTCGTGTCCACCCGATGATTGATGAGCAGCTCCACCATCTCGAGATTTTCGTTATCGATGGCCATCAGCAGGGCGGACCGGCCCAACGGATCGACACAGTTGATGTTGATGTGTGATTCCGCTTCCGCTTTCTCCAGTATTCTGGAACGATACGTAACGCAGGGTTATGTTTACACGGTTGGCGTCCCCGTCGTGTTGCCCCCCAGGGAAGATTGCGGCACCGACAAGATTGATCTGCTGATTCAGAGCATTGCGGTTTGTTGCCGCCGGCTTCGCTTGCCTTCTCCCACTTACCTTCTCGTGGTAGCGACATCACCCCGCTCGACTGCAAGCAAATACTTTTTCTCCTCCAGCGATAGGGCGGCAATTTCCTGATGGGGTCGGACCACATTTTCCTCCTCCATCATGCCGTGTATGCTGTGTCTCTGTGTCCGTCGGAAGAAACAGGGTACAATGCAATACAAACGTGGGTTAATTCGCGTATTCGGTTAGTGTTAATTGATGCTATACTGATGGGCTACTCGTCTACTGTCTCCGGACAAAAGAGAATTACACGCGTCACGTGGTACAGCACTGCATACTTGCGCAACATTACCGCCACAAGCTACAACAGACAAACCCACCGTTGACTGGCACTTTGAGGCTTACGGAAACAAACGAACAGACGACGATACAATCTAACGAAAAGTTCCACACACAAACAAAAAAACTGACACAGCACAGCACTCGCCAAAAGGGTCATAAAAAGATGTCCTTTTGGAGGGTTTTTTTTTTCGGACAACAAAAACAACAACTTCCTTTCATTTCATCACCGCTGTCATCGGCACCGTTGGCGAGGCAGTAGGCGCAGCAAAAAAAAAAAACACCGGCTCAGTTCTAAAACGAGAAAACAAATCCCCCTCGCAACACTCCGACAAAGCGGTGGACACAGCTGTGTCGATTGGCGTTCAAGTGCAATCGTTTAAATGGCCATAAAACCGGTAGGTGGAATGAATGTTTCTTGCACATTTTTGTCCCTTCTGACGCACAAGACGCATTCGGCGCGAAATTTCTTACTGTTCGTTGCTTTACGATGCTTTTGAAGGGTTTTGCCGTCGGTATTATGACGCATTTATGTATTTTAATGGATGTTTTTTTTTCGTTTACACAACTTTGTCCCAAATTTCATTAGTGTTTTACAGGCCCTCGCTTTTACGCCGCGTCATTCCGTTTACTGTCACTTTAGTTTTTGGGGTGTGTTTTGAATAGTCACTTTTCGCAAATGACTAGCGTGGTAACCGAAAATCCAATAAACTGTGTGTAAAATGGCTGAAAAACAGGCAGAAGGGAATCAATATTAGATCATTTATCAACAAACATCGAAAAATGCTGTAGATTGAAGGACACACAGCTACTCTCAGGTAATTATCTGATAAAGATGGATCTAAAACCTTCCGCATCATACATCATCCTCACTGGACGTAAAATTGCGCACTCCTTCCCGAAGAAGGATAAAAAGATGCTTATCTCAAACGAAAACACATTGTAATACCCTATCGGAGAATCATAACACGACCTAACCCCGAAACGTTCGTCACTCGTCCGATAAGCCGCAATTGAGATAAATCGTCCGTCTTCAACGATGCATTCTTGAGCTGAGTTATGTGTGAGTGTGTGTGTAGGTGTGTAAATGTCTGTGGACATTCTGCGCTGCAAAGATTTCTCCACCCGAATGCCGGATCCCTGGCATGGCCATCTTCATTAGTGATTCTCCGGTTCCCGGGTGCTTGCGTGGGAAAGCACGTTCGCTCGGTGCTGGATTCTCACCGTCAGGCAATGATGTTTGCAGTGATCCAACTATAATGATGTGTACCGTACCCGGGCTGCACCATGGCAGCGCCACGAACAACGGTATGGTATGGAGTATTTTTTTCTATTTCAAACCTGTGCGCCTTAAACCCTTGCTCGGGAACAGGAACAGCTGGGGTCTTCCGTTGTGCGCTGCACGGAAACCGCCGCAAAAGCCGTCATTGTGTCTCGGTGGATGCACGGTGCATTGTCATCCGATGCTGTTCGGATTACGGTATCTTACAAAACGATGTGTTCCAGCAACCGGAGACGGAGAGTTTGAGGTGTCAGCTCAGCTCGTAAGACTCAGGGACATGGGGACCCAACCCACCGTGACCCACCTGAATGCATTATAAATGAAGGGATGGTGACAGTTTCTGCTCTACATCACGCGCGGATTTGTCGACGAGCTTTGCGCGCAAAACTTTCCCGCACTCGGCAAGCAGTAAACGATCACGGGCTAGAAATTTGACTTCCAGCAGGAAAGGTTAACCTGTCCCTTATTCTACTAACTTCATCAAAAACATTGACGCGAAAAGATCCACATCATTGCTGTCCCCATGTGCTTCGATGACTCGTGCTGTTGTTGTTTACAACACACACAGCCTTTTAACCTTTTTGTCCCCACCCATCATGTCTCAAGGCGCTTCGGTTTGCAGTGTGCATATTCTCCATCAACGCGACAACCGCCCGGTCCACGGATGGTAAGACTTACCTTAACTCGTTTATCTGCAAATTTCTCGGCCGAGGGCGTCATGTACGGTGGGAGCGGGATGTCTACCTTCGTGTCCCTACGATCGTTGGACACCATCGTTGTTGCCGCTCCACCCGAGCCCCCGCTCGGTCCCCCACCGCCCATGGCTGCCGTCAGGTCCGTCGTGGAGTCACCATCGCCGGCTGCCGGTCCGCTGGCCCGTTGGGTCGCTGCCCGCTGGGTCATGGATTCCGGGGTCGACGTACGTCGAGCAGCCGATTTTTCATTCTTGATGAACAGTTTACTCTTTAGCGTTGTACTTTCCATCGAGTCGTTTTGCCCCACATTTTCTTCACCACTTTCTGCAATCGTGAGGGGAATTGTGTGTGTGTGTGTGTGTGTTTATGCAATTAGTAGGACGAATAAGGTTTGGCATGTAACACACAGATAGCGTACATATTGAACTGGCTAGGTTCTAATTTGAAGACAACAGGATTAAACAGCTAATTAGAATGATTTTAATCGAAAATGCAACGAATAAAAAAGGTAATGAAATGGGTTTTTTGGTAGAAGAAAAGTACAATCATTCCGCTCAACCAACTAGAGACAGGAAACCGAGATGGACAGCACGAGCAAGATCGAAGAGAATAGGAGAAAATACAAGAACGGTAACAGTCACTAAATACAGCAGGAAACAAGTGGAAATGGAACGTCAATTCGAAGGGAAAGAAGAGAAGAAAATAGTCTTACCAAGCTATTATTGTCATGCGGATTGTCTACTTTGAGGCGCTAATTCGCTTGGTGAAAGTGGAACTCGAAGTGGAAATTTATGTTTAAGGTGTTATATTTACTACTGTTAGATTGTTTGTTTTTTTAATCAAAAGAATTGTTGCATTACTAAAATTTAGAACATAACATAATACAATACATACACGAAATACAACTACAAGTAAGATACAGCCTACTAAGACAACAAGCCTAGCGTTAGCCTACTGTAAGACGCTACACTGCATCAGGAAGCGTGCTTCAAGAAAAGTTATTTCCCAATTATCGGCTCATGCGATCGTACACCGATCCGTTCGTGTTTCTTGCGGAAACTATGCCATTGCATTTGAGGCGAAAGTTTTTTTTTCGCAACTAGTTCGGGCATCGGGAGAACACACAACGAGAAAATGATCTTCTTAAATCGTGAACAATGTACGGCACGCCGAGTCGGAACTAGTTTGCACAAAGTCTTAAAAGATTTATCGATACCGGGGAAAACTTTAATGTCATTTTTAATTGGATTATACCGCTCGATAGTTAGCCGCTTGTGTGAAGGATGATCGGCTTTATCTGATGTTCAGCAGCATTACGGCCGGTTGAAAAGGATAAAAGCCATGAGAGTAGGAGTAGCACAGTGATGTAGGATAGGCAGATAAGGCATTGTTCGTGGAGGATTATCTGGCATGGTACATTTTTTTTTATTCGTTCCAGTGGTTAGCAACCTCTTGGTTGGTTTTTAATTACTTGAACTCATTGATATATTAGTTAACATTATTTAAAAAGTCACTAATACATTTTTTATTCAAATGATTACAAAATTGATAAAATGCAATCTAATTTAATTTAATACCCTTTTTTATTCTTCTTCTTTTTCTTCTTCTTCTTCTTCTTAGCATAACGATCTACTAGGTCATGTCTGGCAATCCTGGTGTACGGGGGATTGGTTCTGGATGGAATTTTGGATCAACACACCACTGGGCCGCTCTATCTAATAATCAATCATTTCTATCAATAATTCATAATAAACTAATTTTAGGTTTTAGCATAAATTTACAATTATATTTATCTCATTAATGATGATATAATTGTTTCATTTAATTTTTTTCTTTGTTTATCAGACTGCACATGGAAAAATGTTAAAAAAAATTTCATTGATTGAAAGCCCCTGATGTTGTTGGTATGTTGTGTTTAATAAGCTTCTCTACCGTACTTAACAATCTATAACAATAAATTAATGAGCTACATCCATCCTGTTTGCTATCATAGAAGCCAATGATCCGATATCACAACAGAACAGTTGGTTTTTTCTTAACTTCGCACACAATAAACAACCAAACGTTATGTTCCTCTCATGTTAACGCACCACAAGCAGCGTATAAAAAAAACCGCCAGTTTCATTTATCAATCTCAAAATAACATGCCACACGGCACAACGTGCTTAGACGTATCAATCAGCCGTTCTCGCAGGAAGGAAAACCAAATCCGTTCCGAATTAAACATTAATCATGCAAATCGATCGACCGAAACCACGGTCGCGGTAACGGAGGGTTGTCCAATTACCCCAAAATAGCCCCGTCCAGCTTCCTTCCTTCCGGTTGGCGAAGCAAAGCCAGCACGCACGATGATCATGATTGCCAATTTATGTTTCCAATCGGTTTATCGACCCACGGTGACCGACCCCCCGCCCGTGCAGGGTGATGGTGCGCTTGATGCGCTCCTAAATGGGGAAAAGCGACCGGGGTTCGCAGTGCTCATCCGACCCGGCTGACATCTGTGATACATTTATTGAATGCATCTGTGCATTCCAGATTACTCGCTCTCCCACAATGCTCGCGTGGTTCGCGTGGATCGCAGTCTATTGTGGAAAACCTCATCACCGCAACTCGAGCTCGGTGTCGTTTCGCTACGTGTAATCCGATTTGTCTCCATCCTATTCCTTCCCCTCAGCTGATGGAAGTATCGGGCTCGGAAAAAGCTTTTCCTATGACTTTTTTTTTTGTGGGTTGTTTTCCACGGGCAAAAAAAAAATGCGCAAAACTACTTCCGCTACCAGGAATGTGCATCAATTTACCATCACACAATCGATGCTCACCCTCGCGATTCGATTGCGATTGATTGGCAGTGGTTACATTTATGCTGACATTACACACGATATTACATCGCGCTACATCTTACGCTTTCCTTTGTCGTGCGGTGAAGCTGATTTTCACTCGCTAACGATCGCTTTAACGAAGCATAAATCTATAAAGTTGACGCGACGTGGAAACACAGAGCCGCGCTACCCAGTATTAAGAAAGGCACGTTCGCAACCGTACAAAACGTTTGCTTTCTACCGTTCTACCGATATTTTTGTGCACAAATTCATGTCCCTTCTTCTATCGCTTCCGTTGCACCTTTTAGAAATGTTGTACGATTTGGAACGTGACAAATCTGTATCTACGAGCGTATACTACTTGAAACAAAAATTCAATTGCATCGATCCCTACACACTATCAACATGCAATCGACATCCGTTCCGGGTTTCGGAAGGGAAGGAAACTAAAAATAATGATGGAGAAACCGAAATTCCGAAACCAGCAACAAGTTAACTCAGTAGTCTAAACACGTGTTAGAAGGGTGTTAATCGTTCCACTGAATGGGGCCATCTATTTTGAGCTTGCGTGTGTCTATGAATTGCTAACAATACATAATATCGTGCATGGGTGCAGTAATAGGGTAAGTATTTGTGGATTTGTTGGACGACTTTGGAATATTTGATTAAGGAAATAGGTGTATAATGTTAAGGGGAGATATACAGTGTGACACAAAAAAATGGTTAGTTTTTGGGACTTTTTCATATGTAAAACGAAGAGCAATTAATTTTTAAATAAAATTTAACAACAAGAACGAATAGTGAATAGTTGAAAGAGTTTTAAGTCAAAATTTCACAAATTAAACCTTTACCATCACGGAGGTTGATAATAACAATCCAAATGGTGTCATTTCATCATAAATTTATTCAATTTGTAATTATTTTTTGTGCATTTTCTATAAACATTGGAAGCATTAATAATAAATGCAGTTTTTTACAGAGTATTTTTTTGTATAAACTTAATACGTTGGATTGTAAATGGATAATTGGTTTTTAACCAAGTATTTCTGAAATCTAGTATATCCCCCCTTAAATGTGATGATGGGTTTAAAAAAATTTAACCACTTTTTATTTAAATTACGTTTAAGAGATTAATCTTACAATGGTATAAAATTAGTACCAACATAGAAATAAAACAAGTTTACATTCACAAAGCTAATATTACATTTCTTTACGATTGTTGAACATAAACACTAACGCAGATAGAAGAACAATCAAACTGGCTAAAAGACACAATGAAGGAACAGCAAACGTTAACAAACAAGACAAATGCAAAACACTGGGGATGCTGGTAAAAAAATTCGTTTCAAGTACCATTTATAATTTAATCCAACATCATTCTCGCATCCTTGACAAAATCACGAGGGGGGGTCGCACGGAAACCAAAGGAGGAAACACAGAGGATACAATAAATCGAGCTCTGAAATCCTTTATTGCAATTGCATCTTCAAACGAATGAAAAATCAACAATGCACGAAATGGAACGAGAGAAAGAGAAAACAAAAAAAAAACGAGCAGGCGAAGAAGGATGCGAAATGAAGAAGTAACGAGCTGCACGGTCACGGTTGATCACTCTGGCTTGCTCTTGTCTCGCTTACTGGCTCGTCCCTTTGAGCTGCTCAAGAGAAAGAGAGATAGAGAGAGAGAGAGACAGATATACGCGAGATCAGCAGATGGATAATTTCGGTGTGGGGATTTTGGCGTTGGAGGTCTGAGCTGGATGCAGAACTCCTGCAGCAGCCGGCTGACGAGAATGGTGGTGAATTAAGGATGATGGAATGATATTCTGCACGTCAAAATAGATCGCTGGTACGCTTTATTCGTTTGACGATGAGTGATGGGAGCATTGGAAGCAGCGTTTGCGTTTTTTTCCTGCATGTAATCGTTCGAGGAACTGGTTTTATTCCGCTTCGTGCATGGAAGAGCGTGAGTGGAGATGCTGTTTTTTTTAATAACCTTCTTTTCATTTTGTGGATACTGTTGGCAGTTACACTTAATTCCATTCCGTGTGTTTTTAATGCTTTTATGTTGAAATGCTCTACAATGGGAACACTGATCCGTAAACGCATCAACTGTCAAACACGCTGTAAAACGTAGCAAAACGGAAAAAACCAAGTAACCTTTTTTTATCTTTCAATCATAATCAAGCTTCAAAGCAGACTCCTTTGGGAGAACGCAGCCAAGCAATCGAAGTCACGTGATAATATTTCATATTTTCACCAACCACCATGCGCCTCCATCCGATAACGAAATTACGCCATTACGCCATTCCGCCAACAAATCATCTTACAGCAACAACACAAATAGCAAGGTGTTAAAGAAAATTATTGACCAAAGATGGGAATTATCGATCGTGCTGCTGTTCTGTAGCAATACGTACGGTAGATAGATTTCAAATTTATGACCCCTCATCTTTGGCGTGCCGAATGCCTTTCCAGCGCACGGCAACTAAAATGGTGTCTGTGTGTGTATGTGATACACGTATTCGCCATGATTGACAGTGTACGAGTTTGGCGAACAACTTTTCAACGCGTCGAAGTTAACGGACGTTATTCTTTTCTTCTCGCTGTTTGACAGGAACTCTTGACACCACGTGGGCACGTGGGCAGAAAGGGCATGATCTGAATAAAATATTTCCAAATCGATTCACTTGCCCTTCTTGCCGCCTTGAAAATCGTTTCCAGCTGTAATTTTTCACATCTGTTTCTCGCAAATAAGGATTGATTGCATATCTACTTCATAGTGCTCAGAAAGGGAATCCTCACAAGGCGCTTAAAGCACAAAACGATCAGTTTAGCAGTACTGCAAATTATTAACCCTGCCTGGTTCTGTCATAGACAAACAGTTCGTTTTGCAATTAGTATCCCCATTGATACTGGGGTCACTTCTCTCGGAAAACATAGCTTCATTGACTCACAACACACACACATACACTCGCACTGCAAGTACGTGCGTGTTCACAGTAAAACATTCTCCATGCACGCACCATAAATCCATTTTTCAACCGGTTCCGCCCGGCTGACACTGGTAGTAAATCAATTTCTCAGCTGTCACCTACAGCCAATCAAACATTTACAATCGTACAGTTGATTTTATGTCTATCGGCACAATCAAACGTCTTTCGACTGTGGGAAACGCAGTACATGCGAGTACATCTCTACGTACGTCTGCTAGTGCAATAAACACCATTTTCAATCAATCTAAACCCCCGAAAGCTATCTCTCCGTTAAACCGTTTTACGGTCGAATCACCTCCACACGGTGGGCGACCCTGCCATCCTAAACCAGCTTAAACCACTACTGGGTAGCAGAACGACAAATAACAACCACACTTGAAAGTAAAAGTGTATACATACGGTCGTGTTGCGAGTGGATATTGCAACCGTTCTCACAAGGATGGAGTAACAGCGTGGAGTGGTGGTGGTGATGTAGGCAAACCGGGCCAACAAACAACCTCTCATGATTCGATTACACTGCGCTCCTTGATATGCGCCACCCTTATATCACCCGTCCACAGCACCAAAGCCAACGTGGCTCCAAAGGACGCAAACAAAAGTGCTTGCGAAAGACCCACCAAGAAAGATGCGCCCTGTCTGCTTGAACGATAAATTCGTCCTCGGACGGTGGATATCAAATTCCAATTTGATGCTTTGCTTCTTTGTCTCCCAGCTGAATTCGTGTTGGACGGCTTTCATTTATGCCAAATTGTCTCGCACCGGGATGCGGCACGTACCCAGCTGACAAAACTAGTTAGGGCAAATTGATTAAAATATTATCCGTGTGTTTTTGCCATGCGAATTGCATACTTTCAGGGGGCGACGAATTTCATGCTACGTCCACTCGTGCCACCAGAAAGAGTTCAATTTACGCGAAGTAATAATTGCAATAATTGCAAACTGTCTTCGTCACCTTGTTAGTGTCGCTCTAAACAGTGCTGTCCACTGGGGAGTCAAACACCGAAACAGATAACTTCTGTCCACTGTCATCGAGAAGACAGCGGGCGCCACAGGAGCAAACATTCGCGTCTTTCATCACGATTCGCTTTTGGATTGCTTTCGGCTCCGTTGCCAAGACAACGTCCTGCTTGTCGTAGCAGGCTTCTGCTGAAGGAGATTGCACAAGTTATGTTTCTTTTTGGTTCCTTATTTCTACGAGAAACAAATAGTCGCCGTTGCGTGCGGTCACGATGACTTCCCGAGTGCCCGGTTGCACGCAATCATTACCTCTTGCCCACTGCTCAATTTCAAGTCAATCGAAACGGAAACGATAATGGAAAATAAATAACCAGCGTCATTCTTCGCGGCGTTCCTGATCGTGGAGCAGTGTCTGGGTGTGTGTTCTCTTCCAGGAGTTCCGTACACTTGTACGCGCGCAGCTGACTCAGTAGCTCCGGGTGAAGATTTATCCCGGGTAGGGCTTTTGTTACTCACTACTGTCCTCTTTTTGATTGGCTGTTTATTGCATGCTTTCCTTTGGCGATACGATGCACGTTGTAAAAGTCTGGCGGGAATAGCAATAGATGCCACGCTAGCACTCGGCCCTTCCAGTGTCCGGTTTGATTTATTTCACAGCTGCAACCGGTTAAATATCGCGTCCCTAATCGTCTGTTTATTATTTAATTATAGTGTACGCGCGGTAAACACGGTGGGCTGCAATGCCAGCACGCCAGTGCACGGTGGCAATCTGTTATGGATGCAATGACCCGTATTTTATAGCACGCCAGAGTTCATCATCACCATCGATCGTACAGCTCGTTTTGTTTGTGTGGAAATGTTATGATGGAATGTCTATTAATTAGAGCCTTCTTTGGGAAAATAGACAAGCAGTTCTTGGAGCGTCTTCGTTATATTGGAATTTGGAAAAATTATTTAGAATGTTAAACCAAATACCTCATAAAAAGCTATAAAATCCTCATAATAAAGAATAGCCTGGAAACAGGGTTTTACGTCATAGTGGAACATTGCTTATTGAACCATTATCAAAGTTTTCTGTTATCTTTTGATTTTAAAATTTCTGATATTTTGTTAAAAAGTTTACGAACTTTAGGTTAGGAAAGCAAGTTGATGTTTAATTCATGTCTAAAATTTTAAACTTTATCCAACAAATCGTGAGTTTTTTTGTGTTATACCTGATTTCCTTAAATTTTCTTTTGGTTCAATATTTCATGGCTGAATTAGATCTTTCAATAAAGGTAACGATAGGGAATTATGTACAAATTAGATTAATTCACGAACGAACCTTGTGAAAACGAAACATAAAAAAATGATTTAAAAAATAACAACCATGGAAGCGTTAGGACAGATCCTGCTTGGGCATCATAAATGGAATAAATAAGATTATTAAATCAAACAATTTCAAGAACTGGGGACATGGAATGAAACCGAATGAAAATGCCAGCTGGTTCATTCATCGCCAGAATTTGATTCGAGTTTAATGAAGAACAATTCAAACCATCATTCGGAAAATAGTAATATTTTATTTGGCCATACTCTTTGTACACAAGACCATTCAATAAAGTACACAAAAACAAGCTGCCTTACCTTCATCCGGTACATCATTATCATGATGATCTGTCCATTCAGAAAACTGCAAGAGGAAAAAATCGAGATAAGAAAATCAAAACATCAAAACTCAAGTATATTTATTCACTTTCCTATTTGTAGGAAATCGTCTTGATTGAAAATGGAGCTTCGAGAAAATAAACATTGCAATCAAATCAGCGACAGGACAGTGACATCCCCGTTGGATACACCATTCAAACGGGATTGGCAAAAGGGATTCGTCCGCGATTTTTTCTCTTTTGATTATTGGCTACATAATTGAAAAACAGAATTTGGGACCCTTTTGTTCGGTTGTTTCATCTACAGCAACTCATTTCCCTGTCAACTCCCCTACAACCGATATTTTGAATAGATATTTGAAATTGTGTGTCATGCCTTTTGACAGATCAATTCGCATTTTGTAAAGCATTTCCTTTACAATATCTGCAGTCAACCGGGTCAACCAACTCGTCGGAGTGCAATGACTTGCTGTCTAACCCTCGCCACCTAAACAAATCGATTCCCGCCAGAGTTCGTTGACTTTTTGGCACACTTTGCAATGGGGCATTTGCATGGCCGTGGCAAAAGGGTGCACGTAAAGTTGCTGTTGGAAAATGTGCACCGCCCGAACCACCAAACGCCCGCATTTAAATAACGATCCGCCGGGTGCCGTGTGCGAAAATGCCGCACAGTTCCGGTGCATCAATTCGATGGTGGAAGACATGCAACAGAAACCACACACGCCACACCAATCCTGACCCAAGCGGAAGCTTCCGTACTGTGGGAGCGTTTCTTCAGCGCCGTTTTGCACACCACAGCTGACCACGATTGCATGCCGTGGCCAAACTCAAACTTCAACCGTAGTGATTTCCTTTCGCTACCCTGTGCAAAAATGTACCACCCCATGCGTCTCCGAGCAGCAACGGCTTACGCCCACTTACTACTGGCGGGTTATGGGCCCAGAAACAGGAAACGATACCTGCATGTTGCATGTTAAAATAAGGCCAAAATAAAGTGCTTGCTCTTCATCATCGATCCGGTGATGCTCTGAAGCACCCAACCCAGGCTGCAACTCGTTCGTAATCGCGCAGGGATAAAATCCTCGGGAAATGAAGCTTTGGCACGCAACGGTTTTAAACGACGTGGAAATGCAAACTCGGGACTCATCACCGACGCTATTTCTCTGTTACCGCTTCGTCCTATTGATTTTATTCCTGATTGCGTTGCATTTCCACCTACGAGTTGTTAGATAAAGGCAGTTGATAATGCTGACAGTTGATTTTTTTTTTAAATTCCTGCACTGTGTAATATTTTCTTGGAGTTGCTAGAAATTTTTTCAACACTTCCAAAGGAACAAATAGCATGACTTTTGATATCATTTGATGTTATTGTATTATTTTTATCCCCTATAACCAGATCTGTTTGTGCTATGTGCGCCTCTAAAGCCAATATACTGTTTCAAGTCCCCAACCAACCGCCGAAAGCTATCAACGAAGCTTCAAAGCAAATAATTTGCATACTTTTAGGCGGAAGGCAACCCGAACGCAATCCATCACGATACTCGGCTACAATGCTACATGATTGCGTTTCTTTTTCGATTGTCAGTTTCTAAGCATGTGTATGTTTGTAATAATTCAACCAGGATTACAATGATAATAAAAAGGGGAAAAAGGCTCACTGCCGTCAAGAAATATCGCGTGTAACTTTAAGTGTCTATCTAAGTTTCCTGCCTTCTTTCAACTTCAAGTTTACACCTAAATCACTTAAATGGGGCGCTTTATTTACCCGGCCTCCTATTGAAATAGTACAATAGGCACAACGGAAGCTTTTAATCGCTTCGTCCTGCCTTTATAACGCTCGATAAATCCCCTGCTGAATGGGTAATAATTGCACCTTCAGTTCAACTTGCACGATTTCATTGACACTTGCTCAATGCAAAAGTCACATTAATACACTTCAGGTGGGACAAAATGTGCCTTTACGACTGGATCATTATGCGTACCGTGCTTTACCATCCCAACAGGCCCCGAACGGGGGGAATGCGTCCCACATAATTGGAACGCTGCACTCGGAACACGTCCAACAGTGGGACAGCGGTGGGACACTTTCGCCTCAACCCCATCCGAAACAGGTCGAGGTTTCTTTTTTTTCTCGGGATGTGATGAAAAATTCGTGACACACCCTTCAGCGGGATCGGGAACGCGTAACAATGCAATCGAATGTGGATGTGAAGCAAACGGGTCACAGAAGAGAATAAAAACACACGCTGGTACACCAAAACCCGGAAAGAAAAATATCGTTACCCCGGGAATCGGAATGGTTGCTTCCAAATGAGAAAACCCGGAAAAGCGTTTTCGACTTCCGCTTCACCTTTTTGTACATTGCCTCACACACAGCGCACGGTTTTGATTTCGTTTCCCTGCCCTAGTTCTCCGCACACACCCAAGGGTTGGCGGGCTCCATAATCGTAACCACCATCATTATCACCTTTGCTATTAGGTGGGTGGTAGCCAGTCCTGTAGGACTCTCGAATGAATTTATTCGCCGGTGTGGAAATCCTCGGCAAAAGTAGGTCGATTCGAGTTGCTTATTTACTCAGTTCTTCACCACCGCGCTCGTCCGTTGTAACGCTCTCGAAAAATGCTTCGGGTTTGGAAAATGTTGACCATTAGTTGTCCAAATCCGTACCATTAGAAGCCGGAAAGATATACGTTGGTTAGCTAGATTGTTCACCAGTGTGAAGTGGTCTTTTGCCGTCGATAATGATACTGGTGTAGTGGATATGTCTAAAGAGTGGACTATGGAAAATATAATCAAATAAAGCCACACTCCAAATCTTATATCACCTTTTTTAATGCATTAGTAGCTTTGCATCTTTCAGGTTTAAATAAACAAAAAGCCACACACTTCTCTTAGCATCGTTTTTTTAAAGCTGGCTTTAAAGTTCCTTCCCGAGAGCCATTCGCACAGTGGAAAGCAACATTAGCAGCATAGGAATTATTTATCACACCATGCAAACATTGCCAGAAAACTCGACGACGAGCAAAATCTCGTGACCTCATCACGTCTGGTGGTGCGCACGCTTTTAGCAACATGTTATCTTTCGTGTTTGTTCTCCGTCCACAGCAGTACCAGTAGGTATCAGCGTACATGTGTTGGAGTTTTGGAACAATTCCAAACACGACTGCGATACATGGGAATGTTACGGTACGGTTATTTCATCGCAGGGAATGTAGATGTTTCAATTTAAAATTATAGTCCTTGCATAAATGAGTTCTAATCGTTGATCTTAGTTAGCAAAACCCTTCAAAAGTCCCTAATAATTCTCTTTGCATCAATTTGTGCAATCTTGTATTCGATTTCTCGATTCTCTTCTAGCAGCTCACAATGCGCAATGGAGATTTTATCCCACCAAAACCCATGAGGAAAACCCCATGCGTACCGATAGACATTTTTCTTTTTGGGGACACTATTTGTTTACAGGTATTTGAGGATATTGTTCTTCCCTAATATGGTGTGATGGTGACTTCTTCTGGGTGTAATGATCTTTTAGACCTGCCATTTCTGGATTTTTATACTTATTTTACCAGGGAATGATCCTGATAGAATTTTTCATCGGTCCTCTTGTGTGGCACAGCGGGGTCACCCCAAGTTATGGCGACTATCTCCCTTAAATACCCTATGCCATTAAGATTCCGTGAGTAGGCTATTGAATACTGTTAGCAAAATTTATAAACATGTAATAAATGGGTTAAGATTCTATACTTGCGATTACTGTTTTTCAATTGTTGTAGCCTAATAACATCGCTTTAAAGGTCCTTTGACAATTGTTTTCGTTTTAAGTATGAAGAACACATATTATTTGATATAAAACAAAGTGTTTACATGCCATATAAACACAACAACGGCCATTTTTTACAGAACTCCTCAAATTCCCGTTAGCAAAATCAAGAGCAGCACTCACGAACAGCTTGACATCTTAATGTAACGCAGAACCATATAACAAATAGTTCATCATATGTCACCAGCAACAGCTGTACAGCACACAACAACTACAAAGCAAAGAAGTAAAACAACATGAGCAAAGCATCAAACTTTGTTCAAGCGCGCAGAAAAAAAAATCCAAGCCCCATTTCCCCGCATCGTTGGGTGTGTCAATATGCGTTAAAATCTTCCGCCAGTCGGAACGGTACCAGCGAATCGATGCCAGCCCTTTTTTGAATGTTTGTTTTTTGGGAACCAGCAAATAAAAAACTTTTTGTCCGATCGATCGCTTACTCACTACCTACCCCCAAAAACCCATCCTTTACATTGCCGAAACAAGTGAGGTTCTCGATCAAAAGCGAATTTCGGCTTCAACGATGGGTGCGTTTGTTGGAAAATTCGTTTCTCTTTTTTTTTGACTGGTTTGTCATTTTTCCAATTCCGATTCCGAATGAAGTGTGGGTACGGCCGCTAGTGATGGTGTTGGCGTACTGGATTGTGCCATCGTTACGGTATGTAAATGGAGTTTCATTTCCATCTCGATGTCACAGTGGGCCAAACGTGTGTGGGAACGGTTCATCGTGCCAATCGGTAAAGTCAGGAGACTGATTTGTCCTGTCAAGTATCGATCTACCCCCCACCCCCCCGGTGTGTTCCCTGTTGTGTTGCGGACTCGCATGAACTGTACATGAACATAATGATTAAAATACATACAGTTTCTTTTTCTTTTGTTCCTGTGCTTTGAAAAGTCTCTTCTATTCAGGCTCGTGAGAATAGCGTTGGATGATGCATGGTTGGACGATTTGAATATAGATCATTGGATGTATTGCTTGTAGGCAGATCTGTAGGGCTTTAGCATGAATGGATGATAACAAACGAATCCCATCCCGATTTCATCAATCTTCATCACGTAACGAATGTTAAAGCGCCAATTTACTGTCTTAATAAGCAGGACATCAAATGTCATAACATTTGACAGCTGTCAAAACGTAGATGAATATGAATCATGAATCATGGTCAGATTAAGTCAGAATGCAATAAGTTCTATAAAAATTAACAACGCTATTTTCCGCTTCTCAACTGTCAAAACACGCACACAATTTCAAAAATAATCTTTAAATTTCTTAATCATTTTCTTCGAATGTTCAATTGCCAGAATCATTTCCGGTAGCAACCAAAACACGGAAATTGCTCTCGTTTATCCGTGCCACCGGAGAAGGTAACTAAACCGTACCGGAGCTCAACTAAAGCATTCGAAAACACTATCCTTCCACGAAATACGATCAAAACGACTGGATCAATTTGTCCAATCTCATCCTCCACAATGACATGATCTAACCGGAATGAGTACCAAGCACTGGAACACACACACACTCATGTACAAAAACATACACAATCCCACGTTGTGACAGATTAAATGACAACGTTAAATGGGGAAAATGAAATAAAATTCTCCCATTCCAGTGTCCCGCCAGTTCTTGCTACTCTCCGTCTTCATCCACAACCTACACACTGGCGAGCTTTTAAATTGTGAGATAGCGCAATGAGCGCAGTCCTTCATGCATCCATCCTTCTGCGGGAAAACTTCAAACCGACCGAATTGAGCCCTCTTTGTTCAGTGGAACGATCACGAACATTTTTTTTTTTTCAAGTTTTATTACATCAGTTCTGCTCCCTTTCCGCGTAGATTTAATGGTTCGTGCCGCGTCTAAAGTGGGGTGTGTGTGTCAACGTTCGCGTAAAGGATCAGCTGCAATTTGGGCCCATTGGAACCCCCGCTTACTGTCTTCTGTTATCGCATTTACGAGGGTTGGCAATTGGGAACCACCATCGCAGTCATGATGGCAGCAATCGTTTGTCGGTAGCTGTGATGGTTATCTACCGGTTTGCCGAACCCCATCCCCACCTACCGAGCCACTCACACATCTGACGCAATTTAGCGCTACATACCGTCACTGGTAATTACCGTGGCAACATCTAAACGAGCAGCGCATACTTAACGTGTTTTTTTAGGGGCACGAGAAAATCGATGGAAAGAAAAATTACCCAAAATGGTGAAAATTCATCCTTTTTCACGGCACCACGTACAGCGAATGGCAATAGTAACATTTTGACTCCCCGTGCTAAGATAAACACGCGGCCGGAAAGTTTACTTTTCATTCAACATGCTGCTGTGGTGATAGGGAAAAGGTTATGTTTCATTTCTGCTTTGCTTTACTCGCGGTTTAAAAAGGTTAACATTGGTTCGTTGCGGGTCTGTCAGCGACACCGGCTAGGTCCCTCCATTTGACAACATGGCCAAAAACGCTTTTAAAATTTACCAAGAAATAATAATTATGAGTTTTCATTTTTATTGGTAAAGAATGGCCGGGTCATATTGCTATTTATTGTATTTTCGTAAAGAAACTTCTAGGTCGAAAGTTCAGCGGTTTTGAAAAAAATACCTCATAAGAGAATCTTTCCTCAAATTATCAGTTGTCCATTTAGAACGACGTAGTGAAATGAAAAATTAAAAAAAAAACAAAAATAATTGACTTTACTAAAGGGAAGCTTTTTCCGGGTGAATGAATTATCATCGAAAGATCATATCGGTCAGCTCATGGAATTCGGATACTGCACTCATTAAAAATATCCTTCCCTTTCATAACTCAACGGTTGTGTACAGTGCCGCCATGCTTTTAGCACAGGTAGCTTAATTAGAATTACGAAAAAAACACGGTTTTTCTTCAACCATCCACTTTCTCCGGAAGACAAAGTGAAAGTAATTAAACCGAAAGTACCTAATTTTCACCGAACACCATTGGAAGCCAGATTGTCTCAAACCGTTTGCACCGGTAGGATAAGCCACCTGTACACACCACCCCTTCCCCCTCCCCCTCCCCTATTTCCCACCGGTCGGTATGATTATTTTTGCCACCCTTTTTGCCGGACTTTGAGTCCGGTGTGCGAAATATGGTCCGAACGATTCGGGACTCATCCTGCCTGCACTGTCCATTATCGCGATGGTGACCTTTCGGGAAAAGCAACCCCTTTTGCCATTGGGTATGCTGGGTTTTTTTTTCTGCACTCTCCCTCAAGGCCGGTGTTTTTCGTTTCTCTCGGGAGATAATTACGTAAATAGCTTATCCGTTTGCGAAGGCCTTTTCGATGTCATCCCAGGGTGGGAAGTACACCGATTTTGTGCAATATTTGACAGTCAAGAGTGTATTTCTTTGAATCAGAGTGGTGACAAAAAGACGGTTTGAGAACGGGGGTAAGATAAATAAGAAATTGAAAGTTTATTAACTCTTTAGCTGGGTCCGCAGGCATGAGTTTCAAGGATGAATGAGTTTTTGTAAAAGATTTATTCGTAGTCCAGCATTTCAACATTTGAGAGACATACTTGTTTTGCTTTTCGATTTACCTTAATAACTTGCTCAATTTACGGAAAAGATTTAGTAATTAAAATCGTACCTTAGCATAATCCCATGAGGAGTAATATACAATACAATATTTATTAACGGTTTATGAAAATGGTTCCATGAAAAAAAAACACACATAAATTGATCTAAATTATCGCTAATTAAAGAGCTACTGACTGCTGAAATCCATGTGAGATTACACCAAGTTTTTGTTCAGTGAACTCGAGACTCCTACAGTACCGCAGCACCGTACGACCAACCGTTCAGTGGATTAAATCATCAACATTTTAGCACCACGGGACACAATCAACAGCGCCCAACACCATCGCACCCCCCAATGAGCCAATTCTCACTGATTAGCAGTCGTGCAAACGCTTACCGTCCTTCACACCCTGTACACGTATCGTATTCCAGCCGCACATCAACATGATGAACATGTCACTGTCATGGTGATGACATTTCATCCCGGGAATTAGCTTCCAATTCCCTCGGTTTCATTTCGATTGAACCACGATCAATTATCGTGTTCGGCACAGCGTGTTCCTCCGTAGCGCTCGACACCCGATGACATCCTGCTGAGAGCGACACTGAGCTAGCAACGAGCAGCCAGCGGCACTAAACCTCACACCCGAACGCGCTGGGGGTGGATCATTTTTCGCAATTAGACCAAATGGAAACGAGGGTGGGGGGGGAGTCCCACCTTTGCCGGGCTGGAAAAACGGATCGAATATTATTTGCTCATATTGTTTTCACACCGTTCACACCCCCGATGGCCGATTAGGGAGTTTACTGACCATCAACCAAATTACTATTTACTACCTGGTGAAAGGTACACCGGCACCAACAATACGGCACGGTACGATATCAATTTGTAATATGCGCCCAGATTCGGCTGGAAGAAACACTTTCAAAAGGTCAGTGAACTGTGTGCAGAAAGAAGAACACGGTTCGTAAATCCTAAATGTGCCTCGCAGGAGTGATCAGTGCCGCACATTATGCGGTTGCCTTATCCCATCGGTTTTTTTTTTTGTGCTTACGATAGAATAACAGTCTTCGCTCTGTCCACATGAAGAGCACTAATAAAAAAGCATTTCTACTTCTCGCCTTTAAGACCCACAAACGTTCATGCGTGGTAATGCTTCCATTCCATTTACTCTCACTTGAGTCAAACAGTGGCGCGTTAATGTACGCTGTGAAGAACGCACACTAGAGAAACCATCGCATCCCACAATAACAAGCGCACGACATGTGTTTGGCTTCACCGAACATTAGCTATCTAGTGAAGACAAAAAAAATCCGACTTGCCGTTGATGGTAATCTTCAATCCAGAAGCCCACACTGTCCGGAAGGACTGCTGGAGATACATTTTTTTGCGGACATTTCAAACCGGCCTAGTAATCCCATTCTCAGGCCACGGCTCCATTCTCGGTTCCGTCGCGTAAAGGACCCGTTGGTAAACTCAAGTCCACCAGGACAGTAAATCCGACAACCGAATGCAGGCGTGCTGTAATCTTCCACACGCAACTTTATACGCACCATAGCAGCTTCATCGTTGCGTACCTCTGCCTACTACAACTACACCAAAACATTCGTGCAATGAATTCCAACGGCGTACTACTCGCGAATGTCTTCTCTGGTCGCTCAACCCATAACATTGGCCCCGGGAAGACCGTAAATGGGAAAACTTATTAGACTGTGACATACTTCCTTTTCGACGATTAGGTTATGTGGGGAGCTGCTTCAACGAAAGAGATTCAGTGGCTGGTACACAGCCGATTGTGCGCGTCTTAACAGTGGAAGGAACTTCTCTAAGGACAGAATAGAATGCGTGTGTGTGTGTGCGGTTTTTCGCTTTCCTTTTGCATACCATTCCTTACGAGAGCAATTGCGCCAACGATGAAAGTCACAAAGATGATACAGTGTTAGAGCTTATTTATTCTAGTGAGGGAAGAAAATGACTTTACTTTCCCGTTTCCATTTGAAAGGGTACTGACGTACGCGACTGCACAATGGGCATTTATGGAGATGAGTATTATATGTGTTGTTTTTTCTTAGTGATAAACCATAGCACATCTATAGTCAGATTCAGATCAGACTATCAACTAATCAATCGAATTTTTTTGTATCATCATATCAGAATTCTAAATTTTAAACTGTTTAAGCTTGATTAGTTCATTATTCCAAGTCTTTGTCCATTAAAAAGGGTTAAAACCTTCTCGAGATTCAAATTATTACATCAACTATTTTGAGTATAACTAAAAATATCCTACTAAATTATTCAGGTGCAGTAAGTATTAAGAAGGAGACTCATAGTTAGTATTAAGAAAAAATATAATCTCTACAAAACTTATCATACTTACCGAACTTATCGAAATTTATTGATTGTTTATTCATTAAGTTTTGTATGATAAGCTTTCTGTGGAGATTTGAATTTTCCTAACGGTGACTAGGCGCCTCCATTTTAATACTTACTGAACCTTTATAAAACGACCTATTAAAAATGTCGAACAACCTGAAAGCGAACGTTGCTCATGTTATCATGAATTAAAAGTTACTTATTTCGCATGATTGTCACACATACTTAGTGATAGAAGTATTATTTCATGTGAAAATCATCAGATACTAGGCGTCTCCATGGGCCAATGAATATTTTATATTTTATATTATGTCCTAATACTTTGAGCAGCAACTGATTGTGTGTTGTTGTTATCAGTTATTGTTGTATTGTTTGCATACCAGGATTAAAATTATCAGAGTAGAGTTGTAAGTTTTTACATGGAGCTGATTTAACAAATCGTATCATAGGACCAGAGAACACAAAAACTTTACATAACTTAACCATTCATTACATTCGAAACCCTGAAGAGCTTTACCAAACGTTTTCACGAAAGGCATGGAATAACGTGCATACTATCATGCTATTATTTTTTCGCACAATTGCCCACTGTGCACTAGTCATAATAAATGATCTACCATTACACGACAACGAACAACTCGTATATTCCTAGCTGCTGTTGGAATGTTTACTTATCTGCCAGCGGGAAAAAAAGAGAAGAAAAAAAAACATTAATACTTCCTTCATTTTGCTGCATCGCTCAGCGCTATCACACGCCCCAGATGTAAACTTACGCCAGAAATCATTTCATATCACAATACAAATTACATTCATTCTTTGGCACATTTTTCATGTGTCACTGGGTAGTTGATTTTCTTCTCTGTCTCTCTCTCTCTCTCACACACAACTCTTTCCTTCCCGAAAGCATCTTCACGGTTAACGACATGCCTTTTGGAAGCGCAAGAGTAAACGATCCCATGGTACGCAAACAAAATTTCATTACTTCATTATGGCGAAAATCGATGCTTAATGTGTCTGCGTTTGCAAAGCTTCAGCAAACTTACTTTTATTGCTACGTCCGACCCACTCCATGCGCATCCGCAAGGAGCCGTGCGGAGCAGTTCGGAACAGACGCGGAATGCACTAAGCGAATTTGGTTTGCTAATGGTCAGGGTCGTGCTCGTCGGCGCGATCCGAAATAGGGGGAAAGATTTACCGGACCGGACCAATCTTGCTGCTTGGGAAGATTGTGAAGTTACGTTGCAATCGGTACTTTGTACCAGGTTGTTTTTACCAACCGTACGGCGATTCGGGTTGAGATCACGTAAGAACGCTAAATATCACTTTGAGTGCTTACGTGACCGTAATTCTGATTTCCGATCTTCAACGCGCGCACAGATGCCGAACTCGATAAGGCGCACGTCGGCATTAATGGTAACCGTGCATAGTACTGGTCCTCAACTCTAACTATGTTTTTTTTTTCTTGAAATTCCATCACGTCATACCACACGTAATGCTCCACACAGACTTACGCATCAGCATCCGACCGTGTGTCGCTCTGGATCGGAAATTGATTAACAACCGAGCAGTAGAGCCAGGTAACATATTTTACTTTGCCCAACTCACCCAAGTGCGTAACCGCCCAAATGGCATCCTTCTTGCGGAATAAAATGCGATAAAATGTGGCTCTTCTTCATGGTTGGGTTGCGCGTCTCCAGTAGGTAAACGAACCCACCCGAAAATTTCCTATCGATAAAATCGATCGTGACCCGCCTTCGAAAACAGGTGTTCCGAAGCCGCTTAATCCACCGTAAGCCCACCACACCAGCTACTTATTAAACGCTAACAAATTGAGCCGTCACATCAACAAAGGTGTGCTTATCGAATCCGCCGACTACTTTAGGGATATTTGCCTCATGTTTGCTTTATTTTCCACATCTCAGTAGGCGGCGCCTCGCCGAGCTGTCAGTGTTCATGTCAAAAGTAGCTTCTTCGAATGAAAACATCTCAACATTCTAGCAGACGATGACTTGCGGACATAACGATAGCGATGGATTCCACCGGACTGTCCGCCTCGGAGAAAATTACCCTCTTCAGTGCGTGGGGCTTGATTCGCAAGGATTTGGACGTGCATGGGCGAAACATGCTGTTGCTGTAAGTTTATCGGAACGGGATTTTAATTTTACCCATTAAGCAAATCATTATCATAAACCCTCTCCAGCAGATTGTTTCACAAGTATCCACACTACGTTTCGTACTTTGATTTCACCGACGATCCGACCGCCCAATCGCTCGTCGACAATAAATCCCTTTACGCGCAATCGATACACGTCATCAAAGCGTTCGGATCGCTCATCGAGTACGGTCTCAAGGATCCGGCCCTGTTTCATGAGACGCTGAAAAAGATTACGCGCCTGCACGAGCAGCGTAACGTCTACTCCAAGGACATTCTAATCATCGGGGAAGTTTTGCTTGACTATGTTGCCCAGGTGCTCGGACGTCAAGTGGCCGATTCGTTGCCCGATGCCTTCCGGAAGCTGTTCGCAACTATCGCTAGCAGGTTTCCTGCAACACCGGGCGTCGATGGTGACGTAAATGATGCAAACGTTACGCAGCCTGAATATACACCGTAGCGTAGATACCGTCCATTCCGGTAATAAACTAAACTTTTTCTTGAGTTCTTGAGAAAATTTTACCATTCGGCACAATCGCTTACACGCCCTCGAGGGCCAATAGTTAGATTCCGTGCCAATTCATCTTTTCAGATGCTCCCAACAATAGCAGTGACTTCGCAATTCCACGAACGATGAGAATTCATTAGCTTCCCGAGCAAGTATCGCCGTGCCTAAGATTGACGATGCGGAAGATGAAATCTGGGAAAGCCGATTTCGGTGAATCCGCTTCAAAATGCAAACGAGCCAATTTAGCGCCCTGGGCAGATTGTAATTCTTCGTGCACGATGAAAATTAAAATATGAACCGCCCTTATCAAACACTTGTTTCGCGGAAAATAAAATCGATCGAGGAAAGAAAAGACTGCCAACGCCATGTGGTACGGAAGGCTTTAGCAAGGTGTGGAAACAATCTAAAGTCATCAAATGCTCAATTATGCATACTTTCAGGCGTATATTTTGTGAAATCGAGAAAATGTTGCCTAAAGTTATGCAAATAGTCGAACAAAATTACTTCATTTTGGTTTTTATCCTTTTGCATAGACTTTTTTTTATCTGCATTAACCGAAAAAGCTATTAAAACTTAAAGTATCAAAAATTCTTTTTTTTTCACATCAACATCATTGAATTACAATCTAGATGTGGCTATGTATAAGCACAAAGGAAAAGAAATGGCCAACAAAAAAGAAAACGATTCCTAAGAAGCGTCCCAGTAGAACAATGTGAAAGATTGCAACATTCCATAATTCCAACGGAAGGGAAGAAAACATTCCAGATGAACTGCTTCACCAGACCCAATTAAAGTTAGAAACAAGCGCTCACTCAGTGGTTCCACCCGGTTGTGGTATGTTGAACTGACCCACTGCAAAGTATTACCTCACCCAAAGGAATGGCAAGAAAACAAACTAATAATGAGAAGGGAAACAAGTTGTCGTAACAAGAACGAAACAAAAAAAAGCAGGAAAAGGATTTCCTGCAGGGAAACTTTTGTGCGATGGAAGAAAAATGTCTGCTTCTCTCCTCCGTTACAACGTCTACAGATTTACACTCGTTCCTGATTTTCTTTCCTTTTCCTTTTTTTTTCTTGTGTCTTCTTGTGCGATTGCTTGACGATATTTGATGCGCTGAACGATGATTTATGCCTTAATTGGGGTCTTTGCGTGGTCTGAAAAGCAATTTATCAGAGCGTTCGCATTTTCCCGAACGAATACCGATTTCCTGCGCCCTGGCGGAGATTCGATTTCACAGGAAGCTGCGTTACACATCACACGTATGAGTATGTAAGTGTGTGTGTGTGTGTGTGTGCCGTGTACAACATAAGTGTTTGTGAGCGGTTTTATGTGTGATCGCTTCACTAGATGACACCGTGCGTGGGTTAATGAACTTTGCCAAACACGTTTTTGTGCTGAATTGCTGTGGTTTAGGTGGTGGCAATTCGGAAGTGATTGGAATTTCAATTAGTGGACGCGCGTTATCACGTTGGTAATGGCAGATTTCGCGGAAATTCCACTTTCGAAATGGAATTGTGCTTTCGACAGGCTTAAGTGGTGCGGTTTTGAACATCATCCGACATCAATAAATTAATTGTAGCTAGATTGGTATATAGTTGCTGAATTCACAGAGGTAAATCACATTGGTATGAGAGTTTAGATTGATTCGGTTGTTTTAATACTGCAAAGATAAAAAATATGACATTGTTTCATACACTTGCAACAGCAGCAAACACATTATATTGAAGTAAGGATCTATTTAAAAAGAAGATTATGCTCTTACATCGAAAGCTTTGTTTTAATTAATTACACGAATCGTCAAAGTTCATTCATTTCTGTCTTTTTTCATCATCAACAACGCGTCAATCTAATCGTTCAATTGTTACAACTCCTCAACAACATTCCGTATACAAGATTAATTAATACTTTCTGGCCAACAAACTTTGCAAAAGTTAGGCTAACTAAAACAACCTATCCTAACAAAATTATCCCTGCCAACAACAACACCCCTCACTCCAAGCATATCGAGTGAGTGAAAATTTCCCACGAAAATTTGAATCTCTTACGTCAACATTTTCACCAAACCCAACCAAAAGTCCGATAAAACTTCTCGAAACCGCTTGTGTCATCGTAAGTTGTCTTGGGCAGAATATGTCACCGCTTTCTTCAACCACTCCCTAGTGAAGCGAACGCCTCGAGACAAAACTTCACTGCAAGCGAGGTGTAAAAACTTAAAACCGGAAAACCATCCATTCACACTCCCGACCTCGTTCAACAACGCTTGGTGAGGAAAAGTTTCTTCCCGCCAGCTTTTTTACACTCAATCTAACCGTTCTTCACGACCACACTCATCAAGAGGATAGGTTTTGGCCACAGGAAAAAAAAAAACAACCTCAGCAAGTGGGCAATCATGACGTTGGATTGTCGTTGTTGGTCACTTTAAAAGGGTGGATGACAAAAGTTTATGTTTTTCCTACCACTTTGCTCTTTGTGTCACATATACACAAAAAAAACTATTACACCAACGGCGACACTATGCGATAGAAATAATCCCTTTTTTGTGTTGTCTACTTTTTCTTTTAACCAGGCGACAAAAAATGAGATAAAATTTAACATAATTTTCCGCATGACACATCCACCGCCATGCTGTGGTTGTGCAACTTAGCATAAAAACGCATCATTCCCGTGACATCTTTGCATCGTGGTTCCCTGGGGAAGGAACGCGACACCAGACTGATTTTGAAACTGGCTTGAAGATGGGCTTCCGCCTTCATTTTCTGTCACTTTCAATGGCGCTTAATTACTTATGCAAACAAAAACCCTTCCAGCAGATCGGTTCGTTTTCCAGGCTCCGGTACGCAAAGCACACAATTGGCCCACGAACTTTCGCCTGCATGGTGTGCTGCTGCTCCATTCGGACCGGGTACACGCGAGATGTCTTTACTCATCATGCCCGGCGGTCGGTGGGTCGGTTTGATAAAGTTCGTTAACGCTCGAACGCCTTGCCGAAATTTGCCTTCGAAGCTTTAAATTTCTGCACGTTTCAAGCGGCGTGGGATCGGCATGTACGAGATGGAAGATAGAGAAATTCCCATCCAAATAACTTCCCCGAACTGGCACGAATGGTAAGCCTCTTGCATACCGGTAGCATAAGCGCGCTAGATGGTTGTTATGGTTACTTTTACAGCTGCGGCTTTGCATTGGGCCGAACTCAATGAGCTATAAATTTGTCTAGAGGCTTTGTAGAATGATATTGGAACGCTTTTTTGGAGAGTGTTTTTTTCTCGTTTTGTCTGTGAAATACAGACACGCTCTAAGAGAACATAAAAGAAATCGTGAGATATTTAGACATAAATGAAAAGTGAAATGGGAAGCCATAGAAAGAAAGAAATTTTGAGGAAAACAAGAAAATTTTAGGGAAAATTGAATACAACACAAGAGTAGAGTGGATAAAATTTCTCTTAATTAGAAATTAGAATTTTCTGAAGCTTAATACGATGATATATAGATAAATAAGTACTGTTTCAAGGATAGAAAGTACAAAAATTAAAACATATACCAAATTTTCACTCAACTTTATCAAAATAGGTTTCTTTTACATTGGAATTGCATAAATGTAGGCGTATGAAGGCGTTAATAACTAAATGTAATTAAAGAAAACTACTAGCAATACGTCTAAAATATAGGAAAAAGAGTTAGATATTATTATTTTTCATAGTATTTTTTAAATACTCAATTACTATGTTTGCTTCATTCTATTCATTCCAAGCGACGGGTAAAAATGCATTTAGAACATGATATTTTCTAGCTTCGAACCACTCATGAAACGAATTGTTGATAAATTGTTTTCATGCTAATGATAACTAATGCTAATAACTAATTTGATGATTGTGTTTAGAGCATTAACTATTTCTGAATTAATCAGATATTTTCCTTTATAACATCTGCTATATTTCTCGTATTAGGATTTTTGTTTAACTTTAAATTATTTTATAATGCCAGAATAGACAGCATTTATTCTTTTTCAATGAATTTGTTGTTAATGCTGTTACAATCCTAAATTAATATTGTACATATTATATATACTCAAATATCTTATCAGCATATTTAATTAAACTTTTACAAATAAATTCATTTATAGGCCATTATTTCACGTCAAAAAGCTATTTTCTCTTCAAATTGTGCCAAACAAATTTCCTATTAGATCCCACACGTCAATCAATTCACCCTGCAGTAATAGGAATTTCCCGATCGGGAAACCATCGTACCTCATTGGAGAAAATCTACCCAAGGGTCACTTTTATTTATTGCTTTTTGTACTTCAAAATCGTTTCTCTCCGCAACCCACCTACCTACCCCGGAAGGCACTTTACTATCTAAAACGCGTAATCAGCCTACGGATTGATAATCAACCGTGCTGGCTCGTAACGCTGTTCGTAACGCAACATTTATGTACGACCGTTTCCCCAAAAACCCACACCCCTCAGTCAACCCACACACACTTTTTAGATTAAAAAAACAAAAAAAAAAAAAACACACACGAACCCCGTAAGTCCCCAAACGCCAATCCGGAAAAGTGCGCAAACAAGATAATTAATCTTATTTCCAATTTGAGCGTTCCGTTTTCTGTCGGGCACCATTTTGCATCGGAAGTGAAAACAAAAACACGAACGAAACGTAGCATAATTTCAATGGAGATGTTAAAAATATCACAAACGCACCAACACATGAACGGTTTAATATCAGTGCAAATGGGCACCGCCCAATGCCGATGCGTCTGTGTCCGGTGCGTGAATTCGACATCGTAAATCTTAATTGTTGTAATGACAGCTAACGGTGCCTGAGGAACAGACAGAGGACAGAGAACGGAAGGATATGGTAATTTGGTTCCATTCGTTTTGGATTTAGCACGTGCCCTCGAACAGATTGTAGAAGTTCGTTAATTCCGCTGAAAGAGAGTCTTCTGCTAGAAGCTTTCCAGCATAGTCTGAACAGAAAATGACTTCCATTCAGGCAATGCCCAACGCCATACACCTTAAGCTGATACTAGTCTTTCTGTTCCGTATTTTAGCCAGATAAACGAACGATAAGACAGCACCCTCCCCTATCCAACCAGTGCTGTAGTCAATGAGATCCCAGAATGGAATAAAAACAGTACGCAACGGTCAGTTAATGCTTCGCCGCTAATCATTGTACTTCTTGCACACGTATACGAAGGCAATGACGCACCCACGCTTAGAATCGAAACGAAATCTACATCCTCTAATCGCCACAGAACACCAGCAAAGCGAACCAAAATCAAATCTCATTCTCGTGCGCGTCTCACCACCATTGCCCACGCCCGGGAAAATGACTTCGGGAAAAAATCTAATTCCATCCTCATAATGTTTTATCGCTTCATTTTCCCTCCGAATCTCGGCCACGAAACCGTAGCACACGATTTAGCATGAGAATGCGAAGCGATGTGAAAGTTCTTTCCACAGCCGATAAGCTCTTGGCTGTAATCTTTGCCGCGCAGTGTTGCACACGAATGGATTTGAAGGTGCCGAACCAGTTCAGGATAATCTACGGCCAGACGCTAATATTAATTGAATTTTCCAGCTTTCGTCATACATTTTGCGGGAAAGAGAGCAAGTGGAAAATGCCGTACGAGACAATGATAACTTGTCCTAGATCGTTTACTTACATTTGCGATGGGTGGACGCGCTGCAAGACACATATTCTATTGAATGGAAATGCAATGGTTCTTTGTTGTCTCAAATGTACTCTCTCTCACACACACCTTGGCTTGGTGGCCTGCTAACGACAGACAAGTCAGACTCGGCTACTCTCTTACACGGACATGAACCCACGATCACGGGCACGATGTTTTATGCGTCTCGTACACGTCTTCATTCTTTTTCCTTTTAAAAAACACCAGATGAAAAACGTGAATGAAATTGTTCGAAATCGGCACCAAAGAAAACGGTGCATATTATCTACCAACAAAAAAAAAGGTTTTTCGCGCAGAAAAATGCATCGAACCAACTGGTACGACAGCATTTGAACAATTGTGGGCATGCACTTCAGCAAACAGATTACGAAAAAAATACACTGCTCCTGACAAGTTTGCGATACGGCTGCTCGGAATGCGAAATAGAGCTGTCACAGACTGTCGCGAAGCGTTTGCGCCACTGATGGAATGCTACTTTGTCCACGATGGCTTTATTCGTTTGCGGACATGTTGTTGCCGTTGTTTGGTGTGTCACGTTCGACCCCGTTGGCGTCGGGTGGCTGGAAAACTAAGCAGCGAGCTGTGTTGCCATGACGATCGGAAAAGAGCGTCCATTGCATATTTGTTTTTTCTCCTTAATTCATCGTCGTAATGGGTTGCCTGCTGTTAGATGCGCGAGTTCGTTGTTCAATTTTGTATGATTAACGTTAATGTTTTTTTTTTTTTTTTTTTTTTATTCAATAAGAACGGCCAGGCCGTATTGCTGTTAATGTTTTTTTATGTATGGAGACAAAAATATGTTAAATTTCTCGATTAGAGTGAAGCATGCGAAACTTTTAGGGTACCAAAGCGCCTGAAGGTAGGCATTGTAAATTGTATTTTTATTTGACCTACGATGGGGTGCTAGGATTTGGCCTTCCTGAAAAAAAGGTTTCACCGATTTATATTAAATCGGATTTTTTTTTTTTCAAGTATTACGTAAAAACCGATGAATGAGAAATTTATTGCATACTTTCAGGCGTATAAACCAAAAAACTCAAGCAAAATGTTTCTTTGAGAAGACTAAATATCCAAAGGAGCTATGGGTATATAAATTCAAGCCAACAATTTTCTAACGAGATTTATTTTACGGGATAGATCATGTATAGGTCCTGGCCAGGATAGTTCTAAATCACCTACTAACTTAAAAATCTGGATATTCAATCGATGATGAATATGTAACTCCGGTATGCAAATCATCATCACGCAACCATTAGCTAACTAAACGTTTACAAAACTTTCGTAGTGTAAAGACAGTTATCTGCTTAGCAAATCACTACTAATACAAATCAATCACCAGGTGTTCATAATTTGTTTCATGCAACTTGACATAGCTAATCAGAAGAAAGATCAATGAATTCATAACACACAGGACATGTAATTAATCAGCTACAAACGTTGATGTACCTGTTACTTAACCTACTAACATTATACCATTGAATGTTAAGCTGATGATAAACCACACTTAAGCTCTCCAGTTTCTGAAGGTCATCAATTGGAACCCGACCGAACTAAAATCCCATTCGCAGGGGAGATTAAGTAACGCAACCCAAACACTAATTACACTTCACTAGCATCTGAGATGGAATTAGTTTAGTGCCATCACTTGGCACACGCGTCCCTTGCGCTCTGATGCTTTTCTCATGCTGTAAGTACAAATTTTCAATTATAATCCTCCCATCCATCATGTTCTAACCCTAGCGAACATGTGCTGCAAATGCCACAGCTTGAGCCCCAGTTTTGACTCGCTTCTAATTCGCATCACATTGTTCCACGGTCACATCCAAACTGGCTGAAGCCGAGCGATTTGGAGAGCACCAAAAGTTCTCAAAAAAAAAAAGCCATCCCGCACAAAAACACGCTTAACGAACTTTCCAGCACGAGCATCTTGCATCCGTGAGCCAACCAAAATGGAGTGGTCTGAAAGCTCCAGCAGCTTGCACAAGGATGCTTCTTCTTATTATCAAACCCATCAACAGTATCTTTACATTTAGCGGAAAAAAGGAAGAACCTTTTCCAGTCCTGATGCAAGTGGGAAACGCTTTCAAAATGCAATTCATTACATAACACTTGCAAGCACACTCGCCGGTAAAGTACCCCTGTGGGATGTTGCACCTTCAAACGTCCCAAACGCATACGGGTGCACGGGTTGTTACCGTTGGTACCGAACATGCCAACATCGAGTGGTGGTAGAAGGTTTCCAAGGAGCATGGGCGGACACCGTCAAAGCTGGCAGGTATTATTCGAGTTTAAACACTTAAGCATTGCCACAAGGTTCACACTTGCGTGCACATCTAGTCAATGGTTGCTCTACGCTCAATAGTGAGCTCCAGGGGAAATACTACGCCACGAGTACAAGAGCGATAGGGAAACAACACATCAGTTGTTCCATTTCGCTGCTGGGTGTCTGTACTACCTGGTCTGCTCGGTGCAAAACCGCCGTATGGAGAGGATTGACATTTCCCTTCGAGCTTTCTCGACCTGTCAAAATTGATCCCTTCCTGTGATCCAATGCACAATGTCCCTGGGGGGAGTAAGTTTGCTTTGTGTGCTTACAAGTGCCGAGAATGTTGTTGCGAATGCTCACCAACACAATGAGCAGCGAGAAGAATAAGGGGACCGCTTTGTCGGGCGCCCCTTGTGAGCACATGTTTCTGCATCGACCATTGAGTGCCCTGCGTCCATTATTGCTACAACTCCCTGGAAGGATACAACTCGGTACGAACAGAGCAAGCTGTAAAATGCCACCGGGCACAACGGCATCTTCACGGCAAACATTCAACCACACGCTGCCACTGTCACTGTCCCGCCGGAATGCATCCCTGACTTTTCTGCAATAATGTTCGATGTCGTTGAAACGATGCCCGGTACCTGTATGTGCCCGTACCGACAGGTGCGCTCGGTACAACACGACGGATGTCCCCAGCGTGTTAACAATTGAATTACTACCAGTACACACCCGTCGGACGCTGTAAGCTACCCGGATTCCCATGCTTAACACTCCTTTCTCCATGGAAAGTAAAGTGTCAAATGAAGCTTTACGGTGCGGATTGTAAAATGGTAACTAACCCGGAACGCTTGCGAAGATACTCGGACGAACGTCCATGAAACACTTACCTTAACCTTACGTCCACGGCGTGCCGCTATGGACCGAGACTGGCGCCGTATCGCCTCCAGTAGTGCGCCTGCTGTGACACGTTTTCAGCACACGAAAAACAGCATCCACGCGTCAGCTGACAGCTCGCTGTATCCACCTTTCTAACGATTGGATTTATACTTGTGAAGCTCCCTCACACATCCGTACACTGACACACACAGACACACACATACAACACTACTGGAATACGTCCAAACAAATCTCACTCTCTGCTAACAACCTGCAACGAGCGATTTCAGGTGTGGAACTTTTCAATCTAAACACCAACCCTGTGCGTAACCTTCTGCCATCGCCACGTACACGCGTTGTAAGAATCGGATTAACCACGTTGAAGGATACATTTTGGTTCAGCGGTGTGATTTGTGTGCGAAGTAACATTTACATTTTTCGCGACTAGTATTCCCAAGTCAACACACATCTGCCGAAGATTTGAAGTGAGCGTGATTTTTTGGCGCAAGGATTATATGCCCTTGAACTTCTGTCTGCTCCGGGGTGCTTTACAGCCAACGCCGCAAGCAATTCGTAAGCTGATTGGGGTTAATCTTCTTACTGTATGTAAAAGGGATACTCGAAATTTTTGCCCAAAGAGACAGGGATTAGACGTCGTTGTGTATGATACGTTAGAAAGCTTTCGATCCAGGTGAACTCGTTAACGCACAGATGAAACCATTTTTGAGGGTTTCTTTTTTGTTCTACATTCAGCTCTGTTTTTGACTCTCTTAGGTAGAATGGCATCGATGTAAAAAATCAAACATATTAATATGACACCTTATAATGACATGGATTTGTGAGCTGATAACAATAAACAAGCGAAAAGAAAAGCAGCTGAGAAGCTATAATAAAACCAATTTGTTCACCTCACACAATGGAAAAAGGAATGTGTTGCACTTTTAAAACACACATTCTTTTATTTGCTTAATCGTAGTGATATCAATATGATGCAAACACAATTGATTTGAGTTAACTGGCTTCATTATCTTTGATAAACTTTTCTCGTTAACTCAAATTTTTTTCCTGTCAACGGTTTTACATCTAAAGGTAGGCAAAGGTAGGACTTTTGATGTGTGAAAACAACTAATATGTCTAACTTTATACAGCTATTGCATACTTTCAGGTGTAATAAAACCAAGAAAAATTGATCGAAATTTCGTTTAGGAAGTTATAATTCATGGAATTAAAACTTTGTGGGATATGCTCTCACTTATTTCCATGAAGTTAAAAGCAGCTCACAAATGTTGGTTTGAAAGCAGAATCTAATTTTTCTTTAATACCGCTATGAAACGAACAAATATGCATCGATGTTGCTCTTAATTTTTTGGGCAGCGTTATTGCCAGACATTAAAATAAAATCTCTGTAACGTAATATCTGATTAAAGCGATTTGAAGTAATTACTTTATAGCAAATCATTGAAAGGTATGGTACATAAAAGATCGTCTCTTCTTGATTTCCTAATGATACCAATAACGATGTTGATAAACCTCATTAAGATAATCACACAAATTTCCCCTTCTCCTACGAAAAAAAGATTTACGAAAGCACTTGTCTAAATTAATCTACTCAGGAAATGAGATTTTTGATTTGCTCTTAAAACTGTCACTTTCTTTGATGTACCACCGTTTCACGCTTGCTTTTTACCTTTTCAAATCGACGCGGAAGGTCAAATGATCAACTTTCTCTCATCTCAACATCTGATTTTCAACATCCACCAAACACTTTGTTTCATTTTCACTGAGCTTGGAAGCCCCTGTGGACAGTAAATCTAATTTGGAGAAAAATTTAGAAAAAATTCTTTTCATGGTTTTCCTCCATTTCCCATTTGTTATCCCGGCAGAAAACTGACCCAACATCCCACCACCCATTATTCAATCATAAACTCATTTTCAGCGTTATTTCTGAATGGTTTTCACGCTTTCTTGTTCACCCCCGATCGCTCTTTGTCGTATTTTTATGCGTTTTGTTCGTGCCGCATATGATAAGAACGGCACATTCTTCTCATTGGATATTCATTTTTCATCACCATGATAATGAATCTGTCGTCAGCGATAAGCGAAACATTTCGAGAAGCTGACGAACAATTCATTGCTGCTTGGCGTGTTTCTGGAAGCTAAAATTTAATACGAATCACACTTTGTTGATGCTCTTCCGGGCGAAAGCGTATGCTCCTGCCGTAGCAGAACCCGACAAAAGAACATTCATCCGGACGCTTGGCCAGACCGTAATGAAAGGTTTTTACCCACGTGACACATCGTTTCTATTTTCACACGCGCCCCAAGCCAATCCTCTCCGAGCAAGTCCCATGTTCCATCGAGTGTTAGGGATGAGCTGAAACGAAAAAGACACAGAAAAGGACACACATTATGAACAGAAACGAAGGAAAACAACAACACAACAATTAGAACAATGGAATGGTACGCACTGGCTTCGTATTCCCCCGATACCTACACTCCAAACTTCAGCGCTTCAAATATGGCTCCCCAAACAGCAATGGCAAAATAATGTGCACAAAAATCGTTCCAGCTTCACAACACTTTTCTACCGTTTTGCCGCTCGTTAGCGTTCCTTTGTGTGAGCAAATGTTGGTATTGTTTTCGTTTTTCTACGTGACCATTTTTGTCTTTGTTTAACTAATGTTGCCCCATTCATCTACACTCTCTCTCTCCATCACGCATTATCAGCTGACTTCTTCTTGTTGGTGTGTAACATTTGTTTGATATATTGTTTCTACCACCAGATGATACAAAATCGCCCCCCAAAAAAAGAGATTACTTTAAGGCTAAAGATATCATCTTGCCTGTTTTGGATCGCACAAAAAGTGGGCTGCATTTGATTGTTGATGCTTTTTTGACTCGTTTGACTAGCTCGCTAATCGCATTGAAACAAACGTCAATACAGCCACACTGCAGTGCTAAAGTGAAAAAGTATGCCATCAGTGTTTTGAAATAAAAATGGATAAAAGTATGAACTTACATTTATCGGGAAACTTTTGTATGTAAAACCAAGAAATTCTGATATTTATTTAAGGACCGTGTAAGTAGTTAAGTTACAAAAGTTGATTAAAATAACTTCAACATTGACGGCACATAGAACATCAATTTATTTTACTGAGAGAGTCTGTAGTTCCAGATAGGAAACATTGTTGTCATTGCAGCGTAGAATCTGGCACTGGCATCTTTATATCCTTTTTTTAAAATGTCTTTCATTGGACAGTTAAGACGATCATGCCAACAAACCAACGAACAGTATTATTCCTTCTTCGCCTGAGGAACATACTTGTCTCTAGCCTGAGTTTTCATATGATTATGCATGACACGGCTATCTCAAGCTCTTCATACTTTTCGCATTCTAAAATGTCTTTTTCCGCTGATTGCAGATCGTATTTACCGGTTATCACGATCAAATAAATTGGCAGAATTACAAGAGTTAATTTTCAAGCAAGTCAACTATGATAGCCCTGTATGTCTTTCAAGCTGAAGAATCCACGACTTCATACCTCACAATTGTGTTCAAAATATTCATGAATAGATACAACTGCTCTCAAAATAGTTTACATCATCTCGGATCTCTCATCATCTAGGAAAAATTGAGAGCTAAAAGATACTGAAATGTAACAATAAAAGAAATGACAATTATTTGTACGTAATGATGAACAGCTCCTAATATAACATACATACATGATCCCACCTCATCCAAAGATTCTCGTTCCCAGAATTTTTTATAGCCTCCATGCGAATATGGAAATTGAGGCTTTGCAAAATAACCTCAGATTATAAAACCAGAACCATTCGTCGTTCAGATTTGTATCTTTTTCATTACAGGCACAACAACCTCAAGGCCTGCCATTTCTGGATTATTTTGACTTTGTTTACCCATAGTCATTCCTAGTCATTCCTACTAAGGATACACGGCTCAATTCTTGCAAGCCATGTAGCAATATTTCACAATATTGTCCTTAAAATACTGTCAAAATAATGAATTTTCATGCCATTTTTTACAAAATCCCCTCAGTTAAATTATAGCTCCAATCAAAGTTCATATACCGCTCACTGGTTAGCCAGCACAATACAGCGTTGGGTTCGTTCCCCATCCCTCACCTAACTTTTATTACAAATTCTCGTCAAATTTGTAGCCTTTCATCATGAAAAACAAGTTTTCGAGCGTTTATTAGGCCTGTTAAGGACGTGTGCCAACAATCTTATCAAAACCTACGCAAAGCACGTCAACCTCCCAGAAACCGGCGCTTGTTAAGCTTTGGTTCTACGACCGTAATGGCCAATCAGGGCCACCCCGCAGATGATGATGGTGCGTTAGCGTTGCAGTACAAAGCAAACCAGATTATCTTATACCAGGTTGTTGTGCTTTTCCATCCTTTTCAGCCACGAATCACCGTGCACAAGTCGTCTGCAAGTTTCGTATCGTTTATCTGCGTCCACAAATTGGTCCGGTGAGTGACGTTAGCTAAAACACAACGTACCACCCATCATCATTAGCTCGGTCTCGGTGGGCCGCTTTTAAGCCGCGTCTACCCGCACGGTGCTCGCTGCTGGTAATGGTGGTTTCTTTGTGACCAAGTTGAGCAGCTAAAAAATGTTTAACAATTGCTTCGATGATAACGTTTTTCTTTATATGCATTCGCCCGAAAGTTACTGCTGGCTACCGGCGACGAGTATTCCAAGTAAGTTGTTACAATAAAGATAAATCCCGCCACACTAATGTAGCGATACTGCGCCAGAAAAGGGTCACTGACACTTGTGGACATTTTGTACATTGTTAAGTGGCTTCCTTTCCTAACTTCCTTTTTCCATCCCAACCTCCATCGGAAACCAATTTCCGGGAAAAGTTGAATTTTTTAGTTGACAGTTTATGCCGTCAAAAACACGACCCGTCATAATGTTTGTGCTGACTTTTGACACTTTCGGTAGACCTGTTCTGTTGTTTGTTTGTTGATGTTTTTTTTTTTTAACAACCGTTTGCAATGGTTTTCGCTTGCTGTCGACATTAAGCTCATTAAAAAATAATACATTACTTCATCTCCAAAACAGCACGTAGCACCGAACTTGACTTTGAAGACACGGATGTAACTCTCGGGTTTGAGCTATGCAGCGCACTGAAAGAAAACAACCGTTCCCGTCTGAAAACCGGAGTAAACTCAGAGTTCTAAAAATATTACATCCGCCGCCCCGCATTGACTTACATCGCAAGGTACATGGCGGCACCGCGCGCCATCTTTTTTGTTTTGTTCCCTTCAAAGCAAAATCTGCCGACGGTGAATGGGCCGGATGATAAATTAATCATCCAGCAGGCCGTGCATTATGGTGCGAAGTATTATTGAGGATAAAAGCGATCCGTCCGTATGCCGCATATGCCGGTAATTATTGCCGCGGATGTATATGCGGGAAAACAGCCGGTTCGCTGATCAGCTTTAGATCTGCGTTGCAAATATTGCAACCCACTCGGTTGCATTATTCTGCAAACCAATCTGTTTAAATATGCGGTTGCGATTGAAGTTGGTAATGATTTATCGGGTGGAAACTATTGCAACGCAAATGTTTGTCGGATATCCAGTAGCGCATGCAAGTTTGGAATTCAACAACCGTGCGCATTATTGTCATTCATAAGCGATCGGACGCCATGCCTACCAAATATTTGTTCGGCTCCTTTCAGTGTTTCAAACTATCATCATCTTTAGTTGTTGGCAGCACCTTGTTGTGCACTCTTGTATTGAGGGCAGCAAAGCACCCGGTTTTACATCGATAATCCGGAAATTGTATCCCCTCCAAAAAAACACCTCCCAATCCACACGAATTTCCGCTCGATTTTGGCTTCCGGCTTCTCAAACCAACTATTTCCTTTCAGCAATCCGCTCGGAAGTGAAAACTTTCAACCTGTTCAAACCTCTACCTTGGCCCAATGGTCCCATTTTGTGTCCGCCACGTTTTTCCCGCTTCCACCTCACTTGACCATCGGTTCAAGGATGCTTCGCTTCTAATTACACGACTAATCCTGTAAAAGCTCCCGAAAACCCGATGGCATGCATAATTCCACCCGGGGGTTTCTCCTGTCCGTCTGGGGAGTTGCGAAACAAAATGCAAACTCCGCACTCACTCACGCTCACCGCGCACGACCAAGCATCCGAATAATTTGTTATTCAGGTTACATAGGTTCGTAAAAGGAAAGCTGTCTGCTATAAACCATACGATGGCGACCTTCAGGAGGTTAGCCAGTTCCGGCGCGTGGTCCGAAACTCCCCCGGGGGGAAACCTCCCGTGCCGCAGGCACCCTCGGTGTATCGGTAGCTCACGAAAACCAGCCCTAACTTTACGGTTTTACAGGTACGCTCTGCTTGCTGCATGGATGTGGGTAAACCTTCTTGGGCGGTAAACCACTATATCCCTAGACAGAGTCGGACGTGCCACGGAAGACTAAAATTATGCCACCGGGAAATGAGCTTCAATGGTTCGTGTCTTTTGTGTCTTCCACCACCATCCAACCACTGCCGGATATCGAGTGGCTGGCTCATAATGGCCATAGGTTTAAATTATGCATGTTTATGGTGTCTTCTATCGGTTGTCTCTTCCTTTCGGCGCACGCTCCCGAAGCCACGCCAAATTTTGCTAAAGAAATTTCGAACCAGTCGATTTCTCAATTGGTGCACTGATTTTGCTACCGCTTTGCCTTTGCGAAGTAACTCGTTATGGGAACTTATTACAAGTTTTCAGTGGTTTTTTTTCTGTCACGAACTAAGTCTTCGCCAAGAGAAGCGCGAAGAACTTTGTATCATCCTTTGTTTTTTTTGGTTATTTAACTTTTTTATGATCCCATTTTTAAGTTTCTATTCGTATAATGAAAACAATTTACAACACCTGAAGTTGTACTACTAGGAGCCAGAATCACTTGAATCAGAATCAGGTAAACTTCTTTTGTTTCGGAAATTTCTGTTCAGATTTCTCTGTTCTTGAGGAATTTCTTGAGTTTGAGTAAGAAGATGTATAACTTTTAATATATAAAATTTAAATAGTTTCACTACCGATAGATGGCGCTATTCACCATGTTTAGAAGAAGTAAACTAGCTCAACATTTGTTAACATTTGCTAACATAGTTTTACTTAACTCTACAATATTTTTCACACCCGATGAAAACGACAATACAGCTGACAGGTTGCTCAACCCTGACCTTTTCAGCTTTCATGTTAACTAACGTACGACCACCATTCATCGCCAGCGTTCACTTCACTTATCCACTGCTTTCTTATCCACTTACCCGGGATTCAGTTTGCCAAAAATTGGAACTTTTACCATTGCGAAGGTAATGGAACGAATCCGCACTCACAAACAACGCCAGCGAACGTCGAATTTTTGCTTCAATGAAAAAATGTTACAGCACGCGTGCCCCCGAAAAGAAAAAAACAGCCAAAGAACCAAGCACGAAAGCACCACTCCAGAAACTTTCACCATCCGTTGGCAACATTGCTGCCGTGAACTCATTAAAGTTTTTCCCCCCAATGTTAAAATCATCGTTCGATCCGAAAATCAACCATGGATGCGAAGCTGTTAGTTAAGCTTCCATCGGGTGGAAAATTGAAAATTATCATTAACACCACCATCATCATCGAATCTCGCCAACGCCGAGTTCTAGCAATAAGATCTCTTGCTTGCTGCAAGATCTCGTACACCAAGCATCGCCAATACCACGCCCTGATAAGAAATTTGCCCTTCCAATGAAGGTGGAATGAACTGGGTCGGGGATAGAGCCAGCGTTACTACAGCTACACAACACAATCAACACGAGCCACAGGAATGTGTTAATTAATATTGTAATCGAATATTAAATTTATGAAATCACTTTGTGACCTTCTTTCCGCTCGTACTTCAAATGGGCGAAGCCGTACGTTCGTACAGCGTCTCGAAGCAGCTGTCTTGGGGATCTGAATGTTTCACCGGAACATGCGGTTTAGAAGCTATCAATTGAATAGCCATCAAAAAAGAGGACGTTCCATATCTTTCCGTGAGGTATCCTATTAAACTACTCTCCATTGGATGAGGATGGAGAGAAAATGGTAGAAAATTTAATGGATATTGTTCACCATCCACCACCACATTCATTGGATCTTTCGCTCCCTGTTAGTACATGTTTTACTGCATCTCACTAAACTTAATGACATCGAAACCAATGAGGATGTTATCTAAGAAACACGCCGTCTCCGTACGACGCAAGGTACACCAATCTTGACAATGCCTAACCAAAAGTGATATACACACTCCAACCAATTGACATTCGGCCGATACGATCGATCTCGGCAAAGCCTATATACACCTGCTTCCAATCGGTATCAAATTGCACCTGACGATGTAACTAATCTTTATAACATTTTTCATCACCCTTCCCCAGAAACACCACCCACACCAACTTCCAGATAATGCATGGATCTCCTCGTACCGATCCCGTGATACAAACATTTATTGCCTCGTAAATGCCTCACCCACCGTCCAACACTCAACGGCTGGCGACTTGCGATACTAAAATGTATGCCGTCACTGAAAGACTTCAAGCTGGATCAGCTGAAGGCAAGAAATGAAAAGACCTTCCGGTTCCCAAGAACTTACATCCGCTTATCGCCTCCATGATCACACAAACCGCTTACATTAGTGAGAGAGGGGAACGGAAGGTCTGGGTAAGGTTGAAAAATTGTAACATTATTCTATTTATACATATTCTAGTACCACACTGTTTCCGTTGTTGTTGTTTTTCGCTTCTTTACATCCTGCTCGAATGTCGTTCGACACTGTAACGGGCAGATGATCACACGGCCCAGCATCAGATATTATGCTCGGTAAAAACCATGATAACATAAAACGAGACCGAAGTAATCTCTCTCTCTCTTTCTCGGAAATAGGTAAAAACAAACCTACTCGACTTAATTTATAGACAAATAAACAGCCCGGACCACACCACCACAACCTGTCCCAACCAGTGTGGACAGTGCGGAATGTTTTACATGCGCTGTAAAAAGCAATCCTGTGTGCAACGGGCCCAATATCCATTGCCGTACGACCCTCGTGGATACGTGGCGGATGGAAAATCATTTGTTCGGTATGGCTTTTTCCTACCCTTAGGCATCCATTTTGTGGGAAAAAAAACATGAGCGGATGAGATGTGTTCTTTTGTTTTATCCCCCGATTTATATCGCTCCAGATAAATCGGGACGTAAAGTGATTCCATATACCGTGGCCCCGGGAAGCTAGTTCGCTCGTGGCCTTGAAGTGAAAGTCCATGGAAAATTTATTTTACGCTTCAGTGACCCATCAAATTGGGACAAAATGGTTTCAATCCAGTGTGTGTGGGTGTGTGTGTGCATGTTTGGCCATAATACGTCTGGGAAACTTTACACAAATATCCTACTTTAGGATTTTATTGTCTTGTAAATAGCCGATTGTTTGTGTAGTTCATATTATCTTTACATGCCCTTGTGTTGATCGACTAAGTGAATTAATATTCCATTTCGGAGAAGTGAAAGCCGGTCCTTCTTTTTTATGGGACACTAGAGCAGTTGGTAAATAGTTTCTTCATTCGGAAGGTCGTCTGCTATCTGATGAATGGTCACATTAGGTCGGCTGTACATTCCGAGGGATAATATTCACACCCCAAAAGGTTCCTAACGTCCATTAAATTGTTAAAACGGCCTTAAATATTATGCTTAGTTTATTTGGGTGTCGTCTAACGTCTTGCTTTGCTATTCTCCCACAAAAAATGGATCCAATTCGGCACTTCTGAATGGAACTCACTAAAGTCGGTTGAAATATCCGAGCCGTAGGTAAAGTTAGCTCCCAATTAAGCGTTACTGAGGAAATCAGCTCCACCAGGGGGGATTTTTTTCAATGCGGAGTGTTGCAAACATAAAACATCCGAGGGCTATGCGAAAATGATTTCTATACTTTCAGTGAAAGCTCTTGCCCTTCGTGCTGGGCTGTGGAAGCAATTTGCACCATCCATCCATCTCCCCCAAGAATTTTGGAAAAAAGACTCATTGCAAAACAAAAAAGGCAACCGAACAGCTTTTTTTATATCTAGTTGTTTGTTGTTATACTACAAAGCTTTCCCACCTTGAACTGCTGGCAGATCAAGGGGAATAAAGGGACGGAAAACCGCACTGACCATAGACCACAATAAAGCAAATCCGCGATCTCACGCAAACGGCAACCATAAAAGCGCCACGTCTCGCAGAATCAACCCCGCCTTCGCTCCCAAGGAAAAAACCCCCCAAGGGACCAATTGTGTGGTATGGTCGAAGAAAAAGGAAATTTTTATCCCACCGATTTCGATCGTCCTTCGGTTGATGTTTTTTTTTATCCTTACATAAGTCCACTTCTACCACGTTGTTTTGCCCATTAACGCGTCACTTTATCCGGCTTTCGCTTGCTCATATTCAAGTGAAACATTTGTGGTTTCTCCCTCTCTCTCTCTTCCATTCGTTAAGAATAAATCATAACCTGCTACTAACAGGGGAGTTTTAAGGTGCGGCGGAAAAAATAGCAGCACCCATTGAAGCTGTCAAAACGACAAAGACGGCTCACCGGTAAATAACGGCAGTCCCATGGCGTATCGCCATTTTAAAGCACGAGATTGTAAAAAGCCGCTTTAATGTCCCGTTTCTCAACTGACTGTGACCTGGGAAAGCAGGAAACATCCGCCATCCGCCATCTACCTGGTGGAAAACCATTACATCCCATCACTCGGGGGCTAAGCTAGACGATGAAGATGACAGCACAACGGGTGGAAGCACACCATCCGGTGAAACGAGCTACAACCACCGGGCAACAGAAAAGCCTTCCATTCTGCTCAGCCTAGGGCAGCAAAATGAGAGCAAAGCCACTTCCGGCTGACTTCACCGGGAAGAGATTGTTCTGGGTGTGTGAGGATTTTTTTCCATCATCCATGGAAAGCCCAAAACCCAAAGCTCTGACCACCGGATAAAGCACTCGGAGTAACTTCACCGACAGCAACAAAACAATCCGAACACCGCAGTAAGGTAGAGTTTTAAATTGGAAAAGTTAGTGAAACCCAGTAAGCGGTCGGCTATAAAACCTTCAGGCGTGCGTTCAACCGAAGCAACCATTGACTTCGGACAAATCGTATCATGCATCTACTGACTTTTTTTTTCTTTTGACATTTTACTACCGTTTAAAAATGGCGTCCGTTGCTGTCAGTTCCCGGTACCGTGAGTCCCCCCTGTACGCAATGGAACAATATGACAGATCACACCTACACACGAAAGTCAAGAAGGAATCAATTATGTGTGGCGTTTATTACGTGCGGTCGAGCGGAAGCTGTCATCACGGTGGAAAGCGGACGTGGGAAGGAAACGCAACTTCATCGGTGAAAGACATAAGAGCCTTCTGAAAAGCACCCCACCGGGCAACGAATGAGACAGGGATGAAGAATTTATTTTTGAGCCCTTTCACTTCCCGCTTTCCCGCTAGAGCTTTTTTTTTTGCTTTGCCATTTTCTCCGCAAAGCAAACGGAAGTGAACGCAGCACAAGTAACCACGGCCTACGGCCAATTGAAGGCGACGCTGAACCCTTGAAAGCGAGAGTACGACATAATAGCGCCAACCTGACAATGGAACTTCTTTGCTGAAACCTTTGCGTGTGTCAAACACCACTCCCGCGGCACGTTTTTCGTGTATGTGTGTACCGATCCCGATTCCATTCATCTCCGGCTCGTACGCCACACGATTTCGCTTCATCCGATTGGCTGGAGTAGCGCCAAAAGGAGAGTTTTGACTGTTGCGGTTAGGCGGCTCCTTCTCAACGGTAGGCATCACGTCTTCATGGCGACACGTCAATGGTAGAAGCTCAACATGCAAAACCATTCTAGTGCCTTCATCAATGGTAGCCCACGAGCATCCTGAAGGGTGGTCTGAAGAGCAAAGCGTACTATCGTAGAAAGCTTTCCCTGCTGCGTTCGCATGCACACATCCGGAATGGCGTTTGCTAGCCAGACGTGATGACGTTCGAACGGTTCGATCCCAACGGTATAGGAAACGAAATCATCCGATGTCGATGCGGTTGTACCGCTGCGGGTTCTATAGACGGCAGTTGGCTTTAATTGTGTCTAATAGGATGTGGAGAATGGTATAGCGTCGAAACAATGAGCTGCTAATGAAAGTATCGATCGATGTGAGAAAAGGGTTGGCTTTTGAATGTATGTAAGCATGGCTAATGCATTGTTCATTGTTGACTTCTAAGCTTTAAACGTCTTACAATCCGCATTCCATTCCAGTGCATTATTCTTCGTAGCTGCTCTTTAAGATGTCAACAACTTTAATTTAGGAGAGTCACAAACTTAAGAAGGATTTTGATAATTGGTAAGTTTAAAATGGCTGTTTTTATATCTCGAATCTATTGCAGCGTAATTTTGGGCATTTGAGCGCACAGCGCCTCAAAGTATGCATATTTTGCATATTTTTCTTAATGCTGATTTGAATACTAAACTGTTACTTAGCCCTCCCATTCACAACAAATTTAATCTTTGAAAGCCTCACGGTCAACCTTATATTATGAAGTATATAAGACTTAAAACATAAATATTCTTTAACATTAAACAACGTCATTGTTAACACATACACACATAACAAAGTGACTTTAAAAAATAATTGTAAGGCTTTGAATGCTGCGTATATAATAAGACATTCGATTTGTTTAGATTTTCATTGTGCGATCGCTTGACCCAGCATCCAATAACAATCTTAAAATTAAATACAAATTTATGCAAAATCGAAAGCTACCAGGCGTCTCCATCTAGCTTTAGAAGTTACTTTGACCAAATAATTAATTTACACACAATTTAAACGATTTCCGCAAAGTAACTGTGCCACTCTTTTTATTGTTAAACTCAAAATAATCTGTCTCATGGCAACAATAGAACAGCAAACTCGCAGTGCGTTCGACCTTTCATCGCCTCTTCGCTATACAAGCAAACTACTTTACCCCCGTAGGGTTTATTTTTCTTCTCATCCATACAACCTGTTTTCCTTATGCGATTCATCATTTACAACGCTCTGTATACGTTATTAAAACTTGCCATGGCATAAAACTGTTACCACCTTGGCAGACTTACGTGTTCGCGACCGAGCCGGTGGATTAACTGTTTATTTTAATTTGTTCTTCTACATTCTCCTGCAACCGGCCCGTGCCGCTCTTTCGCTGATTGATCACCCGTAATCGATTTCCATCATCACCGGTCGCCGATCGTTGCCAACACATTCACTCACGATTCAGGAAACGAGATTAGAAAAATGAGTGAAACACAGCTTCCATTTTTCTTTGCGCCTGCCGGTGGAAAATCCCATCGATGATGAAGACGTACCCATGCATACGCGATACTAATACCACCGCAGATCGTACGGTATCGTGTGTGCTAAAAAATTCATGCACTTCCGTCGATCACGTAGACGAGCTCCGATTTGCCGACGCCAAACTCCTCGACTGCCATCCACTGCCTTACCACACGTTTCTTTCATCTTCATCACGCCAAGAGTAGCATCCCCTTCAAGGTTGTTGGTTGCAATTTTGTATTTTTTTTCGTCTCTGTTCTTGCTCATACCGCAAGGTTTTTTTTGGAAGCCACGCTACGTACGTACACCCTCACCATTGGCTTCGACATTGCTCATCGATAATGTTTACGTTACATCGCGCTTCACGTACACACATCACACCGAGAGTGCCGTACGTATGGTGGAACATGGCCGTAAAAATAACAATAACCATGATGAAAGTAAACAAATTGTGCCTCACCCGTATGGCCTGCCCCTTCTCCGAGCGCAAACTGTGTGAAGCGTGTTTTCCTCCTTTCCCTCCCCCAACCGGTTTGCATTTGTGTGCCCTTTTAACATTCCCATTTAGAATGTGGCCGTTTCTCCATGAAGAGTTTTATGCTTTTGCATCGGTTCCAGCGCACTTTCGTCTCGATTATTTGATGTCCGACGCGTGGATAAGTTGTTTATGGATGTTTTCATCGTCTCCTCAGTCAGCACACGTCCAAATATGATGGTGTAAAGAGGGCACGTTTCTTCGAGTGTGTGTACCAGTGGACAACAGAGATGTCAAACTCAAACGAGGTTTGTAACTCAACAAAATTGCCAAAATTGCCAACAAAAAAATGCCAACATCCTAATGTTGAGTTCTACTGGGGTTGAGGATGAGTTGAGCCATAAGTTGGAAAGCATATGCCATATAAGCATAGCATATTATGCTAAACGATCGTATTTTAGTATTTTCCGAAAGAGTTTCATGAAAAAGTCATTCGAAATTCGAAAACTCTTTAAACATTCAAAAATGAATTATGTTTCGAACAAATATTTAAAATTTGCTATCAAGTTAGTAACGGCTATGTCCCCAAATGGTGAAAAGTATTCAGAAACACCCCAAATGTGCCTTTTGAAAGTGGTGGAAATATTAATTTGAGAAATTTATTTAACTTCTATTGATTTATATGTAATGTTGTTATTTTAAACATTAAAAAAATTCAAATTTGTGTTTCCATTGTATGCGGAACACTATTTGTTTTAATTCTCCGTTCACATAGGTTTGACATCCCTGATGCACACTCTGAATCAAGTCAAACATTGTCAACGTTTGTCATATTTTTATCATACCACGTACACCAACGTAATGTGTATACGTGTTTGCTTTAATACCCACTCTACCCAATTACACCAATCGGAACATGATGGTTTCGCAACAGCATGTAGGACATTTTGTAACCTCTTGCTTCAGAAAAAGGAAAGCCTTTTCTCGACCATTAAAATCGTTGTAAAAAACATTACCATAACAACGTCTCGAGAGTCGAGCAATTTTACATTCAAATCGTGCCTAACATTTCAAAGCTGTAAATGTTTATGTAAAGACAATTGTTATGCTCATTGAATCAACTTTTACAATCGGTTTAGTGTACCTACTAATGTCACATCATTTTCATTTGATGCTCTATTTAATGTTTGTTTAAATCTTTTGATAAACATTAACCAACTTTCCTTCCCTGTTCACTTCCTTTCAAGTGCTTGTAAAAGGATAGGAAATTCAATATTAGCCAACGGCTACCAACCAATACCCAATACACATCCATTACGCGCCCGATAGCATGAAAACGTTACGCGAAAATGAAAGGAAAAAAAACCCACACCTTGTCGCCGAAATGGGAAAGCGAATAGAAAGCAAACGTTTGCCAAAGATCAACGGTGACCAACCGTCTCGGGGAAAGCTTTTAAGATTCACAATAATGGGCTTAAAGTGGATGGCTCGCCCTCACATGGGTAAACAATCGTGACAAGTTTGTGTTTACGGTTTTGTTGGTTGGTGTTGTGAATGCTTTCCAGCTCTCAGAATCAAACATTGAGTGAAGGAAATAGAAAGGGAAAAAGTCCAAAGCAAGAAAACATCTGCGCGTTGAACCGTTTTATTAGGTTCTTTATGGTGAAGTTTCCTCTTGCTTTCACATCCTTTATTTCCTACATTTCTGTTTAATGCGTACCCCTTCTTTCTTATGACTTTTATCGCCAGCATGGTTCACCAAGAGTGTTCAAGGCACAACGATAAATATTCCCCTCTTCACAACTGAAACTGAAAGCTACCAGGCGCCTCCATGCTTCAGGCAAATTTTCTTTCCCTACTTCGATGCTACAACGCGTACGTGTATGTGTTTGTTATCGTCTGCCTCTTTACAGCTGTCAAATCACACTTCATTCTAAACTTATTCTAATTTGTATTTACATTTTTCGATTGTTTGGATGTCGTGCGTTCTGCCAACAACAACACCCAATAATGTTTCTTTACAATTGCGCCACCCTGTTCTACGGTACCCAAAACAATAAAAGCACAACAAAACAAATACACACACACACACTATCACCTCGAAGGCAAAGAGTCCGCAACAAAATTGGAAAACTTTGCGTTTGAATTAAAAGACCCAAAAAGAACGATACACACATCGTGGTTCGCACGAAAACGCACCCGCGCGGAACCATCTATCGCGGTGGCATGCAAGGAAGGCATATTTGTTATTTGGACAATTGGCACTAGCGAGTAATGTGCTATTGTACGTTCCTAAAACCTTCATCCACGTGCTACGTGCTACTTTAATGATTTTCACTCTGTACGCTAGAAAGTTTGTGCGGAAATTTCCGACTCGACGATTGTGTTTTTGAAATACGTTGCGAAGTAATGCTGGTGTGGAAATTGCTTACCCTCCTTACGAGTGGACTGCTCTTTCCGTTTTGTATCGCCATTGATGGAGAACCTTTTATAGCATCGTGAAAGGGCATAAGAAATAATGTGAATAAAATGAATGAACAACTCAACCTTCCCGTTACGGTACGGTAAGCTTTCGTCGGTTGCCGCCGCTGAAGAAACCAAGACTCAAGACATGTTATCGTGATGTTTGTGGGAAATACGCTCCAGATCGTAACCCACAACCCAAATGCCCCATGTACATTCGCATCTTATCGGTGGAAGCGTCTGCCGTTGCTACTCACACCATCGTCATCGGCGTTTCCTGCCAAAAACCCGAATGCTGCATTCATGCGATAACCTTACGCTGGCACAAAACTTTATCCTGCTTAGGAATCTTCGCTTTTCGGCTTCCTCTAGGCAATGGTTTGACTTTCCGGGCGGTAATTAATTTGAAGCAAAATTACAAACACCTCCCATCCGTCTCCATCGCAAAGACCGGTGCGGAAGAAGATGGGCCCGTGATTGCATGTAATTAAAGTTTGTGAATCGATTTCTCACCTCACATGTTAGAACCATGGGTTGCGATGGTGAAGGTTGAATTGTTCACGGTATCCCCGGACCCGGCACGGGATACATTGCTAAATTAGTCTCATTAACTGAACATTAAAGATGAGTGCAGTTATTTACTTGAAACCCGTTCAATTGAGAGTGACTGGCAGATTTATATGAGTTGTATCAAGTTTTATATGTTACATGTTCGAAATATTGTTTTCAAAGTCATCACTCGTATTAAAAATAACATTTTAAACATTTGTTTTTAACTGAAAACTTTAACAGTCTGCCAAATATAAGTCATATAAGTCAATATAAGGTTAAAATATGGTTTAATTCCTAAAAACTAGTAAAATCATTTGCCATAATTTGTTGCCAAAATTGCTTTGGTGTTTTTATTATTCAACTGCAACATATTGTTTACATCGTTGTATGACTTTGGCACTTGTAAACATTTTTTGTAAAGTCAATGAAATCAATATTTTCATTAAATCTCACCCAGGATCATGACTCTGCTCCTGTATGTTGGACGTTCTTGTTGAGCTACACGATGTCTAGCACCCTGCAATACGCACGTAACCCTCCAAACAAAGCCTCTCAATAGGCTCGTTATGCTATTGAAACGGACATCAAACCGCCATTCGTCAAAAGCCCTTATGCAGTCACCTTTTCACCTTTTTATGCTAACTTGCCACGATCCACTTGCCCTGTCATGTTACATGCGATGTAATCCTTCCAGTTTGCCACAGACCAAATGGTTCTGATCCTGACAGCATCACAGCTCACCCGAGAGTTAGCCTGCCGGTGATGAGGCCCGGCACAAAACTAACAAACTGAGCAAACAATTTAGTCTCCCGGTGTTGTGCCCGACATACCCGGGGACCAGAATATAACCCTCATCATTGTCACTCTCAGCTGCTGCTACTGCTGCCGGTACCACTGCTGCCAGTGTAGTGTTGATGACGACAGTTGCCATTGGGAGACAAAAACAGGACCCAAGAGATACCAACCAGGACGACACTAGTGCGAAACGAGAGAAGCAAAAACAGACTAAGCGTCTGTCAAAATCACGGGATGTAAGAAATGAATCGACCCACTTATGCAACCAGCCACTCCCTTGGAACACACCCACCAGGGGGCTAGCTGGGAGAAGGAAGCGCAGGCTTATCATACACAAACTATGTGACATCTGTTATTCGTACAACTGTTTTCATTTCTTAGTTTTCGGTTCGCTTTTTTTTTTTCGCGCGTCCATCCGAGAATTTGCATGGAATTTGGATGCCTCAAAATATGAACCATCATTAGCACCAGATTCTTTCTCGCTCCTTCTCGCTTATTCGTCCATTCGGCCCGTTTGTAGAATGTGTTTTCCGTTCCATCGAGCAAACATCATCAACACCAGTGTCTGAGGGTGTTTGGGGAGGAAAAAAAAAAGAGATAAGTGTTTGCTCGTTTAAATTCGATCACTTATGCTTCATCGAAACGGATCAACTAATACACTAGCGTTCGAATGACAGTGATGTGGAAATCCTGTTTGCTCGAGTGTATGTCAACTTGACATTAATGATGTGCCGGGTCGGTTGGGAATGGTAGGGTGAAATCTGCTCAAAGCGTAACACACTTTTGCTCTTCATTTTCACAGCAAAATTGGCGAAACGTACAAATTTATGTATGTCTTAAACTCTCGCTTCTGGCACGATATAAATAGTAATCATTCTTTCGCCGTTGCCGATTCTCGCATCCCGAGTTTTACACAGGTCCGGTTATAAACGAGGTAATGAAGACCATTTGCGAGCGCTCGATAGAACATTTTCCCCCTTTGCGAAACACTTCTACTTCTTCCAGCAAAAATAACATCCATCCTTCTGCAGCATTAAGGCACTGAAGCGATGGTACGCCGAACTTGGCGCACTTACGCCCGGGCCACGTGCTCTAGATAGAACCACTCCAGGAACCGGCACCGGGATATCACCACCGTGCAAACGGTGACAAATGTAAAGCGCCGAGCAAAGCGGAAAAGAGAAAACATATTATTGACGATTATTGAGATGAGCGATCATTTATCTTTCCACCTTCATCCGCCATGCCGGGCCAGAGAGGATCGTTGGGTTTGAGTGTGCGAAAAGCGTGTGCGGCAGTGTGGGGAAATAAATCCATCCACACCCGTTGCCCGTGGTTAAGGAAGATGAAGCCACACACACACACTGGGATAATGGTTACCTCTTACCGAAAGGCAGAAGAATTATTTGCCTCCCAAAAAAAAAGCACAAGAATGCTCTGCCAGCGGGACCAAATCGATCCCATCACAAACAGACGGTGGCTGCTGCTCGGCAAAACTAGATTACCCGGTTCCATTAGAGTTCGGGGCTAGCAAACTGGCATGGGAACATGCTTGACCACAGATTATCCCAGCCAAGCAACGAGCCCCACCAGCCACCGGAAAGGTCATCGGAATTGGCCGGTGGAGGTGGAAAACACGTGCTTGGAATTGGTGTTTGGATCAGCATTTGGATGAAAAGCGGATTGAAAAACGAATGAAATCCACCCAACGTCCTAAGTGTTGGGGTACGATTTTGAAGATGTTTTTTACAAAATCTTACAGTAAACCAGATTGTACGATGTATTGCGCTGATTACGCATGCAATCATTCAAATTGGTTTGTTGTGCAAAGTACAAAATTGTAAATTATTCTATTTGGTTTGCACAATGTGCTAGCAGCCCAAGGTGAAGACTGGGGCATATACATTTCAAACGAGCAGAATACCAATTTTACTGTGATAATATACGTTATGTACGATCATATCGGCTCTATTACTGTATGCCATAGTATTAAAATTGGTCTTAACTGTCCTATCAAACAATTTGCTTAGCAATCGTGCGAGTTGCTAAGTACAAAACAAATTGCCCCTAAAAGTAGGCAATTTGAATAACATTTTTGTCTTATTAAAATTTTGACGTAAGATCATAAGCAATTTCTTCATGAAAATAAGTGGGACCAACGAATGAAACACAATTTACTTACATTCTATAATCCTGAAAAATTTACTCCAAATAAATCAGTTAGTAACAGATAGTTTCACTATTCTTCTTGATAGATGATGCTGAGTAAACTTCAAACAAATTGAAAAATAAATATTCTTTGCTTCTGAACATCTATTTTGCTACTAATATCATGACTAATAACATTATGAACCCATCAATACAATCATTCTAATTGGATTGACATTAAACTGTCACGAAACTTCCAGCAAAACTTTACCACATACTGATTTGTTTAACCTGATCAAACACCAACCAGTCGGAAAACGCTACCACAATCAAACACACAAACACTCACTCTGTTTTAATTAATTCTGTAATTTACCGCTCTAATGAGCTTCACACATGCTAATGAGACAGGTGCATGTTTGGAGCATTTTCTCATCTTCATAGAAACACGTGATCAAACAGTACACAGCGTACCCATTGGCACCCATCACATTGTATCATTCCATCCGAGTGAACAACAACTCATCTTGTGTGTCTGTGTAAATACTGTGCCTCAATCGCGTTCTTCAAGATCAATACTCCATCCGGTTGCTACTCGTTACTTCCCTACCATCGTTAGAACCGATTGACGACGGTAGGGCCAAAATATCAATCACATTTTCCAATTCCGTGTGGATGCTAACGCATCAAAGTTTCAGTTTGTAGAAGCACGAAGAACCGGAAACTGCGAGGCTGGAAAAGGTTAAAGAGGAGGTTTTTTTCTTGTTTTCGTTTCTTTAGTTGAGCTACTTTCAACCAGCTCGGGAGCTTTTCTCGTTGACTTTAGTTAAGACTTTTCCGACCTTGAAATCTACGATGAGCCCGTAACCCCTACGAGAATAGCCGGAAACGGAAATGAAAAATATTCCCCCCAAATAACACAGCAGCAACCACACAGGGCACGAATAAGGTCACACGCAACTGATGGACGGGTATCTATTTTGCAATTCTTGCGTACCTCTATGATGAAGCAGAGAGTTTCCTTCCAAGCTGAAAGAATTTTCCCGGCCCAACCGAGAAACGAGAGGGTTTCCGTTATACCGTACACATTATTCGTGCGTCTCAAGATGCTCGGGAAGGAAATGAAGAGCTAGAACTCTTGCTGTTGATAGAAAAAAAGGGCACAACATAATTTCAGACTTCGCCCATTCTCAGGGGGATTAGGGAGAAAACCCGGAGCTCATGTTTATCAATAATCTGCGTAATCAGCTCATGAGATGAAGGTTAAATTAAAAGAAATGGAAGGAAACGGCCACTACAATGGTGCTTAAAGTTTTGTTTTTTGTTCGCTTTTTTTTTGCTTTTAGAACATATTTTGCTCAATGAGATGGGAATATGGCCCGAGTATTTAAAGAAACCCATCGTAAAAGTAGAAGAAACTAATTATTTTGACGAGAGTTTCTTTGCTGTGTTAGCTACTTTTCTGGTTGGTCGTTCTGTTTTAGTGTGTCTAGGTACTTTTACAACTGATCAACAGTTTTAAAAAAATATTAAACAATGTTTTGATAAAATTAGTACATTAAAATAACATATTTGGAATGCTTACGAAATAACAATTGTTTGAAGTCAATCCCAGAGTCTACGGAAAACGTAGCTGCGCTCTCTAAATATTTTTTTTTTTAATTATTTGCATATTTGCAGGCTTTGATGGTTTAATAAATTGCATACTAGCAGGCTTTGGTGGTTTTAACTAAACTATGACGATGACATGATTAAAAGTGTTACTTCTTGAAACTATTTAAACCTTGAAATTTCTTAATTATTACACAAAACTTCTCTAAAGTATCAGCAATCATAAAATGTTCAGCCCTTTTTAGACATTATCTTAAAAATTATATCAACACAACCAACAGAACAACTGGCTTACTACGTTTTTTTTATTGAAATTGCATATTAAAAGAATTAGCAATGAAGTCGTTCTTTTGAGCAAATGTAAACTAAATTTCGAAAAGTCATCTTCAACAAATAAAAAAAAAACCCTACGATGTACTTACAGCCATGCTTATTAACGAACAACTGCTCACTCCCTAAAGGAGCTCTGTTTGAAGTTTTACACAACTGACTGCGGTTAAAAAATGGTAATGCACCGTTTGAACTCAAAAACGTCGATGACCAATTATTGGCTGCAGGTTGCAAAGTTTCCCATTTAACGGACCGCCGGTCCTAGAACCCGCTGTCACCGACGATTGTTCGAGTTCCTTTTTTTGTGGTTCGTAACCTCTCTCCCGGTTCACTTCATTACTTGCGTCATTAAAGTCAAATGAAGGTTTTTGCTTCTGCTTCTGCCATTACCATCCTTTAACCATGTTCACCATGGTGGTTCGTGCCGACCAGTACCTTCCATCATCTGCGGCACCTGCGGTTGCACTTGCAAGAGTAAATATTCATTAAAACAAGCTCGCAAAGCACAAAAGTCGTCCGTTCCCGTAGTTTCGTGCCCGGCCAGCTAAAAAGGACTCGTTATGTGGAGTGCAAAATTAGCCAAAACATGCTCGGCTAGCGTACCTGACGATGGGCGTGATGGTGGGAAAAAACACGGCAAACACACCCACTCGATGCAAACGCGAAGAAAGGAAACGCGGAATTTCGTTCTAATAACATTTGCATACCTCTCCCACCGGAGATGAATAAACTCGAAATGTCCTTCGTGCAGAAGTTAGGGAAAACGTCCATCCTACATGACAGCTTCCGTAGCCTGATGGTTTGGTTAAGGTGGATGTCCTTTTAGTCCCCGATTCCGTCTCACAGCTACAAATGTGTGAAGCCCTTTGCGTTCTACCGGTGGATGTAAAATAAATATTAATACGAATTGAGTTACGGCTTGGCGTGCTTCTTTTGGAGCAAACCGTGTTTAGGTGACCGAAGCACACGGAGAAGTAAACTTATGCTTCGAACCTAAAAGCATGTTGATTCAACAGCCAGAGTTATGGGAATTTTTCGCGTTCAGGCGCCATCTCTCCCACACACACACTGTATGGGTTATGCCTTTGCAACTTTCCATCACGCAGTCAATTGTCGTCGAAATTCTTCAGCGAGGATGCAAAACGAAAACAACCATTCAGCCGCTTCTCGGAAATGTCGACAAGCGCACACAATAGAAACACATGCCCGGTTTGCATAGCATACGTGTATGCTTTGGCTTCTACGCTAATATTACCCGTTTTCTGGCTGAATGGAAATCGGTTGAAATAAAATTCGCTGTCGCGTAACGAACGCGCAACGAACGCGCGAAGCGCGACGTGTAACGACAATTCAAACGATGCGCGATTGAACGATGATGCAAACGAAGGAAAAAAGGAAAAGGGGGAAACTGGGAAAATAAGGAGTGGGATGAAAAAATGAATCAATCGCAAATAATGTAAGGCACAGCCTTTCTTTCTCCAGGCTCAACAGCACCAAAGAGGTTGCGTTCAGGTTCTTTTTGGGCCTTTCGTTTTTAGTCACCGAAACTTCCGCCGTGAATGCGGCAGCTAAAAACAATATTTCCAAGCTTTACTTTGCAGTCGTTTTTATTACAAGCGTTACAACATTCCTGTATTATTTAAGGAATAAAAAACACTTGGAAATGAAATGTTCGGTTTTCTAATTTTGCAAAAGAAGAAACCGTCAGCATATTGGAAGCTGTCGCTGGAACAGCGTTACCGGCGGCAAAGGTACAGCGTGTTCTAATGAAATGTTTTCCGGGACAAAAACAATCAAACGAAAACACTTTCACTTACGGTAGGAAAGAATTTTTGGGCGGTTATTTTATTCTTTCATCTCTGGTCCTTCTAGAAAGGTGCTGACACTACCTTTTCGAGGCATAATGCATACCGGACCGGATTATGTAACGCACCGTTTAAAGATCCCACTGGTGAAAGTGTTGTTATTTCACTTTTTTCATTGAAGTTTTTTTTTTATTTGTCGAAAGGTAGTAAAGTATGAGTTATAACTATTCATAAAACATTAAGACAAAAAACGTGCCTCAACAACAATAGCTTTGAATTAAGTTTACGATAAAATAATGATTAAAGAAATCAATTAAGTCAACGATATGAACTATTATAAAAATGTCAATGTGTAACAATTTAAATTTCTATATTATTTAAAAAAACCTATTCGAAACTTAAATTACATATCGATGAAACAGTTAGACATAAAATATACCATTCACATTGATTTTTTAAAATGGTGACTTACAACTCCTAAAGTTATGCAATTGGGTTTTTAAAGAAAACTGTACACTTTACCCTGTATCTACTATATGCATGGAGACAGTATAGAATTCCATTGCACTGGATCAGCGAGTAACTGTCAGATTAAAGTAAGCTTAAGGGCTGGGACAATGAAAATTTTGACGGGAACATCAACTGTCAGATAAAATGTCAGAAGAGGAACAAATCGATTTGTTCCATGTGTAAATGTTGCCACAATATATCTGAATCCCTTTGTTTAAATGTATTTGCAATGACAATGTTCTAGGTTCCTTTTGTGAGAATCATAAACCACTTCCTTTAGTTGCAATTGGACAAATGTTGTCTATTTGAATGTTTCATAGTACCAGCCCTAGCAAACATCAACAAACAAGTCATTACGTTCTAAGCAACTTGGTGTTTCCTACTCTTGGATTAACCATCTACGTAACAGGCCTCTCACGTAATGACTTATTAAGTAATTCCTAGATTTTCATGTTGTCTATTCACCAAGATTACTTCCATTGAAACACGGCTTATTTACTCTGTTAGAATAGCATATTTTAAAAAGAAATCTCTTCCTCCCATAGTGCGATCCCTGCAAAGCACTCGGGGTGATTGTAAGTGGCAAAATTAATTATTCCACCCCGAGTGGTTTGTGTGGTTTTGATAGAAATGGGCTAAAAAGCAATTGTAAAGTGAATTATAATTTAAAAGAAATATGCTTCAACACCATGAACCAGATCTATGGAATGATGTTTTCCTCTGTGCATAATGGAAGAAAAAATATGCAGCACCCTATCCTTCTTCATGCTTCCTATCGGGGTTTAGTCGCTTTTGATTTTACAAAACTTCCACCACGAAAAAAAAATTACAGAATCCTTTCACCAGCAAAGCACTTTTGCTATTTGCTCAAGTGTCCAGCAGCGCAACGATTAACTGCAGCGTAACGAAACTGCAGCCGCATGAGAATGGGTGAGAATGGACCATGGAAAGTGAACCACAAAGGTTGATGACAGACCAGAAAAAACCGTCTCTTTCAATGCTTTAAAACATCTTAACTCAACTTACTGCCACGGTGAAGTGCTTATCCGTGCGCAGGCACGACTTTTTAATCCCGCTCCCAGGCCAAACCGGGGCGACAGGACTTGCGCTAAAGAAATTATCGTTTGCACGGACAAAAGGAGCACGAGCAGCACGGGCCCATTTTGCACCCGAAAAGTAGGTTACAAATTTTTACCATAAATTCTGCATGGCCATCGCAAATAGCTTTACGGGGTAGAACGGAAATGGCCGGCACGTGAGTGCTTTTGAACTAATTTCACAAACAGCACGAGCCGCCATGTTCTGCTGATGCCCATTCGGTCCGGTTGGTCGATGCTGCCCGATGTCCCGACGTGAGTTTCCCGTGTTGTCCAAAGCGGTACAAGTGTTTTAAAAATTGTATAAACATTGTAGGGAGTCAACAACATTGCCAACATTTTCGGATTGTGTTTTTATTCCGGAGGAACCCCGCCAGTGTGACAGTTTAACTTCCAACGTATCGAATCACACAGCCATGTGTGCGAGTCAGCAGTTTTAAAAGTTTTCGCTCTCTCTCTCTCTTTTCTCTCTCTTTCTCGTCCGGTATCTTGGCAAACGGCCAACCTGGTTACACCGTGGAGGCCTACTTTCAGTCCATTGCTGACACGGTTCAGTACGCCACAGACCTTTTGCCTGAACTTGGCTCTGGTTTCGTTTCGACAATGGAGTGGAGGTTTTGCAATCTAGCCCGCCTGCCTGTAGAAGCAACGCGCCGTGCCAGTACAATCGTTGCCATCATCGTTGCTGACGTCAGGCAGCATTCTTCCTTTGTGGGACACGGGAACAATGCGGGATATCGGCCGGAGTAACCTGGTGGGATGTAAATGAAAGTTCAAGTGCACTCATCTCCGCTTGTGGCGCGCACTGTAAGCTATAGAACATGCCCGCAGTGGTTTGAAGAGGAAGCTACCGAGATTGGGTTAGAAATCGATATCTACCCATGCCACCGTATCTTGTATTTTCCCCTGTCCCATCTTTTTTCGCTGCTTTATGGTAACTCACATCCAATGGCATGGAGGCACATTCATTACACATTTTATTAAATACACACCACGTGCCGAACATATTCCCGTGCGCTCATCGTCGTAGGCCACTTTGGGTACCATTTCCTGGATGAGGTTTTTAGTACACCTTGGAATGAATTTAAATTAATTTGTCGTCCAAATGGACCGCAGCCGTTGCGGATTGTTTTGTGGTAGAGCAAATGGAAAAGATAATGCAATTATTTATTATGCATTCAAGGTTTATACAGTGCTTACCACAGCTATAAGAAAATGGCTTTTTGTAGTAAATAATGTATTTAAAAAACTTTCTTTTTGAAAGATCATTTTTGATATTTTTTAAAATGTTTACTTATTGCCGCTGATTCAATGATTTATCTATGCATTTCACACAGTTAAATTTTGTGGTTTTAATATCTGTATTGTTCCTTACAATTCATATTTAAATCAACAATCAAACATGTGTATGTATTACCACTTAAAAATAAACGACGAAGTAATTTTTAAGTAAACCTTTTTGAAAATTTCAATCGAGTTTATTTTCGATTCTGTTTCGCAATCTCAATTGCTAAAATAAAACAGTTGGCGAAATTAATTAAGTAAAGCATATTTCTGTTTATATGTAAAAATAAGATAAGAAAACATACTATAATTTACGTAATATATTAAAGGTACCAAAACTACAACTAAACAACACAACATAAATGATAATGTTTTAGTATGCTGGTGTTTTTTGACTTTAAAAAGGCATTTTTAAAGCAGGGCGTTGCTTAGTTAACAAGTTTAATAATATCGTGAGGTTTTTTTTTGTACTTAAAAATGGTCGAATTAAAAGTTGTTCTCACATTTTTTTTTCCAACCTGTAAAACAGTAAACAAAACATGTCCGATCTGTTTTACGTGCCATCATAAAACGGCTTGAACGTTTAACGCATCCTTCTTGACGTTTTTTTACAGTCTTTTTTTCCATACGCCGAAGATGAAAAAACATTCCACCACCCAATCAGTTCTCTTTATACCTATTACGTGATAGTATCTATAACCGTTATTAAATTTATCATCCTTGCTCCTCTCGGAATTACGCGCTCTCGCGCACCCTTTACACTGCACAGAACACAGAAATAATACCAAACGTGGTAAAAAAAAACGAAAATGCTACTCGCACAAACAGCACAAACAAACGATCAATAAAATCGTTGTCAGAAACATTTTTCATCTTCGATCCTTCGGAAAATCCCACTTTCCGGGAACGTCTGTAGGAACGACCTTCTGAGGAAACCCTTTATGCGCTGCAAAACGGTCGCGTGTCCCCGAAGGAACGGACATGTTGACACTTTCCATTGAACATTAATTTTCCCAAACAATTCTAGCACGAGTTGAAGAAAAAAAAACACATCTTTCGATCGCAATGAAAGGACTCTTTTTTGTTGTTGTTCCTTTTTTGCTTCGTTAGGGGTGGAAAATTAAATGACCATTTTGTTTTCTGCTTTACGATCCATTAAAGGATTTTATAATTGTACTTAACTGTGAGCAAAAAACAAATGGTGAGCAAATCCAGGCAAAGGTAGAAATTAAGTTGTGTAAAAAGAAATAAAACTTTTTTAACGTTTATTTATGATCCCGGGCAGTAAAACTGCATTCGATTTACCTTTTTTTTTTCTTCCCATTGCATTTTTCGGTAGAACTCTTTTCCCTATTTTTTTTCTTCGCCTACAGCATTTTGAACGCTTATCCTCCCTGCTGCAACTCGATCGCATCTTTATGATGGTATTAAAATGACCTACTTCTATCGATGCTGTCCGTGCATCGGGCACCAGTAGCCAATGGTCACGGTGTTTACCACAGGGCATTCTGATGTTCCCTACCCCAGCAAAGTTCACCCCATTCCATAAAGATATTTTGTCGCTAAAATGAACTCTCAATCTCGGTTCGTAATTTATGTCTCTCTCTGCACACTAGCGATTGAGCACACTAACACTTCGCCACCAATTATTATTTACAATGTGGCAAAATAATGGCAACTTTCAAATAAAAAAAAATCTCTCACATATACGTTTCGCACGGGTGCCCCTCACAATGCCGTCGAAGGGGGGGACTCGTTGTTATTATTACCATTACCCGAACTTGTGTCATTAGCGAACGGTAAACAGCAATCAACTACGATTGACCTGCTTTCCGGCGTGTAGTAAGGTCGGGAAAAACAAACCCATCCGCTCCACTTTTAGGGGAGTTGGTTATCTTTTCCGCAAAAAGGGGGTTTTAAAGGTACACACTGGTAACACACGGAACTAACACGCAAACCTTCATAATCCTCACATGGGAAAATAAGGGATCCACATATGGGGATGAATGGAAACGCACGGGTAGCTCATGCTTTCTGATAGTATCATCTACGGATTTTCGATTTTATGAATGAGCAGCTCGAGCAACGTTACGCTGTGGCATTGAGACCGTTTTCCAATTTTATTTCCCCCATAGGTATCCCTTGGCTATGGAAAATACATCATAATCGCCCGGAATCTATGCCTATTTGTACCCCTTTTGTTTTCCTCCATTACTTTGGGCGGGTTGTGGTGGTACACCCGACAGTGGTGGTAAAGAATTTAATCAAATAGGATTATCACTAGCCAGCTCGGTTGATTTAAAGTGGGATAAAGCAATTTGAATGAATATAAACTGGCACAGGAAACAGGTGAGTTAATCGCCTCTTAATGGATTACGCGTTAAACAGACCAACCGTCACCAATTTTCCAATCGTTATGATTCTACAAGAATTGTAACTAATCTGACATTCCCATAAAAATAGTTTCATAACTTCACCACGTTATGGTAAATTAAATCGGTCATATTAATTAACATCCTTGTTCCCCTTGCACCCTACGTTCTCTGCCTACGTTCATCTTACTAACGAATGCTGGTGAAAACCAGATGTTCACTGTATCCCGTACCAGGCTGATGTTTTAATTTAGGGGTTGCTGGGTGTTAAAGCATGGCCCGGTGTAGCGAAATGATTTATTTTGTCCCGTAGCCTCTTCGTATGGTTCGGTTATCTACTTTTACCGTCCATATAAACCCACGATACCCTCTTCAAGACTGCTGCAGGGGTGCTCAAGTGTGTAGCAAATTGCATAGTTTACTTTGATTATTTTATTTCTAATTGGATTGATCTAGTAGCTTATGTCAAATCTTATACGCCTTCTTTCCTTTTACTTTCCTTTCCTTTCCTTTGTTCCTCCTTTCTTTGTCGTCATATTCATTGCCCAAATAAATTAATGTTACATCAAATTAAAGTGAATTTTGACCATGCAAGGTTTTACAGGCTGTCAATTGTCATGTCAAATATTAAATATGTAAAACCGTTTTTCAATTCTGTAAAGGGTTATTTCTACATAGATATGGAATATTTCACTTCCATTGATAAGAATTTCATTCTTATCGCGAACTATTTCTGCACTGGCACTAAAACTGTCAAATTGACATCGAAAGGAAATGTTCACAGACAGATAACAAATAGAGCAGCAGCAGTGTGGTACAATAAATATTCTAGAGCATTAGCTTGAGATATAGATGAGCTAAACCGAATACAATTTAAAAACCTTAAAAAAATAAACAACAGTTTAAAAAAAGTTATTAAACAACAAGCATTCTAAATTCCCTCGAGATTCCCTACATAACAATCATTCATCCTTATGCTAAATTGTATTGCACAACTTCTAAATAATTGCTTGAAAAACACTGTCCAACGAGACACCGATTCAAATCATCTTAAGAAACTCCCACGTAGCACCTCTCAGCGACACCAGCATCCTTCGAAAAAGTAGTGTTTGTCCACAAACGACTCACCCTAATAAGCTCGTGGGCCGTTGCTTCAAATTTTGTGGCGCTTTATTAATTCACTTCGTTTGCTGCGGAACCATATTTCTGTTTGTGTCCCAGCAGCAACCCCACAACCGAATGATCCGCTAAAGCCACCGGTGCTGCTGATGGAAAGTTTATTATTTTCATACTTTTTAATGAAGCCATCAGCCTTTGGAAGTCCTAGTCTTTAGTGTGCTGTTGGCATGAACCGTGAACCATCTCGAAACAGCGGCACACGGCGAGAACTAGCCACTTGAGAATGGTGCGGTAACACGAATGTTGTTTTTCGGTACAAATTAATTTCATTCCACCTTGTGCGCTGGCTAGTCACGGTGCGAAATTCGCAAAAGCAACATTTCCTTTCGCCTGCAAAGCACGGAACAATTTATCGCCGATTAATTAAGCGAATGATTTATTTCATTTCGCGCGTGCGGATGACCCTACCGGATGTTCGGTGGGTGGGAAAAGCGATGTGAGCGTTTGCGATTTAATTGAAAATGAAGTGGAAAGCGCGTACAAAACAAACAACAAAAAACCACCCCACGGAGCACACTTGAGCGTTTTAATCCGTTTGATCCGACGCGTTTAAGAAGAATGTATCATTTCTTTGCACGAAACTACAATCCATCCCGAACACTCGGTGGTTCGTGGTGGAAATGTTGCTCAATTGTAAAGTGGCCGGGAAAAAAGAGTGCTTTTCTCCCACTTCGAACCAGCGGAGGGCACGCTGCACGATCGTAAAAAAAAACGGGGAGACACAATTTCACTTGTGCCGCAAAATGGCAAAACACTTGAAACAAATCCATTCCAAACCATCAACTGTACGGATGGATGCCATCGCCGTTTGTGCAAACAAACGCTCCCCGCCACGCTCCAGTTGCTTTCGTGTGCTTGGTGCGGTTGTTTGAGCGTGGAAATGTGTGCATTTCGGACTGGCTTGGGGTGAGAAGGAAAGGCTTGCTGGTCTCACACTCCTCCTGCTTCCTTCCAGATGATGCCTTTCATTTATCGAGCGTTTGCCGGGGCCGAAGGTGAACAGATTATACGTGCCACCTTCTGTCTCGCTAATCCGTCTGTACAAACAGCCAACCAGTGGCTGGCTGAACGGGGAAAAGTGACGCACCGGTGACGTTCAGGAATGCAGTGCTCCGTCGCCTACTCCCGACCACCCCTCCAGATCCCTTTCGCGGAGAAGGTAAAACCACCATTACGAGGAAGCTAATATTTTATCAGTAATTATCATCGAAACAGGCGCACAAACAGAACCGAGCTTGAGGGCTGAGCGGTTTTGCAAAAGCCACTGGGAGCAGATGTGCTCATAAAACACAAACCCAGCAAGCGAACGAACGGGGCAATAAAATGGGGCCCTGCCCCACATTTCCTCCACCCATCCGTCCGTGATGCTTGCAATTTGCGGAGGTCAAACCCATCACGGTATCGACGGACTGCGTTTATTATCGGCGTAGATTATAGCAGTACGGAAGGAGAAAATTCACCGTAAACGTGGTGCGTCCGGGAAAAGGGTGGTCCCCCGTTTGGATGCGAGATATTAATCACGCCACGCGTACCACACATGGAAGGAGAGCAACAGCAACAGTAGGAAAATTGGAAAGGAAATACCCACCCACCGCGAAGCACCACACAAAAAAAACACTAACGCATAAATACCTTTTGCCCCTATTTCACGCCGGGGTGTTTTGCGAATGGAACATCGGGCACCGAAAGATGCTGCCAATTCGATGGTCAGTTTTATCCGTTTGGTGCGGGTTTTGAACTTGAAAACTGGCGCGACATGACGGACGGCGCAGCCCGTCAAACAAACCACGTGTCCTCGTATCCAATTTCTTTATATTGCCTTGCCCGCACACAAACGCCAAGGGATTATGCGATGCTGGCAGGGGGAAAATATCCGCTTCCGGTCGGGTTGGAACGTTTCCGTAGCACGAAACACGTAAAATTAAACACACAAACTAACCGAAACGCACAATCTCTTCCACGCAGGCGAACGTTCCCATACCGAAACACACACTTTTCTTTCTCACTGTGTGAAAAAAATTCGTTCTCGCTATCCTTTTGCTGGTTTGGTTTTACTGATTGTTTCTTTTTTTTTGCCTAACAAGTACGTGTTCGTGAAATGCGTGTTTATGTTTTGTTTTGGGGTGTTTGTTATTCCTCGTTCTTTTCTTTTTTTTTTTTTGGTTCTCCAATTTATCCACGTGACAATTAATTTCAACCACTTGTTTCACACCCACTTAATGCGATAATAGTCTGGTTTCTGGTTATTTATTTCCGTTTTCTTTTTTCCTACTGTTTTCTCCTAACAGCACATTGCGATAAAGATATGATGGCTAATTTTGGCACATGGTTTCATGTTTTCGTAGTGTTATGATAAATTTGACATTTATTTAACTTTTCTATCTTATAATATAATATTTCATTGACTTTTAAATTTTTAAAAACTTTTAAATATTTTTATATAAAATCGAATATTATTTGATCTATTCACTATTTTTTCGTATGCTATTTTTTTGCATTACAAATAATAATTTATTAAACTCTTTAAGGCTATTCAAACAGCAGTTCAGAGCATGTGATTTTATGTCAATCATGCTTTTACTATTAGGTTGGAAGGAACAAAGGGAAAGAAACCTTTCATATATTACATCGCTTGCCACAAATCACTTCCAGTGCAACTTACTGATTAATTACCTATTTATGTAACCTCCCACTAATGTTATTCATCATTGTGAAACATTTATCAAACGAAATCTCACGATCAGCTCCTCTAAACAGAGCCGAGTAATCCTTTCCCAAGCGATGAGTTTTCGGTTTTAGCCACTTACATTTCATTCTCTGCATTTTCTTTTCTACCAAAGTAAGCTATCTTGTTATGATCCGATGTTAGGCACGTACGGGAATTCTTCACCATCTCACAGTATATACACATACACACACGCGCGCACCAATGGTTGTATAAGATTTTACCGTGAATACACTGCCCTGCGGCATCCTGCTTGACTTGGCTACATCCCGTAAGAAGATAGCTCAATCAAACCTTCGACCCTGAGATATTTACCCTTCGGACTCAATCAAACGTCACGGAAATATATTGGCTGGAAGGAGAACAGTTTTCACGCACGATGTTGGAAATAAAATATCTCAACCCACACACACACACACACTGGTAGCACACCTTGGGCGCAATTGTTACGATTAAGTTCGAGGAAATTATATCAACGCACTTCCTTGACGGCAGACGTCCTTGCAATCAGGATGGTTTTCCTCCAAATTTCGCAAGGTTACACATCCTTTTTCGCTGACACACTCATTCACTTGAACTTTAGGATTGTTTTCGCTTCTTCGCTATTGCTTAAACCTGTTTGGCCCTACAATCTTTCTTAAAGAACCTGATTTATTACCACTACCCTTTCGCTATTCCTAGCTACGTGTCTTATTCACACGGAGCTATATTTACGTTACTCTTGAGACGTCTATTTCGTTTGATGAGCTTTTATTGGATTTTTTTGTTTGCATTTTCCACACAAAACATCGAACAATACATGAAGTAACAAATCTGCGATGCAAAACTGTTTCACCACAACTAAGCTACACATATACACGCTCATTCACCCTAACAGGGCACGGACAGATAAGATACACGAACGGATTGCTCTATAGCTGGAGACAGATGGAGACAGACTCGATTGCTACGAAAATACGCTACGCTGGGAAGCATTTTAATTTACGTCTACATCTTACAAAAGCCAAGCGCGCCCGATCGTACGCCAATAGATAAAAGCTTCCTCTGCTTGTTTATGGTAGGAAATCAATCTGCCGCACTAGATTGAGCCTGCCAAACGCATCCACATTCACTGCACTGGACGGGTGACGATTTTCGTTAAATCTTAGTAACAAACTTAATTAAAGCCGTGTAGTGAAACCAATTTCAACTTCACAGCACATTTTTCGCCACAAATTCGGCACACACCACAATTGGTAGGACTTGTTACCTTTTTCTTTCCCACCTTAGTTCACCAGATCGATTCAAACAATTGCCCTAAACCCTATCGGGAAAAGGGTTTGCACATGTTAGACCGTGCCAGATGCTCAACGCGCTTTACACGTCCAGCGTCGTACGCGTATGCTCCGAGACTGACTCGTTCCCGAACACCGTAAGTTCCGATGCGCCTCATTCGGTCGACACGGGACGGGAATTGCGACCGAAGTCATGGTGTCGCTGTAGTGGTACCGTGTAGTGGTAAATATATCATAGCGCTGTAACAGCGTTAGCAACACGGTTAGTAAGCGTGTGTGCGTGTGAGCTATTTACATAAAACATGCAAATGGAAAAACAAAATACACAAACTCCGGCTGTTAAACGATGTAATTCAAAGCTTGCAATTCATTCTTGACAATTTAGCGCACTGCGAGAGTTCTGGACTGGTGTCAACTTTCTCACCAATACCACACTACACTCGGACCCAAACGCATACACTGAAGCGTACGGGGTGGTGTTCGTTTTGCTGAAAACCGGCGGGAAAACAGTTCCGTCCTGAGTTTGCACGTGGTTTCGAGCCGAAGTGCAAGACCCGAAGCGTAAGCACGAACGCTACACGAACTCATCAAACTCACCACGAACCGAACCGTCGCCTTATCATGCCAGCTTAACACACCACACCAGTAACACCGTACGCGATGGAGACGCCCGATCATTTGTACGGTAGCGCGTGGAAAACGCGTAAGAAAAAGCCTGGCAATCGAACTAGGAAAAAAACCGAAATAAAGAGAGAGAAAGCGAATCGGGTTGAGGAGCAAACAGGAGACAGATACAAAAAACCATCGAACACAAATGGAACGCCAATGAGATGGCGATATGCCCTCACACCACATGGAATCGTAAAGCGGCGTAGTATTCCGGTGCAACGCATTTCCACTACGGTGCCCGGTGAATTTACAAACCCATCCCCGAATGGAAAGAATTGTTTTCCTTTTTCTTTTTTTGGTTGGTGCTCTTCGCACGTTTGCTGACCGTGATTCTTGATGGTGTGCCGTAAGAGCAAATCACACGGTCACCCATACGTATGCGAGTTCGACATTGAAGTGCATAAAGTTTACTGATTTATTTACGTTGCACCCCGCCAAATGGATCACTTTTCTGGGTTGTGGTGTATTTTTTTTTTCCAACAACAACAACAAAACGACACACACAAACACATACCAGCAATTCCACGGTCTGGTTTTTGTAACGATCCAAATATGATTTACAAACCGGATCCGGCAAAGGCGTAAGAAACAAATGCAACACAAGGGGGGGGGGGGGGGAACACACTGTGTATGACTGCACCGTGCCGGAGGCCAATCAAAGTGGGAGGAGGGTGGCACATTTTTCTATGCACCGGAGGATCAACAGCTTGCAGCTGAGTAGCCGATGGCGTCCAGTTGTCGTAAGCGAAAATCGAATCGTCCAGCTCATCAATAATTTCTCCATCGCTTAATACGTTGTTCCAGCACACAATGTTTCCCGCCCCGAACCGGGGGTTGTTTAAATGTGTACGGTAGGATTTTTAAATTGCTTTCCTTTTGCAGATTGCAGCAGCTGCTTGCGTTGTCCCGCACCGAAACACTCACCACTCAAGATGGCGCAAAAGTGTTAGAGCAGTTCTATTTTTAAAGCTAGCAGCAAATCAATCAATATCGAAGTAGGTGGTGGTACACGGGAAACCACACATGCGCTACCCTGCCCCTGCCGAACCTGCGCCGCACGGGACCACAATATCAATGACCGAACGATTAGCGAATCGATTTAGTGAAGCCATTCCGTTTTCCACTCCATCGACCGGGATGCGAAGGTCCCGTACGCGGGTGAATCATAATTTCATCTGTGATTGATGTCCATTTGTGTGCAAATAGAGGCTGCACAATATATTCCCCGCCAGTCGAGATATACTCTACTTAATGGTTGTGGCATTGTGGGAAGAATATCACTTAACTAGCGCAACTGCCCTCATGGCGTGCAAACTCGCTTTTAGCACTCTTTGTTGCGCTAGTCATCCACTGGAATTGGAATTGTGTGGTTAGAACACAGGGGGATATTCTGAGTGGGATATTGATCTGCCGGCTCGTTCGCTGGTCCAGACATTTAAATAAACTGTCGGTATGGTTTTAGCTAAAGTTTCCCTTTTTTTTTACATCTTCCAACAACATCACTCGTTTATGACAAGCATAAAGCTGTGCGCTTCAACGGCTGCATAAATATTTATGCTGAATGATATTTGATTTATTACGAACAGAGATCCGGAACAGCAACTTCAATGAAGCATTTTTCTGGTCAGTTTAGGACCACAAAGTAGGTATGTAGATTTCTTAAGTGTAGGACGAGCAATATCTTTCAATTCGGAGAGACTGTTTATACATTTGTTAGCTATTTTCTGTCGGTGTACTACTTATAGTATTCAATACCAATGCAATGTTTCGGTCAATGGTAAATTTTCAAGTGTCGATGAATCTATTATATTTTCCAGATTCAGATGACAATTTTCCTCTCAATTTCGTTGTGTTTTATTACAAAAAAACGAATAACTTCAAAGATAGGCTATGTCAAACATAGCATATATGTTGTTTAGGGATACAAGCAGGAGTTTTTTCACAGAAATATAAACATTATTTGAAATACGTACAATCGCACATTAGTATTGGTGCACGTTGCTCTCGTTTTGCTTTTAGATTAGTTGTAGATCAAGGTTCCCTAGCAAGCCCTAAACGGTATGACAGTTGAGACTCCTTTGAGTTTGACAGTTGCGGTAGGATCTTCAGGTATTATTATATCTAGAGGACCCTCGCGACTGCTTAGATCGCATAGTGGATGATCCATCCCTGCTTTAGTTGGTTGAAAACAAGGAAGGTCTTCTTTTATTCTGGAAGGACGTATTGTATATTATAGTATACCTATGGAATTATTGATCTGGTTTGGCTGAGTCTTTCAACGCGGACCTTAATCTCTGCATGGAAGCCTCAAGTTGTAGTTGTAAAAGGCTTCGACGAACTTGAAGTATAAGTGATAGAGGGGACTGTTTTTTTTGGAAATATTGGATAAGAAAAATGTGAACAAACTCGTCGAATGTACAGTCTCAGAAGCTGACAACCGAAGAATATCGCAATTTAATTTCGCACTAACAGCAAATTAATGTTAATGAGGAGCCCAGATGACGTAGGAAGAATTTGTTGTTACTTTTGTAGTAAATTTAGCTAAATAATTGCTGACAATAAAACGTTGCAAGCATCCAACTGCTTCAGTTAGTTTATTTTAACTTTATTTCAATATATTTTTGATAAAAATTTGCCCAATTTTGGTGTTCTTTCGGATGGTTGGATGATGGTTTACCGCTTGTGGTATGTTAGGCTGCATATTTAACGTGGTTTTGTAACACTCTATGGATTTTCTCGTTGCAAGAGTACGAACTGCAGCTGTATAAAGCGTCGGCTACGTTGAAAAATCTGGCCGATTAAACCAAACAAACATGGCCATAATTTCTGCCTACCGTAACAAACTTTTATCAACTACCACCGTTCCGTTCGCACTCGATCTTCACCGCCAACGCCCAACGATGATTAATTGTTGTTTGGTGTTTTCGTGGTGTCCCGAGGTGTCCCGACTCGCTAAAAGTTTTTCCGGTGGACCGTTGGCGGTAGCCTCATATCAACCATCACCCGGTTTGGCGGCCATAATGTGACCCGGGCCATGAACGATGGTGCTGACAGACCGCGAAACACTCTGCCTGCATCAGCAATGTGTGATAATTATCCTTTCGCTATTGTTGCTCTGCCGTTTCCGTACTACACGCTGCCTTTGCAGCCATGGGCGAAAGATAATTTCTTCCCCGATGACACCCGAATCGGTGGCCGATTTTTCCCGCAGCATCCATCGTTCGTGCGTGAAGCACGATGTGAGCACATTTGCGATTAATGCGTGCGTAACGAGTTGGATTGATTTGATTAATTCAATACGCTAAACGTGACATAATGGTTTCCGGTAAAGGTTTTGACATGGGCCACAACGGGCCCCACCCCTTGTTCGAATGGGCTATTTGGGTCGAGTTGAAGGAACTGTTTGATTGATGATCCCGCCCCCCGAAGCGGTAAGATGAATTGCAAGATTTAAATGGCCTGCTGCGGTCCTATGCCCGTCCAGCCCCGGTTCGAGATCGAAACTCGCACCGGAGAACACAGGAAATTGATTGATTTGGAAAGCTCTTTAAACCGAACCGCACGGACGGAAGCAGTGGGAAAAGAATAGGGCTCGCCCGAATGGTATTATCTAGAAACTGCATACATTTTACCTTGACGGGGGGCTGACGGTACTGGTAGGATTAGAAGTTCGTCATCCTTTTCCTACCATGCCTTTTTATTGTCTCTTAGTTTTTGCTGAACGGGAATGATGAATAGCTTGCTGTTGGAAAATGAGATTGTTTTTGCATACATTGAGCAGAAATCTCATTCGATAATGGACAGTTTGGCGCAGAATAGGAAATTTTTTAACAGAGGGATGAGATTAAAACAAGGTTTCCCAAAAAAAAAATGTGAAGAGGAGTTTGTAAAATCATTAAAGGTTTTTTAAATCTGTAAGTTATACAGCTATGAAACCAGATGAAACAATTATAAGAAATATTTGCAACTTTCATAAATCCGAATCAGTTAAAACTGTGCTAAAATTTGGAGAAACTTTTAAAAGAATTTACTACAGTTGTGCTACATGAGTATTTTGAGAAGAGTCATTCATCTTCAAACTTTCATGAATGTTTAAAAATGTATCATCAGTGATTTGCTATCGAATATTTTTTTTGTATTTAAGATAATTCCACACTTTAGTGACATTTTTTATTTTAGTATTTAAAACCTAGGGCTAATCGGAAAAATCAGCACCTGATACTTGATATTTTAACACTAAACCCAACCTAACCCAACATTTTGTTCCCCCCAGCACAGTGCAATGTCCTCAAACGAGACATTGACTTGTGCATATTTTCTTCACTTCCGGATAAATGTTGTTTACGCCTGCTCCCTTTGCATAGCATTAATATTTAATTGCAACCCAATCACCTTCAACCGATGGGCCACCAACCACCGAGTAAGCTGTTAAACCGATGACATTGCTAATGCAATGCATTTTTCCTCCCGCCTGGAATGCCTGCGTGCATTACACGCCGCACAATGACCCCTGGAGCGCATTAATCGATGCATCTCATCAACGGTACGGATTCACACCGCCGATGGGGGGGATGGGCCGGCCAAACCGAGCGCGAAAACGAGCGGTTTATCCTATGGAAATTATTTACGCCCCGGTCAGACGGCGAGTGTCATGGCTTTATGATCCATTCTCTGCATCTTGCGGTTGTGGGCCATAAATATTAATCACATAAAGCCTGAAGCAGATCTTTTAACTGTTTTAAAACCATGCCCAGGCATGCAAGAACGGCACCGATCGTTATAGATCTGTTGTGTTTTGCAGCAAGCGATTATGATAGACGATAAAATTTCTTCTGCGTAGATAGTTTGGGAAGACATCATTTCCTAGTTACCATGGTGTCTAAACACAGGGTGTTCTTGTTGCTGTATATAGATTTGTTTGCACCACTCAAAGATGGTTCTTCTGTGCTTAATACTTGTGTAAGGTTACGCCAATGATAAACCACTGTCAGACGCCCAGCTCCGCTTCCATTATCATGGTTAATTTATTTTCCCACGTTATACACACTCTCCGCTAATCATTTTTCTTCTCCAACGAACAAATTCACCTAATTTTTCTCCGCTTTTCGTCCACAAACGCGTGCAAACAAAACGAAACAAAAACCCAAAACTCTTCTTGAGGATGTATTCGTGTCGCACCAGGCGCCTCCACCGTACGGTCAACTGTCATCTCGACACCCGTCAAACGAACAGACCGCCCGAACGCATCATTTCACCCCAAAAAGCCTATTACGCACAACGATAATGACCGACCGGCCTGCTGACCAGAATCGTTTATTTATTGTGCATTCATGTGCAAAAAGCTTCCATCCGCCGCGCACTGTCCGCGGCGAGTCTGTTTGGTTTTGGGGTGCGCGTGTTATAGGTAAGCGGATGGTAAATGGTTAGCTTTTTGCTATTCCATATTTTTGTCACGTCTGTTCGATCGCGCCAAAAGGGCGGGATGCGAGATGGAAGCGGCCTGTTCCTCACTTTCTCTCCCTGCTCCGTGCATAATCATAGCAGAGATAGGGGCATAACAAAAAAAATCAACGAACAGGTCCCACGCGCAAAATAAACGCAGCCACCAAACGTTTCAGAACGTTCTCACTTTCATGCCTTATTGACCTACATTTTATGCCTAGACGCGATTCCGCATATGGCTAGCGGTGTGTGTGTGTGTGTGTTTTCTTTCTTTTTCTCTTCATTTTTTGTGTCAGCTCCTTTGCGATGACTCTCATCAGTGGGCGAAGTTCGTGCGCTTCAAGCTGATACCACCACTTCCGGCCGATGGTTTTAGTTCGGTCTAGCGTTTTATCTGCCGTTCTGCGCGTTCCCGTAGCGTTCGTTTCGAATGCGATCGAATTTATCCGTTACAAACCGCGAACGCGGTACGGTTTCGTTTTATCGCCGCTTTTCGGTTGGCGGTGAAGCCAACGGCACTGCAGACTGCTGATTGTCCTTGCTCTTCAAACGCTGGCCATAGAAAATCACGCTTTATTCTACTCGACCTCGTTTCTGTTTCCTGCTTGATGGCGCATATTTTTTTCCGACTTCGACTGCATTTTATTATGTAACTTCCCGTCCGGGAACCAAGATCCCATCGGAAGGGTGGCTTCACCCACCCAAGGGTGAAGGTATGTGTGTGTGTGTGTTTAGGTGAGTTAAATGTCAAAAGGAGAATTAATGAACGAAACCACTTCCAAGACAGCTTTACATGTGCTGATAAATTATGTAAAAAGGGTGGAATACATAATCAAAGTGGGATTAAATCATGAGCAATCAGTTTTTAGCAACGTTTAAATTGTATATCGAGAAAACTGTTTATTTAAATTAAAATATGAATGTAACACTTGTAAGTAAATAAGGGAGGGAATATAAAAGTAAGTGAATAAGGGAGGTAAATAATGGAGTCTATCTTTTACCTTTATTCATTGTATTAGCAGAGTACCCCACTTCCATACAGATATTTCTCATACAATACTCCCAAAATATTTATTCTTTGGATTCTTTTTGGTTTTTATTATTAGTAACTATAACAATAATTAATATTTCAACAGTTAAATCCTATTGACACAATATTTTAGTAACATAATTTCTTAAAAGCTGTTAACATCGGCAATAGCGCCGCAGGCCATATGGGTGGTAATTTAAAGACCCCTGTGCTAAACAAAAACAAAACTTAAAAACTAAAATCTGCTCCAGCTTAACATAAAGCTCATAAACCACTAATTACTACACACTAACAAGGAAGACGCCAAACTATTTGACCTATAGCTCGAAACTGGCAATGTAAAACGGTAGATATTATTTTTACTCTACTCAAGAACATGCAAAATGGAGCAAAAACAATGCACAAGCTTCATTGACGGTGGTTTAACATTTTACTGATCATTAGACACAACCGTGCTTAATGTTTACTGCTGCACCTTGGCCTTTACCGATGTTCAGCTCGGGAAAAAACACATCCAATTTTAGACCCCATTTTTAGGTGACCCCATTTTAAAAATCCCGCAACCATTACGCGACTTGCAAATATGGGCAAGTTATTAAAATATGTACAATTATATTACACACAAATTGTTCAGCTGCACCATTTACGGTGACCGTAGCGTGTGGTGACGAATGGAACGTACTTTAAATTAACAAAACACGAGCAAAGGGCTGTATCTCACACAGTCGGTTCGCAAATACGTGCACAAACCCTTTACGTAGCAGAGCACTTGTTTATGTGTGATGTGTCGATTGCATGCTCCAGTGGGTAGAACATCCCTGAAATAAACTTATTTATACCGTCAACCATCCATTGCTTTCCTCACACTCACACGTACACACACACACACTGGGAAGAATAAATACATTAAAACAATGCGCAACAGAGATCGAATTGTGGTTCATAGCTGTAGCACAAGCGTCACTCTTTATTCATGTAAATTCCAGTTCTGTATTCATTTAAATCCCTCTTGCTTCCGCACATTGTGTCATTTATCGAGGAAACATACTGGCGTGGTATATGTATGGTATAACCAGCTGACAAATTCAGATGATCGGAAACACACCAAAAACCGATGCACTCTGATTGAATTTAAGATTTGCGTACAGTTTTCCATTATTTCGGAAAACTTTACCACAAAAGAAGCATTATTTTGCTTGAAAAACGGGGGAAAAAACTGCAAGCACACTTTTTTTTCCTTCATCACAAAAGCTCTTAAGTCAATACGAAACGCCACGAACACGCAAAAACAAATCCCATTCTTCGGCATTGCGCTTCCACGTTGAGGTGTTTCTTTTTGTAAGCACCGTGCACCAGCACGCTACCTCATGGAGATTGTTGGTAAAATTTTCAAACAACCGCTTTCCGGAAAAATCTTTCCACCGGCAAGGAGATGGTGTAGGAACAAAAAAGAAAAAAAACGGAATCCGCCCGGAAACGGTGGAACTGGGATGAACACAAAAAAGCCACCGAGATGAGTCGTTCGATTTATCGATGTGGTATGGTGCGGTTACTAGCATCCTTCTATCGGATGCAGATCTGCAACCAGTCACGATCTGCCGTAAGATAATGGAATATCTTTAGCACACCGAGCACGAAAGACATTGGTTGGCTACTGTTGCACCATCATCACGGTGTACAGCGAAATGACAACGTCAGCCGCAGCTACATCAACGTCAGACTACTCCTGCAACCGTATAAAAATGCACCCATCATCATCATCATCTGCACCATCATCGACACACACTCCACAGGCACGGCTCATCGACTTCCGTAAGGATACGCCAACGGGATCATCCAAAGGGTGGCCGATTTTTTTGCCGCCGATTTTGGTTCAGTTTTTTCGTTCTCTTCTCCCCAAAACGTTACATCTCGACCGTTGTAAAACCGTGTCATCTTTCGCCGTACGGAAAGGAAAGCTTAACACGGGAAACATTGTCCTGGTCGTCCTGTTCGAACGATGATCGGTGGGATTTTGCATTGAACTTCAACGCAGTGCACGGAGACTTCCTTTCGTGCTCTCTATCTTTGTGTTTGATTAAATTTAGCTAAAAGGAATGATCGATCCCGGAGCGCATATTTTACACGTACCGCTGACGTGTTACGAGCCAAACGCTTTTAAGAAGAACTTCCAGGGTAGAACACCCAGATGAGGGATGGGTTGGGAGAAATACGAAGTGAAGATTGTATCGATTTTCATCTACAGCTGTCTTACCGTTCCGGCTGCTTTATGTGGTACTCACCGAAGAAACACTCGAACCACAACCCGGGCACCATCCTTACAGCAGGAAACACAAATCTGCACGCCAGAATTGATACCATCAACACGGATTGTGGACCGATAAAAAAAAGCTTTACTGTGTAATAGAAACAGGACTGACGTGCGAGTATGTGCTAGTGCTTTCCCAGCACTGCTCAAACATCGCCACTGGCAGAAAATGATTTGATGCAGCTTTTTATAACTTACACCACCAATAAAATGCACCACTTTGGAAGACACACCATCTCGGATCGATTTGCGATTGTTCTCGTTTTGTACGCCAAATCCACTCACCGAATGTGCCGTTTCGTATCAATTATCTGACACAGTGACACACAGAGGGCGCCCGTCGGTGTGCCGAAAACGCATCACCGTCCGTTTTCGATGGAGACGCCCAGTGTTTCACGTTGCGCCGATGGAGACGCCTGGTCTTTTGTACGGTGTCGATAGGGGAAAAACGGACACCCATACGGTGAGGATCTGTTTTCAAACATCAATTGTCTGGCTACAAATGGACCGTTTTACTACCACCTACCACCTACAGCACTTGAGCCGATGGGGCCCGCGCACAAGATCAGTGACCTTTATTGGGGTTTCGCTGTCGAAAATATCCCGTGTGGAAGATTTCGCCTTATCCTTAGCGAATTAAACGTTCCTGCTGTAGCCGTACGAGATTAAGCTGTCTTTATTTGTTTCTGCAAACTCCAAACGCACACGACGCATTTTTCTTTCTCCTCGCCCACCCTCTAACAGACGGCGCACTATTGTCTCCAAAGTTTCTGCCATCGATACCGAGTGGAGCAAAGCGAAAACAAAAACAAAAGGCAGCAGCAAAAGGACAGACGGTCAGTCTCGATAACTTTTCTGACATAGATCGGAAAGTTTGCTAGAAATCGAACACCATCAAACGTCATACTACACAGCCAGCGTGAAGGAAAACCCGCTTGGACGCAGCAAAAACCCGCCCCAAATCGCAGTTTGTGGCTGCAGACAATAAAGAAAGCTGAAATGTGAACATAATTCTTACGGTTTCGGGAATCATCTGCAGCGTGCGAGGAATTTGATCTGAAGCACGTTGTCCGCTTCATTATCCTTTCGTATCCTAGTTTATCTGCTGCGTTTTGTTCAGAGCTTACGCGTGCCGTCGTGCCACAACCCCTTTTGTGCGAAGTTGGTCATTACAGCTGTAAGACACGCGCTCAACATACTAACGGTTCGTTCTTGATGCTTGCAGTTTGATTTTTTTCTATTAAACCATATTCAGTGACTGTGTACTACCCTACCGCAAACACATCGAAAATAAACTATCGAATTGTGGTGCAAAGTGACAGTAATCTGCACAAGTGACTGAACGCTCGTGCCGCGGAAGCGTCGCTTTTTCGCGGGTGAATATTTAAGCTGCGTTAAACTTTTGTTCATTTATTTATTTATTTTTTTGTTTTCGCGCTCGTACTCGTAAATTTCACTCGACGCCTGTCAGCATTATCCTGACATGGTGACGGTAATCATAGCCAAACCCAAACAACAGCCCCTGTCCGAATGATTGATGAGAAATATTAAAATAAATTGATTTCCACACCATCCATGGTTATTCGCTGCATCCTCAATAACTGTCCACCGCCCGGTTTGCCTTCTTGGCCCTCCATCACCCGAAGCTCCACAAAGACCGGAAGGAAGAGAATACGCACGAGAAGCACAAAAAAAACAACCCCCGCATGGGCACATTAAGCCCAAATCTTCGGCTTACGATGGACACGCTTTTAGTTGTGTTATTATTGCGGACCGGATTTTTTGCCCCACCATTCGCTTATGGCTTCATAACAAGTGGCGTCATTTTCGATGCGTCATTGATCCATTCGATCCGGAGAAGGATGAGTGTGTCTGTAGCGTTGAATGGTGCGTTCTGCGTGGCTTTTTCATCTTGTTTCTGTATTAACTTTCAGTGTCAACTTTAGCACACCCCGAGAATGCTACCACACGAGGAGGCATAATTGATTAAAGAGGGTTTTTACATCCATGCTAATGTTTGGCGTCGAATGAGCTTTGTATGTATTTTGCCCTTTAGCTTATTACATTAGATGATCGTTTTTTTGTTTTCAAAGCCATCAAATGTATTTTTTTATCTATTTATATATTTTCTCACATTTCTTTTGAAGGCAAGTTAATTTAAAACAAAGCTTAATTAATTTCTCACTAGTTTATTCCTTCTATTCTATTTAGTATTCTTTCTATTTACTTATTTTTCTTCTTATTATGTTGTTTTGTTAATTCTTTAATAACTTATCCATTGTTTTATAGTTTATTAATATCATTTATATGCAAAGATTGCATGTTTTTTTTCCTTTTAAATTTATTTGATTTAATTTTAATTATTTTATAAAAATAATTACATGTTTATACTGCTCAGTTGCTGTTAGTTGCTGACAACTCGTCTTTTATTTTTCTTTTCATCTAAAAAATTCCGGAGCTGAGTCAGTAATTAACGTTACTAATTTTCACTGCATCAAACAATTCGTCTTACTCGCTGTCACTTGCTGTATGCGTTACTATACCTAGTTTCGCATGTTTGTCTTCCCAACATGCCCTTGCAAAGATACGATATATCATTGTTTTAACGTTGCACGCTGTGTTGCAACCTTGGCGCTTATGCAACTATCTCGCCACTCGATTGGGGAACGTAATTTATTATTCCTGCCATTGTTTTACCGCGCCGGATCAAGCGATGAACAACAGACGGGGCAAACAAATTGGCCTACGTTCCCATCACGCTCCATAATCTTCTACATTGTCAAGGATGGCAAAACGTTGTTAGTCTCAAGATATTTCGTGTATCTTATATTATTTCTCCACACTTTACCAGCTTCGATCCGGGGAGGCTTCATGTCTGACCACAAGGGAGCATTTCCGTGACTTAACCTCGTGATATAAGGATATGCTAATTGAATTAAATTTCTTTTCCCTCGGTAAACATTTAGCGTTCGCACCGTCACAAGAGACTCGGTAAAATAAACGATCGTTGGCGTTCGCGGTGATAGAACGTCCCTTGACCGCAACTTTCACCGTGTACAGCAAGAAGCACAAAGAGTTGCAACACCATGGAGACAGGACACAAGACCCCATTTGTCATTCGGTATCAAGCGTACGAGTTTCTGATGATAGTTCCTGTTAATATGAGCCAACACCATCGTCATCTCGTCCGATTTCACAACGGTGCGGTTGAACAGCACGGAACTAAATTGCACGTAAAAACAGAAGCGCTACATTACGCAAGTAAAAACTCGTCTATTCTAGCGTGGAACTGATGAACTTCCAGGCTCGCTTCCGGAGGATTTAGGAGAGCCAACAAAAGAGGCATCATCCACCGAACCGATCTCCATCTGATGTGTTTTGAGTGATGGTATGGCACATTTTGACGGATGATGCTAAAAAGATGGATATAATATCTAGGTAACGATGAAAATTCTAGCACACACACACAATCTGACGCTTCACAGTCTTCCGTCTCTTCAATCTCCACCCAGCCAGCTGTCACAAACAATCACAATCAGCAAAGAAAAAAAAACCACCGTCTGGCCGGTTGCACTCCATTTTTGGTGCGTCGCTGACGACATTCTCGTGCTTTGACGATGCCAAAGCAACATTAATGTTGACGCTGATTATGATAAAACTCTGCTGCACCAACCAACCACCAACGGGGATGGTCCTGCGAAAGGTGCGAACAAAAGGTGATGACGGGTTTAGTGGGAATTTCTGCCAGCGGTTGGCAAACGGTTAGCTTCTGGCATCGATTCCCTTTTGTGCACACTACGATCTGTACGGAAAGAAGAAAGCAAACGGGTCGCCGTTGCTATGGAACAGACGGAGCTGCTCCAGCTACGCACATTGTAGCTGTCTGGTAATGTTATCTACCTCAAGGGAAACGACACTCTATCAGTCGTTAGCCGGTCTAGCGCGAACTTAATTAACTTACCTGTTAGTTACATTTGAGATTCCACAATGTCTTCTTCGGGCGTATTATGCTATGCTGATTGCTGATTTTGTTGCAAAGGAAAACGCCCGTGACTATCGGTACCAGCAACACGGTACCGTTTGCCATCTAGAGTTATCTCAAGCGGAAACTACACCGTAAGCTCCTGCGGTTATTCAATTATACATGAATTATATCATCAGCTTATTTTATATTTATATTGTATCTTCTTTCCCTGCCGGATATGTGAGGCTTTTCTGGGCTCTTGGCCATGAAAGTGTCTCACCAGCTTCAACCACCTGAGATCATACAATAAATCATAACGTAAGATCACACACACACACAAGCCGAACACGCCCTCACGCCGCCCCGTTCGTAATCCACCTCAACCGGAAGTAGCGCCATGTTATTCGAGGTTAACCGCACACACACGCACACGCTTTATGGTACCCATCCCAAACAGCACATGCGGTACCAGATTTTCCTCCATTCCTGTGCGCAGTTAAGCACCGGGCTTTACCAACACCAGCCCGAAAAGGAAAACTAAACAGAGAACTGCGTTTAAGGGTTCTACTGTGGACTGAAGTATATTTTGTTTGTTCACATGATAAATGACTTCCATCTTCTGTTCCGGGATGCTTCACCTACCCGGCTCGTTAGTGGCGGTTTCGGTATGATGAATCCTACGGCCATCCAGTACGTTGACCTCTTAAAGTGGGATTTTTTATTGTCATTTTATATCAAAACTATCGCCACGTTGAACTTTTGTGTTAAGTTGTGGTTGCGAGGACAAGATAGAAACATTTGCTATTATTTTTCTCAAAGTTTCAAACGAAACAGGTTTTGGAATGAAAAACAAACTCCTTGTGTCTTGAAATGGAGTTTAACAGCTTGGAAAACAATTGGATTGTGGTATTAGTCGTATGAAGAATAATATTATACTAACAATAATTACCATAAACATATTAAACCAAATAAATAAATAAGTAAATAAATAAGATGCTTTTCCACGTTCTATTAATAACAGAATATACTAATAAATGATTTTTTTTCATAATTCTAGAATTAGCAGAACCTGTTTAATTATTATCATGAATTTTACAACAAAAACACCTTGCAATGTGCAAAAAAAACGCAATTAAATTGCATAAGTTTAGGCGTTTACAGTCGTAAGTAATGATCCAAAATTAGTGCAATTATTAGTTTATTAGGCTGATTTTCCACGTTCTATAAACAACAGAATTGACCGCCTATTTGCTATCTTTATTCACAACACTAGAAATACCGGTAGCTATTAAAGCAGAATAATGAGTGTCACAACATCTTGCATTTGAATTGCATAACTATAGGCGTTTATAAACTTAAATCGTTTAAAAGTTAAGACTAATTTTTAGTCTTTTAGGATGCTTTTCCATGTTTTTTTTAATAACATACTGCTTATTGCAATATTTTTTCAAAGTACTAGAATTAGCAGTACCTCTTATAGTGATGTAATGAAAAAGTTACAAGAAAATCCTCTAAGAATGTGGCTACTGACAATAATACATTTGAATTGCATAACTTTAGGAGTTGACAACCGCACATAATAACCTAAAATTAAATAATCCATAGAATAACTATTATTTAATTATAATGATTTTCCGCGTTCTATTATCGACATCAAATAGTGCCATAAACAGCAAACAGTTTAAAGATCACCAGTCAGCAAAAACAATCGGAAGTATTATTTACGCAAGAAATAACTTATAACTCTTTCATTTTATTCTCTCATTCATTAATTAACTCACGTCAAACTAATTCGATTCGTGTACGGATGTGAGGATAATTCGATACCAATGGGCCGGTATTAAATGAGAAAGTAGATTACCATTTACCCAATTAAAACGATTAGCCAGCGCGAAAGTTGTGCGGCCGTAGTTTGCTGCCGACTTCCGCCTCCTAGGTACTGCAGACTAATCGTGCTAGTGCAGCGAGCAAACATCGCCCCTTGCCATCGCATTGTGTACGTGTGGCATTTGTGTTTCTTTTTGCGAAAAATAATCTACCACCATTGTATATGCCACACTGTAGGACGCTTGCCTGCGCGCTGTACGAAAGTACCACGTGTGTAGTTGTGGTGGTCACGTGTGCAATTCATATATCGTCGATATGGCACCACAGGTCCTTAATGTATAAATAATGAACGGTTAATGGTTGGGAGTCGGGCAGGGTACAGGACAAAACCCCCGACGTCTGTCTACCCTGTTTCCGTTGCCAGCTAGCGTACCACAGACCGGTTTAAATATGTTCGTTTTGAATGTTTGAATTTAAACAACAATTTTCAAATCAACCACAAGGTTCGCGTTTCGAATGGTGAGCCATTTCTGCACCAATACCTTCACCGACCGGTCCGATCTGCCTTAGGGACCCGTCGCATTGGCCTTTGCGTTCCTGTCTCGGTAATTGCCTGTGCATGCCTTACAAATCGCCTCCGACACGGGAATGACCACCATCTATCGCACCTACCGTCCAACCGGCCTGCCTTGATTTGCCCTTTATCTGACTTTGCGTTTTCCCCCGTTTTGGGGATGGGACAGGTGTTACAGGACTTTTACAGCTGACTTTCTGTTCCCATTTACACAGGACACATGCATCTGAATTCGTTTCGCCTCCGACATTCCCTGGAGCGGTTAGTGGAAGTTCTCGGGCCCCCGAAAAAAAACCCTTAGACTAGACGTACCCTGCCCTGCTGAGTTTATTGACTCAGTGACCTTATTTCCGTGCGCGTTGGTTGCGGAACTTCTGCTGTCGGTTACCAAACCAGGAGTTGCGGTTGTTTTCTTTACTGATGTAACACACTGTTATGGTCGTTGAAATCGGTTCTATCGGTTGTTTCTTACGATGCGGTTGGCAGACTGTTATGCCTAAGAACGCTACCGTACTGTTCGCTGCGGCAAAAATGGTTTGCTTGGTGAAACTAACTGCTTGAATAGATTTAATTGGACGCTTTAAGCACAACACCAAGTGTGCCGGGAACATGGGGCAGGATAGTCAACCGGGGACGATACTTTATGTGCTAACTCCTGTTTTTATCGATCGTCAGGTAGGCGGGTGACGAAACGGCACCGCGGCCGATTACCGGTTTTGCGGAATACAGACGTTGAAGTTTTTTGTATCGTCAACTTTTTCCGTGACATGAATGCTTTGTAACGGTTCTAGGGAACTGGGTAAAACGACCATTTACGTGTTATAAAACAGGTAGTGTGCTTGAAACGTCATAATCACTAAAAAGTTTTATATTTATTTGTAATGTATTCTTATCATTGTTTGCCTCGCCGGTTAGACAAAATGTAAACTTACGGCTAAACTTAAATACTAATCTTATGCACTAAAGCTAGCTCGGCATTACGAACCATACAACACATATTGGTACACAGAACAGGCGTAGGAGCATATACAGAAAGACGAGAACGAAAGCAAGATAGTAAAACAGAGTAATCAAACTGGTCAGCAAAATTTTGAAAACACTCAAAATAAACAAGCAGTTCAAATAATAAATATAAATTAACTTAATATAAAAATTTTGCAAACTAATTGCCTGTCACCTAATGGAGAAACCAGCACTGTTTCCGGCCCCAATTTGACTGTGCAAATCAGAAGTTTGTTTAAAAAATATAGTTCTTTCTCTTCTGCTTTGAAATTAGCTCGGGTTAATATCGATAACGAAAGTATGATCTTAAAAAAATGGAAAAATAGAACATTTCATAATATGAAGCAGTATTTGTGGTTTTTGTGCAAAAAATCAAATTGAAACTCCGTTCTCTAATGTATCATTAATTATTGAAACTATAATTGAATCGAAAAATAATTCAAACAAATTTCCTTACAAGGAAAATGCCCAAATGCTAGCTAACGACATGGCAGAGCAGAACAAAAGGGTAACAGAATATAATGCAACAATATGTTTATTACTCATTTCGTGGGCAGCCGAGAGCAGCAGTGATTCTGATGAAATGCACAAAAGGAACTGCGACATGTGCTACCGAAGCAATATTCAAATAATAAAGTTATTTTCATTGCAAATATTTTCACAAGCAAAAAACAAAACTATACAATCACGAACGATCAATCCACTCGCACACTAGAGCGCAATACGATCGAGAACGTCATTGCGCACAACCGAGCGTGCGCAAAACCTGCGCACCAGGGTTGTTTTCCTCGAAATAGCAGCTAGTGAAGTGACATTTAATACCAAGCAAGTGCCAATAAATCGATTGAGTAAACTCTTTAACCCTAACAAGTAATACAACGAGCCAGTGCTAAACCACCATGTGAACAAATGTTAAATATTCATCTTACGTTTCTTATTCGTAGAGAAAATTATACGCAAGTAAACCGTACGCAAAGTGCTCCAAAAAGGCAATGGAAAACGGATATAAATATGGAGCGGCAATTGTCTTTATACTGCTCGTTGTTTCTACTATGCTCCCGCTTGCCAATGCAATGCCCAAAGGCGTGGCCATGTACGGAAGTCGACGCTCTAGCTATGGGAACGGATATAAAACAACGCTCTCGGATGCTACCTCATTAACAACAGATGTGTTTCCTTGTTCAATAATAACAAGTGCACTCTTCGTCGTTCAGCAGCTCCATTTTATGCCACCAATCACACTCTCCAATTTAGCATTGCGATTACACCGATAAACAATTAACTTTTTTATGTTGGCAATATGCATTAAAGTCATATTTTTGTAATTTAATTTTTCATTGATTAATAAACATCGCCCTTATTTTATAAAATATGTTGTGTTTTTCTTGTAATAGTAAAAAATAAAATTCTTCCAAATTCTAACCGTCATGTTTAAAAACAACGACAAAACGCAACCTTTTGAGAAATCAATCCGTCGATATCAACGTAACGCTCATTTTCGCTTATGTCAAATGTAGTTCAGCTTTCGTACGGAGCGCCATCTTGTTTCCTCATCAGATTTCAACAAAAGTTAGCAGTGGAATTCATTCGTAAATTTATCCTATTTATCAGCACATTAACGGTGTAAATTGTCCACGTACGCATAGAGAATCGTTTGCTGAACCCGCGGTAACTGCAGTAGATTGAGTGCACAGCTTACAACAGCAGTTTGTACGCGGAATGAAAAGTAGCACATTTTACGATCACGAAACACGTAAAGAGCACCACATCTCGGACAAGATGGCGGCGGATGACGAACTCAATAACGAGGTGTTGAACCTGCTAGAAGCACCCTACAAAAAGGAGGTAAGTGCAAATCGCATCGGAACTTAGGTTGTGCTATGTGTGATTGTATTCTTTTAGTATCCTGTTTCTACTACTCGTGCTCCTTTCGCCGCCAGAGATTTGTAAGTTCGAGAACGCACTGTAAACGTTCCAACAAAAAAAGCTAGCGATTTGTGTGTGTGTTCGTGCGTATTGCTCAATGCAAGACACATCAAACATTGCTCTATCGCGCTGCCGAACCCTCAGATGGAAAGGAAAGAGACAGCTGATCCGGAGGCTCGTCAGACCCCGGAAGTTAGAGATATTGCAACATTCATTTTACCTTTTTGTCCTTGCATTGGCTGGCCTTTCCTTTTCATCTGTTCGATTAATGCAGTACACTTAGTTTCTTCATGTTCCAACATATGTACGATAGTGCAAAGGAGTTCTCCGTCATAAGCTCCTAACAGTTAATCATCAAGCACTGTTGTACCGTACTGTATGATTTCCGTAGCATGTAAGTGCTGTTGAAAGGAACTGAGAACTGAGCAATATAATAATTATATGTAAATTAACAACCATTATAACCAACCAACTCAAACACTGCAAATTGTCGAAAAGGTAAATGACATGAATTTTCCTCGTTTCTGCATTTTATAGACGATACTAATGTCAGGTTCCGGTATGAGTTTGGTACAGAGAGTGTGTGTATTCAGCTTCCAAAACAAAGGTACATACCCAATTAATACAAGAAAAACGCAAATATCAAAATAATACTACGAAGTACTCCCCTCTCCACAAATATTGCCAAATATTATGGATACGAAATTAAAAATTAGTCCAAAGTTCTAGTCACAATTCGCGCGCGCCTAACCTAAACCAATAAAAAACCGTATTCCCCATCTTCGAAAATCCGTTCATCCATGTTCTCGCAGTCCTTTTTTCGTATCCCGCCCCCTTCTACATCTTATCGTTTGTTCTTTTATTTCTTTGCATCACACTTCCTCCCTTTGAGATAACTTTCGCGGTTCTCGTACTCTCTCCGTTTAGAAAATAAAAGAAATACACTTACCGACCGCCAGCAAAGTACGACCGAATCAATGTGATTAAAGTGGAACTTTCTCTTTATTTTTCTAGGCTGATCTCTGTAAAGGCTGCTCTGTGCCTGCTGGTTGGAATAAAAGTAGGCAAAAAATACACTAAAAGCTATATTTATTGATCAGTCACGATTGACGCATCAAGAAACCGCAAGCGCTCGCATTAATATTCCCGTCCTTTCGCAAAGGATTATCCCCTGCCCTGATGGGATAGACAACATACGAAGGAAACCCAAAATCAAGATAAAGTACGCACAAAAGGCTAGTCATATATGCAAGCAAACAAATATGGGCAACGAATCGAGGATCGTGAGAAAACGTGAATCTCTCTCACTACGACCCTACGATTCATGCCGTTATTGTTTAGTTTCGATTTCTCCTACCTCCTCCCGTTCCGTTTTGCTTTTCGAAACCAGTTGACACAAACTGGACTTTCATAGAATTTGCTCGTATTGTTCTAGATATCCTCGATATAACCACACAGCGCTTAAACCCATAAACAAAACAGAATATAGGACCGAATGTTTGGTCACCATCGCAGAACGTGATCGATGCGATGCGGCAAGTGTCCACGAAAATGTTTGTCTCGTTTACTTGTCTCGCATACTTTTCGACCTAGAATGTGGCTAAGAAATGATCTTTCCCTGCTAGGACGTACTGAGATTGGTAGCACAAAGGGGAAACTATTTTCCCGATCGTGCTCATGTACTGGATAGATAAAAGCATCAGCAGCTTACGCACCGTAACGTACCTTACTAGTATATTTATTTTGAGTTGGCCCATACCACGACATTTCCTGGGTAGTTCTACAGAAAAAGGGTACCTTAGTTATGACGATTAGAAACTAACAACGATCACAACGTGTAACCTTTGTTGTCAATGCCGGGAAATGAAAGTTCGGTTCCCAAACTCGTGAGGGACGCGCGCGTGCCTTAGTATTTGCTCATTCTAGGTTAATCGGCAGTTTGGCAGAATTTAATCGTCTGGAACCACGAGTACAAGAAGCAACGAAAAATAGGGAACCATAGCTTCGATGTTGCGTCCGTTGCTCTCTTTACAGGTGTCCTCCCTGTATCGCGATAAGCCACCAGGATCCCCGAGCAAGCCCAGGGTGCAGCCGTTGGTGTCCGTTGGGAGCGACTGGCTTCCCTCTCTCTCTCCACCTTAATACGAATCTATAGATTATTTCTAGGTTCGCGATCGTTTCAATGGTCGGGTGGCCCTGGGCATGTGTGGCAAATTCCATAGTATCGTGCAAATTCTCTCGGCTCATTTGGAATCCCAAAAGGCAAAGGAAGATGAGTACTTCCTCATCCCTACCCACCACCCATCGGTGTGAAGCTGCGCTCGTCATCGTACGATGGCGACGAAGACAACGACGACTACGACGACGATGCTACTGTGTGTGATCTATGACAACTTTGAACAGATTCTTTACAGATCGATGAATTGATGATGCCGTAACCAGCTGATGTGTTTAAATGCAAATTGGCCGGCTTTATGCGTGATGCCATTCGCTACGGTGACATATGGTCTCTGATGCGTATGTGCCCGTCATTGGTAATTCTGTCAGACGCATCTGGATTATATGCATTACGTACAACCTTAAGAAGCAAGCTCTAGATACGTGCTTTGTTGGTTCTTTGCTTCGCTACGCGAGCAATCGCTAAAGGCATTGTTTTTCCTTTTGCAGATGTATTGCTCTTGATTGCGTGGATAACTCCCGCGGATGGCCTATGGCATAGCATTGTGCATTTCGCCAGGACACGTCACGTCTGAAAGTAAACTGTACATACGTACATAGGTCCCGCTAACCTGTTGCTAATAATGATGAAATTGCAACGAATTTGCAAAGAATCAATCCTCAAACGTAAGTTTGTGTGTCCCCCATAACAGAATACAATGTGTTGTTATTGCAGAACTCCAACCTTCGCTCAAAACCATTCTACCTGCCCGTTGCGCAGAACCAGGTCTGCCGAAGACGAAATGATCGATTGAACCTGTGCCGGAACCCCGGTGCATTATAGAATGATAGAGGAGGCTTGTTGGAAATCGATGTAACGGCGGAATCAAACACAAGCCTATATGTTTTGTTTTTTTCTGCGTAGGTGAACCGAACAGCGCGGCAGCGAGCCCCGTCTCGTCATGTGGTGTGGACGTAAATCGACTGACTTGCTAGCTGATATAAGGTTCCATCTGTTGTCTTCCATCTTGAATCTGTTTTCTCTTATATTTGCATATTACTTCTGCCGTGTGTGGATTTGAGTGCGTTCTCGTGCGCGCACGCACGGGACGGATGGCATTACTGTGTCTGCCGCAACTCTGAGACCATTCCCTGCATTCCACGAGGGAGTGCACCAATCTGTTGCAAATGCAAACGAATTCAATTAATCCGTTGTTTCGTTGTTTTCTCTTCTCTTTCCCTTTCTTTTTTTATTTTTATCTTTTTTTTTCTCTTACACTTCATCACTGTCACTCTACGTTCCTTTAACGTGTGTCTCATGAACAACGCGATCGTCTGTTGTTGCTGAAAATTAAACACCAAAAAAACAACCAAACCCTCTACCGTTCAATGCAAATCCCGTATGCACCATTTTCATTTTCTCGAATACGACCTTATATTCTCGGTACGATTTTGTGCGACGTGCGTGCGCTCGTCCGATCAACCGACATCAATGCTGCATTCAAATCAACCCATGCCATTACCTTCAGGATGATGCATCACCCGTAGCAAACGGTTCCACTAATGGTGAGAAGAAGCTAAAGGAAAATGGCCACAGTAAATCGTCTCGGTGAGTAACGCAGAGTAAGAAGATATCCAGAATGGTTTTATTTTATGTTTTTCTTTCCCTTCCACAGCCACCGTAGCCGGTCACGTGAGCGCGATAGAGAACGCGAACGGGATCGTGACCGTGAACAACCACGCGAGCGTGAAGCAGAAGGACGTACGAAAAAACATCGTTCGGGATCGCCGGGTCGGAGCCGGGACAAGGAGCGGCGTCGCAGCAAGGAACGAAGCAAATCTCGTTCACCAGCGCGTCGCGATCGTTCTAAAGATCGCCCCAAGGAGAAAGAACGCGTGAAAACCGAACATCATCGCCGGGAAGTGGTGGAAAAGCGTCGATCTCGTGAACGGGACCATCGGCGTCGTTCACGCGAACGGGACTTCCGTCGTCGCAGCCGTTCGAGGGACGGTGTCCGTGGACGGGGAGGTCGCCGCTCTATGTCACCGAAACCCTACCGTGGCCGCGGACGAGGCGGTTCCAGTGGTTACTATCGTGACCGTTCTCCACTGGAAGAGATGACCCAGGAGGATCGGGATGCGCGTACCGTCTTTTGCATGCAGCTGTCCCAGCGCATACATGCGCGAGATTTGGAAGAGTTCTTCTCGAGCGTAGGCAAAGTGCGGGACGTACGGTTGATCACGTGCAACAAAACGAAGCGATTCAAGGGTATCGCTTACATTGAGTTCAAGGATCCCGAATCGGTAGCACTGGCACTCGGGCTTTCCGGCCAGAAGCTGCTCGGAATACCGATCAGTGTGCAACATACGCAGGCAGAAAAGAACCGAATGGCCAGCCAACCGCCAGCGGCACCGCCGAAAAATCCTTCCGGACCGATGCGATTGTACGTTGGTTCGCTCCACTTCAACATCACGGAAGATATGTTAAATGGCATCTTTGAACCATTCGGCAAAATTGATAACATTCAGCTGATCATGGACGCAGATACTGGTCGCTCGAAAGGCTACGGGTTTATTACGGTGAGTTTTTGTTGAAGAATGTTTTGTTTTGTTTTAGAATGAATCATTTATACTGTTAAACCGTTTCCCAAGAGTGCAGAGTTGCAACGCATACTACTTGACTTGATTGTGATTGTTGGTTTGCAATCGAGGGGCAAAGGTATGCTAAATGGAATGGGTTTCTTGTTCTGTACTTCGTGCAGCTCAGGAATAGCTCTTGCCCGAACTTTGATTGCTCTTCTTGCTGAAGTTCAGTCGTTTCAAATGGTGAGATCTCACATTTATGCACTCGCCTCATTTTTTGCCAACTGTATTGAATAGTGTTGTGCTTAATGAATCTTTCGATAAGTGTTATTCACATGAATCTTTAACGAGGAGTCATTCAAATATGGAATCGATTCTCAAAAGATTCATGAATCCTCAGATCAATGGGGGATCAAGCCCTTAGCGAAATGTTAGATTGTCAACCGATGACCGAGGAGTCCAAAGCGGACAAGCTCCTCGGATGATTCATGAATCTTTGAGGATTGGTATGGGGATTTAAATTCATTCATGCTGTTCAAATAATTATTCAGATTCATCGTTCTGAATCAGGTTGATGACACTAGTAATGAGAGTCTAGATTCATATATCTTCAAATAGACAATGGGTTTATGCATTTATGAATGAATGAATCTATGCGAAGTCATGAATATTTTAAGAGTCAACTCATGATTTGAATAACAATTCTTAAAAGATACGTTAGACACAATACTAAATATGAACGGCCTGGAAACTCCTAGGTTAATGAAATTGGAATTACTTCATTCACGGTAGCATACTACTTGACTTGATTGTGATTGTTGGTTTACAATCGAGGGGAAAAGGTATGCAATATTAACGAAGAGGTTTTCTACGGAAAATTTCGGATCTTGCAACATTTAGATTGCTTATCTACAGTGAAATTCAATTGTTCCCACTGTGAGATCGTACAGATATATTATTAATCCACAACGCAGCTACATGTCCCCCTTATCGCATTGCGTGATAGAAAGTACTGAAAATCAATTCTTCTCTCTTCCAGTTCCATAATGCCGATGATGCCAAAAAAGCACTGGAACAACTGAACGGGTTCGAACTGGCCGGTCGTCCGATGAAGGTAGGAAACGTGACAGAACGATTGGATGTCACCACGCACGCCTCGTTAGATACGGACGAAATGGACCGCAGTGGCATTGAGCTCGGCGCAACAGGACGATTGCAGCTCATGTTCAAGCTGGCCGAAGGTGCCGGGCTTGCCGTACCTCGTGCTGCGGCCGATGCGCTGCTGGCAACCGCACCACAGCCCGTACCGCAGCAACCGATCCATCAGTCACCACCGATCGCTACCCAGTGTTTCCTGCTGTCGAACATGTTTGATCCAGCTACGGAAACGAACCCGAGCTGGGATCTCGAAATACAGGACGATGTGATAGAGGAGTGCAACAAGCACGGTGGCGTGCAGCATGTGTACGTCGACAAGCAATCGCCTTCGGGTAACGTGTACGTCAAATGTCCCAGCATTGCCACGGCCGTGCTCGCGGTGAACGCACTGCACGGACGATGGTTTGCGGGTCGCGTTATTGGAGCGGCATACGTGCCACTGATCAACTACTACAACCTGTTCCCTGACGCATCGCAAGCCGTTTCGTTGCTACAGCCCAAACGTTCTGGTTGAAGCAATCAACACTTGGCGGCACGTTCAGGCAAACATTACTAGTAGTACAATTGTAGTATTTCTCCTAATACCACAGTCTCCAACAAATAAGTTCAACATTTACGGTAAAATTTTAAGACAACAAAGGTAAGAGAGAAAACTACCGGAACACGCCCAGGAAAGGCAACGGAAGGGTAATGGTAGATTCAATGCACGGGATAGAGACAGGATTAAGGATAAGTAAACATGAGCAATTTGTAGCTTCTGTTTTCCCGGCAGATATGTGATATTAAGCGAAAGTCCCATCACACAAACAAAGCGCCCAAGCAGCAATGCGAAGATCTCGTATCCTGTGTAGGGTGTTTGTAAAGAGAATGAATGGTGTAAAGAAAAAAAAGGTATTGGGGTAAAGCTAGTAACAGGCAGAGATAAATTCTTTTTAAATACCTTTGAATGGTTTGGTGAACAATTTGGCAGCGTAGCTTATTATGAATGCATCAGTAATAGGTTTTTGGTTCCCACTAATACGTTTTCCCGCCAATGAACGCAATTAGTGTTCGAACATAACATTCTTATTTGGTTTTACAAAAACTCTGATGGTTTTTGCTTGTAATACTTTCAAACGACTGGTCAAATATGCTTTAAATTAACACCCTGGAGACCGAAGTAAGGACGATGGTCATCGTGAAAAAAAAAACAATTCTTTAAAATTTCATGTTCGTTCCTCGTGATGAAAAATTCGCTTCTGGTGGGCAAAAACGTCTCTTTTACAGCAATAGAAAGTAAAACCAAATGTGGGAATTTAATAGGAATAGGAATGATGTCATTGAAAATATCGTAAGAATTAACAGTTAAGGTTTTTATGGTTACTGTACTCCACACTGATGGGTATCAAAATAATTAAGTGCTGTATTTAGACAAAATATGAAAGACAAATGAAACATGTGCAAATTAATTGATTGTAGCTGTCTTTTTTATGCGTTGATAATTCCGAAGACTAGCAGTAAAATATCGTATCTACTACTTGTAAAACTTTTAATTTGTTGTCATACGTTTATGTTGCTTTCACAGCTCATAATATTTCTTTGTTTTTTAGCTTGGTCCCGCCTACTACACAACTTTTGTTCATATAAATACTTGCTTATGATTTGATTGTCCAACCAATGCATCTTCGTCGTACATTTTCAATAGCTTTAAATGATGTTTAGAAGCAGATTTCCTTGTCAGCAGCTAAAAGTGCTGTATCCTATCAAAATAATACTTCCATTTCCATGTGATCATTCATTCTGAGCAGATATTATAACTATATTGCAAAATGACACGAATTGAAGATCTACTATTTCTATTTAACTTTATTATTGCTGGATGTGTAACAGAATGATAACTGTTTTACCAATACAAAAATATACACTCTAAACCACACTCCTTTTAACGGTCGTTACACGAAGCACGAAGAGTATATATCTTCTAGGATTTCTCCGGCGGCGTTGATGATCCAGAGGACGATACTGATGGCGCTGGCGGCTTCAGGATGCCCTTCCGGCGAAGATACCGTACGATAAGCGGCGTTGCACCAAGGGTAATGCTAATTCTAACCGGAGCGAACACCTTATGGATGGCGTAAGCGATGACGAATGTGCCGGCACCGGCACCAGCCTTGCTGGCGAGCGCCGAATCACCCCAGCCCATGCGATCCAATAGCGAGACGATATCTATTCCGCTGTTCATGTTGAACCAAGGCAAGTAGAGTAAAACAATTCATTAGAGATAATGTTAATTTTTAGATTACCAAGAGCTGTCTCTTCTGTAAGTAGCAGAACCCACGGTGTTAAACTGGGCCAAGAGGACACCCATCGCTAGACCAGATACAGATACATTAAAGGTACAAACCTCGATACCAGTAGATAGCAGGTACCCAGTGAAACGAGACTAATGCTCACGTGGAACACGAGCACGGTAGAGCCGTACTCCTTGATAGCTTTCTTTAGCCGATCTTTGCGCGAGACGGAGACCTGTCCCTCACTAGACACGGAATTACCTTTTGAATTTGGTTCTCCTGCAGTAGCGGTGGTGTTAGCTTGCGAGGATTTATTATTAAGCGTCGCGGAAGTACATGCCAATAAGTGTGTTGAGCATAGCGAGAAGGCCCGCTGCCTTATACCTAACGCACCACAATCGGCGCCCTGTCTACCTGGCATCATTGTAAACATCGAAAACGACCTAAAAGGTTCGCCCTTTGACCAGCAGCCTGTACGCGACAAACCCACCATCTTCCTACCTTCCGGCTTGATCGGACGGTCCTCGTAGCTGCTCCAGTCGGAGCGCACCTCCTGCCGCAGGTTGGTGTAGTGCGAGGAGTTGAGCTCGTGCGACAGGAACTTGCTTTCCTGTGCCCACGCACCGCCCGGCATGTTCAGATGCGTGAACTTGTGCATACCCCCGAACGGGCTCGGTACGTTGCTTTGCATGGACGAGTTGAGGCTGACGGCACCGGTACAATCGTACGAGGCGACGTGCGGATCGACCAGTCCACCACTCATGTCCACCGTCACATCGATCATCCCGACTGCTGGCACAGCGCTCACATCGACCGGTGCTGCCGATTGGTGCGTTAGCAGCGCCGAAGCATTGATGTCACGCGAACGCAACGGCGAAAAGCGTCGCGTTTCCGATGCATCAATGTTCGGTGGCAGCGGAAGTGTGGCCGCCAGGGGATAGCTGCGCTGGACGGACATGTGCAGCCCGGACGATTGCGTTGCGCATTTCTTTGTAACCGGAGTAGCAGAACCTGCAATACAGAGAGACAACAATGTCGCTTTTAGAGTGTTTTATTACAATGCGCAAAGATTGTACATCATTCAGACGTTAAGGGTGTGTGAATATTTGTCGCTGGAGTTGTTGTTTTTTGCATCAACAGATTCAAATTAACATAAACAAAAGCGTCGTTGAAGCTAATTGCGTCGAAGGGGAGGTATATATGAAACGTGTTCCCGGCACAATTGTATCCGGATCAAACCAGTAGCACTGTACAGACACAGCCCATGATTGCAACAATGTATGGGGCTTCGGTCACGTAATGAACTTTTGTACATTCACGCAGTTGTGTATTCAAATTTTCGAAGATAAACTATTTTTGATTATTGCGATTCTTTTCATCGGCAAATTCCAGGTGACTGTAAGCGATGGAAGTTTGAAAAGACTATTATGCATCAAACTCAGTTAAAGTATTCGTGAACTACTCTACGTGTTTAACTTAAGTAACTTAATAACGTGCTATTTGTTTTGCTTAATAACATGCTATTGTTAAGCTTTTCACAAACTACATAAAAGATAAAATGATTTTGTTTTGCTTTTAGACTATACGACTAAATTCTTTTGATTATATTTTATGTTTTAATTAGGCACATCCCATAATTAGCCCAATCGGTAATTAATTGCGGAACAACACATATGCCATTAAACTAAAGCTCACTTGTTCGTTGAACTCTGACTATGAAAAATACTGAAGATAGAATAACGCTAATGAAGCACACCTCAAAAGACGAAGCTAATGATCATTTCTTGGAAATATTACAAGAACATCCTACACCAGCATCAGCAGTTCTACAACTACGGAACTGTTCGTAACTAAATAATGTTCCGTACAAGTGCTTTGTTGTGCACGCCTCTGCCTATTAAATCTGCGTCAACATAACTGCACTTGTAGCAAATGCAGTTTTTTTAATATTTCCGCACTCCGTTCAAACAGCACAAAGCGTACAGTCACCAACGCTTGCAACGTATTGAAGAGCTTTCCGGTGCATCGATGCAAACCGGTTTGATTTCTTGCGGATCGATGCGCGTGCAAGTGAAATGTTGTTTAGCATCTAAACGAATTCCCTGGTTTTACTCACCGTCCAACGTACCGATGACACCGCTGGTAGACATCGCCCTTTGGCCAGCCGTTTTGGCTAGAGCGACCTTGAAAACTTGCTGCACTTGCTGCGCCATTACGTATGCACACCTCTCCCGAAATGAACAAAAAAAAAAACCGCACAACCCTTCGCGTTTCCGTGGATACTTCTGTTTTGTTTTTGTTTTTCACGTCCTTGAACTAGAGACGAAACTGTTTTACCTTGAGTTTAACCGTTGCAATAAGCACGTACGCTCTAAAAATGCTCTCAGAATAAACCGTTCTAGTCGCGTCCCGTACGTTGGCTATTGGACCCTCAACAGAACGTGTACAACACCCGGACAAAGCTTAACTATGACTGAAACTGAGACTGTTGGACCGTTTACGACTAAACCGTTTTTGCAATTCGCGTTTGCGCGAGCTCTGTGTGTCTTTATGAGTGGAAATGTCCCCGTCTCGCGCTGCGACTCCACTATCCGCTTGGTACGCTCCGCTTCCGCAATGATGGTCCGTCGATGTATGTGTATGTTGTACGACGTCGTGCTGTCGGCGTGGTGGAGTTATTTTATTCCTGCTACATCACCGGCGATTGCGCCTGCAACGGCACAGAAAGGGAGGATATATATGAAACAAAAGTCTTTTGAAGACGTGAGCAGGTTCTGACACCACGATCTCTGCACCGTGTTCGTTGCTTTTCGGACACTTCCAGTGCGTTCCACTTTGTTCGACATACCAAGGATGTTCTACTGGTTAAAAATAATGTTCCACCAAACACAAATGCGGTGTTGCCCGGGCAGCTATGATCGACAGCTGATTGATCACCGAAGCGCGTTCAGCTTAGCAAAGAAAGTGATCAACGGCCGGACTAGAGCAAAGTCCTCGGGCACATGAACCTGAAGGTATGTACAAAAAATATATGCAAAATTGCCTTTGTCGTCCCCTTTTCCATCAGCTGATCAGTGCGTGATCCTGTCCGGAACCGGTTCGCAGATACGAACAACCGACGCAGATGTGAAATGTACGATCGGTTAGGTTAATGGGAGAGAATTGAATCCAATTTAGTGTCCGCCGTTTTAGAGCGTGCAGACAAGCACACACTAACTATCATCACTTTCGCACTCGTTGGCACATCGATCGTATGATCTAGTTGTGGTTTCAAACCTGAAACTGCTATTATTAACATTTGTAAGCTTATTTGCTACGTGCGGATCTGATATCACACTTCTATCAATCATAAGCTACGACTTTAAATACTTATTGAACTAAAATCAATTTAACAAACATGTATTTCCGCTCAAACATTTTTAAACTTAATCGTAACTACAACTCTATACAAAACAATTGCAAAATTATTCCTTTTTTGTTGAGATTCGCATCACGTACCATCTGTATCTGTATTCATCACTCCATTAGCGTTATTAATTTTATAATCTCGTCTGCTAACAGCTTTAAGTCATTGATTTCAGTTAAGAAAGTTTTGAGTTGTTCTAGTAAATTTATACTATATCTATATCGAATAACTATATGCCAGGAAGGCAGGGTGGCAAAGGTGACAGAGGCAACTTTTAAATACTTAGTACAAGTACAAAGTAGTATTTTGCATATTGTGACACCTGTTGCGTCTGTTGAAACTGGCACTTCTTAGTTCCAGAATTAGTAATGATATCTACGTGTCGTGATTTTGATCAGTTGCAAGTAGTTGCATAAACTTGGATGAAAGCAACTCAATGTTCCATTATGAAGGAACCATACCATCCAGTAATACAATCGCTTCAAAGGTTTAGCCTAAGTAGTGCTTTAGTTGTGTTTAAGAGTGTTATGGATTGTTAACATTCGTCCCGTTTCCAAAATACCCACAAAACAAACACCAAGTGTTTTAGTAAGGTCATGTTACAAAGACAGCATTAACGTTTGTACCATGACTGAAAGGCTTTTGAAGAAACAGGTGTCGGAAAAGAATACTGAAGTATATTCGGGTATGTAGGAAAAATCCAGTTCCGTTGTCGAACCAGATAAGCAAAGCTAACTGATACCACATCAATCAGTTATCACCTTGTACCACCGTGATGGTTCATTCAATAACGTTATAATATGCAGATAAATCAACTTATTGAAAGCTATTTACAAAACTACAGCAATCCCATACCTGTTTGGAGTTATGTGTTGCACAAATCACGCCAAATTATAACGTACTTACACCTGTTTTTACTGATAAATCTTTCCGCACAAATCGTCTTCTCCCAACTTCTCGCAGATAAACAATAACATCGAAACGTCAAAGAGATGCAAGTGACGTCATCATTCCCCGAAACTAGCAAGCCTTGATGGATTCGCTAGATCTAGATCTAGTTTATAGAAAAAAAAATCATTTATGTACCACATGTTTAATATTTTTTTATAAAATTTTATAACAATTCCTTTCCAAAATTATACCTTAAATGTTTAGCTTCGAAAGCACACTGTCCAATTCTTCCTCTACACCGACAACATCCTCAGATTGTTCTGTCTGATCCATCGCACATTCATCTTGCTGCTGGAGTTCTTTTTCTAGTATTTCTTCCTGTTCCTTTGGAGTGTACGATCGTTCTACAATTTTCAAATCTGCGAACAGCATGTCCTCCGGCTTCAATGGTTTCTTTACATCGATTTTCTGGTGAATGAGCTGCCTGCCTTTGAACAGCCGGAAATTCGGTATATCTTCCTGGTCGCGCAACCAAAGGGGACTCGTTAGCATCTGCTGTATGATGAATTGAGACGCTTTGTAGCAATCACCGCTGCAAAAATTCTTTCGCTCCGTGATGTCGTACACCTTGTTCTTCGACACAGATATGACGTACTTTTGCTTCGGTATGCTAAAAAGAAACGAAAGAGGGCACAGTTAAAGATGAGAAAAGTTACCTTTTCAGATCAGCAATAGGAAAAATGAAAGCCAAACTTGGACTTACTTCGCAAGCGGGTTATCGCATAATGGATAACCACAGAGCTTTACAATAGCACGCTCCTCTATAATATCCTGCATGTGGCACTGGTTGATATCCTTTAGCATTGTCAGCAATTCTTCATCGGTGCGTCCCGGTTCGATCAAAGTTTCTACCGTGCGTTGTGCCTTGGCATTACATTCCTTTTTCTTACGTAGAGCATTTTGAAGCTGTTCTTCGCTTTGGTGAAACAAATATCGAGGGTATCGAGTGAGGTGAATGGATAAAATTTCTCGAAGTACAGCTCCAAGAACCACTAACCTTAAGTTTCTTGCTCGTCGGGGTAGTTTCGTTCGGTTCACTTGTGTGGACGGACCTTTGGGAGTTTGATCATCTTTGAAAACATTGAAATCCTCTTGCCACATCTTTGGAATTTTGGGAGTGATGCGCGATGGTATGTGCTTTTCGGCCTTGGTTTTTTTGTTATTGAGCCTTTGCTTTGTAAACAATCATCTCATCAAAGTGACAGTCGATGATTGTGCCCGGTGAAAATGTTATTACAATCCAACGCATCACAATCAAATTCAAACTCACCAAGAAATTAAGACGATTTTAAATTGTTTTGAAATTCCTTTTAATTCATTCCGATTTTTTCGATCGACTTTTACGTCCTACTGAACTATTCTGCTGCCTATTGAAAACATTATTTTCACCACTTTTGTGCCGCGCTACATGCCTCTTCAACAAAGCAGATTGAGAGAACCGTTTTCCACAATCTGTACATCCAAACACGAGTTGCTCACCCGTGTGTGTCCGTTCGTGGATGGAAAGTGCATACTTCCGAGTGTACGATGCATCACATGTCTGGCAATGATACGGCTTAGCTCCCACGTGCGATAGTTCGTGTCGCTTGCGATCGTTAATGTAGTGAAAGCTTTTAGGACACAGGCTACACGTGTACGGTTTTTCGCCCGTATGCAATCGTCGATGCAACCTAAGGTGCTGCATCGTTTTAAACCGTGCGCTACAATCATCACATGGATACGGTTTTTCGTCCGACTGGCACAACCAAAAGTGCTCCATCATGTTTCGTTTGCGTGCGAATTTTTTCGCGCAGGACGAACACTCGAATGGTCGTTCGTCTCGGTGACAAACTTGGTGTGACTTTAGTAGCGTTTCGGAATAAAATCGTTTCTCGCACAAATCACACTCAAACGGACGCTCCCCGGTATGGGACCGTTCGTGGATGGTTAGGGCTGCCAAGCTGCCGGCTCGAAAAGGACATGTGCTGCATGTGAAATTCCGATGATACACATTCGATCGAACCAGCTGATGAACGCGCAAGTTTTTGGATGATGCAAACGCTCGACAGCATATGTTACACTTGAACGGTCTCCCAGGTTCTTGATTTTCGCGATTTTTGCGAACTTTTATCGCATGGAAATCTGTTGTGTGCTTTACCAGCGCTGCCTCATCGGTAAACTTCTCTGAACAGTGTGTCACACAACAAAAGCGATATGATTTTGAATCAGCAACTGATGGTTCCGATGGCTGTGATTGGAGTGTTAAAGGGGATATAACGAGGTTTGCTTCGGCGCTATTTTCCTCCACTGCAGCCTTCGTGTCTTCTTGGCCAGTTGGTATACATTGGTAACATGTCTGACAGAGCACTTTGTTCGAAATGCCACCAGAAGGGCAGCTCTGCTGAAACAGATAGGTTGGTTCCGTCTCGTATATCCGCTTTTTACAATCGCTACAACTGGTAGTTGGTAACTGAATCATCGTTGAGTCTTGTTCCGTCCATTCCAATGTAGCTGTACTTGCTGTACATGATGCAACGGATTCCTCAACTAATGCCTCTTCGTATTTTGCAGCCTGTCCAAGCTGAGTCAATGTGCGTAACGTTTTGTCAGACACCAGAAGCCTATCTCGAAAGATCGACACTATTTGAAGCTCAATGTGGCATTGCTCACAGATGGTTTGTGGATAAGAATCATCTTCGGATATCTAAAATGAAGCAACATTAAAATGTATATCAGTAAGCACGGCTTTTGCGCACATGCTCGGCTCTGCCTGCAAACCTGAAGAGCGAACAAATCATTCAACAGCTCTCCAACCATCACGCCGTTTATGAAAGAATGAAAGAGAGTTGCACATTTATCGTTATCACACTGCTTCAAACATACTCTACACTGCATTTTAATTTCAAATGCAGCGCAAACCTGCACCGAAATTGTACAACGAAAAATTGGATTCCTCTGCGTTGGTTTGTTTATTTTCTGAGCTACTTTTGCTGTTGACAGTTGCCGTCTGTTTGACGTTTCAAAATCGAAGCAGACAAAACATTACTGTACGGCACTTCTACTGGAAAAGTTGCAACATAGGATTTCCATTTGAAGAATGATGAACTCATGGAACTACGACAGGTATTTTTGCACTTACAGCTTCTGTTAAGTTCCTTTTCTCACGAGACACTCTATCTTCCAGCCTTCGGCGAACGATGCTACACAAAGTACAAGCGAAAAGAAAGTGCTGAAGTTATCCCCGTCAATACAACACATCACCCAAACCCGTGCAGCGGAAACTAGCGAATCGGTTCAATCTATTGATTCGGACGATCCACCACGATGCACCGTCCAGTGCAAAGTGTGTGGAAAATGGTTCCTCGACAACTACTTCCTTCATCGGCACGAGTTAGTTCACACCAAGGAAAAACCTCACCAGTGTGAAAAATGTTCGAAATCCTTCACACAGAAGACAAGTCTTGGGATACACATGCTAATCCATTTGCGAGAGAAGAAGTTCCAATGTAGCCTCTGTCCGATGAAATTCATACAGAAAAATAATCTTACCACACATGTAAAACTACGACATCCAGCGCTTGACGATCCGGTGTTGCCAAACGGGTTTCTCTGCCAAAAGTGTCCTTCGGTCTTTAAATGCGCCGGTCGGTTACGAGTACACCGAGCCCGCATTCACGGTGAGATGGTAATGTTCGACCAGTGGTTAAAACCTACAACGGCAACGACCAACAGCAAACAGCAATCGTCCAGTGGTGACTATGAGGATGATAATAATACAACTTCTTCGCATGAAGATTCTTCTGCTTCAAACACGACACAGCAAATGGAAAACGATGGAGAAATAGTACATAAAATTATTAAAAGTCGTCGAACAGAGCACATGAAAGGCATAACTAAAGGGCGTCCGCACGTGTGTGAAGTATGCAAGGCAGCATTTAAAAAACCACAATACCTTACCCAACATATGATTTCCCATACCGGTATTCGACCGCACCGGTGCAATGTCTGCAACAAGACGTTCTCCTCCAAACAGTCCTACAGCACGCATATGAAATTACATTCGAACACCGTTCGATTGTTCAACTGTGCTAAATGCGATGAATCGTTTAATCGCCATGCGACGCTGAAAAGGCACCAGACGATGATACATAGCGCATTGCAGTATGTGTACCGCTGTCCTTTTTGCGATATTCAATTCCGTTGGGTACATAATGCACGATCTCACATTAAAACGTTTCACTTGAAGAAATCAACTGAGGAAATCATACTTGAACCCATCAAAGAAAGCGTTGAAAACAAGCAATGGCAACCAGCCTAGCTGTACCGACATGAGTATTTGTTTGACGTACTTGAAAAATAACCAGACACTGCCAAATTCCGGAAAGATACAACGATTGGAACGTGTGATACGGGTGCAGGAATCGTGCTCTATCAGGAAGACACTAGAGTTAGTCTCCAGCCATGGGATCCTGGGATAGCAGAATCAAATGGAGTTCTACTTGTTGTAGCAACATCGCCCATAAGCGAAACACGTGCCTTAAACTACTTTTACCTCAGACCCACATTATTGGACGCATATGGCTTGGTGCTTCTACACGATACGTTTCCTGGTTCAATTTGTGCAACTCGTAATCTTTTTTTAATATATTTGTTTACCACTTATTCGAATAGTTGGTCCTAGCTACTGGGGAAGGAAATAATCGATATGTTTGCATTCATACATACAAGAAAAGATTTTTCATTAATAGCATCGTCCAGAAGCACCTAATGTTAATAGGTATTACAAATAAATCATACTATAATAACACATCCTTTCCAGTAATCTCTATAGCAACTATCTCAGCTACAGGGCAGTCTTGTAATGTTGTTTTATTCTGGCATCTTCAGCTCACGATTCAGATCAAATTTCTCCAATTCGTTATTTCAAAACATTGATTTGCTCATTATTTCGTAAGCCGCATTTTCCTCCTTATCGGGAGACATTTCATCCACTTCGTAGCCCAACCTTCGATAAAACCGCATGCCATCGTCGTTATTTTTCAGCACCGTTAGCACAACACGCTCCATGGTAAAGTGTTGTGCCATCTGTTCCAACGCCTTCATCATGAAAGCGCCCAACCCTTTGCGCTGGAATTCAGCTTCCACTTGCAGCTCGTAGCAGTAAAGAACACTACGACCGTAGTCCAGATCGAAGCGAAACATCGTGTATGCTGCCGGTTTCTTGGTGGCCACATCTGTCGCTACAAGATACCGTGCCCATGGTTTGTTCAGATCCGCCTGCTTAATCTTCGGCTGCCAGCCTAAACTGCACGCCCGATACTGTGGGCCAACGTTGCGTTCGGCCAGCTTGAATGCCCATTTGAGCAGTTTTGGATCCATGTCGGCCTTTCGCTTACACTGCAGCTTTAGCTGCAGCTCCGTGCCATCGTTCTGGGTGCATTTGAAGCTGAGAAACTCGGGAAATTCCGACAGTGGGTTTGCTTGCTGGTTTGCCACCTGGAGGCTCCGTTGCTGTGAGGTCGCCTGGTTTCTGGTCACCGTTTCCGAGACAGACATCGTAACTGGATAAAAAGTATGCTGATCGTCTTTAATTAAAACCGTACAATGTTCTAGAGATGCTAAATGATATTTTTCAAAACCAATCAAAACGCGCGAATTCTAGCATCGCCGTTTGGTTGCGATCTTGACAGGAAAAAAACTAGCAAACGAGAAACGTCATGACGAACTGAATTGACAATTCACCACGCATTACAAAAGCAGTCAAAACATATAAGCACGTTTTTGATCGAACTGCTCTGTGAAGTTCTGTACTTTTTTGTGAATTTTTCATGGAACATTTGTGAAACTTACTCGTTGTACAACCTCGCTTTAATCTCCTTACATTTATCTTCGCGATGAGTGAATTGGTTGAACTTCGCCGCGAGCAGACGATTCGCGAGTACGAGTGCATGAAGCACCTGAAGCTGTTCACCGACGAGGAGATACAGAACATCAAAAACAAACGACACTATCACGAATACAAGATCGAACGCCGGACGAAAAAACTGGCCGACTTCATCAACTACATCGCGTACGAGTGCAATATGTTTCAACTGTTGCTGCAGCGACGCCGAAAGTTGCACATCCGCGCAGAATGGGTTAGTCTGGAGAAAAGCATCCATAATCGTGTCCGGGTGCTTTATAAACGAGCGATGGCTCGGTTTGCTTACGAGTATCGCCTGTGGGTCCACTTCCTGCAGTACTGCCAGATGCGTCGTTTCTTCACCGAAGGTTCACGTGTTCTCGATCAGATGCTCGGTTACCATGGTGACAAACCGAAAGCGTGGCTGTGCGCAGTCAACTTTGAATATCGGCACGCCCAAAATATGGCCCGCGCAAAGCACTTTACGCTCCGCGGTCTTCAACGTCATCCAGAATGCCGCGAACTGTGTATACAGTTTATCGCTATACAATTGACCGAAGCTGAAAAACTCATCGCAAAATTAACAGAAGATGGAAAACCGACGGAAGATAATCGGGAACTGAGTAAAACGCTTGACACGGTCCAACTGGTGTACAAGAACTTTGAGCATAAAGATATAACATTCTTTATAGAGTTGTTAAAAGAATTGAAAAAGTACACCAGTTTGCTGTCGAACCAACTGTCGAAGAAAGCGGTTACGGAAATGCGAGAAGTTCTTGCCGATAAGGAGGAGATGTGGAACTTGCTAGCGAATCTAGTGCTCGAGGGTAACGCGTCAGTAACGGAAGAAGAACATAAATCTGTTGATCTACTTGAGAAATGTGTCGAGATATACCGGGAAGCACTAGAGCGTTTGCCAACGAAGAAAATGCACAGTCTTTGTATTGATACAATGCTTGAGCTCAATTCCATCGAAGAACCGGCGGTAGACCAAAGGGAAAAACGAAAAGCTCTTGCTAATGCGTTCAAGCGGGCGCTAGCCGCCGATCTATTGGACGAGAACAAGTTGCTCCAGTATCTGAAGTTGCTGCTGCACAACAACAATCCCAAGGAGGACCTCATCATGACCGTCATAAACAAGGGTTTTGAACAGTATCCGGCATGTGTAGATATTTGGACATCGTATATGCGCTACCTGATCGTCCACAAAGACGTCGAGGTGGACGAGCTGGAGGGTGTTTTCCGTAAAGCCATCAACAGTCTGCCGGATAAGGTCAGCCGATTGCCACTCTGGAAGATGGCCTTCCAGTACTACAACAATCGACCAGATCTACCGGGTAAGCTGGAGCAGCTGTTCCGGCGTGCCATTGATCAGGAGCCGGAAATTTCCAACTACTATCAGCCCCTATTTCTGGAGTACATAATGCAGAGGAGCATTGACACAAACAACATGTCAAAGGTACGATGTGAATATCACCGGTTGGTGAAGAATTACACCACCACGTTGGAATTGCACCGTAAGATGACAAGCTTGGAAGCGATGCAGACACCACCGGACCCCTCTGAGTGGCGCAAATGCCACGAGAATGCAGCTCTGTTGTACGGCAAGAAAGAACCAACCGTTTGGCTGGAGTACATTCAGTTCGAGCGTGACCATGGCAAACCGCAACTCATGGAATCCCTGTACGAACGGGCCAAGGCCGTTCTGGATGAGGATTCGTTCGGGACTTTCCTAACGGAGTATGAACTTGTTCGCAATCCGTACCTTGTTTGTTACTGAGTCAATAAAGCAAACGTACCCGCTTTGTTTCACTAACAAAAACCATTGTTCATAATTCGCTGCTTTCGCTCGTTCACAGTTCCAAACCGGCCAAATCATCATCGTCATCGTCCGGATTGAGAAAGCTTGTTAGGCACGTGTTTTCGTTGGGTATTGCGCAGCTGTCCGCGTTTTTTACGTCGCCAATTTGTGGTGGTTTCGATGGTGCAGGACTGGAACGCTGTATGTAACCGTCAAGTGTTCCTTTCCTCGAGTTCCCAGCGGTTGGCGAGAGTGATTTGTTAAGGTATGGTTCTATATTGCCCGCATCGCTCGGTGCTTGCACACTGGAAGCGTCGGAGAAATCTTCATTGCAAAGTCCAACCCGACTGAGCGTTTCCTGCTTGCGCTGTAACATAGTCCAGATGATGTCGTCGGCCGTTTTCTTCGCCAACAGGTAGCGCACGGTAACATTATCCGATTGCCCGATACGATGCGCACGGCTTTCGGCTTGTGCCAATGTCTACGGAGGAATATGAAGTATTGCTTGATTCGAAACAAAACGACAAAAGGTGTGACTTGCACTTACACTTGGATTCCAATCTAGCTCGGCAAATAATACCAACTGTGCTGCGGTTAGGGTAATGCCTGCATTACATGCTTTCAGCGAAAGGACCGCCGCATGACAGGATTGTTTAGTTTGGAACTTTTCCACCAACGTCTAGAATCGTGAGAAAATGGTTGCAATTATCTGGTTAGGTTAGGTTGAATATTCTCCGTCTTCTACTTACTGCACGTATATCTGATCGTGTGGAACCATCGATTCGAATAAATTCCACCTTCTGCTTCGCTAAGCACTGCGCGATGGCATCGAGCATGACGTGATGGTGGGCAAACACGATAAATTTCTTTTTCTCCTTTAGCACCTGCTTCAGATACGCACTAGCGATTGAGAGAAATCACACTTGAAGGTCTACAAAGAAATTGGCCACTGTTTTATAATCTTACCACACTGCCGGTGCTTTGGCTTCCGCCGTTACACTGTAATATTTGATGAGCGCCTCTTCCCTTTGCCGTCCCTTGCTGGCCGTATAATCGCTCGCATACGAATTCATATTGCCCTCCACCTCTTCGTTCGTCCACAGGTACGACGGATCAAGCACGACCGTTTCGCGATTCTTCTCCGTAAGTTCCGACATGACCTCTTCTTTCGTACGCCGGATCATGAACTTACGACCCAGCAGAAGATTTAATTCGGCAAGATTCGACTGTCCGGATGCGTCCCAACCGAAATTACTTTGCTTTCCGGCACAGTACCGCGTGCTGTACTCCTTGAAGCTACAGAACCGGCCATCAAGCATTTGGAGCTGGGTAAAAAGTTCCACCGGCCGGGAAAGAGCAGGCGTTCCCGAAAGCAACACCACCCGGCGTGCCTTTTTGGCCAGCGCCAGCGCAACGGTTGTACATTTTGCTTTGAAGTTTTTCAACGTGTGCGATTCGTCGAAGATTAGCATGCCGAAGCCACGGTCGAGCAGCTTCTCGCCGCACCGTTCCATCATGGAGTAGCTCGAAATGAGTACGCGACATTCGTTTATGTAATCCTGGCCACTGTTGAGCGCAGCTATGGAATGTACCGGAATGTGAGGAAGCAACTGGCGGATCTTGTGCGCCCAGCTGTCACGCGTTGTGGCGGTAGTACATACAAGTAGAGGCCAATCCTGCTGGTAGAAATCGGCCACCGCAATGGCTTGGTAAGTTTTTCCCAGACCCATGTCATCGGCAATCAGTACACGGCCTCCTTTATCGATGGCAAAAGCAACGCCTTCCTTCTGGAACTCCAGTAAACTTTCGACGAGCGAAGGTTCGATTGCATTCAGACAAACGCGTTTTGGTTTCGACTTTGGTCCACTAACAAACTCTTGCAAAACAAACTTTGGAATAGGCCCGAGTGCAACATGCGGGTGGAGAGCGGTGATCCGTTCCTGTAGCATTGAGTAATCTTTAAACTCAAAAGTCCACTTTCTCGTGGAAGATTCTATAACAACAGGAGATAAATTGTATAATTATACCCATTTGCTATTTGTAGAGCAGAGTCTCTTACCATAACTTTTGGAAGGAATTTGTTTGAACACTTCAATCATTTGTTCGTTGTAACCATTTGACTCGGCAACAAATCTACTTTCCGACAAGATGGAACAAGCGCAGGTAACCGTACGTACGAAAATCGGCGCAACCTTGGCGGGACCGTTTTTCTGATTTGGTTTCGTGTACGGGTACGCCGTTGGACCACGTTTCGCATGAAACGATGGGCTCGACTTACCGAACGAAGATTGGTTTCCATCATAAAACGTACTAATGGTGAGTGGAGTCCTATTAATTCCTGTTGCCGGCACCGCTTGAACGCTGCTTCCATCTACGCTAACACTGTTGTTGGTTTGTTGACTTCCAATACACTTTTTACGTGCGTTCAAACGTTCTATAGCTAATCGACGTTTTTCAGCTATTTCTTCTGATGTGCAGGACATTTTGGTGCATAATTAGTAGACAAAAAATCTGTGAAAAAACAACGATACGAGAAACACGAAAGCAAGCACTGAACAACGTAAACAAATGCTGCGATTGCCGCGCAATTTGAAGTTTTGAAATACATTTGCTGCATGGGCTCAGAAAAATAGTGTTTTGGTTGAAAAAGATTTTATTCTGTTAAACTTCAGGTCAGATATCGATCTTTGTGCTTAAAGTAACATAAAACTAGACAAATTTTCCATATAAATGCCATTTTATTCAAATTACGCATATTTTGATGCTAGAGAAATAAACGGACAGGTTTTGCTGCAGGGTTCATCTGTCAAAATCAGGTGACGTTTCGCGCAACCCGGTTTTGCAGAGAATACAAAATCAACAAATACATAACTAGCAGTGCCGATTTCCAATCGATCCACAAAATAGTCCACTTTGCCATGAATAAGCTTTTTTCCACAGTTCTACGAACGGTTCCATTATGTCGGACCCTACCCAGTGCTCAATCGTTTCACATTCTTGGCAAACGGTTCAGCTACAAAAGCGATCTTGCCCTGGAAACGATCTATCCCAACAGCAGCCTTCGATTGTACACACCACCACCGCCGGCAGTAAGCATTCCTAGCAAAGAAGAGCAAAGATGGGACTGCACAACTATAGAAACAAATGTATATTTCTAGCCTAAACCTGACGGAACATTTAATGGATACATCCCCCTGGACAAGGTGAACATCTCGTACAGTCGCAGCAGTGGTCCCGGCGGACAAAATGTGAACACCGTCAGCACGAAAGTGGATCTACGATTTCACCTGGAAACAGCAACCTGGTTGTCGGAAAATGCTCGCAATCGGTTAGCTCAGTTGGTAATAATACATTTATGACCAGCAATGCTGCTGCTGAATGTTAACCTTTAAATCGTTTCCGTCCCACAGCAAAGGGGACGAATCACGAAGGATGGATATCTCGTAATCAAAAGCGAGTTGACCCGTTCCCAGCAGATGAATACTGCGGATGCGTTGGAAAAGCTACGCGCGTTCATACGACAATCTGAGCAGCCGATCACGACTGAACCATCGGCGGAAACGGTCGAAAGACTACGCCGAAGGCACGAGAAAGCTGCCCGAGAACGATTGGCCATGAAGCGAAAACGTTCCGATACGAAGGCTCAGCGTCAAGCGCCTTTATAATGAATTGTTTCTGGAAAGGATGTAGTAAAATGTCGTGTTGGAATCTACGTTTTGTTTAGTTCTTTTCGTCTGATGACAATATGTTGAGCTCACGGTCCAGGAAATCTTAAAAAATCCACATAGAAATGAAAAAGCATCCTAGTGAGCTGACAGATTTCTACACCTGTTTGGGGAGCAATGCAATCCAATGTTTACCTCGTTTGCGTTGACAGTCGAGAACGTGTTTTGCAGGGACGATAGAACACAAACAAGCGGAATTTCGGAGTTTCTTTGTAGTTTTAATAGCGCATAGGGTAAGCATACAATAATTCTCACTCATTATAAGATGTGACTTGACCTACCGCAGGTTATCAACTCATTTCAGCCATAATGCATAAATCCCGCGGAGGTGGAAGAGGTCGAAAGAATAACAACTTTCGTAAGCATCGTCCTGATCGAGAGAGTCGCCCCTTGGCTGAGAAATTGTCCGATCTTGCCGTGAATAGTGATTCCTCTTCCGATTCCGAAAAGGAAAGTGATGGATCGTGTTCCGGCCACAGTTCTGGAGAGGAAACAACACCCAAAAGTAAATTCGACATTGGAAAACCGCCCAAGTTTCCCGTTAGCATGTGGGATTTGAAGCACTGCGATCCTAAAAAGTGTTCTGGCCGTAAACTAGCCCGGCATGGATTGATCAAAAACTTACGCCTGGGACAAAAGTGTGTAATGTTTTGGTAGCTGCTTATTAAAAGCCTTCGAAAAAGTAACTCTATTTCATTGTTTTAGATTTCCCGGGCTTGTTTTGACACCCATTGGCGTTAATTGCGTGAGTCCACAGGATAGGGAAATTATAAAATCTTCTGGTATTGCGGTGGTCGACTGTTCGTGGGCTAGATTGGATGAGACTCCGTTCAACAAGATGCGTTCCCCAAATCCACGATTGCTGCCGTTCCTGGTTGCTGCTAATCCGAGTATGCAGCTTCTCGGTTGAGCAAAAATACGGACAAAACTTTAATAATTTAATTATCTTTCATGTTGCGACAGTTAACTATGGAAAGCCATGTAAACTATCCTGCGTAGAAGCGATTGCCGCATCGATGTACATTACCGGCTACAAGCAGGAAGCACTCTGGTATTTAAACAAATTTTCCTGGGGTCATTCGTTCGTGGAGCTTAACCAGGAGCTACTCGATGCATACGCAAACTGTGCAAACAGCAAGGAGATTTTGGAGGTGCAACAACAATATTTGGAAAATGCAAAGGACGAACTGCAAGCAGATCGAAGTTTTCCCAACACCGAATCGGAGGACGAAGATGATGAGACAGAGGAAGAAAGTGATGAAGCGGGCGATGCAAAAAGTATACCGGACACCGGAAAAGAAAGAGAAACTGCGAAAGAAATAGAAACCAAAACATAAAAACCACTTTGTTTGAAACATGCAATATTTCGCCAACGTTCCTTGGATTCCATTTCGTCACCATGGTATTCTTGCCAACTTAAAAACGAAAGAACAGGACGATATTTTTTGCTAACCTCTCCAGCTGTCAACCTTATCGTAAGCCGGCTTTGTTGACATACCGTGTTCGTCAATTGTTTTCCTACCATTTCTTCAGTTTGTGTCGTGCAGAGCCAACGGTGTAGCTACTTTCAGTTTCGAAGAATCGCTTTTCAGCCGATAAAAGCACCAGCATGCCCGCGCTAATGCCGGAATCTGATTCCGAGGATGAGCTTCCTCCAGCATGGGAAGAACGTGCTACGAGTGATGGTTTCGTGTACTACGTAAAGTAAGTCTTCCTTAAGGGAGGCACCGCAACTCGTTCGTGGGCCGTTCTGATTGATTCTTGGTTCTTGCAAAACTATTTTAGCCATCAAAGCAAAAGCACGCAGTGGACTCATCCACGAACCGGAAAGATGAAGCGCGTATCCGGTGAACTACCGCTCGGTTGGACACGCCACATCGAGGAAGACACCCGGAAGGTGATTTTCGTGGAAGAGAAAACGCAACGTAAATCGTACACCGATCCAAGGCTAGCCTTTGCCGTGGAGGAAGCACCGGAGCAGGTTGGCGAATTACGCCAGCGGTTCGACAGTGGAACGAACGCGCTGCAGGTACTGCACGGGCGTGATTTGAATGGCAAGGTGGCCCTCATCACGGGTGCGAACACTGGTATCGGGTTCGAGACGGCTCGCTCGCTCGTTCTGCACGGATGCGAGGTTATTTTTGCCTGTCGGGATGAAAAGTCGACCAAGGACGCGATCGAAAGGATCCGTACGGAAAAGGAAGCTGCCGGACAGCGGTGCAGTTTTGTATCGCTAGATTTGAGTAGCCTTCGCTCGACGAAACAAGCAGCGGAAGAGGTTAAAAAACGCCACAAGTAAGTTCGTGGAAACTGTTCCCCGGGGTGGTGCCAATGAGGGGGTCAAATGATGGTAACATTCATTTATTTTGTTCCTCTTCCACAGGCACATCGACATGTTGATCCTGAATGCGGGAGTATTTGCGCTACCCCATTCCGTCACTGAGGACGGTTTTGAGCGTACATTCCAGGTGAACCATTTGGCACACTTCTACTTGACGAACCTGCTGTCAGATCTGTACGATCATGCGACGCGTATCGTCGTGGTTTCTTCCGAATCGCATCGGATGAGTACGCTACCGAGCGGTGGTGGATTAAGCGAGAGCGATCTTTGTCCACCACAGCACAAATTCTGGAGCATGATTGCGTACAACAATTCCAAGCTGTGCAACGTTCTGTTTGCGGTGGAGCTGGCGAAGGTGAGTAAGGTTGTTTATTATCTTTGTTGCTTTAATCTTATCCTCCACTCGATAGCGATATGAGGATGGGCCTTACTTTATTTGAAAGCTATCCTGGAACATTTATCGATTTTGTTCATAACCTCTCGATCAATTGATGTTTGGTTTGGGTTGATATTTGAATTTGAAAATTACGATTATCAACCTGTTACGATGAAAACGATTTTTGTGTATCTTTCTGTCTCGAGCAATTTTGCTTCAGTTTAGGAGCTCTTGAAACTTGTTACATTTTCATTAGGTGATAAGTAATTTGGTGATATTGTCCAGAAGGCGCACGATAGATCTTCGGTTGCTTGCTGTTACAAATTGAGGCTGCCGTTTATTTACAATGTCATAGGTTTTACATTTTTACATACACTAATTAAATGAGGAAAAACGAAGAAGAATAGACAGAATATATTATTTTGAGGTGTATCCGCCCGATAAAGTAGAGTGCTAATAGTAATAATATTAATAGCGAATGCCAAAACCACGTACAAGGCGTTCCTTATCATCGGCACCATGTCTGAAGTAAACTTAGCGTTATAGCACGATATTTTAACCGTCTTGTTGACTCGCGGGTCTAACGTACCACAAAGAATCGGCACAAGACGGGGGTAGTTCACGGTACAAAGTTTTATTTACTTGAAAGCTGCTACCAGGAACCGTGCCTTTTCATCGGTTTGTAATGGTTTGTTGTTAGAAAACTAGTAAAAATCAGCAAAAATCACCACCTTCGGGAGGTAATATTTCCTGAATGGGTACACTGTATCTTTTCCTGCCGAGTTTGCTGTGTGGTAGATGCGTAACTAAATTCTCGCAAAACTCTTCCAAACGTTTGCGTGCGTTAGGAATGATTCAAACACTAGTAAGGAGTTAAATTTCAAAACAAAGGGTCCCTCCTTTTTTGTCTGCGGACAACTTCTCTTACTGTGAGCCATCATTTCAGTATAAAATAGGATACTTTCCCTGGTATGTCCGATAGTGAGTTCTTGCTTATCCCGATACCTTCGCTGCAATAAACCACTGCGACGAAGCATGACCCTCCGCAACCGCCCACTACAGTGAAGATATACAGCAACTGTTAGACCAGGCCGGGTGTTACTTATTAAGAGCTATGGCAATTACGCTTAGTAAACAGTAGTGAAAATTATGAAAATTACAAATACCATCATTTTTTACCATAAAAGTTACATTTTCTTAAAAAACAGAGCGAGAATTTAGTTGCGCACCTAGCAGTAGCTTGCCGCTACTTGGAAGATAGTACAACATGGGCATGTTCGGTGACCTCTACTTTGCTGTGCGATATGAGTGGATTGTATAGCATGCCAGTTGCATACGTTACACCGCAACAACAGTAGTCCCTTCAAATTCGTTTAATTTTAAAACCCTAATTATCATCTAATGTAGCTTAATGACATAACTAGGTAATTTTACTCCACTGTGTTTTTTATCTCTCTTTGCTAAACTATACTCTATTAACGCGCGTGTGGTGGCTGTTGATAATGATTAATGTCCGACGACAAAATTCTTCCCTCTATTTATATCTCCCTTTTTCTCTCGCTCTCTTCTTCTTCCTTTCGCTCCACGCATTATCCAGAGTTTTTATTGTGTTTCGATTAATATTAAAAAAAAACGTAATATTCATAGAAGAGTACTTCCCTTATATTGCGCTCATCAGTACACTGTACACTGTGGTGACTATAATATTTATTTCATGCCTTGCTGCTTGTCAGCTTTTGCTTCATCGGGAATCTACTCCGTTTTACTACTGCTATTCCCAGGGAACCAAGTTTTGTTGTGAAGAGTACACTGTTGCGTGCAACAGTTTGCATTGTTTGAGTTGTTCCTGCTTCATTGCTTTTATGGTTTACTATTCTATTTGCTAGGTTACTCTTTCCGATACCTTATAATGATCCTATACCATTACCCTGGCGTAGAGTTGTTGTAAATGGTTTGTTTTTTTTTCACTTCCTTCTTTTTACACACATTACACAGTGCGGAAACTGTAATTGCGGAAGCAGCTTCCGCGCTGTGAACCACTGTTTTCTTGCTGCTATTTCTGTTGCTGCTGGTTTTGGCTTATAACCGGAATCTTAAAGATAACACCTCACTCACAATTTGCAATCGGTTTGTGTCCTAACTAATCAACTATGTATACATATAGTAGTACGGATTTTTTTTTATCGAGTATATCTCTTCAATGAAGCATTCTTTTACCTGGAGTACTCTTATGTGGAAGGTTTCATTTCTCTATTTCTCTCTCTCTCTCTGTTATTCTTGGTTCGCATAATTTTTCTCTTACCACATGCCAAAATCTATCTGGAGATGTAAATTCCAGCAGGTCAGTAGAATCTCCAATATCTCCCTTCGGAAAAGGGTGAATGCCAATTAAGAGCACGAAGTATCAAGAGTATAGGGTTGTAACTTTCAAATTGATGTGCTGCGATAATATTGGTGTGCGATCATTGCCCCCTTTCTCTCACGATTACAATTACACAACATACATTGAATTTTAGTGCTTGCATCATAAAATGTGCCTACCTTAACTCTGTACCGAGGAGTTTTTCAATATTTCCTTATTTCTCTCTCGCTCTCTCCACACATGGCCATTATACGAAAAGATCCTAAATTGCAATCCCATGTTTGTGGTTAGTGAGATAGTTCATGCGTATCTTACAGATACAGTTACCTGTCTTCCTGCTCGTTATATATGCTTCGTTACTTCCGGTCACGATCAGCTGACATTTGATACTAAATTCTCCCTCCCTCGTTCTCTCCACCCGATTCAAAACTTCCAAAACTCGTTCAAAAATTATGTCAAAAATAAAGCAGTTGGAGATAAGTCCACATGACGATCTCCTCCCTCAAAAAGAACAGCAAAACATTTGAATTTCCACGTCGTGTCCTGCTTTTCCTACATTAATCCTGCGCCAGCGCTATTTTGCAGTTTCACTCGAAGATTTTGTCCTTCCTTGCTTATGTGTTTTCCCCCCAATTACGGATGTGCAATTGTGGACGATGGGCCGGGGCACGATGACACGATGGGAATAACCTCCTTATCAGAAATAGCTACTGCTGCGGCCCTGGTAATGTTTTTTGGAATTGTTTCCTCCACCTCCACCGCCACCGCCACCACCTTTCTTGTTGTTAGATTTGGGGCCACCACCGCTGCCACTGCCGCTGCCGCCACTGCTGCCACCACCGCCCATCGGGCCGGATGCACCGAAGAAGCTCGGTGGTTGTGCAGCCGCGTCTTCCGGGTTCAGCGATGCGAACACATTGGTTGTTTTATTCCAACCCTGGAACATAGAGGCTGATCCGAGACGTGTCTCACCGGGAGGTTTGGAAACCTATAGTACAAGTAGAAGAGAGTAATTTTAACCAACTCACACCAACGATTAGAGGGGGGGCTAACCACCATTTCTAGGGAGTATCAATACCTACCGCAAGGTTTATCTTCTTCGGGTCAATCGATGGCATGGTCCAGGTATTGTTATTGCGATTGTTGACAGGTAGCACAAATCCATCTTCATCGACCAAACGCTTGTTCTTCGAGGCACTTCCGCCTCCACCACCTCCATCACGGTCACCACCGGTACGGCCACGGGGCAGCTTATAGCTGAGCATCCAGTTCTTGTTCTCTTCCGCTTCCACTTCGCGCTGGATCTGGACTCTCGTTTTCGGTGCGTGCTGCGCATGCTTCCCTCGCCATTTATCCTTACGCAGATCGAGCAGATCCATGATCATGAACCGGATACGGTTACACACCGGTTCACCGTTCGACAGTAGTTTTTTACGTTCCGATATCTGCTGCAGCTTGTCGAAGCAATCCTGCAACGTGCGGCCCTGCGAGTCCTCGATGCGCGCCCCGATTGTCGTGAGCAGCTTGCAGACACACTCGAGCGATTCCTCGTCCAGCATGCTGTCCTGCAGTAGCAGCATGACGCAGCTTACCATCGTGTTCGTACCGAGCTGCTCCTGTTTGTATAGCGCACCGATGAATCGAATCGTGCCGAGGGCTCGCCTTCGAATGCGATTCGTCTGTTCTTCGAGCTCCATCTTCATCTCTTCGGTCTGTTCCGCCGTCTGTTCGCCCTGTTCCGTGCGCTTTTCGTTCTGTTCCTGCAGATCCGTGTTTGTTTTGCACTCCTTATGGTGCTTCTCGAACTCCACCTGACACTGCGAGATTAGCTGACGCTTCAGATTCATCACCGTGTCCGATCCTTTTGTCTTGACAATGATTTCCGTACCGAGCTCCTTGCACAATTGCGCGTATGTGTCGGAAAAGTTCGGCTCCATGATGGCCTTCTCGAACAGAATTTTGATACAGTTGCCCAACCGCTCCTCGGTATCAATCGTTAGCTGCTTGATCTGTTCCTTCAGCACGCCAAAGTTTTCGGGCGTCAGTTTGTTCAGTGCGCTGCGGAACTCACGCGACAGCTGCTGGGTTGCCTCCGTTTCGGGATCCAACTTTACCTTCGGCATCATGAACGATGGCTTCCAGGCGTTGGCAGAACCTTTCAGCTTTACCTCCTCGGTGATGTTCAGGCTCACCTTGATCATTTGCCCGTCGGTGTCGTCCGCACCGCCCGGTCCACCGGCAGACGAACGGGTGGACATTTCCTTCGCGGACAGTCGGCCACGGTACGGGGCACGATTCATCGGTGGCCGGCCACTGCCACCGTCTGCTCCCTCGCCAAACGGTGGACCACCGAATCCCATACCCCTCATGAACGCGGGCAGCAGACTGTTATCCTGTCCACCACCGATATTTCCAACACCGCCACCACCACCTCCCCTACCACCAATATGACGGGACGAGGAAACGAACGTACCCGGGCTCGATTTCAGCAGCGATTTACAAACGTCCGGTATCGTGGTTGGTTTCTCACGCCCAATTGCCGAATCCTTTAGCGAAAGCAGCAGATCGAGGGAATATTTCTTGCGTGCACCGTTTACCGCATCCTCGTTCAGCTTTTCCGACGTACGGCGGATGCGCTTGCCGATCGATAATGGACCACCGGGTCCGGCAACACCACCCGTTGGGGTGGTTGGAGTAGCCGGTTCCGAGCTGTTATTGTTACCGACCGTACTGTCGGTCGCTGCTGTTTCATCACCATCAGCACCGGTGCTGCTGCTGCTGTTATTGTTCAGCTTGTTTTCCTCCAGCGAGCCACCAGCCGATGCCGTTTCATTTTCACCATGTTCACCCAGCGTACCGTTCAGGCTAAGCTTCGATACCGTGTCCGCTACCAGATCGATCTTGTTGTTGTTATCCTCCTCTTGGCGCTTTTCCGCCACCGTCGACTGTGCCAGCGTGGCGACATCGCCACTATCGGTTGCCATGGTTCAGACGGTGCTAAACTTCCTGCCCTCCTGTTGTCCGGTCTGTTCGCTTTCGTACACTGTACCACACCCTCCTCCAGGTTGCAAACTACGCTTCCAGTAACGAACGAACCCCCTTTCCGCCTGGCTAGACCACGACTCTTGACGTGCTAGCGAATTTTTGGGGGAAGCTCCTTAGTGGATGTGGAAGCCTTTTCTTGGCAGTGTCTTGTTTGTGTTGCTGGAGCTTGTGTTGTGATTGGACGGCGAAAGGTTTCTAATTCTATGACAAACGCACAACTTTGTTAAACAGTCTCTTGGGTACAATACGCAGGCAGGTATGAATGAACAAAAAAAACGTCCGTCTTGTTTAAGTATGGCTCCGTTGGAATATGAGTGCTTCTTTCACACTCTCTCTCTCGCTGCTCAATAAAACAGTTGATAGGTAGTGTTGGTGACGATTTCCTTAGCTACTGAGCTAGTGTGCCACCATCGTATGTGGATGATCTACTAGCCGGTAAAGCGTTTCGTCACGTTCCGTTGTGTTAATCTGCAGTAGAGAAAAGGAAGAGAGAGAAAAAATAAGATAGGATGAGCCTTGTGTATAAATATGGAACGGGCTGACACCTGTTGAAGAATAGTAACGAGTTGACTCTGATTTGAGGCCAGCTCTCTTTGCGTGTTATCATCATTGTGATGACGTTGCGCATCTTACAGTGCGCATCGCGTACCCCCCGGTTCCGCGGACGGAACCACCCACTTCAAGCAAAACTCATCTCTCAATCGAGAATCCGGTGGTTGGTGGCGAAGTTTGCATATAGCTCATCATGGGAGATTCGTCTGATGATGAGGAGGGGATGGTCATGGGAGGTTCGGAGGTTTGATGTTTTTTTTCTGTGCTGGCAGATGCATTGGGCCCGGCTTTCGTTAGATCATTCCCTGCTGGGTTCCGTTGAATTTTCACCCGTCAACCAGAAGAAAAAAAACGGTCAACGACGGTGTTCTTGTCTTTTCTATTTTTATCATTTGCATGGCACAACCGCCCGCGCCTGTGTGTGACACGGACACTGCTGATGTGTGTTGGTGATAATTTCACCCACTATGTTTTCGATGTGTGTTTTTTTTTCTTCCTCTACAATAAACACAGGTAACCATTTTCATTAGGTGGAAACAAAAGAGTAACATTACACCCTTATCAATTGCCAATTGTTTCACGCGCAATAATTGGATTGATAATATGAGACACTATTACAACCCACCAGAAGGAAACTTTTAATCAAGGAAAGCTTGTAAATTCGGGAAGCTCTCACTATAAATTAAATCTTTTTTTTCCCAAAATCACACTGACGTTGTGACTCAACCATGATCATGAGGATGAGAGAATTGGTTGTATTTGTGGTACACGACCGTGAGAGCGTGTGGTGGTTAGGTGCTTTGTCTTTTTTTTTTCGCGCACAGGTGAAAGTGAAATCACCGTGCGAAATGGTGACTGGGTTTTGCAAGTCCACTAAGTCGGATAACTTAATTACCTCCTCAACTAACGACTCTCCACTTTGAAACTCGCTCTAAAGTGTTACACACGTGTCGTGCGTTGGTGCGATGCTGTGAATGTTTCACTGTTACACGTTTAGGTCGGTGCATTTAGGCGCATGTTTGAAGCAACGATGGAGGCCTTTCTTCAAGGTCGTTATGAACAAGTGCAGAAAGTGGTCCAGATGTCTGCACAGAATACGATAGGCGAGAGCGAGCGGAGAGTTGAGATATCCGATCCAACCTGCAAACCGGGTTGCAATAATTATGATCTCACGCTGGTCTACTACTACTACTGCTACCTTTACTGCTACCAACCAGGTATGCGTACAAATCTTGGTGTGGTAGTTTTGGGACCCCCGTCATCGTGCTGCACATGTGGAATTGCATGGAAAGGTTTTTGTTTTTCTTGTTCTTGTCCCGCATTGCCACACGTTCACGGTACACAGTTAATTTGATGAAAATTTCGCACGCAACACACTGCAACAAAGTGTGGAAGCAGCATCGAGCAATGAGCGAAAATCCTGTCCAAATGGAGTTTGCAGAAACTTGTGCGAACAAAACCCGCCGTGAGACTGTTGCTTGGGTTTCTGAGGGTTTTTTTTTTGTCTGTTCTTCACTACACAGTCGTAGTGGGGTTATGCGAGAAAAGTGTGTCTTTCTAGTTTGTTTCAAGTGTTACATCCGTGTTACCTTCATCTAGCGGCGTGCTTAACACGACTCAATAGAAATAATTTCCCTTAGCTAAATTACACAACGTTGCATATCATGAAATATGATCACGGAGTGGATTGATCCGCAGATTGATCCTTGATCTACCGTACGTCACCAACCCAACGGCATGATCATGATGTGTAACATATTACTGATCGATTTCACTCCATGCACAATGATGAATTAACTCCATGAAAGAGACGCATGTCTGGGCAAAACTTTCATTCATTGCAGCATTCCAGTCCGACACATGAAAGAAAAATGGTTCAAACGGAGCTAGTCGCTGGTACGAGGTATTGGATGCTTGCGTGATGCATTTTACTCTGCTGCCGTACGCGGACCTCCGTTTTCTAACTCCTCTATCTGGGGATCGCTATCCGTTGGATACTGTTGTGTGTCTTCCTATAGACATACGGGGGGACGGGAGTATTTCCCCCTTTTATCCGGCACACCTGACCAGCGGATTGGAATTCGTTTCTTCGCCTCTTCTCCTTGGATTGTAATGTCCGGAGCGGAGGGACTTGATGATGATGTCCGCTATCTTTAAACCCGTTGCAAAAACACTCTACCTACTTTATGTGGGCTAGAGCTGTACACACACACATACACACACACGATGCTCTAGTTTTTCTCTTTCAATGGGTCATAGCTTTATATATCTCTTTCGCTCTGTTTCGCTGTTTTTTTATGCATTTTGGAAATTCGCTGGCGTGTACGTGTTTCCCGACCGGTGAATGATACGGTTTGCGTTTTTTTTTCTTTCCAGTGCGCTGCCACACGCGCCTGGAATTTGAGGTCACATCATGGATAACTATTATGTGTTATGTGCTTTAACATCCAACTAACTATCTTCTACACTGTCGGTACCGGGTAGTGGATTTATGTTATACTTTTGTTTGGAACACGAAACTTTATCCTTGTTCGATTGAATTATAGACACTCCGTGCCTTCTTTATTTATTTAATCTATTGTATCTACTAGGTTCAGTCATTTTAACTGATATGTTTCCTCTTAAGAAACATTTTTGGAGTTCAAGCATTTTACTGTAGTTGATGGATTATTTCGTTCAACACATCTCTTCTATAGTACGAACTCCAAACTTACTATCTCTTGCGTACAGACAACGTTTGTGTTTCAACTCAACAAATTCAATTGGAAACAAAACGGTACCAGCAAACTGACAATGTGAAGTTACCGGAGAAAGCTTTTTCGAATGGCATAGCCACAAAACGATCGAAACTGCATTTTAATCGCCTCAAGCAACCAGTATTGGAAAGCTCTCGTCCCTTCGTAAATGCCATAGTGAAGCATACCTGAAATACAAGCGAAATCATTTTTCGTGTTCACGTTGCTCTTGCTGTGGAAGCATGGTGGTGCCTACCTATTTTGGGGCTACACATAGGAAGAGGAAATTGCACTTCAAAGATTACTGAATGGAAAGGGAGAACTCTAGGCACGAGCCCCGTTGTATGTTTTCATAACACGACCTTCAGAGGACGAATCGATATGGAAAGGTGTAAAACACATGAACCCCCGACATACTGCTGCTGCAGAGCAAGTGAATGTCACTGCACTCGGGTTCCCGATTCCCAGCTCCTTCCCCGTATTCATCCGTGCTATACTCCGCATGTGTTTGTTTGCAGCGAATAGATTGAGTGAAAATGTTTTCCCGAGTCACTTTTGCCAGACAACAAAAGCATCGTTTGTCTGTGTGTACTGCAAATAACGGACCACCAACCCAGCTGCCCTCATGTGTCTTTGTCGGGAGAACCATAAACTGCAGTTGCTTCAAAAGACAAAACACACATCTTAAAACGAGATCTAGAAATAGGGTGGAGCTTTTCTTCTTCATATTTGGCACAATGAACTGTTTAGGTCATGCGGTTTATGCACTTAAGGTAAACCAATGTATCCCACTAAGAACTCACAATCTTGCGTTGTGTTAGACCGAACCTTAATCGTTCGTCATTAATGTGGCGTTATAAACACAGCCCGGATGGTTTTGTTATTTTTTGACCTAGAAAAGGTCGATCGCTTCGTTACTCCTTATTCCTCAACACTGCAAAACCAGTGTGTTTATGGATGCTGTATGTCGTATTTAAACTACAAATAAACAAAACCACTGATAGAAAAAAAACGCCTAGCCTTCGTTGGCTTATCAATTCAAAGCCTCCTATTCTTTAGCGAAACAGCTGACACTAACATTCATTGCTTTGAATTGCATGCGATGGCGAAACTCATTCCGATCTTGGTGCTCTTGGCATGCCTTTCTTTGTGTGTCCTTTTTTCAAACTAGTAAGACTAGTAATTCTAGCGACAAAAAAAAATCGCTACGTTGGCATATTTCATTCATGATTCCACGATGTCTGTCTCTTTCGCTCACTCTCCCTCTTTGCCCCTTTTCTCTCTTCATAGACTTTATACCGCTCACTTCTGACGAAAACTCCGTCAATAAACTGCCGAGGCACCTACACTACACACGTCCACACGGTGAGCGCTTATGCAACTCTCCGATTGCTATGTGCACCCCCAAAAAAGGCGAACACATCACACGTGTACAAGGTGGAGGCAATACAATACACCCCAAGGGAAGATAAGTCTCAGCAACCGAAATGTGTGTGAAAGTTTATCATTTTCCCAGCATGGCAGGGTCTGAGACAGTTGCTGACTTCTTCTACAACTTTTGTTCCATTATCAAACATATTCCTTGGAACCTTTGAAATGCATGCGAAATGTAGTGCAATGTCGGGCGCAGAAACGGAGTGCAGTAGTAGCTTGTAACACACATATCTGCACACACACACACGCACGCCCGCCCCACGAGGCACAATAGAGCGAGACAGATCATCACTGCATCGCGTGGTGTGTTCCGCGGAATGATTACTCCGTCGCCGTGCAATGCGTGTGTTGGCGTACGTGTAGTGGTGTGACTCGAATTCGCAAATTTCGGTAGGATTTTTTGTCTGTCACGTCATTTGGCTGAGGTCTTCTGGTTTCTCTGTGCTGTGTGTTGGTGTGTATTTAAACTTCTCCACTCATTCGTTCGCTGCTGACCATGAACGGGGACTAAAATGAAAAGAAAATTGCAAGGCACACGTGTGTATGGATGGATACACACTCACACATATATATCTATACCACAGCCACTCGCCGTTTTGACATGTCACCTTTTGGTAAAGGGCACGCAAGACTTCTTTACGAGTTTTGCATTGGAATGTCCTTTCGAAAGTACGTCTTCACTATCAAGCCATACTGTGACACGTAGACAGAGCGTGCTACTGTTGCTGTTTGATGCTGGACATTCGTATGGATCCTTCTGAACGCGCTAGTGTAGCGGCACCACCACGGCAGGGTTATTCCTGAGGTGCGATAAAGACGGCACAACAAATTCACGCACACACACACACACTCACACACAGGTACACTCACGCACACGCTTTCAACAGATATTACGCACGGTAACGGGGCACGGAAGATTCACTTTTCATTTTAGCACCACGGACACACACTACCACGTCGATGACGGCATTCCACACAATCGCAAATGTCGACGTAAATGAGGTGTGGGTTTTTTGTCCATGGCACGACAATCTAACCTCTATTATCATGGTGGTGTGTGCGGTAGTAGTAGGCTGGGTTGTGTTGTAGGGTTGCTGCGATGGTGTCATTAGCGAAAAACGATAATTGCGCACGCGGCTTACTCTTTGACCAATTGTGTTTTTTTTTTAATACAAAAGAAGGTTGCAAAATAGTACATTCGTTCGTTTGTGTGTTGTATGTGCGCCTCTTTCTACGCACGCAACACTCAATGAAAACAACACACAATCACACTAAACGGGACCTCCTATTTTGCCCGTCAATGAAAGAAGAGCAAATTACGCACACGTGCGTGTTAAAATGACAGCTGCTGCGTTTCTTGCTTCTTTCCTCCACGGTAACGATCCGGTACCGTCTGCATAACTATCCCTTTCCCCCATCCACATTACCAACCGGAAAGGGTGCCGGAATTTGACGAGATTTCCCTCTTGAATTCGGGACCAATTTCTCACCTTTCCGGGACTTTTTTCCAGTGTTTTACTGCGTACCTATCAAACTCTGATTATTGCGTTATAGAGAGAAGGAAAGAGAGAGAGAGAGAGGGGGAAAATGTAAGCAACAAAGAGAGCATAAACTGCCCGCAAAATTAATTGCCAACTTAAAAGGCTTTATAGAGATCTAAAAAGGTTTAGAAATTATGGTCCAGTAAAGAAACTTCAACAATCGTGGACTTCAGCCCCAATCCATTGGATCCACAGTGCTGACAGTGACGGGGGAGTCTCATTTTGTCTCTTTCCGGTTTCTTGCGGGGACGGAGAGTGTCGTGTAATAGCTGATACAGGCTACCAGAAGTCACCTTTTTCTCCCCCAAGTTGATGAATTGTCGTCCGAGACATTTCCTTTTTTATCAATTTGAAGCTGTTATCCTTTGGTCGTGTGTATTACTTAAGATACGCAATCACACTTTGCTACCTTTCACAAAGTTCCCAAACATCCCCGGACCCTTGCTCTTGTTCGGGAGGACATGAAGCTCCTGATGATGATGACGACTGAAATGGTGGCAATATAGCGGTTCAAATACCATGAAGAAAATCATCTTCGATCGTTTGGGGACACCACAAATTGACTGCTTTTGCTAGCAAAGAAAAAAAAACACTATCTCCACCCATTTCCCAACCTCCTGCTTGTGGCCCACACAGTATCTCTCACGCACGCATGTGAGCCCGCGCACGCACACACGCGTACACAGGTTTGGAAATAAATACCTTTCACGATTTCAGCACACTGGAACACCAGGTAGGCGACGCTCGATGTAATGTTCTACCGACAGATTGGGGGAAAAGCTTACAACTTTGTTCGTTTTCCGCGAAAAGATTGCACTACTTTGTGTGTGTTCTGGCAATAAAACACGCAATATTTTACGGATTTTTAAGATTTGGGGGCTCCTGCTGCACCACACCGTGTAACGTGGTGCAGATTTCAAAAGGATTGCAAAATGGAATCACTACTGTCAAACTGGGGGTTGAAGCTGTCATTGGCGTTTGAGAACTGTCTACGGTAGAGACGGTTGGATCAAGTTATCATTTGTCCACCATCATGAATCGATGTTTGACAGTTGATGGTTGGTTGTCGGCTACGTAAAATCTTCTAAAATATATTTGTTTCAAACAATTTCTTTCTAGCGCTGGAAATCCAGAGGCATCTCGGTTTTTGTGCTCCATCCAGGTAATATGGTTTCGTCCGCACTTTCCAGAAACTGGTGGTTCTATCGCTTCCTTTTTGGTTTGGTTCGTCCGTTCACCAAATCACTGGTAATGTAAAACGAGTAAATTTTCCCGTTAAGGCTTTTAAAATATTTAATTATAATTATTTTGTTTTAGCAACAAGCCGCTAGCACCACCATTTACTGTGCAACTGCCTATGAATTGACCGGATTGACCGCACTTTACTTTAACAACTGTTACGTGTGTGATCCGTCCGGTGCATCCAAGAACGAACAGCTCCAGCAAAGCTTGTGGGAATTGAGCGACAAAATGATCCAACGTGTGATGGGAATGGAGACCCAATAAAAACAGGTAAATGTCTGGTAAAACATTGTAGTCCGGTCTACTGACGAACTAAAATACATCCCATTTATTGTGCAACAACGTGATGCAGCTTGGCGTTCAACACGATTGCTAACACGATGACATAATATTGCCTGCCTTGATATATCAACAAACTGAATTAACTTCACATCTATTCTAACATCTTTGTTTAAACAGGATAGATCTTCTAAATGCTAACATCCAAACGTACTAAAAATCAAAATAAATTATCCACACAGTGTGTGTTCGCATGTTAAAAGTCACTAACACGGCCCTTGCGCTCCCAGTCCCCGTATCGGGTCGGTTCCGGTCCTTTCGGTCCACCGATTTCGCCCGTGGCTGGGTTTGTATTGTTTGGGAACGGTTCTAGAGGTTCTTTCTCCTGGTACGGATGCTTGCCGACGATTTCATCTAGCTTACCGATGGGAGTTTTCTCGCGCAACTTCTTCTGGAACTCTTCCATCCGCGGACTAACCGGTTTATCCGTTGGTGGTTTGTTGGTTGAGAAGGACAGCGAGGGAACTACGGTTGCAAAGAATAGCACGCATGAAATTACTAACAATACGCAATGCAGTATTCGATTACGAGGGCAATCAAGAGCGGTGCAAGCGGTCCAGCGAAGGGATGCTGCGCACAGATCACATACCGGCAAACACGCACTTACCAAGATTGACCACGTATACGTGCCGGATGGAGGAGGAGAACTTATTCAACAACACCTTGGAAGTCATCCTGCCTGGAAATGAGGTGGTTTTGTGTTGCTCAAGCGTTTGCAAATGTGTCCCGCGAGCAATCAATCTCGTGGGAAATGATGTTATGTTTTGTTTTGAAATAGCCACAGCAAAAGAAAAAATGAACGAATTTGGAGTGAGCAGAAAATTGAAACGTCAATAGGACAACAGTTCATGTTGGTGGGTAGGAATGTCACGGCTGTGTTGTATTCTTCTCCTGAGGCAATGGTCGTGGCTGTTGAAAACAAACCGGTGAAATGCATGAAACATTTCAGTTTCAATGGTTGAAATTATTGGGAATCTTTCATGAAACATTTCATTATACCCTTATTTTTGATTAAATCGTTGGTTCATTTCTAATACTTATCTTTCTTTTATTTTTAGAGACAATTCATAAGAACATTACGTGATGCAGTTCTTTCGATGTTATTCTCATGATGTGACTATCTCTTCACCTTAAAGAATCTACTGCATTACACTTCTACATGCATGCAACCAAAAACTATTCCGAACATTTTCCTCTAGATTCTTCTAGATTCTTGAAGTTAGACCAAATAACTAAGTCAGTTGCGGACATGGATATTTTGTATTGTAATATCTTAGAACAGGCATTGAGGTTCATGTTAATTTGTCTCATAATTATATTTTTATATGTCTATGAAGTAGTTTTTAAGCTAATTAAATTGATATTTATACACTAACCGGAAACAGCAAAGAAGATCTGTTATTCGGTAACAGTAAGACACAAATAATTAAGGGAACCGACAATCAGTACGTCCATTTTCACTGCTAGTACAACCATTCCCCCATTCAACAATGATCACAATTCGTAATGAACATCCCAACTCCACCCTCACAAGTGGTAGCCATTCGGGTGCATAGTAAGATTGCAGAGCAGGGTAACCATAACTGTACGCGCGCACACCCGCGATGCGTAATGGAGAAATTTGATTTATCCGGCCCGATGCACCGAAGCCTTCGCGCCGAGTGGAAATAATCTACCCGTTTACAGGAGCATGTGTCTGTGTGTCTAGAGGCATTTACGTCTGGTCTAGAGATGTATTTTCCATGTTCCACACGGCAGGGACCTTAAAATAGATCCGGACGGGGAAGATACGCAACGAAGCGATAATGCTGTCCCATCCAGAAACGGACCACCACCACCCATCCAGTATTACCACCAAGAGACGGACCAAAACGTAGACGACCATAGGGACGACGATGTGGGATCTTTCAAATGCCACAGCACACAGCCACACACGGTACGAGCGGGGACGAAAATGGTGCACCGTTTTGACGATTGGAAGGGACCACGATATAATCACTTTTTGATGCATGTTGAGCAAGTGCAGTTTTCCCATTATCCGGCTTTGTTTGGAGGAAATGAGCGACAGATGTGTGTGTCTCTTTGTTACACCTTTGCCGAACAAGAGGAGACCCTGCTAGGAGTATAGATACCTGCACAAACATGTTAAAATTGATGGACCTTTCAGTAGTATTTTAAGTGGCTCGTTAAACAGCGGACCACTTAGTGTAGGCTATGAGCCCGGTACTAATCGTCCCCGGCACGCGCAGCTGGGTTGTAAAGAGTGTACAAATTTCACATGTAATGCATGCGATCACGGTGATCGCAGATCGGTGCGTTACTTTGTTACCATTTATGGCTGTTATTAACAGGTGCGTATGTGCTTTAGGATGAGGTTTTGTTGTATTTAAACAAATATTTACATTTGGAACATGGATGCAGGGGTCGTCAGGCTTGAATGCTACCCAAATGGGGCAATATTTAAGTTGTTGAACAAGAGGCTCTCACTATTTCTTTTTAAATTGTCGACATTTTGCTTTCTTTCTGCTCATGATATAAATGAAGATCGCTCAGTAGGAGTATCGAAAGGTTTGGTAAACTGGTTTTAAATTTGTGCATGCCATGAACTATTCGTTCTCAATCGCTTTTCGCAGGTTACAAAGAAGAATAGAGACCCCGAATAGAGACCCATCAGACCCGGAATGTTCATGTTGAGCCAATTAGGACATAATACACCCTATGTTTTCGATTATAAAGCGTATTTTATCCCATTAATGTTGAAAACGTAAGCGAATGCAATGAAAATTGTCGGAACAGCTTCAACACTCATGTTTTCAATTTTGAGTCCTTGAATTGCTTGCGAGTGTACCTATACGAGTGTTATATTTGTTAATTAATTAAACTTGAACCTTTTCATGTATTGCTTCCTTGTCGGCCCACCTCAACAGGTCTACGTTTGCAGTATTTGGCTTTGTTAACCCATAGCTGGATAATCAACCCTGCGTACGAGAGAATGGTCGGGATGAGATTTTGGACCAATACACCACCGGCCCACCCGCATTTCTTGTATCAAACTCACAAAATTTGAATGGTTTGATCGTGTCATGCATGCCATGACCCATCATAAATAAAATAGGCTTTATTATTATAGAATAATCGCAATCATCTTTTTGAAAGCGACTAAGCTCATCCACAATCTATGTTGGACGGTCTTGCCGAGATGCTAAAGAATTGTAAAAGGACAAGAGCAGAAACAAACACACTTCAGCGTGTTCCATAGATAATTTATTTGTTAAAGTATAAAGAAGAAGGTAAAAAAAACATACCTTCATATCTTTCCCACTCGTACAAAATGGTGGGAAGTATTCTATAAGATGTACGGCGATTTGTGGCCTGATAGGCGAAGATGCACAAAGAGGTAGTAAACCGCTTTTTGCTATAATTTTAAAGGGAATAGGAATAGAAAAAGAGGCATCTTGTCGACAGAATTCCGTCCCGTAATTATGTAAATGGTTCAATTTATATAAGAACCTTCATACCTTATAATAAGCCCGCCCTGTTGATGTGTTCAAACTTCGGTCAGTCATTAGCACATCATTGCATGTGCTATAACACCATTACACTTAAAGCATTGAGCAAAATGCCCATGTTTTTGTCGCATGTTTGAAAACATCACGCACCTCGATCAGAACGCGTTTGTGTAGGGAACGTCCGTGGGGTACGGTGGGTCGAATGCAGCAGGCCTTGCGTGTACTAAATTTGACAGTGATGAAAAGTTTGCACAGCAAAGCAATGGTGCAGGGAGGGAAATTTAAAGCATTCATCCGACATGACGAAAACGGACAAACGGAGGCGTGGAATTCGCTGCGGATGATGATTCATATTAATTACAAAATGGAATATTTGGAATGATTCATAATTTAAGAATATAGAGAAAGACATCGGAAAGAAGAGGATATTGCAAATAGTCTAACGCCCTTCTGCAACCTCTCTTTTGGTCTCTTATTCTATACTGCGATACATGTCATACAAGCATTTAAAGCTATTTAAGCATAAATGTAACGGTCAAAGCAAAGATTTAGACGTCCAATTAAAACACGCGTTCAGGCGGCCGGTTGTGTTCCCTAATTTGGTTTCCCAAACACTCACGATTTCGTCGACCACTGCACTGCAAGGCGATGCGATTCGTTTGCAATTTCCTTTCAGCCGCATTGCACAAGACCTGCACCAATCCGAGAACGAGCACCCGCTCTCGTCACCATCACCACTTGCGCAGGGCAAAGTTGGAAGATCGCACTCGAAAACGGTACTGCTTCCACTGCAACCAAGCGAGGAAAAAAGACCTTCTGTATGTAATTGTGTAAGTGTACAAAAAAAGAAAAACCGTTTCCATTTGCATCAAATGCCCATGCACCGGATCTCGGACATGAATCTGCGCACAGACGAAATAGAGAAATATGAACAATTTTGTGTGTACGAAATAAAATCACAAGACACATCCCACTGCCCTTCCCCGAATAGACCGTACGCGCGCAAGGAGAAGGAATAAGGTATTTTTATAAATAAAACACCGTTGTCCGAAGGTTTTTCTTGTTTTATGTTCCCATCACCCACCCACACCCACAACTCGACTCGATTGGGCCGGAAACCGTACACTACCATACATCTCAATGACCTGTTCAGGACTTTTCTGTTTGTGGTTCCCTTACCGGCGATCTACACGATGTGATGCAGTGCGATAGTAATTTAGGAGATGTATACTATTTTAGTACATTTTAGTACACGTATGCTAATTTATTATACTTGTCCGTAAACTATTTCAGTGTCCGAAAACTGCACTATTCGAATAGTATAAGGGTATTAATTTAGTATGCACATACTATCTTAGTTTGTGTATACTATTTTAGTATACAAATTAAGCAGCTTTATTCTAATTTAGTATATCAGCGCACTTCTCTTTGTGAGTGTACTAAGAGTATACTAATTTGGTACATAGTGTGCACTAATTTAGTTGATATATACTACTTTGTTGTGCAATTGTTTGGTCAATTTGTTTACTAATGGATATGGAGAGTAGAAAAATTAATATGAAAGCATATTCATAATTGATATTTTTTCGTTTATTACAAGTAAATTTAGAGTAAATTTTAACCAAAATTATTGTTTTAATAACAAAATATAACGTATTTTTATGAAAATTTGAAATTTGACAACTACAAACTTCAATTCCACATACAAAATTACACGAGTTGTCAAAATGTTGGGAATCGCGTATCTTGAATTCGCGTAACTCGAAGAAAAAAGTGTATGAATTATGCTAGAAATGAGCCCAAAAAGCGTCGCCTAAACCTTGTAGAGGTGGCCCTGAACTTTTTTTTTTATATTAGAGGCCCCAACTATCATTCCACCCAGGGCCTCCAAGGGGGATTGATCCGCCACTGGCTGTGCCGTTGAATCAGAAAGCGGTGCGCTGCAGATGCACGTCGTGTAGATCATCGGTAACCGTGTGTGGCAACGTACGGGCCCGGCGCGATGGTGTCGGGTGGTGTGTCCCGTTTTAGGAGTGGCATGCGCAAACGCATTTCCCTGCCTGCGCATGTATTGAGGTTTGAGTGTGAGGTGGACACATTTTCCGGCCGCCAAGGTATGGGTACTAGATTGGGGATTGAGTAAGTGGTCCCCATTCCTGTACTTTGCAGCATCCGCACTAGATAGTGTGCGCTAGATACATCACTTTGAGGTTGGTGCGATCAGCAAAGTAGTTTGAACATTCATAAATGAAGAATCTAAGACTAATCTAGAAATAAGAGGACTAATCTATCCAATGTTTAAAAACCGAACATTAAGGTGTAATGGTCTTAAACAGACCAGAACACACTCACTTCCTAGATGCCTCTCATAATCCACGCATCCGCACACAACGAATCCCCGAATTAGATAGTGACTAAAAGCAAGCAATACTTTACGGGCATGATTTGCATCATCGGTTCCCGCGCCAGAACACACCACACGCGACGGATTCCGTTAAGGGGTGCCATCTCTTTTGCCCCCCCCCCCCCCACACATAAGCAGCATATCCCCGACATTCCAGCCCCGGGAGCGCTGGGATATTGGCTATTGGTGGGCTAAAAATAGCCTCCACACAACAGTTAAGCCCCACAGCAAACACCTCCAGGGGAGGTATATGTATCTCCAGGGGATGGGCGCACACACGCACACACCGTGGCGCTACCACGTGATTTTATCACACCCTGTGCTGTGTCGCTCCGTGTACCGTGCGTCCAACGTTTGGACACACGACCTCAAGATGACAAACGTCCGTACGGTCGACAGGGAGCGGCTACCGGCTAGGACGGCAGCAAGAGGAGAGACTTTAATGTCTCTAGGAGGGACTAGAGATTTAAATTTAGTAGTTCGACAACCATTTGACCAGCGCGCGAAACAGGCTAGCGAGAAGGCGAATGGGAGCGCTTGGAATTGGAAAACATCTGCCGTACCGTGGAATGTGACGTGGATGTGGTCGCTACTCCCAACATGGTCCGTCCATGAAAGCGTGTGCAGGCTGGATCCGTTCACCTATTAAAAGATATAAATTATTTAATTAGAGTTTGATGAACGTTGGGATGAGTTTATCGTCGAATTGGGGAGGAGGGAGGTTGAGTTTCGTGAGCACAGACTAAATGCATGAATCTGATTCTCTATTGCGCTCTACTACCAATCCGCTTTAGATCTCCAAGGAGCATGCTCCGCAAGCAGGATTCATGAATCTTTTGAGAGTCGATTCCTGATGTGAATGACTTCTCATAAATGACTTACAGTTCACATGAATGACTCTCCTCAAAAGATTCATATGAATGACTCTTCTCAAAAGATTCATTAACCCATTATATCACAAAAAAATTAATCAAATTTGCGATAGAATGACAGTGGACGAACTTTACAAAGTAATTTTGAACAAAATTCGAAATAAAATAAAAAAAAAGTATAAATTGTGTATGCAAAAATTGATTTTTTTTTCCTTAGATAGTTTAGTCCAGTTCTAAAGAGGTCCAAAGGAAAATAACGTCCCAGTCCCCTCGCTGTGGTTCATTTCTAGAACGACTACAAAGTTTCAAGCCATTCGAATTGAGATTCCGTACCCTCGGGGTGTAATGGGTTAGGCACAGCACTACAACCTACCGATTTTTGAATTTTGTTTCACACAAATTTCATGGTCCGCTCGGGGAAGACTTCCTGTGAGTGCATTTTTGGTGTTGTGAAAATCCCGCTTCCTGTCGAGCTGATTCACACACAATCACGATTGTGTGCGAGTTGCTTGGCATTTGGTGTCGTAAATTTTAGCTACCCAAGCCACGCCATTACCACCCGGACGCGAACTGTTGCTAGAGTGTAGGCAGGCGCGTCCTTCTGCAGTAGGACGTTCGTGTCCTGTAGCACAAACATCTGGAACGTTTACAATTTCCACCCAAGGAATGCTGCTTGAGATGCGGGAAGAGGAGAAAAACAGGATCACCACCACTCTGTTCTGATCCTTTCGGGATTCAGCTGGCTAGTAGGCGCTGCAATTAGACGAAAGAGGGAGAGAACGGAAAGGAGAGAGACGGAAAACAAAACACACATGGTAAGCTGATGGTTTGAAGCTATCGATTGGCTTTTCGTCGACTGTGCAATGTTCATTCCCTTTAAGGTCGGTCTTTGCAATATCCTGAAGGTCTGTCGTTCCTGCAATTCCCACAACTTCTAACTTCTACAAAATCCCCAAATCTTTGACAATGTGCCAGCGGAAACTGTTGCTTTGCAAAAGAAAAACAACTCGTGAATTATGCAACAACTTGCTGTAGCGTGTTGTTCGAGACGGAAAACGCGTCGTGCGATTATGTAACCGTCGCGATCACAACCAAACCGATCGCACACCGTTCAATTCGCACCCCGCTCTGTCCGGGATGATGAGTTATGGCCCAAGTCCACAGTAAGGATCCACCCCGCAGATGCGGGATGGAAAAACCGGCGGCCCAACCACCTTCTCGAGATGTCGATTTTCCGATCGATAGGAGGAAGGTTAATACTGTTAAAAACGCACCTCATCTCCTACATCCTTCATCATTCTATCCTCCATATCCACACGCTTGAACGAACCGAATCGGTAAAAGACGGTATTCATAAATTTACATAGAATCAAAGATGGCTTAGACGAGAATAAGACAAAAAAAAGCAAAACCACACACCCATATATATTTTCCCACTTCTTGGCACTCGTGGACGACGTTTCCATCGCACACATCGCAATCGAAACACGTGCGTGTTGGTTTTTGGAACGTCTACTCAACAGGGACTAATACACAGGAAAATAATAGTTTGTGCACTAGTGTTAGTAGACATTACGATATCCAAGCGAGAGCGGTGCGCGCGTCTGCGCATCTTCCCGGTTGGAGTCGTTTTTTTTCTTCGAAAACTTTAACCAATGTAACACAAAAAAAACACCACACACTCCCCCCCCCCCCTCCCCTCCTCCCAACCCTCTCCGTAGTGAAGAAGTTTGTTACGTCGTCCAACGACGTTCCGTAGTTGGAAGTGCAAAAAACGAGGAAAAAAAAAAAAACAAACCCCCGTTCCGCTATCCAAACGGAACGCCAGGAAAATGGAACGAAACGATTCGAAGAGTGAAGAGAAAATCTTGCGGATAAGAAACATGTGCGCAGGACGGTATACATTCTAAAACCCCTGCTGGTGGTGCTTTTGCTTGCCGAAAGGAAGCACACGAGCGGGCGAAGCAGTGACAGGAGGGAAGGCGAGGTATCCTTTCGGTGATACTTACACACACACACACACGCACGCAGCCCGCGCACGGCTTAACGGGTGGTGGCCATTTATAGAACTTCGTCCTCAGGAGAGGCCTCCCACCGCCCCGAGCCGATGGGCCGGGTGCGCGCTTCATCTTGGGAGCAATAGTCAATGCATCCAGTGCATTCTGCGTTCAGTTGCCGAACAGCGCGCACATCTCGGTTTGTCCTGCCGGTAGTGGTAGAAAACGCGTCGACGCTGTGTTACCCAAAATTCCGGGTTGCGGGCTACGATTCGACTCGAGACGGTGACCACACCACACTGTACGCGCGGCCGCGTTAAGTCCGGAGAGCAAAAAAAAAAAACTGTAGCGAACTCGTGCGGACCACAGCATCTCTTTGACCATCGCGGCCATTTTCTTTTCTTTTTTCGAGCCCCCAAAATCTGCGGAGTGAGCTGACAATTGGCGGAAACACTTTGATTGCGTCAGTCATTGCGTGTGAATGTTGCTGGTTTCTGTTTGCTTCGTACAGTGTATCCAAGTGTGCTTTGAAATTGTAAATGACGACATAAACGCTATCAAAGGTGAACAGTGCAAGTGTGTCTATGAAACTAATTCTACCGGGTAAGCTTCCAAAATTCCGGAGTTAGCTAGAAGATTCCCAGCAAAAGAAGTACCAAGATGGCGCTCCAACAAATTGTAGAATAGTAGACAGTAAAAGTGTGTACGTTTAGGGGAGACAAATATCTGCCGAGATACATTTAATGTGACCAGCAAATTGAGATTCTACGCGGAAAGAGGTTTGCTTCACTTGAAGATACGCTTTCCTGCATAATTCCCTCCCAAAGCAGGCTGTTTGGGAATGTTTTTTTATTCTTTCATTCTTCACGCCCTTGTCCTTGTGGCTTCTCGATTGCTTCGGCAAAATGTTGCATTTTAGCTAAACTGCAGCAATCGTTGTCAGTGGTACAGTAGAAACAAAAACCGGCGTTAGTTGGTTCGTATACGCGCACGGTACCACATGGGAGGGTTAATTTTTTTTTTGGGTTTCCTTTCCTTTTTCCTGGACGAACAGAGATATGGCAGAAGAGCGTAACAAGGCAAAACTGGATATGAATGTTGTGCTGCAGCCGTGCGAGAATGACAAACACGTGATCACCAGACGGTGTGTGAACGTTGGACGAAGGAAAAAATTGGTGACAAAAATGAAACGTTAAGACGGTCGAGTCTCGCCTCCGTGCGGTACAGACATGTTCAAATGTGCGACAATTCTTTGGCATGGTAGATCTGCATGTTGATCCTGATGGATGTTGCATACGTTTGTAAGAACCTCGATAAAAAAGACTAGGACGGAAGATCTCCATAGCTGGAAACCTTTCGGAGTTGTCGTACATATGTGGTTTTCCTTTTTACTTTCGTTATTCCTGTAGCATTTACTGGCCTTTCGAACGCTTCAACTATTCCAGCATCTGTGATGTAACGTGCGCCATCTTTCTTGCTTGTGAAGCAAATCACACAAACCAGCAGCTGCGAAAGTTCCATGCTTCCTTGCATTCAATAGTGCCGTTTGAAAAACCTATGGAATGTAAAGAAGTATGGAGCGCTCGAGCTTGTCCAACTGGGAACGAGGATCCTTTCGCTGGGTTGAGCAATTCATCAAGTTCAAAAATGTCCCCGCGAAACTTACAACCAAACGGGCCCATGAACCGTCGCAAACGGAAAACTATTCCCAACCAGCGAAATAGCAGCAGCAGCACGTACGCCTTCATTCTAGCCATGGTATACCGGCTATTTATAGCGTGTAATGCCGCCTGCGAACAGACCCTGCTGCTGCTGCTGCATCGCAACCGTTTCCCCCGCACATCGTCCGCGCCTCCGACCGATCGCGAATGTTGCAGCACAAGTTTGTTGGACCGCAGGAACGCACCGCGAACCGACGACGAGAGAAAAAGGCGAGCGCAAGAGCGGACCATTGGCCTGTAACTGAACCGTTACGAGCAGGATGTAAAAATATCTTCAGCTCCGCAGTGCAGGACTTTGCTGATGCGCCTGCGTAATATACGCATGCGGGGAAAAGAGCATTGTACGCCGCAATCGCTCTGCCGGCCGGATAAGCTCGGAAGAAAATGATCGGTTTCAACGAGGGAGTTTGCTTGCCGTTCGGCTCAAATCTGCGCGCCGAGTATTTTTAGAAAACTAGGCACACACAATCGTCACTTTCGCGTACAGTCGCGTTTCTAAAATGTGTCATTACTAGTGTAAAGGGGTGTGTGGGTTCACTGTTGCCGCATGGGTCTGTTGGTTTAGGGGTTGTTCGCTGTTGTGACTACCCACATTCAACCGATGGTTTAAAAGTTTATAAATGAAAGTAAATATAGATACAATAGTATCTGTTACCTGTTATTTTACATATATGAACTATAATAATCGAAAATAAAAGAGACAATTATCTTAATTCAGCAACAAAGCAACATTTGAGAACAAATGTTTGATAATGAAAGAAATTTAATGAGAATTTTCTAAAATTAATGAGTATTCTATTAGCAATCATTTAAAAGCTTTAAACTCTTTCCTATAATGACATGCGTGTTTTATTTGCTTGATCGGTGGACGTGTTGCTTTTACCACATGAAAGACAACGGAGAAGCAATATATCCAGAAACGCCTTCGAAGAATGTTCGAAGCAAATGAGGTTACAAGTGATGAATTTAGCCTAGATGTACCACTAAAAGATTAATTACCATGCGGAACACGCCTTTCGTTTTGGATGATGATACTGAAACAGCATTCTCCGACGCTTTGCTTTAGTTTTAAAATATTTCCTCTTATTATTTACCATAACATAACGCCCAGTACGTAGTCGTGTATGGCCGGAAGATTATCCTACACGGTTTTGTATAGGTGCTGCGTTGATGTCAGGATGTGGGCGTCTTTGTCCTAGTTGGTTCGTAGCAGTTTTTCCATTTCCTTCCGTTTCTTCTCTATTAGCATCTTGCCGTTGGTCTTAAGGGTAGTGTAGTTGTTTTGAAACCTCATTTTCAACGTTGCCATCATAAGGTTTACGAATTCTTCACACTGTATCGGAAGGCAACGAAAGTTTTTACTGGTACCGTATCTCCCAATTGATCCCGGTCTAATTTCTTACCGTTAAATTCGCTTCCGCTCGACCATATTTCACAAACGGACATTGTGGTGCATGTTTCCGATGCTCGCTCCACGGGTCGTCCGATTCTTCCCAACCATCCAGCTCTTTGCCACACACGAAGCAGGCGGCTATGTCGATTTCGATATCCGTTCCATGCCAATAGAACCCTGCCTCTGCCATCTGCGCAAAACGGAATCGTTTACATTTAATATACAAGCATCAATCGTAACAAAAGATTATTAGCGTTCTCAAAAGCAAAACGAGCGCTAGCTTCACGAATGTTTACCTTCTGTATGCTGCATTGTTTGTCGGTGGTAAATGGCCAATGTTTGAAACTTTTCTCTCGATCCTCTTGAAGTAAATATATTTTGGCGATGTTGGAAGTGGGCTCCATCGCGCTGGCAGACGATTCCATTATTTAAACCGAGTAATTAATGAATAATTGGCAAAAACAATTAGCTGCAAATCAACAGGGGGAACGTACGATCGGTTGTTTTGGGATCACATCAAAGCTTTGACAGAAACAGACGTTTGAATGCGACCGCCATTTAAATTTCACCGGCGAACGTACGGGTTGGATCACTAATGAAATATGACGTATTGGTTCATGCTGTCCTTTTGACACCCCTGACTGTTGAGTTGTTTTATCTCCTTTCCACGATTTATATGCAGACAGACTGCTTTAAAAATATAGAAATACAAGATAAAACATAATAATGGTCGAATTTTTGGTCACGGTGGTCTGTATGAAACATTTTAATGAATATTAATTAAGAAAAACAGGATGTATATATACATGCCATCAAAAGTTTTGATGAAAACCCCTGTACTTATGTACGGTCAGCAGTTGTCACAGTTCCAACCTTTTTCCTACCATCGCAGCGTACACCAACCGCTTCATCAACAACATTCAGTGTGAATTTGTTGTAAATTTTGCAAACGTATGGTGGAAGGACAAAAGCGAGCAATAAAAACGCAAATCCCAGTCCCTGTGTGGAAAGGAATGCTCTGCTGGAATTCTGTCCACAATCTTCTGCGCCAGCACATCGGGGACTTTCTGCCAGCGAAGTGAAGCAAAATACGTTCGATCGATCCTGCCATCGACACCGATTTCATGCACTGACACAGTGTAATTACGCCTTTTTTGTGATTGAGTTTCACCGAGAGTTGTTCGAAATACAAAATACGGGATACAGGAATTGTGCAAGGGCTCGGTACAACTTGCGCCAGGGAAGTACCTGAAACAAAGATCTCTTCAGTCGATTGGCAGATTTTGTTCTTCCCCATTGGATGTGTATCAAGTGAAACTATTGGAATCTAGGAAGTAAGTAGATGTACAGGGTAAAAGGTGGGCATGGGCAAGAGAAGGAAGGCGTGTGTGTGTGTGTGTGCATGGGTAGTCATAATATCAGTGGCTCCATTCGCTCAGCAGGAAGTGTTTTCCCGATTGAATTACTCATGTCGATAAAATCGTTATGTTTTCCCATGGCCTTGAAACAAGATACGGCCTGCAGTTTTTGGGGGTGGAATGAGAAAGTAATAAAGGTTGGGTGTGAAAATGCACTAAGCGAAAATCAACTTCCCATCTGACCAGTAGAAAGCTGCAATTAACTACGCACGTACGTATATGTTTGGATGATTCAGAGAAACAAAAACAGTTCACCAATCACAACTGGCACTCTTACGGAGATGGTTGGAGTTATCATTATCGTCTCAATTGACCATTAGAAAACCGTATGCTTTCTTATCATTCTGTTTTGCCAAATTATTTTTACTCCAAGAATGATATGATATTTGAACGTTTCACAGAAGGACAGATAAAAAAAAAACATGGGCACGAGCGCACTACAGTACTTTCGGAATGACCAGTCCCATCGAACTATCCGCGCAGAAATGAATTTCGATGATGGAAGAAAGTGCGTTCTACAGTTAGGTTTCATATGAGCCCAGTTTTTCAATAGCAGCACTAAACAATGGGTGCCTTATCAGCAAAATGCAAATTCGCTACGGACCGGATGTGTGTTGGTACAATTTTCCGTTCTCTGCGCCAAACAGAAACAACCGTGCAGCAGAATATTGCGACCGGTTGTATAGCTAACTTCATTTATCGCTAGTTTGTTAACAGAATTCTTGTAAAACACACACTGTGCGGCCCCTTGTACAAGCACGAAATATGAGCGTACTTGCTTCTGTGTCTCAAAAACTGTACGATGGCTTCGATAAAACCTACGAGAAAAGTAAACGGTTTTTTTTATAGAATAGCTCACCATCGCTTTTAATTTTTAGAATTACAAATACCTCTTTTACCTGTCCGTTTTCAGTATTCATCATGTCGGCTGGACCGTATAATTATTCGTATATCTTCAAGTACATCATCATCGGCGATATGGGAGTTGGCAAAAGCTGCCTGTTGCATCAGTTCACAGAGAAGAAGTGTAAGTGTGCAAGGTTTTTTTTCCCTCCAAATCGAACCATCTCCAACGGATGCTAATGCATTCCTTTTCCTCCTGTTTCACCAGTTATGGCCAGCTGTCCGCATACAATTGGTGTTGAGTTCGGTACGCGCATCATCGAGGTTGATAAGCAGAAAATTAAGCTGCAAATATGGGATACGGCTGGGCAGGAACGGTTCCGGGCGGTGACACGTTCGTACTATCGCGGTGCTGCCGGTGCGCTGATGGTTTACGATATCACGCGACGGTAGGAAACGATGGCCCGTTCGAAATATGGGCATTATTTGTAACGCGCATTCTCTGTTTGTAGGTCAACCTACAACCATCTGTCCAGCTGGCTGACGGACACTCGCAATCTAACGAATCCCAGTACTGTGATATTTTTAATCGGCAACAAATCGGACCTAGAAAGCACCCGCGAGGTGACGTACGAGGAGGCAAAAAATTTTGCCGACGAGCATGGCCTGCTGTTTGCAGAAGCTAGTGCAATGACGTAAGTATATGGAATTTTTCTTCTACTTCCTCTTGGCGTAACGACCTACTAGATCGTGTTTGCTATAACTGGGTTACTAGGCTTAGTTTTACCACGTAGACTGATAGTCAGTATACGGCTACGGGAGAACATTTTGAATGGGATTTGATACCTGATATCGGTGCCACTACCAACTACAACGCCTCATGGTTATGGCTCAAGTTTATGGGTATGATTTAAAGTCCAAGTTCAACTCAATGTTCATTAAGAGTTCCTTCTCTCCCGAAGTCATAGGTTAGGAAGCAATCAATAATTTTTGCTACTCTGAACGCTTTGCGATTAAAACTTTTTCTCTTTGGAGGGTTATCTAATTATTGATTTAGTTTCATCAAATAATTTTAGAAATCCAACTTAGGGCATCATGCACCTAAATGCATTTTATGATTACTTATGAACGTAATCGTTCTAATGCTTTGTTTCTTTCATAATCATCCAACGGGCGCAAAATAATCCTCAAGCCCTGTTCGAACCTTAGCACTAATAAACTTTAACCGTTTCCTTACCGTTGCAGCGGTCAAAACGTCGAAGAAGCATTTCTAGAAACCGCGCGAAAAATCTACCAAAGCATCAAGGATGGCCGACTCGATCTGAACTCGTCCGAAACGGGCGTACAGCATAAGCCGGCCCAACCCGGCCGAACGACGCTCAGTAACGATGCGCAAACGAACAAGGAAAATTGCTCCTGCTAAGGAATCTTTACCGCTACTTGTTTCTGCCACAGCACGGTCGATTGTTAGATGTGCATGGTTATGAATGGATGACCGTGTACGGCAACACCGAATCGAATCGATCCATTTCCCATTTCCCCAGCGAAACTGTGAAGCACCGAACTAGAGTGTGTGTTTGGCTCTTCCGTGCGAAAGTGCTGTTAGCAATTGCGTTCAAACCTAGTTTGAAGCACCGGGTGAAGGAAAAAGCACACCAGTTTCAGTAAAGTCATACGCGATCTTGATCGGAAAGTATCAGTTCTACAGGAATGCATGGATCAGTGATGGATGATAACTGATCGTTTACTATCCTACGCTTTTTTGTTGATATTTCATACCATACCCACGCAACGCTAACATTCGAATTAGGATATCGTTTCTTTTTTCCTACATAGAACAATTCCGCGCTTTTTGTTAAGTTAATTTTGTTGTTAATAGTTTTGTGTGGAGGCAGCGAGGAAACAGAGGAAAGCACGGACGATCCAAACATCGTTCCAAGACTACGAACAACCGGTAGTACCTAGACTGTTTGACGGTACGGAACCAATTTTAAGTGATCAAGATGAAACATACCCAATTTAGTCGATCGGTAAGATGATGTATTTTATTGTGGCAAATATAGTAAGAAAGGGAGTTATATTTATGTTTTCCCGCTAATATGTTTTAGTTTTAGTGTTCTTTTTTTCTGTTTTGTTAAACAAACAAAGTTCCAGCATCAGGATAGTGCAGGATTATGTGTAGCAAAAGTGTGTACCAAACACAATCTATCCACCATAGCCGTATCAATGGAATGTAAACACCTTCAACATGTTTATCAAACACAATGAAAGTCTTTGTATCGAGGAAGAGGTTTTAGCGTGTAGACACAAAGGTCGTCCAAATGGTTTGTGGCCCCCGTCACGGTGCATAATGTATGGAAAGACAATTTGCACCTATTAATATGTATTTAATCGTACATACATCACATCGGTTGGTAATAACTGGTCTAGGAGGAACAGATCACGAAAAAGACAGTTTCCCCCCGGGGACCCGGAGGCGGGGCCGAAAAAGTAAAGAGTAAGGTAAAGATATTGCATTGCTTTTAATTTCTATCTAATCCCCCCACAAGGACGAATGAGAGCGAGTGAAGTACGAAATCTCAATGTTGCGAGTACAAACGCGAAGAAACCAACCATATGAAGTAGTTAAATTGTGCGACGGATGTAGATGTTTGAAACAAAATTCAATAAATGATCTAATGATATTCCATTACCTTGTTCCGTAGTGAACAATCTTCCTTTCTATCCCAAAATTCTATCAGAGCGATAAACTTCACATATTAATGCAAAAGGCAAGAATGAGCGAGAAAATAGAACCACAGTTGATGGTAAAGTTTTGCAGTATATATACTAAAGAAAATTATAAATTAATAAAACCAAAAATGCTGTAACTTAATTTCTTGTAGTATTGCGATAACAGCGAACAGAAGGATGTTTTCTATAAGACAATTGTTCAGGTAACTGATAAAAAAGATCCCATCTTTCCCGTTGTGGACATTTGAAACCATCCTTCGAAAAGGAATAAAAATATGTAACAAGATGTAATTTTTTCACAACTAATCTTTAGTGCAGGCTGAACTGCAGCAAGGCCCAGATGGCATGATAAGCGGAGGTGGTATATGGTTAAATTAGAATTTGGCAGAGAAACGAAACCTTTATAGCAAAGATTGGATAACGGTAGACAAAGAATAAATCGCTAGAAGTGAATAGCCAACTAAAAACGCTGTCCGACGCTCCGAAAGGTCTGTGTAGAGCGGCGATTAAAAGATGATCAATATTTAAAAGAAAAATATTATCATCAATAATGCAACAAAAACGTTAAGTATTTCAAGGAAACTGGTAAAGAAAGAAATTTCAGGGTCCGGGTTCAAAAGGGAAGTTCATTGATGAATCTTGTGTGTACAAGATTCTCTACAGTGTAGAGAAAGTTTAAAATATGTTGTCGGAACAATTTGAATCGCAAGGGTCACTAAGGCAAGAGGACTCTCCTATTTGCTATTGAATATAGCTGTGGGAGACATGAGAAGTGCCAGCATGTATCATGACAGGGGCGGGATTCGATATCCGGTCATAATATCCGATATCCGGCACGATGGTCATCGGTTCACTTCAATTTCTTAGCTTCACAGATGATATCGACATCATCGGACGGACATCTTCGGCGATGTGTAAAGCGAGGCCTTTAGCATTGGAGTGAGGATCAATGCGATCAAGACAAAGTACCTGTTTGCCTGATGCTCTGATTATGATAGGGACCGCCTGGGAAGCAGAGTATTAATTGATGGAGTGGAGTACCAAACTTCGGACAATAACTTAAGCCATTCCTCGCTTAGTATGGGCTCCTCAAAGTCCTGTGATCCAAAGGTCTCCAACAAGATATCGTACAGCTCTCGCCATTCTCGACCATATTTGTGAGCAGGGCGTCTGAAGAAGGAGAATCAACTACGAAATAACTGAGCTGTTTGTCGAAACAGACGTAGACATAGACAAAGATACGGGACTAGCGACCGTGATGAAGATGCGAGACTTAAGCCCTTCCAGGAAGGTGTTCGTCAGCGATCCGTTCGGCAGCGTGGTGCAGAGGAACGGCGCTTAGAGAGCTTAACCTGTTGGAGATTGGATAAAACCAGCGTTGGTGGAAAGCACGCTTGGGTCGAGTTTCCAGGAAAAGAATTGATATCCTGGCCATGCCAACACGCTCGTTAGTATATGTTCTTTCCCGGTGCACGAACAGAACGCTCTTTCTTCAGAAAGAATGTTTTTATTCCAATTCTTCATGTGCTTTTACGGTATTATGAGAGAAATTGATGCCTGTTGTTTGCCCAAATGCCTGGGTCCTGTTGCTTAATACTTTTGTTTTGTCTTTAATTACGTCATGTTCTTTCCTTTCCGCTCTAGGAATGTGTTTCGAACGCAAATTGTAATGATTTCCTCCCTCGTGAGGCAGTTAACTGTCAGTTCAAATAAGTAAGACACACGCTTGTCCGCCGCCATCGTAGCAACCGTATCTTGTTAGTGTACTTTCTGGCATTTTGAGCACGAAAAGAACGACATTTTACGTTTAATGAGTGTGTTTCACTGCTCCTACTAATACTCCTTCACGGAATGCAATATCGTTACACATTCTTACGCGTCGGTTGTTTGCAAAACCGATCGATACGATAAACTAGTGATAGGCGCTTTTTGTGCACGTATTAAAGTCTTTAGAAACGTTCGAAAATAGCGAGTGTGTAGTAAAAGCTGCTGCTGATCACTAAACGCCCACGCACACACACATCAGACAGCTCGTTCAATTATGCTTTCGAAAGGAAGTGACCATATGCGTATTAGTGTGCCAGGAAAGGAAATCAAAAGCCGCTGTGTAACAATTTTTTGCAACGGTGCAAAGCCGTGACATTTCCTACCAATACAGTTAACATGGTGTTGTAATTATTTTGGGCCCTGCAACAGCATTCCGAACCGACGAACGAACAATTGATTGCTCTTCTCCCTACACTAAGTCCAACAACTAGCCAACAAACAAGTATGGAATAGTTTTCTGCTCTTATCTATTTTTCCCTTTCATTTTCCTAGCCTTTTGATCTCTATCACACGTACACAGAAAAACCTGGGTAAAAGATACATGCATACATATACATAATACACTCTTCTTTTGCTTTCTTCTACCTATTGGGTGGCTCCGCCATAGGCGCCTATGATCGGTCTATTCTGAGCAGGGGGGCAGGATGGGCTTTTTGGGTGAGATCTTGGACCATGTGATTGACCTATAACAGCAGAACGAATCCTTTTACGGATAGGGGGGTGCTGTGGTAACGGGACCCACAACACAGCGGTCTAGTCGAGATTTGGATCCACTATCATCTTGTTGGTGACGCCGTGCACGTAACGTTTACACTAAACAACGACTCGTATTACACATGCAACAGCGGGAGTAAAAGTAACGTTTGTTGAGCATTTTCTGCTCCTCTTTTAGTAGACTTTAGTCTGATCCAGATGTAAAAATCGGAATGAATCTTTGAACTGAATGAATGACTCTAAATCTTTATTTTAAAGATTCATGAATCCTCAAACATTTTTGAATCTTCAAACACTTATGACCGTTGACGTTGGGTCATTTTCATAGGTCAACGCAACGTTGGGTCAGAAACTCTATTTAGGTTATCGCTTTAGGTCTCCACGGGGCGTGCTCCTCCAGTAGGATTCATGAATCTTTGCAGAGTCAATGCCTGATTCGAATGACTTCTCACTACAGATTCGTATGAACGACTCGTCCCAAAAGATTCATATGAATGACTTGGTGGTGTAGGCATTCGAGATATTTCATGCTTGAGATATTTCAGAAGCTTAATAAGCGATTTATGAACCTTTGAAGAATTGGAAATCTTGAATTGGAAGAATTGGAAATCATGGGTCTTTGGTGAAGGATTCGTCAATCTTTGACGGTTCATTAATCTGTGTTGATTAGTTAATAGTTTTTCAATTATTTTGAGGGATGATTCGCTGAAAATACATATGAATGATTCGTTGCAAACGATTCACTAAGCACGGCACTAACAGATTTGGTGCTCATTGTGGTGAATTTGATGCCAGTAAAGCAAAAAACATGTGCTTTCGATGTAGCCGTACGGGTGTTGTAGTCGTACAAATCTTGAAGAAAACGTACTGAGGAGATTGTTCTTTGGAAAATAACTCAACACAAACTGATTCTTACGAATCCCTTCCCGCTATCGCTTGATTGTTGCAAATTTTGAGGGTTTCCCATCCAAGATCCAACAAGTGTTCCATTCTCATTCCATCGTTTACCATACCAGCGCACGAACAAAACACGGGTGTGTTTTTAGTCGCTATAATTGGATGTGTTCTATCTATATCTACAGGCTGCAATAGGCTTGGGTGTCTGCTTTCTTGGGTGCATAATATCGTTTAGCATTTGCCTTTTCCGTATTTAGAATCTACTCACTGTAAATAGCTCTTTGCTGCGAATGCAGCCCTTCTTATATGCTTTTTTTTCGATTGCGTCATTTGTTTGCTTTGTTATGCTTTGCTTCCATGTTGTTTCTCTGCTAAATCTATGCTTTCAGATGAAATATTCGGTGGATGTAGTAGCGAGTGTAGTGTAGCGTTCTCTGCTGTGACGGAGGTGCAGTTTTCCTATATATATACCGGGCATTTTATAATTGAAATGTTGATTATTTACTAATTATTATGTGACGTTGCTCGTTACTAAAGCGGCCGTGCCATTTCTTTATTTTTGCGAGAAATGTTTAAGCTGTCTCCCTAGTGCCTCTACTAGGAAAATGTCCGGTTTGAGTCATGCGGTTTCTGATTTTGCTGCCTTGTATACTGGAAACTTAATAGGTTAAAAACACTCCCCATCTCGGCAATCATCATTCGATAGGCGTATCTCTAATTAAAATATCACGATATTATCTCTTTGCGGTTAAATGTAACGCTTCCCAACATAACTTCACTACTTTTAAAAACAAAAAAAAACACAATTCCAAAGTACTGAGATAGGAGAAGTCGATTGGCGATTGGAGAAGACTGACAGTGTAAGTTAGAAATAAAATTAATTTAAATGCCAGCATCCCTGTGTGAACACCTGTGATTTTGTTGACCTATCGCTCACATTCAGTCGACTGTCTACCTATACAGAGATCTCAAACGGAAACCGCCCATGCGGTGTTCGTATCGAACGACCCAATAAAAGGAACCCACAGACCAAACTAGTTTTTCCCTGTGTTTTAAAATGAAATCTCACTGTAAATAGTCTTGCACAAGTCTTATCAATTTTTGCTTACAAACTCAGAGGTATATGTAGAAAGGAACACAAATAAACATAATTACCTTCAACACGCGTGGCCAAACGCGACGCCAAACTACGTCACGAGCGTTAAATCGCCGCCAGTATTTCTTCGCGCCGAGCTTACCTCCGGTGCGGATGCTTTCCGTGCCAGCATATCCGCGGTGGTGCCACTGCCGAGGCTCATGCTCCCATGGTAACTGTTGGCCATCAACGATACAGAACCTGGCAAACTTCCCTTACTGCTGCCACCACCACCACTCGCCATCAGCTGCTGCTGGTACATTCGCCTGTACTCGGCATACATTTGGCGGGCTTGATTGAGCACCCGTGTCACGTTGTGTTTGCGCACCATCTTATCGAAATGCATTGCCATCTCGTTGTAATCCATGCCCGTCTTCATGATGTAGTCCCGATGCTGCAGCAGAATCGTTAGGCAGAGAAACATTAGGAAGGGATTGCCACCACCGAACTCCTGGGGCGGCGGAAGCACTCCGGCGACCTTCATGCTGGGAATGGTGCTGGTGACTGTGCTGGCGGTGGACAGCGGAACAGTGACGGCGGTACTACCAACCTCACCAAAGTTCACATCGAGCCCACTCGGTTCCAGTGGAAGTGAGGAGATAATGGTTGGCGAAGCTAATACTTCCGTCGGTAATATGCCTTCCTGTTGAGCAGTAGTGCTCTCCGCGTGCAGTGTTCCTGCCGCAACACCGGTAACAACGGACGCTTCCGTACCCTCTTCCAGCATCTCGCCGTCTCCATCATCCGCCGTCATGTGTAGCAGAGCCGATGGTCGGTTATCGATTGCGTTCGACGCAGCATCGAAGAAAGGATTATTTGGGTGAAATTTAAACTTCACAGCTGCCGGTGAGCGCGACAACGGTGAATCATCCGACGAGTCAGAGGAATCGGGCAAGATCATCGAGTTCCGCGCCGAACCAGGCACGGAACGTTCGCCATTTTTTCGCACCAACCGTATCGGGGTGACGGATTTCTTGCCGAGCGTTGTCTCTTCGATAATTTCCCCATCGTACTCCAGCTCCGGATGTTCATCGGGCGTGGTTGCTGTGCGCTGCTGTATCTGGGTCACCTCACCAGTTACCATACCACCCGATACCGGACTTACCGCATCCTCATCACCGCACTCGTGATGGAGCGGATTTTCCCACACAAATACATCGCTGCTCACGTTTGCACTGGACGTGCTGATGCGCTTGCTATCACGATGCTCACTCACGATGCTACCCGTTGCACCGCCAGTTCCCGTACGGCGCCGTCCCGGTTTCTCCCGATAACGTACCACGTCCCCCGTTGGCTCCTCAACTCCTTGCCCGAGCGGGGAACGATCACAGATTTCATCAATTGATTCAATTTCCATTGCCGTATCAAACGTTCGCGGTAGGCTACCATTATTGTCGAGCTTGCTGTACGCTATGGTGGTAGTTGAAGTCGTCGACGCCGTCACGGCAAGCGGTACACGTCGATCCTGTGTCGGAGCAATTGAATCACCGCTCTCCGGTGGCGTCTCCAGATCCATGCAACTACTAAGCGTATAGAACCGTTGCTGCTTGCTGTGAAAATCGTTACCGAATACATGGCGGTCGAGGTTTTCCAGCTCGAGGCGCAATTCCCTCGTCATGGAAGTTGTCATCGGGAAGTATTCTTGCGAATCGTCCGGACTGCTCCCCTCTCCGACCGTTGCAGCTACAGTGGAAGTTCCACTCACAAACAAGTCCGCCGGTCGGTGGAGATAAGATTTCGCTTCAGTTTCATCGTTTGTAGCCGATTCCTCGCGTCTAATGTGAATAGGTGATACGGAAGCGGAACTATCGTCAACGATAAAACTACTGTTGTCGCTAGATCGCGATAGTGCCGTCGTTGTTGCCATCGAATCCATTCCCATGCCGACACTCGTGGCGGAAGAATCGGAATCGTCGAACGATGATTTCGTCAGCTTGATGACCGGTTTCGGCTTCAGCTCGTTGTACTCGATCGTTTCCGTCGAGTCGTCCCGTGACACTTCGCCCCCAATACCACCGGTCGTGGTCGTCGTGTAGCTGCTGGTAGTGGAATCGATGGAACAGCTGTTGTTGGCGTTGCTCGCGATACTAGCGTTCGTGAGCATCTTTTTGGTAACCAACCGATCGCTAATGCGGCTCTTGTTCATGGCGGCAAAGCTAAGGAACTCGTTGAAATTTTTTACCAGCTTCGGTTTTGTCTTTTCCATTTGACTGTTGGAACGGACAGTGCCATCGATCATATTTCCACCATCGACGCTGTGCGTTTTATCCAGTGAAGCAAATATTCCTTTCCTGCTGGCCACTAGCTTTTCCTTCAGATCATGGAAATGTCCCACCCCGGTCGTTCCACCCGTGCCCGTCGCACTGGCGGCAGAAGTGAAATGTTTCTTTTGATTGCTTAGCTGCCTGGCGATCATTTTTCCCGTTGCGGCCGACGTCGAGAAAAGACTTCGACTACGCCCTATCACCGGCGAGTTTCGTACACTGCTAGCCGCGCTACTACTGTTCGTGCCGGGAGTTGTCGATTCGGGTTTAAAGTCTGTCGCCGCATCGGTGGGCGCTCTCGTTTCACCATCTCCGGCCAACTGCTCTTGCGTCGAAACACTTTCCATCGATCCGTCGATGAAAGGATTCGTTTTGCTGTTGCACTTTGTGGTGATTTGATGCTGCGGTGAATGGAATACACTATCGTCCACATCGGTCGCATTGTCATCCTCGCCCTGGCCCGTTGAATGTCCTACCTCGAACCCTTCCTGTATGTTATCGTCATCTCCCACACTGCGCACGATCTTTCTTTGCTTTACCAGTGCGATCTTTGCCTCGTCCAGACTTTGATGGATCTTCTGCACGTGCCCAACCTTTGTGGAGTAAATGTTTTCGCGCGTTATGTTCTCATCCAAGCTAAGGTTGAGACGCCGTGACGCATCTAAACGCCCACCAACGCCTACGCCACCGTACCGTTCGTACCGACTCGACTGATTCGCTAGTGGATTCGTAGAAGTGCAACAGGACGAGCTAAGCGACAGGGCCGAACTTTGTCGTCGAAGGGCGCACACTTTCGTGTACGGATTTTCGCGTGGTGTTCGCAACATAACCGAAGGGCTTTGGCTGGGCGGTGGATGAATGCTTTCGTCGGGCGGTGGTGGCTCGTATTCCCGTTCGTACAGTGCCAGCTCACCCTTCGGTGCCATCGGTGGTAGCGAGCTCCAGAGCACTTCCAACATACGCAGCGCATCATCGAACGCAAACTCTCGCTTCATTTCGAGTAGCAACCAGCGGTAGCAGAACAGCAGATCGTCTGCCTGGTGATGCTTAAGGTAGGCGAAAAAGTCCGGATCATAGTACTGCAGCGCCTCGGACAGATGAGCGAATTTGAGCGTCATGGCTATGCCGTCCAGCATAAAGTTACAGCTCAACCGTTCCATAATGGCACAGAAGCAGATGTAAGCTTGCGCTTCATCGCCCATCGTGACCAGCAACGGTGAGGCAATGTCCGACATGCCTTGACAGTAGCTGACGGCCGGATGATTCAGTGCGTACGTCGTGAGCACGTTGAAGAGTGCGGCAATGTTCTGGTTGTCGTCACTGCCGGCATAGAATGGATGTAACCGATCCGTGCGAAGAACATCCTTCCGCACCATACTTGTCACGTACGCCAGCTCACCAACGATGTTACCTCGCTGCATCGTGCTGCGCCAAACGTCACGCAATCGAAAGTATTCCGCTAAAGAATTTTACAGAAAAAAACAAGATACAAAACGAATTGGACAATGAGTATGGGTCACTATTGCAAAACAATAAATTGCATTATGTCGGATTTTGAACGGATGTTTAAAGCTTGTAATGCATTATTCATCACCAACAATTTGCACAGGCGAATGGTTCCGAAAGGCAACAGCCCAATAAAAACGATTACACTCGTGCTGCACATTGATGATAAGCTTTTACACATTAATTGACCTTGCACTGAATGGAAGAAACAGTTGCACATACCTGACTTCTTTTTCATGTACTCCATCCGTTCCCTGCCCGTCATGCCATCGGGGTAAACGTTTAGTATGTGTTTCCACACAACACGCCTCAGACTGGGGTCAATTCCACCCAGATAGATCACTTTGCGAAGCTGTTCAGGTGCCAAAATTTGACCAACAGAATCTTGCAACTTGCGAAACTCTGCATCTGCTAGGGGCGGCCTTATTGGCTGTGTTAGGAGCGGGTCCTCGACCAGGTTGAACGCCCGTTGCACCATCGAGAAGGTTTTCTCCATCTGGTTCATGATCAGTCCGGGCAGCTTGTTTTGTACGTATTTCTGTCCGGCACCGATCGATTGCTGCAACGATACCAGCTCGCGCGGAATGTTGGTAGAAGTGGCTGTACCGTTGCCGTCCCATTCTGATGCCTCGGAGAACGGTTTTATGTCGACGCGAAGGTTCAGGCAGGGTTCACTCTTGCTTGCGATCGATTGATTATGGGCACGCAGAAAGGCAGCCTCCAGATCCCAGTCGGACAGTACGACGAGATAGCTTTCCTGACCATTCGCTTCAATCACCTTGTAGCTGATACCAAAATCGGTTTTCAAATCGAACGCTTTCGCAAGCAGCGAGTAGAGCACCTCGAGATTGGTAATCTGAGGATCGACGCTAAATTTCCTCGTTTCCGATGGGACATTCTTCTCGCATTTCTGTACAAAAAAGGGTAAGGTAGAATAGACACCGTCATAAAAATCGTTACAATTTGAACATTCGATTGTTCTTCCGCTTTAACGTATTCAATTACCTTCACTTTCACTCGCACTGCTTCACGGCTGTGACCGTACATACCGGACATGATCGAATGCGTGCGTAAGGCCAAACGACAAGGACGAGAAACTTAAACGACAATGGATGCTGTTTTGCTTTGGATGAGACCCAGTCAGCAGATGATCCGAAGATGTACACATTAATGTGATTTTAAAACACACGAATATTTCTACGCCATTAAGTGTAACTATTGTTCCCGGAACGGAAGGGTACAACACACCTTTTATGATTGCATTTTCCTACTCTCTTTCTTTTGCACAAGCCCACAAACGTTGTACAACCCAAAACCTACGACGGGTGTTCTGCATTATCCTGTTCACTGAAGGAACTGCAGAGTGGGCACACATTGCACCAGCACTACCATACGGTCTCAGACACGTGGTTGTATTGTTGCAACAATCTACAGAAACAACCGATAAAACCGAGCAGATGGCACAGCTCGGACGGCGAAGCCAGCGATCCTGTCTGTTTTCTGGCCTTTTTTTAAGTTTTCCCTTGTGGTTTTGATAAACTATTTTTCTTCTTTGTTGACACTTTGACACATTTGACGTTTTGCATATGGTTTCCCAAGGTGAAGATATCACGTCTGAGACACACCAAGATTGCGAATGAAAGTACATCTTTGTTTACACTCTGCTACAGGACCGCGTACACGAATCGTTCATTACGATTTTCTGGCAAATGTTTGCCATTGCCATTTACAGCGAATTGAAAGATTAATCATTGTATTGAAAAAGATAGCTAATTCCATTCAATTCCTTCCGTTTATTCTCTTTTCCAAATTGAACCACAAAATATAATCGTTTACATCATATGTTACAAAACATTCATTTGGGCTGATTCCACGCTGATTTGCGTACGTGTAGTCAGGCCTAAATATCTTTAGCAAAAAAAAGAAAATAAAATATGGGGTTCTTTCATCAAGCAACGCTGTTCAAATGTACGTTGACAGCACATGAGGATACAAAACATGTCATTTACTCGCTCGCAAAATACAAAAACCAGAGTGTTTTGATCCAGAAGCGGCATAACACCTCAGCAATAAAACTAATCGTGCATTAACAAGTGAAAAATGTATTCCCTTAGCTCACAGAAAAAGTATTGGACTTTCAAAACGGAACAGGAGTTAGCCGAACTGCGTGTGAAACAAAATGATCGATTCATTACCAAGCATGGTGCCAGCATGACGGTGGGTTAGATACTGTTTACTACGCAAGCAAAGTCGCTAACTTGCGTTGAAATTTATTTGTAGGAGGAACAGAAACAGGCACACTTTCTTTCCGCAGACGAGGAGCGATTGTTGCTGAAGCAGTATGAGTTACAGCTTAAAGAGTTTTGTAAACGTTTCGAACCTCCGATGCCGAAATATGTCGTGGGAACCGCATTTCATTACTTTAAACGCTTTTATCTGAACAATTCGTCTATGGACTACCATCCAAAGGAAATTTTGTAAGTTGCTATGCGCTAGAAGAGATTTCAATTATCATATAAGTAAATTGATACATCTATCCGATTCTTCTGTGTTTGTAGGGCAACTTGCGTTTACTTGGCTTGCAAGGTGGAAGAATTCAACGTATCAATTGCACAGTTTGTGGCTAACATTAAGGGTGACCGAGTCAAGGCTATGGATATAATTCTATCGAACGAGCTATTGCTAATGCAGGAGTTAAACTACTATCTCACGATCCACAACCCGATGAGGCCGATAGAGGGATTTCTCATCGACATAAAGGTATGATGTTTTGCAATGAATAGTTCAATTTCCATTGCCTGAATTTTTAATATCATATCCTTTTCAGACACGATGCAATATGAGCAATCCCGATCGTTTGCGACCTGGTATAGAAGATTTCATTGATAAAACGTTCCTTACCGATGCGCCACTGATGTACGCACCATCACAGATAGCACTTGCCGCCGTCCTACATGCCGCTAGTAAAGAGCAGGAAAATTTAGATAGTTACGTTACGGAATCGCTGTTTGGGTCCGCCAAAGATAAGCTACCCGTACTCATCGAAGCCGTACGAAGAGTTCGTTCTATGGTGCGGACCATCGAACTACCGCCGAAGGATCGTGTACGATTTCTGGAGAAAAAGCTCGAAAAATGTCGAAATCAGGAGAATAATCCCGACAGCCAGATGTGAGTGGAAAGGATCGACTTCTTTACCGAAGAAAAATTGCTTTATTTCATCTTTTAATATTTCAGCTACAAACAGCGAATGAAGAAAATGTACGAAGACGAGGATGATTTAGATGTGATGGGCTCTTCGTATCATATGAACGTTTCAGATGCTAATCTAGATGTGTCGCAGCTAAACACGACAAATCCAGCAAACATGACTATCGATTAGAACGCATCAGGTTACGGGGAGAATCGTAAGCAAAATTCGGATGTATAATAAGGTTGCATTTAATTAATGTTGTCTAATGTGTTTTTTTCTCATCTTGAACATGTTTTATGTCAATTCCATTATTTTATTATCCTTTATCACAGATCTGATCAACGATCAAAAGTATCCACTTTGTACAGTAAATTCATCTGTTTTTGAAATTATATAGTTTTCGGATAAATTTGGAAAGGATACAGTAAGACACACATTTATCCGTATTAAAATAACAATTCAATCTTTATTACAATCATTTGAGTCGCGGTATGTATCGGCGGTAAAACTGGAAGATTGAATCATCTGTCTCGTCGCGTCTGTTCCGTTCAATTCAGGGCATCACATCAGTTATCTGCATAGGATCTTAGGCTGCCATAAGTTCTGCTAGAAGTAGAATTAATGCCATTTACGAAATCATAAGAATGGAGGAAACGTAAAAAAACATCCACCAATATTTTGGCTTTCACGTTCAGCATTGAGGCAAAAGGTTCAGAATTATAATCCATAATCATCCATGGGGTGTTTTCCTGAAGAATATTCAGCTGATAAAATCGGGAAGTGTAAGGTAACTAGGAAAAGCTCATTTATCCTCAGGAAAAGAATTGTTCTTTCCAGCGCAAAAATTATGTCGTACATATGGTAAAAGTAGAAGGAAAAAACGTTAAAGCGTATGAGAATGTGGAAGAAAAAGTATCGCGCGCGCGCTTGAGCTTAGGTAAAGAAACAGTCGAAACAGGTGCAAAGCTCATTAGAGTATGACTAGTGGAAAGTGGGTTTGAAAGAAAAGAGTTTTTCGTTTCTATGTTGTTGCTTTCGATTAGCTTAGCACTATGAAAAAAAACATACACATTTTCACTTACGCCAAGTCCGTCATTTACGATAGTTTGTCTTTTTCCTCTGTTTGCTGAAATATTGATGCTTTCAGTCGTTTGAAATTATCGTTGGTTTCGCGAGTCATTAAAACACTTAAAAGTGAAGAGATAAGTATTGTGTTATTGTGTGCAGTGGAAAAAAAATTAGACCGCCAATCAGTTGCGAATCGTAAAGTGGTCTTTTTTTCGAAGCGATATTCTCGATTCATTAAAGTGATAAAGTATTGCTGACAGGGCCAAAATAAATAATTTATTTAAAATTTGCCCCATATGTAGCTATTTTAGTTCGTTACGTTACACTCTAGATGACGCTAATGTATTTTTACCCGTTGTTTGATTAAGAGAGGACATGAAAAGACAAGCTCTCTTAAACTTTGAGAATGATAAAAAAGTTTAAAATAGAATTAAACCACAGACTTCGTCGAATTTTACGCAACGAAACCAGTTATGTTCAGTTAAACAGTTAATAAACTAAATACGTTCGCAAGAATTTTTGCAACATTGGAACATTATCCAACGTACTTTGAATACTGGCTGCTGTACTTATCGGGCGATAAAGTTTTGTTTGTGTGGATGTGTGTTTGATTTGTCCTCTGGCAACTAAACGTAAACGTAAAAGAAAACACCGAAATAGTCAGACAAAGAAGGAGAGAGGAGACATACGGGAAGTGTTTGTTTCTTGCTGTATTATTGTTTTTTACCATAAAAGTGTTTCTATTCGAGGCACGACATCGACACGGAAATACTTCTAGTACTGTAAAATAGATGTACGGTTTCGATACACAAAACGAAACGAAAAAGTGAAACAGAAAACAGTAAGTAAACATACACTCAAGCACAAATTTGATGTTGAAACTTTCATTTGCTTTTGCGGAGTAGCTTGTAAATTGGTTCTGTACGTGTGTATGTGTGTGCGTGTGTGGTTTAGTAAGTTTGTCACCATTCATCCATTATGGGCTGGGAAAACAAAATGGCTCACTAATTGTAAGAGCCAGCGACAAGCATAAACTTTTTATCCAAGAGGAAACAGAAACGTAAAGCCACAGCGATGTCTCGTTGATGGTTGCATTGTAAAAACGGAAGAGATAAATAAAATAGAAACATGGCACTAATTAATTGTTGGTGAAACAAAAGCAACCTTTCCATCCATCTTTCCAATCGGTGATTGGTGGTTTGGGAACATACAGAAACAATTTCATTTTGCACGGTTCTTTCCGCAACACACATCCTTCAGATTGCGGCAAAACTTTTATTGGCTTTCCCGCTGCCCAATGGCCGATGCACGGTTTATGAGAGTAGTATTTTTCTGCCACTATAATAATGGTGAAATGGGATTCAGTTCACCTGTTCACTGAGGATGCATTTCGGGGAGGGATAAACAGGGTAAGAAACATTAATTTATTTATCGTTACGCCATCACTGTTCCTGCTCCTGCACTGTTGTCACATCTTTTTTTTTTTAACAAATTGTTTCTTCACGTTCGTTTCCTTATAGCAGCTTACCCTAACGCTTCTATCTCTGCTGTGTTGTGTGTTTATCTGTTATTGGTTTACTTTCGGGCACCATTTTCTATTCCCCTAGTTTGCAGGTGTTAGTCAACCGTTAAAGCTCCGACAGCGTGATAAATAGTCAAAGGTAGAAACACGTGTCTTTTTTTTTTTGGTTAAAAACGAGAGAAAGAGAGAATTGTTCAACGCGATCGCGCCATGCAAGCAGGTTTTAGCGCGGCGTCTCAGCTTAATCGAATTGTCTAGAAATATGATTTCGTTATCGTATTAGCTTTTATGTTTAATCAAAATTGTGTATTTCTGTGTGTTTGTTTTTAATATTACTGTACGTGTTTCTCTGCTTGTTTTTTTTTGTATTTTCCTTTGCTTTTTTTGTCTCCTGATCGCGTGCGTGCAACTGTTCCTCGGGATAATGCAAGGAAAGCAAGTTGAGCTTTGAGTTTTTTCGGCTCGGGTTTTATTTTTTTTTTATGATATATCAGTTTATATACTAACGTAATACTAGCCTTATAAGAGCTCTGTTTTTACCTCCGGTTTGCGTTCTATCGCGTGGAAGTTATTTTAAAACCCCTCTGCTACGAGATGTCACTCGTGTTCCGTTCGCATTTCCTCACTATAAAAATATTCAACAGAATTAAACTATTTTCCAGCAACTAGAACCGTGGACAGTGGACCTGGAAGGAATAAATGATAATTTTGCACACACAATTTCATCCTTTCGCCACTGTTAACGTTACCCGAATGAGCGAAGGAAAATAACCTATCTTGCTGGTCTATGCACGGAACCGAAACAAATGGTCTATTACTAATAATGTAAAATTATTTACAAAACCATCTATCTCTCGTTTATGTATCCTTTATATAGTAATAGCGGGTGGGAAACAAAGGTTCATTATAATGTACTAAGCATTGCCTATAAGTAACTGCTGCTATTTCTGCCATTCTTTAACTTGGAAGCCTAAAAGTGAATTTAAAAAGGGTTTCGTAAAACATTCTTCTGTTATGATTCTGTTTCCTAATGTTTTAATAACATAATTTTCACCTCATTTTCTAGTTCCGTTTTTGCTGGATTTCCTTCTTCAACAGTTAAATATTAAAAAAAAATTGACCACATTAGTATTGACACTACAAATAAAAATTGACCAAGTAGATCGCTCGTGTGTGTGCATTAGAGTGTGAAGAGTTTTAGCTACGATCGAAATGTTTTGTTACTTTCCTCCTGTTTCATTTCGCACACTTAGCAGCTCTGCGGTCAAGTTTCATTACCTTCAACTGTCCTGCTGTATACTTATTCACCGCATCGAACAATAGTTTCATTCAGCTTAGCTCGGTCACGTGTGTGATGGGGATGGCGCTTTGCAGGAAACGTTCACGTTCGCCGCCGTAAATGGGAAGCTTTGGTTTAAAGTATTAGTTTTTCACGGTAGATCATTCCTGTGTCTATGAGAAAAAATATCGTAGCATTGGCTTTCATACGTGCGTAGCGCAGCAGAAAGCACAGTTCCATCCACAGTTGCGTTCGTCCTAGCTCGTGACAACTATGGCCTGCTTGGTTTTATGTTTAAACATAATTGATTTACTATTTTGTAAGCAACTCTGCGCAACGCAGCTTAGCCCACCGTCTCTAATCAAACACGTCCAAGCGTGTCGACGTGTTTGCCAAAACGAGCGCAAACGAACGCAGATTGTTGGTTGGATTGCTGTTTCTTTTTCCTTTTTTGCGTCTATGTGATCCATCGGAGCCAAAACATTTAATTTGGCATCGTTTTGTGAGAAAAATATGTGTTTCGTTAAGTGCGCCAATCATGAGCGCGCCGTTACTGCTGCTGGTTTTGTTGAGGGGAGTTGTTTTTTTTTTTCTCTGTAGTTCCATGTTTCAGTTCGATTCGATTCATGTCGCGACCGGTAGTATGTCTTTCAATTGTAGCTCACCACGTTCAAGGCTGCCACCCAATGCGGCACGGAAGCTGACTCACGAGTGCCACGAGTTGTATGCCCACACTCACCCAATCTGGTAATGCAATTAGTTTTCAAACGTTGAATGGTTTTTTTTTGTTCCTTTCGTCTTCATTGCCGTTCAGTTTCGTGCTCATCTCATTCTATTCAGTTTTTATATTACCCTTACATGTCGTTTTTAAAATTCATGTACTAGCCTACAATCACAGTCTCGGTTATACGGTTACACTTCGTTCATTCTTTCGAACAGCAACAAAAAAAAAACCATTCCTTGAGAATATTCGCCCATAGACTCATTCGCTAACGTTCTGCTACGGACAATTTACTTCAGTGTGCGAGGATAAAGAAGTGTAAGGTGGAAAATTACATTCTGCACGTACTGTCCTTCTGCGGAACAGGAAAAAAAAAACACGCGTACGAACAACATGTAATGAAAGCAGGAAATGGGAAGCTTCCGTGAAGGAAATTGATTTCTGTTTGCTTTCCCTTTTTTTGTGACCTCTTTTGTCTGTCCGTTGAAAGAACGCAATGTGTAAGGTTTCTTTAACTACATTTGCCGCTGAAGAAGTTGTACTTAAAGTGACCACTGAGGTCTCTTTTCGATATGTATTGCAAGCGTAGACATAAAGATATTTTGTTATGGGTTTAAAACATTTTTAGTTCAAAATTGAGTTGAAATTAAAAAATAATATCAATTATACGTTTTTGTTTAGGTTCAATGACGCTTAAAGTCTAACGAATCGTTCATAACTTTCTACAAAGAGGAATTAGAAGTCAAAAGTACGTGAGTTTTTCGCGGACATAGCGCTGCTGTCACAATATGACCACAATACACACACATACTGGGATGGAACTCTCCATCACGCTGGTAGTGCTTAGAATGGTACTTATGGTAAGAACAGCTTTGCAAATCCGCACATAAAACGGAACGGTGCGGCAAGAACATTTCTCGCATTCTTTGCACGGTAGCGGTTATAATTCTTTCATCTTGCCCTTTTCTGCGTTTAATGAGCTGCTGAAATAGAACTTTCGTTACGCGGGTCAGAATACAATGTAGCGTGCAAAGACTGTGGTACAATTAACTGTGAGCGGAGCCAGAACATATCGGAGCGTCCAATTGACCCAGTTCGGATGATTCGATACGGAAACGTGACCTGTGCCTGGTTGTGTTACGGGCTTTGGTCGATATTCATATTTTATGCCGTGCATCTTAGCACTAGCTAACAAATTCTCCCGGTGGAAACGTACGTTCTCTTTGCGATGCATGAATTATTTCCGATGGAGACGCCTGGTCTTGAGTCAAATTCAACGGAGACGCCTTGTACTCCATTCAAACTTAATGGAGACGCCCGGTATCCCAACGAACCTTAATGGAGACGCCTGGTGTTTTGTGAAATGGTAAATATTGAAACGTTTTTTTTTTCAGTTACCAAACTATGTATAATTTCAAATAAAGAAACCGAACAGAAGAACAATGAGCGAATGAGACTTTGCGCAAATGGCTACAACATTATGCATTAGAATTGAGTGATTGTATGGTCGTGCACTAGTGGGTGTCAGCCTCCGGCATTTGACATTTCATTTCCGAAGATTGTTGAACGATGTTATCTTTGCGAAACAATAAAAAAGTTCCAACGGCAGAGGTAACCTTTCGAAGGCCGGTCGGTTATGTACTTCCAGGCAATATGCTAAGGGTGAAAGGTCATCCTCCGATACATTCCTTCGTGTACCATCATAGATAACCTTCAAATACACCCTTTGCGCCTGAAAATGGTGTTGATAAAACAGCAAAATATCGACATAAATTGCCATCAATTGAATTATATGGGGTATTTTGCTTTACAGAGGCTACCATTATGCTGCGCAAACAGGGCTAAAGGCACGTTTGGGATTGGAAAGGAGAAAAATCATCCTGGCAGCCAATGGTTTTGCCCGGCATGTATTCGAAAGGGTTTTTATTTTGTTATTTTTTTGTTAGTATCTTTGGAGCTGGAAAAAGGGGGAGTAATGTAAAAACGGTATGTGAGTGTGCGTAATGTTTGTAGAATGCAAATGGTACGGTTTGTGGTCGTTGAGCTCGCTACAAAAAGTGGTAGGAAACGTACACAACAAAAACAAAAATGCAAAAAGGACTGAAGAAGGGCAAAACAGAATAATTGGCCCCTTTTGTACCGTGAGCTTCAGTGGAGCTTCCCAAAAGGTACGCCATCGGACGCTTAATAAATCATAAGTCAACAAGTACAAGGGGAGAAATGAGAGCGAGAGAAATAAAATGTACAACGCACAATACACCGACACCGAAGCATTGGAGGTAAGAAAACACTGATAAGAAAATAATGAAAGATAAAACATTGACCTAAGCTCGCGTACATGTTTTGATTCCATCGGCACAACCAACGAGAGGAAAAACGAGAGTACATAAGAAAAGAAAAAGGACAAAGGACACGATTGCGATGAAACTCTATGTTTGTACAACAATACGGAAAAAAGGGAAAATTGTTGTATGCAGTAAAACATATAACCAATAACAGCACGTGCAGATAACACATAAGACATTTCAACTATATTAACAGTAAACAAACACACATAACAAAAGCACACACATGAAAACACATTCAGCCCAGTTGAACAAAGCGAGTAGTGGTAGAAAATAGAAAGATATTCACACTATCAAACAGAAGGCTTGTATTGTACAGATTACATAATGTGCACATTCAAACAAAATGAAGCTAAAGTTGACAATAGTAAAACTAAACGAAAACAAAGCGAAGTTTAAACGTAAGCCTACGAGATTAAATTGGCAAATTGATTCGTTTTTTTTTCTGTTTTCAGCAGAAGCCTAATAATAACAAAAGCACGACAGTTCGGTATGATCGCGGAAAGCATGCAATATTTCAGCTTTTTATTTGGTAAGTTTGGTTTTTGTTTTTCTAAGTACACTGTTTTGTTCCTTGGCCTTGTTATGGCACTGTCGTTGTTCTACCGTCGTCGGAGTTTCGTGCATTTTGTTCGGATACATGTTTCGACTTTGGTTTAAATGGCTGTTTATTTTGTTGTACTTTCTTGTTGGTATTTCCACTTTTTTAAGTTTGTCAGAAAGTGTGTTTAGATAGTTTGCTAGAAAGCAATTTACCTCGTAACGTACCCAGTAAAGCGTTTCAAAGCGTTCAAATGCTCTGTTTGCTTTTTTTGTTTTGCTATGTGAGAGTAAGTGTTTGTAAGCGTTGAGCCAAAACGACTCCATTGGCCGAGAAAGCGAGAAAAGCACGAAAAGAATGTGTGTGTTGGTGGATATGAAGGAAGATGGAAAATAATAGGCTAATTTAATGGGTATTAGGCGAAACGCTTTCATCAGAAGAATAGCCTCCGTTGTGGGTTTGTTAAGCTTATTATTATTTGTTTTTAATAATAAATTCTCCTTAAAAAAAGGAACATAACAAAGGAAAGCATGGAATAAGAAACGGTTTGCATTTCTTTTTTCTATTTTTTCCGACAACATTATTTCGCTTTGCCTTAGGGTTTGTTGTTGTTTGGTTTTGCTTCTAAAAATATGCAATTAAAATGGTGTAAAAGGCTTGCCAGGCACAGATTCTGCCGCCCAATTAACGTCGGGATGCACCCTTTGTCAGTTGATGGGGGTGGGAAATAGAAATAATCAGCACACAAAACCCGTAATCCAAAGTTAAATATAGCTGCATTTATTATTGATCATACGCTAAGTTACGTGTTCCGTTCACACGCTTCGTCTTCTTGTTTTTGTGTTTCGTTTGGTATTCTTTTTCCTGTTTTCTTGCATGTTTCACTGCACTTATGCTGTCTGCCATTTGTTTATACTTTTGTTGTGTGTTGGTGAGTATGTGTAGGTTGTTTGAGTTTGATTTTTGGTAACTTTATCTAAATTTTCTTCCTGTTGCACACACACAAACTGTACAGGATTATTGGGTTTTTGTTTTGTTGATTTACGGCTCGTTAGTGGATTGTTTTTAGGTTTTTTGTGTGTTTCCATATCTCCTCGCAAAAGTATCATCCAAAATAATCTAATCCTGACGCATGCTGCTGCTCTCCATCGGTGCTTCTTGTTTCTTTTTTTTGTTCCTAATATGCCCCTGCGCTTAATTAACGATACTCAAAAAATGTCAAAAAACTTGTATAAGTATTTTATATATCGTTTCTATTTGTTTAAATTTTTCCTTGCACCACCAAATGCTACAAATCCATTTCTGTTTGGTTGCATAGTTAGTTTCCGATTTTGGGTTTAATAGTTCGTTTTTTTGCAATTTTTCAACATTATTAACAAGTTTCTGTTTTTCTTTTCTAAACCAAGCTGTAACTACACATACTCAACATAACGATACAATTGGTAGACCGATCTGCTTTTTTGCCTAAATCTTTAATTTTCTTTTTCTATCGCGAATACTTAAAAAAAGCTCATTAAAGAGCCATACCGCTCGGCTGGATGGAACCACATTACACTCGGCGCAAGTAAAGCGAGTTTTGTTTTTTTTGCAATCAACAATGTAATTGTATAAAACGTACGTGCGAAAACAGAAGCATATTAAGGGTAGAATCTACTCTACTTTCACTCTCAGTTTACGTTCTCATAATCTTTTTATCAGTATGCCTGGTTTTGTGTGGGGCTGAAGCACCCTTGTTCGCACGAACACAGTCGACCTCTCCCCGTCGAGGATAGCACAAAGACTCACACCGATATACGATCCATTTCAATAAATTATCCTGCTGTTTGCACACTTTTTGTCAAAGGGAAGAGAAGGTTTTGTTTCTTACCAAGGGGAGGATATCTGCACCTTTTTTATGGCTGATAGATGATTTACATACTACACTAGATGAGCTTTTAAACTCCTTGCTCTTGTTACTTCCCAACGCCGGAACACTGGTAGAAAATTACATTCAAATGTTTAAGTACGTTCTTTCTATGTGTAGAATGTGTTTTACTGAGCTTGTGTGTTTGTCCATGTTACAAATGAGCGCTTCTTCTTGGTGTGGCATAAACTTTACTCTAATGATGATGTTTGAATATTTTGGTCCTTTTCTTAGAATAAATAACAATTACTGTGATGCAAATTGGCGATGGAGTACTAAGAAGAGTGTTAGCATCAAAAGCCAACAAGACTCAAAATGGCCTGAGTTGAATATGCTGAACTCCGTAAAGTTACAGAGCGCTCGAAAGATGTTCTTTCGATCGCAACTGCTGGCGGCAAATGTTATAACATGATTTTGTAACGAAATTTCCGTCCAATTTATTAGCGTATTTTCCAAGAAATTCGCATTAAAGCAGTACAAAACGTGGATATTCTTACAACTTCACTTGTTGGGTTAAAACAATAAGAACAACGTTCAACATCATCAGCAACACCGTACTGTTCATAAAGGCGTAAAAAGTTGGGGAAAAAGCATAACCTCATTTTCGCTAAGCTAATAATAATAGAATCGCTCATCTATTCACGTTGTTTTTGAGTGTGTTGTGTCGGTGTGTATGCGTGTCTTTTTTTTGAAAATTCTCATACAATAAGAAAAATATATCGTTCCTTCTGGGCTTTTGTATATCATACTTCACAGGTCTTTACAGGTCATTTACCTTATTGTGTTTTTTTACTTCCTTTCTATCGTAAGGATTTGCATTTTATTATTGATTTTAACACGTCAAAAAAGCTCATAAGATCCTCTCATCCGATTCTGTTTCGCACACCGTGTGACATTAATGATCGCCACCTTTCTGCCTGTTGCAGTGCGTTACGGTGAGCTATTTTAATCTATTATTTATTTGCAACCCCCGACCTAGAGGATTTCTATTTTCACACACAATTTTCAATTTTTGCCATGTTAGCACAGATTTACAGAACCATTACCTGCGATCCGGTACGTGTGAGTGAAGTAGTATTGCTATTGCTCGTGTATTTGATTGAATTCAATTGTTTGCGGAGTGTTTATTGTTCACGTTAAGGGACATACTAGTCGTTTGGTCGACATGTTGAATAAATAAAAGAAAGAAAATTCAAAATGGAACCGATCCCATTACGGTTTTTGTTTGACAACACAGATCACTGCGCTTGTGTGCTGTTTGCTCAACATTATATGCGACGAAGAACAAACAAAATAAAACCATATCTAGCTATATTCGCATTACGAATGCGAAATATATGCAGCATCATGAATAAAGATGCTGCAAGGGTTTTTAGCACAGAATGAAGCACAAAACTACGTCAATATCATAAAAAACTTGGCAATTCATTGCCCTTCTTATCGGGTTTCCAAACAACGTAACGAGTATTGGTAAGTGTGATAACAAATGAAACGCTTGATGTGTCAAACACGATCAAAAGCGATCAATAAACGCTTAGTATATGGATGTCAGTAATTAAAGCAATTTACTGTCATTTGTAAGATGAATATGACAATTTTTCATTCAAATTTAATAGTGCTTAAAATTCATACATTAATATCGTTTGGACAGAGAAACTAAAAGTTACCATTGTTGTTTATCATCCATTTGACAGTTGAGTTTGACATTAAGTAGTAAATCGAAGTAGGCGCTAGGTTTGATTCTTAAATTATACATGCTTTATAATTAAAATCACTATGCTACACGCTTCAGTACGCACACCACTTCTTACAACGCAAGGGAAATGCCTACACGTAGGCCAGCGTTCGTGTTTACACACGGGTGTAAGCGATGAAAGGGCAACAAACAAATGCTCGATGTACCGGTACCGATGACAGCGGTGCTTTAATGATTGTTTATAAAAGTGGAACTCTAAAATGAACAAACTAAAATGGCGATAGTTTTGGGCCGGGAAGATGAATCAGATGCCAGAGGTCGAATGTTCGTCTAGTATTGCTTTGCGCTGAGTGGGTGCGGGCATGGTTTCATTCTCTACACCCACCATTGTTTTTAGCACGTGGCTAGTATGGTTTGGTTCTGTTGTGCATCCAACGCTATGATTGTGTATGTGTGTGTGTAGGTGTGGGTGTGTGTACATATATAATCACAAAGTATGTATATAAATTTATGTATCTATCTATCGCACTGCATTAGCGTCCATCGTTTCGAGCATCTTTCGATTCCGGTAGCGGATGAATGTGTGTGTTTATGAGATTTGTTGTTTTTGTCTAGTTTTCATGTACACATACAACGGTTTCTTCTTCTTGGCGCTTTCAGTTTCACAATTCAGCAAACGTGGCTGTGAAAACTATTGCTGTGCTTTCGTATCAAAAACGTACTGTCTACAACTGCTCAAAAAACGAACTAAACGGCGTCTAAGGTAGCTCTCTAAGGTAATAGCAGGTGTAGAGCATAGAAAAAAACTTTATTTAACTCGGGATGCGCTATCTAAGAGAGGATGTTTTGTTGGTTGGTGTGTGTGTGTGCGGGTAAGTGTGTTTTTGTGTAGGATAAAGGAATACACTATTAAAGGCGATATTATTTGGATGATCGAACAAGATGGTCCAACTCTAGGGAAAGGTGCCAAATTCACTTACATGTAAGTGGGATAGAGTTTGAGCAAAAGGGTCGATAGGAATGTGTAAGTGGGCGGGGATTGGGAAAGGATTTGGTAAAGAATCAAGAGAAACGCGTTACTACTTTCAAAAAACAATTACAAAAAACTAAAAACAGAAACAAAAAGACAAGACAATAAAAGAGAAACTGCAGTAAACGTAGTTAAAAACGAACAAACTTTGTCAACCGTCAAACTAGTGAAAGTGAAACCAAAAAACGAAACACGAGAAAAAGATATAGTACATATCTAGGCTTTAGTAGAAAACTCGATAAATTGTTAGATAGAGAGAGAAAAAACCAGAGTTACAGTGTGAGAATGAGAACAAACGAAAACCGAATGAGTAGTGAACAGTAAAAAGATTAGTGACTTAGTGTGTTTTAGTAGAAACTCTTTCTCTATTCCTATCATGCTTCTACTAAACAGAACAAGATTTGTAAAAAGGGTTTAAAAAATAGTAAGAACTAGTTGTTATCAGTTGTAAATGTTATTTGAAGAAAAAAAACAAAACAAAAAAACATGATAAAACCAGCCACTATAAAAAAACCGAACGTCACTAGCAGCAGGTGGACGATGTAACTGGGGTTATAAGTATATACGGTATTTACAGGAGATTCATCGCCAATCAGAGCGGGGGAAAAATGTATAACTTTATACAGCGAAATAGTTCCAAACAGAGACAAAATCAAACGTGGGACGAAGTGCCAAAACAGTAACGGATCGAAGAAATGCAATGGTGCGCCATAGTCACAGGCGCGGATTAGTAACCATCTTCGCAACCAGTTTAGAATGCTTCATGCAGGGAATCTGTTTCTTTATCTCCACACTACCAGCTGGTGGACAACCATTCGTTTTGGAGCTCGATTCCCGCTTCACATCGAGGCAAATGTTCTTGCAGTGCGCGGTTAAATTGCGTGAGTGCGGAGCAATGCTGACGCAGCGAGTTTCCAATGTGGATTGCGTCTGCTTTAAGGTTCTTTTGTTCCTATCTAATGCTACTCGGTCGGAAATGTGCTCGTACATTTCCGAGCGCGTGTGTTTACATGTTTGGCGAGGTGTTTTGCAAATATGAACCTCGCACAGCGATGCACGATGCTTGGATTTGGTCGGGACGATGCGTTGTAAGATCGTCAGAGTGCAATTAAATTCCCCTTTTGTCTTGCTCACACATTGTGGCGGCCGATGATGGAGATGGTTCGGTACAATATCTTAAAGCTAGGATGCAGTACGGGAGAATATTCTTCATTGTTTTAGGAAATAGCAAAGGTTCAACTGCTCGCATTACCTACAGGCGTGTAGGTCTAATCTCTAATGAGCATGAAAATGGGTAAAGCTTTTCAGGTTATGGGAATATCGTTATGAACAACGCTAATCGTACGATATCCAGCAACCGAATATAGGAAGAGAAACAGAGAAATAGAGAAGAGATGAGACTAAAGAAGAAAAAAAACAAAACTCTAATACTACCTACTGTAAAAACAAATCAAAACGTAATAAATTGAAAAGTAGAACATATAACGTAAAATAGTTTCAGATTGTAAATCGGAGCAAAATTGATGTGGTAAAACTCACACGAGCTAACCCTGAACAAAGAATGGAGGAAAAAAAACTTCGAAATTCAACTACAAACGTTCTCTACCCAACGATCGATTCGGTGCAGCTTTGGTTGTTGTGGGGAAATGAAATTGAAAAACTTAAAAACGTTTTGTGTTTGTTTTCTACACGGATTGCACGGGAAAGAATAAACAGAAATAAACCGAACAATAGTAGCGATGGAGTGGACGTGGTTTCTTTTTTTTTGCTTTTTGGTGTGTGAGTGTGGTTTTTGGAACGCAGTGTGAAAGGAACGGTGATAGTGAAATGGGAAGATGGGCTGCCACAAGATGGCGTTCTACGTATTGAGTACCGTGTGCCGAAGGCTATGCCGAAAGAATGTGATCCATCCGTTTGATTGTTGGTTAAGGATTCTTCTCACATCACATCGAGTCTATTTTGGGGTGCTTCAAGTGGAAGTATTCTTTCTCGGCTGGTTGGGAAATTGGACCGGTGCGTAGTGGTGTTGGGGTGTCCTTAAGTCATAAGAGACATCCGACATCCCTTGTGCACACGGTGAGGGCTGTACAGGGCGCCCGGTTGAAGGACACCCGTCAAGGAGTGGAGTGATAAGTCACCCTTTTCACATTAGCCTGGCGTGGTGGCGGTACACGGTAGCTACTCGTGACGGTAACGAATAGTGACATTACATTGCGGACGTGGTGAACCGGAGATCGAACTGATATTCGGCAGGAACATATAAGAAAGAGGCGAGCGTGGTGCGCTTAAAGCGGGATAATAATACGGACGAGTACGCGAGTCTTTCATTGTTTTGCGCCGGGTATAACAGCTGTCTGCACAGGTCCGCAAAGGGTCAGGTGCTTTGGAAACGGGGCACTACCGGGACAGGGAAAAGGGAGTACGGGGAAAGAAAAAGGGAAAGCGGCCATGGACAGGTGACAGCAGCTGTCGGTTGGGGAACCGTGTGCTGTTCAACCGGAACCGACCCAACACGCTTTACCGAAAGACCCGCTGGAGGAGTTGTAGCAAGTACACGGCCAGCACGCTACCGATGCACGTGTGCACGGTGTGCCGGTGATGGTTTGCGGTGAGCAAGCTGGAGGGACTGGAGTTACACATATCTTCCTCACAGAAACACATATGGCCATTGCCAGAACTTTCCATCATACACACATGATCTACCATGAACAGATTGATCTGCAACTGTGACGTACACATCCGCCTCACGACTTCGTACGCTGTACGAACGTTAGGTGCATACATGTTTGTTTATGTGTTTGTGTGTGGGTGTGTGTGTGGATGTGTGTTTGCGTGTATGTGCGTGTTTGTGCGTTCGGCAAATGTTTGAGAAACGCACGCCAGAGCACGGGATGTGTGACGTTTGTTTGTTTGTGTACCATCATGACGGTCAATGTCAATCGTCACACGTGTACACCATTCCGTTCGATCATACAATGACGAGGAATGTAACAAAAACCGACACCATGTGTCCCCGAAAAGGCGCGAGACACGATGGTGTGTTTTGTAGTGTGCGTTAGTGTTGGTTGTTAGTTAGGTACAGTTCCAGACGATCCGAACATCGGTGGACGTTACGATCGACGGCGCGATTGTGTGTGTTTTTGGGCGTTGATTGGTTAGTTGTTTTTTTTTTTTGCATTTTGTGGTTCCGTTTATCAGTTGTGTGTGGTTCGCATCACCGGAATATATGTGTGCGCGTGGTTCATCGTTGCATCGTTGCATTCGATGAAACAATGTGGCGGGGGAGATTGCATTTTGCGGCGCGGTGGCATTTGGCGTTAGCGAATTAAATTCAAGTAAAAGTGACAAAGTGTATGGTGTGTAAGCCATTCATCGGTGGCAAATAGAAAAAAAGTAATTTATTAAATATATAAACGAGATCAATAAACGAGATCAATAAACGAGAGGGTTGGAAACATTATAATACAGAACAAGAAGAGAAAATTGTAAAAAGAATGATAATTATTTTATTGTATAAAAAAAACGATTAAAAGTTTGAAGCGAAAGTGTGAAAAATGTATAAGAACGTAAGTAAATATCAAAGTACGGCAAAACAATAAAAAAAGAGAAGAGAAAGAAATTGGGGGAAAGAGAAAAAAGAGAAATATTTGCATTAATACCTATGCTTGGTTTTGATGGTGTTTTATTGTCAAGTTGAATTAGTGAAACATGTATTATTCAGTTTGCATATATTTTCTATACTTAATTGCTACTCTATTGTACATTATCATGAAATGAAAAGTGTCTTAATACTTGGCAATGACAACTTAAATTACACAAGCGGACAACGATGAACACGTCGAAGGGAATGAGTAAATGGTACGTTTTTTTTAAACTATGAAAATTAATTTAATATTAAATGAAAAGCTTGATAAATTCGGATTAATAAGAAATAATAACATATTTTATCCATTCTGTAACAATCGTCACGGTACGAAATTGGTACGGGTAACGTATAGAACGAAGAAAACAATACACACAAACGATCGTAATTCATAACCGGTATTGGTTGGGTAATACGTTTCCGTAACTAATGTCAAGCAATGTTTCCCTGGAATGTTTCGTTGGTAGCTCGGCGTTTACTTACGTGTTCTCGAATGGCGAACCATTTTGACGCAGCATCCGTTACAGGTCATCAGCGGTGGCTGATCGCGGGGCAGGGCGGTATAATTGAAGGGATCCTTGCATCGCGCATCCGTCCAGCTATCACACTCGTAGCAGTAGATGGAACGTGCTTTAAGTTGATCGATGAAGGTGTAAAAAGATTATTAGTAAAAGTCGTCATGTACAATTCGTGCTTAAGAGGATACATAAGGATTTTGTTATAATTAAACTAAGAAGAAAAAAAACATACTCTAACATACAAATAGTTAAACAACACAATAACAATTGGAACATGGGGACGACAAAAGGGATCGCAAAGGATGACGGAGAGAGGGGCATACTTAGTTCAGTTTTAGTTGGCTGTAGAACGAAGTGCACAAACGATCTACTACGAGCTGATGCAACAGCAATTATTAAACGGTAGAATTTTTTACGGGATTATAAGTTCAACTCTCTGCAAGCATAACAGGGAAAGATGTACGGTAGTCGATGCAACAGTTATTTGTGTATAACACTCCAGCTCGCCGATAACTCCGTCACATCGTCAGCTTACAGTGCCCGGCACAATAAAAAAATATTACGTATTACGTAAAGTAATGCGAGTTGCACAATGTAAAGTTGTCAAAAATTCTGTTTAAAGGTTCCAAACTAATAACATTAATAATTTTTTTTGTAACTTTCAGTTGCAGCAGAATGTTGCACGATTCGCTGCGTTGAAACTCGTTGTATCGTTGTCTGTTTCGTTGTATCGTGCGTCTAATTATAGAATACGCGTCAGTAGCTTGGACTCTCACTCAAGTCACTACAATTGTAGAAAAAGGTCCAGGAATAAATCACTTGCGTTACCATATGACGGCTTTCGTGGAGAAGTCAATAGCATAGGAAAGTTGTTTTTTTCCTAGCATTTGCGACTTTATCGTGCAGAATGTATATATTTAAAATTTATACATAGAAAACTGGAAACATTTCTCATCTTCTAGACGAGAATTCGCAAATTTGCGAGTTTTAAAATGAAATAGTTTAGTTAGTTTGTACCACTAACTTGTAATAAATATCAAAAAGTTGTTTTCATAAATTTGTTCATAGATTACATTCGTTAGTTAATAATGTTTAAAATAAAGTGATATTCAAAAAGTCGTCAAAGGTACTGAATGCATCACGGTCAAATAAGAAATTTGACTCTTTGGTCTTAAAGTATAAACAATATTGCACTCAAATTCGGTGTGCATGCAAGAACGAAAAATCCCTACGAAAATTTGGAACTGTCCACGATCCATGATGTAAAAACATAAATAAGTCTCTGAAATCCTCCTACAAGTTGACTAACTATGAATATTTTATTAAACCAAAATGAGAGAAAACATTTTTTTTTGTCCTGCACTGTAATGTAGCCAACACCTATTGAACCTGTAACCGCTTGAAGATCGACTCTTAAGCCACTTCAAAACAGCCCCTTTCCAATGCATCGCGCTGAGAAGCAATTTCAATCAAACGCGATATCATTCCAAGTGTTTCATATTACAACTCGCACTATAAGTGTTCCACGGCTTTCCCGTATGATGATCACTTCCGAATCGTAACCCGGGGGGCCAGATTAATTCCATTTCCATTCATTGCACCCATCGATCCATCGAAAGTGGTATTTGTTTTAATTTTCTGCGTGCATACTAGCGGCGGTACGAAATCGTTCCGATTGTGGGCCGCTACCCGATTGATTGTAAACAATGAGTCTTGGCAAAGCAAAGAAGGCGCTTCGGTGGTGTAAACGATTCGGAGTTGTAGGGGGGTTGGCCAAGAAAAAGAAGACGGGCAAGACGGTCGGTTTCATAAACAAAATTCAGTGTGATAAATAAACGATTAACGAGTGTGCCGTACGATGTGACGCAGTGAGAAGATCGAAAACTACGTTCGATGCGAGCACGACGATCGAAGGAACGAGATGGCGATGAAAATTGAATTACCACCGATACAGGAATGCTGCTTCTGATGGTTTAGAAGTTGATTGAGGGATCGGAAATTGGACATGACAGAGGCCGTAGTGGTGGATGGTATTGAATCCATCCTAAGAGTGGGCGAAAGAATGCAACAAACAGACAGTGAGACGTTCTCGAAAGCAATCATCCCCGCTGTGTGTTGTGTGTTTGCAAGCCGAAGCGTGCAAAAACATCCATCACAAGAAAACCAATCCGAAAGAGGAGACGTCGTTATTGATTGATGGAAATTCATAAGTATTACGCGGAATATTGCAACACTATCCCACGGCGCACAAGATATTGATTATCTCGCTATTCTCCAAACGGGATTGAGAAATTATGAGGGATGGTTACAGTAGGTGGTACAGAAATAATGATTGAGGATAAAATACGAAAAAGAAAAACAAAACTTTTCTAATTCTTTCATCAACGCCATAATACACATTAAAGGTGATGAATGCGTTAAACTTCGGAATGCTACATTCGGTAGCCATTTGTGCTTACTTTGACACTCTGCGGAAACCTGTGGAATCCAAAACCAAAACACTCCTACCAGTGCTGTTTTGTTTTGTATTTTCGAGTTTTCCAAGTGGCAACATTATGACATTGGCGTTGTACGATGGCGTGAGAGTTTTTAAACCATTGATGGCACGTTGTTCAAAGGCAGGATGTATTTTCCAGATGGACACCGGATGCGAAGGTTTTGTTGGCGAGTTATGTGTGAGGATTTGTAGTTTTTTCGTACGATTTTATGGATTTGAAGAGAGCATGCGTTTGTTGTTGGAATGAAAAAGAGAAAAAAGAACATACATTCGGCTGTTAGTGGTTTGAAGGCAGGGTAGAAGGAGCGCCGGTCAGCCAGTCACTGGTTTGGTGAGCATTTTGTGAAAATGTGTTGCATGAGTTTTGTTGAACAAAGTTTGCGTGTGAATGGTGTGTTGAAACAAACAAACAAAAAAAACACAACCCCGGAATGGTTCGGTATTGGGCGATGATTGATGCATGCATACGTAGCAACAACCATTAGAGCGTTACATTTTGACAAAAACAAGAAGAGAGGTCACATAACACAGGCCTTTTTCCATACACTTGTGCAGTGATAGAGACATACGAAACGAAAGCAAATAACACAAAACCAACTAAACACCAGATGAAGCAATAGCAACGTAAAATTCTAACGGTCGACGATAAACAACAGCATATCATGGGACAGTTATATGTCAAACCAACAGACAAAATCAAGCAAAAACACATTGCAAACAGCTGTATGGGGATGAAGGGGCGAAACCAACCGATACGAAACCGATAACTTACATGGAAAACAATTGTCCGCAGAACATAAGTAAATGGACGAAAACAGAATCACTTAACGTTGAGAAAGAAAACGGAGTAAAGGAAACGAGAAGAGATTTACTCGTACGCGATCAACCGAACATGTTTAGTGTGCGAATATGATCATCTTTACGCAAAACGTAAGGGGGTTTAAGTTTTTTAGCTTGATATATGCCATTTTGACCTGTGATATGCGCTATTTGAAACATTACTTTAAAGCTGGAGCTGGATATCTCAAGAAGAAAGAAAAAAACAAAATAGATTTAGACTTTGGTGGGACAGGCACAAAATCTTGTATTGTGAGCTGTGTACATGGAGAAAAAAATAAAAAAAGGGTAAAAAATAGGAAATTTTAAGTGCTTTCCTCTAATTTAAGTGCCTGTAGGTATTTCATTGCATTTGATTCTACCGGTTAATTCAATGTTGTTAGTAGCAAATTACGTTCATTTTTTGTAGTTTTTTATTATCCATTAATTCCCAGAAAGGAACAAGTTTCGTAAAACTATTTTAGTCACTATTTACCCCTGACCGAAATTTAAACATTAACTTTAAATGTACTAACTTAGTTTAGCTGTAAAAAGATTCTGAAAATTAATGAACATATAATAGAATCTTTCAAACAATCGAATTCGAAAAAATTATTTTAAAAGGTTTATAGAATTAATTATATTAATTAGATTAATTGAAATAATTATAGTTGATTAAAAATAAATAATTAGTTTGACGATGAAAAACTTTATTAAGAAAATGCGGTGCCAAGTGACGTCTTACTGGGAAATTAAATATGTGTAAAAGATACACAATTAAAACAATTAAATTGGCAACAACTTTGAAGTATTTCATCAACAGTTTAGAAAGGTAATACATACAAAAACAAAAAATAACAAAAACTTCTAACACAATAAAAAGGCCCCCCTTACGTTTTGATATACAAAAACAATAAACTAGTCATTCGACTATGTGGAAAAGTCCACCAAATAGATGGAAACTTTCCAATGCCACTTGATGTACCAGGCGTCTCCATCAGACGCAGCCACGTGCTGACAATTTCCGTCTACGGCTATGAATTGTTGCGAAATGCGAATGTGTGTGTATGCACGATGAATGATGTGTTTGTGTCAGCAGTGTTGTTCGGGTGCATTACAGTAAATTTGTATGTACGACCTACCTAAAGGAATTATAACCCACTGCTTTCGATCCATTTCTATGCGTTGGTTGCAATTGAAAAATCGCCTATCCTAATAACAACGTTTTTGCGTTCGTGCAGCACTCCGGTCGCTTAATCCTTTCGCAGTGCAGACGAGATGGAACCCTTTTGTGCCGGTTCCTGGAGCAGAAAGCTCGTACCATATGATGGAAACTTAACGGGTGACCGTTAGTGGTGTGATGTTTGGCGCGGTTGAAATGCAACAGTGTGCGGCAAACCGCAGAGAGCACACTCCGTAGCGAGAGAAGGATAATATGTGTACGTGTATGTGTGTGAGTGTGTGTGTGTGTGTTGGGGATATTTCTCACGCGCGTTTCTAGTGTGCGTTTTTTGGTCGTGTATTAAGAGAAAAAAAGCAGGAGAGCAGATAGGGGAAGTGCGCTAGAAATGTAGGAAGCGCACAAGAAAAGGTTACGAAGATTCCGTTCTTCCGTGGTTTCGTTGGTGGCGTCGAGGACACGATACTGTTGACGCTGGTACTACTACTTCTGCTGCTGCTGCTGCTACTGCTGCTGCTGCTGCTTCTTTTGCTACTACTGATGGCGACATTGAGTTCCGGGCTAGGTCGACAGCAACCCTAACTGAGTCGTACCATTGTATTGGACACCGACACCCTTAAACCGAGCCACCTTATATGACTACTGCCGACGGGTCTCGACACAGTCCACTGTCACTGGTGCTGTCCCCCGGTGGACCAGATATTGATTTCAGGCGGCCCGCACTGCTGGGTTTGTGGTGCAGCTGGTGCCAACTTTTGTTTTCCCTCCACTTTTCCCCCTGCCAGCCGCTCCTACTGCTCCCACTGCTTTATGTTGCAGATAATTGATTTTTTTTTCTTTGCTCTCCACTGCCGCTTCACTCTACACTTTTACACGAATTTTTATGGCCTACTAGATTTGGGCACCGAATACACAGACACTCATACACACTTATGGATGGCTTATGCTAATGCAGATTTCACTCGTTTCATTTTTTCGGCCCTCTGTAATCGATACGACAAAAATAGTACACTTATGTAAATGGTGAGCTACGGAAAGCTGCTGAAGAATACTAAATAGATGCGACCGAAAACGGCCAGTTAGAGTAGTGTGGTGGTCTCCGATTTACACAATGCTACAGCTTATTTACAGTGCACAATCTGCTCCTAATCACCACCCCACGGATACACTTTTTAACACAGCGTTTGATCCAACTAGGCCCTAAACTATAAAGGATGGCGTTTTACACTAGAAACCCAATTTCAGCAGCACAACTGCCATGGAACCACGGACCACGGGGCTCGTAACAACCGACTCGCAGCAGCGCGACGCTCATCCGCAATGCGACATTGACAGTTTTCCGAACGGGACGGAATTTTCACGGCACCACGGGCAAGCTTTCGTGGCTGCCAAAGCGACTGCTGTCACCGGTTACCGTTTTGGCAGGCCAGCGCCGTCATCGTCGTCCACCCCCTGCGTTGCCTACGGGCTGCGCGAATTATCAAACTGTCAACTGTCAAAATCCGCACGGTGGATGGTGGAAAAAGCGTGAAGATGGGATGGAAAATTATCATATCTTTGCAGATCTTTTGATCCATGGAAGAAAAGATAACAGCACGGAACAAACCGAACCACAAATAATAGGCAATGGTAGTTAAAAGCGGGGATGATTGCGAATACGCAGGCGGCGGGTCTAAAATGAGTTCTACCTCACTGTTTCTTTTTCACTATATTGAAGATGTGTAGCTAAAAATATATATCATTTCGTCCGATCGGGCATCGCGGAAAACTGTCTGAAGAGCACTTTTCGGGCAGTCACTACCACCACTGAACGGGGAAGTTTTGCCATTTGCCTTTTTGTGAGTTAAAATGTCGCACTAAATACCACCAGACTAAGTTATTCGCTTACATTGTATACACTTCAATGGGAGTAAAGTTCCCCTTTGCACAGATGGGCAATGTTGTGCTGTTCTAAAACAGCTCAAGTCATTCCAACTGATGATGGCACACAACTGGCCCTTGCTGAGTGGCGTTCTTTCTGTTAAGGGAAAGTCAAGATCCGTGTCGACGTACGCGTCGTACGTCGTCGTTGGTCAATAATCTCTCGCTCTCAGCATTTTCGCACTCTCTCTCTCTCTCGCTCCCGGAACGTTTTGTCGCACGAGGATGCAAATTTATCTGACTACTCAATGGCCATGGTTGTCTGCATGGTTGTTGACCATCGTCGCATGTTGCTCGGCAGGCCGCATTTTCTCGGTCGTCAACGGCCGTCCTCGTAATGTTTTGCTGTGTTGGTAGTGTATACACACATCCTCTCCTCTCAATCGCAGATAGGCATTAATTGCGAAAATTATTCATGGGCCCACAATGTTTATTATAACAGGGTCATTGTACGGATTATTCAAAGAGTGAAAGCAAAATTAGATATTATTTTAAAGAACCTTGTACTTGATTGAGGTTTATTTGAAAATTGAACAAATTCTCTATGCTCTAGGGTGGAAAATTTTATAATTTACTAGAATGGTGGAGAATTTCCAGTGAGAAAATTGCTACATGAAGAGAGAACAATTGTGAGAGAATGAAAACAAACGAGATATAATATTTTGGTTTGTTGTCGTTAGATGACAGCTGGAAAACCCCAAATGGCCATTGGCCCTGTATCGGTGTAAATGTGTGCGTGTGTATTTCTTGAACTGGGAAAACGACACTGTAAATTAAACATTGAAGCAAACATTTCAAATGTTTGCAATATTATTGAAAATATTTCATTTTACCGCAATATTCCAAGGAAAATTGTGTATCTAATTTTACTTTTTTATGCTAAAACATATGCAAGTATCTTTCGCCGAAAGCCACCAATAACATTCAAAATCAAACTCAAACCCTTCTTTGGCGGAGTGATTGACGGGTTGCAATTGTTGATGCTAGGCCAATAAATCAGTCTGCTCTAAAATCTCATCCCGCAGGAGGCAAAAGCCGTAAACGAATTGAAAACAACATATTTTTACCAACCCTATTTTCCCGGTTCCAAACTTCGTCCATGTTTCAGCGTGCATGCAACAAGCAAGATCGAACGTAAGTGATCGTAAATCAGTTTTAATCGAGCAACGGTGCACGTAAATCCGGTCCGGCAATTTTAGTATAAACGTTGCATTTGTTTACGTTACGATTATTCGTTAGTTAAAACTGGTATCTTCGAAGGTACGAAGAAGGAGGAAAGTATAAGTCGGGGGAGGAGAGTAGAGGATGCTAAAAATACAATGAAAGTGCGTGGAAAGCTTTCTGTTAGGATGAAAAGTTACTTATACTAGCGCCCTCTAGTTTACGCTAGCGTGAAGTTTACTACGCACAGTAGAAATTGTGTGATGTTTACAACTTTGGGTCGATATTGCATGTGTTGCAGCCAAAATATTAATTCAGAATGAAATTTACGAAAACTGTAGCAAATACAATTAATATTGAATGCGTTTTAACCTATGTTTTTTTTATTTTTCATTAAATCTTTTTTTATGGAGACGCCTGGTGCTTTTCATAAAAATCGTATTTTTATTCATTTCCTCATCGTTTTATGGATTAATAATAAGCTAAATTTAATAAAAAAATTCTAATATGCTATAGCAAATATATACGCTACCCACTCCACTATAATTACGTATCTTATAATAATAACGGCACTGCATGCCACACAGTCTCCACGAGAGCGATGAGTAATGGACAATCCTGGCGCATCGTCATTGTTTTCGGCCGTTTTCAAATTTCAAACCAGATCAAAAGCAGAACAACGAAATGTAAACAATGTTTCGTAGATAATCAACCGGTTGCCTACCAAACATTCTTCCTACACCCCCTGTACTCTTGGCGATGCTTGGAATTCACATTCATTTCGTCATTCCTAAAATATAGCACTACGTATTTGAATATCACGGTCCCGGTAAGGGGCTGTCCCAATCGTGGATTTGGACGAAAGAAGAACATATAAAAAAAACTGGTCCAAGGGTATCGTCATCATCGGTGTCCCGGACGTTGTGCCACGTGTAAAAACACTAAGCATAGCTGACCCGAACGGAGGCGGGCACATTCTAGCCCTACCAGTTCACCCACCGTAATGCGTTTGTTCTGATTCATTCACGCCCGGCCTCGATTAGGGTAGTACAATCAAAACAAACGGCGCGTCCCGCACCGCACATACACACTCATCAATGGGGCGGGTTATTTATGGTCCTTATTCACTACCGGTTGGAGTAATTCCGATCGAGCACGAGGGGCCGGATGTGGGCACACACGTTGCGTTATGGCCGCACGTTGGTGGGTGTGGTGGCTGAGATGGAGCAAAAATAACAATCGCATCCTGCAAATGGAACGTCCGCACCGGATCGCTAGCGTACTCTATTTGCTCAGCTGCATCTGGTTTCGTTAGCGGCGATCGTTAGCACTTAGCCCAGGCGACCGCGCGTGTCATTAGCCGGCTGATGGGCAAACAAATGGACTCGGTCGGTTCACACGTCCCTCGCTCACAGTATGCGACACTCGCCCTCACCCGAACCACCGCTTCCAGTGCGCGATCGCCGAGAAAACTCCACGAGCTTCCAGTAACTGTTCTGTGCGGTCAGCGAACGATCGCTGCCTGTTAGCTGCAGCACCTCCTGGCTGTTGTAGAAATCGTATTCCGATTCCGCGCACGGGATCTGCGAGTGTAGCAGCGCTCCGCTGGCGTAATTCTGCACGCGAAAGAACTCACAACCCACCACCGGGATTAGCTTCCAGCGAAACTTCGTATTCGAAAGGCTTTCCGACTTGGGCGCAACGATTGGCAGTCCGGTGCCACTTTCGCCGAGGAATCCGTTGATGGCGCACGCCCGAATACGGAAACAGTTACCCTCCTCCAGTGGTTCAAACTCGACACGATTCTTGTCGGCAGTGTAGCGCGAAAATCCAACATCCTTCCCGATAGCGCTGAACTTTAGCAAGATGCGAGATTCGTGGCGAGATATGGTGACCGTGCTCCACAGGATCGTCACCACGACCGGAGGAAGACTTGCCTTTAGGCGTTCCAAGTCTCCACGAAGACTCGAAGTCGGAAAGCCCGCCTTCAGCATGGTCTGTTTGATGCGGTAGGCAAGCAGAAATACCTCTGGCTGATGCAGATGATCGTAATGTTCCATCTGAGCGTACAGCACACGGTAGCTGACGATGTCATGGTCGATGCGCGACAAGTGTGCCACAAACTGTAGAATGTTCTGCAGGTTCCGCACATCGCCTTCGTACGCCCGCTTGAGCAGCTCGATCAGGATCTCCTCCGCAATGTGATGGAACAGTTTGGCCAACGATGCTGTCGCTTGCGGTTTCGTCTGTATGAGCCTCACTGCGCGCTGGATGCAATCGATCAGCTCCGATCGGACAGATTCCAACCGCTCCCGGAAAACATCTTTCATTCTCGACGCCACCGACAGTTCTGGTGGTTCCTGAAGAGCATCGACCACAAACCCGTACAGGAGCAGGCTGAGTGGATGTTCGAACAATTCGCTAGATTGCTTTATCTGCTGCAGCAAGTACTCGCACCCGGTCACAAACGTTTCAGCAGAGTTTGCCTTGTTAAGCTTCCGATAGCCGGTAAGAAACAGCAGAACCTTGAGCAGATTCTTCATGTCCCGCTCGAACACTGCTTCGATGATGAGTGGCAGCTGCTGTAGCCCATTCTCAAACGAACAGTACTCGTCGTACACCTTGTCATAGTTCTCACACCGGATGTGCCCGATGCAGAGTTCCAGCTTGTGCTGGTTGCGCTGGTTCCGGAAGATGCGTATTTCACGCATCGTACGATCGAGCACACGCTGCATGGCGAGCAGGGCCGGTTCGTACTTGATCGCGTCCGTCAGAAAGTACAAACACTTGCTGTCACCCTGCGCTTCAATCTGTTTGTCCAGCTCGAACACACGGCCACCGCGCTTGTTCAGCTGTGCGTACAGATCCTTGTTGACGAGATAGATCTTGCGGAACTGGGCGAAAAGGTACTGTACCGCGCTACGCAGTTCCTCGATCTGGTACTTGCGCTCGTCGATCTCGTTGATCCACTGGAGCTCGAAGGAGAGTGAGCGGCCGTTTTCCCCCAGCCGGGACACACCTGACAGTTGCCGGATGAGCAACAGCATCCGTTCGATGGTGCTATAGATGCTGTCCAGGTCGTAGAAGGTGTCGATACGTTCAACAGTCATGGTTATTATGTTTAAAGGAAAGATCCTGAAACGAGAAAAAATAATTCTAAGGTGAATATGGTCCAGGAACAGGACAGGAGATTTGGTATATATTCTCCCTTATACTACAAAAACGTTCTTGTCCCATTCGCCGAGAAAATAGTTGCAAACTATCCGAAGGGATTCCTTAACGGGAAATCAGTTCAGGACTTCTGCATGCGGCAGTACTTCCATTTCTTCAAAAACTTCAGCAGCATCCTGTTAAGAAATCCTAACCTATGCAGGGGTGAAGTACAAATAGGTGAATGCACTATCGAAGTCGTCCAAAGTGTCACCTAGCTTGGGCCAAAGGTTACACATCGACAACAACATCGATGATGAGATACGTGACAGAGATTGCTGACTGCCAATCTCAGGCTGGTCTACAGTCGGAGGGAACTTATTTACTCAAAACAACTGTCGCGATGAATGAAACTAGAACTATATAGAACTTGTATAATTGCAGTACTCACATACGCTTCTGAGACTTGGACTTTATCCAAAACTGAGGAAACCCTCTATACCGCATTGGAGATGAAAATGCTTAAAAGGTTTTTGTTTGACAATGGAGGAGCTCCTCTACGAGCTGTTCAACGAACTCACTGCCGTACAGCGGGTTTTCTCGCCAGACTCTAGTGGGCTGGTCACATCATGAGAATGACACCGGACGAACCATCCCGTAAAGTCCTTTGGGGTCCTAATGGTCAGAGGAGGCGTGGTATTCCCAAGTTGAGATGGAGTTATGGCGTTGATGCGCCAATGCCTATTCCAGCTTTCAACATATACAAGTTCTAAGAATGTTCTGTGGTACTACTGGTGGAAGTTCTTGGTACAATATCTTGCACTAAGACAAGACATCAAACTCTCTTCCTTATAATTCAACGAAGACCTGGATGATGTCGGTTCTCTCTAAATAGTAGACTTCGGAGGTAATTTAGACATCATCTGAGAATGTCGTCATGTGATCCATAAGAGAGGAACAGAGCAAAGGCTATGATGGAGGCTCTAGCCGTTATAAAACCATGATAAGAGTCAGAATATTGGTTAATGACGCAGATCTTAAAGTTGGAGCGGAACACTTAGTACGATCGGTACTTGTGACAACATAGTTACAGGCCCCCGTGATTCTAATTTATGAGGAGTTTCTATCGGAACATGAGAGTCAAACTACGTTGCACTCTGCAACGTCCAATAGTCCTCCACAAGATCGAAACTTCTACTCGCTGCTGACATGAATATCAACTTCATTTTCGAATGCTAAAACAAAATCTGTTGAGAAATAAATATCGAATCCGCTATAGAATGGAAATCTTGGAGACCAATAAGCAACCCGCTCCAAAACATTGCTTCATCAAAAACTCTCCATCCACCCAAAAAGTGAATAAATTTTTAACGCCCGTAGTCCACTCGAACGGTGCCAAAGTGTTCACAGTTAATTTCATACCTCGTAAAGGCGCGATTTTGCCCGGACGCCGGTACGTGACTTTTTGCCGTAGGTCCGTTCCATCTTTCCGGGCCATTTGGATCGCATCAATCAGTGCCTTAGCCGATGCTGTTGGCCCGCCATCAGGTACCTATAAATAATACTTCGACGGAACGGAATGTAAACGAAACAGCAACATCGGTCGCATCCATGCTGCTCTACCTAGCCATGCTACTATTCATATGCGGCCGTTGACCAACCACACTGTGCCGGATGCCGATCTGAAGAGAGAGATGTGTGTTTTTTTTTTGGTACGCATATCTCTTGCCTCAAAGGTGTGAGCTAGAATACATTCGTTCTAAGGGCTACTTCAAACCGGTCGGGGATCTCTTTCAACTATACTTCGGATTTCACAGGCAGACATGCGGAACTGGAATGCTAATGACAACGCAGTGTAAACAGTTCTAGTACGTACGTCTCATCCATTCCACACTGCCCAATCCGTTTTCCTACCCTGCTCCGTTCCCAATGATCCGTATACTTCTGCAACCAAACGACCAACCTCATAACTCTTGTTATGTGACACTTTGGCGTTTACGACACGAAACGCAAAAAATGAAAAGAATTAGTTCAAGGTTTTCTTTCGGTTTGTTTCGAAAAGAAAACTTGGTGTTCTCCCATCTTTCCTCACCTCACGAAAACACTCAATGCCAGGATCACTGCTGGCGCTCGCACCAAAGCGTGACCACGCAAAATTTCATCCCATTCTGTTCCGTCTTTGATCCGCGTGAAGGTGTTTCGGAACATTACACGCCTCGCACACGCGGGATTGGCCATTTAATTTGCTGGCTGCAGGGGAATTAAATCGCTGGAATAACGTGATCGCGAATATAAACACATCATTAAACTCGATCACTGTGTTTATCGGATGTGTGCTGGGCCACCAATAGCTCGGGCAGGCAAAAACCTTCCGGACCGAGGAAGGCGTAACGTGGCGTTTACGCTGTGAAATGATTTTGTTTGCGTTCGTCGGATCAAGGAAACATCGAAATTGACCAGCGTTGGCAAGTAGCTAAAGGTCAAAACAAGCTTGCGGGCAGGCGCTGGAGATGGTCAAGAAACAGGAACGTGTTTACTGCTTACCCGTTTGGATTTAAGATCCAACGGAAAGTGGGAAGATGTAGCATACGGTTATCTATCTTCCCGGGTCCATTCCATTGTTGATGGACGGAAAATCGATTGGTGTGCTGCAAATCGATACGAAACATTCCTGTGCCTTGAGCAAATCCGTGTTTGCCATACGCGAGATCTCGATCGCGTAATGCACGCATTATTTAGGTGCTTTCGACCCGTAAATAAACTCATATTCACTCACCTCACGAATGGTGCAAATCCCGAACACAACCAAACCCAGGTTCAAACGAAGCGAGCCCGAACAGCTGCACGGAAAGTAAGAAATGTACCACTTCTTTTTAAACGCTTTCGTCTAATTCCTCACAAAACTCATCGCATATTCAGCTTTACGCTTGTATTACAATACTGTCCGTTAGTTATCAACACTGCTTAACAGCATAATATTGACAACCGCAGAGAAACGTCCGCACTACCGAGCATCAGATTCACGACTAAACCACCTTCTCTTACCGTGATTCTTCACACGCATGTGATCAAACATAAGCCGCATGAACGGCGCATGCGTTACGCACATTACTTTCTCTCCCGATCTCTACCGAGCTGGGAGTGTAGCTCATACCTTAACTGTGTTCATATATTTACTACTTCTCGTTGTAGATTTGCTGAGCAGGTTTATTAAGCAATATAACGCGTACTAACAATTACAATGTTTTCGATGTTGTACAAAGGAACAAATGTACTGAACAACTACTATTCCCATCTTTTAAAAAGAAACACTACGTGTTTCAAGCAAAACTACTAGAGGGCAAGTCCCATTATTAAAGGGCGTTAGATGGGCGGGTCCGGATTAGGGACCGGGAACACTCTAATCAGGCACTATTCTATCGCTTTGCTTGATCGTTTGCATCCATGTTGGTCTGATCTAGTAGACGTCTTATCTTGAAAATGTCTTTATGGGCTAGCAGTTACACTTTAAAAGTCCTTTCACACAAACTAATACATGTTGTTAATCAGGTTGAATCAGATTTGATAATATTAAACAAAACGATAACAAGCTCACTGTGTCTTAAAGTTTTACTCTAACTATGCGATTTGAAATCCACTAACAAATGTAATGTTTACTTTACTTGTACAGCTGTTTTTCTATATAAATATCTTGCATACCTTTGCCCTTTAGACATATTTAGCGTTTAGATGAAATAAGCATAAAACAATTTGATTGATACCGGTTATTTCCATGTGAATTTATATAATGTAACATTTGTATGGTCAGTAATGCACGACGTTGTCGGAGTTATGATCTATCTTGATATCTTAAATAACAAAAATGCCTATTGCAGCAGGTTTTAACCGACAAAGTCCTAAAATCACTGATAAAAAAAAGAAATTAACAATAAATGCCAAAAAAAAAAACAAAACTCTTATGTTTACCCAGTCCCATCCTGTAAGGCACCTGATCCACTATCTGATACACCACTCACTACAGCGGGCGCAGCTGGTTGCGCGGCCGTCGATCCCATCAAAATGATTATTGGCATACGGTTAAAAGTGTTGCTATCGATGATGTGCGATGTAATTAATCGTTGCTGTGGGACGGACAGTGGAGCCGGCTGCTGTTGTTGCTGTTCGATTGTGTTGAGCAGTGCGGCACTCGCATCCTGCTGCGCAACGGAGGCGTTCGCAGTACTTTGCAACGTACCCTGCACCAGGGCAACCTTTAAGGAACCGTTGCTACGCGTTACGTTACAGTTGCGGTGGGCGTACTGCATTTCGGCGAGCTGTGTTCGCAGTCGAATGTTCTCCTCTTCCAGCAGGCGGTTGCGCTGAAGTTGCTGATCTTGGCTTTTCTTAACGCGCAAGCTGTAAAGGAAAAAAAAAACACTATATTAATAACGCTGCGTTCGAAATTCCAGGGATTATTATTACCGATAGCGTTTAGCGGCCTCCTTCCATCGTTCATGCTTTAAATCGACTTTCTCGTCCGTAGGTTTAATGAGATCGACTGGTTTCGCGGGTTTGATGGGCGCCTCTGCCTTACCCTCCTCGTGTTTTACACGTTTCTTAGCCGACGTACTCTCCTTCGGTCCCTGCGACGTCTCACGCACTTTTGCTAAATGTTCTTTTAGCTTCTCTTTGACATGAACGTTTCCTTCCGCAGGTAGCTTTGTATCCGAAGGGCCGGACGGAATGATTATGACTGGAATTGATTCGCTTGCGTGCGATATGTGTTGTACGGACGGCTTCGGAAGTATATCCACCACAGAAGGCGTTTTACGCTTGGTGGGTGTCTTTTTCGAGCTTTTATTAACAGTCACCGCATGTTCTAGTTGCTGTTGCTTAGTTCGCAAAGACGTTCCGCTTGCTTTAATCTTTTGTCGTTGCTTAGCAGCGACATTCTCGCTACCAACGGGATCAAGCGACGATCGATCGACACCACTGGGGAATATGTGCGGGGTATGCAGTGTTTCCCCGTCTGCAGCTCGACAGGAGAGCGAGATAGTCGTGTGTGGAGTGGCCAAAGGGGTCTGTTCACCGGACAACGAAGAACCACTGCTCGCACCCGATTCAACCGCTCGGCGAAACGTCTCATCAAACGGATTCACCTTTTGTAGGTCCTCGAACAAACCAACCTCTTCACATTTACCAATCAAACGCGTCGGGGTGGGTGTTTGGTCGGCGAAGATGACCCCCGGACCTTTCAGCGGCATCTCCAGGTTCAGGCTCAAGTCGTGCTTTTTCGTGTGCACATTGCAATGCAGCTCGGTGGTAAAGCTCTGCTTGCATCCATCGATTTTGCACTGGAATTCCTCCTTCACTGGAGTATCGGAATGATCTTGTTTCTCCTCCATCGTACTAGGTGACGTCGTATGAAGTTGACTTTTAGAGGAATAGTTTCACGAAAACACAAGGTACACTGTTACACTCAACAACGAATCGGCGGCAGATTGGGCAAGAAATCTTGCCAGCATTTTGCAATGCGCCTGAACCAACAGAAGATGTTATATTTTACGGTTTAATGTGATGTATGCGAAAGTGAACTGAACGTTTGTGGCTTTTCTGATGTTCTGGTATTTTTCTTGTGTTGTCTTTTTTTCTCGTGGGATGTCAGTTGATCGTTCAACAGTGATGGCAGTTTCGATAAGCTAGCTGCAGCGAACGAGATTATTTTTTACGAGCTGCATTTGTAAGATAGTTCTGAAGTATGGGAATTACTGAAATTTAGGGAGATATCGTAAATCGAACGAAAAATCTATATTTGCAAAGAATTTACAATTGATGCTATGGGAAATCTTGCAAGCTGTCATTTGTGGTGACGGTTATCGTCGCCCAGTGTGCAAGGTGTGTTTATTTTGCTGGAGTACGCGCGCATTGTTTATCCGGGTGCAAACAGTTCCCGCGGGTTCAGTTCCTTAACGCAATTGGATGGAAGAAATCGAAATTACGTCCCCTACAACTGATACCACAATTTCGAACGTCTGCGATGACAAAATTGAACGCGTAACGCTGAGCAATATTTCGTATGATATTTTTTTTCGAAACTTTATCCAACTAAACCGTGCCGTTGTTGTTGAAGGAATTGCAACCGATTGGGAATGCTTCCGGCGCTGGATTGATTGGTCCGTGATTCCATCGAAACTCAATGTCACGTATTTGAAAGAGATTTTGCCGAATGTTCCTGTACCGGTGGCGGACTGTGGAAAGCAGCGTTATAATTCGCACGAGAAAATTGAGCGATCGCTGTTTGATTTCCTGCGATCTTGGGAGTACGATGAAACGAACGGTGACGGCTCGTCGATGCCGGAAGTACAGCGCAATCGATACTACCTCAAAGATTGGCACCTTCGCAGTGAATGCCCGAAGTATAACTTCTATCGCACACCAGCCCTCTTCGCGTCGGATTGGTTGAACGAGTATCTCGTCGAAACTGGTTCCGATGACTATCGCTTCGTGTACATTGGACCGAAAGGCACGTGGACTGCGTTCCATGCGGATGTCTTTGGATCGTACAGCTGGTCTGTCAACATATTTGGCCAGAAGCAGTGGTATCTATTACCACCCGGCGAGGAACAAAAACTGCTCAATAGTTTGCGAAATCTACCTTTCAGCATCACGAAACAAAGCCTCCAAGATGCCGGTGTGTCGTTTTTCTCCATTCTGCAGCAACCGGGTGAAGCCATATTCGTACCGTCCGGATGGTACCATCAGGTGACAAACGTTGAGGATGCCATATCCGTTAATCATAATTGGTTTAATGGGTGCAACGTGATGACGATATGGAGCAATCTTCGTGAGGCGCTGGGAGACGTTCAGCGTGAGATTGATGATTGTCGCGATATGGACAACTTTGACGAGCACTGTCAGGTGATGCTGAAGGCTAGCTTCGGTATGGATTATGCTGATTTTTTGGCCATCATACAACATGTCTGTGATAAACGTTTGAGGAGCCTTAAGGATGGTAAACATGTGGAGCAGATTGATAGTTATGTGCTTGGAAGAAACCACGTGATGTACGATCTAATTACAGTACGTGAACTGCTTACGGAGATGATGAAAAGCAAATCATTGGCCAATTATCCTGATCTCAACGATTTGGCTTTGGCTTGTTTGCAACGAATTACATCAGCGAATATTGATAATATTGATTAGCGAAAAACGTATCATATATATATTTATTATGAATAAGATAAAAGTCCCGTAACCAAACAAGGTTAAAAAAGTTGTTTCTATGGCCAATAAACTGTATCACATCTTTGGTTTGTTGGAAAGCAGTAAAACACCTTCCTCATACAAGTGAACAAGTTCCTTGCGCTCCATACCGATTTCGCTCAGTATTTCCTCAGCCATTTCTAGCTCACTTCTTTCCTTCACTGTCGCACCGGAACGGGCTGGCGTACGGCTTAGTTTTGGTGCCGGTGTAGGAACCAGCACGTCATCCTCAGTTTGTCGATAATTTACAAACACACTGCGGTCAAGGTTGTGCTGGTACGATTCTACCTCGTCTGGCGTTAATACCGGAAAGACACAAGCATCCTTATTGTTGAAAATTTCCATCCATTCATCACGCGTTTTTGTCTTAAACGTGTCTTCGAATAGTTCTCTTCGCTTTTCATCATCTTCAAACTGTGGCAAATCGGCATTCAAGCCGAGCCCCTCCAGTAGCAAACGGTAGAATTTGTTTTCGATCGCACCAACGGATAGGAATTTCCCATCCTTCGTTTCATATGTATCGTAAAAATGGGCCCCACCATCCAGGATATTCTCGCCACGCGCTTTACCCCACACCGGTAGGCTTTGAGATCGGAACAGCCAGCTTCCGACATATGCAGCACCTTCTACCATCGCATGATCTATAATCTGGCCCTTGCCGGAACGATGTCTTTCGACGATGGCTGCAAGAATGCCAAAGGCACACATCAGCCCACCGCCTGCAAAGTCGGCCACTAAATTGATCGGTGCTGTCGGTTTGTTCGTTTTACGTCCCAGCATCGAAAGTACTCCGGAAAGCGCAACGTAGTTAAGATCGTGACCAGCACGAACTGCATGTGTCCCGGTTTGTCCAAAACCCGTCAATCTCGCATAAATAAGCCGAGGATTGTCCTGTAGAAGTACGCTGGGACCTAGACCAAACTTTTCCATCACACCCGGTCGGAATGGCTCTATCAGTACATCTGACCCACTGCACAAGGAACGGACCATATCAATTGCTTTCGGTTGTTTCAGATTTAAGGCGAGCGATCGTTTACCTCCCTGCAGTACATCGAGCGAGTTGCGAGGATTCTAGAGCATGAAGTAGAGAGCATTACAACCATGTTAATGAGAGCCGATTCTATTACTTCCCAAAGACGTTACCATATCAATCCTCGTAACAGTAGCACCAAAGTCGGCTAGCAGCATGCCACAAAACGGTCCCGGGGCCAATCCAACGAACTCGATAACCTTTATTCCCTTGAGAGCCATGTCGAGAGCCTTCTGTGTTCACGCGGAAGACCATTCGAACACTTTGGCAGTGGAAGGACTGAACTTTGGAATCGTTGTTTTCATCCGGAAATTATTAGGCAATGGTCCAAGCAACTTTGTAGAACTGAAACAGAAGATGGCAAATCGTATTATCTGTTGAGGCATTCTATTGCTAATTGCATTCAAAATAATCTAGAGGGCGATAAAATAATGTTGACTATTGTAATAATTGAATTTATTGTATTTATTTTGGCATAAACTTTGTACGACTTTTCAGTATTCACTTTGTACGAACGAATCGAAAAAGTACAACATATTCATAGATAAGGTTGAAAAGGAATACTTATCAATAATAACAAAGGATATTAGATTCGATAATAATATACAAATGAATAGTAAAAACAACCTAAAATAATGCAAGTTTCAATATACCGAAACTGTGGAATTTAAAATTGTACAGCTTTAGCTTTGCGGTACTGTATGCTCGAAATGTCTTTTGAATGTCGGGGTCGGTTGTCCGACGCGACTCTCCACTGTGCAATAATCATAGTGTGCGTGAAGCATAATACGCACACGCATTCACACACACTGACTCAACTATGTACAAAAATTCCACAGCGCGTTGATTGTGTTTCGGAGCAGATTTGTTCCGTCGTCCTAATTTTCATTTTATTATTATTTACTTTAGTTGCGTTGCGTTTTAGTTTAATTTGTTTGGACCCATTTTAAGTGCTGTGCAGTGGCTCGCAGAAAGTGAAGTGCGTTTCGTTGTGGTGTCTTTTTACGTTGCCGTGAGTTTTGGTTTTGTTCGTGCGCTTTTAACAAAGTGGCTTCTTCTTCGCTGGCCCATCATCACAGCACGTCAAAGCAGAGCAGTTAAAGTGCTGACCTCGCTTGTGGGACTGGCAGGACCCACGGGGCAGGGTGTCGATCGGTGTAGCGCGAGTGAGACGGATCATAAACGTTGTAATAACGTGGAGAAGAAAGCGAAGCGGAACGGGAAACTTGCGAATGCAAATAAATTTCCGTACATAATAGCCAACGAACGGGTGTGCATCGCCAGCAGGGCGTTTTTCTTAGTTCGCGTTTTCATTTCGGGCGGGTCTCTCAAGGCGCCACAGTGCAACGGGAACATACGGCCCACTCTCCCTTTTTTGTGCATAGCAAAGCCGCACCAACTTCAAGGATTCGCAGCAAAAGAAGAAATCGCGCCCCTTTTTGATCCATACCAAATGGGGAGAAATTTTCGATCCCCCTAAAACCCGCCACAAAAGTGACAGCAGCATAAGAGCCAGAGTCACACACAAGAATAGAGAACAATAACGAAATGCAACGGTTCGCAGCACAACAGCCTACGGAAGATCGCGATATTAAGGTATAACACTTGAAACCAACAAAAGATCGTTTTTCTGCACGCTAGCATAATATATAATGTGTTTCAAATTTTGAATTTTAGGGCACCGAACGTGTGAAGCTCTTGTTGTGAAAAATGAACCGTTCCGTGCATGGTGGCGGAATCCGTGCCTTATCGACTGTTGGCACCGCCGACTCGCCCCGAAGTGGTGGGAATGTTCGTATGAAACATGTATGATTCAACAACGACGATGAGTGTACGAATGCAGTTGCCGCAAGCTTCCTTCACGCGACCGATGCGCTCGGTTTGATGACGGTCGCTCGCGTTGGATGATGGATTGAATGTGCAAATGAATGATTCACGATCGACTTCGAAGCAACGAACGAACGAATAGAAGCAGCTTGCCTGATAGTGGAGATTGCAAAAGCAACGAGCGTTTTTCAGAAAGGCCTCTTCATTGAAGTATTGTATAGAAGGGGCAAAAAAACACGACCGTAGACATTTTATTGGTACGGTTTGCAGCGGTTATCATCGAAATACGTCCGAGGGGACTAATCGGTGATAAAGCCTGTAATCGCGCTCGTGAGTGTGTTATTAAAAACGATGGGTGATGCGAAGGTAAAGCAGCAGCCCTTTTTCGGGAATCAAATTCACCATCACCATCATCATCATCAGACTCACGAATCGCCCTCCGGTACAACATCGAAAGCAAACGGTACCGTTACCATGGAAACGGTAGTTATGGATCCAAAGCATGCCACAGGTGGGCTGTTACCGGTAAGCCCCCAACAACAACCAGGCAAGGATACAATGAGCGGTAACAACGGTACACCTGTTGCGGGAAAAGACAAGAGTCCTGCTAGTCTTAAGTACGAGCAGCTGAAACTTCGCAAGCAAGAGCTAGAAAAGCGCCTCAATGAAAAATATAGCCAACTGCAGCAAATAAAGCGCGAAGAAGCGCAACTGATTGGGATGTATCCGAGCGATTTCAGCTGCGGCATCGGCCCATCCAGTTCGTCCGATGGGGTGAATGGAACGTCCGGAACGGGTAGTGGCGGTGCTGGAACGGGCAACGGAGCTGCGCCAACGTTACGACGCAAAATCGGTACCAGCTTTAAGCTGCCGGAAAATCTGCTCAACAACAAAGAGGACGACATTAACAAACTGCTGCTGGAGAAACAAATACAGCAGCAAATATCAGAAGCATCGCTGCGGTTGGCGAACGATACCGGCCAACCCAAATCCGTACGCCGAACGCATAAACAAAATTACGAAATGGCCCAGCAGAAGCTGTTAGCGATCAATCAGAACTTAAGCGTACTGAAGAAACGCCAACAGCAGAAAGAGCAACAGCAGCAGCAGCAACAGCTAAAGGACCAGCAGGCACAGCAAGCCAATGATCATCGGCCCACCTCACGGGATGATATCGATCTGCATAAAACGGCCCAGGTGAATCGGTTCCGATCGAACAGCAACAGCAGCAGCATGCTGATGCACCTTTCCGAACGGCGCAATTCTGTCAAATCCAATACCTCCTCCAATGCGTCCGGTAGCATTACGGGGCATCATATGATGCAGCAACATCAGCATCATCAACAGATGCTACAGGTACAAATACCCGGTGGTCATTATCATCTTTCGCAACAACCGCAGCATCAGCAACAGCACCAGAGTCAACAGATATCGCCTTACTCAATTCACAGCGGTATTATACCGTCCGGTTCGCAGAGCATGACATCGGCCGCCTCGGCTGCCATGATATCCCAGCTCAGCATGCTACGGCACCGTGCCCGAACGGATAGCTTCCCGGGTATAGCGACAAATTACGATTCCGCCTCGGCTGGTTCCGGCACAACGGAGCAAAGCCTTAAAATGTCGCCGCTCAGCGGAAGTGGAAGTATTGCCAGTGGAGGCAGCAACATGCAGCAAGCAGCGTCGTCCACCCACGGCCATCATCATCTACATCCGCATCACCATCACCATCATCAGATCGGTCCGGGACCGGGTAGAATGAACAGACTGATACAGCAACAAATGGGGATGAATTATAGTCCGCCGGCTCCGAGTGGCGCCAGCACCACCACCACTCCTGGATATGTGCTCTCCCCTACGTCAGTTGGAGTTTCGCCGGGCGGAAACGGAACCGGCCAGGCGTTCGTTTACGATGCGAAAGTGATCTCAAGGCTGCAAGGTGGTGGCGCAGGTGTTAACAACAATGCTCGCTCACCGCAAGCAGTGATAGCGTCTTACGGTCACATTGTAAATGATCAGAACTATTGCCCCAATACGATGACTGCTGCGGGACAAAGCGTAACTACTGCAGGTGGAGCTCCTGGGTATGACTACACGACGCACGATCCAGCAGCGTCATCTGTCCCAGCCGGTCTTGGAGGATATTGGATGACGCTAGAGAACGGTGAAAAAGTATGGTGCTCCGTCGATAGTCGTCAGTTTTCGAGTCTTGACCGTAAGCAACAAAGTACCGGTGTTGGTGGGAGTATGAAGCTATCGCGTACGAGCACCAAGCTGAGCGGAGGTGGCCCCAAATCATCGGGCCAGTTCGGTGCAGTAACACCGGCTGTGAAATCTTCCTCCCTGGGTAACTTCCAGGAGTATATCGGGAAATCGTCGTCGCTGGATGACAATGACATGATGTCTGTGCAGCCGGATGCCATCTCTGTCACGTCCGGTTCCAGCGAGCATAAAAAGCGCGAGAAGGTATGGCGCGAAACGTCACTTGACAGTCCGGTGGTGAAACATAAAGCACTGCCACCGGTTCCACCTTCATTGTCCGGGCAAGGTCAGATGTCACCATCGTCAATCGGTAGCGGACAATTGATGGGTTCACCGCATGGTGGCGTGGTACCACAGTCCCCGCCATATATTCCACCGATGAGTAGCAATCCTTCCACGGCTCCACTACACATTAACACGAACGTTTCTGGGTACGGTGGACCATGCTCGCCTTTGCTACTTTCGCCACAACAGATGCGTTACTATCAGCAACGACAGCAACAGCTGCTGGAACAACAACGGCAAAGGATAAAGCTGCAACAGGTGCAACAGCAACAACAATTTCACACCGTCTCAAAGCAACAGGAATCCGTGTCGCCCCGGTCACCGATGGGTTCGATAGGTGGTGGAATACGTAATTCATATCAATCGCAACCAGACCCTCCAATTATGCCACCCTACCAGTCGCGACATCAGCATCCGCCACCTCCTCCATTGCCACCACCGAACCAACACCATTATCACCATTCGCAGCAGCTGCAGAATCGGTTGCAGCATCCACCTTCAACGCCTGCCCAACCACAACATCTGGACCTCTTGCCATCTATTTCCGCCCATCATTCGCCCTCCCTCGGTCATCATCGTGCAACGAGTGCTCAGCATCAGGCCGATTCCGGCTATTATCCGCTTGCAGGACATCTCTCCAACACGCTCTCCTCCCGGCATCCGGATCTGGTCATTTCACCCACGCTATCGCAAGCATCCTCCCACACGCTTACCTCCGTTGTGCAGGCGTTACCGGTCATTGGAGGTTTAGAAGAAAACGGACTTTCTGGTCCATCCTCGCCAACACCTTCCGCCGGTAAGGTACAGGGAACAGCAGCCGCGCCACCATCCGACATACAGATGGAATCACCCAAAAACATGACCGTTGTCCAACAAGGCAAGATTATGCCCTACAAGGAGGTGACGAAACCGTTTGAGATGTCCGATTTCTACAAATATTCCACCAAATACCGGCAAAAGCAGCAGCAACAGCAGCAGAACCAGCTGCAACAGTTGTCCCCATCGGAGGTGGGTAGCCCGGTAGGGAACGATGGTGATCCGGCAGGTGGTGGTGACGGCATTCATAAAGGCATCTACCAGCCACCTAATCGGTCGATCTGTCAACCGCTCGTGAACCACTACAACTGAACCCCTGGACGGGAAAAAAACAACGAAAACAGAGAGGCATGCACAGTGCGGCAATTGTAAAGATTTCAATGTTAACCCTGAAAACATATTTAATACGATAAGCGTTTAATAGGGCGTTTCGTCCCAAAATCAGTAACTGTAGGGTGCTGGCAAGAATGTAACTAAGACTATTTGTACCTGTTGCGTGCGTATTCACTAGACGGTTTTGTGTGTCTTTGGACGCGATAGGCAGTAAAGACGGGATTGTAAACATGGCTTGTCCATGATTTGTTTGCAGATTGTGGCCCAACCCAATGTATGCGGTTGGATTTTTATGTTTGCCGTTTTGTACTACACATTCATTCTGTGCCGTTATCGCAGCGTCTTTTTTTGCCGATAACAACGGTTTTCTCTCCCCCCTTTCCTGGCCGATAGGGTGCTGAACTGACTTCTGTATCAGACACAAATTGGTACGGGTCTTTTTCTCCCTTTTGTTTATTTCCTGTGTTTTGGGTGTTTGTTGTACATTGTGCAAGTGCGGAAAATGGGTGCAATTCTTCTCCTCATTTCTTGTACGCTGTACAAGACTGTTTAGGACGATGAATAAGAATGATAAATTAACAGTTCGTTGAAAACGATCTGATAAATCGTTGTATTTGGTTAGATTAAGGTTCTACATCCATAAACACCTACCCTATCTTAAAACGCCTTCTAAAACAATGTTTATTTTAAGTAAATTTCCAACTATGCAAACATTGGCCACTTTAAACATTATGCAGTACTATAATATTGATTGATCTTATTAGTTATTAAGAAGTTATGATACTCCGGGCGGTATCTGAACAGAGGGAACTAGCTGAGACGAAACGGTTTGAAGTGGGAATCAGTGGAATGTGCTTTTAATGGCCACAATGTGGCGTTCGATACGCAAGCATTCTTGTTTACCGTTGTTGTTTTGCAAACGAAGGACTAGTTTAGGTTGATTGATTGCTAATCATCGACGCTAGAGAACCGATAAGTGAAACTAGAGATTGTTTACTTAGTACAGGCGAGCAGAGGCAACCTATTGCTGCATAATACCAAAAGGCAAAACGCGGCGTACACTTATCTGGACGATATGTGTGTTCTGCCTTCAAGATATATTTAACCAATATTTCCGCTAAAGACTGAAATCGAAGGAACAACAGAACTTCCTCTCATTGCGGCGAAGCTTACGCCTTCCGTTTCCTACATACAAGACTTATTACCGCATTTCGAATGTATTTTTTTTCTTCAGTCAGCCGGCCTAAATGATACAACCATAAAAAGTAATGCAATTCAACAAAAGACTTGCAGCATTTGACAAAGAGAATAGCAAGAGTTTGATATTTGATAAGTAAATGCCCATGGCGGCACAAAGCTTAAGCAAGAATCTGCCTGGGCGATTAGCATGAGTAATGTTGTGCGGTACTGGGGACGCACTTAGGATATATGAAACTAGCGTGTGTGTGGCCTTATGATTCAGAGTTATTATTATTCTCACCGGACAGCACCCTTGGACCTCTCTAGAGGCGAAGGACATACACGGTTATTTAATCAGGACCATTGTACTTTTCATGATAGATGTAGCCAGCTGTACTACTCTTTACTCTGGTAGGAAATAGTTAGTTAGTTGGTAAGCGTTTCGTTCACAGTTAGCTGCAACACACGTTTGATTATTGCGGAATACGCTTGTTAAAATCTTCCATAAGTTAGTAAAATCAGCATCGATCGTTTTACATGTTGTGTGTAGTCATGCTCATACCCGTAACGTTCGGTAGGTCATTTGCAGCCCCGGATATACGCCCCCCATTGTTCAGCTGAAATTGAAGAAATTGTAATACAGCTAGCAATGCAGCGAGAATAAGCCAGAGCGGGTTTGTAATATACGATGCATTAGGTAATGTAATAGAATCCGAGCTATGTCTTAGCTAGTAAGGGAGGTGATAAGCAATGTAAGTATGTAGTGCGTGCATCATGTATGCATTATAGATCAATATTTGTGGGTAGCCTTTTTTCTTCATCGTTAAGAAATTATACGGCGTGCAGTGGAGTGCGAAATAAAAAGAAAATTTTTGGTACATTTTTTCAGCATGATCGTGCGTTTTTGGGTGAAAGTATTGAGAACAAAAAGTCCACCATTGGAATCATTGCAGGTTCTTTACCTTCACTGTAGTTGAGTATAAATTTTATATGTACATATATAGAACATCGGGCTGCCCGATACCAGCCTTATTGGGCTGGCCAATAACAGCCCTATTGGGCTGCCCATTAACAGTCCCAATAACAGCCTTATCGGGCTGCCTGATAACAGTCCCAATAATACCGTTATTGGGCCGCAATGATTGTACTACTTTAGTAACCATGTACTCTTTTTGTATAAGTATACTATTTTAGTAACCGTTTACTAAAACAGTGCAAACATGGTATACGGTGGATTACTAAAATAGTATACGTAAACTAAAATAGTATATGGCTACTAAAATAGTACATATCAAGCATATGGGGGATACTAAAATAGTATACAGATACTAAAATAGTATGTAGATACTAATATAGTATACGGATACTGAAATAGTGCATGTTTCATGGAACTGAAATAAAATGAAACATGAACCCATCATGAAACTTTTGAGTGAAATCGTCCTCTCAACTGTCTCTCCAATCAGGGATCAAAAACCATCACGCAAAACAGGGTGGTTCAAATCGTCACCCGTCCTCCATAAATACACAACGAAGGGCAACATTGACAAAAGGGTCTCTAAGTGTTACAATTACATAAAAGAACGCAACAATATTCCTTAAATGCAGTATGTCCTACCGAGTCGTTTTGTTTGAAAAACATAATATCAATCTGAATTGTAATATTCGGAGGTTTTTAGTACTTTTGCGTATTAATAATGTCATTGGTTGCACCGAACGGAAGAACGGAAGAATGCAAGAACGGATGTCTCGGCAACGATCGATTAATGAATGTGTATTTAGCATAACAGTTGCGCAGTAAGCTGGCATGCCCAATTAACGGATTTACATTTTTCGATACATTTTTGACGTTTTCGGGATCAGAATGTTGAAATATTTCAAACCGCACAAAAAGAGACATCTGTTCCACAGCGGTATGTTTAGTGTTTTAAACATAAACACACACTATGAAACCACTTTGACAGTTCGAAGAATAACAAACAGTTTTGCTTGCAAACGGGATCAACGCGTAGCGCAAAAAATTGTGATTTTTGCAGTTGTGAAGTGTTTAACCTAAAAATAGTGATAACTTTTCATTATTAAGTCTACCTCTATTTTCCTCACGTGTAATGAACAATGAAGCTGACACGAAATACACCACTGCGTGAGCAGGCAAGCATCAGCACCTTCACGGTGCGCGTGTGACAGAGTAAGCGTACGGGCAAGTGAAAAACAACCTCAGCCAGAGCGCAGCGAAACGGTAAATGTCATTCGGTTGTCATTACGTGCACCAGCAACGACACAGCGCATCGAGAGGGAGGAAAAGTTGTGATGATGTTTTCTTTGCCACAAAACCAGAACAACCAGCGGGGAAAATAGTGCAACGCAGAGTCAGTGGTTGTGCCAGACGGGCATGTTTTGCAGAAAACGAAAGTAACATCGGTACGTTCGGGCTGTGCTACACCTAGTGGTTTGAGGTTAAAATCCTGCAGTACAGACCAATCCACCTTCGCGTGGAGCACTGTGTGTGGGGCTACGCGAATAGCAAAATCAATTAAGCAGACAGCCTCTGCACACCTTAAACGAAGTTACGTGCAACCTTCAACCGTGAATTTAGCAGTGAAACGAACGAAATGTACGGATAAACAGTGTAACACAACACGGTGGAAGAGAAGGTGTGCATCGATTAGTTACAGGTGCAAATCCCAGCAAACACAGACTACCGAAGGAATGGAAAGCATTCCTGAGCGAAAGTCCGCCAGTCCTTGCACTGGCCCTTTCCTGTTCCTGTGTTGTTGTTTTTACAATCATCATAGGTCATACAGCAGTAGTAGCCCCGTGAACCGCGAGTTCCGGAGGCTACCGTAATACTCTCCAAACGCGCGCACGCCAAATGTTTTCCACCACGAATTAGAAATGTCCTAAAATTGTAGTATTGTTTGGTGATGTATTTTTGTTCAACTTGATTCTCTCTTTATTGCATGCCACATTTACCCTCGATGACGATCGATACTAGTTAGCTATGTTTGTTTTGTTTTTGTTTAAGCTGGAGAAGTTCAATCAGTAGAAGAAATGGACCTGCAATAGCGTACGAGGTAGTCTGCTCGATAATTGTCGTACTGCAGGCAACACAATAAGGGAAAGGTGCCAAAATAATGGGAGAGGACAAAACGTATCGATTCCTTATTTATAGCTCATATAAAGCATTATAGAGTGTCTCATCCGCAAAGTGAAAAGATTTCAGAAAGTGACTAAGATTGGATTTTCGATATACATCGCAAGCTGCTGAAAGTCGGCAGTAAAACTCCGGCTAATTGTGTTGCTTTGTTGCATGCTAAGTATCGAAGTTAGTTTGTTTTTAGTGGTCACACTTTCAACTCCATTTCCAAAATCTCAGCTGCCGGGGAATGAGAAGCAGTGTGTGTGTGTCGTGTTTTGATTGCACGTGCTAGAATTGTGTGTTGATCTCATTACTTTGATCTTTTTTTTATTGTTCAGTCATTCCTAATTTCTTTTATTTTTCTATATTCGCGGTGCAAGGTTCTTTGTTTGGCGTGCATAACGGGGTGCTAATGTAATAATTTATTTCTAATTGTGCACGTCTCCCACTAAAGCTGGCGGTTAATTTTCCCAGAACAATTTTCGATATTTTTCCCATTCATCGATGCGGAAAACAATTCTCCTCAACAAGGCCCAAATGACCTTCATGACCGCGGCGCGTTTATTCAATCCGTCGATGTCGCAATACACGCGCATTGTCACACATCTGTGTCAAGTTCTCTGGCCCTTCCCCCGTTATCTACGGTTTTCCACACCCTTCTTTGGGACGGTCCGGTTGAGTCGTCTTGTTTTGCGTGAGTCATCTAGTGTACGGAGGCGAGAAAAAAATCCTCCAAACGTGCTTTGACAGTGTGCGCTGGATGCGAGTACACGATAATGTAAACGGCTCGCGTGTAAAATCTCGCAAACGAGTGACGAGAACTTACCAAACAAAGCGTGATGGTAATCTTATCCATAGCGAGCAAAGTACTGCGCGAGCGAAAAAAAGGGCAGCGCCTGGGTTAAAATTTGTGCAGCTCAGTTGGTTTTAGTTATCTAGCCGGTTTGAAATGTGGACATTGAAGTAATATAGTTTCATAGGGTTTTGTTTAAAAATTAACTATTAATTAACTGTCAGACACAGTGAAACGTAACGCAGAAGTTAAGTCATGATCTAATTAATTGGTCTAATGCTGTTTACAACAGATTGAAATGGTGGTAAAAGGAGAGGTAACATGAGTAGTCTAAGCTGTCCCAGCTGTTCCTTTGGTAATGCCCTAAACACATTGCAGCTACAACGTGACCGATTGCAGGGTTGGCAGGCCAGATTTAGGAACGCTATTTCGAAATTCTACACCTATTAGCAAGGATGCAGGAAAGATTATCTCTGAGATATTTTTCGTTTAAATTTCTATTTTAACAGGCCGTGTTGGAAAGATTTTTTAATTGCTATTTGAAATTGTATGTAAATTTCATGTTAACATTTACGACCAATCTGTAAACCTTGCGCCATAGCATATAACAAATTTTACAGTAAAAAAAAAGATTATGTTCGGTAGGCGAAGACAAATTAATCCTCCTGGAATCCATCCAAGTGGGATTCGGTTGGCCGCGAAAAGTTAGTCATGGAATCGTTATCGTCTGGTGTGTGTGTGGGCATCGTTTCCCGCTAGAACTGAAGGATAAGGCTGTCTGATTACGATCTAGGGTGCTTAATGATTTATATTTCCTATCCTAAACGTTCTGCCTTTGGTTAACCTTTCGTTGACACATTTATCACGTTTTGCTTAATTTATGTTTATTATTATTTTTAGGTTGTTTTACACACCTCACCCAATCTGCTGCATATGCCTGTGTTTTTCTTCGCAAAGGTATTTAATTTGGTGTATGCTGAATGTCGTTACTGTGGTCAACAATAGTGTGGATTGGCGATGGAACACGGCCAGATATAATTTATTCTCAATTGTAGCGATGAGGCACTACCGTCAGTATTTGCAATATCGAAAGGCATCGGAAACGGGTGTAAATGCGCGCATGTGAAATCTAACATTCCTAGTAAATATATACACCGTTACGCGCGAATTTCCCCTGCCAAAAAGCGAAAGATCTTATCGATCGCTACTAATCATCTGTGATACAACGGTACGGATTGTTTGCGCGTGTGAGAAGGTAGCGAAGCGAAATGTCATCAGGTGGAAACATATATGCCATCAGCACGGAACGGTTCCGTGCGAAGGTGGTAAATGTTCCGCTTTCGTTGGGTGGTATTAATGCGGGAGGCGGTGGAAGCGGAAGTAGCAGTAGCAGCCTTATGTCGGGCAGTGATGCGGCCGCAACCGGTTCGCCAATTGCCGCAGCACCAGCCGATTCGCTGGCGATCGATGATAGGATCGACATCGAGCCCGGTATGACACTGCAGATCGTCGAACAACCGTCGAGTAAGATTGCGTTGATCAAGATCAAAGATTTTTACGGCACGACGGCAACAGCGAACAGCCGTGGCGCCGGAACACCGGGCGCAGTGAACAATGTACAGACAAACCCATACGAGAATCGAATATTTCAATGCCAGGCGGCAAACCTGCAGCGGATCCCCTCCGACATATGGCCGTACATCATAGCAATACTGGATCCACAAGAACGGTGCGAGTTCGCGAAACGGCCGAAACTGTTCGGTTCGGTAAAACAGCTCCGCACCGGCGACATAGTGATGGTTTCGTGGCTGGCCAAAAATCGGCACGTAACTTACGATTGCATTATACGTTACGTGGGACCGGTGCCGAAAATCGGACCCGGTTATTACTTTGGACTCGAGCTACTGGTAAAGCGTTTCTCCTTTCATTCATGTTTACGTTTATTGTTTAATGATACACGATTTATAAACACTCCACCAATTTACCTAACCCACCCCACACCAAATCGTAACGCTCGCATTTTTTCCCCACTTACACACATCGCATACATACATACACACATACAGCCACACAGACGCACACTACCATGTTTCTATATTGCACCGCAAAATTTGAAGGATGTACTCCCGTTGCAAATAAACTCCAAAAATACTGTATGGCAAAATTGTGTTAGAAAGCGCTACGGCAGCAAGTGCAAGGGAAAGGAAATTGTAAAAATTTAGTACAAAACCGTATCACCCCTTATAAACCAATCCACATCCCAACTACTTATCATCGGCATAACAGGTAACACAGACATCCGAGATTACAGCGTGGAATTAGCTATCCCTTTTTGGTAGATTAATCATTTGAACGCTTTTATCCTATTATGCTTTTTTTCTCTATTATGGGGTTTCATAAGTGACGCACTGGCCACACTGATGGCGAAACAATATATTATTCCTACATGCTTATAAAAATCAATTGCTCATGCTCCCGAACTTACTCTCTATTACAATATTGATTTCGTTTAAGGTTGAAGTGATATTTAGGCGAACTTATAAGCTAGTACTAATTAATGCACAAAGTATTGCAAAATTGTAAGTTGTCACATGAACAATTGATTCCGTGATTGACCTGTGAAACCCTGTAATATAGCGTTTATTACTAAATATCGTTTGTTTTCTGGTAAATAGCATTAGCACTGTAGTGTTACTTCGTTAATATTCTTTTAATACTACTTTAGCAACATTGATTGGCTTGAATTGGCATGGAATTGGCTTGAATTTGACGTTGGACCAGTTGTATTTGCTAAAGTGTGTGAATATGGAAGATTGAACCTAAAATTTACACTTGTGTGTATTTAATTCATCGTTGAACATTAAATTCAATCAAAATTATCTTCATAATACGATTTTAACTGTTCTTTGTCTATTGTTTCTTTTGGCTGGCCATTTCCGGATGTGCACAGAATTTAGAAAATGGTGAATCGCCTCAAAAAGATGACATCGATTTTGTGTCCGATTACATGAACTGCGAGCCGCGGTTAGCATTAATTGTAGCAGCGAATTGGATCAAATTTCCCGAACACGAAGCTGCCGGCAAGCAGCATCATCATAAGCGCAACCTGTTGGACAGTTTAGTGTGCGGTGCAAGAGATCTTAACAATCGCTTGTCGCGAAAGACAGGCAGCAGCAGCAGCAAACATTCGACGGACGACGCGTCGAGCAAAAGTGGAGCAGTCCGTAGTGGGAAGGTCATCAACAGCGAATACCCACCGTACGCACGATCTTATACGCCGGATCTGACGAGCAGCGGTGCGGGCGGATCGAACCGAAAGTCTACCGACATCGGTACGCTGTACGATAGTTTCAGCTGTCTGCAGATGGACCCGGCCGGTACGAAGGCAATGCACCATAAGAAAATTGCTGCATCCATATCGAGCCCGAATCTGTCGAAGCAAGATAGCAGCAGCAGTACGGGAAGCTCTGGTCGGTACGTAAACAGCCATCCAATGGATAGCTACGGGGATGAGTATCACCGATTTGTCGAGCATAGTCAGCAGCATCAGCATCACCACCATCACCACCTCGCGGACGAAGCGTACCGTAGCTCGGGGCGTAGCTCGCAGAATAGCTCGAACAGTAGCACGCTGAAACATTCCAAGGCACGATCGGGAAAGGTGGCCCGTTCGTCCGGATCCAACTCGTCCGTAAACAGTGCGGGCGGGGGTGGATTTCCTTCTGTTAGCAAACAGAGCACCATACTGAGCTTACCCGATCGGGATGTGGTTGTGATCGATTCGAACGAGATCGATGAAGCGATCAAGAGCGCAAGTGATGTGATCGTGGTCGATCCACCGCCAGTACTCAGCCCAACCGATAACCGGGAGGTGGAGCTGATGGATCTGTTGGGCAGTGGTAGCTGGCCGGCGGAAGCTGGCGAAGTGGCCGCCATACTGTCAGGGAACAGCAGCGATAAGAAAACGCAAACTCCAACGACGACTGCCTTGTCGTACGGAAATGGTTTGGCAACGGGGACTGGATACAACACCAGCGGCAGTACCAGTAGCAATAGTACGGCCAACAGCAATCACAGCTATCATAGCCACAATGGGTCAACGGCAGCCGTCCGTTATGAACGGAATAAATCGCTTAATCCTCTTGCGCACATCGGGAGTCCGAAGCCTGTTGAAACACTTGCGTCTGGCTTACGAAAGGTGCGGACGGGCGATACTAAACCCGCCACGGTGGATGTAGCTACAATGACGAGTAAGTATTACTATTGCTCATTAAAACTAGTTCATTATTCCAGTACAATGTAAATACGTGTGGGAATTGAATATTAGACAGGCTTGGTAATTTAATAGTTTTCCTACAATGTCGATTATCTGGGGCCTGATTAACCGGGGGGCGGGTTATCTGTGAGCTAAAAAATTACAAATATACGGCAAATATTCCATTCCGTACTATGGTCCTCATAGTAGGAGGACTCGAGATGACCACAACAGCTGTTGATATTAAAAACATATGAATGTTTTTAGGGTTGACCTCTTGTCATACACTCAAGGCGATCTTCAAAGTACTTGCGCGTCATCTTTGATGACACACTCGAGTACGCTCAACACATATCACGTATGTTATCGAGAAGGCTATGAGGTAGGACAATTCAAAAGAAGGAAGAGACCTGTCACCTCCTTTTGTAAATGTTGAACGTATTAAGCTTAAGTGCTTGTTATCCGTGAATGCGGCCGGTCAGCAGTTGCCCGGATAATCGACGTTCTACTATGTTCGTAAACGGCCCAAAGTCGTTCCAGTTCAGTTTAGTACACATTTCTTGGGTTCAGTTTGATAGTATCGTGATTTGCGGTAGTGTTAGGCTTCTTGGAATGTTATTGAGGCTATTAACATTCTGATCTCTTAATGGTAAAACTCCCATGACAGTAAACTACAAAACGATACAAACTACTCGAATTTTCAAATCCGTCAAACAACACTTTCCCAGTCGATCTTCGAATTTCTCATCTACACCCTGTCAAAGCGAATTACTCACAAACATGGCTGCACTTACATACTTTACCGATGTTGGGCGAAAATTCCCCCCACCCCCCCAAATCACTGTAGAAAACAACCGGAGGAAGGGCAATCCGTTTTCCCAACCGTAAACAGAACGCGCTTCAACGGTAGAATATCGCCGGCACGATGTCTTCTTAAAAATAGAACTCATCATCATGCCGCACCGTCCCTGTTGTTGCTGCTGCTGCTATTGCTGCCGTTCGCTTGGTTGTCTTGTCGATCCGTTGCGTTGCTCCACTTATAATTTCGGTAATCGCAACAGCAGCCGCCGTCTGTCGCAGTTCGGTTAAAGATTCGCGTTAGATACCCACCAGAATTATCCTCGTGAGTGGCGTGCGAACGGTTCGCGTTCCGATCGACTGCAGGCATATAATATTTCCTCGTCGAAACCGTCACGTTCGGTGTTGTCAGCTTCTTTCGATTCAACGCTCACGGGTGTCCCCAGACGTTAAATCATGCAACCGACTGCAGGTTCACGTGTTCTTTACTGTGTTTAATGCGTTCTCCATGTTATGTTTTGTACGGTTAATGACTGTGAATGTGGCTAAACCTGGCGAAAACAAAAAAACAAAACGTTTCTTAATGTGTGACATATAGAAAGAATTCGTAGTGTCGCGTGATAAGCTAGTGTCTAATATAGTCCTTAACAGTAGACAAAGAGGCGAAACATTATTGGTACCCATTGTCCGTGGCGTGTACATGTACAGTTCGACATCATGCATCCCGTGCGATTCTTCACTCTAAAATAGCTCCACCAAAGGCGCTCATCTCTGTCAAGGCACACATAGCAGATCGGTGTAGTGTTCTTGTGGTCGCCGCAACTATGCTGCTGAGCGGCGTAATCCGATGCGCATTGTAACGATCACTTGATCGCTGCCTTTGTTGTGTCATACGGCACCGGTTTCGAACCGTACTGGTTGAAGGAAGCCCTCCGCGTAGTGGGAAGGTTAAAATTGTGTAGTTAATCGTTCCTAATTTGAGTACAGTAGCAGCACAGTCACAAATATGTTACCGGACACGTACGATAAGGATTCGTTCGATGGCATTCCACTGACCGTGTTGGAACACTTCGATTGGGAAGATGAGCCGGAAACGGAACGACGAGTGGCAGGCGACGCGGAGGAAGGTTTGTGGTGTACATATGTTGTGTTACGGCGAGTGTTCGCGGAATGCTATGTACGGGGGTTACAAGTCAGAATGTTCAATGTCAATCAATCCATTTTTAGTAAGCATTCGTCTTGTATGCGATTGCGTCTAGGTAGATTAGTCCAGTTTTGTTGAATCTTTTGTGCATTAACCGGACACAAAAGCACCGAGACCAAGATCCGCGAGTTATTATTATTTTATGTCTTAGAATTACCGTAATCTTCAGACTGCCATCCGGAATCTTTCAGGAAAAATGGAGGATGTAGCGGTACTACGGTGACATGTAATTCTGACCTGTAAAATCCATCAACGGTTAGCCTTCCTTCTTCAGCTTCTTAGTAGTTTGCTGATGCTGATCTAATGTTTAAATTTGAAATGCAGTGGAGCACCGATTAGCCGGGTGCCATTTAATGTCGAGTGTCTGATTTTCCATGCTTGCTTGCGATGACAGAAAAATAAAACACATCACAAAAATACATTCAAAGTGGCCTACCAATGATGCATTATACACTATTTTTTATCATGAAAAAATAAATGTACCTATTATCCATGAACCGATTATCCGGGAACCGTCGAGTCCCGATGAGCACGGAAAATTGGCGCTCCACTGTAATTCCAAGTTTACTGCTGAAATGACGTTTACTAACACGTTTGTTGACGTAGAACTTCACTAACAGTCACTAATCAATCTAGTATGCGTTGACCGATAGCAATCGTAATTGGTGATTTTTGTTTTAAGTGTTCTAAATCAAACATCAAATTTACAAACGTTTCGATGAGCGCGCAAAAAATAATCATCACTACCGGACGTATTAACCCATTCTGGTTGATAGTGTTGTCCCTTTGGTCGCTGCTTTGCAAAGTGTTACATACCATTACTGATGTTGTGTTTTCTCACACAGAACTAAACGACGGTGCTACAACCGGAGGCTACATCACATCGAACGGTATCGGAACGGCGGCAGTATCGAATGGCAACGATAATAACGGAACGATCACGACCAACGGTCTACTCCCCCGCATCGGTTCCATATCGCCAGAATCGGACAACGGTGGACCACCGGCTGTATCGCCGCTGCAGGAGCTTCCGAACGATCCGTCGCTTGGCGTCGGTTCGATGGTGGAGGTTACGCTCGACGCGTTCGAAACGCCCGGTTCTACGCCGGCAACGACAGATCCGCTGCTGTACGGTGTTATACGCTGGATTGGACCACTGCCAACAGCGGGCAGTGGCAGTAACCATCGTAAGGCGATGGTCGGCGTCGAGCTGGAGGATGAACCAATCGATCCCACGCTCGAAACGACCAACGGAACGCACAACGGTGTGAGGTAATTTGTGATGCAAATTGTGCGCCGCATTGCGGAACGACTTGTAAAATCGGCGAACTCGCATAAAGTGTCATACATTTTTGCTGCGTGCGGTGTAACGCACACATTTCTAACCTGTCTCTTCCCGTAGGTTATTCAAATGTCCTGCCAATCGTGCAATATTTGTGCATACGAGTCAGTGCAGCCGGGACCGGCGGTTCCAGGACATACCGCCTATGTCACCGTGCACCTCACGAACAACTCAAGTATCGTCTGCGGGCAGTAAAACCGACACCACCATGTTTGGGAAAGTCGATTGTCCGGTCGTGAAAGGAAGGATGCCACCATTGAGTAAGTGTGTTGACATCGATTTAGCTTCGCAACGGCGGGTCCCCTTAACGTCCGACTTGTTTATTACAGAAATTCTAAAACTGGAGGAACTGGAAGAAATTTGTGGCAAGTTCAAGGGTATACAGGGGCACCATAATTCCTGCTACCTAGATGCAACCCTCTTTGCGATGTTTACCTTCACTAGTGTATTCGATTCGTTGCTATTTCGGCCTAAAGAGCCTGAGGTGCGTATGTCCATTAGGGGCTTGATTTAAAAAAAACAGAAAACGTTGGTTCTAATTGTGGCCTTTGTTTCCATTCCAGGACAATCCTCAATACGAGGAGGTGCAAAGAGTACTGCTGGAAGAGATCGTAAACCCACTGCGAAAGAATCACTTCGTACGGGCGGATCGAGTGCTTAAGCTGCGCCAGTTGCTCGATCGACTAAGCTCCGTTACGGGGCTGATGAGTGAAGAGAAAGATCCGGAAGAGTTTCTTAACAGTTTGCTCGCGCAGATCCTTCGTGCTGATCCGTTTTTAAAAGTAAGGAGCACATTATTCGAAAGAAAATGAGACAACTTTTGATTAATTTTAAATATGTCGTTATTTTAGCTAAGTTCCGGTCTAGACACGTTCTACTATCAGTTATTTGTGGAGAAGGATGAACGTTTAAACTTGCCCTCGGTACAGCAACTGTTCGAGCAGAGTTTTTTGGCGTCCAACATAAAGCTGAAGGAAGTACCGTCCTGTTTGATCATCCAGATGCCCCGGTTCGGTAAAAACTTCAAGATGTATCCCCGTATCCTTCCTTCCCAGGTCCTCGACGTGACGGACATCATTGAGGATTGTAAGTGGAATTGTTGCGGACAACATATACACCTCAAAAAGTGACTCTTTTGTTCCTCTTAACTGCTCTACAGCTCCACGTCAGTGCTGGGTATGCGGAAAGCTAGCGGAATACGAATGTCGCGAGTGTTTCGGCAAAATGCAATGCGAAGGTTTAGAGGGTACGGCAATTTGCAAGAGCTGCATCGATAGCGTTCATCACCACAGCAAGCGGTTGAACCATAAACCGGTACCATTGTCGGTGCCGCAAGATTTCATCCCGATGGCTCCACACTGCGAAGTGCCTCGACTGTACATGGAGCTCTTCGCGGTTGTATGTATCGAAACGTCCCATTACGTAGCGTTCGTGAAGGCAGCCTCCGGTCAGGATGCTCCCTGGTGTTTCTTTGATTCCATGGCTGACCGTAATGGTAAGGATGTGAAAGTTCCTTATCGTGGTTTGAATTTCCCCTAATTGAATCCTCCTTGTTTACTTTCCCTCGCCCAGGTGAGCAAAATGGTTACAATATTCCAAAAATGGTTCCGGTGCCGGATCTACCCCGTTGGCTGACGGAGGAAGGTTCGCGGGCGCTAAACGAGGAGGCAGTCAACGACAAAATGTTACCTGAACATGCCAAGCGATTGCTGTGCGATGCGTACATGTGCATGTACCAAAGCACCGACGTTATGATGTACCGATAAATAACAACTTGGGTCCATTTCTGTGTCAATGGTCAAACATTTTATAACAAAACAAAAATCCAAACACGTTGTTGCAATTCCTGATTGAATCGGTGGTGTTGATAGGTACACACAGTCAATGTTGAAAACGGTGTGAATGGCTCACTTAATGTCCAGCTGGAATTTCGCAAAACGTTTTAAACAAACATTGAGGGTAACACGAACGCAAGTATCGTTGAGCCAGAATTTTGGACCAAACCCGCTATGGGATGGAGATGAAAGGAAAAAAGAAAAAAGGCAAAAGGAGTGAGTTAACACCGCAGCGGGATTCGTTGTTATTGGAGGCTTTTGTTTTGTTTTGAAAACAAACTAACTGGAAACATACACACACATGCTACATATTTCCATCAACTGACCTAAAATGTACTACTTTTTCTGCTAGTAACGGTTGAAGAAAGGATGATTATGCTTTAGAGTTAAGGCGATATACGCTAGTGAGAAAGGCCTGGTTAAAAGTTCTTTAATATTTAGAAAATTGAACGAAGTGCGTAAAACTAAACGCAGTGGAACAGCAAAACAAAAATACCCCGATTAGATGAAAACAAAGCAAGAATCTAAAGAGAATATACTTATACATCTATACATATATAAAAACGAAAGAAAAGAAATAATATATGTATACTATATTATATATATATTTATACATTATACAAGTAGGAAAACAACACAAGAATTGGCAATCGAACGGTGGTATGAACGGCTTCAGAGCAAACTCTATACTTTAGAAGTATAATCGAAAAAGAACTAGACAAACTGGGACAAACCTATCTTTACTATGCAGAAAAGCAAAATGGCCGGGATATAGTTGAGCGTTATATGATTGCGCGATTTAATTTAAAGAATAAAAGAAACAGTGACAAATAGAGCTGAACGTAAATGCGACGGAGAACAACCAAATTCACACACACTTACCTAGGACAAAGATGTAAAATCGTCTGCATCCAAAATCGGAAAGAAGTTTGTGAAAATATTTGCAATAATAGCGATTTAATAGGGCATATGGAGAGTAACAAGAGGTATGCGCAACTAACACATTATGTTCCGTGGTTATCTGTTTTCCTATGGCGTTTGAAGGGTGGCTAACTGGACGTAGGTGGAGTTACGGATTTTCAGCAAAAAATAAAACGAAAGAAAAATGATGGAATTTAAATAAGAGTTCACGCGGAAAATGCAATTTACTGTTGGCCCAAGAAGCATTCAATTGCGGAACGGGGATAGTTAAGGATAGTTGGCAGTAGTAGGCATGACCAACTGTGTAGTGGTAGGTACGTAGCGGTTTTAAGATTTTGTTAAGCTGAACACTAACTAAGCGTAAGGATTATGCGCATGACAGCTGGCCTGTCTTTGAGGTTTACATTGTGTATCCGGGGGGTAAGCGATCGAATTTGCTTCTTGGTCGTGAGCATCGTAAGAAGAAATGGACGCTTGGTAAAAGCCTTTAAATTTTATTAGTGGTGTTACACATTTCTCTGTCACTAAAGATATGGCATACTATTCGTTTGGCAGCTTATAATATATACCTGAATTTGTTTAGGAGGCTTAGAATTTGCCACTTTGAATGACGAAAGTCATCTTTGAGCTGTAGGAGCCTTAAACATGTCGCAACACTTAAAATACTTAAGTACAACCGTGTCGGCGGTAGTTTAGCATGATTTAGCTGATGGAAGCTTTTGAAGCAGAGCAGCAAACTATAAGAAGGATGGAGATGGAGGTGATGGTGGTGTTGCTTACAGTGTGCTAGTCGAGCTTGATAAACAACCATACGCAAACGTTAATACAATGGAGACGTATGGCTGGTTGATGATCCATTGCAATGTCTTTAAAAAGCCTAATTCTCCAGCACATCTAAAGGAATTTTTTTATGTGACTTTATTTCATAGTTTTGGTCTGCGTTGGCTATCTGTGATTTGAAATATTCATAGCTGAATAGTTACTACTCGCGGAACCAGTTCTATAAAGAATTAAACCTAGGCGGGTCTGTTCTCTATGGCACTCATTCTACTACCCCCTAGAAGAAGCACAATTATGAAGACATCGAACTATTGATATAAATGGAAGGGAGGAAATTTTCTTCCAACAAATTTCTCGACAATTTCCCTATTTGACTAGTTTTGCCTAACACCCGTTGCTTACTGGATTTAAGTTCTATGCAACCACCATCATGTAAGCACTCCAGTTTTCGCTTCCCTTCAAACCCTTGAATGGGTTGTGTGTTTTTGTAGTGTATTTATCTCAAACGAACAAATATAGAAGAACAAAGCAGTAGGTTAATGTTGCAAAGTTTGCCGTGCTATTTGAGGTGCTTCATAATTGTTTCTTAAAACCTTGACTAACGTGGGAATGTGTTTGTGGCGTTACTAAAGTAGGCGTGTTGCACGATGGTAATACAGTAGTATCCTTGCAACGAACGCAAATGTACTCGATTTACTGGAAGAAAATGGTAACAGCAGGAAGCTTTGGATGTTTTTGGACCGAGTTTCACCCACAGTAGCAGCAGTTAAATGTGAACCAAAACAAGTTTCGCCACTTTGTGGAAGTTAAATCAAGCGTAGAATGAATATTAGCGGGTGAAAATATTTTTTTAAAAATGAAAACATTATATCACATGTGGGAAAAGCATCGCACCGTAGTGGTGTGATTGCCATAAAGAGGGGTTTGTTTGTTCAATGTTCGTGTTTCATGTTGTAATGAAAACACCTCCGATACCTGACAAGTAGCAAATTGGAAAGACAAAAGAAACAGCTACTTAATAATGTTAGAAAAAAAACACACTCACACTCTCCTTACCTTCTTCTACACTGCATCTTATATCTCTACAGCCTAAAAACGGAAACAACAATTTATAGCCAACGATTTGGTTTCTCGTGGTTTTCAAAACCGATTACGACCGGAAACAGAGAAGCTGGTGTTGTGAAGAAAAGTGTCTTGTTTAGGGGAGAAGAAGTTTGATGCGATGGGGTTACTTTCTAAACGTGTAGTAGACGTCTGTATACAGTTTGTGCGTAGTGGAGTGCGGTTACGAGCAGTGTTTGTTGAGCAAAGATAAACCAGGGGCAATCGAAAGGAGGGTCAACTCTTATGCGCTTATGATACCGTGTTTGATGAAGCAGAAGTGCGAAACAAATAATATCTACGAACAAACAAGTACAACAACAATGCAATAGCTGGTTGGTACACCCACATACATAGTACTACTTCCTTCCCCATTTTATCGGATGGCGATACTAGCATCTAATTATACATATACGCTATATAGCTACACACTACTCACCCCTTACGAGATCCAATTTTTCTTATTGCTACTCCCCCTTTGGATACCTGACAAACTGTGAAAAAAAAACAAAACGAACAAAACAAATGCGCCCGAAATAATACAAATCAAACCACACGGCGAGTGCCGGAAGGCCAAGTTCAGGAAGATGTTGGAGTGATTTTTTGTGTCGGGGCATAATGTCCTAACGAAAATAGTGGAGTTCGTCGAAAAAAAGACACTCACACACCAAAACGCTTAAAAAGCAACACATACCGCGGGCAGTTCTCGACGGAACTTGGTAAATAGGATGACAACCCCGTCAACGCTAGCGCGCGTGTGTGTGTATGTGTCCTGTAGCAGGTGGTGATATAAACGTAGAAGCAGCTACACAACTATTTATGATGTTCTCTTACTACAGTAGCAGCAGATGGAAGAGCCGCTTTCCATAGTGCAGAATAAGAAAAAGAGTGTGTAGTGAAACCAACGTTAGTAATCGATCGAGATCGGAAAACAACTAATGGCCAAAACACAGAAAAAAATCAATAAACGCTGACATGTAACATTGGTCTGTTCTTTTAATTTGTAAACGGTAAAGAGGATGATATAGTACGGGGATTTGCCGAAATTCTATTTCCTTTAAAATGTATTGCCGCGGGCTCATTATTCTCTCGTCTCTCTCTATCCATTCCCAATACTCTTACTGCGACGATCTCTGTACATATTCTGCGAAGGATTCTACCTGAACAAGCGACCGAACTAGAACTAACCTTATACCTTAGTAACTGAATTATTTTGAGACAAGGTCTTCGCGGTCTTGGGTTGCTGCAGGAATCCTCTCAACCGCTCACGATCGAACGCCCTCATCAGAAAAATCCATTATCCCGTCGTTTCTGGCGGACGTATCAACGATGAAGACAGTTTGGACCCAACACTCCTCCTCTTGCCATGTGGACGGCCTAAAAAGTCTTTATGAATTGAGCCGTCCGGTGTCGTTCTAATCACATGACCAACCCAGCCATATCCTGCAGCCTAACGAGTCTAATTCACTGTGCGATAGTGAGTTCCTCGAACAGCTGAAAGAGCTCGTCATTGTAGCACCTCCTCCATTGTCCTTCCACACATACGGGGATCCAAAATTTCTTTGGATCATTTTCCTCGCGCCACTGAAAAATATACAATAGTAAATAGTCTGGTTGATCTGCCATACTCACCGGAATATCTGTAGCCTTAGCTCAGTTTTGATCATCAATTCGTATATCGCTTAACCTTATGCTTGTTTGATCTACTGCAAAATGCCTCAGTGTGCATTCTAGTAAAGAGACAAGAAGGCTCTAGCACTGATTGGTAGCTAAAAAGAGAGTTTAGACCATAAGAACGATACCCAAAATTCTCCAAAGTAAACGTAAATGTTTTCTTTCGTTACTACTTTCGCTTTTGCTTTTTCCGATACTCCTACTAACAGTTCTATGCTCGAACAAATACTATTCTTCTTTACATTTTTAAACTTTTTTTTGTTCTCCATATTTTATTTTTCTTAACCATTACGGTGTTATGACGGTTCAATCTTGCATTGTCTAAAGAGAATACATTTAAAATAATGGATAAAGTAGTGCACGCTTGCGACAAAAGTTTCGTCGCTTCTATTTAGATTACGGTCCTCGCCTCTATTTAGCATCTATTTAGGATGCAGTTCCACACACAGTTGTGTTGTGAATCCGTTTGCCTTGTCACCGCCTTTTCTAGAATCCAACCATCATCTTGAACGGTGCACAAGTACTAGCAATTACCCTTAACAAAGATATTTAACTTGAAACGGGGAGATTGTTTGCAAGGGCAAAAAGTAGATTATGCGCAACAACATTTGCTGGTATGCACCCGCGCCGCTCTCTACGCAAACGTGATTTAAATTATGTTAAGTGAATCTTTACGTGTTTGCGTGTGTGTGTATATATATATTTAGTTTTAATTTAATATTCGCCATCTCGGATCCTGCCCAATGTAACAGCTCTCTTCTTCTATTTCAAAAAAGGGAAATGCTAAACATTTATTATTAGAGTTTATCTACTTTCACAAGTCGATCTCATACACAATTCACTCCAGATATCAAGAAAAAAATAGCGATTTGCTTGTGCTATAGATCCTGAAGATAATAGGACAAAAATATTTAACTACTTCTTGGTAGAAATTTCTTCAGCTCCCTTTAATGAGGATTAAAACAAATGTACCTCCTGAGACTGACATTTAACTTTACGCCTGTACCGAACCAGCAACCACCATTCCTATCATTCCGGGATTACATTAACCCAAGCTTGGAGATGCAACAACACTGATAATGGTTCTTATCACAGCATGTATGTGACGCGAACGATAACAAGCGAGAAGTGTAAAAGTTCACGGTGCACTAATGTATACATCAGCTCCGCAATTGAGTCACTTATTGGGAGCTCAGCTCTTGTTCTTGATCAATATATATGTGCGTTACACACCTTACATGCAGGAAAATGTAAATGTTTAAACTACGCTCCACAACAGGCATATGTGCTTCCGTCGTCTAATTTCCCCGTGGTGCTTTGCCTATGGTATATGGTAGGTTAGAATAAAACACTTCACTTAAACGAGATCAAATTATGCGCTTGTGTTAAAGTGACGCGAGATATCTACCGTGCAACACTGTTTTTATTTTTCACCCGTTTTGCATACACCTCCATGTGTGTTATCGTCCGTGCGCGGTTCATACGTCCGCTGGCTGGTTGATTTTATGTCCCCCCGTGGTCTAAAAGCTACTTATCACATTTCGTGTAGTTTGTACTTCAGCTTGTAATGATGATCACGAAGACGTTTGTTATTTTTGATCTTTTCTCTATCTTTGTTTGTGATTAGATAGATAAGATATAGGACAATAACACACGGTGCACGGTGTGCTGCTTTGTGGACGTGCGCGTTTTCGGTGCAGGGGTAACATTGTGTCCCAGAGATGTTTCCTCACTTATCATTGAGAAATATTAATCATTTGCGTACGAGAATTGAATGCTGCTGTTCAAACTTTCCAAAACTTCCAACTTGCAATGGAACAGAACAATAAAGAGAAAAAAAGATCAACGAAGGAGCTGTTAAAGAAAGTAGAAGCTGGCCGAGGGCGAACTGATAAAACTTAGGTTGCTAATATCACAAAATTGGTACAGTCAGTGAAATAGTTCTCACGTGCGGTCCCACCATCGGACAACAGGACCGTCGATGGTGGCCGGGAATGCACTACGCCTACGCTCAGAAGGATGAAACACCCCAACAAGTCGGTGGTGTTCTAAAGCTGGTAAACATATTTCCTTCATTAAAACTCCGGCAATCTCTAGACCACTTCTTACTCACCCTGCACACACCCACCACGGGCATGCGGATGGAATGCATGATGCGATGGTGGGATGTGCCGGTGAGCAAATGCCGGACATTTCGTTATGTTAAATTTTCCCGCCCCGTCGTTATATCGCCGGGAACCGCCCTATCCCTCTCAGTGTACCTGGTCACTGTCAACTGCTTGCGGACGAGGCATGTAAGATGGTACGTATGGTACAGATTTTCCTTCCCCTTTGTGCTCAGTTTACCAGTGCTTCCAGGGTTGAGTGTGGAAAATCCGAGCGCATCGTTCGCAAACAGGAAACAGGGGCAATTTCACCAACTGGGAGACTACAGTCCCATGATTGTCACGCGTGACACACAATGGCTGGAGTTCTCGCGGAAGAGCTTTATACTAACGTTACCTATCGGCTCTACCAGTGAACCGGAAGAGTTACACTGCTTTGATGGAGGATTACTCCGTATGCTTATATTAAATAACTCTACTAATTTGCTGCCGTGCCACGGCTGTGTTGATACCTTGCTATATGGAAGGTGTTTCTTATTTGCCGCTCCTAATCTGCCTGTGCTTGGTTTGGCAAAAGCTTAACATTCTCACACCATGTAAATCGACGGTCAACTTCCATAGCCACAACGGTGCTTTTTCACCGTTCCATTTCCATCGGTCTCTTTTCCTTTCGACGTTCACATAAACTGGCCCGGGTTATGATAGCCACAAACACATTACATCGCTATTACCAGCGCCTATATACCCCTATACTAATCTATTTATAAGCTCTTCCAGCTGCTCCAGTTGGCTACACGTTGCCAGCATCGCGCACTCACCGTTACGCGAGTTCTCACGCCGCAGCTCTCACCTGCCCTCACGTAACGGTGCCGTGTCTTGTTCTTGGTTGGTTTGTTTCATTCCTGCATTAAACTGTGTTATTATTACTTTTTGCCAAATACGTTTTACTTAGCATGATGCGTTCAGCAATAGCACTGTGCTCTGCTACTTATCTTTCTCTCTCTCTGTGCACTGCTGTTGCAACTTTGCATATTTCGGTGTATTTCACCAGCGTTACATTGTATATATCGAGAAGAAATATTGTTCATACAGTCGTGGTTTTCAATCTTGCACAGACAAACAAAATGTTAACCTAAGATCCATTCGTAGTATGTTTGAAAAAAAAAAAAAGAAACACGCACACTAATACAAAAACGGTCCAACTATGCAGTTAATTCGCTTTGAACATATAGTATAGTTTGTTGAAAAGGGAGAGAAAAGTTCAAATCAGGAATATTGAATGTAATCAAGTAATGTAATCTACGATCATAAAGCTTGTGCTCTACGCCTTTTTTGAGCGATGCTAAGTTGTAAGAGCTCATCGTTCTTGTTCTGCACAAAACATGACATGCACATGGACAAGAAAATCTCACTTTAAATTGAAAAAAAAAAACAAAACATTCTTCTAAGTCCGTTTTGGTGGAAAATCGAAAATAAAAAAAGCACAAAATGTCAGACGAGTGTCGCGAAAACATGAAAAACTATCAAATAATGTAGAAATTGTTATAAATAAAGACCTACGAACGAAACGAAAAATTTCGTAGATGCACTGCAAATTATTCGTCATCCAGTTGATGTTCCAATCAATTGTCCGTGCTCTTTAAGAATTATATGCTTTAGTAACATTCTTCGTCCTCCATAGCAAAATCGCTCGAAAATCCAGAATCCACATAAACCGAACTGAAAAGAAGAGAAGAAGACAGAGAGAGGTATAAATTAAAAACTGCGGATTGAAGAAAAAATTTTCACTGGGAAATAAACTGATGCGGAAATAGTAATCGGGTGGAAATGTCACTTGTGCGGTTAAAACGCAAGGCTTGCTATTTAGCTTAGTCTCTAATGCCTTTGTATATACACGCCTCTATAGTAGTGCATTTATTTATAGCGACACATAATAGAACGCACAGAAAATCGATCGCAAAAGACTAATTTCTGCTTACATTGGCAATCCCGCGTGTCCCACACTGGGGACTGTGTGTTTGTGGACTTATTTATTAGGCACGTTTTGTTTGTTGAATTCTGGCCGTCAACGCCGAACGCGTGTAAACAAACGTGAGAAAGTTTAACTTATGCAAAGGAGACCTGTTACAAACTTAGCGTATTTTATTAGAACTCATTACATATAAATGAACCAACGTTAAGCATGTTTTGGTGCGGCAATTCTGCCTGTTAAACTACCGGTCGAAAAGCGGTCTTGTACTAGAAAGAGGAGAATGAACTCTTCGCTAGGCTTGGTTAACCTTCTCGGACAAAACGTAGCTTCTTGTTTCGCTGATAGTTTTCAATGTGGCAAGATTGCTTTGATGTTGGTTGCTCGGTAACCACGACGCTCTAGAGAAACGAGCAAAATTGCGGGGTTCGCTAGACTATGTTTAATGTTTTTATTGTTTATTACATGAACTAAAGCTCAGTTTTCAATTAATGATGTCAATCATCAACGCTTGCTACAGTTCCCATAATCCAATACTACGTAGAAGAAGCCACCTAGACCTTCTAATAATGGCTGCACCAAGAGACCACGGGGTGGAAGAGTTTTGTTAAATCAATGCTGTCTATAAATAACAAACGCTTTGCAAACCTACCTCCGAAGCAAACGGGCGCGCGCGTACAACATTTAAGGCGAGAAAATTGTTGCTTTTCAAGGGTCAAAAGACAAAAACACACAAATTGCATTGCGCTTGTCAGACTGAGCACAGAGCTACTATTACACGCTCCTCGCTTAGGCGTCATCCAATAACAAGCTCGGGCGGTATTAGTTTTGCGCAAATCATCTTCTTTTCGCGCGTAACGACACCACCACGACACTATTGCCACCGCAACCCTCGGGTCGTTGGCTTAAACATAAACCGTTCGATACATACCTTTCTTCCTGATGAAATATGTATCTGTGCGAAAGAGTGTGTGGCAGACACCATTTTCTTTGTTTTGTTTTGCAACCACAATTTTATGCCGGCTACCATTTATATCCGACGCGAGGGACGCGTTATGGCCCACGCTGTGAGCGAAACTGCGTGCAACGCGTTGCTATTTTAGGATTAAATATGCATTCGATGGCAAACCATGTGTCTAGCATAGTTTCACTTCGTGCGGTTTTAGCTAATAAAATTGTGAAAAGGCAATAATATACCGTGAACTACATTGACTAAAAATTCGACTAATTAAGGGAAATATCACCGTCGAAAATTTCACTCGTGCTTTTCTATTTTCATGTAATCGTATCACATGAAACAAACTGTTCAAAAGACCACAACAAAGTCAAAATGTGACTGGATACGAATTTTTGCGGTATTTCCACCGGGCATCACTAGACCATGTCCATCCGCAAAAAAAAAAACAACAAAACCTTTCAACCGTACCAAATGAACCCGCCTTTAGCGCGAGTTTGCAACGTTGAAAACAAAATAGACAAGGAAGCTATTTAACAAAAATATCAACAAAACCGCCTGAAAAAAGGCGCGCATGACGAGAGAAAACTTACTTGATCGCACGGCAAGTGAAGAAAACGATGCGCTTCAGCTTCTTGTTGTAGAAAAAGTAGTTGAACGACCAGAGGCAGCCCGGTTCACCGAACGGGTCCGAGTTCAGGTCGGGATTGTAGCTGTAGATGTCGCAGTCCTTCAGCGAAATCTCGTCCTCGATCGTCGTCCAGAGGGCGTGACGGATCTTGCTGTACTGTTCGCCAGCCACCGGCCCCAGATTGCCCTCGATCGAGTTCAACACCCATTGCAGCGATGGTTCCTTGCTGAATTCATGACTCTGAAAGTGTGCGAAGAAAACAGATTGTTTAGCATGATGCATGTACTCGGCGATCAATGATGGGGTTTGAGCGAGATCGAACGAAAAGATCGCTCGTAGACAAGAGAGTACATGGAGGAGGTGGAAAATTTATTCAAAGTTGAGATGCTGTGCAACATTTTCCATGGGAAAACAATTGCACCCACAAACACAAGGTTTCAAACACTCAATGTACTCCGTACAAATGTATGTGGATGGAAGGAATTAATAGATCTTCGCCTCATTGTTACTCTGTAATTTGCTTTTCATTCAAACTAGATGTACGATCACAGTGTACAAAAAATACACTCCCAAACAAGTGATAATTATTTTCATTGTACTATTAAGAATAAAAAGAAATTAATCCACGCTAATATAACTTAAACCTCAAATTACTACAATTTACAACTGTTTGATAACAATTAAAAGAATACTAGCATTTTTTTAACGTATTTATAGTATTATGTAGGGGTTTACAACTAGCGGCCAACGTAACCAGTACATTCATTCTCTGGTGGAATTGTTCTGATCATTTACTGAACATTCCATTTCCCGTCAAAGTTTATTCATTGACTTCAACTTGGACAGCAAGAAGTAAAAAAAGAAAAGTTTCAACAGCTCAAAAGCTTTAATGCAAGATTTAGTTCGTTCGATGGGTATTTTTGTAACATTGTATTGTTCCAAATATTATGAGAAGGTTGACTGTATTTTAAACGAAATCTCTTAAAATCTTAACTGACCCATGCCACCGATACTACCCAGCTGTAAAAAGCCTAGATCAAATATGTAAGATGTAAGATAAATGAATTCATTTGAGATAAGCGATGGTTCACAGTGAGTCTATTTCCTTCAGACAGCGTAAAACGAACGTAATTATATTATCGTCTTTTGCAGCCGAATCCGGTTTGTCCCATTAACAACGAGCTCTCTTTTGACACACTGTGCTGTGGTGGAAAGTGAACCAACCACTAATGGTCACCGTGGTTGATTACATCAGCGCATCAACGCTTGGCGGTGTGGAATCTTCGGCAACTTGATCATAGGACATGTTGTCCATTGCGACGACCAACTGTAGCATAAGGTATGTACAGGGAACTTGTAATTTCTTCACTTCTCTTTTTAAGGTATCGTTCAAATACGTAGGAATATCTATAAGGGTCAATAACCAGTTTGTGGTGCGCTTCTGAAAGCGGCGGTAAAATATGTCTGTTATCGAGCGTTTGTATTTGTAACGGAATAAAGAAAAAGAATCGTCGATACTCTCTAGTGAGAAACATTAAAAATAGTCTAAAAGAATCATTCATTTTCCTTTACAAAAAAACCCTTTTCTAACCGTCGAAAAGAAAGCATTCGGACAAGTAAAACTACCAAAACAATTATATCGACCCAGCAAAAAATATGACGCAAATACACGACACAGCCGCTTTTCTCGTACGAAAAACACACTATAAATATAGCAGCATGACCATCAGGCGGTAGCATCAATTCGGCGCACGGTATCCCATCCCATCTCATCAAGGATACCGTGGCAAACGTTTTCCCGCCCGAAAACGGCACCGACCAAAATGTTTACCAATACAAAACCTCTCGAGCGGTTGACGGTTGAGAAGTTTCCCCCGCAGAGAGGCACTGGCCGTTGCGCGGCCAGTGTACGTGTATGATAATGTTGTGTACGCAGCTGAAAACAAGCCGACAGTCTCTCTGTTCCCTTTGCCTTGTTCTCATCTCGTTTCAAAATATCGCATATTTTTGGTCCCTTTTCCACTCAGCTGTGCTAACATATAAAGACTTTTCCGACCTACACACAAGGTCAAATGTGAGTTTATCCTTTTGCCGGAGGGAGGCAAAACTAAACAAATTCGTCATGTTCGTCGTCCAAGAGAGTGGACGGAGAGAAATTTCATCCTATACGTTTCAGGTTCTGTCGTAAGGATGACATTTTTTTATGTAGTGGAAATTCGTAAATGCGCATTACCGATACCGTGAGGGCAACGTTTATTCTAAGAAAGGCGCATTTCTCTCCTGGCCATCATTCGCTTACCCGAGCCTCGCTGAAGTCATAGTCCGGCTCGAACGCTGCATTGAGCGTCGCAATCAGATAGAAGAGTGTCTTGCGCGAAATCGTATCGCACAGTGTGACACCCTCATCGCCGGACAGGCTGCTGCGAAGGATCTGCGGCGACATGTCCTGCAGCGTTTGCGGTGGCGATAGGGCCTGCAGATCGGTCGGCGACTGTTCCGAGGTGAAACGTTTGTACAGTGCCTTATCGTTTCCCGCCATCTTGCACGAGTATGACTCGATCCGGCCGTAAATCGTGCTGTCCCCGGTCTGGATGTGCAGCTTGTTGTTGACCGCCTCGAACCGTGTACTTTCGAGGAGTTTCATCTTGTCCGAATAAGGGGGTTTAATAAGTGCTAAAAGAGAAGATTATCAAACTCGTTCGTCGTTGTCGCGTCTTCCTCTCGTGTATACGCGGATTTCTTGGATGCCTTTTTTTTTATTCCGTTGTTGTTGAACAATATTTCCTTCGATATTTGTTGCGTGTGAATACTCCACAGTACACTTCGATGCTAAGAGAGAATGATGTTTTGTTCTCGCTTTGTTTTTCACTCTGCTAAGCGTTGCTAAATAAGCGTGCACTGGCTTCTGTTGTTTGCTTTACTCGTTGTTGTTGTAGTTTCACCAAACCAATTATTAAACGATGCCTTATTTATGGTTGCTTACAAGCTACAGTGTTTCCTTAAAATCTGGCCAAATTGGCTACAGCGCTAGAAAAAGGGTCAGAATGTCCACCCCTTCTTAGTACAGTGGCACCAGCGGCAGCGGGCTCACTGCGAAACAACTCCGGCACGGGGCGGCTGAGTATTTGACCATCTTGGGCGATCTTATCAGGCCGTGGTTGATCTTGACGGCGATTCTGAACATGGTGGTCGGGTGAACGCAGAGCTTCTTCTTGAACAGTTTCGCGCTCGCGACCTGCTGCTGATGCTGGTGGTGGTGTCGATGAATACGGCTACTAATATGGATGCTGTTGCTGGTGACGGGGGCGACGGCGACGACGACGGAAGCAACCGGTTGCGGGCACATTTAAGCACGGAGAAAGCGTGTCTTGCCCTTGCCGGCTGTAGTGGAGGCAAGTAGTGTATCTTAAAGTTTTGCAGGACGACGGTGTTTGATACACCTTGAAGTAGCTTTTCGCTTAATCCCTTGTTCCAACGCAACGTACCAGAGTTCAGGGAGAGTCCGAATCGAACGTAACGATACCTTCCGCACACCAAAATTGTGACGAAAGGCAGATGAGACCAACAAGAAAAACACACTTATAAACAGCACTGCGTCAAGCTGCGCCTGTGTGTTGGTGGTCACGTAGATGACGCACACGTTTCACGCACACTATGATATTGTAGAAACGGCTTCGACCCGTTTCGTTTGTACACAAGAGGGCTTCTTCTTCTTGGAAGGGTCGGAAGTTTTTCTCCGTATTCGTTGAACCTTTCTTTGTTTACGGTCAAATCATCAATTCCACACAATCCGCTGAGGACGCTTATAATTTTGTGCACAAAACACACACTCAAACTTGCTGTTTGTAGAATTCTGAGGCCAAGAATTATAGCACTTTCGAGGATGAACTCCTTGTTTGACCTTCAGCACTTGATAGAATCAAGGTTGATGCTGCCCTCCAGTGTCGGTTGATAAATCACGTACTCACTCACGCTCCCAAACAAGGGACAGGAATATTTGGTGTCGTGTGACACACACTTTGCAACACACGTTTCACTGGATGCGAAAAAAATTTAACGCATTTTCTTCGAAAGCAAGCGGGCCACTCCGGCTCAAGTAAATCACAGTCCAACGAAACGAAACTTTACGCACTCGCAACTACACAATACGCACACGGAGACACACATACACACAGGACAGATTTTCTTTATGTTTTCGCTTGCTCACTTGTCCGCTGACGCTGTACGGTGGATTCGGAATGTAATTGAACTTAAAATACGCACCATTTGCCGTAGCGCATCTACACTTTCGGTTCAGTTTTCTTCTACTCGAGCGCGCTCACAGCAAGATGAGGAAAATTGTAACCCTTCTGCAACCGCACACACCAGGCTACAAATAGCTGCCTAAAGAAGACTTGTATTTTTCCATCATTTTCGCTTCTTTACTGGGTCACCGGGGACGGGTCGGAAGAGACAACGCTGGTCGCGGGAGACGCGCTTGTTGCTAAACGCACTATTGGGTTGTTTTCGATCGAATCGATCGACGTGGGGTTACGGGAGGGTTTCCGTGATTTTTGGGACGCGTTTATCCTATAACCACAAACACAATCTTTGTTAATTGAAACGATTTTGAGACACTGGTGATCTGGTGATTAGCTTTCACTGTTGTTTGATCGCACACGAATTTTCTCGCTGGCAAGTTCTACGCAAAGTGTATGTCAGGAAGGTTACCAATTGCTACGGTAGGGCAACCAGCAGGAAAAGGTTATTTCGTACCGTTCGAGAGAGTTGAACGAATTCAGAAAACGAACGTTTCAGAACAAACATAAAACTGTACAGCGGAATTCTTGAATTTCATACGTTCCCATATATTTTGCGATGGGATTGCAATTATAAAATGTAGTTAAAACAAAATTAAAAATGAAAAATATTAGTTTTTCTTACGCACGAATTCTTATAATTTATCAATCGACACTCGTTTACGTTCAGTGAGGAATAATGTTTTATTTGCTGAAGAGCCGTTTCCATGGTTTATTTTCTTTCGTTGTCAGAGAGTTTATAACTCATAGTTGAAGACTGCTACGTGATGCGGTGAAACGATACGTACTGTGCTGAAAACTGCGTAAATCGTTCCGTTTCGGGTAAAATATCACCGAAATGTGGTAAGTCGGAGTGAAATGTGAAGGCGAAATGTTAATTTGTAGTTCACAAATTCTTTCGGATTACCACGAAAGCTGTAAATGTGTGTAATCGATGTGGATTCTGAGCAGATGGTCAGCAGCTGGTTCTGGCTGTGTAGTGATGGGCACTTGGAACTTTGGATTACTGTTAAATTGGCAACACTGAAAGTGCCGTATCAAGTGTGTTCGGATATCTTTATTCTATCAAACCATGTTTTTATTAATTGCTAAAACATACTTTTTTTCCACATAAACTATGTAAAAATTGTTCAATTTAACGCTAAATCCCATATTCTATGGTTATTTTTTCTGGTACTGCATTAGCGCTTCATTCACACTGCCGGAGCACTAGATAAGCGCTGCATTAGTGCTGCAGAGGCGCTGCTCTTTAGATTAGATTAGATTAGATTTGCTTTAGTGTGTTACAAATGCGCTTCATTGGCGCTGCATTAGAGCTGCATTAGGGCTGCAGGAGCGTTAGCTCTATAGGAGCGCCGTATTAGAGCTGCATTTGCACTGCAGGAGTGTTTCACACAAGAAAGATATAAAAATTAAAATGTATCAAACATCTTGCATGCTGCTTTGTTGTTATTTTTCGGAACCCACTAATTTTAAATATTCATAAAAATAGAAACTCATGTTTTTCTCATTGTATTTACTCTATCGAAAACGCCAGGGCCGTTTGTTTTGCATACACAAGCACTATCAATGCTAAATTTCATATCATTCATATTCTTTACAACTCTACTTTTGCCGATACCCAATACCATACGGCACAAAGAACAATACCTCGCGCTACACTCCCTACACAGATCACAATCAACTCAACCAGACCTCTTCTAATGCAATGCGGAACACGATCGCGCGGAGTCTGGAACACGGAAGAGCGGGACATGGAAAGCAAAATAAAAAGAAAACCGCCGATCGAAACCACGATTGCGATCGAACATCCACACTTTCAGCGATGGTGGCGCTTGCCGTTGTGAAACACCACGCACACACACTTACCCGCGCTAAACCGTCTCAAACACCGGCAATCATTCACGCGCTCGCTGTTAGTTTTTCTGCAGCATCCAACGGTGTAGGATCGCGTCGTCGCGGTCAGAGCTTACGAGCGCATAATTACGCGGCATCTTTCGTGTGTGTGTGTGTGTGGTGTCCCCGGTTCGTTCGAAAGATCGGATGGTAGGTGATAGTTCAATTCTGGAAGGTGATTTTTTCGGAACTCGCAATGATCCTTGCCGACGATAAGAGATGCACTGGCGCGTCTCGGCGTTGAAAGGTTGTGTCTCTCGATCGCTAAATTTATATTCTTTGCTCCCGAAGGGGGCTCTTTTTTTTCTCGCACATCGTGTACCGCTTTAACGAACTGTTTACAATTTGGCGACCACCCGCAACGATCTGGACATGAGAATTTTGGCGATACAACGAAGGGTTGGAAATGGGGCAACGAAGTGCCTAATGTAACGGAAAATTCGCCCAGACTGAAATTTTCGTAGTGCGGTGTGCAACGTGAACCGCGTGCTGTTCACCCAAAACCCATCGGATGGGATACTTTCGCCCCGTCAACAGGAAGGAAAATGTGTGTATCTTCTACGGATGACCCTTTTTTGATTGGACTCGAACGTGCCTCCGCCAGTTGACACCGATCGAGAACGGCGCGAAGTGCGTAATAAATAAACGTGTGCAATTGAGCAGTTGCAGTGGGAGCTCCACGCCACGATTGAATTTCTTGTGTATCGGTTACGGACAATTAGTGTCGCGTACGCATACACACGTACTACGCGTGTTTCGATCACCATTCGCAAGCAATCTGGTGATGGTTTTTTGCCTGGTGGTGCTTAAATGGCCCCATTCATCCTCTGTTGAGTTGTTGGGCAAAGGCACACACAACTAGAATGGACCCCTTGGCATGTGGTCTTTTGGATATTGAAATTCCACATATCACATTCCGACCGTTTTCCCTTCCCGTTGTTTTCGCATTCTAATTTTTTTACTGGGGAGTTAATATTGTTTATTTTTAAACTTGCCCACTATTCGATCGTACCGGCGGCTAAGAATCAAACGCATGATTTTCCCATATATTTCCAATAGCAATTGGTGACGTTGGGTGGAGTTTGGTTCAACCAAACCCCCATAGTGGCAAGGTGACATTTTTTCCTTTCGATCGGTTCGAGCGCATTCTTGTGACAGGACAGATTAATTGAGCACGATTAATCATGCACGCATTACGAAAATACCGAAAAAAAACCCCCAAAAAACACCCCGGTGGAACGGTGCCGGGATTTCCCACAAATGTCGAATTGGTTTGGCAATGGCGACGCATGGTCTTTTACGATCGACGCTCGACGCTCACTTGTGGCTTTATTGTGCTGTTGCCTTGGGAAGAAACGAAAACACACATTAAACAGAGCAGTGCGGTGGTCTACACCCCCGGTGCCATATGGGGACACACGGTTTCTCTCTCACAGTGTGTTTTTTTTTTGTGTAGTTGTTGCTATTTTGATCGCCATGTCGTATCGTTAATTGACCATATGTCACCGTCGTGGCACAAGGTTCAGAATGGTTGGCCATTCTTTTAGATCGATTAAAGCGGAGATGGAAGATCGGCGATCTTCATTGATTCCTCCCCAATTACTGACCTCAGCAAGCGATCCCGATTTGTGTACCGGGTTTCGCTAAGCTTAATCTATATCCGGCGGTCAACGAGCGAACCCTTCACACGAAGGATGGTGCGGGATTCCTATTTTCGTCTCAACAAAATTTCTCCATCCAACCGGAATTTAAGATTCTGCTACAGCCGTTCAGCTTTTTTTTTTGGCAAAGAACGACAGAAAACAAATCATCGGCGCGAAGTTGCCATCGCCGTGTCAACCCGCTGATGGACGTCCGCCCAGAGGGACGTCCGTGAGCGGGGCTGCTACTTTTTCTCGGTGGAAAACTTAAGCTTCTTGCAACATTCGGACACAGTGGTGAAATGGTGAAACTAACGATCACCGAGAAATAGAATGGAGTGACGGAAAACACATAGCCAAACAGCTCGCGCATCATTCCTCGCCATCTACCAGGCTGGCCAATCATTTAACTCCTACACTTGGTCCACGCCGGTGCCCGGTGCTGTTCGACATGAAGACGTTACGGTCGGCTAGGTGAAGCTAGTGGCTTCGTGACTGCACGAAAGTTATGAAATCATTACCTTTATTGTTATTAATGGTGACCAATTTGCGAAATGGGCGATGCACTGTGCAGTCGTGCGGAGCGGACAGACTGCAGCCAGGGACGTTCCCTTCTCCTCGTGTGGATGATTTTATTGCTTACTGAAGATGTTGTCAACGAACTTTGGAGTTTCGTTTGTTCTGCAACATAAAGTGCTTCGATTTATTGGACGTGTTTTTCCACTTCCCACAACGTGATAAAAGACTCCATTTCTTTCTTGGGCAGACAAAGAAAGATGGAATCTGGATGTCGTGCTAATTAGCTCACCAATGAGTCATCAAGTGGTGAATGTTTGATCGATGGTGTTTTATGAGGTCGGAACAGCTTTTTTGGAACAGCTGTGCCCCAATCATTTATCGCCTCATGTTGGCAGAGCGTCCATGTGGAGATACATATTCTGCCATTTCTAGCACTTACTGCTGACTTTCCAAAATGACGTCCATCTCGCAACCAACTTCAACAAACCTGCAAGCGTATTCAATTCCGCTGACGATGGGTTGTGGATTTTCATACCTCCAAACCGTCTGCGAAAAAAACACCCAACGCAAGCCAATTGCAGAATATTCAGCCACACTAGTGATGGGAAAGATCCATTTTATCGGAACGGAATCAGGGCCTTTACTTGACGGAACGGAACGAACCTAGTAGGTTCAATGAACCTACTTGCAAAAGTTTTATATTTTCATCATCAGCGGTAATCTATTTAATCGTTCTACAGATATTTGACTTGCATATTTCCATCTATTTTTCTATAGATAGAACTTATATAGTTCCAGTATTCACATACGCCTTTGAGGCATAGACTTTGTCCAAAATTGACGAAAGGGGTTTCGTCGCGTTCGAGAGGAAGATGCTCAGAAGAATTTTTGGCCCCGTATGTGTGGACAATGGAGGAGCCGCTATAATGACGAGCTATATGAGCTGTACGGCGAACTCATTGTACAGCGGATTAGACTCGTCAGTCTCCAGTGGGCTGGTCACGTCATGAGAATGACACCGGACAACCCAGCCCATAAAGTCCTTTTAGGTCGTCCACATGGCCGGAGGGAGCGAGATGGGTCCAAATTGAGATGTAACAACAATGCTGCTGAATTTTTCTACCCCATCTAACGGTCTTCCGTTTGGGCATGATGGTAACAGCGCCGGTATTCACACGAAAGGACCAATCCAAAATCTCATCCGGACCTATTTCCCGTACGCAGGACTGACTATCCAGCTACGGGTAAATAAGGTTAAGGAAAGCAGCAAAAGGTAGACCATCGTCCTCTTGAGGTTGTTGTATCGATAGAAAAAAAAAACAGGTTTGATCGTTCCACAGCAGGAACGGAACGAACCTAGTAGGTTCGGAACGCAATTCCCATCACTATTCCCACACCCCAATCCTTATTTCGAAGCGATCTTTCACGACCGGCTCAAACGATCGCTGCTGCATTTTTTGCTTACATTTTCCGCCCAACAACAACAAAAAAAAACCATAAACATAACCTCAAACGCTACGATTACTGGGAAGAAACTATGCAAAAAAATTGCAAACTCAACGACACCCCAAACCGGCCCCACGTTGATGGACCACGTTTCGGGTTTACCATGGCGTCCCATTCACCGCGAAGTGTATCGAAGTGTGTGCGTTTGTGGCCATTTTTTGTATTTGCTTGCTCTACGTTTGTTCGTGCTAGCACCGGGGCACCGAACGCTTCCACCGAGTATCGTCGGTTTTTGGTTCGGTTGTAGTATTTATAATTTTTCCTCGCAAACACACGACGCCTTGCGGCTGGCTAGGCCGGTTTGAGGGACACACTTACGAATGGTGCTGTAGCCGGCAGTCGCGATTCGACCATACCATCGGAACGGTCCTGGTCTGGTCCGGAAAAAAAACCGGCGTGTCCCCGTGTGTCCTGTGGTACTGGGTATTGTGTGGTGTGTGTTTGACGATCCTTTCCACGATCGAACATTTGTACTAAAAGTGTACTAAATGTAGTGTATGTAGTGAAATTAGAAGAAAGTACCTCAATATCCTCGCTCTTGAAACAACACCGTGCTAGTGTGCGCTAGTGATCGTTGTACTAAAACCCCAAGGTGAATACACTCTCGCTCATAGTCAACCGACAAGGTGGCGTTCTTCAACCCCGGGACTTCATATCGCAGAACAGAGCTCCGGATAGCTTGTATTTTCGTCCGTGTTGGTTGTGCAAGTGAGTGAAAACCGGCACTATGTGCGTCAAAAGTGGCGTAAATTTTCTTCCCATCTCGTATCCCATCCCCCACCGAAGGGGTGGAGCGGTATGAGGTCCACCATCGACAACGCAAGATCTTCACGATGACAAAGTAAACGAAAACGCTTGGTTCGCGTGTGACGTGCGACGGTTCCCGACCAGTGGTGGGAAACAACACAGCAGTGCAATAAGCGGAGCGGATTTAACACTTAATCTCATCATCGTTCCGCGCTGTGTGTGGATAAATGCTTCCGTCTCGAGGATCCGTGCGTGTGGGCAGAACCGTCATCGTGCCGTGTTGGACAGTGACAGTTTTTTTATTTCCTCGCTGTGCAATATACGCTTTTCCTCGCGCGACTCTTTGTCGTTGGTTCGGTGTGCGAGACGGCGAGATACTGTTCCTTTTGCAAGTGAGTGTTTATTAATTGTGACGTACCGAACAGTAGGCGCGGTGTTTGGAATTGCTCTTCCCGAACAACGAACAGCACGTCATGGGAGGCTCAAATATCAAAGGCAAGCTCGTTACCGCGGGGGGTACCAATGAACTATTCGCAACACGGTCATGATCGCTTTTGAATCATCCATTTTCACGTCCAACGTTTCACCGGCAACCGGTTGTGGGTTTGTGTGGAAGTGATAAATAGCATCTTAGTCACTGTTGCTGCCAGGGACAGTGAATGGTTGTTTTCAAAGTCAGATTTGTTGCGTACTTGTTGTTGTACTCACACGTCTTCACCCTGCGAATTCAGCCGATTTGCCACCGCAATGGCAGGCGCCTTCGTGGATTGGCAAACATTATTTTTAAATGCACCACTCGTCTGGTGTGTGTGTGCACCGAGCGATCGGACCTAGGCGAACCTAACACCAAAAACCACAAATGTGCTCGCTGCTGATGCGACTTCCTCGGCTTCCGCCATCGGATTCCTGTGTTCCGCATGGTAATTTAAGCGTCATTTATCTCCGCACACCGTGAGCGGGCACGTTGGGACGTTCCTGTGCTCCAACCAACACGCGCAGCACACCGGATGCAACGGCTTGTTTGTGATGCATGTTTTGCTGCAAATTCCACGTCGCCTTTCATCTGCAGAAAACCCCCCCGTTTTCCTCTTCCTCTTATGCTGGTAAGGGCAGTGCGTTCGGTACGGTTTTTCCAATGCCCTGGACCCGCCTGTCTGCAAGCCCTGTCTGCCTGCCCGGGTGTGATGACATCAAATTATATTAATATATCGAACGGAAACGGTAGCCCGTCACGCTTGGGGTTTGAGTAATTGCTCGATGCGTCGTCTGAAATCCCGCGAGACGCGTGTAAATCATAGTCGATTGCGTTTGCAAAACCGGGAAGAATCGGTGGAGCCAATGGTGGAGTGGAGTGTCCGTGTTTAGCGAGTTCGGGCAGAAGAAAGTGCCAGCGAGCCGTGTGGATGTTTACTCTTGGATGGCTATTAACCTCTTTCTAGCATGGGAGGATGTGGATGATCTGCACGAGACTGTGGATTTGCGTAGGAACGTCTCAAGTATCGGTAACGCTCTGCGTGAGATTTGTTGACCCTTGGACACAATGTGGTGTTTGAGGGGAATAGTTAGTTACATTTACAGTATGTGCCTATTCGTTCGCTATAAAGTCAACTCATTATGAAGCTACAACACTGTGTCATTCTCATGACGTGATCAGCCCACTGTGGCGACTCTATAGAGACTGTTTCTAACACGTGATGCTCTATGGAAATCCCCTTGAACGATTTTGACACTGCACGATAGAGGAGTTTGTTAATTCTGGACAGTAGGATTGGATAAATCATTAATTTTGTTTGAGCTTGAGCGAATCGGTTCGTTCTTTGTAATGAACGGAACGAACTCTACTCGATCTTTCGTTCTTGTGGCTGTCAAACTTTATCTCGTTCGCTCAACCTGCTATTTCAGCTCCCTTACCAAATGTTCGTACATTCGGCGGGCAGTTTCCTCAACCGGTCGTTCCAAGTCGCTCGTCATATTGTGCCTACACTCGACGGGCAGTTCGCTCAATCTGCAGTTCTTGGTCGTTCCATTTCTGCGTTACATTTCGTTCAACCTGCGTTACAAGCCGTTGAACGTGCATCATTTAACCTGTTTCATAGCTCGTTTAATTGCTATCTTTATAAAGATCGATAGTTAGATAGTTAGATACGTGAACTACAGCAACATAATTTGACGAACGAAGCTCATTCGTTCACTTAAAATAACTGATGGGAACTGTACAGGTTCAGTTCTTGTGACCCAACTCTACTGGACAGGACCCATGTCCATGTGTCGATGATACATTCCTAGACGCATGTAGTTTGTTTTACCAACAAAATATCAAAAATGTCGTACAAGAGGGAACTCGACACACTCACTGTCATTTACTGCTTTCAGATGCTACTATCATAAAACCTGATGCCCATCACACAGTCGAACCACTCCAGAAATAAAAAAATATCTCCCATGCCAGATACCAGGAAACGAATGTGAAACTGTCAACGCGTGGCTTTCCCTGTACCCGTAACACCCAGCAGCGGACACGATGCGTTTCGGTTTTATGGCGTTCACTTTTCATTTGCCTCGTTTCACTTGCCGTTCTAATGCATCCAGACGATCTAACTCACGGTTTAATGGTTTGATTTTAATTGTCCACAAACGACCACGTGTGCAGTGTCCCTTCGGCTAGGCGGGCTAACAAGGTGCAGATACAATAAAGTAGCCTCATGGAGGTGGATCCCCCCCCGTAAAGCATTGGGTTTTGCTCGCACGGTTTGATGAGGTTTTCGTTTCATTCTCACGTGCATTCCTTGTGTGTTTGCCAGCTAATTTCAGTGTGGAACAGTCGAAAGGAACCTCATGTTACGTTGGTAATTGAGATGAGCTACACGATCCATAGGGTGAAAACCCCATGGCCCCACAAGATTCATGTGCGGCACCGGTTAGAAATGCTGAGGTTAGGAACCAATAGCCCTGGATAGTTATTTTTTTAAAGGAAATATTATCCTAAATCATCAGATGGCCGTAATGTTTCGCTTTCACAACTGCATACAGTAGTTCGGTTGAGAGAAATATTATTTATATCTTCCGTCTACATCCGGCACGCTGAAGCACGTCGAAATTGCAACATCTCTTCCCTCGTAAGAGTCAGCAGAAAATACGTACAACGCAGCAAACTGTGTGCCATCACTAGGCCAATTGAGAAATTCCAATCGAACTATTTTAGAATAATAGTACCAATTCTCATCGGACCTTGGTGTTACTAGCCGAGGAATGCATAATTTGTGCAGGGTTGAAAACCTACACCAGACACAGCTGTAATTTATCCGTTTGCACGTCGGCAATTCCAAAAACCTCGGTTGTACCGCACTGCTGTTCGTTGTGTCGAGTGTTGGGGTAAAGATCACGACTAGATCAGTGTTTACATGTGCGCAATGACCTAACCCAGGGATGAGCAAGTGGGGTTGGATTTTTCAGTGTAGTTCTATGGCATGATCGCGGTGATCATTTCAGGAGGGTTTAATATCCAATAAATCGGGTTAAAATTATTCAATTACTGCGATCAACAGGTCCTATTTTATACATTTAAGAAAGAAGCCAACAAATAATGAAATAGTGATGGACAAATTTGATACAGATTCATTAATCTGAACGAATCTTTAATCTGAATCTCTATTCCAAAGATTAATGTTCTCCAAGGACCTTGCTTGGTTGCCAAACTACCATTTTACTTTGCGAGAGTTAATAAATCTTAAGAGAATTGATTCTTGATGTGAATGCAAAGATGCATATGAAAGACACTTCTGTAAAGATTTATTAAATACAACACTACAATGTACAATTGAGGCTAACAATGAATTCTTGTCTAGTTGTAGAGTACCTATATATAAATACTTGTATCATTCTTGCAAGAACTAATTATTTTGAATAGGAAAATCATCCACTGATCAAAATACACGTGGCAGATCCTGGAGAAGATGGCGGAGCAACAGCTCCATTCCCTCCATCGATTCCACAGTTTTACATGTGCATGTAAGTTGAAAGATGTTTTGAAGCTGATTCTTGCAAGTTCCAGCGAAGAGCCTTGAGCGTTCAATTTTCCTTATCCGAATGCTCTGATAGCTATCAAACCCAGAAAGTCTCATCGCATAGCTGGACTATTGATGGAGTTGCAGCGTCTATCACATTTAAAGCCGAAAAATTTGTAAAGCTAATCAACTTTTAACTTAAAGTTTGTAATTTTTTTTCTTGATCATATTTCCCTTTCCGCGTAGCATGTCTCTTCTTTGCTGGATAATTTGCCAACCACTGGATTGCAAAGCCGTACATTTCCTGTAACGCTCGAATAGTTTGGTTCACTTGAAGGACACCAAATCATTCTCGGCCAAGCCGTGATTGAAAGATTCGTGGCCTTCGCAGGTAGGGAGCTGGAGCAAGTGCTCATCAAGTTTGCGTTTGTTTGTGGAAAATGGCGATCGGTTTAATGGATTGTGGTAGCCCAACTTTGTTTGTTTATCCGGCAAACGATCGTGCCGTGTTTCGGTACAAGGGGGAGGAACCACAAAGATTTGGGCAAACCCTTGAATAAATAAATTGGACGGTCATCTTAAACTTGGGTGATCTACACTTACCGTCCCACCAACGTACATTCGTTTGTGTACTCACAAATTGAAACCATTTATTAGTCGTAAAATCGTTATTTCGCTATGACAGCAAAGCGGATGAAAGATATCAGAATCAATTATTCAAAATGAAGTCTTTAAAATCTCGGTACACATGCGCTTACACACCACGATGTGACGGATGTTTGCACGAGGCGAAAAGGAAATGCATTTTGTGCAGTTTTTTTTTTTGTAGTACTTCTTCTTCGGGCAAACCATAACAAACGCCCTAACAAAACTGGCATTTCTCAGCGACCCGAAAGGCGCACGGTAAGATAAAACGGAAAAGTTGAAAACTTGCAGCATAAGCTAAAATCCCGGCATTTGGAAATTTATAATTAAACATTGTCGCCCCCTTTTGCGCGTCGACCCCGTCGTTTGTCCCTCTCGTCAACCGATCTACCGGTGATGTGATACGAAGCCGACTTCTGTTCGTTCGGGGTGGGGTTTTTTTGTGTGTGTCCCCTTTGCGACAACTCATTGCACCGCGGCGTTTTCCCATGCTCGTGATGGCGGTGCGTACACCCGCTAATGCAATGTCTTCGCCGCTTAACCGGTGCTCGGGCAGTAGATATGTGAGCATTCACCGGCCATGTGTGCTACGCGGTATGCGTTTACGATGCCTTAGGTATGTACCATCATTTTTACGCTATACATCCCGGATTCTCGCATGTGCTGACGTGCATGATGATGATGAGGATGATACAAGGATATGAAACTGTTACGCCACATACCGATCTGGTCTGGGATCCACGAGGTTCTCTTGACGCTGGAAACCGTCGGGTCATAAATCAATCCCTGCGAAACGCATCGTGCCTCTGCTGGTAGTACATCGAACCTTGGGGAGACAGATGAGGATCGTTTTGTTGCAGCTTCCAGCTTACGTACATTTTGATCGCTTTGTAAGTGGTACAAATATTACTCATAAGGCAGAAGCGATTCGCAAGATCAGACGTAAATTTAGCACACGTCGCCATTTCAACACAACAGAGCGAACGCACGAGAGGTCATGCAGATGATTCCAAACGGGGTTTACGGAGGTTGAGTTATTAGTCCAAATATACACGGTGCCGAATATATTTGAAAGTACCAGAACAAATTGTTCTTTTAACTCGTTCATCTTAAATATATTTTTGAGAACCATTCATATTTAAGCCATATAATTAATGAAAACCATACATTGTACTGAAATATTTGACAGAAGTTTAGTTTAGTATTGAATCAATCGAAACCAGTAAACCTTAGGAAAGTTTTATTCGAAAATTAGCGAACAGTTTTGATAATCAAGCACTAATGAGCCGAACGGAGAATCTTACCTTGGGCGAAAAGGTAAAAATCAATATTTACTACGATGCAGACCATCTCTTTTGCAGAGAAATCGGTTGGAAAAATCTTCTTTTCACATAGTGTAGGTTAGACGGCTTTTGAAAAGTCCCAGCCACGATGACCGTACAGACACACGTGGGAGGATAGAGTAAACCCACGGTACAAGAAAAGTGAAGAATTTGTAGTGAAGCTGTGAATAACAAAAACGAAACGAAAAACTTGACCGAAAGATACAAAGTTCCTGATGGTTGGCAATACTACTGGCACGATCTACGAAAAGAATTTGATTTGTATTTGAGCCGGAACTTTGGTGGTGATTCCCTGTTGGTTTGGGGAGCCTTTGATGGACCCAGAATTTGTTTTCCAGCAGTTTAACGCCGCAATACAAGGCTCGGCAAAGGCTCGGTAATTTCAAAAATGTCCCCAGAAAAAATATCATGGCGGTTCTATTTTTATTTAGAGCACTGTATACATCGCACAGGGTTGTTGCTTCTTTCGTCTTCGTTTGTCCACACAAGAGCCCGTAAATTGATGGCAGTTTGTATATTCTTTTCATGGTAGAACTCCACGGGACCAAGGGACACTCAAGCGGCTGATTGATGGTCCCGAGGCAGCAACCCAAATTGACGTAATCGACCGCGCATATCACGCAGTACCCCCATATCAGCCAGATCCGACACACACGCACACACCGCCCAGCGCATCCGGAGCATCCCCTGTCTCAAGTGGCTGCCGGTGTGTGGTTTAATAGAATAATGCACCTCTTTGATTCGTCGAAGGGGAACCCGAGAGAACGACGGATTCGCGTGTAATATGAACCGCCAATCCGATGGTGGTGCCAAAGTGCTTGTGAACGCGTACGCCGGGTGCAGCAGCAGCAAGGCAGAAGCGGGACGGGCCAAGTCGAAAAAGTCGTCGGTGCAGGTAGGTCGAATTATTACCACAACATTACAGTGAATCCGTTCAATTTACACTCATTACGGCGGAATGAGCCGATGGCTGTAAGGCGGGAAATTAATACACTGGTTTTTCTGGATTTTCTATTTGTATCCCATTTGCTTTTCTTCCCAAAATAAAGATTCCCATGCAACCCATGGTTCCAGTACCTTTTGCCCCAGACAGAATCGCTCAACCACACCACTTTACGCGACTTCCTCTTCTCTAATTTCACGTGTACCTTCGCTCTGTTATTTTTAGTCCAAAAATGTTCCTGACTCCCGCGGTTCGACAACGGCGGGTAGTAACAACGGTGCGAACGGCATTAGCAGTGCTGCCTCGACCACATCGTCCACCGGTGGTGGCGGCTTTCAGTCATTCTTCCGCTGGTTCCGACGGGATGAGTCACGTGCGCTCGCACGCAGCGCCAGCGGTTCAGCGGTTACACCGGAACTGCATGACAGAAGTGCTCAGCCACGCCACCAACGTTCCCAGCGGTCTACGGTGCACCAGTCTGATGCTGCTGGTAGCGTAGGACGGAGTTCCTCAACAACCGCGGATACAGCGCCCGGAAGTGGTACGATTGTGAGTCGGCGCACCGTAGACAGCACGAGCAGCAGGAGCTCAACCACTACGGCAGGGGATAGTGTTAGTCAGTCGGCAAGCAATGGTACGCACAGTTCATCGCCGAGCCCCGGACCGGTGATTGATTGCAACAACCTTTCGAAGAGTTCGAGCTGTGACAGTATTCTCAGCACAGCCACCAACGGGTTCGCCTTTGTGCCACCGAACTGCTACGAGGCGGTGCTCGCGAAAGGTAATCCCGAGATTCGTCGCACGATACAGCCCGGCCCGTACACGGATAGTTACAAGCGCCGTTGCTCCGAGCGAGACCGTGCTCGAGAGCTGGATCGTAAGTACGAGCTAACGTTGCGCAAAAAGTATCGACTGTTTGCCAGCCTCCGGGATAGTCCGGCGAGAGACCAGCGGGACGCAACGCTTACACGTGACAACCAGCGTACGGTGTACACGGACCTTAGTTTACCAGCAACGAGTGCAACCAAGTCCAGCACATCCGCCACTCTAGAGAACGGAGCTGATCTTCAAGAGTTCTCTTCCGTTGGAGAATATCTTAAGATCGGCGATCCCTCCGCACGACGCCACCGACGGACGGTGAGCGACAGCTCGAAAGATCGCCGTGCTGGGGCGTACCTACACGTGAAGGGTAAAAGGCGTGCTCCACCGCCACCACCACTCTCACTCGATCGATCCGATACGGCATCCTCGACCACGAGCACACTCACCCGCTCCTGTACGCCCAACTACCGGACACTCTCACCCGGATCGACACTTTCGCGCAAGAAACGGCCTGCACCGGCCCCACCAGTGTCTCCAACGACCCCCTTCCTGAACGAAGCATCTTCCAGCACGAGTCTACTGGAGGATCGAGAGATCAAAGCGATCATCGAAGGTCGACCATTGTCGCTGCTGGCAAAGGAACACACCACCGTACCGGAACCGTCCGCCATCATCATGCCGCTACCGTTCATTAGACCACTTTCTCCGCTGCCCAATATCGCGGAAGAACGTGCACCGCCCGGTGGATTGACGGAGGAGCAGAAGCAGCAGCTGATCGATAACATTCGTAAGGTGCAATCGGCACCGAAAGCGCCGGACACACCAACAACATCCATCAACGCGGACGATCCTTGCGATGTGATGAAGATGGAGGAACAGTTTAACCGGGCGAATGGAACTCGATCCCCAATCCACGACTATCTGTACGCGGAAGCCATTGCCAGTGCTAAATCGAGCAGCGGCCAGCCGGCTCCGGCACAGCCCCAACCACCAACATCGCCAATCTCTCCACGCCCATGGTACAAACGGCCAATATCGGGCATCCGGCAGCAGGAAAGCTCGCTACCCTTCAAGCGGGACATCATATTGAAAACGATCGACAAGCGGAAAGCAGGCAGCGGGAAGCAGGCGAAAGAGACCGCTGACGATCTGCCGGAGGTGGGCTACTGTAGGAACTCGATGTTGCACCAAGACACCGGTACCAACGCCAACAGCAGTCCATCATCTTCCCTCACCGGTGGCGTTGGGAAGTTTAACCTGTTTGCAAAGATTACGGAAAAGTCGGACGATACCAAGAGGCGCGAGCGGGATGCGGAAAAGCGACGATCGGCCATCGGAATACCTAGCATCAGTGAGCTGGACCGGGAGGCGGCGGAAATCGTGCACAACGAGTATCGGTGCAATGGAACCGATTCCAGGACGCAGTCCTTGGAGAGCCAACAATCGAGCGACAAGCAGAAATCAGCCAAAGAATTGATATCGAAGTTTGAAGCGACAAGCGTACCGGTGGCAGGGAAGGTAACCGTGAGCAGTACGTTCGTAGCGCGAAGAGATTATTTCGGCGTGGAAACTCCCACGGTGTCTTCAGCCAGTTCGTCTACGAGTCAATCAGTTGCCATTAACGCATCGGTTGGTGAGAAACCTCTCTCAACGCAACCGCCGACTACGAATGGTCCGGACGTCCAAGGTCAGTCGGCCACCACAAACGGGCTAGCGAAAACGGGAAGCGACAAGAATTTGCTTGGCTTGTGGAACTGTCCGTACTGCACGCTGGAGAATCCGAACTGGCGCATTATTTGTGAAGCGTGTGAGCGCATCAAACCCTACGACAGCAAGCTCAGCATTCTCGAGGAACCTCCGCTCCGACCAAACCATCCTTTGAAGCGTCCCATTCCCGACGCCAAACGACTGCAACCGGCAGCGAAACAGACGCCATCCGGTATGGTTCAAAATGGCGGCGATGATTTGGAGAAGAAGCCGGAGCGAGTGTTGAAGTACGTTATGCCGAAGCCAGCACCGGTCACCAACGGTACGCTGTTGGTAAGCGGAAACGGTGACGATCGGGCCTCAATGGTGCAGCGAAAGCCTAGCTACGGTCAAACGAAACCACTCGCCTCGCCGAAGATGGGCGTTAAGAGTTTACTGAATCGTGGCCCCCATCAAGATGGCGGCACGAGCGTGTTTTATCGCAACTTTAATGCCATTCCCGAGAGCTATCATAATGGTGCCGCTGGTAATGATAGCACCAATAAGTTTGACGATCAAAAGCTTAAAGAAAGCCACGGTGTGGCCAATGTTGCACCGCTCGCCTCCCCAGAACCTACGACGGAGAAGGAAGATACGGTGTACGGAGTGTTGAATAAACACTACGCGCCGAAAGATCGAGTTAATATTGAGGAAATACGTAACGCACGCATCGCACGGTTCGGGGCAATCGTGGAGCCGGAACTCAACCACGAATCGGTACCGATGGTAAAGGAAGTCATTGCGCCAAAAACCAAAGAACAGCAAGATCAGGAAGCGCTCGAGAAGGAGAAGGAACGCCTGCGGGAGATGATCCGTGCGATGAACGCGAAGGCCCTGGCGGAGAAGTACCCAGTGGTGCAGAAGCCACCCAGCAACAGTGGCAACAACAGTAGCCTTAAGCGGGATTCTCCCTTGGTACAGCGGAAAAATGGCCTTACCTCGGGTATTCCGATCAGCACCAAGAGTCTCAGCCCGGTTCCGCCGAGAAAAATGGGAAGTCCTCTACTTGCTCGGAAGTCCCCGGCACCTTTCCCGCTATCCGAGGATGGCATCAGAAAGGAACAGCCTGTGATAAGTTCTACGCCGACTGTGGAGTTAACTCCTACATCTTCGCCCAACACTGGGGCTATTAGGAAGACATCCTTCCCGAGACGTACGAGTGACTCCGATGTGAAGTTGCCACCACCGGTGGAGAGTAAAATCATCAATCAGGATAGTTTGCGAGGCACGATTCCGGAGACGGTGGTTGAGATGAATCAACAACCACCTGCCACCGGATCCACGCTGGTACTCACCAACGACGTACAGGGTATGCACTACGAACCGATGGACGAGCAACAGTTTGTCCGTGCGGCTAGTGGTGGACAGCGCCATGCTCAAAGTAGCGAGACGAGTTCCATTCCCAGACCCTCCGGTGTTCCACTATCGCCCCGGCTGCAAGATCGCCACCGAAAGTCGTTGATGGAAAAACAGCAGCAACACGACGAGAAGCTGAAACAATTATCCGTCCAGTTGCGTTCGCAGCAGGGTGTTGATCGGTTCCGGAGCACCTTACTCTACTCGCCGAATAATATTAGCCGCACCGGCACGTTAGCGTTGAACAAGCTGCTGCGCAATCTGGAACAAGCGATCGGCGAAGGAGCCCATGATCGGGCGGCCGAATTGGCGATGGATCTGGCCAAGATGAAGGTGTCCCTATCGGTGACGAGGCAAAGTCCTACGCGGCCCACTTCCACAACGTCTGGCAGTTTGACTGATATAAGGTAGGGAGGTTTCAATGTGCGGTTAGAGCAAGAGATTTCACTAAATTGAGGCTTTTGTGTGTTCTTTCTTGACAGTCTGAATGTTTACATCGATGATAAGGTGTCACACAAGGGACCGATTCGGATGACGTTGGCTGGGTTCGCAACACTGGCCCAGCTGAAAGCAAAGCTATGCAACGAGTACCAGATACCGGTGGCAGTGCAACGCTGGCGTTGTGATGATCAGCCGCTTGAGGATGACGCCAGGACGCTCTACGATTACGGTATACAAACGAGCGATCGTACACTGTTCGTCTACATAGTGCAACCACCTGTTCCGGCTAGAGATAACAAGCCACCTTTAATACTGCAGCAAAGCTTCAGCAGTGCCGAGATAAAGCTTCTGTCCGTATCTTCCGAATCGGATGGTGAGCATTCCGATACACAGAACGATGAAACCGTTCTTGGTAAGATCCTCCTCTGGTGTCGACTGATGTAGAGTGTAGAGTAGAGTGGCTAACGTTGTCCTGCCTTTCATTTCTTACACAGGTGCAGCAGCATTACCTACCGCTGCACCGAGAGGATCGGTTGCCAAACCAAACAGCGAACCAATTGTGAAGGAATGTACTTCCTCCAACAGTGATACTGGATGGGCCTGTCCAATGTGCACATTAATTAACCCACTCGACCGACCCGGATGTGCGGCATGTTCCGAGGCACGGCCCGTCCATCATAAAGCTCCTTCCCCGCCCGAACAGATCACGATCACGCCCGAAGATTTGACGCACTTCCTGGATCAGCAACCGCCGCTCGCACCGGGACGCAAGACAAAAGAACCGGCAATGCACGTCCAGCTCAGAAATCCCCCACCAGAGACACGAAACGATCTAAATCGGATCTCCTCGAATCGGAAATCCTCGGACATATTTAACATACTGCACGAAGAAACCAAAGCGATCACTACGGGTGCGGCTGTAACGGTGGGCAAGCATCCGGCAATGGCACTACAGCCTACGTCTCCTCCAGTTCCAAAGCCACGCACCAGCGATCTCACACGACCGGAACACATTCAAGTTCCGGAACAGAACCGCATTGTGATGACAGCGTTGGCCACGCACCGGAGTCCGAACATTACCCGCAGCCAGTACCGTGGTGTGGACAACTTCAATCCCAACTCGAGTGGTATGGTTAAGCCGGAACGGCCCATTATAACGACGGCTAGTCCGATCGTGCGGGCGGTACTGTTAAAAGGTTCCTCCGGAGACAAAGCACCAGCAGTTCGGTTCGGTCGTAATGGGCTCGCGCTGCCAGAAGACGGGACGGAGGTAACGCCCAATCACTACACTGAGCTAGTCAACCTCGACAATGCGGATCTGATAGCGAACATTGAGCCGTTCGAGTGTCCGATCTGCTTCGGTGCGTTTCAACCGTACGAAGGCATCGTGCTGCGGGATTGTCTGCATTCGTTCTGCAAACAGTGTCTGATCAGCACGATCCAGTACAGTGAGGATGCGGCGATACGCTGCCCGTACAGTGACGCCGTCTACAGCTGTGAAAGTGTCATACAGGTAGGTGACAAATGTGTGGTTACTTGGATGTCATGGTTTACTACAAAAGCCGCTCAATTTGGTATTTGCAGCAACGCGAAATAAAAGCTCTTGTCAGCAAGGAACTGTACGAGGCACATCTGGCCAAATCAATCCAGCAGGCGGAAAGCACCATCGACAACACGTTCCACTGTCGGACGCCGAACTGTCGCGGTTGGTGCATCTACGAGGATAATGTAAATCAGTTCAAGTGCCCCGTCTGTAGGATCGTAAACTGTCTTACCTGTCGGGTAGGTCTATTGCTCAGTGTGACTCAGTAAGTGAGGGTGCATCTTAACAGTGTGACATTTACATCACTACACAGGTTATTCACGACGGGCTCGATTGTAAGCAGTACCAGGACCGCATGAACAGTGACTGTGATACTAACATAGAAGCGCGACGCACCAAGGCAATGCTGCAGGAGATGATCGAAAAGGGTGAAGCGCTCAACTGTCCCACCTGTCAGGTAAGTTCTGAGCACTGCGTTTACACAAAAAGAAGAAGCACATTGCGCAAATAATGCTGCTCTTTCCATCATTCCTCTGCAGGTGATAGTGATGAAGAAGTGGGGCTGCGATTGGCTCAAGTGCTCCATGTGCAAAACGGAGATCTGCTGGGTAACGCGCGGTCATCGCTGGGGACCGGCCGGGAAAGGTGACACGACCGGTGGCTGTCGGTGCGGTATAAATGGAATCAAGTGCCATCCAAAGTGTAACTACTGCCATTGACCTAAGAGCTAACAAGACTATCCCGTCAGTCCCGTCCCACAATATTACCGTGCGGAAAGGGATGTAAACTCAGAATCCGATGATCAGTATGATCGACAATACTACTGTAGGGAAATAGAACCAAATGTATTTGTTTTAAACCATGAACTTAAAAGCAGACAAAGAATTGTAAAACATGCTAATTATGCCCAACTCAACAGACGTGTCTTTTAGTTGGCAAAGTACGAGTTGAAGTTACACGAACTTATTACGTAATGTAGATAAAGAAGATGATCGTGTTTTCAAATGAGGACCTTTGTCGGAAGATTTAATCCGACAGCGAGGATATCCGACATTCGGAACGAGCATCTCACCGATCTGTATGGAATATCCTCTTTACCTTGGAGTGGTTCTTTCATTGTGCGCAATAGAAGAAATAAAATTTCTTGACAAGTAAAAGGTGTATTTCATGCTATTTTACATTTCATAGTTGTTAAATTCTTTTTCCGAAAGGACACATGTACCACATCTGGATGCTTTGACACACTTACACAATTGCAGGTTGGTGCATGCTGTTACCGATCTAAGATAGGGTTGGGTGCTTTCGCTTGGTTTGTTGGTAGTTATGCAACAAGAACCGATGGATAATCTTACCATGACGGTAGCCATAGACAGCAACAGTAGACAGTGTAATGCTGTTGTGCAGCTAAACGGTTTGGTTGGGAGAGTGAATTTCTTTGGATTTACTATCGTAGTGCTACAACCCAAACAAGAGCTCAAGGTCGTGTGTGCGCATGTATCCGAAACAGTTGAACCCGTCAGGACGAAAAATGGTAAATAAATACTTATTCCGCATTTTGATTTTCTTTTCTTCTTTTGGGGTACTCCACATGGATGCTCATACTGCACTACTGGTGAACTCCTTCAGTCATGTATCCTGAATTCGCACAGATGTCTCAGCTGTAAGAACCAGCAGCAAAGCGATAGTCTAACGGTTGTCCACTTAGCATTCCGACGTCTGTGATAGCGAAAGTACAACATAATTAGTACAGTGTAGAATGGTAAGGGTTTAACTGTGACTTACCACATTGATCCTTACGCTTGTGACGAAACTGGAGACAGCACCAAACTATAGCTGCTCGGGATGTTGCATGAACGGTGTATTATCGATGAAGGGATATTGGCTGATTGACCCTGCTCCTTCGTAAGCGTTTACGAAACCTGGCTGTGGCGGAGGTGTCTATATCTCTAAAATATTGTGGAGCATTTGCAATCAACGATCATCGCGTACCGGATGATTCAATAGTTAATCGGATCATCCTGCCACGGTTAGGACCTATCTTAAATACCCTTTTTTCCAATGTCTTGTGTTGTTTTGTTTTGTTAGAGTGAAGTTGTCATAATCGCCTGGCGAAGCGAGTAACTTCCCAAACGATGGATGGAAATACGAAAAAAGTCCAGAATTCAATCATTGCTATCATCTAGGGACTGTTCTTATAATATAAAGAGTTCAAGTAAAAGGGAGGAGAAGATATACGAAAGAACATGCCGACGCGCACAGGTGGATGTAGAATGTAACACTGTCAAATGAATAGTTACCATTTGTAAGAAATCTTGCACATTATTACAAACTGGTGTATTATGACTAATAAAATGGACAGTACGATTTCGGTTGAGTATCGATGCATACGAAAACATTGACAAACATGTGAATCGATACATGAACGATTACGAACAGAGCAAGTGATCCATAGTATTAGGCTATCGTGTTTCGTACAAATGAATCTGTACATGAAACTAGTATTTTAAGGTACAGAGGAAAGAGATCATCTATCCATAGAAATATTCGAATTTCTTTTTTGCTACCTGTCTATCAAACATATTATCCTAATGGGAGAAAATACCCACAGGAAAGTGAATATGACACACACACATACAGTGACATGCGCGCAAATAGGATGCAGAAGGCATAACATTAATGTGCTTATTCTATTCACTATCCAAATATGCATTCCTTAGTGTACACCAATGTGCATTAATGGATCCATCTATCGATCAATGTTTCTTGGATCTTTTTGAAGCCTTTCGAATTAAGGCCATTCCTAGGAATATGATTACTCCTCCTGCTATTCAACATTAAAAACTCTCCCAAACTGCGTCTTTCCCATATTCTTTCTCTTCTCCTCCGCTGGTTTTTATGCTCAAAGCCGGTAGGGAAAATGATTTTTGAAAAATGAAGCTAAATTTGTTAAAAAATGTTCTTATCTGTGCCTGCGCCGGCCACCATCGTCACGGCTGCGTTCGCGGGAGCGTGACCGACGGCGATCGCGGTCGCGATCACGTTCGCGATCACGCTCGCGGTCCCGTTCGCGCTCTCGCTCACGTTCGCGGTCACGACGTTCCCGTTCGCGCTTCCGTTCACGCTCACGCTCTTCCTCCTGCTTCCGCTGTTCCTCGACACGGCGCTGATGTTCGGCCATGTTTTTACGTCGTTGCTCTTCCTTTACGGCAATCTGCATTCGAGTGTTGTATAACAGATAAGTACTATTCATAGTTATAATTTTCACACAGCATAAATCTTACCTGTTCAGTCGTGAGCGGTAACCAATATATGCATGGTGTCGTTTTCGTTTTTCTGAACAAATCGTCTAGCAGCCTTATTGGAGGTTCATTTTCCTTCTTCTTGAATTTTCTCGCTACAAAAAAGGGGAAACGTGGAAATGTAATGCAGATGTCGATTATTGTGGTAATCCTCGTGTGGTAATTTGTTGGGAAATAAAATGATATTATATGGTTCGAGTCTTGGGAGACCATGAAATATTTCATCTCAACTAAAAATACCATACGAAAGCGATCACGTTCAACTCATGGTTCCATTTATCCTTACCTGGTGACACACTAGTACTGCGTCTTCTTTCCCGACCAAATTCACGTTCTGAAGAACGCTTTCGTTCTAAACTTCGGTCACCAGGAGCACCATCGGCCCGATTGCCTCGTCCATCACGTTGTCCTTCCTCCATTTCGCGTCCACGTTCCCGATCACGCCCCGTCCGTTCTGCTCCCTTGTCCTTGTCTGCCAATCCAACGCCTTCGCGCTCTCGATCACGTCCTCCCCTTCCTTCCCGTTCCTGATCAAAAGCATCCTTCTTGCCAAGATCCCATTCACGGACGCGACGTACAGTCTGTGGAAAATAATAGACCGAAATCATATTTTTCACACTGTACCTTTGACGGATGTTTGAGAAGATAAGATTCATACCTCCTCTTTCTTGGATGCATCACGTGACCAACCGAATTCTTTTCCCTCTTTTGCACCTTCTACGGTAGCACGAAGAGCACCATCTTCGAGGGTCGAAAGGATAGCTTTATCCATCGCTTCTTCACTACCGAAATCCACTACCAAACACTTCGGATTCGAAATCGGCCAACGGATGCCGTGAAGAGCGTGACGTGTTTCCGTTGCTTCACTGTTTTGTAAATAAGGAGAAACGTTATGAGAAATTTCCATCCAATTTTGCTAAACAAATTTATACAACAAAAGCGCTACTTACTCTTCCGTTTCGTATTTAACATAGCACTTCGATTTGATCTTATCAATCCAGAACCCGTTCTCTACGATTTTGCCCGTCCTTGCAAGTAATCCCTTTAGCTGCAGCACAGTAAACGGTCGCACCAAGTTCGTGATATACAATATATTGCTCGTAAGATGCTTTGCGGGACTTGGCGGTCGAACGACCGGTGCCGTTGTACCGGTTGTACTTCCATCATCGCTTACGATACTGATCTTGCGGGATAGAGCAATCTTTTCTGCAGCTACCTTCTGTTTACCAGCTAACACCACCGAAGCATCACCATTGGTATCAGCTTCTGTACCTTCGATAGCAATATTTTCTTTCTCCGCCGACTTAGATAAGCGTTGTCGTTGTGGTAACGGTTGCTGTTGCAACTGTGTGAACGAGTCGTTCGATTCACGTAGCTTGCGTCTCACGCGATCTTTTTCGTTTTCGTCGGCACTTGCTGCTTCGTCTGCACCTTCTGGTTCCGATGAGGATTCCAGCTTTACATCTGACAACGGGACAGGTTTCACGTCGGAAATAATATTCTTTAACGAATCCGTTGAGATGGTAATGACGGCTGGTTTGCTATCGGCATTCTTTGACGATAACCAACGACGCTTACGTTGGAGGGGCCGGATACGCGGTGCTTCGTTTACAGTGATTTCCTCCTTGGCGTTCGATTCCGACATATTCTGATCGGTGTCCTTTATTTCGCCCGCTTCCAATTCTTCCTCCTCCTTCTGTTCCTCTTTGCTAGGATGAGCAACATGCGTCACATTACCCTCAGACGGGTCCGGTACCGTGACAGAATCTTTCTTTGAGCGATCTATCTCAGCAGCATGTTGATCGCCGTGGTGTCGTGGTTTACCGCAAGGCTCAGTAACCTTTGCTTCCTCTTCGGTGCCAGACGTGGCAGCGTCCGCGTCCATCGATTCTTCTGCAGTTGCAACGCGTTCCTGTTCCGGCGCATCCCTTTCATTTCTTTTTGCCGCTCTCGGATCCTCATCTTCATCCCTTCGCTCTTCTTCTTCTGGTCCACTTTCGTTGGAATCGCTTTCTTGCCTTGTTCGAGAACGATTGTTAACGACCGTTTTGCTATCATCGCGAGCATCTTCCGGTTCATTTACTCTTGGCCTGTTCTTGCCTTCATCTGTCTCTTCTTCTTCCTTCTCCTCTTCATCACCATTTGTATGACTTACCTTTTCTACGGTGGCTTCTGATGCCTTCGCCTCTGGTTCCGAATCTTCTGCCTTTGCAAGGGGACTTTCATTCCTTTCCTCGTGCTCTCGCTCATCGTGACGTACAGAAGCCGTTGTTTCGCATCCGTCTTGTTCGTCTTGCACCACATTCGGTTCGACCGTCTCAGAAGATTGTAGCTCTTCAACAGTCTCTTCCGGAATCGGTTCCATCACCTCTTCGGTCGTAGCTGTGTCGACCGCATCCGGCTGGTCGACGACTTGTTCCATTTTATTTTCTGCTCCATTTTCTTCTACTTGCGCTGGCTCGGGAGGCAATTCTTCTTGCACTTCTTTTTCACGGCGGCTATTACGCCGAGTGCGAGACGGTGTCGCTTCTTCTGTCTTACGGCGTGAAGACGTACTTCTACCGCGACCACCGCGACCTCTCGCACCTGCTTTGCGACTAGTAGTTTCCTCCTCCGAGCTGCTGTTTTTCTCTTCATCCTGCGTACTGGCACTAGCGCCATACTCCCGGTCGTCGGTGTCCGGTTCCGGTTCGGGGGATTTCGACGGTGAGCGACGGACGCGACCACGGGTGGAACGACGTGGTGTCGATTTTTCCGGTGTACTCACACCGCCGCTTGCTTTACGACGCATTACTGAAAGAAAATAGCACGGTTTATGACGCCGTCAAACACATGAGCACAGCCAAACGTTGTTGATTTTTGCAGGGGGTACAAAAGCAACACCGGCGGCCATAGTGAAGAGTTCGAACAGAGAAAAGTTTCATCGAACGCCAGGAAATATTACCAGCTGTACAGTTGTTTTGAACGCTGCGAGTATTATCCGTATATCACGAATAGGAGAATCGAAAAAGTAGTACAAACTGGCAACAATTGTTCTTTTTATTGTAATAACAATCGAAATTCAGTGCCGCACACAAAAGTTGAGTTCTTTTTTTTATTCGCGTCCTTCTAACAGCTTTGACAGCCGTCAAAAGTGTCGGAAATGAGTGAAAGTTTTGTCCGTGAAACTCGTTCAATCCCATTGTGCGAATTTTCATAGAATTTGATGAATCAATCCTTTTGTAACAAATTGAATCATAAAAATTCTTTACAAAAGCCTCAAATGATGAGCCAGACATCCTGCCAGGCCAATCAAATACAGCTACCAAGTTTTGATAATCAAAAAAAAAAAAAAGCCAATAAACATTCAAAATTGTCAAATGAATTGGTGCGCGGGTGTCCCAAAGTGAATTGTTGTGATTAGCCAAGGCTTGATTGGCTTAAAAAAGTGACACCAAAGAAAACGAATTCATGTTCGTTTAGCTCCGCAGATAAAGTATTGATATCAAGGCTCTTGCTCCCGAAAGTTTGTCCCTTGCATTTGGTAAAAAACAAGGCGATTAACAAGTGGTGTCACAATTGAATAACTCGTCCATCCGTTTCGTTTAGCTTTTGCCGCCCCACTTGCAACGGGGGCCAGCACACCCTGTCGGGTTCGGTGTGCTAGTAAGGAAAGGGGTGTGCCAGCAGTAGCGTAGATGTTGCCGAAACACAGCAAAATGCCAGCTATTAAGGATAGTCACATCGTGAAGATTGCGGTTGAGTACGTGGACAACACGCCACAGATGTACCCGCAGCTGATCGAGTTCGACCAGCGGCAACCGCTCAGTGCGATTATTCAGAACCTTTGCAGCTCGTGGGGCATACCGGATGCGGAAAGTTACGCCCTTCAGTTCGATGGCATCAACTACGTGACGGAAAAGAACCGGAACGAGGTGAAAAATGGGACGGTGCTCAAGTTGCGTTTTTCTCCTTCGAAAACGACCAACGATATCCTGGAGAAGTTGCGAAGCGGCACCGACGATGAGAAGGTGGCCGAACTGAAGGAGCTGCAGGTGCTGAGTGCGGATAACACGTTTGCGCTGGAGTTTATCAAGGAGCAAGGGTTACGCCTAATCATTGCGCTGATTGAGGATACTGATTGTGAAGAACGTATCCTAGATTTAGCGCTCTGCTCGTTCGTACAGCTGATGGAGCACGGTACCATCTCGTGGGACATTCTCGAACCATCGTTCATTATGCGTAATGTGGCGTTCATAAATGGGCCTTCAAAGCCGGAAATCATTCAATCGGCTCTTTCCATCCTCGAGAATATTGTGCAGAGCAGCAACAAGTATGCGCTGGTGGAGAAGGAAATAACGCTTGAAACGTTGCTGAAGCTGTTGCGTGACGCGTCTCGGACGCAGGTGCAGCAGAATGCAATCGCACTGCTGAATGCGCTGTTCATCAAGGCGGACGATACGAAGCGACGTTTGTTAGCGGCAACGCTCGGCTCTAAACAGTACCGAAGCGTTATCAATAGCGTCATAACGCCGTCAATGGGTGCTGAAATGGCACACCAGCTGTATGTGCTGCAGACGCTTACGCTGGGATTGTTGGAGCAACGCATGAAAACCGCAATGGATGTACAGGACCAGGACGCGCAGGAGAAAATAAAGGAACTACGGCGTATAGCATTCGAGGCGGACGGAGTCGATCCAATGCCGGATGTGACCGCCAGACGTCAGCACGGTTCGTCCTACTCGAGCCACTACAAAAAGCTTGGCTTTAAGTGTGACATTAATCCGGCGCAGGACTTCTTCGAAACACCTCCCGGCACGCTGGCCCTAGACTGTATGATCTATTTCGCTCGCAACTACACGCAAAGCTACACAAAGGTGGTGCACGAAAACAGTTGCCGGGCGGACGAGCACGAGTGTCCGTTCGGGCGCACCAGCATTGAGTTGGTCAAGGTGCTGTGTGACATTTTCCGTATCGGTGAATCTCCTTCCGAGCAGGGGCAAGAGTTTTATCCCATGTTTTTCACGCACGATCACCCGTTCGAGGAGTTTTTCTGCATCTGCATCGTGGTGCTAAACAAGACGTGGAAAGACATGCGTGCCACGACGGAAGATTTCGTGAAGGTGTTTTCGGTGGTACGGGAACAGATCGTACGCAGCATCGTTGGGCGACCGGCTAGCCTGGAAGACTTCAAAGCGAAGATTCATACCTTCACGTACAACACCATCACGACGCTGCGACAGCAGGAGCGTACCTCTCGCGAGGAGTGTGAATCGACCGCATCGGCAATTGTGAGCTTGAAGAAGAAAATTACGCCAGAAATACGGGCACTAATTAAAGAGCAGCGCTTGGGATATCTGATCGTGGGGACACGCTTCTGCAAATACTCTGGCGGTAAGCGCGAACGTGACAAATATTGGTACGTGAGGCTTTCGCCCAATCACAAGGTAATCCACTATGGAGACTGTGATGAGAAGACGGTCCCAACGCTGGAGGAACTCTCGAACAAGCTGCCCGTTATCGACATCCGCCAGATGCTGGTGGGGAAGGAGTGTCCCCACATGAAGGAGATGCGCTCGAAGAAAGCGTCCACACCGCTTGGGTTTTCACTCGTGCCAGAGAGTAGCGAGCAAACGACGCTGGACTTTATCGCCCCGGATGAGGCCACGTTCAACTACTGGACGGACGGTATCAACGCACTGCTCGGACAGCCGATGACGAGCAAGCAGCAGGAGGAAGACTTTGAAACGTTGCTTTCGATGGAAATCAAGCTCCGGCTGCTCGATACGGAAGGGGTGGACATTTCGAAGGATCCGCCCACGATTCCACCGGAGCCGGAAAACTACGACTTTTGCTTCGACAGTTAAGCGGTGTGCAAAAGCGTAACTATTAAATTAAACCAAAGTCATTGTGGCACAAAACAAAACTAAATTTATCAGGCTAGAAGTTTCGACCAGTATGCTTTCAATTTTAAAAGATTTTCTTTCTTCTCCATATCTTCCGTCGTGCAAGTGGTTTTTTTAAGTATAGAGGAAATTGATGCGATTCGAGCAAATTAGTTAGCCTAAGTGTATCAACGGTATCATATAGCAAAAAACCAAATATTCCATGCAATATCTTTACCGTAATCATTTTCCGTACTGTAACTCTATAAAGATCTATCCATGTATTCAAGTGCGAATGTGCTATTTTATTAGTTTTATTGAAAAGTTCTATTCGAGGATCGTTTTGTTCTTTTGCATTTACGCTGTGAAACACATCAACTATGGATGAGGGGGGAAGGCTTGGCAAGACGAGAAGTCGGCGGATAGCGTAAGACAAACTTTATAAGCAAATAGCCAAAATTATGTCGACTTATCCAACAATGGAAATGCTCGGACAAGAAAAGCAATGTGAGGCGAACTTCCATCGGATACGGTAATAAAAGTATATACACTTTTTTATATCAAAATAAAAAGAAGTTTAAAAGGAAATTTCTTTTGTGTAAGAATTACTACTGATAATGATTTTGACGTATTAAATGTTCAACATGTTTCCTTTTGATTTTGAAATAGCGTAGCATACACTCGGTATTGGCGCTAGTCTTCACACGATGGTACCGCTACTGAATTCCATCTGAGGTTGAATTTATCATGAAAAACCCCAATGTTTTTTTTGGTGCATTAATCGAGAATTACGACTCCTTCTTTCAATATTTATGTGTGTAACAACGCATTAATAAAAAAAATCCAATTTACATTATGTTTTAGAGAAACGTGTAACGTAAACGTTTATTTTGCCTTGATTAAAAATTTCAGATAAAGAAAAAAAAGTAAACTTAACGACACAGGATAAATAAAATGCACTAGAGCGCGCAAGACCTTTGTAAGAGGATTTTTCCTAAGCTGGAATACTGCTGCTATTGTGCTAACACCTTAAAACAGTTTCTTTTGCTTCTTCAGCTCGACCTGCTTCCACTTGGGCAGTTCCTCGAACTCGTGGTACGTCATGCTGAACACGGTCACGAAATCGTCATGCGTCAGATGTATCTCCTTACGCGTCGGATTGACACTGGCCGGTAAGTTGGCCGGATCACCGCGCAGCATATCGAGCGGGTACTTTTGGTATCGATCGAAATCATCACTGCTGCCATCGTCGCTTCGTACGGATGAGCGGGGCACGGGTATCGGGGCACCGGGAATCCGTCCACCTGCACCGACACCATTTGGATATTCGATCGCAGTGCGAAGATTTTCATACAGCACGCATGTCTGGGAAATGGAAAAGAAGCCCTCGTTAGTAAGCGTGTACTTTACCTCAATCAGGATCGCACGATCGATTTCGTATCCCGCACCTCGTAATACTTCTTGTCCCAGCTGTCAAAGAAGCCAACGAACGTGATCGGTTCTTCGCCCTGGCGAACTGTCGCGATCGGCATGGCCGTATCGCGCTGCACCGGATGAGAGGCGATCAGCTGCTTGGCCAAATCCCAACACTGGGCACGCTCCTCGGGCAACGTTTGCTCGCCAACCCACGCGTACACGATGTTACCGGCATCGAGCAGGAAGACGCTGTCCGGCCTTAAATCTTGCTGTGTAAACCCAAAGATCTGTCTCAGCGTTGGCTTGCCTTCCTCCAGCAGCTGGCACCGATACAGCCCGATCACCGAATGGTCCCACGTTTGGGCCACATTCGTCTGGACCGCCGGCATGATGATGTTACCGGCCGCCGTCGTTTTCTTCAGCTGCTTTAGGAACTTCTCGCCGACCGAGTTGAAGAACTCGTCCGTTTCATTGCCCTCCATGACGAGATTGTACTCGCCCAGCTGGGACGCGATCGATTTGGCCATTTCGCGTGAGTCGCCCGTCGAGTACTGACCGCACCAGATCCACACCTCATTATCCGGTGCCTTCAGGATGTAGCAATCTTCCGGGTAGTAGAGCGTTTTGCTAGACACCTGTACCGCTTTGCAGGTGTACGTCGTATTACCGACCACCTTCAGCACGAAGCTGGTCGGGTATTTGCGCAGGTTGACCACACCTCCACCTTGCTCGAGGCTTGGATCTTGTGCATTCAGCACTATAAGAGCACCTTTGAAGATCTGCAAAAAGTGGGGCGGTTCCATACCCTCCGTAATGCGCACCTGCACAACGTTCTTTTTCAAATGTTCGCACAGCTCGTTCAGGAACGCTTCGCCCAGGGTGCGATGTTCGGGCGGTGCGTTCAAACCACACCACAGATACACCACATTGCGGATGGAGTTCGGGAGCGAACCGTTCGCATTTTCCGTACTGCATGCGACCTCGTAATGGACCGCGTAACAGTTACCGGAGTAGAACGTTTTGGCGTACTTGAGCGGAATCTCTTTCACCTCGTCGATCCCAATCTGGTACACGGTCATGTCACCGGAACCGTCATCCATCAGCTGAATCTTTGCCGCCATCCGGGGACGCTGTATCAATGTAAGTGCGTCAAACTTCTCCGACAGGCCTTTCACCGTGTTCCCGTTAATATCGGCGCTGACCCACGTGGGAAACAGGCTTACAAACTCCGCCGGTTCCAAACCATCGATCACGCGTGCTACGGGTGTGCTCGCCGGATAGCCCTTCTTGATCACATAACCCCGAACGTGACGCATCGCTTCGGCGCGGTTCTGTTTGGCCGAGCTGCGCCCGATCCAGATCCAGATCGCGCTCGGGAAGTAGTCCACTATGTAGATGCTGTCCCGCCCGTACAGATCTGCCTGCTCCAGCGTGCCCGTTTTAACCAGCTCCACCCGAAACACACCATTGACGGTGTCGCATTGGTACAGTTTCAGCAGCGTGTCACCACCCACGGTCGGTGTGAGTGGCATCGGCTTTACGAAACGCTTGGCTAGGTTAAGGTACCCATTCCAAACATCCTTCCGGGCGATACTCATCGACTGTTCGTAGCCATCGTCGACGATGGCGATCTCGGCAATGTTGTGCAGCTTCTTCAACCGTTCACCCATCCGAATGCCAAAGATACGTTCTGTCGAGCCGGTTGATCGACCGATCCAAACGAACACGATCGGTGCCGTTTGGAGGATCATCACCTGTCCACTGTTGAAACACTGCCAGCTGATCGTTTTCTGCTGAATGCAACGCTTTGGAGCTGTACCGGAGATTTGATACAGCCGCGGTTCGGTTGGCGTCGACGATGCATCAGTTCCGGAATGTACACTAAAAAAACAAACGATCATGTTTAGTGTTGTGTTTAATGAGTCTTTAGAGAACTCAATTTTGCGATGAGTCATTCAAATCATGACTCAATTATCGAAAAATTCATTAATCCTCATAGATTTGTGGGTCCTGAAAGATTAATGAATCCTCAACGATTCACGAATGTGTATAGTTCGAACAATCTTCAAAGATTAGACTTTGTTTAACGAACAAAAAACATTCAAGATTTATGAATCTTCTGGGATTCCTGAATCGTAGAAGATTCATTCAACTTCATGGATTCATGATTCTTAGAAGATTCATTAGTGTTCAGGGATTCATGAATCTTTTAATATTTATTAATCATAAGGGATTCCTGGATCTTATGGAATTTATTAATCTCTACAGGTTCATGAATCTTGGAGGATCAATGCATCTTTGAGGAGCCGTGAATCTTGCAAAAAGAAATCCAGAGTGGTTCATTAAATTCAAAGATTTTGTTCAGATTCATGAACCAAAATCAGATTCATCCAACACCAAACACAATATTGTTCTGTAGAGCGGTTGAGCGTTTGTTTTCTCCACTTACACGATACCATCGTCCTTGAAGTAGGAAAGAAAGCGTATGCCTTCGTGTCCCTGTGACTCGCGAAATTGGGTCGTTTTGTGATCGAGATGGAGATCCAGCTCAATAATTTTGTACGCCGCCGATTTCGAACGTTCCGCGCTAATGTTCGTCCCGAGCCAGAAGTGTATGTTGCGCTCGATCGCCGCACCAGCTGTTTTGATTTCGCGACTCTGCGGAGAAGAAGAGGCACAACACAAATTGGCATTTGTTTTCATGTGTGTTTTTGGCAAACAGTAGCAACAGTTAACTCACGATCGTGTTCTTATCGCAACCGGTTCCGGTCAGCGAAGCTGCGTAGATAACGTACGCACACTCGTCGTAAAACGTGCCGTACTGGTCCTTCGGTAGCGTTTCCACATGATCGTGCTGGATGCGCCATATGTGGAAGCCGATCGAGCGTGGGCTTATCTTCCGGAACGCGGTATCAATTTTGATGTCCTCGTACACCGGGCGCTTTTGATCCTGAAAAGGTAAGATGTTAAAAAGCGTTAGAATGTAGAGAGGAATTGTAGGTCACACCAATTCCAGTTGACAATGCAAACATTACTATAATTGACGTTGTAGGTACGGTACTCGTGCATATTAAAATGGGAAAGAGTACATGGCTCAGCTGGGTTAGAAGAATGTCATCCGTTCTACAAAAAAAATCCCAACACCAGTTTACCGTGCGTGCGGCGGATGATGTTACGGCTCGCTGGAGAGGAAAATCAGCAATGCCCTGGGGTGGATTTTCGGTGAGTCGTTGTCGCAACCGTTTGAAGAGATACACCAAATATTACCGCAATCGGGCTGATCGACACGGGCGGAACAGAACAGAACCGCAGAGAAAATCCATCAATTCGATCCACATGCAGTACTTAGCGGAAGAAAAGCCTTAAAACCCCGAACCAATGTACCATGATTTGAGGTTAATGACTGGGAAGAGAACGGTTGATGCTGATGACGTTGTTCTTGGGCAAAATACGTACGATCGGGGAAGGTTGAAATTCTATACCACAACAGAAGAAGACAAAAAAAAACTCGATTGTTTACGGTGGCTGTTCCCGCCGGTGGGATGTGGCCCACCACCGGTAGGTGATCATTCCATTTGAACGATGAACATAACTTTGATGGATGGCTTTAGCAAAGGTGCGTCTCCCGTTTGAATGTTTCAGTTCGGAACGCATTGTGGGAAACCATTTAGAGACATTTGCGTGTGGCACTAAAGGATTGTTTTAGGTTCGGTTGCATGCTGGGGCGAGTCTATTGTGCTGGAAAGGATCGGAATGATCACTCTGCTCCAGCTGATCTAAGGTCCGAACTGTGAAATCGTGTTTCGGTTGGGGAATTGGAGTAGAGGGCGATCTTACTGTTGGTAATGGGGATTGAAATAATAGAATGGTATTGTTTGGTACGACCTACACCCTAGTGTTCCTTTGTCTTGTTAACACGCCGATGACTATTGATCTACCCATTGTTGTGACAATGTTTGCTCAGTAAATTAGTATTGATTGGGAAACAAAGTTGCACAACATAACACCAATGGATGGATGAGTTCTCGGACTGTGAACCACCAGATTCGTTGACTGTTCTGGGTGTACAAAATATGGAAATAACTTGCTGAAAAATCTGTTATATAATTAAAAACCATTCACAGAAAAGTCAATTGCATACATTTAGGAGCTACGAACCCAAGAAATAATAGAGTGGAATAGTTTCACCACTTTAAACGATCATCGTAGCCTTTTTGAATGAAATTCCTCGGGAAATCGGATACAGGAGGAAGAGCGGTTTTACTGTCACCCAAAAAGTGGGTGACATGCCGGTCAACGTGAATATATTGTAATATTTCAAATTTGACCATACTGGCAATACCATCCGGAGATGATTTGGTTTAAATAAAGCCTGGGCTCATAGTATATTATTTCTCACTGATCCCACTAAGTGCGTACGGCATGATGCTAGACTATGTAAGTAAATTGAAGGCAGGTATTAGGTTTTTTTTTTACAAACAATATATTCTGTACGTCTAGTAGTTGATCTACCACATACTAAATTGTGCTTCTAATGATGCATGCCCTGTTTATGGCCATAAATAACAGAATCACATGAAAAGCAGCTTATAAATAATCCCAGTTAGGCCCGTTCAAACGGATAAATCATCTTTGTCTTTCATCGCAAGAAAAAAAGCACCTTATAATTGATGGTTTAGCTTTTATTGCGTACCTCTTTTCCATCGTAAAACCGACCTTAACTGGGGGGGGGGGGGTACCATTCACGTGGACAGGGCCATTCCACTTTATGTAAATTGGTCACTTTCATTCGGGCCGATTTAAAGCGCTTTGTTTCTCGTGTGGATTGGGCCGTTTTGCGGATAACCGATACCCTATGGTTTCGGATTTTAATTAGATAGCACCTGCTATTGGTACGTTACGCTGCTATTAGTGCTAAGAAAGGTTTATACCCAAAAAAAAAAAAAACGCGCACACTAGCGCCTCATACACATAATCTTTTAGCAAAGCTTCTTTCACCTCTAATGGATGGGTGTTTCCTTTGTTGGTACATGCCAACCGCATTAACGATTCGTCTTCCTATCCGGCCCCTTTTAAACGCGTATTAATGACCTTTTGCAGGCGGTAATTATGATGCATTTACACCTGCTGCCAGGGCGGTATTTGATGTTGACTGTTGGGGGGGCCGTGGCACTCAACAAGGGAGAGGAGAGAAAAAAAATGTCGGCCTGCCATGCTGCCATGCTCATTTATTCAATTCGTTTCGGTTCTGTTAGCGGGAGGGGGAGCGGTGGAACCTTGTAACTGTGAAAACCGTTCACCGAAGGTTTGCCCCGTGGAGCTTGTGGTTTACCGAAGGGAAAATGATGGAAGCTGTCATTTCCATTCGGTGACCGATCCGGTTGCACACGCACCCGGAGGGGGGCCTAAAGTTTTCTACCGTTTCCTTCTTGCCGATGACGATTTCAAATCCCACCGCTTCGCATATTGACGCTGAGTGCTGGGGGGGTTTTGTTTTAACGTTTGCTTTTCCATCAGTCAACCGTTACACGGAGCGCATTATCTTTATGTCCAACTCGGCGCGAGAAGGAGAGATTATGCAAATGGGGAGGGAGCAGAAAAAAAAAGTTGCATTGCAATGCAACCGTTCGAGCAGGGAATGCCGGGTGCGATCATTGACCGTTCGGAGGTGCGATCTGTACATTTGCATGCCAGCGTGCAAAAGTGCACTTGCGAGTGGTTGCTGCACTCGTGCCGCTCGATCTGCATCGAACATGTCCGTCAGCCGTTGTCTGGCTTCCGGATTGTTGCTGGCAGAGTCCGGGGGTGTGGGTGTTGACGAGTGTGTTGTTCCGTTTGTTTTACAGCCGATTTCTCATCGAGGCACGGTATACGTGTGGCAAGCAATAAAACAAGTGCAATTTTCCGCTTCGAGAAATCGTCATGACGAGCCGTTTTCCACTTTCGATTGAAGTGATTAACTGATGATCTACCCAGTGGATCTACTGGTTCAGTACAAGCGTTTACCATTTTGAAGACAATAGTTTCATAATTTAAATAACAGAACGAAACAGAAATTTGGAAACGGACAAGCTGATTAGCAAATTTCGTAGTTTAAGCTTAGTTACAGCCGAAAGTTCGAACCAACAAGCCCAAAAATGATTTGTAACAAAATAGTTACAAATAGACTCAAATTGTGTTGACTATATTTTTGTATTTTGTCTATTTCCTTATCGGAAAATTTATTGAGGAAATATATGTATAAAATCTAACAAAACAAAACCAAAAACTTATTATGAAGTATTCCATTTGGTATTAAAATAATAATTTAATATTGATAATTTATACAACCAACAAACAAACTAATAAAGTTATAATATTTAAGGGTGTTATTAGTAAATATTTGCAGTAATAGGTTACAATTAATTAAGTAAATTCATTTAAAACAAATCAACTAATGAAAACAAATGTTAGATTTGCTAATTATCCAAAACGATCAATTTTATTTTATATTGCAACTCCGCATAAGCCATGCAACCCAATTTGGTGAAATTTAACGATGTTTCTATTAGAAATTAAATATATAATGATATTATGTCAAACAAGTAATATAACATTGAAAGTTGTATGTTGAAATGAAATTTGTCTCAAGGTTTAATCAGTACAGGATGATCAATACATGCTAATTGAAACATTCCACATGTTTCACACCTGTACTGTCACTCCATGTTGCAATCTTTCCACACGTCAATGTTTTTGATTAAAACATATTTTTTCACTTTCTCCTATCAGTTTCCCACCTGTCAATGTGTTCCAGATTGCATTCGATCGCAACCTGTCACGCTGGCAGCTCATCGTGTACTAATCCACACATGTACCGGGGCAAGCATTGCAATGACGCATAGTAATGCGTTCATTTCAAGCGTTATGCGTGCATTTCTGTCGAATTGCTGCTCGCAAAATGCATGCACTCAACTGCAAGGGTGTTGAAAAGCCGCGCAAAACATGCGCTAAATTATGATCGATCGTAAAGGACGGGTTTTTTTTTTCGTTGTGGTTGCCTTCCTATCGACTAGCCCGCCGGACCGGAAAACTACCGAGCTCACTATGAAATTCGCAACGAAAGTAAGATGTGAAACGATTCGACAAACCTCCGGCATATCTCGTGTGCATAAATACGACGGTTCGGTTGGTGTAAACCATCATCAACGTCAATTTGTCGGGTGATTTTACAAGATACGCAGCAAATCGGACCAGGGATGAAGCGAAACGAATAGCAAATATACATATTTTTCCGGTGTGGTCTGGTTTTTTCTCCCCCTCTATCCCCCGTCTATCTCCAGCTACACCATTGCCCACTGATTAGAGGGAAGTAACTTTTTCCGTTTTCCCTTGCGCGGTAACGTTTATTCAAAATGATTGTGGCGAGTATTTTTTTTTTTCAATTTCGGTGGAAGTTAGCGTAATCGAGCGCAAGCAAATCGTTTGCCTGAAGAGATAGACGCTTCGGGGGCATTAATTAATTTGGCCGTTAAAACGGAAGAGGAGAAAAGGCCGCCAATGGATGCGTCTAGTTACGCGTGCCGACCATTTCCCGTACCACCGCAGGGTGTTTTTTAATTTAATTTATTCGGTAAGTTTTCTACGTTTCGAATGGTAAATGATGGGCAGCGGTGGGCTTCTTGCCGTTGCAGTTCCACCGAGAAGGTGGCTTAGAAGAAAGTACATTTCTTCCAGAGAAAACACTTGATGTGAGCTTTGTTACAGCGAACTGAAGAAAGTACTTTAAACGTTTAAACGTCCTGTTTCTAGCTTTTCTGAAACAAAAGTGCCACTTTTCTCGATCACTCTTGATCCTATCGCGCATTTGAATGGTTCCCCTTTTTAGCGAGATCAATACTATACAAAGCGGAAAACGACTGGGAAAAATCTAATCTTGATAGCGCAACTCTTGGTGGATCACGTTCAGCTTGGCAGATAATTGAAAGGTATTCATTTCCTGCTTGGGCCCTTTTTGTTGCCATTCTACAACCTATACCGTATTGAAAATCGCATTAAGTTTGCAAACTGCGACGGAGCTAAAGATAATGGTGGACGAAGAATTTGTTGTACGATGCAGCACGATTGAAAGGTGGAGAAACAGGAGAGAAAAAAAGAATATTAGATTGAGTTTGGAATGATAAATGCATGTGAAGAAGTACGTTAAAAAGCAATAGATCATCATAAGATTAAATATTCTATTTTTTTTCCTCGACAAACCCTTACTGACGCAAATTACATGGTAAAAGGAAGCTTTTTTGTGCTTGTTTTAAAGCTTATAAACGATTTCGAGGTTTGACGAAGAAGTTTTTAAGTTGTATAAAAACAGAACATTGAAGTCATTTATAGATCTAGTAATAGGATGGGATAAAATGCTTATGAAGGTTTAATAAGCTACATTTTGGTTTAATAAACTTTAATATGTGTACAACGTTTCTTTGGAATATAAGTGATGATAAACTTGCATAAAACGTTACTAAAAGTACCTTGACCTTCGTGGGGTGGAAAAAAATAAATTACAATAATAAAAAATCCATTACTCTCTCTCTCTCTCTCTCTCTCTCTCTCTCTCTCTCTCTCTCCTCCTCCTCTATTGTTGCCCGAAGAAATTGGATCCAACGTAAAGCCCGCTCGGTACAATAGATATTCATAAAAGTGAGCTACAATTTGCCGGTAAAACTGCAAATGCGACCATCCATCCATCAGTGCGCCTCCAGACAAGTTTCCGCAGCAAGCACATAAATAATGTTGCCTTGTCGTAAAAAAAAGACACAGTGAGTACTTTGTGGTGTTTCGATAAAATTCCCCCCGGTAAGCCGCTCTTGGTTTTAGGATTAAAGTTTTATGATTTCCTTACCATTCCGTTCCGTCGTTGTAGGCGGACGTGCGGAATTGGCGCAATGGGAAAAAAACATAGAAAGAAGGAAGTGTTGCGCACCGTATGGTGGTTTGTCCTCCTTCAAAAGAAAGGGAAAAAGAAAGGAACCGCAACAAGAAAGGGACGAAAGAAAAATGCTGTAACTTGGCTCATTACACCGATTTGGCTGGCAGCAACAGCAGCGCGCGAAGGGTTTTACTGGTGTTGAATGGAAATGCCCTTTAAGAAAACCGAAAGGCGTGCGTGAATGATGGGGTAAACGATTTTGATGTGGACGTGTTTCCGAGCCCATCAATTCTGTACATAATTTAATGATCTGGTTTTACAAGCGCAATGAGAACAACGTTGTTTTTTGTTTTGTATTAAAAGGAAAGATGAAAGGCAACAGATAGAGATAAGATCTTTTGTTGTGTAGGAAGGTTTGAATTAACATGGGAATTATGTGAATAAATTGTGAATACATGTGTTAGATATTAGAGAACTGTTCTGCCATTTGATAGTACATCATAGATATAGAATAAATCATGACGGACACATCCGGATATATCAAATGCCAGAAGCAACCACATCAAGAAGCAGAATTAAATTGAGAGTAAAATTATTTTAAAGCTTTTAAAATTTGTAAATTTAAAGTAATTTAACAAAAGTTCTTTGTGTAACATTGCTTTTAATTTGTTGTCCAAATTGATAAAATTAAAACAAAGTCTATTACTATTAAAACCATTTGGGCCGGTGGTGTATTTGGTTACAGCGCCTTCTTCACACGGCAAGACCGGTCTAAAATCCCACACGGACCACGGATCTCCCCTACGTGGTTTCAAATGTTTAGCGTCAATTATTATATGAAGAAAAGAGTACATGAAGGTAACTAGCAGTATGTAAGGAATTTAAACTACATTAAAATATACTAAAACAACTACTAATGCTGCTGTATGCGATTAAAATGTTGAATGACAGTTAAACAAATTCAACTATTTAAATAAATTAAATAATTCAGCAATACGTACAAAATCTTTCTGATTGATATCCAGTATCTGCATCTTGACGCTGGGGTGGAGACGCTTTCCTTTTTTTGTGTTTCTCACGCTTACACTAATAAAAAAAACGGTCTAGCAAAACCCAATTAACCTAAAACGTTTTGCACGAGAGGCACACCACACTCTTGCTAAACGAATAATTATCACGATAATGCTGACGAGTTTCCACCTGGCTGGTCGTTTGCCTTTTGTCGTCGTCGGTCGTCCGTGGATGTAGATGGAACGTTCTTTTTCGCAGGGATTACCGCACCAAAGCAACCTGCCCAACACTGCGGACTGGTCGGAGAATATTATCGTAAAGCTATCACAAATCACACCGAATTGGTCTAACGCGCGTGTGTACCGGTTCACTGTGCGTTTATATGTGTGTGTTTTTTTTTAAATTATCTATATCACTAGAAACATTCCATGTCTCAACCGACTCTCCCTTGGCTGTGTCATACTACAGGACTGCTTAACAACGACAATGCCTCAGTGCTGTGCGGAAAACCTTATTTTCCTTTATCTTTCCCCACCAGTCGGGCCACACGCCACACTAACTGCACGACACAAACCGATTAGTCTAATTGCAGCGCAACTGCAACGGAAAGCAAAGAACCACCCCGGAGCAGTAGAAAAATAATGCCAAAAAAACAAAACAAAACCAAAAAAAAACAAGCGTGTGCACCAAGTGCGAAACTAAAACGAAAGACTTGCGCGCTGCTGCAAGCGACGAACGTTGCGTATCGAGCGACGGTACCGGAATGAACACCGAAACGCGGCTCCACCGGTATGATGGAGTTGATGATGGGGTGTTACGGTTATAGCGCGCTGTGGCCCCGAAGAACGGGTTCGGGTCCGAGAAATTTGTTAGATGTCTTTCACTCTCTCTCTCTATCTTTCTCTTTTACTCACTGCTAAGCCTTTTTTGCCGATCTTTTGTGTTTAATCCCATGGCGTTCGCTGGAGGTTCTTCGGTGCTTTAGGTCAGCTCGTGTGGCAGGGGAAATGGTGCACGAGATCGGCGGATTCGGTTGCAGATTTCCGTTCGCTAGCGGACATACAAACCGACCGTATCCGTTTTCGGCCGTCAGATATGTCCGGCGTTGGGCTAGTCAGCCTTCCACCCTCCGGGAGCATTTGGATACATAAATAGCGCGCGGCTCCGGAAGCGAAGGGGCATCCCCCAGAGGGTGGCTTTTGTGGAGAAAGACCAGAATGTTATGGCGCTGGGCAGAAATGTTCCTTTGATGTACCCCGATAAGGGAGACAAATGCAACGATAAGGGTTTATTATGATAATGATGGGGGTTTCTCTATTCGTTGGATGCCTTTGGGTTTGGAAATTCCCTGTGGGTGATTGAATTATTTTTTATTTTATAGGTGCAATTGTGGCACTTCCAGTCTAAAGGTTGTTTTTTTCTCTTTGTTCAAGGGCATATTCGTTTCAGGCTGCAATAGTTTGCGTACAGTAATAGTTTATGATAGTAATAATTGCAATAGATAATTATAGATAGTAAACGCAACACACTTTGTTAATAAAGGTCTTATTAATTCCAGCTTCATATTCTATACATAAATTATGGTATAAATCCTTATCTAGTTTAACTTCTTCTTCTTCTTTTTTGTCGGTCGTTTAATCTTCGGCCATTTATGGCTTTCCTTGACCTTATTTACCCATAGCCGGATAGTCAAGTCCTGCGTACGGAGGATTGGTCTGGATGGGATTTTGGACCGTTCCTGTCGTGTCCAAATACACTAACGGGTCGCCTAAGTTAGGCTAACAATTAAAACATAAAAAAGATGAAGTAGCGTTTTACCAGAACGCGATAAGGTTCATGTGAGGTTTTTTTTATTCATTTATGAAGAATAATTTTGAATTCAACAATTACTAGGCTTACTAGATTAAACTTGGAATATGAGTATGAATATGAAGATTAATATTTGTCCATGTATTTTGCCTGTTTAAAATAAATCTTAAGCATGATCGCTTTTGCACGACATGATCGCAGTCGTAAAAGATACGGAACACACGAAACAATCCGCTTATTCAATGGATTCAATGGAGTCGCCTTTACTTGGAAGCACTGAGTACAGCAGTCGTAAATATGTTCACGCACACGCGGGTGTACATTTCTGAGCCCTTCTTTTGTGGCACATCCTTCCGATGGCTTTTCGCGCACGTTTTGGTTTTAATCTATCCCACCCCCTCCGATTCGAAGCTGTTGGTCGAAATTGATTGAGTAATGAACCGTATATAATGCGATTTGATCGTTTCGGTTCGGTACCTTCTCGGTGTGACGTTAAGTCGCGTTTCGGGCTGTCCGGAGGGTTTCTTCATGTCGGGCCGGCTATTACCATCGTACGTTCTTCATTCTACGCTTCGTGATCACGTTTTTACGGAAAAGTTCGATCGGCCAGATCGGTTTGATCGAGCAGCGCGCAGACAAGAAATGATAGTTTAATCGCGACAAGACAAGCACAAAATGCTCCACTCACGCACAAACAATTGCAAGCGGGTATCTGCCATCTTCTGTTCCCCGCAAGCCGGGAAAAAGGGTTCCCCGTTTAAGATGGGGAGAAAAATCGTCGCCTCAGAATACGCTCAAGAAGCGCCGCACGAAAGCAAGCAACCAACAATAGCGACCTAAAGTCGATCATTCTGTTTTACCAGTTCATTGAACCGGTAAATTACACGACACGAGCGCATCGAGTTGGAAGTTGAACGGAGGAAAATGTTTCACTCCAGTATGCAGTTTCTGCTTCCTGGATTGTGTGTGGGGGGCAAGCGGGCATTCCCCATCTTGCCGATGCGTGTCAACGGGTGTCGTTTGTTTAGCGGCACTGTGGAACTTTTCTTTTGCATTTTGCCCGCAATGTTGCTTGCGATTGTTTCGTACACGCCTCGAAGTTACCCCCCCCCCCCCCCCCCCCTTCCCTTTTTTTCTTTCCTTCTATATTGCTAGCAGGATATTCACGGACAATAAAATAAAAAAAAAACAACCATAAGATAATTCATCCCCTATTGCTGGCCTGCGCGTCCCCTAAGGAGGGGGAAAATATTCCATGTGTGTGTATTGCTTTGTTGGTTTAGGGCGGTTGTAAACCAGGCAATGGAATAAGTTCAAACAAATTACGATTGGCAATGTGTAGCGAATGCGACAAAAGAGAGGCAAATTTAGTTTACCCGCCGAGTGTGAAAGCTCATTTACTTTAGCACTTTCGTTCGATGATCGCTTGAGATGGAATAGAAAATGGTTTATATGAACGTGGAAAGCAAAAACAACAAAGGTAATTTTAATGATTGTTGTAAGAAAGGGCTGAATCGTCACAATGTTGCAACAAGCTTTTTCCTAAGAGGAGAACAAATCCATTATTAATACCGAAACCGTCACCGTGCCGCTGACAATTGTCTCGGAGACTTTTCGATGAAATGCGATGAAAAGTCCGTATATAAAAACGGCCTCTAAATTACATCGCGTGTATGAAGTGGCTCTATTTCCCCGTATACTTGGTTTGTACTATTTTAGTATACGTATACTATTTAGTAGTCGTGTACTAATTTTGTGGTCGTTTGCTAATTTAGTAGCTGCATACTAATTTAGTAATCCGCCGTATACTAGGTTCGTACAATTTAAGTATTCGGATACTCTTTTAGTATCCTTATATTATTTAGTATCCGTATGCTATTTTAGTAGCCGTGTTCTAAAATAGTACAAATCTAGTATGCGGGTGATGTGATCTATTTCAAAGTGTGTTGCTTAATTATGGGGCTGTATTCTTGTTTCTTTACTATTTAGTGTCCTTCTTAAGATACCTTCTTCACGTATAATCTCTGTAGAAAGTTACTTTAATTGTTAATTTAGACTAATTGATCTTAACTGTAATCGAATCGAAAGTATAATTGTTTTTTTATTGCAGCACATATTCACTCACAGTAGTTTATACATCTTAAACTTTTACGGCGAGTTGTTAGGATTTTATAGTATTATCGTATCAAATGATAACGGCTACATTCAGACTCCAAGTAAAAACTCAACACGAACTTTCAAATCTGTTGCAGGTTTCTCGCTTAACCAGCAGAGGCTTCACCCAAACGCATAAATAATAGCGCTCGAATTTAATTATTAACATTAGGCACGGTATTCCAAGAAACATTTTTCGTTGGTTTATTTTTGTTTCACGAGACCGAAACAGCACACGGTAGCATTGGCTGGCCAACGAATTGACGCTGTTCATCACCACTTCCACACCAATTATCGTATGACGAATCGTGTGAACGTTCTTCGACAGCTTCTAGCGCTGGAAACTGGAGGACAACCCGTGGTCCCGGTGGTTTGATGGTAGCTTCCGAGAAGGAAAAAAGGCCACCGGTTGTTAGGCTAGAAATTTGTAATCATCCCATCTATTTTGTTGTTTCGCTTGTGCTGCTTGCAAGAGCGCTAAAATTCGAAAACACGTGAAAACGGCAGCGCGATGGTTTTCTTCTCACACGAATTTCCATCGGTTTTGTGTTTGTTGCCCGGTCGTTAGTCAAAAGGGGAAAAAAAGGAATGTGTTCACGATTCGATTTAGGCATTCCGCCTGTCAACGCCTCGTGTTCGTGCGCGCTTCACGGTGCATCACCCTTGGTGGACGAAGTGTGATGCGTCTAATCTACACGATTTAGGGATGATGGGACGGTATGTCACACACTCCCAAAAGCCCCGATTTGTGCGCCGTACTGTCTGCGGTTTGCTAACCAAAACTTCATATTATGGTTTAAGCGTACCGGCTATGTTGACCTTTCTGTTTCGTTTGGTGCAGTTTTTCCCAAGCGTGCCGTGGATCACCGCCACCTCCGTCTTCGCGCCGGCCTGGAGATGGTGGTGAGTGCACAACCGTACCCACAACAAGCACGAAGCACCCTAGTGCACGTTGTTGTATGTGACTGCAAACGATAAACATTCAGCCCCCCTTCAATGTGCGCAAACGAACCCTGAGCGTATTGTGCTAGAAGGGGAGTAGTCACTCGCCAAGCTTTTCTTCCATTGCGCCAAAGCCAACGGTTGGGTTTCGTGAGATTGTTTGCCCTGCTGTGTGGGGTGTTTGGTACATGCTTCATCGACATGGGAGAAAAGCGACTGCGTTAGACGAGCTTCGATCATGTTTGCGCAACGGTCGTCGATGGCTGAAGAAGGTTCCCCCGTTCTTCGGCTAATGATCGTCAGAAGATTATGGGGTAAACGAAGCCCAAGAAGGGCGAAGGGTATGATCGTGCCTTTCCGCAAGGTTTGGCATTATTGCATTACATTTGGCATTCAAGCAAAATTGAAGAAGCGATCAACGGGGACCTTAAACCAGAGTCTTCGCAACAACTTGGGCAGACTTTGCTCTACCGATGTAGTTTGAAGAATGTATGCAGGAGATCACTGGAAGCGATCGTATTAGTGTTGTGCTTAATGAATCTTTTGAGAAGAGTCAAATTTTCAAAATCTTAAGTAAAGAGTTATTCAAATAAGGAATCGATTACCAAAGGATTCATGAATTTTCGGAGCAGATCAAGTTCCTTAAAGTCCTGAAGACTGAAGACCGCGTGGAGGATCTCTTAAGTCTTGGATGATTCATGGAAAAAGAGATTCAGAGTTATTCAATCAGTTCGAATGTTCATTCAGATTTAATCAACAATAGATCATACGATTCCGTCCTTCCAAGGGTATGTACAATAGATAAAGACATCTTCATAAACGTTGTATGGAATTCATTCATTTTTGGGGTATTTCTAGAAGAATGTTCCACCTAATCATCTGTGTTCTGCACATTACCACTCATGTACCACCATAAACAGCAAATTCCAACGATGGACATGAATCATTCATTTGTTACGGCCGTGCGTTCTTTCGTCATTTTGAAACCGCCCCACGTTGTCGCCCAAAGCCCCAAAAACGAACCCCATCCGATTACTATTATGATGGGTTGTTCCCGTCGTGGCGGTTGACTTTTGAATGCGTTCTGGGAGGAATAGTTTTTGGTTCCCATCATCCATCCATCGGTTACACGTGAATGTTTTACCTACCAATCGCTATTTCCACCCAAAAAAAAAAACCCTCCCCCCTATAGGCACAATGAGCTGGGGATGATTACGTTCTTGTTTTTTTTCTGTTCCCCTCTGTTTTTTTTTCTTTTGATCAACGAATTCTCTGTGGTGGAGCTTTCTGGTTTTTGTTTGTTCTCTACCGCGGCTCCACCGTTTGTGCGAAATGAAAGTAACGGGTGGAAGCAGAACGATGTCACCGGAAGTTTGTGCAGTAAAGCCGCGATAGCGGTGCCTGCTGGTGGGGGTATGGTGATGAATAGGCGTCTAAATAATGGTAATTTATGGTTCAGCTGGCGCTGACTGAGCTCGGGCCGGTGCGTGCTGGTTGTGTGTTGCGCTAAGTTCGTTTTCTCCACCGGGTTAAACATTCACAATAAGCAGGTTTACACATTGTGGTGTAGAACAGCTGTTTTGTTTGGGCTATAAAAAAATGTTTTATAAAAATATACGTAAACCATTGCGGTCTACTCGTTTTCTAAGTTATTTCGACACATTTTAAATGTTATTATAAATATATCTAAAATGATCAAACAGATTATACAAACTTTATTCAATTATTTTGCAATAATTGAGAAGCTTATAAGTACATCTTGACGTTCGATTATGTATATATATGTAAATAAGTAAATTTATAAATACTTCGGTTGTAGATGGTGGGATCATCTAGGGATGATTTATTATGAGCAGCTTGAATTTTTATTTCTATAATCTCATGCAGATATCATACTAAAGGACTAAACACGCACGTAGAGACTCTTTAACACGAGTACTTATGAAAATGTTGCAAAAATCATTTCATCCGATAAAAAATAGACGAAAGTATTTGCTTCAGTTTCATAAACTTAAACATATTGGTAAACAATAAAAAAATCGGAATATCTTTTGTCGCTCGCTATTAACAAGTTTAGTGTGGTTGGTTATCACCGTGGCGTAGAACAGTTTAAGTAGCTTAGTAAACACATTTCTTTACTACTTGGACTTACCTCAAATGTAGTGCTGTTTATCATTTTTGGTTCGCGGTATACAGAAGATCTCTTTTTCTTTTAATTCACTGTATTCCCTCTGAATCTTAATCCACTTTCATCCACATAATCACACCGGTTTCCCCTCGGATTGTTTTTCTCGCCAGCGATTTACCAAATTTCACTAGATTTGTGTTTCCGGACTAAAACTTAATCACTTATCGAGCCACGAAAAAGATAAAAATAAAAGCGCCCTTTCCGCTTTGCCAATCAGCACAACGATCGTTTGGCGATCGTTAATCGATGGTAGAAATCACAACACCGTGATGCGCTTGTGTACAGCTAATCTTGTACTTCCCAAGCACGAGCGTCACAGCGTCGTCGACCGTCGGGGAGCGAATTTCACTTTCAACTAATCGTCTGAAAACTGTCACGCACGATCCGACGCGTTCGTGGTGCATGGAAAACTGGCCACGAGCGGCAACTGGCGACGCGAGCACAGGAACCGTTCTATTGGTGCGCAAGAGTGTTTGTGCTTTTGTGGCGAGGGTTGTTACCTTCAAGGCAAATTAGCCGCTTTACCCACACCCGGAGAACGTAAACGCCCCGCTAAAACCGTGTAGTTGGTGGTGAAGATCGCCTGGGAAGGGAAGTGATTGTTGGGTTTGCATTCCATCCGTCACCAGGGAAGCCACCGACGGCAGACTGCCGGGGTTGAGGTAAGCGTATAGGGGGGGATGTTCTTTATTTTCCGTACCCAAAAGTAACTGGGCTTGGCCGCAAGGGAGTGGACACGGGCATGCTAACCGTGCTCCGGTGTGGTACGGCGGTGCAGCTAGATGACAACGGCTCAAGGGAACAATAGTAGGTGACCGTGGTGGATTCGGAAAAGCGCACTCACATCCGACACTTCCCGGGCTTGGCCGTGGTTAATGTTGGTCTAATTTTGTTGTGTTTATTGTACCAACATTGCAGCAGCAGCACCAAATAGTGTACTAGCTGTTACACTATTTTTTTGTCAAACACTTCTTTTCATTTGTCACTTAACAAGCATCCCATAAACAGTGGTTTCCAAACAATACACTGCCGGTAATAATTATACGTAATGTTAATATTTGCTTTTTATACCCTTTTCTGATTATTATATTGTAAATAAGCTTCTTAATAATCAATAATAGATAGACGATCATAGTGGTTTTATATTCTATGTTGTGTGGTTATTTCAGAGGATTAATATTTGTTATAACCTGTTTTACCATAAATTACAATTAAGCACATTTCATTACACAGTTAACAATAAAAGGATTTGTTTTACAAACTTTCTACTTTTGATACTAGTGTTTCACTTACATCTTTTGAAAAGTATAATAAACTATTCTTGCATAATTTTACCAACTGTTACTTTCTCACTTTCTAGCACTTTGGTCCATTCGATAATTTAACGATCAGAACAGAAAAGGAAAATATAATTATTTCCTCCAGTGTATGTATTTGTTTAGCAAACAAACGATCGCTCCATTCAAGTGACACCCGTAACTACAGTTCTTTCCACGGCACATCATGGAGAAGATCGTATCGAATTGGATTGATCATCCAATAACCGATTAACGTGCGACAAGTAGTTTTTTTTGTTGATCAAACGATCTTCCACCGATTACTTAACTAAAAAGGCACAAGTGAACTAAAAGCTTAGTACAAAACTGTAATCCGAGAGCTGCACGAACTGCGATCAAAATCCGCGCGATATCGTCGACACCTGACTGGGAACTGAAATGCATGATAATATGATTAGCGAGGACTGAAGTTCGCGAGAAACCGTGGACTGGTACGAAGAAATACGCTTACACGGTAAGCGCGTAAGTGAAGTAGAAAAGAGAGCATTTAGTTCTGATTTTTTTTAATCCAACACCACTGGGTTATGGAAAAAAACCCCCAATGATCATTTCTTTTTTCTCCTAAAACATTTACGCGCATCGATGGGTGTCCAGTTGGCGATTCCTTTGCCTATCGGTATAGCACTTTTTTATCACCGAACGATCGTAAAAAAAACTGCAGTTTTCCACCCTGTACGCCTTCATGCATACATTTATCACATTCCATATGCATATCATGGCATGCGTTAGGCGGTTTCGTCTTCCTCTATGCTTCACTTCTATACGAGCGGGGAGTCCGTCTGTAAATTGGCAACGCGTGTTTACCGGACCATGGCTCCGGTGCTATTTGCGTATCCGAATATCCGCGAATGGGTGGGATTTTTTTCTTTGCTCTCGTTCAGTGTGTGTGGGTCTTTATCATCATACCCAACGAGGGGTTAATTTTGATGTTTCATTTGAAACCCGTTGAATGTATGTATGATCGTTTCACCGTGGTTCGCTCGACAAGAAAACTATTGCCATGTAGACGAGTTTTTGTTACGACAGATATTTAGCTAGCTTGTCAGGATTTGCATGATGATGAGTGTTAATTGTTGGCTTTTGAACAACGCCGCTGTTTTACAAAACGTAGCGCAGGAACATTGGAAAATTTCCATTACAATATTGCAAGGTCGGTTACTAACCCAAAACTAAGGAAATCAAATTATGTCATCGACATAAACACGTGAAGCGGTTTTCACACCGCTACCAACATACTTACAGTTAATGTGGAATTCCTTATTTGATTTTATTAGCGACTAGGCGGCGGTAACATGTCCCGTGCACATTAGTTCGTAGCGGCGCGAACGTTTTGTTCTTCGGACTTACTTTTATCACCACATTCGAAGCGCTGGAAATCGACAATATGCAAACGATTGGCTTCGAGCACTTCCCCGACGGTATAAGTCGGATCGACCAGATACTCTTGGTGAATCAGACACGTTTCATCGTCCTTATCGGCTGCCGGTTCATCCTTGCCCGGTTCACCGATACGCTCCGGCTTCATTCCCACAATGTGCTGGCACACCTTTCTAGCGACCTGGGCCGGGCTCAGTTCATCGCCTTCGACTTCCTGTACCGTGGAATGGTCTGATTTAAATGCTACCAAGCTTCCATACTTTCCAAGCAGTGGCACATCTTGCGGGATCTCCTCGCTAGGGGCGGGATGGACGTAACCTAAACACATGTATAAGAACTATTAGTTATAAGTATTCACTTGCATTACGATTGCATATCATACCCGTTAATTGTATGCTGTCGGGGGCTTTATAACATATGGCCCGGTTTAGCGAAGCATTTTCACCGACCGTACCGATCATCAGCGCAAGATGATCGCCCAACGATTTGCCATCCTCCAGTACGATCTGCTTCAGCGCCTCACTGTTTAGTCCTACCTTGGTCAGGTTGGCATCCGCCTCAACATGGTCCAAATGTCGAACGCAGGCAGCGGACGCTATTTGTACGAAGCGTTGAAAGCTGGCATTTCTTGCGACGAAATCCGTCTCACAGTTTACCTCGACCATGGCACCGACGTTCCGCTGTACCAACACTCCGATCAGTCCTTGGGCCGTGTTGCGTCCTTCGAGCTTTGTCGCTTTCGACCAACCCATCGCTTGAGCCTGCTCCTTAAGCCACAGTTCCGCCTTTGCCAGATCGTTGTTGTGTAGCTCGAGTGCCTTCTTGCAGTTGGCAAAGGTGTAGCCGGTCTTTTTGCGTAAGGTAGCGAGGGCACTCTTTTCGGCCGTTGCATAGAACCGAATGCAAGTTGTTGGGAAAAACCGGGGCAAGTGTTTGAATATCATCATGCAGGGGATTTGTAGTGCTGAAAGACGGGTTAATGGATCGGATTGTTATCTATAACAGGTGGATGATGTTCAACGCTTTATGGGTTATTATTGTTATTCTGTTCTAACAGATTCACAACTGTTTATTCTTGATAGTAACACAGACATTGTTATCGGTTCAAGAAAATTATAATTTAAACGAAAACCATTCGAATTCGTTCGTACAGAATACAATGAGTGAATCTTAATAAGGAAAACTAAATGTCACAGAAAAGCTTAGGCAATACTTTAAAGACCGTAAAACCTCCCGGTATTGCGGAATGCACGATTAAGTAGAGATGAAACTAAAGGCTCTTAAGTGTGCCCGATAGTGTCGTCTTCCTCTACGAGGTTGTCGAACATTTCGGCCAGCTCTTCCGCATACATTAGCCGTTCGTTACGCGTCCAGTTGCTGGTGTTTGGCTGGAAGTTCATCACTTCCGTCAATAGTCGTTCGAATCCGTTCAGTTCGGCTTCGATGATTCTTTCCTCTTTCTCCGTTATCGGAGCACTCGCGTTGTCAGCTGGATTTGGAGAGAGCGGAGGAGAACTTTCGTCATCGGTCGTAACCGTGTTTCGGTTCCCCCGGTGAATATTTACATTGGACCAAATATAATTATGCATCGCTTGAATCAATTCATCCACACCCGTTGCTTCGCCTACACCCGCCACATCTTCATCCGCGTCTTCTGCATTCGGTTCGAGCTCTATTACATCCAGCACGGTACATTGGCTCTTAGCCTCACCATAAGTAATACCGTCGGTGTTGCTTTCCTGTAGCGTAGAGCACAGCAGTATGCCGAACTCAATCTCGTTCTGCTGGACAAAGGTGCTGTACACCGGAAGGCGCTCGAGGAAAGAACGATCCTTTGCGTTGAAGTAGATCAATATTCCTTCCGTCCGTTTCAGTATTGCATTCGGCACTGTGGCTAGTTCGACGGAACCGTGTGCATACAGGATCACCTTCGTATCGTAATACTTGGTGTGTATCTGATACGCATAACCGATACATTCCGGTGGGTCCTTACTGAGTTTGATTTGATCCTCACTGTTCGGCAGCTTACGGATCCTTTCGATAACGGTTTCTGGCTTGACGGATTCATCCGTCGATAGGATGAGCACTATTGGTTCACCACCCATGTTTATGTTTATGTTCGCTTTCTATCAAGAGTGAGTCAATGGAATTTTCTGCGCCTGTTTACATTCGGTTCCGTGCTCTTAACACTGTCCAAGCAATCTGAAACAGATCGGACCGGAATTAGTGATCTCGAACGCTTTGCGATACGTTACATATAGTATTCATTTGCGACAAGTTGCGCAATTTATGCACTTCAGTTAGCTAGCTCTTGAGCACGTTGACTAGCGTGCGTTTGCCGCATGATGTTCACGTTGGATTACATCATGTCGAGCTTAGGGTTCAGTTTGCCGGTTGTTCACAATAATATACCCATACATGATGCCACACGATAACACAACGCTAACAGACTTTGCACTGTTCATGAATTTTGTGAATATTTTGCTTACCTTTCAGTTAATTTCGTGAAAAATTGGGAAAAGTGTTGAATGTTTACGAAATGTTGGTTCCAGCTTTGTTCTTTTTCTTGTTTCTGCTGACAGTGTCAATTTTGACGTTCATCTGACGTTTCTTTTTTTCCTCGTGCTGAGGAGTACATTTGTAGGGTTCTACGCGGAATTGTTGCTTTGAAAATACTGTTCAGGTAAACAACAGATTTTTAACGAGCAAACATTGTTTTTTCTTCCTTCTTACGATAGGGAAATGTAGTTGAAGGTACAGAAAAGTATTTTATTTATAGCAAAATGTGCAACAACATTCTACGGTAATACAAATAGCTATTACATAGCGTTTGATTTTCGATTGCAGTATCAAGGTCATGCCGTGCAGCGTTCTACGTTCCGCCGAGCGCTGTGTCTGTTATGTTAACATTGGTTAGTAGACCCACCACGCTACCGGAAGAAGCGATGATAGCATTGGGAGGTTGTTCGGCAACAACCAGCGATGCTACAAGGATGTTTATCATCGTTATTATCGCTACACCGATCGACGTTACGATCTTCACCCGTTGCCGCTTCGGATCGTCTCGTTGGGGTTTGGTGAGCTATGGTGTAGAAATTTGAATTATTCATTAATGTCGCAACGAAAGTTTAAGGATTACTGCTACTTACCGAAACAACGATCATTGTAATAGCGACCATCATTTGTAGTACCAGCGACATGATAACGAACGTGATGCACGCGACGTACGTCTTCGATCCTTGATTGTAGGTAATGAGAAGTCGCAGCTGGTTGGCATTGGCCGTTAGTAGTGAAATGTCCATTGCACTTTCCGCGATACTTTTCGAAATATCGTACGATGGAGTAATAGAAGACTGACGCCGGCCACTGTCCGTCTGATAGATGCCGGTAATGGCTATCGGTTTTGGTGGTAGTGGTGGTGGCGTTGGTGGAACTGCTGTCGTCGAGTTTCGTGATGAACGAGCAATTAAAGACGACGAAGCATCCGTATTGGAGCTCGTGGAGGTATCAATTCCATCCGGATTGAGCTCGAATTTGCCACTCGCTATATCAAGATCACTTTTGCTTCTTCCAAACAATGGATTTGCCCGAGCAATGTTGTTCCGGTACTGTTCACCTGCTCCATTGGTTGCGTTGTGTCGGTACACAACGGGGAAATCAATAGGTTGCTCTTTGTCACGATTGTTCATTGCACCGATTAGAAATGAAATTGTACCGAGACTGTAGCCTGTTTGGGGAAAGAGACACAACAAACTTGTTCAAAACTGCGATGTTGAGGAAAACCAAAATTTAAATACCGTTGATCAACCGGAAAAGGGTATGGTGGTTCACTTCCATAAAGAAAACAAACCTTTTTGTACACCTTTGCCTCACAAAGCTGATCCGTTCCGATCCTTTCTGTACGCTGTTTCGGAACGAACTGCACTTCTACATGGGCAGAAGTCGTGTTATGATAACCGCATCGTTCGGAAGTGCAGCAGAACAGTATGAAGATGCAATTGACTCAATTAATGTATGCATCGATCGAACACGGAAGTCTATCGCAATAAAAATAAATCAGGTGTATCGTCCTTTGATTTGCTATATTAGCCCGTAAAGGATGGCTTGGAAATATGTGAGGTCAGTTTATAAATAAATGAATGGCCTCTGTGTCCACCTTCTTGAAATCCGGCATTAAATAATAATTGTTATCAATTTCAGGGTCAGCTAAAATTTGGTGGATTTGATCGGATATTATAGATATTGATTAAATCTCAAGAAACAGAACTGATTATCATGTTTGGAAGCTATTTTATTATTTCCAAGAGGTGTTCAGATCTTCCAAGTGATGTTTTCGGTCATGTCGTTTCCTCGTTTGAAGTCTTCAATAAAGTTTCTTAATACAATTAAATGGCTTCTTACGCATTTCGAATGTATGTGTAGTTGTACACAGATTGATTAAGACAGCATTAGTATACTAAAACATTTATTCGATTATCAACGTTAGAGCAAGTTTATAGCCATGCTCAAACAAGTCTTTTTTTAACATATTAACAAACATAACAATCAGAAAGAGATCATTTAATTAACAAAATTTGAAACAAACAAATCTGATAACTCTTTATGGAATTGTGTGCACCGAAACTGGGAATTCAGGTTAGTCCGTTTCAAGCAAAACATTCAGCATGGTTACGACGGCTAGATTCAACAGCGCAATTACGGTGGCAGCAATGCAGGCCAGGGTTCGCAGCAGTGGCCAACGCTGACTGGTGTACGTCTGCAAGTGAATAGCGATACGGATGGTTTAGTTTTGTGTGCATTGATATTGATGAATGGTGCGTTGGAATGCGAGATCACTACTAACCGACATCATCAGCATGGCGACACAGTTGAGAATTTGCAGTATCAGCGACACTACCAGCAGGGCGAAGATGGCCAGATAGGTGGACGTTAACTGCCGGTCCGTGTTGGACGTGCTGAGCAGACGCAGCTGATTCGAGTTGGCTGCCAGAAACGCAATGTTAAGCGCATTTTCCAACACCGATCGTCTGACATCGTAACCACCGGCGTCCCTATTCCGATCCGAACCGTTTGCAATGCGATCCGCCACATAGTTCGGTGTCGTTTCATTGTTGTCCCAATCGTTCTCCTGGTACGGTTGGATCCGGGTTGCTTCCTGATTGAAGATCACCGGATTGCAGAACACTTTCGACTGCTTCTCACTGCCGGTGAAGATGCGCACGCCCCGATTGCCAGCATGTTCGACGTGGTGATGTGGTTTATCGAAGCGCGTTATACGCTCACCGCGCGTGGGGCTGCTGCGGCTGGACGGTTCGGGCCTGGTCATGGTGAACACTTATCGCTGCCGGACTAATTAACGGTTCTGCAAGAGGCCCGATTGCCGTACGCACCGTGATAACGAACCGGTGGTCGAGGAACGTCTGAAACCCGAGCCAAACATGCAGAGTGCTATTATAGTGCGGTAAGCCAAGGGCAAGTGCAACTGTGCAGAAGGTGCTGCGCGGTTGCGTTGCGTACCAATGTGAAGGTTGGGGATACTGCACACCGGTCGGTACGATGTTCTAGCACTGCTGGTTAACCATGCGTTACTTAGCCTAACATCGTTTCCGGCTGGAAGTGCTGGCATTCGGATAGGTACATCAGCATGAACACGTATCATATACAACTAACAGGTAAGATTAAAAAGAAGTTACATATGATGCTTCAAGCTTTATTAAAATAAGTTTTTCTTCTATCGCTTTTAGCTAAACTATTGTCCTGGATGTTCAGCGAAACTTCGATAGATCTCGCCAAAATCGATCCGCGAGTGTTCCACGTTGATCATGAACGGGATCAACAGATTTACGAGAGAAATGATAATCGCACCCGTCACGGCACATGCTTTCATCTTTGCGTATCGACTTGGATCATTCACTTGCTGGTTGGAGGTGAAGGAAAACATGTGTTAGTAACGTTTCGACAAGCTGTCTCTATCGCGCTAGATGCAGTACGTACCGTAATCGTTACGATGGAAATGGCCACCAGAATCTGCAGTACGATCGAAACGGTTACCAGCACCTCGCTCACGATGAACGATTCCGTCTCCTTAAAGCTAATTAGCAGCCGCAGTAGATTACTGTTTGCCGCCAGGAAGGATACACTGAGCGCAATCTCTACGACGCACCGGAAGAAGTCGTACCCATTGTAGCTGAGCGCAAGATAGTACTCGGATTCCGCACTATCGTACGTTGACTCTTCCGATGGTGCTCTGGGTGGGCCGTGTCCTACCGGAGCAGTTCCATCTTCAGGATGATGGTTAGCAGTGTTATCGCTATGCTTCATTCTGTATACCGTGGCGCTGGTCATCGCTGCTTCTGGATGAGGTGCTTGTTGTGGAATGAATCGACCAAAGCATGTTGAGGTTTGGTATTGTGGTGGAATCGCAAAACCATACACTGCGTGCAAAAGAACTATTAATTATCGCAAGGAAGTGGCCTTAACGCTAATGGTGGAAATGAAACACACAAAGCAAAACACCGCCAACGGCGTTACGATGCAAACTACGCTTAGTGCCTCTAGTTAAGTAGTGTACAATGGTCGAACCATTCTTGGTTGGTACATTGCTGAACATTGAGCTACACTATTTATCGGTGATAACTAACGAAGCCACTAAGATGTTTATCACCGTTATGATGGACACCATGATGGAGGTGCACACTTTGAGCTGATAAATACGATGGTTCGGCTTGGATGATGGGTAGCTCTGGAAGAGAGAATGCACAGAACGCTTTAGCGAACGAGAAACGCCAGGTCCTGGGTGTCCATACCTTCACAATGATAACACCGCTGGCCACAAAAATCTGCAACACAAGCGAGGTAATGACCAACGCTATGCAGGCAACGAACGTGTGCGACTTCTCGTTGTACGTTAGTAGCAAACGCAGCTGGTTAGCGTTTGCAGTCAGCAGCGAAATGTCCATGGCACTGGCAGCGATTCCCTTGTGTATGTCGTACGATTGTGTCTGGCTCGCGCGTGTCTTGCGTCTACCGTCCACCTCCGTCAAACTGTTCGCACCATCCTCGAGAATGTCAATCGAACGCATTTCGATGTGATCGCTTGCGTGTTCTTCCGGCTGATCGATAGAGGACATCTGGATCAAGCTATCGTTTGTGTTCTCCGCAGACGTTTCATCGTTCGGAGTAAGTAATGCGTTGCTACGGGTAGGTTCTGTCATACTCATCGACAACAATCGATCTAGCCGTTGATCGAGCGATCACTATAATTTTGCGTAAAGATCACACTTCCACACACCGTTTATTTATAGCTTCTTTTGTTTCTTTCTCACACACAGTAATCTCACGCAATGGTCGTAGGGTTGCACTGCACGGTTAAGAAATAGCACAGCACATTCAATTCAACCGATTATCAGCATCAGCTTTGCACTTCCACGCGACTGCAGTACCCGTTTCTACGCAACTTCCGATCCGCGACACAGCAATGCTACGACTGTGCAGTGGGAAAGTGAAACTGTCGCACTGGAGCTCCGCATCGTGGCAGCAAAAAAAATTGCTCACCCATTCCGAATCAATTCTGGGCGACCGTGATAACGTTCTGTTTGGGGTTTTGTTTATTGCAATTAACGCGCTGTATACTACATGTTTTCTTATACTGATTCTAACGCAACGATTATCAACATTGGCTTTCGTGTCAACTGTACGGTGCGGTTGCGGTCGAGGAGAGATTACACAGTTTCGTTAATTCCATCACTCTTAGTTTGATTGTAACGACGGTTGCGTATGAGCTGTGACATTTACACAATTATTTGTAGTACTAGTAGTAGCGACGTTAGGCAGCGGATAACAGTAATAGTGTTAGAACGGCAGTTTGGTTTGCAAACATGGAAAAGGTTCCTTACACGCACAGTATCTGAACAGCAACTGAACGGCGCAAGATGATAGTGAACTTCGCATGAACGCAGAAAGTAGAGCAAAAAAGTGATTCCCCGATAAAGCATGGTGCGTTTCATCATCGGACGCCGGTCTGGGCTGTACGAGATGGAAAAACATCTGGGTGGGATATTCAGCATGCAATCAGCAGCTTGCTACAGCAATAGAAACAATGCGTATCTAGGTGCAAGGAAGAGGGAAACAGAGCGGCGGTGATGGCAATGGTTGAGGTTTGTTCTCGTCAGGGAAGAACGATTGTTGGGTATTTTATACGCACGATGCTTACCCCGTACTGACGTCATCGATCTATTCCGGCCGCTGCAACGGAACACGTGCAATAATGCTGGCGTGTTGGCATTGTTTTATAACGGGTTACGGTTACCACATTTTATTGCACGGGGTTGGGAGTTGGTATGTGTGAAAGAATTATACTGCATTTAATTATTGTATTAATAAGTAAACTTGAACATGTAAATCTTGGCCCAATTCTACTTGTACTTGTGTACCAATTCTACTTTCGTTTTTGTCAGTCAACACATATAATGGGTCTTTTAATTGTCAGCAACGACAATAACATTGATGTTGAAATATGGATTAGAATGTTGGCTGCCAACTACAGTCTTTCTACAGTTTGAGGAAACTTCTCCATTCAAAACGCGCGCTTCGAGCTGTATGAAGAACTCACTGTCGTACAGCGGATTACACTCGCAAGGTTCCGGTGTTTTGGTTACGTCATGGAAATGACACCGGACGACCCATCCCGTAAAGTCCTGTTAAGTCGTCCATATAGACAAAGCAGGCGTAACAGGTCGAACCTGTTGTGTTTTTGTCTTCACGCTATGCGACTCCATCGCAAACATTTCGAGAACACATCTCGTTTCTTATGGTTCGTTACTGAGGCATTAACTATCCTATTTACTTGTTGTTAATTATTATTACAAATCATATTAGTAATTTAATTAATATTACCAGTTGTCCTAACCTTATTTAAATAAATTACTTTATTAGTCTTCATGCAATGTAATTTACATCGAATAATCACCACCTGTTGCAGCTATCCACGTGTTGCGCACCAACGTGCCGCATTAAACCGCCAACTGTTTTGAACCCATCAAACCATATCGTCCGTTGCTATGGTAATGTGAAGGGTGTTTGTTTATTTATCGATCAAATGAAGCACTGGAATAAAGTTTTGGATCGGGAAAAAGCAGTACAACAATCCTTAGCCATCCCGTCCGAAGGTGTATTTCAGTGCATCGGAATTCATCGCCGCGGTAAGGTCGGACCATCGTTTCTTGCAGTGGAATTTATTAATTTCTTTTAGTATTTAGTAGCGGAACAAGTGAACGATTACCGGCATTCCGAACGAGATGACGTACCGCAGCCATAACGTGGGACCGTCGCGTGCCTTCGATCATATCTACGACCCGCTGTATGTGGCCTCGGACCGGAAGGACGTCTGCCGGGCGAATAATGCAGCGCTCGCCAAATCGGCCCCGATCGGCATATTTCCCGTGTACCAGTCGATGTTTAGTGAGCTGCCACGGTTGACGCGGAACCACTATGTGATGCATCGCAATCCGCTACCGTACTATCCGGAGCTGCAGGTCGATTCGATCCGTTCGTTCGGTTACCAGCAGCATCCGGACAGGTCGAAGGTGCTCGGTGCCGAACGGGCAAAGTTCTTCTGCCATCCGAATGCGGGTGAGACGGGATGCAATGTACGGTACGCACCGGATTATGTGCCCGGCGCGGCAGAAGGAACGGACGAGTACTGTGCGTGCGATGAGTATGAGGAGGGCCCGGACGGTCAACAACAGCCCCGTTTCCGGGAGGTAGCCTCCCAAACGATGTACCGCGAATCATCCGCCCAGACGCAACCCTGGATGCCGACGGCCGTCCTCAAGGATAACGCAATGCCCGCGGCGGAAATCGTGTACGTGGCCGAGATGTTGCAGCATACGCGCTTCCCCGGTGTAAATGAGGTGGAAATAGTGGAACGGGCCCGTCGGAAACGAACCTGGGAGTATGCGTTGGGCAGCTGCGACTCACTGGACGAATGGCGCCAGCAAAAGCTGGTGCTGCAGATATTCGAATGGGAGGAATGGGTCGCCCGGGAGCGTCAGATCGATCGGTACCAGATGCTGCGTTTGCAGCTGGTGGCCAAGATTATGGAGAAGCGTGAGCGGGACACACACCAGGCAACGGAGGGCAAGATGGAGAACACCAAGCGGCGCATCAATCAGGTTAGGAATCATGCAATGCAAAAGCTGGAGGCCACTTTCGAGCGGAACTTGCGGAAGTTGGAGCGAAAGCGCCATGAGATGAGTGTACGATACGGTGGGAAGCACCGTGGACAGGATGCAATGGAGTCGCTGGCACTGGAAGCGCTGGCTGGAGCGCGGAAGAAGTACTCGAAACAGTCGTATGATTATGATCCAAATCTGATTGAAGTTGGGTATGTATTGCTGGGAAACATAAATGACATTTGAATTTAAGATATCTACACTACAATCTGGTTGGTTAAATCTAATTAAGATTCAGGAATCTTAATGAATCTCGAAGATTGCATAAATCTAAGAATCTATGGATCTTTTGAGAGTCGACTTCTGATTCGAATGACTCCTCGCTAAATATTCATATGAGTGACTCTTCGCAAATGGTTCATTAAGCACAACACTACTACATGTTTCTCTTGATAGATTGGCCAAGCTGGATAAGAAGACAGCAGTACCTCAGAAGTTTGTCAACCCACGCGACCAGCGTCCTGAGCTATGGAAACCGAAAGAGGTCTGCCGTGAGTTTCAGAAAGGTTTCTGGTCCGATAATTTCCTGCGTAAACTCTACGAATCGTTGAAGGTATGTGAATCCGTACACATCCGGCCTAATTCATCACTAATGGACATTGGAAATGTTTATACAATTTACTTTATTTTAGCAATTCCGCAACCGTAAGGACAGTGAGCGTGCGATCCCACAATGTCTGATCGTTGTTTCTTCTCCAACGGAAAGCCTCGTCGTTTCACCAATTGCTCCGACACCGGAGAAAGAAAACGAAAACCTGTACCAGCAAGCGGTTCTGCTGCAGAAGCTGATCAAGGGTAGAGCGACTCAAGAGATGATTCATCGCGATTACGCCAGTGAGCACGATCTGATGGACGATCTGATAGCGTCCCATCGCTTGCCGGTGGTGGAGGAATTCTTCCCAATAGACGGCCAGCATCTGACAGGCACGGAGAGAACTGGCGGTAGTGTTCGTGAGCGTTATCTGCAGATTCTGAAGAACGAGCAGCTGTTGGACGAGTTCATTGAGAGTAGTACACACGCGCAGATGAGTTCGTTGATGAGTACGCTCGAGCGGGAGTTGACACGCCTTCAAAACGAGCGCAACACGCAGGCTTTCTATCTGCTGGCGGAACGGGAACGTCAACTGAGGGAGTCGTCCGAAACTGAGAATTCACCACCGAATGGAGATCGCAGGCAGCAACCCAGTGGCGATGAGATGGCGATATACTTAGAAAACGCATTGTTGGAGCAGGCGGACAATGTGGACGAGATGCGTGAAAAGATTCACCATATGGCGCGCAAGTTTGACGAGGAAGCGGATCGTCGCAGTGATGGTAGTTCGCTAATGATGACCGGTGCGGATATCATGGCAGGAAACCGCGAGGTACTCGGGAGTATCGTAGGATCGCTCGGCGATGAGATGCTTCTGCCCGATCTGTTCCGTCGCGCGGCAAGAGAAAACATTAAGTTCAAACAGAGAACTGCGTTGGCAAATGTGCACGAGTTAATCTACAACCGGAAGGATGACGAGGGACCGAGACGGAAGGCTGACGATGAAAGGAAAGCAAAGCCGGTGCAGGGTGAAGAGGAGTGTTTGCCAGAGGAAAGACGGGTAGTCAATGGGTTGCTCGATGGTATAATCGATAGAGCCGTATTGCAGCCACCGGTCGTTGATACTGCGTACTCGGAGAATGAAGTGGAAGAGCTGCCAGAAGATGAAGAGGAGATGGCTGAAAGCGATTTCTCGGCGCTTGACTATGATGGGTTGGTGGAGGGTGAAGGGGCACTGGAGGAGGAAGAAGAAATTTCCCGAATGGCGAACGAGCTGATCGAGGACATACTGAGTCATGTGCTGGATGTATCAGAGTGAAACAATTGAAAGGCTGAAGTAATCACGAATTATGTATGGACTCAGTTTGAGTTGTACGAAATTCAATTCGAAATTCAAATATTCAATATTCAATTAATCTGGCATTTGGCGATAGTCATTGTCACCCTAATTGGGCTGATAAGCTTGGTTGGGGCTCTAAGGGAACTTAATGTGTCGCAAAGTTCGCGCAAGGTTTGAAGATAATTTTTCGCATAGTTTTGCTCTTTGGAATTTATAGCCACTTCTTCTATCAGGACAAGTAAGTCCAGGTGAATTACGGAATGGTAGTAGAAAGTATAATATAAAAAAAACCTGTTTGATAACAATTTTCATGTTTAAAGCAACCAGCCCAAGGCTTTCCGCGCCGGTATGCGATTAGTTTCAACCTTCTCTTTAAGAATATTAACCTTTTTAAAACATCCTCTTATATTTTAACTTACTAATGTTTAAATAAAAAGTCTGATTTAATTAAAAAAAACGCGTTAAGAGAGAAAGAGCAGAGTAGAAGAATATTACATGACTGCAGATAGTCGAAGTAACGGAAATACAATATTAACGCAAATTTCCCACTGTGCTTATATAGTTGATATGACCGCGCAACAGATGGCGCCACTAGCATTGTACTAATTCCCAGGCGACATCACTATTGACGCTTTAGTACAAATAAGCGGCTTATTTAAATTTTGCGCACAACTTCCTCTGGTATTATTTAAATACAGTAAAATTAGTATTAGAAATTATGAATCTTGTGTAAAAAAAGGAATTTATTGACATGTATAATCAAGGCACTGACAAAAGAATATTTAATAATGCCACATTTTCTGATTGTTCAATTTTATTTTGTATTGTGATTGAGCTTGAGTTAGATATTTTTTTTGTAATACATTATTTCAAATTTCATACTCAAAATGGTTGTTCATGTGGTTCTAAATTCGCGTACACCCATATCTGCACTTTTGCTAAGCACTCTCGTTTTTCGAATCCGGCGACCGAAATTGGAAATGTTTCATTTCCATCCATCAAATACCAATGTTAGCGTGCACGGTTGGATGAACGCCTGGGCCCAATTATGCACCCATTACCATAAACCAGCGGTACCGTGGGTGGAGCCACCCGTTACATCTCATTTGCTACCAAATTATGCACATCCAGTTGGGAAGCTTCACGGGAAGCCGTTGTGTGTGTTTTGGTGGATTTGGAGGTTTCTGATTTCTTGCCCGAAAGGATTATCGAATGTGAGAGGGCAAGGAAGGCGAAAGGCTTATGCGATTAGGCGACGTGTTGCGCGTGCTTTGTTCCGGGACGCTACCGAGCGCCCGTACATGATCGTGCCTGCTCGTCCCCGAGTTCCATCCCAAATCGGTACGGTTGGGATGCCACCATTCGACGTAAATGAATGGAAGTTTGATTATCGAATTAAGCAAACCGGCAAAGCTCGGGCAGGAGATGTCGTTTTTGGTGGGAGGAATGCGAACGGAAGGAAGTAATCGTAATTTTAGGCACCAGATTTCGAGATAGATTTCGGGCTGACAGTGGGAATTGCTTGTGCTAGAATCTAATTGCATGTCGTCATTGGTTTCGGAACTGCTATGAAGTAGATCGAGAATCGAGGAAAAACGTTCAAAGTACTTTAGTATCGCTACTAATGAGGGTGATGTGCAGGCTGTTTAGAGCGGGAAAAAAAAGAATCGCGCCTCTTGAAATGCATGTTTAATAGCATTTGATATCGGAATTTACCAAATGCTAGCGAATCTGCAAGCATTCCATTGTTGTTCCAGCATTGTTCTATTTAAGGTTTTGTGAATGGTGTATTAAATTAAGCATTATTAAGGAAAATGTCAAAGAGGAATAGGTTTGGTTTTAACACTACTTACGTTAACAGTGCCTAAAGTTATGCAATATGTTATTTTGATTTTTAGATTACGTACACTTTAAATCGTTAACCCCATTCCCGTGAAAGTCTCGATCATCAAAATCTTTACATTGTAGCGTGTGGAGTAGATTGTCTTAGTTGATTTATCGTACTGATTCTAAACGGTACACCTTTTTATTCGATTTACGTCAAAACTTATAGGATTATGTAAACATTTTGATTATTTAGTTGTTGTTTTATCAATATTGAGTTATCTTCAAAGTAGGTTCAATAAAAGTCGATCTATAAAAGATAGTTTTACAAGCGAGTACTAAAAAAATTAGCACAAAGGCTTAAAGCGCTCATTGTTCAAATAAATAAAGCATAATACACATTCTACGCCTAAATATAGGCAATGTAATGTTATTTTTCTTCCAAGAATGCAAATGGTATGGTATTGGTATTTAGTCCTTAAAATTTAATTCTATTATCTCTGTACTCGCAATATCTCGCTCCTCGCAGCACAATATTAATGTGAAATGAACGATCAATATTTGACGGAAAACACGAGGACAAAGTGAAATTCCAAACAACTTATCCCTAATTTATACTCGGAATCAAGCCGTTCCTATTGCATTGTTATGAAAGATTGACTTTCCAATCAGTAACCAATAAGAATCGTCCGACTATGTTCGACTGTCATAAAAGATACATTTACGATAGTGGAAGTATCCTATGAAAACTCAATTTTCAACACATCATGCACTGTGGCGAACGAACTCTATAACTTTTTCCATCGAAAGTGTGGAGTGTGTGTGTTTTTTTTCTCTTTCTTCTAATGCTTCCGCCCATCGTCGGGCAGCTGTGACAGCTTGCACAATCAGTCACCGGCTCATCCGTATGGAAATATCAAACTTGAGCTTCTGCAATCAGACACAAAATCAGTCACCTTCTTCTTCGGTGCAGACGCAGTATAAAGTTCGTCTATCGCTCAAGAGGCGCAAAGGATTTCCACCGAACCGAACGATGGGATGAACGATCCGACCGATTCCAAGTGCATTTGATGAGGTTCGGACCACCACCGAACGCACACACACACACACCCCCTGTCCAGTGTGCCGGAACTTTGCAGAGTCTTGCTCCGAAAGCAAAAATTTACATACAATCAGATTCAGAAATAGTTTTTCCCTCGTTTTTCGAGAATGGGTGTGGAAACATTCCAACAAGCGCAAAGACCGACTAAAGGGAATTGGTTTGGATGGAAAATAGAAGCATGGAAAAGCGGTACATACAGCGCAACGATGGAGTCGAACCAAGTGTCCCCCCGGTGGGTGTACTCTCCGTAGCATCCGTAGTTCTGTTTTTCTTCCTCCATCCGTTGATGTTGTGTCGTCTTTTTACCCGTTTCTAGCATTCCTCGGCTAGCTCATAAATTTCTTCCCGATGCCATTTGAGTGACGGTCGCAATTGCATGACCAAGAGTGCGAGAACTGGAACGGGGTTTTTTTGCATCTCCTCCCTCACAACAATACTGCCGTCCGGCCTATCTGTCAACAATCAGAAAAACCGATGTCGCGGTGCATCCCGGAACACGGGAATTTCGAATCCAATAATGCTGCACGCGGCAAGAAACATCCATGGTTCGTGGCAGGGAGACGGAAAGCACAACAGCACACTGCACCGGAAGTATTCCGTTGGTAACAACTGCTACGGTTGACTGGTCCTGTTTTGTGCACTGGACCCAAGCACTTGGGGGCTGGTCAGTCACTTTGCATCGGTTATGTTCAGCATCGGTTGGAACATGGATTGATGCTGATGGTGAATGGACAACCGGTTTTACCGAAATGAATGACCGTTGGTCGTTGCCTTCTGAGATGGTGCGATGGCCACGGCTGTTTGTTAAAGGTGGTTATGGTGAAAATCTTTAATGTGGAGTAGAATTGATACTTACGGAAGAGCGTAATCTTTTTTACGAAAATGTTTTTTTTTTGTATAGAATAATAATGAAGACGTATAACAAACTGCATGGATTAAGATTGTTCATAAAACACAAAATTGCATATATTTAGGCGCATAAATTTGTGTTATCTCCGAAGGAAGTTTAATCTAGGATAGAAGAAGAGTTGCTCGAATCGAAAATAGTTTGTCTAGATATCTAAATTTTCCTCCGAATGATTTGTGCATTATATAACGTCTTGGGTGTATACAACAGCTGGTAATATCCAATATATTTTAAATTCACTCTTTACCGAAGCACAAAAACCAAAACACAAAAACGATCTCCATAAGGCTGCTTGCGTTGTAAAAAACGTTTTGTCCAATCATCCTCTTTATTATTCACTACAACTTCCGTATTGATCAACTCGGATCGTAGTTGGTGTATGATCGAGTGTTTTTGTTTGTTTTGGTGTTGAGATATTCGGGAGTAGAACGATTCAAAAAGATTCAATCCCTGGACAAATTTGGATCAGGTTAGATCGCAATTGACAGATTTAAGTAGCATTCGATCGTTTTGGGACTCGATCAGGTTAGGATTAGCTGCAATTGGGATTTGATCCGATTGGGATTCGTTTATTTGATATGATTGCATACTTTTAGGCGCAAGGAGTTCGTTTATTCCGTTTACTTGTTAGATAAATCACGATAAGAGCAAATATTATCATATTGAATGAATCAATTACATTTATTCATTCTTGTGTAGGGAAGATTCGGCTTAACTTGACATTAAGGTACACAATCAGCATAAAACATTGAAATTACATTTAAATTCCTGTTCATTTTATTTGCTTTATGCTTTTTTTATACTCTTCACATTTAGTTCCATCATGAATTGACGGGTGCAGCTCATATCATTTATGCTATTTTATTGTTCTTGATTTAAATATTTATTCTGCTTGTGGCCATGAAAAAAGGGTTCCGATCAGTGCCTAGCTCCGTGTGGTTAAAAAAGGATAAACAAATCAGCATCAGTGGGGTAAATTTGGAAATGGTTTTTATTTTTTTTTGGTTTTCGTTCCTGCCTACTTTTGCGCTACGGTTTGGGTTTCCCTTTCCGGTCATCCCGAACGGCCCAACCATCAGCAAGGTACACATTTTTCTGTAAATTTATTTCAAAATTTGCATTCGGGTTGAATTTGCGATTTTATTCATGCGCGTGCACAGCGTTATGGCGTCAGTACTACCGCCGTGCACTACGCCTACACTACCGCAACCCGTTTCGGGTTGTTCGTATGCAAAGTCAGCAGAAAATAGCACACAACCAGCAGTTGCAAAACGGAAGCGACAACAAACAGCGCTTAACCTACCTCTCTCGTTCTCTCTTTGTCTCGCTCCGCCATTTCGGTGGTTCCCTTCACAATTGGGGAGGGCAAAGTTGGTGCGTCACTGTTGTGCACTGCTGGGAAGGATATGTTTGCTTTCCATCCCTGAGGGTGGCCACTACCATCTTCCAGTGGTGGCTTGTGGGACGAAATTAGATTTGGTCTGGACTCGCTGGGTCCATCTTTCCTGTACACTTGCCGTGCCATTCTTTAACCTGCCCCGATCTAAAGGGATCTAATCCACTGCCGACACTGCCCACCGATAGCTTCACAGTTTAAATCATAGTCCCGGCACAATAACAAACGGATTTGTGCGTTTTGCTAGTGGAGCATATTTTATTGAGCAATGGTATTTTTTCTTGCTGTTGTATATGTGTTGCGGACCTTTTTTGCGTCTCCAAACCTGCCCTTTCCTGTGATGGCCGTGTTCGCATTCGATCGGTTAATGGAAAACCCCACAAGATGGGCGCATTGAAACATGTCATCGGAGCGGAAAATTTATTCCTTTGCGTGCGTGTAATTCCTTTCGGCAGCGGGATTTGGTAAACTGCTCACGCGTACACGAACATTTTTCCGCCGGACAACTGTTTCACCCGCCGGGCACGGGACGGGTTCGCGTCCGATCCGGTCCACGCACTGCCAGCACTGTCCAGCTTGGAATGATAAACGGCTGAATCCCATTATTCATTTGTGGCGCGCGTGCAGGGAACCGAAGCGTGAATGAATGCACTTTTTCGGCCGCTGTGCATCATGCTTCGGGGTGTTGATTTATTCGTTACAAGGCATTTTATTTTAATCAGCATTTTTGGTTTGTTTGTTTGGGGTTTTTTTTTCTCTTGCTTCTGGACAGTACGTAATCGCATGGATTATTCTGTGTTTGGTTTTATTGGTTCCTTCGACTGGTGGAATATTTCACGAGGCTATGTATGTGAGTTGAATGGTTTATAATGTTTCATTTTGTTTGCTTAAAAAGTCCTACTGGTCCTCTTTGGTTTTAAAAATATTTAGTAGTTCACACAAGATAACACATTGCTGCTTTACGCAGGAAATGCATCATCAAGATAGAAAAATACAATTGCTCTTACCTTTAAAGAAAAAGATCAAACCATTAGTCTTACAATAAATAACTGCCTCTACCTCGAGTCTAAGCATGTACCCGTTTACGGAATGTGTTCGAGATAGCGATAGTTGAACGACCTGGTGAGTGATAAATTTTCCTCTCAAAAGCCGTGCTGCAAACATTGCAAGTAGCATTTTGCCCCCGGTACAAGTTTGGCCACACGTTGCGTGCCCAAGCACTGCCGGTAGATATTTGGGTTCGTTCGGCACCAAATGTCTCTCCTCTTGCTAATGGATTGCATTGTGTGCTGCCATTGTTCTAACGCCAGTTGATGAATGGAGCTTTTATGGATGGATGGATGGAGCTTGCAAAGCTTACCCGGCAGGCACGCTTCTTGTGTGGGTTTATCGGGGCAATACGTTTAGTTTGAAAAACAAAGAGAAACTATTCAAACCGTTTCATTTCTGCTGCATAATCCAAATCGACTTAGTTTCGAAGTTGTTCGTGTGTAAATAATGTAGTAAATTATATTTTCTATATTGCGATTTTTAAACGCTTTTTTATTACTAATGATATTATTATTTGTTTTTACTTTCTCATTGTTTACTTTTGATTATTTAATAATAATAATTCACTTTTTCAATATTTTCTTATTTTATATGTTTTCATTTTGCAGTTTATGAGTGATGAACATTTTAAAGCAATTAAAAAATACTCTTTTGCTCTAACTTTTCTTTTGTATTTTTATATGTTGTAAAGCAGAATACCTCGTAGGTGTTAAGCAATCGTTCAGTATAATACATTCTTGCGCTATCAAATCCTCAACAAAAGCTCTTCATCTTGGAGTTATTTTCAATGGTACATTCATTCCATTCTCGCTGGAAATTACATTCTACTCATCGTTTGAGTTGGAAAATTAATAAATTTCCCCGCACCATAAAGCACCATCCTCGCGTAGATCAATTCTTTGCTCTTCGCCTGCTATCAAACTCTATCAAAAATATATTCTTCAATTCAACGCTAGCATAAAACATACCGTTTAACATCTGTTTCCTATTTCCGAGCTGCCAGCTCGGGATGCTGGCTCCGAAAGAAAGAAACGAGCAAAAGAGATCTCTCACACAGACACACACATAACTTTGCTCCTTAAAAATATCCATCTGAAGGAAAAGAAATCCTTCCATCCGGGACTGCAGATTAAACCCGTAAGCTCGGCGAGTGTGTGTTGCCCCGGGATTGGCCAGGGAGTGGTGTAGTGCAAACTGAAACTGTGAAATACAAATGGAAGGAAAGCTACAACGCCTTTTCCCAATAGGAGAGAAATGCCCGAATGAAAAGAAAAAAAAAGGGAACAGCCCCAAACGAGCACCTCTATCCGAAAAGCTAAAACATCGGTCTGGCCAACGGCTTTGGTTCGAAAAATGGTGATGCAGAAAGAAAAAAGGCACACACATAATGGGAAAAATGGAAGCTTTCGTTTGGTGCACCTACACCACACATCACCACCACGTTGCGAGGTGGTTGGGTTCAAAATGGTTTTTGTTCTGTGCAAGGATTGTCTTGTTCTCTCTCTTTCTCTCTCTCTCTCTCATTTTTTCACTGGTTTTCTTCGGAACCTGTTCACCCTCGCACTCAAAAGCACGACCCCGGTGGCCCCGGTAGAGAAGAAGAAAAGTTAAATTGCTTTTCTTTTGCAATTCTTGTGTGCCCTCCAAACCGGCACCGGTCGCAAACGGGCTCGGTCAGAGAGCGGGATGCTCGCTGCTAAGTTCGCTGCGAAACGTGCACCGAACTTTTGCGCCGAATGGCAAACGAACCAAAATAAAATAAAAAAATATGGTTGACGAGAGAGAAACACACGGGAAGGAAGCGAGGAAAGCAATACGCTGGGAAATAAACGATCTAAGAAATGTTGAAACGAAACAGTAAAACGACCCACCCGTGCCATATTTCTCACAATTCTAAGCATTTCTTGTTACTCCGTTCCGTATCAGATGGGTATTCGCAACACAGCCCGGGTTTGTGTGTGGGTGGATTAGCTTTTTTCTTACATTTTCTCTAGCCAAAATATTCTTCCCGCACGTGGTGTTAGCTGTGCGTCGTATCTTTGGGCCACTTTAAGAGGGTCTATATTTTCCACCCTTCCTTCACGCCCGAAATGTAGTGTTTTCACTGTGAACCGTTGCTGAAACGTCTGAAGGAACGCTCCGAAAAGGGGCACCAAATTAATCTGCAGCTCAAGATGGGGTAGGCACCATTGGGTTCGAGCAGCCCTTTAAGCGAACAACTGACGAGTTTGAGGATTGAATTTATTTCTCGTCTCTGGCAGTATCCTTTATTGTCTTTATGTTTTTAGTTCAATGTTTTCCCTTAAGTTAAGCGCGTTTTGATACAGGCGCGAAGATACAAGTGTCTTCTTTTCTCTTTTTGTAGTAGAACTGTTGATACGGCCTATCAACTTATTTAACCAAGTAGCCGAATAGTCAATCCAAGCTGCGAGGGAACGGTCCGTACGGGATTTTACTTCAGTCCTGACGTGTGTGATCAGTGCCTTTATCAAATACACCAACGGGTTGCGACGTTAAAAGTGTTTTAAAGTCGATTATTTTGTGATTTTTACAATACCATTATGCGTACGATATATAAAATAAGCGCCTAAAGGTAGGCAATCAGCGTGTGCGTTGATTGCCGCAGCATTTTTGCTATATCAACGCCTACTACTTGTAACTTGACGCTCGCAGAAGCTAAGAATAAATCATTCGTACCGGCAAGAAGATTGTTGATGAATGATAAACACTTCTGCAAGTCTGATAGCAAATGACATATCAGACTAACATAGGTTATAGACTAAGTTGTACTTTCTTTAGCTTATAATACGGCCGTAATGTCGTAGTAAAAATTATAAATAAATTAAATAATGAGCAATTAACAATCTTAATTTTCCATACGAGCCGTTACGTTCGGCATGTCTTATTTTTTGCAAGACTCAGTCGGATTGTCAGTTCTTGCTACTTCACATGAAATTTGCTACTGGTTATGTCGTGTGAAAGACTGACATCGTCACCAAATACATCACCGAGTCACCCTGATATAAAAAAAAAAACTCATTACCAATACAAAACATTGTGTTGTCATACAATTCTTTTTAACAATTTTTAATAAACCGGCAATTCGTACGTTCCATTTTGCACAGTTTGACAGGCTGCCAGTGCGCCGTTCGCAACAAATGTAGCAATTTTGTATGAAGCATTGCAAACACGGACCCGGATCAGACCGGTACGTACGACGAGCGGCTCGTTTGTTTAAGATGGCATCGAATTTACAGCGTTTCCCATTTACGCAACCACGTCACGTCGAGTTTTGTGTTGTGTGTGTGTCTGTTTTTTTTTTGCTATTGTTCTCGCGAAAAACCAATAAAAGTGCGAACCTGACAGAACCATCGTTCATCGTACCGTGTTCGTTTTTCTTCGATACCGTATGCTTGAAAGTTGCACAAGCTTTAATGAAACATTTGAATGATTTCGTGGCCAAAAGATTTGTTGCCGAACGGAGTAAAACGGAAAATCTCCACCCGGCCCACCAAGATGTGAAACGATCGGAGAGGGAAAAGGGATTTATATAATTTGTTGTTGTAGTTGTTGTTGTTGTTGCTTCCCGTTTCATGCGTTTTCCCCGTTGAGTGTTTGTGGACGGAGCCGTTGCGCTGTATATATTATTCGACTGAAAGCACAATCCCGGCCGTGCGATGTGGTGCGATTCGGCGAATCATGAATAATCCAAGTGTGCAAGCTTTTTCGCTGAGCTTCGAAAAATGAAATGCAAATCCATCCGGATGTATTTTATCTTTCAACTTTTTCACCACCTGTCGTCGTTGTTCGCGTGCTTGCCGTTGCTCGGTTTCTTCAGCAATCGGTCTCTGTTGCTCCTGTTTGCTACTTCTTAGCCGAAGCTCCAGTGGAATGGGGGTTTCCCACTTTTCCTGTGTCCGGAACGGCAACGACACCGTAACGCAAAACACTGCAAAACGTTGCTTTTGACGAAACGGTTGGCATCTTTTTTTTTTTTGTTTGCGGCACTGACCGTCAAAAAATGGTGAACCCATTCGGTTGCGAATGCATGGATGGTTGTGTTGTTGTGAGAAATTTCGGTATGTACATTACCGGCTGGTTGCACACGGTTTTCCTTGCACTTGCTCGAGTTGCTTGGGACGGTTGTTTGGTGCAGCATGCCATATTCCGTGAACCACCACCGGAAAGACGGAAGAACAATTCGCATCACTACGATGAAGGTGCACGAGTAACGCCCGACGAAGCGTAACTGAACATGCTTGGTCAACGATTTGGAGGAGTCTGTTGTTTTCTGGATGGTAACTTAATCTAAGAAACAAAACGTTTTGTGGGAAGAAAAGAGGTTTGAGAAATTTCATCTCAGACTCATTTATCTGATTTCAAAAGCGAAATAATAATACCACATATGAAAAACTATTCTAAATTGATTGTGAAATGTAAAATATATTTCGCAAAATTTGCTTCATGTGCAACTGAAACTCGTCTTGATTTATTTCCCTTCGGTGAATTTGTATCAACTGCATTGCATGAATACCCCAGTCGGTATTTCAACGTATTTTTGCACTTCATCATCATCATCAGCAGCAGAAAAAGCTTTCAAAACCATGCACCGCTAAACAAAAAGTCTGACCCAAATACCGCCCTCGCACGATCGACGGAAACCTTCGCACGGGTGGTACCTTTCACAGGACGATTTCTACAAAATTTGTCATCAAAGGCCCGCCTACGCCCTTTCCCCCCCATTCCCATGCGACGGTACCAGCGAAAACCAACCCAACCAAAACGCTAATGGCTGCTACCGAACTGGTGCCACGAATCGAATGCTCTCAGGTATTCACCATCGACGCTATTTGTCGAATACATAAAACATATAGAAGCATTCTCGGAAAGTTTTCCACTGAATTTAGACAATGCGCTAACGACCGGTTAACGTTTTGTTGGTTCATGGTAGCAGAAGAACCCGGCGGTTTGGTGCACGGTGTTGGGCAAAATGGGAAGGAAACGACATTTAGCAAAACTCGACTGCACCGTTCAAGCATCCGAACGGAGCGGCAAGGCTGTGGGCTTCCCCGGGTCGAGCATACCGATGGTACGAGGCCGGTAAATGGTGAAAGGAAAAGAAAAACATTCATAAATTTCGTTTCATCAAGCTGATGCAGCAAGAATAACTTTCTGCCCTAGCCGAACGATGTACCGATCGACAGCGTGCGGAGTAGGTGTTTTGGTTTATATATGTATGTATGTGTGTGTGTGTGTGAATGTTGCTCATAAAGGCTAAAATAGCAATGGACTACATCCATTTCACGTACGCAGCCACCGGCATGAAGTGAGCTACCAGGCGACTCCATGCAAGTACCAGCGGGTATGAGAGACCAGGCGTCTCCATCGAAAAATACTACAGATTGCTTCCATACCATGGCATACTTGGGACCCGGTCTATGGCGCTATCTACGCGTAGGTTTGTGTGAGTGTGTGTGCACGTATGTTTGAGGATTCGTTGAGGGTTTTTTTTTTGGGGGGAGTCGAGTGCACAAATATAGTTTTCCGACGCAGTGTTTTTTTTTATATGCTGGACATTTCTTCATCCGCTGCTTCTTTCTGGCCCCAGCGATGGCGATTTGGGGTTTGATGATGATGCTGTTGTTTTGGTTTTTGGCACTGCACATTGCTCCGTAGCCTTTTTTTCACATTTTATCTACCCACACCTATCTCATTACACTCGATGAGCAAAGTTATGATGATACCAACGAAAATATTTACGATGCTTCCACCATTATTCCCTTCGGCGACATAGATGAAGGGAGAGAGCGAGAGTGCGAGTGTGTGAAAGGACAGTTTGGGGGGGTTTTTTGTGGGTGTTTGCCACTGTTGCTATCCTCACGGCTACGCTCCTGCCCATGAGGGACCACACGGTGGGCGGTGGGTGTGCCGCACATTTATAACCAATTGATGGTGAAACATTGAAGTGAGTTTTTGTTCTTGTTGCTTTTGGCTACCAATTCTTGTTTGATGTTACCATTTGCTGAGGGAGGGTGTGTGTGTGTGTGTGATCGCGATCATGATCACAAAACGGTGACTTCTGATGGTGGCCCTGGTACCGCGCCCACACCGATAGGACATGATGGCGGTCAGTTAGGTGCCGTTGATGATTTGGTTGCATGCATTTTATGCACGCTTGACGTTGGTTGGATGGGAATCTGTTTCGGTTGACGGTATTTGGTGTGGGTTGTTTCGGGTTTTTTTTGTTGTAGTTGTTCCTCTGCTACATGATGCAACACATTCATTGGACCGTGATGTTGTGGTAAGTCATTAAATAATTTATCAAACCACCCGAACGGGTGGACAGAACGAGCGGTTTGATGTATAACCGTTATTACCGCGATAAGTTTCGAACAATTGTGATGCAAAACTAGTGCAGCAGAGTGAAAGGAAAAGAATGTAATTACAGTGTCAAATGTTCATTAAAAACTAAATACCATCGTAACAAATCGTTCTATTTAACGATAAGACTTCCAACAATGTTTGCTGTAGCGATATAAAGTAATGATAATAATTTAAATGTTTTATGTCTTAAAGCACTATAATAACAATAAATGAAGCTATGCATGTAAATTATAGTGGAAATTCATTTCATTTCATTTTAAGCGAGTTTTTTTATATGAATCTTTATTTTGCCTTCTAAAAGTCAGTCAAACCAACATGTTTCTACGAATATTGAACTTTTTTTTGACTGTTTGATTCAATTGCTTACGACGGCCTAATACATTCCTCTTACCAGGTAGGAGGTACATTGATTTGAACAGATACGCCTAGCAGGGTTTCGATCCATATTGGGTGAAAAATGGATCAAATATTCCTGCAAATGATATCTTGGCTAGGATAGAAAGTAAACCCTTGATGAGTCTTTCACTGGAAGTGTATTTTAGTTTTTTCTTTTATTAAACTCTTCCCACATATGAGCAATTCGAGTAGATATCACAAAACTGGTGGCAGTTGTTTTTGAAAGCTGGTTCACTTTTGTGAAGTGTACATCGTTCGTGGAATTATTTCCGCAACGATCGCAGTGAAAACTTGCTGGTAAGTGTGCTCTGACGATAGCGATACTAATCTAAAACTGGACCAAGCTTTCAAGGGTTATGTTTCACAGAAATCAACACAGTACAGTTATGCATGAGATCACATTACTCATTTATATGCACACAGCGCTTATGCGGTTCACGTTTCGAGCTCATGATTATAAATCAATAAAATATACACTTGAACCGATAGAAATATGCTAGAGAAAGAGAGAGAAAGAGTAAAGGAGAATAGAGAGAGAAAGATGAAGGAAAATAGAGAGAGGGATAGAGAGTGGTAGAAGCTATATAAATAAACATAAGAATAGCAGAAGGGATGTTGCAACCGTGTATCGTTCGTTTATCGGTTCGGAAAAGTCATCAAGGTGCATCATCATGCACGTCAGAGCCGGCAAGCACTGGTGAATGGTGCCTCGTACCATCATAATACCCACCGGATGCCGGAAATACCAGATTGTATCGATTCCATACGCCTTCCTACACTGCTAATGGTATGTGTCGAAAGATCACGTACATCAGATTTGAGACGAGAGCCCCCGACGCACGGTGGAGTGCATGGCATTTAAAACGTTGAGTGAAAATTATTTCATTTCACAGCTTCCGGCAAGGGGAGGGAAATTCGCAATAGAAAGCTAATGCGTTTGCTACGGGCCAGTTGAGCTAACATTGATTTATATTGCCCTCTAATCGTTATTGAAGCACAATCATCCAGTTTGTGCAAGCGTTCAAGTGTTTTATGGTATTCGCAATGCAGCGCACTGGTTAAGCGATATTAAATTAATCACATCTAAGTGATAACAAACAGGTATAATATGGTTGTTAATCAATGCATTAGCATTATTCGATAAGTTCGAGGAGTATAAACTTCCTTCCAGTGTCAGTAGGAAAATTAAGTAAGCGATGCCTAACAGCAAATCTTATCAAATCTCTAATCTTTTAGTCACCTGTAATAGAAAGGTTTGAAAGATTTGCGAAATAGTACCATGAAATGCAATACTGAGATATTATAATGACTAAGGTATCGGAAGATGTTTGAATAAATTGTTTGGCTTAGCCTCTAAACATTTATTGAAAATAGTAGCAAAAAGACATTCAACATACGCAGTTCAAAACATAATTAATCAAACTTTTTTGTTGGTGATAACATTTTTATTGAAAAATCAATGTACAAGAATGAATTGCCTATATTTAGGAGAATGACTGTGATGATGAGGGTATCGGAAGATGTTTCTGTAACTTGTTTGGGTAAGTCCTAATCGATTTATTGAAAATAATAGTAAAAATACTTTTAATATTGTAAAATAGTCAAAGATTCAATCAATCAAACTTATCTTTGTTTGATTTAAAGTTTTTTTTTGTCTAAATGAATGCACAAGAATTAATTGCCTATATTTAAGCGAACTTCTATGCTGACTAACACATGTTAAGGTGCAAAGATAATTTGTTAGGGTGGCAGCCTAGCAACTCATTGCAAGAAATAGAAATAAATCACATTTTACAAGTATTTTCAAAATTCAACTTTTTTTTTAGGAATTAAAATAAGTTGTAAATAACTTGTATGCATTTTCATTACATTTCACCCGCTATAAAGATTTGCAAAAAGGTTGCATACCGTGTAAGATTTATTATGCGCTTCTACCAATGTACCAACATCAAACGCAGATAAGATATTTCATCCGAATGTCGAACGAATGATAAACGCGATCCATTTTACGTCAAGTAAAAGAAAAAAGAACCTGTATTTGCACTCCATGGCGACGAGTGAAACAATTTGAGAAGAATAATAGAAAGTCAAATGGCCCTAAGTAGCCCCATTGTAGTGTGAAAGTTTTTCGCTTTCATAACTGGATAAAACTGGACTTCCTCTACCACACACTCTCTGCCTCGTGGAAAAACAAGCGGAAAAAGAAGAGAAATGTGCAAATAAAGATAGAAAACAAACGACACATAAATTCCTTCGCATTCTTCCTGGGTGAACAATTTGGGAAAAGTCGAAAATTTCCCTACCCGTAGTATGGCCGGGCCCGGCCATTGTGCTGGGCAGAGGTTCCTCTTTTGCGTTTCAGGCGCTGAACTGTTGCTGAATGTGCGGCTGTGTGAGTTTTCCATCCCTCTGAAGGGTGGACGGAAAAGGACCAACAACATGTGTGTATGTGCGAGAGAAGAAATCGATTGTGAAAGAATGTGTGAAAAAGAGAGAGAGAGAGAGTGAAACTGAAATGCAACATTTCCATCGCTGGTTATCTCTTTCCGTTGCGGGAATTGCTTTCACACTCTTGCATCGCAGCAAACCATGCACACGGTGTAGTGGTGAGGAGGAGTGCAAGGAAGTGCAAGGAGGTAGCGGTAAGAAAAACTCAAACGGACAAGGGACAACAACGTAGGGACGGGAGCAATAAAATGGTCTGGTACTGTACCGACCCTCTGACTGCTGCCTGCAAGAGCGCGTAGGAGTGTGTGGTGCGGATTGCATACATTCAAATTGCAGAAGCCGGCTGCAAGTGTTTGTGTGCTTTGGAGTTGCTCGTGTGTGTTATTCGAGCTGGACGCTTGTGTTAGTGGTTGTGTTTGCAACTAGAAAGGGATGCTGTGCTTTATTTTCCATTTGCTCTTCCCTCTTCCTGGCTGAAGGATGCAAAGTATGGGTGGGATGAGAAGTTACAGATCAATATCTGAATGAAAATTATTGTCGGTGGTGGGTTTGTTGTTGACTGGGTTGTGTGACTGGGTGGTTGGGCTTCCAACGATGGTGGACGGGGTGGTCTCAATCGTGCCAGATCATGATCATGACCAAAAAAAAACAACAAGAAGCAAACGTTAGAATTTCATGCCCAAAAAGGGCCACACGGGCCGTGGTGATGGCGGTCGGTTTTACGGGAATGTGTTTGGTAAGGTTGGCTTTCCCGTAGCTCCCGCATGCAACGAATGCGATGTATGAAAATGCAACGAGAGGATTTTTGCCCAAACCACTCGACCAAAAACCTACCCACCGACAACGGTTACGGCCAGTTGTTGGGCAGCACATTTTTTATTGCTTTGTTCGGTGTAAATTTTATATCAAACCATCCCACATTTAACCGCGAACCATGGTCAAGGGATGAATGTTGTTGGTGCCTCCATCTGTTTCCGCCTGCCACAAAAAAGTGTTCCCGCTTCGCACACATTCCCGGTAACACCAAACACATACACACACTGAGCTGGCGTAGACTGCTGATCTCATTTTACTATGGATCGATTCGTGCTCGGGATCGGGAGCTGCTCCCCGTGAACGGTTGATTGAGTTTTTGAATGAGTTATTAGCATGCTACAACCGGCACCGGGAACGGTGAAATGGTATGAATCGCACAACCATGAAATTACTCACCCGGCCGCGTTCGGTCAAATGCAACGGTTTGTCGATGGAGAAAACTAAAGCTAGTCGAACGCACCGAAGGATCAGCATTCTCGGGAAAATAAGAACGTGATCAACGCGGTTGCGAGAAAACAGAGAAACGGATCCATATTTAATGCCGTTAAAATATTGATAGTCACTTTTTCGGCAAATTTTCGGTCCGGTGAAAGAGCATAGGTAATGTAAATTTTTGCTGCACCCTTTGCACAGTGGCGGATAAAATTGTACACACGTCACAGTGTTAAGGTTTAAGGAATACTCTTAAAGCAAGAGCATTGGATGTTAGGTTTCAAGATAGTAACACTTTCGAAGGGTTGTATTAAGTTATTGTTTACTTACGAATGCACATTTTTCCGTTTCTATTTCTTGATTAGCTCGATGTAAAAATGTCTAAATTAAATAAAAAAATGTATCTTTAAATATATGAATGCAACAATAACCTCGAGAGCTCTAGGCCTGTTATTTTGGGTTTTCTTTGACTTTATTTACTCCTAACTGGATAATCTGGATAGTTTAACTGTAGTATTACATTAAGTTAACCTGAATATAAATTTTCATTACTGGTTGATTTTTGTTATCATCGTTAACATATTTTTAAAACGTTCCAATAAGTATTCGATGAGTGTTTAAAACTTACGCCACAAAACGCCTAAAGTTAGGCAACATGCTTAACTTACGAGCAATTTTTACATATCGCGTACAGGATTTTAGGTCATTTATAAATGTTTGAACATTTTCATATCTAATAAAAAACACAAAGTGTAGAATATTGTTGCGGTGTTGCAATAGCACGTGACGAAAATGTCACGCAATATTAGGCTATGTTTGTTAAAATTTAATTGAAGATATAATGCGTTGGCAAAATACACCTCTCTTACGCCAAGCTTGATAAATGTAGTTTTCATTAAAATATTTTTAGCATAAAAAGGTTTAATTATTTTGAGTGAGTAGTTTTGCTGTGTTTATATGCTTGTTGATTGTATTTTTTTCAAGTACGGTCTTCTCCCGAAGTGAGTGACAACTTAACCTAAAGTTTAGGCTTGTTCTTTTTGCTGTAGAATCTTTTGCGCCACGTACTGTAGGATGTATGGGTATGTTTGCCAGTTTGTGCATCAAGATGAAAGTATGACCACAGGATTGATTAAAGGCAGAAGCGCACTCGGTCTCGGGAGGGCCGACAGGAAATCAATCATCTCACATTATTAAACATGCATCGGCTCTGGGCTTGCCGGGCAGATGATTCCCGTCATAGCCCGAGGCCCGATGGCAAGGTAGCAAATATTTATTACGCTCATGTGTAACAACGACCCGACAGCATCCTGGAAGTGTGTTTCTGGGCTGCTAACAAGGAAGAATTGTTTTTGCCAACTAGAAAACGAGTGTTTTCACACAACAACAGCAAAAAATACTGCTCGTTAGCATATTAAACGCTTTTCTAACCGTAAGCGTCCAACGAACTCCGAGAAGTCTTGTTAAAATTACGCTAAACCAAGCATAACCATTTTTAAAACTTTGCGCCACTGCTATAAAGTTTGTGCAGGAAGCTAGCGCCAATCCAACTGGAACCGTTCTGAATCGGATTTTAACCGAACTGCGCAATTAAAGATTTGTGGAAAAAGTACAAGCAGGGCGACAAAAAATCAAAGTTATGCCATTGGGCGGAAGATGCCAATAATTAAGAAAAAAGTTTTCCGAGCATTAAATTGTGCGATAAACGCAATCAGTGCGTCATTGATGAGCTTTAAAAGTGATGAGAGGAGCACGGAAGAAGATTTGAGCTGTTTTTTTGTGGAATGAACAGTTCTTTTCATAGATAAATTAACAAAAGGTTGTTTTTTGTGCTACCGCTTGCTTTGACACACAAAGAGCTGCAGAGCTGTAGAATAAAAAAGCGAAATGAAAATTCAAATCGAATGACTAACTTTCAAGGTGTATATCGTGATGGATGTGACCAGGAATGGGTAGAGGGGGCGGAGAGGGAGATGGAATGTTGAAAAGGATCAACGTACGGTAGAACAGTTTGAAGCGGCATCAGAAAGAGATGCGTATTAAAAAAAAAGAAAGGGAAAACACAACTCCCGGCAAACCTCATTAAAGGTAGACAGGTAATCATAAGCCGGTTGAACAAGAGCAGAACAACGGCGCAAACAAAGTACGAGAAAACACGTACCAAATACCTTACGCCGGAGGAAGGTATTACAAAAGGGGGCTAATTTTAACATTATACCAGGGAGCGTATTTCGTACGCGAGTATGCTAAGTTCGACCGAACCCTGCCAACCAGTCAACCGGCGCATTATTAAGCAGCCCTTGCCACCACAAAAACAGGACCAGCCAAAACAGGCAGAAATGGCAAGTAGTAAGATAAACGAATGAGAAAGCGAGAGAGAGAGAGAGAGAGAGAGAGAGAGAGAGATGGAAAGACCACGTGAACAGGGAAAAGATGAAGAACGTGCTTCTGCTACAGCTGGAACAAACGGAAAATCGACTTGCGAGCTACCGAGCGTTTCCATGGTAACAGTTATTTAGCCCTTACGGCAAGGGATGCTGCAAGTGCTCGCACCAACGCAACTAGGGGAGAAAGTACTACAAATGAAAGAGAAAGATAATAGCGCACAGGACAAGGTAAGGTGACATGGCGAAGAAGCAGCGAGCGAAAAAAATAATCTGACGGCTGATGTATTTATGTGCTTTTGCATTGTGGATGGGGTGGGGGGGGGGGGTAAGGTCTTTGGTGCGTGGGCAGAGTGGTGTGCACCAAGCGCATCCTCCGGCCAGGATACGCTAGCTATCTTCAACAGCGCCGGCAGGGTTCCTAAGTCAGTATGCGGGGCATAGATTTCGCTTTATTTTTCTCTCCACCATTTTTTTTGCTTCTCATTTTGTTTCATTTCTTCTGGTTTGCCGGTAGATGGCGCTCGTTGTGTGTGGCTTCTGGATTGTACTAACACATTCAAAAAGTTTGTGGTTGGATTGAAAAGTTGCGGGAAAAGCATAAGGTGGTGTACAAAAAGAGTATTGTTTGGGAGAATCATTGCTTGATTTTGGGTTTTACATTTAGGGACATTTCGCCTAAAGGTATGCAAAAGGAATTATAATTTTTTAAAATTTAAAAGCTCCTAAAGGTGCGCAAATGTAATGCATTATATTACATGTTAATTTAATACGTTTAACTTTAAGCTTAACCTCAAAGAGGGCATAGGGACTAGGTGAAGTAATAGGATTCCCGTGTTCCCCAATGTTAATATGGCACGGGTTTAACCTTTTCTAGAGCTGTAATGCTACATAGGTGTGCTTAATAAATTTTAAGTAATTCATGAGCATTTCTGAATTCTACGCAATTTTCCCCTCATAAAGATGAATTTACATCAAAGCTGTTCATTACTATCCGAATTGATTATTTGGAGGGAACTAGTTGCAGTTTCACAACTTCACACAGTAGACATTTACCTAAGGAATAAAAAAGGTCTTACGCACTTAAGGATTCTTTATGTAGTAAAAGGCACAATTCCTACTTACGGCACATTACGGCTGGTAACTTATCAATCCATCGACGGAATGCAAAGAAACAAGAAAGGTTGGGTGAACAACACCGCCTACCCAACGCCCACACACGTACCTACACAGTCGAACATCCTTTGTGTGACTGTGATATCAAATTTATCCCACCACTGCAACTAAAGATGTATTCGTGCGGAATAATTTTCGGACGATTCGGTCGTACCACACACAGCCCGCCTAAAGAAATACCGGACCGGGGATGCTGCAAAGATGGATGACAACGAACCTCACCCGCAGCAAGATGGTTGCGATGGGAGGACGGGACAGGCACCGGCCAAAGGGAGATGATTGCACAAAGAGGATTAGAGTCACAGCGATGAGATGAGATTGTACCTCGGACCCGAAGCGGGTGACGCCATGCACTGGGAGCGATTGGTAAACGGGCAACGACTTGCCGGACCTTCGCGCGGGGCAGGGAAGCGAAAGGCAAATGGACGTGTGGGCCAGATTGGAAGCGAAACGATGCAAAGCATTGAGCGCATGTTGTCGATTTTCATACCAAAGCCACGACGCAATAGCCCCTTTTGCAGTGGTTGTGGCAACGGAGAAACCCTCACGCAGGAGTCAGGCCAGGAACCCGAGGAGGGGGGAGGAATAAAATGTAGTTTTACAGTCGATGGTTTTGCTCCGTAGTTGTTTGTCGGCTCCGGTGATGGGACTACGGGCCCTGGGACTTGGGTTTGGAAACTAGTAGTCGTTCACACTCGAGCGATCGAAATACATTTTCCATCATCGTTCAAACCAACCCACATCTGGGACTGACCGCACACAGCCTGGTGCTGTGTGGCCTGGATGGTTGGTACGACTTCATCACCAGTAATGGTACGTTTTTTCTCTCTCTCTCTCTCTCTCCCGACTTCTGCTAGTCCCGGTCACGGCTGTACAGCTTGGGACAGTTTTCACAAGGAAGCTTGATTTTTATGATCGCCATTGTGAAAGTGTGATTATGAAGGCAGCTACGGACGGGCCAGAAATCCATTTCTGTATTGTGTTTCTTCCATTTCCACTCAGCTGCACGCAAACAATGACTCGAAGAAGTATGAAGCCGAGGTGGCAAAAGGTTCTGGGTTTGATTTACCAGAACGACACATTTTTATTAAATTGAATTGAGAAAATCAAAACAGCCCACGAAGGATTTCCGTTTAAATCGAACTGTTTGTATCGGACTCGGTTTCCATAAATAGATGAACGACTTGGTAAAGTTGCCAAAGCGATAGAGTGGTAGGGCGGGTTGCATACTTTAGAGCGTACCGTTCTTTGTGTGTGAGGAAAACAATTAAAAATTTTACATTGCCTAACTTTCTAATGTTATACGAACGAAGAAGCGCCTAAATGCATGCAATGGGATGTATACTATACTCCACCAGTGTGCATAAAGCGTGACAAATTATTCTCCACAGCATTCGGGCGGTTTTTAAGCTCGACATTAACAGATTGCATTGACGTGTTGATACAAAACTACGCTCATAATTGGATTAAAAATGGTGCCTCGCTTGTTTTACGCCAGGTGGTCTATTTCCCAGCAGAACAAAAGCTCCAACCCAATGGAAGTAATATTTAACTGTAAAATGTAATTCACTTGCCGGGATTTAATGGTCGGAGTCGTCACATGGTTGAAAGTGACAACAGCGCCCAGGTTCAACTGGTGCTCCGTCATTTGAGCATTCCGGGAAGGATTAGGTTCGAATGGAAACCACACACAGCACAGGCTGAACAGTTTTTACACCCGTCCGGCAACCACAAAGGCTACAGGTTGAAGACGAAGTAACAAAACCACTGTTTCGAGTCGACAAGCACTGGGGAGATGGGCGCTGAGAAGGAAGAACACTGGAAGGTATCAGTATGCATCAAATATTAAAATCAAACCAAAACCAACGTTGAGCTACCTCTCCCTCGGGAACTGTTCCGTATTTAACCTGGCGTACGGGAAAGGCCTAGGACAATCATACGTGGGTGTGTGTGTGTGTGAGTATGTTTGCACGTGTGTTTTTATGTTAGTATGTTGCTCCCATTAGTATCATCTGCATGGAAACGGGATGGAATACTTGTAGAATCCAGTCTTGGCTGCGGAGCGATAGGAAATAGGGCCGGATACCCGGTGATTCCGGTGGGGTTTGCAGTTAATGGATCGGTCGTTTCTCGTTCCAGACTGTGGCCAAATCAGGATGTGTTGGATGGGTTGGAAAAACTCGTGATGTATCTGATCGTGCATCGTGGGCCGGGAAGGGGCGTGTACCGTTTGCAGGCCATTGTAAAAGGTAGAAACGACACTAGTGAGTTGTTCGATAAGATAAATTATTGCACCTGTAGTTATATAATTGAGCATTCTTCTTGAGCATTGAGCAACATTCTTAACGCACTGAGCCACTGGCTGAATCGTTTCGTTACGCCAATTACGCACGGTTCGGTAACAGCTTGCAACGTTTGTCCAGAGTTAGTAAAGTTAGGTGGAAGCAGTTTGTCGGCTCGCTCTATAAGGCCACTGTTGCAGCATAATTGATCGATCTGACGCAAAAGCTGTGTTTTTTCATACTCACCCGGGAGTGAAAAGTGTACAAGTAAAGTTGGTAATGTCTTTGGGACTATTTAAGCTGTAAGTGGAGGTTGTTGAATGGTACCGTTTTAGACGAAGGGAATTATTAACGGAGATTTGATCGTTCCTTACGATGATCTTGTTCCGTAAGAATACTAGAAGAAGTTTTTTTTTGTATTTGTAGAAGTGATAGTAGCTTTGAAGTTGAGGATTTTACTGTGCAAGCGGTGGACAATTGTGTTTGATCAGTGAAGTGGAAATGGATCTGACAGCTGTCAAAGAATATTAACTCTATTATTTAATGTCAAAAAGCTAGTAAACTCGTTAAATCTATGGCCATTGTTATGATAATATGACAAAAATAGAAGAAATTCCCAAAGAAGTTAGGGTTGAGAACACAAACATGTTGAAATTCCACTAGAGCATATAATATTATAGTATAAAATAGCTAGAGTTTTCCATACAGTCTTTAAGTGGTGTTTCTTGGCCTTGCCAGCCTGAAGGTATGCAATTTATTTTATAAACCACCATATACTTGATCAAGGCTAGTTCAGCTTCAATGAGCCACGTTTAGACAAAACTGTCTGATAATACCATGTTGTAATCTAACAGACCAGCAAACACGAGTCTTAACCCATTGAATGGAATGGAATGGAACTTCATACACCATAAGTACTATTTAAAAATTAAACCCGTATTTATTATTCTTTAGTGCTCAGTTAAATAGTATGAAAATTTAAGAGTGCCTTTAATGACAGGAACAATTTGTAGGTTAATTTGGGTCGTTTATATTGTGTTTAGCAGTGTGCAAAGTTCTGGAAAAATTGAGTCGAAAAAATGAGTATCCACAATTTCAAAAATTTGCATTTTCAGGGTGGTCACATCGATTAAATTTGTGCTAAAATGTGAATAGACAAGCGGTAGAACATTTCTTAGAATGAAATTCAAGGGAAATAAAAAAAGTCAACCTTTTTGGGTGGAAAGATTGAATTTTCGTTCTGCAGATATCTCGAGTTCTGAAGATGGCTAGATGAAAATTATATCCTGGTTCTCCGTTTTGGGTAATTTCTAGAAGGAATACAAAGTTTCATGCCATTTGGGGTGAAGATTTCGTACCCCTGGGGTGTAATGGGTTAAATACATTACTTGCATACTTCCAGGCGCAGTTATCTCAAAAAGGAACAGTATACTGTGTCTGTTTTGTTTATATTTGTCTTAATTTGTACATTAAAGACAAAACAATCTACCTCATTTCCATGAAGTTATTATGAAAACTTCTTCGAAATACTAATTGAAATAGGTTTTAGTGCATAACTTTTTCTTTAAAAAATCATCCCTAGTGCATCGTTCCGCAGACGCCGAAGAGTCTTCTTTCCTGCGACTAGTAACATGCTAATTATCGTAAGATTTTAAACCCAGCCCGTTCAATTGCCTTCCTGCTAGCAGATTACGGCACCCAAACGGGTCCCATTGGTATACTCCCACCGACAGCGCCATAAAGTTCACTGCCTTTTGCATGATGTGCCACTACCAGCCAATGCGACCAGTTCCGCGCGACCCCGAGCAAAGGGTAATGCAAAGAACCTCCAGCGAGATACTCTTTTAGTTTTAATTAAAGAATTTGCATATTTTCGATTAGTTTTGTCGTGTTGCGATCGAATGTGCCTTTCTGGTGGGACGGTGGCGCCGAATGCTGCAAGCCCGGAAATGGCCTATAATATTTCAAATCGTTGTGATATGCATGCGTACGCTGTGGAAGCTGTTGTTTTTATACGATGGAACTTTTGTTCCTTTTAACGCTGAGATGCTTTCTGTTCTATTGCGGCGGGTTTATGAAAGGAGTTTAAAAAATTTCAGCGTTTGAGCGTTTTTGAATGTAAACAAGTATTGTCTGGGAAGTTGAAAATTTATGTTAAATGTTCTTCAACGGCGATTCATTTTCATGCCCCGAAGTTAAAAAAATAGTAAAATGTCTAACAGACAAAACCAATAAAAACACCATTCCCCGAAGCATGTCTAAAGTTTACCCCGACACACAAAGTCACACGCGTTTCCAGCCCCGGGAAGGAATAAAAGCTCTTTAGCCAAAAAATGCCGTAAATAAAAAAAAAAACAGACGCGGCAAATAGTAACAAGCCAACGATCGAAAAAACTCGCTACCGTACGAGGGAACTCCCCATAGAAGACGGATCCGGATATCGATTTTTCCGAGTGCTGTTGTGCAAAAATCTCACCATTGCCCATGCCCACGACACGGCTGGCCAGGGGGAAACCGTACACAATCACACGGTGAACCACGCTGCTGGATGCTGTAACCTCGTTGTATGGGCGTGGGAAATGCGGGAATGGGAAACGGAGGGAAAAAAACGAAGGGGCAAAACGAACCATGAGCGGACACACCAACTCACAAAGATACTCGCACACAAACCACAGGGATGGGTGAACCGCCCGGGGCCGTCGAAGTGTGTCGATCGATGATTACTGCTGGGACAGTTTCCCGGGTCGTTGGTTTTGTTTTGGTGGGCGGAGGGGAAGACGGGGGTTCGGAGAAGCAGCACAAGGGGTGAAACAAATTCTGGCGCGATCCGATAAGCAGCTCAGCGAGAAGATGAGTCGGTGGAGACATTTAAATGAAGCATGTACTGGTTTTTATGGTCGCACGTACTGCCCGAGTGATAAGGTTCATAAAGTTGGCTGCTGTGTGTATGTGGGTGGGCGTTTGCAAATTATGTGATATTCAGTATATCAAATTACAGCAGAAATGCTAATGTAATCGTTGTAAAATGATTCGTTAGTTTTATGTGGTTACTATAAATTACGTTGCTAACTAGTTAATTGCAATGAGACTATTATTGGGTGAAAAATACATTGCACATTGCATACATTCCGGCGGTTTCATTTAGATTTGGCTTCTCCAAATAATAAAATTATATTATAATAATACGCGATGTGATTTTTATAACATTTTCCTGATAATTATGTGCAAGTGACATATTTCTGTACACCATTCAACCTTTAAATGTAAGTTGCACTGCCTGATATTTCATTTTAAAGTTCTTGAAAAGTGTCCATCAAACAACACAGGAACACAACCGCCATTGAGGAAGACGATCGATCGTACAAGGTGACCTTCGTCGGAGGATAAAAATCATATTACTCAGCACCTTCCACTATGCCGGTGTTCGTCTCCCCACACGAGACCACAAATCAATATGGTACGGTTCGGACCATCGGCAGGAAGATTGGGTTCGCCAATGGTGTGACGCGACCATGCCGGGCTTCCGGTAGTATCCTCTTTTATGTCTCGGCCGGGTTTTGTACGGGCATGATGATTTTTCTCTGCTTTGCCACAACCATTCAGTCATGTTCAGTTAACGCCGCAACGTCCACTCGCGCCTAGTGGCACGGCCAGCGAGCGCCTACCGGGGTGTACTTTTAGCATAATGTCCTCGCTTTGCCACAACACACAAGGGCGCAAAAAAAGGGATGAAATGGCCACCACCAGATGGAGCGCTCCCCGTGTGTGTGTGTGTGTGTGTGTGTCGGTTTGTGTTTTCTTTTCCATTCCTTCCACTTTTTCCCACACACTACACACAGCACTCGGTGACGTGGGTTTTTCTTCCATTGAAGGCAGAAAATTTCATCCCATTTTCCATCACTCGGTCGTTTCACACTAGACTGGGCATAAGGAGAATTTTCTTTTCGTTTTTGTGTATTTTTTTTTTTCGTTTTGTCCCGTACACATTCATAACCAGCAACCCAAGTACCGCTTCGAATGGTGACCACTTCAGAAGCAGATTTTTCTTCCCTAGAAGAAATTTCCCCCGTTCCTATGGTAGAAGTATCCGGGGCGGAGGGGCTAACTATGGCTAAATGTGGCGCTGTTCATCGTGACAAGCGGCTGCAGCTGATGGCCGTCACGAATGGCCGTTTCGGTGGATGAGGCGATTCACCATGAATAAACTCAGAAATGAAATCGGCAGCACCGGCAGAAGTTATTGATGTCAGTAACAGCGTGTAGGGCGAACGGTTTTGCGGGGTCGATGTTGAGAAAAATGGGCCCCAGCGACGGAAGTGGCGAACGAATAGAAGTGAGAAAACATCCGACAGGCCCCAGCATGCCATGGGAAAGGGTTTGATAAGAAGACAGTGAGTGCAGAAAAAAAGCACACGATTTGTGGAGGACATTTTTGATTTAGATGACCGGGGGATGAACGGCTGAACGGATCGGTCGTTCGTCCGTTCGTGGTAGGACGACTGTTCTGTACTTGATACCATTTGCCGCACACGCTCGCTCCTTCCCGACGTGGTTTTCTCGAGCCCCCGTTTGGAAAGGCGTATGATGAAGCGTTTATATTCTATTGGGCCGTTTCTCTCGCTTGGTTGCGGGTATGGTGGAACAGATTTTTCTGCTTTATATTACGAACGATTGGGGCCAGCTGCTGGGTGGAGATCGAGACGTACATTAATTAGCTCGCTGTCGATGAGGTGACTAATTTCCGAGAAGTAGGAAAAACGAGTTCCAACGAAATGATGACAGTTGAAGAGAAATTTATGGAAGTATACAGCTTACTGCCAGTATTCGTTACAGCTTCGTGGAAAATGTCAGCTGTCTATAGGTTGTTTTTATAAATAAGTTATAACTAAAGTAAAGGTAAGATTTCTCAATGATGTAATAAGGACTTGATTTGATTTATATATTAACCAGTCAGATAGTCAAACCTTGCTACGGAGGACTGGTCCGGATGGGGTTTTTAACCGTTGCAGTTGTGTGAAGACCGACCCCGTTAGTAATACACTACTGGGCCGCCCCTAAGGCTAAACTGAGTAATTAGGCTACATTATGGATCAAATAGTTTAGATAAACGTTTCAAACATATCAAGGTTTGGTGTTATTCTCGCTGAAAGCACTTCACATCGAAAACTACTGAAATGTACTTAAATTGCATATCTTTAGGCGTTTTTGTGGAAACCTGTGATTATAATGTGCTCCACACGGTAACAATAGAAACCAATAGTATTTGAGATTTGTTTTTAAATGCGTTCCAGTTCAAAATTGACTCATGTTTCATTAAATTGAATGGTACTGAAGCATTACACTACGCAAAGGACGAGTAAATCGCAAAAGCATCATTCAAATGCATACATTCAGGCGCTATAAACAGATAACCCTTTTCGAAAATGCATTAAATCGTTCGTGTTCGAGTGTTTGAACGGTTTCGCGGAAAATTGTCACACCCTTTTTTCAACCTCCCTTTCCTTCCTCATTTTGTCCATTCCTTTCTTCCTACTGCCCCTACCAAGTGAGTTTGTCATAGGATTAACCAAAGTGCTTGTATTTATGGCGATTGCATGTTTGTGTCTATTAACGCGCTTAGCAAAACCATATGAGTGCTTCAAACACAGTGAAGTCCGTCCGTAGCCAAAACCGGTCGAAAAAGCTCACGAGGGGGGTTTACTCGGTACACGGGTGTGTAGACGAAACCCAAAGCCTTTACAAACCAGATTGGAACGTGCAGCGCCGTGTGCGCTCTCGCGGTGCAACAATGGGTTTTTGGGGGAGGGGTTGATTTTTGTTTCATTTCACTTAATTTCCACAGCAAATATAGGCGGCCATTTTGTCGTGGGTTCGGGCGTGCAGCATTTGCGGTTAATGTCAATTGCAATACCGCACTGCCCCAATCGCTAACCCATCCGCCTGCGTGTATGCAATACCGATTGCGTGGTTGATTCGGTTTGGTCAATTCCGGGGTGTGGATGGAAAATTGCTTAAATGGAAAAGTAAACCCTACACCATCGAAAATGTGCACGAAATCGATTGCAAACTGGCGCAGGGAACCGGGGAAGTAGTTGTGGAGCATTTCCCGGCCAATTCTCCACTGCACACCGGCAGCGAATGATGCTGTGGGCGACGAATAAAAGTAAACATCGATTTGGTGTTTATTTGAAAAGAATTTTTCACCCTCCATGGCGCACTGGAAACGACCAGCGATCGCACTGTGCGGGAATTGGTGGTGTGGTTAAATCATCTCCTGCCTCCCGCTTCATCGCTTTCTAATAGCTATCATTGGGGAATGCGGCAACCATTTGTTATCATTTAATTTAAAACTAAATTTCAAGAGAACACAATTTAATGCATGGATGATTGGGAATTTTACCGTTCAAATGGTTCTCCTAACTGGACCGGTAACTTTTTCTCCCCGTTTATAATGTACGCTTGAGTTCGCATACAATCGGAATGGGGGTTCTTTCGATCGGGTGGTGATAGGGTGTTACCGTGGGTTTATAATTTAGTGCCCAGTTACTAACGGCTCTCTACCAAGTGGGGAAGTTTTTCATGCGAATGTATACATTTTTGCTGGCCCATTGTAAAAAAAGTATTTCCATTCAACAGTTTTAGCACAGTGTAACCCACCCCCGACATCGTTTGCCAAAAGTGGTTGGTGGAAATTTGCTACCGGTGAATGTTGTTTAATAAAAGTAGTTGTACCGATTTAATGATCTGCCCTAATGGTTGGGTTCGCTAGCTCGGACTATCTATCGCGGACTCGGGCGGAGAAAGGTTCAAATGCTGACCCGGTGGCTGAAAAGACCATTTCCATTTCCCACCAGGCTCGTACGAGATGAGATGAAAGCATTCGTGCCCGGTTGGCACACTCGTCCGGCCGAAACGAGACGGGTGTGCGGACCCCTTTTGTTGAATGCTTTCCCGGGCAAAAATATAATACAGATTTACGCGAACGATAAGGCGATTTGTGGCGCTTACAGTGCGGCATAATGAATGGTTTTTCCTCTGCCGATTCCGGTATGAAAGAAATGGCGCGTATTCGGGCACCCGGGAAGAATGGAGCGCTTCGAATGAAAGGAGCGCAAATGTATTAAAAGAAATCACTGAATAGGCTCCACGGCAGATAACGGAAAGGCGATGACATTAATAGATGTGCATGGTGGGGGGAAGCATAAAATGAAGGAAGGAGGGTGTATTTTTTTCTCTCCACTTCGTCGGTTTGTTATCCCGAAAAGTAGGACTATTAATAACTGATAGTGATTATGGGGCTTTTGTTTCGGTGGAGGATTTCTTTTATTTGGTTGAAGCTTTTTTTTGTTGCCCTCGAATTTATGAATGTCAAACTGTTCATCTTTAATCTGATGAGTCTTGGTTAATGAGCAAAAAAGTTTTTTTTTTCGCTAAGGTTTGTTCAAACATAAAAAAAATATTAGGAGACATTAAAAAGTATGTAATGCCTTAGGGAAACGGACCTTTTCCGAAATTGATTCAGCCAGCTTATTGCGAAATGCTACTACAAATTATTTAAATCTCTTGTGAAACCGCAATTTTATTACAAATTCATTTTTCAGTTGAGTACCAAAATAATTGAATTCCTGATCAACCAAATCATCGAGAGTGAAAAGTGGTAACATGAATCTTATTTCGTGATTGAACCATTGTTCTGCCTTGATACTTCTGTTCTGACAGCTACATGTGAACATTTGTAGGGTTCCGAAAGCTTTAGTATTAGCGATGCATGACATACAAGATAAAATTATTCTGAATTCGTACATGTAAAAAGAAGATTTCAGTATTGAACTGAAGTTCTTTTAAGCCGTCTCAAGATTCCACAATCTGGGGTGAAGAAAACAACCTTGTAGCAGGTCAAGACATAGTACAAGTACAGTGGCACCATTCCAAAAATAAGAAGCCTTGCTGAAAAACAAATATGGTTTTATATCGCATCTGTAGAGAACCTTAACGATCTTCAAAATGGATACCTACGGCTTCAGTACATCTTTAGAGACAGGCATTCCAAGCCATGAAGGCGTCCTCGTAGACCTTTGTTGGGTTTTTTATTTTAACTTCCCCTCTCTGTTGGAATGGCTGTAATGATCTAATGATTAACTTTTTTGGTTCGAATCCGCGTCAGGGATGTCCAGGTGGTACAGATACTGTAGTAGGTAGTACAACCAACAGGTAGTTAATCACGAGGAACCCTGAGTTATTAGGTGAAACTTATCATGGAGTAATTGTCTTTCGATTTTTGATCATACTCCGCTTGCTTGATGGATAATTCGCGAAAATGAATCGATGCACCATCGATTATGGAATATTCAGGACATCTGTGAACAAATAACCGACGCTCATAGTTAACTCGCTGCACAATCTTGACGATTTGGGAGATTCAGACAGAAGACAATTGTCCACTTTTAGAATTCGGATCTCTTAGGATCCAGAACCAACTGATGCCTGGCGTTACAGCATAGCCTGATTGTATCGCTTCTAGAATTCTATAACCATTTGCAATATAAATTTGTTCGATGGTGGAAGTAAAGATGGTAATAAAACGAAGCTCCTGCGATCTATCGGGTAATAGCTTAAACATCATTGAACCTTGAACCACAACTCTGATCAACAATTTGGAATAGTTGGAAAATGATTTTTAGCTGCTTCTTTTCAATTAGTTCTACACAAACTGATGTCCCATTTTATTTCATATTCGTTTCGAAAACACTCATCCAACCACATTTTTATCGATATCTGCAGTAACATAACTCAATTAAGGAAAACTGAAAGCATCCCATCCGATCCCGCCAAACCAACCGTCCGAAAGCGTATCAGCATAGACTGCAACATCGTGCTACGTACATACGGTTGAGTTTTACTACTAAGACACATTAAGCACAATGTTGCCACTACACGCCACTCAGTCTCGGTGCCGTTATTTGCCGTAGGTAGCAGCGGAACAAAGTAACAACTTGCGAGTTATAAACACCATCAGGTTTGGCTGGTTTTGGCAACATATGCTGCAAGCGGATGCGACAGTCATCAGCTATTCGAGAAATGAAAATTTAGCAGCAAAGCAAAGCAAAAAAGTGGAAGCAACGCACGCACGAGGCCAAACTAGGTGCTGGTGCGCACAAACTCACACACACAGAGCACAAAAGGGATGAGTGTTTGTGGAAGCAGCAGACATACCGGGGTGGTCGGAAAATGAGTGTACCGTATTTTAATTTAATTTTTAAGTCATTTCGTGCCCCAAACAAAAGAAAAAAACCAGCTGCTGCAGCGTAATAATGTGGCTATTAGTTTGTATAAAATTAAAAATCTTTTCCAACGGCGTCCAACTAATGGGGGAAGTTACTTCGGTGCTATGCAGTAGTTTCTCGCACAAAGGTTTAGGGCTGTTGAAGTGTTATAGTAAATCCTACCCTGGAAAGTGGATCATCAGAACGGAATGGATCATTTTATCTTAATAAGAACCGTTCGCTTAAAGTTATAAGCTAATCAAGTTTGCTTGAAAGAGAATGCAACGCCGGTTGTTTTTTCAGTGCTTAAAATAATTTTCTCCCGCAAAGCAAACGAAAAGATAGCATTGCGAGCGAAACAAACCCGAAAAGAGATAAAAGCATTTGCGAATCCCCCTCGAAGGAGTAGGATCGTTCAAGTTTTCCCAGTAATGGGATGTTTAATGAATCGTACCATTAGTTTTAACGTCCCCCGTCTGCAGCGAGGTGTCGTGGTGATTGGCGAGAAGCAGTAGTGCAAAGAAGGTGTAGCAGCATGGTACCAGTACGCCAAGTGCCGAGTGTTACGCCATCGCCTGGAGGGTTTTGGCTGTGTACCTGCATTGTGAACGGTGGGTTGTTTTTTTTTATTTAGTTTTCAGCTTCCCAACGCCGTTGTCGTACCGGGAGCACGTTGTATTAGGTAAAGCCCACACCGCTTCTCAGCACAGCATGGCACACATAAAGTAAGGGGAAAGTATTACCGTCTTAAGATTAGCTAGACTAAAGGAATTGTTTTCTTCCCTCCGGGGTTGTCACACTGAGTTGCACCACGGGAGTGGTGGGAGTGCGCTCGATCAATCGATGCTTTACGGTCAGGGCAAAAGAGCCACAAGATAGCGCTGGGGTGTAATGAAGATACACGGAATGTGTGAAGTGTTGGGTATGGGAAGGAATGTGGATGAATACATTTACACGGATTTAGAAAGATTCAGCGTGTGTGATAGTTTGTTAAAAGAAGCGAATGAAAATCCTTATAGAATGAATAAAAAACGTATAACAAAAGTCACATGTCTTGAAAATGAAAATAATAAACCGAATTTCATGTATATTGCATACATTTAGGGGTGTTTTAATACTTTATTTGCTGATTTTTGAATGTATGCAATCGATGCGGCAAAAAGTTCAATTTCCCAACAAAAAAGAACTCATGTTGGAAGTTTAGATCAAACTCCGTTACTAATAAATTAAACACTAATAAATACTAATAAATAAACACAACCGCCCAAAGTTATGCAATGCTTATTTGGTTACGTTAGGTAAAAAAAACATTACACAGAAAATATTAATAATTAGAGTAATTTTAACGTTAAAAACTCATATGTGTTCACAAGTTCTTAAAAATGTGTTCCATTTCTATTCTCTTCCGCTCTTCGGCAGGGAAACTGTATAACAGCGCCAGTTCCGTAATTTGTTTGTTTATGTGATAAACTGTTTCGATAAATTCATCCTTTACCGCCATGCTGGGCGCCTTTCTGTTGTGGGCCAACATTACGGTATGGTCTGCAAACCCAAAGCCTTTGGAACGGAGCTACAACAAATAAAAAAAACCATACTTCCACACCAAGTGGAGTGTTTTTCGGGAATGGAAAAAGATTTTCGTACGGGCCGCTTGCCGCTAGTACCGTTTCCTCTTTGTTACGTCCACGGGGTAGATAAGTAGCTCCATTCCACCGGCTGAAGCAATAGTAGCAGCAGCAGCAGCAGCATCATTTGCTACTAGGGACAAGTGTTCCGAGAGCTCGCTTACCGTACAAAACCGGTGTGCAGTGCATGTGTGTGTGCGAGTGAGTGTTTCCCCGGAAAATGGATCGATTTTGCCAGGGCCTCCGCTATGTATCATTTGTGAGGTTTTCACCACCGTAAGGATGAGTAGGAGGGTGAGATGCTGCTTTTCCGCTTATTATTTCAGCACGCCGAAGGATGATTGCTCTCACCAACACACTCGCACACGGGTGAGTTATACAGTGGTAGGGAGATAAAGCATACAGCATCCCTGCACGCACACAGCGATGCCGTTCTGCCATGCTAGCACGTGACTGAACAGTTGAACACACAAACACACACCCATCCCATAAAGCAACCATTGGAAGTCACAAACACATGCAAGTGCACCCTGGCAAAACCGTTGTTACGTGCTCGGGTTGAGTTTTTACCACACCAACACCACGTTACCGGTGGGACTGGATACAGTGTGGCCATTTTTACGACACTTCCTTCCATTCCCCCGACAGCTCAGGCTCCTTTCGAGTGGGTTCAAACCCGCTACGTTGCGTGTGTGGTAGTGTTTTATATAAAGCACCAAGCGGCCCCCCTGCCCCATCACCACCACCATCATCGTCATCATCCGGCAGCAAAATCCCGTCATCGAAAGCAACCCCCTGGAATTTGTGTCGAAATGTGTCCTTTCCTACGGTACTCGCACCCCTAAAAACCCCACCAGGCCAGGGTTAGCGCCCTGGCAGTGTTATCGCATCCTCGCCCCGTACCGATGGCGCTTGGTGTGGAATTATTTTTATTAGACCGAACTCGATCGACAATTCATTTTAATGTATTCCGGATAGCAAAATCCGGGGAAAATTCAATTTGACTGATAAACCGAAAGCAAAGGGCACGGCATAAAGTAGGCACATGGCCTCGGTGATACGTACCGGGGATGGACGGATGGACGCTTTGGCATCGCACATGACAGCGATCTGGATGGGCAGGACGGTGGGAGTGGGGAAGATCTCGTCCCAGGTCCCATTTCCTTGGCCCAGCATCCATTCTGACGTTGCGTTGCACCGACCAAAACTGATGGATGATGTGCTACGGCATGGGCAACACCGTCACCATCACCTTCTTGTGGGTAGTGTCACAACAACTTGGCGCTTGTTTTCGGAAGCCAAAACGTATCGAAGAAGGCTGCCATTCCACGCGGACAGACGGCTGCCAGCGGTGTGGATGTTTATCAACACATAACAAAACCCCGGGCACCAGGCATCGGACTGGCGAATGTTTCGATTTCGTTTGCCGTGGTGTTTTGTTGTTTTTCCCTCCATGTTTCCAATTCTGGGCTGTGCCGGGAGTGTTGTTTTTTTGATGCCTCCAACGATGGAAGATAAGCAGTACAAGGATTCTCATCAATCGCATCACTCAGCCGATCGGTGAAGGTTTCGGAAGGTTGGAGAGAGAGTAATACGAGTTCCACCTACCAAAACGTCAGCTTCTACGAAAGTGGCGAATTACACAATGGTGGGCTTTTTTCTGGGTGTTTACTTTGGATTTCCGGGAGCTCCTTCGACAGAAGACGAGAACACGTCCCGGAACGACTCTGTAAGATCTCTTGCTTCGCAGGGAATTACCTACGGCTTCTCGGTATGAATCCATCAATTAATAATGGTTGATGAGCTTCCGGTGCGCTGCCCGGAACATGTCGCACTGGGAATTCTTATGATTATATATTGCATATTTCTTTCGGCTCCCGCACATTCACACCTATCCCGATCGGACCAGGCACGAAAAATCGTAACTTCACGGTGCTGCTGCTTCAGCACAGGGGGAAAAAACAGGAGACACAGATAAGCGCACGCATGAAACCATCATCCCATTGCTGGCCTACAAGGGGTGATGGTTTTCCCGAAACCCGCCCCGTCCTGATCTGTTATCGAACAAACGATTATGAATTCATCAATTCATGACCGAGGCCTGACCTTCTCGCATCACATGCGATGCCTGTCGGAGCATGCCAAAACAACAACAAGGGCATCGGAGCTGGGGGTTGGAACCGATCCCTTCGGGATGCGCCCTTACCTTTAGGGGGCCGTCCTGACCGGTTGCTCATTAAATGCGGCCGTACGGTGTTCTGTGGCCGTCCGTGGGTATGGTGAAGCTCGGGTCATAAATCGATTTATGCTCGGTTCGATAATTGCGTACATACACCAGGCCCATCTTCCCAGCAAACCGCCGTGCGATGAGATGACGTCGGTAGGCTGTAACGGATGTATAGTTGTGTGTTCATTTGCCGATTGCATCTACCGGCTCTCTAATACGCATCGTTTTGCATGCACTAACGTTTTCGCATTTGTAAGCACTGATTCATCCGTTCAGAAGGGATCTGGGATGAGGTGTGTGGTGTTGGGGATGGCAAGGAAGAAATTACCATTACAGCGTGATTGGTGCCTTCATCTTAACCCATTCTGTTAACCTAACAGCGTCGAGGGCACTAATGAAGTGATTCGAACCATTAAAGCATGATGATGAGCGTTGGTTTGTTGTATAATATGGTTCGGAGTCGAGATGTCATTGGTGGGTGTGATACATGGTATGTCATTTGTTTATGCAAAGCTATTGAATGAACCTGTATTGTTTCATCAGGTCGATGTTTGTTGGTAGTGCATTTGAATATGTATAATAATTATCATATATAAACATATCCCGCATACGATATCTCAAATTCTGTATCAACAGCAATAAATGAACAATTTTTTTAAAGAGTTTTATAAGAGAAATACTTCATAATTCCATTGCTTTTTGTTAGGTTTCGTCCAAAGCTGTTTATTATAAGTATTATTTGTAGATTACTTTTACAACTTAGTGAAATAAGTTATTTGCTAATAAACCGTAATCGATGGATGACATAAATAGTGCATAAATGTGTAACGTTTTGCATACATTTTGGCGCTTTGCGAAGAGTTTACTTTGAGTGTACATGTATCCATGAAATGTATTTTTTTTTAGTTGCAATGCGCCTAAATGTATGCAATTTGATTTGAAAGTTGTATTTCTTCAAGACCCTCACCTATTGCTTTTAATTTTTAACCTTAATAGCAGAAAGCTTTGATAGGTTTGAACGTAGCGAATAAAATTTGATTGCATTAAATAAAGTGATTGTTATATAAAATGTATAAATAAAAAGGATTAGGCTGGACATCAAAAATTAAAATTAACCATTACTCAATAAAAAACCAAGAAACCAAGACGCTATTCAATAATCATGGTATTCTATACGCATCGTGTAACTACAAACAGGATTATGTTGTGTATGATTTCACCACTAAAATAACGAACAACCGTGCACAAAACTTAATACGCTCCAACATGCATGAAACGTGTGCTGTGGGTAGCGACTGTTTATGTGCAGATAATAAATATGCCTTATAATTTCTTTAAATGCTCGCCTCGGGTATCATAACGATGTGGATACAAAAATAAAATCAAAATGGAAGAAACAACACACTATGCTCCGAAAAAAAAAACAGTAGCCAATTTATGATCTCGCCTCAGCGCTCATTAATAAGCGTGTAATGGTATATTGAGCTATAAATCTTTTAGTTTCAGCTGGACGGTGTTTGTTTCGATGTTGCTACGCTGGTACTCGGTTGCTACATACGACCCCCTCCCTCCCCCTCCCTCCCTGTAGATCCATTGACCGGTCCACGACCAATCAATCTGCCAGTGGAGCGTAAAAAGTACGCTCCGTTGCATATTTCGTTCAGTTCGGTTGCTAATTTAAATACCTTGCTACCATCTACTGCCACGTTTTGCATACATTTGCCCGAGTTGGGATGACGATCGATCGACGGTACCGAGCGTCCATCAGCATCAGTAACATCATCATCATCATCAGCATCATTAAGGGACGCCGCTCCGAGAGGACGTTATTGACAGGTGACTTGCTTCTTTCGTCCAAATGGATCTCGCAAAAGGCCATTATCATAAATTTTCCAAAAATTAAGCCTTAATCCGAGGAACGCGTTTTTTTTTTTGCTTGTCGTTCCATGCTTACGCGCATTATTTTACGTAGCAGCAGGAGGGATTCTTTCGTGTTCGTTTGGAGGCATTTCCATTGCGCATTTGATTGGCGGGGGCGCCACCATCGCTTGCAAACACGCACCAGAAGAAACAGTTGCCAGCGATCCGAAAAACAGGCCGCTGCCTTTCTCATTGGCCGCATCATCTACAGTTTCTCGCTTGGTAAATGACGCCATTATTGCTTCACACACCGACATCATAATTTCATACCACTCCACTCCGAGGCACGGCGCCAATTTCGTCCCTTTCCCGTGCACAAGGGGCTTCCGTAGTTTTGAGTGTATCTTGTAACACTTCTCTCGGAAAATTTCACACTTCCTGTTATGTCTTGAGTCTTTCACCCGGTGGGTCCCTTTTTCGGTGGGTAGCATCCCGCCGAAGGGATGGAAATACCTTCGAGAAAGGTATTCATTATGTTTAAAATGGATATTTTATTTTAGTCAGCATACCGGAGGAAGCTGTGCGTACGCTGTATTTCGGAATGGAATTGTTAGTCTTAACAGGGGGGTGTGTATTTTTGCTAGTAAAGTTCATGGTTTAAGGTGCTCAGTATGTTTAACAGTATTGTCGGTGCTTGTTTCCGGTTAGAGTATGAGTCACAAGAGCTTGTAGGACTGAGAATTGGAGAATGGTGCATCCGTGTTAAATATTTCAATTTTAACTAATACGATTTTCATGTTCGCGTTTTGCATTGCGTGCTGAATACTTATTCGAAAGATAGTTATGTTAATACTAAAACTAACGGACCAGTCATTTTGACTGAAAAGCTTCATTTCCATAAGATCAATTTTAACAGTTGAACGAATTTATCATAGTTAAGCTACAGTATGAATACCAAAAACTGAAATTTTAAATCAAGTAAGTATTAATAAAACGCTTGATGGTTAAGTATAAATCCCTATAAGTATGCAAGTTATAGTTAGTACTAAAACTACCGGATCAGTTCCAACAAAGTATAGAAAATCGGAAACGTTTCATTTCAATCTCACTTATGTAGATTGCATTTTACTTGTATATGTTATAGCATGAACTCCAAAAATTATTTAATAAAAAAAACATAACTATGCCTTTGAAAATTGTAAATTAAATTAGCATCATTAAAAACATGTGTGAATCACTTGGTAGTTCTAGTGGTAAGTATGCAACTCCCAAAAGTATGCAATATCATATTACTTAATTCGTTTTTGCTTGGCCTTTGATTTAAGTCTGTTGGTTGCCAATTTATTCACGTCAACCAAGAAACACTATGCTACTTTTCCGGATAAGCAGGTCTATTGTAGTTGATGGATAACTGTTATACAACTGTGCTGTGATAAGAACTTAAAAAAATTACATACAATCTAGTTCTTTGGATATAGACTATCATTGTAATCGTATTTCAGGTAAGCTACATTTAAAACAACGCTTAAACTGCTTGGTTGTAAGCTATAGTGTTCAACTAGTAGTTTGCATTGCATACATTTAGGCGCATTGCATTCGTTGCCTTGCGTATGATTAATATTAAAAGATTTCGCACAAGTCATACTAACACTAACCAACTAAAGTATGTTATACTTTTAACTAAACTATGGCACACATCAGCCTACACACAAATATCATCTCGCTAGACAGCAGGTTATAAGACTTCCTCCTTCCTATCAATCAATTCCCTCGCAACAGGATTTACACACGTCAAGTGTAAATCTACTGCTTTGTTCCAGACAATCTTCCGTCCCACGTCACCACCGCCCATACCTTCCGCCCAGCTCAACCCAGTGGTGTGCTGCTCACCACCCAGGGTGGCTATTAATCTTGAATTCCACGTGCACGACGTGCGAAGTGAGAGCTCTGCGCTTGACAACTTCCACCATGCAGAGCGTTGTCATGGCACCGGATCATGGGCATCTGATGAATCGGGTACCGCACGAACCAGCACCGGCGTCCCAATAGTTCTTCATTGTGGCCAGGCTTCATGGCTGAAAAGGCTGAAGTGCTGCGTGAAGAAAATGATAGATCGGTACACCTAATGAGCGCAAGGTAGCGCCCGCACTGGAAGGCTTCGGGGCACCGGAAAGAAAAGAAAGATCCACTTCTAATGCTACTTAGATGGTCACGTGTGAGCTTTCGTGCCATTCGTTTTATTGTGTGGTCCCCAAATCCCCATAACAAGTTCATCGACAGAGCACCGTCGTAAGAAGATCACCGTGCACCGGTTGCCTATATTTAGTTGCGGCATGCGTCACCATTCCAGCGCGCACCGAGATGAAAGCATCGTCAGAAACATACAACAGAATAGGTAAATAAATAAAATATACGTGCCTGTGGCAAGCAGTGCGGAACGGCTGCGAGAGCCAGGCTTTGTTGGGGTTTGTTATGGCAGGATGAAGTTTTGCTTCCCAACCGCCTCTAGCCAGTGGTGATGGAACCGGGTGAAAATAAGAAGCAAAACCCACTTCATAGCTTTCACCTGCCAAAACAACATGGCAGGAGGGAGGGGGGCAACCGTGTGCGTGTGTGTTCTGTGGAAATTTGGTGGAAGCCAAACCCAAACAAAGAAAAAAGAACGAACCAAAACCACCCATTCTGTGCAAAAATCGGATTCAGGCACTTTTGGCTTTGTTTGCCCGAATCGTTCGCTTTGAGCGATTGGAGAAAGAATAGCAAAATAATATACAAAAAGAAAAAACGAACCACCAACAAATTCAACCCCGGACATGTACGTACTCGGGTCAATGCAAGCGAAATAATGAGAACTTCCGTTTCCACCTGAATATGATTCAATTTCATCGTTCTGACATTTCAAAGCCGAGGCATGCGAGTGTTTGTCCTTCCGAGAAGGTGAACCGGAGGCGGATATTTGTAGAGCGAACGCTTCGCAACAAGCGTATCGCATGGCGAAACGGAGCAGGGGGAAATGGTGAACCGAGGCCACCGAATTTGCTGCTACGAGATCATACGGTTTTTGGTGCGAAAATGGGCAACATGAACGATTCCGGACCAAAAGTTAGCTTTCCCGGGGTTGTTTAGCTGTGTGTCGCTATTCTGCTCTGACATGGTGGACTTCTGTTGGGAAAGGTGCGAGAGATGTTTACGCAGCACGATAAAGGATTCTTCAATGTTCGGGCTTGTAGAATGATAGGATTAACACAGTGTGTTGTTACCGGTTTTCTAAACAGTTTGTCCAACCATTGGACTGTTTTAATAATAGTTTAACTAAGCCGTAATACCTCACGTCACAATAAACGGGAGATTTAAATTAATTCGTTGTAAGTAAGCAGTTGTAAACGTTAGAATTTGCGATAGAATTAATAACGCCTGAAAGTATGCAAGCATAATGTTTAGGTTATCTTTTAACGGTTTAGTGAAGCTTGAAACAAAGAGAGTTGGTTTTTGGTTGGAAGGCTTTTTTCTTGAGGGAGCAGCCTGAAACTACTCTCTTGTTTTCTATATAATATCAACCTAGTTTAGTTGTATTTTATTTGTAACAAATTTTTCTCTACTATTGTGAAGATGTACATGTTTTTAGTATTGCTTGGTGTCGGATATTTTTCTTTAATTTAAGAAATGATCATCCTGCGATTCATATACTACATCTAAGTATTCCTTTTTATTTGTTGCCATGTCTTTCTATTATCTCAAGATGGTTCTCTTACCACGCGATACTGCATTTTGTACCACGTCTGAAAGTATGCAATAAGCTGCTCAACCCATCTTTTATAATGCGATCTCTATGTTTTGATAGTGCATTACTATTAACTTACATGGTGGTATCAACTGATTTGTGATACGATTGATTAAAAAAAAGCGCCTTAAAGTATACTTTCAATCGCGTCACTAAGGGTCTTATTGTAAAGATGTATTGTATTGTAAAGAGATTTTTCAGAGATTGGAAGAATCTTTTAGAAAAGCGAACGCATTAATGACCATTTTGTAAATATAATTAATAAATGAGCTTATGTACCTGTTGTGTAATCTTGTTCTAAAGCAGATGAGGTTAAAGCTTTTAACGCCACGTTAAACATCTGATATGATACCGTAAATCTAACCTCTCAAACAGGCTTATCTGTGCTTGAATACTATTAAAAAAAAAGACTATGCCTTGTTTGTTACTAAAATTAACCCTGCTGATGTTGCAATCGGGCAAATTGAATGGAAAGTAAACACACTCCGCAAACGTTCTACTCCATTCGCTCGTCCAGCTCGTACGCCTGTAATATCTCGTAGGCCATCAACTTCAGGAAGAGTTAGATAATATTTACCATCCGATAAAATAGAAGAGGAAAACAACTAAACCAAACGAAACGGTACGGATCCAGATGCACGGCTTACCTGGAGAGGCGGAAGATGATTCGGTGACCTAACCTGATGAAATGAAAACGATCCACGTGGGAGGAGAATTCCATCTAGTGAAGCTTTCCTAGTGGTAGCCTCCAGGACACTTGCGTGCTTGGTGGTTGGCGGAAATCGGCGGGAAACGCAGCATTGAGCTAGAGAAGGGAGTAGAGCGAGAGATCGAGAGAGCGAGAGCACAAAGAGCATGTCATTACCTTGAAATTATCATAGAAATTGCTTTACCCAATGTGATGGACGTGTGGAATGTGATTTTCCGATGCGGTTGCCAGCTTCGATACGGCAACAAGCTAAATAAATGGCACCGATTGGCCACCAGGCGACGCATGGGTTAAATGGAATAGAAGTGAACCTTTGTTTCCTAGCGTGTCATTTGTTTGAAGTGTTAATAACAATGCATTAACGTGTAATGAGCAATTGTTTTCTGTTTTGTTTTTATCACTCGTACAGCCTGCAATAGGCCCTCCAATAATGGTGCGATTTGTTTTCGAAGAATCCACTCCAATTATGGAGACGCATGGTGGTTTATACACTTTTTTGTCATATTTCACGTTTCACTTTGCTGCTGTCTTTTGTCACATGCAATATACCATGTTTTTTTGTTGTTCTTGTTACTGTTGCACACGTTTGAGTGGCTGATGTGCAGATAGGAGAAAAAACAGACCCACGTAGCTGTGCTGTTCCGTAATAATTTTTATGTTTTAATTAAATTCAACATCAAAGCGAAAACCGTTGTTGCACAGCAATCGCATGCCGTTGGGGGGGAGCATATTTTTGGGTTCTCGGCAACCTACGCTCCCCGTAGCGCTGCCCTTGCCTGCCGAAGCGTGAGCAGCATATTTGCAGCCCACCATTCTACGGCAAACCGGCAGCGAACGGCCTCCAGAAAGAAGCAGCAAAGCGATATTTCTTGTTTCAATAGATTCATTTTTATTTTTCCCGTTGTCGTTTGATGATTCAGCTGCGAATATTATTCACCCGCGCCTGCCCGCGGCTAATTTGCACAACGTAGCGAGGAAAAATCAATTTGCTCACGGGTCTCCCACACACGCTCGGCCTTGCTGCCTCGCAGCTTCTTTTATGTTTTTGAACGACCAGTACGTAAAGTGAGAACTGGACCGCGTGTGTTCGACAATTTTGCTGCTGGACTATTTTTTCCCAATCTTCCGTTACTGTTGGCAGTTCCTTCATGCCGTCCACGAGAAGCTTTGATTACCTACGGGTACATTTCGGTCCGTACCTCGGAAACTGCTCGAGCACAATATTTGGTTCGGCCGGATAATTGCACATTGCCGGGGCAGAGTAACGCTGGCCGTAACGAGATGAAATTATCGGGCACCCAAGTTCCGGGATGTGTACTACCCTCTAAGTTCGATGGAATTTTATCAGCATCATAAAGTTGATTACCTCTACGCCGAATCGCACGAAACGCAACGGGGTGCAATTATAGTGAAAAGCATTAATTGATCTTTTTCTTCTTAGCAGCCAAGCAAATTAATGGCCCGCGTACGGACGCAAACGCAAAGTGCGATTGGTAAGGAATGAAAATGTAATTAGTTTTAGTTTGCAAATTAACGATCGATTCATGGAACGAGGTGGAGCGATCGTTACATTGAGTGCAAGTTGTGAGATTGGCTTGGATTTTACTGGAATTAGTTAATTAATTTCAGTTCGAGTTTTCATTTCTGAATAAATTGCTACTTTTAAAGATACATTCAACAGATAGCAGTACAATTTCTGCAAAAAATAGCACTTTTGATTCCTTTCAAGTTGTTTTACACTTAACAAGCTAATTTGTTATGAAGATTGCATACTTGTGGGCGAAGTTAAAGAATGTTTCCATTTGCTGGCAGATGATTCTTGATGATGTTTCTTTTCGATTCGTACTTCGTATTAATTATCTAATGATGTAACTAGAATGTATATAGACAATTTAAGCATTTTATTTTATACCTTCGCCTCAGAAATTTAATAAATATAAGAATATTGTTTGAAAACTACAAGTTTTTAATACATCGCACCGCTTAACTAACTGCAGCTGGTCCATGAATATGCACAGAATATTATATACACATTTTGAATTTTATATGCCAATTATCCTACGTATTTATCAAAGCCCTCAACAAACTTCAGATATCGCAGATGAATGAGCCTAAAAGTATGCAAAATAGCCTATAAGTATGCAATAGGAGAATGGAGTGTTTGTAGATGTAAACTGACCCGCATTAACAAGAGCCAGGACAGTTTCTCAGTAAATTATGTTGGATATTAATGATTGCATACCTTTAGGCGATATGAACCGGAGATAACCCAGTAAAATTATGCTTATGGCTAACTTTTAATCGACTCAAGCTACCAAAACATTACATATTTACGGCATTCCTCGCAGTATTCTACGCATCCACCACTGGCATGACTGTCCTTGACGGAACGTAATGACAAGTGACGTAACTACCTTTTGACATTCACATTATCATTCAACACACGCACCCCTATCGCCGATGGCAGCTCAATCCTTAATGATATTCCTACCTTCGGCATCTTCAACTGTCGCTCCACAGCTGCCTCGTGGCTACGTGCGAATGGGTGGCGTGAATGGTTTCACCAATTTCATGGCCAGTGGATCAAACTGCCTGTTATGCTGGTCGGGGCGACCGAAAAACTTGGGACGGTGCGACACGGCTGGGCACGAAGCCTCATCAAATGGCGACCACAAATGCTAACGAACGTCAGCCGGGTGCTGTGGGATGCAGCTTATCTTTATTCATGTTTGGCTTACAATTGGTAATTGGTAATTTGATCGTAAGTAATTACACTGACCCCTTGTCCGCGCCTAGCGCTCCCCGTTTTGTTCGGTAACCGACCGGTCACCGGTCGGTGTGCGACAAATCGTTACGATCCGAGAATGACGCTGATCCGTTTCCCGGTGGCCGATGATCTTGCCCCGCGTAAGCGTGTCTCCGTCGGGGGACCGAACCCGGTTCTCGAGACAAATGCCTGCCGGTCGAACACGTTACGCCACGCCCGCGTGATAAGTTCCAGTCGTCGCACACTGCCCTGATGCTGCGTTCGTGTTGGCTTTCGTAATGAGATGGCGCTGAAGATAATGGCTTCTGGCGGGTTCTTTCGCTAACTGGATGCTGTCGATTATGTTCCAGCGAAGGCAAGGATAACGATTATTACGGCTCTCCATTCCGAGCCGGCTTTGTCGGGGGAGTTTTTTTTATTACGGATTCTGGATCGGGTTTTTCGTTTCGCTGGCCCCATTCGCACATCGCAGCCTAATTGACGTTGCTATTCTTAGCAGATTCGCGATCGATACAGTCATTGGGTGGTTTTCCTGTGTTGCATAATGTATACATTCTTTTGCCGTACAGCGGACAGTAAATGTAAAATATTGACCGTAGAATCTTTGTTATGTTACTTCTTTAGATAAACCATGCTTCAAAATGTTCAACACCTGAGCGTTATAAAATCTTTACTTCGGCCGAAAATTTGGATCTGCGTTACTGTTAGCATACATTTAGGCGTATAATGTTCTGTGGTGCGAAGTAAAGATAATTGGACACTTCATTTCAGTTTTAAAATGAATTAGGGTAAGTAAGTTTAAAAATTTCAATCGAAGTTATCTAAATTGTGTATCTTTTTGATTTAAAATCGTGCAATAACGCCATAACACTTGCGAAAGATATTTCATGTACCTTTTGAAGGAGTTATATACACACCAAAACGAATAACAAACAATCTATAAATGCATATAACGACTATCCGCGAGAGATAGTGACACAATTGATAATCTGATTGCAATATCAATAGCTGAAGTGATTTATTAACACTGATAAAAGGCTATCGGCATTCTAGTGTGCACGCTTGCAGCAAACTATTGCAGCAGTTGTTAGTTATTTCCAACCGAATCGGCCATCGTTCATCCTATCAGCTGACATAGAAATGGCGTTTTATTTCTCGTCTACTGCACTTTAATTGTTAATCAACGGACGTTTCGCCAGCTATTGAACCGTGAAGCAAACATTTTGATGTTTGGTTTATTGGAGATGAACAAAAAAAAAAGTGTATAGAGTACGATTATTGGATTCATGCTAGAAAAATTCTGCAACCGTGGCTACTATTCGCAGTGTGGAGGAGTTTTTCCCTGTTGATTTATAGGCTTTTTGATTGATGCTCTCTGTATCACGACCACCCGTTCGCGACCACGTTCTGGCAAAAGTGGCAATCTAATTTCGCCCGATGGCAAATGGAGGCAGCTGTGCAAAGATTTGATTGCAATCGCTGTTGACCTCAATTCGATGTGCGGTGGCAATAGCAGGCATCAAAGGAAAATCAATTTATGATTGAAAGTGAAGCTTTTTGTGTGCTTCAAACTGAAACGTAGGTAGTTGAGGATGGTTTGAATACTAAAGACATATCATATTTCATTTCATTTAGGCATTAATGTTGGAATTTTGAGTTGGAAGGTGTTTAAATACCACTGTAAACCAAACCCACAGACTCAATATGCAGAAAATTGATGTACATTGGGTTGTTACGTTCTTCTTAAAGGAGTTAGTTTGTTCGTTGACGCCTGATTGTATGCAATATATTTTTTAAAATTTCATTACTTCAAGAATACCGAAGAATATCATATCTTCATCAGGCCGCGAAGAAAAATTACTCAATGTAACTGAATTCTTAACTACCTTAGTATCGTTTTTCATAAACATCCCACAGTGGGATCTCCGGTGTCTTTATAGCCTAGGCGCAATATGTCTTATTCGCCCATCTGCTGGATACGCGCCTGTCATTAGTTTAACTAGTGTGATTGCATAGTTAATACCATTACATCATATGGGTTAAAAGGGCTTTAGTTGGTATGCCTAGTGCCAACATGCCAGCTATGACTGTAAACCAGTCCAATATCAATTGGAACGGCACGCCTGGTGGCAGGAGTGGGCTTAATCCAGGGAGAATGCCTCATTTCGACGAAGTCTAGCTCTACATAGCACAGATGTAGACAAAGGAAAGTCTCTTCCAGTGACAGCCTTAAGCTGTCTGCAGCAAACAATCAAGGCTCGAAGCCATGGACAGAATCTATGTTTTGATACAGTCCAAATCAAATCAATCTAGCCATCAGTAGTCCAAACCGGAAACTTTGTAGTTACTATAAAGCTGCATGTTAATTTAACGAATTTCTCCCTTCCACTAAGCCATTCTTACATGGTGTTCAATGTCTTTCAACGAGCATATCGATATTGTAATGACTAAAGCCTGTAAAGTTCTGGGGACTTATATGCCATCTTTCGGTAGATGTTCGTTACCAGACCTTCTCGCTCTAAAATTCGCTTTATTGCCGCTGCGTTTGATCTGCGAGATTTGGGCTCCGGTTGATATCACCCTAGTCTATCTGTTGCAAGATGATGGGAATTGAGATAACATTCATTACATTAATTATTACACACACCAAAAGGGCCAGGGGCCAAAAATCCTTCTGATCATCTTCCTCTCGAACGTGGCTAAGCGGGTTTCGTTAGTTTGGAACAAAGTCCATGTCTCAGAGGCGTATGTGAGTACTGGAATTGTGTATGTTCGTACAACTTCGTTCGTCGCGACAGGTGTTTTGAGTGGATGAGTTTCCTCAGACTATAGACAGCCCGGTTGGCAATCTTTTGGTAAACATCCGCTCCTTAGTAGAGCCGTAAATCAATGATGTCCATGTCATCAGTCCATGCCAGGATATGGATTGACTTATAGAAGATAGTTTCCGGAGTTTCCACTTCCGAGTCTCCCTCGACCCTCTCTAGCACTAGGTTGAAGAGTGGACAAATTAGTCCGTCTCCTTGGCGCAGACCCTTGGTGGTAGCAAAGGACTTTGAAGTTGATGAAGAGATGGAAAGCGGTATAGCTGTTGCTTGGTCATCTTCTCCAAGATCTGCCGCATGGTGGAGATTTGGTCCAAGTCTGGCATCAGAATAATTAAACCGCCTTCCTGGATTAAACTTTGCAAGACTCCCACCAGCACGCTGGATTTGCACTCTCATGATTTTTTTGTTTGGTCTTACATGTTGTCAAGGCGGAACAAATACAGAATCACCACCACGGGCCAGTTCAAGGAAAAGATTTTAAACATCTGGAACTAAATGACAATCGCCCGTGAAAGCGTCCGTGCGTGGCTTTCGTGACACGAACTCACGAAAAATTAAATATTCCCACAGAATTGATATACATTTTTGTTATAAACATAATTACAAAACACAAATCCGAAAAAAAACATTGCCTAGCGTTTTGCCATCCAAATTTATATTCGTACTTTTCGTAAACATCATGTAATTTTGAACACTATTAAAACATTAAAAAAAACGTAAATAACAATTCCAAAAAAAGCCTGTGTTTGTAAAAAAAACCAATAATTTTATACTCTTGTCATGTGAAAAGGAACAGCAAATTGTTCCAATCGAAGCCGAGTCATCAAGTTCTTTTATTCACGTTCACATTTATTACATTACTTACACTGGCGTGGCATTACACAATGGTTCTACTTAATCTAATTTACAGACAACATTTATTTATTTTTTCTCTTGAAGCTCAGCTCATTGTGATGCGATTCAGCCCATCTTGCCCATTCAATCCCGATTGTGTAATCAAATCAAATGAAATCTCCGTAGGATTAGCGAAGGAAATAAATGTAATTCATTTCGCTTACCAGCGCCCACTGTTCTGTCTGCGGCGAACCATCGGCGCTTTTCAACGAGATTTTTTTTTCCAGCTCGAAGAATTATCGTTGGCAATTTCAGCGGAACTGATAATGAAGCGCAGCGGCGACGTGGACGGGAAAGGGAAAAACTCTTTGCGCATCTGTACCGATTACACAGCAATCTTCTCAAGGATAACTGTCGCCGATCATCGCCTCACACCGTTCGAGTGTAAGCGGGTTCGTTACACGGTGTTGTTTTTTGCCTGTGTTTGCTACACCGGTTTTGTACACTATGTTGCGGGCGCCTGTACACGAACTCGTGTCGTCCGTCGGGATAATCTCGGTGATTGAGGAAAATTGAATCGGAGATAGCAAACATTTATCTAATTATCAATTCTCTTTCGCCGAGGACAAACATTACAGCGGTACTTTCTTGTAGCAAACACGGTTTACTGTTGATGAAGGGAAGTATAAGGTAATATTAGGGAAAGGGAACGGAAAGGAACACTCGGTTGACAGTGATGGAATGATGCTTTTTATGATATTAAAAATTTAAAGCGTAGCTTCGTAAAAACATCACATTACTTATCAAAAGAATTTACTTAATTAATATTAATGAATATAGAACATATAATTAGCTTAAAAGTTATATTGATCCAACAACTATGCCGTAAATCAATAAACAAAAGAGATAAACTATATCGTTCTAATGAAAGGACTATCATCCAATATGCTTATTTACATTAGAGCTTATTTACAATACCTTCAAAGACCTAGATAAAGTATAATAATTTTTTTTTGAATTTTTACAAAATAATAGACATGTAAAAGTTATGCTTCGACTACAGAACAATTGTTTAACCTTAAAAACTAAGGTAATTAACGTGAAGTGTTCCAAGTTAAAATGACTGATCCGGTAATTCTAGTGTTAAAAGCAATATCCCTGAAAGTAGGGAATTTTAAACAAAAGTACATTATTTAACCTATTGATAGTTTTAAGATCGCCGATCACCTAATTTATCAGTATTTTTTCCGGACATATAAAATTCATTCAATTGCGCTTCTATCCGCTTGAAATTTCTTGTCACAAATTGGCTAATCAAGGACGATTTGTGAATAGTAGTGTTTGAACTAACATAATGAACAAAAAATTTTGAAATTATCATAATATATCACAAGACGTATAATAATGGTATTATATTATACAAAAATATTATATAATACGCATCACTCAACTCCTTCGCTGGCAATAGAAATAAAAAACTCAAATATAATGCACGGAAAATTAGTGTCTTATATCTCATTTCTTCAGCTTGATATATTCACAAAACCGTTATCATGATGGGTATCGTTCGCTCTTGGCATTCACCGCGTGCCTTATGAAATTTGCAAAAGAACATACAGGCCAACAGTGAAAACCAGGAGAAAAACGTGCGAGCACACTACGCAGGGACTGTAGCGGGGGGGCACTATGCGGCGAGTGCTCGTATTAGGCTAGACGATACTCTAATCAACAAAATCGTCGATAAACCGATCGAAGAAACACGTGACACCGGAGACTTTACTTACTGTGCGTGGTGAACGATGGGTGATGGGAATGAGGGTGAAACTCCCTCCGATGCGACATACCTTTCCTTTTTTGCTAAGTTTAATGATGCGCTCCATCTGCAGTAGTCGGCTGTCACCAGCCGGGCACACGCTCGTGGTTGTCTGTGAAGTGGGTAAACCTGAAACACGGGTACTAACAAATCAAAACCGCTAAACGGCAGCGCACCGAAACAAAACTTCGACAGTTAGCCATTGAAAATAGGAACAAGAAAACAGCAAAGCGTAGGCATAAACAGACTTCCAGGATAGAGCAGGGGCAAGTGGAGAAATGGCAAATGAAATCGGAATAAGGGCATCGGAAGGTACACTTCTACACACAGATACACACGAACCTGAACGTCGCACGGTCGCGTGGTTACTTGCAGTCACTTATATTCCCACCCTCACACGGGGGGTACTACCGGGGGCGTTTGCTACCGAACCCGAATGTGAGTGTGCAACGGTGCTCGTCCTACAAATGCGAGCTGAGCTGCCGGCCGAAGTCACTTATCTATATGTCGTTCTATTGCCTGCCTATTGCGCTGTCTGTGGTTAGGCACTTCTATACGGGCTGCACACGAAGGCTTCACCTTCGCCAAAACAGCCAGACGGCAGGCGACGAACAGTTAAGATTAGACTCACTCTCTCTCCACCTTCGCAAACCCCATTGCTCAGTCTGGCACAGTATGGCGCAACCACGGTAGCCGATTGTCTTCCCTAGCCGGCCAACGAAACGGCATTACTGTTAAGGATTGCGAACAGTCAATAAAAATAGTGCCCGTTTCTTTTCGGGTAGGGTACCACACCGTTCCATGCCAAACGGTACACCGTCGATTTAGCGACTAGAACAGTCTGTAAGGAACTTGCGACACGACACGATTCCGTGCAGCGATTACCTGCTTTACGGAGTTCTCGATAGGTCACTACCGGCACGGTTCCGGATTAGGGACGGGCAAGAGTCGTGCGAAGGAGCAGAGTGTTTCGGGCTATTCTCCACTTGCTTAAGGGGAACTTCCAATTGTACCTGCACCATATATGTGGCATCGATTAAACAAACAAATTTATACGCCAAACTCGAGCAGCTCGGGTGTCGGTGGGTGCTCAGTGTAGCCTGAACAATCTTCACGCAGTTAAGGATTGAGAGTATGGAGGGTCGGACCGAAGACACTGTCAATCTAGTTCAACAACCTTTACCTCAGCAGAGGACGGTAGATTGCACGAAGTTTATGGGGAATATTTTAACAGATGTTGTAATAACGAAGGGTATTGGACCATGCTGATCTCTGAGATATAGATATATACGTGAACGTACGTGCGTTCAATAGTGTTGCAAAGATCCTCTTAAATTCTTAATGCCGGAAAACATCAGTAAAAAGAATTGTTACCCATTCTTGTATCATCTAGACAACGCGAATATCTCTACAATAATGTTTTAAGCCATTCAGCTTCTATGCACTCCAACAAAGTTGCACCTAAATGTGGCAGTCTTCACACCAACCGGTATCTTAAGAATAACTTTTACAACGCACTTCATTCCTGCCTCACTGCCCGCTTTTAACACCAAGGCCAATGCCCTCTTGCTGCATTACTTCTCATGACGATATCGGTCTCGGAAACAGTTTTGTTACAACAAAATGTAGCAATTCTTGTTCCATATTCAATGTGTGCCACTACATCGGAGACTCCCCTGTCCTGGCCGGCAAGCAACGAACCCCTTCTTTAGCGCGCAGCGTTGAAATATATTACACATAAAACAGTGTATAATTAAATTCCGTTCATGGTGTTGTTTTCCTCTCTCTCGCGCTTCTTAATCCCTGGCCGTTTCGTTGAATCCATTTCGATCCCTCGATGACGTTCGCGTTTAATAAGGGTTTCGCGATCAAAGCTGTTATGTTCCGTATGGGACACTAAAAAAAAAGAAAACAGACTCAAATAATAAAAATTGAAAAATGTAAAAAAGGGAAAGCATTTTTAACACTCGTCCGATGTCATAATAATCAGGGACAAATAGAACCGTCTTGTGTAAGTGAGCAGAACTACTCAAATGCGGCTACACATTCGTCTGGATGTTCCAAATGGCGAAAGATGCAGTTTTTATCCATCTGTGTACGATCCCATCCCTTCCCAACAACGCACGCACCATCTGTTTCCCGGTCCAGGTTGCGTCTGTCGCAAAACCGTAGCACAACCACACATCCTTTTGCGCATACAATGCTTGCTGCTGGGTTAGGGCCGAGATTCGGGCTAGTTATTGTTCCGCAAAGGCCGCCAAGAACGGACGACAACAGAAAACTGCGTGTGCAGGGGGACAAGCACAAATCCGGAGCGAAAGTGAGAAACGAATCGGTTACGGTAGCGTAAATAGGAACGCAATAGGGTAAGGAACGCGATAGGCAAGGTACCAACAAAAAAGGAACGGTCCCTCGGGAAAGGAATTCCCTTTCGATGCGTGTGAGTGTGTGTGTCCTCCTGCGTGTATGTTTAATTCTCCCTTTTATATTGTAGCGTTGCAGCAATATGCATCGTTGATCCTGCAGCGACACACAGCTGCCGATCGGTTCCTTTTCGTCTCTTCCTCCCCTCAGGTCCACACTTCCCCCATTAACGGCTTATGATCGACCTTGGAAAGGACACTAGATTTGTACCATTGCATATCGGGATTGGCAATGCAATATGCGTGTACATCGTTTTCGTGTCCGTTTTTTCCTCCCCCTGTCTGTTGTTTTTTTCCCGTACATCGGGGTGTGCTTTGATTCCATCCCCCTTGTGGTCCTGCGGATCCTCTAAACACATCCTCTCTGCTAACCGGTCGTAGGGAGATGCAACCGTATGTTATGTGTATTGAGATTAGGATGTACTTTTTAATATATATTTTCTCCCCGTACGACAAGGATAACGGTCGGTAGGATGGGAAACGAGTTCAAATGTTCGCGTGAGTGTGTAGAGGAAGGAAAAGAGGAATCCAATCCATTGTCCATCCCTAGTGCTCTATCTATCCTTTTCTCGCTCCATCACCGCCGGGGTTTGTTTCTTCGATGGTTTTAATCCGCGTTGCGTGCCGTGGAAAAGCTGCATCCTTTTATAGTCGCTTCGATAGACCGTTTGATAGATGAGAAGCGGTATGAAAAACGATTGCAATTTCCAATTTGAAACGCGCCGCGCATCACATCCTCTCCTCGGGGAACCGGTACGGGATGAGATATTTGGTTTTAATTTGATGAAATTGAAATTGTTTCGCGGGGTTTGCAGCATCCACGCGCAAAGCATAAGGGGATAAATGGACGGCTTGGCTGTGCAACCAAGCGGTCTTTCACATCAAACAAAACGCGAATGGGAAATTCGGCGAATTTCATGTTTGAAACAATAAAATTGGAAAATATTAAAGCACGTCTTTGATGTTAATGTATTAAATTAAGGCAAACTGAGTGCCTCGGACGCTTACGCTTGGCTCCGTTGTGGGTAAATAATTTCCGAATTTTGTTATTAATATTTTACATCCAGTGACAACCACTCACCATTTAGTTTATTATTAATGAAGCAATTTACGAGTACAAATCGAATGGTTGGGAAGAATTAACGATGATTTCCTATTTTGCCAAGGTGACTCATTATCGATTGATTTATCAAAATTACTTATCTTTAAAGAACTGAATAAATTCAGATTTAGGCGTTTAATCGTTTTTTTTATCTTATAATGCCATGATTATGATTGAAGATTGTCATAAAACTAAAGTGTTACATTATTGAAACAAGATTCTAAACAAAAAGAGAACAATTCAGATTGACCGAACTCTTTCCTTTAGCTTTTACCAGGAAATAACTTCGAACGCAGTTGTCTTTGATCTCCCTTATCTAATGACTCTGTTAAATTGATCAAATTGTTAACACAGAAAATTAAACAACGTTTTAGTTAAGACAGCTCAAACCGCCTGGTCTGGATACATATGATGTTCAAAATAAAACCTTTATACATAAGATTTATTTTGTGCTAAAGATATACGGCCACTAGCTACTGGTTTTATAGCAAATAAAGGTAGCTGAGCAATTGGTGTTCAAAGCCAATACCCTAGGCGTATCGGAGGTTTTAGCTCGCAGAATTGTATCACCTTCTTCTTTTTTATCGACACAACAAACCTCAAGTGGTTTAAGGCTTGCCATTTCTACCTTTCTCTGACTTTATTTGCCCGTTACCGGATAGCCAGTCATGCGTACGGGGGGATTGGTCCGAAAGAGGTTTTGAACCGGTCCTGTCATGTGAAGGACCGGCACCACTACCAACACACCGCCGGAACCTCGTCCGGAAAGTTGTTTACATTAATAAATAAAAAGACATTCGCTGCACAAGTCGAACGAAAAAACTACTTTCTACGTGCAAAAAAATCATACCATTTCTATCTCACGTTTTAATTTTAAACTTTTCTTCTGTTCTGCTTTCTCAAGGTAATTTGCAAACTATACAGCTGGAAATAACACCAGAACAGGGCCACACTAAGCTGTCACGATTGGCAGAACTACGCCGGAGGTTTCCATTTAAAACAAAAGCCAAAATCGATGTACAGCTAGAAGCAACCGGGAGGAAACTATGGAAGGTGAAACACGAAAGCTAAACAACCTCCATAAAAAACCCCACGTAGTGCCACGTGCTTTGCTTGGTCGATTGGCTACTGCTTTTCGTTGTCTCGTCCCCATCATCCTCCGCGTAGCCGGTGCCGGTATGGACATTAACTTTAGCCTGAACGGTACCACCAAAGGCCATGCTATGACTAATCCACCAGAGGGGACGCGCACCATCGACGGTGCCGCCATCGAGGAGCCACGATTGTCGCAAACGCTCTACAGGACAGCCGGTAAATCATCGAAACGATGTGTTTTATGCGGAGGAAACTATTTCCATAATCTTCTCATCACGACAATGGTGATAATTGGACGATCATTTTTTATGTTTGTCCACACGAAAGATGTACATTTCGCCTATACCAAACAAATCCAACCAAACTGCTCATTACACCAGCTTCGACTTCGAAATTTTCCACTGCAAAAGCATACACATTTGGAAACACGCGTTCTGTACGCAGCGGCCGATACAACCTTAACTTCGGATCAGTCGAAACAAAAACACCGGCGAAACACAACACAACGCACACGCGACTAAAAACCCCCGTAAAAGGACTTCCTTCGTCCAACGGGGCGCACAACAATATGACGATTGGTTTGCGTTTTGGCGTAGGTCTTCAGCCTCCTGTCGCGATCCACATCCCCCTGCTGTGGCCTTACCCGCTCTTTCCCTCTGTCTCTTTTACTTTACTTTACGCCCCTGGCGTTCGATTCTCCCGCTCTGGTATATCCTTTGCGTGCATTTCCTTTTCATTCGCTCTACTGGCGTGGTTCTCTTTTACTCCGCTAACTCCGGTTTGTTGTACCCCTTCGTTCGTTACTGCGCACTCTTCCGGGCCTATCCGCTGTGTTTGACGTTTGTCCACGCGCTCTGAACACACGCACACATTCGTGTCGCGCAAAACGGTACGCCAAACACGCAGTGAACTATTTCAATGAAAGTTAATGAAAGCCATGTGCAATGTACTGTGCAACACACATGCGAAAAAAACAATCGTACCCAAATAAGTACCAATACCCTGAAGACCATACAACATAGGAAATTATGCTACCGAACAGCTTAAAACGCACACAGCGTGTTCCCGGTACAAAATCGCAGCTCGCGGGATTTGCTGGACAAACACAACTGCCCAAAGACTGCTACCCAGCACGCGCGAAAGTGGTCAGCAAGAAGTGTTTACATCCAGGAGTTCGTTCACTTTTATCACGCCACGTGTCTGGGAGAAGTGATGTGCAGGAGGAGAAGTGCAACGAGCACGACAGCAAAGTTTTGCCTGGTTTGATCATAAACAACACAGCACGGTCTAACCACCACTACTGCCTTCTACTACTACTGACCTTAACTAACCCACTAACCCACGGTCATTACGGGGTTCCAAGTGGTGTTTGGATGAAAGTGAAAGTGTACAAAACGTAGAAAGGCGATTGGCTTTTCTATGTATTTCTCCAGCTGTGCTACAGGGATAAGGTTACAGTCTGGGATTGGCAGTCTCTCGGACATTAGAGAGACGCGGCGGGACTGTTATGTGGCAGCATAGAATTAATTCTCCATAAAATTTACCAAACTACTAAGAAGCCACTTCTGGAGAAGGAATTGCTTCGAGTAGGTTTTATTGGAAACACTTCTGTTAGGTTGTGAGTGAATGGATTAACACTATGGAAGTTTTATAGTACATCATTAAGAAGTTGAAGAAAAATGGCTCACGCTTCGAGTGAAGAACGTGCAATAAAATATGACACTATGTGTCGTATAAATTCAACTCCACAACTTTCCAATGCGACAGCGCCTAAAGGTAGGCAATTTTTAAACAAACACCCGAATAACGCAAAGGAAGCCTCTATTAACACTAGAATAACGAAGCGTTTTTTTACGGATGGTCGCTTTACAATCAATTTTGAAATTCTGGATTATGTTTTAATATCTTTAGGATTTCAGACTTCACAAAAGATATGTGAAAGTCATACATCAACTACAATAGAATTGTTAAACCTAAAAAAATAATAAGGAGGACCAAAAAAATAATAACTTAGGAGCTAATTTGAATTAACTTCTCACTATTTCAGGTATAAGTTAAAATTTGTGCTCTACGTCTTGGTCTATCAGAAACATCCAATCAAGATACTTTTAGTACATTCATCGGATCTAAGTTGTTTTGAGCATTCTTCATAACGATCGAATAATTACGTGATGAACGAAACATCAATAACCCTCTAAAAAAAAAACCTTATATGCCCAAACAGGCCATTACGCTAAGTAAAACGAACGAACAGAATGGATAAATATTGATAAGGGTATTATTTTTTCACAGCCTACAACAGTACTGAGGAGGATCGGGGAGACATTTGTTTGCTGAAATCATTTAACGTTTTCTCTTTAGAAAAAGCGTAGTAAAATGATCTTTGGGATGAAGCCATTCTAAAACTTGTCTACTTGTCCCGGAGGGCGCATGCAAACGCCCCATCCACCAGGCAAACAGCGTCAAACAAATGATAAGTCAACAACAGACGGGTATGTCTGAAAAAAAGAAGCAAACCAGCCCTGTTCCAAGCAAACAGTCATCTTTGGAAGATCTCGGCTCTTAATCCCAGCGTATCCTTACAATCCGCAGGACGGTATTTGGGAGGGAGTTGTTATTTTCACCCTAGATTTTCGATCTGTATCTGTTCAGTTCTGTACAGCCTACCAAAAAGGGGGTGGATATATGTTTTTGCTATTTATTTATTTTTATCCTCTTTGCTTAAAAAGGGAGCACAGACACACACGCATCAACCCAATTCGAATGTGATGCTGCCAAACTTTTTAAGGGAAGATCTGCTCTTATCGTCGTACTGTTTGCCAAAAATAAAAATCGAACGGTTAAACCTATTTACCAGACCGTGGGTGAGTGTTGTTGTTGTTTAGTTTGGTGTGTGAGTGTATATATTTATGATTATATGGCATCATCTTCTTTTGGATAGATGTTTGTCAAACTAGTTCAACTAGAGTACGTTATGACGGGTTGATAGGGTGAGTTGGTTGTTCTACTTTTATTTACAACGTCCAGTACATATGCCACTTTTGGAAGAAAAACATGGTAAGGAAAGAGCACTGCCACGAGTAAGAACTTCAAGAAAACTTTAATAAAAAATTCTAGAAGTGTTGATAATGTAGAACGGTTTTTATATTTACTTCAGACAAGGGAGTGATTAGGGTTCAATTTTCGTTAACAAATTCAAACACGATAAACCCACCCTAAGCATACAACAGCATGCACGTAATATATGCGATGCTGAGTATACACTTTTAACCGTACCCGGACGATGCCAATGCCATTATCATGCCAAAAACGGATTCTGCCCCATAAAACCAAAACCATCAACCGTATGATTTACTTGGCAACAGTTCCACCACAGCGGCACATTTTATGGCATCCACAGTTCCAGCACTTTGGCTTACCCCAGGCAAAAATAGAAGCAACCAAACATATTAAAGCACCAAAGATAATGTTTCTGCAACCGTGTCGGGTGAGATGGGAAACGGTTGGCCCCTGGGGGGGTCGAGGCTCCAGCCGGCCTGGCGTCCACGGTTGGCGTCGGGCTTGGGAAACATGAGAAGAATAGCCTAAATAAGGCTAACGAGGCTAACTTCTGCTAGATGCCCGAGCTGCCGCTACAGCAGGACACGAGGGTGAGGCTGCGTATATAGCAGACGAGATCTATCCTCACACCATCTCCATTTCTACCACTCCGGAAGCTGACAAACTTCACCGGAGACACCCTGGTTCCGTAACATGAGTTTACCCTGCTGTTCGTCAACCACACCGAACTGGGCGCGGATGATGGTGGGATTGGGAAATTCCAATTTGGGATAGCAGTCGGATAATTTTACTTTCCAACTGCTTCGATTGAGAGCGCAAAAACTTTGTCTAGACATTGTCTGCAAATGAACAGAAACGGTATGCCGTAACGATATCCGCATCGTCGATTGGGTGGCGCCATCGGTCAGCTCCCGTCGGAAAAGCTAACCACCCCGCTCCCTCCGTATGTGCCCGAATAGTGAAATTGGCGAGCACGCACGCAGCCAGTCAATACGGTTACGCACACGTATCGCTTACGCACGCAGCCATATTTTCTGTCGACAAATCAGTATGGAAATTGATTTGTTCGGCCAGGAATGGGACGTGTCTTGTTGTCGTCAACGGGGACGGCAATGACGCATCGGGCATTATTTTCTGTTCTCCTTTTTGCCGGCAGTAGCTTGCCATGCGTGTCCTTCGTTTCGTTTATAGAATAATCAATGTTCAAGCTGTTATTGAATTTGCGGTACCGTCGCGGCCGGTGCCAAGGGAAAATATGTTCGTTCCTACCAGTACCTCAACTGGTTCGATTGTCATAGCATAGGAAGAGCTATTGTTACAGCATAATACAATGATCCTTCTTCTCATTTTCCCTCTCATAGTTATCAATCGCTCGAAAGCAATCGATACACTTTGCCGTCGTCAGTGAAACAGTACATGCCAAAATTACGTCTAGTTGGATGGGTATTTGTGAGCCTCGTATTCTCAAAGGATTTCCTGAACTTTTTTACAATATAATATACCAAATTTTGAACAGATGATAGTGTTTTTAAAAGAAAATATATTCAATATCATTCGCACCACATACCATTTGCATCCCAACTTAATGGTAATGCATTAATTACCCACTCTTTTACAAAATCATAGTCTGACGATGCACACAACGCACAAATAAATCCGTGAGACGGCACCATATGTAGCGATCCGGGAACAGACAGAGGGAGTATTCACAATGGATATCCCTCCTAATGTAATCCCTTTTCGTGCTTCATCAACATCCTACGGCAATGCTTGCATCCGGCATGCTGTCCATTATTAATTTGGTCATTCGAATCCGAGGTGGTGCTGCTAATACGAACCATCATTAATCAAAGTCTCACCGCCGTGACCGAAGGGTGGACATAATTGCCATTGGGAGATGCAACCGAAAATTACAATGTACGCTAAAGTGTTGCGAATGCTGGGAGTAACAGGAACACATACAGACTCCGTATGTTGTTGAATTATGATAAAACATTTTTAAGAATTTTTAGTCGGTGTACTGTGGTCCCTTATTTACGGGAGAACTAACAGTTCCTCACTAGAAACATGTTTTCCCAACAAAAAAAAGGAGGAAAATCATTATTTGTTTCACATTATCAGTAGCACCCAGGCACGAATGAATTCAAAATGGCTCCGGAAGAAGAACAAAAAAAAAACATATCCTCCTCCTTCGACACAAAGACCTATTGTCGGCGGGGCACGTGCCTCGCTCGTTTGAATGGGATGCACAAGAGAGATGAAGCTGTGTGCGCAACGAATAAGGGAAACATCTTTATCGGCACGTGCGGATACACCAACTCCATTCACGAGCATCGTTGAGAAATCCTGAGGCTACGGTCCATTTGTCCGCTTTGGGCATCACTGGAAGCGAATGCCACTGGCAGACCTAGGGGGTTTGTGCCATATCTGGCTTTGGTTCTATGCACTTTGGTTAAGGTTGACTTATACTACAGCCAAAGTCCAATTTTCCAAGCCGTTAAACAGGGTCGGACTGTTTCGTGGCTATCTGCAAACGGCGGATACGGTTGTATTATGTGAAATGTTTCAGAACATAAAACATCATTAGACTGGCGCTAAGTATTAATATTATGGTACAATTCTGTGGTAATGCGAGATGAAGTAGAGTTACAGTTGGAATAAGTGTATATTACTTCCTTCGTCGATATTTCACTAAGATTTATCTTGGGTTTGCTGAGTGGGTTATTCATCCGGCGGCCTTCTATTATAGCACATTAGACAAAAAGTGAATTATCGTATAAAAAATTTAGCTTCACCTAACTAGTGTTGGGTAAATCTTGTTTAGAATCGGGAATCTGAATGACTTAATCGAAACCTCTAAAGATTCAAGAATCATCCCAGATTAATGACCTCCTTTATCGTCATGAACCCCTTTCCCTTCCCTCCCGCCCGATATTTTGGGATCGTATTTTTTTTATTTGAATGCTTTCTCGCTAACGATTCATTAAATACACCTAAGCCTACACCTAACCTAACACCTAACATCTTTTCATAAGATTAGACATTTCTTGTTCATTGTTCCGGTCTTGTTCATAACTGTATACCGTCGGGTCCGGTAGAAGAATAAACAATGTTGTGTCTACATCAGCTAAATGACTTCAAAAATAGACTGCCCGACGGCTTTTTACTTCGTAATAATTTAATTATCGATTATTTCTTCATGTAGAAATTCAAGTAGTATAAATTTACAAATGTTATATAAATTCAATTGTTATAAGTCATTTTTAATCTAGAGGAGAGGAATGATCGGTACTTACCATTTGTGTGTAAAATGATCAATAAATGTCACCTTACTATCGGACTTACGGGATACCCCGTCGGAGCTGCAGGATGTTCCGAGTGCAGGCTTTGCAACGATTATCTCAAACATATCATAACTGCACAACACACATAGGAGGCTACGAAATCTAATAGTACACTATTCTAACGCAACAACAAATAACATCGACAACATCGGTGCTGGCAAGAGTTTGTGATTTAGAGAAGGAACTGAAGGAGGAACGGATGGAGGTGAATTTTGTATGTCTTAGTATTCTTCTGTGGACGCAAAGGAACGTCGAAGGATTGTGTGTTTTGAGTGTAAATGGTAAAGAAGCGTAAGCTTAAGCATTTGTTTTGTTGTTTCGCTAACAATGTTGTGTGTTGTGTATTCTCGGATCGTGCACTTACACCCGCGTGTACCGATAAGTGGCTTCAAAACACAGCTACTAAAATGAAACCAAAAAAGGAAAATAAATTAATCAAAGAGAAGATAACTTCAACCACACACAGAGAACACATAAACATTAAAATAATAACAAAATAGATGACGGTAACAATCAGTATAACAGTCAAGCATACTCCCTAACACACATAACCATTCATCACTTTGCGGGTGGAGCACTCGCACACCGCAAAAAAATAAACAAAATGAAGCAAACAAATGAAGACAATCGAAAGTAACAACTCATACAACGATTGATGTGGTTATATGCGTGTATCATTCTTCAGCTTCACCTCACGGCAGTACGTAAAAATTCGTGTCTATTCTAGCGACATAAATATGTTGCTCTCGTTACCTGGACGGATCGATACGTGTCGGCCATTTTGTGACATCGTGCTCAACCGTGATCAACGGGTACAAATTGGGACGAGTGAGTGAGAAGCTTCCAAGGGAAAATCCTGTCGCACGGTATGAAAAACATAAAAACCCAGGCGACGGCTACTACATCTTCGAAAAGAGATGGAAAGAGTAAACCATAGTAGGCAACAAAGAGAAATGGCGTAACGCCGCAGATAAACGATGACGCATCGTTCCACAGATGATGGTTGCGCCTCTGGTTGGGAATGGCTGGGAAAAGGTTAGTTAACAGTGGGGTAATTATTGTAGGGCCCTGTTCAAAACTACAGGACACATGGATTTTCTTAGCAGATGGCGATTTATTTGCGGGCAGCCGAAAGACTCTTCTTTTCTGTGTTAAAATAGACCGTTCCAAACACTTTCTATAGCACACTGCACACTAAAACGCGCTCACAAACTGTTCCTCCCTCCGAGCTGTATGGAGACTGTTCGCGAACATTTGCGGTCGCTAGAAGAAGCAAACACTCACTTGGCTGAACGGCAGAGCACACTTAGCTTTGTGTTCCACATGCTGCTATACCGTGCTGCACGCTCTCCTGCTACCATGGATACGACGGTGGTGATGCGATGGATGAATTGAAGGGCTTGAACCATACTGCTGCCACTACCACGGGCACTTTGTCACACAAACTCGGAAAGAAAAACGCACAATAATTTCGAAAGCAAAGAAAGATTTTTGGCGCAACTTGTTTGGTTGTTCACACGAGCAAATATCAAACAAAAAGGAAAAAAGAACTCCAACATCCGCGTACAAAATAGTGGCGCAACAACTGTCGGAACTGTGGCCGGTGCACGGTCCGGCGGTACACGGTGGACTGTCACCCAAACGATCGAAGCCTGTGCAAGGCTGGTTAGCTTAACAACCGAGTGGCGGCAGAAGACTGAAGGTCTGCTTGGTCCAAAGTTTCAGCTTTGCGCGCGTCATCGACCGTTGCGCTAGCGATCGGAGCACGAGTACCGTCGCTACGGTGGCTCGGTGTTCCGGACGAAGCGCAGCGGGCAGTGTCCGGGACTCCGACGCTTAGCATACTGACGAAGATGTATGACTTCGACCAGTACACCGGGCTCCGGGCAAGCAGGCGCTGCTGTCCCGTAGTAGATAAGGAACGGCGTGCCTTCTACTCATTCACGTGAGCAATGCGCCATCCTCTCGGTTGTGTTTCATGCTATCAGGTTCGCCCAGGATACCTATCTCTTTCCCTACCGAAAAATCCTTTGTGTCGTTATGTTAACACGTAGGAGACGATGGGTGTCCGTTTGAGGGGCGCACTGTCCGGGACTTTTAGCTCCTTCCCGGTGCGAAGGGACCGACGTCCTGTCGAGCTGGAGAATGGCTCTGTGCAAACGTTCAAGGGCCTGAGACAAGTGCTCTCTGCACATCGGTACAAACCCATCAACATTGGCGGTGCTGTCTCGCTCTTGAAAGCCACCCTGCTACCCTCGACACTTGTGCCCCATCCCGTTTCCCGTGACACCTTCCCCACCAATCCCGTTCTATCCTCACGCACACACAGCATCCTCCCTCCCCATCCCCCCCAACAATACTTACTGCGTCGGTAGCAGCTCCCTGCGGTTGTGCCGAAAACAAGGGGATGATGTCCTGTCCTCTTCTCGAACCACCCAACCTGCCCCCGCGTTCCAACACCTGTCTGTGCACCTGTGTGCACCCGTACGAACCGGGGACCGATGGTTGGGCCCAAGCGCGAGAGCGCACCACGAAAGCGTCGAGCTTTTCCAGTTGACGCCTAAAAGTCTACTATGGTTCGACGTCAGCCGACCGAGTAGCAGCAACCCCGGGCCACAGCGACGAGCGAGCACACGGTTTCGGGATGCTGCAAAAAAGGACCAGTGGTACCGGTCTGGTGGGATCGAGCGAGAGCGAGCACGGCGCACGGGATGTACACCAACACCACAACGCCAGGGCGACCGGATACCGGAGCGTGTTCGTCTTAAGGCCGGGTTTGCGTGCAAAGAAGTGAGACAGTGCGCTCACGCTTTTTCCCTTCTCGTAAGGATGGTCTGCGCGCGCAGGAGGCCAACTCCCCGGTGCACGACGAGATGAAAATGGTTTCCTTTGCGTACCACGCCCGAACCCTTTGCGGTTCGGCGCGCTTCACCTTCGAGTGAGATGCTCGATATTATATGCTCGTACTAGCAGCGGACCGTCTAACGGACCGTTGGGTGTCTGTGTGCGCGAATATATGTTATGTATAATTCATTGATGCGTGAGACAGGTGGCAGAGGTCGCGGGACGATGGAACGATCATGCGATGACGGGCGTGAAGTCCGGAGTCTGAGAGCGCCAATATACACAGGCCAGGGCAGCGTTGGTCCCTGTAATCCTGCCCGCTGCTAGTGTTGGTGTCGCCGAGTATCTTGGGGAGTGGTGAGTTTCAAGTACGTGTTGGTTTGCTGCGCAGCCATCGGTACGATGTGGTACGGATTTTGGTCCAAATTGCGCCTCCGACCGAACAACACGTCCTGGATGCTGCTTCCACCATCTTCGCTTCTCACCCCAGACTATTGTTGAGGGGAGGGTGGGTGGAAATGTTTTCGGTCGATATTTTCAATACCCCAAACCATTCCGAGGTTCCGTTTTTGGACAGACAGGACGCTGTTTTGGAAAGACAGAAAGAGAGAGGGACAGAGTGAGACACATACACATACAAAGCGTGCCCCGTGCAGAAGGGGGGCAGGGGGGGGGGGGGGGGGGGGGGGGGCAGAATGAATGTGGTTGGAAGGATGCTTCTGGTACGTGTCAAATTGAAGAAACGTAAATGTGTACCACACACGCGTACGCACACCAATGCCTGGGGATATCATCAGCTTTACTCAATGCTCTTTCCAGCGTGGTTTACTACGGTTTGCGGTTGCCCGGCTGGTGTGGTGGGAGAGAACGCAGGGGATGCCAACATCCACCCTCTCAAACAATCGCCATCCCACCAAAACCGCACACACACACGCACACTCGTGCACTAGGTTGAGCAGACAACGGATACGTGTCCCGGAGACCGGAGTACACTTGTATCAGAATTAGTGTCCCCGTTTTCAGGATTTTGTTCTAGCGGTTGTTTTTTTTTCTTCTTCTTCCTCTTCGGTGGGTACGTGTTCCGCATTACCGGACCCTTACACGTCCCCGTCTCCCGGGAGGCAATGAAGAAGAGGTAGAAGAACTACGTTCACTTCCGTTCATCTCCGGCTCCGTGCTGGGAAATCTTTCGTGATTTCGTGCGAGCTTTATCCAGTTTAGCACGCAATCTATTGTTAGCAGTTTCCTTCTGGTTTTTCCCCCGGTTCTCTTATAGGGATGAGGGGTACCTGTTGGGTTGATGGTACCCGTGTGTCGGGTCGGGTGATGTTGTTCCCGGGACACAGGAAAGGGATTTCCAACAGGCTGCTCGTTACGCACAAATAACGAAGCCCAAAATCAACAGTCGCAAACCCTCCTCGGTCCGGTTCTCGCTCGTGTGGGATCTCAACGGCAGGAGACAGGTTACGCTCACACCCGCACTCACACCGAAACCCTCCGAACACGGGACCATATCCCTCTGTTCTAGAGCATCCCCGGTGTCCCGGTGAGTACAGCACCCGTGCTATTAAAGGCACGAAAACGTTGATGATTCGGACTAGATTCGCCGCTCCCGTTGATGCCGCTGTGCTACTGTTCTATGACGGTGGAATGGTACCGAATGGTTTCGATGTGTACTTTAGGTGTTAGTTCTCATCCTCACTGACATGGACGCACATACTAACACACACTTCCAGTAACAGCAATCGGAATGGAAAAAATCCGGCAGCTCGCTTGTAGTATGGAAAATCTTTCCCATTTTTCACATTGCCAAGGTTCGCCTCGGTCCCATAACTGAGTCCTTCCATCGAAGCTTATGGATATTTGTTTTCACTAAGCAAAAGCCATTCTTTCACACATGCACACATATGTGTGTGTTTCGAGATGTCTATGGCCCGTGTACAGCACGCTCCCGTTACACATGGTGCATCGTTCCGGACAGATGTGCCCTTTTTCCGTAGTGTCGTGCGCATTACTTTGTTTTTATTTCTCGACGAATGTGCGGGATGAGTGCGCCTTTGGTGGAATTCCTGCGCATTCCTACCTCGCGGGGCATCCCGACGCCTACACAATACAACCCGACGATAGTTACGAGCCCGCAGTTGATACGCGTTAGCTGATGGTGTTGCCCTGTTTTAGACCCGCGACATACCTTCCCCGGCACGCGCGGCGGCCTTTATCGTCCCCAATTCATTGCTTATACATTGATAAATTATTCTGGTTTTGCAGCCAAACGGAAATGGAAGTGGTGTAACAGTTTCCTTTCATCCTAAATTGGATTGCAACGCATCAAAACGTGCACAGACAATCACCTATGTAAATGATGTTTCTCGAGTGGTATTGTCACAAAATCTATCCTGTGATAGAATAAGCGTATGGAATGCTGCGTACCCGGAACGAAAGGGCTAAAATCAATTTGCATTCGATTGTCAAAATAAAACATTTGCAAACATTTGTACATGGTATTAAAAAAAAACTTGCGTCACTGATTGACGCAGATTTGTCAAGTGTCTCAATTAGAAATGGCTCTGTAACGTGATACATTTTCGTTCAGCAACGAAAATGCAATTGACTCATGATGACGCTAACCATTTTCCTTTACTTACACCGGTAGATTCCCGGATGGACGTTGTCCTTCTTCTTGTTCCTCTAGTTGCTAGTATTGCTACGGTACCACAAAGTAATCCAGCTTGCTGTGTTATTCCGTGATTGTGCGGATGGATTCCACTACCTCGAATAGTTTAAGGATTGGCTACTGAAGCCAAATGTCCTAACCCGTTGTTTCTTAACAGAAACACTATCACTTGCGAAGCGCATGCACTACCAGATCAACCGGAAACGGCAGCGTCCAACGAAGCTGCTGCGAACAAATAAAATTACACATCCAAAAAACGATTAAGTTTGATGAAATAGGAAAGGACTTTATAAAATATGACGCCTTTTTACCTGGTAGAACATGAGTTAAGGTTAAAAGTTCACTACAAATTAACCGCACCTTCCCAAAAACACACAAAACAGGAAACATAAATGTTTGACAGTTCTAAACGCACCGAGGCGAAAAGATTGAGCGAAACCGTTGAAATCTACAGCAACCTTGGATTGGCTGATTTCGCAGTTGCAAAAATACAGTGCGCTACAAAACATTTCATGTATTTCGACTACTTTTGGTAACTTTACTTTTTGTTACTGCTATAGCATACGGAAAAATACTCGGTAATCATTCTCTTTTTCAGTATCTTTATTCATTTTCAATCGAAATTAATACACATCCTCATAACGTACTGTGGAGTGGTTCGCTTTTCCCTTGAATGTGAATAGTATTTCAAATACACCAAAATAAAGATGAAGATAACAAATGCATTCGAGGACAATTGAGAGCTCCATACCCGTTTCCCATTCGGCACTCCTATCGTTGCTCTATTCCGTTCCCTTCCTACTACAAATGGGTAAAATGCGCAATAAAGGAGTATCACGCTTATGCAACTCAACAACGCAAAATGTTCTGATCTTTCAATTCCTAACAACACCATCTCCGAATAGCGATAGTCAGGCTTCGGCGTCCTCTAGACCTTTGGAAAACTACGGGCAATACGCTAATGCTCACAGCCTTCCTCTTTGCGCATGCTTGTCTGATCGTTCGTCGAACTCATATCGGCCGATCCTCCCACACTAGATTGTACTGTTAGCGTGGAGAGCGAGGAAGATCCACTTTGCGGATCACCGACCTCAGTCCCTTCAGCAGCGGTGGATGGTGCCGCAACCGATTTAGGGCCGGGAAGCTTCTTCTTCTTCTTTTTCTTCGATAAGCACTTACAAGTCTTGGTAACTGCAGTATTTTGGTTTCCGATCTTATCCATGCTGTCCCAACCTTCCGGTATTAGCAACGCATCCTTCTCAACGACTGCTGATGTACGAAATGGTAATCCGTAGATCCGATGCCGAAGGTAGTTCAGCAGTAGAGCGCAGTTCTTGTCCTCCATCGCACTGGTGTAGATGAGTGAGGCACCGTACATTAAGCAAAACCGTCGCACACACTGTTGCATGAAGTCAAAATCTTCACGCCGAAAGTCAAACTGCTGCTCAAGCGTGGTCGTGTAGTCCGTCTTGGTAACGACGACGACCAGATCCAGGCCTAGATTGTTCGTTAGAACACCTTTCGGCAGAGGAGGCGCATTGCACAGGCCGAGGTGCTTGGTTGAAGCACCGGGTTTGGGTGCGTCGGTCGTCGATCGACAGTAATTCTGCCATACTGTCGCAAGGCGTGCCTGCAAATGTTGCATTTCCTCTGGCGCAATTTGCAGCCCTGCGATGTGTTCGGTCAGTATCTTCATCCAGTGTTGCAGCTGCTCCATCCACGTCAAGGGTTTATCCATCGAAATAGTTAGCATGACGAGCGTGTGTGGGAACTTTTCTTCGCGTAGGACACATTGGAGCACTCGCTTGTGTCGCGAACCATCATCATGCAGAATCCAAAAGGTCAGAAAATCATGTTGAATCTCGTTCACCACGTCGATATGGTAACACTCGAGATCGGAACACTTCTTGGGTTTTTCTTTTTTCAACTTGGCGATGAGGGAAGACTTTCCGCTAGCCTTATCGCCCAAGACCAACACATATTTGTTCTCTTGATACCCGATTTTGAGTATTTTCAGAATGTGGGACACGAGAAATGACGGGCAGTAATCTCTTTCTTCGTTTTGCTTCTTTCGATCGGCCATCATGAGAATGGTAACCTACTGAACCTGCGAATGAGTTTAATTGAAGGTCGGAACAACTTTATCGCGGGCAGACACTGTGGTCTGCTAACCGTTGAGCAAATGTTTGGATCTATACCTGCGTTTGCGAGTTTTGAAACACAACAGCGCTGAACGATTCCCTTTAGTTGATCGGATCCGTGTCTGCAATGTGCAGCAAATTTGCCACCAAATGAACTTCACGTGGTTCGGGCGCGAGAAAATGGTGGATTCAATGTGAACAGTTTTGACAGTTTTGACAGCTGGGTGTGTATGTGTGCGTTGGCGACTTTTCTTTTGAAAAGTCTGTTCGCTGTACATGACGCCATTCTTCCAAGCACAAAAAAAAACCGTTGTACAAATATTTGTAAAGAAAACAGAGAAATAAAAAACGGCAATCCTCAAGCATAATTCTGTAGCGCTAGACGGGAGTGAATTAAAAACAATAACACCTCTGGCACATTTTTCACACACGAATGCTCGTCCATGGGTTCGTTTCATTCGCTAATGTGTGCCAAAGCGTCGACCGGAGACACATTTGTGCAGTTTAAGCATCCAGTAAACCAGCGCCTCAGTGCGCCAAGGGAACAAAACAGCGTGGTTTTGAGCGAAAGGCAGCAGGAAAAAAAAATCTGAATAAATAAAAAGGTCCTGTTTGTCAAACAGCTTGGGCCGGATGCGGCTCCGTGCACACCGCAGGTGAGTTTTGACACCGCTTCCGGCCCCGCCAGTGGGCCAACCCCGCGTTACGTAAATGTGTCACCCGAGCCAAGCCAGTGTGTGTGTGCAGGAATGCCCTTAAGGTAAGACAAAAAGGCACGTTCTAGAGTTGGTTGTTGCAGGGTAGTGGGTGACTGGGGGAACCAAAGAAACGGTAAGTGCACACCCGTGATGAAGCTGATGAGTCTGATCAACATACATTTCGTGTCATGTTGCCTGTCAGAATAAATGAATAATTTATGGTGATTTTTTTTCTTCCCTCACCTTCCGCTCACTCTTAGCTCCCGTTGGCACTCTCGTGCGAACGGGGATGTACAGCTCCCCTATAACCCCCGCAAAAGGGGGTCAGAGGAAGGTGACAAACGATGCTTCTCCACCGTGCCATGTAGAACCATCCCGTCTTTCATCGTTAGCCGGCATAGAGCATGGCTTTCAACCTGTGTCGGAAAATGAACTGATCACGGTAGCGATGGCACGAGAGTGAGAGGCCAAATGGACGCATTATGATCCGTGTTTCGCCATCCGTCAAGCATGACGGTGTGTGTGTGTGTGGGTATGTGTTGTGGGTTTAGAATGCGGCCAATACGATACCGAGTGGGGGGGATGCTCACCGCATGCCGACGGTCTCCACGGTCTACTACCCTGTTTGGGTGCCTGGAAGCTGTTGATTATGTCAGTCCCATCTTTGCCATCTTTTTGGACGCAAACCACGAATACACTGCGCCGAGCATGATAAAACACTCCCACGGTCAACATTCTTGCGACCCGTTTCTTCCAAACACCCGTCGCCCACAAACGTGTCGCTTCCCCGTTTTGCACACCCTCCGATCAATCTCCGTTAGACCCTTTTTTGGGGCGAATGGAAGCGTTGGGCCAGGACGTTGATATGTCACCGTAGTTGCAGCGCACCGGGCCATGTGACAGGTTGTGTGGTGGGTGGATGATGCGAGTTTGTTTTTTTTTTTGGTGAGGGCAAAAGTCATTAAACCGGTACCGGCGTGACGACCCCGCCACGTGTTTAATGATCCGTTTTTTGGTTAAGGAACGGCAGCCGGTAAGTGTGATCGTATGGATTCTGTTCTGTCGATAAGGACTGTTTGGGACATCTAAAATGGGAAGCGTTATGCAACAGTTGATAAGAAACAAAGCGTGCAGTTAGTGTTTATTTTTGTGTTATTTTTGCTTTTATTATCCAGTCATTTTTTTAGCAACAATGAAAGACATTTTTTCAATGCCATGTAAAATGGGTCTTACTCTCATCAGGGAATTCTTTTTGCAGTAAACTTTACTTTTGCAGCAAGAAAGTAAACAAAATTGCAATGAAATAACGAGTAATCAAATTAAATCTGTTTCTTATCTCGTTTTTCTTCTTCCAACTGGAGCAGACTATAATCATCGAATACATAAAGCGGTACATTGCATACATTTAGGCGCGCTCAACGTACATACTCAAGCTAACGATGAGCTGCGCACACGGGTAGTAACACACTTATGCCGATTATTTATATTGGCTTTTGTAGCGAAATATAAACCAAACCTCAACAGTAACTTTTTGGCAAGCTTTCGCGCGTAAAATTCAACATTCAGTTTTTTTATGCGCAAATTTTATTACCTTCTTCACCGTAAAACAAGGGAAATGAAAAGTGAACTATATTCGATGAAAGCGCTATGAATAAATTTGCAACCAAACAAAACAAAAAAACAAAGCATCGTTCCATCGTTTTGCGATACATCTATGGCGCATTTCCTATCGATAAGTATTTGTAAGGGGGTTTTACGGCGTATGTTGCGATGCTGAGGATGGGCACAGCTTCACACCGCGTTACACGAGTTACAACGGGAAAAGTTTATTCTTCCCCGATTTTCACCATACGGTCCCGCGTGTGTGGGCTTTGATGAATGAACTCCGGTTTTATTGCGATTGTTGCACATTCCACGCCCGGACGCCACCAATAAAATCACCTGCAAACAACGGAAGAAGTGCCGAAAAAACAAACGGGATGTTTATTATGTTGTCCTGCCCCTACATCGATAAGCTCGCACACCCCTCGGGGTCGTTATTAACTCTGCTGCTAAATTATTCCTACCGGATCGTTTATCAGACGCGACCCGTAAGTCGTCGTTATCGTACCGACCCGGTTCGGTCGTAAAAGATTGTGCAGTCCGAACGCCCGGCCGGGCCCGGTTTTTGCAAAACGGTTCCGTCCGATTACGGCACGTGTGAAGATGTCCCGTTTGCGCGGTGCTGCTGGCGCAGTGGACTAAAAATGCCATAACGATAATTTTGCCAAAGCCCGTCTTAAATTTGGCTCCCTCCATTTTGCATTTCGGGCCGGAACGGATGCAGGCGCACGGTGGGTTTCGTCCGTCTGCAATGGGAAACACGGGATGAATTGGACCGGACGGAGTGTGCTTCTTAAGCGCTGAATAAGAAGATGCCATCAGCCGCTCGTAACGGTCGTTTGGAGCAGAAAGGGAACCGAACGGCTTGTAAATGACTCTCTTACGTGAAGGTTTCTTGCCATACAACATCACAACGAAGAAGAAGAAAATGGAAGCTGCAAATAATAAAGGAACGAAATATTTCAACACTCTCCACACCTGTGCCGGGTTTTGGGGGTTGGGCGCTGGAAGTAGGACAGTGTCAGAGAAGACATTTTGAAGTTCACCTGCGTCATGGTAACACATTTCGCGCCAGATGCTTTGGTATGCAGGCATCAGCAGCAAGACAAAACGCAAACGGGGAAAGGAAAAACGAGAAAGAACAGTGGAGAAGATCATCAATTTATTTTCCATCAGCGCTTTCCATGGCCATCAATTGCGCGGTAGCGCGGACCGGTGCGGAAGACACCGTTTTCGCTGTTGGTACCTTCCGAATCGATTCCACCTTTTATAAGCCTTCAGACAGAAATCGTACGACGTCGACAACGCCGTTAAAAACAGCCAACGATGTCTCACAAGTCATTCATATTTTATTTTCTTTTTGCTGTACAGTGCAGCAGCTTCTTTCGCAAGATTCCTCCAGCGTGCAGCATCAAACAGTGATGGCCACATGAGCAGCTGTCTGTGAAATGTCGATTTCTTTCATTTTTTTGTTCACAGTGAATAAAAGTTCATTATGGTGGATTCATTCTGCATTATAAACCTATTTTAGCTACCTTCTATTTCACACTATTTGAAATTGCTTTCCATAAAATCCAATTGCTTAACTGGCAACTGCTTAGGTTTCTAGTTTAACATGTTTTTTTTTTATTTTGTTTGTTGTTTTGTGGTACGTTCCTTTACGTTACTTAACGTTAGGTTAGATTGCTTTGAATATTTGTTAAATAATTTTAATGTTTTGCTTAGTGTGTGCTTCCATGTTTTTTTTCTTATTATGAAACGATTTTTTTTTGTTATCAATTTTGCTGGTTTTCATTGTTTTCCATATAAAAAATTGATTGATAAAAGCTCCACAAAGCATGATAAAAGATAACACTTTTGTAAATTAACTTCGTTGTTGTTCTTTTGTGTTCTTGTTTTACTAGATTTTAAATATTAGTAGAAGTTTGTTTTGTTTAAAGTCTTGTAGTAGACCAAAGCCTGAAAAGACATTTAGTTTTTCAATATTCCTTTTAAAACACCTTAAATTGTTCAGCCTACTAGAAAATGGTGCTGCTGCCTACATTTCGTCTGTGACTGTAGCTTCGCAAGGATTCTTTTGCACCGTCAGCACTAGCTACGGCATGGAAAACATGCTCAGCAGTCCTCTACGACTAGGTTAGAGTGGGGAAGACCTCGAGACGGCAGCACAAAATCGTCTCTGCGCCCGCGTTCCACAGGCTTCACACCAGTTTCACCTCACCCTGGCACCCATCCCAGTGCAAGTTGAATGAAGCAGGACCTGTGGCCCCCAACACACTAACCGGAATAAGCTTCGGTAGAAGAAATGGGTGTGAAACCTGTCACTGACAGCTATTTATTATAATTGTGCAAATAAATTAAATTCAATTGGAACGACGCCGTCGCCGTATTCGCGCAGCTCCGTGCGGTGGTATACGCCGGGGTGGAACCAATGGGCTGCCGGACTCCTGGGATGCTGTAGTTGTAGCTCCTTATTCCCTGCTGTCGCTACGAACACTTCCGATTCAGCTCGTGTGCATGTATTTGTACGATATCAACCTCCAACCAGCAAATCACGGAAAGGCACGGCGAAGCACACGTACAAGTGGAATGGCCGTGCGGTAAACCCGCCCCGATCGAATGGCAACGGTGAAACCCTATTAATCACTGTCGCTCGAAATGATTATACATGTTTCCAGATCAGTGTTCCGCTAAACGACCTAAGCGCGACCATCACCTACCCCTTTTGGACGACCCGCGGGGGGTGTCGATTGTCCTTGAGCCGGAATGGGCCTGAATGGTGCATACAATACGCCACACTTGGCGCGGTGCTGCAATCCACCAGCTCGGTGTTGGGTGGCGGTAACACACGTAACAGGGGCGGCCAACTCCAACTGTCCCACAACCGTCGATGGCCATGGCGCATCAGCATCCCTGTCGACCTTTCCATCAACATGAGAGCGGGCCGAGATTTTCGCTTTCCACTTAACGGGCGGGATTTGTCAGCATGTCAACGGTGTACGATTTCACGTGCTTTTGGCCGTGGTTTGGTAAATGGTCGCCCGGATGTAACAGATATGTACGTTCCGGGCGCCCCCTCGCCGGAAGCGCGACATCGCAAACACGGCACCGACAGGGATCGGTACCGATTTTAATTAAGTTCCACTTGTAAGGACATGGCAGTCGCGTATCCGGCCCCGGTGAAGGTGATTTGGTTGGTTGGCGACATTTTTTTTTTTTCATTCATCTCTCCATTTTCTATTCTATACCCGGCAATGGTACCAAAGTTCCAAATGCTGTCGTTACTGTTCCATTCTTTGCGGTGTTTCGGTGATGCCGAAGCTACCATGCAGCTTGTCGAAAATAATTAAAACCGATCATCTAAACATGCCACGTGTCAATCGGAAAAGTGCGCAATTAGATGAGGCAGCGGCGCGTGTGGGGGAAAATGGGGAGGAAATTTCCTGAAGGGTGAAACACACAATACAAAACACGGTGACAATACTTGATCCGGGGTGGATTGGGTGTAAAAAAAAGGGACTTGAAGCACAATTCCGAGTCCTGCATAAACTGCAATTCAAGCTGGAATATAAAAAAGGTGAAATCGTTTTCCAACTATTCTAAAGTGTTTGTATAAAAAAAATCCAGCTACAGGATATGGTGTTTTCCGGATGTACCCTTCGGGACAGTAGAGATTGGTTTCAGTAGAGTGTTTGTTCATTTTTTTTTATTTAGCATGTTACACTATTCTCTTCCCATCCTGGCCATAACCACACGTACACACACACACACACACACACACACACACACACATACGAATCAAACCGAGAACCCGACATACAGAAATCGATTTCGATTACAAGTTTTGCTTGTTTGCACGGTACTCAATTTAAATTTGATAGAGAGAAATGTGGCAAGAAGGCACACACACACACAAAAAAACCCCTCCCGCCGATGGTGGATGAAATTTTACAACCGTAACCAATTGTGCTTTTGTGCGAAGCGATCGGAACAGCACCCACCAAAGCCGGAAATGCGATGGAAAAGTGTTCCGAATCGAGTAGCAGGAGTTTATTTTGCAAACTGTTTGCTCTGTGTGTTTGTGGCCAAATTAGTTTTTGGTGGTGTTGGTGGTGTGGGGCGTTGCAAAATGAAATGATTACTAATTTTCATGCTTGCGTTTTGGTTTTTGGCCAGTTGCGCAAACTTACTCCACATGAACCTCGTTATTTTTTTTAACAAACAATCAATTTCGCTTCTGTTGGCGCTGAAGGCTATTAGTAAATTTTATAAAAAATGCCATGTAACGTGAAGTACTAGATGATCAAATGTATGCTGTGATTTATAGCTGATCAAGAATGGAGGTGTTGGGTTAGAAAATGAATTTTAATTGATTATTATTGTGATTGGAAAATCGGCATCATATCCCGAGGATATGATCCCTTATCATAAAAGGATGATAAGGATCATATCCCGAGGATATGATCCCTTATCATATAAGGATGATAAGCTAGAGTGCGTCAAGTACAGGAATACCATGTTGAGGAATAGTAATTTTCCTTAACTCCACAAGATCATGTTATGTGTAACATTCAGAATCGAAAAATTCAACTATTCAACAGATTTTACTATGCGGCAGATCTTGGAGAAGATGGCAGAGTTACAACTCCACTCCTTCTATCTCTACAATGACTTCAATGTTAAAGTCTCAGTTCCCTGTTAGTACATTCAGGGTAAACTTGACGACGCATTGAGCTCTTTAGGAATACCAGCCCATCTTACCAGACTTGTGCTAATGACAGTGACCAACATCACATGTCAGGTGATGGTGGATGGAAAACTCTAAGGACGAGTGATGGCAAGAATCTGCGCCAGAGTGTCCGCGACTCGGAGGTGGAATCTTCGGGGACTGATGACACAGACTTAATTTGCTTACGACTCTCCTACGTAGACGGATGGTTGTTAGAGGATCGTCGTAAAATTTCGGGATGGAGATTAACATAAGAATACTCAATCGATGGTGACACCACCATAGAACTTGCATACAAATTCTTACTTTCGCAGAGGTGATGTACATACAGGTACAGACAGATAGTTCTAACATCTAACAACAGCGAGTTCGTGATACAGTTTCATCCCGGACGCTTCAGGATATTCCGTCATGCCTTTTCATCGCGGTGCCTATTATGTGTAGCTGAGGATGAGACTGAATATTGGAATATCTAGTATGTGCGCACGTGGAATAAAAATGGTTGGTCATGTCATGAGAATATCACCGGACCATCCAGCCAGGAAAAGTTCATGCAGGTCATCCACAAGCCAAGATGGCAAAGTGGTTGCTGCGTCCAATAGGTAAGTAAATAAGGACTTATAGTGTTTTGTGCACCAGGGCACCTTCGCAGCCTGCTCGTTACTAGTTGCCGTTTGGGAACTGACAGCAACCGAGGCAAGGACAACTACTCGTACGGAGTCCACCCGTTCACTCCCGCGATCATTACGAACCCTCACGTTTGATCGTCCGCTGTAAAGAGTCGATGTCATGCAGCTATACGTTATCCTTTGTGATATTTTAAAGTAATAAATAAGTGTTAGTGTGTGATTGTACAAGTGCTTTTTTTACTAAGAAGTGACGACCCAACACATACCATAAACTATAACGAATGAATTCCCAGTTGAACTAGAACTTCCGGCACTCATGTTTGCCCGACTTTACTGTAACCGTCAATACAGCAGCTAACCTCAAAATTATCATATCAATTTAAATTTCCGCTCTGACCACATGGATCACATCTCCATTTGTCGCAGTTCTTTCTACCTAAACACGGATGAAGTGATCCAATCCGGGAGATAAATTACTTCCAAGCAGCACAACACATCAAACGTCATCCGCAACGCTTACGATGGGAAAGATTTGCCATCATACGGCCCACTGTACAACCACAGCTCGTGAAGGTTTCGCAAGATATTCGTGTACTGACACGGTCGGTAATGGTCACACAGTTGGGGAGGGATGGGATGGAAGGTGGGCGGGGAAAGAGCTGTCAGAGGACATCCAAATGCCTGCCAAAGTCCTCCCAGCGTACATTGTGCACCAATGGTCCACCAACGGGCGCTTACGGCCATAAATGGCTGTCACGGGTCATTCCCGAGTGCCGTAAACTTTAAGCGTTGATCAAATATCACCACCGTACATAACCACAAAACCCTTACGGACTCCCTGGTCCGCTTTACACCATCCCGGAACCGCCATGCTGCACCTCCATGGGATGACCCTTTCCGAACATACCACGAACGTCACAACGGCTGCGGACATTAAGAGCATCTTCACCGCACGGCGTCCATTTGCCAGCCGTTTAGACGTGGGGGTTGGCTTCGGTTTGCGGAATTCTGGTGCTGTGTGTATTTGTGCATGCGTGTGTGGATGGTTGCATCATCCTTCCTGCTCGGAGGCCGGATCAGCATAACAAAGCACCGAGTTCATGAAACGGCTCTGCTGGTAATGGGTCCACGGGTCCTGCCAATGGCGGGACCATCCATTGTTCAAAATGGCCGGTGTTGGAGAGTAAAGTCGCAGTTGCATCCCAAGGCCTGCCCAGGGCATAACGGTCAGGGGCTGTGTTCGCAAGGGGTATGAAAAACGACACCCGTGACAAGTCATTTCCCATTCTCCGATTGGGTGTCTGAACGTACCGCCGGGACACATCCAGAGGTCTAACGCGACAACGAATCGGGCAACACCCGGCGATATGGAGATCTCGTCGGTATGTTTTTTTTTTTCATCTATCGCTGTTTACAGCGTATGGAGAGAGAGCCGGCGTCATCAAACGGGCGAATGAAAGAAAGCGTTCGTAAGGACGAACGAATAGGCGAAAGTAGATAAACAATTTCCTTTTAAATCAAATCAAATTATTTCGCTCGCAACATGCCAACGACACAACCTTTTGGGGGAGCCCGTCGAACAGAGCGGCGGAAAACATCGACGATGATGATGATGATAACGCTGTTGTGAGAAGAGCGTAACGCTAAGGACGTTCGGTGGTACCACGTACGAATAAAGTGACTCCGCGGTGATATCGCTGTGATGGAAAATGAATTTATGCATACAATTTTCCTCTCCCAGCGCCGCCGGCACCCCCTTTTTATCCCTTTCCTGCTGTGGCATTTTCACACAAGAAACCACAAGATTCCATGTCGGGGCATTTGTTATCATCTCCGCCCGGAACGTCGATCCATATTTCAACGATCTGGTGGAGCTCGTTTTGCTCCAGTGAACGGCATAGCTTTAATGAAACCCGCTCGTTCCACGGCAGTCGCATCGTGATGGAGAGGGAGTTGATCAGATTGGAACTCTCTCTTTGTTCGAACGCCAACGTAGGACTTTTTTTTTATTTCAAAATGGCGCGAAAAGAAAAGCGCATGCAAAAACCGCAAGCTTGAAACGATTAATCCTTCCACCGTGCCTGGGATGGTAGCGTGGATGACAACAAAGCAAGCGTAAAAAAATAAATTAAGAGCTCGAAAATAGCGACAGATTTTCAAATTTTCCTATCATCTTTCGTGAATTTTCTTTCTTGCTCCAGTTTCCGACCCGTTCTTTATCGCGCCAAATACTTGCAGGAAAAATGGAAACAATGGTGTTGAATTTCTTTTTCCATTCCTGCGTCACAACTGGCGGCTGTGGCCGGATTGGGAACGTGTCCTCTGGCGTGGGATATTTCGGGGAAGTGGGGGGGTTTGTGTGTACGTGTGTGGTTTAGCGGTTCTAAACCATCGCGGCACCGCGTGGTGCCCCGGGTGAGTAAGATTTATACTGTCGTATATCATCATTATGGGCGAATTTGTCATCGGGTGGGAAGTAGGAAAAAATAATCATAAAGGGGTAAACAGAAACCACAGCGCAACCCGTCACGGTTACAAACCGCTTGAGATGTGGTTTTTAAGGTTTGCCGTGTTGCTCAGCATCAACAGCGTGTTGGGGGTACGGTTTCTTGGTTCGAAACTCGCCAGATCTGCGCTGCCGGTTTTTGGAAGAATGAACGATTAAACATGGCACCGGTTGCCAGTTTTCGGATGCTGCTAAGCCTGTTTTTTGTGGTTCTTTGCTTCTGCGAAATGTGGTTTCATTTGGTACGGCGGTGCGGTGTGAAATTGTAGCCGATGGTTTCGCAAACGCTTTGGAATGTAGTGAAATGGGACGATAATGTAGCGTCGTTTTGTGTTTTAGTATCAATTAGTGGAGTTCTAGTATTGCTAGCTAGCGTAGTAGTTTTTTGCATTGGAGGTTGTAATCTATTGGTGAGTTTGTTGATTAAAACTTTTAGTGTCTTATTTTTATTTATAAAGAATGATCAGACCGTTTTGCTTATGCTGAATTGTTTATTGAAAATAAATGGTTAAAATTAATTAATAAATTAATTTCAATTATATTTTCTAAAGGTAGTAAAAGCTATTGCAAACCTAAAAATACACTCTAGTGCTTCATTTGGTAGCGATATCATCCATTCTGTTCCTCTTATTTTATTACATGGCCTCAGATTTGATAATTTTGGCTATAAAAGATTAGCAGACTTTCTTGCTATCATGGCTGTCGCCTAAATGTATGCAATCTGTGACGCCATATTGCCGTCAATAATTTTAACAACAAATCGGCTACACAATCAATGCCGATTGATCTTCTAATTGGCCTTTCAGCCAACAAAAATATGCTAACTTAACTTCTATATATCTTTAAAAAGGTAAAATTTTCAATTGCAGCGCCATGTAATTACTTAAAAGGGACAGACTTATAAAATCTCTATAAAGCAACGAGGTGTATCTTTAGGGTATCAAAAAAAAATGATTGGAATAAGAAACAAAGGAAATTCTTTACTATCTAAGGGTTAGGAGGGGAGGGTTTCCAATAGGAAGTGAAAGTGAAAACTAGAATTCAAACTGATTTAAACAATACAACAAAATTATCGGGTTAGAAATTAGAAGAAATTAATGTTTCATACTTATTTAACTTTTCTGTTAAATAAGATTGCCTAGTTTTAGGGGTGGCAATAGCATTAATCATAAAAGATATTCATAATACTTTTGAACAATGAAAGTTCTCGAGATGTAAATAAATTGTGAATAAATTTCAGTAAACCAATAGAAGCCAAAGCAATGACCTATCAACAACGCACATTTCTCTTGCTGCTATTGCTCACGGTTCCGATTTTAACAGGCGGCATTACCAGATTGACAAGAAAACTTCCCTGCAGATGTTACCTCTGGTGAACGGAGACGGATTACAATAATCCTTACTTTCGTTCGACCGATTCCTCCGTCTTTCTTCACCTTCTGCTTCCATTAGCATTACTGTGCAGATCTTATCAACCAACTCGGGGCCACTATTCTCCATTAGTGAGCCGTCGTTCGATGTCCATTCGCGGCCAGCCGGGTGAGTAAAAACCGAACAGAGTGCGCGCAATGGTACAATTTCATTACTACGCACGAACAATCTCAAAGCTCCATTTCGGGATAATCCGCTCGTAACGAGAATGAAGGCTGTCCGACATACAAGGACACACAAATGTTCGCTTAACGAACGAACGCAAAACTTTTATAACATCTCGTTTCTGTTCACAATAAAACAGCATCAGGAGAAAAAAAATCAGAGAGGAAACTTTCACACAAACCTACGAAAGTAGTGGCAGTTATGCGTCTTTTCGTGTAATGTTTTTGGTTCTCGTTCTGTGGGTGTGTGAACATGCTTTTTTGCTTCTTGTCTGTTCTATTCCTACCTTACCATTGCCTTGCAGCGGCAGGCTTTATCCCAATGCTCTACAAGAGGACATGTTTGTCCCGATGCTACCGGAAAAATCCCCCGTGCCATGTGACTAAACAAAGTTGTAGGTTGTGTAGTAGGTTTTGTTTGCGTGTTTTCTTTCCACCCAAAAGTGGATGCTGTGCGTTGCTGCGAATTGGCTATCATCCCAGGGTGTGTGTTTGTGTTTTTTTGTTATTGTGCCCACCGTTTGTTGGACTATAAAAGTGTCATAAAAGTGAACCAAAAGGGTGGGTTCTAGTCCATAAACCTTTGTATACTTCCTTTCGTTCGGGGTGCGTTTGCAGCGACACTTTGGTCCAATCAGTCCTATTTGTCCCACACGGTGAGGACGTCGACAGTGGTGGCCATAAATATTGCCAAAGAAGGTTGTTACGAACGGCAGGTGTTGGTTGTTAGTTGGAAAGTAAACACGATAAAGTTAGTGACAAAGAAGCTCATGCATGAAAGAATATTAAACAGATAAAGACAGTTACGAGGGAAAAGAAAAGTAAAGTAAATCAAGATAACAAAGCCGAAACAAGTAAGACACAAGTGGCGAAACTAGTGAAAAAAATGGAATAAATGTTCATGACGCAAATCTTCAAATTATGCTTAAAAACAATGATGAAACATTTAAACATATTTAAATCAAGGGGAAGAAATGTAGATAGAATGAACAAAATTAGAAGGAGTTAAAAAAATAAGTTGCTTGAAAAGACTTGACAAATGAACTAAGCAGTATTTTAAATGTAACAAAAAAATATAAACTTGAAGTACAATAACCCAACCCTGAAATAATAAGTAAGTAAGTAAGTAAGTAAGTAAGTAAGTAAGTAAGTAAGTAAGTAAGTAAGTAAATAAGTAAGTAAGTAAGTAAGTAAGTAAGTAAGTAAGTAAGTAAGTAAGTAAGTAAGTAAGTAAGTAAGTAAGTAAGTAAGTAAGTAAGTAAGTAAGTAAGTAAGTAAGTAAGTAAGTAAGTAAGTAAGTAAGTAAGTAAGTAAGTAAGTAAGTAAGTAAGTAAGTAAGTAAGTAAGTAAGTAAGTAATGCTTGAAGACTCTTTGCCGTAGATTTACTTACTCTGTTAGGGCTTTTGCGACATCTTTTCGATGTGCAATAAGCTACGCAAAATATAACTCGCGTCATGTGGTGCCTTTGATTTGATGGCTTCCTTTCACTAGAAGTAGACAATCTAACCACCAACTAAGACAACGGAAAAAGGATGAAAACGCAAAAGAAGAAAAATCATCATTCGGTGTCGAAAATCATCTCCACACGTGAAACCAGACACCTACGAACACAAGATACGTCGGTCACGCTCGTCTATCGTCACGCCACCCAGCACGAACCATTGCTTCCAGTGCATTTAATGGTCCATTTCGCAGTGGAAGCAACCGCCACTGGCAGCAAACGGGTGAAAGCGAGCGAAAGTGAATGATGGCAGTTCGTTATCGGCTGTCGCGGGGCGGGGAAAACTTTAGTGACCAAACAGTCATTAAGCGACCACGGGTAATCCCGTTCCAGTGCAATCGAGAAAAGGCGCCGGGTTCCTGCTCGTAAGAAGTCTCACTTAGGGTGGCTCACTACTCGGTTCGGCGGTGTGAGGACTACTGTACCGGCTGTCACCGTCCATTCACGGGGAGTTTTGTTAGCGTCTTCTTCTGCCGCGTGTTGCCATTCACTGTGGGAGGTACCTTACGGTGACCATATTTTGTGGTTTGGCTAAAGTAAATGAGGTGTGACTTTGATGTGATGAAGATTAATCGTAAGGAACCATTTGGGAAGGACATCACCGGGGACGACCACCCATACGGTACGATTTTGATTACCGACCAACGATGGGGCATGGAATCACTCACACGCAACCACGCACGGCACCGGAAGCTGTTGAGCACTAACCGGCCACAGAATGGCACTTCGTTTCCGGCTGATGGCGTTTGGCGTGTGTCAGCTCAATCATCCGGTTTCGCATGATGAAACAATGTTTTTGGGGACACTCGCCTGCTCAACCGTGCAGGCTGCACCGTGCGCGATAAAACTACACTCTTTTCACGTTCCTCACGGACACGTGTTAGGTGCAGTCAGCCGGAAATTCGAATGGAGGCTATAAACCTTTTGCCTGACTTAAAGCTCCACTATCATGGAGCGAAAAAGTTTTGTTACCGTCACAAATGATGTTTTCCTGGGGACAGTTTTTGCTGTACCAGCATTTCCGACCAAAAAATCATTTTCCAAGTAATAAAAAGGTTGAAAAGGGTTACACCAACTGTAAATGCAGTTTTTTACCCTGCTGCCGTGCTGAAAGTTCCACGAAAGGATCTTTCCACGAAAAGCGGATCTTTTAATTCCAGTTTCTGCCGAACTGTTGGTTATTTATTTCTCTGCAACAGCGATATTACATGCAGCTTCTTCATCAAACAAACATCAATATTGTGAAAACATAAAACGACTACATAAATCATCGTTCCGTAGCCGTCGTCACCGAAATGGCAAATCCTACCCCGTTTTCCGACAAAACTAGCCCTCCACGTGACCGGCGCTGCCTTGACATCTGTCAAAGTAGATTGCAATCTTTCTTCGGCAAACGCTCCGATGTCAACGCAGCAACCATGGACGACGGTACACATGGTAGAAGCAGATCGTTCCCAGTCTCTGTTTGATTTGAGTATTATTAATTTCCCATCATAATGTCCCGAAGGCAGCTCGAGGATTCTTCCCCGAAACCAGGTGAAGGAACCGTGGGGAGGGGGGAATGATGCGAAGAGATTACAATTTGTTTCGTTGGAATTTTTGCCAAATTTCCCTGGAGCCATATCCGTTGTCCGGACGAGCGCACTCGGATGGCGTAAGCTTCCACCGTAAGCTACTAAGTCATCCGGCCTTCTAGAGAGAGATATTCGGAGGAGATTTTAGGGGATGAAGGGAACAGTGGCAAGAACAGTAGCAAATCTTGAACCGCATTTGTGAAGAGCCGCCGACATTGGGTCCGTGAGCGTCGTAAGGAAAGATAACCTGAAGAACGCACGGGAAAAGGAACTCCCCGAGGCTATACTTTGGCAAGTTAGTGTAGTTCCAGAAATATTCCACAGACGTGCCTGCGAGTCAAGTTGTTGAGACAGCCCGATTGTACCGACGACCGGTGCCCCACGGTGTAGTTTCGAGTTGTTCTTACGGACACTACCAGTGCAAGGCTGCCCGAAAATGTCGCTCCGAAGCTCGGGCATTGTCCTCTGCCAGCGTCCGTTCATGAATTTGAACTTCAAGTCATTCGGATGACATACTTTCATTTCTCGACCGCACGTTTCTTGCATTTTGGCGAAACGTTGAAGTACACGCGATGGCGAATCGTGTACTCGTCGTTACGAGTTATCAGCAGCAAGCACCGGGGGAGCACTACAAACAGCAAGAACATTTTTGCTATTCAAAATACGTGGTTACGTTAGCGCAACGGCCCCGTCGGAAAAAATAGGTTCCGTGAGCACTCGTAACCATCATATCGAATCGCGTGCCCTCGATTCGAGAAGGTAACCGAGAAAAACTAATCAGCATAGTTCCAAGAAGCTGTCCCGTTACTGAGCACGAACTTTGGCCAATAGGAAACCGGGAAGGAAACAGGATACTTTCAGCATTGCATTACACGCGTCCAATGCTGCTGGAACGGAAGTGAAGATGTCCCAGAAATGTCATTAAAATCACGTTTCTCGTACAAATTTCCCGTCCGCCAAGTGTCGCACACGGTGTCAGCTGGATGGGGTAACAAATATGAAGAAACCGGAAGCTGGTCGGTCGTTCCTCTTGGTTGGGTGAAGAATTTCGAACTGTGAAGCTGTTAAACGAATGGCGAATAGAGGGGAGCTTCCGTACGTACGTTCGAGAATAGACAGTTGTTCCCTTCGAGATGTTCCCAGTTAGTGGAATTTAGGCGAGGGACAGCATCCCCATCACTAACGAGTGGTGCCGGTGGCTGTAAGTGGAATCGAGAACAAGGAGTGCTCTTATTTTTGTCTTAATGGTAAGGATAGGAACTAATACTTACGGTAACTAAATCGCTATAAGTTTACACGAATTAGGACGAAATTCTATATCTTCTTAGACGTCTAATATTAAACTACAACAAGTCCATGCTTCCACTGATAAATTACATTAAACCCTTGCGTATTATCTATCCACATCTGGGTGGGTAAGATATCAAATATTTGCCCAGCATCTCGCATCGAACCCCTTTCGGAGATATTCCGATTTGATGTATGAGGGTCACGGTTACAGTGGCGATAGTAAAGTATGCGAACCGATTGGCCTGGGAGGGTTATAGAATATTTCCAAGGGTAATCATTGTACGAACTTTACTTCCAAGTGCTCGACGATGGAATCAAAGTTAAGCAATGCGGGACGTACGTGACTAACATAATGCACTTTTCGTGGTGTATTCCAACTGCGTTCGATCGTAAGTGTCGAGTGCGTTGAAGAAGTGCCGTACTTTCAATACTGCTCAAGCGGTGCTCTGTATGAGATGTTTGGGTTTTCTATTTATGTTACGGAATATTGCAGATTGAAACTAATAATTGATAACATATTTCCGCATTTTATGGTATCGGTTATCTAGTAGATATAGCAGATTTTAGGTGAAAATCCTTCGTAGAGACCTCATATAGCTGACTTCTAGCGTATATATGTTAATTTTGTGTCATTGCACAAGGTATAAGGATTTAATATATGAATTGCAAATAACTGAAAACACAAGCGAAATTTCGCTTATTGCGATCAGCAATAAACCATTGATTATTGCAGATTGCATACCTTTAGGCGTTTAATATTATCACATGAAATTTACTGATCAAAATTTCCAAAAATTACAATAGGTAAGTGTACGATAGCATAAGTGTTTCTATTCACAGCATAAGTGTTTCTACATTATAATGAGATGCCTTCCTAAAAAAAGGGTTCGGAACGTTTGGTCGATACATAAATGACGGAGAAATCATTAAAATCATATGAAATCTTGACGAATATGTTAAAAAGTAGTTGATTTTTGCTGATAATACGACAAAAGCCGTCTTATTGCATAAAGTAATAAGTTGAATATTGCAAATATGCGGAAAATGATACAATTTAATCATGTTTTTGTTAAGTTTGCGCAAAGCGCCACTATAGGTACCAAAAATAGGCATGTTCCTATAGTGGTCGGGGTAGCATTTGCAGTGAAAACTTCTATGAAGCAACAATAGTAGGCTACTTGGATTGAACGTAACAAACAAATCAGTGGACGGGAGAATACTTGCGGGATGAAACTGTTTACCGTTTCTCGACTTTTGAGGGAAAATTGACTTCAAAAATTCGGGAAAACAAGGCACATGGAAGATGTAAGTTTGGAGAGCCAATCTGGATGAGAAAAAAAAAGCCTCCCAACCAATGTGAATTGCGTGTCATGTAATTTTCAGCTATACTTAAAACGAGCAAGCCATCTTTCAAGAAATGGTAGACAATTTCTTAAATTGTATATTAAGAAATAATATATGGTTTAGACATGAAATTTCGCAACAAAGAGATTTGCCACAGTGACAAGAGAAAAATCACATTAGTAGCGTAACTTGTACACACGCACCAGCGTGTGTCAAATTGCATTTCCTACGGCAAATAAATGAACCAATTAAAAGAGCCATTTCAAATAAAAGATCCTACTTCACGGTCACCATCATCCTATTTGTCGTCTGTTGGTTGTGCAAAGTGATGCCTGCCAACATTTATTTCACCTTCTCACCAGCCGCCACCCAAGCTGGACGCACACGGCCAGGGTGGAATGTGTACATGGGCGTAAAGCAATTTTCCACTAGAAGATCTCCTCGAAATTGTAATGTACACCGAGATGAAAAAAAAAACCATTCGCAAAACAAGCATCTTTCAATGTAAAGCCCGTAACAGCGATCAGATTGGAACAGTACGCTCACAATCGTCATTGAATCTGGTTGTGTGTGGTTTTTTGGGAGCAATCTGTTCGAAAGGGCCGTTTCGAACCGATACCCAAGATGAAAGGGTGTGCAGCAAAGCTGGCGGGGACGTATAGTTCAACCATTTGCTAGCCAAACCAAACGCCCAACCATCCCAAGCCGACCAAACAAAACACCGAAAAAGTGACCCGGCAGGGCACACGGAAAGGCAAGCACAGGGCTTAACGCTAAAAGCAATTTCCGGTAGAAATATCCATTCCGGGAGTTTTTTGGCGAAACGGTTCGTTGGAGTGGGAGGTTTTGTGTAAAACTTCAAACCACAACGCTTGCTTGCCCCCCCCCCCCCACCCCTAGCAGCTGGACGAGAAGAAATTCCTGCCCGGTTCTGCGTGGTGGAAACCATCGTTCCATCCCACCGTAAAGGGTGTGTTTTTGTTTCCCATTTGCCGAAATGTGAAACGTTCACTTGCGAATTGAGCTGGCTTTCCTTTTTTTGCTTTTTTGATTACGGTGAAAATAAACTTTTAAACCATGTGAAACTAGGTATCGGATTTTTCACTAAAGTTCTACATCATCCATTTACATCCGCTCGTCCATGGTACGGAACGGAACACGAGCTTTCGGTGCGGAAGCCCACCGGTGTAACACTGTTCTGACCACAAACTGGATCATTTTATTGGACGAAAGAACCGGCCCGGCATCCGTTTGTGCAATGGCGTTTCGTTGTCACACGACGGCAAACAACAACACGCACACAAGAGCAACGCTTCGAGACATCATTACGGACATTTCCCACCCCTTTGTTGTAGCTGATCCGATGTAATGAGGTTCTTTCGCCGAAACCTTAACTATTTCATAATGTGAAGATAATTGCTCCCTTCTCGCTTGTTTCCATTGTGGAAGCATACCATTTTTGTCATTTTGTGGGGCGGTTTTTTTCCTCATCAGAAAACACAATTCTTAATCGCCAAAGAAAATTGTCTACTTAGTCCGTTTATATTACAGCATTCGTTTGCGTTGCCGTGCGGACTGGAAAATGAGGCTCCAACTCGCAGACAAACTGAAATGCATTTCTAAGATTAAATAAAACGCAGCACAAACCCAAACCCTAACAGGCACCGGAGCGTCGTTTGATTGCATTTGTATAACGAGTTCGCCGGGTTCGGAACTTTGTTCGCCGTAGAACATTCACCTGTGAAGTTTACCGACACTAGGGACCGGGGAAAGGGTGAGCAGGTGGATAAGAACGGCCCGTTTTGCAAAGATAAATCGCAACTATAATAAAGCAAACTCGTTGCCGTTTCGTTTGCAGATGCGGATCGGATTCTTTTTGAGTGCGGGGAACTAGCGGAGACTCTGGATTGCTGATGTGCTTAGGTGCTTGCATAAATTTGATTCGTTTTTTTTTTTTATAAAATAAACGATATTGATAGTGAAAACTCTACACTATCAGTGAAAACAGACGACATAATGTCCTCTGTACATCTTGTACTGTTAAAAAATAGGTCTAAGTATTGTGTCAAAGTCGAGATATATTCCTGATGATATATTCCTTTTGTAAGTTCTAAAACATATAACTTATAACTAACATACACTCTTGAGCGCTTGAGAGGACCATCCACGACTCGCAGGAGGAATCTTCGGGGACCATCTTCTTTAAGTCAATCCAGATCCTAGCGCTGAGCGCTGAGGGTGCGGGCTGTCAACCGATCTTTCTACAGACTGAGGAAACTTCTCCACTCAACACACCTGTCGTGACGAGCTAAGCTGGGGCTGTATAGCACCTATATAGTTCCAGTATTCATATACGCCTCTGAGGCATAGAATTCGGTCAAAACTGACGAAACCCTCTTAGCAAGAGGAAGATGCTCAGTAGGATTTTTGAACCCATATGTGGAGAAGGACAATGAGTCGCTACAATGATAAGCTCCACGAGGTATATGAAGACAACCTATTAGATTCGCCAGGCTTCGGTAGGCTGGTCATGCCATGAGAATGCCACCGGACGACCTGATTTTACAGATAAATATTGCAATTCCAACGTCCAGTAAAAATGACTGATTCCGTTGATGCTAACAGCTGTTCAGCTGTGACTAGAACTCCTTGTTGCTGGGTAGTCGGCAAAATCGGACGTGTTATATAGGAATAATTTGCCATTTTATTACCAGTGCCAGCTTTAAACGCCTTCCAAATTATTGCAAGAACCTAATCGTACTCATCTTACTTCAGGAATAAATCAAGACTTGTTAGCGTCTTGCAGCCTTTCTTATTCAAATCATCCTCCCTTCACAGCTTGCAGCATTGGGATAAAAGTTTCGAAATTAAGCGACGATCATTTAATTACTCACGCAAAAAAAAAATAAATAAAACAGCGAAATTATGCGAATTGGTAAAGATCAACAAAGTCGTTTGTCAATATTGGAGAACAGTTGAAGTTCGGTGCCTTCATCCCATTATCGAAGCAGGCGGAGGGTAAAATGTTCCACTTGACGTTTTGGCTGCCAGATTTTTCAGATACACCAGCAACAGGAACAGCACAACACAAAGATGGGCAATCGCGGTACCATCGCCATTTCGATTCCGGGATGGGATCGCACCCAAAAACACACCGGATCGGGTGCAAAGAAACTCCGTGCGAAAGAGTATAAAAATTTGCATTCAGTACTTCCTTCGCCGTTACGCGCCCTTCCCCTGCTCGCAGCGATCTTGTCAGGCGTTGGATAAAGCCCACTTTATAGTCCCAAATTGGTTATTTTATGATGTGTCAGCATTTGGCCTTTCTTCTCAACCACGAAAGCGAGAAGTGGCTCTTTGGTTATATTTTCTTTTCGAAACGTTTTTCCCAGCTGCCCGTACCGGGCTCGTGGTTTTTGCCGTCTCTTTTTCCCCGGATTTTTTCCCCACGAGCTCGACCGGAAGTTCGTTTCGGTGGGGGTTGCTTTTCATTTTAAAACTCGCTCCATTCCAGCATGGTGGACGGTGGGTGGAATTTCGTGAAGAAACCTTCTTGAAGCGCTCGGGCTTCCCACTGCTGCAGTGTCTCACGATGTAATCGCAGATCGTACCGACGATGCTAACAGGTTCCTGAAATGCACCGAGCCATGTTTCATCCCCGTACCACATCCAGTTCGCTGCCGGGAATGGTGTTGGAAAAATCGTCCAGGGTAAAAAAGCCACAACCGTGGCACAGTGCTCGCACCCCAGAAGAGTGCAAAATTCCACTTCAAAAAGATAATTTATGGTAACAATATGGAAATTTAATTTTCGATAAGCATCATCACCTTTTCTTTGCGCACGATTCAAACACACACACACACACATACGGGTGTTGGTGGGTGTGTAAGCATGTGTGCTAGCGTATCGGCCAGAACGACTTCCATGGAGGTCTACAAGAAGGGTACGATGCACAAAGGGATTTTCAGTGGAGAGCTTCGTCCTGTTTTTTTTCCTTACGTTTCGTGCTGTCTCATCCTCGGTTGGCTTCTTGTTGAACACCCACACGTGGTATGTCGTTTTTGTTGCCCTTTTCTATCACATTCTCCAAACCGTCCCTGCACGGCAGTGGAGGCACTGATACGATATGGTGTCGCACAGTGAGATAAAGGCAGAGTGAAGCATCACCCATGAGGTGAATGGTTCTTTATGTGAGCTGTGTATGAATGTGTAGATACGGGTGCCCGTGTGTTTGTGTGCGGGAATAGATTGAGTAGCTTCACCTTCCTTGTCGGCACCCAGTTTTGGGGTGGCCCAAAAGTTTGGAGGTACACGTGCAGCGCAACACCAATACGCAAGCCCTAACGGCAGCAGCAGCAGGCACCAGCAGCATCCCAGCTGCAGCGATAAACGCTGGATGATGATGTACACGAAGCCCGGGATTTCGACTCCGTCCCAGCGGGCGAGGGCGCCTGCGCACAAACTTCTTGCCGTACTAGAGGACGTTTCGAAAACCGGGCTCCTTGGGCCCGGCGTACGTCGGTTTCTACTACTACCATACTTTGCCGGGTAAGGGCCAATGCAAAAAAAGGGATACGAAGATAATGCAAAGTGCCCTTGTTTCACCTCCAGATCCACACGGAATGTGTTCGGTAGCGAAGGTCCTGGACCTCAAAGCGCCATACAGAGAGAGGAACGCGGGACACCCGTCGGGTTGCGGGAGGGAGACACGCTGTTGGCTAGTGTTTGCTAGAGATTATCTAACCGGTTCGGACTTTTATTGGAGCGGAACTCGGGCATTTTATTTACCGTACCGTGCGGCAGCAGCACGAAACAGACCCGGGAGCAACAATGTTTAGTACAATGCTGTTGAATGGTGATGGTCACATGACCTGTCACTGACAGTTGCCGGTTGTGTGTGAGGTGAATACTATCAGGTGTGTACTATCATCCTCATAACCTATCTTTCTGCGTATTTCTGCACCGTTGAAGAAATGAAGTGTAAGGAGACTCCCTTTAATGTCACCAGGAGATGTGATCTTTCATCTTAAATTGTAGTAAATTGATTTGAATTTGCTCTGCACATGGTATGATGTTTTTTGTTGCGGTATCTTTTAAACATGACGGAACTCCTGAAGGTATGCAATAAATTGTTAAATATGCACTTAATAGGCAAAAAAAAGCTTTAAGAAGCTTTAATACTTGAACTATCAAGCGTTTACGGCTTTTTTAATGATTTCCAAGAGATTTAATTATGTTTGTTTTTGAATTCATACTACAGAATAGATGTGTAAAAATCGTGTATCAAGTATGGTAGAACTATTGAACCTCAAAAATTAATGTGATGATTATACATTATGTTGGGGGACAGTTCGAGGCCCACGGATACGGATAAAGTTAAAGTATCGCTTTTCAGGCCCTTTTCTGGAATAATTCATATACTTTTGCCTACAAAATATTTTTTATCGTGGCAAGACGGCCGCCTACACCGCCCACCGTTAGATCCACCACTGGGCGCAGTCCACCAAATTCCACCGCAACGCGTTATCAAATTCCCATTTTTATTACTTGCTTTCATCACTCATCTGTCAAATAACGCTTCATTCTCGCGCAAAGTGACAGGAGTAATTTTGTCACCAGTGCTCTGTGCGGTTTGCACGCACAGTTAGCGAACCAAGGTCGGGAACAGCGAGACGTAGCAAGTATTTCATTTTTTTTGTTTGCAACCGGCAACACGTTGAAAACACCGCCGGGTTTTTTTTTCACAATCCAGTTGACAGCACAAACAGAACAAACGACCTCCAGCAGGGTGCGAGCAAAGTGTCGACAAATGTAACGCAAACGCATTGTGTTTGAAAATTGTGGAAAAAAGCGCCCAATCCTATTCCAACCCCAAAACGATTCCATGTGTCGGTTTGAACGCAAGCGAATGTTAGGCGTTGGTACGATTCCTTTGTTTGTTTGTTTTTTTTTTTATTCATCTATAGCAGCCATTCAAAAAGTCGAAGCTTCGCTGGGAGCTTTTTGTGAGGAAAGCTTTTTCTTTTCCAGCACAATCAAAACAGTTGACGAATTTTGGTTGACAACTCTTCTCTGTACGCTTCAATCAAATTAAATTCCTTTCAATCATGCCTATGTTTGCTAACAATGGTTGTGTGTTTTTTTATAAACATGTAGCATTTTCTTGGTACGATTCAGTATTTTTACAATCTTTATATGTGTTTTTGACTATTCGATTATTTCTTCTGCAACATCAGTAACATCCATTTAAGAAACTGTAGAACATAATATTATAATTTTGTACTGCTGATTGCATAACTTTCGGCGTATTTCCCAGTAACGACCATACATGTCTAACTTATTTTCCTGATGGAACAATTGGGCAATTTGGCAACAATTTATAAAAAAAACACAGCATCGAAACGCCTACAACTATGCAATTTGCTACCGATTGCGGTATTCGCACAAAGCAAACGATAAATTTTGTTATAAAATCATACAGACAATTTAAATCCTAACATGTACTCCATTAATGAAACGTTACCCGCCAGGGAAATGGGAACAAAGAAAGACAAAGCAAAAAACAACAACACAAAAACAGCAACCTTGTTACTAATTCATCTCTCAGTCTTCCCTAACCCATCCAGCAAAACCATTCGTCTTCATCAAATAAATCTTCATTCTGTTCCACTCTGTGGCAGGCCCCATCTAATCAGTGGTTGGCTGGGTGGGATTGTTTTTTTTTTTTACTAAAGTATTTATTTACCGTCACTTTAAAAGGCGCAAGAGAAAACTCGAAACGCTTCCAACAACCCGTTCCGAAACCGAATGGTTCACCTTCCGCACATTTAATCATTGCTGGGTGCCCGCGTGAAGGTGAGTAATGTTTGCTGGTGCAGGCAAGCGTAAATTGGATTCCTTTTTCTTAAGGCGTAATGCGTGTGGTTTTTGCCCCTTGCCGACATTAGTACCCACCGGGTTGCAACAAAGAACGAAAGAAAGCAACATCTCATCGCGAGGAGATGGAACTTTTTTTGTTTGTGTGTTTGTTCCTCCCGTGCCGATCTAGCCGCGCGCAAGCATACAAAAAAACGGCATACGAGCCATGAAACGTTTCTCAATTCTCGATTCAATTCCCGCGTAACACGAGGCTAAAGTTGTGTTTTTTTTGCTTACCACCCACTCCAAAAAGGGAACAGACGCTTTTTAGCACAGTGCTAGTTGCTTGTGAGGCCACCGGGTTTTTTTTCCATTCCGTTGGTTCTTTTGCTTTTGTCCTAAAAAAACCCTTCCCGCGGATTACGGATTTTCCGGTGTTGAACGTGCTGATTCTTTTATCAATATATTCTCAGAAGAATTATTGCTATCCCTTTTGCAATATGACCACGGTGGAGGGAAAAAGACAGCTTATTCAGATGTGTACTTTTTCCCCATTTTTTTTTGCTGTTGCAAGTTAGCGAAGGAAATCCGGAATCTGGACGAGCTCGTTAGGGAGAGGCCCTTACTGGACCTGGGGAATCGCACTAGCAGCAGCTTGAACGTTCGACTAGAAACATCGGGCTGGAAATAATCGACCATCCTGGCGACCTCTGGCCCTTTGTCGATGCCCTCGCGCACGGCACGAAACGTTTCGTTTTGCTTCGGGCCATGGGTTTTTTTCGAAAGGATTGAAAGCGAAGATGCCGTTGGTAGACGAAGTCGGCCCAGAGGCATCAGATACTGCGCTCCACCTCCACCACCACAAAAGCTGCGTCATCTTATGTGTGTCCTTTCGACTTTCTTAAGACGATCACCGATCGTCCTGGAGCCTTTTGCCACCGGTGCCACCAACGACCCGGCATCTAATGCCGGAATCGGATACAATGGCTAGGCGATGAAGATACACACCCCATTGTTGCTTCACTCGTGGAGTGAGCGGTGGGTTTTGTTCTCCACCCCATCATAATCTCTCCGGGGAATGCTAACGGAAAATAAATGAAAACAAAACAACAAAGCGAACAGCTTCTCTTGCGGACTCGGTCCTAGCCGATACCGGAATGGTTCGAGTACTATGATAGGTTTTTGTGATGGTTCGCTTCACTCATCCTTCCACCGATGCTTCTAATCGTTGTGCTTTCGTTGTGGTTTATATTTTTTTTTTATAATCATAATTGTCTTTGAACGTTTTAGCTAAACGATGAAACCCGTCCGTTGACGCTGTCAAGAGCTTAAACAAAGAAAAGGGATCTCTCATCCAAGTCTTTATTGTGCACAGTGTCGTCGAAAGTGAAAGAAAGGCAGAGGACTGGAAAGTAAAAAAAAACAGTCATGAAGCTTCTCAAGAATTCAATAAAAAATTCTATACAATGACGCTTCAAACTGATACACGATTAAAAACTCAATGTGTAAGGTTGCCTAAATGTATGCAACCCACATAACAAATGTTAGTTTTTATAGCGTAACGATACTAAAGTTTTGATTATAATAGCGCATTAGGAAGCGCTCCTAATTTAATACATATTTAAGAGTGCAGACAACAATATTTTATTTATTTTATTGCATTGCTTATAATTTTACGCCGATAATTGTTTTGCCTTTATCTTTAAGTATAAGTTTACTCTCTGCCTTAAAGGATAATTTTGTTCCACAAACACGGTGTGACAAAAGAGCTTACCCAAGCCCCCACAAAATAGAAGAACGCGAGTAAGTTTGTCAAGCCTTTTATACCCATCGAAGCCTACTAAGATCGTCTGCCATCCTAGAACAAACCCCTTTTCCGTGGGGTGGCGTGGTGGGCATGATGGGGAAGGTTAGGGGAAATGGAAACTTTTGCCCTACGCAAGGCCAGCCTAACCAAGATGATTATTATAATCCCATCTCGAGAAAATAACGACCTAGCGTGCCTAGAGCAGTAGCAGGGGTAAAATCAAAACGAAGAAAGTACTTCACACAGCACAAAAATAGAAGACCGGAATAAGCCCCCCCCCCCCCCCCCCCCCCATACCCGTTCTGTGTCTTTCACTTCAATTGACAACATTTTCCATCTCCCCGCGGGTGGGATGAAAGCCTTTTCGTGAAGAAAACCGTGAGGAAAAAAAAAACAACATGTGCCCCGTGCCCGAGCGCAGGGATAGTGGAATGGGACGGGGGAGGTGTTTTCAGAGAAGAAAAACTTCTCCCGGCATCGTTTAGTAGAAGTTTTTGGGGGGTGAAATTACGGGGAAATGATTTTACCGCTTTTCTATCGAACGAGATGGCACCGTTGTTGTCGTTGCTTTGTAGAAAATTTCCCAAATTTAACCACCCGCACGCAAAGCAATCTTTTTGTCATATCGTTACCATGGCGACAACCGTTTGCCCGCGCAACTTCTACCCCTTCTTTCCCCGCGTAAAGGGAGGCACACAAGTAGAATGTATGCTTTACGCTTCCTTATTACACAAGTGCTATATCTGCTACTTTTAGTTCAATGATCATTAACGAATTCGAATGTGTGATGTCTGGTCTTTGTTAAGCGTACGGTGAATTTCATACACCATCTGAAAAGCCGAAGAAAAAACAACCCCCCGAACGCATCCATTTTCCTGCATGTGTATTATTCCTTTTTTTCCCGAGGCGGTATCATCTTGTACGTTCTTTATGCTCCAACCGAACTCGCACATCGAGCAGTCCGCTGCACAGTCCGCTTTCCTTTTTCACCCCTCACCAACAGTTTGATCACCCATTAAGGCGCTTCCGCTGACGATAAAAGGTGGTATAACGGGATAATGATCATTGTTTCCTGGGCCCTGGACCAGTTTTCGCTATTTTGTCGTTTGCCAATTTTCTTCGCAAACCCCCTAAACGCTCGATGCGAAAGGTTGAGGAAGTTTTACGGTAAATTAAAGCGATGCCATTGCCGTTTCGAGCGCTAGGGAACACCGAGCGGGTGGCCATTTTTTTTTCCCCGGGATGGAAATAATTTTCGATAGCACACGATCCTTTCCGGGCGGACAGTAGCATTTGTGGCAGGTTGTTAGGTTTGATGATTATTGGGAAAGTCGGAACGTTTGAGCAAAGGTATCACCATACCTGCATGCAATTGTCAGAACGTTGGTGGGGAATCAACTTGGCAAAAGACATATCGCAAACACTACAACAGTTAAAATGCTTTGTTATATGTTGGTTGGTTTTGGGTCTTGTACATGCATTTTTCGCAACGCCTAAATCTATGCAATGTTAAAAAAAATATTGAACTTAGTCAATTTTGAGCAGTTGGCGATCAATACGGTTTTGAACAAACAAAACAGACAAATCAATGAAGAACAGGTCCTTGCTTGAAGATAACTTTAAGAAGCTAAGACGGTCCGAAATTCCGGTTCTGGACGGTCCAAATTTTTTTAGCATTTTTACATACTTCCAAGGCAACTAACAAATGATAGAATATGATTATTAATTTTCGTTAAGGACACTTTAGAGTAACTGGCAATCAATGCTGAAAAAACATTAATTTTATCTACAAATTGCATAACGTAGGGCGTTTTGGTGCGAGTTTAATAGTGGAAAGTTGCCTACATGTATGCTATCCGAATAACAACTTACCGAAAATTTAACATTATTGAACAAAAAAAAAGTACTGCTTGGCTCTTTTAACAGCAGCTTTAAATAAAAAAAGTACTCATCTGATGTAGTCTCATCTGATGAAAAGGATCACGTATAAAGGCATTGAAAACAAAAATTCGAAAAATGCTCAAGAAAACGGAAACCCGAATCCAACCTTGCTGTTATCGTTATAAAATACATAACGCAACTATCAAACGAAATTAATTTCATCCATTTATCTTCCAATCAGCTTAATTGTTTACGAAAACAATAAGAATTCCTCCGTTGGCGGGAAGGTATTTCCTGAAGGTAAAACATAGCCAACAAACGGAACATTTGCCCGAAAGCATCCGATGCTGTCGCAGGATGCTGTCGTCCATTGAGTTGGGGGGGGGGACCTGATAAATGAAGCCCTGGCTTTGAAGATAAGTTTGAGATTGACAAAACGTTTGTTGTTTCGGCGTCTTGTCTTTTTCGTGTTGCGCTTCCGTGCCCGCACCGCTGTGTTGTTTCAACGTGGCCAATCGGCAAAGCGGTACGCTACTGTCCAGCAGAACTTTTGCTGCAAAAAGGAAACCCAATCAATGGACCGTTTCAAATTGAATAAAACCAAAATTCACATCTTACATCGCTGCATGGGGGCGGAATGGGGCGCAGTGCACAGGCGGTCCCCATTTCTGTGGCATTCTTTCGAACGATACATGCTGCCAAAACTTAAAAGTCGATCAAGTTTTGTTCGTGGCGCGGAGGGTGGTTCCATCCAAGACGGTCCCCCCCCCCCCCTCACCTGGCGAGATGTTGCACGAAAACCGCACTCTTCACACGGTTGCCCGCGGCTGTGCTTTCGGTGGCGGTCTGGCCGGGAAGCGTTCGCTCAAAAACCCCACCGTGTAGTGCACATCGTACGAGCCGTCTCGTGTCGTACGGTCGCTAAATATTGCGAAACTTTCCGTCCGGGTGCTTCCGACACCGGGGCACAGTGGTTGGAAAATTTAATTAAATTCATACACTATCGAAAACGCCGCCGGGTTGCTTGACGCTTTTTGGTTGACGTTAAAACCGGTGGCTGCCGGGCGGGCGACGGTGTCGACAGCGACGACCTGGGTTCGACAACGGTACCGACCGGCAAGAAGCCCACTCCCCCCCCCCCCCCCCCCCCCCCCCCCCCCAAAAAGAACGGACCACCTCACCCAGTGTTTGTGGAAGCTTGCGCACCACCACTCTCTGGCAAAAGTGAACCGGGAGACCCTTAAACCACATCAGGCTAATCAATTTATGTTTGAAGTTGGAAAAACAATTTCTTGCCTGCTTCTCAAAATACGGTCGAACAACAACTTCCGTGCGCAGGACTTGGACCAGGACTAATGAATGCAACCGGTAATACGGGATGCAGGCGGGAGGATCAGAGGATGCTTACCGCTCCCTAACACACCCGATCGTGTCTGGTCGCTATCCCACCGTGAGCACCGTACCAGAAAAGGAAAACAAACCACAGGATGCCCGTTGTGTTGCAGTGGAGAGTTTTCGGTACGGACGGTGGTAAAGATGTCGCTGGTGCTTGTTTCTTTTTGCCGCTGTTCCAACCGTTCCAAGCGAATGGCTGCGTGTGGCAGGTTATGTTGCGACGCGTATCGTTAGACGGTCTATTCATAGTAATCACCGCCATTCAACGTTTCTAATGTCCGCCATTGACGAAACCATCTGGGCAAGGTGCTTCTGGTGCGAGGTCGGTAAGCAGTGACTGGAACATGCACATTAAGATATTCATGCTTTATCGGATATTACTGTTCACGATAAGGAGGACTACGTTTGTTGCCGAGAGCATAAAAGGTTGTATACGGTGAGATGCCCACAAAAAAAAGATCTTAATTCCACTTAACAAACGTATTGAAATATAGCAGAATTAATTCCCTTCTTAGAATTACCTTTCGGAAACTTACGTGCCTAAAAGGCCACATCGATAAACCCTCCATTCCAATAACTCATTACTTTCTCCTTTACGTTTTCGATGTATTCTTGGTACAGTTTGGCTGCGGTTTAGTATCGAGAAGTTCTCAAGAAATTCTAACAAAGTAAGAAAATAGCATAAAAAGCAACCTCGAAACCCACACGACGATATTTCTATTCAACCCCCTAACCCAGAACTTGCTCCATGCGGGACAATTGTTGATTACAGTCTCGGGCTAAAATTCTTCCATCCACAAAATCCCTCCACTCGGTGCTTTTGCTCGAAGCGATTCAACAGAGAGAAAGAGAGCTTAAAACGACTATAAAACGTCCGGACTCGTACCCCATTTTGCAGTTCCTTTGCCTAACCCTTAATTTTCAACGAACTGATCCAGGTTGTAAGATGGTTTCCGGGTTGTACAAGCTTAGAATAGCCCGGGAGCTCGTTAGTCGAAGCCGAAGAAGCATTACCAACTTCCCCGACCCGGGGCCGTCCGTACATAACATCGCCGAATCGTAAGACCTTTGGCACGGGCAGCTTAATCGCACACCGCACACCGTCGTTTGCTTTTCTGTGCCGGTTGTAATCGTGCAATCCTGCACATGTAAGACAACCGGTCCAGGGCATCTTCCGCAGCTGGAAATTCTTCCCGTCTCTGGAAGACAAAAGTTAGCTTGTTTTATCGGTGCAGAAAGTTCACCTGCCTGGTTGGTACCTGGTAAACCACAAAACCTCCCCAAAACCTCAAGGACTCTGACGCCCGAAAAGTGAGCGAAAAAGGATTGTCTCCTAGCGAGGGCACTGTGCAGTGAAGGGGTAGTACAGGGTCGCACATTAGGGAAACTTTCCGTACCATTTCTGTTTCGCACCGGTCACTTGGTGGACCGGAAGTTTGGATGTTTGGGGTGCCCGAGACGCAGTACGGCCGTGTCTGGACCATGGCATCTTCTTAATCGCTCGTCAGGAAGTCATCCTGGGAGAATATACGGGATACAAAAACACCCCCAAGAACACCAGGGATAGGGCAGTTTTCCAGCTGGCGGCTTCCAACACCCGGAATGGTATGCGACTCACCAGACCCGCGCTGGGCCAATTGTGGTCCGAAAGTTCTGTGACCATTTGTTTTTATTTAGTCCAGGCATGGCATCTTACCCGCTCCCTAGGCTAGTCACTAATAGTCTTCTGGCGTAACGTCGCAGGACGTTTTCCCGGTGGAGGAAATGGACTGGAAAGGTGTGCAGTGTTCGTTATTGCTTTCTGGGCCAGGTAAAGTTTGTTCTTTCGCCAGAATGTAAAACGCAAATATGAGGCTGAGAGGGGACTAATATTAAGCCTGAAGTTTAGTGAAACTGGTGCAAATAATGGTAGTTGTTTTGGTGAGTTCGGGTACGGAACAAAGCACACGCGCGGCTAGTGCAAACTTTCACTCCTTTCCTTCGTAATTCATCGCTCGTTATATTGCTTACGGCAAACACACTGCCCAAAGGTACCGAACAGATGTACCACTTGAATGTTTTCCTACGATTATGCCGAGTACGCGCAATGGGGAATTTTCTGCTCCCTTCGAATGGGGAATTCTAATGTGGTACAGCATTCGATGTGCCACGAAAAAAATCTCATCATCTACCCCCAAATCCGTAACGCCGATCAGCACACGTCAAACCACGATAAATCGATTTCAATTTATTTCTGCACCAACACCTTCACCGAACCGTAGCATTTACCGTGCTGCCAAACAAAAAAAAAACCCGGCCTTCACGTTGGGAGATAATCGAAATGGCGCTCAAGTGAACGATTTTGGTCTAGGTGGGCTTTGTAGCTAGAAGTGGAATAATGGAAGTTCTTCCACCATAAGCGAGAGATATTTCAGCTCGATCCTTGGTGCCATGTGGCGATCAATTCGTTTCGGAATTTTTTTTTCTCGCCTTCGGTCCTGAGAATAATTCCCCATTTCTTCTCCACATGGTGTAGTAGGAACAGGGCCTTCCAGATAAAAAAATGATTCCAATAAGTTTCCGTTTATCCACGTGCTTTGTCGCTGTCTTTGGTTAGCCGTTTTTGTTCCACCTCGTTTTGCCTGCCCTGCCGCTTACTCGGTGATGTTAAAAATGGGACTTTCTTGTCTCTACTTTTACTGTTTGAGGCAATTTCTTTCCATTTCCATTGGCAGCAACTCAATTTTGGCTTCCCGGGAAAGATGGAAGTAAAACTCCTTAAGCTGTGCATCGTTTTGGAGAAATTAGGTGGCGAGAAAAAAAGACAACGAAATAGGCTGGCCGTAGACCGGGGGACTACTCGTTCCTGAGCATTGGAAATAGAAGATTATTTGTTCACATTTTGCGGTGCAGTTGGTGCACCAGTTGGTTGCAACAGTAGCAGCACCAGCAGCACCAGCAAGCAAGCGCCATTGCAAGGAAAAGAAACCTGTCAGACAAAATGCTAAAATAATGCACCGAAACGAAACCGAACGAAGATAGTGCCCCGGCACATGTGGTTCAAATGAGTGCGGTCATAGTATTTCACAGCCACTGTCAGGCGCAGGTCGGGCTTAAGGAGAAAGTATGACAGCTTTAAAAAAAAAGTTAGCAAGAATGGCGTTTATTTCTTGGCCTATGACCGGTGCTGCGGAATAACCCTATACAAACCAAGGAAAACGGTGCAGAAAATGGGTAATTGATGGTATAAAGACAGAAAGATGTATTAAATTATTGGAGGACTTTAATTGGAAGAACAACATTACCGAAAAATGTTAATAGTGTTTAAAAATTAGCGTTTAACAACCGTTGGTGGTGTTACTTTTGAGTGTTGAATTGTTCGCTGTGTTTAAAAAAATAAGACATTCGTTTAATTATCAAAATAATTTGTTGTAAAAAATAGGCTTCATCGTTTGAAAAACCACAAAATTCCTGTTGAATAATTACCAACTATTCCATAGTATATTTATGTCGACCAATGTCGACTTTTTTTCATAAGAAATCAGTAATTGAAATGATGTTAGTATACACATTGGCACTTTACTAAACTAACATTATTTATAGTTAACGTAATAGTTTCTTTATATTATCTAATCGCTGTTTCTTATATTAATTTATTTTTTCTACGGTGCGTCAAACGATAATTCAGGTATCGAGGTAATGAATGTTGCATACTTCTAGGCTGCATACATGAAGTGCATACTTTCAGGATGAAACATGTAAACTTCTAAGCAGCAAGCCGTAACATTATTTAAACTGTCTTTTAGCAGATTTTTAACGAGTTAAATCATTTTTCTTTTAGTTTCAGATAGTTTTTACGAAATTTGGAGACATTGTTATACATTGCTGCAAAAATATCAACTAGCTCTACTACTAACCAAAGGTTCTTGAACACTGCGCTACGATCGATGCACAACAGAAAACCGCTCAATTTGACGCATCAAAGCTCAGCGGTAATGAAGCGGATCAGTATGTTTGGCCATTGGCTCTCAATCACTCAGCCGCCTTGCTTGTCCTGGCATGACAACTCACCCCCGCCCCCCCATTCAGTACCGAAACCCCTCAGTCCACGTTAGCAAAAGTGCACCATTTCGCCCGAATCTGTACAGGTTTAATTAAATCAAAGGTAATTTTCCACTCTGGTGATACTTCTGAAAGAGGAAAATCCGGTTCCCAGGGAGCCGACAACGGCGACGAGTGCAAGATGATGTACGTGCACGATGTGAGACCGATGGGACTTGTCCCAAGTGTAGATAGCCTACCTTCGGGCGCACGAGTGCCATAACCGAGTGGGGGTTTTGGCCCATTCCAGCCTTTGCTGCCTTGATGACACAATTTTCCACCAGATCGCTGATGGCGTTTTTGCTCGCGTCATCTTTTGCCAGTGTTTTTACCCCGTTACCCGTGCCGAGCAGAAACGATGAGGGTTTTCCCAAATATAATCAGATATTTCCATAATTCCGGACCCGAACCGTTGAACGGCAGATAAGGGAATGGGAAAGGATTTTTCGTCGGAACCGGGCCAACCGACATTTTGACGTAGTGCCGCATAGCATACCCGGTCGTATGTATGTGTGTTTGGTAGGGAATGGGCAGATTTGGGCATCGTTTTGACTCCCTTATGTGCGTGCGTTCGCGCGTGTGTGTGTATGCGTTTCCGTTGGATCGTATCACACTTGGGATTTCTGGTTCCGCGTTCTGTGCGCTTCAAGGGATGATTCAATTTTCCACAAATTCTGCACCGTTGATGACCTCATCCATCTCATCCGTGGCCCGAGAAAAATCCCAACGGTACAATCCGGACCGACAACCGAGAACACGTGTGTTCTTATCGTCACAGACCATGAGCTGGGTGGTACTTGCCAGTCGCCGTTCCCTACCGACCTTCACAATTCTCGGGGGATTGACAACCGGCGGTAGTCGGGTCCCGGAAGGTGTAAAGTTTTCAATTTAAAATCAGCGATAGCCCGGGTTATGTGCCATTATGATGAATCCGATCTCCGGTCGTCAAACCATCGTTCCGTCGAGACGTCCTTTGAAGAGAATGACAAACAAGTGGCCCAAGAGTGGTTCGAATGGTGAATGTAAAGAAGAGGTGGTGAGTAAACAATATACTCAGTATATGGGAATCATTCATTTTTTTCAACAATTATCAGGTGCTTCTAAGTCCTCAGAACGTAGAGCATGATTGTACACATATTACAACAGGTAACGATATCAGTTTTTATAAAATTGCGAATCTAAAAGCATAACCAAAAAACAAATACTATAAGTCATTTCAAAAAATTAGACCATAAAGCATTGAATTTTTATAATAAATTATGAATTTATTCACAAGTTGCATCTGAATCAGCTATTCAAAATGGGAGCGAATTGCTATGCGTAAAGCGTGAATTTAGGCGCATAGTTTTAGCGAAGGAATAGTTTTAGAGTAAATTTAGGCGCATAGTTTTAGCGAAGGCATAGTTTTAGAGAAAAAATAAATAATATGAAATGTAATGCAATTATCCTTACTTCTTTAGCTCATATAATTACTAACATGGATCTTCAATAACAATCTGCTGGCCCAGGGTGCAGGGTCCTTCTGCAGGGTAACATTCCAACACATTTCTCTATTAAGTACAGTACGAAGGGAAATAAAAACCATGCAACAAAAAAAAAACAAAACTCACAACCACTGTACTTACTTCTTCGAAGAAAAACATTGCACATAGTACACACAGCAACAAAAAAACACATCTTTACATTTGAAGTCATATCGTATTCCGACAGCACGCGGATTTAGTGCTCGTGCAAACGGAACAAAAACATTTAACCCCTCTAGGGGTGAAAAGCGCAAACATACCAGAACGAAACATTTGTATCAAATAGCGCGCAAATGAAAAGCGTTGCGAAGGAAAATGCTCGATCTTTCCACCACGGCGCAAAAGAAGATTGATCATAGACGAGGGCAACGGCGTGCAGCGTCGGGAGGATGGAAACAGGAGTGTAAAGAATTTTCCCAACATCAAAAAACACCCGGTCCACGACCAACGCGTGTTCCACACCCGTCCGTTGCCGTTACCGTGTGCGTGTATGGTTTTACTGCTACGTTCGCACTCAACAACTCTCACGAGCATTGCCATTTTTGTCTAGCTGGCTTCCCTTTTTTACCCGTGCCTCCTGCACGAGGTGAGCATTCCAAATTGCTCTAAAAGCAACATTGTTTCCAACGCTACCGCTGGCGTAACATCTATTTTCCGATGTGCCTATGTTGCTTCCCCCGGTGCCCGTTGTTCCCCACAACAAGGTCCCATTAGGACCGGGCGCTACTAGCAGCTCGCAATCAAAAACCCTGCCCCAGAACCCTTTTAAAAGCTCTCGAAAGTGAATTCAACCCCACCGCTGCCGGGGGTTGGGTGGTTGAATAGGGGTGGATCGACTCTGTTCAAGTACTCTACCGAGAATAATTTGTGAATGTGAAAGTCTAAAATCAAATTAATTTCTACACACCGCACCCTGCCCGTCTCAGGTCCGGGCGATCATTCTGCAGGAATTAAGGAACGCATGCAAAACAGCAGAACCTTCCAAGTTCTTGCACCAGTCCGGTGGTGGTCGTGGTGGTGTAGGAAGATGGTAAGGGGACAGAGACAAGCTAAGCGCGAAATGTTGCTTCATTATGGTCGTAAAAGAGAATTTTTAAATGCTTTCCTTCACCGACCGACCTAACCTTGGTGAGATCGCTCGTTGCGCGTGTTACCATGATGACGTTGCACAGTGGTAAACGGCAGTTTAAAATGTTAGACACAATTGTCCGGTAAAATCAATTTCAGAGTTTCAATTTCTCATGTTTTTATTATACTGCAGCGATTATAAATTAATGAAAAAAGGTTATCAAAAAATTTCGAAAGTCATTTTACGCTTTTAAAATTACATTTTTACAATTAAAATTACATTTTCAGAGTCCCTACTTAACCACAATAAGCGATCGATCGTGATCCAATTGACTGTGTTTTGGGACTTTTGCGCCTGCAAGTAAGCAATCAATACTTTCTATGAACACGATTCATTAAATGCGAACTGAAACTTCTAGTTCAGTATTCAGTATTCAGTATTCAGTATGCAGTATAGTAACAAGCATTTTTTAGGGTTCAAAATCGTTGTATTAAAAAAAATGTTTTAAATGAAATAAATCAATAAAAAAACATTAATAAACATAAACCGTACCTGTAATCCTGTACCTAAAATTTCCACAGTATAGCTAGTAGAATTGTACACTGGATTTATATTTTCCTAAATTATAAAAGTCTTTCTTCCTATCAACATTTCGCCTAAATGTATGCAATACGCTGGATAAAACATAACTAAATTTAGTTTGTTCAACATGTTCAACGGGGAATTAAAATTAACTTATATAATGTCCACCTTTATTTAGCAAAACACGGTCCTCTGCTCACCCTAATATACATTTTAGACAGGGGAAAAGCTCCAAAGCCCGCTGTTTGTGACAGGGACCGCTTCCCGACGCGTACCGGGAAGTGGGTTTTTAATATTTGAACACTACAATAACAATTTAATAACTCTGTGTGATGAATATTTTATCCAAATGTAATGCTTGATGGGTTCATCAGTAAGCAATTCCGAGCGCGCTGTCAAGCTGGTACGCCCAGGTACACCGATGAAAGGCTATTCCGCCACATCGTGGCCCAACCGTTTACCGACTCTCGCGACCCCGTATCACCGGTTGTGATGCGAGTGGTGAATAATTTTACATTGCTTCGCAAAGGTGAAGCTTTCATCTATCAAAGAAACGCGAGACGCGATGTATTTCGTGCCGCTTAATGTTCGCTTTCTGTTCCATTTTCCTTTGCTGTGCAATCAAAAGCTTGGAAAGTTTTCTTGGTGGAAAAATAATCATTCAAACCGGAAAACCTTTTGCCTGCTGCAGTGTAGTGTCCTTTAATGAGCTTATACAAGCTTCCGGACCGTTGGAAGAAACAGCGCGCGTTTCTGGGCGTATGAGACAGGATAAACTACAAAGTTACTCTTCTTGAAGGATGCAGAAGAAAATTGGTTAATAATGTTGCCCTTTGTACGCAGTTGCTATTTGTTTAATGTCTGGCGCTCTTTTTGCCATGCCGCCGCCCGTATGCGCGTCCAACCGACACGGGCAAAGGTTTCATGTTCGGTGCTTTAAAATCATCGGTTTCATTTTTCGTTTTTTTTTTGTGTGGTTCGTCTGAGTGTGTTACGCTTACGGTACAGTTTCGCACCCAGGAATGTTGGGTGTTTATATTTCATTTTAATTAAATTTCCAACCCCCATCCCGCTGGACACGGTTGCGTTGCCACTGTTGTAGGCTGTAGATTGGACCCTCGAGACTGTGCGGATTTGTGGACGTACTTGTCGAACAACGTCGAAACAAGGACGAACAGCGCTCGGTGGCCAATTCGAAACCTATTCCGGGAAGAAAAGCTACCCGTGGAAACCTTCCAGCTGCAGGTTTAATTAGGACGGCACATACCGCCGGGAAACAGCGCCAGCGAGATCTTACCAACCGATTCCTAGGTAATCCCACAGTACGCGGTGGAAGTTGGTCTATTTCATGTAGCATGAGCACGCGTGTGTGTAAAATCTGTACAAGTGGCTGTGGAGTACAATTTCTTGCGTAGCGAACACGCCGGCAAGTTGTCTTGTGCAGCATTGTTTAAGTAGACGTTCTGGTTGCTGACACACAGTACAAACTATAATATCCTGTTCGGATCAGAATACGATGACGTTCTTCAGGTTGAATCAAACTTTTGATCTTATCAATACATGAGGGTTCTTGGTTGTTGGTGTATTAGCGACCGTACGTACATCCCGGATGTGCCGGAGGATATGTAAGTGACACTCCACTTTAGACGTTTGACAAACTTAGATGCTGGATCGTCTTACTAGCATCACAAGCCTCGTACACTACTGCACCCATCCGCAGCGAACGTTGTAATTCGCCAGTACACAGAACAAAGGAATCAGGCCTCTAATCTTCTACAATCAATCACGTTTTTTTTGCTAAACATCCTCTACGCAAGTAGGCCATGGAAAACAAAAGGCAAGTGAATGCAGCAGGCGAATGAGGCGAAATTCATGAGAAAACCGCTATATATGTATATTGGTGAATACTATATATAGCCACAAAATCAGGGCTCCCATTGAAAACGGTTCACTTCAAACGTAACGCACCTTCCGGTTGGATTTAATTGGATCCCTTCTGGTAAGTGCCAAACAAAGCTTGATGAAGGTCGTTGTTGAAATAGAACATCGCAACCACATTGCCGTAAAACAAAAAAGGACCGCATACTATTAAATTTGAGCTGCTTGGACTTGTGAGATACCAAAAAGACGAGGTGTTGGTTTCGCTGTTTGCACTTTCCACTAGATGGCGCTAAAAGTAGAGTTAAAATAAGTATTCAGAGCTAGTGTAGGATACGGGTCGGTGCATGTAGAATGACAAGTAGCTGTCTGAGTGTTTTTTTTACATTTCGATGTAAAATTGTTTAAGTTTATCATGTATACAAGAGTGTTACTACGCACACACGGAGCGGAAGAGCGTTTAGTGTTGTGAATTTCAGGGGACCCCGAGTGTCAAAGTACCAGTGGCCAATAATCATTATCGGATCCTTGCAGCAGGTGATGTAGGGGCGTTTAGTGCTCCGTCGTAAAGGGAGACCTATATGAAATTAGAGTGTAAAAAGTGTTTGTATCTCGCTCTGTTCGCGTGAGATGAGAGAGAAAATTGTCTCCTTGAAGATAGGTGAGTCTCCCTCTAATGGTGGGCCCCAGCTACCATTCCACTCTAGGTCTTCAAGAAGTTCGATCAACCGCCACCATCTAAATGTCAAAATCAAGTTCAAAATGGCGCACTCGTTCTGGGATTTGTACCGACCTGAATCCCAGACAGATTTTGTTAGTAAGACTCAGAAGTCAATGTAAGTGCTACGAATTGCTAATGGTGAAATGTTCGTTTTTGTCTTGATGTTTTATTTTCTATTATTTCATGTATTGATCCCATCTGTTATTGTATTTATAAGTTTCAACGTGTCACAAGTGTTGCGGATTATTATCACCGTATAATTCGCAGGAGTATCTAAGCTTATGGATTACGCGCATATAATGGAGTGTAAAATCCTGTGGACAATCACGCGCGCTCCGCACCATCGCCGTTATCCAGTGTGCTTGTGAGTTATCTGCCACCTGCCGTTGTTTGACAGACAAATCCCTGCGTAACGATTACGTGGATGCTTATCGCAGACGTGTGATTATCATTTTCCCTGCTAACCGTCAGCATCATCGGGCACACAACCGTCAGCATGATCATCACATCAGTGCAGAAGCAGCAGCTAAAGTAACAACAGTAACATCGGCACAGTGTTTGTCGTTTGCCTCCACCGGAGCATTTTCCGGAGAGCATTCCCCAGCACCATTGTTGGCGAAATGGGAGTTGCGGCAGCGGGGAAGGTACGCTATTCGAAATAATCACTACATTCCACGCAAGATGCGGAGAATGGCACATTCGTTTCACGGTTTTATGTGCCGTTAATGGTGTGTTATGTTGTGCGGACACAAACCCTTCTCCAACGTCGTTCCAGTCCGCCCGGTTCCGTCCCAGCTAATGGAACGAATGCTGGCATTAAAAAAAAAACCCAAAAGAACGATAGCATTATTCGTGTGTCTAAAGACGGCAATGCTGGCAAAGGGCGTACGGGCGTAATGAGTGCGACCTGAAGTTGAAATATATGCTTTCCCTCGCGTGCACCGCTGTCTGTGAGTGAAAGGAAATGTTATTTTTTAATAGCTCGTGCAACTATTTTCAAAGCGCCCGCATTTCGGCTGTAAAACAAGCGCCTCTAAGATCTTGGCTAGCGTGGCTCGAGAACATCCGGGACGGACACACCGTGGAAAGCTGTGCTGATGGTTGTGACAGGAAGATAAATTCTTAATTAAATGATTACACCATGCCAAAACACTGTACGGGGAGCACATTGGTATGAAAAAAGTTTCACCCGCCGTACGCCTGCCGGTATGCATGTTTTTCATGTCGTTTTTGTTGTTGCGCCAAACCTTTTCTTTCCTACAACAGCTTCCGTCTTGTGAGATGTTCATTGTTAAAAGTTTTATGATGATTTTGAGAGGAAGAGAAAATAACTTTATGTGTTGTTGCATAACTTTTAAGCAGTGTAAATGTTGCGTTGCGTGAGCACAACTTCGTTAAATTTGTAGCTTTGTAGCCCTATGAGCTTCGTTCCTTAGGTATGTCCTTCTAGTTTCATTAACGCAACAAAATTTGAACTAAATACGCATTAAAAAGTTCATTAAATTTGTAGAGAATCTGCGCAACCAAGTCTAGAAATAAATGATATTGTTCTTGCAAGTTAGAAAGAATACAGACGGTCTCCAAAAAGAGGTTATTATAACGCCTTTTGCTGTCTGAAATAAAGTGCAGAGAATAATAACTGTGAGAACGTATCTCAGGGTCACTGATTGTACAGGCAATCTTTGAGATTTTGAGGTATTTTTCTACAGAGCTTTTCCATAAGTAGTACCTCGTATTCTCCCAAACACTAAGTTCGATTATTGTTCGTTTTTGGAGCAATATAACACTTTTAACTTTTATACATAAGTCTCGGACTTGAAGCCGATGAATCAAATTATATTATTTAACTTTTATTTCTACAGTTTTACGATGTACCGATACACATTTGACAGCTGAGTTGGATTATAGCACCGAATTTAGATGAACAGCATTAAAAATGGTTAAAAACCTCTACTTTTCGTTATAACTCATTTGTAGGTAATTTATATTAATTTCTTCTTTCCGTAAATCACCGGAAACGCTGAATATATTAAAGAAAGAAATTTACTTTCTCCCAGATCTTGATCTTCTCAGGGCATCTCGAACACTACCTTTTCTTCTTCATCTACGAGCACTTCTTTTATGTAAGCCTGAAAGTATGCAAATAATTGTACAATTATTATTTATGGCGCATTGTATGAAACAACAATTGCATATATTTAAGGGTGAATCATTTTAGTGCGGCATTGTACAAATTAATTAGTATACATCATCATAAAATAAACATTTGAAATAAAAATACTTCATTGAAAAATTAACTATTTTAAACATGGTCTCAATCTAATCGGATAGGAATATGTCTCTCATTGGTGCCTTCTTTTAATGCTAGAAAATAAAACCACCTGCGATCGGCAATCTACCTTCCTGAAAGACAATTCAACGCAAATCGTACCACTTTTCATTAGGCTAATGATGGTGCGTGTTCCACACATTCCTACCGGAAGGACGCACGGAATGCTCAGGAAGTGAACGATTCCGAAGGTATTCATAGTTTTCTGAACAACACCCGAAGGACATTGCCGTGAAGCGCCGTTTCGAACCGACCGTGGCATAAGCGATGGCCAGATGGCTCGCAAGAGTTATGATGATGATGACGATGGTAATCGGACTGGAAATGAGCGCTCTTAGGCTGTTGATAATAACGCTGACAGCATCCCCGTACCTTGCGGCACAATTCATGTCCCCGGGACGACTCATCATAAAAATTGATCTCACTCACCACTGCCTATTTCCATCGCTTCCTTTTGCGGCCCCCGGTCCACAGCCGCCACAATGCATGGTGCAATGCATGAAATGAGATTGGCAGACGATTTAACCGTATCGATGAGGCCGGGTTTGTTGCTGCCGGCGGGAAAATGAACAACTGCCACTAATGCTCCATTGCTGTAGAATGTGTTTTGTTCTGTTATGGAGGCTGCATTTTTTCCCCCGGTGTGTGCGGTTCTTTAGCCTTGTTTTGGGCGCAAAACATGCTCAGCTTATAAATGTTTCGGCTTAAAGTTTAATGTGTGCTATCCAGCGTGTGCTGGCAAGCATAATGCTGTTCGATTTTTCATTTTGCACTGGTTCAATGTATAAGCCGTATTTTGTGGCCGTTTGTGCAACGGTATCAACTTTTTGTGTACGTGGTAGAACGATCGTGGCGTTTCCGGGGAAGAATGGATTTGGAAATGATTATGATATCGAGCAACCGGGACGAGGTGAAATGCATGTTTCTGTTAGTTAGATAAGCGTTATTGTTTTTGTTTTAAATGAAATTCCATCCCTGGTCGGAACGTTGGAGAACGTTTGCCGATCCCGGACGGTGCGCTTCAAAGCACAATTCACTGTGTCAAAATTATACGAAACACTCCATAAATCAATCAATCAATCACACCAAATGAATAATAATGGCCTCGAATGGCGATGGCGCATAATGAGATTTCTCACTCCCCCCGACAGTACGGTCGTGCACATTTGTAGCCAAACGGGACTAATTAGTGTGCGCGGGTATAAGCAACCAGCAAACCTTTCCAATTTACGTTGTTTTCCAACAACGAGAAACTTGCATCCGGTGCTTGAACCGTTTTTTCATTGTTTTTCTGGTCAAAAATACCACTCAAATGGGAACGAGAACCACGAACGAATAACCATTGTGTGCGTCAATTAAATGGCTGACGATTACCCAGCTGGCGTCGGTGGTGAGAAATAGAAGGGAACGCGAATATCTTATTGTTTCCAGAAAGGATCTCTCACAAAATTTCATCCTCCCGGGGTTTGTCTACGCTTCCCAACCGGCCACTCTGATGCGGATGTGGATGTGGGTTGGTGTGAAATTAATTTAGCGCTACACCACTAATCAATTAGTGAGACGTTTTTATTATTTTTAATCGCCGTTTGTGGTTAACCCAGCGAGCGAGCGAGTGCGAAAACGATTAATGTTTGGCGTCCGCTTTTAGAGGCACTGAACTGATTGTTGTATTAACTTAAATGTGGTTTCCTTATTATTTTAAAATAAAAGTAACTTTAAAATACTATTTTTCAAACTTAATTTAAAGTGTTTCGGTTTTCAAGAATTGGAGTTAAAATACTTTTACTTCCGGTTGTGAACCAAAGTGAACTAATTCTATTTGGTCTTTTTACAACCCCTAAATGTATGCAATATGTATACAAGATTATCGCAGATAAATGAAAGTAGTAATTGCATACTTTCAGGCGTAATTAAACGTCAAAGGTGGTTTTACAAGAATATATTTCAAACATTTTATTTATTTGGTCATTATAACCATTTTACATCCTAATTATTCTATTTCAGCTTTGGTCCAACCCAAATGGAATTAATATTTAACGATACATTTTCGCTTTTGCATCTTACTATAATCGATAGTATCCTGCAAACCTTCGGAACACCTGCTACACTCATTTGCCGAGCTCACTTGCAAATATGCATTTCCACATGAAACGAATGGTAGGGAAATAGGTTGGATTGTGGCGGGGATCAATAAAAACTGCAGATAGCTTTCATCGATAATCGCCCCCGGGGCTGTTGCGTCGCACAAATAATCGCTTCCAATGATCGACCGATTTCAATTAGCGATTTTAAAAAGAATTGTTGCACCACCAAAATGGAGGCAAATACACACACACATTTGGCCAACCGAAGCTTTCGATCCGAGGGTGCTTGCGTTTGCGGATGTGGACGCAACCTGTTCTGCTTTCAGTGTTGGACCATTTCCGATTTGGATTTACCGGTTGGCAATGGCAGAGGGCCCGCTTTATGCTGCATGTTTTCGGTGTTCGTATGGCTGTTAAAGGGCTGTTGAACATACGGACACGTACTAACAGCTTAACACACACTAAAGTCGGGCCGGACCCTGCTGCTCTGCCCCCCGCCTCAGTGCATCGGTGCATCTGGGTCGCTGGCCGTACATTCCCGCACGCTCATACGCTGCCCTTGTCACACGCGTTCGACTCGAGCTTTTTCTCTCTTGCGTCCCATGCGAGTGGTTGAACGGTTGAAGCGAGCTCCGAACGAGTCATCTCGGCACTGCCCTGAACGTTGCCATAGTAACGATCCGGGGCCTTTTTCTGTTCGTGCATACACCCCTATTTGCGATGACGTCAGTCGGTGGTACAACAAAGGGACGCTCTCTTGATCACGGAGCATCTCCATAGATTCTTTGTTCACAACAAATCGGTTCGTTCATCGTTCTCATGGTCATTAGTGTCAGGGGAAAGAAATTGCATTTCTTTTGTCCCAGCGGATGGAGAAAAGTGCAGCTGTAGAAATGTGGTAACAAGCAGCAAAACAAATATTCCTGTCATGACTACTGGTAGTACAATGAAGAGAGTTTAAAATATTGTTAAGATATCGTGAATTTTATAAATTATTTTTAAAATTCATTCAAGCTGACGTTAGAATCACACGCTTCTTATACTTCTTAAATTTGATTGAACGTCTTGATGGTGATCGTCTCTTTCCTTTTCTCTCTCTCTCTCTCTCTCTCTCTCTCTCTCTCTCTCTCTCTCTCTCTCTACTAGGTCATGCCTGTCATGCCGCCAATAGTCAGTCCTGCCTACGGAGGAATGGTCCGGATGGGATTTTGGACCGGTCCTGTCATGTGAAGACCGGCACCGCTACCAATACACCACCGGCCGCCCCTTGTGATAGTGATCTTATAATGCATTAAAACCTCTGCAAAGTTAATAAACTATGAACTATCGATTACATAAGATAGTTAAAAGTTTGAAGTTTTCACCGTCTTTGTCTTGGTTTTGTCTTTGTGTATTCGGTATTTTTACTAGCACGGTTACCATTTTCTTTCCATTCCGATATGTTATTGCAGGAAACAAAATATCTGGAGCAAATTACTTCCCTGTCGAATCACAAGTAAAACGAAGGTTTTTTTTTGTACTTTCGTAAGTATAATTACCGCTTGATATTGTTTCACTCCAACATCCTTCATCCATCCATCCTCTCAGCCCGAACCATTCCGGGAAGGTACTGTTACACATCGTGTGCTGGTAGTTTTGCAACCTTCTCAGCAAGCGAACACTACGGCTCGAACAGCAGTGAACAATAAATAGTCATAGCTTTTGTAACATACGCTGCTCATAGGATCGTTGCATGTCAAATCACATGGAATGGAAATGACACTTACGGGGACGAGTTTCTTTCCCCTTTGCTCGTTTGACGGAGAAAATACCGTTCTGTTGAACGTAAAATAAAAAAAAAATCATCAGAAATCCTCATACGATAAGCTTACCAAGCATGGTTTTAATCGTTGTAGAACGTTCAAACCTTTCCATCATCCAATCCAACACGGACGATGAAGCACCGAAGCGATGTAGCAGCCATCTCTAGTCAGCTGTACCCGACAGGCAACCCCCTAACAGCGGCGTAACAATGAGCTATGACGTTCCATCTATGCAACAGGGGACGGAGGGCGAAACTTAAAATAATCTCGACATCTCGACGACCTTCCCGACGAACCGGAATGAAAGCTAACACGAGCTTTGGATCTGAAGTGCACACTAAACGCTTCATGTCGAACGGATTTATGTGCTACGGAAGGTGAGGGAACGGGAGTGAGGCGAGATAAGTTTAAGCTAAATCCAACACCTTCTGGATATGAGAGCACCGCACATCCGCAACGGAAAGTCGACTTAAGATGAAACGTGGAAAAGCTTTTTACTCGTCGTTCCGCATCTCTCGTGTTTTTTTTTTATGGCCATCCCATGGGAACTGCAGTGCAGGCGTAAGAGGATTTAGTTCGGTTCAGAAAGTCAAAAACAGAACATTTTCCACCTGAACTTTGACACGCTAACAGCATCAATTGCCGTCAGCGCGAACGTTGCTTGCATGATGCACAGCGCGACCGGGGGAAAAGTTTTGCTTCAAGTTTCGCATCATTTTTTTAGGCAACATGCGAGAGAATTCGGTATGCGGGCTAAAATTACAAAGCAGCCTGTTTGCATTAAAACATGCCTGAGTTCAATTGCACACGACAGTAATAAAATAGTTTCAATTGCCATCCTTTTAGTATCTGTCAAATGAACTGTCAAAACTGACATTTGGTATTTCGACGACCATTCGTTTACATTTTTTAATTTGGCAGTGCCATTTAATGATATACTTAATAAATTAATGATTTCTTCTTCTTCTTCTTTATTGACACAACAACCTCAATAGGTCTAGGCCTGCCATTTCTGGATTTCTGTAACTTTTTTAACGGGTAATTGGATAATCAGTCCTGGTCCGTTCGTGTAAAGAACGGCACCACTACCATCATGTCACCGGACCACCCCAACCCGACCAATGACTAGGTAATAACTAATTGATTTCACTGAATTGATAGTATAAACTCTTAAAGTTATACAATTCGCATGACAAAATAAACTTCTTTGGGACTTGTTTGCTTTATTCAAGAACTATTATTCAAAGATCCATCTAATTGAGTTTTGAATAAAATTGAGTAATGAATATAGTTAACTTGAAAATATATTTAATTAAATCAGTTAAATCTTTAAGTTCATTATATGCGTTTAACCTTAATGAAGATTATACAATCAAAACATTATTCTAAAGAACATTGTTTCACCTAAGTACATAAGATTAATAAATGCTTTTAACCTTAATTAAGATGTCTTAATCCGGACATTATTCAAAAGTGCTTTTGGCTTAATTTCTGAATCGAATGGGCGTTAGCTTAAAATTACTTATTGAAAGTATAATTAAAAATTGTTGCTTGACAACAGTAGAATCGGAGAATTAACATTATCACAACTCAGCTCCAAAAGTACAGTACCAAAAAGACAAAAAAAAAACGAACCGTTCTCGGCACAAAAAAAACAGACACTTTCATCCCGAACCGCATCCTTTCATTCCATTAAGCTTTCTCAGCCGGTTCTGAGCACATAAAGCAGCTTAATCCTTTTATCGTTTCCGGTGCAATTCAAAGGAAATATAATTAACGTCCGGCCGGTTGCCAAGGCTCCCGATCTTGCCCGAAGCCTCCGCTGCGTGCCCCGTATGGAAAATGTTCCACAGAAAATATGGAAAACACTCTCACCGGGGGCATCAAGACCCACGGGATCCCGCCGTACCGTGCCACGTGCCGCATGGGGATTGAGTTTTCAATGCACAAATACACCCGGCCCTTTTGGCCGGATGTGGTTGTGCTGGACCGGTAGATAAAACCCATTTCGGAAACCGGAATAAGCATCAATGGCAATGGGAATTAAAAATGCATCATCACTCGACCAATGCACTCGATGTTCTCGAATGTGAAAATGCAACAGTACTGCAGGTGCCCAGGTATAAGCTATTTCTCCTTAGCAGCCACACATAACAAAAAAATCTACATTTTCGATGAAAGCTGCTAGAATTTCACGTACCACTCGGTGATGGTGGTGGATAGAAATTAATATCGCAGCATAACGATCTGCCCGCCGAAACAGCGTTCAATGGATGGAGCGAGCATTGTATCTTCATGGGGTTGTAAGTCGCAAAAAAGGGCAACATTTGCATCAACAGAAAATGGTCATTTTCCTTTCGAATCGAAGCATTCGCACGAGTTCGGGTACGTACAGTACGGAATCATCGTTCCCGATACGGACGAACGCTCATGTTTTATGCATGCAACACGACGCTTCGAATGGGCAACAATGGGGCAACGCACACACACTATTTACAAAACACCTTCAATCATCTAATGTAAATTCGAACTTTTCACCCGGCAGTGTCTGCTATTTGTAAACACTTCCTGTCCACGCGCCGGGTTTTGCATCCATCCCGTTACAAATCCATCCCCTGCAGTGTATGCAATGTATCGACAACCGACAACAGCCAACAGACAACGGTGTGAAACTGCTCCGGAAGGTATGCAACAGGATGCACACAGAGGTGGAATGATGTACGAAATGGGATGAATAGCTTGGCGAAGGAACTGACTTCGTTTCTGGAGAGAAGGAATGAATGACTTTTATATTCTAGTGCGCCGGTTGGGATTGTGCTTGCACGGGTGCAGTTTTGTGTGATGGAGATGGCATTAAACCAGTGGCCACTGTTTTCGGAATGCGTTGCAGCCATTGCTCTTAAAGGAAAACCCCAATTAAAAGGCGTTAGTGTAGATAAGCTCACTTGGAATTTATTGCACTTCATGTTTCATGCCGGTCTGTGTTTCATTTCCAGCATCCGATCAATAATTTCCATCAACAGCGCACCACCACCACCACCGCAACCCAGTGCATCCGCACCGTGCTCTGCAACAGTCCTGCAGATAAGGTAAATTTGCACAGCAGGAATGCAATTGAATCGGTGGGCATGATAAATAAAACTTTACCACTGCGTACGGCCTCCGGGGAGGCTTTAGGAAATGCACCACAACTTTAACCCCCCGTTCTGTTTTCGGGCGGAAGGGAAAAAGCGAATCGGTATCGATGATAATGATCACCCGGTAGAGAGTGTTCTCGTCCGTATCGCACTTCCCCTGGCATGTGGTTTCCTTGTCCCTTTACCGTCTGTACGTCTGCTCAACGATACCGGTGCAGTTTCGATCTGCGGCCCTAAGATGCAATACCATGTATTCAAATCCAGCAGCTCGCATCTCGATGACAAATGGTCCTGGGAGTCCCCTCGGTCGGTTTAATCCCTCCGGCCGGGGAAGGTAGCACCGGAGCAGCACAAACACCGTATGATGCACCATATGGTGCACAGTACGAGACGCAATATGGTGGCTTTAATGGGGAACGATCTGCGATGCGAACAGTATCGAATGAGATTGTTTGTACGCTTATTTGATCAAAATAAAGTTCACTGACGATTGTTTAATGCAGAAGAGTGAAGATACCGCGAAGTTACGAACATCCGGTTACGGTGTGAAAATTTCACTGATTAAATTACTTAACAGATGAAATTGGGGATATATTTATTTTTGGATAAAACAAGCCTTAAATATACAGCGACTAACAGGAAAACGTAACTTACGTAAGGTATAATGTAAGTATTAACTCGAAGTTGGTTTTATTGGGAAAAAATAAGAATTTTGTAATGCAAATTGCATACCTCTAGGCTGATTTTATAATGATGGTCATCGCTGTAATTTTGAGTTTTATCAAACGCCTAAAAGTATGCAATGAACTATATTTTTGATGTTTTTACTTGTTTTTTAATTTTTTTATTCTTTGAGAGTATTATAAAGGGTGTGCAAATATTTCCCCAATTGGATACATAAGAAGAAACTGAAATTGAACCAGAACCAGTGAAATTCCGAAAGTGCGCTCATCTATATGAACGTCATCCCTGCGTAAGTTAGGATTCGTTAGCAAGGCCGCTGGTGGTGCCACCATCAACTTGACATTATAATTATCAGCATCAGTACGAGTAAATTACCAAAAGTTATCAGTTTGTCTGTATCACATAGCTCCTCCAGCATTTATACACAATAGTCTCTACACATAACGTTGAGTTTTATTTTTCATTTAACTTAAGTTTTGTACTACTCCTTCTAAACAAAAAATAATATCTTCTCAAAGTTAATAGTCTATTTCTTCATTTTATGCTTGATCTTTATTTAATCAGTATTAATCAATCCACCATAAGTAAACAACAATACGAAAGCGCTGGCTCGCGATGGTGTATGAATTTAATTTTCTTCCCACCGTCAGCAACAATCCTCGTTGCCAATGCCCAGTTCCACGAATTTCCCTACCACATGCTTGGCCAGTAAAATTCTCAGCAAAACGCAAAAACCTCAAACTGAAGTTAACGCTTACTTCAGCAGTTTGCCCAGACCGCAAACCAACACACCGAGAAACTTATCTAAATTAATTTCTTCCATTTCCTGGCGACATTTGACATGAAACAGTGCTTCGGCTTCGCTTTTCTTTGCTCCCTTTGTTCCCTTCCTCTTTGTTTCTTACGCTCACTGTCTCGCTCTGTTTGATTCCATGCCATTCTCGCTCGACTGCGGTAGTACTTTGGTGGTTGTAAACTTCCTTAACCTGTGCGCGCTCGACGCTGAACACTTCTTTCAGTGCCCGTGTATCCTTCGGGGATCGGAAGTTTCTTCGCCTTGCTGGGAAGATATGATGGTTTTTACATCCGCATCGCTCTTGTATAAAGATGGAAAGTTTCGCACTACTAAATTACGCACAAAACAGTGTACACGAATGATGAGCAGCGTGCAGAACTTTCTCCACCGGTGGCAGTTGCGAGAAACATGATTAAGAGTACCCTTTTTCCACTACCGTGCAAAAATAGTGCCCGATCAAGATGGACAACCGTCATGAGGTTAGTGTCTGTTGTTTTTCTTTCGCTAGTTTACACAGCACCCGCTTCACTGCACAGACACTAGTCGAGTACGTAAACCTGGCTCGGAACCATATCAAACCGGGAGCATGAAGGGTAGGAAAATTGAAAACCCTCGGAAACCATACACACCCTGAAGGATGGAAAATGGAAATGTAAGAAATGCTAATAATAAGCAAATTAAAAATTTCTCGATTGAATTTAAATGAGTTTTCGAGCGCGAGAAAAGGATTCCGGGAGGGTCACAATTTATACAGCATCAAGCATCAAGGCAGGCTGTGGTAATGCGCGTGAAAATAACCGCTGATGCGCTGCCGTTTCGATGAATTGGAATAAATTTAATTTCTTTCAGGTCAGGGTAGATAATTTTTTCGTTCTTATCTCGCCGATCATTTCTCTCTCTCTCTCAGTTGGATGAAGAATCGTGGTGAGGTTTTGATTATTTGTCACATTAAAAAACATAATAAAATAGGTGTCACTGGATGAGACTCTTGCAGAAAACAGGAGATTAAAATACAACAATTCTGCTTTCTTGGTACACAATGTTATATTGAATTTCGTAACCACGCTTTTCATTATTTTTTTTTTCAAATGGTTCAACACTTTATTTATGTCGACTAATGTCGACTCCATCATAGCAGTTTAGTAGACAGGATTGTGGACCTGGATGGATTGTGAACCTGGAAGGTTCTCCCAGATGAGTAGTTTCATAGCAACTTTTTTATATTCATTTAAAATATTTTAAATCATAGCATAATAGTCTTTGTTATTAGCATCAAACCAATTACATGGTTTATCTATTGCTTCTTTCACATATGATAATTACATATACCATAAACTCCATAAACTTGCGAAGTTTACATCTTACTTCGGAACTATGTAACACAATAACATGCTACGTTAGTTGCCTTTTTTGATATATGATGATGATTCTCCTCGAGTGAGTATTGTTTTCATGCCAATCACGTGTAACTTGTATCCTTTCAGCCGTCATACTTTGATTTCGTTTGATTTCGAATCAAACGATAGCCTAATTGAACTAGCTCATTAATTTACTAAGCGTGGAATTCGTGTTTCTGGAGGAAAATTACTTTAGGTATGTCGATTTGAATTTATTTTACCTCTTGATGCATTTTTTTTGCTTTTTTTCAATAACACTCACTAACTTCAAATACGTCCGTAGAAACAGCAAAGTCCATTCTATTTATGTGTAAGGTAGTTAAAAATTAAATCACAACTCCTTGAAACATTTAAAATGGTAGAATAATTGTTTTAATATGAAATTCACTACAAATAGCCTACATTTAGGCGCTCTTCTGCATACGCAAAAGGTATGCAAACCGCAATACAAGCCTGTACAAGGTTTAAGATATGGTTTTCTATGTTTCTTGTCAACTTTTGGTCATTTGTAAACTAACGTAGTGTATATTTTTCAGAATAAATTTAATTTCGCTCTCACAAAAAAGGTTATTTAAATACCATAACATATCATAGCGATTGAATTCAACAAATTCAACGAAGCGCCGCCTATCGGAAATAAATTATTTATTCATTCCTTTATTCCAAGCTAAACTGGTGACATCCCAATATTGCTTAATTTGAAAATTTCTTACACTCATTATCGATCCAGCATCCAGCATGGTGCCGCTGGTAGCTTCAGCTCCATTTAACAACTACCCAAACCCAACTAGCAAACCTGCGAACGGCCAGCCCCATTCCCAATTAATTGCCATCGTTGAGTTTAAATGGCGCACCGTCCGACATTGTTTACGATTATTGGCGATCATAAATGAGTGTGTGAGCAGGAACGGGAAAGCTAATGAAGCCCTTACGTCATGCTGAACTTTACGCCCAACAAACCCACCGTAGATGATGGGTACGCAAACTACCGTGTGCAGCTGGTGCAAAGCTGTTTAACAAGAAATAAATATTATTACCTTACCCATTCGCGTACATTGGTGGGACAGGGTAGGGTCACTTAAAAATTGGTGATGATAAAATTCTTCGCCCACCGGGGTAAGAAAATGCCTTTCGGTTGCTTGCTGGTAAAACAATACGCAACCCGAGCCAGCGAGAATGTCGGAAGCCTTCGGAATATTCAGACGATAACATTTCACTCCCTCTTATAAGGCCCAAAAACAGGATTCTGCCTACAGCAGCTCTTGCTCGTCCCCTTGTGCTTTTTCTGCAACCACCACTCAAGGCGTGTAGTTTTGATAGAGTTGAGTAATGCTGCTTACAGCAAATCCCTTTCGTGTCTGACCCAATGAAGAGATTACGTTTACTTGTCCCACTCCTTCGTCCGCTATCCGTTGCAAAGATCGGGTCGGAAAATCTGCGCTTTCTTCGTACGGTTCACCCGTCCACCGTATCGTATTAGGTCGCATGTGTTTTTCGTTTTCCGAACGCAAAAACTCATCTAATAGGAAGTAGTAGTGCACAACCATCTCTACTATACCACGAGAAACAGCTCCTTGCTGATCAACTGACACCGAAAACAAAATAAACAACAGTAAAATGGCTCTTCCAGCGCTAGCAGTGGAAGTAATCGAAAAGTTCTTAGTATAAACTTGGCAAGACCCGGGAAAAAAAAACACTTCCCACACCACAAAACGAACCGTATGCAATGGAAGAAAAATTCAATTTTGCGAGCGTGTGTAGCAAAACTTTCCACTTTGTGCTGCTGCTGTCTCGAACTCATCCTTCACGATCACAATTTGTGCATCCAGCATGCACTGAACCCATGGGTAAGTGAAACTAATGGTAAAATATGCTGTTTCTTTCTCTTTATCCATCCTCTGTCTCTCTCTCACTCACTCTTTCCACCGTACTGCCATACCACAGTATAGGCGAACAACTGGGAAACCACTCGAGGGGTGTGCTAACCCTCCCGAAGGGTGGAAATTATTTGGCAAACGTCGCTCACGGCTCACGTACCGCGTGCGTTTGCACTAAGGGGTGCTGAATGCTAATTGTATGCCTGCCGTCTGGTGTACATACACGCGGACTTTTCGATGGATTTGTCGACGCCCGAGATGTGCGTTTGCATCCGAGGGGTGCCTATATACGCATACGCACCCCAAGTGCAAGCATCCTCCTTTGGGAACATGATGCCCCGACGTCCCTTCTCTGCCAACACGGCTGCCGTTTCGCGTACCATTTGTGCATCGTGCGCTACACGTCCCATTATCGTGAAGTTCGACCCTGTAACGCCACCCTCGAAAACTATTCGTTTGTATTGAAATTACTTAAAAACTGCAACGCGGAACACTTGAAAATTTAAGCTGTGCTGTGTTTTATTTTTTTCATAAGCAATGACGGGTAAAACTTAAATGAGAAAGAATATATTAAAAATATTGTTGATTGATTGAAGGAATTCTTCTCCTTTCTTACGGGCAACAACAACCTCAAGAACTTGACATTTCTGGCTTTCTTTGGCTTTATTCACCCGTAGCTGGATAGTCAGTCCTGCGTACGGGAGATTGGTTCGGATGGGATTTTGGACTGGTCCTATCGTTTAAAGACCGGTGCCGCTGCCAAATATACCACCGGGCTGCCCCTAAAGGATGGTGATTGAAATACACTTAACGACATTATTTGAAGAACTTTAAAAACTGTGAAAGCTATTTTGATAAATTGTTAAACAATGTTCAATGTTGTTAAAGAGATTTTTAATTTATTATATATTATTTTAAACTACATAAAATTTAATTCTTTTTGAGCTGGTGTAGCTATTATTGCTTAATATTCAATGCTCTCGTCTGAATTCTTCCTAATGTCAAGCTTTAGGGTAGGTAAATATTGTTTAGCCATTTCTCGAGTTACGCGAAACTAAATATTTTGACAAGTCATGTTATTTAATATGTAGATTATTTTTTTATTTGTCAAATTTAAAATTGTCCCAAAAATGAGTCACATTTCAATATTAAAAAACATTAATTTCGTTAGTTTACTATCGTTAAAAGAAGAAATTGATCACTGAATATTAATTATAAATAATATTATAAAGGGAATTCGTGTTACTCGAATTTCTCCTGCGCGCACTGTGTTCAACTGCTCTAGTTGAAGTAGAAAGCTTTGTTTGTTAACAAATTATTTCCATCATTCGTGGTATAACCTGCACTCCAAGCACTTATCAACCCAAAAACTCGTTTCATTCTCTTCAGGGGTGTCAAACTCACAGGAAAGTATTAACTACGCATGATTTACTAAGCTCTTTCGTATTTATTGCCATCAATATAATATCACACAGTTTGAACGTAAAACGAACGAACCGAAACCCATTGTGTCCTTTGTGTGGTGAAGGTGTCCCTTCATCTTTGAAGGGACCAAAAAACTGCACCCTAGCAACATTAAACATCTGGCCAAATATGCTGGAGGTTTTTTTTCTTCCAATTCCTCGTCAAATACTAAACATTATGTGGCTTCATACAGGGATCCACTCTATGAATCGTATGTATTTAAAAATATTTCATTTTATTTCTTTCGCGTGGAAACATTGAAAGGCACGTTTAACAACATTAAAAATCATTTAAGTAATCATTTGATACATACCCAAGCAAAAAGTGCAAAAACCATCCATCTGATTACGAATGAACGAGTAACTAACCGATGGCAAACCCCAGAAAACTCGCCAGAGACCACAGAACAAACTGGGAGCTGCTTGAGACGGCCACCGGCAAAAGTTCCGCCGACAGGTTTGCGGTTACCGGTCGGTTTTTCGTTCATGTTCATGCTGAGTCCCTGTTAAATATTACATGAGTAGTGCACACAGTAGTGCTACAACTACTACCCTTTGGTGTTTTATTTGCATATTTTATCTCAGGTGCGATGGATGAATCTTGGCACGTGCGTGTGTTGGAGTACACGCCGCTTTTCTGTTGGAACAGTTACTCCAAACTGCTCCAAACCTTGCTGATAGAAACAACAAAAAAAAAATTAAACCCTATTCATCTCAGTAGCCCTTTGGAGTGGCCCTTACTAAAGCGTGCTTGTAGCTCGGTAAACGCGCGCTTATTTGCGCAAAGGATTAATTAATTTCAACAAACAGACATTTAATTGATTTGTAGATCGTTTTTCAATCCACTCGAGCTAACTAAACGGGCGAACGAGGGCCAGTATTAGTTTTCCCGCTCCTTTGCACCGGGCAGGTCCGCTTCCCCCCTCGTTTGCGACAACCAATTCATGCATCCCGACGCGGTGGTATTGGTGCGAGCAGGATGTTTCTTCCTCTCGTTCGGTTTGCTGGCGCGTTGCCATGGTGTGTGCGAAACAGCGTCCTCGTGCGGTTGTTTGTGTCCGTGCGCGTTTTAAATGCCCTACAGGGATAGCAGCGCCATCAACGGCCATCAGCTGGAATTAGAGCGCACATCAAAACGCAAAACCGCAGCATCATCATCATCATCAACACATCTCGGGCCCCCGGTGCTGGCGGTTGCGTGGTCGTCGTCCGTTCGCGAACATTTCGTACCGTGTTTTGTTGTTTCCCGATTTCGTTTGTCGTACGCAGAAATAATGGCCGCTTCGGGAGTTTGATGTGCGATGGTGTTGATGGTTTTCTCCGCACGTTAACTGGTGGTGGTTTTTGGTCCGTTTGTTTGTGCAATCATATTCGATCTTAATTGGCCAGTGCACTGCCAGTTCAAGACGCTCGCCAAAGCACGGTTGGGCTGTTGTTAGTGGTTTGGTTAGCGCGTTGCCCTTTAATGTGGTGCTCTCCATCAGTGGGACGGATGTGTCGGGCCAGGCAGTGACTCACCAATCCAGTCTGCTGATGCGTATCCTGTCGTATCGGTGGGCGATTTTCGCAAAACAAACTCTCAAATAACCATCATCAATCCTAATTGTGCGTGAATCCGGCTGAAAGAATTTCAACAACCCCGTCAGCACGTTCAAGGTGAAGGTAAACAAGTTCCGGACATAAATGGGAAACCGTCAAGTGAGAAATTATTTTCAATTAGTTCTGACGCCTTTCGTTGGGTGATGATTTGTACATCCCCTTTTCTCTCAACAACCACCCGTGGAAAACCACCCAAGAACTCTTCAGCAAGGATATCGAAAGGAAAGCTCAAGCACGTGTGCTTGAAGCGCCATCTAGCTTGGCTTTTATGAAGCACTCTCTACGAGGCTTTTAAAATGTCGTCAACTGTCAGTTGAAAAGAAAACGTGTTTTGCGTTTGCTGTTGTGTTTGGGACTTACAAGTTCTGTTTGCATTTCATACCAATCAACAAGTATTCTACGTTGTTCTTTCAGGCTTGCCAGGGGATGGATCCACCGCACAACCCTTTCAATTTCCATCTAGGGCCGCCGGCTTCCCATGGTGTCCATAGCCACCCGCCGGAACCTACGCCGAGTCCGCCGCAAAGTGTACCAGGCCGCAGAACTCCACTCGGTACGGTGGGCCTCGGTGGATTCTACGCCCAGCCGCACGCATCCTCTTCCATCCATACGGATGAAAATCGTCCCTCAGGAAGCTCTGAAAGGTAGCGATTCTGCATGCAACAAGCACCCCTCTTGTGGCCCTCCTTCTAACCAATATGAAATCTTTTTAGCCCACCGCCCCATCATCACGCATCCGTCCCGCCAGGTGGCACCGGAAAGCAGAAAAACCGGCAGGGGAAATCAGTCCGACTGAACATTAACGCACGCGAACGTCGAAGAATGCACGATCTGAACGACGCACTGGACGAGCTGCGTAGCGTTATACCCTACGCACATTCGCCCTCGGTGCGCAAACTTTCCAAGATTGCCACGCTGCTGCTGGCGAAGAACTACATTCTCATGCAGGCGAATGCCTTGGATGAGCTCAGAAGGTTCACTACGACACAGGGCGATGGTATATGCTGTGTTGCTTACTTCCGACTATGTTTTCCATTGCAGACTGCTAGCGTACATACAGAGTGCTGCCGGTGCCAGTATCCCAACGGTGGATTTACGCACGATGCCTTCGGCCCTCAAGCTGCAGCAACTGCTGCAAGCTCCCCATCAGGATCTAACCCTCCAGCAGGTCGGTGGAACTTCTTCAACCAGTACGACAAGTCAACCACCGCCACCGCCTCCGCCTGCTCCCAGTCAGAATCCTTAAACTCCCAGAGAGCTATCCAGCCCTTTCTAGTCGCGTGTGGTGTGTAATGCTACGAATGTAACGATTTGCAAACTACTAGTTTAAGATTTCCAAAGCCTGTAGTGTGATTAAGATTTTTCATCAACTCTCTAGTCACTTTCTTTTCTTTTGAAACTGAATATTGTATTTTTTTTGTCACTATCTGTGTATCGTGTTTAGAGCTGCGTACCTTGTAGGGTATTTAGGGAAGCAATAGCATGGTTGCCAAATTAAGTTTAAGTATTTGTGAAATGAGAAATAAAACGCATTAAAATGATTATTCACAGTTTTTCATCTAGGCATTCTTAATCGAAAGCTATGATAGCACTTATTAATGGTTTGTAATGCATTTGAATATGTACAGTTCGGTAAAAGTAAAATTCAACTTCGTTTATTCAAATGCTCACTTGCGGATAACAACGGTTATTTCAAAAGCGTGGAATGTGAATTTGTTCAGCACGTGCCGAACAAATATGGGAGTACTCAACCGGACGACATAAACATCTCGGAGCTTCCAAATCAATGTCAAATCGCCATTTTCTATAGTTCGTGCCATCCGTCAATCCGGGACCCCGGATAATCGAGGTTTTTCAGTAAATATCCATAAAACCAGCGGTGATGTTTTTCGTGCTGAGGCACTGAACGTCTTTTTGCCTCTTGTAACATTTCCGCCTCGCTCTCGTCCACAAATAAACGAAGGCCGTTTTGGTGGTGCTCCATACGATCGAACGCTCGTACTATCCCGTGTGGCTGGCGATCTTGTGCGTTCCCCATATAACATCGTTCGTGGTTTGACTCGCGTCGGAAAATGTGAAATACGCCAAGTGCGTAGGACTTCCGATTCCGATTCAGGAAGAAAACTTCCCGGGGCGGGAGAATAATGCGTCGCAGTGCGAATACAACGGGTGTGAACAAATTGGTGCAGTGAAATCCGTCAGGTGCAACTGTAGGACAGCATGTCCCAGGTCACTTCCGAACTTTGCTTGAGCGGAAGTACAATTGGTGTGGAGTGGTTGTTCATACAAGACATAGAGGAGAAGTTGAGGGGATAGCTTCCGGTTCCAGCAGATAGTGTCCCGCCTTGTGCCTGCAATCCATGCTAAACAATCAGCAGTGATCGTTTGGAAACTTTGGCTGAAAGTGTGTGAAAATATGAAACAATTTAAGCAGGCATAGAAATCTGCATTATTGGGAGGAACAACCTCCAGGAAGCGAAGAAGAAGCACATTTAGTTTGGCTTTACGTCGCAGGAATGTTCCTGACGGACTAATCAACCAACATCGGCAAATGGAATTATTGTAGGTGAGCTTTCATATAATGATAACAGAGAATAATGTTTTGGCTAATATACCTCTTTTTCTTTGCAGGTGTAACACTTCAGAAATACTGTTGAATAACCAACCGTGTAAGTAGCATCTCATATAACGGGTAAACGGTTTTTTACCGAGCAATGCAGATACCGTATTTTCCCATGTATAAGTAGCACCCTCAATTTTAGTGCTAAAATTTAGAAAAAAAGGATTTTTTTGTTAGTAACAAAGATATGTTTTAAAAAGACGTATTATACTTACAGAAACTTTAAAATAACATGGTTTCTTCATCGTACAATTGATGAAATTCCTGTTCACTCTCACAAGAAATATCAGCAATATCCAAAATGTCAGAGGTCTTGCTTTCATCATCAGAGGAATCACAGTCCTCATAAGCAGCATCGACATCTGTACCATACTAGTACTGTACACTGTACACCTGGTCCATAGTGACACCAAATGGTGCAAAAAAATTCGATAAAGATGTAAGGTGCAACTTATACATGAGGAAATACAGTAATTTAAGTTACATTCATATTAACGAATGTCACAAATGAATGTTAATACACACATAATTTACGAACCGTAAAGATCTTATTCTTTATCGGCACAACAACCTCAAGAAATCTAGGCGTGCCATTTCTGGCTTTCTGTGACTTTATTTATCCGTAGCTGGATAGGCAGTCCTGCGCACGGGGATATTGGTCCGGTTCGTTCGTGTGAAGACCGGCGCCAACACCATCATGCCACCGGGCCGCCACATTAATATTCCATAAATCTCTGATCCCGTAACCGTAAAGATCAGATCATGCGTAATTAACAATCATTAATTCATTTTCGATAGTGTATGTATTCCAAATGGTTAATTGGCTTAAATGATGCTAATAATTTTTATGTGATTGGCATTTGAAGGAAAAGCCAACTCCAACATATTAATCCCACGCGCATTTGGTACATCATACTGGTCCAGTCTCGTTGTAAGGACTATTCGGCTACGTGGCACATAAAGTCGATACAGCAGTTCCAACGTAGAATAAAAAATCTTCGGTTAGTTTCTATGAACAAATTATGGTAATTTACAAACTTAAAATGAAAAGGTTATTTTTGCTTTCCTTCTGCTGTATATTTAGTGCAGAATTGAAATGATTTCCACTCTTTATTTATGTGCGAGCCAAGTGTAGCTTTTACTATATTGTAACTTATTCGATACCTTCTTGCGTAACAAAACTGTTGGTCCTACGTACATTACGTTAATTATAGTGGGACGTTTGGGTCACTTCATAATTATACCTACCTAGACAATGCTATTCGTGCATTGTGAGCTTTCGTTTCACATCAGAAAGATTTTATAACATGGTCAAATTTGAAATGGACAAAACAATTGCAACTGAAACAGTTGGTTGCAATTGGATAATTAGAAACTTATTTTTATTTGATAATGTCGACTCTTTGCTTTGAATTCAAATTAAAGATGATTTCTGTCATGGAATAATGGAACATGGAATACAAAATGAAATAAGCAACAAAAATTACTTACAGTAATTGGCAATATCACGTTTATTCTCTCAATTTCTTCCTTTCATCATGATTCGAAACATACTCGTTGGAGATTTCCATTAACAAGAAAATGCATTGTATGAATCTATTATTAAAATTGTTAAGAAAAATTCAATTTTATCCTTTGTTAGTGGAATGAAAAGGCTACAACTAAATGTTGAGCCAGGTAACTGATTACTGGAAAAGTGAAAAACTCCCGGCAGTCAGCATAAGCACCTGCAGTCTCACTACAAATCGGAAACAAACGATTTCATTTTGTGTTGCCAATTTCGCGCTTCGTGGTGTGCAGAGAAAGGGAAAAGACTATTATTGAGTAAGGATTCCATTTCGTGAATAATGTTTTCCTAGAGCTTCAATACATTTTGCCGTTACATTTATAGGTTATCGCTTTTTTTTTTTTTAGTTTTTTTTTGTTCCATGTCAATAACATTCCCTTGTTAATGGCGATTTATTTCATAGGAAACACATTTCAATTAATAGAGGTGTTTTATTGTATATATTGTTTTATGTATATCCCATATCCTTAATTATGCTTAGGAGGTGCTTAAAGCTGGTGAAATATTGTACAATTCATCTCGGATTATACTGCATCCAAATCACTCCTTGATTCTTCCTGTTCTTGCTCAAGGTCTTCGAATCTACTGAAATGAAAAATTGAAAAATTGTTACCATTTTCCTCCATGTGATTCTTCAATCAAGCACCAAAAGTGGTTCATTCAACGCGTCCCATTTTTTTCACTTGCTTTGAGCAATATTTTCTTTTTTTTTAAGGTGAAAGACCTTAGTTTGAATAGATTGAACATTTAAGAATTTATTTTGGATAGGCTTCCCTTCAATCGGATCTCTTCAATGCTGCTGGCACATACACATAACATTGCTTACACTTTGTTCCCAACCATTTTCTGTGTGGGTTCAGCAGTGTCCGTTGTTTAAAGAATGTATGCTACTCATGAATCAGTACGTGTAACAGTAACGTAACGTACCCTATGTTCGTTTATGTAAATAAATATTTAAAATATGTTTTATGCACACCAATCTAGACCCACCAAAGATTGAAGCTAAAATTCATTAGGTGTATAATTTGGTAAACCGACCCGACGAATGGGTTTTCTCCGGATTGTTTTTTTTTTACTCATTTGTCGATTTGGTTTGTTTGATTCTTTTGCTGTATGCAATTTTATCGTTAATGAGTAGAAGATTCCACTCATGTTTATTCCTATCAAAACTCTTTTGCATACCCAATATAAGAATTATTTCGATGCATGCTTTTTTACAATCGAATTTTTATTAGAATTTTTTATTAGCATTATGACATGCTTCAACTTCAAACAAAACCCCGACAATGCAGTCATTTTTGTGTTATTTTTTCCGTTTGGCATCGATCCAAGCATCCAGAAAGCCAAGCTACTGCCATATAAACCAAACATGTTTCTTAGCCAAAATGCAATAAAAACGAAGAAAAAAACGCAAAAACGTACTCCAATCATAAAAGTGCCCAATGATCCGGGCGGGGAAAAAAACATTTGATGCAAAACTACGCTAATGGATCGGCACACTGATGAGGGTGGATAGAAGGAAAAGCACACAGCAAGAAAACTGCCTGTTATTATTAACCCCCATGTGTCGATCGTTGGTGCCGTGTTTTGTTCTTGCTTTCCTTCTTAAGCCATTTGTTTTTGCACCATTGCTTCTGCATATAGTCTATATACCAAGACGCCATCTTGACAAAGGAAAGAAAGCTTGAGCGATCCTGTTTGTTCCCGTTCTGTGAGGTGGCATACGCCTAGCCGCGGCGTTCTGTCCTTTGTCCGTCGTTCGTCTTCATTTGTGTTTCTGTTTAACAGTTTACGCATATTTCGTTTCTCTTGTTTTTAACATTTGTTTTTCCTCTCTTACGTTTGCGGTTGGTTAATTTATTTGGTTTAGAGATCTTGAGGAATGCCCTTCAAGGGGGTGGAATGTATTTTTATTTATCTATTTTGGCGAAACATTTTGCAATTTGTTATAATTATGATTAAACAAAGATCAAGAAACTTAGGAATATCAGTCTTTATGTAATTGCTATGCAGGTTATCGAGATCGTCCATTTAATTATTGAAATTCCTTCTAGGCTATACAGTGGAGCGCCGATTATCTATGCCCATCGGGACTCGACGATTGTCGGATAATCGGATAACAGGCATATCTCCTTTTGTGCTTTTTTTGGTGTATAATTTATTTTTCTTGCGTGTTTTATTGCTGCAAAAGAAATCATATTACCTTTTTTTATTTTTGCTCTTTTTTGTATCAAAATTGGATCTTTTATTTCTGCTGTCAACGATGTTGGTAGGAATATGTCAAATTTCCTTAGAAACTGTCATTTCCGAGCTGCACGAATAATCAGACACCCGGATAATCGGCACTCCACTGTAAATGTATTTCACTAAGTTCAGAGCTTCCGTAATACATGGCTGTATTTGTGTAGGCGATTGAAATTAGCTTTGTGTTCCTTTTTTTAAATATTGTTTTTATTCTAAATAGCTGCTTTTTGCCGAATTACCCGCAATTTACGCAAAAAATATTAATTTATAATATCAATCACTAATTGAACACATGAAAATCCATATCACATTTACCGTTATCTACTAAACTTTCTTTGTTTTATGTGTTTTGTCAAAGTTTTTTTCTCTCTCAGATATAACTCACAGTCAGATTAAATTCCAATTAAAAAGCTGAAGTGTGTTAGACCTCGAACGCTTAGCACGTCATTTTACGGGGCTGTAATTGTTTTCTACTGATTCACACTGTTTGCATATGACGGTGTCACAGTCTTGCTGTAATGCACCAAACAAAGATCATCTTGCGTATTAGGTTTTGTGACCCTGGCAGATCGTGTCTGACTCATCATTGATTCAGGATAAAAACGAAAGACACCATGAAAGAATGGAAAACATTCCCATAAACTCAATCCGTTCGTCATAGCTTCACCAGCAGCCTGAACTTCCGCGCATATGCGGGATCTGTTCAGGAATTAATAAACAAAAAAATAGACAAACCCTGTCGGCTGCTGCTAGGCAGACAAAAAAAAATGCGAAAGGCGAATTTCACTAACCTCTTTCGCCGCGTGTCTCTCGTGGTTTGAAGTGTACGAGAGCTTCACTGATTATTGTGAATCCACGTACGCCACACTGTGGTATTTCGGTGTTTTGTGTGGGCTGTAAACGATAGGGGTAGTGCTGATTGCATGGGGCAAATCGTAAGCAAAAAAAAAAAGAACGATAATCATCAAACACAGTGCTTAACACAATTTTGGTTAGAGTCGGATCGGATGCGTAAGAGCACTTTTCTCTACGTAGACGTTATTTATGGGTACGATCACTTCAATGGGTTTCGACGTTGCCGAACAAATGGATGGCCAAGAGAGAGAAAGAGCGCACGAGAGAATCAATAGCGCAGAAGATACGGTAGTAGTATATGTTCTCACACACTACTACATCGATAAGCCAAATCAGTGGTCGCCAATTCAATGGATAGTAAACTAAAATACTCAAAATTTACACACCATTTTATATTAACCCAAGAGGAACCCCAAATGAAAATAATAACAATATGTTTTAATACAGAGAGAACAGCGTTCTTACGGGGTTTGTTTTTAAATGTGCCATTAAAGTTTGATAAAGCCTTGTTCTAGTCGTTATTGTTAAATTTTATCTGGAATTCGCCAATTGTTGTCACTTATTAATGGTTTTTGTATTCTACGTGGCAACATGTTGGATTTATTATGTAGATTAAGGACAATTAAATCGTGGCCTTAGAATTGATTGACAAAGGTTTATAAATTAATGCTAAAATAACCTTTTTTCGCTGTAAATGAATGCAATCGATTAATCTCTGAACCCAATTGTGTAAGCTTAGTTTTCGAGGGGTTAGTGGATGATGCGCTAATTCAAAACAAATACTAACCAATCTGAACGTTTTGACCTTTCGATCAGATCCAATATAAAAAAGGTTGAATTTATCCTTTGACTACCAATTTCCCTTCAATGGCGAGAATTAGATGACACTCAAGCTTAAAATGTTTTTTTGATTATACCTATTTAATTTAATCTAATTCTACAAGTTTACGACAAAAAAAATGTCAGCTTACGTACAAAACTATATTTCATTGCATCAAAAATGATGCACGACGCTATCAAAAATTGATTATTAATGAATGATGAATAGTTTTCACAATTTAAACAATAAACAAAATGAATTTTATGCAATATTTTCTTCTACAAGATGTAAAAGATTTGGAATATTCAACGCATACGGGGGGTTGATCGCCACTGGCTTAGGTAATAGTGTATGTACAAGATTTATGTATTTCATCGTGCTTTTATGTGCGGAATTTTATAAACATGCAACAACCCCTTGCTGAGTCAACAGTCCAGTCGTTTGTGTGAGTGTAGCTGTGCAAAGTTACCTTCAATAGTCATTTTTCTCTGTAGAAAAATTGAAGTAAAAGTATTGAAAAAATGCTAATGCTGTTTAGTAAATAATGGTGACTTCATCAAAGCATGCACGCCAAACAGTTGGTCCCCCCTCCAACTTCCACATCGACTGTTCCGATCGTTTTGTCACGCACAGTCATCGGCCATCGTGCGCACTCACATCAACGCACCGTCGCTTGTTGCATGTATAGGCGTGTGCGAGAGTATCGCTCGCCCTCCGCTCATCTGGTGCTCCAACAGTGTCAATCCTAGCAGCCATGGAAACCCATCGCACACTGCATGGCGGCCACACACAGGTGGGGTTGTGTGCGTGCATGTGCCCACTGTTCCCTTAATAGCGCGCTTACTGCCGTTTCTGCATTCGACACCCCACATGATTGACCGTGCGGCTCCATCGGAAGAAAAAAGCTGGAGCCCAAAAGGCGGTGTGACAGGATTTTGTGACGTGTCAAGCGTGGCAAAAAAAAGTACGGATTCCACCGTCCAGCCCTTGCAAGTCGAGTCATCGTACACTACGCAACGATCTCCATCAAAAGAGTTTGGTTGTTTTGTTTCAATTCTGAACCCTTCGGGAGTTTCACGGATGGAGCAATCTGTATGTCAGAACCGTGTGCAGAAAGGACATTGCAGGTTCAAAAATAGAACGCACACGTCAAAGGCTTCATGTCGAGTCGTTTAGGTGTTGAAACAGCGGGGAAAAAAAGGAAACAAGACATGTACACACGGTTAATATTAAGTCTGAGTAAGTTCACACGTTTAAACCAGTGATGCAATAACGGTGATGGAATTTGGCAACTAAATGCAAAGATTAATTTACCATCCCTCCCCCATGCAATGTATGCAGCGCGATTTATGACTTTTATCCGCAAGATGTTGCTTTATGGTTCCTTTCTCCACGCTACGATCGACCTTATGGAACTCGTTTCTCGTGCTCATTGGGGGTGAAAGGATTTATTTGCTGTGCTCGATTGCGCCCAATCAGTCGGTCATAAAATTTCTTTCCAATGCAAAATGCCAATGCTAATTTCTCGTCTGAAAACGCTGTTTTAATTGGTTTTTTATGTTTCATTTAATGCAATAATACACATTTGTATGATGAATCTGTTCGATATCCGCTAGTTATTTTTGTAAGCATGAAAAATCATGTTGAAATTTTGATGAGTTTTTATCCTGACTAACAACGCCCGTAAGTATGCAACCTTTGCTTGGGCTTACCTAAGTACAGTGTGCCGATTTCCCGGAGTTTATAAACTTGATTTCGACTTTATAATTCAGAATGTTGGATTCAGAAACTAAATAGCTTGTGTTGTGATCGGATTGCTGGCGAATTGCATACCTCCAGGCGCACATACTCAAGACACAATTCCATTTATATTACACCGCAGGTTTACTTTTTAAATATTAAATGTGTTTAAGCTAATGTATTTCTATTTCGTGAATTATAAATTATTTTTTTCTGAAATATGAATTGAAGCAAAATGTATAATTGTCCCAAGGCATGTCCTCCTTGTAAACAAACTAAAGAAAGTTTACACCAAGCGTTTATTTCATCTTTTAAGCATGAAAAATACTTTGTTAGTGTAAAATATTAAATTCAACACTATTTCAGAACAAGTTTTTCATGTCTTGTACGTGGAAGTGCATTCAAGTCTATCGCTATCGTCACGATACACATTTAATCATCTTCTAAAGGCGCGCGTTGGCGTGCTTGTAAACCCTTGCAAGCTCGTAGGTTTGAGTGTTTCTACCGTTTCTTTGATATTAGTTTTCATTTTACTCAAGCTCGTCTCATTACAACCGATAGCTTCCCACAACATGCTCCACACGCTCAGTCAAAACGCCCTCGTAACTCTCGAGGGAGGCTCGCTACACATGGCGTGTAGTGTTTCAGTGCGATAAAGTTAAGACCACACAGCAAAACCCTTATTCCGCAAACATCCTACTGTTTCCTCTTTCTCTTTCCCCTTCGAGTTTGTGAAGGGAAACGTTCATTACCGTGAAAAACATGTTCCAAACCTGTTTCTTGTGCTTTTGCTTATTAAAGAACGTCGAAGCTTTCCGACGAAGCTTGCAGAACTGGAAGCTTTCGCAGCAATACTTCGCTTGGCATTGTTTAAACAAACAAATGGCGTAGAAAAATGAGTGCAGAGGAGAGAAAGGTTGTTTAATTACGTTTTTTTTTCGCTGCTCTTTCGTTTGCTACTTCATTCGATTATATTAATTACCCGCAGTGATGAACGGGAGCAGAAAGTAAAGAGTATCGATAAAGCGTAGACAACTGAATATTTCCTTTTATTTATTACCAGATCGTCGCTTACCTGATAATTTTTTCATTTCATTGAATACTATTCCATTAAACTACATGGAGTGTCTTGAAAGATGAATGTTTGCCGTTTGATCGTGCAATGGTTTCAGTTGCTAACAGCCACGTTTTACCTCCTCCACCCCTAAATCTCTATTGCCTTTCCTTTTCTCTCTATTTTCGCTCTTCCCTCGAAAGCCCTTCGTGTGTGCCGCTTTTCTCGTCGAAACAAACGGTGTGGAGAATGCTGTCGATTATTTTATTTTCTCTTTTCCACCTCGGCACCGTCATCCGGTGCTTGTTTTCCTTCATTTTCTGCCCCATCCCTCCCTCCCCGCAAAATACTAGCCCCCCCCGCTCTGGATTACCGTTAGAAGGCACGACGCTCCCCATTACTACCGACGCTTTCTCAAGCATCGCGCCAACGCCAAAGATCGTTCGGTACACACCCGGCAAACACTGTGTGTCACAAACATTCTCTTCCCTTGCCTGCCGAAAAACACGGAAAAAAGTAATATTGCTGCCTGTTGCATGTAAAACAGCAAACAAAATGAACTAAAAAAGTAAAGAAAGAGGGTGCAAAAAATCACCCCCACGGTGATTGTAACAAGCGGGGTACAATTTCATCAATGCACTATTCTGATCGTACGCGAATACGATTGTGTTGGAAAATGTAGTTGAAAGAGATTGAGAGAGAGCGAGAGAGAGGGAATAAAAATGGGGAAGAGCAAAGCATCAGTGCAAGAGCGAAATTGTTGAAACGTTTAGCAGATGGTTCGTGAAGGATCGAGCGACCAACTCGCACAGCATCGTAGTGAACGAAGATTTTCAAGGGGAGCTCTACTATGTTCTTTCTGTGTTTGCTCTGTCGGAATGGTATTGTTACCAGTAGTATGTACGACGCCAAATGTGACATTTTGATCACTGAAACCTTGGAAATTGAGTTAGAACATAAATGTTTTACAAAAACAAAATTTTCTAACTATAATTCAGAGTGTTTAAAATATTTTATTTTGTAAGTTTGTTCTTCAAGTTTCGCATTACGTTATTTTTTAAGTTGACAGTTATTTTTGACACATATTAAAAATGTCCGATAAATATTTTATTATATTTTTTATGAGTTATTGAACATTTGATTGGACAGTTTAATATATTTAACAATAGAGCTACCGGATCAATCATTTTGGACTCGAACGCTTCTTCCAATTAATTTTTGGGGTTAAACAAGTTCTACCATAGTTGATGCATGACTTTGACTTATCTTTTCTGTAGTATAAACTCAAAAACGTATTAAAACATAATTCAGATCTTCAATTGTTGTTTGCAAAGTGATCATCAATTTTCGGTTTTTTTTTTGCCAGCAGAATATTGCAAAATGAGCCAAGATTTCTCAATATTTCTAAGCATGGTTTTTTGTATTTTAAAGTTGATTTTTGTAGTAATATATTTTTGCCATAACTTATAAGTTAACTGCATTATATTGTTATCGCTTCGGAGAGGTTTTCATCCCACTGTAAAATTCATCACCACATTTCGAACCGCTGCACTATAAAAAGCTCGCTGCCCGCTGCCCGGGTTAACCTCAGGATCAATTCCATAAAAACGAAGCATTTGCTGCAGGAATACCATCACCACCGTAGCCAGGGGCACACGACGGTGTACAGAAAAGATGGTACATGATCTGCCAAAGTTAGGTTACGGCTTCAGTAGATAGCATGTTGCGGTTTACTTTACGGGCACTGTGCCACGGTTCCGACACGTACGTACGCTCGCTGCTCTCTCATTCTGGCGACCCCACGGTCGTGGATGCCCCAACCAACGACCGCTCTCCGCTACCGCGTGCGTATGTGTTCGTAGGTATTGGTTGCTTGCGTAATGGCAAAAGGATATCATCGGCATCAGTCGAAGTGAGGAGTCACCAGCACGGGTAACACTCTCTCACTCGTCACATCACATTTGTGATTAGTGAAGGATGTTTTTGCTTCTACCACACAACCCGTTCCCCAAACCATCTGGCCCAATCTCCACCCGGTGTCGATGTCCACTAGAAAGGGAGACACTTCACGGTATTTTCGATTCCCTTTCAGTTGTTGAAAAGAGCGTTCCAGCCTCTTGTCTGCTCACGCGCCAATATCTCTTGATCCGACAAAAGAGCAAATCGATACAATGAAACCTATCCCCCCAGGGGAAGTTGTAAGCGCGTGCAGCAAGCACCAAGGGTACGAGCAGCACCAGATCGGCACACGGTATATTTCATCACCGTGTCATAATATAGAGAAAAAAAACTGCTTGCGAACTGCCTTTCTGCTGGTGTGTGCGTGGTGGTGAGATGTGTGCGAGCCATTGGGGAGCACCTTAAACGACGCGAGAGGAATCGAAAAATACCGAGAGAGCATGAGAGAACCATCGTTGGAGCTTACGTCTCCACATCTAGGCCAATCCGTTGTGTCGTGCGGGGTGTTGTACCGGAGGGGGGGTGAGGGTGCGTTGGGGATCCGGTTCGGCTCTCTGGTGTTTCTTGTTTTTTCACGAAGTGTAAGCCACACACGGACCGCTTGTGTGTACTCTGCGTTTTCGATTCAGTAGTAGTTGTACCGCACATCGGGCAAGAAACAGCATCAACCACAGTGAGGCAACGCAGCAGCAGCAACACCAGCACTGCAGACGACGGTACACGGCGAAACGCGACGTCCTCAACGCCGCCCAATACTACGAGTAGCTCGCGCGAGGTAGTTAAAAATCACAACCCCAGTACAGCACGGTACGAACGTTAGTCTGCACTCCGCCATATCCACCGCCTATCGATCATCGATATTTTGGGTGGGAGAGGCCTGGCCTGACCTTGGATTTTCGTTCCTGCCCGAATATCCGATCGATCGGTGTGGGAGAGGTCGTCTACAACCTGCGAAATCGGGCACGATCGATCGCAAACCGCACGGGATTGATAGCAAGGAGCGTGATGCGGACATCCTGTCAGCACAACGTTTGCCGATGGGAAAGTTCCGTCGCCCGGGATCACAGGGGCATTATGTAGTTAGAAAAGCTTTAATTACGCTACTCGTACACGTGCACTGCGTGAGCTTAATCGCCCCTAGATCCTGTTGGAGAACTTGAAGGGAGGATTCTGGGGAATTAATTCAATTTTTGGTGGTGATGGTTGTTGGAATGGTAGAAGTTTGATTACTCGAGTATGGTCAATTTGTGGAGTCATCAGATTAGTGAACGTGAAGGATAGTTGAACGTCTCATTAACTTCTCCGCTGATGGGCGGTCCCATAGTGTTGAACTAAGCATCCATCCGGCCTGCATGTTGTCGAAGCGGTTCTAACCTTCCTTCGGTTCTCACTCTGCCTGGTAGTAATAATTGTAATAATTGTAATATTGTTATAATTAGTAACTTTTATTTAGTGCGGACGCTCGATTGAATAAGTTTTTGCATCAATTCACAAACCATCGCCCATCGGGAAGGTAGGCTACCATACATCACCAACATGTACCACACACCGTCAGATGATAAGGCCGGGAGAAATGCCAGCTCAACGAAGAAGACGACGTCGGTGATGCCGCCCCACTGGCATACGAAGACGTTGAAGTCGAAGATATAGTGAAAGTGAGAAAATGGAATGATAGATAGCTGGGTGCTTTTCTGACCGGGGGAAGCTTCACTTTTTACGTGTGTGCATCACAACGTTTCTGCTCCGCAGTTCGAAGGAGGACGTACCATTTATTTCCATGCAAAGCAGTGCTAAATTAAGAATTATGTTTAGAAAACTCTATACCCAATGTGGCCGATGTAACGTTTTATTAAATGTATGCACTTTGCTCTTTTTTTGCAGATGCTGTAAAGTAAAGTAACATTTCAAAAATCATCTACGGGACTACGGGGATTTGCAAACAGTGTACCCAACGTCAGTCTTAGTGATCCCTTAAGTGTGAAGCAAAAAGTTGGAGAAAACAATTTTACACGATTTAACCGTGGTGGTAGTGAATATTTCATAAATCGAACCTCGTACACGTTAACAGTTGTCCCAGGAAAGGACACAAGTCAGTGCGGTGTGTTTGTGAATGTGTTACAATATTGTAGGGAGCATGGCATAACAATGCTTCCCGTATCAACGTGCAAGCAGTCTTCTATAATTTGTTTTATCATTTTACCTCAAGAACTGCCACTGAGTTACATTAGTTTACGTTACCGATTCCGATCGCGATCGAGCCGTCACAACCGTACGTTAGATCAACAGCAGCACATCACGAATGCGAACTATTACTCTAGGTGCCGAGGTATTGCCGCCCGCCATAGTTCCAACACATCTGTCTCCTTCAATAGAGTTTCCACTGGGGGTCTAGCGAAGTTCCCCGGGAGTAGAGGTACAGGACAGCGCACCGCAGTATGCTGAAACCGTTAAAAGATTTGCTTACCTATTTGCAAAGAAATGCTAACAGTTCAAACATTTTCGGGTAAGTTTTCATTGCGATGAGCTAGAAAAAAGAAACATCTATTAACGATAACGGTTTACACGGATTGTTTTAGGTTAACAACGCCAACATCCACAACCACAATGGGTCCAAATGAAAATCCAAGGATTGATGAAACGATGATTGAGAGTGACGATCTGCTACTGGAAGATGTCGATCCCCTCAACGATCCGCTCGCTCTGGATGATTGTTCCGGTGCGGATTTAAACTTGTCCAGTACGAGTGTTGGCAATGAGGACGATGATGGCAAAATAATCCTAGTCGATGTGACTACACTGAAGCCCAAAGAACTCCAAGATGAGATTGAAACGGACGACGATGAAGATGTCGCACGGAAAGTGGATGAACAAGCAACAGTAGAATATGATGAAGAACCTATGGAAGACGTGTCGGTCGTGTTAGCTGATTTAACGGAAACAGAAGCGAATGGCATAGATGTATCGTCTACCAGCGAGAGTAATGTCGATGGTGTCATTGTAATAGAGAACGACCGTACAGAATCGATTTCCTCCACCCAGTTGGATTCTAATGCCGTTGTCGAAAACGATAGAAGGCATGCGTCTCCATTGCTGGATGATGATCCAGTAGAAGAAGAAGAAGGTGAAATCGTTGTAAAACGGATACTGATTGATTCTGCACAGTACGCTGATGAAGTCGATGCCGTACCGGATAGCATAGAGCAGTGTACAACATCGGTTGAGACAACAACCGAACAAATTCAGGAAGCTAATGGAGGAGAAGAGGAAGAAGAAGAAGCAAGTGATGGTTCCGATTCGGGATTGGGTTTGGAACCGTTGCGAAATGTTGCCCCGTGTGGCACTAGTACCAGCAGCAGCACTAACAACAGTAGTAGTAACAGTCCGTTGCAGCAACCACCAATCAAGAGCAGTCTGAAACGGCGCTCAAAACCACTGGACGATAATCCGTCTGCGCAGCAGCAAAAGGAGGATGGAGTGAGCAGTCAGAAAAGGCCCAAGAAGGGTATCACCTTCGAAGGAGTGACAGTTTATTACTTTCCTCGTATTCAGGGCTTTGGCTGTGTCCCGTCACAGGGCGGGTGTACTTTGGGCATGGAGTTCCAGCACGTCCATTCGAGGTAAGAGATTTGTGTAAAATTAGAACTTCCTTCATTTTTTTCTCATCCTTATTTGTCGCTCTTGTTTGCACCCCCAACAGACGATTAACACTTTCGGAGCATTCCGCCGAACAGCGGAAGGTACACCGGCAGCAGCATCAGGAACTGAATCCCCGCAGCTCATCCAGTGAGGACACGAGCAGCGAAGAGGAACCGAGTGAGAGCGGTTCCGAAGCGGAGAGTGAATCGTACGGGTTTTTGCAACCAGTTTCCACGAGGCAACGGCGAGCACTGCTGAAAGCGGCCGGTGTGCGCAAGATCGATCCAACGGAAAAGGATGACTGTCGGGAGATTCGAACCTCGCGTGAAGTGTGCGGTTGCACGTGCCGTGGCTTTTGCGATCCTAACCGATGTGCCTGCAGCCTGGCGGGCATCAAGTGTCAGGTCGATCGACCCAACTTTCCCTGTGGTTGTACACTAGAGGGCTGTGCGAATACGGCGGGACGCGTCGAGTTTAATCCGGGGCGCGTTCGGACCCACTTTTTGCACACCATCATGAAGCTGCAAATGGAGGGAGACAATAGGAAAGCGATGGAACCGGGCAGCAGTACTGGTAATGCAGCACTGCTGTCCCGGACGAGTAATGCGAATGCTAGCGCGAGTGATACGAATGACAGCAGTTATGTGATAGGTAGTGAAAAAAATTGGTCAAACGGCCCGGTACGATTACCAGCGAGTATGGTCGCATACGGTGCAGGAATCCATTCTGGCCCTTCTTCTGCTGTAAACGCAATGGCTGATGGGATCGGTTCAATGCATCCAGTAGCGGTAGCGCACCACCATCATGCGCCTAATCATCTTTCGCACCTTCAGCCTCCGATTGGGCAGCAGCAGGATGGTTTGCATCATGGAGCTGCCATACACCTACAGCACCAGCAGCATCATCATCTGTCACATCAAGCTTCGCCGTATCTAAATCATCATGGCACAGATTCAGCGCATCAAAATTATCTGCTTACGTCAAACTCGACCGCCTCGCATCTGATCGGTAGTGCCGATCTACAATCAGCATCATCGGAGTCACTCGATCTGCAGTATCCTTTCCGAGATTATTATTCGGGAATGGAAGGAGGGTCGGGAGGTGAGAGCAGACATGTAGCAGGAATGCCAATGCATCAGCGGCCTTCCTGTACCAGCACCGAACCGCCTTTAACACTGCACCCTGACATGTACTACAGAGCGAACTATCCGGGGTACGTGGATGGAGGGACAAGTACAACGGCACACATAGATCATTACCAGCAGGACTCAATGTTGCCCTTACATGTGGCCAATGTCGACAACTCTAGCTTAGCACATCAGCATATGCTTACGACGGGGCACGATCGGTCATTGCAGAGTGGTCCGTACGGGAATCACCATGAACACCATAACCCGGGCAACGTGCCCATATTGCCGGGGGAAAAGGGACCAAACTGTGCCAACAATCAGTCCAGTGTGCCGAAAGTGCCTCAACATAGCGGAAGTAGTGACGATCCCTCGGCTACAGTATCGCTCGACACGCCCTCTGAATCGAATTTCTCCCGTACCGATCCAACGTCACTCACTGTCGCCACTTCAGAAAACTGTGATCTCAACGTAACCGTCATTAGTGACACATCCATCAGTTCGAACGGGACAAGCGATGAAGTAACGATTGTGGAGTTCGACGATATGCCTAGAGACGTTAGCGTGATCATTGATGATGATGATGATGATGATAACGACGACGACGATGATGCTGAAGATGCGAGGGTAGCGAACCGGAATGCGGGTAACTTACGACCACACATGAACACCCAAGCCAGCAGTTTCATCGATCTGACATCGCCACAGGCCGACAACACGGAGCGGCTGGAAGCCATTAACGATTTGCTGGCAAACAGCCGCAAAACGCTCAGCATCGTTCGACGGTCCATCGCGGCAGAGGAGGATGATGAGTTGCGAGATTTTCAACACCCTCCGGTTGAACCACCAAGCGTTGCTGTGTCCTACGAAGAGGACGATGACGTTATATGCGTGGATCATATAATACGATCGATACATCCTGGCAGTACGAGGGAATATGGGAACGATGTTCCGGTGCGGGTGGAAAATCATGCCGGTATGCGCTCACTTACCAACGGTACAACTGCAAATGGTAGCGATGACCAACGCCAGCACAAGCGATTGCGATGTCCCACCGTTGGGGAGGAATCCGATGGGGCGGTGCGGAAAATGTCACACAATCGAACCGGTACGGTCAGTTCTGTTTCGTCGTATTCGTGCGATGCATTGTTGCTGGGAGAACGCGTGCCTGCGGCGGTGTCCAGTTCGTCCAGTTTGGTTGCGACTTCTGCGAGCTCACCGTCCGTTGGGACGCTAGAACCTAGTGAAAATTTGTGTGAAATTATCAAAAACAGTATCGTTGAAACCGCCGTTTCACATTGAACAGATGCAAATCGCGCTATCTAAGTAGATTAAAAAGAAAAAACAAAACAAAAGAAAACCGCATAAACCTACCGATATTATAGGATTCCACATCGCGGACTGAAGGGTAAGGTTTTGTTCGTAAGCTGTGTTAATTATTCGGATTAGTCAACAATTCTGTTTTGTTCGTACAGCAAGAACACAAATAGCCGACCGGAAGAAAGAGGATGTTACAGCGTCTAAATAAGCGCTTTTTTGTTCAATTTATTCGATCCAATTCCTTTACTTCCATTATTAAACGATGTTCTGTTGAAAATGGTTAAGGTTTATTCGTTTCGTTACCTCCATAAATTTTAACGGTTGAATTAATTCCTGGCGTTATCTTTTATAGTGCTCTTCATTCAATACAAATTATGCTATAGTTCAATTGTACTGGTTTCCGTATTTCCAAAGAACTAACCTCCGCACTTTTTGATGAGCGCTCGTATCTGGTACAATAATCACGATACGAGAACTTCTACACTTTAATATGAAATGAAAATATGTTTAGTTGCAAACGACAAGAATTAATTGAATTAGATGCACTGCTGTAGCGTTCATTGCAAAAAAAAGAAGCATTGGATAGAACATCTCTGAATTATGAATTTGGAAGGCAAAGCGTTAAAATTGTCGAGCAAATAGAAAATCGTCTATGTGTGTTATGTAAATAATTAGCGTACCAATATACCGTGAACATTAATTTAGGAACGTTTGGCAAATGTAATTAATAGGGGCAAAAAAACGTTATACTAATGATATGGATTCCAAAACCACAAACAAACAAATAGTTGTGCAAAAACAAACAAACGCATACACACATCCGCAACAAAAATCCGCATGAGATTAAACTGCGACCACCCATCTCGCCTTCTCGTAGCGATCAAGTGTTCTTTTCATATGTTTCATATAAAACACTTAAAATATGAAAAGCAACTAACACGAAGGGGGGTAAAAATATGGTGGGAATAAACTGAGGATAATATCTACAAAAATTATAAAATAAAAATTAGCAAGGAAATCTTTTTAAAACAGACCGGAGTACAAAACCAAACACTCACATATAGAACAAGTACGAAAGAAACACGTTGCCTTGGTTCGTTTAATTTTCCTCCATTACTTTTAAAATGACCCTGTCTCATTATGACTACGTCCTATGATGATTTGTAATGGAAAATTCTACGTAGAAATATTAACCGGTGCACACTATCTCCCAGTCTCAAAAATTAAACAATTTAGGTTCAGATGAATGATTGGTTTCAAACTTCCAAAACATTTCTTTGATTTGCCATCATATTTACTTGAATGTTATATTTTTAAAAGAGGCCCATGAAGCATGATAATTAACTCCACAACGTTTGACCACCCCTCTAATTACTCAGTGGTTCAGTGTAACACATTAATTCAATTCAAAAGCTCATACAACATTTGTTGCTGACGGTAACGATTTCGAATTGCTTGTGCTACTTGGACATCACAGAACGTACGTAACAGAAGCAATGAAATCCGGAGATTCATGAGTGAAATATCGCGTTTTGTAGACTGTTCTCAAAGACAAACTGATCCTTGCGGTCCCCCGAATGTGGATAGCAATAGTCCAAACAGTGAAGAAGTACCTCGACTAGATGGACCTTGTTTGATGATGATTGTGGACGGTGGCAAGGGTCTTGGGCTATAGTGAAGATATCATCAAGATTTTTTACCAAATATTTCCCGATCCCAATTTGTATTATCTTTGGCACAAATTTGGAGTGACTCTCATGATGAATTTTGAAACATACAATCCACTACTGTTCAGAACTTAGTATTTCAGAAACTTTGGGTAACTTTGGAAATAGCTACCAAAAAGGTAAAAATATATATTGAAATTAACGATTACGATTAAGCCATGGTGCGTGCGACGAGTTGGGATATGAAGAGGAACACGTGATCGTAAAGACCGGGAGGGCACATAGAAAGGATAAAGGAGTATCCAGGAAGGCGCATCAGTCACACCGAGAAGCAGACTAGCGATGAAAAATGCTTGAGCTTGGTGTCACCTGATCTCGAGGGTCGGAAGTTCTAACAGTAGACAACTTCTGCAAAAGGTCTATGGTAGAATCGTCTCGTCGCATCCTCTCCATTCTTACAGAAGAAGTAACGCCAGCAGGGAGCTCCAGATAATTCGATTCCGAATTCGATCAGAGGACGTACTAATCCACAATAAAGTGCTTTGAAGCAACTAGAATGGAAGTTCTCTAACGGTGATCACTCAGCGATCGCATGATGTTCCTCAACTGAACAAGATAAGGAAACATCTCGCCAGATGACGCTAAATGTGACGCTAAACTAAAGTATCGAAAACAGCGAACCTCATGCCCAATAGTGACGAAATACTTTGGGCCAAAACAGGGCATGTATTATCATACAATTCCCACCCAATCGGTTGGCGGGAAAGATAATGGCCGATAAGATAATTCCCTCCCACCCGTCACCGACGCACACACCGGATGCTAGTATTTTCTCCATTCTTTTTCCTTATTCTTACCGAGATCTATGTCCCATTGTCACAAGCTGGTTTGCGGCACACTAAAGACATCCTTGATGTCGCTCACTAGCGCCCTACACACTCGGAAACGTTGCACGGCGTGGTAAACAACGAACAGGAAAACGATCGGTAGCGGCACAAACTCACGCACACCACCGCCCCGGTGGCACGATAAAGGCAACGCCGAACAATAGCCACACACAAGAAAACAAGGGGTTTGTGCACGGTGGTGCAACCATTCCGAACGTGTCGTGCAATTGCGCGACATTATCCGCCGAACGGAACACGCGAGTGGACGCGCAATAGCTAGGTTAGGTAGCGGAATTCAACCATCGTGTCCGTCAGCCCCAGTTCGTACCAGCGAGCGTCTTCTATCGGAAGTGAAAGCGAAAGTGATCGTGCCGTATCGAACAGAAAGGAAAAAAAAACTACATATATTTGCGCAAATAATCTCCGCAGAAATGGCACCGTTGCGCTGGGCAATCGTTAGTGCGGGTACGATATCGCATGATTTTGCTTGTGCCGTGTCCACGTTGCCCGCGTCCGACCACCAGCTGGTGGCCGTCGGTGCCCGTGGGCTGGAAAATGCACGCAAATTCGCCGAACTGCACGGTATACCGCGGTTCTACGAAGGGTACGAAGCGATCGCGAAGGATCCGGAAGTGGGTAAGTGACACACTTACGCAGGGCACGATCGATACGTTGCCCGCGGGATGCAAAAAATAGATCCCATAATAGGGTGTGAGATGATGCTGCGCCTTATCTCACCGAGTGAGGTGAGCGGCACGCTCATCTCACGCGCTCATCTCACGCGGGGCATATTAATCATGACGCGGTTTTATTTGCTTCCCTCTTTTTTCCTCACAAGACGTCGTGTACGTCGGTACGGTCAACAACGCGCACTACGAGGTCAGCCGTATGATGTTGGAAGCCGGCAAGCACATCCTTTGTGAGAAGCCTTTGTGTGTGAATCGCGGCCAGGCCCGGGCCCTGCTCGACTTTGCCCGCGCACGGGGTCGTTTCTGCATGGAAGCGATCTGGTCACGGTTTTTCCCGAGCTACGTGCATCTGCGCGAACGCATCGGCCGGGGTGATCTCGGACGGATCGAGCGGGTCGAGGTGCAGTTTGGCTTTCCGCTCACGCACGTCGAGCGCGTCCGGATGAAGAGCCTCGGCGGTGGCACCGTGCTGGATCTGGGCGTTTACACCATACAGGTGGCCATGTGGGCGTTCCAGTCGGAACCGGTACGCATCGAAGCGGCGGGCCAGCTGAACGATGAGGGTGTGGATGTCGGTGTTACGGCGACATTGCACTTCCCCGGTGGTGGGGTGGCGAACATTAAAACCAGCGCCATTGATAAGCTGCCCAACACGGCCGTTATCATCGGAACGAAGGGCTCTATTACAGTGCGTACCAACGTTAGCACATACAATCGTGAAAAGTTTTGCAATAATTTGGATTTCATTTCCGCTTTCGAATCATTGAAGCTCCACGATTTCTGGTGTCCCATCGAGCTGACCGATGTTGATGGTACGGTGCGCTCCTACCCGCTGCCAGCATCGAAAGTGGAATGCATCCTGCAGAACAGCGTTGGACTGCGGTACGAGGCGGAGGAAACACGTCGGCGCATCTTGGCGGGAGAGCTCGAGTCACCGTCCGTATCGCACAGCGACAGTCTGGCCATTGCCGGGGTGCAGGATGCGATCCGGAAGCAGATTGGGGTGGAAATGCCGGAGGATTACATCTTCAAAAGTTAGCTGGTGGAAAAAAGGACGAAAAGATCCCCTTTGGTGGGAGCAGCGAGTTTGCTAACAGTTTTGTAAATATCGAGAGTGTTAGCCAAATATATTTAAGTACAAACGCTTGATACTGTTCGTAGCTGTGATTTTTTAATGAAGCCGATCATAATATGGTAAGGTAGCTAAGAAATCGATCTACACCATTATCACTGAGTCGCTAGATCGAGTCTCAGCAAGACAAATACTCTGGAGATCGCAACAAGGATCATCTTCGATTATATTGCTTAATGGTGGCACACATTGGTCTATGGACATCCTCAAGTCATTGGCCTATCCCAATAGCTAGAAATCACCATAGATGACAATTATCTGAAGAACGTGCGAAAGAGCAAGTCACAGGGTAATAAACTAAAGCTCGTTGTCGCCTCGTATTGTAGGTTTAGACCAAGTAACCGAGAGTGATTTCTAGCCCACAGTCGACTGACATCGCCAAGTATAAATGTTTGAATGAATGTCTTCGATATTGGTCCATCAAAATATTCCAAAACCGCTCAGATAGGCTGCAATTTGTCTAAAGAACATACGACCAAGTCACCGAGAGCGATTAAGAGCTTACTGGACACATACTTGGATTAACCGAACATGTCCAAAATTCTTTAGACGACCCTGAAGTTGCCCAAGATCTATCTTTCTGGGCGAAGAAATGATTACAATTCCAGCTATTAATGTCTTTTTTCTAGTTATTGCTTGCTGAAGTAAATGCCTCCATCTCTGCTCTTTAGTGTGTGTATCGACCTGCAAGATGCAGTCTACGGCATGAAATCATAGCAATCGTTGGATTGGATGTCCGTTATCATACTCAGCACGTGAGTAGCTCATCATTCATATCATCTCTAGTGGGCTGTTCTTATGAGAATCTTCTTCTGAAGAAGATCTCACTCAAAGTAAGAATCTCATTGGCTTAATAGTTTAAAATATGGAAAATTACTGAAACTAAAGGGTATTTCACATCTGATTGTATCCTCCGAATACCTCTGTAAACCCCTGTAGAAAATTGCCTAACTAGATTGATCCTATTCAATATTTCAGGGAATATCCCTTATCCCTATTTTCCATACACTTAACGCCGCTGATTAGTTTCTGTACAACATCTGGCTGCAAGTCCTTCCGTACTTAAACTCACTAATTCTTGATGTCTGTTTCAGGTTTTACATCCTTGGGATGGTTCCGAAGTGCCAGTTTCATAATAGTTCCCGATAATAGAGTAAACCTGCAGGCTTATACCCCTCCAGGAAGAAATTGTAAAGTGTCGTAAAACTGGATCAAGTCAGAAGATACCAAGACTCTTTGAGCACGTGAAAGGATCACTTGCCAAATCGTGTATTTCTAGGCAAATTTTATACGATTCCGTTAATATTAATTCCTCCTGACATCAAAATTTGTCCTTCGAAGTGAAAAACAATAATCTCCAATCCAATGAGGCTTCGTCAGAAACTGACGCAAAATTTGAAGATAACATCCCTATTTTATGGTTTTTTTTTTTCTGTGACGCAATCTAATGTGAGAAACCCTTTATCTTTGTTTATATTACTTCTCATACATCCCTTTGAAGCGCTTCTGAAACAAACAGTAGAAAATTAACTAAAAAAAACCCGCCATCTTCCGCTCGCACCACTGTCACCATACACAGTAAAGAATCGATTTCATTGTACGTTTGTCTTTGTAACTCCTATACAGTTCTTTATTTTTTTTTTCTGTTTGACCTTTAACTCATTACCAATAATACACTTTGCATTGATGCATTCACAATGTGGGTTCTGTTTAAGCTTCCTGCCCGTACTTGTGTTGCTATTTCCTTCCCCGTTCGGCTAATGCTTTAACGCACGGTTACAAACTATTAAGTTATCAACTAAATTCTAACCCAAGGAACAAGAAAAGTGAGGAGAGAAAAACCGCAAGAAAACATGTTTGTTTGTTTTTTTTCTAAGGGCGGTGTCCTTTTCATCATCTGTCCGGCACTGCATGACCTGTGGTGTGTGTAAAACGATGTAGACACAGTTCGGGGTTTGGCGAAAGTCAAACATCTACGCATCCCGCTTTTTTCTCCCGTTTCTTCCCTTTTCCTGTGTCCCTGTTGCCTGTCTACTACAGCATAACTATCATGCTATTTTAGTGTTTCTTTAGTCCTTCACAACGGTATTGTGTACTTTTCTTTTACTGTGCCTTACTCAAGACTCGCAACGACAATCGTGTGTTATTGCATAATTGTAGCGCGTAAGCGTGTGGCTTATGTACTGTTTTCCTTTACTTGTGTTGTTTTATATTTTACTGCTTTAAACACTCGGTTTTCCGCATCTCCTTAAGATCTTTAACTAACGTTTTTCTTCTACATTCCGTCGTTTTGTTTGCCGCTCTTATTAGAACTTTTTGTTGCTCTGGGGGGTTTTTCCTTCGCGCACTCGCAAATCATCAATAGCAGAATCTACCATACCATTATAAATCACATATAAATTAGTACAAAGCAAAATGGGTCTGCTAATTGTATGCTTTTTTGTTTGTACAAATAAAAACTCACGGGCAAAAATTGAAACGAATTGTTTCCTATAAGAAATAATGTTTCCTTTATAACATATCGTTTTTTTCTTTTTCACTTGAAGAGTAAATAAAAGAAAACAATCCACATTGCACTACTAATTTGCTGCATTTGCCTTAAAACAATATGTTAAGCCTAACCTCCTAGCCATTCTTGCACGTCGACGGGGACAAATTCAAACCGACGTAGAGTTAGAATGTGTGTGCGGTGTGCGATGTGATGGTGATGGTGTGGAGGTTTGGTGTGTGGTTGACGGACAACAAAACAAGCAGACAGATGAGGTGGGACACACACACACACGCAACACAATCGCCACCAAGTCGCACACACGCACGCACAATCATCCTTTGCCGTTGCATCATGTCACAGCACTCAGGTTACACGGTTACTACTGTTACATTCAATGGTTTTTAGTCTTTGCCGTTTTAGTTTTGGGGGTAAAGGGGGTTTCAAGGGGAGGGTGCCGTACACTGATACAGAGGTTAGAGGTTATTCCATTTTGTCCTAACGTGTTGTTCAACATGTAATGGCGCTAGCGCTAACTTCTCCAAAGGGCAAAACTTCTGCGCCGCTATAAACTACACCACCGTACAATATGTTTTGTTTGCTTTACCAGCGACTTTACCAGCACACGCGTCGTTACATTTGACTGACGTAATCTTACCGAAGTTTCCTACAGCCTGCACTACCGATCCCCGCGGATCCACTGAACGCGCGACTCGCTTCTAGTGTTTCTATCTCGTCGAATCGTCTAACAGCATTCGGTGTTTTGTTTTTTGTTTGTTTTTGGCTTACATAACTAAAAGATACATCCATGGCGGAAGATATGAGAGTAAGAAGGATATTACGACGAAACGGACGAGCGTGGGAAGGTATAGAAACAATCCGATCGGGCCCGGGATCCCTTCTTTGAAGAGCGTGGTTTTGGTTGCTTTTTGTTTTCGTTGGAAACTCTTATATGCTCGGTGATGTGGTGATCCCCAGCAGTGAGGATGTGGGGGATGGCTTACTCGATATCATGGAATTTCAGGATGGCACGTCCGGGAATCTCCGAGCTGGCCAGCTTGCGCACCACATCGGCGGCCTGATCCGAGGGAAATACTGAGTGTGGCGGTGGTTCAATCTAAAATTGGAAAATTTGCAGACACGCGTTACTGGACGGGTTCCGCCTCAAACCGTGCAACGCACGCGACCGTACCTCGTTGGAAGAAACTAGCTTCACCAGCTGATGCAGCTGCTCGATCGTACCGGTCGGTACGGCTTCGATCGTTTGGCCCCGCTCCTCGGCACGCTTGCTAAACTTGGGCAGCAACTTTTCCGCCACCTCGTCGCTGATGAAGATGTGGCCACCCTTCGTCAGGCACTGCATCGACCGGTGCAAGCTGCGCGATGTCGTACCAAAGTCGATCACGATGTCCACCAAACCGTCGCAGGCGTCGTGCGTGCGTTCGATCAGCTGCTTCTCGTACAGATCTTCATTCCACTGGACAATGTTTACCCTGTTTGGAGGTGCAACGAGAGGAACAAAATAAAGGGAAATGATTACCAATTAGTCTCATGCCATCGCTGACGAACACGTGGAAGAGGGCGGAGCGATCACCTACCGTTCACACTTCTTCGCCACCAGGAACCCTTCATCCCGCAGGCTCGCCACAGTGATCTGTATCTTATCCTTGGTGGCCGGTGTGTAGAAGTGCTGTGCGGCAATGCGCACCGCCCACAGTGCCAATCCACCGGTACCGACGATCAGCATCTTCACCTTCTCGCCCGGCCGCGTTTTGAGCAGCTCGTCTACGATCTTGTGCGCGGCAATGATGGCACTCTGCGCCAGCAGGGCACCGGTCGGCAGTGTGGCGGCAACACTTAGCGACAGCTCGTCCGGTATCGGTATCAGATACTTCAGGTCCGGTACCACCATCAGCTCGGAGTACCCGTGCGGTACGCCCTCGTACGGGTACAGAATGACACGTTGGCCCACCTTAAACCCACAGTCTGGTTTCAGTTCGATGCCGAGGGACTCGATAACACCGGCCACCTCAAACCCGGGAAACAGGGCCCCGTCCCGTACGCCCTGGTGTGCCTGCGGGTTGTGCTGGATGGCCACCGAGGTTTGATGGTGCTGGGGCGGCGCACTGTCCGGACCCTCCTCACTGATGCTGGTGAAGCTGCCGCTCTGCATCTGCTTTGCGAGCAGATGAAGCGACGTCGTGATGTCCCCGGTGTCCGACAGCTGACTGCTGATGGAGGAGATCGATGTGGATTGGTTCTTGCGGTAGCAGGCACCCGCATACACGACCAGAATGCGGGCACCCTGGGCCGGTGTGTCCGGTACCGGCACGACCAGGTTCAGCACGCAGTCCTTCAGCTTCGGTGCCGGTGTTTCGATCGACACCTGGCGGATAAGCTTGCTCATGGCGGCGTTTCTGAGGCGTGTCGCGGTGTCCAACGATATGGAACGGCTGCGGGAAAGAAGACAAGCAACAGAGAGCGAGATGTTATTAAAGAACGCTTACGATCAGTGTCTTCAAGCACTGTGCGTTGTTTTGTTTTATCTGGAAGCAAAACACACAACTAACGTCCTGACAGCCGAACGAATTGTTTCCTTTTGTGGCCACTTTTGCTTTACTCTCGGTGCGATTGAGTAATGGTTGCAGCCGATCACTGTCATGACCTTCAAAGACCTTGTCGCTATTGCGAACCCCACGCTGCTGGGAGAGCAGTACCAAATCGCAAACACGTACTAAGAGCGATATCACAAGGCTCTCACTACGTATGTCGGGGGTACTCACATGACCGAGCAGTTTGACAGCTGTCAGTAGGCGTTGCCACCATCACACAACCACCAAGACACCGCGCGGTGTTACTAAGTTGCGGTAGTACAGTGGCGTCAGACGGTGCGATTCCCATTGAAACAAACCTCGAAATGGAAAGTCACTTCCTCATCCGTCAAAAGTTTATTGATCCCAGGCGAAAAGTGAAGACGAATAGTCTCTTCTACAGCAGATTATCCAGCAATATGTGGAGGCAAAGATGGCGGTGAACGTTCGCTACCATCTTCACCGAGAGACCGTCCCGGAGCAGATGTAAACATCGCGCTCTTTCGGTGTTTGTAGTAGCATGCTCAACAAACCCCCGAAGAAAAACATGCCAAACTGTACACGGAGCAGCATCCAACACCCACCAAATCAAGCTAAGCATTTGTTTCTTGGCAAGTTTATTATTAGACAGGCATGGCACTCGCCCTCGCCGTTGGTGTGTAATGAGTGTAACACGAAAAAAAAAAAACCTGTGCCACGAACACTGTTGTGTGGAAATGGTGCGATTTGTTTCACGGTACAAGCAACATCGACCATTACCTAACCCGGGGCCGCTGTTGGTTGATGTTTTCTGACGCACATGTCCTGCACATTGTTGCAGTGGAATGGCATTGAAGGGAATGGGCTGTTACGAAACAGGACGAAAAAGCTCGTGTAGTAAATGTTACACAAAATTGTTGTGAAGTTCTTACATATTACAGCAGGGTTTGTCAACCGTTTTTTTAAGGAAAAAGTTCAATGTAAAGTAAATAATTTATTTTTAAATTCAGATGATGTGTATATGTAAAAGCTAACTTACTCTTTAATTCTAACGCAGATAAATCAAACTTTATTGTAACGTTAAACAGCAAAGCTATAGACAGTCTTATTTAAATGTTCAAGCTACACAGCACAATGAATACAATGGCCTAAAATATGTATGTAAATATGTATTCAATCTCTCAAAACACAATATAAACGATGATATAAAGGGAATTTTAGTTATACGCATTCTTTCCGTAATTCGGGAAAAGACTGTAAGTCTTTCGCGTAACTCGAATTCCCTCTATAATATCGTTTATATTTAGTATTCGGCGATCGATTTCTTCTTGTCACGTTACGAGGCACATTATTGATTGATATTTTAAAGATTACGTCGACAATTAGAGTAAATTTTTACCAAACTTAATGTTTTTAATATAAAAAGATAATATATTTTTGGGAAAACTTATAATTTGACAAATAAAAAAAAGTATTTCCACATACAAAACTACACGAATTGTCAAAATTTTGGGATTAGAGTCACTCGGGTGAAGACTGTGTATCGAATTTCCTTTGACTATTTATTTATACATCTTATTGAAGAGTTGGAATATAAACTTGTATAAGGGCTCCGAAAAAAATCGCAACTATATTGCGTTAAACTACGAGGCATTCTTGTAGTTATTATATTTTCTATCCAATTAACTAACAAGTTTCCCGTTTTTTCTATTTTGTTATTGCGTTTCCATGTATTGCGAACTGCCGTTTGCAGAATTCCTTAAATTATCTTTGAACTGTCAGTTTTCAAAACCTCACTTATTGCGAATTCACCATATATTGAGTATGGCATACTGCGGGGAATTGTTGTGTATTCAACCATTTAATAGTCATCACGTATGGCAACACAGTATGGCAAACCCTGCAACCGTTGTGTGAGATTTTTGAAGCTTCAACATTTTATTAATCACCAGGCGCCTCCATGACGAAGGGCGATTTTATCAAACTGATGCAATGCCTCAGTCTGGGCAGCAGTGGGGATAAGAAATTAAGCATTACAACATAAATATTTATCGTCCACAGCTCAGTTAAACCTGAAAAACACCTTCAGATTCAGCGTCTTCAAGGTGGATAGGTTTGCTGGAATTTCTGTATCAAATTACTCGATCCATTTCATCGCTGCGATGGAAATTTAATAAGCATCCCGCCAGCACACGGATCAACCTGTCAGGTCCAATCAACGCACCAGACCGCAGATGAGGACAACGACCCTTAGGCGCGGGAAATGGGAAGCGGAAACAAAAAACAACCCGGGGCGAGTCTATTGCCCTTTCGAGGGCAGAAAGCAATGCAAACGGCAAAGGCAACGTAATGCATTCTACCCATAGTGTGGAGAATATTGTGTGTGTGTGGGTTGTTTTCCTTAAATGCTCAATCACGGCTCTAGCGTGAGCTTGATTAGATAAGCAGAAATGAAGAGGAACTTTTACTAAGACGTGATCAAGTCTGGAACGATAAGCAACACCCCCAGCAGAATCATCATGTGTGTCTCGCCTTTGTTTGTTGTTGAGTGTATATTTTTCAAACGAAGGGTCATTGGGTGCCTCAATGTCGCGGGGCAAACAATAAACTGTTTTAACGTTTGTTTAGCAAGCTGAGAAAATGGCACTTGTTTAAGGTTTGTATGGAGGTTTTCACTGCATAACAACGCACATGCCGGGCTGTCTCTGTCCGCTTATTGCCAGTCTGATGCATTTGCTTTGCGCTCCATCAGCAAACAGCGATAACTTGTGCTTGCGGAAACAGTTTGCATGGCAAGCGAGTCAACTTGCATTCCTTCCATCAATCGATTCCACGCGACTTGGAGGGAGAGAAACATCTCCAAAGGCATCTCAACGGGGTCCACGTGTCCGTGTACAAGGCTGTCAAGCCCCACGTTGCCGAGGTTTCCAGCGACATTACGTAAAGTTTATCCCGTTCCATACCGAAAGCTCGTTATGCAAAGAAGGGAATAGCACATTAACGTTACCGGGCGAGTTACGGCAACTGACAAACCCGTCCAGTCTAGCACATCGGCCAAAATGGCCGACACGAGCTGTCAGTCGTCACTTGTGTGCGCACACGACCGGAAATGATCGAGATCGAGGAGCATAATCCACGCGGAAGCGTGGCGATCCTTGGAGTGCAAAGCACTCACTGCTACCCCCAACACACAAACACATATATACGGTAGGAGGTAAAATGGGGGTTTTGTTTGATAACGCTGCAAATGCAAACACCGAGAAGGTCACGTGCAGCAAAAAAACCAGGCAAATCCGAACGAACCTGCCGCTGCTTGAACCCGGTCGGAGCATCATCACAATAACAAAAACATGCGAGAATGGTGGCGTCGGTCGATCGAGAGGTGAAATCTGGCGGGTCGGCTAATTTTAGAAATCTAGTTCACCATGCTGCTAGTGTCCGCTCGGTAAACCAGACCACATGTGGGGGGGGTGCGCGTTCGGTTGGTACGTGTTTCGTCCCTTCAATCCGGCCCTGTGTTGTACTGTAAGGGGGTTTGCGTATTTACAAAACAAAGTACCCCACCGGTGGCCGATGATCGGTAAGGGAACGAAGCGATAAGACAGCCCGGTACAAGCTTGCCCCCTCGGTGTGGGGTACTCACTACACGCTCACTCCCTTACTTATCGGAGACCGATTTGACGAGGTCAATTGCGGTGCGTTGATGGCCAGTTAAGAATGCATGCCGTCAATCGTGGGTTGGGTTTGATTTTCCCATTTGCGAGGCTGCTTGATGAGCGATTGTGGAGATGCTCCGGGCTGGTTATTAACCGGTATTGCAAATAAATTGCCGTTGCCCTGACCGTTACATTGTGATCGCAATTACTGTTGAACAATGTAAACGTTTAGCAAAAGTGATCATGAGGTGAGATAACTGGGGTTTCTCGCTTATGCTACTAGGTACGAGAGGAAATCGGTGTTTTTAGCATTATATATTGAAGCATTTAGAGTACTTTAGGCACTTAAGTTTAGAGTACTTCCATTGATCTCAACTAATTCAAGGGCATCTTCGAAACAAGTTCTAACCGTCAATAATTAACCATCAGTGATTCTTCTTTAACAATATTGTGCGCAAAATAAATACATCTCAGCCTAAACGAAACGGAAAATTGTGGACGAAAAAGTAAAAAAAAGCAGCCAAAGTGTCTACCTTGACTGCTTAATCCACCGGCAATTTAGTCCAGGATTCGAAAGAGCCTGAAAGTATGCAATCTGCATGGTACAGAAGGCTTTTCCCTGGCTTTTCAGAGATTGTCGGTGAAAATATTTACATTTTAGTCTTTAAATCAGAGAAAACAACATGAAAAAGTACAATCCCTCGCCGATAGGCAAACGGTTAAACATCTACCAATTGCATACCTCCAGGCGCATCAGTCCAAAACACCAATCCCAAAGCCATAATCTGTTGTTTTGAAGCGTGCACAAAGTTCAACGTAGTGTTTTTTTTTTTGTTGACAGACCAATTCAATTCCAAATGCCGTAACGAAACCTTTTTCACGTTGGCACGTTAAATAAAAGTTCAATTACAACCACCCTGCTGGTGAATAAATTCCAGCAATGTCATCCCTTTTAAATGCACAACCGTATTGAGTTGGTGAACTAAAAGCATTTTAATTAGCTGGAACCCCAACCCAAGGACAGTCCAAGAGCACAAATAATTATGCTTCAACGGGTGTGTTAAAGTTAAAATAATTCTTCGCTGCGAATAAAATCAATGCCAAGCGAGACGTTTGATTGCGGAACAAAACGAAACACACAAATTCAGTAAGAATATCATGCTGCAAACGTTCTTTGTGATCGATTCCACGAAGAAGGATTTGGCGTTTGCGACCAGCTTTGCGACGCCAGTGCACGCTATTTGCTTCCTTTGTCGCGCGGCTTTATGCTAGGGAAAACCGGTTCTATGATCTCTCCACCTTAGAACGCTAGAACATTGCAGGAAGCAACAACCGACTGTTTACAGTTGCTTCACGGACCGTTTGTGCACTTCACGGCCTTGTTGGTGCGAGCGGAAGCTTTTGGAGCAAGGGTTTGGTGTAAATACGCGTCGAACTGACTTTCACGACCCAAAGTGTCGTTGGAAGGATATAGAAACAAGCCTCTTCTGGACTTCTTGCTTAGTTTAATTCAGGTGAATTGTGATTTTTAAAATTATATCGAAAAAATACAGATTTATTCTACATACAACTCTTGAACTAAGGCTCAATTGTTTTTTTAACGGGAGGATGCGGGAGGAAAATATTTTGTAAAACTCTGAAAACTGGGAAAATTTAAACCATCCCGAAGCTTTAATTTAATTCCCCGTAAATCGAGGTCAATATCCTTCCCTATCTTCCTAATTCACTGCCATCGAACAAACGGGAACGAGGCCACAACCACTGCGTAGCATAGAACAATCGTAAAAAAAACGGCTCATCTTCGGCTTAACACCGCATTACAACGCAATTCGCAGCGGCGTGGCTCAGAACAAGATCTCAAATGAGAAGACAGGAAGAATCTAAACCATCGCAGACAGGGTAGCAATCATTGGGCTAGTAGGGGAAAGAGCGGAACCAAAGGGGCTGTGTTTGTTTTGTCAAAGCACACAAAATGCACACAAACCGTATTTATAAACAAAAAAAAAACCGAAAGGCGGCCCCAATTCGCACACCCCATAGCGAACCACCCTCGAAGGGGGTGGGGTGTTACGATCGCGCTATAGATCACCCCATTCAATTTACCGGTGAGTGAGATGACATGTTATGTCATTATACAATGGGACCTTGCTTTTTTTTGGTTTCAAAAAACAACCCGTTTAGAAGGAAAAGTGAAAATAACCGTGGAAATAATTACCCAATATCTGACAGTAACAAACTATCCACCTGTACCGCCATACTGTACGGTATTACAGTTGAGACGTCTTATGTTTTTCCTTTGTTTTTCACTCGGTTTACCACTATCAAACAGCACACGGTTTAAATGCCTTTCGGTCTTCAATAATTCGTTCGATTTGCGAGATGTTTTGCCAAGCACAGCTTCACGTTCCTTCGGTATGTTCCGATTGTCCTTGAGGCGACTCTTTGCGATAGGCTTTACGAAAATTCGTCACAGTTCAGACAACACACACACGCACGAACGTTTTTTTATGAAAACACACATACACAGTAACACGCGCGCGCGCGCACACACAATTATGTATGTTTATGTTTTTTTCTCCCCCTATCTTTTGCGTATTTGCAAACTTTGTTTTCTTTTAAGGGATTGTCTCGTTTTGTTTTTTTTTTTAAACTTTAGGCACAACTGTCTTCCCTTTGTTTAATCACTTTCTGTTTTGTTGCTTGTTGTTTTCTCCTTAAAAAAACCTTCTCTTTTTCACCGTTTTCCTTTTCGTTTTTGCTTGCCTCGCACGTGAAACTATGCAAACTGTTTTGCCAGCATTTCACCGCTACCGATAGTTTTTCCTCGATAAAGAGCGATTTAGCAGAGAAAGAAAACACGCACGAACGAACACGATTTTACTGCACGCGCAATGGCTTCCCAGGTCGTGAAGCGGATGGGGACGAAAAAAAAAAAATATACAAATCCGGACCGGGAAATTACAAAACGGGCGACTTAACTCGATGCTTGCCGTCGAACGAATGACCAGCGCTGTGCAACCGTGCCTGCTACGATGGTACCGCCGATGTGTGTAAAACGCAACCCTCCGTGCACACCCGTCCCCGTTCCGCACAAGGGGGTGTTGAGTTGGGGTGTGTTTTTCATAAAATAATGATATTTTTACTTGCCCTGACGGGCCGCACACACATGCAAACGTGATGCAGCGGTGTGCATGCGTGTCGCTACACCACCACTACACGGCACGCGGGAAACCGGTATCGTGGTTTTGTGCAGCTGTGTGCGTGTGCGCCTGCGTTTATGCGGTTTTTGGTTTTCTCCTTCAGCCATCGCTCATTCTTTCCCTCTCTCTCTCGTGCGCTTTCTTTCTCTGTCGCGCGCAACTTCTCACGGTCGCTTTATCTATACCGATGGGAAACCCTTTCGGTTTCGTTGTCCCGAGCATAAATGCGCATTAGAATTTCTTCAGAAGCATCGGTAAGTGGAGCATAATTATGCTGCCCTTAACGGACAGGAATTGTTCTTCAGACAGATGGGCATTCCGATAGTCTAGCGGTGCTCTAGCACACCTCGGCTTTTATTGGTGGTTGGAGTCGTTCGCTTTGTTTGTACCGTCATAACCGCCACCGATGTCAACATATACGCGCGCACACACACACACATACGGGGGCACGCGCACGCGCGCCTTGAATCCCCTGATCATGCAGCGAGCGAGTGATCAGCGAAGTTGTGGGTACGGCAAAGGGCCACACCATGAAGCATGGAGGGGTAAGTGTGGGAGTGTGCGTGTGTGTGTGTGTGCTTGTTTTGGATTTGCCACGGCGGGGTGGAAAACAACAAGAGCGCCCGGTGTATGCTATGTGAGGTTGTGTGTGATGCGCTCTAGTTGGAGCAAGAAGATACATGCGCCCCAAAACCGACGGCGACAAACTTGCGGTAGAGGTCAAAGTCTTCGAGGTCTACTTCTACCTCACCTATACTGTGCAAAAGCGGTTCCAATTCCGCACGGCGGAAGTGGAAGGCAGTGTGGGTAGGAAGTTGGTTCCCCACTTTCTTCCACATCCAACGGCACAGCTGATTGTGCCTCTGCTCGCCAGATATCGGAAGCCGTCGACGCCTGCTTAGATGAACGTTCAAGCAGCACTGAACACAAAACTGGAGATTACGACCGTTTCCCCAGAGTTGCTAAGCTGCAGTATCTGCTTTTGTTGGTAGCGGCCTTTAAATGTCAGCACCGTAAAACAACAAACTGTTGTCCAACGGTGTGATCGCCCATAATCAACACTTTGTTTACGACTTCGAATTAGCGAACCGAAGGTTTCCGCCTTTTAGCTTCCATCACGCACCGTCATCAATGCCAATGTCCGGCTGTTGGTGACACACTAACGTGCCAGAAGGAATTCCTATCCACCAGCACAACTATCCCCACCTCTGGCGCCAATAACTGCCGACGCTACTCTGTCCGCGGGAAGTCCATGGTCCCAAGCCGTCTAAGCCTTTCGGAGCAATCCAAAGCTCAGACGATGCCATCCAATTAGAGTCAATTTAGTCCAAGCCGGAGGATAGGCTAGTCTACAAATCTGATTGGTGTCAAACGGGCAGGTCATCTCAGTGGCATCTTGGATGTCAGTAGACGAGAAGAAAAACAAAACTAACAGATGTAATTAAGAGTGCATTCGCATCAGGTACTTCTGATCTCACACCATCAAATCATCCATTCGCAGCGTGCTTCTTCGATCAGACCTTTATCACCCATCCTATTATCACCTGTATGGCACACCGACCTGACCCTGTTAGTGCACAGGGCCCGGATGCGTTGTTTGCCAACCACTTGTACATCGATTTTATTGCCCAGCCAGAATATTACCAATAAAACCACCTCCTGCCGCATGTTCATCCGACGGCACTTGATGGGACTGATTTTTTTTCTGGGTGCAGCTAGCAATTAGAACCTCCCGCGCGGGTTATCAGGTGTTAAGCTATCTGCAATCAGGGCATTCGGTAGCGAATCGATTCGTCGATGATCATCACACGAGTTCGTGATGCAGAGAGTCACCAGGAGCGCGCGTGTACCGTCTGCACACGAGGAAGGTACATAAGGCTGTTGTAAATACGAATTGAGGCCAGAGGGTTGAGGTTCATTATTAGGTTTGTACCAATGTACACCGGAACCAACTAACCGGACAGCTGCCCATGGCATGATTTACGCCACGCAAGTGTCTGAGGTGATGTTACCTCATACTTCAGTCAAGTCTACACTGGGCAGGCAACGTTGGAGAACTTCCAACTTAATGTCTTAAACTTCATCGTCACCTGCGTAGTACTCTCCAAGATAACGCCTTAAAGTACCCAATGCCTTACATTACCCTGCACAAACTCAAAACAAAAAGTCCCACAACGACGTGAAGCTGTTTACTGGTTGTCAATACAATTATCTCATTTTTTGCGTCCTGACCAAGCGATAAACGTACGAAAACAAAACTATCTCCCCAATATACCACCAGCAAATAAGCGATCCTTATCTAAGTCCAACCGAAGCGTTGATTGTTGCTGTTCGCACGATGAACATGGGAAGAATGAGTACAAAAAAAAAGCAAAACAAAACAAAAGCTGTTCACTTTTGTCATTCGTTAAATTATCTTGCTTTCATATCGTTGCGAATCGAATGCGCCACAATGTACGTGTATAAACAAGATCTTTGAATAAGCGTCCTGACCTCAAAACAGGCAACCTTGAAGCATCGAGGAAGTACATTCTGTGCTGTTTAAAGTGAAAGAATATACGTGGGGAAATATTAATAAATATCGGCGGAGAAAATCATGCAACCACACGATGGTGGGCGGTGGGATGATCTCCGTCCACCCGGGTATACTCAGCTGCTGATCGGAGTGTCAGCACGATCCTTTCTCTGCGGAAGGACTTTCGCGGTTATAGACCCGGGCAGAGGATGCGACAGCGCCCTTGATGTAGATCATCTGCTGGTTGCGACTACTTCCGACGTTTTGTGTTGTGCGAGAAGATCTTCGACCACCGGCAACGACGTCATGCTCCATGTCTACTTAACCGCCCATGGCGGGGATACTATGAAAAGGGTTTGTTGCGTGATTGTTGTGATGGCGCTAGCTATTTTTATCACAAACCACCATATGGTACAGTGGTGGAACGCTACATTAACATGGTGAGAACCTTTGTAGATTGCAAAGGTTCATTAAACAATTAACCTCCAAATATTCATTTAGAATACAAGATGTCGTTTAATATCAATAGCTTCTTGGAGGTCGATCTCTCGAGAATTAGTTTTTAGTGTAGTCATTTTCATATTACAGTATTCCATGCACAGAATATGCTTCAAAATATTCTACATTGAAATGCAATATGGCGGAGCCTCTACTAAACCTCACACCTCTTCACCGTTGTCTCACTAAGTGATGAGTAACCAAACATATTGTCGACTGTTGGCCTTTTGCACAACCCCGGCGTATTGCACATTGTACCGTACCGCAACAAGCGAACGTGCACGAACGAACGGAAATGGTGGTTCAATCCCCATGCCGCCAGAAGGTGACGGTTTCGAAGGTGATCGCTTTGCCGACGCGTGATCAGTGCGTGATCCGTACTTGCGCTGCGGTTACGATAAACACGCGTGTGCCAGCTCGTGTCTGGCCACCGGGGAGTGTTCGTCATCAAAACCGGCTGTTTGGCTTCGATATCAACAAATGTTTTATTTATGCGGCAACGGACAGAAAAGAAACGGTGAAGCGCGCGCGAGACCTGTTATCAGTCGCACCTTCTGGTGTGATGTACGTACGGAGCATGGCACATGGTAGATGGGTCAATCAATTAAACTACATCGTGGAATATGTTTTTGTGGTGAAAACAGACAACAACGGACTGACTAACTGGTAGCTGGTAGCGTGTTCATCAGCCATTAATCTGTATAATGCACTACTTTTGTTCTATTTATAGCACCGTTCTGAATTCTTATCTCATCCACAAAAAGTGTGTTGTGTCACTGGTGTCTCGGGTGTCGGTACTGTGTTCCAACTATCCCCCCCCGGCTTGGGTGACCTTTCATTTAATCACTTTCTAACGAGATGCAACGGATCATCTGACCAAAGACACGTAGACCGAATGCCGTCCGTGCGTGCGTTTCGACGTCATTGGAAGACCGAAGGGAATCGCCCCGTGCTTATCAGCGCACGTTACTTATTGCCGGATTCCCCTTCAGAGTGCGCCACACACCGGTTGGCTACCGATTAATCCACACGCTCGGCTTATCAACACCGTCAAGTGAGGCAATAGACCGGCCGCGGGATCCCTTTTATTGACCAAGGTCGTAAAGAAGCGGCAAGTCAAGCTTCAATAAGATATCGTTTAATGCCTTGTGTAATATTGGTCTAATGCTTAGATGATGCTTTGAGACACTTCCAAGGCACAATTGTAGCATGAGCGCAATCGTCAAAAGGGAAGTTTCTAATACTTCTTTGTTGCTACTGTCTGATTCAATGTTGCACCTGCTATGTACATTTGTTTGGAGTGCCGTTCAGCTAGCCAAAGTTAGTCTTCTTGCACATGATCCCTAGATTTACTTACTTCCTTATCACACGCTACAACCACTTGGCGGTCTTGGCCTGAAGCAGGAGTCCTCTGAGCCGCTCACGGTCGGACATTCTGGCGGACGCATCAACGCCATCACTCCATCTCAATTTGGACCCACCACGCTCCCTCTGTCCATTTGGACGACCTAAAAAGACTTTACTGGCTAGGTCGTTCGGTGTCATTCTCATAACATGGCTAACCCACTGGAGCCTGGCGAGTCTTATTCACTGTACAACCATGGTTTCGTCGTACTGCTCGTAGAGATCTTCATTGTAGCGATTCTTCCATTATCCTTATAGACTTACGAGGCCTGAGCATCTTCCTCTCAAATCTAAGTGGGTTTCGTCAGATGCGGACAAAGTCCATGTCTCAGGAGCGTCTGTGAGTGTTGGAAGTTGGCGTCACCTTCGTTCGTGGCGATATGTGTTTTGAACAGAGAAACTTCCGCGAACTGTAGAAAGACCGGTTGACAGCCATCACCCGCGTCTCTCAATATCAATTGTTTATGTCGGTGCTGACTTTTGACCTAAATTAGACGAAATTTTGGACAACTTCGAAGGTGCGGTCACTTATCTGTTCCTCACTCCTGCTTAAGGATTTTTGGGAAACCACTGGCAGGGCCACTGGCGGTGTCACCACCAACTTGGTTTTTTCCCTTTTTAAGCTCCAAGCCAAGAAGGTTTGCCGTCGCCTATTTAATCCTTTGGTAACTCTGGATTCCAATAAAATTAGTTGAATATTACCCCTGCATTTGTAGGACTGTTCCTTCAGATACTGATAAATTTGAAGTTGTGCATCACAATTTTAAACGCAGCTTCTCTACCTTCTAGATTTGTTCCCCAGCATTATAACACGATCTTATGATATAAGGGTGAAACATGAAATAAGAAAACACCAACCGAACCTTCTAGACAACTTGTCGGCAACGGTGGCACACCAAAGATACACCAACACACACACACACACAATCGTTCAGCGGTGTGCAGCGGAGGTTGTGATGGAAATCCACCGTGTTATTCATCGTACCGCACACATGGCACAGCGGTGAAATCGGGAACACGAGACATCCACCACGAGATGATCACTCCCGGATCGCATGATTCAAGCTTACCGCAGGCAACACCAACACACTGGCAAAAAAAACAAGATACGTAAACCATGCGTCAGGTGCGGTGGATGAGGTGCTGCGAGGTATTAAAAAACATTCGAAACCGCTGAAATGTACCGGGCCAACGGAAGGAAAGACCGTGCAGCGTCACGTCGCACACAACAGCTGATTCGATCGTGATCAGATCCAATCGGGTGGAAATCGTTTGGCAGATCCGTAAATAGAATGCACTCTTCGGGGCACTGGTCAAGGCATATGCACACGAGATGGTGCAGTGTGTGACCGGCATTTTGTGGGAGAATATTTGTGTTTTTTATACCATTGCAATCTTTTTGTACATTTTAAACAAAGTGTTTAGAGCCTTTTAAACTATAAACAAATTTTAAAGCTTATTTAAGAAAGTGTTAATAAATTGAAGATTACAAAGTTTAAAACCAATAATATATTATAATAATATATCAAATCATATTTGCCATTCATTTTAGATTAAAAAATAATTGTTAATGTCAAAAACCATCATTTGCACAATGTTCACAAAATTCACAAAGTTCTGATCTATAATACTCTCATGCAGCCCCAATTTCTCCCCAAATAAACCCCCCTGATTTAAACTGCCCCTAGAAAACTTGGCGCCGTGCACTTCATTTCACTTCTATTTCACCTTCACCTGATGTAGGGACTGGGCCGTACGGCAACAAAACACACGAAAAACGCACTCCCTGTTCCGGGTTGCCAACAACCGGCCCCATATTTGCCTGCCACATGTCTTACCTTCGAAATAAAAATACCCCCAAAAATGGATGAGCTTTAGCACGGTTGAGCGATCGATGGTTCCGACGCTGGTTCCTTCGCTAGCAAATATTGCAAAAAGCAGTATTTCTTTCCTACACCGGCCACTACACCTTCACTAGCCCACGGGAATCAACGTCGAATGGCGTACGGCGTTAGTGCACGATGGACCTCTTTGCGTTACAACTTGCACTATCAAACCACATCCGGGAACGTCGATGCGATACGCGTGAACTCACACTCAACGAGACCGACTCGACAAGCCACGACTGACTAGGCACTGCACCAGCGGAAGACTCCGTACACCACGAAGATATCTGCCAGAGCTAACCAGGCTTAGCTTCCCAACCAATGCAATCCCCCCTTTCGCAAAAAGCATCCGAGAATAGCTCGAATACTCCGTACAGAAATGGGAATACGTGTGTGTGTGGGTGTGATTCCGTGAAGAGCTGCACACAGTTCTAAGCATCGCAAGTCATCCGAGTAGTCATTGATAGAAAATAGCTGTCAGATTAAATCCCGAGCCCGGGTTGGCACGATCCCTAGCTGCAGTACGCGACAATGTTCAAGTGCACGACCACGAAAATGTCTTACCTTTCCTGAGGGGTGTTTGTTTTTGTCACATGTACACGATGAGATGCTCGGTTAACGTTACTGTTACGCTTCTTTAGAACACGTTTGTAATAACCTTCTTAGAGTGTTAACTTCTCGAAGAGCTCTGAATCGAACGATTGTATACGTTCCGGATTTTGGTTCGTTCACTACTGAACTGCGCTGGCACCGTAGCCTCGTCCAGATCGTCAACGTAGCAGCTAGTAGAAACGGTTGTGCTTTATTCCCTACCCTTCTTATTTGGTACGTTTTGGTCTAGCAACACGTCGCAAACAACCGGGTGTACAGTGTCGAACAAAACAAGTGCAAATGGTGCAACAGCATGGAACAAGTGATTATAGCAATTGATAACTAAGATAAAATGAAAACATGAGCAATAGAGAAAGAGGCATCTAATAGCTTGGCAGGTAATCTATAATAAATAAATAAAGTCGTGTGGATTTGAAAAAAATAATGCTTCTTTGACTCTTTCAAAAAGCTCACCTCATCCCGAACAATATCTCCTATCGATGATTCTATTCACTAGGTCCCACCGGTATGCAATAATATTTCAATTTGGTGATTGAGATGGTCTGTCGATTACAGTCACAGATTTTTCAACGAACCATGCACTATATGGAACATGTTACAACGAGTTTAATTTGTTGAACTCTTTAAAGAAAAGTATCAAGTACCTCTCAGGCCAAACGGTTAAACGGTGCAAAAGGTCAAAATTATTCTACTACCTTTCGACGTTTGGCTGTACTTGCAGAGATGTAATACTCTGATTCATCACTAAATATCATTCCTTTCCATTTTTCCACACTCCAAGAAGCGTGAGACATCGACGAATTTGATGATTATTTTCTATTTATCACTAATATCACTTTTACACCGGACGTAGGGAGTACTATAAACCCTTTTTTCGTTTATTAGTCGCCTGACTGTTAATAAGCCAATATTCATGGACATTTTATTTTAATTTTTTCTTCAGATTAACTGAAGGTATAAATGGATTTTTTAATGCTTCTTACAATTAATAAAGGTTGATAATGGTACAATCTCAGGTTGTTGAAGATCCAGGACGACCTCCACTATGCTGGACCTGTATCTGTCGTGTCGACAGACAGATATTTGGTCAACAAACGTGATTTTGTAGATTTGTGCATATAGCATAATTCGTTTACAGTCGTACATTTCGAAGTCGTCAAAATCGTGAAAAAAATGTGTTCAACATTGTAGAAATGGCTTTAAGCTTACTTTGTATTTGTCTTATCATATAGCACGTTTAAGTTAACTGTTTCAGTAGTTTTCTCCTGTAGTAATACGTTCTTTAATCACGTTTCTCGAAAAATCACTATATCAGGTGACCCGAATGACCCAATCCTTTGGACATTATTAAGTGTCAACATGAATCTTTCTTTAACAAATTACAAAATAGCTAAAATTATGGAGATTTTTCTCGCTGTTCGGTACGAGTTGCACTTGTTTCGTCCGACACTGTATATTTGCCACGCATAACGAACTGCCGTTTATTTTCGCCTTTTTTTTGCCTCTGAGTGTGCGCGTGTAGATGTTTATCGGCGGTTTCCAGTTGCTGCTAGAGACAGGTCGAAACGTATGCTCAGTGCCAAGGTAAAGGCTACCACCATGGGAGGGATACGTTGGATTATTAGTGGTGCCCGAAACTTGTACGAGCCAGTCAAGAGCCATCTTCTGGTCTTCTGGTGGACGAGTTGAGCGCTTTTGGGACGTGGACGTTGTCAATGGTAGCTTTAAGAGCGTACAAATTACCGATAACGATATGAACCAACACACATGTTCATTCATCGTTACTATTCCGGGTGGCTTGTTTCTGTTTGCTAATTGGAGCAGTTTTCATGGTTATATGTTCTATGCTTTCCTTTTAAAACACGGAAGATCGTGGTTCGAATCTCATCTGGACCGGTCAATCTCCCGGTGTTAAAGTAAAAATAAATCAGTCAAGCCAATTCAAAGCAAACATACATGCATCTAGTAGCCTGCTAAGGCAATGGTCTAATCTTGTTGCGGGCAACATTTTGCTAGCGAAATGTGCCACATGTTGCCGACTGCGAAACGCACATCGATTCGAATATCGAAGGTGAGTGATTGTAGCAATATTTTTGTGATGGATTTGTGGAAACGGTCGACATTTTATTTCCTTTCTAAATGTTTATAAGGAAACGGATGAATGCAACGGAAAACATACTGAAGTTTTGTAAATTTAACGTCAAATTCTAAACTGTTGTCAGCGACGTGCATAGACCAGTCCACCAGCAACACCAGTTGCGGAACAGTAGACCAAGCCCTAAGCCAAAGCGAGAGCGGTAGAACGTAGTTGCCAATTGAACAAACGGCAATTGGCTTGTGAAAAATCCTACGGACAATGTTGTCATACAATTGCATCACTTTTGTGCAGACCCGTTGCGTAATCGTCAGCACATAGCCATGTGTTTGGGGTGCTGCTGCCAACATGTGGTGCTAGAATTCTGGAAGCTTTCATGGCAAACGATACAAAACGCTAGCGTAGAAATCGAAGCATCGAGCGAAGTTAACAACTCCACGCTACGCTTCCAGTCCAGTGGCTTTGGTGGAGTTTGAAGTGCAGCCAGCCAAGGTCAAGCCGAATGTCAAACAAGCAGCATCGGGAAACGTGCCGCTGTTGTTGCTACTTACGGTGAGTTACTGTTGAGTTTTCCGGCTATTTTGGCTGCTGTTTAACACACTGCCACTTCCAGGTACGCTCTGCAGGCACGTTTCTGAAGGTCACGAAGACACTGCTGGACCGGACGCACAGATGTTGGAGACGTGAAAGCAAAGTAAGCTAGCAAAGCTGTAGGTGTGTACAGCACCAACTCTTTACCGTGTATTGATTTTAACACCACTTCCTGTAGCAGATCCAACCAAATAATGGACACTTTTCACCCACTGATTGATGGCAACCGAACTGTGATAGCGGTCACCTTTCTTTTGCACAAATAACACAAACACACACGACGTTCACGGTGCACCCCCGGGGAAAAGTGTTTGCAAGCACCAAACCGTACCGTGGTCCACTTTCCGGCAGAGCCACTCAACAACACGCACGAAATGTGGTGTGCACACTCCGGTTTGCGGTACAAATTTGGGCCCGTCCAGCGCACTCTACGTTCGAACGTGGTATGGCGTGTGTGGGCCACATCCAGCTCGTTATGTCAATGAATGAAAGGGCGAAAAGTCGTCCGGGTGGTGGTGGTGGTAGTGCGTTTGCGCCGTACGTACCATCCAGTATCCTTTGAAAGTCCTTTGGCAGCGTGTTCACGCGGTCGGGTCGTGATTGTTGTGGACGGAACGATCCAGGGGCAAGTGTTCGGTGGCGACCGGTGGATGCAAGGTGCTGCTCTACATTGTTTTGATACTGACAGTGCAACTACCGGTCCAAAAGGATACAAATAGCGCTGTGTGTGTGTGTATTTTTCAGGTATGTTTTAATGTTATTGATAAAGAAGGATTGTGTTTTGGTTAATCGTAAGTAACTCCTTGCCGTAGTAAAAGTAGTAGTGCTGTATTTGGGGATATTCCTCTTTTTCCTTGATTCATCTTTTTTCACAATTTCTCACCTTTTTGTCTTTTTTTTGTACAGCCTGTATCTGTTTTCATGAGCCTTTAAAGTAAAAAATATGTCTGTTAAGTGCGGGATCCAAACTAATTTTTTATTAACGTCGCGTGTACTAATAATGCCTTCACAACGTGTAAATGAGGCTTAACTTGCTTGTACTAATAGCATTTAATCATGTGTAAATGTACAATAAGCATGCGTAACGAACACTAACGCATAACTCATCCTTATCGTAAGGATGTTACTAATACCATAAGATGTAAGGGGTATAAAAAGGAGGATATTATTGGACCAAGCGACATTCGAATTCTATCAAAGAAACGAAACAGATCTCCTTTCTCATTTCGCATATTCGGAGCGCAAGAAACCTCAACACCCCTTTCTGCGGCTGGAGGCTCCCACAAATTATTTGGAAGAGAGCAACTAGCGAAAAGGTAAATGATCGGTGTCTGAACGGCTAGGAAATATTGATGTTACCCGCACGGTTTGCAGCGCAACGATCTTACCTTTGCAGGGTCAGCAACTCGCACGCCGCTTAACAGTCATTGTCATTCGTACCAGTCTGGTAAATTTGGCTTGGTTGCTAAAGAAGCTCATTGAAGTCGATGCAGAGATGGAAAGATTGGAGCTCTTTCTGCGTTATCTTCTCCAAGAATTGCTGCGTGTTGAAGATTTGGTCAGAGGTTAATTTTCCGTTTCGGAATCCGGGATAGTTTCCAATTCCCTGCAACGAGTTGGACTACGAATGGAACTAGACGATCTCGTAGTATAAAGGATTCTCATTCATATAAAGGATCTCGTAGTATAAAGGATTCTCATTTAGTCGACCTCTAATTGAACTATAACGTAAGACAATCGATTCCACCGTCCAAACCACGCTTTAATAGAAATCTTCTTCCACGTCTCGTGCGGCAGCACCACCCGTCTGATTTTTAATCTGATCTTGATTTAGATACATATCCGAAACCTGCCGTGCGTTGGTCGCATCCGACGCTCCCTTGTCCTCGCGCACGCGAATGAACCGTGGAAACCGCAGCGAAATGCCCTTTTCCGGATCGATGATTCCGATCCCGGCCCGATGTACCGGGCTGAGGGACAGATCGGCACACAGTACCTCCCACACTTGGACCGCTTCGAACCAATCGTCCGGCACGACGTTCGACTCGTGCCGGTAGTATGGTTTGGCCTGCGGTATGATGTGTGAGCGGAAAAATTCCGTATGACGTTGCAGATCGTCATCGGAAAATCCGGTACCGATCTTGCAGATCGTCTGGTACTCCTCGTTCTCGTCGTCGTAGCAGGCGAGCAGAAAGCCACCGTACGTTCCGGTACGCTTTCCGCGTCCGCGATATCCACCGATTACAACCAAATCGAGCGAATCGCCCACCCCGGTCAGATAGTCCTTCTTCAGCTTCAACCAGTTGCGGGACCGTTTCGCGATTTCGTACGTAGCCTCGCGGGCCAGCGTCTTCACCATCAGTCCCTCGCAGTTGCCACGGACCGCCTCGTCCAGGAAGCGCTGCAGCTCGTCCAGATCGCTCGTATCGAGACGGGTCGCGTAGCGCCACTGGCCTTCGACTTCACGAAAGTGTTTATACAGCAGATCCCGTCGTTCGACAAACGGTCGCTCGACGAGCGGTTCACCGTTTAGGTACAGCAGATCGAACATAAACACGCACACCTGCACCTTGATGTCCGCCTCGTTCGCATCTTTGCGCTTTCGGGTGCTTAGCACCTGGAACGGTAGTATCTGCTTTTTCTCCGTATCCCAAGCCACGGCTTCACAATCCAGGATGGCGCTCTTGACCGGATCGGTGCGTGTAAACTCTAACCGTGCGATCACGTCCGGATATTTGCTCGTGTTGTTTTCCTGGTTTCTGCTGAATATTTGTACGCTTCCATCGGTGAGCAGATGTATTTGTGCCCGTTCGCCATCGTACTTCCATTCGCAGGTAAAATCGATACCGTCAAATCGCTGTAGTACTTCCTGCACACCCTTTGTCGGATGGGCCAGCATGGGCTTCAGGGGTGTGCCCGGTTGCATGGGACAGTGCTGGCTTAGCTGCAGTATACCGTGCTCCAGCAGCACCGGAACAATTCGATTGTAGTTCGGACACTGACAGTATACGGTTTTCAATGCTAGCGCTACCTCTTCCACCCGTGCCTTCACACGCGTTTCGGACTCGCCGGCGAGAGCGTTTACCACAGCCGGTTCCGCTTGCGGTGGTGTAAGTGCGCAAGCCTGAGCCAGTGCTTGCAAAAGCGACTGTTCCGCTACACCGATGCGCAACTTGCCCGCCAGCGAGCGTATGACGTAGCGTGACTCCGAGTGACGACAGGCGACAAACATTGACTGGATTTTGTCCATTTTCTTGGCCATCGACGTAGATCCCGTCATCGAGGCGATATCACGCAACTTTCCAAACACGACGTCCACCGTAAGCGGCGCCGGACGGAACATTAGATGCTGGCTGCTCTTGGACTGTTCTGCTACAAGTCCCAAATCACCAGTTGTCTGTGCGTCCGCCTTTATCTGTGCCAAACTACGTCCCGTGCTCTGCGCAATTGCTTTCATGAGGGAAAATTCTGCTATACCAAGCTCTACCCCTTCGTAGGGAGGAGCGAGCTGATTCAGACACAGATACACGCTGGCGAGCAAATCTTTCGGACTGAGCAGTATCACCGAGCGGAAATAGTTCGATAAGATCTCAATCATCCGGAGACGACCGCTCGTTTCTTCGATCATTTGAAACGTACGTGCCAGTGCTAGATATGGAACACTAGAGAGGGATGACAAAAAAATGGCACAGATTTTAGTACATATTACACGTTTGAAAGGAGAATGGTTAATGATCCAACTGACCGTTCATCCTTTTTCCAGAATGCATCCTTCAATGGGTGATAGTTTTTCTTCGATGGATCGTACTTCGCTCCATCATTGGACGGTGCACCTCCGTTCACACTTTCCGAATCATCCGATTGCTTTTTGACCGAGAAGAAAAATGATCGTGCAGCACCGGTGCCTCCGGAACCATTAGCGGCCGGTTTGGGTGGATCAGATTTCTTCGATGCGGATTCATCCTTGTTGGGTGATGCATTTTCCTCCTTCTTTACGACACTAACTGGCGACTTTGGCTTCGTTGTGGGTGAAGCCTTCTTGCCACCTTTCTTCCCCTTTGCAGCAACGGTTTCCTTCTTTGGAGTTGTTTGTATTTTCGTTTCCTTTTTTACGCTAACAGAACAGAACTCTTCTTTTACAGCTTTCGGAGAGGGAGTTTTCTTCTCTTTGTTGTCTTTGTTGCTCTTTGCTTTGACGAGTTCTTTGCGATCTTGTTCGTCCTCACTGCTGCTCGAAACGACTCGTGATCGTTTTGCCTTTTTGGTAACTTTCACGGGTGAATTTGAAGCTTCCTCATCTTCCGCACTGATGGTTCGTTTGCTCGCCAGCAAAGGTTCGCTGCTGCGGAGTGTAATTGAACGTCGGATAGAACAATAGGAAGAAACATGGCTTAGTGTTGACCGTATACGAAAGTTAGATGCGCGATAGCTATGCAAAAGGGTGACCAAGTCGGCGTTGCAACGGTGCACGGTGCTGTAACTCACGGTCCGTTGAACCAACGGCACCAGATGCATAAAATTGCATAACCGCATACTATCCCCGACAGCTACGAATGTCTATCAGACACATATACACACTTAAATGAGTATCCATTGCCGTAGGTCATATTTTCAATCCATTGCTGTAGGTAATACAACCGAATACGCACCTTTCTGATGATTTATTATTGTTCTCCGTTGATCCGTTCGTCACTGTGCTGCTTCCGTCCGATGGTGAAGCTTTCTTCGCGAAAAAAGATCTGCGACAAATGGAAATACGTTACATAAGGTAAAGACGAATCGTTGAAAACAAAATTATACGTACAAAATTGATTTTTGTGACATGATTTTACATGAAAACACAGGAGAAAGGTTCACGGTACGCGATGGACTACGATATATTTTGATGATGACGCCGGTATTTACGCGCCACTTGTCAAAGGCAATGTTGACAGCTGTGTTGTGGGAAAATGACGTGCTTCGCCAGTGCTGCCAGTTTGCTATAGAAAATTGGAACGTTGCTATAAAAAAACCATGAATTCATGGTGCAGTAGATAGAAATTCAAATTACTGATGGACATAGCACAAGGTTTTAGACCGTGTTCAAGCCTAGAAGCGATAAAAATCCTAAAATAAAAGTTATTGACTAAACTTGAATGTGTAACTAATAGTCCTCGTTTGATTTTTATGGGAATTACAAAAAGTTCACGATAAACGATACTGGCTTAAAAGCTGTTTAAGAATCTACCAGAACTTGATAAAGCTTTAATACCACAGCTTACGATTTACTTACGATTTGCATTGAAAAGTCATGAAATTAGATGCAGACTGTCTTAGTATTGGACTTTTTTTTTATTTCAATGGAATTTCTTGCGTAGCGCGAATTTTTGCCGCACTGTTTTAGTGCTGTTTAAAAGTGACGTTATGTTGATAGCTAGCGCAAATCTAATTTTTAATGGATATTGTATGAAGATCTCGACGTTCCTTTGGATATTTTATAAATAGTGGGCTGGTATTTTAATTTTATGCATATTGCTCTCTCCTGCATTAAGAGAAGTTACATATTTCTAATAATTTAAAGTGACTATCAACAACACGTGGTCATTGATCAACAGGAAGGATCGTCACCATCGTCACCAAAGCAAGATCTGGTTATATCAGGATGACGATGATGTGTGGAAGTACAACGTGACTAAAACCTGTCCGTAACATCCCGTGCGCGTCACAGACGGATAACGCTAGACAATTTGAATAATTAATCCTGACGTACACATTCGAAGAAACGTTCCAACATTGTTCAGTTGCGTTGAAAAAAACAAAACAACTTGCTACGTCTGAATTCCACATTTAAAAAGCTCGCGTTAATAGATGACAAATAAAACGGCCTTGATTGCGATGCGAACGTTTGCCAATCGGTAGGGTGAATGAGTGTGGAAAACCCCGTCGGTTTGTATTCCTGTTTTTTTTTTTATCATACCAGTTTCTCACCTTCGCAACCTATTGGTCACGAACGAAATGGGACTTCATGCGTTGGGTGCAGGTCATTCCGATGCTTTTATCCAGCACCAAAGAACATTGTGGTCAATAAAGCAGACAAGCCGCAGTATATCAAGCATTTATCTTTACTATATTGCCTTACTTATCATACTATAGACAGCTGTTTGAGAAAGCACGGATGCATGTTCTCTCGGAGAATATAACGATCCCAACAACGGATGTACTATCTAAGGCAAGAATGCATTTTGGAATAGGTAGCGGTGGGACTGGTTGGTGGTTACGAAGGATCAAATACAGCACCATAGAACAGCAGCATCTTCGTTGGATCGTGACGTATGGCAAGTATAAACGGTCCCCTCGCGCGAAAGTTCACCGGTGGTAGGGATCGTTCCATGGCGGTGATCGTTACCGCGCCACCCTCCGTGCCCCGTTCGTTAACGTCCAGATCGATCTTGTGCACCATCTCGCTGACGTACAGCTTTCTCGACCGACCTTCCGAACCGCTGCGGCCGTTCGAGGCCGCAATTTTCAGATTATTCTTCGTCCGATCGAACAGTGTCCGCAGACCGAGCTGCTGCAGCGCTCGCTTCAAATCGTACGTGTTGGTGGCGTGCATCCGTGGGAACTGTACGATCGCTTTCTGCAACCGCATGCGCCCGATCAGTTGATCGAGCGCGGCAGAGCTGAGCTGTGCCTGCAGCTGCCGAACCTTGGCACGGTTCGAGTCGTTCGGCAGGATGATGTACATGGACGTGGTACGGTTACGGTACGGGAAGGCCATAATTCGTGCGTTCAGCTCGGGTGAGGCGTAGTACGGGAAGCAACCGCTGGCAAACATCGTGGGCACCATTACGGCTGGTTGGTCCTCACCGTCGGGAAAGAAGGGCTGGTCGCGGGTGAACTGTGGCTCGTTGAAGAACGTTTCCCAGGTGGCCTTGAAGTAGAGCGCATTGGCAATGACCATCTGCGTGCTGGTGTCCAGATCGTCCGGCAGTATCTCCTCGATGCGCCCACGGGTACTTTCGTTCACCCAGTGGTTGATGGTGGCGCGCGCTATATGTGGTTGGTCCTTGAAGTTAACCTGCTCGATCTGGGCCTGGTACAACTCTTTGGCCAGTCGGACAAAGTTGGTACTGTTCATCAGCCCTTGCTGTAGAAATATCCCATTGGCAAGCTGCACCACGTTGGGCTGAATCGGCTCATCAAGGTATCTGGCGAAGGGAAGAAAAATTGTGTATAATAAATCTGATTCAGATTCATTAATCTAAATAAACCCTTGAACTGATTCTATATTCAAAAGATTCATAAACCATCAACGATTCCAAGGGTCGATTCACCAGTACTCTGATGATTCAATAATCTTTTGAGAGTCGATTCTTGATTTGAATGACTCCTTGCTAAAGATGCATATGAATGACTCTTTTCAAAAGATTCGTATAAATGATTCTTTTAAAAAGATTCATACAAACGACTCATTACTAAAGATTTATTTGAATGACTCTTTTCAAAATATTCATATAAAAGACTCTTTTCAAAAGATTCGTATAAATGATTTTTTTTCAAAAGATTCATATAAATGACTCTTTTCAAAAGATTCATATAAATGACTCTTTTCAAAAGATTCATATGAATGACTCTTTTCAAAAGATTCATACAAACGACTCATCACTAAAGATTTATTTGAATGACTCTTTTCAAAAGATTCATAGAAATGATTCTTTTCAAAAGATTCATATGAATGACTCTTTTCAAAAGACTCATATGAATGACTCCTTGCTAAAGATTCATATGAAAGACTCTTTCCAAAAGATTCATATGAATGACTCTTTTCAAAAGATTCATATGAAAGAGTCTTTTCAAAAGATTCATATGAATGACTTTTGCCAACAGATTCATTTGAATGACTCTTTTCAAAAGATTCATATGAATGACTCATCACTAAAGATTTATTTGAATGACTCTTTTCAAAAGATTCATTAAACACTATGCCAATGGAAACGGATCGTAGAATAAAGCTCGTCGAATCAAGCGAATCTCTACCGTCTGTACTCACTTATCATCATCATCATCATCCTCATAATCGAAACCCTCCATCCGTGGGTAGCAGCTGCTAGACGTGTGCCACTCCGGCAGCTCCTCCAGTATTCCCCTTCCCGCGATGTCGTGCGTGAACTCCTTCAGCAAACGGGCAAAGTTTTTCGGTATGTTCCCACTGTTAGCCGCACGGAACTGTTCGAGCTGCAGTACATTGAGCAGCTCGTACCGTGTGTCACGATTCGCTGCACGCAACAGCAAGAACATCATGCTGCCGATGCTGACCGGTGAGAACAGTTCCGTCTTGCTGCTGTTACCACCGGAAGCGCCGAGCTGCTGTCCGAGCTTCCGTGCCAGATCGTTAATTGCCGCAACCAACTGCTCACTGACGGCCTTCGAGGGTGCGTTATAGTTCTGGGCGTTGGCGCCACACCACATCACACCACCAACCAGCACCACAAACCATAACCCGAACGGGATCTTCACCGAGGCTATTGCCCCGTACGGCATTTTGGGGATCTTTCTTTATCGTCCACTTCCAAACACAGACACTCCACCGAATGCGCTGCAACTCACGTGGCTCACCAACCAATGAAAAAGATTTAAAAAAACTTGGGGTTTTTCCTTGTACCGTTCGGCACCCGAAGAATGTCCGGCCGCACGGCAGTACGAAGTTGTTTCTGGCACAGGCACGGTGCGGTGACGACGATCGGTCAGCGCAGACTGTGACTGGCGACGTGCGTTTGAGTTAGTTGCAGCTGTGCGGTGCGTTTGTAACAGCTTCTATGGGAAAGTCCAACGTTGGCCACCCGTCCGGTACGCTATGGAATTGCGGGCCGTGACGAGATCACGGCGCTCAACCACAAGCTCGGGCACGGCAGTGTGAGCGAGACGGTTCGTTCAAAGAATAAGAAGCAGCAATCGTAAACTTCCTCGCCCACACACATACACACATACGCATAACCCCCTCCCCCCTCCTTGCGGGTTACCACCGGTTCTTCTGGTCTGACCGTCGGGCGGGTTTGTTTATAAACTTGAGCCATCTTTCACCGCGTCTTGGCGCCGGTCCGGTTTCATTCCAGCACGATCTCTTTGACCATTACGATCGATCGCTTCTACGTGCGCGTATGTGTGTGTTTGTTGTTGTGTCGCGGTTTACCATTGAAGTCCCCCCCCCCACTCGTGAAGGTCTGCCCGTCGCTGAGGTCGCTTTCCCCTTACCCACTTGTTGAATCGAACCGAATCATCCGATCGGTGGTGGGGGGGAATCTTTGTTGTACTTCGTTCGGGACTGGTTTGAGCGGTTTGATTGTTGATCCGATGCAGTTTGTGCGTGTAGCCGCATCAGCTGTTTTTTCCATTGGTGTGTGTGTGTGTGAGAGAAAGAGCGAGAATTTACGGTATGGAATTCTCAGATCGAGAATGTGCATGAGGTGAGTGCCATTCGGTGAGTGCCACCAATGTGAGAATACACGTGCTCGATGAAGGCTTTTCAAATGGGAAACGAAAGTGTGTAACAATCGGATTAGTTAATACAAGTTTTTAGTTGTATTGGCATTGTTATAAACATTTTAAGTTTAAGTTTATTTAAGTTTAAGTTCATTATTGCCATAGTGAAGTTATTCGTAGCGAATAATTAGGGTCCTTTTGGGTGTATTTGGTAGCGGCGCCACTCTTCACACGAACGGACCGGTTCAAAATCCCATCAGAACCAACCCTCACGTACGCAGGACTGACTATCCAGGTGCGGGTGAGAATAAAAACGCAAAAGAATTACCGGAAATGGCAGACCTAGAGGCCTAGAGGAAGATATTTTAGATCAAGTTTTCATTTTTTTGTATAGATTTTGTGAGACAAGAGGAAGCGCGCATCTCGGGGACTGCCTGTACTTAAGTAGAGAAATTTAAAAATACTGTTTTGTTACTCGGTCTAAATTTGCACTAATGAGCGTGTTTATTTGACTTGATATCAAGAGGGCAAACACTTTTTATTTTCTAAGTGCTTCAGAGTGTCACCCATATTTGGGTGACGCCGGCCGCTGGGAAGATTTCGCGTCACCCATATTTGGGTGACGCGGTACAAAACGTGTTAAATATTTGTAACTTTTTTTGTTTTCACTTTTGGAAATATCTTCTATAACAATTTGGCACATTTTAAATAATTTTCGAGACTTGTTTTGTATTTGTTTCTATCCTTGTTATAACTTTTTTTCTTGACTTGACTATACAAACTATAGGTTCTTGCCTGCCATTTCTGGCTTAATATACTTGCCACGTACTTACCACGTAGCCGGATAGTCAGACATCTTGGCCAGGTCCTGTCGTGTGAAGATCGGCGCCGCTATCAACACACCACCAGTTCGTCCCGATTTGTTATATCTATATATGAAATAAATTTTAATAACTTTCGCAGAGATTCAGCTACTATTTACTAATTATTCGAAATCATTCAGCTACGATCAAGTGATCGATGGTAGGAATTTTAAACGCCGTCCCTACAAATGTTCAGCAGGTGGAGGTGCCTGGTATGCGAGACGTTGAACTGGCAACACACCGGTCCGTAATTATCTTTTATGCTGCCGAGATTGCAATAGATGTTCTTTACCCTTCTTTAACGAGGCACAGCTGCAAAACTGTAACATTCCAGTTCCGTGCTATAATTTATACCAGTGCGGGAAACCCCACTGTATCGATGCAGTTTGCAATGTAGAAACGCGGAACTTTTTTCGTATGTATTGTCTACATGTATATGTGTGTGTGTCTGTAAGACCGATCGACATCCCAAGGAACATTTTTACCCCACAACTACCAGTTTCATTGCGTTTCACGCCGGTTAACTCCATATAGTGGGCGGCCTTTCGTACATTGTACTGCTTCTTATAACTTATCGCTCTTCTAAGACTTAGTTTTTTCCGCTATGATGAACCCATTCGCTGTTGTTAAACGTGTGGATTATTGTAGGATTATTCTAGATTAACTTAGGATATCGGTTTAAAATCGGTAAGTAAACCAAATATAATCGATCAAGCAACGTTTATTTATACTATCTATTCAAAAGTACAGAAAAAACTCATCGTAACAGCATTCTACTGGCGTTCTTTGACGGCAACGTGCATGGAGTGAAGTGTTGCAAGGATTTGCATAGTGTTTTACTATATTTAAAGTGCTATTTTAAGGAAAGTGTTGCTAAATGTTGCTACTACCACGACGTCTTAATTATGCAACACTTTGCTATTTTCTCCCAGAGCAAGGAGTAGAAATAATACGCGTGTCCATTGCAGAAACGCAATAGCCATTCGCGTATGGCATCCAAGCAGCCGTTGTCGCAAGAGAATGAGCCGCATTGCCTCTTCCTCGTTTCTTTCACAATCCTTTCGATCTGCCGGACAGTTCGGCTATTCGGCCGATTATCCGGCCCAAAAACGGCCAATCTTTCTCTTCGTGGGCTGCTTCGGAATTGCTTCGTGGGCAATCAGCTGTTTCATGAATCTGTGTGGGTGATTTGCTCCTATTCTGCATGGGCAAGGTGGTTAATATGAAGTTTCTCCCTGTTTTAAAGCTTTTTTCATGCTTTCCGTTTTCCTCAGCTAAATATTTTACTTAAAATTTATAGTGCAAAAAGTTGTAGAGTTAATCAGGTTGTTGAAAAAGCCAGATAAGTCGCCACTATCGCGTTTTTCTCATCATAACATTCTAATTTAAATCAATAGACCTGTTCTATGTCCTTTATCTAATAATTGAATGCTCTTTTAACTAGTTCCCAAATTAGTTAGCCACTAATTTAACTACAAACCACTCATTTCTACGATTGAAAGCGCTTTGTTAGTGTTCAGAAGATTAAAAAACAACATTATTTATGTAAGAAACGATTAAAACTTGTATCAGTTTTATATCTACTAACGCTTTATATCGCTCTTTTCCACTTATGCCATTCGGATCACATAAATCTGTCGCTACCAGACAGAACCAGTCAACAGATTTGGGTTTAATGAATTCCCTGCTTTAATTAGTTTTCCCGGGGCTTTCGGGTTTATCCCATCGCTGCTAATTTCCCCCACACAGACTCCACGGTACAGTGGCAGCAAGCTATAAAAGGAGCGGTTGTGAATGTTGCCTCTGGTGGTTGTAAAATCCCAATTACAGTTTTTTTTTTTGTCGTTTTGTAATGGCAATAGTCAAGTCTGAGGGGGGGTTCTTCAATGACCATTATAAGAATGTAATCTTAAGTGGTGACAGACGGTAAAGATTAAGCGTTGGATCCACATAAAGATCATCCACAAGACAAACAAACTATCTGTGGATAGTTGGAGGCAATAGATTAATTTCATAAGTCATCATATGACCAGTTTATCGTTATTCATATTCAGAGTTCATTTGCATATAAATTATTTTTTTATTAGGACAATAAAAATTATCCCTCAAACTTGCCGACATGTTTTTGAGTTTTTTTTAAACATTATGTTTTTTTTTTAAGATACGATTCTATTTTATGATGCATTGTGCACATTTCCATGAGTATTGGTGCTCGTCTACAATACTACCCTAAATTGAGGAGGTTAGTTGAGCTTTAACTTATGTTATAATCATCATGGACGGTTTCTGTCATGTTTGCGTCATGCCAACAGAAGGCACGATTTAAGATTCCATGGAATGGAAATCACTCTTCCAACCGGCTCAGAATCCAGTCGACGTAATTCTCCACCTTGGTGTACACGCCCGGTGCACTTTGTTTGCCGCATGTCCGCAAACCGAACGACACCACACCGTACTGGACGTAGCGTGAGTGTTGCATGCTGATCGACTTCAACGGGCCGCCCGAATCACCGGAACAGTTGTCGGACAGGTCGGCACCGATCGCGCACAGCTGCCCATCGGTGATGCGGACGAATTTATCCTTTTGCCGTAGCTGCGTCTGGCACGCATCGTTCTGCACCAGGGTCAGCTTGGTGTACTGCAGCCTGTTCGCGAACAGTGCGTTGTGCGTTTGGCCCCAACCGACCACGAAGTAGATCGTCTGCTTCGTACCGAGTTCGGGTGATACCGGTAGACATATTGGGAGTACATCTGGTTGGGAATGCAAGAAAAAAAAAACGGACGAAATAGAGCTCAGGTTGCTCGAAATAGGGACGGTAAGGACCATCCAGTGGTGACTCACTGTCGTTCAGCTCGGCACGGCGCGCCAGACGTATCAGCCCGATGTCGTTCATCTTGTACCGACCACTGTAGTCCTCGTGGCTGAAGGTGCGCTCCACCGGGATGTCCTGCGGTGCCATCGCACACTCCCCATGCTTATCACAATCGATCGTGCTGTTCAGATCGTACTCACCAAGCCGCACGAACGCACTGACCGTGGCAAAGCGAAAACAGTTGCAAAAATAAAACTAACTACCAAAGCGCATTCACAACCCTTCGGATACTTACACATCATTGCTCACGAGACAGTGTGCCGCCGTCAGTACGTAGCGGTCGTTGATCAGCGTACCGCCACAGAAGAAGTGGCCGGCTTTAGATTTCAGCAGCGCCATCCACGGAAACTGAAACAGTTTAGCGTCCTGGCCGAACGAAATTTTGTCGTCCGTGTAGGACCCACAGTGCTCCAGATCGAGCAGCTCCAAGCCCCGCCTATTGGCAGGCTCGTCCAACGGTACGGGATCGTCACAGCATACCTTGAACACCTGCACGAGAAAGGATGCATAATTATCACCAACATCATACCAAACACCGCCCGAAAGACACGCACACTCTTGCCGTCGGTTCTGCCCCGCTCGCAGACCCGTCGCCGAAACTCGTCCCGCAAGCTGGTCGACCATTTGGCCGGTTGATTGTGGTGCGGACTGAATCGTTCGCAGTCATGAATATGTATGCACGATTCACCGTCCGGGCATGTGTTGAACTCTGTTGAACATTGTGACAGTTTTCAGCAACCGTGCGTAAAAGCGGCCACACCAGCGATACTTACGTGCGGTGACTGTTTGGCAGCAAGCGACGAACGCCACCCAACCGGTCAGGATTCGTGCGCCCGAATGCATCTCTAAACCGAACCGGTACCGAAAACAAAAACCCCTCGTTGTGTTGTCCGTATGCGATCCGACCGCGTTTCCGGCTGTAGTGTGCGCGACCGCAACGGGACTGGCTCCTTTTATAACCGTGCCGTTCACCCCCCGAGGTTTAGGGGTGTGTACGTTACGCAGGCCTCCCACGGGGGGGGGGGAGTTGTTTTGTTTTTTGGCGCAATCGTGTGAGTGTCGACGAGATAAAAACAAACCCCCGGCACTGATCACTTTGGCAGTGTGTGAGTGCGTATCGCAGCGGGCTATGTGTATTGCGATTGCTAACAGATTATTCAAGATGCCGGCGAGACGGTGGTTGGTGTGTGCTCAACAGATCTCATGCAAGATAAACCATTTTACTCCTCAAGTGTTTGCTTGCGATCCAGAAACGGCATGGTTGGGATTTTTTTGTTTGATAGTTGTTTCTCCACTGCTCGACGGTTTTATTCGTTCCGATGATGTTTTAACACACGTAAAACTAAATAATTGACTTAATCATGCTAAATAATTCACTATAACCATTTTCTGTGGAAAATCACATGAATGGACGTCTGCGGTACAAATAGTTTCAAGTCTCTTGAAAGTGTTGGGTAAAATTAGACCGATTGGACAAAATAAGTCTATAAATTGTTCTGCCACCAAGTGGAAGGTTGAGAATTGTTTGGATTTGGGTCAATAAGCATCCTTTTTAAATAACCACAGCTACGATGGAAAATGTTGTTTAGTGTTGTAAAACCATGTCAATTCCTGTCAGATACGATCAACTACTCGTGTGAAGGGACGTAAAATGCGTTAATAATTGCGCTATAGATCTCCGTCAATCGGCACACTAAACCCGGAATATTCATGTTCATCAGTTATAATGCGGATATAATGCAGTGTGTAGAAACACATTCATTCATAGTACTTTTTTTTTTATTTTTGCATATTGCATATTATATTATTGCTGCTTACATGATATCCAATCTTATTTTATTCTTCTTCATCGGCACAACAACCTTAAGAGCTCTTGACCTGCCATTCCGGGCTTCTATTTGACAGTATTTACTCGTAGCTGGACAGTCAGTCCTGCGTACGGGGGTTTGATCCGGATGGGATTTTGGACCGGTCCTGTCGTGTGAAGACCGGCGCCGCTACCAAACACACCACCGACCAGACCGCCCAATCATGCTTTATTATCCATGGAATATGTACGTATGCATCTATCGCGATACCTGTTCGGAACGTTATAACAAACGATCTTTTACACTACGATACTGGGTTGGTTGATTCTGAAAACGACGGAAAGAAGATTCTTCGGCACAAACAGCACGAGGTGCATTTAGACGATTTGGCCACCTTGTTAGGGTGATAAGTACTTGCAGTAGAGTTCCTGATGGAAGGCATGATTTTTGTCGTACCAGAAGATCGCATACGATTGGTGAGCGTTCGTAATCGTTCAGAATTTAACTTTTCTGCATATACCAAAGAATAGTTCCAACCTTATCAGTAATTTCCAAGTCTGAAGTGTCTGAAAACAGAATATTTTACCTCATATGTGTCGAAGCATTTTGATTGGTCCTCTGCAACCACGAGCCCCTTTTGAGCTCTTTGAACAGGTGATTGGACTTACCGGATTCGAGGAGTCGTAGTCTCATCGTTGCATTGACATAGGACGACCCAGTCAGGACTTTTTTTTAAAACAGTTGACATAGTCAGCAGAGGCATTGTAAGGCTTCTTATTGAGATGATGTAGTAGATACAACAGCCAGTGAGTTTGAGCTGAATGAATGAGAGCGAAACGGTGTTCGTTATGATATTTGGAAGAAAGATAAGAACAAGTCTGGATCCACTTAGACCAGTACCAGTAAAAGACTGGACAATTGGTTGCCGAATCGACGATTTAGAACCGGTGTCTTCGCCAAAGTGCACCAAGGTAACGGTTGGACCTGTGGGCCTGGAAAGGTTATTGGGAGAAAATTGGGAAGGTGATGTATGGCTGGAAACTTCGCGAGCTAGATTAATACTGGCAGCACTGCCAAAGAATGACAGCTGTCAACGCTGAGTTGTCAACTAGAAGCGATACTATCGTCCTCTTTCTTTTCTAAACGCATAACGAGTAAGGCGTGTTTAGTTTTTTTAGAAAATTAAATCCAAATACGTTACACAGATCATTTGATCTGTCTGTCGTCTAGGAGTTTGTATGAGAAACATGTAGGAGTTTACATGGGAAAAATAAACTCCCGGAACACATTACGTATTTTATTTTGTTTACGTGACTGATAATTTACAAAACAAACTGCCAAAAGAAACGTACATGTTGATCCGTACGTAAAAAGAAATTGCCAAAACAAAAATCAAATTTCAATTTACTTCGCAATCTAAAACAAGCTATCACGTGACTTGCTGTCCGTGAACCCGTTTGACGTGACTTTCGACGATTCATTCCTGATAAGAGACACACTTGTTGCTTTTTTTGCTAGATGCAACAGAAGCAAATATCGCGGCTAAATATCATTGCAATTTGGGGTGCTGATTGAAGCAATGGATTTATTTCTCCGTGCCTCCATTCTCAGCACCACTCACAGAAGTTTGTACCTTCCCACTCTTTGAGATAAATTCGGCTGGAATTCGAATGGATGCACTGGTTTGACCGGCTGAGAAGGATGATGCTTGTTGCGTGGCGTTGTCTCATCAGCTTTGTCTTATTATGTATAAGGCGTAGATTAGGTTACAGAAGCATCTGGTTAAATTTTATCGCCGTTCTTGATCGTGACATTGCCAAACCACGTCCACGTATTTGCAAAAAATGGTTAAATTCATGTACGCTGGTTCAACACGGTCCGGGCTATCGTGAAGCGAATATCAAAGCAGGGTGGAAGATACGTCGATGATATTTGATATCACATCCCAGATCATGATCATGGTTCTATAATATCACAGCCAGAAGACCGAGGTGTCGTTCGTGTGTCACATCGAAGAATGAGCGCTGTCACAGTACAGGTACGCTCGGGCGGCACACATCACTCATGACATATTAATGCACCTTTCGGGAATATCGGTTAGGTATGGGGAAATCCTTTTCGTTATTCCCCAAAAGCATTTAGGCCTTAAAAGGTGTACAAAAAGTACGAGAAAAAAAGGTGACGAAAAAAAGGTTAGTTAATTGGGTTATTTTTTTAATGCAAAATTCACTAGGTGTCTTTTGTCTTCGTCGTCTTCTCCTCCTCCTCCTCCTCCTCCTCTTCTCCTCTTCCTTCTCCTCCTCCTCCTCCTCCTCCTCCTCCTCCTCCTCCTCCTCCTCCTCCTCCTCCTCCTCCTCCTCCTCCTTCTTCTTCTTCTTCTTCTTCTCCTTCTTCTCCTTCTTCTAATTCTTCTTCTTATTCTCCTTTTCTTCTTTTTCTTTCTTCTTCTTTTTCTTTCTTCTTCTTTTTCTTCTTTTTCGTCTGGGTATGCTCAGGGCTGAGCACGTCGTGTAGACATGCCCGGGTCGTTAATCCGCTTCCAGGAAACGCGGTTCAGGGTTGCATTGGTCCATCCATGACTGTCGGATGAACCGTCGTATTCTTCCGGCTTTGACTACCTTCAGAATATCAACTCCGCCAAACAGAACTACCGGACGTATCAGTGTGCGATATATCGAGCATTTCGTGTGTTGCTGGAGTCTTCTGGATTGTAGGAGTTTATGGAGCCCGTAGTAGGTACGATTTCCCTGAACAAAACGGCTTTGGATTTCGCTGTTTGCGTTGTTGTCCAAAGTTACGGTCGTACCATGGTAGCAGAACTCCTCTATCACCTCGATATCGTCGCCGTCAACTGACACTCTGCCTCCGAGTCGGGCTCTATCACGGTATCAGGTACTTCGTCTCCTTCGCTTTGATCCTCAATGCAATTGTATCGGCCTTGGCTCAGTAGCGTTTTCGGTGTTTTAAGGAGTATCAATTTGAAAATCTGAATGAAGGTATCTTTATGTATTGGAAGGTATCTCTAAAGCTTTAGCGTGTAATGGCAATTTGGCTTTGCTAATGAATTATGTGGCTGATACCCAGGATAGTTCCCATTTTCTGTTAAACCAGTGATAAACAATGATAAAAACGATTGGTCATTACACGTCTTATAATGTCGTTCACGAAGAACAGAAAAACGTATATTTCTGTATAACTTTTTTATAAGGTTAATGAAGAAATTTTCCAAAATTTTAATTATTTCGCTGTTGAGCGGATTATTCCCTGCTGCATTTAGTCAATCTAGTAGTCGCTCGTGTGAAGAGATGAATCCGTTGTTTATTCCTCCAGATGTTCCATTATCCAGTCGATGTAGCTTTCCACCTTGGTATAAACACCCGGCGCACTTTGCCTGCCACATGTTGCCAACCCGAAAGAAACTATACCGTACTGGACGTAGCGTTCATTGACGCTGATCGTTTTGAGCGGTCCACCCGAATCACCGACACAGTTATCGGTCAGATTCGTACCGATCGCACAGATCTGATTGTCGTTTAGCTTTGTGTGCCGAGCGATAGATTTCAACTGCCGTTCGCACTCGTCAATTGGCAGCAAATTCAGCTTGGCGAACTGAAGCTTGTTCGAGTATGGGGCGGATTCGGTTGCTCCCCAGCCGGCAACGATATAGGTTATCCGTATGGGACACGCTCCCTGAAATACAGGCAAGCAAATTGGTGCTACGTCTGTGGAGAAAACGAGGAAGAGTGAAACATTTTAGTAAGGAAAGAAACATGGTCAATTAGCTCATGACACTTACTATCATTAAACGATGCTACTCGAGCCAACCGGATCAGTCCAATGTCGTTCGCCTTACGACTCTCACTGTGGTTTTCGTGCACGATGGCTCGTTCGACCGGAATGTCTTGCGGTGGCGGTGCACACAACTCACCACGTTTGTCACAATCGGTTGTGTTTCTCAGATCAAACTCGCCCAAACGAACTATCGCACTAACGATCATAAGAGAAAATAATCAGAAGTTGATGTACATGTTCGTGTAGAAATATTATTGATACCTACACATCGGTGTGCCTCAGACAGTGTGCCGCCGTCAGTACGTAACGCTCGTTGATCAGTGTACCGCTACAGAGGAAGTTACCAACCTTGGGCTTTAGGAGCGCCATCCAAGGATACTGGAATAGTTTGGCATCCTGACCCAAGGCGATCCTATCCTCATAGTATGCTCCGCACCCTTCCAGGTCGAGCACCCCCAGACCTCGCTTACGGTTACTGTAAGTGACTGACTGTTGACAGCACACCCTATAAATCTGCAAGAATGAGATCACATTGATTCTAGCGCTTAATTTGGTTTCGATTCTTTCTTTCGAATTCTGGTTTCGATGCTAAGCAAATGCAGTAATAACTTTGCCTTTGTTTGTTGTTTGTCATTCAAGCTTTATGCACTTTTATCTTCCCTGAAATCTGGAAGTCAGCTCTGCTTGTCCCTGTCTTCAAGAAGGGCGATCGGAGTTTGCGTTCCTATTACCGTAGGATTTCGATCCTTTTTGCTAGTACTATAGCGTTCGAATCCCTTGTCCGCTTACCTTTGATGGTTCATGTACACCCTCAAGTTTGATTCCGTACTACATACATATTTGGACAGTGGTGAGTAGATTGATGTACTTTATACTGACTTAAAGGCGGTGTTTGATTGCGTTTGTCACAGCCTTCTCCTCGACAAACTTGTCAAAATTGGTGTCGGTGCGGAAACTTTGCGGTGGATTGAGTCATATCTATCCGGTTGCAGTTAGCATGTTAGGTTCGAGTCATGTCTATCTGAAGAGTTCTCCAGCACGTCCGGTGTTCCCCAGGGCAGGCTTCTTAATCCTCTTCAGTACGAGTTATTTGTTAATGATGTGAGTTATATCCTACCTGTAATGGACCACTAATGGGCCATATGCAGATGACCTCAAAATATTTCTTCCAATCTCATCCCTCTGCCAGTGTTATTTTCTTCAAATGGTCATAGATTCTTTCTCCTCTTGGAGTGATCTAAACTTTCTAACCCTCTGTTCTGACAAGTGCTCTTTAGTGTCCTCCTCCGGACCTCGTAAAATTGTTCGTTCCGATAATTCCCTAAATAAGTGTGTGCTTGGACGTATGTCTGTTGTGCGTGACCTGGGGGTTATTTTTGATCCCCAATTGTCGTTTAGTCTCCACAGGGGGAACTGCATGAACAGGGACTGGAAGACGCTGGGCCTGTTTGCCTTACTACTCTATACTGTAGTTTGGTGTCCAGTGTTGTCCAATTCTTTAGAAGTTAAGCCTATTGAAATATAGCTTTTACGATAGTTTGTGCCTAGCCTAGAAGCACTGTAATTACATCATATATACAAACATATATACTCACATTTCCACTACTAGACTCTTCACGTTGACAGAGCCTCACACGGAATTCATTTTTGATGCTATCGGACCATTTGGAAGGGTCGAAAAAATGTGGACCAAAGATGGCACATTCGTTAATGTCGATGCAACTATCACCACCGGTGCACTGGTTGAACTCTGTTGGAGATGAACTAATTTGTGCGCGAAAACTCCACTATTTGATACGATATTCAATTGCAAGAAACTTACGCGCTGCTACTAGCTGGCAGATAGTGGCAATCAGCAGCGTAACGGATAGTGCTGTTGTGAAGGTGTGCATGTCGGTTGATGCGTTACTCCAAGATGAGTTATTCTCCAGTTCGTTGGTTCCTTAGCACGCCATACAGAGATTCAGCTATTTTTATACCACAATCACGTCGTCGAAATTTCTATTTTTGTGAATGTGTGTATTTTGTGGATGAATGTGTATAGGTACAGCTGTTAAGTGTTATCGCTAAGCATCTGTATGGGTTGGACTCCGCCTTTGCGTAACAGATTTGAATCTTTCTATCGTGGAGTATTCACCAATTCTGAAGAAATATTTTCAATCCGTACGGCGTCTTCACTATCGAGGGGAATGTCACGACACCGTTGCTTGTCTGATGCTTTATCTGCGTTGTCCAAACCAATCGATAGAAGCTGGACAAATTCACCGTACGTGCAAACTTCCTTATCAGACTTCAATTCGCGCCATGTTTTGGACCAACTGACACGCACGGACCAGGCGGACGAACTTTCTCACCGAGCACTGCTTATGCAACTGATGGGATGTATGTAAAGCGTGTGTGTTTAAAGCATACTCTCCCTGTTTCTTGTCTTATCGTTCTTAGTTCTTGGCGGGTTTTTTCAGTCAACCGTTACGCCTTTCCGTAGCGCATGCTTGATTGTTCTTTTGCATTTGAATATGATCACTCTCGCTCTCTCACACAGGACTACGCAATAACGTGTCCGAAATGGACGAATCTAATCGAAAAAGGACACTTCGTTCGTGAGTTAATTATATTGGTGTCATTGACATTAACATCTTCATCGTAAAACAAGCATCTCGATTTAAGTCCTAAGTTACCATAACAATTTATCTAGTAATCAAACTGTACTTGTTGGATTTCCTGGTTTTGTTTGTTTTCCCTGTTGAGTGGGGTTTACCCCGCGGACGGAACTCATACCACAGAAGTACAGACATACCCACTTTACTTTCCGATACCATTAAATGGTTTATCTATAACAATGTTGAGGTTACTAGTGGAACTCATTATATATTTTTTTAAATTCTTTTGAAAATCGTAAGAAAACTACTTCTAAATGGATTACTTCACTTTTAAAAACCATTAGTCACAGCTTACTCGGGACATTTAACTCTCTCACACGCTGATTCATAGAACAAGCTATCTTCAGTATGAAAGTGATTCCCTTCCGTGCAGAACACCTTTAAGAATAAGGGGACACACCCAACCGGGGGAACAACCTTGCGTCAACGATCCACAAAGCAACGGATGATGATGCTTAATGGTAATTCACACTGCCACAAGAATGACTTTTAGCAATTGTTTTAATTACTTGTGTTTAGTAATGGAAACCCGCATGGAAAGCTCAAATTTAATTTAATTAATCTATCATTAATTTAAGTTTAATTAAACTAGTGGCTCTTGAGTCCCATGTTTCTTTAATATTTACTGGGTTTGATGCAGGAAAATTAATTAAATTAATGGCTCTTGCATCCCACATTACTTTAATATTTACAGGGTTTGTTTATATAACACTCACCAAAAGGTTTCTATCTTCTTTCTATTTTGCTAATAAAGGCACCTTCACGTGGTGTGACTTGTACTCATTTCCAGCGGTTTGCCAATATCCATAACTTGTTTGGGTTTAGATGAATAATTTCGAACTGCCTGGAAAAAACACCCTGTAATTCTCCAAGAAAAAGCAACATTCGTATCGTCTCGATTCCCATTCGTGGTAATATTTTATTTTTTACATATCTTTGTTCTGAACATCATATCCACTAAGATTGAATACGTACTACAATATCGCAGCCAACACGTGTGTGACGAATCGCACGGTGTTGCCATGTATAGGTATGTTTGTTGAGCCCGCTCAATGTTTTCGTCCTACGTCCAACTGTTATTCCTCCAGATGATCCAATATCCAGTCGATGTAGCTTTCCACCTTGGTATAAACACCCGGTGCACTTTGCTTGCCACATGTTGGCAACCCGAACGACACTACTCCGTACTGAACGTAGCGTGCGTTGACGCTGATCGATTTGAGCGGTCCACCCGAATCGCCGACACAGTTATCGGTCAGATTCGTACCGATCGCACAGATCTGATTGTCGTTTAGCTTTGTGAACGGATCCACATTTAGCAATTGCCGTTCGCACTCATCGTTTGCCAGCAAACTCAGCTTGGTGAACTGAAGCTTGTTCGAGAATGGGGCGGATTCGGTTGCTCCCCAGCCGGCAACGAAATAGGTTTTCAGTGTGGTACGCATTACCGGAGATACAGGTAAGCAGATTGGTGCTACGTCTGTGGAGAAAACGAGGAAGAGTTAAACATTTGGTGGGTAAGTAAGCGAAGAAACATGGTCAATTAACTCTTGATACTTACTATCATTAAAGGACGCTGCTCGAGCCAACCGGATCAATCCAATGTCGTTCACCTTACGGCGCCCACTGTGGTTTTCGTGCACGATGGCTCGTTCGACCGGAATGTCTTGCGGTGGCGGTGCACACAACTCACCACGTTTGTCACAGTCGGTTGTGTTTCTCAGATCAAACTCGCCCAAACGAACTATCGCACTAACGATCATAAGAGAAAATAATCAGAAGTTGATGTACATGTTCGTGTAGAAATATTATTGATACCTACACATCGGCGTGCCTCAGACAGTGTGCCGCCGTCAGTACGTAACGCTCGTTGATCAGTGTACCGCCACAGAGGAAGTTACCAACCTTGGGCTTTAGGAGCGCCATCCAAGGATACTGGAATAGTTTGGCATCCTGTCCGAAGGCGATTCTATCCTCAGAGTATGCTCCGCACCCTTCCAGGTCGAGCACCTCCAGACCACGCTTACGGTTACTGTTGTATGTGACTGATTTTTGACAGCACACCTTGTAGACCTGCAAGAATGAGATCACTTTGATTTGACACCAGCGCTTAATTTGGTACGACTCGATCAATTTACTCACATTGCCACTACTGGTCTGTTCACGTTTACACACCCTTGCACGGAATTCATTTTTGATGCTATCGGACCATTTGGAAGGATCTTTAAAATGTGGACCAAAGCGGGCACATTCGTTAATGTTGATGCATTTATCACTGCCGGTGCACTGGTTGAACTCTGTGATTGAAAACGAGGCCATCTATTATTAAACACTCCGTTTGCTCCGTAGAAATAGTAAACTGCAAGAAACTTACGTGCTGCTACTAGCGGGCAGATAGTGGCAATCAGCAGCGTAACGGATAGTACTGTTGTAGAAGTCTGCATGTTGGTTGATGCGTTACTGCAAGCTCAGTTATCCAGCAGATCGTTCGTGCGACCGGAAGCAGTGTGAGCACGCCGTACGGAGATCCAGCTACTTTTATAATACACTCACGCCCTCAGAGCGTCTACCGCTGATGGATGTGTGTGTGTTGGTGCGGCCGTTAAGCGTTATTTACCATCGTCAAGCGTCTGTGTGCGTTTGAGCGTGTCTGCAATGCATAGCATTTGTTTGGATGCACCACACACGAGTCGCAACGCTACGGTGCGGCTACCACTACTGAAGTATTGTTGTCAATCCGTACGAGAAGAATGTCGCGCCACCGTGCCCTGCTAATTGATCCACTGTTTCACGTCTACCACAATCGGAGGACAGTGCCGACACAGTGTCGTACGCCGAAGGGGACAACACACCGCAGTTGGGAACTCCCCTGTAACACGCGCCAAGTGCTGGATCAACTGACACACACGGATCGAGTAGGTGAACTGTCCCAACGAGCTCTGCTCATTCGACTGATGCGATGGGTGTGAAACGCATGTTTTTAAAACATCTCACCAACCTCCACCGGGCAAGCCTTGCGGACAACTTCCCGGTCTGTTCTCCCTGGCTGTTGCCGTCCCCCTATTGCCGGGTTTCTGCCCACCGTTACGCCTTTCCGTGCCGCACGCTTAACATTACACTGCGTGGTGGTGATTTTGCCTTGAATATATGATCTCGCTGTCTCGCTCTCTCTGCCACGATCTTTCTCTCGCTTCAATGGTACAACCGGTGACGCTTTCTTCGCTGCATGTGTGTGGGGCTTTTGTGCGCGCTCGGAAACGTTTCCGTTGGTTCGGCAGGAAGATGGCCGTGAAATGAAGAAGTTCGTAAGCAAAGCAAAAACGAGTTTGACAACACCGATTGTTGCTGGTGTTTTTTTTTCTGTGTGCCTCGTCTTGGAATCTTCTAAAACCTGAACCACACCGTGTGATAATAGTCGACAGCGGTTAAGCAAAGGGAGAATCTTTGACAGTGTGTTAATTAAGCCGGAAAGTCCAACGGATCGTGTTTCAGCGAGATATTCTGGAAATTTTGGAAAATAAGATTTATGTATCTTTTTCAATATGATTTTTTTTCAGGTGAAGCGTTACCGAAATAAATTCTATTCTTAACGGCCCATACCACCGAAAGATGATCGCTTAAGATTCTTTTAGACTATTTTTTATTTGTTAAATTATTTACACTGTGATGCGCCAACTGAAGGAATCAATTTAAAGATGCATTCTGTACGCAGTGTACTAAAGGCTATGCGTCCATACGAGTAGCGAGGTCGTCGTAATCTAATCAATTCGGTTCTCTTCCATACTCTAAATACATTTAATGAATTTAATATTGAAGGACAAGCTATTGACCGTTGGCTGATTCCTATTTTTGCCAAACAGGAAGTTAATATTTGTGAAAAATAAATACGTTTTTACGTAACGCTTTTATTTCCTGGAGGTATGTAAAGTGCTTTACTGACTTTAATATTAAAAAAAGCACACTTCCATTACGGTTTCATGCAGAACCGGTTAATTTTTCATATTTTGCCCCATTCGCATGCGTCCCAGTCCCAGTTGGCATTGAGTTTGCAATATGGGCAATATAAAAAAAAACAGGTTATTATGTGTGAAGTGATCGCATTTGACGTCGTTTGTCATCCGCACCAGAGGTCGCTACGTGTTGGTACTAACTATTAAAACTGCTGCTGGAATTAATCTTCTTTGGGATGTATACCAATCACGTGCCGTTGTAAGCGTACTCACGAATACACGCAGCGACTCGTGTTCGGATTTAGCGCGTGAGGCAATTTTTGTTTTAACTTCACGTCTTTCTAGGCCGTTTCGCAGCCGTCAGATAAGCGGTATGCTAGAACCAAGAATGGTTGCAACAAAGATGGAGAGTATTTTTATATAGTACCGTTCTAATCAGATAAAGATTTCATGTGAAACCATTCAATACTTTAAAGAACATCATTCAAACATACACTGATGATTGATGCTGGTCTTCCTCTATTATAAATCTCTACACAATATTATTTTAAATTGCACAGTGGAATTTGTGAATATGATTTGATGTGTATGAATGGGTTTTTAACCGTTGGAGAAAAATTAGACAAAAAAAAACCCAGAAAAGATACTATTACAGGGTTACTAGATAGTTCTGGAATATGGAGACGCCTGGTGTTCCAAATGGGTAAGAGATATGACGTCAGGATATTATCATTATTATTATAATTATTATTATTATATTCGTTTTATTGATTTTCCTATATAGGATGTACGAATTTATAAGTCTAAACTTAACAAGTAGTCCTAATGTTTAGTGAAGAGCGATTGATTGGGAAAGGACAGTAAAAAGAAGAAGTGTATAAGAAGGAACAAATTAGCTCAAATAACATGACTAAGAATCATGAACACGAAGATATTAGCGGAAGTCAGATGAACAAAAAAATAGATATAATAGGAGTATATGAACAGTAATCAAACAAATTGGCATAACAATTAAAAACACGTACACACGAATGCAGTGGGTCACAGCTGCCAAATTGCGTACGGCGTTTAGGTAGGGTTAAGGAAGGACGGGATCGGAATAAATAGGAAGGAACATATAGGTTAGGTGCAGAAAGGAGCTTGGGCACGTCCATATCACTGAGTAGGATGGAGGAGAAGGAAAGGAGCTTGGACGTGACCGCATCTTATTTCGAGACTTTCAAGCCCCAAAACCTGACAAAGGATTGAATAGGGCGGGCGTTGGTGAGCTGGGCCTAAGATCTTTCGGTGTGCGCAACGCGTAAATGCTTTTTGCACTCGTTTAAATCATGAAATCAGAAGGGTGGAAGAGGAAGACGATCATACGACACTTAGAAAGATTTAATATTGGTCTTGCAAGGTTACAGTATAAAGCCTTGAAGGCTTGCCATAAGGGATCTGAGAAGTCAGAAGCTATGCGGCATAGAAGAGAGGCTTTCTAAATAGTTTTCTCGTTCTGAATAGATTAGTTCTGAATCTAAATGATCTTGAATGAAAAGACAATCCGAAGCTGAGGAAACAGGGTTTAATTTATTGCAAACGCTTCAGCTGAAATGGGCTGCCAACACGTTTAGTTTGTCATCTCCTCGCAGGTCAATATTTGTACAAGTTACAAGGAAATTCTTCTGTGAAATTAAGAGGAATTCTGTAGAATTGCTTCTGTAAATTCTGTCGAAACAACAGCAGAAGAGCTGTCAGAGCTGTGGCGGATTAAGCCAACTGATGTCCATAGCGGACAAGCTCCTCCTGGGAGGTCTCTAATCCTGATTAATGCATCTTTGGAATAGAGGTTCGATTCGTTCAGATTTATGAATCTTTATCAGGTTTGCCCAACACTCCAGAAGTATACCTTCTTCTTACAGTTCCAAAAGCGTGATGGGATCATATCTAAAAAGTTGGTTGAAATGGATCGAGCTCGCTGATTTCCAAATGCAACCGGGCTGTTTTATGCAGTTGCTTGAAAATAATTGCAGTGTTGCCAGAATGTGTATGGTTACTGTCCACCGACCGGTTTATGCTACCCTTTTCGGGCATTGCATTCCAGTTGTAGCGAACACAACCACAAACAAACAAACAACAATTAGTCACCCGGTCCCAATCGCCATAAAATCCTTCCCTCTGTTCGAAAACCAAACCGGGAAGGGAAGACAAGATAATTGGAATTCGCCCGAACCTAGCGGAGAAACAACAATAAGCTGTGTGTCGGGGTTTTTCCAACCGTTTCGCATCAAGCGGTCTGTACTTTCCACACTCGACACGTTGTCCGGTCCGGCACAAAAAATCGCACGTCAACTGTAACACCCAAAAACAAGACGCACAGGCGCGCTTCAACCGTTTGTCGGGTTGTTAATGATAGCTGTGCGACACTTAAGCGGCGTATTTTGAGTCAGCGGGCAAAACCTGTCCGCAGTGGACGCGATCGCGATCGCTGTTCACCGGACGGGCACGCATACAACGCTCTCTGCCGTTCCGTTCGTTAGTGTGTGTGCGTGTGGTGCATGCGTGTGTGTGTGTGGGTGAACTACGTCTCACGTAGTTCGGGGTGCGAATATGTAAATTAAACAACTCTGCCAGTGCGGACGACAGTCCCGTCCGATCAGCAGGCAGAAGCGGTGTAGCTGCAACAGCGACAGCGACCACGACAACACTATCTCCACCGATCACAGCAGCAGCTGCAGCGGTTCGCCGTTCGCGTCGCCAATCGTACTCCGAACGTCGAGCGCTTCGGAACGATCGTGCTGCAGTGTTTACCCAGTAGTGCACGCGTACACCACGAAGGATTCTTGCTAGTGTGAGCGTGCAGCTTATTGGAGATAGCGGCTCCCGCAGTGTTGTGTTGTGATCTTTTAGAAAACGATCGTGACGCGTACTTAATATAAAGGAAGTTTTTTCTGTTTTTTTTTTTTGTTTGGGAGAAATAAAACCTTCCATAACTCCACACACAGAAGCGTACGCAAGTGGACTTCCTCTTTATCTCGCTCTCTCCCTCTCTCAATATTCTGGAACTGGTGGGGATTCCGGTTTCGTGTTCGTCCAAGGTGCTTAATCTCAGTGACTCGTTATAAAAGCTGTACTACCGGGCGCCGTCGCATCAGTTAAGTGGTGGTGGTGCAGATCGTTCGTAGCAGACGAGCGGTGTTTCAGTAGACGGTGTGTGGGGAGTAATCGTAATACGACGCGTTGCCTATCGGGATTACGGTCGTGCCGTTACCGGTTCTTGGTGGTTTCCGTGTCGACGGCTTATCGCCGGGTAGGAAAGATGCGCAAACGGGACGATCGAGTCGTGCTTCTGCTGGTGGTGGTGTGTGCTGCGCTAGTGCCAGCAGTGAGTGGGCAGCAGCAAAGATTTCGACAACAAACCGGACCGGTTAATCGACGTTCGTCCTTTGCTGAACCCGCACCGATACCGGCAACGCCCGCACACCAAGCTGAGTTCCAAACCGGCCAGACGTTCAGCTACAATCCGGCCGCGGCAGCAGTAACCGAGCTGGCCCGGGTGATCGGCAGTATTCTCGGGCAGCAAAACAAGGCGGCCGTCTTTTCGCCGGTCAGCATCGCTTGTGCGCTGTCGCTGATGCTAATCGGGGCCGAGCAGGAGACGAAGAACGAGCTGATACAGGTGCTCGGGTTCCAGCAGTACCGGAACCATCTGGACAACATCCATGAGCTGTACGGGCAGATGCTGAAGGACCTGGCCAAGACCGAGTTCGGCCGTACACCGCCACGCTGGCGCACCGCCAACCCTTGCTACGACGATGATGACGAGGAGGAGGCGGCGGCAGCGGCGGCCGAATTTCCACCCACGAAGGACATCATACGCGTGACGAACGCGGTGTTCGTGCAGGAGGGCTTCCCGCTGAACGCCAGCTTCACGTACTACTCGAATCGGTTCTACAGCAGCACGGCGGCCAACGTTCCGTTCGCCACCAATCCGGCGCGGGCGGCCGCCTTCATCAATGCGTGGGCCCATCGCAGCACGGAGGGCAAGATCCGTGACATCCTGTCCGAGTCCGTCGCGGCGGAAGCGGAGATGATAGTGGCCAGTGCGCTCTACTTCAAGGCACTGTGGTCGGAACCGTTCGAGCGGCAGGCCACCGAGCTCAAACCGTTCTATCCGGATGGTCATGGGCGGGATTCGAAGCTGGTACCGACAATGTCCACCGTCGGCTGCTACCCGTACTACGATGCGCGTGAGTACGATGCGAAGATCGTGGGTCTGTCGTATCAGGGCAACAAAACGGCAATGTACATCATCATGCCGAACAACTCAACCCGCCAGACCATGCTGGAGTTCCAGCGCCGTCTTACGCCGCTCATAATTGGTGAGCTGGTGTCAAAGATGACGCAGCGCAAGATGTTCCTGCAGATGCCGAAGATGCAGATCACCAACACGATCAATCTGCGCGAGGTGCTGCAGCAGCTGGGTTTGCAGACGATCTTCAAGCGCGGCCAGAGCAACCTGTCCGGTATGGTTGCGATGCCGCAACCGGTCCTCCAGTTCGCGACACGTTTCGGTGAATCGGGTGCACCGGCCGATCCTACGTCGGTCGTGTTTCCCGTCGACGAGTACCATGTGCAACCGGCGTCCGACATACGGCGCGGTACGGGGATGAACAACATCAACGCTGCGGCAGGAGAGTCGGGCCGCGAACGGGTGCCCGGTGCGCAACTGCACGTGAGCGAGTTCATCCACCGGGTCGAGCTCGACATCAACGAGAAGGGCACGGAGGGTGGTGCGATCACGTCCTCCACCATCTTCCGGGCGCTACCGTCCGTGCATTTCCGGATCGACGCACCGTTCCTGCTGCTGATCGGTCATGACGACACGCGGCTACCACTGTTCTACGGTTCGATCTACGACCCGACGCGCTAGGCGAGCGAGAAGTAACTCAACCCATTCCCTGGGCGACTCCCGGATGGATGTGTACCAAGCGGCAAAGCAGGAAGGATAACCTTGTTTCTCTAACAAATGCAATTGCGTGCAATTTCAAAATTCTAGTTTATTTAAACAAATAAGTCAATAAAATATAAAATACATCTAGATATGTGATATTGTACGTTGTGACGCACGCATCTTGTTTTTGGGCTGGATGACATTACGGCCTAACAGAGTATAAAAAAAAACAAAAAACAAACCACGTTCAAACCGAGTACGTTTCCTTATTGGGAGAACCCGGCTGGTAGGTGCACGTTATCTGCACGTTGGAACATTATGCACTGTGGGTTTTTTTTTATGCTGCTCAGTGATTAACCAAGCGCTTTTGGATGGGCATTGGGTATTTTCAGTGTTTGCGAGATTGCGTTCTGTTGCATCGGATGACGTTTTCATTGTTCTTTCATACTTTAGCAAATCACGCAAATAGTTCTACTTTCGGTTGGGTTGGTTAATTTACTATTTTTGTAATGTAAATTATTACTTAACAATGTTTTTATTTCGCATTACGACCATTTCGGGTATTTAATTCTTAGTGTAATAAACAGGCATGTACATACGCAACACGATTTGGACGATATTTGAACTCATAGCAGAACTAATTAGCTATATCGACCTATCCAGCTATATACAGCAATACATGTAACTAGTGATGGGTGAATCTAATTCAGATGCATGAATCGGAATTAATTTTGGCACTGAATGAATGAGTATGAATCTGTATGTCAAAGGTTTATGAATGATTCAATATTACTCAATTCTTGATTTCTTCTCAATTCTCAATGATTCTGAAGAGTCAATTTTGAATTTTGAATAACTCCTCACCCCTGAGGTTCATATTCACGAAAGATTCATTACAACACTACATTTAAATATTGTTAAACAGTGTACAACAAATATTTAGTTTCAAAATGTTCAATAAGTATTTTTTTGTAAAAAAAAAACTAAATAATACCATAACAAATTACAACGATCAGCTCATTGTATCAACTGCAAGCACTGTGGCAAATTGTGCCTAAATGCAGAAACACCACATTGTCGCACATTGCATACATTTTGGCGCATAGTGTAGAAACATTGGTTTTGCTTAGCGACATACACTTTTGTGTTTGTGCGTGTTCTGCTAGATGCTTGTTAAGTAATTTTACAAATATATTAATTCTATCTGTCTTTGCTTAACAAAAAAAAGGGTTAGAGTGATTAAATATTTTATATTTTTATTTAAATTTCGCGTGTCTACAACAATACATGTTTATCTCCTGGTATTCTGTTTCAAGTCAAATTCATTGTTTTTCGTATCGCTTGACCGAAATAAAGCCAAGTTGTGGATTGAATCCTTTGTTTTACGGAAAGAAAAGTATACAATAATAGTACTAGCTAGCAGAATGTGCCCAAAATACGAATTTCTCACTGCACCGTGATAGATGAAACTTACGCTTCCTGCTGTGACACACGGCAGGAATAATACAATCGCATCGCATTGCTGAATTCTGAGGAACGGTTGGTACAAATTAAATGCAAATGATTTTGCAAACCCAGCGAATCGATTGTTCCCCCCTCCTCACAACTGTGACTTGCAAAACCATAATTACATGCGACACCTTATGCCGGTGCGCCAGTGTCGGGGCAGAGTCCAAGATGCGGGAAACCAAACGCCAAACTACCCTGAGTACCGTGACTCAGGTTCGATGCGCGCGCCTTATCCGATTCTATTCATCTCCCAGAACCGGCAAAGTCCACCGAAACCGTGGCAGGCGTGCCCTCGTGATCGTGAATTTGCTTTCCACTTCGATGTCGATGTCGATGGAAGATGTCGTCACAACATCCGTCATCGAGGGGATTAGTCAGGTAAGGGTTAAACGAGTATTAGGATCTGTTCGTTCGATTGAATTCAGTTCCTCCGTGCTTTATTTGGAGATTCAAATGATGGGATGATACGGGAAGGTTGATGGTTGTGGCAGGCATTTCGGATTTTCCTTCTTCACGATCTGGTATAGTCGCAGCGGGAGATCTTCCAGCAAACAGTTCATGCCGTCGCAGATGACGTACGAAGATGAATGATGCACTGAGCGTACCGTATCTCCGGGATGAAACCCATGATGATGATCAGTATAATGGGGTGCTAACAATACTTTACCACCCTGTTAGTATTTTTAATAGCACTGTCTAATTTGTGACCAATAAAATTACTATAACCCGACATTTTGGTGTCAAAGTTCTAATGAACATCCGTTAGACATTGATGTGTTTATGGCCTTTTAAATAGCTCGTAAACGATTCCTTAAGGTTAAACGTACCGCTAAACTATTTATGTCCGTGTGATGTGAGCACATTGCGCATGATGCAGCCGGCAATCACCAGTGTCCTCTATATTTTGACAGCAGGTTGTAGAGCCACTAGTGCTTGTCATACTCAAGCCGTTATGTTCCACATGAAAAGTACAGGCAGTTCCCGAGATACGCAATTATAGCGGACCGCTATAATTCGTTAAAAATCCACGTACCTAGAATCCGGGAGTAATACTTCAAGTTTATACTTCAAAGTTGGATGGTTGAATTTCTTCTCTGCACTTAATATTTTTAACAAATCAGCCTACTTTTTGATAGAATACATTCAAATAAACTGTAAACAAATGTTTTATAAGACAAACAAAAGCTATTTTAGATAAATTTTTCATCGTTTTGCTTAGATTTTGTGCTATAAACTAACTCAGCTGTCAAATTTCCAAAAACCGCGTAACTCCGAATCCGCATATTTCGGGGACTGCCTGTATATGTTTGTGACGTTTTCTGTACGTCACGCGTAGGGCGCCAGAACTATCATGAAGTTATCCCGATATAGAACCTTACAGACCTCAACGAATCTTCGGTCCGGAAAACCCAAAACCGTTTCCTGTGCGCTATGGTGTTTGCTCACGGTATCGCATGCTGCAATGAAAGATATTCATTCATGCCGTCTTCGTATTGGCTGGCAGAAACATTTACCCTACCAATATCGGGCGGCTACTGATATGGTATGCTGAGCCAGCCTTTCGCAGAATTATGCATGACCGTCGGCGATGAGTTTGCACATTGTGTCAGTCTTATCACCTACCCGGTATGTAGCACCGTACAACTTTCTGAATGGTACAAACATCTGCTGTTTTTTTTTGATGGGGAAGTAGCCAAGACGGTGGACTGGATTCTGAAGATTTGAACCGGAACGCACCCCGGTGACGTACGGGAGGGCGGTCAGCAGATAATTGCGCTATCTTTCCGATGTTGCACAAACGAACGTGACGAATGGCGAACCGGTGCCGCAGTAGCCCTTATCAATGCAAATACAATGCTTGCCATTCCTGCCACATGATGCACCCGGTTTGGGTGAGGTTACTTCAATTCTTTCGCAATGAGGTGTTTGACGAAACAGCAATGAGACCGAAAACAGGATCATAAATTCATGCAAACTGGCAAGTGTAGGTTGGCGCCTATAATTTTAGTTTCAAAGATATGGATGATATGGAAAGCTATGCTTAGGAGATTTCTGGTTTCTGTTATGCTTTCTCCTATCTTACCAAAGGACAGAGCACCAAGTCACCATAGCGTAGAACGCCGCGATTCCATTCCTCACCGTAAAGTGGAGCAGAAGCTCAATATGAAGATCGTAGGCAAAGCGTTCTCATAGGCAGTTGCAACAACCGTCCAAACAGAGAAAAGAAGTAGCCGGAGAAGATGTACTTGGTTTTGTGAAAGTATATGTCAAGACCAGTCACAACTGATGGGCACATAGCGGAGTCATAGGAGCGACTGGTACCCAACTGGTAAATGACCCTCAGAAGTGTTGGACATTTTTAATGCATTATTTTTTGTTAAATTGATTCGGTGTGTTCTGCTGTTATGTCGCCACATTATGATACTTTTTTTGAAGTTGTTTAAAGAACAACTCATATTATGTTAAACTCAAGTCTTAATAGCGTATCGAGATTTTAGTTTGACATACTCTAAATTAGTGGGTTTAGTGTTAGTATACGGGGTGGCTTGGTGGCATGGTGGTTCGGCGCAGGTCTTCACACGAACGGACCGGACCAAATTCCCATCTGGACCAATCCTCCCCCGTGCTCAGGAGTGAATGTCCAGCTTTTTTAGCTTACTTCTTCTTTATCGACCTCAACAACCTCAAGAAGTCTAGGTCATTTCTGACTTTCTGTGACTTTATTTTAACCAGAGCTGGATAATCAGTTCTGCGTACGAGGGATTGGTCCGGATGGGATTTTGGTCCAGTACCGCTCGTGTGAAGCCCGACGCCGCTACCATCATGCCACCGGCCCAAGGGATTGATAGTACATTTAAAAATCGATGACACAAGGAAAAGGTTGAAAGTTTGACAAAGGAAGCTATGTGCCGTTAAGCCAATTAACGAGCAATTCTAATTATTGATTTTACGCAATGTGTTGTGAACTGGATAAGAATGCAGCGAAATTTGCCCAAATTATCTAGCAATAAGGAAATGGAAATAGATTTTTTTTATTTTAAAATATTTAAAATATCTTTTGATTATCTTGTTTATCATGGAAACATATTCCAGTAAGCTGATCATCAACTAATCAGATAAAATACGAATTTGATTGTCATTTAAGCATAGATTATGAATGTCAGTGGTAAAAATGTGCTTGATGTCTTTTCAGATCTTTGAAAGATTAATTTGTATTTACGACAATGAAGGTATTGAAACGTAGTAGAAGAATCCCCGAAAGCTGTCTGAGGTATTGAATTAATTATTGAAGGTTAATTATTAACCTTTCGAATTAGACGTAAGTTACGCTAACCAAATAGCCTTGGTTTTGACAAAGATTTGAGATTATCAATTTGATTTAGAATGGTTCGAATGACTCTTGGTACAAAAACAGGCATGAACTGTTCAGTGATATGTTTTGCATTATTCATACGGCATATTCCCGACATTCGTAAGCACTGGCTGAGAAAGATGAAGGATGCACACCGTCAGTAAACTTCACACGACTTCACACAACTCTTGGGATCTGCAACGTGGGATCCATGACCTCCGCAGAGTTCAACCATCCATCTGGCCCAGATCAATCGCTGCTGAACTTAACTGTCTGCCCCGGTCCTCGCCGGGGTACTTTGGACTTTCCAAACTCTTGTGCGAGTATTGAACGGAACTGTTCCCGTCTGCTTGCATACCCCGTCAAGGATTACTACTTCCGGAGGTCGGAAGAAAGATATCGCATAGATAAACAGATAATTTTTACCAAGAACCGTACAACAAATTGGGGAGGCCACCGAACGTGAAGGCAACGCGAACCTCGCAAAAATAAACACGTGTTCTCGCATTTGCCCTACCACGATAGGAGGCAGCATTTATTTGCCCTGTTTGCAATTTTTGTACTTTTACGACACCAGTCTTCCCGCGCCGGCTGTCCGATGACCGACAGGAGGGGTGGCAACGTATGCGCGAAAATGGCATCACACGGCACAGCCGCGATACATCTGTTCCGCGACCGAACGATGAGTCATGGGCGCCCGCGTAACAGAATCGCATAAAACTGTTTCAGCGTCCGTCGAAGCCATTCAGTCTCGAGCGTAGACTACGGCGTGACGGTTGTGCTCGTGTAGCCTTTGCAACAAATAAGCGCTTCATCTCTACAGATACGCTGCAGTGGAACCGAGTTAGACCGAGCTTTAATGGTGAGTTGTAGTGCTTTGTAAAGTGTCAAGTGTGCTGTGGTGCGAGGATTGCTTAGATCTAATCGATCCGGACAGTGTGATTGGTTTTTGTGGCGAAGGAAAACAAAACAAAACCTTGGCATGCTTTGTTGCCGCGAAGATCGGACAACAGTGGTGTGGGATAAACCGGGGAACATTGCGGGGCCGAGTGCTTTGTGCCGCTACAATTAACGCCATTCCAGCACCGCCGCTGTTGTGCATTGCGTGTTAATTAAGTTTGTGTGCCGTTCGTACCGTAAATGGTGCAATGATGCAAAATCGGTCGTCCAGTATAACAGCGTACGCTGTCCGAAGTTTAATGTCTATCGTTTCTCGGCTGTCATTCGTATGGGCTAGTGATCTAGTATACACCGAAGCGTACCGTGTAGATCAAGAACGAATTGATCGTGATCTTCTTCCAGCAAACATTATAGAGAAAAACGAAAGAAATTAAGTTTATGCTTCACAGTGCATTGCATGTATTAATTTGTGTGATTAATTGGAAGCGTTTGGAAGATTCTGCTCGATCCAACCATAGAATGAATTAAATTGATGTTTGTGTGTACGACTCGCAACCATCATGATCCTGATGGGATTCAAAGACTACAACAAACGGCAATAGATTGAGAGTAGGCAATGCCTTTTTTTTCATACTCATTCTTCATTCTTCAAACCTTGAACCAAAGGCGTACAACGACTACGTCATTTAGTGATGCTTTGCGGTTCGTTACGTGGAAGATTGCCGTGTTTTTTTTTTCTTCTTCCACCTGCCAAGCCATCTAAATTACCCCGAATGCGCAACAAACGGCAAGTGTAAGCAAATTATGCACAGTTCCAGCAAGCTCACCCAAGTCCGGGTGATGGTAATTGCACAGTAATAATCGTTAAAAAAAAGCAGCCAAAACGTGCGATTGGCGAGAAGTTGTGCGTCGCGTTTTGTTGTGCGAAAGCTGAAACCTATGACCTTCACGTACGTTCTGAGTCCGGATGATCCCTCGTGTCTGTAAGATCACCACGGTGTTGTTGGTTGACGTATTGTTTGTGATCTGCTTTTAAAGCGTTTCGCTCAACTCGCTCGGGTTGGGTTTGTTTGTTCAGACGAGTTTTGCTGCTAGTCGGCGGAATATTTAGCATCAATTAGCATATGTCTCGTTGATCGTTTTTATTGTTTTCAATATATCTAAGTAACGTGAAGGAGACACTTAGCGGGTGGTTTCTATTATTCCGCCCAGTACCGGTTATGGCTTGATAGGTCGTGTTTAAAAGTGAGGCATTAGTAGCTGATCGACAGCTTCGCATCTTAATCAGATATCAGCGTGTATATCTGTTATACGTATAACAGATATACACATATGCAATAAAGTGTGTGTTGGTACTGTTTGATCCGAAGCGCAAATCTTTCCATTGGTCATACGCTTATTTTGGGAAAGTAAGTTGAACGACCATTATTTTTGACGAGTTATTTTTGAATCACCCACCCCAGCCTACTGCTACGATTATAACATACACCCCCTCGTTCCATCCATTTATTCGCGTGACATCAGCAAATTTTTGGATAAGTTCACAGAACAAAAAAAGGCAGACGTTCTTTTTACGCAGAAAATCTGTGATGAGTTCATCTCTTACTCCTTCTTTCTGCCCTCCCATGTATGAGCCGCATCTGTGAGCCTCGTTTCGGCAGCTTCTTACGTCACCGATATTGCTGCCATATGTGTGGTTTGTAAATAGAACCGAATGACGAATGATGGATGAGATCGGTGAGGGTGTGACACGAGTTGAAAGTAAAAGTGATCCTACATCGGCAGTGGTATTGAGATGTGTTAAACGTTTACACGTGGGATGATGCTCACGTGATGATCATCTTTTCTCTTTATTTGTGATATTTCAATCTCGAAGTCTGCCATATCTGGGTATCTTTGACTTTTGTATCTACTTAGCTGGATAAGAAAGGAGGTCGGTGCGGCCAGGGTCCAGGATGGGATTTGGTACCGAGCCTGGTATGTGAAAACCTGGCGCTATCATCCCTACATTACCTTTAGCTACACCGTGTGATAATTATCTTTATTACTTTACAACTCGTGTTTTGAAAACGATAGCTCTATGCTATGACGTAGAGAACAACTGCCTTCGGTGAAGAACTGTTCCAAAGAAGCGCTCACGACGGGTGCCATTAATAGGAGAAGGGAATGATCGTGCCCACAAACGAACCGGTTTTCGATCGAGAACGTTTCCTTGATCGATGGTTATATGATGGCCGGATCGCACATTTAACATTCGCCTGTGGCATGTGCATCAAATTAGCAGTGGCGAAGTAAAATTAAATTCAATCATTTGCAAAACACTCACACAGTACCCGGCTCCGTTACCCGGTGAACGATCCAGCGCAGCGTTGACAGGTACTATGTACGTTTGTTTGCTGAACAAAATGGCGACAAATGGTATTGCCACGGTGCACACCGTACATTGTTTGGCTGCTTTGCGAAAGTCGCAATGCTTGCAATTCCAACGGTAGATCATGGCGCAAGTGTCGTGAAGTGGTTGCGTCGTGATTACCGGAAGCGATTCAATCGGAACTTCAATCGGCGAGCAATCGGCACGTCAATTATCTGGTACGGAGTAGTCAGATACAGCCATCACGATTACTATCAGCGTGATGTACTAGAGCGTAATTGACAGCTGTCAAGATTATTGATAGTTGGCGAGATGGACTGAAAGAGGCTAGAACTTCACTAAGGTCACGGCATCCGAGCACAGAGAGATTACGTCGCTGTCAGAATAGAGATCGAGCAACCATGGGAGTTTTTCTAACTAAAGGAACCAAAGTCTCTGAGTTTGAATCTGTCTCGGTTCGATATTTGTTCTAGACCAGGTAATGATTATTCTGATCACTGCAGATAGCAAAATTATATTATGGAAAATGTTCTGTGGTTGTGAATGTACAGAGCGATCGAATAACGTTTAATCGTATATACCCAAACAACCTTTAATACATCTGTACTTGGAGTGTTTAAACGATAACGCCTGCTTAAGATTCGATAGACATTAAAGTTGTGACGCAAATTGCGCGGCATCTCATCTACATTCTAACAGTGGAGCAAATTATTCAGCACATCACATGAACTCTCGTCACAGTACTCGTCGATCCTACCCGAACTGCCCGCCGCTGGCAGCTGTCACCTTGGTGCAGCAATTTGAATTATGATGTGTGGTCTACTGAAGCGTTATCTTTAAATAGCACAATCAATTAACGAAACGCGGTAGTCATTACGATCCACAAATACTTTTCCACATGGTGATGAAATGGTGCAAGACTTATGGTGCAACGGTCACGATCACCAGCCCGGGGTGTGGATGGTTGATGGTATATTTAATTTATTTTTCTAGAAAAGAAGGCACGACAATCGTTGTGAACTCGGTTGCGTCGTGAGCACGATGAGATATGTTTTTTGGATTTTCCACCGTTTTGGGGTATTTCCAACCGCGGTTGTTGTAAAACTTGTTTCCACCCAGGGCTGTCGTTATCAGGGTTACCGGCTCATCGGTTGCAACGGCTATGACATAAAATAATCCGCCAGTAAGCATTGCTAACCGGATCACGTAACGTTGAACTGGATCGAGTGTTGGATTTGTTTTTTTTTGTATTATTTTGTTCTTTAAAACAAAATACTTGATAAGAATTTGAAATGTTTCAGTAGTTTAATGTGACTTTTTTTTTTCTTTTCCTTTTCCTAGCTAAAATGAAACTTTTTCAAGCACTGTCGCTCACATTATGGCTGCTCCTGGTGCCACTTGTCCACGGTCAGTGGAATCGATACAATACACCAAAGCCCTTTTCGAGAATCACGCCAATGGTTCGTGCACGATTTCCGGCGAGGCTGAGCTTCGACGGTGGTCCAACTCCAGCGCCTACATCGTCCACGACCAGGCGACCAGCAGCGCCACCGACGAACGGTAATGCAGCCACCAGCCTATTCCTTGCACCGGATAATGATTCCAAAGTATCGCAAAACGTGGTAGACTTTATGATGCGCATCAGCCGTACGCTGGCCCGACGCAACAGCAAGACAGAGATATTCTCACCGGTTAGTATCATTACCGTGGCTAACCTGCTGTTCCTCGGATCCGCCGGCGACACACACGCAGAGTTTGGGAAGGTCCTAACACCGTCCAGCATGAACTGGAAGCAACTGCATCATCGGTACGGTAAGGTGCTGGCGAATCTCGTATCGGCGGAACCGGTCGACAGTCGACGGGATCAGTGGCGTCGCCAAACCTGCCCCCTGGATGAAGACTACGACGACGAGCCGACCACACCCACACCGAAGTAAGTACTGGCGAGCGGTACGAGAATTCAAAACAGGACTAATTCGTTGCTTTCTCACTAGATCCCAAGTTATCCGGGTAGCCAACGGAATCTTCTACCAGAAGGACCTCCAGATGCGTCAGCAGTACGTAGCGTTGGCACGCAGTCTTTACGGCGCGCTGGTACAACCGATCGATCCGCAAAAATCCGCTGCATCCACTGCAATGATCAACAAATGGGTTAGCGATGTGACGGCGGGCAAGATACGGAACATGATCGAGGGTCCACTGAGTCCAAGCAGCAGCGTGGTAATCGCGAACGCGCTCTACTTCAAAGGCAAGTGGAAGACCCAGTTCGAACCGCTCGTGACGCGTGAATCGGCATTCTTCCCGAATGGTATCGACAAGCCGTCGTATCGCGTGACGATGATGAGCATGAGCGGTTGCCTACCGTTCTACAATCCCCGTGACGCATTGGATGTGTCGATCGTGGGACTGCCGTACCGTGATGATACCAGCACGATGTACCTCATCCAGCCGGCCAACTCGAGCCGAACCGCCCTCAGACGTCTGCAGGCGTCGCTTACCGGCAAAATGGTGGACTCGTGGATCGCACAGATGAAGCTCCTGTCGACGACGGTGCGGTTGCCGAAGATGCATCTGAAAAACAGTGTCGATCTGCTGCAATCGTTCCAGAAGCTGGGCTTCAACTCGATCCTTAGCCCGGCCAAGAGTGATCTGTCGAACATGGTCAGCAGTGGCGCCACGGGACAGAAACCGTACGCGAACCAGATCCTGCACAAGCTCGATCTTACGATCGACGAGGAGGGTACGGAAGGTGCGGCCGCTACCTCCGCGCTGGTCGACCGCATCGGTTCGCAGAGAACGTTCAACGGGAACACACCGTTCCTAATCTATCTCCGGCACGATGCCACCGGTTTGCCACTGTTCTATGGTCCGATCTTTGATCCGCGCTAAACAAAAATACGTTGCTAGTGGTCCTCGCGGAAAGGGCTAACCAAAGAACTTCTCGTTTATAAGTTGGAGTGGCAGGTGACCGGAACGTGGCTGAAGGCGCATGTATTTATTTCATTCGTGGTTTGTTACCCAGTGGGCAGTGTGGATATTGCGACCGTACGCAGCTAATTGGGAAGATGAGCAAATTTGACAAGAAAGAATTATAAAAGTATTATAATTATTTTGTAGCAAGCAAGGTTAGCATTTACAGTTCTGTGCAACGCTAGTAGACATTTAGGCACGGACTGTTTAGTTACTTTAAACTGTATCAGTTGCTTTGTTAGGCGACTGGTGAATAACCGAGTGCGAATATCTGACGATATGCGCTGCGCTATTTTTTTTTTAAATAAAAATTATCACTCCAAACTAGACGGTGTTTTGAAAAAATTGCCCTCTTTTTTTGTTTGTTGTAAAATTTCCCGGTTGGCTTTGTTCTCTCACACCTTTTAGAAACTTTGGAAACAGACCATCTTCGTCCAATTTTTTAAGACATCAGGGTAAGACATCAGATACATTCAATTAACGTGGAATTGCGCAGCTCTGTGCTTTTTTCCCAAGGTCTTCGAGATCATGCTCCATTCATTCTTGTTAAACACAAAACCACAACAAAGCCTTATGTGTTGCACCTCGTACATCTATGACGAACGTGCATCTAGGCATACAATTATGATTCCTTCCAATAAGTTCGCCTTCGATCACATTCCTCACTCCATTGTTGCTCCATTAATTATCCAGTTTTACTTTCCAATAAACTCTAATAAGTCGGCACTATCCCTTCCTTAGTGATCGCTTATACCATGTCCAACATAAAGACATTTAATGCAGGTGCAAGTGTACCTCAAGAAAGTGTCCTTAGTCCCTTGCTGTTTGTTCTGTTCATCAACTGATGTTTGTATTGTCTTACCTTCTGACTGCTTGTGCTTCGCTGGTGACTTTAAATTTTTATCTCCTTATCTCCACCTTTGAAGATTGTTTGTTTCTCCAGGCACTTGAAGATCGTTTTTCCACTTTCCTGTGGTCTTTCCTATTTCCTGAGAAATGTAATGTTATTTCGTTTACCCGTTCCCGCAGTCCTTTCACATTTTCCTACCGCCTCATCAATGCCCAAGTGATTTGAGTTCTTCTAGCCGAGGACCTTGGCGACTGGATTGATTGTGGTCATCACCTTTCGTTACAACAAATCGATTCTGTTGTTGGTTCCTCAGGAGTTTGGACATTATAAAAAGAATTTCTTGAGCCTTTGATGACCCCTTTTGCATCATGGTGCATTGCTCAAAGTTAGTCCTCAGCAAGGAACAACATCGATTGTGTCGAACAGATTCGGAGGCCCTTCGTCAGATTTGCTTTCCGTAAACTCATCTTCTCTGGCTCAATCTTCTGTCATCGCTGCCCTGCTTTTAAATTGTATCGATGCTCCCGCTTTTCCCGCCTTAATCGCCCTCTTTTCAACAATTTCTTTTTAATTCCTAGTGTCACTTGCTTGATTCCCACCTCACTCCGTCGTTCTACCGTAATCGTACACGACCTACTCTAAAAACCCCTTCTCTTCTTTCATTTTCTGTTATTTAGCTGTCTCTGGTCAGGTTAATGTAAAGTTTTCTAATTCTCATTAGAAGTTTCTGTATTCTTAACCATAAGAATCGTTTCTGTAGCAATGGCAAACAAACGCACAAAGCAAATAATAGTAATTATAATAATTATAATAAACTAACCACATTCCATATTGTCATCCATGTTGTATTCCATATTGTCTGCTCAAGACTTCCCAAACACATCAAACTGCAACGGTTGAAAAGAATTCATTTAACAAACATTTGCTTTCCTCCCCGCTCAGCATCAGCAAACGCGTGGAATGATGAAACCGTTCCTCATTGGAATATTCATCAGTGTGTCAATTCTTTCCCGGCGCGGCAACTTTTGTATTCACCTGCGGAACAAATAGAAGGACCTTCGTCGTGGCGGCGGGTGTACTGAAAGCTGAGCAAATATGTTTTTTTTTTTACCAATGCCCGAAACGAAACGCTTCCAGAGCAGAACGGAAAACGGCCGGGTCTCAGTAGGTGCAGAGATTTCGCGTTTGAAGTCTTTCGAAGGCTTGGTGGAGTTGATCCCCAAAATAAAATTAAAAAACAAAAAAACAAACCCCGCTAAAGGTAGAGAGGCTTAGTTGGGGTTAATTGTGCGTGTTTTGTGCCGTGTGTCGAAGGTGATGATGTTGCCGAACGTGCAAATAGAAGTGGGTCTTTGGCGTTTCGCATGCTGTTTTGGGTGTTTCCCAGTGTTTGGGCATACGATTGGGGGGCATTACTGTTTGGTTCTCGGTCAGTTAGAAGGCTTCTTTCACACGGGCAGGTGGACTTATCGGTAGTAAATTGCCGGGCAGCTGTGATACGATGCGAACGGCTCCATTCCTCGGTGGTCTGCTATTGCTGTGCCTATCACAGGGTGGTCGGGGTATGTGAGGCGTTGGCGTCACCACCGAAGTGATTCTCATTTCAACTAATCACCCATGAGTTCACCATTCAACCAAACAGGCTTCCTCCGGGACTGCGAACAGGGGGAACGATGTGTACAGCTCGCACTGTGCGGCCAGTATCTGCATTACGTTAACGAGGCACCGAAAGCTTGGCCACCAAGTGTGCGGGAGGAAGCACTGCGGCAGCTGTGTGACGTACAGCGGGCCGTGAACGGTTCAAAGGTACTGTGGGCAGGGGTGTTGGTTGTCTACCATGTGCATCTCTGACCGTACATCTCTGATCTAGATCTACTACATATGCTGCAACCGGAAGGAAATACTGTGCGGTGTGACACGGGTGCAGCTGATCGCGTATGGTCAGCAGGCTCGCGCTTATGCCTTTCCCTGGATGGCACTGCTGGAAACGAGCGTCCGCGACGAGCTGCCGTGTGGCGGAAGTCTCATCAACGATCGACACATTCTGACGGCGGCACACTGCGTCAAGGCGCGCACAATGTAAGGCAATGATGCGTGGACGAGTTCCATGCCGGGCGATGATTCAACGGTTGGTCCTTCCTTTCGCAGTGTTGGAGTACGTGTCGGCGTGCATGATCTTAACGATGATCGCAAATGTGACGATCGAATCCATTTTAGCGATGACTATTATGACAGCGACGAGAGCACCGAAACAGATGCCGATGAGCACACTGCCAGTTGTGGACCGCCGGCCCAACGCATTCCCGTCGACGCGATTGTGATTCATCCGAAATATAGCCCACGCTCGAAGCGGAACGATTTGGCGATCATCCGACTGCAACACCCAGCCATCATCGGGTACAGTGAGTAGTGACGGACGTGCCTCACCCGCATCTGTTTGTTTTCCGCTACATCAAAATGCAATTTGCCAGGTGTTATCCCAATCTGTCTGCCGCTCACGGATCAGCTGCGCGCGTACCGACCATCGGACTCCTTCGTCACTGGCTGGGGGTTAACCGAGGCAGGCGAACGGTCGGCTGTGCTGCGGTACGCCGTTTTGCCGGCCGTCTCGCTGCCCGACTGTGCGATGCAGATCAAGGAGCTGGACCGGATGATTGTCCTGGACGATGGGCATCTGTGTGCCGGTGGGAACAACAAAACGGCCCACTGCCACGGTGACTCGGGTGGCCCGTTGCAGTACGTGTCCGATTCTACGCGCTTCGTACTGCAGGGTGTGGTTTCGTTCGGCGTGAAGACCTGCGGCACCAAGATAGCGCCAGGAATTTTCGCTAACGTTACCCACTACATCGACTGGATCGTACAGGAGGCGAATGTACTGAATTAGAAGTTGCGCCGTACGGTAATCAATATCGACGGGGATTGGGGGATGAACGGAAGATCAAATTTACGAAGAAATTTTACAAGTTTCGGTACGCGTTGCGGTCGGTAAGATAAGGTATGACGTTTTCGACACAGAATATGAACTTAAAGTTAAGAACTTTTTTATGAAAGCATTTGTCTATGACACAATAAATAGGAATATTTCAGTGCAGCGCACCTCCGGCATTGTATACATTCTGGCGTTTGTGCGCTGCACAACGAACTTCGCTTTAGGATATTTTTACAGAACAATAATTGCCTTTTATTTTACTTCTCAAAGTTTGCACTTAAAGTGTAGAGCTTCCATGAAATTCGTCCCAACGCTCCTCTGCCCTCGCCTGCATCTAATCTACGACAGGTTTAGCTGATTTCAGTGCTGTGACATGATCCAGTCGCTGTTCGCTGTGTTTCTTAACGCCGCGTGTCGAAAAGGTCGAGTACTTTCCTGGTATGACGTAAGAGTGTCATTTCGTTGCGTTTTTATTGGGAACGACTTGGCAAGGTCTCTCCCTCAACCCGTATCTCTTCGGAGAATCTGCACAAACCGTGTGTTTAGAATTCCTAGAGGAATCCAGGACATTCCCAAGAACAGGGAAATTAGATGCTGACTAATCTCCCTTCCCCCAATTTAGCCATATTACTCAATCTCCCAGACGTTTAGGATTGTCCTGATATTCACATACAGATTTTTGAAGAGACATGTAGCCGTAATCGTATTGAATAGGAGTAGGAAATTTAAAGCCAATGTTTTAACTCTAGCGAGTTCGAATTCATGCCCGTATCAGCGAGGTATTGCTTGAAGAAGAACCTATTCAGAAGAAAATTAACCATGAACCACAGCGAATTATGCGTTAAAATTTCTGATACCAACATATTGATTTAAATTTTCACCAAAAACACTTTGAACGATCACAAAATCTCTGTATTCTCTATAGAACTTAACTGCATCTATATGACAATCTAAATTCATTAAAAATTAAGATAAAAAGAATTTCAAATGTGATATAAATTGGAATATCATATTTGTACTAAACTAATTTTTAAAATCAATTTAAAAAAAAAACCGTTTCGTTTAATGTCATTTGCAAAAGGTCTGCTGAAAGGACCGCGCGGTCGTCCCACCGTGCACACGCACAGCTGATGTTGACGTTTGTCGCTCGAAATTGTTTGCCTTTTTCCACATCGTGAGTTCGTGGCTGTTCGCTCGGAAAACCAATTTCCCGTAGCCTCCCCTCGTGCGTGCGTGCTAAGAACGATTTCCATCCGCGTGAAAGGTAAATTCTCCCGTTTGCCCTAGAAATGTGTGCGTTAAAACGTATCGACGTCGCGGTCCATTGATGAACGACGTGCGTCGCGTAAAGTGCCGTACAGTGCACCTTGTGGCGTGGCTTCTTTCGTGGTTGCATTTTTGTTGTTGTTACTACCGTATCGCGAATCGCGTTGTGCAAGTAGGATGAAATGATGTGATCGTAACGAGCCGTGCAAGGAGAGCATGCAAGTTGTTTACATTTTCGCAAATGTTGATCCAAAGTAACGAAATTCAAGGTTCTCCGGCTGATAGTTGCGGGCAGGGCTGATTTGTGCGCCCCGGTTACGCAATTTACGCGTCTCGGAAGCGTTTAGCAGTGCGGCGAACGGTGGAAGTCGGTGATGTGCTGTTCGGTATTGGAGTTAATTAGATGATTAGATCGCGGGCGCCCAATGGCGGACGGGATTGGTGAAAGTAGTGCAGCGAGAAGAACGTCAGCATCCCCCCTCAAGCAGGCCGAGCAAAACGTCAAGCGGATGAGGATGAAGGAAAAAAATGAAATGAAGCTTCAAACACACGCGAAATCATCGCAGCGAAAGGCGCGGTGTCTACGTGTGTTTGGGTAAATGGGAGTAAAATGGGAGCAAATAAAAATGCGTCTCACTTTGATTAAAAATAGATGCTACGTGTGTGCGAGTGGTTTGGTAAATATTTTCCCACCGAATTGCCGAACCCACCTGCATTCTAGAGCCCGGCCGGTTACCTTGGCGGCAAATAGTTCAAGGGCACTTTGTTTGTGGATGCTTTTCGTCGACTTTTTTCAGCACATTTTCACCGGCATAATGGAAGGAAATATGATGCGATTGATATACGATTAGCGTGTTCTTATTGTCAATTAGAAACGCTTGTTAGGTTTATTGTTTTTTCCTTTTTTTCTGTCGTTTGTCACATTCAATACGTATCGTGCTTGATTGCCTCGCTGATTCCGTTCAAGTTCAGCAAACACCGGCAGGCTTCGTTTGTTATTGTTTACCTTTTTTATGCTGTCCCGTCGTTGTCTGTCATCTGTTGCTGCTTGTGCGTGTCCCATTGTTTTATGATGAAGTAATTTTATACGATTATAGTGTATGCTTTGCATAAAAAAATTAGGGAGCAGATACGGTAAGTACTTTATTATTTTATTTCTATATTATTCTAATCACAAAACCTTCTTCGTGCTTCTCTTGACATACAACAATATTCCTTATATACATTCAATTAAAGAATTCCTTGCCTTGCTAGTCTTCCTTGATCCATTCCTAATCGATCACAGTAGACTGAGAGTCCGCACGTTCGCTTCAATTGAATTGCGTTTGCTCTTGCAATGAAAGCATCCCAAAAATAAAAACTTCTGTAAAAAATTGAAAGATATCCGCGAAAATAAATGCTCGTAGGTAAGAAGTCAACCTGTTTCACGCACGAAAGCGTGCAAAGCGTGTGTTTTGTGTGTGAGTGAAAAATGGCGCGTGAAATTGTCGCTAGTGAAGGGCGACGCATCTTTCGCCAAGAAATCTTGAAGTTCTTCGACGACGGTCCGTGTTTTTTTTTGCTCTGTGTAGATTAATTTACGTGCGTAACAAGTGTCACTGTGCAGTGTGCTATTATTGTGTGATTGGTTGTATTTCTCAATGAAGATTCGTATTTTTTTTGCGTAACCTTTCCGTTTCTGATTTCTGTGCAAATTGTGTGCCCACGTAGTTAGTCTTATGTGTTTGTGCTAGAACGAGAGAGTAAAACCAAGTGAAGTGTGCGAGTGTGTGTTTGTGCGTGTTAGTTTGTGTGGTGATTTTCGATGGAAACGGAAGCGAATGATGCGACGCAACCGTCACCATCGGTTGCTAATGGGGAGGAAACAACCAACCCAACGCAACCGCCACCTGCAGGTGGCGGTGCATCCGGCATACAACCGCCGAAGGTGAGAGCACTGCCGAAACCTTCCGGCATTCGGCCACCGACCGCGAATCTGCACGGTGGCTCGACGAACTCGCTGGCGAGTACGAGCTCCCAGCTAACTACCGCATCATCCGCTGCAACCGGTACCGCCACAAGCACAGCGTCCACCACCCGGATAGGGCGGCTGTGCATGGGGCATACACCACCGAAGGCTGGACCTCCGCCACCGGAACCGAAACGTAAGTGTGTGCAGTAACGGTAACGGTCGAATTAAAATTGAACCCATACAGCGGATCGTAGCGCATGGAAAGCGGCCTCTGTTGGACGGCGTATTAACTATATGTACCAATCACCATTTGCACAGCGCCATCTGTTGGCGGTAAAGTGAAATTAAAATAAACTGTTTCATCCCTTGCAAAAATCCCAATGTTTGAGTATCTGAGCATCATTATACAATTTTAATTAAAATGGCATGATGTAATTGCACGCACTCACGGAGTCGTGTGTTGACAATTAAAGCCAGACGTCGGTATTTGTAATCGCACAGCAAAGTGCGGCCTCCAACACCAGGGTGGAGTTCTCAGAATTAATTCTTTAAGTCTGCTAGGTCTAGGGTTTTTAATGGTAATTAATTTACTGTCATCGAATTGTTCTGGGCATGAGTTCTGGTAGCCATGCTTTTAGCACCCAGCGACACTTAACGCCCATCGTCATCTTCGTTCTTGGGTGGTGGTGCGTAGCAAGTTCTGCTCCAATCGATAATGTTAATCAATTATCACACATGACAAGGGACAGCGTGCGTAAGCTGCAGTTGAGCTCGCTGCCGTTATTGAATTGTCCATTAGCTTGACATGTACGTAGGTGTTCAGTGGTGCTGAAAGTGGTATAATTGTACGGTCCCACGGACATCAGATGTTAAACTCGATTTTACAATGAGTTGTATGTGTAGATGTTACGTATCATGAAATTCATTTTATTTTTTGCATCCATCGACCCTGTAATAATGAAAACAGCTTCCATCAACTAAATTGAGGTATAAAACTGCTATACAATCTCCCAAGCACTCCGTTGAAGATGCAATAATCTGGAGATAACTCGTTTGTGCTTCACCATACCCACCACCAATCTCTTACCATCTTATTTTATGTTGGGAAAAAAGTGAACGGTCTTATTGTCCGTTTATTGCTGTGAGAAGTTGAATATCTTGAAGAAAAATCATCATTGAACTTATGGTGAATAACAATATCGTCAACGGATTACGATTTGCAAACAGATAACCAACGATTAGCACAACAATAGTCGGTAACCTATGCTTATTTTGCAGATTAGTTTAATTATTACGAAGTTTAGAGGGTTTTTTAAAGTTGTTTTAGAAATAACCCAAGAAATTTATTCTAGAAATGAGCCAATAAGGAGAGGCTAAGACATTACTTTCATTTGGATCTCTTCAGAACTTGAGATATCTGAAGATAATTTCAATTTTCCGCTATAAAAATGTAAATTTTAAAATGTAAATAAAAAAATTGTAATTCGTAATTTTATTCGAATTTTATGATGTAATATTGTGATCTAGGTTAAGTATAATGTCTCTAGATGTTAGTTTAAATTGCTTTTTTAGAAGATTTCCACGGATAAGTAGTTTTTTTACTAAAAGAGAATTGAAAGCCAAAAGAGCCTTTAAGCCTTTTAAATTTATCAAACCTTTCTAATATACTCTTCACGCTCCTTAAAAGGAATTGATTGCATACTTTCAGGTGTTGAGATTTCGTATCCAATTTTGTAGAAATCTTATAAAGGGAGTCAAATTTTGTACTTCTATTAAAATTCGTCCAATATTTATCTGTCTCTTCTAGGTCATGCCTTACTAGACTTAATTTTAACACGTCAGTCAGCCGGATAGTCAGCCCTTGCTTGCTTGTTGCTCTTGCTTGTTCTTGTACCGGTCGTCCCTCGTACAATAATCTTCGCATTAAATTGGAAAATACTTACCAATCTGCACAAGACTCTGTTCACGACTTTGTCTATGTTGGTCTCTTCTCTATCTGCCCCAGGCACACAGTTAGAGATGTTTGTAGTCTTCACTACCCATGGTGCACACAGCAAGATTAAAGATTGTGCAGTGGTGTGCAGTGTGTAGATACGATCAACAGCTTCCATGTTGACGGAAGTGTTGCCCGGGAAGACACTTAAGACGGTATTAATAATCGAGTTATTTGTTGCTGCTCATTGGAGTGTCTTTGCCCCAGTGCACCGCGCGATGTTTGGTCTATCGTTTTCCACTACACTAGCGATACCGCCTCGTGCAGGCGACATGCGGTTGCCACAGCACACAGCAGCAGAATACATAAACTATCGCTAATCAATTTCGAACAACGACATGTCATTCAGCGCACCGTGTGACGTATGATGGGTTCGCCTCCATCCCGCACGTAACCCATCTGTCATCCAGCCTCGCAATGACGGAACGTCTCGTACAAACGGAAAAGCAGAAAGTGCCAGCAGCAGCAGCAGCAACAGCAGCGAATCTTAAGGGCTTTGGCCACGCTTTTGCTTCATTACTTAGTGTCATGTTCAATTAACGTGCACATTATCCGAAACATTCCCCCGCACCGATGGGCACGGGTGTGCGACCCCGGCAGCGCGACTTGATTTTCGCAATTCATGTGAAACACCGGGACCGGGATTGTCTTGAAGCACTTCCGGGCGCGGGCACCGTCCAGGCGGTGGTGGGTGCCTCGAGCATTTATTTGCCGATCCGGTGGCGGATGAGGATTTTTCTCGATTTCCCTTTTATTTACGAGTTTTGCATAACTCATATAAGCTGGGCTATCGATGAGATTGACCCCGGTCCCCCACCTCCCCTCCGCCCCCTGAGAAGCATTGAGCTAGCGGAAACCGAGATGCCCGTGGAAACTTGGAGTTTTGTGGAGTGCCGTGGCGATTCTCATTTCCGAGAAAGTCCACCATTATCATCTGTCCCCGGGTGTAATCGGGTTTCGCTTTCGTTCGCATTTCCTTTCGGGACGTGGCGCTGTAAAGTGAGGCTGTGTTCGAACCGAATTCGGCAAGGGTCGTTAACGATTGGGTCGTGGTGTGTTTGTTTACGACAGATTAAGAGTTTGTGAAGCTAAATTACTTCTTTCGGTGGGCTATGGTAAGGGCTTTGAGAGAATCTCATGCGTTACAAAGTTCCTTTGCCCAACAGCGTGATAATCTACGTTGTGGATTATTTATGCTCCCGTTTTCAGAGCCACTATATCCCTTTTTGAAGGATACAGCTCCATTGTAGCAAAGTAGCACCGAGAAGCTACTGCAAATGGTGCAAATTTTAATCATTTTCTCATCAGATGTGGCTTCTCCCCGGTGTGTTGTTTATGAAGGATTTTCACGTTTTCCTGCACGTTAACAGCACTCTTACGCTTGGAAATGGCTGGGAAAGCTTTTTTGATTTGGGATTACAAAATTGCTCACACGAGTTGACGAGAATGAAATTGCACTCCCGTGCAGGAAAGCACAAAGTCCTGGACGTTGAAGCGATAGATACATCACTCTGGAAAACAATAAAAGTAGACGTACGGAAACATCACCATTTGTGGTGGCAGCCGTTAGCAGCCTTGGTGTGGTTTCACATCGGAAAGAAGGAAAATATATTTATACCGGCTGTACAAGCAAGTCTTATCGGCTGGGGAGTAATAGCAGTATCGGATGGAATTGCAATCGTATCTGCCGCTGCAGCAGAACTGCATGCATCGCCAACGAAATGGGATGAACAAATGATTGATTTTATTAAATCCAATGCACTCGAACACGGAACGGCACAGATGCGATAGCAGCTCGACGGCAGAGATACTTTGTTTAAACAACGGATTCGAGTGCACTCCGGGTCGAGAGCGGTACCGAGCTCGTAAAGGATACATGTGTAACGATTGCAAACCGTCGTTGAGGTTGGTACAACCATTACGAGCACCAGCACTCGGATGACCAGAAGTGCTTTTTCTTCGTTTCGATCGAGATGCCTCAATAGTATGCTTGCAGTCGAACAATCGCTGATGCATCTTGTCTGGATGTTGACTTGGGGCTGGTGGTTTGTTGATGAAGTTATTAAGTAACGGTCATTATACGGTGTAAGTGTTGAAGTGGGCTTTGTTTTCCCTGTGCCAATAGTGGAATCAGGCTTCGTCTATTGGCCAACAAATTAATTTGCTCGCCTGATGCGTAAATGTTGAACAAACCAATTAGAGAGTATCGATATCGGAAGAGAAAGATATTTTCTTCTATGATCCATCCTTGATAGATTGTGAAATGTATCATACAACCTATATTGCTACGACCTTAAATTGTTTGACGCATCTCTGCCAATTAGAAGTTTCTAACCGATGCCATACCTTCTGTTGATTACCATTCAGTTGCTTAAGAGTGCTTTTAGAAGCTTTTAATTATAAAACGTTTAAGATAATTTCTTTAGAAAAAACCCGTACATCAGATTACTTTCCAACCGTCAAATGTTGCACCAGCCAGAAGCAAACGGCATGCACGACTTGCACAGGGAATTTTGGTTGATATTTGAGAATTACCTTTTTGAACTGGTCCAAATCGATGTCAGACTTTGATATTCGACATCATACATCACCAAACATAAAGTCAATAGAACTCAACCATGGGGAGCTGGGAGTCCACAAAGTTTTGTCCAAGAAGTTGGCTGAATCATTCAAAAATCAGGTTTGAACTAGATTGCTATATGTTCTGGTTCACCGTGCACCTGCTGGATCACGTAGGGCTCATCTCCTTAGAGATTTTAAAAGCCTCAGGCAACAAACTACTCCAAAAGCTAAGTGTAAAAGTACGCCACGTTGAATTTGGCGTTGGTTTTCCAAGAATACCAAGGGAAGTGTCGTGCCGATAAAATCATAACGAACGACCCCCCCATTTGGGAGGTGTGGGATGCTCGTATTGAATTCAGGATTACTGTTCCATGTTAGAGTCTACAGCTGGTCATTTATTTTATTTTATTACATTTATAACGGCTGTTAGCCGTATTATCAGCCACATATTGACTGTGGAGAGTACGGATTCCTCAAGGCATTTCCTTCTTGTCTTTTGCCTTATCCGGGTCATGTTGCACAACATTAAGTTGCTGCATCACGAATAATATCTCGTTCGAAAAAATGATTTCTTGACGCTCGTTCTAAAAGGGAAAAATCGGTGCTTGACTCCACCTATTTCTATTGATCCCCCCGAAAGTCAGCACCATGCTCATTTTATAGCGAATATGTGTAGTTAAAACTGACAACAGTCTTAGAACAGAATAGGAACATGACGCATACTTAACGATGCAATTTTTTATTCCAATTTATTGATTACGCTGTACAGTGCCCTGGAGACGATCGCATCCCTCTCTGTTTGTAAAGGTACACTGGTTGGAGCAAACTTTTGCAATTAAAGAGTATTATTTTACGCTTCGCTCAACAGAACCAACATCTCACGATTGAATAATAAAAAAAATCCTGAGCAAAGCGATTCATGCTATAACGGTTGAATGGACAAAAAGGAAAACCAACGCAAATTATTTTCACAAACCACGAACTTGCTTTCGGTTTTAAACAACATTTTGCAATGTTTATTACTTACGTTTTATCACAATGGTTCGAAGGAAATCAAATGAAAATCTTATGTCTTTAACCTGATAACTATAAGAATGCTACTAAAAAAATGATTTTTTCTCACAGAAGTTTCATACTTTGTCCATCAAACCTGTTCTTGCAACTGGTTCGTCCGGAAGATGTCATGCGTAAAGTTCTGGGGATGGCTTCTTTGTGTTTTTGCTCGCCATTCTTTCCATCCATGCACAACTTGTTAAACGTCTGTTGATGCGGTTTCGGGTGTATCGTTCCTTTGGGGTATTAGGCGATGAAATCATGGAACGGAAGGTAGAAATAATAACTACACAATAAATTTCATCATTCTGCACATCCCCAAACGGATCGAACCCGGAATATGATCAGCATCATCATCATCGTGACCGGCACATATTTCACGGGCAGCCCCTTGGCTGTGATGCGCAATATGCCCAAATGGGACCGATTCTATCGATCTGTACAGTCCGATGCGGGCCCCCGTACATGTGGCTGGCGGGTGGGGCGCTGTTTGTCTATGTTTATTAGTGTCAGTGGAGATGGGATACAGTGGGACACTTTGGGGAGAAGAGTTCCGTTTCAGGTGGCTCGGGCAGCAGGGGCTTGGCTGCATCTCTAGTCGGTTTTTTCTTTTCACTTTTCGCGTGTCCCACGCCTACGCAGATGGGACGGGGACCTATACATACTACCACCATTAGCAAAAGTACGTCAGCCCGTCGTCCGGTGGGAAATTAATTTTATGCACGCGACTCATCCCCATTCCACCGTAACGGGACACATTTCCTTAAAGAGACCCGGATCAAACTCGAGTTTCGGTTTTTTTTTTGTGTGTTCGAGCCAAGGCAGAAATTGTAGTGTGAGCCCCTCAAAAGCTGGTCGATGAAGATGTATGGAATACTGCTACACGCTAGTTCGATATTCGATATTCGTTGAAATGTGGTTCCGTAGAGTGGCGAGGTGTGAAAAGCGTAGATTACAAACCGAGGGAGGGAGGGGGCATCCCTTGATTGTTCGCCGAGTTATGACAGGGCGATACTGCAGATGATGAACCGTAAGTGGATGATTTATGGTTCCCTCGTGTCTATTGGATCTTCGTGAAGTTGTAAATTTTTGGGTTTTGCCAGAAGCGATCCATTAACTGCTGGGAAGTATGTGAAAAACCGGTAAGGTTTTATTGAATTATGATAGTACGATAAAGGGACAAAGGGTGTTTGGATTAACAATTCAGAAGCCACCTCAATGTTGTTTATTAAGATTAATTTGACGAAACTAAAAATAGCCAATGCTAATGCTAGTGGCCCAATGTAATGTTTAAGATGTTTGCCACTTTAAATTTTTCGAAGACCAAAGGGCGTTAGCCTTGTTGAAGCATCATCAGCTTAAACGTATTCACTAATTTAATGGAAAAGTGTATGCTTGTATTAGAATTATAAATTAAATTATCGCAAGGATACAGCTTGGGTTCCCTCCTCATCTTCTCTTTAGTGGCACTACAATCTCAAGAGGCATCGCCATTTTTGACATTCTTTGAGTTTGTTTACCCATAGCTAGAATGTCAGTCCTGCGTACAGCATCGATTACTTCGGAAATTAATTTATTCAACAAATTCTCGACGCATTATTTGACGAGTTATTAGACTAGATCTCCTGAGAGCAGTTAAAATATTAAAAATTGATCTAACAATGGGGCAGATCATATTCAACGTTAGAAAGCTTAAGCTTCAAGCCTGTATCTGCCATATCGCTTTAAGGCTGTATCATTCTGTACAGATTCGTAAAGGACATAACATTTTGACATAAAGCACACAAGGGATAATTTTTGTAAACTACAGTTTAAGAAAAATCGCTTAAAGTTTAGTAATTTAATTTTAATTTCATTTCATTTAAAACAATATACAAGTCTGATAATTGAAATATTTCTTTTTCAGTTGTTTTTGTCTAAAAAAAAATTGTTTACATTTTTTGCACACGGGTAACATGGCCTAACCTGGCTAGGACCAGCTAGCAAAATTCTTTATTTTGCCGTTTGTTGAGCTTGGGTTTTGGGTTCTTGGGTACTTTCATTAAGAAACTGATCTAATCCTTCTTTCCTAGGCTTAACTTGGCTTGCCATTTGTATGGCGAGCTGTAAGCGGATAAGCCTGGAAACGTCAAAACGCATACAAAAATCTGGCTTAGTGTATGATTCCGGCCAATCCTTGTAAAATATTAGCAGCATAAATGTCTAAGTATTAACTGCGTTACCGTCTGAATATTCTACTCACAATTTAAATAAGCTTTCGACAAAGTCATCCACTTAGCCTCAAAAAGCTCAACCGCACGGTCGCTGTGTTGCGTACGACACAACCACTTCGAAACCGTGCAAAGCTTTACGCGCATCGTGCACGAAGCGAAAACAGCGGCTGCCGTAGTCGAAGCACCGTCCGTTCGGCCGCTCGATTCGTCAGTTCGTCTTGAGACAGCAACCTGCACGCAACGGCGAGGTACGGAACGGGCGCACCTGCGCAAAACGCTACATAGCGCGCAGCACGACAACACAACACGAAACAAAGCGTGATCATTTCGTTCGCGTACCGCGAAGTTGTATCGAAACGTTCACAAAGTGACGCAAAATCGAGGTCACGTAACGCCGGGTATCGACAGAAAAAAAAAACAGAACACAAAACAATTGCAAGAACGCCGCCGCAAGGTGTTTACGAAACCGCCAGCAACACGCAGAGAATTTGTTCGCCGGGGGTTCGCCGATTCGTCACCGTCGTGATTGAAGGCATCCGACACCGTGAGCCGGTTTTGGAGAAACATTTGGATCTTGTTGACGGGCAGTGTGGACGCACCTTCTGGAAAGAAGATTAAAAACTCCCCACCCCCAACGCCCTAACAGCAATTGGCTGAGGAGCGACATCTTCCAACATTTGTGGTACTGCGTGCGAATTATAAAGGTAAATTCATTGGCGGTTTTAGCTGTGCAAGTTGATGTGAGTTTGGTGAAGTTTTTGACCTGCTGCGATGTGAATCTCACACCGATCTCGAAGTGTCCGGTGCGCTCAGTTTGCGATTAAAAGTTCCCTTCACCTTCGGTGGGAAATTAAAGTGTTCTCGAACAGCCCGTGGGCGGTGTTTTTTATTTTACCAATTGCCAAACCACCAGTAGCTGCATTATGCCTTTTATTTGCATTTTCCTGGTGGAAAGTTTTTTTTTTTGTAAAGTGTGCGTGAGTGTGCCCGAGTGTGCTGCTCCAAGTGTATTATCGCGCTGGAAAGCAGCTCGCAAAATGGACTAAATTCAAATGAGCTGTGGCCCACAAAAATAAAGGAAAAGTGAAAAGCATAATATCGGCCAACCGTGCAGCACTCTCGGGGCAGGTTTCGTCGTTCGCGTTTGGTTCGCCTTTTGTTATCTCCTCGGGGATAGTCTCCGGGGCTTTATACTTACCCGGTGGATAGCGATATCCCACCTGCACCTGATATTATCGCGATGGTTCTTTTCGCTGCAAGCAGTTGCCTGGGAGCTTTTGCACATTTCGTTCTGATGCAACCGCCGGTCGGTTGCAGGGACTTGGGTGGAGGGGGTGGTTGGTGCGGTGGGCAACACACACACACACACTCAACGGCCATTTGCATTTGGGGCTCTGTTTATGTTCCACGGGTCGGTGGTCCGGGTCGATTGTTTGTCTGCTCTCCGGCAGTTGGGAGTGTGTGCATCGGTGCGTCTGTGGGGGTTGACGTGATGGAGCGATGTTGTTTTTTGTTTTTGGTTTGCCATTGTTGTTGCCCATTTTGAAGCCGGCCAGTCTTTCACTCGAAAGTTGTTTTTTTTTTTTGTTTTGGGAAAGGAGCTTATTTTGTGTGGAAGTTTTTTTTTTTCTCCCGACCGACTGCGTTGTGTTGGCAGTGAAAAATGTATGCGCAACCAATTTATCTTAACTTTTGCCTCTGCTCGTTATCCATTCATATGGTTTCGCCCGGTGTTTCAGGTGTGTGTGTGCATGTTTTTGTATGTTTTTGAACACCATGCAAATGAGATCCATACGTCCGGAAAAGGATGCTCAGTATGGGTGGTGTAATTTTTTTAAAAATACACCTTTACTTTGTTGTTGTGGTGTGTGTTTCATAAGAGACTTCCTGCAGAGGCGTTGAATATTTTGGTTAACAGTTTTAAACTTTCCAATGGAATTTCTCCGTGCTCATAAATTTAAGTGCCGGATTATGTGTATCCTCCCACCGGACATCAGATTCGATACAAAATTTGCGATTTAACACACCAAATCACAGTTGATTCGCACGGAGACACCATGGAGAGCCTCCAAATAAAAAAAACAAATACCCAATCGAATGAAAATGATTTATTGCAACGTTCACAATTCAACGACGGGGCGCAACACATGGGGTGTAAATCAACGCCAAACATCCTCTTATTTCTGCAAATATGTGCATATCGAACGAATCCAAACAAAACGCTGACTAGCCAGACGTCAATTCGCAGCTCACGTTTCGTACTCTCTCTCTCTATCTCGGCCAAAACACGAAGAGTCGGGTGTGGTGACATGCTGCCGGAAGCTGGACAAAACCGTTTCACACTTTCCGGCTCACATCCAGCGCAAATCGCAAACCTGTAACACAACCATGTTGCGTCTCGCAAATTTCGCTCCAAACACACATACACAATTGGCTGTTTAATTGACATGAGGTTTTGCCGCTCACCGGTGCACCAGAACCACATCGCATCGCATCGGTGCGGAAGTGTATCGTGTTCGAGACCGCAGAAAACTTTACCGATTTTACGCACAGAAGCATGCATGGAAGTGTCGCCGTGTAATGCTGCTGCATTCGCATGCAGTTAGGTGAAGGTGTGCGTGTGTGTGTGTTTGTGTTTTTTTTCGCCCGGTGGCAAAATGGCGCCAATGTTCTCACCCGGTAACCGGAACCGCTGCCGGATGGTTTCGGTTACAGCTCGGCTATGGCTTTGGCCGTTATCGACACGGGGGTTGTTGTTGTTTTGTTGTCATAATCGTTCGACGATGTTCGTGGTGTGGGACTGGAGGAAAGCCCAAAACGGAGCGGAGTTTCTCGAACGTCTGTGGTGATGTTTACCGGGCTGCCAAGACCGGTGACGCTGGCTCGGTTTCGGATGTTTGGTTGTTTCATTGCTAAAGATATGCAAATTGAACGGGCGAGATTGGGTTTGGGGCTGGGGCGGAGTTGGGGGTGGGTTTGGTTGTTACCATTGTTTACGCAATACATACATCAAACTGTTTCGAGGCATTACTGCTGTCGAAACGATGGACGAAGCAAGTGTTTGTTTGATATTATCGGGAAAGTGTCGTTATGTGTTCAAGTGTCTCTGCCTCGTTGGAGGCAAATTCTCGGGTAGTATGCGAAAGGCACGTGTGTGCTGGTAATGCAAATATGGTATTACATTTCAACTGGAAGCATTACTTACCACGTTAAGTGAACATCTTGTTATTGCGAAGTATTCTCAACCCTCCGTTGCCCCTGTGTGTTGGAATGTATTGGAATATAATGTAGAATTAATTAAACGTGAGTTTCGGAAGCACTTCTTGTTAATCAGACATCTTTAAAATGTATCACAAATGCTTGATAGTAGCAGTTACTGATTCTCATTCTCATCAGACACTCGACCTATCTCTTACGTCAGCAAAGGTGTAGTTACAATCAAATATCTTTGAAGTATTCTAGCGAAGGACATCATCTAGAATTCATAGAATTCTTGCCAATTTCAACAGTCACAATATGACTCCAACCCGTTTTTGGGACACATCTTTCACAGATGTCTAGCATCGACTATATTTGTTGTAGTTTAAAGTTTTAAAGCTGAGTTGTAAGTATTGGAATTATTCTATTAATCTCTGTAGGATTTTCAAGAGGATTTTCAATTTTTCAACTATTTGAGAGCGGTCTCAGTAGGACGTCCCTCAAAACGTTTCCAATACCTTCAAGAATGAGTAATTCTTCAAGAATTCTTCAAGAATTCATTAAAGAACGTAGTGATTTCCGAATGTTTTTTTATATGGGTATTACAAATATGTGGATTTAAACTTTGTGATGGTCAAGCTGTTTTCTTCTTGGCCCGTTACTTATGCTGCTAAAGAAGACTTTTAAGAAATGAAATTTCTTCCCCAAATTTTGTGACCTTTCTGCGTGACAAATCGAACGGCGACAGTAAATTCACCTCCAAAGTAACAATTAACCAACTGTCCGCAATTAACCTTCACGATGGTGCATAGAATCGATCAACATTCATCCGGTCGGAATCAATTTTGCACTCACTGTGACCAGCACCATGGGTGCGCATCCTTGAACGATGGGCAACATCCATTGGCCCAGAACGAGCCGGCCGATGCAGTGCGGACGGTGAGGTTTAGTGAGCTGGAAAATGTGGCCCGGGGATGTTTTATTCGAGCGTGAAATTTTCTCTGACCTTGTGCCAGGTGCAATTTATAGCGTCCTTCCACCGTCCGTTCCGTGCCTTCGTGTGCGCCTAATGAAGGCTGGGCTGTGAACAGTGAACCATTCCGCGTAATGAACTACCGGTCCGGGGTTTTTTTTTTCTCTGTTCTGACGATGCTGATGGCGTGTTGAACCATCGTTTTGCGGTATATGCGGTGTAAATCGCACGAGTCAGCACTTGTTGCATTCTGTTTGCGTGCCAGAAGTTTGCATAAATCTTAGGCAAGCGACAAGTCGGTGACGGAGTGGATGTGAAAGATGAAAATTGTTTTCTTATGGAATTAATTATTAAATTAAACTCTGCTTCAGCCATCGATGGATCCGGGATCGATGGAGACGGACGTTCCGAAGCTGTCAATGTTGGACACAACCCGGCTGTGGTGTGGCACCTACAAGATACGCCCGATCGAAACCTGCCAGTCCTGTCGCACACATGATGGACGAAAATCACGATTAATCAACATCAATAAAATAACATTATTGCAGGTGCAGTGAAGCTGCCACTTATTGCCATCCTGATGGTGCGATCCTGATCGAACCCGATTGATAGAGGCCGTCATGTACTCGAGCCATCCCAAAACCATCGACAATCGACCATCTGTGCTCGTCGCACGGTGTTGTTGTGTGGGTCTGTTTGCTTTCCTGCTCCACTGCCGTATGTTACTTTCGCTCGGCATAGATTCCGGCTGGTGGTTTTGGGGATCCCATTCCACCCCGTTTGCCAGCCGGACCGATCGATCAATGTCAGAGTGTACCTTTTGAGCATGCCACCGCCAAGTTTGTCAAATCAGTGTCAAATGAGTGCGAGCATGCAACCGAGCACCGTGGAATGGGGAAAAACGGTCGGTCAGACAGGGTGAGGAACACCCAGCAAAGGGAACTCTTCGTAGAGAGCAGCACTAACCTTGTGCAACTTCGCCATGTCACGATGTAGTTTCGCGAAAATGTTTTTATTAGACCGGCTGGCGGGACCCCCCCCCCTTTTTGGATGTAGCTGTGTGGAGCAGTGCGCACGATTTATAAACCTCTCGCAACACAAGCATTTCGTGCAACAACTTCAACTACAAGAGCGCCCCAAGAGCGCACAGTTTCGTTGGGGTCGCAACGGTTCGCAAATCCTAACGCAAATTCGTGTCCACTGTGCCTGTTGTGTGGCACATTTTTGCACCGCAGATATATCTTCCCTTTCTCCCGCCCTCGAGACCATGAACGTTGGTGTGACCTTTTTTTTTGTCGCTCGTGACAAAAAAGGCAAATCCCTCACGAACGTGCGTTTCGTGGCGGATTTTTCGGGTACCGTTTCGGGTTAGCTGGAAACATGTTTGGACATAAAACCCTTGCTCGAGTTCAGCTGCAGGCGCCCTTAGATATTGCTGATTCGTATCGACCATGCGTGGTTTTGTTTGATTCTGTCGCCCATCGCCCTGCTGGACTCGTCGCCTCCTTGCAGAAAATCCCCCCCCGATCGCCTAATGCAATGCAAAGCACGAGCTGGTCCGCGCAACATTTAGGATTTCGCAAACAACGTAGATAGAAATGAATTATTAATAACGCCGTGATTTATGCCATCCATTTAGATGTCCACCTTGTTTTTTTTTTATTTTTTGACTGACACCGGGTGTGTGTGAGTGCGTTGATTGGTCATCAGACCGCTCGTCACCATATGGAGTTGGTTATTCTGGGACGCGGCACCGCGCACCCGTTGGCGTCACTTTTGGTGGATGACTCCCGGTTGTGATGGAGCTGTGGGTGGCGGTTGAACGCATCCCGATACCATCAGGCGACACATTTAATCGCATATTGTTGATCGTTTCGATTTGACCGGACTGATCATCCAAAACTGACAGTAGAAGCGACCGGAATGCGTCACGAAGTGATTCGTCTTCTGGGCACAGTAGAGTAAGACGCATATGCGAGAGTTTACCCAAACGGGTGGATGATGATGAATGATTATCGTATATGGATTAAAAATGTAAAAATGATCATTTAAAACCCACGTTTTGGGTCCAGAACAATAACGGAAGTATCGCAGTATGACACTACCTTCGGGAGGTAATATTGGGGACATCTTCGACGTGTAGCGCTCATTGGATGCTGTGCGTCAGAGGGTTGGAATGGGTATAAATTGTTAAAAGTTATTGTTAGATATAAATTACCAGCAAAGTATCATCTAGTAGAGCTCCATACCGCCGTATATGGAAGGTGGAAGCAAATACCACTCTTGACCATTGTACGGGGGAACTCCAATAAAGAGCACGATTATGGTGGATTTTGAGCAACGCGGATGTCTCCCAGTTTGTGACACAAACAACCGGTCCCGGCTGGACGAGATTGACAGACTTAGTCCATTGGGAAAAAAGAGAGAGCCGCGAGACGGTAATGAAAATCTTCAAAACCACAGCAATTTATTCAAAATCGCACGTCGAACACAAATAAAAGCAAACACCTTACTTTCGTTCCTCACACAGCGGGTAAGGGTAATATTATTGGCAGCTAGTTTACTACTTCGTGTTACCATATTTGGTGGCTGGATTGAGTTTTTTTTTTTTTCTTCGGACGTACCTCGCCAAATCTCACCACCTAGCTCGGTATGAGCCAGTGCAAGTGTGGATTATTTTATGGATGTAAATAAAGTCGTAATATTTTTAGCAGTTTTCGAATATTTCGTGGTGTATAGCGTGGATGCTTCAGTTTTTTTTTTGGCAACGATACGTTTATTGGCGTTGTATACAAATATTTACGGCCATCGTTCGATTTTACGACGGCGCGAAAAGCTGTTGATATAGTTTGAAATCTTAACGAGCGATCAAGTGGTAGTGTGCCGGTTCGATAATGTTCGTGGGGATGATCTTCTGTTTCCATGTTGATAAGCACGGTTTGGAAGTGGAAGTGTTTTGTTTTGTGGTCGTTTTGGCCGCTGGTAGAATGATGTGTCCATAAGACATTAATATTTTCGATAAAATCAGATCTTATCTGGCATCAAAGAGGACCTACGCGACATTTTTTTCTGTGCTGTGGGCGTGTTAAGAAACGATAATTTTATTTGTATTCCTCGCTTATCTAAGTCCCTTCGCTGGATTTTTGGATATTTAGATAGTCGGATGTCCATGACGCGTTTACCCAATATTTTGCCCAAAGCTGCAACCATCAAAAATTGCCATAAATTGAAACAGTTTTCGTTTTTATTTCCCACAGCAGAATGCCGAATGCAAGGCAAAGGTTGAGCTTTTTTTCTGTTGTTTAAGAAACATTTTTTATTCACCGCAAACGCTCCAACTTCAACAGAACAGAAGCAAATCAAAAACAAGCAGCAAAAAACACACGCCTCCGCCTAGTGGTTTCTGTAAATTATTTCCGCTTCTCAAGTTTATGCTGCTCACCTTAGCCGGACAGTAGCATCTGCAGGCACGGTCCAATTCATTCGATGCACCGGTCGAGAATGATGCTTGTTGGTAAATTTCTTTCCCCGCAACACTGGGCGCTAGGTTTGGACTGACCGAAAAACCTACTTCTTCGCGCAAAAGGTAGTCTGACTAGAGCACTGAAAGGCAAAGACGGACTCAACTTTGGCCCCGTTTGGAGCGGAAATGTTTAGCGAAGGCAATAAGTGGCAGTACACGCGAAAGGAAAGGTTTGAAACTTTCAATCTCGCCAGGGAAGAGAAATTTTAAGCCGCCTCAAACTGTCCGTTCTATGTCCAGGGTGTTTATGGCTTTACTTTCAATCGAACTTGCGTGAACGTGGTTGAACGTAAAGCCCTTGCCTCCCAAATGTCCAAAAACACGCTGTAAATGGTGGCCGGTTTCCGGTCGTTAAGCTATATCGGATCATGAACTGCAATGGTGGAAACTGACGGACATGGTTGGGGGAAAGTTTCAGGTTTTGGGTGGACGGAAAGATCACAAAAAAAAAACACAAGGAATACTTTCAATGGACAGGAAATTGGGGAAAAATATAACACATAAAACTCCATTGCCGGTTGCCGGTTGCCATTGAGACATATTACAATACTTTTGCCTTGCCCGTTGATCTCCATAATCCTTCTTCGTGATCTGTTCATTGTTGTCCCGAAAACATTGGTAGGCAATTTTGTGTACGTGTGCGTGTGTTTTTTTCATGGACAACAGCTCAGCCAAATGACTTATTGTGGGAAAATGGTGGCCAGTTTGTTGTGAGACGCGCAACGGCGGCGAGACGCGATTCGCGTGTTGTGCAATTTCCCAGTACGTGTTTGAATTCGTGAAATGATGCGGCCCTGGGAAAATTCGAAATAATCGTTTTGGGTGTGTGTGTTACAATTGAAAAGTGAAGATTTTTCCGCATCGTTACGCTGCTGGACTGCTGCTGTTACGCCTGGTGCACACCGCTGGGAAGCTGCAAAAATATCTCAACATTTGTACGGACGCATAGATTGGTTCATGGCATAACTGCATTTGGCTGGTGCCTGGTGCTATTTGTGATTGTTAATGACTCAATCGATGTTTTGGTCGTGTTTTTTTTCGGTGGTTGTTGTGATATTTATTACCCTTGTTACGCAGTGCCATCACACATCGAATTAAATTGCTATGGTTCTGCAAAACATGGCAATATATTAGCCATTTAACGATATTCACCTGGGGTTTTGGGGGAATTTTAGCTCCATATTCGGTAGTAAATGATGTGGTAACTTTAGGGTGTGCTTTTAAAAATGTTCTTATTTTGCATTACATTTCTCAGGTGGAGGTGGAAATTCTAATTTTGCCAACACAACGGTACAGGTACGGTGTGTGTTAATTAAAATTAAAATGTCAGCTTCCCGGATGATAAATTACCGTCCCCGATGCTGGTTCGGTGTCATTTTACCATAAGCAGCAACCGTAGCAAAAGAGACCACCTTAAGGTTTGGTTGTTTTGTGCCGGGAATCAAAACAAACGATTCGTTTGGTTTTTGATTTACAGCTCGTGCGTTTATGCCTAAAAAGGCTCCCAAAAAAAAACCTATCAAATTGCATCCTTTTTTTAAGGCGCTTGAGGAGGTGTTAAACACACCGTGTGTCGCACAAGGAAAACAACAACGAAATCTTGATTAATTGTTCGTAGCCTTCGAATTTTTGGCTTGATTCGTTACCGTTGACAAATTGAGCATACCCCACCCCCCTCCGATGCCAGTCGGGTAAATAGAAACATCAAGCATAAAGCTGACGGTTTCAAGTGGCCAGATGTGTGCCAGCAGGTGCCCGCTTCTTTGCTGTGAGTGTAATCCGTTTTAATCGATTAATTGTCACAAGAAAACAAAGTCATTGGAATCTAATCCGATCGATTTTTAAAAAGGGGCGGCGGGGTCGATATGTTTCAACAAACAAAATTTGTATAATCCACTAATTTGCGGTTCAGGTTGCGATCGATAAATATTGCTTTTTGGTGTCACGCCGCCATCGAAACTCCACCGCGCTGAAGCTTTTACAGCCTACGCAAAACCGTTGAGGTGGCATCTAACAACGTGTCACTTGAGCGTGTTTTGCTAGGGCATTAGCAGCAGTTTCGATCCAATCTTTCTAGCTTCCCCTAAAAGTGAAGATGTGCCCAACAATGCCCTTCAGCGAGGTTCGATAATGTCATTAAAAGCTCGTTCAAGATACGACGTAAAAGCGCGCACGAGTACGCGCAACAAAACAGCGAATAAATCCACTGGAGTGCTTATAGGGGGCGGTTGGTGGGTCACTGTTTTTGTGTTGGTGCCTTCGAACAGCACTCAGATCAAAGGCATCGAGATTTGTGTGTTGCCGCTTGCGCTTGCCCGGCAGCAAATTACCTACTGATATCATCTTCCCGGGATGCAACACGAACGTCATCCTGTGTCCCGGGTACGCTGCCCTAACCTCAATCTGTAGGATGGCGTTTTTTTTATTATTATTCCCCACAGTACCCTGTTGATAATTGGCTGTAAATTAATCTGTGCGCTCCGTTACCCGGGGCCGGGTTGGCCGGTCACAAAGTTAGGTTAGGTTGTGTAAATGCGCAATAGTAGCGTTCGGGCGCTGCAGCACGAAAATTGGCATCGCGCTTTCGCGAATTTAGTTTTTGGGTGGAAGTAGAATGCAATTAATGTGGTGAAAAGCCCATTAAACCGGGCATTCCTGGTTCCACCGGGACATCATAAAATCCCGGGAATCATTTCCAAAATAATGATGATGTCCACGCACACACTTCGAGCGCAATCTTCCCGCTGGCTGGTGTTTTATTTTATTACCTAGTTGACACGAGCATTGCCCTGAATGGGACGATCCAAATGAAACGTTTGACGAGTGTGGAAAGCAATTTGATAAACGAGGTCGCGAATTAAGCGATAACATGTTGCGTTAGCATGCATTAAATGTTGGAAAGAAGGGGAGTGATGTTAAGTGATAGAATTGTGGCCAGACAGTGGTGTTCTCTTTACTAATTGTAGTCATTCGCGAAGAAAGCGAAATCTGGTGTTCTCTGATCTAGCATTTTAAGATGTCCAACTTCTTACCGCAACCAATAACTCAAAATTCCGTCATACATTTTGCGCGCTTCATCCACATTTGGGGCCCGGCCATTATCGTTTCGGCAACTCGGGTTTTGCCAAATGAATTTGTTGCAAATTTGAAACCCCTGCCATTTGCATCGTAACTCCCGATTTGGTCTAATGGCATTAGCCGCCTATAGGCAGTGGTACATTTTCGGCAACCAGAAATGCGCACAGACTCCAATGGCCGTATCGGGTTTTAAAGGAAAGGCGCTTCATTCAAATGGCGAATATTATCATTCGAACCTAATGCGGACGTGACTTGGTAAAGTGTATGAAACGAAACAGCACGAAGTTTTTTTTTGTGCGGCGGATCGTTTTGGGGGTTTGATTTTTTGTGAACGACGTACGGGCTGACGAAGGAATGAATCCACCATTTGGGAAGAACTTACTGGCCAGTTCTGGATTTATTTTTGTATGTTTGTATTTTGCCCTCGCGAGCATTTCGCATGTCTTTTCTTTTGAAGGTAATAAATTTTTGGCGGTTCCATAACCGTAACCACCGTTACGGAATGGAACATAAAGTGTAGGATTCATTCGCATGTGTGGTAACATCAGATAAATCGTTTTCCAGCAAAAAAACAAAAATCCAAAACTTCCAACATAAAAACAAACAACCAACACTATGGCACGTGTTAAAATAATTGCAAACTGGCGACGAGGCGGAAAATTGTTGCTTCCTCCTTTGTTTGCTGCCCGATCCGAACGATCCGCAGAACCGGGGGATGATCGCTACCAAATTCGGTGGAGACAAGACTCCCCCAACGGCTGTCATTAAATGCTAAATTGATGCTAATACGGTGCCACATCGGAAGTTTTGGAACGGCCCACCGACGTCGGACGGTTTGCTACGGCAAACGGAGTAGCAATTGGGTCTTAAAGATCTAGTTTTAAGACGATGCTGAAGTTGTGACGCCGGGGCTGATGAAGTCGTAAGCAATAGTTTTGTGGATAATGAGCAGTGTGCATGCATGTATGATTTATGGTTTGGCTAATGAGCTAAACTGCAGCGTAATAAATCATCAGTTCAAGCGATTGGATTTGGACTTTTGGATGGCAATGTAGAGAAATTGCCACTGGATGCAGGAATGAAAGGATTGGTATTAATTAGTGCTGAATATGTTATCAAGTTCGTTCTGCTTCGTGGTAACACCTTTCAATATTTCACGCTCTATTTCACAGGCATTGCTGATTAGCCGGTGGGACAAGGTGAAAAACTCCAATTAATTCTAGAACTCCCTGATCTTGAGCACAATTCTAGGACACTCAACTAGCGTTGGGTGAATCTGGTTCATTTAATGAATCTGAGGAAATCTTTGGACATTTACCTAGTCCAAGGTGAATCTGTTTCAGATTACATTTACGGAGATTGAATCTGATTCCCTATACGAAAGATTCATGAATCTTCCAAGATTTATGATCTCCACCTTCCCACAATTCCGCTTAAGATTCCGCTCAGGAGATGGATTCGCCTCTGCTCATAAATCTTGTGAGAATCGATGCATCGAATCGAAGACCTTTTGAGAATTGATTCCTGATTTGAATATCGCATTGACTCATTAGTAAAGATTCATATGACTAACTCTTCTCAACAGATTCATCAAGCACAGCACGACACTTAACTGATTCTTCGATAGGCCTTAAGTAGTAACTTGGTCAAAGATCCTCAAACGACTGATGTCTGAAGCGTTGGCTTGTGCAACGAAGTTGGTTGGAGTTGAATTCCAAGAGTCCTACTTAGCTGGAATAGAATAGATAGATATTTCTAAGTCAGCTTCCTTTTTCGTATTGATTTCAAGAATCATTGAAACATTTAGCCTGGCTTTTCTAACTTGAATATAAATAATAGCTCTAACTTAAATGTGCTATTTGTTTTTGAGGTTTTACAAAATGTTAGAAAGTAGGCTAATGCAATGTAGTAAGAGATTGATTATTAGTTAGATTTCTGTGATAACACAGAAATTTATAATGATGATATAGATAATAGTTATACATTTTCTCGAAAGTTACATTTTAAATGAAAATACATTTGATGATGATACATTTGAAAAATCCAATTTTATACGCATGAACGTTGGAAATCGTATACAAGAGCTTTAAAATCATCTCTTACAAAGAACAAGCCAAAATTTGATCCACTTGCCGAAAGTTTCCATTTCGTGATGGGGATTTCTTTACAATCACAAACCACTATCCATCGCTCTGTTCGCTCCCAGCAGCGTGAAATGAGCATACGAACTACACGATTCCACCATTTCGAGTTAGCTTCGACTGTTTCGCCTTCGTTCGCAGTTTGAATACAAGTGGAAGCATTGTTGCACTTAAGCTATTCCGCACTACGACCGACCCCGTTGGGGTTTGGCAAGAGGAGTTAGGAAGTTGGGTAGAAATTTATGATTGTGAAGCTTTTACCCATGCTTCCTTGCCTTGCGCACCGCCACAAGTCCACTCAGTGCGCCCGTAATCGTGACTAATGAAAATGTGAACCTTCCATGATCTATGCTCGAGCATAGCAGCCGGCTTCGGTCTGCTGGTGCTGGTGCTCGGTGTAATAAAACTCACACCGCAGCAGGGGGAGGGTGTTGGACGGGGGAGGGGGGGGGGGGTGCGATGACGTTCATGGTGTTTGGTTTGGTGCTGGCGAAGATTGCCCGCCTCGCTGGTCACGTTCCGAAAGTGAAATTGATTTATCCGCCCGGGTGCGATGGCGCCGTGGTGGTTTTTCCCAACCCTCACTGTTTTGCGGGGAAGAATGGTTGTGGAAGCAACACGGTGCTATTGCACCGCACTCTAATGAGTACCCTAATCAATTGCCTAATCGAATGTCTCTTCACTTTCGTTTCAGGTAAGTAGTGTGCAAATTTTGCGCTTCCGCTGCTAGTTTACTGGACCGCCGACCGGACGCTTGCTGAAGGCGGAAGCGAGATGTTGTGGTTCACAAAATCTGGACGTGACGACGACCACCGCGGACGGCAATGGGGTGCGAAAGTGGCAAAGCAAGCAAACCGAATGCTCGAACGACCGTACAAACAAACAAACCCATTCGTACTGGGCTGCATCTTCATCTGGTACACACTGGTCGTAATGGGTTCGGAAAAATCGAGGACATTGGTTCAGGTTTTCCTTTCTACCGCGTCAGAGAGCACACTTTCGGAAGAGGAGAGCAGTCTTGTAAGTAGGCAAAATAAAAAAAACGCACGATTCAACACCACCGGATGAACATTAGCAGCGTATGAAGCGAAGCACAGTGCGAAGAATGGTGTCAGTGATATCATCACGCGTTTGTCAGCTGTTGCGCACAACTTTCCCGCAAACTCGACACAATCGTGTTTGATACACAGTAAGATAAGATCTGGTTCCAGAAATTCAGTTTAATTATGTTTTGCAAAAGTAGGACAATTACGCCGATTCGCAATTTGATAGCTGTAGCTTTTGTCAGAATTCGTACGACAGTTGTACTTTGCTGTAATCTGACTCCTGTTTTGGCCTTGTTGGACGTATCTGTCACAAATGTGTCGCCGTGTTCGTCTTGTTTGGGCTTAATAACGTGCCAAGTGCTGCAAAATCGAGCTGCAATTCTCGAGATGGACGCAATCCACAATGTGCCAAAGGCGTTCGGAAAGAAGTTTGCCAAGAGCGTGGACGTGAGTATCGTATTACAGCGCTGGGGACAACCTGTTGCCCTTTTTGCAGTGTTTTCGGTTGCTGAGATTTCTCGGATAGCCTTTCGCTTGGGCGGTGATATTGGTGAGACAGCCAAGAAAGCTTCTTGCCTGAGAACGTTCGGGAAGGGTGTGTTTGGAAGTCAGTCACGAACAGCGGCAAAGCCTTCAACGGTGTATGGGCACCACAGCACAACACGCGTTGGACACTGAGTGCCCGATTCTTTGGACCGTTCCACCGCACGTCCGCCCGGTGGGTTTTCATTATTGCCCATCCAAATGCTAATTAATATGGTGGCGTTACGGATTATTTTTATTGTTTTCGTTGTTGCGCGCCAAGCGCGCGTACAGGGTGTGATTTGCCAGGGGAGTTGTGCGAAAAGTTCACTAACCACACAAGTTCGAACAGCCGTTCCCTCGGCGGTGGCGGCTCTTCGATGGGAACTTGCCGAAGCGTGAAAACAACAATAGGCTATTTTTGTTGAGTCTTTCTTTGCTTTAGGACCTGCACACTAAAGCGTCCTCTGCGGACTGGCGGTGCTTTGATAGCACCTGGAAAGCACTTGCCATAAATTCCCCAATTGAATTATAGTCTTAAAGTCCCTATCGGCGGTTCGAGTGCCACCATTCTCGACTCACGATTGTTGAAGTTAGAAGACGGTAAAAAAAACGTTAGCTACTCAATCTTCGGATGGAATGGTTTCGAGCTGGTTGGCTGGTGGTGAATGGCCCGATGGAAGTATCTTCTGTAGAGGTAGACGCCGAGGTGAACAGAGTGGAGTTAAATATTGTCAAAACAATAACCGAAAGGGAAAACAATGGGAACGTCGTTCAAGACAAGAGAAATACAGTCAGCGTGAAGTTCCAACCATGATGGAATCTTTAATTTGCTGCAACGCTTTAATGTATGACCCTGGCCTTAGAATTGTAAAGTCAATGATAGTTATTTTTTTATTGCAAAATTAAGATGTGAAGAAGTTGCGGTGAGTGAGAATTCAAAAAGTGAAGGTTTGTTGTAGCCCAGCTCCAAATATTGATGAATGGTGGGATTTGCACGACGATAAATCCAATTCTATTTTCTGTTGAGGTCTCGTCAAAGTGTTTAAGAATAAAATTTTCTTAAATTTCTAAGGATTTTGTTTCTAATGATTGCTTATGATTCGTTTTTTTATGGATCATAATGTCGACAGTTCGTTACGTTCGTTCGTAAGATATGTCTTATTGTCTCTTGAAGAAGTTTGCTCAGTGCCGTTTCTAACAGAACTCAGAACAAGCTGATCAATGTCTACGTTGAAGAGTGAAACAGTGAGAATATGCGTGTGAGTTGTGACCTCTTTTCCTGTTATGGGTTTAACCGTTTTTGTGCATAAACAGAACGCACCAAACAGGTGACAGCGAATACAGAGACGAGTACGTATTTGCATCATATATCGTGGCATTATCGTAGAAAAAAAAAGACATAAGGTGGAACATTGTGATCAACGTCTACGTCAGCGATCACGATCCTGAGAAAAGAAAACGCTAACCCTTTGCTAGGTTGCCGTATGTGTGCATGGAAATACACATTGCCTCCAGGTGTCGGAAGTAAGCCTCTGCACACTCCGACGAATGTTAGATAGTTGATGAGCAACAATTACCTGTCAAGAACCCCAAGTACCCCGAGTGAGTCGTGTCCAGACAGACGTTCCGATGTCCAGAGGACGCGCCGTCGTCTGACTAGGTTAGTACTTTAACCTGACCACCGCGTCGCGTGATGTGTCGCGTGATTGACATTGACACCATGTCCGAGTCGTGCTTGATAAGTGTCCGTTTTTTTTTGTATGTTCTTGTTTGTTTATTTGTGTCGATCGCACTGCAGACTTCCAACCCTGCTGGTGTAAAACAGTGCTATCGAGGTCGCTGGAAGACAGTGAGAATCGACACACCATGTACGATTAGGTACCGATCTTAGTCTAAGGTCAACCACTGCCGCGGAATACCGATTAGTTCACCGGGCTGGTGCGGCTATGGACGTGATTTACTTTAAAAGTCGTCTCATTAACATAGCGCATGTGCGGAAGTTTGCCTGCAAACCAAGCTTCGCCAAGGGAAGTTTATTGGCCGCGAAACACCATGACCCTAGGTGGTCCGGAGGTCCAAACGGACCGAGTGTGCTAATTGCTTTAGCGGATTAGAATAATCGTTAGGCGGCAAGAAAAGTGCAAAACCAGGCGGCGTATTACGACACGTTCCGCAGCTAATTGTCCACTGTCAACCGCTGATCGTAGGCAATAACTATTATGTTGTTTTTTTTATCGTTCCACCCACCGTAGGTTGGAGCGGGGCTTAAAAATTGTTCGACAGATGGTTTAAACGATTGATGTGGTTTTCATTTTATGGGAATATTATGTTTCCAACTGCATGTGTTCACACTACACACACGTGGCAGATGTGCTGGGATTCGAAAATGCAAATATTTCTCGTAACATGCTTGCCGTCCTGGTACACATCGTAAAGTTAATCTGAATTATTATGGCTTCCGTTTGAAGCTGTTTATTGTTGGCCAATCTCAATGGTATGAAGTAACGATTTTTTTTTTTGGGTAATATTTGTATTCAATGCAATGCAATTAATTGATATGGGAATGAATGGATTGATTACAGTGAAGTATTTTAAAATTGTCCGGATGCTTTTGCAAATGGTTTCCAGTGCTAACTTTTATCAATCAATCTCTGCAGCTCTTTTGTCAGCAAACACACACCGGGTGTTCGTTGTCCAGCACTGAAAGGACCAACTTTCACCTCTCCTTCCTGCGGCACGGATTGGCACACGGTTGGCAGCAAAAATGTTGCCAATCATGCCGTGCTGGATTCCACAGCGAGCTTGCGGCTCCCAGCAGTTGCACAACCTGTTGGACGCTGTTGCACATTCTCTTGCAAACGGCAAACACCCCGAGATACAGATCTGCTCTAATTAATGAACAGCCACCGCCAGGCAGGGAACGTTCGGCTCCACGCGACCGGCTTCAATTCCATTCGCTTGACCGGATTCCATCGGTCTCGTGATTAAGCTTTAAAGTTTGCCGCCACACGAGTTCGGGAGGAGGTGTCCGGTGAGAGTTTGGCAGCATTGTGGTCGAACGAAGCGAACCCGCCGATGGAAGTTATATTTCATCTACAATGAACTTCTGCTTTTTGGGTTCGATTGTGTGCTATTTGTTGAGACTGTTTTATTGCTACCGGATGGATGGAGTCTATGCTGGACGTTTGTTTACAGTTTACAGAAAAATTCACAGAAAGAGGCGAATTTTGCCAGTGCAATGTTTGCACAGGTGTTGGGAAAATGTATTCCATCTTAAATCCGCTTTATTACTCAAGAAAACGTAAATCCTGAGTAATCGTAATACGTCCATGCTTTACTTAAAACAGCGCATACTGCTTATTTCGCAAGTAACTCTGTTTAACTCGATACACACTTCGAACAGTCGAATTTACGCCTATAAACAATATTTATGCGTCTGCCCTTCCAAAACCCTTGCAAAATGCGGCAATAATCTGTAACTAATGCCTTTCAATGGTATTTCCTACTTCCACACGGTTCCCAGCTTCCCGTGTACGGTACAGGGTGATCTGGTAGGTTCATTATATCGAAATGTTTCGAATTGGTACTGTTTCGATCATGCAGTGGTTGGCAACACAATAAGGGTTATGTTAGTAATATAAATACTAAATCTTAAGTGGTCATATTGAAGGGTTTTTTGGTGTTAAAAGGTTGTTTGAATAAATAATTTTATATTCTAAACAATCCGGCCTGGCTGTCCTTATTGAATAAAAAAATTATATTCTATTTAAAGAAGAAGAAGCAAGAAGAAGAAGAAGTAGACGAAGCTCAACAGTCTACTTAACCACAATCCCAACTTTTTGATTTTCGAAACAGGCCAACTTCGGCAAAAAAGTTTAAATCTTCTTCCGAGTATTTGTAATTCTTTTTCTTATTCTTCTTGTAGTTCAAGTCTACAGCAAACATCCAGTAATCAAACATTCCAAAGATAATTATTGTTTCTTTAATAATACTGTAAACTTCCTTACCCTTGCGATTGTGGTATTTTTTCCAATAATATATTGTTTGTTGTTAAAAATTTGAGATAGATTTGAGACAATTTTTAACTTAAAATTAAAAAAAAATACATATGCACAGATATGTCCCTCGAAACATTGCAGACCTGTGGTGTGGTTTCCAATAACCTTTTTTAAGTAATAAAAATCTTTACGTCTACCGCACACACAGGTTGTCGAACACTGGTATAGGCGTAAATTCCGGAGCTGAATTCGGTGGTAGAACTAAGCATTCAATTGGAACAAATGCTACTTTACGCCTTGTAGAATTCTCCTCAACACGTTACAATGTAATGGTGTATCGAAATGTAAGGTTTCATTACGGCTAGTACTGCTTTCCATCGATGTATGAAACACCTTCTCTTTGGAGGTATCACTGAAACTCACCTCCGAGGAAGTAGTACCATTGCAGTTCTATGCAAAAAGTTCTTGGCATGGGGTTTTCCGACAACGAACGAACCATCAGCATACAGTCAGAAGGGAAAGCGACACTACAAGAACGGAAGTTAATGCCCGGAAAAACTGCATGCAGCTGCTGGTGCATCTGATTCAATTTTCCCACCACTATACGCGAACGGAAAATGCATTCCGTCGTGCTCGTGTTGTATGCCGGCTCGTTTGTACTGTCTTTAGTAATGATGGGCTACCAGCCGATGGTTGGTAACGTTCCCACTCTTCCTTTCCGTGATAATTACGAACGATTCCACCTAAATGCAACAGTTAGCTCAGGAGACGGTGTGTGTGGCTGTATGATTTGATGAATAAAAGAAGGTTGCTTTCACACCTATTAGAGCTGTAAGTTGTTTTTTGTGATTTGCTGTAACGTTTAGGTAATGGTAAGCGATTACAATTGTTTGATAATATGCTTGGAAGAGGGGGCTGAGCCGCGAGAGACTTCCGGCGCAAACTGTGTGAAGGTGCCATTACGTAAACGATACGAGATTGGAAAGGCTGTGATAAACTTCCGCACGATCTGCTAATTGATTTAAGTACTAGCTGGTGATGATAAGCTTTGCCTGGTGCATTTGTCAAGAACACATCGCATGGGTCGTATCTTATACAATTATAAAATGATTTAATGGGTGTGCGGTTAGACGGTTGAAGCGGTTCGAAAATTAAATATTTATGAGCATATTTCACCTGCGTTCACCAGCTTCCTCCCAAGAGTTCGGTTGCAACGGTTAATACGGGCCGTTACGTGCCTCAGTACACCTATGCTTGCAGATACCACACAGATATCCTCGCCTTATCACAGATCTGGCAAAACAAACACGAAAAATCAGAGTTGAGCAAGCAGTTTATAGCTCTACCAATTACGCTAATTAAACAGATTCGGTCGCATCGGAACTGGTGTGGTTGTGTATTTACGAGCGACACGCGCTTATGCGATCAATTACATCGTAAATGTTTACGACCTACGAAGGTAACAATTGGGCTGCCATGGTGGTTAAACTTCCGACCGTGGGCTTGTGCTGCGTCAGGAAAATGTTCCATGCTGTATTTATTTGCTTATTTTTTTAAAATTTGTCATATGAATGTGATGTGAAAATCCAACATTTTCTCATTGCTTTTCCATGCACCACTAGTCACCCAACCTGTCCAGTGTTGCCAGCGTTAATAGACAAAAAAACCGCCTGTGCACCTAGCACCCGTGCCGAGTCGGTGCATGACACAATACCCTGAACTTGGCAATGGCATTTTACATTTACATTTAGCTACGGTCAGACCGCGTTACGAAAAGCGTCAGCATATGCAGTCGACCCGCAACCGAATGGTAATTTATGGCATTCGCACATCGAATGCCGTTCCTCCCGGTGCAGGAAGCCTCACGCGTGGTGAGCAGAAATGGCAAATCTCAATGCATCTCGTGGAAGGTTAGTTTGCTGGGATGGCCACCGGACTGCAACGGTACGAGGACAACCCTATTATTGTTTATGCTTCGATCGGGTTTGTGATATATTATGATAAAATATGCCACACTGATTGGGCACTGTTTGCTGTTCGGAGAATTCTGAGAATGGAAAGCACCATGCATACACAACGCTACGCTATTAATTGGACACCCGGTAAGTCCATTAAGTTGTTGCGGCACGGTGCGGTGCTGGTGATACCCTTAGGACCTCCCAGAGATAATTAAAGGAAAACAAATGAATTGTTACAATGTAGAGCGCCGAAGGGACACATTTAACTTAAAGCATTCGCCCAAGTGCTGGTAACGTACAGTGAGAAAGCTCAGCGTGACAATATGGCTGCCAGTTCTACTTCAACGCGAACTCCAACGGCAGCAGAAAAGTTGAGTGTGTTATGCAACGAAATAAAGTTGCTAATTTTATACGCCAACCGTCAGAACCTGTTTCGCGGCGTGCTCTGACTCTGCAGTGTCAAGCTCACCCTGCGTGAAGAGCGCAGTTCTTCCGCTGTCATCGATTTTGTGTGTTTACTTTTCGGCCTCAAACAATCGTCTGTTCGTGGCAGCTGATGATGCCTTTTCACCCTATGCTATGGTGGGAGTGGGTTTGGCGTGGACATGAGCACCAGAAGCAGCATTCTTTCCCCTCCAAAGTTCTCCATATCTGCAAACACTCACTCACTGTGCGGAATGTGAACAGTTCTCGAGTTGCGAGTCGTTTACTGATGTCATTCGGTCAAACCGGACACCGGAGTTGGTGGGAGATGTTTTTTTTTTTATTCTCCAAAACACCAAACTTCTTCTTGGTTTTGTTGGCGAATGTTCATATTTTGGTTCCTTTCCTGCCGGTTGATGCCACTTGACAACTGTCAGCATAGAAGAGAATATCATTCGCGGGGTTTACTTTTTTTTTTTTTTTGGAACTCATCACTTTTATTGAAAAGTGGACCGCCCCAGCAAGAGTCAAGTGTTGACGGGCATTTTTGAAAGCTTTGCCGCAGTTAAAAGCTCTTGGCGCGGGACTGATGACAGATGACCACCCCGGGTGCCTTATGTTGGGGTTTTGGTGTTGTTTTCAACGGTGGCTTTTTGCGCGCGTCCTGAATGACCGGAATGGTCATTAGCAAAAGTGTGTGGATGGGAGTGTAATTGACGAGCACACAGAGCAGCGCCGTACCATGTGTGACACAGACTCACCCGGGGTGTCTATTGGACATCTCTACCGTGCGGGGTTGGAATTAATGGGCCCGAAAGGTGCACAATAGCCTGCGAAAGTGTCCCAAATTATTGAGCATCGTCTAGGCATTCGGTGTTGGTTAATAGGTACTGGGACTTGAGGGCTTCCAGCATGACTGGCATCTAGAATTACTGAACTTCAGCTCAGCCCAACACGATAGCTCAACTTTCACGCATTGATTAGTGGTCGGCCCGTTTATCTCCCTTTTCCGACTAACCAATCAGTAACAGGAAGCTGTCCTTTTACACCCTTGCCAGCCCCGAATGTGAGTTATGATGCCGGGAAGATAATTTATGTGAAATCACCGCACAACTCTGCCTGGGTAACGCTATCGTCATCGGAAACTCGCCCGGTTGGTGCGAAGGTGTTTCACCCGAGTGCGCAAAACTTTGTCCCTTTTGTTAACGGCGGTGCCGTTGAGGGATTTGGCAAGCCGGAAACATTTATAATAATTCTACAACACTTGGAACGAGCCAGGCGGTGATGCAGTTTCATTCCTACATGGAAGTCGTACCAGTTTGCAGGAGCCATTTTTCTTGCTTATATCCCCGTGCTCGTGGCGGTAAGGTATGAGCAATAGATTTTACTTTTTTTTTTGCTGTTACTTTGTGCACGATTTATTGGATATTGATGACCGGGGCACCTCGTAGGTATTTGGCGAGGGAATTGAGATGTGGTTGCCCTTCGCACCGTGTGTCTCCCCAGCCATATGGACGATGGCAAGGAACGCCTACGCCTGCCACACAAATGTGTGTTGTTGACTTGGCGGCGTGTCCCGAGTCGCGTCGAAGGCCCTTTAACCGATGCTGGGTGTGATGTATGGATCACACATGCCCTGCCATCCAGATTGGAGGTGATGACGACTGCTGCATTTACCACGATGTTTGTGTCTGCCGGTGTCGATTTTGAGTGCGGACTTTATGAGTGTTTTAGCACCAAAAACTTAACGACTGTTCCATCCATCCGCGGTGAAGTGACTAATGGACGTAAATTGCTGGGCTTCACCAAAAACTTCTCCACGAGCTAATGGGGGTCTGCGAGTGATGCGTTTTGATGTGAAAATTTCCAAAAACGAACCGTTGCGTTAAATTATTTATTACGATCCACAACACCCACCGGCACTGTGGTCACTTCAGTTTTGGAGGCGATCTTATCATATGTAGATAATATTACATCATCAAAATTGTTGAAAGGCAAACACGTATGGTTATGGTGGCGAGAACAGATGGAGGTACTATGGATGATGAGTTTCTATCTAACGATTAGATTTATAATCCTTATTGAATTAAGTGATAAGCACATATGAAAAGCGCTGTTTGTTTGTTTTGATCTGCCATGAAATCTACACGTAACCGGATATTAAAGTAACGTGCTTTAATGAACTGCCTATGTTGTCTTATCGGCTATTCTACAGGTTTTTATGAAGCGTTATTTATATTATGTTTTTTGAGTTCTCTCTTCTGGAGTCTATGAAGTAGTGAAGCTTGTCTGATATATTATGAACTCTAGTAGATTTGTTGTTATTGATCCACGATCTACAGTGAGGAGCTCGAGATCAAAGGTCCTTTGAGGGAGTTCTGGTATTAAACTTCATTAAAACGATTGAAATGATATTATTGTGGTATTTTTGTGCTCAACAATTGATATTCGTTTTACCTCATACAGTAAAATTATTAGTGTTACTGTAAAGTTCAGGGAAAATCATCCAGAATTTTGTTTCAGAGATCTTAATCAGCTCAGATAAACTACACAACTATTTAAACAAGTTCCGGTTCTGATATGTTCCCACGAAAAAAAAAATCACCATAAATGAAAAATGTTTGAAAGATGTAACATTTAAGTCATCCTGTACATGGTCATTACTTATCGTCGAAATCTGGCTGTTAGCAACCCAATTGTGGAAGGATCTTTGGGACCTCATGGTTCCTTTTTTATTGATATATTCATTTTTTTCGTGCGCACCTTTCTCTTGTTTACGGTAACTTTATTTCATGTTTTTTGTTCAATAATTTTGTTATACAACATCACCCAACCTCAAACCCACACAGGGATCACCCGTGCCCATCCTCTTCTATTTTAAATTACTTAAAATCACCATAAACCATACTACTTACGTTCAAGCGTTTGCTTTGCCATTATCGTGTCCCCGTTTTCGTTTCGCAGCGAATAGTTTGACTTTTCGCACCTTTCGGATTTGCTCTTGCTTCAGCTCGCCGTTTCCACTGCGGCATTAAATATTGACACTACGGTACTAATTTTGGCGAGTTCCATTTAGAGCCTTTGAACCACTGCCATTGACGACGAAACTTATTGCTCGCATGTTTGTGTGTGGTTTTACTTTAATATGTGTGTATGTTTTTTTTTGTTTTTATTTTTATGTTTGCTACTCACCCTCTGCTTGCTGTTTACGCGTTTGTGTTTTTGTGTGGATGTCATTGAACTGATGCTGGGGAAATCAATCTTCGCACCATCCAGTATCTACACACGACAGCAAAATGCGACGACCGAGCGATTCCGATTATAATAAATCACATCTACCAGGTAAGAAGCGTTCGCTTTGTGCATGTTATTTGATTGTTTTACGTTTAAATAATGTATTTCCCCCTTCATTTAGTCATTCCTCGGGTAATCAAAGTGTTCTTTTTGTATTATTAATTCCATAAAACATAGCTTTTCCCTTTTCAAATTGCACCGAAACGGCCAAAAAAAAAGCAATTTCCCACCATTTTGGGCTACATAAGCTGGTTACTATGGTCGGCCAAAGTTTGAAAAGTCTATTCGATGAAACATTTCCGATTTCCAGCTGGGTTTGTCACATAAAAGAAAACGATTCCCAGCGGAAATGTAACTACAGGAAGCGGAGCGCACTCAAACCCATCGTCTCGTTATGGTTTCGTTGACGATGATTCGATGTTTTCAATTTCCGAAACGCATAATTCCTTTCGCTGTCGCTTTGCAATCGCTAGCTACTTACGGTACAGTTCACACGAATTAAAGAAATGTGTTGAAAGTTGTTGTCATTCGGTCGGCACTTTCAAACTCTGTTTATTTGTAGGAATATTCGCTGTTACAGGGTTTTGCAGTGATTAATTGAATTACAGCAAAGCTCCTGAAGATTAAATTTTAATAATCCATTATTTATTTTGACATCAAATTCTTGAAAAATTAGTCAATTAGCTGGACATAATATGATCACATTATCTCTACGGATTATGTAATATTTTACGTTTGCCATTGGTCTTCGATTATTAGAAAAATATCAAATTAAAACAGTTTTCTATTATGATAACCCATTAGCCTAAATTATTTTGTGTTTCTTGCCGAGAGGCTATAGTTTTGTAGAGAATAAAACATTTTCTATTTATAGTGATCTATAAACAAATTGTACATTGAAAATGTAGTAATATAAAACCCTGCAGTATTTCAGTTGAAAAAATGTGTGGTCGGTACCGGTTAAATTAGATTACAAACCTCTTACAACCGGTAAAATCCTTTCCATTCTGCGAATCCATTCAATTTGTAACGCAACCGTGAGCGAAAGGAAAATTTGGTGTGCTGCCCGCATCTAAGGCAAGCGCAACCGAAGTCAACCTTTTCGAAGGTGGTATAAATCCGCGCCCATCATTCCTTCAACGGCTGCGTTCGGTTATTTGATACCGTGTTCGCGTGCGGCAACGGTGCGTCTTTGGCACGTTTGTCGCTGTAATCACCCGGTGATTGATAGACGTACCGGTGGCATCCGGTGATCCAGGTGGCGCAAAGTGGATGCCGTTCGCTACCGGTGACTCGGGCGCGTCGGGAACGTTGATCAAGTTACCACTCCATTACTTGTAACCCTTCGGGCACTAGCGCAACGGGTCGCATGAAATTGGATCACAGACGACGCGTATCGCAGATGCTTTTGTGTCTGGAAAAGTCTTTGTTTCGGGTAGCTGTTTAGGGGATCTAATTGAGCTAAACGTTGTGCAAAAGTTGTGTGCTGTGTGTTCTTCCATAGTGGTGTGCCCTTGACCGCAATGTGTCGGTTGGTATTTCTGGTGATGGCTCTTAAAGCAGAGTAGTTTGCTATCTCGAAGAATGTATCTAGTCGAGGAGTTCCATACAAAAATTTCATCATTAAGATACCTTGGTTACATTTACATTTTCACTTTCCATTTGTAGTAGTCCGTCATAGACTCGTATTTGTATTGTTTGTGCATGTTTCTCAACCATTTTTCTTTCTCTCTTTTTTGTCTTTATTTCTTTTTGTGTTTTTCTTCTTTTTTTCACATCATTCTGTCATTATTATGCTTCTCCATTGGTGTTCATTTATCAATTGCCACGCTTAATCGATCCTCGCTTTACCCATTGATCAATCGTTTCTATTGACACACCGACAACGACCTGCCGCGAACCAATTACATTCCTTTGTTTTAACTAACGACCAATCGAACAAAACTATCTAACTACTATTTACTGTTTGGTCATCACCCCCACGCGTCCAAACGCAAAACTACCGTCAACTCACGTAACGCACGTAATGGCTGACGTGACAACAAACGAAAAAATAAAAACAACAACGAAATAACAATAATAATCACTCGAACAACGTGTCAATCATCTGTCACGCAACGCCATACGCCCCGTACCCCGGATGGGTGGTGGTTTCAACCCACTGCTGGAACGGTTCAACACCTGTTCCTACCGGAATCTGTCGACGTTTCAATGACACGAATGATGGGCGACACGTGTGTGTGTGTGACTTTTTGGACTTCAACGATTGAACGTTTCTAATTGGAAATCACGCTCCGATTCTGACCCACCGACCGATTGACCCACTGTCTGTGACTGTCTTTCATAACAACGCGAATGTGAAATAAACCCATGCACCCGCATTCATCCATACACAAACGCACATTTCGGTTCACTCGTAGATGTGGACGAAGAAAGCGAAACGGATCTGGCGTTCGAGCGGCCCATCTCGTCCAGATCGTCCCACTCGCCGGACTCTGGCTTCAAAAGCAATCGTTCCGACCGCAAGACTTCCAGTAAGTAGCGAAGAGATTTCCGGAACCAGTGGACCAAAGAAGAAACACTACAATGACTAAATCGTTTTAGATAGATTTACGTTAGGAGGCTTTATCGGGACTTTAACCTTAGATTAATGAGCAGAATAGGAAGGCTTGTTTAGGGTTATTGTCTTCTTTGTTTGTATTTAAGTATTTAATTACTTTTCTAAAATATTTTCAAAAAGCAAGAAATTGTTTTGTCAAAAAAATTTAAAATAATTTAAAAAAATCACCCAACCGATTTTTTTTATGTTCAAACATTTCAATGCGTTTGCTATCGGCTATTGCGTCAATTGTCTTCTAAGTTTGGACAAGAGTGCTACATGATGAGTGTCATTCATTCAACAATGGAAATACGCACACGATCTAGACGTTACTTTTGTTTAAAAAAATAACTAAAAAAAGAGAAAAATTAATTGTACTCCTCTTCTTTTCCACTCTACATATGTTGAGTCTTACAAATTCTTAACTCCATTACTTATTAATTAGATGTAGATAAATAATTATGACATTTTTCGTTAAACTGTTCCAAGATCTTCATTAAACTGTCTAAGGTCCCTTCACTGTAGTGGGGAGATTTGAGTCCTGCTTGACGCAAGCGAATCTTCATCTCTTTAAGCTCAGTTTTTGCAAACTTTCTGCTCTAATTATGGTTTTTTAAAACTTTTTAAAAAAGAGAACTTTTTTTTTTCAATAGAAAATTATAGACAAGAACTCTTGAATCACGATCTGTCGAATGCAATAATATTCGGAAGTATCATTATGTGAATGTAGGCATGTCCTGACCAATCAGCTGATATCACTTTCTAAAGAAAAACTTTGAAGTTTGAAGCAAAAGCTGGAAGTACCTATCTCGAGATTCGTCTTAAACTGTGTACGTCTATCCTTGGTGGCCTCATGCATCCTTTCTGCTCTAAACGTTTTTTTTTATTATTTCTTATCTGGAATAACTTTAATTTTTCAAATCCAACCGTATTTTCTATTTCCCTCTCAATCATGGAAAGCCTTCCTGAACCTTAACGTCACTTAGCTAACATTGTTGCGCTACATTGTCAGTTTATCCTAGCAATTAACATCATTAGCAGTAGGATTAGTACGAAGCAACCCCTTCAAACCTAGTGGTTTCTTATAAATGTGTTTTATTTTCTCCATCTCTATGTATTTCATCCCATCGTGTCGTGTTCCTGTGCACCGCTGTTGTTGTCTGTTAAATTGCACCACTCGCTCTCTGTCTTTCCTGCACTTTGTTTGTGTGTACCGTTTTTTGTGCATGTGTGTTGCGCGTTTGCCGTCTTGCTACCGTGTGTATTCCACTCCATCGGCAACACTCAAATTGCACCACCGTGCTGTTACGTATCTGCGATGCAATACCGCTTACGTGCACCTTTAAAACGCATCCCACCGGTGGACAAACACTTGTCGCGTATTTGTGTGCATAAACTCCCGAACCAGGCGCCTCCACCGGCTCCGACGTGTACTGGGAGGCCACCGGAAGACGCAGAAGCTCAGGTAATTCGTTGCAGCAAGGACCTTAACCACACACCCCCCCCCCCCCCCAATCCGATGGTGGTTGGTGTGGTTTATCCGGGGGGTTTATTTCCCTATCTTCAAACTCACTCACCACGCAACGCCCGCTCGGTAACACCAAGTCAACAACAGCTTCACGCTTTTGGGGGGGGTGAATTTCGCTGTCTCTCTAGTCGCGTGGAGGACGAAAGATGCACCCAGGATCGTAACGTCCCCTCTATGCGCACCGCTCGAATTCCTAAACTGCTCTGGCAAATGGTGCCTGACGTTATTCGCGACTGGCTTTCTGACTGTGGAATGCAGCCAACACTTAGTTCGCTCTAATTAATGCATTCTTAAACATTGCTTGTGCATGTAGATTTTCCAAGTGCTTTCGTTCAGGTCATTAGTGGGAGTGGATGAATTTACGATGCATGTATTTGTTTTCATTAATGTGGTGGTTTTGCATTTTATGTTCAATTAGAATTCATCCAATTTAATTAACGAAGGTTAGTTTAATATTGTCTCACACGGATTTCTCTTGTTATTAGTTTAGTATATTTATTTAGTAATATAATTTAGACATGTAAGTTTCTGCTGATATTCACTAAAACGAACTCTAGTCTGTATGGATTCCACTTTGACTAACGAATTGGTTGTTTTTAACAATCAAATTTAGTTATATTTTATGCTTAAATGCATTTACCATATTAATTTAATTAAATGGTGATAACATAATATGATATACGCCAAACTACTTTAAACAACGTGAGAGCTTTTCTTACAATCAATGAAGCAAGCCGGTGTTTCTAGGGCGTCACTCTAATTATCGCTTGTAATGGAGAATTCTTTGCCCATGGCCCTACCGTTTCGGGGCGTGCTGATGTTCGTTAGAAGTAATGCTCACCAATCGAGGTAAAATGGAGAGGACGCGGGAGTCACCTCCTTCTTCACTAACATTAACGCGCTTCAGCAGGTTGAATCGATCGATCGGATGCCCGTGTGTAATTGCGTCTCGAGCGGAAGAAAAACAAAACATATCCAGCAAGTATTTTTTCTAACCTCACTTTTCGTTCTGTCTTTCTCCCGTTCTGCCACCCTTACAGATCAGGGTGCCGTACTGACGACGGACACGGACAGCTTTATCATCGGACAGCGCGTTTGGGTCGGTGGTATACGCCCGGGACAGATTGCCTACATCGGCGAAACACACTTTGCGCCCGGCGAATGGGCCGGCGTTGTGCTGGACGAACCGAACGGCAAGAACGATGGTTCGGTGGCGGGCAAACGCTACTTCCAGTGCGAGGCGAAGAAGGGCGTCTTCTCACGGTTGACCCGCCTGACCCGGGAACGGTTGGCGGGCGGTGGTGGCGGTGGTGACTCTACCGCCTCCACACCGCTCGATGCGAGCTTCCGGTCGCTGACGTCACCGGCACGGTCCGGTACGGTTTCGCCAACGCACAGCGTCCAGAGCTATGCCAGCAAATCGCCAGCCATGGCCGGAAGTAAGTATGAACCACGTTGCGGACGTGCGTAGTGTGTGTGTGTGTGTGCGTACAAGACGAGAAGTGCTAATTGCGTTTCAATTCCATTCCGCCCGGCAGAGGCAGCTTCACTGAACGTTGGCGATCGGGTCATTGTGTCGTCCGGGTTCGGTTCCCGGCCGGGCATGCTGAAGTTTATCGGCGAAACGCAATTCGCCAGCGGCACCTGGTGCGGCGTACAGCTGGATGAAGCGAGCGGCAAGAACGACGGTACGGTGGAAGGTGTCAGGTGAGTTTTGCGAGCTGGACGCAATGGCAGGGGGCGCCGCGTGGGCCACTTCACTAACTGCGTGTTTATCGCTTTTGCAGATACTTCGAGTGCCCGGCCAAGTACGGTATATTTGTACCGATTGCCAAGGTCACGCTGTCACCGTCGGGGCGCAAAACCTCGGCCCGGCTGTCCCGGGCCAACTCGAAGGAGTCGCTCAACTCGCTGGCCACGATGAGCTCGATCGCCACCACGGCCACCTCACGGCTCCGGATGAGCGCACAGGTATCGCTCGCCGCATGGTAGACACTAAGGATTTGTTCGCAAAAAAAAAAAGAAAACAGGCGCCAGGGAGCATGGAAGCACGGAAGCACTGTTCCCACCCAGTAGTTTGAGGTTTTTTTTTTTGTGTGTGGCGTTGTGTTACCGCTTCCCGTTTCATTCAAGTATCGCTGGCGAGCTACCAGGCGATTTATTGTTTTTTTTTTTGTTGCTGCCAAACTCAAACTAATAACTAACTTTTGTTAAGCTCATTAACGTAGAATAATATGAAGCCACATGGGAGGGTAGATGGACGCATATATCAAACTTTTTCTTTCCGGTTCAAGAAAGAGAGTAAAGCAGATATCCCACCCAACCGTGAAACGCACCACACATCTAGCGATGTGTCTTCGTCTTCGCTGTGGAATGGGTGTTTTGCGTTGTCTTTCCGGTGCCGGATTGAAAACTCGCGGAACGATAGATATACACCTCCCCTAACTTGCAGTTTCACTAACCACATATCCCACGTCTCTCCCGGTTTGCCCGATTTGTTGCAGCGGAAATCAACGGTCAGCGCTGTTCCGTCGACACCGAAAGCTTCCTTCTCGCTACAGGTAGGACCATGTTTATGATCTAATTTATGTCTTTGAATTTGGTCGTTTGTTATTGCTTATTGGTCGAGAGCTGTGTTGTTTACCAGTGTGGTTTTTTTTTATTGTTGCTGTATCGTAATGAGTCTTGCGTCCCAGAATGGGCTTACTAATACCGACTGACCATAACCAAAAACTTATCCGTTGTCCGGCCGGTCAACCTCCGGACGGATAGAGTTGATTGCTAATAGTTGTGTGTAAAGAAAAAAAAAGAATAAATTGTAGTTACATCTGGATGTGTTTGTACGTCTTCTTAACACGATGGATTTGACTGTTTATGTGTAGTATAGTAATATTATTGTGAGCATTATAACGAGTAGAATGAATATGTTTCCACTTGATCTTTTGTGTAACATGTCCGTTTCCTTTTTGGAAACTGTTTAAAAACCATCCGTGATGTAAATATTGACTTAAGAAATGGTAATGAGCATTTGCGTCCCAAAACCAACGTCCAGCAATCACATCATCATCTACCAGCACCCCGGTTCAACGGTATAATCCCTCTCGGATGAGAATATAAAACGGCTCATTTTGTATAATGCGTGGAAGTTGAATATTTATGTTAAGGCACTTCCCTGTTGACCGACAAGTTCTATTCTTTCATGTTCGTCAAACCGAAACCTCAGCTGAACGGCACCACCGACGTAGACAAACCGCACAAGAACTGTAACGCTGGTGACCTCGGTCGGTCCGATGTTTGAGGGTGACGCAGCTTTGTATGTGGACCATCAAATCGCCCGTACCAGGAACCGTCACGGTGGACATGAAAATCCCGGAGACAATAATTTCTCATTATCCTAACAGATCCCAGCTGCTGGTGGTGTGCGCATGGTCATACCCAACGCAGAACGTGCTGTGTGGGGATTGTTTTGCGAGTCAAAGCCACCGTGTACACTTGACCGTGGCACCTCACGCCACGATGATGAAGCATAAAGTGTGGATTCATTATTCACGGGCTTGGGAGCGGGGTGTAGTGGTGACCAAAAAAATCTGTGTCGCCTTTTTGCTACAACTGGACAGTTGCTTGACGGTAAACACGACTCCGAAGTAGCTAATTCATTGGGGAGTGGTTCGAAGCTATTTTTTACGAGCAAAAATTATGTTTTTTTACGAGCTGTACAGATGGGGCAGCTAAAACGTAATGTCCCGAACGCACCCGGGGAGACCTCACAGTGGTGAATTTAATTGGCAGATTACCGCACAATTGCTATCGTATGTGAGACCCAGTTATCGAACCCCGATCCGCAATGATCAAGAAGCGGTCAGCCGGCCAATATAATCGAGATGCCGTAGATGGCATTACGCTGTTGCTGCCAGTTACCATATCGGGACGTGCGACGTTAAAGGCCCTTTCGGAAGCTGTACGGCGATGACGTTTACGCTTTGTCGGGGCAGTGCAAACGAGCCCGAGCGTGACACGTATGCTGAGTGCTTGAAGGGTGGAAATGGACCTGAATGCGTTCCCATCAATAATTTACATCGATCTCGTGCGCAGGTTACACACCATCATTGCCCGCCCGTTCGCAGTGGTAATGTGCGAGCACAAGCGTACGTTTCCATTGTAATCGATCACCCTTTTTCCCGATTGTGCTGCTAGTGCTAACCCACACGCTGCGAATGCAAATTATATTGCACACGTTCACATACACTTGTGGCGGAGATATCGAGATGGTGTGGGGTTTTGCCCGCCGTAAGGCGGCATCTCGCTTGTCGACGTTTAACATTCATCAGGTGACTGTTGCAACATCGAGTATATTGCGGCGTACGGATATTGGTATTGCACCTTCCAAGTACAACCAAATGCGACCGGCGAGTCGCACCCGGCCCCGTGGGATATGGTGGGTGACTTCATGGGTGACTGGCGTGACGCGGGTCACCCGTTCGGATAAACATTGTCGTTCTGATGCAACACGGAAACGATAGGTCATAAGCCGACCGTAGCCGTATCTGATGCCACACTCAAAGGGAGATCCGCCGGGGTAGATAAAATCTTGAGACTCATTTGTCATATTCCATTATGCCGCACTCGTGGGATCGTTTGTGATGATTGAATCTGTAACTCTTTATAGCTTTAAAGCATCTCCAAAGCAATTCTTCGCTTGCTGCTCTTTAAAGTTGTGTTTTTTTGTTGCTCTTCAAAACCTTTTTGACTGGTTTTTTGCCCGTTTAATAGGTCGTGACAGCATTTTTTTTTTGCTCAATTTCAATCATTACCGTCCAATTTATACCCGTGGATGCCGAGTGGCTGTGCCCGAAAAAGGAAATTCTGAACAATACCTGAATGGGGCCCGTTAATTGATCCGGTCGGACCTGTCCCTGTATCTCTTCGGGAACGACGCGACACGCTTCAACTTTTGAAGTCATTAAAACATTTGCCAGTCGCCTATTTCCTGGTCGCTCATTGGTGGTGGGTTTTTTTTCTTCTGTGATCTTCTTCAGCGAAGTACACCCTCCGAAGCCTGTGGTGCGCTCGGGACAAGTATTACCAAAATCGGATCAACTTCAGCGCACAGGTGCCTTTTTTGTGGGTGCGTTTTATGTATTCACGTTCGTGACTCAGGGAGGTCTTCGCCTTCCTGGGAAGTGGGACGAATGGGAGACTGAACCATTGCTGTTGTGACACACTGTCACACACGTACAGGAATTCTGCGTAGCTTTATGACGCAGGTCAGATTCTGGCCGTCGGAACGGTGAAGTCACTCGTGAGCACAATATCAGCTAAAGTCCTCTATATACTTCATCAAGTGCACTTGGAGAAGGTGTCTCCGAACTGGTGGGGTTATTATTATTTTTTTTGAAGTTCCCCCTGCACGGTCTCACGTTCCAAAGCAGTTGAGACATACGCGCGGAGGTGGAATTAGATATTAGCAATCACGCTTGATGGGTGCGGAATTCGACGACATTACCGACTGATGACGATCGGCACTGATCGTGTGTTTGTTTGTGTGCAACAACGTACTGGTGCTGTTTGGAAGCGTTTATCTCCCTGGCGCCCACCCAACTTTGGTCACGCATCCGTCCGACCAGGAAGCATTTGGGAGGTTCGTTTGTTGTTCTGGCTGTAGAGTATACACTGACGCCCCGCTTAAGAGGCGCGGGCGGTTATAGTCTTAATCTATAATCTTTTGCCGTCATCTCTTGCGTGTATGGGTGATCGTATGGAAGTGGCCCCACCGTAGATGCTCGCCGAACGCGAGCCGCGAGGTGGTTCACTTTTGTAGTCTTTCGAGTCGGATCAGTCACACCGGTTGGACGTCGTTCGACAGCGTGCCTGGCGTGAAGCAACCCTTACCACACCTGTTCCTGCTGCAGTAACCTTACTGATAGTGTAGTCATTATCAAATTTAGGGCTTGTATACAAATAAAGCATAACGCAATTTGTGGTGGGGTTTCGTCTGTTTTGCTTGCATTACTTGAAGGCCCAACAGTGCCTGGTCCTGTGCCTGGGTTGCGATCGGGTTTGTTTGGTGGCGATGGTGTTGAGAAAGGTTTATAGAAGTGCGCTAACGTTGTGGTGTTGCTGGATGCTGGTCGTAATGATGACGTTGGTGTATTTACCCAGTTGATTGGCTCGTCGTTGAGAAATTGTTTATCATTCCGTTGACGTAGTGTGTAGCACACGTCGTTTCACGCGAGCGATTTTCCCCGAGCATGATTTGGTTTCCTTTTTGCAAGCTAGTGCGCTCTTCTGTTTAGTTTAGTGTTGTGAAAAATAAAACCACTTCTCACGGGATGTTGCGGGATGTTGGCTGGGAAAGAAGCTTTCCTACAATCATCCATCCCTGCTAACTCGGTTGGTTGTGGTGCACAGCCATAAATTGCTTTCGTTATGGTTGATTTCAGCGGACTTAAAGAGGAATGTCTCGTTTACCGTTGAATGGCAATATCCCGAGCAGAAACCTTCGCTAATGTTCAACTGCCGTCGAACGCACGCACCGCTCGTTTATCATTCACAAAATGAAAACTCCCCCCCCCCCCCCCCCCCCCCCTTTGCAAGGGATGTTGAGACATCGTTGTAGCTTTCCGCCCGCCCGGATCCTGGGGTTTTTGTGACGAAAAATGACCCAACAAATGAGCAAACTCCACTGGGTCACTGTGATGGGAACAATTAAGTTTCGCAGTATGCACTACCCCGAACGAAAGCCACAAAAGATCCTCCATTCATTCTTCAGCACAACTCTCTCCACCCCAAAAAAAAAGCGTTTCTCGGGATGGTTACAATGGATGTGGTTTTGGTTGCTTTTGTGGACTCGACTATCGCTTTGCCGGGCTAGCAGTGCAAGACTTGTTGCGAAAGAAAATGGTAAATTCATTAACTCTGGTGTCAATGTCGCAGCCCGTACAAAACGATGAATTCTCAGACGGCGTCGCATTCTGACAAGTCGTCCCCGAAAGACGTCACCATACTGACGAAGGATGGGCACATTTGTTGTTTGCCGGATTTGGACCGCGCTATATTTGCTTTCGTTTGCTCAATTAAAGCATGTTGGCTGCCAGTCGTAAAAGACCGTAACGGTGCGCGTTTGGTCTATGCCGGGCGAACGCGACGACAGTCTGAACGTTGTGCTAAGTTTTCCATACGCGCTTTTGAGAAAGCACGAACAAACCACATTGCTTATGCTAACTAGTGTTTATGAAGCGGATTAGCTAGCAAGCATCCATTTCCTTTTAACCGGGGGGTTTAGTTAATAATTAGCTCGTTTTTGGTATGCATTACGCTGCCAAAGCTTCGAGACACATTCAACGTATTGCTGTTGCGTATAATTAAGCACGATTAGCATATTTTATTACCAGGGTGCCGTGCGAAGTGGGTGAGGTATGCTCGTACATGCTCGTGACATGAAATGGAATGAATGAAAAATCGCCCCGACACGGTGCGTGTAACTGTTTTGGAGGATTTCATGTATGATGCTACACGGTACTGTCCACATGTTTCCGTTGCTGATGATGTGTTGTTTTGTGTCATTTCATCTCTGACAGCACCCCCGAAAGGGACGTAGATAGTTTTTTGTTTGGCATATTCATATTTAACCAGATGAATAATTTACAGTGTGGAATAACTTAAGCTTGGATTTAACAATGATAGGCTTGTACAGACAGCAAGTTATCATATCGTGCTTCACCAATGATATGTTTCCTGGAAGGAAGTCGTATGATAGAAAATGTGTTGCTAACACATTTTAATTACGCCTTATAAAAGGAATAGTTAGGCGTTTGTTTTATGTTTTAAAATCATTTTTAAACGTTTCGTGTTCCTGAAGAATCCTGAAGAATTTTATCATTACAGTGACTGCTGTTTTAAGTGGTCTCTTTATTGAATAATTGATCTTCATTGATGTTATTATGGATTGCAATGTGTAGTGTCATGGTGTACTTCTGTTTTTTCATAATAAGTCCTTAGATGATTTGTCTCTTATTTCCAATAATTATCCTATGCATTCTCTACCATATCGGTTTGCTTTTTCAGTTAAATAAATTCCAAGCAGTTGAGCATGCTCTCCACCATGTTTTTTATATACCGTGGATTTAATTTTTCCCTATTTTTCCTTCAGGGCTTCAAATAATATTATATATTCCTTAAATGTTGTCGACCCTATCATCGAGGTTGCCCACAAATTCTCGATTGAGGTTGATGTGTAACCTTTATGGGAAATCTAATGAGATCAGAATAAATTTTTGGTCATTTGGAAATTATATTAAGAATTGAGCAACTTGTCTTCAAGTCCGGTTTATATCATTAAAATCTGCAGGGTTTCTTACAGGATGTTGATGTAATAATCTGTGCTCTTTATTCCTCCGATTTTCATGAAACTTATATCTTCTATCCACATTAAACACCCCCTACCCATAACTTATGCATATGGTGATACTGAAGCACATCACTCGGTCTGTACCAAACATCAATCTTTCTTCTTCAATTCAATTTCAACTCGAATTTTGACTTATACGTTCAGAGAAAAATTTTGCAACACTCCAAGGGCTTGTCAGCATGCTCCTCAAGAACCTCAAGCCGGTTGGACTTGTTTCTATCCCTGTACATTGTTATTTTGGGCCTATGCTACGAGACTTCGACCAATGTTTCGATCAGAAACTGGTAACCGTAGGATTGTAGGATATCGGGGACATTTACCATTGAGTTCCCCTTTAGCTTTGAACATAAACTTGATATATAATGTCGCCTCCGTCTCGCGCTTCCAATTTTTGGAAGTCTAACCAAACTACTCTGGGTCCTAAAATAATAAACTTGAACAGAAAGTTTAGAGACCTAAGATATATTTTTGGGAATTTCATGAATGTTTAAAAAAAAACTTTTGATAAAGCTAAAAAAAAAACTTTTGAAGACAAAACAAGACCAATAGGACAAGACCGTAGGAACAAAACACAAAAAATAATGGGTTTTAATAGAATTCTGGCCAGAAAAATGCATGAATCATGATATGTGAAGCGTTCAGCAACTATGGTACGAGCAGAACACACGTTGTTGTGATATATACATCGGCATCTGGTAAAACCCTATTGCTTCCTTTATTCCCTAGGTGCTTCCTTACTATCGGGGCGTCACGGTGGTGTATTGGTAGCGGCACCGGTCTGCACACGACCGGACCGGTTCAAAATCCCACAGGGAGCATCCTCCCGAACGAAGAAATATCAATCCAACTACGGATTAATAAAGTCGAATAATGCTATAAATAATATGTCTAGACTTCTTGACCTCTTATATTTATATATAGACACATACTAAAAATATTACTTGATATTCGACACATTTTTCCTCATGCTTATTAAAGCAATGATGATTGTTTCGGAAACTCGTCGTAATGTTGTTCAAAGTACTTGTAATAAGCTATAATACTCTTTTTTTGTTACATTGTTATTAAAGTCTTTTATCTTCTTGGGTTTTAATGAATCATTAGAAACATGTACAACACATCCAGAGCAATAAACTACCGTAAAAAGTCATTGTACATACTTGTGCATCAATAAATAACGCATCAATAACCGTATATTTCTTCTTTCTCTTCTTTTTTTCCATGGAACACTTTATCAAACGCAGGATGTTTTGCGGGAGAAACAGAATCACATCGAGCAGCTCATGCAGGAGCGTGAAATTGATCGGGAGGAAACGGCCAGCCAATCGATCATGTACCAAAAGAACATCCAACAGGTAAATAGGAAATTGGACCCGGTGTACGCCAAGGTCTGTCCAACCCGGGGCTAGATTCAGTCGCCGGAGATTAGATGGAAAACAAAAGAATATGAAAAAAAAAAATGCCATGACCACCAAATACGAACATGACACCAGCTCCAAAAGAAACACGTAGAATGGTTTATCCTTCCTGCATTCCCACAACAACCATTTGCTTCCCGCTGATAGCTCCTATTGCTTCGGTGAACATATTGGACGCGTATGAGTTTATGTTTAATCTTTGATGTTTACCAACTCTCTAGCGTGATACCACCGACAGCGAGGTAGGACGCTGGGCGGAGCTGGTCCGACGACGTGCTCTACGCATTGCCGACCTTCGACGCGAGTTCCAGGGATGGCACGGTAACCACGAACGACACTGCATCCTGCACGATGTCCTGCTCGCCTAGACGCAGACAGTGAGGATATGAAGGATGAAGTAGAGATGGATAGAGAGGGAGAGAGAGAGAGACAGAGAGAGACAGAGAGGGATAGAGAGCTAATGTACAATCGCGAGGCGCTGCGGAACTACCGGAGCTTTAGGTCGTATTCTTGTTTTCTGCCAGAGTCTCCCTGTGATAGCCATTGTGGGGCGAGTGCGGTCATCCAGAGGGGTGCGAAACCCGTAACCACGGAAAGACACACGAAACCTGGCGAGTAGAGCAACAGGACGGCAGGATTAGGAACGTGACACTACGACGCATGCTACTATTGCAATGGACAATGTTCTACAGCGAACATATTTTCCCTTGGAGAAAGAAAATCCTTTGGGGCGTTGTGTGTAACTGTTTCGTGTGTATGTGTGCATAAAGGGGTTAAGGACGCGAAATAAAGAATCTGTACTTTGGGATATGGTTGGTTGTGATTAATTAAAAACAAAGGCCCACACAACCCATCATACACCGCAACACGAACACACACACACCCAAACAACAACTGCTGTACTATTGCTGAAACGATTGTTTTTTATATGATAAGATAGATTGTAAGGCTTTTTGCGATATACAATATTGTTTTGTGGCGACATTTTATAAATGCAACAATTAAAACAAACGCTTGCTTCACGTGGAACATTTTAAAAACGAAGAATAGCTCTCGGTTAAACGAGTTATACGAGTATCTTTTTTTTCGTACTGATGACAACGTACACTAAACTATTTACTTACAGGATGTTTAACAGTAGCATTACCGGACCAGTTATTTTGGAATGGAACGCTTCATTTTCAACATATTAGTTTTAGGGGTAAAGGATATTCTACCATAGTTGATGAATGACTTTTATTTATCTTTTCTGAAATATGAACTACAAAACGTATTAAAACATAATTGGGACCTTCAAAATTGTTAGTAAAATGACCATCAATGAAAAATGCTTAAAATGCTTGGTAGTTGAAATTGTTTTGTATACTTCTCCTTCTTTACCGGCAGAACAAAGACCAAGGGGCCAGCCATTTCTGACTTTCTTTGACCTTATTTACCTGTAGCTCAGCTCTGTGGGAGTGGGGTCCGGATGAGATTTTGGACCGATCCTGTTGTGTGAAGACCGACACCGTTACCAAATACACTACCGAGACTCTCATTATCGGACATCCAAAATGTTGCAATTTTTTCTATGTCTAATTTCGTTTCTATAAGCAATCAAGTATCCTAATGTTTGTCTTGAATAACTTGACATAACTCTAAATTCCAGACTGATTTTGGGACACTTTGGTGTAGGGCAGTGGAAGCGTCACCAGTCTTTCTTCCGACAAGACCGGCACCAAATCCCTTTCAAATCTCAAATTTCTATAAAAACTCCACCCAGTTTCTTACCTATAGAGAACATGATTCAGTCGAAACTGTAAACCAGACCGAGTGTGTTGCAGAGTCGTGAATTACCGGCTATACTAGCACGTGCTAACAGTCCCCAACCTTTTGAAATTCGCTGGAAACAGATATGAAAAGCGAATATGCTAATCAGCGGTGACAGTTTGATTAAATGCTTCATTGCACGACCGCCTTCCACGCCATTGTGCAATCTCTCCTGTGTAGAGCCTGCAGCCGTACCGGAGGGAAATGGAAAAACGGAAATATTCTATCGCTGGTTTTGCAATTTTCTAGCTTATTTTTGCTTTTGCTTTAGTTTGCACAAATAATTGCATCGATGCAACGGGTTTGTTATTTTTTATGCGACATCTCGCCCGACCTAAAGCATAGTTGATCCTTGCGCTTCCGTCGCTGATGGCTGGTGGAGTACAGTTTAACGATACTCACCCATCCAATGGTGGCGTCCCGAGTGTGTGCCCGATACCAACGTGCCTTTTTTGTTTGTTGTTGGCTCAACGGCTTCCAACGTTGGCGAACCACGATTGAAGAAACTTCACGCTGGATTATAGTGTTTTGGAAGACTGAATTGTCCATCCGCCCATGTTGCTCGTTCCATCCCATTTCTCCACTGGTACACGGCTGACCGCAACAAGGCTTCACTCGGCAAACCATCTATCTCGGAGTTCCAGATATCTGCCGAACGGGAGGGGGGGTTGATTTTTTTTCCTACTCCAACAGGAAAAGGGAATACCGTCAGCTCGGGTTATTGCCACTAAAATCCCACCCCAGTCGAATAACGCCATGCAATCGGAGAGCAAATAAACCCGGTACCGCAAACATATACTACCCGTGTGATTGCAATCCTTTTCCGTTTCCCCGTTCCTTTATTGTCCCTGGTGCATTTTTCACCCCTCGTGGTGGCTTAGTGTATGAATGTCGTCTGCCAGCCCGATGTCGCGCTAGCATCGATTCTAAGGATCGGTAATGGTGCCGGCATCAGTCCGTTCCGGGAAGTGAACCGGATATACATAATGCGCACGATAAGATGTAGGTTAGCAATGATGTTCACCTACCGGAAAAGCGGAGCAGTGTTATACGCTAGAAATGGCATTTGTTTTTTTTCCATAGCGATTGAGAGCGTTTCCGTTTTTCCACGCCGTTTGTGTTAGATGCGGTGAACGCAAAGGATTCTTAAACAGATGTGCTCAAAGTTTTCTAATTGGTCTTAAATATTGTTTGCTTATATGTGCTCAGTTAAATTAGACAGTGAGGTAACTGTTGGAACTCTTGGTACTGGTAGTTTAATGTATGCAAATGTATGCTCACAGTCGTTACTTCAATTCGTCCGGTCTGGGTTAAAATCCAGACGGAACAGAGTGAAGCATCCTTTCTCTCAATCTAATCCACTGTGTTTCTCTAAAGTACAGCGATCAACAACGATTGATTGTATTGCCCGAATCGACTGATATCCGTTGATTTGGTATCGCAATCAGCCGATTTGAAATCTCCTTCTATGGCCTTAGGATAGGCTTCAAATTTTGTAGATCGCCTTCCTTCGAAATGGGATTTTTCTCATTCAAAATTGGACAACTTCAAGTTCACGGTTAGAACATGGACTAGCAGCTACTTATCTCTGTAACTTTATAAATACACCTTTGGACGATCGATCGGCTACTTCTTGTTGCAGAAACTCCTTTGGAGAGTAGTGATTCCATGGTCTAGATGAGACTAGATTCATAAACTTCGGTGTATCCTACCAAACACTGAATTACAAAACCATGAGAACGATCTTATATACACGTATTCTTTTTTCGGACCCACGTATTCTTTTTTCATTCTCATGACGTGACCCACGCTCCAGATCCTGAAGGGTTTGATGAGTTTTTTTTTTTATGAGAATTAGTTTGATAAGAAGCCCTTTTGGAGAGGCTCTACAATTCACATCATTATATCTCTTTTTTCTCCGTTTATGTCTGTTGTTCTGTTTCTCGAAGTTCCATATTCAATTCTGAGGATATTTATTTACAACTCGTAAGGGTACTACTAGTTTGTAGAATAACTTTCAGTCCTTTCACGCTTACGAAACTAAAACGAAGATGTGAACGAAGACCGAACATGTTTCAATTGGAACGGATAATAAATGAACGTAAATGATAAAAAATCATATCCGTTGCAAATGTTTCATCCCAATCGGATGTCATTTCGGGATAAAAGATTGTTTAGCCATAACAAAGCGAGTCAACATCCGGATCAATTGGCAGTTCTGTCTATTCGGAATCAAATTTGCTGAATTGGAGAAAGCTCATCAAAATGAACTTCACATGGTTTATCGAGCCATGTTTATTTGTTATGGGTAAAAAAAAAGAACAACTGATTGTCCAATTGTTTCGAGATACGTCAATAGAGATGTCACGTTTTCCAGTTTCGTTTTATTTTCCGCTGTAAACGATTGTTTCTAGGAAGGTCGCTGTGGCGAGCTCGTTTCGAGCGTTCGCGCAATATAATTGTGGTGTCCGTTGTGGGATTTTCCATTTTATTTCCGACTGACTGGCCGCGCCATGCTATGGAGGGGGTGATCTGGGAATCGTTTATACAATGGGGACATTTATACATTCCCGGAGGGGCAATACCGGTGAAGGCTATACGCAGGGAAAGCATGTGTTGGTTCACGGACGTTGCACACAGTTGCACTTTTTCATGCCATTTCTCGAATCCCCGATTGATATTGCATTCCCGCACGTGGAGACCAGACACCAGTGAGCAGAACCACAGAATCTTTGTTGCTGGATCTCGGTCCCAGGGTCGGAATGTTGTTGTCCGAGGGCGTGCACTTCCATATTTGGACAAATATGGCTTTAAGCCCACCTGTGTCTGCCCGGTTAGTTAAGGCACCCGGATGACGAGTCATCCGTCATCGATTCCGAAACCCAAACCATATTTGTTTGCATTGCAACGCGCTGCTAATTCTGCTTCCTTCCATAATGAAGAAGATCCAATAAGGTCGAATCCAGTATGTCATTGATTGGGACAATTCGAACATTGTGCAACGTACGCACGTATGCAAATACGTATGCCATTTGTGTGACCATTTGAGTTGTGCACCATTGGCGAGAAGAACAACTTCACTTCCGCTTGCTCTCCCGGGAAAGTTGCCAGAAGCTTGCATATTCCGAGCTTTACATGCAGACAGCTTCCGGATAGTGGTTTGTGGAAATTGGCATTGCATGCCGCTGTGCCTCGAGTGGATCACCTTTGTGCGTCGAGGACATACCTCGGACGGTACCTGGCGCTAGTAGAAGTTCACCGACACTCACCATCCAGCGAAGAATGGTGGGAATCGCCATTCTTGGAGCCCTGGACCTTCCGGTTATCGTGCGGTGCGGGTATGTGTACCGTCATATGAATATTCACTTATTTGTGCATAATGCAATCAATGGCATATTAGTCGAACCATTGTTCGTGGAAAGATAAACGTGTGTGGAGCGATAGTCTGTGCCCAAGGACAGTAGCTAGATTGAAGCATTTAATAGTGTTTATTCAGGTAATGGTGTTGGTGAAGATTATTTAAACATTAAAAAAAAACATACTGATATTGAACGAAGTACTTGTACAATAATATTAAAAATACATATTTCTCTGTTTGCTTGCAGAAAATCTTGGTATAACAGGTAAAAAATATATGCAATTGCCTGTAATATAATTATGTTTCGTAATTTTCGACTCTTCAATTGTATTCCCCTGTTTAAAAAACTCCCAATCCTTGATGCTGGTGTTGTGTTTGTTGTTGGTTCTGTCATTTCTGACTTCATAAAATATATTACCTATAATTTATCACTTCTTTTATCATGATTATCTCTCTATATTTTGTCCTTCTTTTTGCGATACCGGCAGCTAAAGGAAAAGGTGGCCCTGTTGGAAAAATCGCTGTCCGACGAGAAGCGTCGCAATGAGGATCTGCAGTTCAGCGTGGACGAAGCTACCTTCTGCAGCGAAGAGTTGAACGTAAGTATTGAAACGGATCTATTCCAACAGTGGAAAAGGGTGTAGGTGTAAAAAGGATTACCAGCCTGAGTCGCCGATGTGGAATGTAGTCCACACGCTACCGGCACGTACACACTTGTCACACGTACGAGCGTGTGGCTGTGTGTATGTACACTTGATACATCCGGCGCTTGAAAGGAATGAAGCATAAATTACGATTAGCCCAACGCAAGTCACTTGTGCAGGTGTTGTGCAGTCGGTTGGTAACTTCACGCTTGTATGTCGGTTGCTCTATAAAGTAAGGTCAATTTAGAAGTTCGAGGATTCCAGCATCCCATACATCCCCGTACCTTACCATACCGTTCAGTTTGTGCAAAAATTCCACTTTGCTCCTGCTGTATCAGATTTATTTCTAATCCATTTCACCTGTTGCGTGTAATATTTTCAGGGAAAAATTCAAAATTCTGTCAATGTGAGTATCGACGGGTGGATGAGAGAGCGCAAGCGTGGAAATATGGGTTTTTTTTATTTTCCGAAAAAAAACTTCAATTTGCAACCTTTCTTACTTCGTTTGTCAATATTCTAGTTTGTGTTGCATGAATTAGCTTCAAGCATTTTGTCCCTTGTTGGTAGTTCCAATTTGCTTACCGTGACAAACGAAATGGGAAGTACGTGTGCTCTCAATCCATCGACTTTAATTTCAATTGGTGCTTAGTAATTGGTTTCAGCTGCGTCTATTATTATATGCGAATATGTAGTGCGGCACATGCATTCAATATTTGTTTGTTCAATGTCTGCTGTGCATGCTCAAATATTGTCCATTGTCTCGTTAAACAATTGTTTAGACATTTTATGTATTGTAATGTACTTCCCGTGTCAATTGCGCATTGTCATTGACCAGACCCCTAAATGTATGCAATCACTATTGTTGTTAGGCCCCCGTTGTTAAAAAATCAATGCTAAAACGATTGTTGTTTAATAAGCGATCCCAAAAGCCCAAAAACTGCTTTCGAGTTACCCGATAGCGTCAAATTATAACATTGCATTGCATACATGTAGGCGCTTTATATTTTGACATGAAATGAAAGTGGTGTACCGTCCTGGGGAGTTCTATTTGCTCATCTATTCCTTTTTTTATTCCAAAATGAAAAGCAGTTGCGTATAACAAATCGATTGTTGTACTTAATTTTTTTGGTATCTATTTGTTAATAATGTTTGCTCTAGAGGATGTATTACTACAACCGCATGATGCATGATGCGTTATACATTATGTTTTAAGTATATTATTATTTATGTTTTAATATTTCTTTATTCAGTACATTGGTAACCATAAACTAATATTTCAACAGTACTATTTGCTTCACAGTATGTTAGTTCTTTTATCATAATTTATATTATGCTTTACTCATTCGATATGGTTCCATGGTTACAGGCTCAAACGCAAGTATTCAAAGAAAAAATAGCCGATTTGGAAGCACAGCTTGCCGGTGGACCTGTAGCAAAGAGTAACGAAGTGCCACAAGTAGCAGCTCCATCAGAAGACTTCGTTGGTAAGTGTGCTAATCAGTCTAATCCTTGTTGCAAGTTTATTTATGACTGTGTCTTCATGTAGCTGTTAAAGCCGAGTTGAATGCCGAAATCGATAAATTGAAAGCAGAAATTTTGGCCAAAGATCAAAAGTTGAATCTAACCGAGGAGCTAAAGCGATCGCTTGAAAACGAGATACAGAACCTGCACGAGAAGGTCGCGGACGCGGAGCGTGCCGCCGACAGTAAGCTGTCAGCGCTCACGATCAGTGAGGAGTGTCTGAAGGAGCAGATCAACTATCTCGAGCATCGGGTGGAAGAACAAAGCGATCAGCTGACGGTGAAAGACGCTGAGCTAGAGCAACAGTACCTTGCGCTGAAAAATGCCGAAAGCGAACAGGAAGAGCGTTTGGCAGCGATACAGGACGAGCTACGGTCCAAGAAGGATATACTTGCGGAACGAGAAAAGGCGGCACAAATGCTGGAACAAACCATCGAAGTTCTGCGCGCAGACGTGCGTCAGCGAGATCTTAAGATGATGGAAATGGAAAGTGACCTTAAAGTAAAGTTGCAGGAACGAGACACCTCCGGCAGTAAGTTGTCCGAGAAGGTGGTAGAACTAGAGGCCAGAATTGCTGAAGCAAGCGCTTCAAAATCGCAGTTAGATCAAGAACTGGTCAGTACAAAGAAGACAATCAAGGTCCTTGAACAAGACCGAAATGAAAAGGAAAAAACGGTACAGGAAATGGCATCGAAACTATCATCAAGTGAGGCTGCATTGCAGGCGGAAGTCGTGTTACGTCAGGAGAAAGAATCGATGGTGCTGAAACTGCAGCAAGATTTGCAGTCTCTCGCAACCGATGGCGAAAGTAGTGCAGCCCAGCTCAATGCCAAGCAGGAGGAACTATCCAAACAAGCCAATCTGTTGAACCAGATGGAAGCGGATAAGGTGAAGCTGCAGCAAGACCTTACTACTCTACAGCAGAAATACCAACAGTCCCAGTCCGAGCATGATGTGTTGATAGCGGAGCTTCACGCGCACGTCGACACTGAGCGGAACGCGATGGTAGAGATAAGAAAGCAATTGCAGACAGCTGAACAAGAAAATCTTGCCAAAGACAAACAGCTGGAGGAAAGTGAGGTATTAGTAGGAGCGTTACAAAACGAGCTGAAGGAGCTGAACGTGTCCAAAGCCAATCTGCTGAAGGAGCTTACGGCCATAAAGGCCAGTTTTGCAGACAAGGATGGAACGCTGGCAAACATCTTGCAGGAAAAGACAGATTTGGAAAAAAGTCTAGAAGAAAGCAAACAGAACATGATGGCGAAGGTAAAGCAGCTGGAGGACGATTTGCGAATTCGCGAACAGTCATTGCTGAAAGAACTGGAGACAAATAAATCGACGGCTCAAGAGCAACTATCCGAAAAGGATGGTGAACTATCACGAGTTTCCCAGGCTGGCGAAGAACTTCAGAAACAACTGCTGGCAGCTCAGAAGCAGATCAATGAAAAGTTAGACAAGGTAAGACAAGCGGAAGAAACGATTGTTGCCAAAACAACGGAAGCACAAAAGCTAGAGCAGCAGCTCGCTTCACTTCAGGCAGATATGTCCTCGAAGGGTGAACAGATAGCAAAGCTAAACACGGCACTTTCCGAAAGCAATGTCCGCGAAGAGGCAGGTGGAAAGAAATTGTCCGAAGCTCAAGAGCAATACGGTAAGCTCGAAATTGAGCATGCCGATTTGCGACGGAAGATGGAAGCACTGGAGCAAAAGTCCGCACAGGTGCACCAGCAGAAGCTGGACTTAGAGAAAGAGCTGGATACGCAACGCTCCAGCACGCTGGATTCGAACTCGGAGCTTGCAAAGCTAAACGACGAACTAAAGGCGAAACAGCGTGCACTGGATGAGTTGCGTGACAGTTACGACACGCTTAAAATCGAAACGGAACGCCGGGCGGATGAAAATGCTCAAATAAATGCAACACTCCAGGATCAGGTTGAACGTGCCCGGCAAGAGATGCAGCAAATCACCGACCAGAAGGTAATCCAGGAGAACGAGCTCAACATGGAGCTGCGCAAGATCAAAGAGAACGCTGAACAGGAGCAGGAAAATTTGGTGCGCACGATTGCAGATTTGAAGACAAACTTCGAACAGGAACGACATCGAATGGCAGGAGAACTTTCTGAGGAAGCAGCAAGGAATGGTTCACTGTGTGAAGAGCTGGCAATTGTGAGGAAATCTTTGGAGAACACTGTCGTAGAACTCAAGAGTCAACTGGAGAATGCTCTTGTGGAGACCAAAAAGGAGCAAGAACTCAAGGAATTCGCTGTTCGCGAAGTTACGGAGCGGGAAACGACACTGCAAAAGCAACTGCAGCAAAGCCAAGATGAAACGAGCAACTTAAGACAACGGCTCGATGATGTTCAGAAGTCGATGGAGCAAGGAAGTCAAGACCTTTCCATCAAAATCGATCAGAAAGCTCAGCGTATCGTTGAGTTGGAGCAGGAACTGGGCGAAAAACGCAGTCTGCTACAGAAGCGAACGGTGGAGGTGAACGAAATGATCGAAAAGCTTCAAGAAAATGGTAAAGCTCACGCGGAAATGTTGCAACAGCTACAGGATTGCTACGGTCAGATTGAATCGCTGAAGAAGGCAAATGAACAGTCGGAGGAATCGTGCCAGCAAATACAAAAACGTCTACAAGATTTGAATAGTTCTTACAGCGAGATGGAAGAGGAACAGGTCGATCTTGTAAGTCGGGAGGAGACGCTCAAGAAGGAATTAGCCTCACTGCAAGATCAAATGCAACGGGCAGCTCTAGAGCATAAGGAAAGGTTCGATGGGGTTGCAAGTAAAAACGAAGAGCTATTAAAACAGCTTGATACAGCATCCACTGCAAAGGGAGCAACAGAAACTGAGATACAATCATTGAAACAGCAACTGGAAGACAAATCTTCAGCGCTAGTAGCACTGCAAGCTCTGGTTGATGAATTAAATCCACTTTTACAAACGAAGGCGGATTTGGAGGGCCAACTCCAATCGCTAGTACAGACGGTATCAGCAAAGGATGCCACGGTGCTTGAGCTCTCGGGCACACTAGAAGAGCTGAAAAAGCAAACACTGCTGAAGGATGCCAAAATGGTGGAAAAAGACGACGAATTTAAACAGCTCAGTGAGTCTATGGCTAATAAGGAAATCCAGCTGAAGGACTTGCAGCAACAGTATGACACAGTACAGAAAAGTCTCGCCGAAAGCACGGAACACGACAAGCGCGCTTCTGGGGAGGTAGCTGAGCTAAAGGTAGCACTGGAAAAATCTCGCTCCACCCAAAAGGAGCAAGAAGACCGTTTGAAGGAGCAACAGCGGCGTGTCAGCGAACTGGAGACGAAGCTGACAGCACAAACCACCCAGTTTGATGAGCTGCTCAACCGGAAGAAATCATCCGAAACAGAATATTCGCACCGTACCCATGAACTCTCACAGAAGCTGCTGGAAATGGAAAGTGCCAAAAAACAAGAGATCCAAGAACTGCAGCAACGTCTCGCGGAACTGATGCAGAAGGTGGAAACGCAAGTGTCCGAAACGGCACAAACCGTTAGCAGCAAGCGAGTGGCCGAAAAACGGCAGCAGGAGCTCGAGTGTGCAAAGAAGGAGCTGGAACTGCGTGAAACCGAGCTACAGCTTGCAAACCGTCGGCTCGAGAGGGAAAACGAACATCTTCGTTCGCAGCTGGTTGTGAAGGAGAGTGAGCTAACGAAACTTGCGAAGGCAGCTAATGCTGCTGCGTCGGCAGCAGACATCGGTGTGCCGATCAGAATCGTCAGTGAAACGAAGGAAGATGATTCCGGTGCGCAGATCGATTTTCTCAACTCGATCATTGTCGACATGCAGCGTAAAAATGAAAAGCTAACGCTGAGGATACAGGCGCTCGAATCAACCAGCGCGGAAAGGTAAGATATCCGAAGGGTTATGTTTAGTGGTCGATATAAGTACATTACTCTTCTAGCTGTGAATCCACTGGGCAGTGTATTGTGTGGATACACCTGGTAGTATGCAATTTAATTCTATGGAACGCATTTTAAGTACTCATTTGGAATACTTCCTTCCGTGTCATTAGGTCATATCCGTGTCATTAGGTCATTAAAATAATTCTCCAAGACTCTGTGGGTTAACATCAAATAAATGATTGCATACTATCAGGCGACAAGACATAAATCGTGAAGGGTAGTGCACTTATAATGAAAAAATCAAATACTAAAACATGTATGTGTTGTTTTCTTTATTCTCGTTTTGAATTGAATCATTGAAGTCACAACATGAGCTTCGAGATCCAGAAGCGCAAACCTGCACCGCGTGTATTCTGTGACATCTGCGATGAGTTCGATCTGCACGAAACCGAAGACTGTCCGAAGCAATGTTCTGATAGTCCACCGGAATCGCTAAAGCATCCTTCGGACGGTAAAGAGCGGAAGGTGCCACCGCCAAGGAAATACTGTGAAAGTTGTGAAGGTAAGCGAAAGATGAAGATCTTTATTGACTCCGACCAAAGTATCTTTTTTATTAGACCTAGTAGTTGATAGTGGATGATGAAGGGAAACTAGTATTAAAAAGACTAGCATTCGATATTCCCTTAATTGTGTAAATTATACTTTATTTTGTGAAGAAACTTAGTAGAATATTATCAGCTTATCGGGGATTAATTTTGGTTTTTTCTTCATTTGTACATTCAGGCTATGAGGCACTCCTGATCCTACCGTCTGATCTTTTTGGAGCACTAAAATAATTTAAAGAATTTCAAATAACGGACAGAAAAATACACACAACAAAAAGCTTCAAATTAGGACACTTTCGAGAGCTTACCAATTGCTGCCGTTAGCTTACTGATGCATGTGTTACCTTTTTTAACAAAAACTAGCGCTTAGTCTCGGAAATGATAAGCCAAGACTAACTAGTAAGCCTGAAGCAATTTCTTTGTCGTAATAAAAAATTCACCTTAATGTGGTTTTGTGTGAGCTGAAGACGCTTTACTATACTTCGGGGAGTTGGGGAAAAAAGAAAATGAATTGCTGTTTATATCGTACCTTCCTGCTAGCAATGGTATTAGAAGCAGATGTTCACCAGTACCATAACAATACGGGTCGTAAATTCAGACGGATTAAGAGAGTACATCTTTCGAAACGTAATTAACAAGCATCTCACATTGTCTTTCGCGGTTGCTGGTGCTCTGAAGCTGGTTGTGGGCACACGTTTGTCGTGGCTCAATGTTCTCATACTAAGCTAGGTCATGTATTCTGTTAAACGCATTCGAGCGGAACATTTTACGATATGCTTGCAAAAAGAAGAGATCGTTTGTGTATGGCAATTCATCCACGATGATGTACAGTACAAGATTTGGTTATTAGCATTGGTCACATTAGCGTTTTGTTAATGCCGTACAAATGAACTACACGCAAGGATTGAATCCATTTGAAATGTTTTACATACGTATTTTTTATTTATTTTCTTTGCAGTGTTTGGACATGAAATAGGCGAGTGTCCCGATGATGAGACGTATTAAAGAGCAACAGTTCCTCGTAATTCATCTACCGTGGTCAAAGCTGATTTCTTCCCTGTTTTATTAGCCTAGACACTTTTCCTGGATAGTTTTTTGGAAGCAATTTCACGCAAGAGACCCTAATATGTTGTTAGGAAATGAGGGAACAGTAATTTATTTAACAGTAGCCGCAGTTTTATTGTTAGAATGCTTTCCGTCGCCTTAACCAGACCCCGTAAGTAGGAAAAGATTTCGTGCAACGAACTTATGTTGTTCGGTTTTTAATTTTATAAATTCTTCGCGTTCGGATGATGATTTAAAACACATCAACAAAAAATCAATATGTTAGATAGAATAACTCAATATTTATACTGAAACAATATAGGTCACCATTCTTAAGCACTAAAATCGCCTTCGCACACCGTTGATCCTATCAGATGACTTCCAAAACCGACGTGCCATCCACCAGTGTCTGACGTGTTGGACCGATTCCGAAAGCATATCCTCCTAATCGCCACCCTCCTTCTTTTCCTTCATCGCCTCACGGAACCGCTCCTCGAACAGGGACAGCTCGGACAGCAGATCGGTAATGGCGTTCATGAACGCTTCGTGAGGGGAATATTCCGACGTCGTTTGTATGCGCAGTACGAACTTATGCTCGAGAGGATGGGGAAGTTTGTAGCCAGCGAACAAAACATTCGGATCCTTCAGCAGCTGGCTAATAGGGGTGGGGCAGGGTTTTGGCCAGAAAAGCGGAAACGAAAAAAGGCGCATATGTGAATCAAGCATGATGATGCTCCTTCGCACAATGGCTTCGAGACGGCGTGTTACTCACTTGCGAATCATGTTTCCCAGTGTGTGATCTTCCTTGTTTACGGTAAATATAGCTGCGTTCGGTACTTTCATGTCCAATTCTTTGATGATCCTGTGGGAAAATGATTTTGTTAAGCAGTTGTCGGCACAGGACGCCACAGGAGGCCGTATTCTAGCCGGTCGAACCATGCAAGGGCAACTTACTTTTTCTCTCCTTCGTATAGAAGGAAAGATTCGAAGGTGGGTGGTGCGTTCATGATTGACTGTAGAGTTACAACGAGTGTTTCACTAAATAAACGAACCAAATTCGAATAAATGTATCGTTTTATACAGATTTCCGCCACACGATTGATATCACACCGGACGATGTTGTTTACCGCACAGCTTTGAGGTTTCTTCTTTTTCCTGATTTCCAGCCGGTATGTCAATTTGACGTTTCAGCAAGCAAGAAATGGTTATTTTAGCGTTTTACTGATCGCGTGGATGACAATACTCAAATGTGATTTATCTTTGTTTTTATTACTGCGAAAAGTTTTCAATTTGTGAGAAGGATCCATAAATGCTAAATTCTGTTCGCCAATCTCTTTTACGGTTCAAAAACACGGTACATAAATTTCATCCTTAAAAAATATCCTTTTCTGTTGCCTAGCGGAAGTTTGCCATGTTCAAGTTCCAATAATGTGTACAATATATCGGGAACATAATAGGTTCCATTACTTAACATCGAAAAGTTGCATTTGTTTGAAAAAAAAAAACAGTAAAAGCAACAATTTACAAGCAATCCAACGTAAATCTGTATGCGTTCAACGGTTCTATCAAACCTGACAGCTGCACCAACTGTCAGCATCCGTGCTGGAGCTGCGCTTGGTGCTTTCGTCCTGCTGCTGCTGGTTCACAACGCAGGCAAATGCGCTCCGGTTCTTCCTCGGCTCGTAGTCGTTTTTCGTGGCCCGAATAGATCGAATGTCCTGTGGCCTCCCAGTGGCATCGGCAAGCATACCGAGCAAAGGCATTCGAAGGAATGTGGAAAAGTGCAAATTATTCGTAAACAGCCACCTCCAGAAGTTCTGGTGTGATTCACCGTGCGTGCGGTTGGATAGAGTAAGTTGTCCCCGATGGGGGCGGTGGTCCTGAAATCCTGACAGAAAAGGTCGTGAAGCTGAACTCAGCAGCTTGTGTGGTCCGTTGATCGATGGATTCCGTAATCAATCCTTACGGAAAAGAACAGTCCAGTGCGCCTGTTACCAAACAACGCTAAATGCAGCATCAGAATCACTCCGATTCCGGGCGTAACGTGGTGTGCAGTAAACGTCCTCGGTTATTCGAAGCGTGTCTGTTAAACTAATCATCTCTCATGGTTTTGCGGAGGCTCGGCTTCCATTCCGGTGCTGTGTGGTGTTTCGGTTGTGATCTCTGCCCTGCCTTCCATCCCGGAGGCTTGGTTTGATGTTCGTGCGAGTTGTTGCGTCTGCGGCTGCTGTCAAAGAAGGGCGTTTTTGTTTTCTTTTCCATTCATTGTTGTTTTCTCTCATGTAACACCTGCACACGGCCGAGTTTATTATTACCGTAATGAATGGTCGATTAAATAAAATCGTCCCAAATCTCTATCGAACGTGTAAGTGAAGCGTGTACAGTGCGTCGGGGACGCGAAATGTGCCATGGTTCTTGGTTGTGTAGCTTGGACAAATATGCAAAAAGGCAATCAAATCGTGTGTGGTTGATGCCAGCTGTTTGTTTGGGAGACAATTCCTTGTCAAATATCCACCGTGTCCCAGTTTCATTTCGTGCCCTGCAGCGATGTTAATAGTTTTCATGCATATGCAAATTGTTCTCCCGGCCCATCCCGTCACACCACGCCATTCGAACCACGGAACGGGCGCAATTGCTGATCAAGTGCGAAAAAAGAAGACCGCGCGTCATTGTGGAGAATTTCTTTGACAGCGGCTGTCAGTAGTGTGTGTGTGTTTTTTTGTTGTTTCTTGTTTGGAGACATAAAAAAAAACTCAAAAACCCTTGCAAAAGCAAGTCCTGGTGAACCAATAGCGCAGAAGATCCACCGGTAATAAACCAAAAGTGAATCAAAAATTGATTATTGCCCTTTTTTGTTTCTTCTACACAGAGTTAACGTAGTGTTGTTCTGACGTGCGTCTTGGGGGGTATTGTGGTGTTTATTTGTGCGTCTATCCCCAACAGCGTGTGTGGGTGTGTGTTTGTGTGCGAGTGTACAGTGCGGGATAAAGCAACTGCAAACGCGCGAGTGGGGTGAATCCGGTTTGTTGTGGAGCTTTTCTGTCTAGTCGTTATTCCCGCTGCATCTTCTGCTTCCTGTGCCCGTGTTGCATGTTCCGTTGATGTGATTGAACCAGCGCGGTCCCCGTTGTTTACATGCAGATAAGAGGGCAACTTTTGCAGTACCCTTTCATCAAAGTAGCCACACAGTGCAACAGGGAAAGCGAAGAGTAAGGGGACGACAGACATCCTAGCAATCGGTGCAACTGGTTGAAGAATTGAATTTTGAGGCCGGTTTTTCGGTGCCGAAGACAGAGCAATCACTAGTGCACAATGGCTGAGGAGGCAAGCAGTGGAGCAGCCGCGGCAGCAGCAGCAGCAGCAGCTAGTGCTGCCGGACCAGCAGCCGGTAGCACATCAGCATCGGCCGCAAACAACAACGGTGTGGTCAATACGAATCCAAACGCAGAAGTTATCCGCGGTCAGCTTTTTGAGGTTGGACCGCGATATGTCGGTTTGACCTACATCGGCGAAGGAGCCTATGGAATGGTTGTGTAAGTATTTTTGATTTTTTACCAGCTTTTACCACCAATTTCTAGGGTTCCTTTGTGCGTTCGTGTAGGTTCGATTTTGTTCATAGTCCATTGCAGTGGTCGGTAAAGTACGACATACCGCTCTTTGGCACTTTGATTAAGGCTTTTCGTCGATAATGATCCATCCCATGACAAGCTTGAAACACCATATCGGAGGTATTTCAGGCTTGGTAACATCCAAACAATCCAAAAGTTCATAACTTGTTTACTCTGCTGTCTGCTTTAAATTTTTCACCAATAGGACGATAAGCTTAAGATTCTCTTATATTAATCTTAGGCTCTTTGCTTGTAAAAGTTTTTCGGTCTATTGTCATCTCCATTCTCTTATTAGATTGATTTGTGTTTGTAGATTGTTACCGAGGGTGACTAGGGCAATATTTCAAGCTGGAAAGACGTCACCCGAAATAGGATCAAACTAACCAGCAACATTCTCCTACAGCTGTTTAAAGAAAGCAGCCACAGAAATAGGATAAGGATAAGTAGCTTCCGGATAAAAATAACTAGCTTACCGTCCACGTTACACCCCACTTTCCCGAAGGATGCAAATAGAATTCGCCCATTACGCCTATTAAGACGCACGACGGCAAGCTGTGGGGGTATTAAGGCTTGGGCTCCGGCAAGTAGCGCAACAGTAATCAATATTCCACCCATCTTCGGTATCACCGCCTCGCTCTACGTAGGTGTTGGCTCCTTATATCCTTCACCGTAAATGAGCGGTGAAGCCTCAGTCCTGGCGTGAATTTGTTCGGGGGAGTTCACACAGCCCAGCGGCACTACTTCTCGTCCACATTCCGACCACGCCGCCGCGTCTGCGAGGATCAGCGCATCGACCCGGAGAGGTCGGACCCGGGTATTTTTTTTTTTTTTCTGTAATCATCGCAACATGCGTCTTGATAACGATGCCATGCCCTTTTTACCTAGTGGACATCGAGCCGGGTGGAGGATGTGTCTGTCAGCGTTCAGCATTCTGTTTAACGTGACGCGCATCATTGCAATTCTGAGGTTTCCGGTGTAATAGGAATACCCGGCAGGGTTGGGATCGCCATACGCAAATGGCAGCGAGAAGCAACGACCAACGCCGCCGTCATTAGTTGCCACATTACTGGGTGAATACAAATCGTTCTCTAAACGTCATTAATTACACCACTACCCAGGCGGGTATTAATTCCTTGGAGCGAGCAAAAAAATGGCTTTTTTCTTCTGATAGCGCGATTTTTATCATAGCGCAAAAAAATCCAACCTTGCTTGAAAAATAACAAAAAAACATCCCAAAAACAGATGAATGGTTCTTTTTTTTTTTGGTTCATACACTTTTCTTTCTCCCTTCGGGACGGGATATTGTGTGCGGATCATTACTGAAAATTCCTAGAAAATGAGTTTTTTTTAAATGGAATTCATTTTCCATATAATTATACCCGAAGACGACGGATGGTGCTTGCAGCTATCGTGGGAGAAAATACAAATTAAAACGTTACATTGAATTGGACATTAATGATTCATCCTGTGGTATCCTCCATAGGGAATCGATATGTTAAGTTAAAGCATTCGCTTTATAATTCTTCGTAATCATTTAAATTTGTAATGTGGTTTCATTTACTAGAATGTTGCATCGTTTATGCTAGAATGGAGACGGGCATCTCTGAGAAGATCTCCTTTATTCTTTTTCTTTATCGGCACAACAAGCTCAAGAGGTCTAGAGGCTTGCCATTTCTGACTTTCTGTGACTGTATTTACCCGTAGCTGGATAGTCAGGATGGGATTTTGGTCCGATCCGTTCGTGTGAAGACAGGCGCCGCTACCATAATGCCACCGGGCCACCCCCAGGGAGAAAGAAAACGGGTAAATAAATCTTAAGGCCTGAAAAGGGGTCACTTCAAGCCAGGTCGAAACCGGAAGAACTAGTTTTGTGGTTAATTAATCTTTTGATAAGAGTCGCTCATTTGAATCTTTAGTGAGCAGTGAATCAAATCAGGAATCGAATATTAAAAGAATCATGAATCTTCATAGATTAACGAATCTCTCTGGAAAAATGAATTAGAACAGAATTTTATACAAAAATAATTAAGTATAATTATTTTCTGGTAACCAACAATATGTAAATGAAGCATCGTCTGAGGCCTGCCTAGACCCCATAGATAAACGTATTTTTTATTGTGTAAAACTTTGCAAATCATCTTTGTTTTACCTTGTGTCTTCTTGTGTCTTTTCTCTTCAAAAAAATCTTGTGTCTTTTAGTTATAGAACGGAATGTAATACATCCTAAACACATGTTCCCGGAGAGATTCACGAATGTTTGAAGATTCATCTGAGGATTCGTGAGTCTTTGAGGAACTTTCATGATTCTTAAGAATAGAGATTCAAATTTATTCAGTTTCATGACTCAGAATCAGCTTCAGCCAACACTAGGAAGAGTCGCTTGTGACTTTGGAAACTTGCTCTCTAGACAATCGCTCTTTAAATTGTGAGTCCTCGTTTGCTTTGCGATTTACAACTTTGGAACGAAGTGTCTCATGCATTTTTGGTAACTTCAATGGAGGGTTTTGCAACAAACAAAAACACCAACATATATTTGCAACGTGTGTGTTCCCCTGTGATTCTCGAACGATACAAATCCACGTGCAAAATGTTACGTCCGAGTTCAAAGATAGAAGTGTTCTCGGTAGCGCTTGGTCACGTGTTGCTTCGAACGATTCCAAACTACCCCGTCCACGTCGGTCGTTCTTCGTGCATAATAATAGTACCGTCGCGTAACCTAGTGCGTCAGCAGGCAGTACTCCAGGTCCTTGTGTAATGGAGAATATTAGCAGCATCTACCACAGCCCTGCCCCGGTAACATCGATTGCCAAAGTGTCGGTGATGCTGCCGGTTCGCTGCGTTCGTTCCATTACTTCGGTACCATTAAGCTACAGGTCTATGCGGCGCGGCACGTTCATGAATCGTGGTGCATCACCTGGTACCATAAGGAACCAGGGGGAAGATTAACCCTTAAGTGTTAAGTGTAACAAATGTACGAATATAAGGATGTATAAATTATTAATTAACCTAGATCCTTAACGTGTACACGAGCTGGGAAAATGAATCTTGACAGTACACTTATTGGGCTACGACACATGTCTCCACAGTTCTACCATTACACTTCTGTACCCTGACAAGGTTTAACATACCCTTCTTTGTTGTTGTTGCGTTCAGAAGCTAAAACGTCCGGATGGAAAGATGGGGATTTTCACGTGCCGTTCCTTCTACGTTCCTCCCCCCCCTGCTACGTAGCTGCCTGACGCTGCTTCCTCCGGGGATTACCGTGATTATGGTTCTACTCATATATTGTGCTCCCTTTGGCTCCCTTTTTTTTATCCTGTTTTGCTGCTTGGACAATTTTTGTGTCCGTGTTTGATCTTTTGACAAAGCGGCGTAAACAGAAACGAGCCTTGGTAGAGATAAAACAGCAAACTTCCGGTTACAGTTTGGCGCGCATGTTTTCCTTTTTAAATGCTTGGGGAGATGAAGGAATAGAGTCGGGGAAGGGAAGGGTTTGGGATGTGCGAAGAATGCTCCTGTCAGGGAGTATTCTCTGAGAACATTCTTTCATTCCACCCGAGCTAACCGAAATGTTGTCAGCGGGTGACGGATTCGGGATGTTTGTGGCAATTGCTCAAAAACATGTTGAAGCATACAGCTGAAAAAAAGGTACATTTGCCGCTACTGTCCCGGTAGTTTTGGGCGCAATTTTGTTGCCTAATTCAATTGAGGCTCCTGGCAGAAGATGATAAAATAATCATTATAATGAAGAACGGAAGTACCCTTACCCGCAACATTTCCGCTGTTGCAGCAAAAGCATCCTCGCTTTGTTTTAGATAGTTGAGCTTCGATAGTCGGAAGGGCTAGGGAAGTTTCAACGGTACCAACTCCGGGCTCCAGATGATGGCTTCGTAACCAAATCTCTTCCTGAAACATACTCAGTCCACCGGATGACAGTATGGATTGGCTTGTATCGAGAAAAGCAAATGTTTCTGATATCCCTGATTTCCGGTATTTAGGTACGTTTAAGTTTTTGGACCTCTAATCTCTACCGAACCGATCGCCAGTAGGAAAGACTGATCTATTACAGCAACTCCAATACCTTCAAAACGATGTTAAAGAAAAGGTTTATCACAGCAGGTGTCTACTACAAAAAAAGGCAGGGAACTTAAATTCCTCGATAAACTTCCAGAATTTCTGAATGATTCTAGAGTTTGAGTACCTAACTGTGCTCAAAATTAGGTCAAACTTCATGACACTTTCCAATAGTGGGGTAGATCGTCCCAAAAGTTAGAAAGCTTAAGCTTTAAGCCTGTATCTGTCAAATATTCCAGGTACCGGGTCGTATCATTCTGTACAGATTCGTAAAGGACATAGCATTTTGACATAAAGAATAACACAAGGGATTATTTTTGAGAAACTAAAATTTGAGAAAAATCGATTTAAATTTAGCAATTTGATTTTAATTTCAATGCAATGAAATAATATACAAGTCTGATTATTAAAATAATCTTTTTTTAGTTGTTTTCGTTAAAAAAAATTAGTTTACCTTTTTCGCACACGGGAAACATGGCCTAACCTGGCTCAGACCAGCTAGCAAAATTCTTTGTTTTGACATTTGTCGAGTTTGGATTTTGGGTACTTGGGTACTTTCATTGAGAAACTAATCCAATCCTTCTTTCCTAGGCTTAATTTGGCTTGCCATTTGTATGGCGAGCTGTAAGCGGATAAGCCTGGAAACGTCAAAACGCATACAAAAAACTGGCCAATGTTGGGCAAATCTCAGTAAGATTCATGAATCTGAATGAATCTTTGAATTGAATGAATGAAACTGAACCTCTATTTCAAAGATTCATGAATCTGACCATGAACCTGACTCATGATTCATGAATCCATCCAAGAGTTAGGGCCCAATTACGCAATTCCTCTAGAGGGTTCCAGGAGACATGATCCGCCACGATGGGGATGATGAATTCAGAGAATTCAAGAATCTCTTCACGACTCTTCACTAAAGATTAATATCCTCATGGCTCCTCTCGATAGATTAAAAAAGCCCAACACTACTTTTCAGCAATTTAATTTAATTTTTTTTTCATGAATATTCCAGGTTTTTATGTCTACAAATCATTAGCCTATTGATTTTTAGAGAATTTCCTGTAATTTAACCACTCAAATTATCCTCAACGTTATCAACGTCTGGTTTTTTCTCACCAATTTTTCGCAGACTTTCTCAGGCTAATGAGAGAAGATAAGAGTTTGAACAGACACAAAAAAAATCGCAAAATTTCCCTTCATGCCATGGACATGGAAAGTGATACACCGAAACAGACGTAACAACAAACGGAACATTCCTTTCTAACGCCGTGGGGAAATTCACGTTCTTATCACACTCGAGCACCATCAAACTTATTATCTCCAATCGCAGCACGCGGCACGTTTTTTTTTTTTTTATTGTGGCCTCGTTGAAGATCGTTAGTCGTAGTACCTGGCTCGTCATTATGCAACGCCTGATCCCAGTTTTATGCTTGCTCCGTTCCGATGGATAGCATTGAGATGGAGTAGAATTTTCTGTTTTTATTTCGCCGATTCTTGCTTTTCGGTGTAATTAAAATTCAGTCCCGGTTGCTGTGCGTATCACCGATTGCGAATGCGTGAGGACGGAAAATGATGCAACAGCAGTGTTCCTGTGCGTGCAAAGTAGACATTTTCCAGCGTGTTGGTATATCATGGGTTCCGTATCGTATTGTGTGCGGGGACCGGTGGGCGTTAATTGTTGCGGACTGCCGAAATGGTGGATATTTTCCAGGTCATTCCGCGCCATCTAATAATAGCTTTCTCGTGGTGTGAGGCTTACCGAGAGACCAGTGGAACGATATAGAGAGAAGATGTAAGTTATATTCAGTGAAATAGACAAAACTTCTTTCAGTAAGCGAGGTACCGCGTTGATATGAAGTGTAGAAAATAGAAGAAGGATATTAGAACTCAGTAAAAAGCAGTAGTTCTTTACGCTCTTTTCATCAGTCACGCAAGAAGATTCTTGTCAAACATTGCTTCAGATGCCACCATGCAACAACACCACCACGATCGTTGTCGTTCATTGTGTTTTTTGTTTGTGCTTTGCTGAACATCCAGCAGTATATTGTGCCGTTTGGCCATCATATTACCTGCAGCAAATAATCGTATCCTTTGGCACAGGAAAAAGGAGGCCAAGCAAAAACTCTTTTCCACCAACCATGCGCGATGCTTTGATTACGCTTGCACAAAGCGCCGGGCGAAGGCTTTGTGGCTCTGCTAAACACACCCATAGGACGCGGTGTGTTCGCCATCTCATCGTGGTGTCGACTCTGACGTCAAGATGTTCACGTTTCGGTGCGTTTCTAGCGGACAAATGGAGTACACAACGGTGAACACACGTGAGTGGGCGGATGGGCTCGATTGTGTGGGCTCGAAGGCAAGTGACAGTGAAGAACAAAAAACAACCTTGCGTCCCATTGGTGGTGATACGCAAAGGACTATCCGGGACATGCACGCACCATGCAACATGATTTCATGTCGACAGTGTAGTCCTTGGACGGTTTTGTGCGATGTGAAGGTTTGGTGGGGGGAAAAAAAAGATTTCCTCAGTATTTGCATTGATATACGCTCTTTGGCCGCTTTGATAGCAGCTTTGTGCGTGGTTGTTTCAAGGGCAGTTGTTGGGCTTCAGGTTTTACCTTCTGCGATGAATGAAACGCCTGTTGGCTGGCCCATGTTCGTTATCAATGTGGAAGAGTGTCAAGTGGTGCGCAATAACACCCATTTTTTTTTCTTGTTCCGCAGATGTGAAAGCTTCGCTAGAGCAACAAAGTACTGGTTGGAAATATGTATTGATAAATACTTCACATTCATTAACGTTGCGTTGCGTTTGTTTCTCAATCCTGGTCACGGCACCAAAATTTCGCTATCGCTCTTTGCAAGAAATGCACGAAGGAAACAATTTGCAATAAAACATTTAGCAAACTTCCGTGAACTAATTAACACATATTGTTTATTTGGGAGTTACAAAAACTCTGGCACTAACTACTTGAATAGATGTCCGAGAAAGACATCAAACCTAATGTTTCACATTCGGTTTTGTAAATCGCAATTTTTCACGTAAAAAATTCAAACGAATTTTTTTTATTCTACGCGCACAAGAGCGTCACTCATATATGGGTGACGCAAACTCCAGGGAAAATTTCACGTCACCCATATTTGGGTGACACGGTACGGATCGAGTTGAACTGTCTTCTAGCCAGTGATGCAGTATCAAAAGTGATCCTTGAATGGAGGTTGCATACTTTTAGGCGCTGGGCAGAATATGTCCCACATATTACGAAATAGGAAGAACGCTGATACGTTTACAATATTTATTTCTACAAGTGTATTAATCCAATAAAACAGCACATATTCAGGATAAGTGTTGGGTGTGTGGAAGCCTTCATATGTACGAGCACACTCTGACGACTCGTAGGCCAAAGAAAAATCTACTTTGCATTTCCGATTGCATACTTTCTGGCGCAGTGAAGTCAAGACATAAACCAACGCAATGTCGTTATGGTGTTTTTAAATGTTAAAGTGCATTTTTGTAACATCAAATGTTAATTTTTCTAGTTAAATTACAGCGGAATCGATTTAAAAGGAACCCATTTCTCTCTTTCATATCGCAAAGCACCAAAGCATTGATGAGTAAAAACTCCATTTATCAATACATGTCCATGTCGGGGGAGTGTGAGTTCGAACGTATCTTATCGCACAGCCCGTACCCACAACCGTTTCGCACCTTTTTTTCCCCGGTGGTGAAGCTCTCGCTGTTTGAAGTGTTGTTTCTAACCGACTTGACCGTGTTGTGTGTTGACAAATCGTTCAACCTTTTCTTATGGTTGCAAACATTGAACCACTCCTATCGCCATTGTCGTCGTCGTCGTCGTCTGCCCGCTGGTAACGTGCTCTTATCACCACGGACAGCATTAGCCCAGTTTGCACTGGAAACTCACCCGATATCGGTGTACAGCATGAGCGGCGAACGCTTCCGCCTGTATCTGGCTGTCGTAGGAGAATAAATAGAAAATTGACGTTTTCAATCAACAGAAGCACGGTCGTCTTCGTCATCGCGGTGACTATTCGCTGCTTGGCATAAGTATATCGCCGGTATATGTGGGATGAAGATTGGTTTCGCTTTTAATCTCCTTGTCGCGCCCCGTCGTGATACGCAACAATAAACCCATCATCGTGCACATCGTTGCTGTCGTCGCCGACAAATCGTGTCCTTTGCCGTCGCCTTTTTTCCCTGGCGTTTGACGCGAAAAATGGTAGCGCTTAAATTTTCTTTAATTCAATTTCCTACCCCAAGAATAAACTGTTTGCCGAAAAAACACGAGGAGAAATGTGTGCACTGTGAAGCGAAGCAATATTTTATCGAAATACTTTCCAGGCGCTAACGTTGTGACGTCTGACGCTGGAGGCGAACATGAGTGAGGCTGCAAAGCTTCTGAAATGGTATTTTTATTGTATATTTTTTATTTACACCATTTACTCCAAGTGGTAATTATCAAAACGGAGCAGGTCGTGCAAGTATTCACACTAGAGCAATACTTTTCCTGTGTCTCACGTCATTATCTTAGGGGCTTATGCTTTTTTTTGGCGGGTCTTATTGGTGTTTAAGTACCTCTGTTAAGTTACGGATCGCTCGACGATGCTGGTGCGGAATTTCTACCACAAAGCGTGGTAGAAAAATCAAAGCACAGAAGTTACACTTCAGTCGGAACACGTAAAAAAGCGATTGTATGCGCTTAAATGAACGTTAACTGAACCTGTCATGTGCAAAAACGGCACAATTGAGGCAAGGTAAGCCTGGTTAGGAATACAAACCTCTACGGTCTGTGTTGCCACAATGTGTTTTATGCTCTCCTTTTCGAGTGATGTTTGCTGCCCCGCGCGGGAAGCTTATTTTATTGTGCCCATACAATCCCATCGTGAGGATATTCTTCATCGGTCTGTAATATTGTTGAAAAACATTATTTTCCAGCCCAATTTAGTCCGGCTGATGTTTACGCGGTGTATCTGTGACGCATTATGAATATCTTTTTTTTTTGTCTTTTGAACGCCACTTTTTGTGGGGACGTGCATTATATTGAAAGGGGCGAAACAAATTTTAGCAGATATAATTCTCTTTAATCATAAAATTGTGTAATTTAAATTCGTTATCGTGTAGAGTATATGATCGCTAGTCAAGTTTAGTTAGGATCTAACTGCGGGTTATTTTGAGATCAATTTGATGGCTTCTGGAATGGTTTTGAAGATAGTTCAGACATAGAATTTTGTGAATATAAGGTCCTCAGGGTCTCTGATCCTGACAACGATGCTGCTCTATGTTTTTCTAATTGTAGACGGTTTAATTATAAACCTGAACCACTTTATCCATCCGATGTATATAGACCTTGACAGCTGTCATAATGCCCAACATACGCCTGAAACCGTTTGAGCTTCGAAAAAGTAAACATCTCTATTCCACCTTCATTTCCACCGGTATTTGAAATTACCAACCAACTTTACAAAATAGATGTTTATTTAAAAACTTTACTACATATCTTAAGACAAAAACCAGTAGTTCAAATTACTTCACGAGCTTCACACGTTACTCGAGCTAACAGCAAACGTCACGCATGACTTGCATGGGAATTTAGACCAAGATTTGAGAATTACCTCCTCGAACTCGTCTAAATCGAAACAAAAAGTCAATAGGATTCAAATGTGGCTTGTAGGGCTTGGGAGTTCACAAAATTATGTCCAAGATGTTGAATAAATCATTATGTGGTAGTTTGAACAAATTCACGTCTAAAAATAATGAATTCTTGACACTTGATATACTCTACTCAACCTCTTTGTGCTGATCACTCCAAAAGAGCATCAACTGACCGAAACTCATCATCTTGTTCATTTTTAAAACTATTATGTGTTGTTAAAATTGATAACAATATTAACATGGTGCAACAATAATGAACGCATGACAAATGCAATTGTGTATTCGAACTTTCACTGCCAGATGACATGTCAAGACAGTTATGATATACGAGCTATTTTAAAATTTACCGGGTGTTTAATTTGCCAGAGGTGGCAAATTCATTCCATCTGCCATGTGCAGCACATCTACACCGTGTTTTAGATTGATTGATCGCCGGTTGGTTGACTTAATTCACGTCCAATGACGCACCTCCATCTTCTCGCTTGGTTTCGTACGTAAATTTAGACTTTTTCTCATCGCATCCTTCCCAGAAGGTGGCAAGGATTGCCGGTTGTAATTTCTGCGTACTAATTACATGCTAATCATTTGAAGCAACCGTCTGCAGCAGATTTACACTCCGCAGAAGAAGAAACAGACGCTTGCCTGATGGTAAATAACGAAAGGAAAGGAAACTCTGTTTGATATCAATTAAATCAGTGGATTGGCGCTTGTGTAGACATAGTCAGGTCTGAAGCAAGGAACGACCTCAGAATATACTGCAGGTATTGTTGCCGCTGCTTCCATGTTGTGACTACGGCAAGCCTAAATAAATATGGTGGGAATCATTAAGATTGAGAATATATTTACAAATTTATGGTTAGATATTAGAGCTGTAGACTTTAGCTTTGGCATTTTTTTTTAATTCACAAATATGAAAGGTACGGGTAACTCTCAAAAGCTTCCATCCGCTTCCTAGTGTACCCAAATCATAAATAAGATAACAGTCGCTAGTTTAGGCATTTCATGTAATTTGCTTTGTCGAACCTACGCTGTTTCGGCCAAGTCATCAACAAGTTCTAGAACGAAAATTCACATTACCGCGAATGTGCGTAATGGGGTATATTTTCCCGTAGTTCACCGCTCTGGACGCCATTGCAGCTCGTGGATTCAATTACACTAATGTCATTACACGGGAAACGACCCAATAACCGCTGTTTAATGTTTTATCTCGCTGCTTCGCTGCCTGTGCCCGATGCGCACTGTACGTTCTTCAGGCCGCATTCATCCCCGAACGGCTGACGGCTTGATGTTCTATTGATTCGTGCACATCGGCGAACGGTAATCGTTCGATCATTGTGGATTTAAGCCAGCAAGGCTTTCGTGCCGTGGGTGATTAATCATCTCACGCGCCCTGTCACGGTACATCAGTGTCGTTCATTTCTGTGGCTAATAATTTATCAATAGCAAAAAAAAATCCACGTACACAGGCGTAATGATAATAAATTCATCGAAGCTAAGGTATTGAAATATGAACTATGTCATAAAGTAATATTACGCTTATCCTTTTTTTTGTATCAGTACTTTTTTGTTGTATTCTTAGTAGAATGACCAAGCCATCCATCCGACATGTTCTTGTTCTTTTCGCTAGTCAGGTCGTTGCTGGAGTATCGCTCTGTAATCTTGTCTCCAACGGCCGTAGTACACATTGATCCCATCGAACTGTCGGCTGTCTTTCAGGTCTTTCACCAAGTTTGCTTCCCTCAAGCTTCTTCCTGAGCGGGGTATTTCTACAGCACTCTCAGGTTGTCTACGAGTTCAGATATCGACTCTTGTATTTGAACTCTCTTGAAGACCACCGCACCGCTTCTTCACAAGTCTCTTTGGCAGTGTTTTTAATTGATTTACATAAATACAAGCTCTTTTAAAGAGAAATAGCTAGAGCAAGATGGAAAAAACACTACGTTTCGTCTGTCATTAGGGTAGATCATCCCAAAAGTTAGAAAGCTTAAGCTTTAAGCCTGTATCTGTCAAATATTCCAGGTACCGGGCTGTATCATTCTGTACAGATTCGTAAAGGACATAGCATTTTGACATAAAGAATGACATAAGGGATCATTTTTGTGAAACTAAAATTTGAGAAAATTCAATTTAAGTGTAGTAATTTGATTTTAATATCAATGTATTTGAAATAATATACAAGTCTGATTATCAAAATAATCCTTTTTCAGTTCTTTTCGTTAAAAAAAATTTGTTTACCTTTTTCGCACAAGGGAAACTTGGCCTAACCTGGCTCAGACCAGCTAGCAAAATTCTTTGTATTGACATTTGTCGAGCTTGGGTTTTGGGTACTTGGGTACTTTCATTGAGAAACCAATCTAATCCTTCGTTCCTAGGCTTAACTTGGCTTGCCATTTGTATGGCGAGCTGTAAGCGGATAAGCCTGGAAACGTCAAAACGCATACAAAAAAACTGGCTTAGACCGTGATCTACCCCATTCATTGTAACGACATAATGTCAGTCTTCTATTGCGAATATTCGAATTTCCAAAAACAAACATAAAGACATGTGTTTTTTATCAACAAGTTCCACTCCAACTGATCAAAGTTGACACAATCCTTTTCGGATAAATTAATCCAGTGTTGCTCAACTTTACGGTACGTTTAAAAACATTTGTATCCTTATTTTCTATTTTGGGTTTCCATGCTCAACATTGGTTCACCTTCCAACTAAGTTTTGCACCTTTTTCGGCAACCCTAGCGCTATGATTAACGCAATTTTTTTTTTGTTCATCTCGCGCCCCCGTGTACGTAAAAGATTGATGGACGCGGGTGATGAAATTTTAACTCAACTTTTAACTTCCAAACCGCCATTCCACCCGCGTAAAAATGGGGCTTATTTACATCGACACTTTCTTTTATACACATCCCCTCGACTCGTCCCCTCGTCGATCCTCGACCTGGCCCTCTTGTCGACCCCATCCCAAGAGCGATTTAGCGATAAATGCTACCATTTAGATGCGCACGCTTCGACTACACGGACAATCCGCAACGTTTATTGGATCGTCGCAAAACACAAAAAAATCTACAGCGAAATGTTCATTTTATCCTGTCTGCGGTGGCCACATTCTGCTTGTGCTGCCCGTCCAAGGACACTCCTGTATGATCGTTTCCCTTTGCGCAAGCACGGCTTGGGATACTGTGCGGTGCTAGGACTAGGTTATTTTTAGGTCCCATTTCCGGTGGAAAGTTTAAGTGAGCGGGATGACAAGGGGAAACCCCAGGCCCGGGGAACGGGTGCTGAAAACCGCGCCAGCACTAAACGCGACCGGACGCGATGAAATGAGATAACGAACGACAAACTGTTATGACCTTTCTTCTTCCATTCTGTTTTTTTGTTATTTCCCTCCATTATCACACATACAAGGATGGTGACGTGTGCGTGTGTTTGTGTATGTGTTCGTTTCATTAAATGTAGACCAATCCCTTGAACCGGTTTTTATAGAGGGGTTTTTTTTGACGGGGGATGATAACTTAGATGGTCGAGGACAATTCTATTCGAACGGACGCAATAAAGGATTTCGCTTTTCCTCCTGTGAGCTAAATTCAAACCGACGCTTGAAGGATGCGGTGAAGTGGAAAGTATCCTTCAGTAAAAAGAACCCAGGACAGTGGGACAATGATCCTTTTTTTTCGGGGGGGTGGGAGAGTCGATGGGTTCAGGAGGACCCTACTTTATGGATGGGCTTTGGCAAATTGATGCTAACATAATTGCCGTTGTCTCACACCTACCGGACCGGGTCGAAAGTGTGACGTCCATGGTGTATGTGCCCATGCTGGGTTGTGTAGGTGTGTACGCTCGCACCAGACAGTTTTGTTGTTGGTCCCCCACCGGCCCCTTGCTGCCGTTTCCTCGCTGCAACATACCTGTCATAATTGCGATCCAAGCGACGGTTCACCTGTTGAGTGGAAAATGTGTTACCGAACGATCCGTTTGCGAGACGCAACAGACGTGCTAACTTTTCCTTTGCTACGGATTGAAAAGTGTATCGAAATAATGCTATGAGTTAGGTGAAGAATTTCAAAAATAGCCTAAATGTATGCAATCGGTATTACAAATCGTATTTTTTAATTTCTGTGAAGGAAGACGCCCGGAATGATGACTGACTTCTGACGATTTTAGGACCCTCAACGTAGCATAAAAGTGTTATGTTGCTTGTAACGCAATTAGACTTACGTTTGAACGTTAACTTTTCAACGCACCCGTGGTAGAATGCCTCCACCGTTGTTGTGCCATTAAATTGCTGGGCGGGTGTGCTTGCCATGCCGTGGATTGACGTAACAGCAATTAATTTAACGCGCACACCATCGTCCATGTTGATGTCCTTCCGCTTCATAATGCCCAGGATGACACCTAGTACCGTGTGAGATACGGCTTTTGCGCACATCCACGCTGCTAAAATTTTCCGCGAATCAGCTTAACGCGGATGATTGGCCCCTGGGAGAAGGGGACGCATCTCGGTGTTTTTCATCGGTAAGCGGGTCGCATTGCCGGCGGGTTGGTTGCCTGTTTTCCCGCTCCGTACAACCCCAGCGGTAGTGATCGTCCCATCCTGCACGGCCTGTTCCAACCTGGCGGTAACATTGTATCCGTTGTTTTTCTTCGCTCCGGCGCAAAGCTTTTCTTGCGCTTATGAGAATTTCTATTTCCCGCCCTCGGGAGCGCCACGGTGTGGGGCATATTGATAGGTGTATTGTTTGTGTCGCTTGCTCCCTCAACAAGTTCCCAGGGTCGTCCCAGGTCGGGGAACAGAACGAAAATAAACAACATAAACCACCAATCCCTGTAGCGCAATTTATCTCCAATGGTAACACACATCACACCGACAAAAAGTAAACGTATCCTCCATGCGAAACTGATGTTGCTAAAGTTTAGACGTGCATGGAAAAGGTGGATGTGATTTTTTTTTGTTTCCGTTCCACTTTTCGTGCGCAATTTGCGTAGCTGATAGGATTTTATCGTGCATCTCGCGCGCGTACATGATTAATTCATTTGCCAGTCGACCAGATTTACTTTGTCTGTGTTTGCTCGGGAATACTCTGGAGACATCGTCGCAGGTGATCACATGCGAAGTTCCGTGCGAAAAAAGGTAATTGAAATAATTGCAAATTATGTTTGCTGTTGATAATGTGTCGAGTGCATTGCCGATGTGATAATGCTATTGGTCCTTACATTGTAGCTTATATAGTCAAGTTTCGGTAAGCTGCACATTGAAACCAACGCGCTATATTAGCGAAACTTGCAACTTTGGGAAACAAATACGCAGTGATGGTTTATCATTTACGTATCGCAAAACACTTCAATTACACTCTGTAAACGCAGCAACTATGAGCTGTCGTTGACTAACTCCCAAACAATCCTAACTAAGAGAAACTTTGGAGTGCAAATATCACTTGCAGCTTTGATAGTGCGATATTTCGGAGCTTTTTCACCTTATAGAAATATAAAATGGGTGGGAAAATTAAGAGACTGTCATAAATGTTCAATTTAGAGAACTTCTATCTCACAGCTATCTCGATAGGGATAATGTCTTAAGGAGATTGCACTGTGTGTAATGTTCGCATTTTATAGAAAGTAGTAGTTGAATAGAATTAATTAATTACCAAGTCGTAAATGTTTGATAATTTAAAGTCATTAACGAATTTTTCAACGAATTTTTAAGATTTAAAGATTCATGGTAACAGACGATAGGCAAAAGAATCATTATTTAAAAGTGGTTCAGATGGAGGAAGATACTATAGTGCCAATAAAAACAATGTTTTATACAGTACGATTACTTAATCCACCTTTTTCAACAACTCTTTATGAAAACTTTAGCTATTAGTGAAAATTTTCACTTATTCAAGCTTTTGAGCTACAAAAAATAAATATAGTCAAGTCGCCCTAAGGTAGTATCTCTCAAAGAAAGGAAGTCTATCTAAGATGAACATGTCTGACAGTTGCTTCATTATCAATACATTTCATGTCTCTCAAAGCTGCAAAGTCTTCCTAACATGGCGTTCTCTAAGCTGCACATGATTTTTGTACACCAATGTCTCTCAAAGCCATGTTTTAGTGTCTGTCAATGACAGCTTGTGATGGTTGCGTTTACAGAGCATGGTTGAAGACTTTTGCCATACATAAATGGTATACCATCCCATTGTGTTTGTTTCCCAAAGTTGCATGTCTCTCGATGATAACAGTACCTTCAGCTAGCAGGTTAGAGAGACTTGACTGTATTTAAAAAACATATTTAAAAAATCGCAATAATACACCAAGAGAAATAACTTGGTATGAGCTAAAAATTGCACCATCTGTAAGAACTAAAAGCAGTACTAATGAGTACTTATGGATAGGCAATATGTTTGTGATGTCATGCAAAAGCCACCGCACTACCAGTTGAATTGTGTTTATTGATCACATTTCAACAGATACGCTCGCCAAATCACTGCCATTTGCATTAACATGCACCATTACTGCTAACGATCGCCAACTTACTTTTTTTTTATTCTTCTCCCGTGTGCGTAAGTTCACAATCTTCCATCAAACGCGTAGGGTGCGTCGAGCATTTTACCGATTGCTTGCTAACCGCACCAGCAGAGGTTAGTTTACTGAGCCGTGCTGGTTAATTAAATTTTGATTAGCATTTCCCCTCGGTGAGCCTGCCTTGATGATCAGGGTCGGTGGCAGTGTTGCGTCGTATTTGAGAAACCTTAAACCCGGAATATCTCCACCCATTGCGTGCATTGCTATTGCGTCGTTAACCGTGTGCCTCCTCCTTTCTCGCCCCCCTGTGGAGGTCAATCTCGATGGAGTCGTTGGGTGAGCTTTGCTCACGCACAACACAGACGCTTTTAGATAGCACAGATTTGTGGTTGTGAGTTGTCCGCATCGGCTAATGATCTAATTCGAACACAATTTCCAGATCGGGGAGATTGGAAATCTCACAAAACGGATTTGGCTAATTTAAATTGTTAGTCCAATGTGCAACGGCTGGTGTATGAGAAATGTGGCTGGCGTATTGCGGGACGAATGTCGGTGGAATTTCCATTTCCTGGTTTTTTTAAAGCAAAGAATTGAATTAAATTGTTTTGTGATAATGTTGGACATTTTTGCAATCATCTACTGCGACCGGAGAGAGTTTTCAGAACAAATCTGATGTAATGACATTTTGCAATACAGGGGATTGTATCGATCATGTTGTGGAATTTAATTTTCTTCTCGTCGCTTGGTACAATATTTTTCTTCGTGGCGAAAAACAATATCGTCCCAACATTCCACGATTATAATAAGTCAATGAAAATCAGCCTTCGAAATCAGGATGTTATTTAATCGTTCAGCGAATTTTCATAGTTCTACGAAATGGCAACTCCTGGCTCATCAACCAAAGCGCCAGATTAACTTGAATCGATCGCACGAACCTCCCTCAAGCTTTCCCAAAATCGTTCAATAAATCCTAATCAGCAGTAAACTGGCATGCGGTATAAAGTAAAGGTATCGCTACTGGCCATCCAACGAAATCCTTGTAGTTCGCTTCATCCATTCCCTGCCGGAGTTGTTGCCAAAGGGAACGCAAAGGGAACAAATTCAATTGAAGGTAACGTTCGGCTTTTCCTCTACAACTTGCCCCCGAAACACACGACACTTGGGAAACATTTCCCCGATGGGCAACAAACGTAACGGGCGCGTCTTGTAAGGACGTCGGGGGATGTACACATCTTCAGTCGAGTCGAAATTGAAATTCGTTTGATAGCTTTTACACCCCTCCCAGCGTACAACCTGCCTGCGTCTGAGCGTTATAAATCCGTGAGCAACACGAATCTGATTATAAAGTTCATGTTTCGTCCGCTTGTTCGGGATGGAGAAACAAGCCCAAATCTCATCCCAACATGTTACCACCCGACACGCAACGAAACGCGGAACAGGAAGTCGTGAAAATCGGACGTTACAGTACGCTCCCGCAAAATAGATTTGTCGTAGTGCGTCGATGTGTCTTATCGAGCTGATTTAGATCAGTCCAGTTTGGTTTCGTTTGGCTTATTAATAGCCGTGGGTTTTGTTTTGTTTGAGTTCACTACCATTCGATTGACGTCCGTCCGGTTGGTCCATCGGTGACGTATAGCGCTATATGTACGGATTTGTGGTTTGGCTGTGGATGTAAGCTAATCTTTTGCCGGATGCCGGATTTGGCATTTGGTTTCGATTTTTACTTGTTTTTTCGTTTTATTTTTGGACACACCACTCCAGCCCACAGGAGTGGAGCACTTTTATTTACATTGGTTTGGATGGAAGCCTGATTGAATTTCCTTCAGTGGAGCTTTAGTTGTACATTTTTTTTTATATTTTCGGTACCTTTCGGCAAACCGCGACATCATGGACGTAAAAAAACTCTTCTCCTGCTGTGGCGTTCCCTTACACTCTTTATCCAAAGTTTTGGTTCGTGAGGCGCACCAGCACGCCGATGAAGCCTGCCAACTGTCAAAAGACGTCTGCCGGGTTTTAGTCCACGGTTGTTTGATGTGACTTCCTTCGGTTGCGGGTCTCAAGCACACTGCTTTCCGTTAGATGACTTGTAAAGAAGCAGCACAAGATGGATGTCTGACGAATTGTGGAAGACATTTTTTTTTTATTAATGTGCAAAATAACAATCCACCAAGGTGCTGTGTTCGACTTTTTGAACGCTCGTTTGCTGAGATAAGGGAAACGACATGCTTCAAGAATGATACTAATAAGAGAGAGGGAAAAAGCCGATACGACAACGGAAAGATAGCATTATTTTATTCGGTTTGATTTTGTTATTGCTCCAACGGAAGCGAAGTTGATTTGCAATTGGTTTAGGGACGAAATTTGCTTACGGTGGTTCAATTTCTTTGGAGCAGCTTTTGGTTTATCTAAATCTGTTCCATCGCTGTTGTTATGCCTACGGAAACATTAGGTGTTAAAGCCAGCCATAAACAACAGGTTCGTTTTCTGCCACCGAGGCTCATGTTTAGTAGATGCTCATCTTTGTGTAACAGCTGGCCATCTTTGCAAAGGGGCGGAATGGTTTTTATGCGTGAAGTTGTAGAAGAAGTTCCCAAAAAATTACTGCTTAAGTGTCCTGTTTAATGCATCACACTAATATCGGAAGAATATAACCACGATGCCGTTTTGATTGTGTTGTAGAGAGTGATAGACGTGAAAAATTAGCTTCAAATAGTTTGTCTCGTTTCCTTTGCTTCCCAAGATCGAATCTTTTGTAGTCAAACAGCTAATCTATGTAATAATAAACAATAGAAATAATATGAAATTGGTTGGGAAAAAGTTAAGTTAGTAAAGAAACCTCAAAGAAAAACCTTCATGATGTATACGAAAAAATCTTATTATAAATAGCATTTACAAGTATGTCTACTGTACGAAAATACGAAACTGTATGCGTCACTAATGTCAGCAAAACTAATGCCAAAGAATTTATGTAAAACTAGAATTTTCTTTTGCTTTTTGCTGGATTGTTATCATACTCTGCTTTAAATATTTTCTTTAGTACTAACTTGTATTTTGCATGGTCACCGACACCGGTCCAGCAATATGTATGCTAATTCCTGCATCGTAAAAGAGATCGCACATAAATTAAACCCAGCATTCGTTTGTCCTGCTGGGCTTGCGGTTTTGACACCTTACACACTCTAGAAAATGGCACAACGTCGTTTTCTGCTACTCCTCCCGGATAATAGATTTGGGTCTAGAGCGTTCACAATCTCAATGATATTAGCCCAATTAGCTCACGAAAGGTGGACCTGCTATCGACGGGTACCTAAAGAGATATACAAGAAGACGAACAATAGTACTAACTAAGAATCATTCATTGTGTTCAGTTCGTGTGGATCAGGTTTGTAATGTTTAGCAGCGCCTGGTAGTATGCTATCTGTGAGAAACAGAATTGGCAACACTGGTCACGCACGGATTACGAAAACAGGCAGTTGGGAAAGAACGTAAACATAGCGGTGTTTACAGCGGTGGGTTGAATTCCTGAACCTCACCGGACTGGTAAGGTCAACGAGCTAGGATTCGGGATGGCGAATTATCCTTCGAGGGAATTTAAATATAAGAGTAAGGGCGAAAAAAGCGACATTAATCGGTGGTTCCGCAATAGAAGCGAATAAAATTTTAGTATATTCGGAATAAATTGTAATCTAAAATTCTTTGCTTTTACGTTTACAGGTAACAATTTCAATATTTTTACTTAATTCAAAACTTTATTTTTAACAGTTTTTTTTAACAATTTCATCTCTTTCGACTAATGGTTATTAAAAGACCAAGTATACGGCTTATGGCTCTGATCACTCAAAATCCAACTTTTTAACATGTGATTAGCGTTTTGTCTTGCGTATTGCATAACTTTAGGCGTGTATAATCAATTTTGGTTTATTTAGCCAAAAACCTTGTTTGAGCTCAAAGGAAATTTGTCAACATGGTTGTTTTTTTCATTTATTAAGAGATTTTGGAACATGTTTTCGAACTTCAAACACTTAATCTATGAAAGGTTTTACTAAACAGTCCAGCCTTGGGGGAGCAGAGCAGAGCGATAAAGCATTGTGTACTGGAAAATAGGCTAATTGGGCGCACAGTAGCGTTGCGAGCGTGCATACTCACTTTTCATACAAAGCTTGATTACCCTTTTCTTTACTGCTCGTTAGGATCTGGTCGCTAATAAACATGTGCGTGTGTACAGCTGCTACCATACAATGCTGAACAACATGTTATCGTACGGGTGTTTAAGGGATGGAGCAAAGGGGGAAAAATACACTGAAAAGCGAGAAATGAAAAAGGTTCATAATCCTCTTACGCTGCATGGGGGTTCTGTCATCATTTGGGGGATTTTTTTTTATTGTGTTGTTGCCCATCCTCAATATCACAGGGCCGTCTTTGGTAGAAGATGATATTAAATCTTCCTTTGCCATTGCTGCTCGGTATGCGAGAAGTAGGCACCATACACGCACCTGACCGAAACTTTAGCCGAGTAAGATGTTTATCGATGCGCTGCTTTATCTCGATGAGGGTGTGTCGACTATTGAACGATTTGAATTCATTTCAACGTAGCATTGGGTTGCAGCACAGTGAGCTCACTAAACGAACAGCTTTAAAAGTTGCTTCCATAGCGGGCACCATGCACACAGGCCCCTTTCCACACTTACCGGCAGGCGACTAATCGAAGTTCGCTTTGCAAAATGGGCATGACGTAAGCGGTCGGTTTTCAATCGCCGGACATAAGTGATCACGCTAGGCAATGATTTTCTTTTTGTTCACACACCGCACACTTCGATTGAATGATAATAAGACATCCGATCATTCATAAATCCATCGTATCGTCTCTTCTTCCTGTCCGGCGTGTGACTAGATGATAGCAAGGGTTACGGCGTGGTCGGCGGTTCCAACCGTTGCGGAGTGGAAACAAAGTGGAAATCAGCAATATTCCGCCCACAATTCGTACGGCTTTCGGTTAGTGAAGCAACAGACACAAGTCTTCTATTGCCTCCAACTCTTTCTCTCTCTCTCCCTTGGGAGGCTTACGGTTTCCAGTGCTAGTTTGCTGGATGAAATTTTATATTCATCACTCGTACCGTACCAACGAAAGAGGGTCCGGCTGGTTTGCGTGCCAGCTCGAAACTAACGATCCACAACCACGATGCACGATGGTGCAGTGCCGCAACTAGGGAACCGTCTAATGATGGGAGAATGCATCGCTCGCAAAGGATAGTGTTTTGCAGGTGCTTTGTGCCGGTGCGATGCATGTGCATCAGGTGAACGTAACTGTGGGACCGGGAATATTTTTAGCATGACAAATGAGGTACAAAAACGAGCGTAGGATAAACGGGAAGTTAAAGGTCGGAAGCGAAGCGATCCGCTGGGGAACATTTTGCACCGATTCGCAAAGCTGTACAAGAAGACCACATGACGCACAATATTATAGACCTCCTTTTTTTTTTTTTGATTTCCAACACAGTTTCTATTCAGCAGTCATTATTTATAATGCAACAGAAACGATTATTATGCAACCCGGACGCACTCATTTTGGCTGTTTACAATATCGAAAAACGGTGATCCCTCCCTCGGTCTATTTCCGGCTGCAATCGTATTAATATTCCGCACGTATCGCCAACATCACCATTAGAATAAAGTAAATCTATTTCGAATTGTTACGATAAAATACGTACGTGCTGTGGTGTCAAGACGTGCGCACCTGCAGCCATTCACCGTACAATTGCATTAAAACAATACGCCGCCATCTTCCCTTTCGGACTTGTGTGTCTTAGCCAGAGGTTTCGAGTTACTGTACTCATTACACTATTGCTGCTTCATATTTAATGAAGTTTTCCTTTTGTGCGCTTGCCACCATCATCCTTCCGGCTGGTTCGTCAGTGTTAAAAGGACGATGGATACATCAAAGGTGGCTAAAGTGGGATCATTATCCAGCAACGGTCGTATGTAAAAGGCACCCGACAATGGTTGCTTAAATGCTTCGTGTTGGTTAGGCGGATAGCTACCGAACATGGTCAGTTTCTAACATGGAAGGTTTATGATGGTTTTTTTTTTAGTGTTTTTTTGCTGCCATGAGCAAAACATGCACTCCGAGAGTGCATTAGTTTCGGACGTGTGCAAGCTGCACCACATGACAAGTAAAACTAAACAAACAATGTCATCCGGCTCCTGTCGCTAGTAAATTGTTTTTTTTTTCTTTCGGATTGAAAATAGCTTCCGTAGCTTGTAAATGAACTGGTCCATCGCTTCGATTACCTCTCTACGTGTGAGATACACTGTTTCGCATAGCCTTCAGTGTACAAGGCAAGGAGTCCAGAAAAAAAGCTTGTCCGAAGATGAAATTTTATCCCTCCCTTGATGTTCTGTCTCCATATTCCATATTTTTCATCTCGATTACATCTACACACCAGATGTTTTTTTTCTCTCTCTCTTTTGCTGCTTGTGTTACTTGTGGACGTTGAGCATTGTATAGTGCCAATCCTTTTGCAACACCCATAAACGATATCGGGTAAGCGATGTCGAGACCGTTTGGGGGAAGAAATTCGATTCCATTTTGTGCTAAAAGATCATATTGGTATTAGTGGGAACGATCAACTGTAATTCATTTAGCAGTTTACTGCTATTCGATGTCGTACGGTGCCCATAAGCGTACACCGAGGTCGTTGAAAGCAAGAGCAACAGGTCAATTTGTCACTATGTATGTATATATATCGTCAGCAAATATCGCCATGCGCGCAACCGCGGATACAATGTAATAATTATATCAATATATGGGGTTTTGGATTACAACGTTTTGTACAAAAAAAGTGTTTTTTTTTATTGTCTGGAGGAACGTCTTTGCGACCATAAAATAATGCAGATTGCATACTTTGTGGCGGATAGAAAGCCTGCTAATTTGTTGATAAAAATGATTTTGCAATGCAGATTGCATACTTTAAGGCTGTTACAAATATTGGAACAGAACATACACATAAGTTAGAAAGCTAAGCTTTCAACCTGTTAAATAATACAGGTAACAGGCTCTTTCATTCTGAAAAGAATAGTAAAGTTGGTGTGTTTCTATTGCTGTTGGTGTATTGTAGCTTCCTATAGGATATAAAATTTTTTCATATTGCTGTAAACAATAAATTTATTAAGTTCTGTATGTGAGGTAAAATAAAGTTTGTTGTATTTTACTTTCAATTCATCCAAAGGTTGTAGCGTTGCTGAAAAACCAAACCAATTAAAATTCATTTACACAATCTATAATAAAAAACTTGACAGATTTTTCCGCAACAGTTTGTCTGCGGGTTGGCAAATGTTTCGACAGCTGGTTCACATAAGCAAATTGTTTTTTATAGTACAAGCTATGAATACAGTACAGACTCACAAAAACTGCTGTATGAATTGGTTCACAGGACGTTGGAAATATAAAATCCATTGGCAGTAACGGTAACAGGGGAAAGTGATAAAAAGTATAATATAACAATTTTCCATCTTCGAATAGGATGGGATAGGATAGTGCTTCAAGCAGACATACAAATCTGAGACAGGTGCAGTCTATAACCGAAAGCATCAACCTCTGCAGCACTATGTTCTGGTGGGTTTTTATAGTCAATGTGATTTTGTTGAAACAGATTCATTGTGCTTTGTTTTGATTGTACCATCATCAGCGATCAAGCGGAATTCTCGTGGGGTTTTGTGTTTTTACATTTCAACGAACATTCATCGTTGTAGAAATCCTAGAGCAGGGCAAATTTTCCATAGGGAAGCTTTCGCCAACCCACAGGGAAACCCACCGAAGTCGAAGTGGAAATCTCGAATATGCACCTCCAAGCACGTAGTCAAAAGCTTACCGTTTTTCGGTGTTTTTTTTATCGTATGTGCGTTGATTTTGGAAAGAGAGATGACGCACACAATGCCTGGCAGATATTCTCATCAAAATCCAGACCGTGCTTTTGACGTAGAATTCGGGAACCGGTATTTTGTGTGTGCAAAAACCTGCAACGAATAGCGAACGGCGAGGATGAGGAAGCCTTTGCCTTTGTGACCACGTTCCCCAATCGAATGGTTCGATCAGCAGAACTAAAAAATCATAATCAGCAAAATTCATTGCTTAAGCAGTGAAAATTTCTTCCCTTAAATTATCGCACAACTTTGGGCCAGTAAGAATAGGATGTCGGTAACAAGGTAACCTTCAATGAGAAATGTGACTGAGGACAAACTTTTCCACCGTATGTGGCCTCGGTTCCGGCTCCATGCGCTACGGTGCGCACGGTTTTCTTTTTCTACGCTTACCGCCTATTGAATTGGCAAAAGCTGCAAGGCAAAATTGACGTCTTTTTGCAAGCAACGAACGGCTCGAACACACGACGCCACAGCATTCACCATTGCGAAGCAATTCTAAAAGCTATCCAAACACACCAGCGCCTTTGCTGGCGCGAGTGTAGGGCAAACGACATCGTTTTACCCGCCACTTCAACCTGTGTCGAGTGCAAACAGCAGCGCCTCGAATTTCTGTTACGCCACTTCACCTTGGGTAAAGCAAATGGATCCTTCTTCCATTGGTGGCTCTCCCTTTAACGTCCATTCGTGCGTTACGCAAAGCGGGTAGGCAAACCTCCTGACAGAAAAGCGAGAAAACTGTCCCCAAAAAAAAAAAAAAACGTTTCCGGGGGAAATGTGATGCAAAGCTACACCTAATTGCATGGCAAGGTAGCTCATAAGATATTAATTACAGCTGAATGGAGATTCACGTTTCAGAACATTCTGTTGTGAGCGGTGATGGAGGTGTGGGTCCTGCCGAAGAATAATAAAGCGACGCTTGTGTCCTTTTGCCATCTTTGAGAGGGACTGTTGATATTTGGTTTCTATTGTGCGTTTAATTGCAGATACGCATTACATACAACATGTAAGTTTGTGTAGCGCTGTGTTCAGCTTATGTTCCAAGTGCAAACCGCCTGAATGTAGGCAATTAAAATTTTCTTCCTGTAGCATAGTATTAATGAGGGATTTTTAAAACGATTTCGTTTGATGATCTCAGGATGTTTCTCTTGTTTAATGTAATTTTCTTCCACGTCATCCACGTGCCTCTTTGTGTAGCTTGCTGATGTAAACTTGTCAAAATATTGCATATATTTGGGCGTCGTTTGCCTCCCTGCCAATCCATGCCATCAGTAGTCATTGTTGTCAGCCGGAATGGATCAATATATTTTCCAATTGGGATTGTTTGCTACTTATAACGTTTTTATTTGCACTTTATGCAATGTGAAACAAAATGTGTTGGAGCCCAATAAAAAAGGCACATAATATATTTTGCTATTAAAATAAAATACATTAGCTGACACGTGCCAATCTACTGGAGCAGAATGCAATAAACATGCGACCAGACATAACGCATCGCAGGATGCATTTTATGGCTCGTCGTTTTTTTTGTCCCGCAAATTTATGTCATCCGCAATGTTGCTGGTCGCGATACCACCTCGGAAGCGTCCAGCGAATAAAACACAAAAACCGATCAGTCTATGATCGATCCGGGAAGCATGACGCTTTTGCTGTGAACGGTAATAAAATTGTAAAATGAAATTCCACGTAAACCCCGTGCGGGCGCATCATAAATTGGCTCGAATGTATTGCAGCGCACGTTGCCTAGCAAAACCAACAGCTCGCGGCATTTGAGAGGAAACCTTTCGCTTCTCATGCGTGCGCTCCATTTTTCACTTAATACGTAGATTATTTTGCGCTTCAGTTTTTTTTTATTTGTTTATACAAAGCGTCCGGGCAATTGTTTATTTTATATCGGGTCTATGCCCACTAATACTACTCGAATCATGGTTGACAGATAACTAAAAGTTAAAACAGGTAGTTTTGTAATTTTTTTTTTTTTTGCTGAAGCTCTAAACGCAGGATATTTTTTTTTTCGTTAGAATGGCCGTATTGACCTTTTTTACCAGGTTTCGAGATAGTCAGTTCTTTAGTCACTGACAGTCAGTTAGAACCAGACTGATGCTACATCAACAAAGCCTTGTATGCGGTAAAGCTTATTTCACCGTTTTTATATGCACATTACTAAATAAAAAAAAAACACACATACACAAATATCACACACGCACACTCCGCACATGGGATAAAATGTCCCGAAGAAGAAACTCAACCTTCATCACACATCGATTTCCAGTGTAGTGAAATTTTTCCCACGCCGGAATGTAGAACAAAGTATAGATTTCACATAGGCATTCAAAACGACAAATAATGAGCACTGCCTTGCAGTAAAATGTCCTCCTAATTCATTACCGGTCCTTTTTCGCGTCTTTCTTCGGATGAAAACAAGGGTGCGGCTAGGGCGGGTCCCCACTGGAGTTGGCCTCACTTTCGTAACAAAATTAATGAAAAATTCATGCGTTTTTCGCGAAAGTTGGCCTCGTGGAAAACGTCGAAGAATTGGGTCGGCAAAGGACAGTGCGGCGGTTTTGTTTTTCTTGCCACCGTATTTATTTCGTCCTTTAGACGCTCTTTTTCCGAACGAATCCTTCCACCCCGTGTCTTGGTGGATGTTTGACGGCTGTTTTCTTTTCCATCTTGTTTGCCCGGAGAGGAAACTTTCATCAAGTTCCATCATTCATCCTAACGATGAATGCTTCGGGCGCTTGCGACCCAGTGTCAACTGATGCGTGGCAAATGGCGGCGCAAAGTATGATCATTTGTATAGCGTTGATAACAGATACTGGTAAAGCTTTTGCTATTTCAGGGTATATTATGTGTGCTCGTGTGAGCATCTTACACGTTTCTTGGGGTTTTCTCGCAAGGCTTGTGTAACACATACGCTCTAAAATCCGGGGCTTATAAAAATACAAAGATTTGGGTTTTTTTTGTTGCATTCAAGAAAGGATCTTCGTAACGATGAATTTGAATTTTTCTATGGTGCACGTGTGAAAATATTGCTTTTAGAATTGCATTTCCAAACCCAAGTTCACAGTTGCTAGAGAGAGCAATCAAGTATTTTTAAATATTCATCCATTTGCATTTCCTCTGCCAACAGGAAGTAAAGTATTGCAATGCTTCTGGGGACAATGTTACTTCATCATGCCATTATAAACAACAAAGACATAATAGCCGTAATAGGTAGAGAAAGTGCTTTTTATAGCAAATGATTAGCAAAAAAAAAACCAGTCTGTTCCTGACGACGCAACATTGTGCTGATGGTGGGTGATTTAGTAGCCTCCTTACCGAGCATCGACAGCAAAGCTATCTCCGGTGATAAAACCATCATTACACTAAAGGACATGCTCCTGCAGTGCAGTTCGCACCCTCGTCATGTTACTTGACATTGTTTTCCCATTTTCCCATGCAACAAGAACTTACGGAGAGGATATTGTTGTTGTTTCGATTTAAGTTCTTCAGCGATAGAATAACTCATCATAGCGCATAGCGTTGCTGTAAGCAGCGAAACCAGCTAGAAAGGCAACCGTGAGCGCAATTGCCATTTTCTTATGTTTTTTTGTTTGTCCTGGTGGTGGTCTTTCGCTGCATTTTACAGCATGATTGTGCGAGATTGCATAGCAGAATGGCTGTTGTGTCACTTCCCACGGGTCGCTTAGATTTCCCCGTAGGATGAAATCTGTTAGCAGCTCATTGGAGCGTTATGATGCGACCCAAATAAGGAAAGCGGCAGGATAAGCAGGTTAAAAATTGAGGCAAACTACAAAAACAATGTCTGACTTAAAAATTACTCATCATTTGCAATTGATTTATGGTCTCGTTTGAGAAGACCGCCGTTGGGATACGTACAAACAACGCTCGTACAAAATGTTCGAATAAAGCAACCATTTGACTTCTATATGCGCCTGGTTGTATGCAATTTGTTGCAATTTTGAGACTGTAAAGTAATTAAATTTTCTTCCAACATTCTTCAAGCTGCTAAAAATGATGTAAAAAATAGTGATTGCATCCCTTCAGGTTACGATAGTAAGTTGACCCATTACGCCATCGATTTCGACAAGCTTCAAAATGTTTAGCAGTACGTTGTGTCCTTCAAGTTGCATACATTAAGGCGCATTGTTATTTATATTGTAATTGTTCGCAAAAATGAAGAACGAATGAAGGGTGGAATAATGTATACCTATTTTATGATTGTAAAATTTTATTTTAACAAAGATCTTTATTAGGAAGTAAATGTAAACATCCTAAACATCATCAAACAATATGATGATGGGATGATGTAATTTATGCAGATAAAGAGGATGATAACATTCACGATTGCATCATAGAATTGTACGAAAACATCGGTGAGGACGCAATGGAACAATACCATGAATTTTGATGTTAATTGTAAATTGTGATAATAAAATTTTGAACATTGGGTAAAATGGAAAATAAAAAAAACCCTTTTTATGCAAAAAACTTTGAATAATTCATCAGGAGGGTCGTTTTACACACGCGAAAATACGGTACTTTATGCTTATATTTATGCTTACACCCACAGGCGTAGGGTAACTCTTTTCATTTTACCATCAACAGCACGTTTGTTGAAATTTCATTCCTCTCAGTTGATTTGTAGCATTGCCTTTCTTTCCTTTTCCTCATTTGTACCTTTCTAAAAATAAATGGCATAAAACACTTCTTCCCCAAAAGTTCAACACAATTGAAAGCCGCCCTTCATTATGCGTTTCTGAAAAATTCCCGGTAGCAGGGGGCAGCCATTACCCACTTTTCGTCTTCACCAACGAGAGGGCAACAGTATTGTTTCCGTTTCAGAGACGAGGCACGGTACGGAATCGCTTCTGGTCCTGCCTAGCCGAAGGCTCTACTCGTGTTCACATATTAGCTTTTAATTTGTTCCACTCTATAAAGTTCGATTACATCCGATTGCTGATTGGTCGACAGTGAAGCGCGACGACGACTTAGTACTGTCGACTAGGACTTAGTCGTCCTGGGTGCCTAGTAGACAAGGGTGCGATGACGATAACACACACACACTCACACACAGGAAAGCGAGCGCATAGGTCGGTTGGGTAATTTTTCAAGACCGTCGCTCGTTTTGTTTGTTTGTGATGTGTCGACGGACACATGGGCAAAGGGAGGAAAATAATCACACCCCAACAAACAAGAGGAAAGATGTAGGTGATACTGTTCCGTTCTGTGAAGAAATGTGAACGAATCTGTCCGTCATTCCTCCACCGGTACGTTCCGGGGTTTTTTTCGCATGCAGAAAAGCTTTCAAAAAGATGGCTTTTGCGAAGGTTTATCTCCCAACTCCCTTCAGACCATCGCCGAAGGTTGCGCCGTGAAACAAAGCATGAGGCTAGTTAAATCGAATCATCTGTGCTGTGTGCGTTCGGATGGCAAAATCCTTAAAGCGGCGATACTATCGGGCACAAACCCCGCACCGGCGACGGTGGTAAAGTAGCTTCGGGTTTTGACTTTCCAATGCTTCTCACAAACGGGGGAAAACCCATTCGAATTCGGTACATTCGTTATCAGCTTTCCAGCTTTATCCCCATTTTTGCTGGTCCCATTCGCTGGCGAGGGGCGATGTGGATGAATGAAGGCAGTGTGATGAAAATTCCTGATGAATTTCCCGAATATCTCATGCGGCCCCGTTTCGAAACGTGCTTCACGTCGCTGTTGCAAACGCTCATAAATAGCACGGGAGGGAATACTTGGGCCCGTGCAAACACACGGCTATGGCTTTAATATTTATCCACTCCCGGGGCGTACAGCAACCGAATCGAGAACGTGAAGATTTTTCTTCTTTCACATTCCTAGACACACCCTTTTTTGGGGAAAAGTCGAATGAGAGAGAGAGAGAGAGAGAGAGAGAGAGAGTGAGTGAAAGTGAAAGAGAGACAGAAGACGGCCAGTCTTATTCTGCACCGTCCAGCAATACTGCAGCCCCGCTGTGGAACAAGAAACGCAGTCGTACGGAGAAGAAACATCCTCGGAGCGGTCGTGTAAAACAAGCGCCGGTCGGAGCCGTCGGTACCTTCGCGACCGTGCTTCTCGGAACCGGTGCGAAACCGAGCTTGCGTTGTGAGCTGGTGGTGCCGTTGGGAAACGAAATGGTTCGCATAGCAACAAGTAACTTGGGAGGGTTTGTTCAAATGCTCTCGTTGCGTTGCGTGCGCTTTCATTCATCTTCGAATGGCGCGGTTGATGGGCGCTGTTGCTTTTTGCGCGCGCTTTAATCGATATATTTGGTGCCCGTCCCGCGTTCGTGGAAGCGGTCGGAAAAGAAGCCATAGTTACAGCGGATGTCGATTTGTGCTCCATGCAGGAACCCAAAATCCCACTAATCGTGGTTTGTTAAACGATAATGCGAGCACATTATTATGTTTCTGCCTTTCGCGTTTGAATGCTCCCAGCAAAAAAAAAGAGTATGAAAATGGTGGTTTGCTATAATTTTATACATCTCCTCTGTTGGCATCAATCTTCCGCCTTGAGAGTTTTTGAAATTGAATATGAAGTACTCCGTTTCGCTTTACTTGACGGTACTATGTTTTCTAATGAAGTTTTCGGACGTTTTCTCTCCCTTCTGTCAATGCATAGCATGTTCGCTGTGTTTTCCCCCGAGGAGACGGTACATGAATTGAAAACGATTCTTGGCCACAAAATGTACAGTTCTTTGCTACACAAACAAACAGTAAAAAAAAATAAGCCACGGCCCGGCCGAAGCACTCTTGTCATTGTTTCAAATTACACGCAACGGAACCGACCATATCGTCCATGTTATCCTTCTTTGGAAGTAAAACAACAGCGTTCAACAGTACCAAGACACTGCTACAGTGATGTTTCTTCTGTGAAACACACAAAAGCGAAAGCCTCTTTACTAAAAACCTCACTGAACGTATACGGTGCTGCCATCTGGCGGGTAATGTCGTAACGAGTTCAACGCTTCATGTTCAATAGAGCGCAAAAACACCTTCCACGATGATGGCAAGGGCATGTCGAACGAAATGATGTTTGGATCGTTGGACCTCTTCCATGTGTGCGAACTTTGTTAAATGAGATTTTTTCCCGTAAATGGCAAAGGAACATTAGGTTTTGGGTATATCATAGAGTCACACACTGGGCGCCTCCATCGCCGAATGAAGATTTGTGACTTTTCCAATGATTTCCGTCAACATGATGAATGTTGTTGGAGATTATATTCCTTATGTTACGATGTGTTTTTTTTTTATTTTAATCATTTCCAAAATCCCATTTCCAATTTCCAAAATGTAAGAAATATTTATTCACCATCTTCCTCTTTTTTAATTCCCATCACTACAACTTACTCAAATAGAATCAAAGAGAACTTGGAAAATGTAATTAAAATCCTCGTAAAATAGTTGCTAAAATTGTTTCCCTTATCATCGGCTCAGTATCCAGCGCTTAATCCTATTGTGAAACCGACAGTGACGATCGATGGTGCCAGAAAATGGCCACGGAAAGTACCAACATCACTCAAAACTTGAGTTGCTGTGCTCTTGATGGAAAACCGCGTATTCTCCGTATTTTCTAGCAGTAAATATTTGATCGGAATCGTTAGCCGCACCCCCGGTTGCCCTACCCTGCCTTTTGAGGGTGGGTCATATTTACGGCTCTTCAATTTATAAAAGTTTTCAATACAGTAACTCATCTTCCGAGAAATACGCTTCGAAAAATTGCGTGCAGAACCTTTTTTTTCCTACTGCTAGAGCGTTTCCATTTGAAGCAGGAAAAGTGTTTGGCTTGGTGCTTTCATTTATGTCACACCATTTTCTTTGGTTGGTGTGGTGTTATGGAAATATAAAATTTACGGAAAACTGTAGATTAATCTCTTTGACGTAGGTTTGTAACTACCCGGTGGATACGAACTCGGTTTTCGTTGTGGAAAATGGATGGAAATCATTCAAATAACTTTTCTTTTTTGTTTGACTACAAAGCGAACAATAAAACCCCTTTCTTTTCAACACCCGAATATATTATAAGTATCCTTTGTGGAATGCTGTTTTAAATTTAATATTTGTCCAGAAAAAGAGAACAACGTCCAACTTTTATTACGAAGGATTGCTCACTTCTTCTCGGTGGCCGCCTTGGTATGATAAAACATCCCTCAAAAACACTCTTCATTGCACCACACGATAAGGAAAGAACTTCCAAAGCGTCTCGTATGATTTATGGCAGCCAAATGGAAGAGAATAAAATGCCAATTCGAGTTCGGAAGGTGTAACGAGCCTCTTTTCCGCACCATTGGCGCCTGGCGGCACGGTTCATTGGCACGTGACATATTTGGAACCAAACACATAGTGTGGATGGGACCGAAATGGGAAGGACAGTAACCTATCCCGTCCCGTTTCCAATGCCTTTCCTTCCGTTAAGCTGCTGTGTCCGCTGTGGGAATAGAACCATTTTTGAAGATACACTGGTCAACCGAATGTTCCCCAACCGAACAGGGTCAACAGGTCTAGAAACAAGCGATAGTTTGTTGTGCAATGTGTATCACATGTGTAGCTTGAATACATTTCCTTAATTTGCTACATATTTCCCTTTTGATCTATTTCCGAACTGAGCGAACCTTCATCACCAGTATTCACTTTTTTTTCTGTTTCGATAGGGTCATGTTTGCATCAATTTGCGCGCTATTTGCTTAACGTGTCCCGTGCCATTTCACAATGAAACTTTGCGCCTGATAAAATGAACAACCACCTTTTGAGGTGTTTTTTTTCCTGCTGTTGTTTGTTTTTCCGGCGTTTTTTTTTCCTTTTCCCCGAGGGAAAATGAAAATTCATCCAACCCTGCAGTAGAAGCCATGTCGGTTCGTACGACAACAACCCGTACCGAAAGTTTCTGCTTATCACGTCTGTCAAAGGCAAAACTTTGGTCGAATTAACCGTTTAAAGTCGCGCACTCGTAGCAACAGCCACTCAGGTGCAGAATAAATAGTCGGCGATTTATCACCGTGTTCTGTTGGGAAAATCATAACAACGGCTAAAGCCAATGTTCTGAAAACTACCATTCAAGATATTAATATCACGCTCACTGAATGTTGGATATTCATATTATACTGATAGTTATTTGCCGAATCTCGCCTTACAAGTTTATTTATATTTGAATCTTTCTCTGACTTATTTTAATTGTCGGCTAAAGTGTGGTTTATTCTTTCGTTCGTTATTATATTTTTATAACAAAAAAAAACTATCAGCGTTACGTCATCTAATGCTGACAAAATGCTCAACAGGTTGCGAACCAATCAATGACGATTTATTTACTTTAGCGTTTATTGGTTTTTCCCATTACAAATCCACACTTCATCACGTCCAGCGTCTGAGGATTCAGGAATAGTCCCATTTGCTCACCATAGCAAGATCACTATTTGGCTTGCCGTTTCATTGGTGCGTCTGTCTCTGTGTGCTTGTTTTTTTTTGGTATGTGTCCTCCAGGAACGAACGAAAAGTTTACTGTTTGTTTTGAACGACTCCCCCACCGGGTGGAGTTTCCGTCTATGCCATTTGCCATTTTGTTCTCCAGTCCAGTTGCCGCTCGGCAAAAAAGTAATTTTGCCGTTGCCCGTGTGCAGTACAATCATTTTCTTACTGTTTGTTTCACTTCTGTCATTCACAGTTCTGCAGTGGACACCGTCACCAAGACCAAAGTTGCCATCAAAAAAATATCTCCCTTCGAGCATCAGACCTACTGTCAGCGAACATTGCGGGAAATCAAAATCCTTACCAGATTCAAACATGAAAATGTAAGTACGAATGAATAATGGTTGATCGGTTTGCAGGATGAATATGAATATTTGGATTAACATGAATACACATTAAAATCAAGTTGTGTCCCACTGTATGAATAGCGTTTTGGCGATACTGCGATATTTATGACTCTGATTGGTGATATGATCTGTTCAACTTGCGATACTTGATGATTGCTTTGTTATTTCATCTGGTACTTAATTTATCTAAATAGTTATACAAATAATGTAATGACAATTATCAATAATTTGACCAATTTTCAACTGTTCGCAGCTGAGCTTATCCTTTCGCATCGTTCGGAATTCACCTTTCTAAATTACATTTATTCGAGTACTTCCGACACTAAAACCTATTCTATTCCCAGTGCTTTCACGAACATTCCTTAAAATAGGTGTATGGCCGGTTGCCTACTCATAGGCGCGAACAACAACTATTGTGTTTTCATGTCCTTTTCCTCTTAACCACTTACGATCTCTTTTCTCTCCTTTTGTATTTGAGTTTTTCCCTCTTATTTTCATTTTATTTTTACCTTTTATTTGTTTATTTAAAATTTATAGTGTTTTCATCAATTTTTCGAAGTTTCACTATCTGGTTATCTAATGTTGCAAAAATCACTCTAAATACACGTTTCGGGTTTATACATTTGGAAAACTCAATTGTAGTTCAAGCTAATGCTTCACATCTTGAGGGAATATCATAAATTGCACCCCAAACAGCGATGATGATTACCCTTATGACACTCGAATAACCTCCGGGTGGGTCCGAGCTTCCACAGATTAAGCTCATCGCAGTGCTAATTGAATGATGGTGCGAATACTCGATTTTCAGCTTGTAGTCCGCACTTTGTCCTCCCCCGATTATGGATGCACACTTGGGGCAATTTGTGAGCAGTGACGTTGAAAAAGGAAAGCATTTTCTCGATGCATTGTCCCGAAGCAGAGGGTACAAAACTGGGCTGGGCGAGCAGAGTATAAGAAGCAAAAGTCCATTAAAAAGCTTCTCCACCGAGATGTGTTGGAATTGGTTTTTGCAACGATGCCTCGACACTCAACAAGATTTGAATCGTTTTCCATATTTTATGATACAAGTTCGGAGGAGGGACATTTAGCAACCTTATGAAAAAAGGCCATTTTTTGCTAAGTCCATTTTTATTCAGCCGTACCCGTGCCTCACTCAGCCGGAAGCGAGAAATTGTTGATTTTAAACAAAGTTACCCCTTCTTTTGGGAGACGAGCAAGTATGTTTCAAACATAAATTGCTAGAAAAACTTAGTCCCCCATTCCTAGGGTCGGGTACCGCTTCCATGAATTTGCCATAATTTCAGAATCCATCACTTGTGAGAGCATTAAGCATGTTCTTTAGACAGGAACAGTTTCATTTATTCATTGAAAGAGTGGTTTACTTCAAACGATGGCGTGCATTACGGCACCTGCCTGGTGCCACAAACCTTTCCCGAACAGAAGCCCGCCTGTTTATATTTTCTTACCCACAAGGGTTTGATGGATCACTATTTTTCCAACCTCTGATTACCCGCTTTCAAAATTGAACAAGGCACTTTACCCAAAATGAAATCCATTTCGACGCAGTTTGAGCTCTTAATTCATCACACTTCACATCGATGCGGTTGAAGTTGTTCCCTTCTTACACCGTACATCGCTCAATTTTCTCTGCGGCTCCGTTCCCAGTGCCGCTAACAGTCTGGTGAAAAACGATTTTAGATTGTACCCACCCCGGTACCATGTACCGTTCCGTACAATCGCACCCTGTGGTCATTAATCTGTCGTCTTTACCGTTTCTTGCCGGTGGACGATAAAAATTGATAATAAAGCATTTCCTGGAATCTTCAGCACCAAAGCACATCGTGGGCGTAAGGTGGGGGGGGGGGGGGGGGGGGGAAAGCGGGGAGAGGGAGAACTGAACGGGGGATGTCCAAGGGTACATTACCGTTTCCATTTTTCCGCTGTCATTTCCGAAAGTTGTCAATCATGCGTCGGGCTTTGGTTGGTTGGCTTCGAAACAAGGCTGTCAGGAGATAAATGAAGCCGTAATACGTCAAGCTTCGCCGTTTCGGTTTGTGTTTTCCTCGCGAGTACATGCCACCGCCGGGACGCGCTGGTGCCCGCGTGCAAAGCCAAACTGTCAGTTCTACGGACCGACCGAACGACGGCAAATTTATGCTTTGCTTGCATCGAAACGTTTTCTTGCAAATGTTCTTGTAGAAGAATTAACTCTGAATAAAATTGATCTCTGAATAAACACACAAAAAAAAAACGGTACGTTGTGTGCGAATAGCCATCGTTAGATGAGTTTGTTCATCAGTCATTTTTGTTATTTGTGTGATTGCTCACGATTCAGGGATGAATCAGATGTGATAGCTAATCTACGATCTTGTGGCAACACAATCGCATCTCCTATCTTGCCGTGTTTGTACGGCAATGATATCATTTATTTGGTGAGCTTAGCGCAAGGTAAGATCAGTGAGCAATTCACCCTGAAAACACTCCATTTGATGTTGGTCATGTTTGGTCTTATCAGCGGCAATGAAATCGCGCTGTCAACCATAAAACCATCTAAGCGCTTGTGCAAACCGAACCGAACTGCTTCCATTGTTTAATCTGACTCATTAAGGCACATCATTAGTAGCCGAAATGTGTACGTACTTACATACTTACACTATTGTTACACTCTTTATAGCTTAGACATTATTATACATTAGGTAACGGCGTTACTATGTAGTAGAAACTTGCTACCAGAACAGACATGTTTAATCAGAGTAAATTAACGGTAGGTAAAGATTAACATGAGACCCATGGCCTTAAAGTCTCACACTGTAATATTTGCTCATTAATGACTTACATGCTACAGCTAATGTTCGAATGTCGATCGACTGTTGTTGGTTCACGATCACTGGTTCTCACTATTGTTGTCTCAGGCTTCGGTTGCCTTATGCGAATGACGCCCGACAAACATGTCCTTAAAATTGTTTTAGAAGTTAAATCCTTACATGCTTGGGAGAAGGGAATATTTCATACCCCGCGTCGAATTTATCACAAAAATTTCCAATATTATTATGTAAAGATTCAGATTTATTCAGATTCATGGATCTGAAACAGATTCACCCGAAACTAGTTAAAACCGTTACCTAGCTTCACTATGACCAAGTTTGCTATAAAAATTGGCATAAGAGATAAACTGTATTAAAAGGTTAAGAAAGAATTTTCCAGCAGAGGTAGGAAATTTAATTCTTTTCAAAGATTTAAATCCGAGTTAAAGAGTTAGAATGAAGATTTAACTCTTAAACTCACTCTTCAAGATTTGAATAATTTCATATAAACGAGGGGGAAAATGTTGCGGTATTTATTTTATTATCGCGATTTATGTCTCCACGGTGACTTTTAACTTAACTCATTCACAAATAATTAAATCAATCAAAATAATAAAGATTTAATTCCTCACGGTGACCTTCAACTCGCGATTTAATTCGTAGGTTAACTCTTGTGGGAGTTAACTCGCGATTTATGTTGTGAGTTACGGGACGTCGTGATGCACCAAAAATAGCGAATTAATTCCCGCGAGTTAATGTGTGTTAGCTCCCACGAGAGTTAACACAAGAATTAAATAAGGTGGCCGCGAAGAGTTAAATCGTTATTATTTTGATTAATTTAGTTCTTTGTAAATGAATTATTATTATTATATTATATTATTATTAAACAATAACAAAGAGTTATAAATATTCTTCTGGGAGATTTGAATTAACTCACTCCTTAGAAAGATTTAAATAATTTTATTATTTCTGAATTATTGTACACATCACTACTTTACCGTGTTCATACTATAATGTAACTGCATTGAAGCCTCCCTAAAATAGCGGTCCCTTCAGCTTGCAGGTTAGAGAGACTTGACTGTATGTTATGGAAGCTTAAAACCCTATTATTATTCCAACCTAGTTGACGCGTCGATTGACTTGCCTGTAGCCAACAGCCATCCTTCGCTTCCTTCGGTCTGATATCGCTCGTCGTGTTATTTCCCAGTTTCAGGATTCCTGTACAACAACATACACGACGGGGTTAGGTGTGTTATCATGCTATCGGTTCATGTATCGGCTTCACGATAAGTCATTTTAGTGGATTATTTTATTCCAGCTTGATTTAGCCCCTGGGAGTACCTCGATGGGTTGCTGCTGCCAGTGTCGGATACGACTAGCTTGGCTCGGTCGGGTAATGATGAACCACCCGGTCGGTGTGGCGTTGTCTATTTCCTGCTGACATGTTATATCCTACCCGTGCATCACAGGCGCAACACGAAGCTTCATCAGTTCGAACGCAATCGTGCGGCATTTAAGGTGTGATGAGCGATGTGTCGGAGGAAATAAATAGCTTTACATGCTGAGACGGCTGTGAAGCGACTTGTCCCCTTTGCAAGTAACATTGCTGTGGAACGAACGATGAGCACATGATGTCCGTGCATGGAAACTTACCCTGCTGGTGCACACATCCACTTTCGGGAGCAAAATTGAACCTATCCGCAGATGGACGGTGAAGTTACGCTCGTCCCAGGAAAATGACTGAGTGTTAAAGAAATCGCCAAGTAACGTCAGCGTGATATTGCTTCACAGCTTTGCCGACACTGACTGCTGCTTAAGGTAGTGATGTTTATGAACTTCCATACCAAGGGGGTTAATTCTTGAAGTTCACCTTCCCGTTCACGAGATGAAATATGTGTTCAGCAGTGGTGGGTTGTTGTTTTTTTTTGTTTGATCCCTCCTGGATGGACCAACCTGCTCATATCACAAGAAAAGGATACTATCAGGAACTGAACCATCCGCTCCTGGTAGTTGCGAAAGGTGGAGCAAGTTCACGACTCGACACCGCAGGTTGTTGTCGTTCAATCGCCCCACATCTCATATCCATAACGTGGCCACATCCTTCTGCAACACGGCTCGGGTAACATTCTGGAAGGTCGTCCTGCATAAAGCCCGGTTGCGAAAGTTTTCATACCCTCGTCCATTGCCCGTGGGGCAACTAGCACATCTTTTCTCGGTACGAAATTTCTATTCAAACCCGTGCCGCTGAGCCGGTTGAATGATGAAACGTGAGTCGATTTCACGAGGGGGGAGGCGGGGGCTAAAACAGGGGAACAAGAGTGGAGGATGCTGCGAGCTGTCGGCTGGCGATGATACAGAGGCGATACAGTATCCGTGCAGCTGATGGACCGGTGAGATGAGAAGAAAGTGACCGGTCGGTATCGCGGTGTTGTTCCGGTGTGTGCGTGTTTGTCCGCACTGGTGCTTAAAATAAGCATTCACAACAGGCACTCAACCGACCGACCACTGGAAGCGAATCGAGCCCCGGTCTACCAGGGTTCATGCTTATTTGTTTATCTTTTAGCTTCGGAATAACACCAGCCTTCCAGGGGTGCGGCAGAGCGTGGAATGATTGTTTTTTTTTTTTTAGTACAACCTGCGAATCCTTTGCAATCATATTGATACCGTGATCGATCTTTCCACCAGCCCCTGAAGCGATGTTGCCGTGTGTTGCTATCTTTGTTTTATGTTATAAAATTTTCTACAGTTAGATTTGGCGCAATCAATTACGTTTGAAGGCGGGGCGTATCGATGGTTTTCCATTTTTAACCTTGCTTACAGCAAAATTCCAATAGATTCTAATCATAGCTGTCTGTTCATTGCTCTTTCTTTCAGATTATAGACATAAGAGATATCCTCCGGGTGCCTAGTATAGACCAGATGAAAGATGTATATATTGTTCAGTGCTTAATGGAGACTGATCTATACAAACTACTAAAAACACAGGTAAGACACTTTGCGAACATTTGCCGAACCGAACAGAGCCTTCCATTGCCGCTAACAAACGTTTGTGAGAGCACAAAAACGCCTAATAATAGGCAATTTTGATAATGATGCACGTTTTCTTAGCAAACAATGAGGCGCGATGGTCTGAAAGGGTAATGTTTGTAGGCATGAAATCAACTTAATTAGCAGCAGGTTTTGTCCATCGAAATCATGTTTATACAGAACGAACATGCTTTCCTTTATTTCTCATTTCTTTTGTCCCCATCTCGCTGTACCTTATTGACTATTGCAAAGGGAAATATTTTTTCTGTTCAGGAGCATTTTTTCAACCCATTACAACCCACTTCATACGCAAAAATAAATTATTTTAAAAAGTTTCTTCAAGTATTCTTCAAACTAAAGTATCAAGCTTTTGTTTTAAATGGTATCAGATGATAATTTTAACTGTCCTTAGTGCCAATAAAACACTTCGTGGGTCACACTTTTGGCCCGTTCTGTTGTATTTGTGATGCTTTGTGTAAAATTAAGTTGAAAAAGTGTGTGTCAAAAATCAGCATTTTTAAACTTTTGACATTCTTAATTTACGATAAGATTATAAAAGACAACCGTAAGAATTTGAAGAAGGGAAAATGAAAAAAATCCATCATTTTATTTGGAACAATTTATTATTAATGCTTTAGATATCTTAGATAAACTGGCTTCTCAAGAGGATCTAACCAAGAGTAATGCCCGAGCGCCAAAATTTGGGCCTTGCCTAGCCATAAATTACAAATGCCATTAATGCCATTCCGATAAGGATTTTGCATTCCTTGAACATCACGGATTCTGTGCATGTCTTGGCCATTCTAACAATGAGCAATGGTAACTTGGAGTTCGTGATAGTCTCAGGATCGACAGATCTGCAGGAGGCTCTCGCATTTCAATAGAGCTTTAAGAGCCTAAGACATCAACCTATTGACATGAATATTCCTTTTCGGGAATGGAATGTTCAAATAGGAGCTCCAACTGGAGCATTCATTTCATGTCGAAGTTGAAATATAACAAAAACATATTGATGTTCTTATGGATGTATGACAGATTTCATCACTCCTAGAAGTATTCCACTGAAAATGTTTAATAGATGAAAACAAGCTCTACCTCGAAAGTAGTACAAAACTAAAGCACATAATGTTCACAACTCGTTAAACGTTCAGTTGATGAACATAAATCCCCTCCCCGCAGTAAGTGGTACTTTAATGAAGTTGCTAATTATGTCCGGCTTCGATTCACAGTTGCCCGGAACTTTTGACCCTCGTATAAAACAACCAAGAATGTGCCTGACAGTTTGTCCTTTGTGAAGTGAAGCTTATGAAATTACGTTCACGTCCTTATGCATGGGTAATAATCACCCCTGTTTGTTCTTGCGTGCGTTCGTGGCACACGGGAAGATTATTTCCCCATTGCTGTCAAATGCCAGCCTTGCCAAGTATTGAACTGTAGAACTCCGGTAGCCTTGATGGGGACGGCCTGTTCTGTTTCTGCTTCAGCTAGACGACATACAGCTTGTCACATTCTAACGTAAAGATATGCTGTCTGGTCCGGGTGTATTCGTTACGAGCTCACTACCTCCTATCCTCCCGGGGCAGGACGCTCCCGTAGCCAGACGATGGTCAAGTGTGGTGCTAGTCAAAATTCCACGCTAAGTTTAGTGTTGAAATTCAATTAGGCGGAACTTCGGACTGCTCGGAACTGAACTTGCTCGAGGCGCAACGAATGTCTTTAGTCAGTGCGGCGGCGGTGTGTCCGGGCCATGAGTTTGGTGTTCCTCGGTTATGTCCAGGTGCGCGCGATACAATTTCACCGCGCATACATTTGCTTTGACACTCTGAATAAGGCAAATTTATTTATTTTCCGGCCCTCCACCGCTTCTGCACCCATAGCCTCCGGTCTCCATCCCGCGTTGGGAAGATGACCCAAAACCGGACCCGAGACCCGTCCTAACAAATGCGAGAGAAAATGTCATGACAACATTATCATGTTCCATTTGCTTTCCGAGCGCGTTTGCACGCTGTCACTGTTTGAGTTTGTTCATTCAGTGCTTGATTGGCTCCCGGTAGAGAAGTGAGATTTCCATTTTTAATGAATCACGCTTTGTCCTTTCTTTCGATTGAAGGTGGTGCCACCGCGGTGAAGTGTTGTTCTCCTCGTTTGACAAGCTAAAGTCCCGATTGGATTTGTTCTCATTTGCTTTCGCCACGCTCGTTTGGTTACGACCAATACATGCTGGAACAATACGAGAAGATTGATTAAATGACCCTTATCTAGCAGTAAGAGGTAGTATTAGATTACGGTACCAGTTATATATAGTAAAGCGATCCGTTTTGCTACCCATAGTCAGACTCCGCGTACAGTGTTCTTACCTTACCATGTCCCGGTACACTGGCCTCCCATTTTTAAGGGGTGAAGTTGCACAAAATATCGAGGGAAATGTGTGTTTCAGCCAATCAATTGACCGTGTCTTTTCAGAAGTCAGGCACAGTTGAGCTACCGGTCGCTTTAACTCGTAAAATCAATTAAGGAACAAACCCTGACGAAAGTCCGTCAGTAAATGGGTTGGTTGCTTGAATGCGTACATCTTGCTGTGCGATTATTTATGGATGAAACAAGTTCGCCAGCCTCATCGTAGATGCTGTTTGAACTCGAAAGTTAGGAAACGTGTCAAAGACCTTTTAACTGGATAGAGAACATTCACAAATAGTGCTAGACACTTATAAACCCCGTGTGGTTCATACTGTTGATGTACGATTGAAAACGCCTAAAGGTATGCAATATTGATAAAACGCCTGATGGTATGCAATATTCTATTTTTTAGATATTCTCTTTTGTAGAAGATATATTTGTTAACCGTTTTTGTTCTAATTTAATTGCAAAGTGCATTGAATGCATCCCACTTATATTACATTAATTAATAAATAATATAAAGCACATCTTTTGTAACTCTTGCTCTACTTTCATTCACAGCGGCTAAGTAATGATCATATCTGCTATTTCCTGTATCAAATACTTCGTGGCCTGAAGTACATCCACTCGGCAAATGTGTTGCACAGGGATCTGAAGCCCAGCAATCTGCTGCTGAATACGACTTGTGATTTAAAGGTAAGACCGTCTCTGGCTGTGTGGCGAGATCCCACGGGCAAAATAACCTTTCACATGCAACACACACACACTCATTAAAACGAATCGCAAGCAGAACGGTAACTCGTTAGATGTTGCTTAATTCGAGTAAATAGGTCAACAGAGCTGACATTTCAATCCATGATAGGAACCACCAGAAGCGTTCGGCGCGCTCAGCAGCATCCCGTAGGTGGTGCTGCAGGCTGGTGGATTGAAAAAAAATGATTCAATATTTCAAAGACATGTTATTGCACGTGAGACTCTTTTTTATTTGACTTTCCTGTTAACTGCTTCGCAGATTTGTGATTTCGGTCTTGCACGCGTAGCCGATCCCGAGCACGATCACACGGGCTTCTTAACGGAATACGTAGCCACCAGATGGTACCGGGCGCCGGAAATCATGCTCAACTCCAAGGTAAGCTTGTGGATGCGCTTTTCCAGCACGCCGATGACGTAGCTGCTAGCAGAAATAACCATCGTTCGGTTCTCTTTTTCCACCAGGGCTACACAAAATCGATTGACATCTGGTCGGTCGGGTGCATACTGGCGGAGATGCTGAGCAATCGGCCCATCTTCCCCGGCAAACACTATCTGGATCAGCTGAACCACATTCTTGGGGTGCTCGGTTCACCGTCCCAGGAGGACCTGGAATGCATCATCAACGAGAAGGCGCGCAGCTACCTGCAGTCGCTGCCGTACAAACCGAAGGTCCCGTGGTCCCGCCTATTCCCGAACGCGGACCTGAATGCGCTTGATCTGCTCGGCAAGATGCTAACGTTCAATCCACACAACCGCATCTCGGTGGAGGATGCCCTAGCCCATCCATACCTGGAGCAGTACTACGATCCGTTGGACGAGGTGAGGAAAATTTGATAAAACAAAACGAATAGAACGAAATGATTTCATCGTGTCGAGTATGCATGTGTGTGTGTCGGAAGGAAGGACAGAAAGCAACGGTCGCGCATGTAGTAGGTTGATTGATTCACGTCCCATTCCACCGTTTACATTTAACGGTGGCGCAAGAGCGGACGACAGTAGTAACCAGAAATCCTCTTTTAGAATGGAAATTAGTGTGCGACAGCTCAGCCAAGTGTGTAATGAGGGTTTAAATTGTGCCTCCCGTCCAAAGGGGACTAATTGTATTTGTGGAAAATGGGTCGAAAGAGAGGATTCGCCAGCGCGGAATTCGAAAGCCGTGAACAACGCATACCACAACCATTTTGCTTCATTTCGAATGTGCATAACTGTACTTCGCAATGTTGTTTTTAATCGCCGAGCGGTGGGGAATAACCCAAGCAGATAAATAGCTTGCGGATCGACTGAAAGTTCTAACCGATTCTAACTCTAAATTGCTTTTATTTTTACTTAATTGCATCGGATTAGCTTACCGTAAGCGGCTTCCATTAATTGTGTTGCTTGAATCGTTGCTTTTAGGAATTGTTGTATCTTTCTGGTTATCACACGGACAATACGAATGAATCGGTAATCTAACGAGTCGAGGACCTTTAAGTGGAATTGAAGTTTGGACGAATGCGTGGGATTGCACAAAACCGCTTCATCCTCGTACACAAAGTATCTTCCAATTCTCATGCAATTTTCGTCCAGCTTCCGGGGGCACGTGTTTGAAGTTTTGTTGGGTGATACAAATTCTTCAAAGGACGGAAAACTCGTCCGTCCGTCCACATGAGTGTGTGGTCCGTCCGTGTTGAACGGTAGCTGGTCATACTGGTGTCTGTGGCAGTGCAGACGGACATAGTTTACTCCGTTGGCCATGATTATCCCATTAGTGCAATGATTAACTTCCCGTCGACGGGATTTCATTTCGCAAGAAATCAGTAACAGGATGAAGCAGCATGATGCAAATGAAAGTAATGACTGCAAATGATGTGGTGAATGTAGACCAGAGTTGATCAGCAATTCTAGACCTGCAGAAGTTAGCACACGTAGAAAGTTGATGAATTTCTGGCGGTGTACGAGATGGTGTTTTGGAAGTTTTACTGGAACGTAACATTTACCGGGCGGAAATACCGAAAAAACAAGTTGCAGTGAAACTTGCGACGGAAAGTTTTGTGCCTGTGTTTGAGATATGCGAGAAAAAAAAAGTTTTATCGGTAATCACATTTATTCGCAATGTTGATTACATACTGTTGTATCGTGCCATACCACCGTGTATATGGCAAACGGATAAACTTTGTTTTTTTTTAATGTTCTTTCGTCAATTTTACTGGCATTGTAGCATATGGTATAAGTTATGATAACTATTTTAGCTAAAATTTGCTAGGCGAAATTGATTTCTTCTTTTGACTAAATCATTTTGAATATTTCTTTTTTGATAATAAGCTTTTTATTTAGATTCTTCATATAGCTACCACAATTTAAAAATATCCTAACCCATTAGCCATTTTTGACATTCATTGAATTTATAATCTGTGTGCCTAACTACTAAAGGGAATGATTGGTATTCTCCATACCTCTACCAATCTTGTGTGCGTGATAGTTGTAGCGTGATTATTATCTGCCGATCCGGAAATAACAATTTCCATCCAGTTTCGAAGGACCGTCATCTGCTCCCACCCTGTGTCTTCACTCCCGGTGTTGCCCTCTTTCACCCGCGCTCATTAATCATTTGCATCTCTTTTGTTTAATTTCATTGCATTGAATATGGTGCCGTTGGTGTGGAACGCTGGCTGGCGGATGTAATGAATAAACCGGACGAATTACGGACCCCCCTGTCTCCATCAACCCGGAACATCAGCCCGTTGCCGAGGAACCGTTCCGTATCGCGATGGAGCTGGATGATCTTCCGAAGGAAACGCTCAAACGATTAATCTTCGACGAAACGCTACGCTTCAACCACAACGACAACAACCTTCCGGACGGTATGTAAGCGCGCACGCGGGTACACACGTCGCTAAACCCCACGTCCGCACAGTGGTGGGGCCGAGCCAACACACCGAGCCAGACCCAAACGGATTGGCCAACGGCCCGGGGGACACATTCGTCGTCATCCACCCATCAGCTTGCGCCAGTGGCGGGTAGCCTTACCGGCGGAAATGTAAAGCACCGTCAGATCGTATACGTACGCGGAAGGTTTGGTTTATTTTTTTGTTTTGTTTTGGTGGTATCGCGAGGAGAAAAAGAAGCAACTCAACAAAAGAAAAAAAAAACCGCGCACCACACCCTTCGCAAGTTTCGGCTTCATATAAACGCAGAAAAGGGAGGTAACAGAAGTACACAAAACATCCAACGGTAGAGCCAAGATGTGGAAGCTTCGTTAGTACGAAGCCGTGTTACATTAGATCCCGGGATCAGTTGTATTTGGCTTAGCCAGGCACCGAAGACGATCTCTGATACACTTGCAGGAAGCCGATGGCATTTTACCAGTTTTTGTTTCGCACTTGTTTTCTCTCTACAACCACTTTGTACCAGGACAGGCAAAACGGATACGGGGTAGTGAGAGAGAGAGAGAGAGGAAGAGTAAAGAAAAAAAGCATCATGTTGTAATGCTTGTGATAACAGGAGATAATGCTGTGAGTTTTAGTTCGTCGTTCGTTTTGCCCGTGGTACAACGGGAGGGTTTTATTTTTGCTAAACCCGTTTTTTGTTTGTTCTATTCGAACATTTGAGTTTTCTTTCCTTCAAATTACATCCCGATAAGCTAATGATCATCCTGTGTACATCTTAGCACTCACAAACTCACTCCCACACACACACACACATACCCCCCCAAACACATAGCGCCAGAAGAGTTTTGCGTTGAGCTAGATTTAGCACAAACGGTTCCATTTCACTCGAGGAGACCAAAGAACAGGGAAAAAAAGCATATATATTTGGCAAAACTATCTGCAAACCATCGTTGTACCACCAGGGCAGTGTGCGCGTGTAATTTGTCTGTGAACTGTCTGCATTGGTGTACGTGTGTCGGTGTGATATACTTTTTTTTTCGTTTCTTACACTAGCAAAATATACTTCACCATTTTTTTTTGTTTTATAAAGCTATAAAAACATCCCCCCCCCCCATTTTCGTTTGCGTTAGCTATGTAGTGAATCAGTTTTAGGTAAATCGTTTTAATTATGCCCAAAGTGTAAAGAAAAGTATCGCCGCCAGCCACTGTACAGATATATTTGTTAAGAGATTAAATAAGGGGAGTGCATATCAGTTAAACAAAGAGATAGAGAGAGAGAGAGAAACAAGGTTGCAGAAAAAAACAAAAACCAATAATGCTTCGATTGTGCAAATAGGAAGCGTCATTCAAAACCCAACATCGCGAACAATGAGTGCAATCACATGGACACGAATATGCTCATTTAGGTACGTTAAGTTAGTAAAACACCCGCGCCCCCCCCCCCCCCCTTGTCAAAGTAACCGTTATACTACGGCTAGTGCAATTTTTTCACTTACCGCGCACAGAACTGTAACAGTATGTTTTAAATGCAAACGAAAGCCAAACGAAAGCATTGTAACTATTATTATTCTCTCAACCGTGAGATGTTTTGCGTAATCTGCCTGTCTCATGTGAGATATGTTATACAGCGTACAAAATGTTCTAAATACGATTATCCCAAACCACTTGCTCTGTAACGTTGGCGAGAGACAGTCAATCGATGGCCATGAACGATCTTTCTTCGAGCAAAGCATATTCTCTGACGAACGAAACAGTTTCATACCTTAATCAGAATTAGTCAACCGATCTCCCTAGGGAAGCGTTTTCGCTTTTAACAAATCGCCGCGGGCATGAACTTGCCCACTGATTTCGTACCAATACTTCTGCCTAAAACTGTGTCGAACGTAACAGCTCCGTCTGGTAATGGAAAGGAAGAAAAAAAAACCAATACGAACGTAACTTTCCACCACTTGGTGCTGCAATGTCGGATTTATACCTGTACAAAAATCGTCTGTATGATGTAACCCACAATATGCCCACAAAAGCAGCGTGTATTAGCCGCCTAACGTCATCACAGTTAGTACAATATGCGTAATGTAGTTTATGAGTAGTTATTTTAGTTAAATAATTTGCGCGGCCAGCAAAAACCGCGAATTGTTGTATACAGGAACAGGGATTGCGTGCACACCTCCCACCCCCCTTTTTGGCAAATAGGCTTTCGACGGTGGTGGTGGTGGTGGTGATGATAGTGTGAAGGAAAAGCCGATAGGTGTTAAATTGTTCAACACACCTACTCGTTCCCGGTAACATCATTTCCCATTCATGTGCTGCATCAGTTATTGATGAATGTGCTGTGTTTGCGCTATTGCGGTTCACTGCTCAATTATTTTAAATTATTTAACAAACAAACATACGCACACCCAGAGATCAGCCACCGATCAGCCACTACGGAGTTAACCCGTTTCGGTGACATTTCACTCTATTCGCCAAAAAAAAAAAAAAACGCACCCACTTTAACCACACGGCAAATTAACCCACTGCTGAGTGCTGTTTAATGCGAGATAATTAATCACAATTGAGTTGAAAAATGGTAAAACCAAGCGAGTGATGGAGCAGCATTGTGTAAGCGCCATTTTATTTGCCAAACCAAAACTGAACCACGGTGTAACAAGTCTGAGTAGATAAAACAAAAAACAATGGAATGCGCTAGATGCGGGAGGCTTTCAGATGTCGAAATTAATGGGTCTCACGTAACACTTTTACTATTGCAACTTTTAAATCGTACTTTAAACATGTTATACCAGCTCTTAAGTTACTTCACTACATGCAGAATGAGATTCAACAGTGTCGTACGGTGGTGTTCGATCGCCTAAGATGGAACGATAAAGAACATTTTAGTAGTTCAGAAGCTTCTTCTAACGGTTGTAGTGCCAGGACATTCAGGTCAATCTCTGTTCAGTCTATTCGTCAATCCCTTGAAATTCGAAATTCCTGTAATGTGAGATTGATCGTGATATCGGTCGAACAAACCTGGTAAGCTTTAGTCAAAATTGCCACTGCCGTATGTGGTTTGAAGATCTAAGAACAGAATGGTAATATCTTTGTCAGCATCTTCCACGTGGTTAATTCTATTGAACATCACCGTATGGCTGCTGAAGCTCAGTCAGTGTACGATGAAGTACGAAGAGAAGGTTTTAAGAACGAACATTTGTTATGATATGTTAACGATACGTATTATGATATCGAACACTATTTGGCACATATTACAGAAGCTTCAAAGAATTGTTAAAAATGTGAGAATACGCGCTATGTATTAAACTTCCGACAGGATCCAGCTTTTCACGCTTTTTCATTCGCAAACTCAATCCCACAACGTTACGGATTCCATTCCAAACATGCTGTGGACATTCGGTGTATCGTAGCTAAATTCCGCTGCAGGTTCGAGAAGGTTTTGGGAGCATCGGCATAGGCACTGGCCGGTAATGGAACAGAGTTAAGAAGACTTTTAGATAGGACGAAATAATGTAGCCGCTTTCGCAGATATGTGACAAGATTCGAACTGGTGAAACCTTTGAAACGTTGGGTCGTTGGGAACTATGAGGGCATGTTGTACTTAATTGCTGTGGTTAATAACCAGCTAATAATGGGATTATATGAGAGAGAGAGAGTGAACGAACCAAACACATAATAGGAAAAGAAACACACGGGAAGATAACACATAAAATGGATGCAATGTTTCTGTATTGTTACTTTTGTTGTTTTGCCACTCAGGGTCAGGGTGCGCAAAATGGCTGCCATGTTGGGCTTTGTATCACAGGTGGGGTAATAACGATCGCTATCGATCGATGTGTTCCCGCTCTGTGTGTATTAATGTATAAAATTGTAAAATGTTTTCTCTTCCCGTTTCAAACGTTTTACTCGTTCGTAGGCAGTTCGCACGCTGTTTCCCTCGCCAGTTTTTTACGTATGTTAATGAATATGTAATCCCATCCTTCCCACACAACCACAACACCGGATTTGTAAAGCACGGCACACACAAAACACACACCGTACCACACACAGATCGTCGTGGCAGGTGTGCAATTGTTTACATCAGCATCGTTCGTTTTGCTCGCTCCTTTATCTTCGAGATAGTTGTAATTATGCTCTCGATACGCAAATCTAATTGTTACATCAATGTTCTTCCGTGTACATGTGTATGTGTGTGTATTGTATGTATGTGTTTTTTCGCAAGGATATCCGCATCCGGTCCGTTTACTTGTTCGTCGGCATTATAGGCCCGGGTGAAGAGGTGAAAAGGTACTATGTTTTATATGTTCAACGAGGCATCGAGGTGGTAAGAAGAATCATAATATTAAAAAAAAAGATAAACGTTTACAAACGTAGTACAAGTTTGAAGGTGCAAGACAGAAAGGGAGAAGAAAAGAGAGAGAGAGGTATTACATTTAAAAATAATATTAAATTAGTAACATTAAGATTCTTTAGTATAGAATAGGATTCAACTAACACGCAGAGAGCCCCAGAAACAGAACAGAACCGTGTTGTGCTAATGTCTTCAGCGGTAGAGCCACGGTGGGAACGCTTCCTCCCAAAAACAAACAGCAAATGCAAAATGGCAACAATTACCAGAAACGAATAACGATGATGATGATGATGTGGTGCACGTGAGGCAAGCTTAAATGTATTTAAAAAACATACAAATCGATCGACAACTGTAAAGCGCCGAAAAAACCTTACACAAACGAATTAACACGATCATGCTCGATCAATCGAAAGAGAAACATAAAACTCCCCTTCGCGATGTGGTGTATGTAAATTTGAAATGGAAAAAGAGAGAGAGAGAAAAAACACAACAGAACAAGAGGGGAGGGTAACAAACACTGTCAAATGTGCATGCAAACTTTCTTCTGGGTGTAATTTTAAAAAATCGTTTAATCAATAGCAAAACAACCCCCTACTTGGATTTAAAGTTAAACACAAACCAACAGCGCAGTCGTATGCATAATATTCTTGTAACGTTTGTTAACTGAGAATGAGCATAGGAATGAGGAGGAGAAGGGACCGATGTAATAGAGAGATGTACACAAACGAACGAATTGTATATCGGCAAAACATTAGATAAAGATAAGCAGCGACAAGAGATTTCCGTGTCTGGGCTGGGGTTCCCGAATGTTCCCGGTGTGGAATCGTACCGGAACAGCCGGTGAAATAAGGTATATAAATATATATACATAGATATGTGTTATACAGAAACGTAAACAAATTCACAACAAGATCAAGCGGAGATGAAGCGGAAGAAAAGGTTTAACGGTAGTTTAGAAACAGTTTTAAGTTGTGTATGGGAAAGTGAGCGACGGTACGTAATTTAGCAAAAGTCGATGGAAATCCTATCCAATTCAAATCTGGCACGCTGGAATGTCATAAGGAGAAGTGAGAAGAACCATCTTCCCACAGTGTCACACCTGTAAAGAGAATTGTTGTTGATGTTTAAGTTTAAGGCACTGATACGGGAAGCAGAGTGTAAGACTTTTGGGGCACGTTAATTTTCGCCCGGTATGGGTATGGGTCACTTGTCCCCGTTCACGTCCCTGTAATTGGTCCTATACTGGTATGTGTATTGTTCGTGTATGTAACGTACGTTTTAGCAATGATGATTGAGATTTGGCCGTGGGGCGATCAACACACAAAACAATATACATTCGCGACACTACTCTACTCCTCTACACTCACCCACTTTCTCTCTCTCTCTTGTGCAGCAGCAGCGCGGTAGATGCGAAGTGCGCGCTTTAATTAATCGGTGACCAAGAAATTAAAATAAAACACACCCATACACTGAGAGCTAAGAAAAGATTACCGATTATACAACAAATTATACAAAACACTAGCTAGACCTGTGAGTAGTACATGTGTACTGTGTTGAAAATACTTTCAAACTATCACTACCGCTTCTGTTACTGCGCCTACTGCTACCATCTTTCGGGGGCTACTTTGTAAGATGAACAGCCGTACAGTTTGTGTGCTAGGTGTTAGAGGTGTTACTTAACACATGGGCCACAAACAAACAAAAGGTGTTTACAAGCCGGGAAAACAGAAACAAAAAAAAACAAAAATCAATGAAAACAGTCATTATTGCATAGTAATTAAACGGAAATATTAATATCCCCGTTCTACATCCAGACCCTCCCGGAAAACCGCTCCCCCCCACACCTCTTCTTCTTCCTTCGCTCTTTCCTTACTTTTCCCGTCATCTCTATCTCTCTCTCTCTCTCTAAACAACAGCAAAGTTATATATATATACACATTTGGTGAGGCAAACAATCGAAATCGAATCTTTTCAATTGGACAAGACACATAAGAATAAAGATATACTTCAAGAAGAGAGGATGCGACGTAATGTTTTTTTTTTCTTCTTCCTGAGCGGGTCCGGGATTTTTTCCGGACCGGAATACGGAATAGATGACAAATGTTTCGTTTTAGTTTGATACTAAGCTTCAAAGGGCAGCTACTTTAATGTACAAATGATAGTAATGCAGGATCAGAGTTGACTTGTCCTTCTTTCTAGTGCTTGACGGACTAAGAGCTATAAAGACAGAAACTATTGAAGCGTCCTTAAACTGCCTTAATGCTCAGATCATCGGTTCTAGTTTGCTTGTATCATGAGAACAGTCTCAGAAATTGTCAAATGTAACCCCCTAACCCTTGAGGAGCTAAATACATTTACTCCAGACGAATTCCCCAACAATTTAATCGTCCATTCCATTGGGTTCTGAGCTGTCACCTAAGATACAGATAAGAACTCTGACTATCAAGACCTATCATTTCTGACCCTCTTTGGGACTTTCTTCATCCATAGCTGAATATGACGTTCCTAGTAACTTCGTCCTTTTCAACTCCGAGTCTCTAATGGAGGAGCTCCATCAGCAAGTACAGGTGTACTTCCTGATATCCTCACAGCTGGTTATAATCCGAGTGTTGACACATCAGTCTTCTGCCAAATTCTAAGGAGGTTTTAAAAAAGTTTAAAAAAGGTTTCTCGCTTATTCATGTTCAAGTCTCTTGGGTTAAATAAGACTTTGTGTATCAAGCCCTTGACTTTTGGACATTCGATTAGACAACAGCATTCCAAAAATGGTGTCCAGTGTGTTCGGTTTTCCCAGAAGAAAAGGAGCATAAATCGATGGTTAATGTTGCTATGAATTGAGCGATCTGCTCATCTGTAAGTAATGTGAAATGAAGAAAGGAGAACAACCACCACAAGCAATAATCACCTTCTTATGGCTTCTTGGCCGTATTTCCCGGTCTACTAATCGAACGCTCAAAGGCATGGACCGGTTTCTTGCTCTGATAGTAATAGGGCCGCTTCTTGGGCGTCCACCATTCATCAATCCGCCAAACCGATGCGCTCTACCGTTAGAACGGCTGGAAGCGAAATGCATAATACCGGTTCCCAAACTAGTTCTCCCCGAGCGCAACAAGCGTTCTTTGTTGATTGATTCGTTCCGGATGGATTCGCCGCAGCACCGGAGTTGAATGACCTCACCACACACAGTGAACGGATGAGCGGAATCCGTACAAGCCAGTACCACAAAGGGAATAAAAACAAAACTTCATCAAACTTCGGATGATGTCATGACGACTGTTGTCGAAACCAGTGCCCCCATCCCGCGTATCCCAAATGTCGTCAGCCGGGCGTTGTGTATTTTTCTGATCCACCGGCATAACGTTTCGTCGACATGCGACCCATCCACAAATCCCTCCCGTGTGTTCGAAATCACGACGCTTCTCATTACGATTATCCTTTCGCTTTTACACGCCTGCCGGTACTTAACTCACGAGCGGCACAATATTGCATGAATCCGCGTTGTGATGCCGATTAGTGTCAGCGGACTGTTTTCCTTCCATACGTTCCGCCATCGTCCCAAGCACGTTTTTCCAACAAAACGCTTTAAAGCCACACCTTTTGTTTACGCTGAGAGGTATTAATACTTTTTTTTCTCTCCCCCCCCTCACAACACAATCATCCTCGTTAAACCAACATCCTCAACAACCACAGTAGGCACGGGCAACCGGGAAACCGGGCCAACCAGCGAACAGGAATATGAACGAAGCAAGCGACGACCTTCAAATTATGGGAAGTTGTTGTTTTTTTTTCCTTGTTGTGTTGAGAATGTTTGATGAATGGAAAAGAGAACAGAAGGGAGCTTTATGTTGGGAGAGAAACCATTTTGTTGGAGTTCTTGCATTAACAAAAAAGAGCGAGAGCGAGAAGGAGAAGCTTTTAGTCACGCACACCATCATCGAAGGACGCTCGCGTTGCACTACGGGCCAAAAAAGCTAAATTATTGTTTAGTTTATTTTCTTTTAAAATTAACGTTTTACAGTTTAGCATTTAATTTTCTTTACAAATTCAGGAACCAATCTCTAGTTACTAATATCTTTCAAGGAATTTACTTATATCTGTGATACCTTTGTCATCCTTGAAAGAACTCATTCCACCATTCCTCTGAAGTTTGAGACGTAGATAAGTAGATGCTTACTTATCTAGCCCTAATTGAGGTGTAATGGTCTTTGCCTTCGGTAGAATTGCTCACGGTAAGGCTCTGTCGACTATATTATTCAAATACTCCTTCCTTTTTCTTTTTATGAGCTATCACTTATCATCAATGTATTTCCTTAACCTTTAAACTGGAAATTGTGCGGATTGAACCTGCGGCGTCAGTACTAGTGATATCTAAAGTCCACAGTTTTTTTTGAGTCCAATACCGATTTCGAACTCGGTTTCCACCCAGAGTTTCCTCCACATTCCATTCCGAATTCGATTCCAAATTCAATCACTCAATTTTGGATTCAATCGCTAATCAGCGCTGGATTTGAAATTGAATTCAACCCTCTGGACTCTGAATTTGGTTTCGAACTAGCTCAGGATTCAACTAGTGTTGTGTTTGTGTCCTTCTTATCCTTATGAGAAGGGTGAATCTTAAGTGAGGAGTCATTCAAATCAGGAATTAGCTCCTAAAAGATTAAGGATTCCCATTAAAGGCCTTATGAGAAATGGAAGTTGGAACCCATCTTTGGCGACTGATGACTGAAGGGCGTACGGATACTCTCCTTCGAGGCCTTAAATCTTGGATGATTCTGGAAGCTTTGAAATAGAGATTCATTCGTTCAGTTCAAATATTGATTCCGAACCATTAATCGGAATCAGTTGCACCCAGCGCTAGATTTAAATCACCATTCAACTCCGAATTGGACTACGAATCAACTCCGGATATAATTCCGGATTCGACTTCGAATTCAACACCGGATTTGACTCCAAATTTATCTTCGAACTGCTTTTGGAGCTGAATGCAATTTTTGCAAACACTGCAACCGCTAGTGAGAACCCGGTCTAACAACGATTTAATTATTGCAAATTATTAATCCATTAATCTAAAACATACTACGCAACTAAATGAAGAAGACATTTTAAATAAGGTAAATAAAATTTAAAATGGATTCATTACAGAGGCTCAAAGTAAATAATAAAACAAAAAAAGCCATAAAAATATAAATTATTCAATTACTATTTTAACCATCTACTCTCCAGCAACACAACCCATAAAATCCCATTGTGTGAAAAGCAAGAGAGATGATGCCGTAATCATTCGGCCGCGCACGCGGGCTTTCGATCTTCATCCGCTTTGTACAAGTGGATGCGAACAGGTTTTTTTGTCCCGTAGAAAATAAAATTGTGTGAGAAAGAGAGAGAGAGCGAGAAATTTTGGAGAGAGAAGAAGAAATTCATCCCACGGTTGCGACAGCCGAACAAGCGTGCCCGTGTCCGTAGTCGTTGTTTACCTGCCATCTCGACGCGTAAGGTTCGTTTTCGCTCTGTGCACGGTTCCGTCCGGTTTACTTCCTTTGGTCACCACACGCGTTCAGGGCATAGGAGAAAAGAAAGCAAAAAAGGTGCCGAAAGTTGTGCAAACTGTGTGTGTGTGTGTGTGTGTGTGTGTGTGTGTGTGTGTGTTTGTCAAATCAAAGATTAAAGTGGTCAGTGTTAGCTGCATAAGCAGTGCACGAAACTTGAAAAAGAGCTCCTAAAACAGACCATATTGTGCGTCACAACCGGCTCAGAATTGTGTTCTTTCGCGCGCGCACAAACTTCTGTCCCCGGGCACTGACCTCCGGCAATTGATCTTGTTTCAATGCCTGCCGCCGGGAAGTAGGGCGCCACAATCGCATACACACGCCAGTGCTACCGGTGACACAATCTTTCCGCACAGAGCAAGAGCCAAGAGTTCAATAGAAAAAGGGTTTGCGGCACTTGCCAACTAGCAAACAAGAAAACACTCCAAACGTTCACGGTGTGGGGCCACCTACACATCGATCGAAGGCATTGCTCGAAGTGTGTTCGGACGGAAGTTTGGTGGCGTCCGGGCGGCTCTTTTAGTTATTTTTCCTTACCTCTTTCTCATACAGCATCATGCTCCTGCCAAGTACGGTGACATAAAGCAGATAAAACGGGGTGACTTCAGAAAACCCGGCCAACGAGTGCTTCTTATCAGGCTTGTGTTGAAGTTGAAAGTGGAACGACAGCAGCACTATAAAACCGCAGTAGGCAGCTCCTCGCTGGAAGCATTACCATCCATAACAACCAAGGACAAATCAAGTAAGCATTGGAGGGAGAAAAGAAAACCTCCCTAAACAACACAGGTGCTAATCTTAGAAATATACCGCAAAGAGAGTTCAACCCTGGCTAGTCAAAGTCGGAACGACTGGTGCTCTTGAAAGTGCGTAATTGCTGCCTTCCCTTTGGTCGGTATGCCGAAGCCTGCTTGAAAGACAGGAAGCCTTCCGGATTAGAGAACGCCTAAATTGCCGGAAAATTAATTACCTAAGAACAGCGAAATCACTGAACATCAATCAAGCGCGCACATACACACACACACACACACACACAAGCGTAAAAAGGGTGATCACATTTTCCGTGGCTAGAGTATGTGTGTGCAAGGGATTTGGGCTGTTTTCGGTCCACTTCCGTGACTGCTTGTTGTTCTAGGTGCAGGGGTTAGCAATGTGGTTTGGAGAACATCAGGTTGAACGAGCATTTATTGAGGCATATATCTTAACCAGTTGGTCAAGTACCTCAACCGTGTGTAGTTAGATTGTTGATGGAGGTTGTAGCTGGACGAGACCTTAAACATTCTAGGGTGCTGCTAGCAATCTGAAAATCATGCCAAACCAGTACTGCAAATCTAACGTAGTTGTATCAAGCAATATAATATCTTACAGGTTAAATGATCAAAACAAAATATTTGCAAAGAACGTCAAAAGTTTGCAAACCGCTGGACTCGTAATTTAAATCAGGTCATTTATAAAGGAACTTACGAGAAGGTACGCCCGGAGCCTGGCGAATAATCCGCTGTACGGCAGTGGGTTCGTCGTACGTAGAGCTCGTGATTGTAGCGGCTCCTCCCTTCCACTAGTGGGACAGATCATACCATAAGTTAGAAAGCTGAAGCCTTTTAGCCTGTATCTATCAAATAAGCCGAATAAGCCTGGAAACGTCAAAACGCATACAAAAAAAAACAGGCTTAGAGTATGGCTCCGGCCAGTGTTGGATGAAGCTGATTCAGATCTTAAACCTGAATCTCTGTTTCAAATGTTCATGAATCATCCAATCTGAATATGTCATGCAGGCCCAACTATCCAATTCTGTTTAGGACCTCCAAGGGGCATAATCCGACACTGCTCTAAGCATTCATGAGGGGCATTCGAATGGGAGTCGATCCCGGGAGTCGATTAGTGGTCCCTGAAATTTCCACCTTCGAGTCGCAGATGGACCTCTCAAATGGTCAGGTTTGCGAATAGACAAGCTTGCCCATCTCCTTGACGCAGACAATTCGTAGTAGCAAAAGACCTTCAGTATTGTCTACACATAATCACCTGGAATGTGACGTTGGCCATTACCATTCGTACCAGCCTGGTGAGTGTGGCCGGAATTTCAAAGAAGCTCATTGCGTCGTAAAGTTGTGCTGTCGTATGCGGCCTTGAAGTCAATGAAAAGTTTGAAAGAACGGATCGATTGCCACCAACCATCTTCTCCAACATTTTTTTTTTTATCTTTTCGTGCTGCATTTCCATTTTACCGTGAAATGCATTAAAAATATACTAATTTTACTGACGAATAGTTAGAAAATATTTAAATTTACCTCATAACACCTGGTTGTCGAACCCTGGGATTAGCGCAGGGCCTTCTTCGATTTTAGTTTACAACTGTTGCTAATGGCACGTTTCCTTGACGATTGCGACCCCAACCCCACACCCGGCGGTTCGCATTTGTTTGCTTGCCACCCCTTTTATCGACGTTTTGAACGACGGTTTGTCGTTACTACGGCGCGTTCCTCTAGCGAAACCACCACAAAACGGTAACCGGGAATGCAACAACATCGATCCTTCGTCTACCGTCAACCGTGCGCGCGGGTGTGTGAAATATTTAAAATGGGCCAATTTTCACCTGCCCACACGCGGGAAGGGCAACACGTGCAACCAAATGGAAGGAAAGCCGCGTCTAACAACAAGTGGTTGCGGTTTCTGTTTGCATTGAAAAAGAACCCTTCCTTTTTTGCCAATTTCGCAACAATTTTCATTCGATAACAAATCGAACGAATAAAGAAGGGAAATGTCAAGGACAAAACCTGCTGGACGGCTGTAGGAAATGTGAATAAATATTTACCCACAGCTACTACACAGCTGCGTTTCATGTGGATGTTTCACTCTCTTCATGGATGTTCGTATGTTCGTGGTTTTTTGTGTCTTTATGTTCATCTCATAAAACTACCAACTAGGCCTGTTTGACATGGTGTATCAGCATTTTGTGAATACCAACCGCATTTAGCATTAGATTACAACGTGTTGCTCTCTCATTAGTTAATTCTGGTCTTCGTTGGTGTGTGAGAACGGTGAGAATTGTATCAACGTAGGCGTAAGGAAGTAAGCGCCTGAAAGTATGCATTACGATGTTCGATCACTATCGACATTGACCTGAGCTACTTTTGGAGTTCTTGACAAATTTGGATATTGCAAATCGAAATAAAAACCCATTCCATGTTTGACTCCTAAAAGCAAATAGAAAAATTGCATACTTTCCGGCGTTTTGATGTCTTCAAACACGACCTAACAGGCTTGCGGAGCAATAGATATATTTTGGTCCAGCGGTGCATAATTAAATACAACGAGATATTGTGTAATAATGTCTAAAAATAATGTAACGATTTATCAGCACGAACATCAATCTATCTCTAGCTGAAATTATCTAATTTTTTTTTTTTCCGGCGCACTTCTGCGTGTGTGTAATTAATTTTTTTTCACCTCCCCCCAACACTAAGACTGAGCGTTGGGTTTTGTGTTTTTTCTCTCTCTATTTCCACAATTTGTTGCACAGCTTCAAATTATTTTCACTTTCGTCGGTTGAAATGGGGTGGTTTTTCGCATCACGACAACATGCCGGAACCGGTGTGCAACCTCATCTAGCGCACCGGATTGGTTTGCTTTACGCACACCGATGGAAGATTAAAGCGAGCTAATGCATACGATACAGTTAGCTTTATGTTTATTTAACCTGCTACAATCGTAAACAACACACTTTTACAACGCTTGCTTGTTTTAAGACTTTCGCAAATTTGGATTGGAATTTTCCCTTAACCCCTGTAATCATACGCGCTAGACCCATTACGGATGAGAGAAGTTATTCAATAACCTCAGCGCGAATGAATGAAAGTGAAGAAGCATGCCGGAGCTTTTGTTTTCCTTCTTAACATAAACAAAAACCTCCCAACCCAGTGGAGGGGGTGCTGCGACCTTTGATGTGCCCAAAAACCGGACCAAAAACCAACACAAACCCTATTGTGTGGGGGGTAGCAGTAATGACTCTTTTATGTGTTTCATCCGTGTGCTGCTGCATCCATTCAATTGCCTTTCTTTTCGGGGTGGTTTCGGAGGAACCCACAGCCCGCGAACGGGCCAACACACACACCCAAAACCCGACCGCACCAAACAACGCAATGCAATCGCTAATGAATTCATCTGCTGCGAGTGAAAAATGTGCACCGAGGTGGAAAAGGTGCCGAGCCGTTTATTACCTACCGGCGCGTGCGAAGCCCGGCCGTGGATGTTCGTCGAAACGTTGCGAATAATTACCACGGCTGGAATGTGTCCAGTCCAGTTGGGTGCGTATTCCATCTCAATTAGATTCTACCATTCGTATACTGTCATTTGCATATAATTGAATGAAGAGCAAGAAGAATTGGAGCGTTTTTATTGCAAAGAAAGTCAACTGCCGTTTACTGTTGCTCATTGTGGCAAAGCAATTTGCAATCGCTCTCGTTATCAGCTAAGAATCTAGCTTTTGATATGCGCGTTGCATAACTTTGGGCGCTTTTCTACACTTTGTTCTTGTGATTGGTATTAGCAAATGGAGGACATTTTTCGCATTATTCGCCATTTATTTCGTTTATTTAACCCATTATATCACAGCTAGTGAAATTTCATACGCAAAAATACTCTTTTTTTTTTAAAAAACGCAGTACAATCTTTTGAGATTTGCGGTTTGTGCGGTAATGTTACAATTGAGATTAAAATTATTATGGATTTCGCAAACGATCCTGTAGCTATAAACACGTTTACGTTCCAGCTTCAACACCTTCATACATCTTCGGATCCAATTCATTGGTGCCGGCATTAATTCGACCCCGTAAGATTCAGCTCAAGAAACCAACCACAACGACACACCTTCGCTGTGCTGTGTTGTCTGAACGTCTGAACGCCAAAACTGCAATGTCTGGAAGAAGCGAGTGAGTAATTAACGATCCGCTTTTACTACTTTATGGATCATTTGGATGATTTGTTTAGCTCATTGAGGGTAGTCTATTTTAAGTCTAACACCAACGGTGTGCTGGATGGAGCCGATCACCTCATTCGGAATAGTAGTGCAAGGTTAAGTAAACAATTCTTGGTGCACCATTTAACGCGCCATCGAACATGTATGTTTGTGCAGCGTAGGGTTACAGTTTGTTCTTTGCACAACTTTGTTTAGATGAGTTGGAATTCTGCGTCTGCTACGTATATAACACGGGGCATTTGGGCAAGTAACATTGAGAGGGTATGAAGTGAAACAACAAGCATTGAATGAGATTGCGACGAGTGTTTAGATAGTATTTGACCATGAACTTTGCGGTATTGGTGACTTGCCAACTATCTCTTCAAGGTATGAAATCTCTACTAAAATGAGCTCTGTGGTGCTAGAACTCTAATCAAAAGTCTAAAATTCGGTATCAGGCGATCTCAGAAGGATTGCCTGATGTCGATAATATTGAGGTATAGAAGTACCTCTCTCTCTGTCTCTGTCCTATTATCCTATTATCCTGTCCTATTATCATTATGCAACAAACTAAACTAATGGTGCTATCTATCTTTTGTGCCACCCACAGATCGATTCTCGATGCCATACATTCTCATCCGCGGTAATCTTGCGTCCTACGGCCACAAGCATCCATTCCGCGTGCTAGTCTCGGGCTTAAAAGGTAAGAAATTACATGTCATTTACTCATGCCTGATTGCTACTATCAGTTGCTAATTGCTCTCACACTCTGCCACCTTCCTATTCTTAAGCGGTCGACATTGAACAGCTGAACCGTTTCCCATGCGGAGGCTACAGCGATGAGTCCACCGTCGTCTATCTGCAGCATCCGTGCGTGATGCTGACGGCACTGGAGGTAGGTAAAGAAGCCCCACCCGATCGATATGCAAATGGGGTAGGCTGAAGCAACAATTAGTAGCGCCATTTCATGGCTAAACGCAAGTAGTTATGAATGGATGACAACAAACGGAACGTTATTAGACATTATACTACATCTGTGCTTGACTACGGTATTTTTCATTGCAGGTACTCGGGTATCGTGTGGTAGCCTCCTCATCGACAGCAGTAAAGCAAGATTACAACGAGTACATGTGGACGATGCGGAAGGAGTTTAACGATCCCGAACCGTACCTCAGCGAAACGTCTTCGGCCGTGATCGAACGGGACAATCTGGCCAACAGTGGCCGAGAGGGCGGCAACTATAACGGTGGAAGCAGCAAAATCGACCTGCCCGAATGAACGTCCCGACGGTCGTATAGCGAAATGTTCCAAACAGTAAAATTCGTACGGGTAGTAACGGTTTTTTTCGTTTACATTTGAATGCGCAACAACGGCAAAGGGTTGGACGGCTGTCAAGTTGACAGTCGCAGAAACGTCACACAGCTTCCCAATCAAAACAAACAAAATAATTGTGTCGGTTTGGGAGGCAATGCACAAAATCATCACTACGTTTAGCCTAATTAGCTGCTTAATATTGTGAACAGTGGTGATCGTTTGTAATTTAACTTCGTGCACAGCATCCGCGAAAATGCGCTTGTAGTTTACAGCTCCTACGGGTTCATCGCATCACATCTCTGTACGACGAATGCTCTGCTTCACGCGAATTGATTCCGGCCTACTTGATCGTTTGCTTTCCTCAAATGAATTAGTATAAAAACGGTGCTCTTTCGTTATGTCCGAAAAGCCCTGTAGCGAGCGTGATAATCATGATCACACGAAATGTTCATCGAAAGGCGTCGCCGCAACACAATCACTGAGTGAACTGGATTTCGACCGTGGAATCTGGAGTGCGGGTACGATTGCAAACGAGAATGGAAAGTATCTCGACCTCAGTCAGTTAAAACCACCACATGCTATCGTTCTAGCGATGAGTAACGAGATCGACCGCTTGGAAACGCTTATTACCAAAGGACACCTTTACGACCGGGACAGCTGCGGCTATACCGCACTACACTATGCAGCACGTTACGGGCACGTGGAGGCTTGCCATTTACTCTTAGCACGCGGTCTCGGTGTAGACGAAGTAACGAACGGTGGCGTTACAGCACTGCACCGTGCCGCAATGATGGGTAACGACAATTTATCGTTGAAAGTGTTGCGCAATGCATTCGCTAACTTATTTCTTCCCGGATTTTTTATAGGACACCTCAAAATTATGCAACTACTTATAGCAAACAACGCGAACGTACTGCACAGAGATAGCGATGGAAAAACGGCCTTGCACCGTGCAGCCGAAGGAGGACATTTGCAGTGTTGCCAGCTACTTGTTCGCCTGAATCCCATCCTTTGCCATACGGAGGACGGACGCAACCAGAAACCGGTTGATGTAGTGCGAGAAACACACACAGATTCGGACCAGCTACGGCGCTTGTTGGCCGGGTAGCACACGACTCGGCACTTTGTTTTGTAATACACCTTTGCCGTCTTCCCGAAAATGCTTGCGCTAATGGTGCACTATTTTAAAACGGAAAGTCCCATTATGAAATCCCTCATCTGTAAGCGCTTATTTATGTTTTGCGTGTGTCGCACAAGAGTGATTTACTTTTTAACCCACAAGTTTTTAGTGTACAAAACCGGTGTATTAGGAAAAAGTTAATATGAATGAGATACTAATAAATAATTCTATTAAACCTACTTACCTGCTGACTATTTCCGGACGATGCGTGGAGTTTGTGCGCGGCTTGAGTGGCGAAATCGAAATATCACACCATGCAGGTTGTATCTCGGGATCTAGATCTCGTCAATGCCGTTGTCCAAGAGCTCCGTTCTTGTGACGAAATACTGTCCCGGAAACCGGAAATCCCCTGATAATCACCAAGTTGCGAAAACATCTTCCATTCCATCGACCTGATGGTTCCAAGCCGCGCACACTTTCACGAAGTTTTCGAATGTTAAACAAACTTGTAAACGATCCCATTTTGGTCTGTCCCAGACCCTTCTGTAACGTCTCGCCACAAAAGACTGGTTCATTTTCGTATATTAGAATAAACACCTTCCTTCGCGATTCTTCTCCTGCCCGTCAATGTAATCTTCCTCTGCTTCGCTTTCGCTCAACCTGATTGGAACGTTCGCACGATGGCTAGTTGGGCGTGAAATTGTTGCACTTCTTACTCTCTGCTTTCCAAATACAAAGTTCGTCGATTCTACTGCTTGTTCTCCTTGGCATTCTGAAGTGCCTGCGTCATGTACAGCTTGGCCAGCGATTGGGAACAGAATTGAGAAATATGCTGCGCGTACGTGTTGATCTGCCCGGACACGATCATCGGATTCAGCCGGGTCGGAACTGGTATCGGACGGAACAGTTTGTTCACCTCCTCTTCCGGCACGGCCTGCTCACCCTTCGCAACACGGGCCGCATTTTCCTGCGCATGCTTCGCCAACATCCGGTGCTTTTCCTGCTCCTGCCGGATAGCGGCCTGCTGGTATTTGTTGAACTTGGTCGCCTCATGGTTCAACTCATCCACCCGATCCATCATGCACCGGAGATGGTTCTCCAGTACGGATGCAGTGCCCAGGTCGAGAAAGTGTGTGCCTTCCTCCTCCGGCACCATCTCCGTCAGCTCCGACATCATGATGTTGCACAATGCCGAATTCTTGATCACTATCGGGATCTCGATGAACAGATTCTCGTACCCGACCTTCAGATTGCGCAGTGCCTCAGGCGTAAAATCGCGCTCCTTGTACATCGCAATGGCCTGCGGTGTCAGACGGTACGCTTTGAGCGTCAAGAATCCACGGGCCGACTTTTGCGTATCGTAAATCACGACCACCGACTCCTCGATGCTTGTTTGGTAGTGGTACTGTGATTCCAGCAGTGTGCTGGACAGAAAGTTACCAACATCCGCACTCTGGTACCAACCGACATGGAAGTGGTCCACATTCACTCGCCGCAAACGGCGCATCATCGTCAGCTGGTACTCTTCCTCATCGATCGTCTCGTCCGACTTGGGAAACGGGAAGCAGTTGGTAATTTCTAACCGATCATCCACTACCAACCCGAGCAGCGCACCCTGCGCCACTTCCATGTTATTCAGCGACTCTTCATGGCAATGTTTTACCATTTTCATCGCCGCCTACAAAGAGAAAAATTGAAAGACAGCCAATGAAAATATTGTACCGCACCATCATCAGCGTTGACACACATGCACACACATTCACAGGCACACGCACAGCCACGCTGGGCGGCTTTCTTGCGGTACACGAAGAGCATGTTTTCAAGCGTTTCGGTACACCAACAACAAGTCTAAGCTTTTCGTGGGGTAAAGAAACATTGGAAGCACCAAAATACACTTACCAGGCCATCGCACTGGACGTGGGAAATGGTATTATCGATGGGTTGCGAACGAGCACGATTTCCACGACTTGCCATCTTTGCGAGTTTTAGAAGAAGAAGTGGAACACGAAGTAAAAAGGGGAAAACTGTCATTTTTGACAGCAGCGAAACATTCGAGCTGATTTCGCCCAACAGCTGCTCGAAAAGCCACAGCGACTTTCAGCTGGAGGAATTTTTCATGCTCCTCAAAAGCCACAGTTGAATCAAATTCGTATTGGTCGTTATAAGTAAATTTAAGACTTGATTTACTGGTATTATTTTATTTTCAATTCATAAGTATGACGGCTAAAGCAAGAGTATACACAGAGCCTGAACAATAAACAGAAAACGATAAAAAAGTAAATAAAAGTTAAAAAACTGAGAAAATAACAAAAACGAAAGAAATTGCAACTAACTTTTTAAGCGATAAATCAACTATGTCTTACCGTGAAGCAATTACAAAACGATTGATTTGTCGATTACCACAGTCGATTTTGACAGAAGACACTAACTCACCAGTAGTAAACAAACAAGTAAATTCAAAAATGCACCATTTTACATCAGTTCGTAGCTTTATGTATTTTTTTCGTTCTCTGTAATGTTTTGCATGCATACAGTAAACTAGAGTTTAAATGTATCATTCACCTGCAGATGATTCTTCGTGTAAAAGCAAACTCACCCTCAACCAAACCCATGCTATGTTGAGTTTTTGTCGTCTACATCTCTTTTTTTTCCCAACAGCTCACACACTATTGATCCGAGATGGGATTCCGAGAGCGAGATGGAACCTTTTCCTAACCTATATTCAATAAGGAATGTGTATGGAATGTATACATCACGCATCTGTGACTGTGTTCGTTACTTCGAATTTAAGTGAACTGCAGAACGGCTAGCGAGACTACTAAGAGCTGAGACATGTTGACACACCTAGGTATATATTGTTATTCTTCTGCCCTCCTATACACAGGATTGATGCATTTTCGTCTGCACACTATTGCACTTGCGATGGCCTATCGGTTCCGTCGGGCACAACGTGGTGGAATGGAAACACACCGCACTATACTCCTAGCTGGTGTACAGAGCTCGTGTAAAATAAAACCCTGTCAATTGCACCGTCTCTCAGCTGACCTGCCCGGAACCGGAAACGGAAAAGTGATTACTGTGCATTAATTTCAAAACGGATGAACCCCTCATTAATCCCGCTTCTCGTCAATCGATGCCCGTCCTGTTGCTGGCATTGTTTTCCTTATAAATACGTTTCATTGTTATCGAAAAATGGGTCTGTTCTGAACGTTCGCTTACTAATTCATTCTCTAGCAAGCCAGAGATGATTCTGTTTTCTTTACACGAGAGAATTACTTTCATTAAATAGACATTGATTTTTTTTTGTTCTCCTCCCAGCACTGGGGACACATTAGGTTCGACACAATGTACAATGTTTTGCATTGAGTAGCTTATAATGAGAGTTGTTTTTTTATATATAAGAGATTTTAGATGGTAAGATTATGCCCCATTTATGCTACATCTCGTACAACAGGCATGGGGTGGGCGCAACTAATGTGGCTTAAGCATACTTGGCTACACAACGGAAAAAAACAACCAACCAAGAAACAAACAAACACACATCACATAACGCCATTCAAATAATTCTACTTAGTGTGCGCTTACGAGTTCAACTATTCGCCTTTGGTGGAATGTTCAATTGGTTTTAACAATTAGGGGTTGGGGAGAAGAAATGCTCATGTTCAACCTATTCCTGATTTTAGCTTCATGTTCCGGGTTCTAGCTAGTCTCTGCTCTGTTCTGCTCTGGATTTCAGGAAATAAGGAGATAAACATACAACTAATAAACACCCTAACTAAGGTAACCACAATACTGTTTTATCGTTCATTAATACAAAAAAATACATTTCCTTTCCACATACGAAGCACATTCAATGATACAAACATACATGCACACACGCTCACACAGTTTTACCAAAATGTTTCCCGTTCGCCAATGATTCGGTGATGTGAATTTCGTGTGGTAATTTTGCGCCTAAAACCAGTTTGCCAAAGTAGAAATAGTTAGAGAGGCTCTTATCTGACTAAAACACCCGCGGGAAGGGAACACGCCGGCCCACAACGTCCCCCCGGTGGCGGGAACGAGTGAACGGCACGTGATTCTATCCTCCCCTGACCTGGGTTCATCCACCACTCTTATTTACCCTACATAATTTTGCCTAACCTTCCAAAGGTACCCCGAATGTGTGTTGCTTATTATGCTTATTTCCCTTATATTTCGACCCGTCCTTTCGGTCGGTATTATTATCATCTTCTATAGCTTAAATTCCAAAATTCATAGTTTACATTTGTGCTCCGTGTGGGACGATCGTGCAGGACGCCAAGCGCTTGCGCACAGGGCGATCGAGCCGATCGTGTCCCGTTTTTTTTTAAATTTTGAAACAGAAGACAATACATTAACAGAAAAAGAGTTTTTTTGTTTGTTTCTTTGTTTTGGTTTGATTTGGTTTCGTTTTTTTGTTGGTTTCTATCGACTAGATCTTCCGCGATCAATGTCTGTACCGAATTTATCATTCTTTTTTAGTCATAAATTTTGATCGACTCACATTCACACTGGTAACCGTTTTTTTCCTTGGATCAAATAATCTTAATTTAAAACAAATAAATTAGGAATTATAAATAATTGTAAATACTGTGGAATTCGAAACCAAGAAGAAACAAATGGCTTCGAATATAAACAAACAAATACTTATTCACACTTCACAAAATATGTAAGATTTTTTAAATATTGAGAGATTTGAACTGTCCTTCACACGAACAAATTGCCCTCATAATAAAAATATTTAAGGAAGATCGAATTGTTGCAAATAAAGTATTTATATGACTAGTAGAACATAGTAGACAGATATCACAATAGACATTAAATTTAGTATACCTGAGAAAAAACGGTCCCCAAACACTTATTAAACTCATTCACGCCCAAATTCATCATATTCTCGCACTCACAAACACTCACCATCACTCACAATCACTGCACCCATGAACACTAATTTTACCACTCAAGATTTTATCCGCTCTCTTCGCTGTTTGGTATAGTATCGGGGAGGTTACCAGCTAAATCTGCACGAGCTGCCAATAATTATGTACAGAAGAACACGGAAATTCAACGCAGCGAACGAATAGAACCAACAGCGTCCTTTTTGCCTTGTTGCTTGTTCCTATCGGCGTGTAGTAGCTTCAACCCTATCGCATGTCTATGTCCAATCCTAATATCCTAATGCTTCCCTACGCAAAAAAATTCCCTACTGACGACTAATACGCTCTTTGGACTAGAATTTCCTTATTCGTGATCAGCACAACCGCACACCATACCGTGTGACTGGGTCCTGTGACTAGAATGACTAGAATGTTACTCGCTTTGCAACTTGAAACGAGCCCCTGCCGGACTCGATCTGTACGCAAATGCTAGAAAGGAAGGCAATACAAAACAAACATGTGCTTAAATTCGTTAAGGAACCAGCGGCTGACTAGACGACAAGTGTGAGACGGTCCAGACTCTGTCCACAAACAGACCGGTTTACGGGGTTTACTAACAACTTAAGCATTATTTCGCATGATCGGTAAGGAACGAAGCAACGTGTACGAAAACAAATAGAAGAACATAACAATGAAATAGCCTACCCAGCGCTACCAGTGGGCGCGGGTTGTCTATAGCAATTCTACTACCATTGTTTTAGCGATCTCAGTACAGGTACTGGTCGATCAGATGCAGCTCGAGTGGCGTTACCGTCGCATTACTCTCCGTGACCGCTTCCGCTAGATAGTTCTTGATGAAGTACGGCAACGCTAACCGGTCCAGCTTTTCCCGCGTGTTTATGTGCTTTATGATGATGGCCCGGCAGCGATCCTGAAGGTTGACAAAGTCACGGCGCGTTTCCGACAGTAGCATTTCCGTTTTGGCTGCCGTCGAACAAACGATCGGGTACAGTGGTTCTCGGACCTAGAGGGTAAAAGAGGGCCGAAGTGTGGTGAATTGTCACTAGGATTCGCTTTTCATGTTTGATTCGGTACCTCATTCAATCCACGGAAGGCAATACCCAGGCATACGTCATCCTTGTAGTACGTCAGCGTACCCGCAATACCGTCGAACAGCAGACCGATCTTTGTCGGTTGGTTCTCCTTGAAGCGCTTGGTGTAGTTACGTGCGACACCACCGTGCCAAAGGAGTCCCTTATGCGAAAGGCCCCAACCGTTCCGGTCCTCTCCGAGCAGATTGGTGAACATGTTGACGTGTAGACGTGCTTTCTTCGTGCCGATTCCAAACATCATGCTGCGGAGAATAAACCATAGGGAAAAGTAGATGATGTTTTAAAAATTACATTCTTGGAATTGGTGAATCTGCTATGGCAAAGGTTGTTTATTTGGGAAGAGGACTATAAGGTATCCTTGACAAGCTCAATATTGCCTTCAAGTAGTTACTCAATGTCTTGTCTAGAGACATCCAATAAGATCTTACAGAATTTTGAGCAATGGAAATGGTCAACTTAAAACCAAAGACTAGGTTGTCTTAACGACATCATTTAGTAGATATGGACATCATTTATCCGGAGATATCCTTTGTACAAATAAAATGACTCAAAGTTTCAGAAAGATGGTAAAGATAGGAAGTATGGCAAGGACTCAACGAGTAGTACGGCGAATGCACGTTCGTACAGCGTATTAGACTCGCCAGGCTCTTAGTCGCCAGGTTGTCCTAGTCACGTCATGAGAACAACACCAGACGTCCCAGTCTGTAAAACCCTTCTAGATCATCCACATGGAGGGAGAGGAGGCGTGGTAGGCCTGGTAGTAGCAGGAGATGGAGTTGATGCGTCCGCCAGATAGGCCGGGATTGTGGATTGGACAACGACACTAGACCGTGAGCGGTTTACAGGACTTCTGCAGCAGGTCAAGGTTGTAGAGCCGGATAAGTAAGAAGGTAAGATAGAGAACCTCGTACTACAGTTTCGGTGAAGTGAAGAACATATTAATTATCAAAGGTCCAATGCCACTGTGGAGCACTATGCTGATCTCAAACATTTGTAGTGCTTCGCTATAGAGAAGTGCACTACACTCACCAAGCTTTGGAGGACTTGTCATGAGATTATGAGAAAGACACGAAACAACTTAAAGTGTAATGTCCTGGTATACATACGATTGATACGCGACAATCGTGGGGACTCTGTCGGACAGCTGAGCAAGTGGGTAAAATGGTGCTATAAAAATGTTTTCTAAAGCGAAGCATAGGCCAAACAACTATTCTCCATTTCACAACCCCAGTCACTTATTCTCGGGCCTGTTTTCGGACTACCCTACTGCAATAAAACTAATCCCAACCTCAACCATTCGCAAACACAGACCACTTCGGACTGGTGCAAAAGCAAACATCACGTACGGGGGTGTACGCCTGTGGTGTGGTATGTACACGCCGAACGATGCAAACATGTGACGGTGGAAAAACACAGGACCATCATTCTATTTTCCATTTTATAACACACTATCAAGCATGATGTTGGCGGAAAGTTTCAAAATGGATGGTTTCGGAAGGCCGATACGTTTTGCATTCCAGTTGCGACTTCGCAATAAATCTGCATTTAGATAAGCGAACAAGGTAACTGAACCTTGTGTGAAGAAAACACATCTAAAAGATCCGAATCCACCAACACCAACTGCCATTGCCCATTATGCCGATGGAAAACGGAACAACCCATTCGGAATAATTAATGCAATGGTGGAAGGTCCGCACCGAAAGGATACGTCCACCGTCGGCGAAATCTCAGCCAAATACGGCTGTTCTTTCAATTACGCTAAAGCATCAAGGCAAGACTTTTTTCATTACTTCTTCAACAACCCAGCTCCATGTTGCACCGTACAGCACACTGATTAATAAACAAAGCGATGGAAGTGTTTCTTAATGAGTGTTCATTTTGGTAATATCCTTTCCAATTTTCTTGTCCAATACCAAGAAATGCAGGTGAAGGCACTTGGGTCTATTTCTGGGTTTCCGGCCAAACAAACAATCTCGTCTACCTGGTTAAGGATAAGTTTGCAAATTGTTCCTGTCCAAATCAGATAAACCAGACAGACCAGAGCGTCATACATATGGCAGCTCTGGAATTAGGAACCCGCCATCTGATTTCGGGAGATATCTCAATATAGCCGCTTAACCGGACATTATTAAACCCCAACTTTATCGTCAAATTTCCGTTTAATAAAGCGATGAACAAATACCCGCAGCAGCCGGTAATGCCTAACCTTCAGACCCTTCCAGGAAATGTGCGCCGAGTCTGTGTTCAAGTGTCTATAAAATCTTTAAGACATAATGTGACCCGAAGAAGGTGAACAGAACATCTTCAGACGGGCACGTATTTTTTTTTTGCAAGCACGAATGTTTCGCTCGGTGGGGGTAAGGGAGCTGTTTATTATTTCAGACGCATCCTTACGTTTGTCCTTCATACCGTCGGTGGGGGGGAGGTGGATGTTTTTGTGTTTGTCTCAGAAGAGATCTGAAAAGGGCGTAAATACGGTAATTTTAATTAAAAATTATATTAACTCATCCCTTCAACCCGCGAAATGCCGCCAGTCGGCCTCCGACATGGATCTGTCTCAGAGAGATCCTCATTCTTGGGAGTGGAGAGAACTTGAAACGTGTTAATGCAGGGTTTTCCATGCAGGATTTACCAGAGTGATACATAATCGTTTTAAGTAATTCACCAACAAAATCTTTTAAAGCAGACCGACCAACTGAGGCAATTGCTAAGTTTTCTGGGGAATTTGCTAGTTTTGTATAGCATATTAGCGAATTCTGGGCAATTCTCATTCGCCTTCATCATTTTGCTGAAGTAAATATCAAAAATACATTCTAATTGTTTTATTTAATAAAAAAAACACTTGCTTGTATGATCAGTTAACTCATATCAAAAGAGTTGTTACGATACCAAAAATCAAGCTAGGCAACTCTCAACCGCTATACAAAACTCATCCTCGAACCAAATGTGCCCACCAAACCCAAATCATGCCGGTTCATGGGAAGAGAAAACCTTGATTTAAAGTGGGCAGATTTCCCCCTTTATGTCACACACAATAACCGCCCGGAAAGGGAGCATTGTGCAGGGTGAAGTGCCAAATTCAAAACTGTGCTCAACAAAAGCCGTAGAGCAACGTTAGCAGATCCAAACTATTGTAACTCGAAATTAACAGCTCCCACAATGCACTGCCAATCGATTCAACGGGCGGACTGCGACACGACATCTCAAGGGTCTCGCACGCTTCATTCGCCACTTTAACGTGATGGAACAGAATTTTTTTTTTGGTGCAGGGGTGTTGGAAGTCTCGACATTCCATGTTGTTACGTTGTTCTGTTTGTCCACTTTTCGCTTCCCGGGGACGGGTGATAAATCACAATGAATTTTTTAAAAACACCTTCCCGTGCAAAGTTGTGCCGCATACTTCATTGTACCGTGTCAACAAAACGCCGAAGCCGGAAGCATCCTTATTAAGTATGGATGTAGAGGAAAACAGGGCACCCGGGCCTTGTTCGGGTCGTTGGGAGGGCAGTTCTTGCTGACACGAACGAATTTTTACAACCGCACCGAGGAATCCCATGCTATCGACAACTTTTCCAGCCGCCGAATAGGAGCACGAAGCGCAAAAATACAACGATTTATAGCATCAATTAGAGCGTCTGGAAAGTGCTAAACCGCAGTGCCCTGTTTCTTGCGTCATCGTCCCGTCGCCGCCGTGTTCCAGTCAGCGGGCCAGCCATGCGGTCATTAAAATAATTCCCGGAAGATGCTAGACATGGCTGCCGTGGGGCGATGGGCAATGGACTATCGAAACCGTTCGATCGGAAACAGCAACTTTCCGGTTGACAAATCGATTGTTTTTGTGTCCTTTTTTGTGGGTGTGCAAGAGTACAAGTATGGGTTGGGTTATGTAGTTTGTCTTGTTGTAAAAGTTCTGCCGAATGTCGACGGAAGTGTTCTATCGGAACACACAATCCTTGGTGTCTTTCTAATCCACTAAGAAGCGGTTCCACTATCTCCAACCCGTTGGTGTAAATAGACGATTGATTATGATAAATTACTATTCACATTAAGAACAACAAGCAGATGTTGATTGCTGTTGTAAGCCCATTATTTTTGCTGGTTTCGATTGTATCATGCTTTGCACTCTGACCTTTTTGGGTCCAGTGAAATATGAACCCGACTGGTGTGTTTACGATACTGTTTTTTTTCTGCAAACGTTTGGAAACCTACAAAGAGATCAGATATGTTAAAATATTTAACCTTTATCCAATAAGCACTGTTCAATAGAACTAGACTCTGCTTTTACCGAAAAAGTACATATGGCTAGATGAGGTTCGGGTCGAAAAAACGGCTCCCAACTTCAACGGCATATATAGAAAAGTTTCACACATTGTACGTCCCCAGCAAGCACTCTCTTCCAATCCGCAAAACCACTCAGCACAAAGTAAGCAAATTCCATGTGATTTCGACGTTTATCGTCCAGAAAAACAGCGACATCGTACACACCAAATTACTCTCGCCGTTGCTGATTCGACAAAATGCGTAATAGACAGGAAAAGGAGGAAAAAAAAAACACAATTCGGCCGAGGGTGGTTTAGGCAACATTTATTACCCCAACCGTACCATATCACTATCTATCCGGGAGTTGTTTTGATATCGTAGCATTAGTTACTGGCTTTTCTATCGCAGGCGAGGTTGAGTGCCTTAACTGTACGAAAAACTCGCGAAAGAAAGTTTTTACAGTGCGCGTGGAAACTTTTACTCATTATTTACATGGATTGCTGTGTGCTGTACACGCTAGGAGAACTCCTAGGCTCCTCTTAGGCTACTATGTACGCAGAGCAAATGGACTTAACTGAGTTTTGTGAAAGGTTAATACGAATTTCTTGCTGAAACAGCATTTGAAAGAGCAGATGGCAATGAACTGCAAGAGAAATAAAACAATATCTTAATCGTTGGGAAAACTCTTCAAGGTTCCTTCAGTAACAATGAAAAAGTCGATCTTATTAAAGAAAGTATGACTGTTTCCCAACAGATGGCGCCACAAAAAAAAACTTGACGTTAAAATTAGTACCTTTTATAGTGTAGATGTTTAATTTAAACGACATTGTCGTCTCTTTAATTAAGAAAAACATCAGTAGAAACAGGAGTTCTGCTAACTTACGAGATTGTCCCAAGCAGAAATATACATACTGCAATAACGATTAAAGCGATTTATGCTAAGTTAAAGAGCGACGGATTCTATAGTTCTTCTTCTTTATCTTAACATCTTCAAGAGGTCTAAAACTGTCGTTTCGGGCTTTCTTTGGCTTTATAAACCTGTATCTTATTGCTTGGCTTTATTAACCTGTATGTATTGCTTAGGTTGGGATTTTGGACAGGTCCTGTCGTAGGAAGACCGGCGCCGCTACCAATACACCATCGAGCCAACCTCGACTTTATAGTTCAATTGATGAAAATTGTGCCAATGATGTCGGTCGAAAGCCTATTAGCGATTCAAACTATGTCGAACTGATTCAAGGCGTTTGACCCTATAACGAATGTACATCAGATCATTGGCACGTAATCTAGAAATGTGGATAATCCAATCAACACTCAGCCTGTATTGTCCAATATATTCATCGTTGTTCAACACTACTCCACAGTCAAGGCATGGCATGGCAAAAATTTAGTCCGAAATTGAGCAACTTCCAGAGGGAGTTTCCAAGATTTCTATAATATCTAAAAATACGGACAAAGCATTGGCAAACGAAATTTGAAAAAAATACCTTAATTGCGTCGATAGAGTAGATCTAGTGACCTGCTGGATGTCATTGATACCAACAATTTAACTCCTTTACTACACCCCAAACAACATCTTTAGTAGTTACGGCACTAGCCATGCCTAACAAATCTCCCAACGAATGTCTACTGCGATGTCTCATCTGTCCAATCCATTCAGTGCCCAAAAACTCGTGCCAAAACAACAGAGTACAACCGAAGAATACACCCGCCGATGTGGCAGCAACATGGTGAATCAACAAATGGACGAAACGCGTGGTCGTCTGTGGCGTTTTGTTTTCGAAACCGTGTGTTGTGTGTCCCTTTTGGCAGCGAGCCTTCGCCCGACTGGACATCATCGTCGTCCGCTTCTTTTCTGCCCACTGTGGAACTGTCTGCACGACCACATTTTTTTGTTTTGTGGGAAACCAATTAGTAATCAACTAAAACGAGAGCAGAACGAAAACAAGGAAATCATGCACCCTGTAGACGTAATACAACCGCGAACCACGAAATGCCACGTTGTGCTGGTCGTAGAAATATTACACCAGCAAGCAGAGAAAAAAAAACGATACATACAAGTGGAAGAATTGACGGCGACCAACGGGGGGTGCTCTCTTTGCGTTACTCTTCCCACCGGGTTCCGTATTGCGGTCGCCTCCTTTCACACCAGGACAAAGGCAGTGAAGACGGATAAATAGACAGAGTTTTCCTACCCAGGGCAGTCGACGACATTCGCCTCGACGTATCATGTTTTTCCGCTGGCACAATGTGCGTTGCTCCCTTTCGGTTCTGCACCGAAACGAACCAACCCGGGCAGCGGGAAGTATGCGCGTGGCTCGTTGCAGTGCTCTTTTCGCAGGTCCCTCCACTGTGCCCGGTGCGTTCTGTTGCGTGTGTCTGCACGTAACCCACATTTCTCTTGATGAGAACGTGGGTTATTCTGCCCGCCATTACGGCAGGAAGTCGAACAAAACAACTTCGTAGACACCCCCGCTGTTGGATACGACGACGAAAACGCGTACCACGATGCTTTGCCGTGATGGATTTATGATTGTTCCTGACAAACTAACATGAGGAGCAAGCGGGTTGGCTGCCGAGGAACGGGACAGCGGGGGGATTGATAACAGGTTTTCCTCCCTTTATCGATTTTTACAGGGTTTTTACATTAGATAGGATATGGCGAGCCAAACACACTAATAATGAAGTAAACCGGAAGATTGATAGAGAAACACAACAAAACTTTACTGAATCGCAAAAACCTGCTCAATTTAGTGAATGCCAAATTGCTCAACCCGTTTACCCACGGTCAGATTCAAGGGTTAAGAAGTAATATGTAAGTTTTGACGATTAAATTTGATAAAACCCAATCACAAGTATTTATCATTATTAAATGTAATTTTCAACTTCTGCATTCTGCTCATCTTTTGTTGTAAAATAGGTTAATTATATTTCAACTCTTGAAACCGCAACTGCGTAAACAGGTTGACTGATTTGGTATTTACTAAATTGTGCTCGCGATTCTTTGTCCAGTTTTTGTTTTGTATTTCACTATCAAGCATTCCGCGTAACGAATTCGTTTTGAGCGAGTAAATCGGTAAATTGCGAATGCCCTATTCTATCTATACTAAAACCCTTTATGGACGTTTACCATTTGTACACCCTCGCAAGGACTTTTGGGTAGACTTACCTCGTACCGAAGACACGCTGCGACAGGCTGATTTCCCAGTAATACCGACCGTTGTTTAGTACGCGCGTTCCACGGATCCCGGCCGTACCTTTGCTCCAGTTCGGATGGAAGTACACCCGCCGATTGTCCGACCGGCTCAGCCACACCTCTTTCGAGCGGTCGCGCTTGTTCCAGCTCCACATATCTTCGCAACCGTTCACCAGTGGCCGTTCGTGATCCGCCTGATACGCGTTATTGTTATCCAGCGCGAGTGTGCAGGCATTGCAGGTGCTGGCGTCCATCGGATGACGGCCGGATGTGCCGGATCCGTCCTCCAGCAGCAGCAGCCCCGAATGCTGCTCACCGTCCGAATGTACCGAACCCGCCTCGGACGAGGAGGAGGAAGAATTTGACGAGAGGGAAGAGTTGGAAGCGTTCGGTTCGTTGGTGGGGCCAAGGCCACCACTCCGGTTCTCGTTGATCGTCATCAGCTCGTCCTCGTCGCTCGTCCCAGGAGCCACCGCCGCCGGCACCCCACCCGTGCCAGTCGTTGTCGTCGTCACCGTTCTTCCCGTGCCGGTGCAGCCCCGTGACGCGTTGGCACGTACTCGGGCCCTGTGCGAACGCGGTGACGGCGGTCTAGCACTCATGCATTCTACCGAACGTTACCGGGTAGTCAGTAGTGATTGTAGTACTGCTGCGTTCTGCTACTGTCACCGTACGCACCACCGTCCCGGTGGTGCATCAGTTCCGCCCGGTTGCGGCGTGTACGGCGCGGACGCACACCCACCCCTGTACCGAAGCCACTGTGGCCGCCGCCACCGCCACCGTAACCACCGTACTTGCCACCGTCCTGATGGCCGTGGGTCGGGTGTATTAGGAACGAGTTGTAGCACCGCAGCACGAGCTTGTTCAGAAACACGCAAATGTTTTTCAGAAACAGCAGTATCAGTATCAGAGTCATGCGGAGACTTTCGCGTACGGTCCGGTCGTGGAACACAGGCACCGTTTCGGGTATCGCTCCCCCGTACCACTGCGCCGGGGGAGGAAAAACGCCAAACAGGTTGTGTCACAGGCTGGGGACAGGATCACTTCCAACTCACACGAACTACACACGCAAAGTCACACCTTTTCGACAACGGCCCTACTAAACTTTCACGTCTATACACGAATCCTTAGCCTACTGGGCTCCTTAAGCTAACTATCGTTCACGTCCACCGTACGGGACGTTACCTTGGAAAATGCACATCGTTCCTCACTTCGTTTGCAGACAGCAACCAATGCGCCATCGATTTTCCTCCCGATATGTCTCTGTGTGTATGTGTGTGTGTGTTTTCGTTTTTAAAGGGAAACGGCTCTTCCTTCCCTTCTGCACTTGCTTGGTGTGGAAAAGCAGCACGTCGGGTGATTGCTACTCTTCCCCGTGGCTACTGCGACGGCGCACAGCCCAACATGTCTCTGTGTGTGGCTGTTGATTCATCCGGAGCAATGCAAAACAACGGGGGTGGTGTGTTTGCTGCCGCACAGCAGCCCAATCCGGTTCCGAAACGGCAAATACATATATTTAGGAAGCTTAATATGCGAAACCAAGAACAACAAACACCGGAGAAATACTAATTGCTTCACTTGGTATACCGGAAACACCGGCTTACGGTGCGTTTTCGAGTGGTTCACCGCCGATTTGTAATTAACAATCACCCCCGAACGATAAACACGACCCACTGGATGGTATAACGTCCAATTTCACGCCTAGCAGAACTCAGGGGCCAAAAGCAGCAGTGTTCAGCATACAAGGATAAGAACGCTGCTAGTATTGGTGTCAATTCCGACACACAACACACGCACACACACTAAACTCGCTGTTCCCAGCGACGAAGGGATGAAAATGAAGGGCTTTTTGCTGTTCGCCCCCTTTTCCACCCTTCTAACGTACAGGGGTGGATTTTGCTGTACACACGGTTCCCCGGTGTGTACACCCCCGATCGATCACGAAATCAGTTTTGTATGATGGTGTAAGTGAACGCACTTGCGATACACATAAGTTCCGTGTGGTATTGAAAGATTTGTTTTGGAAAAACAACTCCACGGTAAAGGTGTGTGCGTGAGCAAGGAAGACTACTACGCAAGGATGATGATATGTGTATGTAATTCGCTACTATGATCTTCGATAATCGTACTTTTGTAATGTTTTGAAGTAGCAAATTAGTTAAATTATTATTTAAATGAACAGCGTATTTCATGCTCCGTATATGAGTTATTTCGTAAACAAAATGTACATAAAATGACATACATTCTCGTGCATTGAAAAGTTCCTGGAATAATGAGCCCATTGAATAATGGTTAACAGGCTATCTACGAATGGTTATAACAATAATCGTTGCTGCGCTGAACCTAAATATAACCACATGACTGTATTCTCAGCATTTCCCTTATCATCTTACTGTTCTCTTCCCCTTCATATCGCTTAGCAAACAAACACGTGAACGGCGTGATTAATCACTTCGACCATTTCAGATGCAACATCGTACGAGTATCGTACTATCAAGCGTTAGGGCTTTTTGGTAAATTATTTTATTCAATTCTGCCACGGATACGAAAACACACCTGTTCACCGCACTCTACCCACCGAATAGGATTGCCTTACAAACTAGCCTAGCCAGACCGCGTGTGTGTGTTGTGTTTGTCACCTTACTGTGTTCACATTACGGGGTGTAAAACATGTTGAATAGTTTTAGGCATCTAGCCCGATTTTGCGAGAGGAAAAACATGAGTATTTTGTCTTAAGTAATGCAAGGAGATAAAAAAAAATACAATAAAACAGTTGGGTAGATAGGTATATGAAACAATATTGCAAAAGGAAAACAGTAAGAAGTTGCATGAAAAAATTATTCTCCAATTATCAAAAAAAACACACTCAACTTTGTTTCGTTACTGTACATTGAAACGTAAACGCAAGGTGCAACTAATACAGGAGCGTGTAACAAACATAAAAACGTTCCCTCCGTGCAAAGGAATGGGAAAATGCCACCGGTTCTGGCTTATTTTACGAAATCAGGATTTGGCTCGATCTTGTTGGCAAACTGTAGATGATTATCGATAATTTGGAACATCTCTTGTGGCGCAGGAAACCGGCCCGTGTCCAACTTGGACCACACCGGCACATCGTTCAGCGTTATCTCGAATGCACCGGACGATATGAGCTAAATGAAGTTGCGATGGAATTAACAAAAAGAACAACGTTCGATTGGATTGGTTTGGCGGTAATGTTTATCTGTACTTACCTGAGCTTCCAGCGTGTTGCCGAGGAAGAAGATCATCATCGATGCGTACAGTTTGTTGTTGAAGCACCATCGCCACCAACCGGCAAACGGATTGCCAATGAAGCGGCCGATATCGTAATTCGACATCAGTGCCGCGATCAGCAGCAGCTTCGTCACTAGCAGGACCTTCGACAGCAGCATATTAAACCCGGACGGGTCATAGTTACCGCCCCGGATCGTAATTTCCGGGTACTTTTCGCGAATTATGTTATAGTAATCATCGAACGCCTTACGATACCCACAGGAATAGCTGCGCCGAACGTGCGAAGGGAAACAGAACACAATGCATTAGCCGGGTGCAGACAGGGACCCGATTGGCCTTGCATCGATCGATCAGCTGGGAAACTTACCAGTACAGGAACGTCATCGTTGCGCCGTACCCGCCAACATCTTGGCTGAACTTGGTAAGTGGTATTTCTTTCTCGCCCTCGACCATGCTCACAGCCATACCGGCCAACAGCACCGCTGCCAGGAGCGTAAAATGTGACCGCACGAAGGAACGCAACATTTTCCAGCTGCGTAGTTTGATGCTCACCCGAGGATGCACAGGGACAATCGGACTTCTATTCTAATTAGCTTAGTCGATGCGGTCCCCACAAATGATACGAGAAAGCAGACCTGAATTAATCTTTTTTACTTTATGTCGCTTTTTTTATTTATACCTGATAGGCTACAGCTGTCACATTTGACGTTCTGTTGACATCTGCACCGCTTAGCGCTTGGTCTATGCAATACAGTTGCGTGCAACGTTGTGGACTATGAATGTTGCTTGCAACATTTAGGACAAACTCAAGGAAGGGTTACTAACTAGCCAATTTAGTATGATTTCTCGCTCTGCCAGATATGACTGTTGGTCAGGAAGAACGGGAAATTACGGATCGTAAACAGTTAAAGTAATTAAAATTTGACGCATTATTTGAAACCTTCTATACTGTATGTTCTCCTGCTGTAGAAAATTAAATTTTCGTACCATTTAAAAGACGAGTTTTCATTAATATTTTTCGATTAGAACTTATTAACATCACCAACTCATGAAAGAACGAATTTTATTTCTTTTTCGCATGATTTCGTATATGAACAAATATGCTGCTCATAAAAATGTTTTCTGGAAATTTCATTGCAAACTTATCTCCTCTTTTGTGAAAGTACAAAAAAAACTAAGTGCAAGGTCAAAGATCTTCTTTATAGGCACAACAACCTCAAGTACAACCTTCAGTCCTGCGTACGGAGGGTTGGTCCGGATGAGATTTTAGACCGGTACTGTCGTGTGAAGACTGGCACCACTACCACCACCAGGCTGCCCCATACAAACGATCAAACATTAAAATAATTCAAAACAAATGCAATTATTGGTAGTTATTAATTCATTTATTTTCATTTATCGCGTGCATTCGAATAATTCTTTTTTTCTGTTTGTTTTATTTGTTTTGTTTTCTCCTTCTACTATTATCCCTTCTCATACACACATACCCTACCTCCTCTCGTTCTGGTTCACTTTCGCCTCGTCTTACAAACTTTCTTCTTCTTCTTCCTCCGCATTGTGTTTTCTCTGTTTATTTCTTAATACATCGCATTGGTTCAAACATTTTTTCCACGTTGTTTTTTCTGTTGAAGCTTGTCTCTTCTTCATAAAAACGTCCTTTCCCCTTTTTGTTTTCCAGCATCACACACGCACACATGCAAACCCACACCGGTTGCGTACAGAGTTTGCACTGTTACACACTTACACAACTTTTACCCTTTGTTGTTTGTTTATTATGTTGTCTTTCACTCACCCGATATACATTCCTTTTGCTATCTTTTATATTTTGCATTCAAATTTTGTTTTTTGACGCATTTTTCCTCTCTCTCTCTCGCTCTCTTTTGTGTGTTGTTTTATTTATATTTCTCCGTTTTCTTTTCACACTAATCGTTTGTTTGTTTTTCCTTTTCGAGGGAATGAGGGGGCCATTTTATGCTCTTCATTTACAGGGTTTTTTGTTTTGTTTGCTTTTTTTCTCATTCACTAGAACCTAGGCAGTAGTAAACCTCCCCCCGCTACTAATATCCGTTTTTTTACTTCCATACTTTGCTTAGTTAACTCATTCCTCATTCGTACATTCGCCATCTCAGTGTTTGTTATCATTTTCGCATGAAATAATTTAATTACGCTTCTTTTTTAATCATCTGTGTAGGTTTCATGTTTTGCTGTCTTCTGTTTTCTCGTCTCTTCTCGCTAACTCGATTCTTTCTTTTTTTATCTGTTTGCTTTCAATTGTTTTTTTTCCGTCACTGATCACTCCACACAACACAAGGAGACAAGGTTTTATGTTATGTATATATTTATATGCGTGTGGTAATAAACAGACACAATCACCGACTTTTGATGTACAGGATCGCAACAATAATGGTTTTATGTTGATGATTTTTTGTAATACCGCTCTATTGCTATTCATGGCTTGGTGTAGTTTTGTTTGTTTGTTTGTTTATCACTACTTAACTGCCAAATGAGGGAATTGGAGTAGAGGGGGAGTTAATCTCACACACGCCCACACAAGCAGCATTGCTATTGCTTTCTTTTATCTGAGAGTTCCATCCATCTTGTCTTTTTTTCTCATTATAAGTAGTCGCGTGTGAAAATGCACAACTTCAAGGAGATGAAATTTAATATCCCAATTGCCCGTTTGCTATTGTTTTTCATTTTATGGTATACTTGTGTGAGCGTCTGAATGTGGAGTTCTCTTCCCACGTTCTGACCGTGGTGTGCAGTGTGTGATACACAGATCTAACTGGGTCTTCCACCGTAAGCACAAGTGTATACTGTACCATACTGTTGAGCCGCATATCCTATTATCAAATGAATAAGAGTGAAATGTGTGTGTGTGTGTTGTTGGCGCTAACTAAAAACAAAGCGATTGTCACTAGGTGTGTATGTATGTGAGTGTGTACTTTAAGAAACAGGATCACTTCTTCCATCCACTAATCCTCTCGGTTGTGATGCGAAGGAAGGATTCATCGTGAAGACGTGTCGACAAATTACCCTTCGATGGAGTGGTTTGTTTGTTTGTTTGTTTTGGAAAGCTTCTACTTATAATTCACATTGTTATTAGTTTATTCCTAAGCATACTATAGCGCGGTAACGCGCAACAGGCGAAAACCCGCAACCCACCCCACCAGGGATGGGTTTTTGGAGGCTACTGGCTGCTGCTGAGCGGACAACTGTCTAAACTTGCTTCTGTTTTACTTCTTCCACACTCCACTAGTTTCCTTAAGCTTTCTTTTTCACTGTTTTGCTCTGTTTTTTTTGTCTTGTTTTCTTTATAAAAAGGGCGGATTCGTAAAACTGTACCATTTTTCTCCTTCAAGGTTTCTTTGCACAATATACTGTAACCATGTACGGGCGTTTCTTCATTCTGTTCCTCCATTCACACCGTTCACACTTACAAATATATGTTTGCGTGTGTTGTTTTTGTTTGTCTTGTTTTCACCAATTTTCGATTATCAGATTTGTTTTATATGTTTGTGTTTTCACGTCGGGTTTTCACGTTTTTTTTGCTTCTTATTTTCCTGTGCTTTGGGTACTATTTTTATACTAATTATTTGCCTCTTTTATCAACGTGATTTTGTGGTGTGTTTCTTTTCTTACTTTCCGGTTTGTTTTGTATTAATTTTCCTATACACACGGGGCATTTCTTCCATTTTTCACATTTTGTTTTCATCCGATCAGGAAACTTGGAAACGTAATTATTTGATTAGTTTAGAAATAGAGGTTAATAGAGTTTGCTTTTGCCTAGGAGTAGGTAGGTAGGTGTAGGGATGTTGACGCGAGAGAGAGCGAGAGAAAAAGAGAGAGAGGCAGGTTTTGAATAACTCGGTTTTGCTTTACTTTTTTGTTTTGCTGTTTTGCACTTGATGAAAGAGGGGAGCCATCCGGGGTACTAATTGCTGTGTTGATTAACTTGATTTGTGTGTATATTTATCATCTTTTCTTCGTCGCTTCTGTGTTGCTGTGTGAATATGGGAGGTTTTCTTCTGCCGTGTTACGTTTGTATTCTTTTTTTTACTTATTTATCAGCATTTTTTCTAACCGCCTACACAGTGTGCGGAGTGGAGGAAGAAGTCTCCTTCAGAATGTCCTTCCGACAAAGCGAAGTTTGTATATTTTACGTTTATTCGATCTAATCACTCTCATTACACAGCGTCGTCGGGTTGTCACAAACATTCTTCATACACCGACCCGTTCATTTTCATCCATCATTCTCCCACCGTTCACCCCCGTGGAACGCAAATGGGTTGATGCACGGAAGGAGAAATAGAGACTGGGAACGGTGATGATGCGCAATCGCCTAATTATACACAAATTATGAGAATTTGTCGAGGAGCAGTAGCGGCGCGCAGTGGGAGGTACAGCTCCCTCCACTACCCCGCGCCCATTGACTCCCATTTTAATAGTCTTTCAGTAACCATAATTATTTATTAGCTTGATTATTTGCGAATTTGCGCTCCTCCTTCAAGCGCGTCACACACGTAATGCTTGTACACCGGAGCTTGTGTTAAAGTAGTGTGTTCCATCATCTATTTTTTTTGTTGCCTTCCCGCGTGTTTATCGGGGCAAAGGAAGGACCATCACGATTTTTTCTCTTCTTCTTTTTGTTTGCTATTTACAACACGATATTTACCACCAGCGCTACAGTAGTAGTGTATTGTATTATGTAGTATGATACTAAAAGTAATATTTACTGCCTTTATCGACGCCTGATACAAATCAGTTGTATGTGTGTGTGTGTGTGTACGTGTATTTTGTTATGTCTTTATCGAATCAAATAATTTATCCATAGCTTCCTTCCGGTCCTTTTCTTCAGCTGAAGGGATGAGAAGATTTATCTACTAAGTGTAGCGGCTCTTACTTTTTTTTGCTTCGTTTTTGTCAGTTTAGCGTTAAATGTATTGATTTTTGTTTTTTCCTCGTCTTATCGGGAGCGGCGGCGCGTATGGTGTTTTTTTTCTATATACCTTTTCATTTATTTTGAACTTGAACTAAATTGTTTAATATTTAATTTTCTTTGAGTTGATTTTAAGTACGTTTCATGTGGTGATTCAACTGTGAGTGTGGTTGTTTTGTTGGTAATTTATACAATGTTTTCCTCCTAGTTCGTTTCACTATGGCAAGGGTGTGGAAGGAAATGTGGGTAATTGCATTAAAATCAATTAAACTAAAGCTTTTACAGTGAAATCGTGTCATTTGGGATAATGCCCCTATATATTTAACGCTGTATGTCAGTGTGTGTGTCTTTGTTTTCGAGTCTTCTTAATTTCAAATAGAGGGCAGTGTGCATGTCTGTTCAGAATCAAGCTAAATGGAATTATTATACATCCGAATCTTCTAAAAGAAAAAAAGGCAACTTAACAACAGTCACTCACTGCTATACACAATTCTTCACAATGGTAATCAATATACCAATTAATTTATCGCAAAAAAGTTCTGTTCTTCAAGATTACTCTCAACCTCGTGCCACAGTTTTGAAGAACAAGCAACTGGTAATATAATACGAGGGAAAATATTTCAATTTATCGACCCTTGTAAGCATGTTTGAAACGGAGAAAAAAAAAACTCGGAAGATGGTATATTTAACCCTCCCCAAAATGTTTCACCTGTTCTCGCGAAAGTTTTCGAACATTCATCGCAAAAACCTTCACAATCATCACCGAGTGAGACAGGCACAAATAAATTACAATACAAAAACCGAATAAAAAAAGGAGTCACAGCTCTGCGCACCAGCATGTTGAGTAGAGTTAGCGTATCGTATGCGTTTATGCAATTGGATGTGGGGTTACGTGGTTGCTCATTATTCGTGTAATCATTCTATATGCTTTACCTTTGCCCTGCTGCCCTATCAGAATCCCCTTCGCCAATCCGATTGTCCCGTTCATTTGCTACTTTAGGGACATTTTTCCACACCAGGCTGTAAATATCACGTTTCTCTCAATTCGTCCACCTTCTTGCACACACGTTTCGTTTGTGCTCTAAGAGTTTGAGTGTGTGTGTGTGTGTGTATGTGTGTCCGCACCTTCTGTGCGCATCCCGAATTATTGCACTTATTGTAATGACCAGAGGATAGTGGATGTGCGGCGAGCGAAATTCACCACAACCCAGCGCGCCAGGGACACCATTTCATTTTCTCCACACTAGGATAGATACTTGAAACCTTACATCACTTCTTCTGCATTCCTCGAACATCCGCGCACTCTCGTGACCGTAAACACTACGCCCTCTTCCCTACACCTGCGCGCACACCCACACACAACAACGAGGGGCGAAAACTTGAAGATGGTCTGGCCGGGACGAGGGGAGATATAGAGAGAGATTGTTTGCTCTAAATTGGTAGCTTATTGCTTGACTTTCCTGTTGCTGTGATGCAGCGTCCACTCGGCGGCTCATATTGAAGAGGGAGGGGGGAGGGGCTGCATACTGTGCTGAGAGTTGCTTGAAGTTACGCATTGCAATAAAGGAGAACTATCGTCTCCTTTTGCCGCACCTGGTACTTGGTTTACTCCTCAGAAGTTGATGCATTGCTGGGAGGCACCTCCGATGGGGGCGGTACGGTTGATGCTGATGTTGATGCTTCCTCCTCGTCCGTTGCTGCAGTTGGCTGTGAACCGGAACTAACGGTACAGCTGCCCTCCGGTTTCTACCGTGGAGCACCCTCACCATCTGCTAGATTATTGCGTGCCTCGTACTCCATCACCTCCTGGTAGATCAGCTCCTTCCACTGTTCGACCGTGTGCTCGCGCTCGTCCACACTGTGATCGTACGGACCGGGTGCAGGCTGCAAGGATAACGCATCGAAACATTAAATAAAACCGCACGCAGTAACGATGAGCGTAGTTAAATTACACTTACCGCATTGACTTCACTCTCGTCGTACCAGACGTTGATGTAGCTGTGCACCAGTGCCTGATCGACGGAAATGCGATGCTCCGGATCAACCACCAACATTCTACTGAGCAGATCCCGTGCTTGACTAGCCTTCAGTCGGTTGTGTTCGTTCGAATCGGTCGGAAACAGCACGTCCGGGAAGAGCCGATCGAACGGATAGCCCGTGTAGCGGGGCCTGTTTTCCACGTAATTTCGCACCGTTGGTTGTAACCGTGCCATAAAGGACTGGGACGGAGTACCCAATTGTTCTACATTTAAAAAAAAACCACAGACCAAAGCAAAAAATGTATTGTTTATAATGCAATGTTGGAACATTGTTTACATGTTGAAGACCTCTAACGATGAGATTGTCTTGACCAACCGTAGTTCTAACGAAATAATATAGGGATTATAGGGATTTCGAATTAGAATGCTAAAGATAGAGCCAAATTAAGTTGAACTGAAATGTATTGATTTATAGGTTGCTAAAGTCTATTGTACTATCTATGAATTATGTACAAAGAATACTCGGCTAACGCATCCGAGAATTCGGAAGGCCTGGTAAAGTGAATCGAATAAAACTTGTAAAATTTAGTGAAAGATCGAGAGATTCTACGTCTATCTTTGCATATTCCAGTCCAACTTGAAAATAATCCACAAAAGGTACTAAATTTGGCATTTGAACTCGAAAACTCTGTAAATACGAGGTGACAATCTCCACCAAGTTTAGCACAAGTTTCTCAAACTCTTCTATGCTTCCCTTCTAGCGATCCCCGTCTAACTTACCAATAATCTTGTTCCACTGATCAATATGATCTGTGCCGGGAAACAGTACGCCACCGCGTATCATTTCGCCCATGATGCATCCTACCGACCAGATGTCGACGTTCTCCTTATATCCCATGCCCAGGATCACTTCCGGCGCACGGTAGTACCGCGTGACGACGTACGGCGTCATCATGAACGTGGTGCCGGCCGTACGTGCCAGTCCGAAATCTAATATTTTTAGTGTGCAGTCCGATTTTACCACGATGTTGGAGGGCTTCAAGTCCTGTAAGGGAGCGGGGAGAGCGTGTTAGAAGTGGTGGTTTTCCGCACGACGGTGTGCTGGCTTTTTGTTACAAAACACCTACCCGGTGAATAATACCAGCCGAGTGCAGATGCTTGATGCCGCACAGCATCTGATAGAGCAGGTAGGACATTCGCTCGTGGTCCAGATCCATCTGTATGACCTGGCAGAGGTTCGCGTCCATAAGCTCCATGACCAGGTACACATCCTGGAACTCTTCTAGTGTACGCTGCGGAGTGAATGCGTTCAGCAGCCCAATGATCTGGAACGGGGTGGAGCAAAAACACAACGCACATGTTACTGTTAGCCCGCATACATTCGATTGGATGTGACATCTCGGGCATATTGCACCAGCCGGCTGTATCTCAATCACGTTTGCGCGATGCGTGACACAACCCGCCCTTCGCCATAGTTGCCGTACTTACATTTTTATGATTGACTAATTTCATAAGCTTAAACTCCCTGTAGGCTCGTTTGGCGTGAGTGACATTTTGGAAAGGTCTTGATAGCTTTTTGATGGCAACATTCTGCTGTGTTACTGTATCGTATGCGGCACTGGAAGAAAGAAACGAAACACAAAGCGAAAAAAAAACAATGGCGTCAGCGCATGAGAGCAAAATTTACATTATTTTGGTTTGGTTTATTGAACAGCGGCGTAACGTGCGGACATCACACAACGTACACGTGTGTGTGTGTAGCTTTATCTTATGCCTGGGGCTAGGGTTAGCTAAGGGGAAAGACAACGGAACCGGAAAGGATACGGTAAATGTTAATGTTACACTGCGGACATCTGCAGCGCCGGGTGCTCGTGTGCTCTCGCCGAAGTGTGCAACAAAGACATCTCGAAGAACCCGAACGCGAAAGACACCTTAACCCCACATGCACACTAATACTGCACGGCCAAGGAAACTACTAATCTAGATTGACGGAAGCAGATGCTGAGCGATAGAGAGAGAGAGAGCGCGATATTTTGTATTTCTTTTTAATACACGGTTATCATTGGTGTTGCAGTATTGTTGGAGCTTGTTCCTACCGAAGGGACAAGCTTTTCTTGATGTAAATGTCTTTGGAGGGATTATTACGTTAGGACAGAGGAAGGCGTAATCAATTTTCGCTTCCTATCGCATGCCGTTAACAATGGAGAATACATTCTATGCATTTGCGTCCGTCGCATCGATCATACCAAAAAGGTTCTTTTGTTCCGTATGTTTTATTGTTGTCATAAGAAAAGCGACGAGTAATTGATTTTGGCATTTTAACTTATATAACTATAATGTTTAATACTACTTCTATAATAAACAGTGTTAGTACACCATCACCATTTGCCCACACCTTAGTAGCTTAAATGTACACTCTTCCGGGTGAGACGAAAGAAAATAATATAGTCCGGCCGCAAGCCACTTACCACACCGTGCCCTGAGCACCGAAGCCTTTTGCCTCCAGATTGGTGTACCGGTCCGGGACCTCGAACTCCGTGTCCCCGAACTGGTACCGCACGTAGTTGGTCGCTTTTCGGTTCATGTTGGCAATGGTCGGCTCTTTTGTGAGCGGGTTTTCGCTTGCTTTCGTATGACTAGACGACAGAGCGCCACGGCCCCATGCACACCCACACACTGTACAGTCGGCAAGGTTTTGGAGGAGGGCGAGAGTGAGCTCAATCAACGCACAAGCACACATACACATACACACAGCTTTACAAAATAGGGGAGGCTTAGCCTGCTGTACAACTGCGAGACCGCAACAACAGACAGTTGTGCAACAACAACGCGAAGGTGGTAAGGCAGTAACTCAACTAAAAAGAAAATGGAAAAATAAAGTCAAACTATAATAAAAAGAAACGAAAACACTACTTAAAACAATGAACAATAAACAACATAAAACGAACTAACACAGTAAACACAAAATAAAAGAAAATTACAAAACAGATGAGGAATCGTTTGGGATTGTTTGTTCTGCTTTGCCTAATACATACAGAGCGGTTCACTTGGGGAAGTCAAACATGGATACAATGTCCAATTGATAAAAGTGTGCAACCCGAACGCGCCGAATGATGAAGGCGAGGTATGTAGTCAGTATTCTCAACAACATTCAACAGATTTCTTTTAAGTTCACTAGAAGATCTAGGTATCAGAAATACCTGATAAAAATGTCAATTTACTTAATTACTTTTCAGGCGCTACAACCGCTTTGCGGACTTGGCCGTCGTCTGACAATCCATCTCGGCCTTTCTGGCGGATGCATTCACGTTCCATCTCAATGTGGGTCTACCACGACTCTTCTGTCCCTGTGGACGACCTAATAGGACTTTACGGGCTGGGACGTCCGGTGTCATTCTCATGACGTGAACAGCCTACTTCCGAGTCTAATCCGCTGTACGACTGTGAGTTCACCGTACAGTTTATAGAGCTCGCCATTGTAGTGCGGTCAACAATCCTTCTGAGCATCTTGCACTTGAACGCAAGACGGTTTAGTCAGGTTTAGTGGACAAAGTGCAACAAAATGTAAAAAAAATGCACAAAATAGAACTCAGCTTCAGTCTATAATCCCAATTTGTTGGATATCTGAGAGCCGATTGAAATACTCATCAGTTATTCTTTACACAATCTACAGCTACTTGAAAAGACCAATTTTAAATTGATTTAAATTTCAATCTTTGGCCAAAATGTTGCCTTTTAAGTACTGGATTACAGTATCGTTTTCATAATATTTTGACATCTTTAATTGCCAATGTTGAGTTGAGTGATTCATCAAACTCGTTCTTTGCTCCGAGGAAAAACCTGATTAACTAATGTACCTAATGGAATTACAGCAAAAGGGGCCAAATAATATGCTTTCTACAAAGTTCAATCTCGGTCCTTGGGTGAAGAAAAATCTCTCAAATCTCCTTGAAAGAATAGCCATTTAAGAATAACATGAGTCACATTTAGATGACCCACCCATGTAGTTCCCCGGATCCCGGACAGTTGACCATTAAAATTAATGACCTTTTGCTTACCATCCAATACAGCCCCATCCGAAACCGACAACCACACACGTTACCTTGGCAGATGAGGGGTTTTGGGGATGAGAATTTCTGCACGGGGTGAGAAACAACCATCTTTCACCATCCAACCTCCCGGAGTGGGCCGACAGTATTTTGAGGGTTCAACGATCGATAAGCCGCCCGGTCAAATAGTTGCAGTAAATCCCGAATAACCGAAAGCTATTGCGGGGTGTACAATACGAGATCTGCAGTGATTTATGATCGAGTACCAGGGAGAACCTCCGCCGTTGGGCATAATGTTTTGATTGGACCGTGCGAGAGATACTGTCACGCTTTCAAAATTCTAACCTGATGGTACGATGATTGACCGGTATACCGGGCGACGGGCAGGGAATTTATTTCCTACACACAGAACACAAGCAATTGGACGTTTGCCTTGTTGGACGCTGCTGCTCATCCAAACCCGGTTTGGTAACCGATGGTGCAATAACCTTTTAATTACTCTCCTGTTTGCGATTAATTACTATTCCAGTGACATCCGGGGACGGTGTGCCCCGTCCAGGCGCCCCATCGCCGTGTGTCTCGGGGCGCGCTCGTGTATGCAAATTGGTAAACAATTCTGCAACATAATCTCTTTCTCTTCCCCGGACCCGGCCAATCATATCACACACGCCAATGCACCAAAACCGGCGTTGGGCCACCAACCATGTGTGTGGTTGTTTGTTTCCGGTGACACACGAAAAGCATGATCTTCGTCTTCGGTCCGTGGAGACTTGCACCAGACACAGACCGCATTATTTTGCGGCCAGAAATGTTCCACTCACGAACACACACCGTTGCGTTGCGATTCAATCGACCGGCGCAGAGAGTTTTGTGCCAAATGGTTCATACATTTTGAAGGGCATGAATGGGCCGCCCCGTACGCGCGCTAGCAGGCTAGCAAACCGAAAGGTGATTAGTAGCAGATTTTCCGTGGAAAACTTGTTCTGTTTTTTCCATTCCGTCCCCTTCCCACAAAGACTCGTTGTCGTTCTGTGGTGCGCCGCACAACAAAACTGTACCATTTTGCCTGTGGCAATGGGCCGCCAACAGCATGGAAACATCCTTCAACCAGCGTGGCCATAAAAATAATAACAATTATTATTATCATCACAAGGCACAAATTTCATGCATGGAAAGTTACTCATGTGAGTGAGTATAATGCTGCTCGCTGCTTCGTGCAATTTCAAAACTTGCAAACCGAAACTCCAAAAAAGCTCAACCGTTCCACCTCCGCGTTTTCTCGTGCGAAACAAGATACCGTGCAGACAAGCAACATCAATTTTCATAGAATATGTTGCCGGGCGCTGTGTGCTGGTGTGCCCTACCCATGTCCCGGAAGACACCGAAAAATGAGAATGCTTCTTGCGCAAGGTGGAACATGTTTCCAGCAGAAGGAGCCGATCTATTTCGTGTGTTTCGCTGCCGTTGTGCGGTAAGTATTCTTTACTTCCGCTTCGGCCAAACAACAGCCAGCAGTCATCGTGTGTGCAAGCAAATTAGGCGCATGAAATAACTTCACCATTTCTGCTTCCAGCGCTGAAGGCGGATGGTGAAGAAGCGACCGTCCTCGGTGCTCGGGGACGACAAAGGTTTTCCCCATCTGCACGGATTGGGTGGAGATTTATGTGGCAATATTAATATTTGTCAACCGATATTTCCGCTCGGTGTACTGGTGGAATTGCAGATTGCTTCCTTTCTTCCAGTGGTACGTGTGTCTAAGCAGGGTTATAAGGGTTAATGGTTCAAGATCGCTGTTAATATACGGCCGCAAGATAAATTGTCCAGATAAATAAATTAAAAACATCACCACCATTAGTGCAATTTTTGGAGCGAATCAAAACTAAAACAAAGCAAAATAAAACAGCTGTTGGATATAACAGTTTGATAAAATATTGCCCATTTTAAACGGGTGCGGTGTGGATTGCATACTTTCAGGAACGAAACAAAAAAAAATATACGCCTACAGTTATGCAATTGGGCAAACAATATTGAGCTAACCAGGATGGGTTTCTCGCAGAAACCAGCGGGATACACCCCCGGTAGGATATGGATTCGTTCAAATATTAAAGCCGGAAGGCATCCATTGCGAAACTCAATCAGGACAATTAAAGTGCTGCTTGGAGCGGTAGTGGTACTAGGCGTGGGTTTTGGTTTCGATTTTACATTTCAAACCCCATTATCCTCCCGTACCGGTTTGTGCCTGTTTCGTAGCGAACTCTGATGGAAACTGAAACAAAAAAAATAAAAGCGAACAAACCCACTTCCCCCCTGTAGCAGTGGTTCTCGTTCGGTTGGGGCTGGAAGCACTCTGATATGTGAGCGCACAATTCAACTGCAACTGGGAATAAAAGTTACATTTCCTCGTTCGCTTCCAGTGGAAACGGGAATATGCCGTTGCGATAGCGAAGGGTGAGTATTCTTTTCGGGTGAAATATTCAATCCTCATTCACCGAAAAGTGGGCTCGCCGTTCCCTACAACTGTGCGCACACATACACACATGCCGGTACACACATTTGCCTGTGGGTTTTGAACTTTCTGCATAATTGAAAATTGTTTCGCCCTTTTGCAACCGAACCACGCGCGAGCACTGGACGAAACGGGATGACTGCACTGCGAGAGGCGTGGAGGATAGCGGAGGACTTTTCCCGAACCTGAAGCTACTTCTTTATTCATCACCAGCAACACAACATGATGCTTTTTCGGGCGGCGGTGGTTCGGGTGCAAACACACGCCCTAGCCGACCCACAACAATGAAGCGCACGGGTAGCAGCACTGGAGGCAACCTTGCTGTTGCTGCAGTAGCGCATCACAATAGCCACCATGTAAACGTGCTGTTAAAGCTGCTGGAAGCTGTACTCGCTCGTTCCGACCGATATCCGAGGGTTCGGTTGAGGTTGACTTTTTGGAATTGGAAACCCGACTCATGGACGGGTGTTTCACGTTACATACGTTTGCTCATACTGTGGCTATGTGGAACTCGAGCATTGTTTTAACCTCTACCTTTAGTCGCTTCTCCCACTCTAAACATCGTACATATGTTTACAGCTGCACGCATTCTTATAATCAAAAATCGTTGCTAATGTTTCGTTGCGCGCAGCGATTGGGCGAAGCGGGACCGACGCATTTGGGGCATCCCTCCCTTCCCTCCTGAAATAGTGGTGTTTAATTACAAAACTATGTCCAAAGGCGAACGAAGCGGATGCTCGCATAGCAGGACATTCATTTATTACGAACTGCTCGAAAAGATGAGTGTCCTTGTGGGACCCACCGGTGGTTATTGCCAATACTACTTACCAAACAATGCCTTGAGCGCCGGATCCGATCGGTTTCAGGTTTTGGTAACGCTTTAGAATGGTAAACTTGGTGTCGCCCACCTCGACGGTGTAGAAGGCGTGACGTGAGCTCATGTTGAAGCCCCGAAGTTGTTTCTCACTTGTTCTTTAATTGTTGTTATTGTCTGTGAAAGCAAAACGAGAAAAGGAACATAAATGAGTGATCAATTTTATTACAAGCGGTAGGAAATATAACTTGGCAAGAAAACGTTAATTTTACATCCCGTTTCATACAACACGTTTCACTCTCCTTCACAAGCAATTCGTTTAGCTCGTGATGTACAAAAAACCACCATCAGCAGTAATGATAATTGTTCGTACGCTGGACCGTTAAAGAATGGTGCGCCCAAAGGAAAGTTCATTCCGAATTCTTTACCAAGAGTGCTTCTGGGGGGGGGGGGGGGGGGGGGGGGGGGGGGGGGGGTTTTGTCTGCTCTGCTCTGTGAATCTACAAGTACTACACCACGAGCAGCAAATGACTTGCCCGCCTTCAAGGGAGAAAAACCCAACCTTTCAAACCGATTTGGCAATGGATGTTGCCGAAGTGATTCCAGAAAAAACTTTACTCGTTTGAAAATAGTTCACCCAAAAACCTTTCCCCGGAAGGGCACATTAGGCGAGAGATTGGCCAACAAAGGCATCGTTTATTGAACGCGTTGGGGGGGAATTTCTACCAACGAAAGGATTGTTAGAAATGGAACAGTTGCACCCTTAGGTACGTATTTCGCTTTAAGTGCCATTTCAATCTGCAAATACTTTTCTTATACCATTTCCTACGATTTATCCAAGTAATAAAAGAATAAACTAAACAAATTCTATTAAATAAGGCTACAATTAATTAGATTAAAATATACCGTCTCAATAATGGCTTAAAATAAAGATTATGTTCCTCAGTGAGCCATAAAATTAAATTCATTCTTGATTGTAAACCTAATAAAACTAGTATTAACTCTGCACAAAACGTCCCGATCGTACATCTCATAATGCTTGGAATAGGAATTTAATCTTCTTCTAATATAAATTCCATCCACAGCGCTTTGTACGCTTTATTGTGCAATTCTGCCACCAATCACTTGCACGGAGGGAAGCAAACGCAAGGTGAGATTGCTTTCGTTGCAGGCAACATCAAACGAAAGTTGTATTTCTTTGCACCAAGCGACAACTTACATTCAGCCGCACACACTCACGATACGCAAGCACGATCGCTTTTATGCGAAGCGCCATTTGTTAACCGTTTCATTACGTTTTGTTGCTTAAAAGAATATACCAGTCTAGAAATGTTGTGGTAGCTCAAAGAAGAAGTATAGAATGAAACGGGCGAGAGTGTTGCAGGTTCTTTTTGCACACTGCATAAGAGACCACCGTTCGGAAAGCTCCATGGATTCATGGCAAGCGAATAAAGCACCAGGCGTCTCCATCGGAGAGCGAATAGTGGGGTAGATCATACTTTAAGCTGGAAAGCTTAAATCTTACGATGGCATCTGTCAAATAATCCAGTTACCAGGTTGTACCATTCTGAAGATAATCGTAAAGGATATAGTACTTTGACATAAAGAATGATATTAGATAATTACAGGAAAAAGCAATTAAAGTTTATAAGCTTTACCTTGGAATTAAATCATTTTAAACAATACACACATACGATTATTGTAACAGATTGATACGATTGTAAACAGAGCCATCCAAATGTGAAAAAATGTTAAAAAAAAGTAATTAATATATTTATCCTATGCAGTGTTTAAAATAAATTCAAAAGAATTATCTAAAGCTTGTTGGATTTAGGATTAATTAAAAAAATAAAAATAGAATACAAGATGAAGTGGTTGACAACCTCATCACGAAGCGTTTGTAACTAAAATTAAATAATTTATGAAGGATGAAACATATTCAGCTTGATAATTAATCAATGCCTAACGTCAAACCAATCTGTTCTCATTCGCTGAACAGCGATTAAAGTAAAACGAAAGAAAGAAAATAATAACTTAAAATTCATGTTTAAAGACGATTTCCATTTTTTTTTACATTTATCCAGCAGCTGACCGAAGCTTTCATCAGGAACACAATCTAATGCTCTTTTTCTAGGTTAACTTAGCTTACAAATTTATATGGGCAGCTCCAAGCCTTCAAACGTCAAAACACATACAGAAAAACTAGTGAAAGGTATGATCTACCCCAATACTGTTCCGAATGTGTTCGACTTTGAGACTCCTTCGAGAACAGGACTCCGAACCGTTACTACAATTATTACGTTCAATTAATTAAATGCTCCTGAACCGAAAACGCCGCTACCCGTTTGGTCTGATTGGTACCAAATTTGTCGTTTCTTTATTTCTTCCAGCGTCTTTGCGAACTTGTACACAACAATGTGGCAAAAGTTTGCCGAAAGGAGTTTCGCAGCAACACTTATTTATCCCCGCCGGGAGCGAAGGAAACGAAAAACAACAAACAAACCGGCCCCACCAAAACGATTCCAATCATTTAGTTTCATTTGCTTTCCCTAATGTAACTGCTGCCGGTGAATAGCAAATTACTTATTCGCACTCGCGTACAATTGTTCAAATTTGTTTTCCACGAGACGAAGTTTCGAAGGTGCTTTTTTGCTGCCCGTGAGGTAGATAGGATCACTTCCCACGCCCCCCCGGGGCCAGGAGAAAGAAATTCGCTTATAGAGAAAATTCAATGCAACAGTATTAGTGCGGAGCGTTGTGACGCACACGAAGGTAAAATCGGCTGACGACCGAAAAGTGGTCGCATTCCACCTCCCAACCGTGGCATTCCGACCCTTTCGTTCCCTGTGCGTTTGCCTGGTTGGCCTGAAGAATGTATCAACGCACCGACGCCATTGTTGCATGGCAGGTTGTTGAACGATCTTTAAGCTTTGGATCCCTGGCACCATCGTGGTGGAATTGGTGGAAAGCGATGGCGATGATTGCGAATTCATTTGTAACAAACGGAGCGAATGGAATCAAACCTGCTGAAAAGGCACTTGCCTGGGCAGACGCAGAAGATGGAATGGGGTGTGCGATTTCATTGTGAACTTTTGGCCCAGTTTTGGAACTTTCACGGAAAGGTGAACAATGCGATGACAGGGGATTTTATTTTTAAAGATGAAAATCAATCGTGTATTTACATGAAGCAGAAAATTCAATCATCGTTACAATCTTCCAATAAAATGTTCTTTCTACACAAGCTGATTTTGAGCAGTAAATTAAATTACTTATATTCAGGTAATTTGCACACTTCTTCGTGTAATCTTCAACATTAATATGTATTCACATTTTATACAATAAATACTAAATATTCGAGGAAACTTTACATTATATAGAACAGCTATACATGCATCAGATGTACCTAACAGTTCCCAAACAAAATATCCCTGATGGATTGACAAGCTGGCCTTTCACATAAAGTTCCCTTAACCTATTGGCCCTTTTATTATTCCCGAGAAAAAAGAACGATTTCTACGGGGAAAACATGTCCGCTCCGCTTCCGGTGGTTACTGGTGGTTACATCAAATAGGAGGGCTTATCCTTTACGTCGGAAGTTAATGTACCGAACAGGCGGGCACATTACACACACACAATTTTGGAGTTCTGATTGGCATTGTCCCATCTTTCGAATTCCCCGAGGGCATCAACATGTTCCCCCCCCTCTATCCCCCCACCCAACTTACGCACCGGTGGTTGATTGTGGCCACTTCGCTGTCAACAGTAGCTCATAGCTGCTGCTACAACAACCGTGTTCATGAATAAATGAATTCCATTTCCACATCAATCCCGGGTTTTACTTCCACAGAACGCTTCCTTCTCCCGCGTTCCGTTGTGATTTCCCCCCGTCCCGTGCAGTCAACCAATCACAACCACCACCCATCGATGATATGTTGATCATATTGAAGTGCGTTTCGTCGTCCGTTTTTCCTTTCCGGCGCGTTTGCTGTATGTGCTCATTAAAAATGATTGATTGAGGAAATAATAAACACTCCTGCGGCGGAGCTTATGTGCGGGCGAAAGCGCCACACTCGTGGTGCGAGGATTAAACGAGCAAGCTCACGACTGTTTCGCTGGCTGTTTTTCGTTGTCCGTTCCGATTGTTCCATCAAGATCATGGTGGCAATGGCAAAACGAGCATCGAATGACCGATCGCCATTTAATGAACGTTACACACACACACACACAAGCCCGCACAGCCCCAAATATTCACCTACAAACTGAGGATGCTTTGGTACAGTCCAAATTGCCAATTGGCACATCCGGTATCCCGAGCCGGCATCGTTAATGCCAAAAATTTACTTCCCACTGCACGCACGGCCAACTGTTCCCGTCCCGTTCATCAGCGCATCTGCAGCAAAATTAAGCTGGCGGCAAATGTGCACAACTTAATGATTCATTGCCGTGGTGACACGTGATCAAGGCGCCGTGTGTGTGTGTATTTAGACGTTAGACGGCAATCAATTATTCAACAGCTCTAACTTTCGCCCATGCCATGCAGTGTGTGACTTACGGAAGGAATAAAGGATTTGCGAGCCTTTCCAAGAAATTGCTTTTGAAATATTACTTCCGACCCAATCGTGTAGTGTGGGGGGGGTGGTTCACTGCGGAAACTCAGAGAGTAACATTTTCCGAAGTGCTTTATTAAAATGGACTAAGCTGAATGAAATCATTCTTGCAGCTAGTTCATTTGCAAAATCTTTACAAAATACCACCCAGCTCTATTGTCATGCTTGTAGTGGCAGGGCGGGGAGGGGGGGGAGGGTTGAAGTGAATTTCTTAGGGAATTATGTTCTGCTTTATTCCTGTCCTAACGTCACGTATAAATCTTTGCCACGCAAATTTGCATACCCTCGGATCTGTCTCAGTTGCCGAAAGAAAGCATAATGGGGGGAAATGTAAATTAAATTCCTGCTGGGTGGCGCACTTCACGATGCAAAAAAAAACCGATGACCTAAAACCTTATCAGTCGGCCTTTTCCTTGCTGAAGTCTTTATGTGACAATGAACTCGAACTTCTCGAGAGTGGGCACAGCTGGATAGATGATAGCACGATACCACGGGTCGATGCAGCTACAAGATTTTCGGTTCGTAGACACAGCACGCGAGGAAAAGCTCGGTACCAAATGGTAGAAATGCGTGTGTATGCTACTGCTGTACACTGAATGGCAGTGTGAGAGAGGGAGAGAGAACCAAACGAGTGCAAAGTTTAACTTTGCGCACAAAGTAAGGTCGTAGCGTACCACCAGCTGCTGCCACAGCTATTTGGAAAGGATTCTTCCTGCAGCAAGAAGCAGAAATCCATCGCATTACGGTGAAATGTTTCGTTTGCTCAGTAGTTGGTCCAAAGAAAAAAAAACACACACACACACAAACAAATGGATACAGCAAACGGATTGCCACAGATTGAAGGCTAAAAATAGGAGAGCACCGAAAAACGTCGGAAAGGGATTTTCGGCCAGTTGACCCCACACTGCCTTTTACACTACCCGATTGATGATGGAAAGATGATGATGATGATGATGATGATGGTGGTGGTCAATCCTTGGAGTCAAGCTGTCTGGGCAGTGACGGAGGCAAATGACTGTTCGGCGCAGTACACGTTTTCCTTTCTACCGCCGCACCACCAATGACCGAAAGGAAGAAAACAAAACGGCCACCAGTTTCGTTGCACCATCCGGGCCAATCGCGCAATCTAATGACCCTATTTGTGCGCTACAGTGTGAGCGCCCCATTTGGCCACGTTTCAGTGTTTGGCTGTGGTCCAAAAATAACGAAGTACCAGTTCCCAAAAAAGCGCTCCCCCCGTCAAAAAGGGTCCCCTCCTGCCCTTGTTTTTATCCTTTGCCATCATCGAACGGTTCTGCTTATTCGGTAAGGGGTTTGTGTGTGTGTTTCGGAAGCGCTTTCGGTGGCACATTGGCGCCGCATGATGAGGACCTTTTCTGTGAGCGTGCCTACCCCCAATGCGTTTCCCTTCAGAGGCGATGTTCTTTCGCTGCAACACAGCAAAACGTGGTTTTTGATCGTCACCGTCAGGCTTTTTTTTTTGTTTGTTTGTTTGGTCCATTCCAGGCTATCCCAACAATATTGCAAACCATACCAGCATAAACATAATCCCGCCTGGTTGATTTTTTTTCCTTTCAACCAGTTTTGTTTTACGTAAACTCAGAACAGTAAGCTTCCGCTGCGAAATGAAATAAAGTAAAGCTTTCCGATCGACCCGCACAACGAAAGCAAACCCGGCGTACATATATTTGCACCCGTCACGGTTATGTGCCTCGACGGAGACGACCGGCAAAACGCACGTCATCATCGTGCGCGGGAAATGTGAAAATATTTGCCGGCGACCGGAAAGATTTATCACTGGGCGCTTGAAGGAAAGCTTCTGTTGGTGAGATGATGTGACTAAAAAAAAAAAAGCGAAACCTATATGCTCCCTCGACATACTTTTCACTACACTAAATCATATTTCATTCTTCATCTATCAACCAGCAACACGCTGACAAAGCGCGTTTGCTCTATTTTTTGGCAACTAAAAGAGCTAGGGTTCAGTGAGTGGGCCACGGTTTGAAAGCGAAATTGGGGGATATATGCGAAATGGTAGCATCACTTACCATAATGCAGAAGATCCCATCATAGATCGGAAGATGTCAACTCTATGGCGGCTGTCTTTATGTTTAACACCTACCCAAGAAGAGAGAAAGAGAGAGAGAGAAAAGAAGAGAGAACATTAGCACACACTGTACCAGTGAAGTTTGCAGCGGAACGGTAGTTAAACAATAACACAACAATTCTTCAGCAAAATGGAAGTATAATCCCTGGCCATTTCCACTCCCAGGGGAGATGTGAAATAAAAAAAAAAACAGGTGAAGACAAGCGTAGCAAAGGAATGTGTAAATGTAATCCTTTGTCTGCGGTATTTTCATACAGGTCGCTCTTCATGCTGTTGTGTTTGGAGAGTGGTGGGTGGAAGCTCGGTGAGATTGGCAAGATGAAGTTAAACTTCCCAACTTTGTAGGCTTTATTATTGCAGTCTGAAAGCGTTTTCTGCTAATCAGATGATATCCCAACAGCGTCACATTTTATACAATATTACAAGTTGATGTCACAATTGTGCAAGATGATGTCACAAACTGGACATTAAATTTCTCATCAATATAATACAATTTTACATTCATCTCTTTTCAGATGTCGAATTTGCACAATTGCGATATCAACTGGTAACATTGTCTTATATGTTATGCTAGTCTGATATTAACTGGTACTTATGCGATTTCTACTGCCACTATTAAAAAGTTACACAACATAGAGGTATTTAATTTCCTCGTTCATTATTCCACTACAACCAACACATTTCAAAAAGGTCATACAGTCAATAGGCGGTTAGCGAATCTCTTTCAAATGAGGATCGATTACATCCACTTTAATGAAAAACCAACTAAAACAACACCCATGAACCGAAGCAACAATGAAAAACCGTCCTGACTCGTTGTCGCATATCGCTCCCGAAATCAACGCCGCGCGACATGAATGTGATGGTAATTTATGGCATATTTTATAAAAGAAAACACACCGGCATACCCCATATGTGTCAGTGAACTGTCGAACGGATGCTGGGAATTGATCGGGCGAAGCGAAGGTATGAAGATATGCAAAATAAAAGCATTGCCGCATCCGCTCCATCCCACTCGAGCGAACAAAAAAAAGAATAGCTTTCTGGTAGAATTTTTATTCTGCTAAACGATTTACAGATACTTTTTTTGCAGTTCTTCAAATTTAAATAAACTGAATACATCAAACACGATGCACACAAAACCGCACCTGGATGGTAGGAGGTTCGGTAAAAAAAAGATAATAAAATACAAGTAATAATTTAATATGCATAAAAATGTTACAAAACAGTAGGAGAAACCGCAACACGTTGCCTACTGCTGACAGGCCTCAGTCCTGGGCGAGTATTATCGAGATGTACATCGAGGGTGGCGTACACGACAATGGGGACGAAAATAAAATCCCAGGCGAAAATAAAATGCAGCATTGCCTACTGGCGGAGCGTAACAATAGCAAGAAAGGGGCAGAAAAAGGGCTTCCTTTCACCGCCATCAAATCGATTGATTGGCATGTGTGGCATGTATGTGCATCCCGTGCAGTGTCAGCCAGCTCATGGCAGGAGTCGGCAAAAAGAGATCTATTTTTAGTGACAGGCGAACGCGTGCTGTCATCGATTTTCATACCAACGCATTGTGTAATGGAAGAGAAAAAGAGAGAGAGGAGGAAGGATCCGGTCGAGTTGGGGGTTTGTTCCTTGCCTAGAACTTTTTCCATTTCTCACGTACATTAGCCAGACCGTGGCCTCATCGTACCTCAGGCGAAACAATCCATTTATAATGCCTTTCTGCACGTAATGATTTTCCTTTCCAAAGAGACACTTCTTTAATAAAATGTTACATCGTACAGGCTCGGCTAGGGAGACGAGCGCGAGACAACCAAACGCACACGGGGCAGGAATATGTTAATGGGATGCTGCTGCCTAGAATGCTTTTATCATAATTGAAGCACGCTTATTGATAAAGTGTGCGTAAGTGTGCGGTGCGTTGCGAAAAATAAAACCGAAGGGACACCAACAAACACGACACAAAGGCCGGGCGTGTCCTGTCACTCACAAACTGGCACAGAACAGCCCTGCACCATGACACTAACCGGACCGGTTAGTTGGACAAAACTTTCTGCAAACCACAACAGAACAATTCCTCTGCCCATAAACCATAATTTCTGTCCGGAACTTACGACGACAAACCGACGAATGCTACAAAGAATGGGTGGAAAACCCCCTCCCCCCGGTGCGGTTCCGTTTCACAGACGGACACTTACAGTGTTTTTTTTTTTTGGGAGATATTTGGTGGATGCAGAGTTTTATCGACGTGATTAAATTTGCTTTGGTTCATAACTTTTTATTGTCCCCGTTTCTCCTGTGCGCGCGCGCCCTCCGTTGGACCATCCAGCCAAGCCATCGTCATTTTGGTGGTTTTGGTTGTGAGGCGTAAAAATATTACGAAAAAATAAAAATCCTACCAAAGACACTAAATTGCTCGAGGTGAAGATGTGGTGCGGTTGGAAGAGCAAAAGTGTCAACCGGGGGTGTCATGATGGTGGCAACGGAGACCCATCATCGTGGCAATTATAACTACACCTGGTGGTTGTGTTGTATCTTTTTAACAAAATAAAAGAAGGCAAAATGAATGAGCGAACTGAATGTTACCGAAAGCTGTTACATTTGTGGCCACACCGGTGTTGGGTATGCTAACACGAGGGTTAGGCAATAAACCGTGTTAGATAATAAAAACATTAGAGAGTGGAAAACAGAAACAAAAACGTTGCGAGGATATTTGAATGCTACAATGTCATGCCATTCATGTTGCTAAAATCAATCCCAGTCTTGGGATCTTCACAACAATGGAGACGCATGGTGGGTTATACCGGAGGATAATGATCGTTGCTGATCTTTCGTACAGCATCATTCCGTTGGGAAAACGCTCAAGTATTATATTTTGTCGCATAAAGCTGTTCAACATTTATCACTTTGTCATTATTTTTGAAATAACAACAAAACGTTAAAAAATAAAAAAAAGCGTCATGGAAAAGGACACACACACACCCAGAAACCTTCATAGTAATTTCCGTAAAGTTATTATTCTTCGCCACAAGCTGTGCTGGGTGTATAGAACCATGTCGAAATTAATGTCTCCATGAAATCTTCATGGTGTTCCGTAACCATTTCCATTCGTGGCAGCAGAATGAGTAGAATTAATTTCCCCGGAAAATCTTGCTTCACACCACCACCACCGACAGTCCCCCGATTGTCCCTGATGGTGTAATAGTTTGTATCAATTCCACACGCTCATACTCCCTTTACTGGACTGCCCGAACTCCCGTCCCTTGTCCCTTTTAATGGACAGATCACACACACACACACACACGCACGATACCACAAGAACGATATCTCAATTTGGGCGCAAGGATATGCTGTTTGCTGGTGATATGTATCTTATTTACATTCCCCCCCCCCCCCCCCCCCCCCCCCCCACCCCCATCCAATCCACGCTTCACACCACCCTTCGATCAAACACACCCTCCAAGCATGTAAAATGACATGACGAGACAACTCACAACTAGAAGGTGCCATCAACCATCAGCGAGAGGGCAGAATGCTTCCACAGTGCCCGCTTGCGGTACGGCTGATTGCTTCGCATGGCGAACGAATTTAACATTCCAAATATTTTATGAACATAAAACCCCACTTCCCAAAAACATTTTCGGCCATGTTTTCTTGTGCTCGGCTTCCCTTGCGGAGGGGAAGAGAGCGCGCGACTTTGAACGGTTTGTGTTGTGGTAGTGTGTGTCCTGTCGCTCTCTTTGACATTTGTCAGTTTTTGCTAGCGATGGGAGTTCCACATCGGAGGTTGTAAAACATTTATAAGACCAGCACAGTTCAGTTAAAAAAAAAATGGTTCAATGAGCATTTTGTAGCGCAAATTGCATACATTTTGGGGTATTATTCTATTCGTATTGCATACTTTCTGGCGTTTATGTGGACAAAACGTAGGTAATTAAGCATTCTGTTAAATTTCATACAAATTGAGTAATAATATTTCCCCGTTAAAGCAAAATTCATCGTTTATTCGTCTTTTTTGCTAGAGTTCCAAAGTGTACATAAAGCACTAGCAATCTTTCCGACAGTACACACCACAAAACATGACGTGCAATAACGAGTACGCTGCACACATAGTGGTTTCGCCGATCAATCCTACCACGGAATGGAAACAACATTTTAACAACCGAACTTAGACTCACGGGCAATGCTTCAGAATCATAAAAATCGATGAAACCTCAACAGCATCCATCGTTTCTGTTTGTTTTTTTTTTAACATCCTCTAGCACAGGACGCTAGCACAAAAATACTTCACTCGGTAGTTGCGTTTGCATACATTTTCATCAGTGAGGACGAATACAGCCCCTGCTAAAAGGGCCAGCTGTAGGTCGGCAGGAAGTAATACAAAATTGATGTCATGACTTGCTCTTCATTAAGCAGCCACCAGTAGCGTACACCATATATCCGCTAGCCGCGGTGAAATTCTTTCCCGGTTTTTTTTCTCCTCATACCTCTGTTTGCTGATGGAATTTTTGGGTACATTGTAGGCAAACAAAAAAAGTCCAAATGGAAAGATCCATTCATACGGAAAAGAAGAATGCAAATGGTATAGCAATCCACTGGCAGGATATCTACCCGGGGTCGTAGAGGACTACACTGGCCCGCTTACCAAAATCCTACTCAGGGATAAATTTGAATACACAATAACCATGAAAGGGATACAGAGTACCTTTTCGCTAATACTACCAACGCTTGATTTGAGAGCCGCTCGATTCGTTACGGTTGGTGTGCGGTGTCTTTTTGTAGACGGTACACTCCGTCGAGCTCGGTGCGTCGTTTCATTGTCCCGCAGACTCGATGCTGCAGGGTTTGGCACACTGCAGGCGGTGAAAGGATTTCTACCCCACCGTGGACACGCACACCGGTGGCGGTTTTGCGGAATGGAATCGGGGTCGAGATAATTAATCTACAAAACTTCCTTTTCGAAACCCAAAACGAAACAAAAATCGTTGCATGGCCGTTGTTAATCCATTTTATGGCTGAATTCCTTCCCATTGCCGAGGCTCTTCGGATGTACAGATTCCGCCAGATTACTGGTGTATGTGTGTATGTGAATGGATTGGCGTCATAAAACCGAAGGTACGAAAATGGAATCATCCTCCACCTCGGCTCGGAAAAAGATGATGTATGCAAGAGTAAATTTTTGGAATAAGTAAAACACTTTCGTCCAATCAACGTCCGCTCCGGAAGGCTCACCGCCGCCGCCGCCGGACGGAAAGGTCGTGACGAGACGACACAACGGACCATCATCGTACGGTTTCGCCTGCACAGGCCAAAAAGGATCGCGAATGCTGTCCTTAATGAACAAAGGATGGGTTCGATGCGTGTCAGTTCGATCGAGCTTTTGACAGGGAGCGGACTTCATAAAAGTCCTACCAGTAAACGTATTTAATAGACACGTTTGCACCAGTGTATCCTTCTCCCAAAATTAGGTTACCGTACGCATTAGTGCGTTTCAACGCTCTGGGTACGGTCTGACAAGAACATCTAATTTGCCATCATTTTACAGTTAACAAATTCTCAGTAATATCGTCTGTAATCAACTTACTTGTAACGGTGTGGCTCCACCAAAGAATTAAGGATGTTTGTACTCGTTTCAACTTGGGTTGAAATCCATTATGCCAACGAAACCGGATCGGAAAATTCGATTCCGGTAACTCTCATTAGTAAATTGAAAGGTTTGATTTCTGCGAAAGTTTTAAGCTTCCTTCATGCCGGCCAACGCAAAGTAAAGTCTTGTCCGTTCTTGTAATTACTGTACTATGTTGTAGTTAAGCTGCTGCGAATGAAACTTTCGGAAAATGGAAAGTAATTTTTCGATCGGGAGGCTGTTTCTTCTAAGTGGGTAGCTTTCCATAGCTTTCCTTCCAGCTAACTTTCATCACCAGCATCAAGCAAGCATTTCCATAAAGCCGACACAAACGAAGCACCAAAAATTGATAAGACGCTAGTGAACGGTGCTTAACATTAGCTTTCGTTCGTTCGCTGCTTACAATTCAGCTTATTGTTGAAGAGGATATGAGATTAATAATTAATAAATGGAACTTCTTTCAATGCTGAAGTGCATTGCAATTGAAGCTTTAACGGTGTGTACTACAAACAAACGATAAATTATTAATTAATAATTAAAAAAAATCCTCTAAGCTAGTTACGTGCTGCAAATTGGAAATGTTACGAAAATGGTTTTTGTGTACATAAACTACAAATTATTGAACCATTTTTACGTGCAGATTGCATACTTTTAGGGGGCTAATATAAATGAGCGATTTTTTTCTCTCAAAGCAATTCTCTTTTCTCCCAAAAGTATGCAATCCGCAATTTAAAAATGATCCAATAATTTGTGCATTTATGCAAATAAAAAAATCAACAAAAACCCACCAACAAATCCCCGTCTACAGTGGTAAAAATAATAATGATGGCGGCACACAATTGCTTCATTAGTTCCGCATATGCGGTGGAACACGCAACCAACGATAAACAATACGGGGCCAATTATCTGTTCAATTTGCATTCAACATGTACTACCCAATGTGCGCACATCACGACGGGTTGGACACCATATTATCATCGGCACGTTGTTGTTTTTTTTTTTGTTACCATTTCTGTTTTATTTTTATGTTCACCATGTTGTAATTTCATGCAGCAACAGTAGCGGGTGCGTTGCAGTACCTGCAACAGTACGAACCACAGCACCAGCATAAATATTAAAACATCAAAAATGAGCTTCCCTGTTTGTCCCCGACACACAAAAAAGCCCCAACATTTCCCGCACGGTGAACATAATAAATCGCATTCCGTTCCAGTAACGCGGGTCCCTCTAAAATGGTGACCTTTTCCCATGTGTCTGTTTTGCTGTGTGATTTCTGCACTATTGCACTCTAACCGCACAGGACAGTCTCGGCCACGCGGGAATAAACCGGGACAAAAGGTTAATTCGCGCATTTGAGTACGAATCGTCACGAGCTAACTAAAATAATTTGTCTCGCTTTTTTATTTTTGCATACAGCACAACCGTCAGACCAGCCCAGCGACATTAAGCGGAATTGAGCAGTGTCCATTTATTCAGTTTTAATTACTGTGAAACATAATCACATTAATCATGCTAGCGTTGTTTATTATTAATTATTCGCCACACGCGCTTTGTATGGGTACGTTTGACTACTGTTTGCATAATACGCTAGAGAGCTGTAGTAGGAAAGGATGGATTTCATGCTACGTTACGTTCGTCCTAAAGGTTATGCTGCAACTTCTCAGCTTTCTGTTCAGTGCTGAGATGGAATATTGAAAACTTCTCGCTGTTTAAAACAAAAAATCTAGGATACAACAAGGACCATTCTTCCGCACAGCATTATGATTGTTCGCTTCGGGTACAATCATTACGGAATGATATTTATAGACCTGTTTTCTCCTCCCTCGAGAAGCGCAAAGGACGGCTTCCATCGAGCACGTTCAATTTATGGCGTGCAGTGCTGGAAAAGGCTGCCATACAGATAGGGAAAATTTGTCCGCCACACAATGCTGCGATATGATGCATAGGTGAATGCTGCTGCCAAAATCTATCGATGTGTTTTGATCGTGTTGTCTGCTGTTTGCTTCGCATTTCTGCTAATGTAGCGGAACCGTCTAGTTTAACGAGCCATGGTTCTTGTGACTTCGGCGTTCCCTCCCCAGTGAAACATTTCCTCTGCTTCGTTTGAGCATTATTCATTTATCGCTCCCCGTAAGGGCAAATGTCATTCTATCCCGTGGTTGTGCAAGGCGTTCCCTCCCTAAAGACGCTCGTCGATCGATGTTTTGTTTTGGCATCAATCAGGAAAAACGAAAAAAAAAACAGGGAGCAACGAGGGTGTGGAAAAGGAAAAACGAATGGCAAGTGGTAGCGCGTAGAGAAACCCATTACTCTTGAGTCTCCAACGTTTCTAAAGGATATCGTAGCGCAGAGAAAAAACCCAGGATGCTGACCAGAAAACGGAGACCCGGCACAGAGTGGAAGCGACAAAGTAAGTCGAAAGAAACAAACAACAAAAACCAGGAACCAGATTTCCCTGAGCGACTTTGTGTTCCGGCTCAACTCATTGTGGTGCGAGAAGCTGGATAAAAAAGGGTAGCGAAAGAAAAAAAAAGGTAGGCAGCAGCCAACGGTGGCCAAAGTTTGCCTAGCGCAAACATTGATTTTCCGACATTTGTTTTTTTTGCCCAGCTCGATGATGCTTCGTCCAGAGTGGCTTGCGGAGTGCGATGTTGGACAAAAGTTTTTCGATTTTCTTCGCATCAATTGATTTCTTCGAAAGTGTAATTTAAAATTTAAACTAAGTATCAAGATGAACGATGGTTATTTGTAGGCATGCGGGCACATCAATGCCGAAGGAGGATTATTTCCATTTAGTATGTATAGATAGGGTGAAGAATTGCAAATGTAAGCAAAAAAACAGAGTATCGTGCCTGTTTTGTGGACTACAACTTTGCACTGCTTTCGCGTAACAAAAAAAAGCTAATTTAATGTTTACGCTCATCGTTACATTCGCCCTAATAATTGATTGATGAAATCTCGTTTCGCTAGCGAAATTGACCTTGTTTCCAAAAACAAACATAAATGTCAAAACAGCCAGCCAACGGCCAACAACATTATGGGCGTTCTAGTGCAACCCGGATAAACGATTACAATCGTGCGGCTCTGAAGGACCATGGCCCCCCGGCGGACAGAATCGTGCCAATGCTTCCATTTCCATTTGTCTGATATGTTCGTTCGTTTATCCGCATCCGCATGACCGCGTATCGTACCCTCCAGTGCCGGTCGATATTGGGCCACTCCAGCACGGCTTCGGAACGCAACTATATCAAGGTCCGGCAACCGAAAGTATGTCCCCGCCCTGTTTTTTAACCCGCCAGCAGTGTCGTTTTCCCGCCCGCCACACAGAATTTTACTCGGCTGTCTAGCGAAGCTTATAACGATTCAAGGGTATGTGTGTGCGCGCGCGCGCTCATGAGGATGCACATGACATCCCGGTTCAATAATTTTACCCCCTTCCCAAAAATAGGCCGTGCGCGTGGCCAACACACTACGAATTCCGAAGCGTCAGAGACAGACAGACGCGCTGGGGTTTTTTTTAAAGGCAAAAAAGAATAAAAACACACCCATGGAAAGATATGCGGCCACCAAATTCCGATGCATGCATCCGTTCGTCGTTGTCCACAAGGAAAAACACAGAAATCCAATGTTGCGTATTTATTTATTTATGCATTTATTTATGGGTCTTTCGCTCGCGTGTCACTACACACACACACACACGCGCGCAGTGAGATACTTCAAGCATCGGGCAATTTATTTCGAGTATAGTGGCAAACATTTTATTTCCAGCATGCCAACTGTCGTCTGTATTTACGACCCTCAACAACAGAGTTTCTGGGCGCTTCGCATCTCGCACCCGTTGCACGATCATCTCTCTCTCTCTCAGTGACCTCGGTGGTCTCAGGAGGCTCCACACGAAACAGTCCGACGGGGTTCGCACCCTACATTGCACCTGATACTATGCGCCGTTTATGTTTGATGCGACCGTCAATGCGGCATTCCCACCAGCAAAATGGGAATCTCGCTGGGGGAATTCTTCCTACCCAAAACGAAGGCTGCTGTGTGTGATGTGCCATTATCGTTACCATAGTTTGGTGTCTCGTGCCGGCAATGCAGGATCGGGAAGCCCGGCAGCGAGTTCACCATTTGGACAAATAGTTTCCAATGTTGGTAAGCGGTCAAAACTTCCCAACAGCAGCAACGACGAATTAATGGTACGACTGAACCATAAAGTCAACGAATGGAATCCGTTGGATTGATGGTGATTTACAATCAATATTCACGTCTCGTCTACTTGTGTGCTAACGGAAGTCTGTTAAAATTCTAATAGCCGAACGGTCCCCTTAATGTGATTTGTAGGTACACGATTGTCATCGAACAATTTGTAAATTCTGTCAGTCGCAGGACAACACAATCCAGTCGCATCCTCTTCACCAAATCGTCGTCTGAGAGTAGTTTCACAGCAAGCTGGTGTTATCCTCGACAGGACGAACGCACACAATCTAAACGCTCTCTGCCGAGAAGTAATGCTACAAACATCTCCATGTAAAACAATGGCGCAGACAATGTCAAATTCATAAACACTTAACCGATCCCGAAACCAAACCAAAAAGACAAAGACATCACCCCCGGGGTGGGGGTAAAATGGTTTCCCTGATGAAGCCGACAACGCAACGGCATTGGGGACAAATTGAACTCCTCTCCACAAAACCGCATCCAATTTGTGCCGCAGCACCGGTGCTGGTTCGTCTCAAGCAGTTATCCTTGATCACATCCTTCCCCTTTTTCGCCCCCAATCCCCGCCTCCCCACGGGGCGCAATGGGACACAATTTTCCATGCATTACCGCTTGCAAACATTCAAGGCGCAATGAGCGTACCCTGGCGAACGACGAACGACCACACCACGATCGGTAAAGTGGGGAGTGAAAACTTCGCATACGGCAAATGACTTGCGATCGATATTCAATTTCATCCCCTGTACCTTCCGTCCAGCCCAGTACCCAGTGCACATGGCGTGGGGAAGGTTAAAAAGGCGGCCCCGCACGCTCTAAATCGTTGGTGCGCGTATAAATGATTTACTTGTCTTCGGGGCCCGCTGCTACGCTGCCCGAGTGTGCTCTTGGTGACTTTCGCCGTCCTCCATGCCGTCGCAAATCCCCGATACCCCCCCGGCGTGTGATTTCCCAGGGTGGGAAAATGGAGCCGAGATTTTGTGAAACGTGATGCGATTGGTTTTGAAAACTGCCATTCCATTAGGTTGATGTCAAATAAAATTATCGCCCGTATCGCAAACATACGGCCCGTGTCCGGGGAGTGGTAAGTTATCGTTTCAACGCTCTGTTCGTCCTGTGTTTTCTCGTTTCACATTTTTAATGCAAATCTGCTTCGCGATGCAGCAAAACCATATTCATAAACATCTACTACATGTCTGAGATGGATGTAAAAAATCATTAACATTTTTATAAAAGCAATATTTTGTCCTGCAGATTGCATACTTTTAGGCGCTTTCGTCTTTAAACCGAATGCTGATCAGTAAAGAGTGGTGGAGTTTTCCGGACGAAATTGGCTACTTTAGCCATCGATACTGACTCGATTCTCCTCTTCTTTTGCAGGATTGTCAGCTCGGGAACATTTATATCATGTTCTAGAACGGATCGAAATCCTATCTAACCTTTGCACTACACATCTACCTTTACAAGCTCATGCGAAACGCCGGAAGCATAAAACAACCACGGTTCCGCTACGCTCCGCTCCACATCCAACACGTTTGTGTAAATGTCAGCGCTGGCGAGGAATCCAGGTCGATCAACGACACGGCAGGAGATGCTTGCAAAACATTCAATAGGTGGACACGGTGGATGGAGCTGCAAGGAATGGAATGGTGGTTTGTTTGTGTGAATTGTAGGCTTGGGCCACCGTGTCCGTTAAATGCAGATAGTCCTTCAGATCGGCATGGAACGCCAGCAATGATTTGATGGACCAGAAATAATGTTCTAGTTAAAAAAAAAAGTTCTCCACTCAACGTCGAACGTCCGTGTGGGGGAAGAGTGGATGAAGAAACTAGGTCTCGCTTTTATGTTTTTTTGTTTCTGCTTTTTAGTTAAGGTGCTTTAGGCGAAACGGACGTTAGAATTACGGATGCAATGACCTGATTTTTTAATCAATAGCAGCTCACAACGTGTTCGTGATCGTCATGCTTTCTGTAGCATGTTGATTGTAATTATTTCCTTCCAGTTCTAGAGTTCTGGAAGCAATGTTTAAACTGTCGCTTGAAATTAGTAGCGCATTCTCTATTTTCCCAACTGCAGAAAACCTTCTTTTCAATCCATCTGATGTTTTCTCGCACAAGCTTAAAGCTGATCCGGGGTAAGGAACGTGCCAAAAATAGCCTGAATGGAACGGCATTTTGTGCCTGATATTATCGTCTCACTGAGTTCTATACGTTGATTACAAAACGACCGCTCGGGATCGATGCATCAACCCGGTCTCACACCCTTCTCGCTCTTTCACATGCTTGAATCTCAACCTCACTGCAGAAAGCGGCGATTCCACACAGGAATCAGAGAAGCAGAATTATCAACCGAGCCTTAATGCTCTAATAATTAAGCTCTTAAGGTGAGGCTAGTGCTGTGGTGGCTCGATTGCATGACGATATAGCCAGCCCATTATGCGAAACACTTCTGCATCCTTCGTCTTGGTGTAATGCAGAAAGGCCACCCATCATTAAAAAGGTTTATTGAGGTAGAGAAAATTACGCGCAGTTAGTGAGTGGTAAATGCTCGGCAAACGGGAAAACTTCCACGTGCTACGTGTGTGTGTGTATGAGCAGGTTCGCAAGGATTACGGCATCAAAACCGTGATGAAGACAAACTCTGCTGGCGTTTGTCGGTCCTGTACGCAGCTGTACACTAACTGGCAAACAGGAAGAAAAAAGAAAACGGATAAACCCAGACAACGAAACCGTTTGCGGATGGAGGATAAGAGGAATCAGACGTGTTTCAAGCAAAGTAGCTCACCGTAACGAATACCATTCTTTCTCTACATTTTCACTAGATAGCGCATGGTGCCCGGCAATTTCTCTGCTATCGATTCATGCACAGACGCACAGATTTTCCTTTACGCGGCGGCATAAAATGTGACTGATCTAGCCTTGCAGGACGTCAGACGACGGTGTGTATGTTCGAAGTGTGACACACCACATCCGATGGGAGGATTAGATTTCCTGTCACCAACATGAGCCACGTTTTTCGTACGCGCCATAGCCTGACTCGGGGGGCTAAAAGGGTGTTTCTAGCTGTGCCAACCGGGTTAGCTGGGCTGGGCTGGCGTGATGTGCGAGACTGCCGAGGACGGTCGCTGTCTAGATATGATTGTTGTGATTCACGACCCGGCTCAAAAGGATGGAATTCAAGCGAAACAGTATCTTGAGACAGTACAGTCAGATGCATGCGGTCACAACCCACGCCGCTTCGCTTGGCCATTGTTTCGCTTCATGCTCCGAAGACGCCCCGGTACTTCCGGGCTTTGACGCATGCAAGGCTGTGGCTTAGCCAGTCGGAAAGTAGCAGGCAAGAAAAGAAACCTCCCTGTGTCTCTAGCCGTCGCTTATTTTATCCTCTCTGTTGGTCATCTGTCAGTAACAGAAGTTGTGGAAGAGAATTGTTTCCAAGAAAGTGTTACAGCACCAATTTTCACTGACGTTCAACAAGATACTAGATGTTCAAATTCATATTGGCAACCTGTTTTGTAAAAATGCACAATTCTTTTAAAAAAATATAAATTTGGATCAGTGGAATGAAGACGATTTGTTAAGCGGGTTGCATACTGTCAGGAGAAATAGTTCTTTGAGCTGATGAGAGAGACATATATTGTTTTTAGTAGCTATCTTCTATTGAACAAATCCAATAAGTACAATACTTTTGTAAGATTACTGACCACAAGTTTGATGATGCGAGAAACAAGCTACAGCATGAAATATTACCTATTTACAGGGTTTTACACTTTAGTTTTGACTGGCAGCACACATTTTTTGACGCGCCTCACTCGATTTCTTGTCGTAACGTAACCCAATACATATTTTATAAATCTTCTCATAATTTATTAAATATATTAAAATATATTTTTAGTTCTATACCGTACACTAACTTAGCAAGCAAGCAGGAACTGCATACTTACTGCTATATGGGAATGGTACACGACTAACTACTTACGCAACTTACTTATTACTAATAACAAAATAAAGAAAGTAACGGAAGTTATTCATAGTAAAAGCAGTTAAATAGTTGGTACTTCAACTATCCTTGTGAAAGATTGGTTTGAGTTTGAAGCACTTGTATATGTGCAATGTTGTTTATTATTTTAGCTACTTGATATTTTTTGTGTAAAATATATTTAATAAATTATGAGAAGATATATAAAACATGTATTGGGTTACGTTACGACGAGAAATCGAGTGCGGCGCGTCAAAAAATGTGTGCTGCCATTCAAAACTAAAGTATAAAACCCTGTATGTATTTAATATCTACGTCGTGTTACATTAGTATTACATTACTTTGATCCTTCCGTTGAACCCCATGAAAAATCATTTTAAGGGGAACGATGTTACAGGTCGTTTAAAAGGAAACCAATTTACCAGCGTCCCGAACCGGTCCCCACCGAAGCCGGGAGATTAGGAAACAGTTCCACGAAGTCTAAATGGTACCGGTAAAAGCAGAAGGATGAAAGAGAATTTTCGGGACCACATCGAATACAGCACTAATGGTACGCGTCAACTGGGGGATTTATTTGCGCTTGCACCTGTCGGATAGAATAATTCAAAATCGTGCACGATATGGGCCGAGACAACCAAAAACAAACAAAAAACCGGAGGTTCTCTTCAACTTGGGGAATCTTGGACAAAAACACCTGCTTCTTACGAAGCCGGCCTTCTTCGTTTCGGACGGACTAAAATTCGATTAGGAAAGGGGAGAATCAACCTTTAGTTTTATCACATTTTAAAATATATACCCCGTCATGCACCTTCAGGAAGCGGTATACGAAAAAAAATAATAACGCATTTCATCTAAAATCCCCAAAATGTTTTACATTTACCTCGTCATTCCGTTCGAATAATGTAACGGCTTCCGATCGAATTTCCACTCCCGGTCCGTCGCCTTTACCTTACCACGCGTGAAAGCCCATCTTCGGGAAGTGTGGAATGCTTCCGATACAAGCACCGTGACGCAATTTTCAGCACATTCTTGACCATTTTGCGGAAAGCATAACGACCGCTGGGGTCTACCATGGCCGTACCTATTCATAAATCAATTTTCATCGGCTTCAGCACCGGCTTCACACTATCCTTGCATGAGGAGAGTATCCAATGGCAACTATAACCAGACCGCTCCCTAGCAGAGACCACCACCCACCCTACTACACACACACACACACACATATAAAACGATGTACAGTATTGCGAACCATAAGGCGAAAGGAAAAAAGAACCGAGCGCGGACGGTGAACCACGAGGACAATAAATTATCACTTTAAATAACCGCCCAACTTTCTTTCATACCTAATGGGTGCGTGTTTCCAACCGGCCGGTTCGAGAGTATCGCCTTCCCCATTTCCATTTTCGGGCTGGTTAGATCGTATCAAAACGCAGCGGGATGGGCGAGGCTACCGGGGAAAGAGAGAGACAGCGAAAAAACTCCTCAAATGGAATTTCCTACACACTGGCCGAACATGCTGCAGTGTCCTTCCCAGTGGAAACATCTGTTTTGCGAGAGCCGAACATAATAAATTGAATTTCATAATCGATACACAGCACCAGCTTGTGCACTATCGAATGCCACTGCCGGTTTAAGTGGCGTGTGTCCATTTGCAGAAAGAATAATGTTTTTGTGTTTGTGTTAGCAAACAAGGGAAGCAATATGGCCGCAAGGATGGGACCAAAAATTTCCTGCCAAAGGAAAACTGCCGAAGGATGTTGTTTTAGGTGTGATTAAAATATATGAAATTTTTCCTCAACTATTTCCCGTTTACCCCACAGGAAAACGTCTTGCGAAACATCGAACATAGTTTCATAGTGACATTTCGAAAAAAAAAGACCACTTTTCTTTCCAAACCCTAAAGCACCCTAACACGAGCACGAATGTTTTGCCTGGATTTTCTATTTCCTTTTGCCCTCGTCACACGATGACACACCCCGGCCCCGGGGTCAGGTATGTTTTGTCTGCGATGAAGCTATAATATCCGGACGCCACGGGCACTGTATTTAGCAACGAATGGTAGAAATATTGCGATGCAATTTATAACACCATTTACAGTAACCAGTAACCGGTAGCCTTTCGTACTTTCACGAAACTTTACGGTTATGAAATACTTCATTCATTCGGAAGTAAATTCTTTTCAAACCTGCACTGTTGCGTGTTGCATGCTAGACTCTTGCAACTTTTGCGCTATCTTTAGGTTTGATCGGTTTTTTTTTCTTCCTGCTCTCTTGTATAAATATGGTTTGCCTGTTTGAATGTTGTTTGTCTGGGAGATAGCAGTGAAATACACCAATCCACCCAGCAAACAGTGGCAGAAGATGAAGTTGTGCACATTCAGTGGGTCTGCTGTAAAGAGGAGGGAAAGCACCATTCTCTAATCCTGTTTAGAAGGGGATTGTCCCGGCGATTTCGGTAAAGACATTGCAATGTGCTTGAGGGTATTACTGTACGGGTTTTAAAGTAAGGAGCATTTATACATGATTTTTGCGATAAGAGCACATCAGAAGTACATGAATTATTCTATTCTGGGGATTTTTCATAAGGTTTAAATTATTCTAAAAATATCTCATTTTACATATTTTTTATAAATATTCATTTTGAAATAATTTATTTATTTCTTTGTGCAACACATTACCAACGAAGCAATTCTTCAGGACAAATACGGTTGACTTAAATTGATTTTTTTTTCAACACAAAGAATATAAATTGAAACAAAACATAAAACTGCTCAGAACAGAACACAATCTTTCCCCTTGCCTCGATCCCTCACAAATCACACTGTGCTGCCCCCGTTCCCGATAAGGTTGTGTCAGAGGAAACAATTTATGTGCTCTTTCTACCGTTTGCCTATCCCCAACGGGGAATAACCTTCCGCTGGAACGTCAAGACCCCGGTGCTATACAACTCCAAGCCGTATAACGTGCTAATCTAACTAAAAATATATTCCACAATTCAAGCTCAAAGACAAAACCGAACAATAGCTCACTCGACACCGACCCCACAGCCTCTATACCCTTTCTTAACCCCCCAGCCCCACCCGGTGTACCTCCAAGGGATTTTCTTCCCTTTAGACTGCGGGAAAGTTTTTCGCAAATAATGCAAATTACATTCACAAAAGCTTTCGTTGGTCGAGGTTTGCTTTTCAAGCATCGGTTCCATTTCAAGAACAGCTTCTTCGTACATGCTTGCACGCTCTAAATAGACCTTTTCAGAATAGCAAAAAAAAAAACAAAGGTAGAAAAGCGTACAGACGAAAGGACTGAAGGGAAAACCGAAACAAACAAAAAAACTGCACATTCGATTATCTGTCAGATCGATGATAGAACATGATATCTCGGAACCAACGATCAAGAAAATGGCCGACGAAAGAAACGAGCGCATGAAAAGGGTGAAACTAAGCTTATGAAGAAAATCGGTACCCATAATCCCAAGACGGCCACTTAGTTCGTCTAGCTGAATAAACTAGCCCAACAATGAACTCGAAGGGATTATTGAGCACAGCAAATCATGAATAGTTGACCTCTCCCGGGTAGTATTGTTGACTTTAGAAGTGGTTTTTCTTTTATACGTTTCGCAGTATTACGAAAATTTCAGATAAAACTTGTCGATTTTGTAGATTTTACAAATATAACGCTCAAAATATCAAAGTACAAAGAGTTTTCAAACCTTTTCATACAACATTGTGTAGTTTAGTGCTGCTTAGCGTTATGCGTTTCGGGAAGAGTCAAATATATCTTGGATGGGAAATTTATGTTCCCTTCGAGGATTTCAATCCGAATTAAAGAGTTAGAATAAACATTTAACTGTTTAACTCACTCATTAAAGAATTCAACAACTGCTGCGACCTTCAACCCATGATTTAAATCGTGAATTAACTCTTTTGTGAGTTCGCTCGGGATTTAACTCTTCTTGGCGACCTTCAAATCACGATTTAAATCATGATTTAACTCTTGTGTGAGCTAACTCTGGATTTAACACAATAATCCACTAACACACCGATTTGAAACATTCATGAGTGATTTAACTCACTCCCTGAATCATTGTGCTCCTCACTAATTAATCTGAATCTTTAACGAGACATTATCAAATCAGGAATCGACTGTCAAAAGATTCATGAATCCTCCAAGGATGGAGGTCCAGCTTCTTGGAGGTCATCAATTTTGGATGATTTAAGAATGGGGTAGATCACGGTCTAAGCCAGTTTTTTTGTATGCGTTTTGACGTTTCCAGGCTTATCCGCTTACAGCTCGCCATACAAATGGCAAACCAAGTTAAGCCTAGGAAAGAAGGATTAGATTGGTTTCTCAATGAAACTACCCAAGTACCCAAAACCCAAACTCGACAAATGTCAAAACAAAGAATTTTGCTAGCTGGTCTGAGCCAGATTAGGCCATGTTTCCCGTGTGCGAAAAAGGTAAACAATTTTTTTTAACGAAAACAACTTAAAAAATATTATTTATATAATAAGGCTTGTATATTATTTCATTGCATTGGAATTAAAATCAAATTACTAAACTTAAATCGATTTTTCTCAAAATTGTAGTTTACAAAAATGATCCCTTGTTTCATTCTTAATGTCAAAATGCTATGTCCTTTACGAATCTGTACAGAATGATACAGCCCGGTACCTGGATTATTTGACAGATACAGGCTTAAAGCTTAAGCTTTCTAACTTTTGGGATGATCTACCCCAATATTAGAGAATTCTTAAATATTTGCTACTGAGATTAAGATTCATTCTCTCAATTCAGAGAGTCATTCTGATTCTTGAATCTGAATCAGATTTACCCAACACCATGCTCTAGGAATAATTCTTTAAAAAGAATCCTTCTGAGCTATGCACGCCATTATCCTGAAGCAACCAATCTGCCAACTAAAGCCGCAACCTACAATTCACCATTTCCCAATAATCTGACAAGCGTCGGTGAATGTTGCGTTTCCGACCTTTTGCTACGACTTCACACCGGAATTCATCGTGCGTTGCGGAAGAAAGACTCGTGCGAAATAAAAACCGAAGTAAAAAGCATCCCGAAAACCTCCAACGACAAACAAAACCTTGCTCTCGTTCGGTCTGGCATCGAAACGTAGCAAAAATGACGTGAATGGTGAAACATAAAAACGCTCAACCGCAACCTGTCACGGACGATTCGCAAGGCTGGCGGTAGGTTAAGGACTGGTTTATGCTGCGTTTTCAAACGTCGAAAGGCGATTATGATGATGGTGGCGTGTGGCAGGGACGAGACAGGTTGGCCAACATCAATCGATATGATGTGCCCTGCTGCCTGTGTAGACTCGTCCTCCAACAAAACACCTGGTACGGCAGGGGGGTACACGCTCTGTGTCGTGCGAGTGTCTGCTTGACGCTTACCGTTCGACAACCATTGTTTTCCCAGCACTGATATGAAAAACCGATCGCCAAACGCAGTGTATTTCTGTCGATTTTGTGTATCCCTTGCCTATACTGCCAGCAAACGTCTACATCAAAAACTCCGTAAGGCCGATGTATTGTTGCACAATGTGTTCCCACACTCCCGGCGGTGGCAAGCGTTGACAAGGTTCCAACCGTACCAAGGACAGTGAATCGTGCGGAAAGGGAAATTAGACGCAAGCTTCATTGTGAAATATGTATCGTCGATTGACGACACCTTAGTGGCACCTTTTTGACAACGGGCTGTGAAGCGGCGGGCGAGAACAGGAAAGTGTCACCTTTGCTGGCGTGTAATTGGGTTCGTTAAGGAGTCGCGAGCGCGCGCAAGGGCTCTGGCGCTTTCCGTCCTGCAAACACACCACACGCCATCACGGGAAATGGAATGGCGGCAAGGGTCTGTTGTTGGTTTGTGGTTTAGTTTTGATTAATGGATGCAACGTCACCCAGGCACCCGGCAAACAGTACCGTCGGCAGTACACCCGGCAGGCTCGCAGGTGGACGCTGATGGCCTGACAAACTTCGTTAGAGCCCTGGGAGATATTTCCACCTTCATTTTATTCTACCGCAGAAGGATAATTTAATGGACGATCATTCGCACGGTGTTGGTGGTAAATATTAGAAAGCCTACCCACAGCAGCTGTGACCATCTACAATAATCGTCGCAAAACGGGGGTCCGCGGGCGCCTCAAAAATCATGCCGCGCAAAAGCTTCAAAGTTGGATGACTTTTACGACAAATCCTCCCTGGTGTCGTCTGGGTAACCGTGCTTAACCGACGGTTCACTCCGGCGCGCCGAAACGGTAAGTTGGGGATTTGAGTTATCGATTTTTCTAATCCCCGCCAAGCACGCGACAAATCGGACGTGAAACCCTAATTTCCTTCGCGCTGGGAAAATGGAAACCTGGTGGGCACGAAATGCCCTGGGAGTGTGGCAATGGTAAAGCCGTCGAGAGAGGGGGATTGCTGAATTTGGATGCTTGTTTTTTGATGTTTCAAAAGGTATATTAGAGGTGCTGGGTTTTCCGTTGCAGCCAGCAAGCAGAATAGGATTATCAATCATCGGTAGGGAATAGTAATGACGGATGACATTTCTCGCTGATTGAATTATACAGTACCCCAACGAGCAGGTGAATGGGACAAATCAAGAGCATCTCTCCATCAAATTGTGATTATTGTGAGGTGTGAAAAGTCGCATCAATTAGTTGGCTACCAATTAAATGCTCATCAGTGCGAAATTGATAGGAAGGACATTTTCACCACCGCTGTTTTCACATCCAGGCCAAGAATTGTCCGGGGACCCGAAGACGGTAACTAACTTGACATCAGAACGAATACCTTACGAAAGTTTCGCAGATTAACGGGCAAGAGTTCACAGGACACTGCTGGGTAGAATTTTCCATTTCATCGGGAATTAAGTAATTAAGTAATCAACCCGTTGCTGCCGCTTCCCGGTACCAGTCCCTTTACATCCCGCATCGCTACCAACCTGTCTCAAAGCAATGATCCTAAATCCGTTGATTGAGTGTGATGGTGGTGCTTGCCGGAGCTGCTCCGTTGCTATCTGTAACGAAACCCACCCCAAGAGGGGATAAAAGAGAAGAGAATGGTATTAAAGCAACACTGGAGCGATTGGAAACAAAGGGGGGAGGAGAAACAACGTCAAGATGTCGGTTCTGCCGTTGTGCTCTGTCGAGAGTTGCATGTGAATATATTTCTTTACAAAAATTGTACCAGACTAAATTTATCGTTCCCGAGGGTTATTTATACCTTCTGTACAAAGCAAAACCCTTCAGCGAGGATGGGAGCAAAAAAAAACGAGCTATAACGTTTGATTGCCACCTTGATAAGGAAGCCCGAGACCCAACGCCCTCCCCCCCCAAAACAGGGCGTACGCTATTCATGCTTCTACACTATTTAACCGAGTCGCAGCATAAAACTTCCACCACGAATAGTGCGCTGCCATCGGTACTCACCCCATTGCTCTTCCTGCTCCAGCAAATCTATATCCAGATTATGGTGAGACTTCTTGGGAACGCCGGTGCTTACGGCAAACAGAAGCTCAATCTAACCGGTTTAATCTGATCCCGGCGTCAAAATGTTGCCTAGACATGGTTTGATATTGGGAAAGGGCGAAGGAACACCGACTGCCACGAGCCATTTTCCAACTATTCACGTGAAACTTTCGAAACGTCGGGCGAGGTTTTCCCGGCGTCCTGGGCAATGAAGTTTGATTTGGGCTTGAATTATTAAGCAGCACGTTATTAAACCAATACGTTCTCCCCCCCGCCCCGACGTTCCGACCAGGAATCGAAGCTTTGGAGGTCAAGTTGTCGTATGTCCTGTCGTGCGGGAGATGGCGCTGCTGAGTCGCTAGTGTGTTTGTGTGGGAAGTTTCACTCGATTGCCTTCCAAGAAGCACCTTTCCGCGCGCGTACGAGGGGGGCTTTTGGAAGGTGGAATTGGAAAGTTTTTTGGCAGCCGCTCGTGTGTTTGGTAAGGGGGAAAAAAAAACTGGAACGCCCCCGAAGGAAAAGCGGACTGTGTGCTCTTCGTGCCATTATTTTCGATTAAGCACGGCGGTACTACCCCACACGGCGACTTAATGTATATTTCATGTGCGGTGGAACCGAAGTTGGTTTTTGGTAAATGAGTGTGTGTGTGTGTGTGTCCGTTTTCAGTTCGTTCCAGATCTTCGTCCGATCGTCTTCCCATCCTTAACACTGCTCAAACTCACCGCAGTGCAATCGATAAGTGTTCGAGACAGGGGCAAACAAAAAACAGCAGAAAAAAAGCAACTTGAGTTTCGTGTAGGCTCCGTGTCTCTTTTGTAGGTCTCTGCATGCATCGTCGTGTGTATGTGGATCAAACATTTACCATCCTTTGATAAATTGATGAAGTTCCAGTGTGCCAACGAATGTACATTAGGGCGGTTGGGACCATTCCATGGTGGTTTCCAGTTTTCTGACCGCAGCCTAAGGATTAGATAGGCTCATAATTATGAAAATTAGATTATTTCCTTTCTTTCCGATGTACACACACACACGCACACCCTTATGTGTCCTTGTGTAGCAACCACCTCGAGGGTGGCTTATTTTGTTTTTGGTTGCGAAATGCCATTTTATGTCAACACACTTTCTCAACGACACTTCACCAAAGTGGAAGTGTTATCCCACCAGCCGCATTAGAACCGAACGCGACCAAACGATTCCACAGTCCGAATCCACGGGGCACAACACAAACCCCCCTCGTAAAAGAACCCAACGGCACACTGTGGCTCGCTCCATCTTCACATGTTTAGCAACGCGCAAAAGCCCGTAAAACGGGACAACGTCTGCTCTGGCGAGCCAAACTGACGAAGCCCCCCCCCCACCACCCTTCCCCACCCCCCAAACGTCTCCGGTGTACTGCTGCAGCCCAGGGTTCAATAAACATATGGCATTGCGTGACTGGGGCACGTTTTTGCTTGCCTGACGAAGAAGTATTTTAGGTGCAGCCGGTCGCAGGTCGTGGTTGTTATGCTGCTGGCGGACAGGGGTGGTGCACGAGTGCAGAAACTTGCCTTCCTTTTAGTTCTTTTGCTTGGACCACACACACACATATCGTGAGCATGCGGAGCAACTACTCATGCACAGAAATTACTTTCCTTCGAGAACTAGCCCCCGATTACTAACCCAAACGGCAGTCAATGGGAAGAGATTGGGGGAGTGCTCTTGGGAAATACTTGAAGGAGAAAAAAAAACCCCTCACGGTCCGTGTTTGAGCAGAATGGAAAACTTATTGAAAATTCAAACCACGGAAACGCTTCCAGCGGTATTTGTAGCTGTAATTCTCCTGCGATGTCCAGCGCACCAAGGTAAACTTACTGGACAGCGGGTGGGGGCGTTGCAAATGGCGGGCTGAGTGAGGGTTCTTACTGACCGACGAGAGGACTTTGTCCTTTTTTTCTTCTTTTTTTTTTCTTCCCCACTGCTAGAGCAAAGCTGGCCTTGCCACCCATTTATACCCGCAAATATTTGGTCAGCTGTTTTCCTTGCCGTTCTCGAAGGAGCCACACATTCTCCCTGTCGCACACCACACAGTGGACACACACACACACTTTTCTACTTTTCCATGTTTTTCTTTCCATCCTTTTGCCCCCCGCAGACCGCAGTCCCAGAATTCAATTAAAAAGTTACTCCACGGTACTTTAACCTGCGTTTCCGATCGTTCATTCCTCTTTGGTGGAATTTCAGGACGCGTGCGATAGAGCGTTTGGGACAAAACGGTGCGCAAAAAGGATATTTATGTAATGCTACAAATTGCTGACCGCTGGCCTGATCGTGGTACAAAACCGGCACAACAACAATGGTGGTGGTGCCACGTGAACGGTGTGAGCTAATTTATTTTGTTTTCCACGCGTACTGGGGCCACCGAAGTGCCGGATAGCGATAAACAGTTGATGTTTGTTGATTAATAGAAATTGGGAAGGCAAGCATTGTAAAACTGCTTGCTGCAATTTCAATTATAACTTCACGTTTGCTTTCTTTTTCGTCCCTGGTCCGGTTTTCAAAGTGTCTTCAACCGATTTCTTGAGATCAAATATTTTTTGTGCTTTCTTTCTTGTATTTTGCATTAACCCCTTGACAGTCCAGTCCGAGTAATGCTCGGGGTGACTGATCGCACTTGCTTTGTCCGAGCCCGAGCACTGCTCGAGCAGTTTTTTTTTTTTCGTTGCTTAATTACTTAACCTCAATATGTGTTAGTCTTGTCCACATACGAACGATACGCAGTATGTATGTGTGTGAATAAACGTTATTATTTATGTTTGATAATATTTGATTGTTAATTGTCTATAAATGAAAAATATCACAAAAATATACCCCTCTCCCTTTTGCTAAGTCCTAAATCCCTATGTGATGTTACGAAAATTAAATTAAAGCAATATAATGGAAAAATTATCTAAAGCGTAATTGTATCCATTATTTTATCCCAAAACCTCCCATAAAATGTAATAACAACAGGTAACAATTATTTAACCATATTTTTGATTAATATGTCGTAACGTTTAGTTTGTTTAAGTTTGTCTAAGACTAAGTTAAATTCTCTTTTAGAACTTCTTGTGCTTATAAGTTTGGACGTCAAGTTTTATGTTCTCCACCTATGAACTTGTCCGTTCCCGGTTACCCTCCCGTCCCCAAAATGGGTCCAACAAATGGTCTTCAAGGGGTATGATCCACCACTGCTCTAAGGATTCATGAATCGTTTGAATGTCAAATCCAGATTTGAATGAGTTCTCACTAAAGATTCATATAAATGACTCTTCTCAAAAGATTAGTTAAGCACAACATTCGAACTTATTAAACAATTCATCAAATTCCGGTAAAAGTACAAAAGTTGAAGAATTCCAGAAATCCCAGACTAAAACCTCCAACAACAATATGTACAAACTTTTTCTATTTATATTCTAACAATTTATCGTTTTTAAATAAATGTAAGTTCGTTTCTTTCTGTTTCTCTCTCTCTCTACTGTTCGCATTATCCTCGCACTTAAAATCGGTAATTGAGTACATCCTGCAGCACTTAACTTTGTGCGGTCGATGCAAATCGACGCCGCACATCACAACCCACGAGCAAACATGGTCTTTTAATTGAAATTCTTTTCACCCACAGCCTCTGTTTGTTGTTTGGCTGCTTTGCCATTTGCCATTGCGGCCATTTGCAGGATGTGCATTAAACGTACAGATCCTTCCTTTCCGGCACGAGACTGCCACACACACACACAAACCCCTTCGGAAGGGAAGTCGTTAGTGGAACGTCAATGCCATTTCACCGGGGGTTTTTTTCTTTCAAAAAGTATGCCGAGAGGGAGAAAAGAACTAAAAAAAAAGAAAACAATACACAATCATCCGATAATGTGTTTTTTCATGTGGCGGCAAGGAACGACACAAAAAACCCCCCACCACCCGATTTGTAGCACCGTTTCATAACCTTAAAAAGGACACTCCTTAAAAATCTGGAAAAGCTATCCCTCCCCCCCAAGTGTTGAAGAATCAACTCGAAACTCGAGCCAACTCGAGCAGAAGGTGCTCCTATTTCAACAACAGCAAACCACCGGGTTTCCCACTCACTTAACTGCGCCAAATTGTGCAGAGCAGTTCGACGGAAGGAAACACACAACTTCCCGTGACACGCAGCGGTGGACCGTCTGTCTTTCGACCGTACCTCGCCGGTTACGGTTGCGTGTGCGCTGTTTTGTTTGTTTGTGTTGATTTTGTTCGCCGAGTGGAGACGGTGTAAAAACGAGTCTTAAACATTTCACTCGGCACACGTAACAGTAATGGAAGCGCCATAGCAGCAGCCGCTACAATAACAACCTCCGATTGCTGTCGCACAGCACGGAAACCCTTACTACTTCGCGATAGGCTCTCTCTCCGTTAGCCTCAGGGTTTTCCGTTCGTTGTTAAGGGACAGAATTTATTGTGACACCGTGGGGTTGCAGCACAACCATTGCATTCATTTGCACACTTTCCAAAGGTGATTCCCCGCCATGTATCGCCGTCGCGGGAAAGGGATGATTTTGTAATTTTAGGAGGTGCAAAATACGGCAACGAAAGCGTTGTGTAGGAGCCTTTTTTCCACCAAATAAATCGCACTACACAAACGAGGCCACTTTTGCGTTGCCGGACGTACAGGAGTGGTGCAGAAATAAACAAACCGTACAGAACAAAAATGAATTCCCCGGATGTTCGGGTGTGTGTGGGTAGGAAAACTCCTGAAAGATGTAAAAGGAAAATTCTAGTCAAATGTAAAACATATTCCAGACTACACTATAGACCTCTCCCTGGTGGTGTACATCTCGATGAATTTAAATCGTTGCGCACACACACACACACATTTACAAGGACACCAAAAGACGCAAAGAGATGAATGTGAAAATTGGTATTCCTCCAGTGTGAGTGCGGGTGGATACCCGAAGTCACAAGGAAATGAAGCGTGTTTTGCTGGTACGCAGGCGTTTCGTATGCGTTGGCAGTTTATTTGGAAGGAAACCGTAAAAAAACAGCCAACAAAGAAATACGGCACGCAGCATGCAGAGGGGGACGGAAACATATTATGAGCATCATTCCCCAAATTCCACAACATCGCACCAAAAAAAAAAAAAAAGATCAATAAAGTGGAAAATAAACTTCGGATAAAAATAACACCTTCACCCCTGTGGGGGGGAAACACACCATTTCCGGGGCCCCGGAATCTGTGTGGGTGTTTGTATGTTCCCCGTAACACAACGAAAAGGTGACACACTGCAAGGATAACTCTCTCTCTCTCTCTATGTCACCGTTAAGTTTCTTCCATTGCCGGATAAAGTGTCTTGGAAGATGAAAATACTTTTAATGAAATTAAACACGCTGCTGCACTACTTCGGCCCGGTGTGGAACAAAACGGCACCAATTTCGCACACCATCATGCCCGGCATTGGGATTGGGAATCGATAAATCCGATAAATCCTGGCACAGTGTGCTGCACATTGCGCAAAACTATTTTCCATTTGTTTGATTGCCCGAAGAACGACTTTCACCCGGTGACAATTTTCCCGGGTGAAACATTTCACGAGTGACGCTAAGCTTCGATCGGCAATTTAGATAATTAAAACCGTTTGTACCGAGAGAGATACCTGGCATGGAGTTAAAGGTATAAACAAAGCTAGGAAACATAGTTTAGTAACAAACCAGTAAAGTAATTAAATAAACTGATCAACACCGTGTACGTGTCAGCTGCTGCTTGATGGAATTAATAAATTGTCAACCATTGTGTGCTTTTCGCAAATATACTCCACAGCTGAACAAGCTCATCAATAATCGGAGCTTTCGTGTGGTACAATATGAAATGGAACGGCGAGTTGGTTTGCCACATGCTCCATCGAAAAGTAGCACAGGGTAAGGGGTATGGTTATCCTGGCCAGCAGGACCCCGCTTGTTTGACTTTCTTTTCTTTTTGGTCCACTTTGGTGCTGGTGCTCAAAGCGAATTGTGTCCTGGAATGGAGTGATAGAGAAAACCGGTAGAGAGTTGGTGTCTGTTTTTTTTTTCTGTGCTTCTTTTCCTCCTTACAACGCTGCACGGGGGTTAGGAACGTTTGGCAGCGATAGGACGCCGCCCGTAGAAATAAACGATGTTTGGAAGCACCTCATAACTCATGAAGTATCGATTCGAATATTATTGGAAAATTCAATACATAAAAGCAAAGAACACGGTTTCCCTCTTCAATCCACACCCAATTTCTCCCTCCCGTCATCCACCACGTCGAGCGGGAAGCATAACTTCGACACCGAAACTGCTGCAAGCAACGTGCCAGCGCCAGTGGAGTTGGCTGCACGCGCAGCATAACCGTCCGCGGTACGTGACTAAGATAATTTTTCCCAACTTTTACTACCGAGTAGCTTTCAACGCTCATCTCATCCCTTATCCAAAACGGCGCTTCAAATAGTGAAAAGAATTCTTCACAGCGAAAGCAAAAAAAAAAAACAAACCCCTTTCTATCGAAAAACCTACAAAAACCCTTCCTTGTTTGCCGGTGGTGGAGACGCAACACAATGAGGGAACGTGGAACAAGGCACTGTTGGCATCTGTGGCACTGTTCGCATATAATACACGGCAGCGACGCTCAACTCCCCCCTTCTATCGTATCCTCATCGGGCGTATCCTTTCACTTAAGCCCTTGAAGATATTACGACTAAAATGGTGTTTCGTTTGAAGCAGTGCCGGAACGGTGGTTTGGGGGGGGGGGGGGGGGGACTCACTTTCATCCACGCGGCTTTCGAGCGGAAATGTTGCAGACTACTCGGCACGCGAGATGAAAACGGGTTTCGCAAACGTTCTGCCGTTCTCACAACAACGCTTTGAAGCATGTAAATAGCTTTATGGAGGGGGTATGGTTGTGCGTGGAAAAGATGCGCTTCAAACTTTGCCGATAGATGCGAGTGGTGAAATAAATCAAACAAGTGTTGTAATATTGGTTGGGACGCGATCTTATTGCTTCATCGAACCGGAGCGCATCGAGATTGTTTCACCGGAATGGGATCAAACCACTCATGTGAAGAAGGGTTTTCTTTTTGTTCTGCGAAGTAGAATCTGTGGAGAGAACAAAAACCGCTGCAATTCTTAACTAATTTTCTCGTTTGGTAGTTATCAACGAGATATCGGCATTTTATAACGTTTTACCGAAGGATTCTAAACATTATTTCTGTATTTGATTTGCATAACTTTAGGGGTTAATATTGCACAATTTTGTTCTAATTGATCCTTAGTTTTATTTATTTAGTACAAACGCAATAATAGGCATATTACAGGGTAAAAAACGCCTAAAACTATGCAAATTTCGTTACTCCTTCAACATAATTTCTTAACCCGTCAACCGCTAGGGCTAATCCGTTAAGAAAGTCTCGAGGAAAATCACTGTAGCGTGAGGAGTAGATTGCGATAGTTTATCCATCGTAATGATTCCTAGCAGTACTCCTTTTTACTCGATTTACGTAACTCTAATAGGATTATGTAAGGATTTTGATTATCTAGTTGTTGTTTTATCAATATTAAATCAAGCCCAAGTCAAGTTCAATAAAAGAGAGACAATTTTAGAAACGAGTTCTAAAAACTTTATCACAACGGTCAAAGACTTAAAAAAAAGAATTATTTGTTTGAAAAAGCCTACAATTGAGAGATTTGCACAGATAGAATTGAGAGATTTGCCTACATGATTATTTTTGCACTGGATTTGCATAATTTTAGGGGTTATTAATTGATCCTTAGTTTTAGTACAAACGCTATAGTAGACAACTCGTAGGCTAAAAAACGCCTAAAACTATACAAATTCCATGACAAAATTGGCTTCTTCGACAAAACTTCGTAAAACTATTTTTTTGCGTGAAAACATTTACGATCGGATTATTTTCCTCCTATCAATGCAAACGCAGATTGAAGCGGCTAACCGTTCTTTTTTTAATAAATTGTGAAGAGCGCTACTGACATTGGTTGCTTCATTGCCACGGGTTTCCCAACACCAGTAGCTCCCCACAGTGCGATGAAAATTGTCACTACCGATGTCAACAATCAGCAAAACATATCTCCACTTCTCCAATCTACCGCCAGCAAAGTGTCAGCCGCGTTAAAAGTCAAATTGTCTATTCGATGAAAATTTGCTCAATACAATTGTACAATCGATTTCAACCCCATCCGCTCGACACGGGCAAGTCGGTTCGGTGAAGCTTTTGCATGGTGGTGTGTCCTGGGAGCGTGCAACACCCACCAGCGTGTGTAAATGCTCACACGTACCGTTGCGTTCGTGTATAAATTTAAATTGCAGCAACGAGAGCGGAAAGTGGTGCTCTGCATTCAAACGAATTTCTATTCAAAGCTTGTACCTTCCCGTCACAATTCGAGTGCCGTGCGATTTGCATCCGGTTGCCGATTACATGCCGATTTGATTGGGAAAAGTGTCAGCCTTGAATTAGATCGGATTGCTATCGGAGGAAGGCAGCAACAAACAGCAGAACGGTCGGTTCACGGCACTCCGACAAAAAACAAACTTGAAACGGAAGTGCCGCAAGCGTTTGCACCATTGGGACGTGATGGGAAAAGACAGATTGTTCAAACACCTGCCCCCTCCGGTAACAGAATTGTGGCCGTTCTTGCACCGAATTTTCGCTGCGCTGATCTTACTGGATGGTCATCGCTAGGAACAACATACCCTACACACAGGCATCAATGTTTAGACAACTGCCCACAACAGTGACATACACAGCCACACGCAAGGCGCCCTCCAACTGCTTTGGGGACCTATTTTTGTCCCTGCCAAGTATGGCCGGTCCGTGTCCACTTCCTCTCTCTCGCACACACGAACGTGCCAATCGAGCTGTTTGGGAGGGAATGCGTGCGATTGAATTTATGAATAAATTAGCAAATTCAATTCCACACATCCGGTCACCATTTAGACGGGTTTGCGGGCAACGAGAGAGCTGTGAATGGTTGGCATTTGTGAAGGATATAAATTTGCTGACAAGCGACAGTAACAACACATAGCTTTTAGTGGCTTAGAAAACACACAGGGTGCTTATGACACACAGGCCACCGATAAACTGTCACCGGCGAGGGTGTGTATGTGTGTGCGATTAAGTTCACCGTTGAAAAGGTACATTTCACCGCACAGCTACCGGGAAAACAATCGAAAACGGCTATCGTGTCCTATCTGCAGTGTTTCGGTTCCGTTTCCTTCAGCCGCGGGAAGGCGGAGGGTCAATTCTGCAAACAAAAACATACACCGAACCGAACGGTTCGATTGCAAACGGCAGGACATGCGCCTAACCGAGTGCACACCCTCGGTCTAGGGTGAGTGGATGTTATGGACGTACTTTATAAAAAGTGACAGACTGAAGCAGGCGTAGATATGGTGGCACACAACAAACAGTTGTCCGGTGGTGGTCAGTACAACAAACGACATCGGGGGTTCGTCATCTTATCTCATAGGGCTTAATTTATTGGACAAATATTAGCCAACGTTTCAGCAACTGCCTGGCTGGGTGAAGAGACGAACCCGGAACGGAGCGACGTGCGGTCTATTAGGTTCATCCGGGCCGGGTGATACTTCAGCCTGCTACTGATGCTAGTGTAATTCTATCGGTACCACCGCACGCCAGGGATTCGATTAAATGCTGCATTCAAATGGGATTACTATCAGCATTAATTGGGGAGGATAATTTAGCGAAGGTACACGCAGGCAAGCCACCGTTGACAGTAACATACGGTGAAGGTATTAAGGGATGTTCGGATGGGAACCGAAACGAACCGAAGATTTTACAGCACAACATCCAAAACCGATCCATAATTAGATGGGTTCGGTTGTTACCGGGAAACAAAGAAATATACACCAAATGGTTTGTTCCAGGGGTCGGCACACCTTGCACGCATAGGGCCAGATAGAATAGTAACAACTTTGAAACTGAGCGGACCAGACATTCCGAGCTTTTAGCCATAATAAATATGGAGATATCATTGCAAAACTAAATTCTTATAATATTTTCAAACTGCATTGGTTCTGCTGGTGCACGAACGTCTTTTCAAAATTATGATTGCAAACTGTTCGCAGTGCGTTTTTTGTATTTAAAACTTTTTTGTATAAATGTTTTACTTTTCGTTCCAATGTTACTTGACTCAAAAATCTTAAAATACCCGCGGAATGCAAAAAAAAAAAGTTGTTTTTCAGTCGGATTTTGTAATAACTGACAAAATATGCTGCCATCGATCCTGTCACACGCAATCAATAATCGTTGCATGATGGAACTCAGGTTTCGATGTGTGCGTGTAGCAACTCTTAAACAAAAAAATGACCTTCATACCCTCAGCACATCCAAGTTTTGAAGAGCAAAACCTTCTAATTCGTACAACAAATGCAAATTTCCAAGAAAATACCTCGAAATCACATTGGTTCGTTATTTTTATTTGAAGTACGGACACTTTTGACGCTATATTTCGTGTTACGGCCGTTTTCATACAAATTCCGAACAGCATTCAGAGTGTGAAAAGATAAACTACCATAGCTTTTTCGTTGTTAACTATCATTAGAATCGATTCCGATGTACTCCCATGCATCTTGGCCAGAATAATGGAAATTAATAATGAATTTACACTGGAGTTGGTTTGAAACAAAGCAGTATACCAAGGCAATCATATAAAATTCATAGACGGGGTATGCTAATAGTCATCTAAAATGTGAATAATGTCCGGTTCTTGAAGCTGTCCGTAATTCGAATCAGAACGGAACGTTGTCAATATCGTAGTGAAGAGATCTTGCATTGTTTTTAAGATCTTTCAAAAGTTTCTATCGGGTCAGATCAAATCCATTGGTGGGCCACTCTTTGCCGACCCCTGGGGTTTAATCGGTTCCCAATAAACTCTGCTATCGAATGAATGAATTTCGATGAAACATTAGAATAAGAGGGTGAAAATTGCACGGCCACAAATTACGGGCCATTCTCTCGCGTACTACCATTTGTAAACATCGATCAATATTTAATGGCAACATTCATTCCGGGGTTACGGGGTATGGAAATTGCTTCCATGTTCATGAAATTGGAATCTTTTGTAGATGTTTTTTAAAGCTTTTATGCTTTGGCTGGGTAAATATTGTATGCTTGCATTTGTTTTGCAGTAAAACATTCCATGGGCATTATAAAAAAAGCCCCCCTCATATAAATATAATCCCAAAGGAGTCTGTACATTGCCCGGAAGCGCTTAAAGCATAAGATTGCATGTTGCTTTTGGCGATGGTAAAATCAAATTAATTTTTTTTCTTTCGCTGCTCTCATTCAACATTACACCTCCATTCTCGCAGTACGGCGCCATCGAAAATACCGATTCCAAAGTGTACCGAGCGTAGAACCGTAGAGAATGGCCAACCTAAAATGCCGAATCATTGCCGTTTTGCCCAAAACATGACATGCGCAATACAAATTCTATCGACTAGCGCGTGTCTTTGAACAAGAACAGTCTACAGTCCTCGGGAAAGAGGCGGGTGGTGATGGTGGCTGACTTCTCCATGCTGCTGCTGCTGCTGCTCACCATTAAGGGACCCACCGTAAAAGTGTCTCCCCCTTTTGCTGGCAAAAGAAAACGGCCCTTTATCCAAGCGGAATGCGAAAAGACAAAAAGCCGAACGGATAAAGGGCACCGCTAGCGTGTTTGGCGTATGTCTAAGATGTGGCGATGGTTTTTTTTTTTTTTTTGCTGGGGGGGAAGGAGTCACAGGGCCATCATAAACTTTCCCGTGACACCGTCGATACCAACCCGGCAACGGTTTTGTGTACCTCGCCACCACCCTCACCACGTTTGGTTCTTTCTGCGTGACGGTTTTTTACACGGCTTCGGTGTAAATGTGTTGCTGAAAGTTCATTCCCTCACCAACGGTTCTGACAACTTCTTTTACCGGAGCTACGCTGGCGACGCGCGTCGGGTTCGAAACCGATTCCATCCGCCGAGAGGTTCGACGACGCTCAATGCGACGGGAATGACGTTCCTGCGGTTGGGATATTTGCAGATAACGGATTCAAATCATGCTCCGTTACGCTCTCCTGCGATGCTATTTTTAGCAACGCTCATTTGCTCCAACCGTCTTCAGAATTCCCCGCTGCCTGCCCCGGAATATCCGTACAATTTATTTCCATATCTTTAGCCGGTTCATGCCGCACACCAAGCGTTGACGACGCGGCGCGTAAAAGAATCTGTTTCCCTGCTTATGGGCACAATCCTTAGCCTCCTCCGCCACCATCATCGGGCGACCCGCTTCATGATAAATGTGGCCACATATTTTTGTAGTTTGGGTTGCCACAGAAAGCTCCTTTTTGCAATGGCACGCGGAGCAGTCAAATAGTCGGCATTAATTAATCACACGCTCCGTTCCGTGGCAATTACTGCTAAGCTAATGAGAGGGAGATAGCACTAGGTCTTATCAGCATGCGAATCCATGCTTTTTATGCCTTCATTCCGTCACGCCACAATTCCGGGGACCCGTGATGGATGAACAACAATAATCATAATAAAATAGGAAAAACCCTCCCCCCAAAAATAAAACAACATCACCCGCCAACATAATATGAGCCGCTAAGGGCTATGACATTTGCAGTGGAAGAAAATCTTTCCACATTTAGCCGTTTAATTATCGCGATAAAATAGTATTTGGTGGATGAAGCAGGAACAAAACGAAACGAACAAATAAAAACACATGCTTGGACAAACTGTGATTCATTTTTTATGGGGGATTTTTCATCGTGAAGGTAAGAGAAGAGGTCATTTGAAACATATTTCATTTTTATTGGGGCAATTTTTCCCACTATCTATGTTTGCTGGCCGTGTTCGTACCAGGAAGTCATAAGAAGACAATTACAGAATGTAATGCGCATGTGGATTTAATCCTTTTTGCAGGACAATTTCCATAGCCCTGCGGCAAGTTGGACAGAAGAAATTATGAAAACCGCCTAAATGTATGCAATTAGCAGCACAAAATTACCTGAATGTATTGCTGTGCTGTGTCTCTGTATGCCTAACCGGCTATCTTCAGTTCCACAAAGGAACTTCACATGCTTCTGCACGTGTATAATGACACCAGATTAGCAGATTTAAACTGTTAACAACCTTCGAAATAATTACGCTCGCCTTCGTGGCATCAGTCTTGCGTACCGTCTTCAAGTGGACCGTTTTAACTAGCTGGATCAATCCAGCTCCATGCCAACGTTGAAAAGTAAGATTTTCGCAGTTCATCCGTCAGTGGGCCGCATCTTCAACGCCCCGCCACGGCGCACGGGAACCAGATAATTGGCTTGCCAAGCGACAGACACGGCAATTATGCTCTAATCAGCGAGTTTCAATCTGATTTTAATTACTCCAGCTGCCCCCCGGCACGCGCTAACGCCAACGGGCTGTTTTTCGGCAGAAAAGAACGAAAACGAGGCAGGACATTATTTTGTGGAGTCCACCGACTGCCGCTCAGTTTCCATCACATTTCAGTAATGGCGAAAAAGGGATTAGATTACGATTTTTGGCTCATGCTCCTCCAGGCAAATTGGCTCCAATTTTTTTTTTCATCTTCACTGCCCTGGTCTTCTCAGCGTTGATAAGACGACACCAGGACCAAGCATCCGGCTCGAGGTGCGTTAAGTACTCGCACGAGATACTTACATACCCGGGGTACGCCATTCGTGTACACACTACTGCTGCAGTGCCATCGCCAGTCACTTCTTCGTTCGCTGTGCTTAATTCCAATTTGTTTAAATATGCAGAAAATTACGACCAGATATTCACTCGGTGGTTGGTGATGTTTCCAGCATCAACCAAAAAAAAACAAAACCCTGTCACGAATGTAACCATATTCCAAGACGCCCAAGGACACACCATGGGAATGGAAGGATAAGCCACAAAAAAAAAAGAAAACACTTCAAGGATACGAGATGGAAGCAAACCCAAGCAACATTTCGTACCTTTTTGAACAAGCTTCCACACAAATTTTCCATAGGTAATGTGCGTACACTATGTGGGCAGGACGGTTTTCGGTACCTTCATACCCTCCCCCTTCGCCCCACCTATGTCCGTGACGCGCAAAAGCCGCGAACCGTACAAAAGTTTTGGGCGACACAAACCTGTACTAAAAAAAAAGGACCGTCATGTTGCTGTGCGCGCGGTGCACATTTCACGCTCACCGCCCTTTGAGGTTTGTTGTTTTTTTTTTGTTACTTTCTTTTCTTCTTCTTTCGTTTCGTTTGAAGTGGTAAACTTCTTTACCACCAACCAGCAGCATTTCACTCTTTTATGATGTGATTTTGCTGTATTTTTTTTTTGGTTGGTATTTTTTCCATGTTATCGTTAGCATTGCGAATATGTACCATTATCATTGCATGTGGGATGGTGGTTCGTTATATTTCAAATGTGAAGGAGGGATTATATCCATGGCAAATTTGGTTTTTCCTAGCGAGCAAAATGTCAAAAGCCAGATAAGTGATTATAAAACTTAATTTTAACAAAGTAATAAAGATAATAAATAAGCGTTTTAGTGGACAATACTCACATGTAAAGCTTTAATAAATTATTTATTTGTTTAAATATACGGAAAACATGGACAAGGTACAAAAAAAGCGGCTGGGAAATATTTTAGTACAAGACAAATATTTAGTACAACTCTCTTCAAATGTTGAATCGGGTGTTTGTGGTGCCCTCGGTCAAGATTTTGTATCCAAACCAGTTCTTTACCGACCCAAACGGTAGAAACTGCATTAAAACAAATAATCTATTTCAAGCGAATTCATTAATCCACATTGTACCAATTCCAATTTACCTAACCAATCGTGATATCAACAGTTTCCCCGTTCTATTTATTTAATTTTTCGGTTCACTTACCTTCCGGCGAAAGACAATGCTCCTGTGCTCGGCGAAATGGGGAAAAGCAGCGTTTTTTCCTCACCGCGCTTTTCGTGTTTTTTACTGCCACACAAAGGTAGAACTCCGACGTAGGAGGCCACAAGCCGCAAAAAGGAAGCGCAGTGCCGGAAACACACAAATCTATCCACACCCTTGCCCCCTAATCTGCCTTATGTTTTCCTTTGCCAGGTACACTTGCACACGCTTTCACACACACACACATACACATACACATATGCACACTGCACACCAGAAGCACCTTGGGGTTCGCTTTCTTTGAAATTTCTTCCAAGCGGTTCACTTCCGCATCCGCCTCAGGACGATACCCTCGTACGCTACACAAAACACCTCCGTGTGTATTATGCCCGCCGTTTGGTGGATGTGTTTGTAACTGTTATAATTTCTTTTAACCAAGCTGTGCGCTCCCAGGAGCTCTCGGCTTCTCTGTTGTGTGTATCGTTAATCAGTAGCTATTTCCCACTCGGAGTTTTCCGCGTGGCTGTTGGCACCAACCTGCCAGCGGTGCTCACTGTTTTCTTCCCCCCTTTTACAGGTGGCCCCCTGTACAAACGGTGGGGGTGGAATCCACATACACGCGCACACGTACGAGCGGGATGTAAACGCACTGCTTTTGCACCGGGAAGGGACACAACCTAAAAGAAACTGACAACCTTCAGTCGCAAATGTTTGAGTGTGCGTTGTGTAGATGTATGTCTGTATGGGGCGTATATCTGTTAGTTTCTGACACGGACGATTGCGGTTGATAAGGATCCGAAGGACCGGAGCCACTGGCGGCACGAGACGGCCGTTCGGCGTACACACCTGCTGACACACTCCAAACGTATCTTTCACTGCCACCGCTCGAGTGTGGAAATCTTGAAGACGATACCGCACCAGCACCAGACGGTCGAGGGCACATCAACACCGACCGTGTGCATAACCAAATGGGCGCCGTCTGATGCGGAAGGATCTTTCGCGAAGGGTCCCCCCCAGGTATCCTGGAAGAAAAGAAAGAAGGAAAATGTTGGAATCAGTGGAGATGCATGGCCGTTCTGTGAAGGGTCGGGACAATGTTACTAAATTGGACATATTCTAGAAACGCCAGGAAGGAACGATATGCGTCAAAACATGGTGCCGCTTTGCGTTGGACATTGAAACACCGTGCACAAAAACACCCTTAAACACGTTCCAAATTAGTGGTTCTTATTCGCTGCGGTAAGGCAACTTCAACTAAGCAACTCTTGGTAGATACAACTCAACTGGAGCACGAGAAATCCCTAGCTAGAACTCTAGTTCTGAGCGTTCTGGAAGCAGATCACTTCGGAAGTAAAAGTGTCAGTAGGTCAACATCGGATTGATTACATAAACTAATCGAACCACCGAGCAGTGTCGGCTAATACGCACTGTATTACAACTAAAATGGCCCCTATTGATGGAACAACAATTGCTTCTTGAATCGCCTAATGGATCGATTCCTTTCAATCCTTTGCCAATCAAAGTTACCGATTAGAAAGTAATATTCGGCCAGAATACTAAGGATAGCCGCGTAGCACGCGATAGTATCCCTTCTCCCAACTATGCTTTCTATTCCACACACCCACACACCTACCCACACACGCGCACACAAACACACCCTGTGGGTAGAGCGCACGCCACAAGGCGGCACGCGTGCAACGCAAACCCCAAAAAGGGACGACCGGGACACACAAGCTCAACAAACGACCAGCGCCAACGACTAACTCTCGACTGCACAGCGAGTAGCCGACCAACGACGTCTACACCGTGTATCGACTGACTGGTCACGGCGTCACTCTACTCACACCGACCGTGCCAAACGTACACCACGAGACAGAAAGGCTTTTCCTCTCGGGAAAGCTCGGGAAAAACATCGTCGCACGTACGGCATACCAGCGCAACCAGACGAACGGTGAAACTAAGGGGTGATGTTTGCTTCGGTATGTGTGGCACAAGGAAGGGTTTTGAGGGTGTATCCGTGCCCACGGCAAAACCATATGGCACCGATGCGCATATACGTACACACGGACACACACACACACCGAGAGACTAACGTGCGGATGTGTTTGAAAGGAAGACCCAACGCATGCGCACCTGTCCGATGCACACGGGGGGACATACGCACCAGAACACACCAACACACCGTTAACCACGGACACACGGCTGATGATTCCTTCCTTTTTGTGAAACAAGCGACAGAAATGTCCGTGGTGGATGTGGAGGACCCGGCATTTTTGGGACGCTTGTACTCCCCGGTTTTCGCTGCCGACAAGGACAGTGACAGTGTGCGTCACATCCATTCTCTTCGCTGCAACAACGAACTCCAACAAGAGAACACAAGTTATCTCTCCATCACCCATTTGTAACCGGTGGACGCTTCGCCGAAGGGAGGAACGGTTGGCGGGAATGGTAAGGATTTTTTTTACCCTGCTTACCGCATATTCACACTTCCTTTTGGGGTGATGGTATTACACGCACACACATACGGGGTGTCCCCTTAGGAAGGCAACATCAAACACCCGCCGGCTCCATAAAATGATGTTTTCTCTTCGGCCTTTTTGCTATTGGCCTTCCTACCGATGGAAAACGACACCAACAGCACCGCGAGTGCCTGTTGGTACCCAGAGGGAAAAAAACACCCCCCCCCCCCCCCCTCCTCTGATTGATGTAAAGAAGCAAAAATCTCCCACTTCCCAATAGAAGAGGATTTCTCACTTCCTTTTTGCAGCACCATGTCCATGGGTGTCTACCGGATGTCTTATATAAAAGGGCGAATAATTTTCAATGGGACAATTGCAAAGTTTACAGCTTTTGCGTCTAAATAGCATTAAGAACATACTAGCCAGTACAGCAGTTTAGTACAAAAAGTATGTACCTAACTTATCTATTGTTTGATGGAACGCTAATTAAAAGGAATGCAACGCTCTCGTGAATGTTTCACCATGTGCAACTCTTTTTAGGTGCATTCAACTAAATCTTCATCAAGTTACATTTATGCTCGCATTTTTCATTCCACTTTTCCTCCCATACGGTGCATACAGTCGTTGTTTAGGCCCAGTTTCGGTTGGTTGCGGGACTGCGGTCACCGAGCCTTGCGTGGCATTAAATTCCTATTGCACTTCCGTGTGCACAACGCTTGCCGAGTGTAGCACGGTTCTTCCTTCATGTGCCATTCTTTCTCCCATTCACCCTGCTGTAAGCTCCTGTCTTTTTTTCTTGCGGTTTATGCGAATGGCATAATTAGGCGACAGGTTGGAGACGCCGACGCGGGAGATACTGGGCGTACACGGGACCAGGTGATGCTTGTCCCTTCGCTGACACGTGCAATGTGACGTGGCGCGTTGTTTGTTCAACTGTTGACGTTGCCGACCACCTCTATGCTGTGGGGCTGCCTGACACACCTGAAGAACACGGTATTCCTTTGCATAGACAATACATTTCCTGCGCCGTTCATCACACCACACGGTGCCAAGTGTGCTGCATAAAACTTCCGGGTCTCTACATGTGTGTGCGTGTGTGTGACGGTATCCACAAAGTACATCTTCAAACGGAGACTTCCTTAGCGTTGCTACAAAGAAAGGGAAATATTACCACCAAGCGCACACCTACGGAGTGACAATTGAAGGATGTTCCGAACCCATTTCCGAGCGTTTAAAAAGTTTGAAGGGAGAGATGCATTGAAGGAAGCTTCGTTCCTGTTAGTTCTCGTGGTGGAGGGAGGCGAGTGGGAGGAAGGGGAAGCAAAGACGGGGGAGCACCTGAGAGATATTTGATACACTGACCGCCTTTTTTCAACCTTGTTGCTTGCCAGCCAGTATCTTATTCGCTGTGCCAAAGCATCAGGTCACCGTGGACCGTCCGTATCCTTCCTGTCCGGATGGCCTCGAAACATTGATAGGTTTTCATTTACTGAAAATCAATATTGATTGCAAACACTGTCAGCTGTCCTCGGGGAACGCAATTTCACTGTCTCCTTTCGTTTAGTTGCTTTTCAGTTATTGCATTATTGGGTGTGCATGTTGTTGCAATAGTGCAATTATTTTCAAAATTAATGATTAAACTATTAGGACTTGTTTTGTGATGTTTCAAATGCTATTTTGTTGGCGACCCCGTTGGCATGATGGTAGCTTCGCCGATCTTCACACGAACGGACCGGACCAAAATCCCATCCGGACCAATCCCCAGCAGCAAGGACTGACAATCCGGCTACGTGGTTTAAATAAGTCGATACGGCCAGGTTTGTCCTTACAAAAAAAAACGATTTTGTCTCATTCAAAAACCCTCCAAACAGTCTTTAATATTTCGAACTTCAGTACTTTTGGCAATTCTAGCCGTACACGAGTGGTCCAGTGCCGACAAATTGTGGGTCCTTTCGTGTAGTTTGACGATTTTCCCCCAGCGCTCCAATAGGTTCTGCCAGTACTGTTTGCCGAATCGACAACCGAACCGCTCGAGAACATTTGTCTGTATTTCCCTTCAAACCGTATGACGTCAAACGCAAAACGCGCGTCCGAAATCGATTTTCCCTTTTTTGCACACACCAACACGCTAAGAAAGCGGCCTGCCTTTTCCATTCATCCTTCAGCATTCTCCTCGCACCTTCTCCCCCCGCCTCATACAACCTGTCCCACCCACCAGCCGTACAATCAAAACCAGGTTCCAGTAGGCGAGAGCATATCCTTCGTATCGAAGCAGAAAATAAAGATAGCAGCAACCGGGGGCCGTATGGTGACAACAGCCACCGAAACGCGCGTTGAATCTCAAAATGATGATCAAAAGATTGGCCCTTAGAGAGCGACCGATGCGAACGCGAACGACCGGGAGACGTTTCTGCACGGGCACACAATAAAAAGGGCGGTGAAGTTGATGGCCAACCGCGGTGGGCGGTGGTGGTGCTGTACCGTGTGCCGGAATGCTGCTCATGCTGCAGCAAAAAAAAAAAAGATGGATAAGCAGCCGAGTGGCACAATCTGAAATCCCGTCCCGCACACACACACACACACACACACATCCGCAAGGGAGCGGCAGCGTCGGCATGCAAACGGCCTTCGGTGTGGGGTGGGGGGTGTGGTGTATCGGATGCGGAGCGTTCGGAAAATTGGTGGCCAGCAGGAAAACTGGCACAATTCACGATTGCCAGTTGCGTTTGTAGTAGTGCATTCAGGGCCGATAGCGGCGCGTCGGTTGCCGCAGCCTGCAGGAAAAGTCTCTGCACAAGAAATGTTTATCCTTTCAAAGTGAGGCGAATTTTGGCGTTACTTTCCATTACTGGTTGCTTTGTTTTCTGCAAGTTGTGAAACGATTTTATGGGGAAAATTATTATTTCCTTAAATAAATTTTGTTATATTTCCCATAACTTTATATAAGACAAACAATATATTAAACTAATGTAATTTAGATATTAAAGTGTCCACGTAAAATTAAATTTGTAGATAAATTATACCCAAGCACAGAAAAAAAATCTCGGACAAAAGTGTGGAAAAAACAATCAGCCATCACAAACTGTCAATACCGTTCTAGACCATCGATATCATCCATTTACTGGAAGACGCACTGTTTGTGTCGCACCAACGACAAGGACACACATTTATTTTCAGCTTTTCCACATAAAAATGTACTTCTTGCCTTCCGTCCATGTTTTGCCTCCCCCTCACCACTCGTCCCACTTCAGGATAATTGTGAGTGTGTGGTGGATGTCTTATGCTGGTCTTGTACGTATGTGTGCGAGAAGGAAGTAAGCGTACAGCTCACGTTGTGTTAGTGCACGGACTTGCTGTCCCTTCCCCCCAAAACTCACTCATTTGCACACACTTTTCCGAAGGGTTTTTCCACACAGATCAATACAACGGTTGCTCTGATGGAGGTTTCGCTCGTAACCACGCCTGAAAGCCCTTTCCAATGCGCGCACACACACATAGCCAGAGGTGTTGCCACAGTTTCCTGCGAGTGTGCGTGTGGTTTTTTATGTGTTTCTTTGGGAAAAAGATGTATGGAATTTGAAACAGACAAAAAAATCAAAAAGAACCATGTGGAAATCCATTTTTATGAAACCGGTGTATTGTGCGGAGAGAGCACATTGGCTGAAACCACCCTGTGCTCTGGAACCATCTCTCCAGTGTGACGTCCTTTCATCTACAGCGCGGTGCTAGAAGATGGAGCACGTCATCGGACCGTTTCGAAACCGTTCCATCATGAACACTGATGGTGAGGATAATCACTCCCCGATAGCGTTCTAGCCACCCGAAAGGTGGTACATTCTGGGGCATTATATTGAGGATCACTCAAGACGCCTTTCGCTGACCTGGCTATCTTCCTTCCCGTTGCGTACTTTATGTGTGCGGGAGCGATGGGGATGCGATACCACTGATATAGCAGCTTGGGAGGGTGGAACCACCATTTATCACCATCAAACTGCACTTTTGGGATTGTTGACCGCCCCGTGAAGCCGTGGGAAGGAAAGTTAATGGGCGACCTACTCAGCGATGGATAAGGATTTACACGTACCATCGGTACCATCGGGGATGCAACTTTTTTCGTTCGTTTCACAAAACGGGGAAAAAGAAAATGCACTCGTAAAGAAAAACATATTCCCAGTGAATGCAGCACACTGCCGAGATTAGAATACTGAACAGGAGAGCAACGTGATTTCACATGATGAGGATTTAAATTCTATAATTAAACGCACATTCTCTGCATATTGATAAGGTGTCTTAAGGGAGAAACCGCAGATTGACGCTGCTTTTAAATACCTAAAATTGTGAATGAAAAGAACCTTACGGTATTGAATTAATATGATGATGATGATGATAAGTCCCACCTCATACACACAACACAAGTTTAAGAGAGACAAAATTATATGTAATTTAAACTCTAATAACAATATTAAAAATAACAAACAAACTAGTCGATAAGTGGTGGCATCAAGGAACTTTGTTAGTGCACTGGTCGAATTCCATGCATTTCCTACTATTAAATTCCTATATCCTAGTTGCCCAGTGTTACTTAGCGAGGTCTGCCGAATACCATTGATTGGGTAATGAGCTACTAGCTTTCGGAACTGTTTCTTGCATATGACCTGGTCCACAGAAACCAGTCAGACATGACTGCTTCTAAGCACTCTCAAGAACTCCCACACATTTAAATCATATTAAACATTGACTTCAATCTTTATAATACGCTTTCCGTTATCGATTTCGATTACTTCATATTGTTTGATCGATAGATAAAATCCGGTTTCCGGTTCGCTGCAGTTAATGAGGTTTGTACAGCAAACCGTATCGATGGCATAGGGCGGAGGAATTGACACGATCGGTTCCACTGTCCGCACACGTTATCATGTGTGTTTACGCTGGAAAAGCGTTTCGTCACGGATCTCCTATTTTTTTGTAGGTGAGACTGAAATGACAGATAATCAATATCATCCGCTAATGAAGCGGTCAGAAATGCAGCTCACCTCCACGGTATGTGCCGTACCCCCAGCTGTTTGTTTGATGTATCTTATCAGTCGGGGACGAACCGTGGTATGTTTTTTTTTCTCTTCTTCAGTAAGTTCACGATTATTCAAATTTCGCAACTACCGCCGAAGTAAACAAAGGCCGGAGGTGTGTATGGGAGGTAGCAGATTTGTTGCCACGGCGAACGTTGGGTTTTTCCCAACTGCTCGCTCGCGTTCTGTCAAAGTAAGTATTTTCAACCCCAGCACCCAACCGCTCCGTCCACTTCTTGTATGTTTGTTGTCTTGCAGAGGGTTGCGCGGGTGATAAGGTGATGTGTGTATGCAAAAAGGAACAACTTACCGGGGTTTCGTGCCCGAAACGCGGCCACACCGTATCACATCACTTTGTAACACACCAATGTCACCTTTCCGTTAGCAAATTCAGCTTCAAGAAGGGGGCGGTGGATCGCTTTTCACCCCGTTTTGTTATTTTCACCAAGATTATACACACACTTTCTTTCACTTTGCTAGTTGCGAGAACCCGCACAGGCACCCGTGTGAGCCGAGCTGCGTACCAACACTGTGCCGTCGAAGAAAATTCGGCACTACGGCCACGGTGCGCTCGTTCGATTATCGCACACAAAGGAACAACGTCCAGCGTTGACCGCGAGAAGGAATGTGACCCTTTTCCGGTCCAGATTTCGTTGGCTCAACACAAAAAAAACATCAATTCTTGAACGCACATAACTTGCGAGGACAGAAAATAATGACAGCGACGATGGCACGACGGGCTTTTGACAGTTTGCCATTGGGTTTTTTTTTGACAGCGGCCGCGCACAACGGGACTGCCGCATGAATAGCGAACCAATTTCAAATACAGGCAGTGCCCGAGATTCGCGAGTTCCGAGATACGCGGTTTTTGGAAAATTGACAGTTAGTTTATTGAGTTTGTTTAAGCAAAATGGTGAAACATTGATTAAAAATACCTTACTTTATCATATAAACCATTTGTTTTATATTTATATTGATGTATTTTTTTATTTAAAAAGTCGCCTGATTTTCTGAATAAATTAAGTGCAGAGAAGCAAGTTAACTTTGAAGTATAAACAAATATACTCCCAGGTTTGATTTACGCGGAAATTCGAGATACTTAAATTTTCCCGTGTTACAACGGACCGTTGTAGTAACGAATCTCGGCCACTGCCTGTATTTGGTTCTTGCAAAACAATGCAAACATATTGCGAACGGCCATTTGAAAATATTTGCAATGAAACAACCTTATTGCACGCAATAGAAATACAATCGGTGTTGGTATCACTTATTGTACTTTCACCGTCAATGTATCTCTATTTATGTTAATATTGTAGTCATGAGGGAGGGAAAAAACATACATTCATTGTGCTGCATAATCGAAAATGATTCATGTTAATATTCTACAGCAATAAATGATTCATTTGAACGTGTGGTTAGAACTTGAACGAAGTGGACCAACTTTCTCTACAGTAGTTGCGTGTTAGTTCTAGCTTGTAACCCGAACGGATAAAATCGTAGTCCAGGTGTAAAATGCCTCATATTATCAACGACATATTGATGCCCGTGCTATTAGTGTTGAGCGTCGGAAATTTCATCGGTACGTTACATTCAACCACTTGTGAATAGTTTACAAATTTACCGATATAATTCGACTGCAGCGGACTGCTTCGATGCTTCATTGGTCCGAATCGTTGGCCCACGAATTGTACCAGAGCACGGGGAACTGACGTTGAAATGTGAAGTAGCACCTGGCGTTCGAAACATAAGCATATCGTGGCACTTCTCGGAAAACAATAATTCAGTAAAGTATCGTTATAAATTTCTATCACATCGTCGGATTGTATATTATTTTTTTCGTACTTTCAGTTGAATGCAAACGTGCTCGATACAACAGTCAAGGGGAAAAGCGTACTGCAAATCCAGCACATGCTGAGACAGGAGACTCACACGTTTAACTGTTGTTTGGGAAGTTTTAAATTCATCTGTGCCACACACAGCGTGATCGTGCTGTACACAACATTAGATCGACAGATAATGCGGCTCGACGATTCAAGCGGTGCACTTATTCTAACTCAAGCCACAGAAAGCGTTCCATCGCATTTCGACTTTGACATCTGTTTGGCAGTTGGTAGGCAGTTGGAAAATGTAGAAATCGACTCCTCCTCCGGAACATTCGATTCCGATCATTTTTGTAGCAACTCTACTAGCGAGAAGAATGGTGACAGTCGACGGTGCTTGCATATTTCTTACAGCGTGAAACATAATGCGCAAACCGACAATCGATTGCTTGCGATCAACTTTACTCACGGCGTGTCTGTAACAACATACTACTTGTATGTGTTATTAAATGGTACTTTGAAATGTTATCCTAGCGGACGTTAGACAAGATAAATAATAAGAATAACATTAATAACACGTTACAGGTAAACCTAGACCGATGATGAACGATATCATAATCCAACCACGTACGGTAATGATCGAATTATCATGCTGGGGCACAGCAATTCCAGCGCCCAAAGTGACCATTTCCTTCACGCCATGTCCATCGCTTGACTGGAGCAAATGCAACAGTTCAACAGCAACTCTAGACGAGGTAAAGAACACTATTTTTCCATACCTCTATCGAAATGTACTTGCATTTCCTTTTCCAGATAATCACATACAGCAGTATCCCCACAATCACTTTCAACGCAAGTGTCCGAGTAGTGGGTTCACACCTACCCCCTGGAATAGTGCACTGTAAAGCTGCGAACTCCGAAGGCACATCCTACACGCGCTCTAGACTGTTTCGACGCAATCAGCGAGAAGTCATAATGTTGCAACAGTTACATCCAAACACCGTGCTCTACGCGGGAGATTCAATCACTGTCCGTTGCTCCGTCGATTGTTACAATTTCACTAACCGCTTCACATTCTACGCCCAAAACCAGCGACATCAAGTGCTGGGCCAACGAGACACCTACAGCTGGGTGGCAGAATTCACGGTGACTGATCTTGCCATATCCGACAACCAAATCGAGTGCCAATCGCAGCATCAGAATGGATCGTTGGTAACAAAACGTTTAACTTTCACAATCGTACAGCCGTATATTAGCGCTCAGGACAGGTTGCGGTATTTAATGATTGAACACAACACACCACTACTTCTGAGCTGTAATGTGATCGGCAAGCCTATGCCCGAGTATCGATGGTTTAAACATGACGTTCAACTTCCGAATACCAACTTCATGATGGTCATGACCCCGTCCGAGGGTGATCAGTTCGATTGTTACGCAAAAAACAGAGCTGGAGAGGTCAGACTAACCTGGGTAATAGCAAATTCCAATGAAACCAGTGTCGATTTTGGGCAATTGACACTGGTTATTACATTGTTGTTCGTATTTACAATCGGCGTTGTTTGCTGTTATTTTAAAGCTAGACAGCTGTGTACACTGCTTCGATCCTATAGAGCAGGGGTCTCCAAACTACGGCCCTCGAGAGTCTCCAGTGTGGCCCGCGAGAGTCTCCAGTGTGGCCCGCGAGAGTCTCCAGTGAGCTATTGCTAATGTTACCATTTTAATGAAAATGTCTAATTTAGGAAAGTTGTAATGTTTTTAACTGTTACAATATTAATTACTCTAATAGTTAGTAGCATTTAATACTATGAAATGTGAAAAAATCATCTCGAGCGCAACATCTGTGTAAATTACCCGCAAGGTTTACAACAGATAGAATATGACGAGCCCAACTTAATGAATCACGTAAGTTTATAAGATAAATGTGGAGATTGATAGTGAAACACAACACATTTAACTGAATCGCAAATGCTGGATTTGGAGCCACGAGCACAATTTCTTCTTCGTTTTCTTTTTCGGTACAACAATCTCAGGAGGTCTAGGTCTGCCATTTCTAGCTTTCTGTGACTTCATTTACCCGAAGCTGGATAGTCAATCCTACGTACGGGAAAATTTACAATTTGAGTGCTTCGGGATTTAGTAGCACAATTTAGTGGATGTCATATCCGGCCGGGCAGTTTACGTACCTGGCGGATTCAAGAGTTGAGATATAATAAAAGTAATTAATGTACAAAATGTCAAACGAAGGTTGCGCAAAATATCGGTTTAAAATAATGTTCAATGGTGATAAATACTAGTGATTAATTTCCAACTCAATTCTGTAGTTCAACGCTTGAATCCGCTTGTACGTAAATAGATCGGCCGGATTTGACTTTCACTAAGTTGTGCACGTGATTCCATATCCAGTTTTAGCGATTCAGTAAACAATGTTACTTGTTTTATTTGTTACTTGTGTTAGTGTAAACTTGTTTTAGAATATCGATATTCGTGTCTACCTTATTTGTTTGTGCGAGTTGGATTCGCCATGTCCTAACTAATGTAAAACCCTTGTAATGTGTAAGTGGCCCCCACTCTATCATTATTTCAACCAATGCGGCCCGCGGGCTGAAAAGTTTGGAGACCCCTGCTATAGAGCAATTGAAGCTCGTGTAACGTAAACATTAAAATCTCGCAGTCTTGTTGATGAATACCCGGTACTCGAAGTAGGGTTGAGTGTTCCTAATAAAGTATTTTATTACTACCGGTACCGCTATGCTGTTCTTGCTGCATCCATTCCCCTCACGATGTATCACAGGACTTTGATCTTTGAAGAATGTGACCACACTCTGTGTCGCCTCGGTCCGCAAGGAGTTTCCGATTACAGGCAGGAGATATCGGCCCCGCAAGCCCGGGAGTATCAAAGTTCAAGTTCGATTCATTGATTACAGGTGCCGAGAGATACCGGGGAACCGTTTCTTTGCGACTCAACCCAACGGGCACTGATTGAACCGTGGAACCGCACCACGAAACCAAACCGCTAACGCAATTTTCGTAGTAAACAGTAAACAGCAGTGGTAACATTTATTAATTACCGCATCGCAATATGCTAATGAACGTTAAACCTTGCTCCCAGACTCTTGGAGCGTTGCGTTGTGTGTGGTGAATTTTTTCGGACGAATATGCGGGCACGTTTCCCACGCATGCTGCCTTCAGCCTCGACCGCAAGGCAACACGGAAGAACTGATAAGCTGGAAGCAAAAACTTCTTGTCGACCGACGATTTCGACAGTTGCAGCAGCAGCCGGGCTGCCGTTTCCTTTTCGACCATCGACCCCCTTTTCCTGAGCACGGGGCGTGGTAGTCGTCTTGGGGAGCGTGCTGGGGCGAGCATGCGTGGAGCGGGTGTTAATGTTAAGGCAATATTTACTAGGCCAATGAACAGAAGGCCATCTGCGGCAAAGGGCCGTAGGGCCAGTGTCAGTGATGGTTTGACGCTTGACGTCAGAACGGTGCACTTTGCCCGCCGACCGGGCTTCGTCGCAGAAGACGGAACGATCATGTCCGCAATAGCCACTCGGCGGTGGAAGACGAACCCCTCTCGGCGTTGGGCGTTGTTCTTTTGCCAACCGTTTTTTTGATGTGGTAATAAATGGGGAGGGTAGGATGGGTAGGAAAAATGGTTTGTTTTTCGAGCCGTCGCACAGGGTGTTAACGAGAGCGTTTCCTTGCCACCGCGGGGGCCTTACGGGGGCCTTCTTATCGGCTGCAGTGCAAGGCGATTGTTTTGCACTTGCATGATTGAATGGGAACGCATCCACCGCGGAAGGCAATCCGTTCCCGGCATACGCACATCGATCGATTGTGGTGTTAAGAGTGAGAGTGAAACACTTTTGACATGTTTTTAGCTTCACGCGCATTGCATCATTGAGCATCTTCTGTGTGTGTTTTTTTTTAAACCATTCCGTACTATTCTGCCACAGGGAGTACAACATTTGCGAGTTCATGTCGCTGGCTGCAAGAGACAAATGACAATTAATGGTTTGTAGAGATGTTTCATAATTCACGAGCGCCTACCTGCAAACAGGCTACCAAACCTGCCACATCCGCTTCACATTAAACGATCAACGTCAGGATCGGGCACGCGCCGAGATGCTCGTCGGCCCATCATCTCCCAAGCAGCACATCACGTTGCCGCTGGTAGTTGGGCGGGGAGCAGCCAATGTCTGTCGCACTTCTCGCTGGGGTCTAGCGAAAGCGGAAGTGTCAAGCTCGAGGTTTGCCGTTAAAGCGACTAAATTAATGGTTTGCTCAGCGGCATGCCTGCTAGGAATGGCAGTTAGTATGTCATTACCGGTTCACCGGTCACCAAATCACCGGTGTCACCGTACAGGTAGGCGTACAGGTTAACAATCACTGTTTGTGAATGGGGCCGCATATGGAAGGGAAAACTGGGAGTTACAATGGCTGCCGGAACGAAGCATTTGTGCCGAACGACATAACCTCCAAATACTTCTAGAGAGAACCTGCGACTGCCTTCTAGCTATAACGTTATGTTGAGTTGAGTTGCTGATTCAGATTCTTGAATCAAAATGAAGCTTTCAACTGAATCAAAATTAATGTTTGAATTGAATAAATCTGACTCTGAATGTTGAATAAGAAATTTAAAAAGAATGAAGAAACAGAATGAATCTAATTCTTAATATCAAATCAAAGTAATCCAAATGAATCTTTCAACCAAACCTAAATTAATGTTTGAACTGAATCTGAATAAATCTGACTCTTAATGTTGGAAAAGAAATTTAAAAAGGATGAGGAATCAGAATTAATCTGATTCTTAATATCCAAGATTCCTGAGGAATCTTTCAAGATCTAGAGGATTCCTGAATCCCAAAAGACTCATGAATCATCCAAGATGTCATCCAAGGTGCTCCAAGGAGGATCCAAGGAGCCGTCTTGTACTATCACCCCCGATCATCCGCTGCCAAATATGGGTCCCTCCTGCCATTTCGCCTGAGCCTCTGAGGATTCATCATATGAATGACTCTTCTCTAAAGATTCATTAGTAATGGAATATTCTTCTGGAAAAAGCTGTCAATAGTCGGAACTTTGGAAAATTCTAACCCCTTTAGCTTCAGTGGAGAAGGGATTGAGCATATTCGATTCAATATACCGTGCCGTTTCTCGGCAATATACAGCAGTCGTGACCAATCGCTGCTGCACAAACGATTCCAGCAATCAAACATTACATGACAGTGTGTTCGGCTGAAAACATGATGGAAATTTTCTGCATAATTATTTGTGCTTGACGTCAAGCAAAACACCATTTAGTGCCGGCATCTCTCCACATCTCCCGTGATCTTCAAGGGTGTTATAACTGGTTTCTGTGGTGTATATTTCCTTTTTTTTGTGCTGCACCTGAGTTCCACGATTGAGTTCTAAACTTATCTCCGAAAGAATAAATGAAATTGGACACATAATATCTATTTTAATACTTTTGCCCCTTCTCCTTCATAACTTGCAGAATGTTCATTGGTTATGCAAACGATGAGACGGCACAACACCGCCGAAAGCAAGCGTTTCAAGTTGAAGATCACTCGCAACGCGATCGTCTCAGGTGGACCGCACCTCGCGTTAAGCGCAAGTCATTCCGTGCGGATGATGCTCGTTGCTCGATGAGTACAAATAATTACAGAGCAGTTGAGAACTACATCAAAGTCGTATACCACGAAACCGTTTTGTTCTGGACGATCGGAACGATCAGTTTAGCGACACGCAGTTCTCCCCATCCGCCTGCTCCGGGCAGCAACAAAGCAGGGGGTTTTTTTTCGGATATTCAACCTCTCACGCCTAGTGACTCATGGGAAGTGTAAGGCGTTATGCTTGGCGTTGGATGCAATTCATGAATGGGTGCAAAAAGGGCCGATTGTGTGCCGCTAATCGAATGCATTTTCTCACGTTGCAGGGTCAACCGTATCACGGCACGGTCGAGGTCGGGGGATGATTCAAGCAAGCCCCATCCGGTTCTAAGCGGCGGTGTCAAAGTGCAACCAATCTTAGCCGGTTCCGGCATGATGCGACGACCTTTCCCGATCCCAAAAACACTAAGCTGCAAGCGAATGGCTGAGACCACCCAGGCAGCTCTGAAGTAATACCCGCAAGAAGAGCTTGCGGTGTGTCCAACTACTTAGGGTATAGGCCAATAGCTTCCGCGAAATAACCCCCATTAATGACTCAGTGGAGCTGGATCACCAACAGTGTTTATTGGGCCTTGGTTTTTAGCCTTATTGCCGTAAACTTTAAACCCACAAACGTCACATCGCTACAGTGAAACAGCCAAGGAATCCATTTGCGGATTAACACCGCTGATATCACCTGGTAATCTTCAAGGTCTGCTGATACGATTCTTCCAAATTTCGGACCCCTTCTTATCGACAACACCGAAATTGGAGTGATATGAAATTTTGAAGGTTTTTACACACCTTGCAAACCCGTGTAGCGTCCGCTCCTCAGATAACGTCGTTCACCCTTTGTCGAAGGTGGGGAGGGGTGCGTAAATTCCCGCTTCGTCGAAGGGTTGAAATGTAGCAGTGCCGTCGTTGCACATTCCCGAATCAATCGTTATCAGCCGATCGGGCTGAATGCGGATTCCGTATCGTTCGTCCCGTTCGCTCGCTTCATCGCTAACCCGCAAACAAACAGCTGCCCGCCTTAGTAGACGCTCAATCGCGACCGAGTGCAACGACGACGGCGAGACGGCGTGAAAGTTAACAAAGACAACTCGTGCCGTCTCTATCGCGCGTGGCGATTTGTTCGCGATACGGTCCGCCGACGGTCGCGGTACTCGCGAGGTGGACCACGGCTTTGCTGACTGCGGTTGCGTTAGTTCAGCATCAGTAGTTCTTTGTCGCTGGTCCGGGTTAGAAGGGGTTCTCGGCGATACGACACACACAACACACACTGGTTGGTTCGCGGCTTGTTTGTGCGCTCAGTTCCCTTTGGAGAGTTTTTTTTTAACGGTGTGTGGTGCATCCTCTCACCCTTCGCGGTGCTCATTTTGGCCGTTGCCAACCTGCTGCAGTGGCGAATGTTTCGGTTTTTATCGGAGCAAACCACACGACCCGCGGCGCTAAGTTACTAAGGGCGTGGGAAGCGAGTGTCAGAAGTTCACTGGACGTCGGTCAGAGTGAACGTGCGGAAGATGAGACATTAGTGTGACTGACTACCGTGTACATACAAGTGGTTTTACAAGAGCTCTTGCAAGAAGAAGCGAGTGCTGGAGAGAGACTGTCGGTGTCGTGAGGTAGTGACAAGTGCTCTGTAAACAACCCTCCTCGAGACATCCACCTCGCGATACAGAAACGGTTCGCAATCGGCCGCGTTTGAAGTTTGTGCAGCGGAGTAGCTTTCGAGACGAATTCTTGAGTGACCTGATAAGACGCTTCCCCAGGGAAAATGGACATCCTGCAGCAGGAGGTGCGCGGTATCGCGCTGGCCAACCTGTCCGAGGTGCAATCGTCCCCGGTGTACAACCAGACGACGGTACCGCTCAATCGCAAGGATTCGCGCAACATGGACCAGGCGGTGATACGGAACAACACCGCCCACACGTTCCCCTCGAACCACGACATCGAGGGACACATCCGGCCGTTCCAAAATTTGCCACCGCGCGAACCGGTCGACATACAGTTTAAAGATGTGTCGTACTGCGTCAGTCTCGGGTTTCGCAAAGGTAAGCAAGCGTGTTCCGTCCCGCAGCGGAGATCCGACACGTGACCGTGCAGGCGAAGACTGGGGTTGCATCAACCATTGCGGGGGCAAGCGTGTGCGGCAGCGGCTTTGTGTGCTGATCGTTGCAAAAAAAAACACAACCGCGACCCAACCGAACGGAGGACGATCACCTTGCCGCCACCACGGCGCGGCTGTGTGTTGAGTGTAATTTTTATGAGTGGTGTTTGTTGGTGGTGTTGGTACACCCGGCGATCGGCATAGTGATAATCGGGAACAAACGAAATCACCCATGAAAGATACGTTTTGTTTCCGCGCGACCCGTTTTTTTTTTTTTTTGGTTGCCGGAGATCGAAACGGATCGGTTCGCTTTGTGTGTAACAAAGAAATGGCCGCAGGAGACTGGCAATTGGAACAGCTTTCCGAGATGGGAAGTGCTTGCGGCGGGCTTAGGTGGGATAGGTCAGGATAAGCTAGGTGAAGGTGATGTTTCTTGCACACAACCCCCGGCCGGTAGCAACACCCGGTGGTGGAAATCTGATGTCACTCGCACACATTCTCACAGCCAGGCAGGCAGTGTGCTGCGTGTCGGCCATTTGCATCTATTAGCATCCCTCGTCGGGCGAGATGGAGATTCCGTGGAAAAAAGCAACAATACTGTGAAATGAAGCAATTATACCGGGAAGTTGTGGTCGAGCTCGCTTCCAGGGGGTGGTTTTTAACAAGAAAAGTCAAGGACAGTATACTTACATGTTATACTTACAATGGGGTAGATCACGCTCTAAGCCAGTTTTTTTGTATGCGTTTTGACGTTTCCAGGCTTATCCGCTTACAGCTCGCCATGCAAATGGCAAGCCAAGTTAAGCCTAGGAAAGAAGGATTGGATTAGTTTCTCAATGAAAGTACCCAAGTACCCAAAACCCAAGCTCAACAAACGGCAAAATAAAGAATTTTGCTAGCTGGTCTGAGCCAGGTTAGGCCAAGTTTCCCTTGTGCGAAAAAGGTAAACAAATTTTTTTTAACGAAAACAACTAAAAAAAGATTATTTTAATAAACAGACTTGTATATTATTTCATTGCATTGAAATTAAAATTAAATTACTAAACTTAAATCGATTTTTCTCAAATGTTAGTTTCACAAAAATGATCCCTTGTGTCATTCTTTATGTCAAAATGCTATGTCCTTTACGAATCTGTACAGAATGATACAGCCCGGCACCTGGATTATTTGGCAGATACAGGCTTAAAGCTTAAGCTTTCTAACTTTTGGGATGATCTACCCCAATGATCGTTCTTTTTTTGTGGTGATCCACAACACCTTCCACACCATCGATGTGCGTTCAAACACACCGATCGACGAAACCGATGAAGAAAGATGATAAAAACATACAAATCCACAATGTTGGCGCCCCAAACTTTGACGTATAACGCCACCGGTAATTCGTGGTACTTGCTGCAGAAGAAAAAAAACCCCGCCTGCTTGGTACGCAAACATTTATATTTTTGAGAAAATCACTTTTTGGGCAGGAATTGTCATGACTTGGCAAATAATTGGTCAAATAATGAAAGAGCCAATTGCAAACGTCAGTGTGCGTTGCCCCGAAGCGGCAACTGCCTGCTACTCGGTTGCTGTCTCTTGGCAGTCGGTTCGACCGTACCGTGCTAGACACTTTACACAGGTGTGCAATTAAGATGCTTCGAGAACGGACCTATAATGGCCAACGCCGTTTCGCGTCCAAAGTTCCTTCTTCCTGCATCTGCATAAACACGTTTGCAAATCGGTTCGATCGTGGCCGAAACGTGATTCATGCAAACCCGCCACAATAGACAGTCCTTCCCATTTTGCAACTCGTTGCGGTTTCTTTATATTCCGATCGTATGCTTAGCTATTCATGTTCCTCTAACGGACCTAGTGGTTCACCTTTGCAGAATAACAACAAGCGCCATCGTTAGCGTGTTTTTGACGTATGTTGTTCATTTCCTCACGACGGGGGGGGGTTTTTTTTTTTATTTATTTCCCATCAAAACGGAAGAAGCGCCATTCGTGTCCTTGAAGTGTCCACAGGGCAGAACAACCCGAGACGTGGAAGCAGCAGCAGCAGCGCAACCCGACACCAGCACAGAAATACCCAAACAACAGGAACAAAGAAATGCGGAGTGAAAGAAAGGAAAGTGATGATAAGACACTTGTCAAATGAAACACCCCGATTATCACCCTCTCTTCTCGGGAGTGTGTCGATTTAATCGAACGATCGTCCCAGTGACGTTCTGTAACTCTATCGCCACTTCCAACCCAAGCATAAAGAGACGCTCTCGCCACGGTCAACTGGTTCCTTAGTGTAGGGTCGTGATCGGCATCACATCGTTGCAGGCCGTTAATTTCCCACTACTGGTGCTGACGCGTTACCACCGGCACAAACACACACACCACCCCCCGGAGCACTTCCTCGTCGTGGTGACTCACGTGCGTGCGAACGATTCGCACGCGTCCGTGAGCTGCGGAGGCACCGGGGTGGCGCAGTGTCGAGTGGATTTGGTCGAGCCGGTTTGCGTGCACCGGTGTGTCCTTTAACATTTGTCCTGACGGGCGGCAAAACATGAACTTGAACCATCGGCATACCGATCTGGGCGATCGTGACGCTAGGAGTGGCGTTGGCACGGCAAGACAAATGATCGATTCATGTGTGCTGTGGTCCAAAAGGCAAAAGGAAGGTGCGAGTTGGGGGGGGGGGGGGGGGGGGGGGGGTGTTCCGAACAGGTATTTAATCCATTCCACACACCTAGGTGGGGGGGCACAAGTTGTCAGTTGCGATCAGTAGCGCTGCACTGCAAGCTGCCGATCGAGGAACGTTAAACGACTTTGTCAACACCTTCTCAATAGAGATGAGAATAATCACTCTTTTCAATGATTTGAATCGGAGTCAAAGAGTGGGTTTAAAGATTTCAAACCTTTACTCACTCTTTTGAGATTCATTAAAAAATATTACGCTGCATTTATGTTTTTACCACTCTTTTGCGTTTATACTCACTCTTACTCTTTGTGCCGACTAGAAACTCACTTAGGAGTGAGTAAAACTGTTTTATCACTCTTTGGATTATAATCACTCTGTAAGAGTGAGTAAAAGAGTATTATCACTCTTTGGATAATAATCACTCTGTAAGAGTGATGATACTCTTTTACTCACTCTTATAGAGTGATTATAATCCAAAGAGTGATAAAACAGTTTTACTCACTCCTGAGTGAGTTTCTAGTCGGCACAGAGAGTAAGAGTGAGTATAAACGCAAAAGAGTGGTTTAAGGAGTCATAAAAACTCTTCGTGCTGATTTACATTCATTCACTCTCTCGAAGGTTTCAAATCACTCACTCACTCTTACTCAGCGTGCACATCTCTACTTCTCAATAGACATCATAAAATCCTCTTTTCTGAAGTTAAAGATTTAAGGTTCCACCCGGAACGATAGTTCTTTGGCGCTTGGATCGCGTAATCGCTCACCAAGAAATCGACCTTTGGCCAACCTCTTCAGCAGGTATTGGCCATTTTCTTATCGCGCTCAGTGGTCGCCGGATAAGGTAACGCCATTGTGTGGCACCTGCCGATAATGGTCGTCTACATGACGACTAGCACCAAGAAGTAAGGGCCACCGAGCGAGAACTGCTAATCCTTCCCAGCACCGTGAAGTGTGTCGCAGTCCTCGGCGTAATCGCTACTCGAGCGAACAGTTGTTTTGACCTGCCCTAGGTAGTACGCCGTAGGAGCTGCTGCGAGGAGGAAGAGGAATCAACCTTTTTTCCATAGTTGTCGTTAGTCGCCTCAGGCAGCTAGGCTAGCCCGGGGTGCTTATCATGCGTTTGCTTACGTCAAACGGTAGGGCTGGTTTTGTGCTTTACCGTGTTATTGTAGGGCCCAATCTGGGGCCCAATCGAACAGATTGAACTGGTTCTGGGGTGTTTGTTGGATGGAGTAGCTCTGCCCGTTTCGAACGATCGACAACTCGTCCAAAACGCAAATGTAAATCATCTCGGTGTTATCAAAGAATCCGTAATAAATAAGATCCATGGCTTCGGCCAGCGATGTTTCGGATCTGTCAACTAGAATTTCGCTTTTTTGTTGGGAGAATCAAGCCGTTCCCGGACTTAGAACAGTTGGTTTGTTGTGAGCAAGTGGACTTCGCCCACTGTCAATAAGGATGTTGTTGCGCTAAAACGACACATACTTAACCTCCTTGCGCACAACATTCACACCCCACCGGGGTCCTCCCCGGGGTCCTCCCATCCGGTGTAGCGTACGGTGTAAACTTTGAAATCTCATGTTTCCTTTTCGCAACTGTACACACCCTGTGGGGATGGGGGGACGGTTCTTACGCAAGAAACATCCACATGGAAGCTGCAACGGTGGGGCAGCACGAAGAAGTTTGCTGATAAGATATCGTTTGCTGATATTTTGTCACGGGTCGTGGTCACTTTTGTGTGTGTGTGTGGAAAAATATTTCGATTTATTTACTAACGTTCGGCGTTCCGGGCTGCGGGTGTTTGGTCAAAACTGGTACTGAAAACGAGGCTTGTGTGTAAAAATGCTACGCCCGATTGACGGCTCGTGGCCCAAGGTTAATAGGGGGGGTTTGATACGGTGTGCTCTACCGCTCGGTGCAAGTTAACGCTCCACCACCATTTCCCATTTTCCAGGCCAGAAAGAGATCCTGCATAAGGTGAATGGCAAATTCCCCGGATCGCAGCTGATCGCCATCATGGGTCCGTCCGGTGCGGGCAAATCGACGCTGCTGGACGTCCTGTCCGGCTACCGGAAAACGGGTGTCGAAGGTGCGGTCTACGTCAACGGACGCATACGCAACCTGAACAGCTTCCGGCGGATGACCTGCTACATTACGCAGGTCGATCGCTTGCAGACCCTGCTGACGGTGCTGGAGAACATGCGCATTGCGGCAGATTTGAAGCTGGGACCGGAGGTGTCGCGCCACGAAAAGGAGTCCATCGTACGTGAGATACTGCTGCGGCAGGTGTGGGATTTTTCCGGCAGGATAGTTATGACCGAGGTTCGTTTCAGATCGAAGACATTCTCACTGTGTTGGGACTGTACGAGCATCAGTTTACCATCACCAAACGGCTGTCCGGTGGGCAGCGGAAACGTCTCTCGATTGCGTTGGAGCTGATCAACAACCCAACCATTATGTTCTTGGACGAACCAACAACGTAAGTAGACGCGCACTAGCGAAGTCTCTATACTCCGCAGCTAATTACGCTGTACTCCTTCCCACTCCCGCAGTGGCTTGGATAGCTTCTCGTGCAACCAGGTCGTAGACCTGCTGAAGCAGCTCGCCAAGCAGGGCCGTACGATCATCTGCACCATCCATCAACCGTCCGCCAAGTTGTTCCAGGAGTTCGACCAGGTGTACGTGCTCTCGAACGGCGAATGCATGTATCAAGGCTGCACCAACAGTTTGGTGCCGTTCCTGCAGTCCGTCGACATGCCCTGCCCGGTGTACCACAATCCCGCCGATTATGGTGAGTGTTCCTCCCAATCTCCGGTATCTGCACCACTGCTAACCACTCCCTTCCTCCCCCTGATCAGTGATTGAGCTGGCGTGCGGGGAGTATGGCGATGACCGCATCCAGCGCATGGTGATGGAGATGGGGAACGGCGAATGTACGGAATGGTTCACCGACAAGCGGAAGCTGCTGAAGCTGGAGCAGCTGCGGAAGAAGTACCCGCTCAAGAAGATCATCGAGCAGAGCGAAGACTTGATGGCGACGTCCCAGCTCCATCAGCTGAAGGTGCTGATCCAGCGCGGCATTATCAAGGCGAAGCGGGACGCCACGCTGACGCATCTGCGCATCGGGGTGAACATCATCATAGCGGCGATGCTGGGCTTTCTGTTCATCGACGCCGGCAATGAGGGTTCGCGCGTGCTCGACAACTACAATCTGCTCTTCTCGATCCTGATGCACCACATGATGGCCACGATGATGCTGACCGTGCTGACGTGTAAGTGTGAAACAACCCTCGACAGACCGTCTGCCGGTGGCGGTCAATTGTCGGTGTATTCCTAAACGTGTCTCTCCGCTTTCGTTCACTCCTCCGATCTACCAGTCCCCACCGAGATGGGCGTTATACTGAAGGAGCATTTCAATCGCTGGTATACGTTAAAGTGTTACTACCTGTCGGTCTCCATCATCGATCTGCCGCTGTCCGTGTTCTGCTGCCTAATCTTCAGCGTCATTATATACTTGATGAGCGGCCAACCGATGGAGTGGTTCCGTTTCGGCATGTTTTTCACCATCAGCCTGCTGATCGTGCTGATAGCGCAGAGCCTCGGGTTGACGATCGGAGCCTGGTTTAACGTGGTGGTGAGTAATGGTGGCCCGGGTGTCTTTTGTTCGCGCTTATCGCCGTATCAATCTAGCTGCTGATGGTATGGTATTTCGACTTATGCCATTACCTTCTTCCATTCCATTCCATGCAACCAACACACACGCGCGGCCCAACACATTCGCTCCGGTGTAGAACGGCACCTTCCTCGGGCCCGTGCTTACCATCCCGATGATGATGTTTGCCGGTTTCGGTGTGACGCTTCGTGATCTACCGAGCTACCTGAAATGGGGCAGTCACATCTCTTATCTACGCTACGGCCTAGAGGGCTACGTCAATGCAATCTATGGCGAAAATCGGGAAACGCTCGACTGTGAGCTCAAACCGTACTGTCACTACAGGTTGGTACCTTTAAAACATTGCAGTTTCGAATCAAATTTCTACATAAACTACGGTTTTTTTTTCTCGTGCAGATATCCTGCTAAGTTCCTGTCGGAGATTTCCATGGAGGGCGATCAATTCTGGAAGGATGTGTACGCTCTCTGCGGCACGTTGATTTTGGTACGCGTCTTTTGCTACTTCTGTCTCCGATGGAAGGTGATGTCAGTGCGGTAAACACTACCACTGCGTCACGCTAGGGACACTTGGTAGCATTGAGTGTGATGACCTGCAAACAAAAGGATGTGATTTTCCATTACCAGACGTTACCCGTTCGTTCACCAGCTGTGTAGGGACTCCCAAAACAGGGTTTGCCAAAAAAAACAAAACATTCGTTCCAATCAAGGCTAATCGCGTTGCAACGGAATGCGCCATCGCTGCGCCACGATAAGACATATCGCAGTGCATTTCAACTGTATATATATTATACCCTGGAGAGTTTGTATGTGTGTGTGTGTGTATGTGTGTGTGTGAGTGTTTGTCTATTTTGTATGAAACCAACGTGCTATAGGTATATTTAGATTGTGGTAGATGTGGAACAAACAACGGACGCCATTTTGTTTTGCAGATTTCGCGATGGTGTAGTGGATAAGAAATTATGAAACATCCCGTAGATAGTATAGCTACAAATTAGTCATTTGATAGTCAATAAAAAATGTTAAAGCCTCTTTTTTTTAAACAACTTATCTGCTGCTGCGGCTTATCGTGTTTGTTGTTTATTTATTCGCCTCGGTCAATCTCCGTCACGTGCCCGTTGATTGACCCGTCTAATCATCGGTTTCGTGGGTGTATATTTAAGCATGTTCGTTCACGCCAGGCCTGACATTCGGAAATGGTGATCGGTACTGCCGTGTCTTCGCTGCAATTATCGATTAGCGTACTATTTCTCACCGCGCTCGGTACAATGTTGGAATATTTAATGATGTATGCACGTCGACAGTTAGCACACTGTAATCAAGTAATTATATTGAACGGTTTGGTAAAACGTGTACTTCGCTTCGTTTTAGAACCACTTGAGTATGAGTACGTGTGTCGGAATGAATTGGCCGCAATGTTCTTACAATGTACTGACAAAGATTCGTTTTTAATTAAATCACTATAAGATGAGAATAGTCTTCATCGTTTCCTCTTCGTTTAATTTAATGTTCTACATGTTCGCACAAATAATGATTAAAATAATTAAAGATTCTGTTTCTTGTAATCTAAGATTCACATATCAGCCAATATTTGCTATTTCGTCATGTTCGTCTCCTCCCCTTCATCATCACGATTCATCAGATGCCAAAAATGGGCCCGACTATCATTCTACTGTAGGCCTCCAAGGTCCACTGCTCTGGGGATTCATAAAACTTTTAAGAGTCGATTCATGATTTGAATGACTTCTCAATTAACGACTTTTCGCAGAAGATTCACCAAACACAATATTAGGAAATTTATTCCACGTGTTGACATTAGGACACAAAACGTGACTGAAAACCCCTGTCCGATTTAACGAAAGCCCACGGTTTCGACTAAAAGCACACGTGTGTCATGTAGTGCGGGTTTGCATAACCTAAAGGGGCTACAAATTGTAACTTCCCGCATAGTAGACGTTGTTATGGACAAAATTTGACATGTTTTATTAAATTAATTTTTCAGCATAGTTTAGCTCGTTGCGAGTTTCTCTCCTTCGCTTGATCTTCCACACTTCCTCTCCCTTTACTATGTAATAATTTATTTTGCATATTTTTACTATTTAGTTCTGAAAATCGGCTATAAACGTCTGTCTAGCTGATATTCGGTCCAATATTCCGTTTTTATTCCATAGTCAGTTGGAATTAATGAAAGTTGAAAGGCCGGATGTCGGAGAAGCAGATAATTTAATCAGATAATTTGCTATCACTGCAATCATAACAACAAATCAATCTCAATCAGGTATTTTTGATTATTTCTAGCTTTGCAAAATGATCTTGAAATGTTTTCGCACCGCCGAATTTCGTTCAATCTTGCCAATACCAGTTTGACGCTAATCTTAAAAGGACACGGTGTATTATAGCAAGGTTGGCAGGCTGTCATACCTCATTAAGATATGCGCTACGTAAAAGTTCGAACGCCCAGTATGTAAAATGAGACTCTTTCCGCCTACGGACCTGTCGGCCTGAGAAACAATGACATAGCCACCAACTAACGGCAAATGTGATAAGTTCATCATGATCATGTCACGCTCGGTAGCGCGGGTTTTTGCTCGTGGCATCCATGTGGATCGCTTTCGTTGCAGCACTAATGCGGCACCATGGCGCGGTGCACTGTGACACACTAATTGCTGCTAATGGGGAGGTTAAACGCAGCGAATCGGTAGTCATTCTTTTGTGCTGCGAGATATCACGATTATGCCGTGACCGATTGTTTCCCCTAGTCGGTGGTGAGTCGGTGTGTGTCTGTTTCGAAAAAGGATTGTCACATGGCGCAGCATCTTATATCAATGGAGGAAGCTGACGAGAAGCTTCCAATAGGCTTCTCAACCATCTAAATATAGTTGCAAGGGAAGGTTTCTTATCTTACTGTAACATAAATAAATAAATTGTAACAAGCTCTAAAATCAACTTACTGAAGGCTGAAGATGTTCTCCGGTTTAAGTTTCAAATGGTTCTGCCTTTATTTTCACGTCGTTCTTTGACAGTTCATATTGCTGTCAAAACTGACAGTTCTTAAGATATATACATCTACACTTACACCTAAGGTTTCTAATTTTAAAACGTTTACAAAATTAATAATAATAAGCTAAATGAGTGAGCAATTCGTGTGAGTAGATGCGTGATTCAACGCATTTTCACCCGACTGTATGTGTTAGAATGCACTGTCATTCGCGCAGAACTTGGTAGATAAGCATGTACACATTGCCAAACCACACGCCAACTAAAATCAATTGTAACGTCGATACGAATTGGTTCATTCCGCGTCCATCGTTGAATACCTCCCAGGGAGTAATTTCACATTTTAGCTCCACTAATTACCAAGCCTTGATGGTGGTCTCGGACTGACGAAAAACATTCACTCCGCCATTAAAAATCGATTAATTAGCTCTTGGGACACTCACAACTCCAATCTGTTTGATTAAACAGTCGGCCTAATAACCGCTTATTAGCGGTGTGATTAGATACGTACTGGCGACATTGCCGAAACTAGATTTTAATGTTTCCGTACAATTTCTGGTGACCTTAAACCTTGAGCTAAAGCTATCAGCAAATTCATCAGATACGGTAAAACCGTGTTAGTGATTTATTTCACACCTTTACCACTACGTAGGTTCCGCTGTGTCAGTGACCTTGATTGATAAGAATTGGAGCACCCGAAAAACTGGGTTCAAGGCACACTTTTTTTAAATTTTATCGACCTTAGTAACTTGGCCGCTTTCAAGATACCTACCCCCTTTTTCAGAAGTGTGTGCACGCGTGTGTGATCTTGATAGGGAAATCGCGCGTCTTTGACGTCGGCAACCGTATCTTAGCGACGGTCGGCAGGTCTTATCACAGATTTGCAATAGGAAATGCCAGTGCAGCGCGAAAATGCAGCCTGGAGGCACGGTATCGGTCACGGCACCGATTGATAATAGTCTACCAGGTGCATTGCCCCGAACCCCGCAACGACACAACCTTATCTCGTGCACCTGTATTATGGGGGGTGGGGGGGGGGGGTCTGGCAAATTTGGACATTGATTTTGCAATTGTTGGTGTTTCATTCACGCCCAGTTGCGTTGCTGCCAACATTGTAGAGGCTCCAAAACGATCCTAATGGCATGGTAGATAGCGCCGAGCGTGGTACGGACAATCTATCGGCTAGTTTAGAATTGAAGGTAACTCACACGTCACCGGCCTGAGGTCGTCTCGATCCGCTACGTTGAGGTGTGCGCTTTGTTGGTGTTCGCCTCCAACCGGTGACACACTTAGCACCCGGTTCTAGTGATGCTGTCCCTGGAACGTGGAAAGAACCCGCCGGCACAAAAAAAAAATGGGTCACCGCTCGTGACAGAGACCTTCTCCGGGGGCAATTGTTGTCCGCTAGACTTGCACGCTGGGGAACTTTACGGTGGACGGGTGGAAGTGATATTTATCCTATTAGTAAGCTCAGGTCAACCCGGGGGAAGTCACTTGTTTGCTCAGTGACTCAGTATTGTTCATCAATCACCGATGCACACGAGCCTGCTCCTTGGACCATCGATAGCCGCAAGATCGATAGTTGATCGAGTCTACTTGATGTTTTGCCCTAACTTTAATTAATCAAACTCCTGCACAACAGGGTCACATTTCCCATCCCATCCCGGTGGTGCAGTCGATTCCCCTTTTTTTCCCATTTAGACTCCTGATAGTGCACCTCTTTTGCGAAAAGGGGTTTTGACCGCACGCGCCCTTCAATCGTTCCACTGACCATGAACTGGAGAGAGATTCCCCGGCTTCGTGCGGCAAACAATCTTCGCTGCCACTGTCATGGGAGGCTTATCATCTGGCAGCAGCAGTCACAGCATCACAACGTCGGGGCGCAATTGCAGCGGCAGTTGCACAATCTTCGCCTTACATGATGAGGCACCGATGCACTCTGCAACCCTTACCGAAGTCTGGACGGTTCTCGCACGCAGGAAACGAACGCATGTCATGTGTCAAGTTGCGAAAGCGGAAAAAAACGGCAACTTCGGTTTGGGGTTGGTGACTGAGGCCAGATAAAGGGTTGGCAGGGGTTGGCAAACGAGGCAAGCGAGTCGATGATCCGGCGAAGGAGACGCACGATGTTTGGTAAACAAAGCCACTGAACTGTTCTCCACAACTATTGCGGATGATCTTCGCACTGATTTGGAATTTCGTTGCAGCGTAAATGTTTGGTTTGCTGGCATTGAAAGGAAAAGAATGATGAGAAAGTATCTTATCTTGCCACCGATCTAAAGGGCGGCAAACGACCTTCCCGTACAATGCAGCATGAGACGAAAAAAAAAACACAGCCATAATTTCGTACGACTCTGCCGTCCGGTGGTTGGTGCTTTTTTTTTTTTGGGGAGTTTATTTTGGAGTACACTCGCCTGTGAAGTTATTGGAGCTGAACCACCGTCGCAAGTATATGGATGATATGCAGCCCGACGGTGGTGGCCTTATTGTCTTTTAGACTTTGTTTTAAATTTTGAAAGTAAGAAACGTAAAGCGCCACAAGCACATGCTTTAAACCACATTCGCTATGCACAGATTTCGTTCGGTGCGTGTGTGGAACTCACTTGGGATAAGGGGTTGTTTTTCGCACGGTTTATCTCACTACAGTTTTTTGGGATTGTATTGCTTATAAAGTGAAGACTTTAAGTAAAAATAGAATTATATTTACTATGTTATATCATACGATACCATATTATATTAAATTATTTATAGCATCAATAGAAGAAGCTCTATTAGCACTTCGAACCTTTATAGCACTACAACGCAATGGTAAACATACAACAACTACTTCACATATGGCGCATCAACGCGATCGCAAACCATCAAATGATTTATTTTTCTTAGATCAACTAATTAGCAATAATATTGGAACACATTTAAGCTTTTTCTCAAATTCAATAAAACTTTTATCGTTAAGCTGCGGGGCCACGAGCGTTGAGACTGCGTCTCAAACCGCCTCAGTCACTCATTTACCTCAAAAAGTCACTCAAAACCAAAGTCTCCGTTGCCTCTTGAGGTTTCCCTCAATTTCAGTTCAGTGACGACCCTACTGGATTTGACGTCGACAACACACAGTGTGTGACGAGTAAAATGTTTTTCATGTATTTTTATTTCTTGTTTCTACTGTATTTTTGTTTCAATTTTATGGAAAATATGGTCAAAAAAATTGTGGTTTGTTAATTAAAAACTAAATCATCAGTTTCTTAATTACAGGAGATTAATCGATGAATCATATTGCAGTTGAAAAGTATAAATTCAATTATAAAACATGTCCACAACTTTTGTCACACATTGTTCCAAAAAGTACGTTGCGGAGACATAAAAACATCATACCGTATGCCAAAACCTTGTGCTTGTACAATCATAATTACGCATAAAACACTTTCAGAATGTAGTTACATTCATAATAGTACGCAAAAAGTGTACTTGTATAAAAAAATAAACCATTATTCTTTCGCCATACCATCGGCAGATACAACAGGTTTTGTTTACATTTTGAGCTGCTGACTGGCCGAATCTGTCAAAAAAGTCTCAAAAATTTTTGAGACTTTTGTAGATGAGCCAGGTTTCCCTCAAAACTCAAGTCACTCAATGTTTAGAGTTTTGAGGGAATCCTCATCGCTCGTGGCCCCGTGGCTTTACAGTGTTCCGATCTATTGTTTGTTTGTTGTTTAAATTGCAACGAGGTGGTTCAACATTCAAATGGGAGAAGGAAAAGATAATTAAGTGAATATTTAAACTAATTATTACGTTTATTGTTTGTTGAAAATCAAATGTTAACGTAAGGTTCGTTAAAAATCCACAGCTGAATACAATGATCCACTGTCTGTTTGCCACATTATCCTAAGTGATTGAACAGTTCCATTATAAGCATCGAAAGCCTGCATGACAATATGGCAAAAGCCATTTATAGCCAACAATAAAGAAAAGTTTAACTCATGAATTTCCGTGTAGCTATTTTGACCACCCCCAGTCGCGTTGTGCGAAGCGAGCGTGTGCGAGAAATTGCCGAAGCTGGCACGAAACAAAAACCAACAATCCGAAGTTGGCACGAAGCGAATGATCGTCCGTTTTTGGGCCGGATAATCGGCCGGACAGCAGGATTGTCCGGCCCATCGAGGGGGTGCGAAAGGAACGGGGTAGGGGCCGTACGGGTGCCTGTCCCACATTCTCTCAATGTTCATTCTCTCGCGGCAGCGGCGATGGTAGCGCTCTCGCGCAACGGTTGCTCTTGCACCACAGCTGTCTTCGGATGATTTGAGATTTTATGTTATTTAATGCACATTTTCCAGTGCATTAATTGAAGTTGTGTTTTATTTATCACAAGACCGTAAAATAGTATTAGGATTTAAATTTAAATTAGCATACGAATCCTAAATTACTATGCAGATACTAAGTTAGTACACATCCATTAATGTAGTATACGGGCAATAAAATAGTATTCGAACACTAAACTAGTATTTGGTTACTAAATTAGTAGATTCCCTGTATAAGGGAACATACTAAATTAGTGTACATCAACTCAAATAGTATCCGGATACTAAATTAGTAGAATTCTAGTATAGGAGAATATAATAAGTTATTATGCAGATACTTTTTGAGTAGTTGTACAATAATTTAGTATATTTCCATGTATAAAATTTAAAAAATAAAAATAAAAGTTTTACCAAAATTAATGTTTTTAATATTGAAGTGAAAAGTATTTTTGGGAAAATTTCAAAATTAGACGAAAAAATTATTTGGCAGAATCGATCAGGTCTATTGACCCCAATAAACTCGCCAATGCTACGGGAGCCTTTGTCCATGCTTGCCCGTTAAAAGCTTCCAACGGGCTGTCTTGACGGACGCCGCTCAATGCTTATCGGGCTGAATTTTGTTACAGGGGTTACCAAGCGCCGCTCAGTTTGTGGACCCAAACGGTGCGAAACGCAGTGCAGCTGGTAGTTGCGGGGTAAAAATGGCTACTTGGTATATACCCGCCGTTCGTAATCGCTGGTTCAGTTTTCTTCGAACCGCGACCGCGCTTGAAGTCCAAGCAGGCGGTGCTGTGCGTTTCCTTCCTGACCAGTTGTACGTAGATCGCGCCGTGTGCCAACAAGTGTTGTTTTGGGGGAAATTGTACGACGAAGGTGTGTGTGTGTGTGTGCATGGGATAGTTTGTTCATACTAGCAGTGTGCAGTGGATGCTGGCGGTTCTGTGTAGATGGTTGCATGTTTTGGTGCTTATTTTGTTCTCGATCGATTAAAGTGACAGTTGTTTGTGGTTTTGTTGGCAGCGAGAGAAAGAGCGCCCCGTGACGGTGTGCGGTGAGTGGCAGGAAAAGTGCCAGTGCCTTTAGGAGCACGTTTGACCGAGCGAAAGCACTGACCGGAATTGAATTGTTTGTTTAGCCGCGACGTTCTCGTGCTTTTTGATCGATTTTCGATATTTTCCGTTCCGCGGCGGAGGTTTTGTGACGGCGTGTGCCTTAGTGTGTGAGCAAAACATGTAAGCGGGAACCGAAACGGTCAGTTAATAGAATGGACCATGTTTTACGCTAATGAGCGGTTGGAGAAATGGACGACAAGACCCACGTGAACGCTTTACATCTGTTTTGCTATTTATGGAAAAATGCCGATTTTAAATGCGTTTGGCCTTTTCTAAACCGTACAAAATGACGATCACGAAAGCGGGGTACCGTTGTTGCAGAAACATGTGCGTCATTGGGCGCAAGCGTTATGATGAAATCCTGCCCGTCCACGATAGCCGCGAACAAAGCTGATCGAGCATCGCCACGACGGCAGAATGGCAAATTGCACCCCCCCGGGCACTATTTGTATGCGCTTCCGTGCTGCAATAAAAACCCTTCGCACACTGCAGCGCAAGGGACAGCACCGGAAGGGTGCATGGTTTTCGGCTGTGTTTACATTTCCTACGCGACGCCTCTGCCTGCGATAAGACGAACTCGGCAGCAACCGAAACACGATAACGCGGCTACGATCAATCCATGCCGAGTGACGAGGCGACGAATCGAATCGAGGTTGTTTTCGTCGTTGTTCTGGTTGCGTAAAAAGAAGCGAGGTTTGGAATGAGTGAATTTGAAGTTGAAGGGTACAAATGTTGCACAACTCACGCAACTGCAGTAGAAAACCGAAACTAGAACGCAGAGCACACCAGCAAAAAAACAACCAAACATTAAATCTTTTCCGGGGTGCGATTAAACTTTGACATACGATGTGGCTGCTACTCCCTAAAGTCAATACGCAACGCGCCCTTGGTGGGACCGACGAATTCTTTGAGGGAAATACCGTCTCCAGACAGACTGCATTTCTGCTCTGGTAATGTTGAATTGGTATGCGTTTCGTACTGTGCGATTTTCCGAAATTCTTGCATCACAATTCGCTCACCACCTACGGATGCGGTGAACACACCAACACACCCATGCGCTCCGAGACACCCCTTGAGCACAGCAGTAGGTTGAAGTCAGCGACGATGTCGATGCCATGGCAAACGGGTTCGTTTTGGGGTGTGGAAAGCCATCGCTGCGGGTTGTTGTTGGGAGAACCCTCCGCTGCACACGTGAAGGAGAACATAAACATTCCGCCAATGCTGCACTGATGCACCGATGCAATCGACCGTGTGGTGCACCAGGAAAACAGCGCGTCATTGAGTACGCGGGCGATGAGCTGTGTGGCCGGACAGCGTATCGGTGGGCGGTTTTTGTTATGATGTGCTCCAACATCGCACGGAACGTGTGCGCACTTTGTGAACTCTTTTGCCGCCAAAGATCTCCGCCATGGCAGAGTTCCAACGAAGTAGACATCAGTAACGTGTGCGTTCTTCCAAGACCTTATCATTCCGTTGACCATGACACTGAATTGACTGTGCTTGTGGTTGTGCGGATGAAACGTGTCGTATTTCACCCCCCTTGTTTTGCGATTCTTGCCTTTCTTGGCAGATGTTCGGGAAGAATACAAGGCACAAGAATAGCAAAAGCACTAAGCTTATTTCCCCAACATGACAGGTGTTTGTGGCCGAAACATTAATCCCGCGCTGCGAGCTCCACAGAATTGATCGTAACGCGTAGAATTAAGGCGCATTCGTTTCCATCCCCCATCAAGGTGTAATTAAATTGTTCTAAACTGCCGACTTCGACCCCTATCGAAGACTGATGAGAGGAGAAGCACAAAAACAAGAACCCTGCGGGGGGCGAGAAAAAAAAAGGCCCAGACCAGAGGTATGCGCACGGCAGCACCCGCCTCAAGGATGATGAACATTATTTTTTAATGCCCATCGGGAGTCAGCGGCCGTCTCTGGTGCGTCCGAAAAAGATTCGTTCTTTTATGACCCCGGGGTTGCGCACGGTACGTCTAAGCATTATTCTAACGTACGCCACTGTGCTGGAGCGTTCGTTTGGAGGCTATCCTTGAGCGTACATTCAAAGGTCGCTGTATTGGAAGTCGTAGCGATCTGCTCCAAAGTTGCGCTCTGACTCACGGATAGGAGCGTCACGGGGCGGGCGTGGATTTAGTATGCCATACACGCACTTGCACCGACGTGCATCCTCCAGAAAGATTGTGTGGCGCAGATTACCCCATTCGCTCTGTGGGGCCCCCGCCATCGGGTGGGAGTGTGGGGGGAGCTGGGCCGTAATAATTCACCGCGTCAGTGTGCCGCACTGAGGCTTTAATTTCCGTTTCTGTCATTGGCGGCGCAGTTCGCGCGAGGAAGTGTATTGACGCGGCCGGGTAGCTAACCTCTAGCATGACATGCAAACGCTTCACGATCGGTCGGCCCGTAGAGTGTCGCTGTGTGTCCACAGGAAAAACAAAATGGTGCCGAGGTGTAAAGGTAGCGAAGACTGCGAGAAAAACACGATCGATTTAACCCATTATCGAACGGTGGAAGATTAATGAGTTCTAGCACTCCCTCCACCCGCTTGGTCCTGCTTTGGCATGATCTGGTGATGAGCCAGAAAGTGCCACGTGGCGATCTTTCATCAACGTCACTGCATAGCGATCGATAGCTATAGTTCGAAGTCGTGCTGATACTTAAAGGTGAACTTTACCTTCCAACCCTGGTGTGGCCGTTTTTACGAATGCAAATGCGAAACGGGCTGTCAACGCTATCAACGCCACGTTTTTGCTAATGTCGGAAGGTATTCGAAACGGCCGCTTGATGGATGAAGGTTGGATATCGGTATTTGTCACATTAGAACCATGCTTCACCCGCAGACGGCGATCAACCACCACTGGCCGGTTGCTTGCAAGCGGTTCAGTAATGCGATCAGCGAATGGAACCGTGATTAGGTCGGGTAGATCATGCGTGTGTATGCCCAGCTCACACAAGCTCGCATACAGTCACACATCCGGACGATCCGATGCGAGCGTGTGGAGAAGTAGGAATGTTGTTGTCAGCTGCTTCGGCACGAAGATAAGAACCGAACAGCCGATTCAAGCACAACCGCCGTCCACGACCATTCTGTTCCGGGTTTCCTCTCTCCTATTCCCCGAACGCTTCATCACGGTTGAAAGTGAATCATTATCAAAATGGTGGCGACTTTGACCAGTATCGTGGGGAGCTTCCCGCCAAGGGTAGTGGGGTGGCGCGTGGCACAGTCAGAAAATTTGGTTAATAGGTTGCGTTTGACTAATGGCAGCCAATTGAATCGTGTAATTGTGCAATCGCTTGCATTGCTGCGTAATGATGGACGCCGGTTCCAGGAGGCCGCCTTCGTCTGTATCTCGTCCGTGTGCGCCCTGCAGCTTGAGTGTTCGAGACACTTGCCAATCATTGGTGAATGTTAGAAATTTTGCAACAAAAAAACACACAATTTGTTTGCCTGAGGTTATGAGAAGTGGGCCAACACACGGTGAAAGCAAACGCTCGGTCAGTTTAGCGATTCGTGATTGATTGTAACTGCACTACAATGGTAGTCGACATGAGTGACATTTTAAGGTTATGGCGAGAGCGTTGCATGCTTCGAGTATTCGACGGTGGAGTGTAAATGGTCCAATCCTACATCAAATTGCATCACGATTTTGTAGCGCTGTAGAAAAATACCTCGTTTATCGGTCCTTTCCAAACTTTGGGGCAATGAAATACATCCCTTAAGTAAGCTTTAGGCGACTTTATTTCGTTTATGTCCTGTACCATAATCGTATGTTCGCACCTTGCGTTTAACGCCACTTATGAGGTTTTGTAGAACATTCTGGCTGCATTCTGACTTAGTATCATCTGACTGAGTCTCTGCTTAAACTGACTTTTTCTTCTCGTCTGCTTTAGATTTGACCTCCTTGAGATGTTCCCGCAGGGCCTGCTTTACTGCAGGGTTGAAATTGCAGGGTTCCCAGTGAAAAAGCTAAAGCAATCGACGCGAAAATCATATCGAGCCAGCGGATTTACATTTTGAGCGGGAGAAAATAATTCATAGGATACGAAATGCATTTCAAGACCGGCAAAGTATGCTATTCAAAAAGCAAAGTGGCTACTTGCGATATACCTTAGTTCCAGTGCATTTTGGGGGGTTCATGTCCTTGGGTAGGAATGCGATCAACTTGGTCTCGTATCACTCCAGGAAAAAAAAGAATAGTGGCACAATACTAGATTAGGCCAGAAGATCACAAGGTCCTCGGGTTGTATATACAAAGGACATCTGGAGACATTCTGACGAAACCTGAGCAAATCGCTTCCTAAATCATGTATTTCTTGGCAAACTTTGTAGGGTTCTGTTAACCTCATTACTCTGGACATCTAATTTGCTCTTGGTGGTGAAGAACAAGAGCCCCGATTCCATGCAGAGACAATGACGCTTCGCCAGCGTCTGGCTGAGAGTCTATTTTCCACATGTTCCACGTCGTTTCTAGGGTAAAGCCATTCTTTCCAAGTTTCTAAAAAATGGCATCAGTCAGAAAACATTGCAAACAATATCTTGTAAACTACTTTTACTGAGAATTTAAAGGAAAATACGACAATGTGTTTCTTCCCTGATGCAATTCGATGTGGGACACCCTCCAGTATCCATCAGTCAGCAGATGGATTCTCCATCATGATCATGAAACCATGGCAATCCTGTCCCAGGAAAACACCACAACGTTAAGCGACTCAGTTGATCATTCGAGAGAACAACTGGCTACAGATGGAAAACCCTCCTTCATGGGTTACACATGATTCATCAGAAGAGATTGGACCGTATCAGCTGGCACTACAATTCAATCATTATTGTCGTAACACCTACCAACAGCCTGTAATTAGCTTGCCCGCGTTGACTCCTCCACTTTCTGGTGCGAAAAGGTCGATCGCGTGTCGGTGATGAACTATGAGTAATAGATCTGTCGCGATGAATATTTTAAACCTCCCACTGGTCCGTCCCCTTCGCGCACAATATTCAAAAGATGTTACCGGCACAAAATGCGAGTAACGAGCGCTTTACTTCCCCGTTTAAGATGCCGATAGCAAGGTCGATCGCTTAGCAAACATTATTAGCTGCGATGAGTATCATATTTCGTTGGTGTGTTTGAGGCAGGGAAAGGAAAAGAAGCAGCATTTACGTTCGGTGTTAGTTGCTGTGGTTTACATTCCATACTTCCTTGTTTGGTGTGGATTTTGTGTTCTGAATCGGTGCTGCAAAAAAAAAAAAAACGGAACAACGGAGTAATCTTAATCAGCTCGCTTTGATCAACGAGAGCAACATACGCACGATAGTAAAATAGTACAATGAACATGTTTGTGTTCCAACAGTCCACTCATTGACGTACCGCGATCGCGATCGAGAGTGAGATTAGAGCGCGAATTAATCCACGATTTACGTGCGCCGTTTTTTTTATCGGCCACAAATTGCCGGATGGTCAATTGTATTCAAACGAGATCGCACGAGATGTGCGTTGATCCGTGTAGTGAAATGGGAGGGGGGGAGGAGTGGGTGGGGGGAGGGAGAAACGGTTTCAGAATTGTTTCAGCTTCATTCTGATTTCGTTGGTTTCGTGGAAAGCTGCTTTACTAGCGCAGTACCATCGCACGTGCAATCGCATTACAGCCGTCCACGTTGCAACGTGCCGAAACCGATCCGGCCGAACCGAACCATCGGCGGACAGCTGTGGGCAAACAGTGCGCACACGGACCTTCCCCCGATAAGGGGTCGCTCTTTTGGAGGCTTTCATCTTTTACCTTTGGCGTTGGTTGGAGCGTTGTTTCCAATTCGTGTGATAATTGTTTGTAAATAAATGGTGCGGTAATGTTGGTAAGATTAGAATCGTACACGGGGAAAGCGCCGGATTCGTACGCTCCGTACGTTGAATGTGGGTCAGATGGATTTAGTACGGAAAGAACACATCAGGTGGAAGTAGCTGGTGAACTTTTTTGCTTGGCAGCAAAATTCAGAAAGTTTAATCGTAGTTTTTTTGTTATTATAAAAAGTTTTGATAAAATATTTATTTCATCTTTAGCAGTCACAAAGTTAAATGGCAAAAGTGAGTTAGAATTGCGCAAGTGCTTGATAGATGTGTGAGATTAGCAACACACATCCGCCTTTATAACAGCATTCGTTTTGGGAGGGAAACGAACGACAGCAAACAGTAAAACCAACCAAATCCGTGAAAGTGAAGTTGGTGTGTGCAGTGAGAACAACACGCACCACGCGCATGCAACGAAAATGAACTCCCAGAAGAGTGAAATTCGCACCGAAGGTAATCGTCCTGCGGCCACCAACAACGTCAGCAATCCGACCGCAGCCATGGCTGCGACGGCACTGGCTATCACGACCACAACGTCCAGCTTCAGCTGCTGTCCGGCCAACGGTGAAAGCTCGTCGATCGATGATTCGATCGAGCTGAACGACAGCCAGGAGGGTGGCAATAACAACACGATGTACCACAACGGGCTGCTCGAGAAGCAGGACTATCACTTCCCGAAGCGCCCCCCGGTGGACCTCGTGTTCCGCGACATTCGCTACGACGTAAAGCGCTTCAACATATCCAAAGCGAAGTTCGGTAAGTAGTGCTGATCGGGATCAGTGCCGGGGCATTGTAGCGATGACGGGTTCAGAGTGTGTTTTGGCGTTTTGCCACGAGTTTTTGCTGAGTCGGAGACACTTCTCACGGTCAACTGTGTATTTTTCGACACCCAACCGTTAGTGAGCTTGGCCAATAGGGATGTAGACGGGTGATCATTATGGCAAGTCCCGCCAAACCTGTATCTTTCATTCGAAGTTTTCGAAGACGCTCGGTAAATCGCGAGTTGGATTCCCGCCCGTTTTAAACCAGTTTGTATCACGTTAATCTTAATTTGCGTCCGTTCAGACAGTTGGGAACCTTGCTCTTCTACGTCAAGTTAAAGAGATACCTTTCGAATTCCAATTTACGAGTGTTCGTGAGAAACAATCGGAAAAGACGTTTGATAGCTTCGATTGAAACCACTCGCCTAGCGTCTGAACAATGGCTTCAGTTGGGCAATTTAATGGCGATAGCGCCAAGAGAAAAACAAAAACGGTTCGCTAGATACAATCACCACCAAGGAGACACGGTGGAAAATCCATCCCCGATAGGGTCGGACTTTTAAAAGCTGCACATGCCGTTCATGCATTATTTAACACTCCAAATGGTTTGCCATTCGAAAATCACCGCTTTGCTGCGGGCCCAGCGAAGCATATCCTCTAATTACGATTATCAAGCCGAGTTAAAGCTTACGATTTCCGTTTGTGCGGATAAAAGTGTTTTAAATGATGAATGTCTGGACTTTCGTGCGGCGTTGCGGGGGGCTTGATCTGCCTCGGATGGGGAATAAAATAAATACTAAGTGTGCATTTAGCAACGGGCATTATGACGTTTCCACCAGTCATTAGCACGGTAAAGCGTTGTAGTTCCCCACCGGTTCAGAAGCAACAACATCATCATAACCGGTCACGAACGGTGCTACCAGAGATTGCGAGTACACAGCCGCCAACTGGCCGCGTGGAGATGAAATAGAATCAATAAATTTTACAATCAGCGGCATTACATTAACTTTACGCGATTGCATTGAAGTCGTGCAGTTCATTTACACCGTTCGCTCTCGAGGGACGTGTTTGGTGGCAACGGTGGGTTGGGAATATTCAAATGATTCCGTTTGTTTAAACATTACTTTCAAATGAATGTTTTACTGGTTCGATAAGGTGAAGCCCGACCGGATCGTAATGTCAGAGCCTGGTGGCGTTGATAAGTTGATGATGATCTATTAACATGCTGGATGTCGCATATTTATGGAGGATCTTCGTTTAAATCCGTCGTGGCAAATCGGGTTTCCGTTGTAACGTGCACATTCCACACGTGATCGTGAAGTCCCTCGTGATCAATAGATCGGAGCTCGAGATACTGTGGTTCCCGCATAGAATTTCCTCTTGAGACGGTGGTTGACTGTCTATGCAGGGATTTCCACCGTTCACCAAGGATTTTGCGGAGTCTCAGTTCCCCACTGCGTCATCTTGGTTGAAGAGTGGAATGATGTACTAATCAAGGGTCTGTATGCTTAGTAATGTAGTAACTCCCATAACGCTCTCGGTGTACAAGGTTCTTCAGACATCTTTAGACAACTTGAATCAACATCCACCATTAGACCTAATTTTGAGCTATTTTAAGTTATGCAGCTGATCCATCAAGATGACAAGGAACTATTACGTACAAGGGCGCCCTACTTCCGATGCACACCGGATTAATGATAGCGCCAGGTGTCAAGGTGGATATGTCGGTTAGCAAACCGGCCGTATTCTAGTGCGGCCTGTGGTGAGATCTCATTCTAATGAGATCCGCACGTAACATGATGCAGGTAACTTAATCCAACCCACCGGAGGTATAGAATATGTTGTAAGTCTTACTACTGCAAACGGGCGAAGGTTTACAAGAACACATGTCTAAACGCCCGCGTGGAAGGAAAAGTGGCCTCGTGTCTTGTTTTCCTTCTCTCCTTCTCTCTAGTCTCCGATAGATAAAAAAATGCCACTGATTCAAGGTGGTCCAGTGGTGCAACCAGAACGGATGTGAGCACATAGTGTACACCGCCGTGCAGGAGTGTACTGCTGGCGCCTTCGACCACGGAGTATAAACGATTCGAGGTGAATTGCCTCGCCGATGGACGATCATTAGAGCGTGTTAGAGTGGGTTTGGTGTGCAGTGGTGGAAAACTGTAACCAGCACAGCGCCAACGATATTTGTTCATTCTTCTTTCTCTTTCTATCCCGCGGGCTTTCTGATTCTTTCCCCCGGGCACGGCGAAGGGCAGCTGATGATTGCGTGGATCTCCAAAGCAACTGCTTCAATGTTGCCGGTGCGCATAACGATCAATAATTACAGAGCATGCGTTTAGTGCGTCCCTCGCTTACGGGTGCATTCGGCATGACGGGCCTGGTTCGTGAAGAGGCAAGCGATGGTACTTGGCCCCGGTTTATGTGGATAGTGCATGGAAAAGGCAAACCCATTCTACTGTAGTGAAATCAGTGAGAGTGATCGAGAATGCACATTGCTTTTGCTGATATTTAAAGTCAAGCCATTGCGGAATGACTACCAATTCGCGCCGAAGAAATAATCACACCTTGATGCTAATTATGGTGCTGATTAGGATTGGTCGAGATCCGTACTGTTGCATAACGTGTTGTAGGGAAGTATAACTAATCGATCGCTTCCGAGCAGAGGTGTTTCTCAACATACTTGGAATGATTTGCAAAAGCGGTCCATCGCCTCTACCTTTCAACTGTTGTCCACCGAGAGTGTGGGGTTGTTATGGGCCCAGTCCTGACTGCACCACCACTCACACTGCTACTAATGAATGAACTTTTGAGTATTGGGCGAATTGAAACCCAATTAACATTTGGCACGTTTGGTAACCGGTTCGAACGGGATACCATTAATAGAACTTGGACAACTATTGGACCAAAAACCCACCAGCCGACCGCGCGAATGGTATGCAAATTTGCAACTCTTTTGCAATATTCGTCCACTTTCGGGGTCGTGTGTCGCCTAGGAGAATTGAACATAATCATCAAAACGTTATAAATTTGCGGTTTTTGGGAAGAGTTTCCAAATCGAACAGCTTTCCTCCCGTGGTGAGGCTAGGCGATCGAAACCGTTCCCGGCCTCCGGTCATAATTTATTACGGCTATTGAATTGGATGGTGCATTTGGTAATAATTTGCAAACGGTCAAACGGTGTTGCGGGCCCCTGACCTAAAAATGTGATTTTTCACCAATGTCAGTGGCACGCACCTGCGAAAGTAGTAGAACCACTACGAGGGGGCAGAGGAGCATCTTCGATTTCAGGCGCGTGCATTCCACTCGTTTGATCAAGAGTTACTGTTCAGCGCGTACAGCGATGTGCAAGCTTTTCTCGTCGCGTGCGCTAGATGAGGTAATAAAGGTGATTATCCGCCATAAGTCATGAGCTATCCGTAACTGAAGGTTTATCAATGGCGCGTTTTGTTTTGCATTCCTCACGCACCTTGCTGTAACTCAGTAGGTATCAGGCTGCTCGCGAGCTTGGAAGGTGTCAATGATCTTGAAATATAAACTCACACCCCCCTCCCCTAGGTGTGCACACGGAGTGAGATACACCCAATGGAGGTGGGAAGATGATGCGTTTGCTGATGGCGTGCGGTGAACTTGAGAAACCTTGAACAATAGTAACGTTCCGTTGCGTTTGCAGGTGGTTTTGGCGAATGCGTTTTAAAATTTCATTTAAAAATAATATTGCCAAAACGACCGTTAAATCAGTTTCGAATCGTTTTCTCACTCGATCGTTCAATCCTTAGTTCGATAAATTGTATTTTTATTAGCGGTGGGAACCACTGGCTGGTTGCTGGTAGGTTGGAAGATTTATCGCCCAATAAAATGTTTTATGGTGGGCACATATTTCAAACAAATTCCAGCCTAAAGCCAATGGATTGGATTAGACGTTAGGGGAGCCCATCTACTGTAGCGTTCGCCCGTTGGGTTTCTTAACGACAAGTGTTTCTAGGCAAGCCCAATCAAGCACTCGGTTCGTTCGTGCATCTCACGCTTAACCTTGGCATCGATCGTTGAATGGACGATTCCTTCTTCGCACCCCAAACCGATCCTTCCCATCGTCACATACATTCACCGTTCCATGTATGCCGAACATAGCTAATCGCTATGTGACGGCTAGAAACTAGATGTAATGCAGGATTTCTACGAGACTGGTTGCGATTCGCGGCTTTCGGCAGAACAAGAAGCACTCACACTGTTCCAATATTTAACCAGACAAATGAAGACATTCACCGCCCAAGACGCTGCTTGGCGACAACGGACGGGCGTGCTGTGCGGCATCTTTTGTGAGAAATTCTCACCCATCCATGCAGAGTTCAATTGAAGTTCAATTAATCGACGAGAGAAATGACCTCCGCGTGTCTGACGGGGTGCGTAGCCGTTCATGGCTGTCCGAGAATCCTTGAGCGCTTCTCAAGACGTCTCGAAGCGTTGACGGGTTGGCATGGAATGGAGAAAACATGTGATGAAACTGTACGGATTGCCGGAGCGTTGAAGCGAACTCGTTTTCTTCCCTCCCTTCGCAGCACTTAATGTCACGCTGCACGGAAGAAAGGTTCACCATAAGGTAGAGTTGCATGGCCGCTTGTGCAGTGGTGCAACAGCATGCAGATGCGTTTATCTTTTCCCTTTTTTGCTTCATGAATCTCGACAGAGAGAGAGAGTGGAAAACCGTACTAGGGAAGTAAATTTCACTTTCTAATGCTAGTAGCGCGGGTTGCTCAGTTTGGGTTTGTCATTCCCATCGAGATCAAGGCAAGTTTTCTTCCGCCTGCTTCGATCGGTACGGAGAAAAGTATCGATTGCGTTCAGATACGCGAGAAGCAAACTGGTTGACCACATCGTTTGTCCAAGGGTCCAGTCCATTTCGTCTGAAGCCCTGAGGTATTTGAGTTGCGTAATGCACGCTAAGCTTCCTGCTGTATGAGAGCGTGTGGTTAGCAAATCATCGCACTGCTCAGGACTGCTGCCGTGCGGATTGGTCTACGGTGGAACCCGGAACAAGAAGCAAACGATTCCATGAAGCTGAAATGCCTTGGTTGTAAACCGTTGGAGAATTCTTCTTCTGTTGCTAACCTCTTGGTTATCGCCTTCGAATAGCTGTTGCTTGTAACTTAAATTTCACAAGCAGAACAGATACTCGAAAGAGCTGCCCAACGAAGCCTTACGTTGAGTCTCGGTGGTGGATGAAAACCTGTTCTTAGCTTGCAAAGGGATGCCCAATTCCAGAGAAATAACTTGTTTTTTTCCGGCGCTGAGTAAAGGGATTTTTGTGCACAAGTTTGGAACCAAGTTCAATGTCCAGAAAATGTGGGACAATACTCAATGGTTGTATTTTTAATCCCAAAATCCCTTACCCATGCCCGGCGACAGTTTGAATTTATCTTTAGCTAAAGATATCTCAGCAAAGAGCGCACCAAACGGGTTTTGTCTTGCCGAGTCAACGGCATAGATGGAGTTCTTCGCTGATGAAGATCGTTGAATGATCGATGTGGCTTTTGAATTGACTCTATCCTCAGGGCAGGGAGATCCTTTTGTACCCCAGCATGAAGTGGCTCGATTTTGAACTTCGAAATCATTTCGTTCGATCGACCTTGAACGATGATAAAGTTAATGCCGACACGTGTTTATATCCAACTTCGCAGCACATTTTCGGACACCTCTCTGACAGGTGTGACGTAAATTGGGCACCGCTAAAACCGGTGAGATCACTCCGATGTGCACTATCCAGGAGGGGGGAAGCGCGTCTGGAATGTCCGGCTCGAACGTAATACAATACTCATCCGTCAATGCTCTTCTCTGTTTGCAGAAACGAAAGAAATTCTTCACGGACTTAATGGATCGTTTAAATCGGGTGAGCTGACAGCAATTATGGGCCCGTCGGGAGCTGGCAAAAGTACGCTGCTAAACATCATGGCAGGTTATGTGTAGGTCATCGCGTACAACAACCGGTCACCAAGTTGCTCTGGTAGGGGTTTAACCCGTGCTGCTCCGTTCTGTTCCTATCTTCCCCACAGGTCTGCGGGTGTGGGCGGTATAGTGCAGGTGAACGGGAAAAGCCGATCGCACAACTCGGAAAGCTTCCGGAAGCTGTCCTGCTACATCCAGCAGCACGATGCACTACGACCCTGGTTAACAGTGACGGAGGCGATGACCTGTGCCACCCATCTGAAGCTCGGCTTTGGCATCGGAATGGACGAGAAGCGCAAGCTGATCGAGAAAATTCTCTTCATGCTCGGGTTGGAGCAGAAGGGCAACACACCGACAATGGGGCTGTCCGGCGGGCAAAAGAAACGGCTAGCGATCGCGCTGGAGATGATCAGCAATCCGCCGATACTGTTTCTGGACGAGCCGACGACGGGACTGGACAGCTCGTCCTGTACGCAGTGCATCTCGCTGCTGAAGCGGCTCGCACAGGATGGGCGAACGATCGTCTGCACGATCCACACGCCCAGTGCGCTGCTGTTCGAGATGTTTGATCAGCTGTACACGGTGGTCCAGGGGCACTGCTTCTACCAAGGACCGACGAAAGAGATGCTACCGTTTCTCGGCGATCTTGGCTACCACTGTCCCAGCTACCACAACCCGGCCGATTTTAGTAAGTTTTGCCCTTTCGGGGGGGGGGTGTTGCATTGTACAACTGAGCAGTAGTCCTTCTAATGATCGATTTTTTTCCTCCCTTCTTGGGTCTCACGCAGTGATGGAGATTGCGGTCGGCGAGTATGGGGCCGATGTCGGCAAGGTGATCAAGGCTGCTCTGAAGAAATATTACGAAATCAGCAGTCGCTGCATCGAACTGGATTCGACGTACGGCGATAACGACGGTAAGCAAAGAGCCTGAAGAAGATTGTTTCGTCTACAGCCCCGACCGCCCGGAAGGGGACCCCACTGCCTCAGACTCCTCGCGCCTATTTTTGGTCCCACCGTTCGGGGTGGGTGACCTCCGCCACTTTGATCGGTTCTTGCTCCTGCGTGCAATATGAGTTGCACATGTTCGCGAATTACGGCCAACATGTGGTCGAGGGAGCCCAACTAAGTTGCATCATCCCGACGCTCCCCTCATGGCCAACCCTTAGAAGTGCTTTGCTCGAGGACGAACCTTCAGAACATGCATTGAACTGAGCGCACTCAGAAGATCGTGGACCACCCTTACCATCTCAGATCGGAACGTTGGTGCAATTTGTGCGGCATGCAGCACGGCGCACACTGCTAACCGGTATCGGTAAACAGTGCCACAAATTGCACATACAGGCAACACCCCTCTTCGGCAGTATCGGGCAGTATCACCCTAAAACAGCTCTTGTGTGTCTCCGTGTGGATAGTTGCTGCCGGTGATTCTCGATTGTTGTGTTTGCAGTGCGTAAACGCGAACCTTTGGCCCATCATACGAGGCGAGGTCGGATCGGTACAGGGGGGTGGGGGGGGCGAATTTAAATTTCCCATTCATTAGCGCGTAATTAATGCACACCAATATCCCCTGCCTGGCGACTTATTTGTCCCAACGCTGATGACTTTCCTGGTGTGACATTTCACACGGAATATTTTCACGTGCGTCCGTTCTGGCATGACATGAGCCGAATCAATATTGGTTCTCAATTCCACAATGTTGCGTTAGTTTTACGTGTACGAAGTACACCGAGACGGTGAGCACATCTTCAGCGAAGGGTTGTGAGACAAAAGAATGGTTAAGGCTTAGCCAAAAAACAATGGCGTGTGGTTTCGATTGAGTCAGCTTAGACGGATGTGGACGAAACTCGGCGGCAAAGCAAGAGCAACAAAACACACAACGTGTCCCGTAAAGTCTTCATTTCCACCAAATGTCACCCTTAGTAATTGGTTAAGCATACAAGCACCTTAAAAGGTTTACTAATTTATTAAGCGATGATGGGGTGACACAATGACATTGGTTTTGTGACAACAAATAAAATGTTAACCTTCCGTCAGTTCTAACTACGTTTGGTATCAAGAACACGTTACGACGCAGTACGTTGGTGCTAATTTTGTTAGTGTTTCGTTTTTCTGCGCGGTCGCTCTAGACGCTCCCAACTGGTTAGGTGCAGATGGACGTCTGAAGATCACCTGCTGAGGTTGCTTCTGATCACAGACAGAGAACTTCTCGTCCATTTCACTGATGAACATGCAAATAAATGCATAAGCGTGTTTATGTTTCTAACATAAAGGAAGTTATTTTTGTATCTACTACAGTTGTGAGTTCTTTCGTTGGCGAGAATCATAACAAACGGAGTATTTTGGAATGCGGTTGTGTACCCAGGCCACCGAAAGACAGACGATGGCGAATTTGTTTTTTTTCCAAAAATAGTTTTCTTTTTTTTTCCATTCCTGAATGCCCACCATGCCCAAGCAGTCCATGACGAAAACGGCTTCTTCACCTTTTGCCAATATGCCATTTTGCTGATTCTTTTAAAACAGCTTTCACAAACAGAAACCTGCTTCACTGTTGGGGAGTATTTTTTTTTGTTCAGTTTGTTCAGTATGTTTGATCGGACAAAGCAGATTATTGTGCTAATTTGTACCTTTTGCTTAATTAAGGCACCGGTTTGGCCGTTGAATTGATACACCATTGTCGTGCAGCGGTGCATGGCTTCAGTGTATCCGGGGTACATCTGTCAAAATTAGGTTAGGTTTCGAGTGCCCCTGCTTACGTCACTGCCATTCACCGATTAGAACTGACCTTTCTGTTTATACCAATTTTGCTCACGCTCACGTTTGCAGTAAAAATGATGGAAACCTTTACGATCGGTGGCAAAGCGGAAGAGCTGTGCAAGTTGCAGAAGCAGAGCGAAGCAATGGATAATTCATCGTACGAAGAGGAGGACATCTTTTCGAAAACGAAACCCGCCTCGCTGGTGATGCAGTTCCTGTTGCTCTTCTACCGGAATTTGCTGATGACAAGAAGGAATTATGTAAGTATTTCGCATCAGAACCGTACGGCCGTAGCTGTCCAAGTTGTGGGACTTTTTGTTGAATGGGTGAGAACAGAAGGATGCGTGTCCGGTGAGAAGATTCTGAGTTGCGAAACGCTGTTTATTAGCATTAAATAGAATTTAAAAAAATGAGTATAGGAAGCTGTTTGCGGCGTGGAATAGTTGAGCCTCTTCCCACAATTCTACATGCATTTGCTTTCCCACAGTTTGGCGTAGTAGCGCCCGGTTGTCAGTTAACTTATTGACAATCTGCAATTAACACGGAGCTCCAATTCCAATTCTACCTATCGAATGGTGAATTAGTGATTGTAAAGTCCGTCCGGTGCGTGTTTAGTTGTGCACAGGCCATGAATAACTAAAAGATTCCGAGTAACCGAAGCTCACACGTTGAATAACTTTATCGCTAAACGGTCATAATGGCGTGTAGATAATTAGTCGCTTGTATTAGTTGTACCTCTGGCACACTGCTTAACTTAACTATACGAATGCAACTGTTTCTCGAAATTTACTTATAATCCTTAAGAGATTGATAGAAGAGATAGATAAAATCAATGCCCAAAATGGAATAAATTTTTTTGCTTCTTCTAAATAATCATTGTAATGGTGTTTGAGCCGTTTCTGCCTGCCTTTACATTTCTATTTTTGCAAGTTGGTGAGGCTCGGGCATTCATTTCAACATATTTGCTCACGACATATATACATCATTTGATTGGTATTTTTAAAAGGAAAATAAGTGAATCATTTTAGAAATAATTTAAGAATAATATTAAAAATCAAAATGTTAACAAAAAATATTTGAGATTCTTATGAACTACTTATTAACATTTTAAGTAAACTTTTTAGGCATAACATTGATTTAGTTAAAAACTTGGTTAGTTGAAACCAAACATTTTTTAGTTAATACTTGTTTGAATAAGCCTTTCAGAATTTTAATCTCATTATTTAAGGTTATACAAATATTTTTGTGTCCATGTTCAAAATTATTATTTTTGCAATAATTCATGCAAATATAAAAATAGAATTTCAAACATGTTATTCTAATATTGTTTTTATCTATCTTTTAAACAGTTAAACAGGGATTTAATTTGAAAAAAAAAAGAAAAACAATTGCCCATATAGTTATGCAAGGCAGTGTATACTAATCAATCGACCAGCGAGACCGTAGTGTTTACTGGTTGGATTTAGTAATGATCGATTTTTAATAGTGTTAGAAAGCACCTGCAAATGCCGCTAAGAACAAGGAACACTTACATTTGCACCACTAGTGGATGTGCGAATGTAGTTCAAGTGCGAAGCACCTTGCAAAAAGGTGGCCCAAGGCAAATAAGTCCACGGCGGAAACAAATGAGACCGTGAATGAGTGGACATTTCTTACCGATGCGTTCTATTTTCCTTTTGCTTAGTTCCTTTTATTCTGCCGAATCTTCGCCCATGCCACGGTGGCAACACTGTTCGGCTATATTTACATCGGCGTTGGACCCAATGCGAACCAGGTGCTGGCGAACTATGTGTACCTTTACGGATCCATGCTGATGTTGGTGTATACCGGCAAGATGGCCGTTGTGCTTTCGTGTAAGTATGCAGTTTTTCGTTCAGCCTACAAACGGAGCTCAACATAAAATTTCTTTTCATTCCGCTCCTTTTCCACCATCAGTTCAAATCGAGATGGAATCACTGACGAGAGAGCACTTCAATCGCTGGTACAAGCTGGGTCCTTACTTCCTGTCCGTGTTGCTGCTTGAAATCCCGGTCCAGGTAAGTGAACCGTGTCCGTTCGGGAGAAAGTGTTGCGGCATCAGCAACAAACGCCCCTTAAGGAACCGTTACGTTACGATCTTCATCTTCGGCACCCATTCAATCGACACCACTTGAGCGTGTAGTTTGGATGGAGTTTTTGTTTTTGAAGGTGAATGAATCGCTGACGGTGGACGACCACGCGCCATGACGGGCAGTTTTGGTCGCAAAGTGATAAATTGTTGTTTCATGTTTGTTTTGTTTTGTGCTTGGCTTCGTCGGTTTTTCGTAGATCTTTTGCTCCCTGATCTACGTCGTGATCAGCTTCCATTTGACGGGCAACTATGTGAACTTCGAGCGCTTCTGCATATTCGCGCTGTTCTGCGTGGTCGGTTCGATCTGTGCGCAGTCGTGGGGTTTCTTCGTTGGTGCAACACTGTCCGTGAAGGTAAGATGTAACAATTTTGGCTTTAATTTTTTAACGCTGCTTTTAATGGTACTATTTAGTCATGTTTTTTTTTATTTCAAGTCCTTTTTTGATTTCACTCGACAGTTGGATCCTCAAGTAAACAAGCCATGAAAAGATATTTACCTCTGAATTTTTTTCCTAAGTCATTATCGATTTAAATGCTTACATTCGGCAAAATCATAAACAACAAATACGACCAACTCATACCCAGATTGCCCAGAGATCAGTTGTGGTGGTGGTTTTGAGTGGCGCCATCTGTTGTTGAGTAGCATTACTAAACGCGTGTTTCTGCATTTATAATACGGTTTTAATCATCTTCCAACATATTTTTTGTGAACTACTTTCACAAGTTGAACAGCAAATGTTTGTTCAATATAATTGATAACAGTAAAAAACACTCAGTATATAATTGATAATAGTAGGAATGCAAATATATTGGCGAACGTTAATTATCCCCTACATGATTAACCGGCGGGTGGATTATCTGTGAGTTAACAAACGACACCTGGTAACCTAGGAACTTGAGTGTTTTCTATAAAGAGTTTATCTAGTTAAGCTCCCTGGAAAATGTTCCATATTGTTAATAAGCAATAACTTGCAATATCAAAAAAACATTGAATAATTTTAACGTTGAGCTGTCATCTTAATCTTCTATACGTACAAAGCAGTCGCCCGAAAAAACGACATTATACTGTAGCTATAGCGATAAATGGTTAACTATCAAGATTGATCAAGCCTTTTTAATACACGTAACAAGTTTAATTTTGTAAAAGAACAAAAAAAAATGCATAGAAAATGTCTGAAAACTCAAGTTAAAACTCTCTTTTGCTCTGAAAGGGATTGACTTTCCGATGTTGCTTCGTATTAAAAATACGTAATCAAATATGATTCTTTATAAATCTGCCACCAACAACGATTTTCAGCTCATCCGATTAAACCAAATAATAAATCGGAAAATATACACAAACAAATCAAAACACGTTTCCGATTGACACAACATCCAGTTCAACCCTCAACCCCTGCTTGTATGCAGCTCGCGTACAAGTGTCTTGTGCATGCAACAGCTCAACTCGACATCCACCACTAGATGGCGCTACTTTCCGATTTATTTTTCAACCCTCAACGCTATCAGATCACATTACCGTAGCACTAACGCGTTGCTCTTGCTTTTTTGTATTATTTTTTAGCTTGCCGTGTTCATCGGACCAATCTTGGCGGTGCTGTTCTCCGTGTTTGGGTTCTGTGGGCGGTACGCCGACATAACGCCACTGTTCAAATGGATGTGGCACATCAGCTACTATCGGGCGAGCTTCCACGGTTTGCTGAACTCGGTGTACGGCATGAACCGGGAAGATCTGCACTGTCCGGAAACGCAGATCTACTGTCACTTTAAGAACCCCGTCCTGTTTCAGAAGGACATGGACATCGAGCATGTGGATATGCAGTCGAACTTTGTGCTGATAATGCTGATCATTATTACGATGTACATTAGCACCGTGTTTGTGCTGTGGTATAAGCTTAACAAGCGGTGAACGTGCAGGGCCTTTGAGAGCCTGACGTAGAATTAAGTTCGTTGTCTGTTTTTTTTAACTATTTTATTTTATTGTTGCCGTCTCTTAGCCAACAGCAGTATGTTAAGCACCTATGGTATGGTTGCGGTGACCTAGAATCTTGCAAACTATCCATTTTCTTACAAAAAGAAAATGTAAGCCCTAACACAGTGCGGAGTAAGAGTAAGACAAACCAATTAGGCAAACAATATCCCAAGAATCTGCAAATGAAAACGCACATTACAGCGAAACGGGAATGTGTCCATGGGTGAGGTGGTGTATTTTGCAATTTAGCAATCGATATCTGTGATCAAATGCACAAGCAGTGGCTTTCTGTTTGTTTGTATACTATACAATGTATGAAGAATAGTTGCGAATTTTATAGGAATAGTGTTACGCATACGGTTTTATACTTTGTCTGCGTGATCGTGTAAGCATACCGGAACGGACAACGTTACTGATATGAACAACCATTGGCCAAGAATCTTCAAAGTTAGTTAATAGGATAGAAAACGAAGGCAGGATGAAGATGGAATGTATTAAGCTTCGAATAAGATATGAAGATTAGAACGTGACATAAAAGTAAAAACACACATACGCACCATATCAAACTTTCTATCTGCTTTTGAGATTGTACATAATAGCAATAATTTGTCCGTCGAAGATGTTGATTATTTTGCAATAAAGAAAATGGAAATCGACAATAGCACAAAGCACATCATCTTGACGGCTTCGGTTTCGGCTTGTTGGCGTTACTCTCCCACAGGAAACTGGGGCTAATGTGTCGCTGAAGTACATGATTGATTTGCACCCAACAATGGGAGGACCCATCGGTGGATGGATTCGCAAAGTTCGACGAGTGGGCAGATAAGCTTAGCCTAATCGCTTAAGAACCGGTGTCAGTGTGGTCCGGATGCTATTGTTCGCCCAACTATTAAGCAGCTCCGAAGGGTGCAGGGCAGCACGAGTTAGAAGACAACGCGGGAAATTCGATGGCGGTGATAAGTTGCCGGGCTCGGGGAAAAGAAAGAAAAAGGTTATTTGTTTCAGCGGACCACCATTACAATGGCCATAATCGGGAAGCTTATCGATGGTGTGAGCACCCCAGTTTGAGGACATTCGCGAATTGGGAACAGCTGCCGGTACCGGTTAAGGCTTAACCACGTGCTGGTGACGATTGGAATGGATTCGACTGGCAAGGGGAAGTTTGTTCACCTCATGCTGAAGAGTGAAATTAATGCATTCAAGTACGACCAGGTGGGGTTGCCCAACACATGTTTGAATCGCAAAACAATTCCGAGATGGACAACATTGTTACGCCCTCGGTACAGAATCGGTATGACGTAAATTGAAGACCTCCACACAATCACTGACATCTGTGGAAGAACACAAACACCGTATCAATGGGATGTCGTTATCAGCGCGGCGAGTGTGAATTCGAAGCCCTTTTCGACTTGGTGCTGCCTTTTTGCGGGGAGTTACTCAAGTGTTTGGTTAATGAATTTGAATGATGATAACCTTGTTCGGGATTAAAATTTGATTCCAAAGGTTAGCTACTCCGTTGCATTAGGGTGGGCTAGAGAAATGATCTCGAGTAGAGTTGGGTCGCATGACCAAAACCTGTCAAGTTGCGATCAGTTCTTTTAGGTGAGCGAACGAACTTTGTTCGTCACATTATGTTACTGCGGTTCGCGATGATTCCCGACGTTGAACCTTGCTGTATAAGGTCGGTTGAGTTATGCTTTCAATGTAAAAGTAATTAAGCGAAGCTTTACAGCTAGAAGGATGCACGTTGAACGGCTTGTACTGCAAGCTGATCGGCTTGTAACGCACGCGTAACGGTTGCGTGTAACGGTTGAACAGCTTGTAACGTAGATTGAACGACCCGTAACGCAGGTAGGTGAGCAACCTGGAACTGGTGAGCAGAGAAATATACTATCGAAATAAAGGATGTAAGACACATTGTTTTAATGAGAGACGAAAGAACTAAAGAGCTGTACCGTTCGTTCAGTTCTTTTCAACGAACGAAGCCGTTTGCGCAAATTCTATACCAACTTTCCCAACTCTAATCTCGAGTCCTCGTTCTAATTCGTCTATACATCTGCTGATAAACGTCACAATGTTCGTCTGCTTTTGTTTTGCCGATACATTCTGTAATTCTTCATCTCAGCTGATTTGTCGTAGAAGTGGAACACATCTTCCCCACAGTTCCGCCGCTTTGTGCAGGACAGCTGAAAGATAACCACAACCGAATGCCCTCTCGACGAGACCCCGAGGGCACTCGCTGCGGTTGTGATAAGTACTTTGTAGGTGCAAGTGTACCGATTGCTGTTACAATAATGGGTCAGCCGCTCCGCCCCGAAGCCAATGTTTGCTAAAAACGATACGCTCTTATCAACGCGCACCGCTATGTGTTGCGGCCAAGGGTCAGCATAATCGTCCATTCTGGCCGTTCCATACCGATGGGAACACTGCACGCTGGCTGTTTCCTGCTTTCGGCACTATCGTTCAATGTCAATTGTGGAGTTTTCTTTGATGGTTTCGGGAAGAGCACATGCAAAGATCGGTCTGGTCAAGGTGTTGGCCGTCCGGTGGTGAAGGTTGTCTGCAAAAGCTACCCAGTGTTCCTTTGCTGGGTTTTACGTGAATGCAGTGCAGAAGGGAATGGTGAATAGCGTGTGAAAGAAGGAAAAATGAAATCCTCTCACGCACACGCGTTCGCACAAAACCGCTTGTTGATGCACACCGGACAAGGTTGCGCACGAGTATGGAAATAAATCGTGCACTATGTGTAAAAATGAAACCGGAATCGCATATAAAAAGCAAAACTGTAAAACACTAAAACGTATCTAAAGAGCGCATCGTTTCAAGGAGGCTATTTAGAATACTGAACTGCACTGGAATAATTTCATGGTAAAACATTTTTAAAGTTTTGAGTTAATCATTTATCTTATCTTTATCAAACACAACCAAATTTAATTGATTTGTGCATGCCTTATTAATAAAATAATTATTTTTAAACAATTTTTCCTACCCAACAGTAGCGTGATAAGGATGTTGCTAACATAACCTTCCCAAATGGAAACCTTCTAAACCGACCAGCAACTGTTTAACCATCCACCGGTACGGTCACGTCCCATCATGCGAATGCCGCCACCGATGCCCATCGAGCTTTGTTGCGCTTCGCGGATCAGCTGAGCCGCTTAGTATTCTCCGAGAGGCGAGCGAACGCGGATGCGTGCACTGCTCAACCGTTTCGAAAGCTGCCGCAGTGTGCATTACCAACCAGCTTATCTCGCATAACAAAACTTCGACTTCGGTCGTACGGTCGGTCGGTCGTTGTTCCGTGGCGGTGTTTAGGTGCAGCTGCACCAAGCGATCGGGGTGAAGCCACCGACCTAGCCCTCGTGAGCGCAACAAAGCGCGGGGCTGCCGAGGAACGCCGTGTGTGTTGTTGTGATACGGATTCCGTTTTGTTTGATTTTGGGTAACTGCAGGCGGTGACGGGGGTTGAGAAAAAGAAACGTCGCCTATCGACCACCGGTGGGTGGTGAGGAGGCTTTTCTTTGTTGGTCAACGGTCGTCCCGGTATCGAGCGTGGTTGGCAGAATAAAAGTGCACGCGATACAACTACACTGCAACGTAAACCGCGATGCGTTTCGCGCTGTGCTTTATTATTTGGTGAAGTTTTTTTTTTTAAATTATTGCCCCTGGCGTGAGAGTGCCCGATGTAAATGTGCGCAGGGTTCGTTGTAATGGTGCAGTTCGGTATCAAGAGCTACCAGTTGGATGATCCCACTGTCACCGGAAGCTCGATTTCGATTTCGTGTGCGGTGTGAGCAAACGCGAGTGATGTACCCGTTTGTGTGGTGTCTTGCAGAACGTATTTTTAGCAGAAATTGCCACCGTTCCCATTGGCAACATGTGTGCCTGGCATGAGCGTTCCTGAGCGCAGAGGCTGAGCTGGGTGTGAAGAACGCGATTGCGATTGGTGTCCCCGTAGATACTAGCTATTAGAAGCTCATCCAAGAAGGTGTTAAAGAAACAGCAAGTGATCTTATTGTTGGCCACAAACATCGCCCAAAATGGCCGACGAATCGTATGAAATGAGCACCCCGGAGGATGCCGTTGGTGCGTCCTCCACCGGTGTCGGTAGTCGCCGGATCGGTGCAGTGAAGCTGGAACCGCTGCATATACCAGCGGTTCCTGCCGTGGAACAGGAGATTGCCGCACCGTCGCTGATTGCGGCACGGCTCTTCAAACCGGTCACCGTCAGCTTCAAGAACCTGTCGTACTCGGTACGCAATGGAATATTTCGCAAAGGTAAGATACTCCTCGGGTGCACCAGGTGCTGCCATCTTATCACCTATTGCGGGGACGGATTCATCGCGTTTTTCGGGGCCCGATAGCGCGCGAGTAGTGTCACAGCTGTTGTACAACATCGGTACAAACAATTCTGCTGCTAACAGCTTGTGTTTCGCCGTGTGTACAGTATTTTCTGACTTTTGTTTTTTTGTTTTATGTGGAGCAGTTTGGCGCGATTGATAAGATGAGTGGCTGACAGCTTTACTTATCGGCAGTGGGCCTGACAGCGCCGCAGGTGACGGATCGGAACCGTTCGTTTCGATTTTAATTCACCACTGATCGTCTTATCCAAGGCCTCGCGATGAGTGGCTTGGCGGACGTCCAAGTGCCTTACAGTTGGCAAACACGAACCGGCAGCTGGCAAGGTGTGCGAGATGAAGCGAAAGTTCCAACCAAAGGGGGGGGGGGGGGGGAAGAAATTTGTGGCTTAGTAACATGCACATTTGGCCGGGGAGGAAAACGAAAAGGAAAGTGACGGTGGTGGCACGTGTTTTAATGTCTGGTTTAATGATGTTGTCGAAAGTACAGCTTCTGTGGACAGGTCTTCTAGCTTCAAAGTAGTTCGGGTTTGAATTTTCCTCAAATGGAGAAAATAGTAGCAACTAATGGGGTAGATCATCCCAAAAGTTAGAAAGCTTAAGCTTTAAGCCTGTATCTGTCAAATAATCCAGGTACCGGGCTGTATCATTCTGTACAGATTCGTAAAGGACATAGCATTTTGACATAAAGAATGACACAAGGGATCATTTTTGTGAAACTAAAATTTGAGAAAAATCTATTTAAGTTTAGCAATTTGATTTTAATTTCAATGTATTTGAAATAATATACAAGTCTGATTATTAAAATAATCCTTTTTCAGTTCTTTTCGTTGAAAAAAATGTGTTTACCTTTTTCGCACACGGGAAACTTAGCCTAACCTGGCTCAGACCAGCTAGCAAAATTCTTTGTTTTGACATTTGTCGAGTTTGGGTTTTGGGTACTTGGGTACTTTCATTGAGAAACCAATCTAATCCTTCTTTCCTAGGCTTAACTTGGCTTGCCATTTGTATGGCGAGCTGTAAGCGGATAAGCCTGGAAACGTCAAAACGCATACAAAAAAACTGGCTTAGACCGTGATCTACCCCAATACTGGGTGATTCTGAGTAAATGAAACTGAATCTCTATTTCAAAGATTTATTCAATTCTTTTAAACTTCATGAGCTTCATTCCAGATTTATGACCTCCACTCCTTATGAGCTTGAGGAGATGAATCTTTTGAGGGTTGACTTCTGATTCAAAAGGGATGATTCTTCTCAAAAAAAAAAAATTATTAATCACAACACTAGTCACAACAATTTTGATCACTTTGACGTTTTGCGACATCAAAATCCCGCTGTGCCCATTCCAACCACATCTGCCCGTTGTTCGCGCTTAAGCAGTACGCTCAAGAGTGATTCGCTTATCACGCAACATATGTGTGTGTGTGTGTGTGTGTCTTTTACACTAAAAGGAAAAACCAAACATGCGGGTAGCAAAATTATCGTCAACATGTGTCCATTCCACACCAACCGGGGGCGGAGGAATTATTTTTAACCAAAAACAAACCCGAACGTAAAACGATCCATTTTGGCATACGCCAGATCGCAACGAGGAAGCGTTAGTTGGACCCGCCACGGTTGGAAATTGCTGTGGTTTAATGAGGGTGGCGTTTTTTTTTTCTCTCTCGGGCGTGTAATATTGCACTTTCGATTAATTTTCCCTTTTTATTTGCACGGAACACATTTGTACGACTGTGTGGATCATTCACCATTCGAAGGTGTTGGATGAAACCGACCACAACAAAGCAGTGCCAAGACAGAACCGATCAAGGTAATAGGCGCCGGTCAATGTCGTACCGTGTGTGGATGGCCCCCGGGGTTCTTCTTTCTGCAAACAGGGTGTCGTTAGTCGATCGAAGGTTTCCATACTAAATGGATGCTAATGAATGTCCGATTCATTCGCCGATTCGGGCCCGCAATGTGTTAAAACAAAACCCATGCAGCAATATCTACGTTACGGTGGGAGAGGTATAAAGTACGAGCACAAGAGGGAACGGTTCGAATCATCCGAACCAGCCGAAATGTTTGCTCCTTCCCCTGTTAATGTGCCTTCATTCACGGGCGGTGGCGTTGTCAAGTGGGTTTTGGCAGGTTCGAAATGTCTGCTTTTCTTCCGCTCATCCGCTTCATCTATGCCTACTCGGCCAGGCTAGTTCGGTACCGCGCTACCGATCTTCTGCTCTGTGTTACCGGGCTCCGTTCGCCTTCGCGATTATGCTTTTCGCAGATGATTCTTCCCACTTTCTGTGCGTACGGTGTATGATTTTGGGGTCGTTTTTTTTTATGAGACCATTTTTTTTTTAAATTCATGAGGCACGACCGAAACGAAGCGTCTCATGAATCTTCTTCGTCACGGTGCTTTCTTCGTGGTGTTTGAAGAAGAACATACGCAGCCGCTCGTTACCAGATTCAGCCGTTTTGAATGAAAAGATCACGCACACGAGCTGGTCGGTAATTTGCGGGACGGTTGGCGATGAAGGTTTGAATTTGAAATTTACAGAATTGATTACTCAAGTGTCACTGTTCTATGTTCAAAAACTAAAAACAAAAATGATTGTATCGCTTAGAATTCTATAAATTAATTTAATTTAATAATTTAACTAACATTCACTACCAAGCGATTTAAGCGTTTTTCATTAATGATCATTTAACGCAAAATAATCGAAGATCGGGACTATCTTTGAATAAGTTTATTGAGTTCATACTACGGAAAAGATATGTAAATCCGATGCATAAACTATTAACCAAAAGGTGAAAGAGATGAAAATTAAGCGTTCCAGCCAAAATGACTGATCTGGTAGTTCTAGTGTTAATTTCTGTCTAATTTCATTCACCCCTGTCAGAGCCAGTTAGGCTGCGATATTTCCATAAAGAAATAATATATTGATAAACGAAGAGATGACTTCTCATTTAGATGGTTTCAGACACCATATTAGGAGCTTATTATAAGTATTTATGTGAAGAATTTTACTTCAGAATTGGTTGTAGTTTACTTTCTATTTCGTAAAATATACAAATCAATTCCCAAAGTAAAATGTACAAGCAAACGAGTATCTGAATGTAAGCGCCATCTTGGCGGTATCTATTTTGGCGGTTAGTTTGAATTCAGCAGTTCCAAGCCTCCACTTGCCACGCACGCTCCAGTCGTGCGCGTCGAGTTCCAGCCTGCTTTAATATTATGTCATCTGTGTGTGCTAAGCAAAGCGCACACACACAGAACGCACGGTCGGCGCGTTCTTCCAATCATTGCACGATCACCATCGATCGCCACATCGCATCGAACCCAATTTGTATGGAGCGCGTGGTTGGCGCGAGTGTTTTTGTGTGTCGGGGACGCGGCCCCGTCTCCACCGCTTCTATTCGGGATTTTGCACGGGTTGAACGAACTTCAGATAACCTTCGCTGCGAGATTATTTTCGACCGCGTGTGTACTGTTGCTTGCTGATCCGTTGCTACGCCGGGACGCGTGTATCGGCAGAAAACATGTCTGCCATCCCGAACGGGTGTGGCAGTGTGCGTGACAACGGCACGCCGCACGCGCTCATCTCACGCGCCCACAGACTAACGTTGGAGAATGCTGCAAATTGATCTATGTTTACATTTTTTTGTTGCGTTTTTTTCTTTTACTGCTCCCCGGTCCCGTTTGCTCGCCTTTGTCAGCGTGTCTTTGGCCTGAAATCGTTGACGCGCTCGTCGGAAACCGCGTGCCCTTGTGCGAGATGCATTCGCCTATGCAGATTCACGCGTGGCCCGAACCGGTCCCAACCGGTTCCGTTGGAGATCGCGATCGGAGCGAGACAAAGTTCAGAACTGGAGCGCCACAAGCGCTGGACGATGTCGGATCGAGCGAAACAAAGGGGTCCGCGCACTGTCAGCGGATTGGGTGCGGCTTCTGATCGACGACGATTACGATGCAACGCGCCCGGACACCCATACTGATGCACTGTGCACACTTTGAGCGCAAATGCCAAAGGCAGCACCAGCTGCACAATGGTGATACCGCGTCCTTAGCCGGTATCTACCACAATATCAACGTGACCCGCAGGAGTTTGAGTTGATTTCGACGCACAAGTGTCCTCTCCGGATCTTCCGGCATCTTGCCTTTTGTTTCGAGCGTTGTCGTCAACCGTCGAGAAGATTCGCGCCACGCGTAATCATACTTGCAGTTTGTCAGCTTTGACCCCGTTCCAGACATCTTCCTGCCGCGCCTTATAAATAAACACTCAACGGCTAGAACGAATCACATAAAAGACAAAGGCCTTCGCGCGGAGCGTGTGCCATGATGGTCGTGCGTATTTCGTTGCTACGTATCATCCCGTCGGCAAGTGGGCCGTTGTTGATCTTACCATGTACAGTGTGTGCTATCGCTATAAATACAATGGATTCAGTCATCTTTTAAACGATTCTCTCATGTGTGTTATGACTGCTCGAAGTTGCTGTAAAAGCATTAATGCGTCTATCAATAAAGACTAGAATAACACACTGACAGACGACGGTGAGCTACTTTCAAGAAACTTCAACAGAGTATTGCGCTTGTAGCAATCCATAATTCCATCCATAAAATATTGATAAATACTGATATAAAGTCAAGACAAGATTAAATGGTTTAAAGCGTGTCTGACATACAATTGCTTCACGGTTGGAACACGTTGAAACATAACAAGGTATTGTTTGCAATGTCTTTGATCGTTGCAATTTTTTCCGAAAGTTGGAATAAATGGCATCTTCCTTAAAGGAACACGCGAAAAGAGCGAACAGAGTTGGTGTAAGCATCTGTAAAATCGTCTCAGCACAAGGTGTTTACGCAGCCTCAATGTTCCCTGTTCGTCACCGCAAAGAACAAAGTTGATGTCCTGAATGTTTAAAGTTACAAAATCCTTCAAAGTTTGTAAAGAAATTCATTATTTGATAAGTGATCTTGGTCAGGCGTTCCAAAAAGAGTAGGGCTCACATACACCTGAAGGAAAGTCGCAATACAAGGGCCTTTCGATGTTCGGGCCTGGTCTAGTTCGTTACGTTTCACTATTCAAGGTTTTCCTAGAGTAGTATAAAGCCAACGGGATTACTTTTGTGCCTAAGAACAAGAACATTCCCAACGCACGGGAACTAAGGTCCATCGAGAAATACCGGGCTATAATGAAGGCAGACCCTATAGAAACATCTAAAGGAGGTCAAACCTTAAGCAGACATGAAAAACGGTTTAACATGGTTTAAGTACAAAACAACTGCAGTGAGATGTTGTAAAGTACCCGAGGAGTGAGGTTGTAGTCGAATGAAATGAATGTGCAAAAAGCTTAATTAAGGGCTATTTTTTATTGCTTGAAAGTTCGAATAAGATCGATCGATCAGTTAGTTGATTTTCTACAGCGTTTCAACCGTGATGCAATTTAATGTGGGACACCCTTCAATTATTGGAACTTTTTTTTTGTAGAAATTGGATTTTTGCAAATATGTTTCAGTAAAATATTTAGAAATAAATTAAATAAATACATCAACAGGGTCGAAAACGTTGGAGTTTTGTGTTTTATACATTTTAATTATTAATAAACTAATTAAAAAATGGTAGCAATGTGACTAACAGAAGTCGACAGAAATATTTAATACCATCAATCTATAAACCTCTTTTCGCTTAAATCATAACACACAATGGTCGCAATTTGGAAGATAATACAATTTAAAAAAAAAACGCCTTCATATTCTTGTAATTAAATTAGCAATACTACAACTATGCCACGCACTGTAGGTGCGGTCGCTACGTTCGCACTTGGACGTTCCTTTACTTATCAATGCTCTGCGCCTTTTCTCAATGTAACACCAGTCTACCCCGAGTGAATTTACCCCTCAAACACACACACACACACACACATAGAGTTGATAATCAAAAACAACCGAGTTCAAGCCTTTCCGGTGTGCGAGGTGCGAGGTGGGAAGGGATTGTTTGACTTCCTCACTTGGTAGGTTTTCTTAGTCACAGAGTGGATTAAGTGGATATGTTTTCTTTCCTCGATTCAGCGCGATATGTTTGCGGACTTGAGGTTTGATCGCTTGTTAGTGGCAAACGGTTTTTCAATTCGATGAGTCCCGATAAGCACTACCGTCACATTAGTTTTGCTTATTTGCTATGCGGCGGTTAGAAAGCTACAGATTCTATCCCCAAATTTATTTTTCAGACACTCGGTAGACTCGTTAGACACTCCCTTGACTGCTTCCCGAGCTGATCGCAAAAACCCACTGCACCACAGTGTGCAACATCGATGCCTAAACGGGCCGGATGGGATCGCGACAGTATCGCTCGCTGCGCAATGAAGCGCGTCGAAACGAACGCTTCGGGTTGCATTTTAAATAAAATATTTTGCATTTCTGCGCGAACATGAGCACGCGCAACGGGTTTGCAACTGCGTTGCGATCGGAGATTTCGATGCGATTACGTACAAGGCGCATTGTAAATATATTTTGCGAATATAGGTTACCACTTCGAATCGTGCGGCGAGAATTGCACACTTGTTTCGATTTTGTGTTTGTTTCTTCGGCAATGATTATCAAAAAAAAAATGCATTAAACCAACAAAAAATGCATGTTTCGAGATTATATTTAGCACACCTCAACGCGATTTAAACTCAATTCTCACCCCTAATTGTTTACGAATGGATATCGCACAAATGGCAGAACAAAATAACGACGCACACAGGCATCGGTTGCCCTGGGTTTTCGAACGAAAGGCAACCGTTGCGTGCTTAATGCTTACCGAATTGCGTTAGGTTAGGTATTTAGGTGGATACGTTCGTCACGGGTGGAAAATGTATTAACATTCAATGACGCTCCAAACCCGCGGGAACACGTCGGCGCGCGAGTGTGAAATGTTTTGAAGGTCAGCAAATCGACAAAGCTCAGTGAAATTGGGTTACGTTCGAACGCTGCGCGACATCTGACAGGTGGCAGATTACAACCCTTTTGGTAGTGTTCCATTGTCCGATCGACCAGTAATGTCCCGGGCAAGGTGAATTTCGATGCTACCTTTTCGTACGCAAATATATTCACCCGGCGTGGCGTGATACGGAGCGACACATTGCGGACAGGACACGTTCCCAGGCCCGCTGCAGCGTATGATAATCTTTGCGCGAGTTAGCGGGTTGACTTGTTTGGCTGGGAAGATGGAGTGGAATCTTCTCGCTGGATCCCACACCGGCACAACCATTTGCCGTAGGCCAGTAGCGGGGTTCGATTGTTTTAATTGAGCTCAATTGGTGGATCACGAGGATCACGAGGTTAGACGGTGGCGATGATGCAGATGATGAGGATGCCTTTGCAAATCATAACTTTTAGCGTCGGTCTAGAATTTACGGCTACTTGGATCCTTCCGTTGGGTCCAACCGGTTGGGTTGAGATGCACTTTGAGAGAACACCCTCCATTCCACCCGTCGTCCAATGTACAATGTTGTGCTGGATGTGCTGAAACCGGTTCCGACACGCAACGTTTAGATTTAGAAGAGATACAGAAAAAAAACTCACTGAACGGAAACCTGAGTTATTGATCGGAGTTTCACCGCTCCGCGGCACGTTCGGTTGCCAGTTGGAAATCTGAGTAGAACCGAAGCTCAATCTCTAGCCTGAAAACCTGTTTTTTTTTTATGTACGCTCACCACTCACCAGAGTGAGATGTCCCGCTGGAACTGGCTCTGGATAGTCCGGGGGCCAGCGGTAACATTATCCCGCGAGGGCAATTCTAAAACGCCAAGCAGCTGATCCAGGGTGTGGAATAATCTCCACGGGATGAGACTTCGAAATGCTGGCCTAGTTATTGCACTGGCAAACCCGTTGACTTGACAGGGGGGTTGCGAACGCTAAACCGGTTCCACTGCTGGTTTGGTGATTGTCTCCGGGCGCTTGGGATACTCTCCGGGCAACGAGCGGGTGCAATCTCAACAGGGCAACAGTAGCACGTTCAAGAGGATGGAGAGATGCGCCACAGGTCAGTTCAGCGCTCAGCAAACAGTCCTTTGTTGCGTTGATATTTCCCGTGCGGGCATATTCTAGACAAGGCGTAGAACACACACCTTAATTATCGGCAAATGCACGTTACGTACATCATACGCTTCTTCCAAACTTGGCTGAGAAATTGTTAGTTTTTTAATGAGAATGGCTTGTCGTTGATCAATCGATAAGCGCACATTGTTTCGAGTCGAGTTTTAAGCGAAAGAAAGACGCACATTCAACGTCTCATCCATTTTCCCACCTTTTTCGGATAGTTCTTCCAAGTCATCTGTTAACCTTGAACATCTTAGGCGAGACTTTCTTCAACTATTATTAAATCCATGTTTTAATGCCCACAATGACGCAACGATTAAATGAGCTCTCTTCCTGTTTCATGTTTTTTTTTGTTTGTGGAGCTGTTGTTTCGACATCGAACACTATCAATCGCCAACACCGCACATCGTACAGTTAAGCGTTTACACCGTCATTCACACACCTGATGCCATAGTGTCTTATCTGCCGTAATCTATCTATCTTCGCAGGTCGGGACATACTGAAAGATATCAGCGGTGAGTTCCGGGCCGGGGAGCTAACCGCCATCATGGGACCGTCCGGTGCGGGCAAAAGCACCCTGCTGGATATTTTGGCGGGCTTTACGTAAGTGTGACTCTCTGTGTGTGTGTGTTTTATTTGCATTAAATAGCAGGAACGGGTGCTTCGACAACGTTTAATGTCGTTTCCACAATATCCAGTATATGGTAAGGGTGATTGCATCAATGCCGTGTACAAGTGTTGCCCTTCCCTGTCCTCACTCACGTTGCTACAGTAAACATATCATCTTTGCAATAATAAACGAAGCAGCTCAGCGAGACAATTCAACCAAGCAGAAAGGTTATCCATCAACGACTCTCCTTTCGCTTTATGTGTGCAAAAAATACTAAAGATCAGTAGAGGAGTCACCCTAGATCAATTCTCAACAGAAGGCTTTAGTAGACGCAGCAGGAAGTAAATAAGTGCCACCAGTACAATCGATGGATCACGTTGGACGTTGGGTTTCTGCTAACACACAAAGAAGCATAAAAAGCTGGTACTTTGCAACCCACATTGCGCTATTGTTAGTCAGTGCGCGTTTACGCCGGTAGACGAAGCTCGCCTAATCTGCGGGCAGCTAAAAGTGTGGAGGAGTGGAAAAAATGGGCAACCAACAGCAGCAAAATGGTCATTAGTGATGATCGATGAACCGGAGTTGATTGACACTTGAAACGGTGGCTAATCGGACACGCAGCAGTATTGCACTCCTGGACGGTACTTGGGTCCTCGTTCGACAATCCCCAACGTTGGAGTGCATCGCGATATGGAACCTTAGCTGGAATTAAACATTTGAGTCGCGGTCGGATATACCGCAACGCTAGACTCTTTGTATGTAAAGGTCGTGGAACAAAGGAGATCGCTGCCAGCTGCCAGTTGCTGTTTGCCGCATGTCCGATGAGTCACCCGTGCGTGAGCGCTGGAACAACATGGCACCCATGGCAGCCAACGCAATGGGCTAGGGTCGGTGATTTCCTTGTGTACTTGGCGTGGCGTCATAAACGAACGACTTTTGGGACGTGAAGTCGAGCATTTCGTCGGTGTTTGAGAAGGGTATCACCGCGGCACCGTCCACATATTGGGTGTTTACCGACTTATGCTTATCGTTACCACATACTCTTCAACCTCCCAACTCCACCCGGGCAAACATTCCGACAACATCATAATCACCGCGGGAGTAATGTTGACTCGAGCCTCTCAGCCAATAATGTGTTTCTTATGTTTTGTTTTTTTTTTCTCTTAATTTTCCCCCCCCCCCCCCCGAATACTTCAGTGAGGGTGGTTTCACCGGTGACATTCTTGTCAACAAGCAGGTGCGAGATTTGAAACGGTTTCGACGGCTTTCCGCCTACATCATGCAGGACCATGATCTGCAGCCACATTTGACCGTGCTGGAGGCGATGCACTTTTCCGCCAATCTCAAAATCGGTGCGGAACTCAGCCCAGCCAGCAAGAAGATTCGCGTAAGTAATGCGGAAGAACGCTTTTGAACCGTTCCTCGGGATGGTTTGAGCGCAACGTGTGTCCGGTGTTAATTTTTTGTGTTTTTCAGATGAATGAAATTCTCCGTGCCATCGGGCTGTACGACGCGAAGAAAACGCGCACGGGAAAGTTGTCCGGAGGTCAGAAAAAGCGTCTGGCCATTGCGCTGGAAATTGTGAACAATCCGCCGGTAATGTTTTTCGACGAGCCGACGAGCGGCTTGGACAGCTCCACCTCGACACAGTGCGTGGCACTGTTGAAGCAGCTGGCCCGCGAAGGCCGCACGATCATCTGCACGATCCATCAACCGTCCGCGTTGCTGTTCAACATGTTCGACCATCTGTACGCGGTCGCAGAAGGGGAATGCATCTACACCGGCGGCACTGGTAACATTGTGTCGTTCCTGAAAGAGCTCGACATCGTCTGCCCGGAACATTACAATCCCTCCGATTACTGTAAGTGTAACAAAGTTGACCGTGCGATGGGGGTTTCGAGTTGGAAGTGCAAACAGAAATGTGTCTTGTTCTTAAACGGGTCAATCACACCCCAGAACAAAATGTGCTTCATTTTGTTCTTCGCTATATCGTTACCCCTGTTTATCCTTTAGTAGTAATAGTAATTTTGAGTCACCACACTCGATGGGACCCTCTTCAATTTCGTCACGCTGAGGTTGCTAAATAGCTAAACTTTAGTGATAGCTGCCCAATATTACAGACCAGATAATGCTCGCATGCTCTGGAACGTTCAAGGTAGAATCGAAAGATAAGCGAGTTATTGATAGTCGAACGTTACTAGCAGAATGTAGGCATGATTTTTTGGATAGTCATTTCCGATGCCCAAGGTAGCTTGAGCAAGGGTAGATAGTTATGAAACAAAACCTTGAGGAATGGTTTAATTTTTGTTATCTAACACTATTTTTTACCAAATGATTTGTTGTGATGATGGTGTTGATTCCATCATTTACAATTATTTCAAGTTTAAAAATTTCCAGATTATTTATTTTAGCTATTACAATTCATTTGGAACATTATTTTTACTGGCCGTTGAAAATCTAACACATTAAAAGCTCCGAAAGCTTCGCGGAGGAAACTTCCACGTTTCTAACGCTTAGGTAGCACTGAACTAATACTTTTTTTTAATTTACCATTCTATTTCGCAGCTTTGATAAATGCAATTATCAAGCAGCTGATAGATTCATAATCAGATTAATTAGTGTCTCCAACTGCTTTAGTTTTGGTTAAAAATATTGCAGATTGCATACTTTTAAGGAGCACAAAACGATATTCAGCCTAGATAGTATGCAATCTGCATAACGCGTTGAAGTTCAGTTCAAGCGATTTGTCTCATTCATCACAACGCACTTTTTATTTAAGTTATTCTTGTTTCTAAATTTCAGTGTTGGAGATAGCAACGCACGACTATGGTCGACTGAACGATAATCTAGTCGAAAAGATGATGAACGGTCAGAGCAACTTCTACCGCAATCCGGAACCATTTTCCCCATCGTTCGAGAGCAAACTGATGCCGATCAAGGAATCGTCACCGGATGGACCGATGGTGCTGCTGGAGATGCCACTGTTTCCCGAGCACGATAGCAACCAGCGGCCAGTATCGCCCGTGCTAGCCAAACCAAAGAAACTCGCCAAGAAGCTTTCATTCAACCCGGAACGTTGGTGCGGACGGGACGAGATATACACGACCAGCTTTTGCAGGCAATTTTCGTTACTGCTGCTGCGCACCTTTCTCATACTGAGCCGGGATCGGTCGCTCATGACGATGCGGTTCGCCATCCACTGTCTCATAGCGCCGCTGATCGGTATGCTGTACTTTGGCATTGGCAATCAGGCCGCACAGATCTTCAACAACTACAACTACGTGTTCTTCTCGATCATGTTTCTGATGTTTACTGCATTCAGCTCGATGACTATGGCCTGTAAGTGATGGTGATACAAGTACAAGCGTTACCTTTGCGATAACTCACTTTATGTTTGTATTTCCCGCAACACACACAGTTCCACTCGAGTTGCCGATCATCACACGGGAACATTTCAACCGCTGGTACTCGTTGCGGGCTTACTACATCGCCATGACGGTGGCTGACATTCCAATCCAGCTGCTCTGTACCGTCACGTACATACTCATCACGTACTACATGACTGGACAACCACCGGAAGCCTTCCGGGTGGGGCTGTTTACGTTGATCTGTCTGATGGTGGCTTGGGTAGCGCAAGGACTCGGTCTGCTGGTCGCATCACTATTCGACGTGAAGGTGAGACTCCATCAGTCCAACGATCGACTTCTAATCTAATGCAAATGTTTTCTTTTCAACTGCTCCAACCATCTACACAGAATGGTGCAATATTTGGACCCTTCTTCATCTGTCCGTTCCTGATATTCTCCGGGTTCTTCATTCACCTGACGGATGCGCACCCGGTAATGCACTGGTTGTTTCACATCTCGTTCCTTAAGTACGCCCTGCAGGGCGCAGCCATGGCCATCTTCGGTTACGACCGGGACCGCATGGACTGTGACGAGACGTACTGTCACTTCGTGTTGCCAAAGAAGTTCCTGAAGGAGGTCGACATGCTCGACGCGGACTTTGTCGAGGCTGTGATAGCGCTTAGCGTGATATTTTTCGTCTTTAGGGTAGCGGCGTTCTACGTGATGCAGTACCGGATGAAGAACAAAATCTAACTGCAACAACTTCCCAGCTAGTCAGCGATCCGACTATCTCTCACACAGATCTTATGCTTCGCTCAACCCTACATTCCGTCGCATTATGTGCTGCTTCAGGGGCCACAAACACACAAACACACACAGGGCATTCGAAAAAGGGTGGGATGGAAGCGCAGTACGCAATGGGGGAAAATACAAATTTTACGTAGATGGTAGCACGCCACCGGAGCGTTTCGGTTTTTTTTTTTCAATCACGGTGCAAATATAAGCGCTTGGGATCAGGCTTGTCGCAGCGTTAGCATTTAAGCAACGGAGAAAACCTGTCCTCGTACCGTCAGATGAGGAGTTTCACAGGATGCGCGAGTACACTACACTCAACCCGCCTTACCGGCGCCACTTATTCGCATGGTGCGAAAGTAATCCAAAAAAGAATTCACAAAGCATGGCTCGCTTTCTTGCTTCTTAGGGCGTAAGTTGTTCTATACATTGTTGGAAGTAATCTTGTGATATGTATGTAAATAGGGTTTGTACCGCTAGTAAATACAGTTCTACTACGAATTGTTTGAAGTACACTGGTTAAATGACAAAGTGAAAGAAACCATATAGTTAAGAATGATGTATTGAACTAGTGTTGGGTAATTCAGATTCAGATTCATGAATCTGAATGAATCTTTGAACTGAATGAATGAATCTGAATCTCTATTACAAAGATTCTCTGAGTATTCATGAATCTTGAGAGTCTTGAGAATTCATGAATCCTTAGAGAGTCGACTCATGATTTCAATGACTCCTCTTTAAAGATTCATATGAATGACTCTTCGCAAAAGATTTATTAATCACAACACTATATTGAACCCTATGATTCTGTGGGCAGGAGACGTTGCTGTTGAAAATCCAATATTCCATCCTTTCAACGCCCTCACTCCTTCTCAGTTTGGGCCTACCACATCTCCTTCGTCGACCTAAAAGGAGCTGGCTATGGTCGCCCCTAAGACATCTGCTAAGTAGGAGTGCCGGAAACTAATGATGTCTATGTCGTCAGCGTATGCCAAGATCTGGATAGATTAATAGAACATGGTCTTCGAAGTTTCCACCTCAGATTCGCAGATGGCCTTCTTTAGCGCTAGGTTCAAGAGTACACAAGTCAACCCAACACCTTGGCACAGATCCTTGTTGGTAGCTAAGGATCCTCAGAGTTTTCCATCCACTGTCAGTTGGTCATTGTCATTCGGTGACTCTCCGAGTCCGGGTAAATATTATCAAGACTTCTTAAGGTTGTGACACCGATACAGAAGAAGATGCTATCGTATGCGACCTTGAAGTAAATAAAGATGTAGAAAGAGTGGAACTGTTGTTCAACCTTCTTCTCCAAGAACTGTTGAACATGTTGAAGATCTGACCAGTGGTTCATTTTCCGTTTCGATATTCCATTTCAGTAAAATGTCCTCTAAAAATCTTAGAACAACCAAAGTCAGAAAGTATCATCTTGTAATCTCGTTATGATGCTAACACGTACTCTTGTGTAATGATATACAGTAATAAAGGAAAATAATAATATCTTCTTCTTTATCGGCAACAACAACCTCAAGAGGTCTAGAGAGGCCTTCCATTTCTGGCTTTCCATTTCTAGGCCTTCCCATTTCTGGTAACTTTATTTACTCGAAGCTAAACGAAGGATAGTCACAGTCCTACATACGGGGGATTGGTCCGGATGGGATTTTGGTCCGGTTCGTTCGTGTGAAGACCGGCGCAGCTACCATCATGCCATCGGGCTGCCCGAAAAAAGTAATACTAGAACGCGTACTTAATTATTGTGCTGAGACGAACTTGACATGATATATTAGGTGCCTAGCATTTCAATCCCCGCTGTGGACAAACAATCGCATGCAATCGGATGCTAATGAGATTTAGATAATCTTAACATTGGGTTGCTTGTATAGTGTGTTTGAATTTCCAAGCGATAATAATCAGAACTGTAAGTACAGGAGCGATACTAATTGAATCATTCTCATAGCACTTGATTATTATAAGTGTCCCCTGTAGAGTGCAAACAGCGAAACAAAATTGCTCTCCGTGTGTTCTAATTCGCATGGCTTGGCTACTATTGCTATATTGTGCGAATCTAAATCACGAAAACTACCGTGATGCTGAAGCCAGCAAGATGAGAGAGTGATAAACCGTACGTTTTCTAGGTTTCGTAACGTGCCTGGTCGTTGAAATTATGCTCCGTAAACGATTACACCATGTAGAAACGATATTGATTAAATCAATAATGCCCCCCCCCCCCCCCCCCCACGCTCACACGCCTTCATGCATCGAAGGAAAACAGGTTGTCTGATAATAGCGCGCACGAAAGGGTAGCCGAGCCTCCGTTCGGAGGTGGCTGAAGCTGAACACAAATCCACTCACCACGAATGGCGGTTAAGCCTTGGGGTGTGCGGTTCTCGTGAAGGGCCGACCAACGCCGAGCGACCGGTGAGGTTGATTTTCGCACAGTTGCGTTAGAGCGTCGAGAGCGAATGGTGGTGGCCCGTCAGTGCTTCAAACGCGCGATCGTGATCGTACGAATAGTATTATAGTAGTTCATTGTGAAGTATGTGGGAAATATATAAGTAGTAAGCTGTCGGAGAAAAGCGTCGTGGCGTGCCACGAATAAAATGCTAATAAACGCTAATCTGCATACGTCGCACGAAACCTTGATCGATCAGCGTTTGTTATGTTAAGAACGAGTTTCGCTCGATCGTTACGGTAGCATCAATCGAGACGTTAGTGGGGGGACAGTGCTCAGAACGCTTTCAATACACTGTGCGCGGTGTGAACTATGACGGATGAGAGTGTCGACGCAGTGGCACTCAACGTTGAGGATGCCATATTGTTGGGGCAGAGGCTAGCGTTGACCTTCCGGCACATCTGTTATCGCCGCAAGGATCTAAATGGTGGACGTCCGAAGGATATCATCAAGAATGTGTCGGGAAAGTTTCAACCTGGTCGGTTGGTGGCAATACTGGGCCCGTCCGGTGCAGGGAAGTCTTCGCTGTTAGGTATTCTGTCCGGGTTGAGGTATTCCGAGATTGAAATTGAGCGGAATTATTCTACCACAACGTTAACTACTTTAAACCATGCTATTGCAGACAAACGGGTTTTATAGGCACGATTGAAGTGAATGGATTGATGCTGGATAGAGGCAAGTACCGTCAGCAATGCGTCTACATCCAGCAGGACTTCAACCTGATCGAGCACCTAACAGTGCTGGAAACGATGAACTACGCGGCGGAACTGAAGCTGCCCAACAAATCCGAAATGGTGCGCAAGAAGAAGGTGAACGATATCTTGCACATCCTGGGTCTCGACAATGGTATGCGCACGCTGGTGAAGAAACTGTCCGGCGGCGAGAAGAAGCGCCTTTCGATCGGCATCGAGTTGGTGAGCAATCCGCCAATAATTCTACTGGACGAACCGACGAGCGGGCTGGACAGTGTGTCCGCCATGGAGCTGCTGAGCTACGTCAAAACGGTCGCCAGCGAGGGCCGTACCGTGGCCTGCGTCATCCATCAACCGTCGTCCAGTTTGTTCCAGCTGTTCGACGACCTGTACCTCCTGTCCGGTGGGATGTGCATCTACAACGGTCCGCTGGACGGGATGGTCGGTACGTTCGCGGAAGGTGGCTTCCATTGTCCGAAGTTCTACAACCGGGCCGACTTCGGTAAACTTGGCTGTTGATGTTTTGCCATTCGGCCGGCGCTATCGCTTATCGCTTCCCATCTTGCAGCGTTGGAGGTGGCGTGCAAGCCACTGCGCGAGCTGGAACAGCTGGTGCAGCGCTACAGCAGAATCGCCACCGACCGGAAGCAATCGCGACAGGAAAACAGCCTCAAGGACGACGGTCGCAACGAGTGTTGGGCGGATGAAGATACCGGGCGAGAGCACACCAAACCGACATCCAGCGGGCGTTATCACATTTCGCGTTGGAAGCAGTTTTATGTGCTGTTGCGAAGGTCGTTGCGTGTGACTTCGAGAGATTTTGTGAGTTTCTTTTCATGTGGTTTTTTAATTTTTTCGATTTCGTATTTGACGTTTTGGCGGACGATATGAATATGCAAAACAGGTGGGCTGATTCGTATGTTTACTACCGCGATCTTCACAGTTCTTTGCTCAACTTCGTGTTATTGCCCACGTATTGGTTGGAGTGCTGCTCGGGGCGGTGTTCTATAACTCCGGTCAAGACGGTGCCCTGGTCATGGTGAATGGTGCCTGTTTGTTCTTCTTTCAGCTATTCATATTCTTCGGCAATTCTATGCCGTGCGTTATAACTTGTGAGTTAGGTTATGGTTGCGTTCTTGATATTCTCATGCAATGATTAATGTTCACTTCTTCCTTCTTCAGTTCCACTCGAAACCAAAGTGTTCATACGGGAGCGGCTCAACAATTGGTATTCGCTCGAGGCGTACTATTTGTCAAAAATAGTCGCCGATCTACCACTGCAGATCCTATGCCCGTCGCTGTTCCTCACGATCGCTTACTACCTCACCGGACAACCGCTGGAGTGGGAACGGTTCGGTAAGCTCTGCCTGATCCTGCTGCTGCTCGGCATCTACGCCCAAACGGTGGGCCTGCTGTCCGGTGCCGCATTTGACATACAGATGGCAACGTTCTTCGTGCCCTGCTTCAGCATTCCCTCGCTACTGTTTTGCGGCTTTTTCGTCAAATCGTACGAAATGCACGAGTATCTCAGCTACGTCGCGTACGCTTCGTTCTTCCGGTACAGCCTGCAAGGCTCGCTGCAGGCAATTTACGGCGGCAACCGGGCGGCGTTTCCCTGCTCGAAGGACATCTGCTACTACAACAAGCCGAGCAAGTTCCTCAAGTTCATGGACACCCGGCAGGATGGGTACTGGGAAAATGTGTACGTACTGTTGGGATTTATTGCCGCGTTTCAAATCATTCTGTACATTGTTTTGCGCTTACGGTTGAAAATATACAAATAATGTGAGGATTGGGGGAAAAACAAAACTAAACAACAGAAATGGTGCACCTTTTTTCTTGGTTTATAGATCCGAAAGGTTATTGGAGGAATAGGAGCACATTTTACCTTTTCAACCATCAACCTTAACCTCATAGCATCGATTAGAACATTCGCTCAAGGTGCTGTAGTCACGTGGGACAATGATTTAATAAAGATTCTTGGAATCGCATACGGCAAAAAAAAAAAACTGGAGAATGGAGAAAAATCCCCAGCACACACGCGGTTGACCGGCGCTATCGACATGCCAAGTTAATTGTCGACCAGAGACTATGACGCTTCGTTCGCGATCACATCACAGGTCTATGCGTTACCAGTGCCCCATGACCAGTACAATCTCCTCCAACGATGACGTAACGATCGCTTGACTGTTAGTGAGCGGTTAGTGGGGTTAGGTTGGTGGTAAAAAAAAACAATATTTACTTCACATCATAGCGCAGCGTTCCCAATGCGATATTCTATGAATGGGAAACGCATTCGTGTGCATAGCATTCGATTTGGCTAGCAGGGTCTCGCGTCAGTGGCGAGGTGCCTGGGAGTTGCAATTTTCCGCTCAAGGTCTCGTGCACTTGTACGTCGGCGAAGCGTCGTTATGGCGCGAAGTATTAGTGCTGCTTTGTATGACTGATTAGTTTAGTAGCAGCAGTGCGGTCGCCGTTGCAGCGTCGTACCAGGGACGTGATCGGGCAGTGTTGCATTGTGCGTCACGCAGTTACGATGGCCGGCAGCGAGGAGATAGAGCTGAAGCGTATGTCTACTCCCCTTCAAGACTTTGTGCCGTCGACGTTGCGGTTCCGAAATGTAGTTTATCGTACGAATGGTAAGACCCGGTAGGAAGTTTTTACCCATCGAGAACACCCAAAGACGCGCATTTTTATATTCCAGAAAAGGAAATACTGAGCAATATCTCTGGTCGATTCCAACATGGTCGCCTGGTCGCACTGATGGGACCGTCCGGAGCGGGTAAATCTTCCCTCCTGAACGTACTGTCCGGTGCGCAGATGTTCGGCATGATCGGAACCGTGACCATCAACGGTGAGCCGGTGGAGGAAAATGATCCCCGCAGTGTGTACGTGGAGCAGGAGTGTCCGTTGCTGATGTTTCTTACCGTCCAAGAGACGATGCAGTTTGCGGTCGACATGAAGATGCCGCAGCGGGCGCTCAAGTCGGTGAAGCAAGCGAAAATTGACGACATCTTGGAGATGGTAGGTTTGCACGATGCCTGTAACACGGTCGTTAGGAACCTCTCTGGTGGAGAGCAGCGCCGACTAGCGGTGGCAGTGGAATTGATCACAAACCCCCCGATCATGCTGCTCGACGAACCTACCAGCGGGCTGGACAGTGTATCCTCCACGCAGGTCATCTCGCACCTGAAGTCACTGGCCATGAGCGGACGGACGATCGTGTGCACGATACACCAGCCGGCTTCCAGCCTGTTTCAGCTGTTCGACGATGTGTACCTACTGCGGCAGGGCCGATGTCTATATACGGGCCCGGTGGAGAACATGCTGGTTAGGTTCGCACGTGTTGGGCTGCGCTGTCCGGAATACTACAACCCGGCCGACTTCGCACTGGAATCCATATCCGCCAACCAACCGGAAGCACACAGGATGCTGTGCCAGCTGGTGGAGGAGGAGATGCGCGAGATCAATGCGGGAGCTCCATCGAGCCCAACGACGCTCGCTGCTCAACTGACTCCCGGGAAAGGCATCGCTCGATACCAAACCGCAGGCTACTATCAACTTTACACGCTGCTCCAACGGTCGGTGCTATCGTCAGGCCGGGATGAGTTCTTTCTGAAAATTCGTCTCGGCATGCATCTTGCTCTGGGTCTCGTGTTTGGAGCTGTGCACTACAACGCGGGTTCCGAGGCCTCCAAAGTGCTCGCCAACGTCGGTTGCTTCTTCCAGCTGTTTGCCTTCGTCTACTTCACCAATGCGGTGTCGGTAGTGAACTGTGAGTACATCAACAGCATGTCCGTGTTCCTCCATTATAACTGCTCGTACTACTTCCAGATGCGGACGAAGTGAAGGTCGCGATCAAAGAAATCGCCAACAATTGGTATAGCCGCGAAGCGTACTTCTTCGCCAAACTCATCCACGATCTTCCGCTGCAGCTGTTTTGTCCATCGTTTTTGCTCGCGATCGTCTACTATCTTACCGGACAGCCGATGGAGTGGGCACGGTTCGGTATGCTGCTCGGGGTGTTCGCGGTCGGTGGGGTGATCGGTCAAAGTTTGGGTCTGATAGGGGGCATCTGTTTCGACGTGAAGATGCAAAATTTCTTCGTCGCGAATGCGTGCATTGTGCCGATTCTGTTTTCGGGGTTTTTTGTAAACGCCGGCGATATGATCTCGGTGCTGCAACCGCTCAGCACGGTTTCGTTCTTTCGGTATCAGTTCCACGGTGCGATGCAGGCCCTGTACGGGTACGGACGAGGCACTATACCGTGCGGACAGGTGTACTGCTACTACAAGAAACCGTCCACCATACTGGAACAGTTCGATATCGACGCGCACGGGTACGGGACGAGTATTACGAAAGCGCTGGTATTGGTGCTGATAATGCAGTTGATTATATACGTCGGGTTTACGGTGCGATTGCGACGAATAAAGTGATACGGTGGGTGTGTTTGTTTCGATTAAAAAAAAAAAAACATGCAATGCATTAGATCGCTCAAGCAGAATTGAGTGTTATTTTGTAAAGAACTGTTGTGTGGGTAATGGGCAGTGGTCGACAACCCGAAGTGCTTCGCGCATGGAACCGATAGCGGTGCAGATCTTGGTGGTAGTAGCTCTTAAGCATTTCTGTGATTAGTTGAATAGTGTATGAACGATAAACTGAAAGTTCTGTTTGATCCGTGTTCCACTTGCTTTTTTGAGTGTTATCAATCTATTCAAACATACTGGTAGCTAATAAATATTTATTAGATCTTTTGCGTGCTAAATGAAGAGAATATAACTTGATTTGAAGAAGTGCACAAAATAAAAGAATTCATTCGTAATTTTTTAATAAAAAATGAGAATTGCATACTTTTGGGCGTACTCATTATTGTGTGATACAAATACAATTTATCGAGATCAGTTTAAATCAGTAATGTACTTCAATAAAGTGATAAATACAGGCTAAGCAGACGCTCGTTTGATTTTATATTTTAGAATAACAGAAATAGCTCGACGAGGAAGGATTAACTAATTATACCGTACAAATAAACTGAGATGTAGGTACGATCTACTATGTCTAGGTTTGGTACCAAAATGCATACGCTTTTGGAAACAATTTTGAAAATTACTATAGTGTGAACATATTATTGTTTGAATGCCATTCATGGCGTTAGCCATCCGTGGTCAGTAAAATTTTGTGCGAGTTTGAACGTTAAAAAAAGTTGTCGACCACTGGCGAAATTAGATTGTTAATAAAAAAAATCACATAAATATGAAATAAAGTAATCGTCAGTATTATGACTTGATTAAGTTCTCATCTACTGCGTTACAATACCTCATATTATGATTTATAGAAGTAAAATTTTCTTCCAACATTTCACGAGTTTACACCACCACAACGCAACCAAACCAAACTCTCTATTCGTCTAGTTTCTCTCAAGAGTTTTGTCCTCTCCAAGCTCAACTCGCTTTGAAGTGCGTGTTGTGCATGTTGCACTGGACTTTCTCTTCCCATTTCTATTGGCGTCGGTGAGGTAAAGAGGACAGCATCGCGATCTTTGTGGCATGGAAAGATCCGTTGTTTTAGGGTCAAGTTGTAAGGAAAAGTAAGAGTGTTCCAGCGAAACAATAAGAAACGCAATGGAATATACGTGAATCTTTGCAGTGGCCTCTTTGTTGCTCCAGTTAACGAACAAGCCCTTAAAAAGAAATGATTACCAACGAAGCTTAATTGAATGAGAGATCCGTACGTAGACATCTGTCGGGTTTCGGACCCATACACAGAACGGTTGGTGCTATCTTGCTCTACGCCGACCGTCGATAAAGCGACCACGGTGTGGATTCAATCAAACACATTCGGACGCCAGCAAACGGCACTTCCAGCCCAGCCCTGTGCCAAAGTCCTCCACATTCCTACGTAAACATTTGCGGCGAACCGTTCACGCCGCGCTCTGCTTATCAGCCAGCTTGCTTAACGCGCGATCGTACGCCTGTGTGCGAAAACAGATGTTTGGAAACGGGCCGGGTATGTTTGAGTAATTGTAGTGTCTTGAAGGAAATCGCTCTATCAATCCGGACAGCGTTTGATTCATACGCCACAGTTCTAGTGCAACACGCGTCGAGGTAAGAAGTAAGCCGTCATCGAGCTTGATGCTTTCGTCTAACGTTGCAATGTGATTAATATTTGCTGCACACTGACGACGTGCTTCGAGTGCAAGATATAAGAAAAATTGAGTGACTCCCGTGAAGTGCTATTGTCTGTACGATCGCACGACAAAGAACTAAATGGTGGTGTAATTTAATGGCGCGTTATGACCCCGGGTGTGAAACGTAATTGATTCCTTCGCGAGTAACTTCAAGACGGGCGGTTTGTTATGGAGTTTAGAGTGGAATCAATTGAACGCTGTAACCATTCGAGAGCTTTTGTGAAGGATACTTCTTCAAAACTTCTTCACAGAACTCTAACTATTATGCAAGCAAGTGGTTCAAGTGACACAGCAGAATCTTAGCTTTTGGTAGAAGCTGTCGAAGTTGACCTTGATAGGAAATGCCGGTAGACGAAACGACGAAAAAAAGGTCCGGGTTCATCGGACAAAACGTTACGTACGCCCAAATGTTATCAGCTGACGATGGCTGGAGTAGCGATTAGCATAACCTTTCGAGTCTATTTTCAAGCGCCTTTTTCTTAAGGCTAGCCGCTAATATTGGTCACCTTGTAGATTATATTTAGTCGTAGCGATTGGCTTGAAAAAAGTGGAAACAACAGGAAATACAATGTGCATGATGCTACCGGGGATTGAAGTTCCGTCGATCGGTCGATTTGATACATCGCTCGATAAGGAGTTTATGGTTTCAATGTTATCATTTCGGAGACGATAAGGACCGCTGGTGCATTGAAAGCAGAACGGGTTTCCTAACGTATTGGATGACCACCTGTTTATTAGTGTTTTGTGCGCGATTTCGTATTTCCCTTGATTCAAACTCTGTGTGACTGCGAACTCATATTAGTTGTATAAAACGTTACATAGTTTAACGGTGATTAATAGAAAACGGAATGATTATTATAGCAGCAAATGCAAAAAACGACTTTTTGTTCATACTTTCAGTTAATCAAATAGAATCCCATTTGTGTAGCAAGTTAACATGTGAGGCAAATTATACAGCAAGATAATCGATCCCCAAGCCATCCCCCTGATTGACTACCCCTGACCATATAGCATACTCCGCATACTTAATTTTGCTCTCGTATCGTCGTAGCGCTGTGTTGATCTTGATGTAGCCAAGGGGAATGCAAAGAGACTTACTTTTATGCAACGTTTAAGTATTGGCCTGATAAAAACCGGTTTAAAATGATGGATTATTACCCATAGTCGAGTAGTGATTTGGAGATAAAGATGTAAAGTTCACGGACTATTAGTCTTGCCCCTATTAAACCTTTGATACAATGCAATTCACTTATTATCTTCCACTGCGCAGTTTTTAACAGTATGAACTGGTGAGTTTGCGTCAACAGCCGCCTCATCCACTAGCAGCAACAATCACCGTATCATGGGTACCGATACAGCTATCGTGGTGGAGAATACTAAAACGGTTGCTGCCCTATCAACGACACTCGAGTTCCAAGATGTTTGTTACCACGTTCGTCATAAGGATGGTCAGGATAAACAACTATTGAGCCACGTATCGGGGGCGTTCCGTTCCGGTCGTCTAGCTGGCATACTAGGCCCATCCGGGGCGGGAAAGTCTACGCTTCTAAACATTCTCAGTGGATTTAAGTAAGCATACACCCACTGCATTTCACGTTTTAACTCACAATAAACCAAATCTGTTGTATATTTCAGGACGAACAATGTGTCGGGTAACATACTCCTCAACGGTACACCGATTGATAGGCGGAAATATCGTCGCGAGGTTTCGTACACACCGCAGGACGTGTGCCTGTTGGGCAACATTACCGTCACTGAAAGCCTGGAGTTTGCGGCTGACTTGAAACTCTCAAGCGACATCACGATGGTGCAAAAATCCAGCATGGTAGTGGACGTGCTGAAGCTGCTCGGACTCTCCAAGTGCGCCAACAATCCGGTTGCCAACATATCCGGTGGCGAAAAGAAGCGCCTATCGATCGGGTTGGAGTTGATCTCGAACCCGAAGATAATGTTCTTCGACGAGCCAACGAGTGGGCTGGACATAATAGCCGCTATGCAGGTGGTGGCACATCTGAAAGATCTGGCAGCGAGTGGTCGATGTGTGATCTGTGTCATACATCAGCCTAGTTCGAGCATCTTGCAAATGTTCGATGATCTGTACGTACTGTCCGAGGGTCACTGCTTGTATCGGGGACCGCTCGAACAGCTGGTGGACACGTTTAAAGGCTGCGGGTTTGACTGTCCAAACTACTACAATCGTGCTGATTTTGCACTAGAAATTGCGAGTCTCAAACATGAAGGGAACTTGCTGCAGCTAAGGGAACGCGCCAAGCAGCAGGAGATTGGTGTCTCAGATGCGAAAGCGGTTCCGAACGAAGGATCGAACTGCGATGAGAAGGATACGATGTTAAAACCGGCCGTAGACGGTGACTCGCTTAACAGTGCGGGAGATAGTTCGAGATCTGCAACCGATCGTCAGTATCCAACCTCAGAATGGGGACAGTTTGTGACCCTTACCCGGCGCACAATGTTGTGCACGTTTCGTGATCTGCAGCTGACCAAGATGCGCTTGCTGGCACATCTATTCGTTGGATTACTGATCGCCGTTGTATTCTACAATGTTGGCAACGATGGCTCCAAGGTGCTCAGTAATGCATCATGTCTATTCTTTTTCCTCATATTTGTGTTCTTTGCCAACTCGATGCCATTAGTAATGACATGTGAGTGGTGGGATGTGGGATCAAATGATTGACTGTTCAGTAATGTGCCTCTATATTTTACAGTTCCACTGGAAACATCCGTATTCGTCCGCGAAAGAATGAACAACTGGTACTCACTCAAGGCCTATTACTTCTCGAAGTTGGTAGCGGACTTTCCATTTCTGGTAAATGGGTGCCTGACGGTTTGTTTCGTGGTTTTCGTTGGTTCTAACTGCTGCTTATCTTGTTGTAGATACTAGGACCATCGTTGTTTTTAGCCGGTGCCTACTACTTAACTTCCCAACCGATGGAACTCGAACGCATCGTCATGCTGTGGACTATTTGCATCTTCACGAGCTGGGTCGCGCAGATGACGGGACTGTTGGCTGGCAGTGTGTTACCACTGGAGCTGAGCGTCTTCTGTGTGCCGTGCTCCGTCATTCCGATGCTCATCTTCTGCGGGTTCTTCGTGCGCTTCCGCGAAATGTTCGATTTTCTCATTCCGTTCACGTACATCGCTTACTTCCGGTACAGCTTCGAGGGAGCTATGCAAGCGATCTATGGGTTCGATCGGCCGAATCTACCCTGCTCGGGCGACTTCTGTTACTTCAGCAAGGTGCCCAAGTTTCTGGAAAGCTTTGACATGCTGGAAAACACGTTCGTGATGGACGTTTGTGGGTTGCTGGTATGGATCTTTCTGCTGCACGTGGCGCTGTATGCCAGTCTCGCCTGGAGATTGAAGAGAACCCGATGATCATCTCACGTGCTGAGATCTGTGGAACGGAAAATCTATTATTCTTACCACAGGTGGCATTTATGTATCATAAGGTTGCATTTATTTAATCGAAGAACAATTATGCTTTAAGGTTTACAAATAAGTTTTAGCACTTTGGAAAACAATGTTATAAAAGTATACGAGGCATCCGCACTGCCGGACGAATAATGCAATAAACGGGAATCATTTTACACTCGCAAAACAATCTTCGCTTCATGTGAATGGACACGTGATGATCTTGCACGCCTATGGCATAACACTCCACTGTAGTATTTGCATTGTAAATAGAGTCAACATTGCTGTTTTAAACAAATTCCCACCCTCACACCCTCAATAGCGCTGAGAACGAAGCGAAACGCGCTGTAAAAGGTGCATGTTAAATTTGATTACCAACAAGTGCATGCATGAGCTCGCGATATTCCATCCAATTCGTTTGGTAACATTTAACAGTCGTTTCTACCGCGAGCCGTGGATCGTCTTGTGGTATGAAGCTAGTCGGGTTTCATCGCATCTTAACTCCGAAACACTCCACATGGTAGTTGACATTCCACTTCCACTGGTAAGCTCCTTACATAAATCTTCCGCCGTCCGTTCCTGCTCACCAAACAAACTCACTCGCTCCACCCCAACAAAAAGCAAAACATCTTTATTCAAATAAGACAACCGCGGACCGATAAGTGATCATTGGTTGAATGACTCACTCTCGGTCGTTTCGGCAGCGGACAGCAAGGCATGCGTGTGGTTAAATTTCTTCGATGAATTCTCAAATAACTAATCCCCATCCGTGCTCGGGAAGAACGTCGTTATTTAGCGAAATAAAGAAATAGAAACAACCGGAGAGAATGAGCGGATAACACCAAACACACCCATGTGCCATGCGGACGGCCCTGTTCGGCATCGGGCGATGTGATTCTTGGTGGTCGGCGGGAAACGGTGGAAAATCTCTCCCCAGACGTCCCAGCGCGCCCCCGTATTGTAATTGTGTGCGCGCGTGTGTGAGTTTGTGGCCACATGTGTACGGGGGCCAGAGCGCGCCCTTGTTTGTGTGTGTGAAAATGGCCGTAGAGAAAAATGAGCGCGTGCGTTTTTGAACGCCGCGGTTGGAGAGCACGGGCGTTTCGAATTTTCGAGCTGATGCCGAAAGCCGCGCACAGGAACGCATTTATGCTCAGTCAGCCAAGTCGCTCCGCGGTGTTCACTCGCGCGATCGTGTCGATCGGGGTTTTCGGAACGTGCAGGAGTTGATCGATATCAGGAGTTGCGCGGAGCGGGGAGGGTTGCGTTCCAGAAGTAAGTGGAAGAAACAAAGCAAGTTCGTTGTTGTCTGGTGTTTGCGATTCGTGAATGGAAATGAATTCTAGTTCTTAAAGTTGTTGATCAGCGTGCGCAACTGAAAGAAACCTGATTCCCCATGTGATCATATTGGAGCGCCAAAGTTTCTGTGTGATCTCCTCATGCCGGGCTCACATTCGTGTGGGTGCGTGCGTGAGTATGGGTAGCGCGCACATTGACCCCTTCGACCCCATCAACGTTGAGGTTCGACGAGCATAAATTGATCTTTGTTACTGATGTTAACTGATGTCTAGCCTCCCGGTGACATTTGGCGGTGCGTTCATCAGTAAATTGTCAGTCAGAACGCGAGAACAGACAGAGAACGTGAACATTGGATTTCGTGTGCACACTTCGATCACCGATAGTTTGTTGTCCAAATTGGATGCAAATCGAAATAGTAAACGAGAATTGCGTGAGTTGCATAAAAGAACACCCACGGCAGGAAGTCCAGCTGCGCGTTTTGCTGGAGAGTGTTCTGCCCAACTACCAGATGGTGGTTAGGTTGCAAGATCGCTAATGCGATCGTATCGTGACGTCATGCCGGTGATTTAATGAGCTCCATTAAAGATCTCCACATCTAAGAGAGACAAAGAGTACGGACGAGATATGAAAAGGAAATACAAAAAAAAACAACTTAAATCGAAAAAGAGATGGAAAAGTGAGAGAGAGAAGTGCGGGAGAGCAAAGTAATGTGAACACTCGCGAGCACATGCATGATCGCGTGGATCAGGTGAATTTTGACAGATCTCGCACTGGTGACGTCACATTGCGCTGGTGTTTGTACCACCGGATCATGCATAATGTTTACAAACATTGCCGGTTCATAAAAACGTACAACTGCGCTTATGTTTATACGACGTTCCTCGCCTCCAGTTCGGGTGTTGCACGTTACTTTGCGCGTTGGTTTGTGTTTACTACAAACAATTCAAGGGGTAGGGTTTCAATACCTCCCGTTCACCTTCTGTTATTCTTTCCAGCCGCTAAAGCATGAGCTCGGACGAAACGGTGGAAGTGGTTATACCACTTGTGAAAACTATAACCAACCTGACCTTTCGGAACTTGTCGTACGCCGTGAATCAGAAGCACCTGCTGCGGAATATCTCCGGCACGCTCAAGTCTGGTAGACTGACGGGAATTCTAGGACCATCGGGGGCCGGTAAATCGACACTGTTGAACATACTCAGTGGTTTTAGGTAAGCATACTTGTCGCTGTACAACTGGCCACTGACGGAACATTGCTTATCATTTTAGAACACAGGGAGTTAGTGGAAAAATACTGATTAACAATGAGACGGTCGATTGCCAGAAGTATCGCCAACTAGTCGCCTACACCGAACAGGATGTACCCTTGCTGCAGAATCTCACCGTCCGTGAAACGCTCCACTACGTGGCGGATCTTAGGCTGTCTAAGAACGTTTCCTACATCCACAAGACGAAGATCGTTAACGACATTGTAGCGCTGTTAGGGCTCCAGAAGTGTTCCCACAGTCAAGCGAGAACACTGTCCGGAGGTGAACGGAAACGACTCTCGATCGGGCTGGAGCTGGTGTCGAACCCGAAGATTATGTTCTTCGATGAACCGACCAGCGGGCTGGATAGTGTCGCATCCTATCAGGTGATCTCGTACATGAGAGATCTGGCCAGGCAGGGTCGGTGTGTCGCCACCGTGGTACATCAGCCGAGTTCGGAGTTGCTCGAGCTGTTTGATGATGTGTACATCGTGGTGGACGGAAGGTGTATGTATCAGGGATCGTTAGACGATCTAATACCCACGCTAGAGGAGGTTGGATTCAGCTGTCCTCCGTATTACAATCGAGCCGATTTTGGTGCGTACCGGTTGGCGTGGCGGATGCGATTTGAAATGTTAATGAGATGCGCTTTTATCTTATTGCAGTGTTAAAAATAGCGTCTCAGAGAGCCGACGATCTGGACAGTGTGGAGAAGCTGATAGCACGAGCTGATACCGCCATCAACGGATACTTGGAAAACGGTAAGCAATTGGTGCGTCATGCGCGATAACAATCGATAATTAATGAATATGCGCTTACCTCTTCATATTTCCTTCAGATACCACCAACGTGCAGGAAGGTAGCAATCTGCTGACAGAGAGCAAAGCCACCTCCCAATATCCCATCGCCTGGTGGAGACAGTTTGTGGTTCTGGTTCGCCGAACAGCACTGTGCACGGTACGGAACATCACCCTCACGCGGTTCCGTCTGCTGGGCCATCTGCTGTTCGGGCTCGCGATCGGTAGCGTGTTCTACAACGTGGGAGATGACGGTGCCAAAGTGTTATCTAACGTGTCCTGCCTCATTCTCTTCCTCATGTTTATCGTGTTCGCCAACGCAATGACCGTGGTGCTGACGTGTAAGGGAAACTCGTCCAGACGGGCATGCAAATGCACCGCTGCCCGTAGACTGCATCGCAATGATTGATCCGTATTAATCAGGCCCCTCTGTTTGATTGCAGTCCCGCTCGAGATGGCCGTCTTTGTGCGGGAGCACAAGAGCAATTACTATCCGGTGTCGGCCTACTACTGCTCGAAGCTGATTGCCGACTTTCCGCTGATGCTGGCCGGTGTGAGCTGCTTCCAGCTGATCGTGTACTACCTGACCGGGCAGCCGAACGAAACGGAGCGTGTGGTGCTGTACTGGGTGATCTGCGTACTGTTTGGATGGTTGGCACAGATGTACGGCATGGTCGCCGGCAGTATGTTCCCGCTCGACGTCAGCCCGTTCGTCGTGCCGGCTTCGGTCATACCGGCGGTAATGTTTTCCGGGTTCTTCATACGCTACAACGAACTGCTCGCCGTGTTCAAACCGCTCACGTACGTCAGCTACTTTCGGTACGGGTTCGAAGGTTTGGCGCAGGCCACGTACGGTCTGAACCGGACGCAGCTCGGCTGCAGCGAAATGTTTTGCTACTATCGGAAAACGAGCAAGGTGATGGAAATGCTGCAGATGGAACAGGACCGGTACTGGTACGATGTGGTCGGCTTATCGGTGTGGATAGCCGTCCTTCACATTCTGCTGTACGTCAGCCTGAAAGTAAGACTGCGTCGAAACCGGTGACGGAGCTGCCGGTGAAGTACAATCACCTTTTTACCTTGTGAAGTGCTGTAGCTTGACATTGAATATTTCAAGGATTGTTAGTGCGAGTTACAGAAAGAAACATATGAAGTCAAACCGGAATGCGGGATGCTTATTAACCCATGCATATCTCAGCAGTATAGAATCGCTAGTAAGATAAAACAAAACACTAAAAAAAAAACCATACCCCAGTAAATGTAGCAATATAAAACGTTCACTTAAAACACTCGTTCGTTTTTATTCCTTCCCTGTTAACCGTTTTACGCGTATCTCGTACGATCGCGCTTGCGTCACCAAGGGAACGATGATATTCATCATTTTTTTTTTTATGACAATCTCCATGCAAAATGTGGATCTTGTCTAGCGGTCGGTTTCATCGGGTTAGGTTTGTAACACACTCGCCCGTTTCGCTCAGATTTGCGCTTGCAATTAGTGTCTAGACACGCGGCGCTCAATCTAACGAGGCGCGTACTTTTTCGCGTCCATGCCTGTAGCGGTCGGCTTTCTACTGCGTGTCTCTCTTAGCGACATTTTACATACGGTACCGCAGCTCACCAAAGTTCAGCGAGAGGCTTTCGTGGTGCGGTAGAAGGTCGCTTTACCGGGCGGTGCTGCAGCCATCCCCTAAAACGCAACGAGTGCCTGGTGACCTCCACCAGTTGGCGAGCCGTTATCGGTGTGTGAGCATCGTTTGCTACAGTTGGCCATGTAGTGTTATTTTTCCGCGGCATCTAGGGCAACGTCGTTATCAGAAAGACCCGGCCCGCTCATAAGCATACCGTGCGGTATGCGCTGTCAGCGAGTCTGGTAAGTGTGCGTGGTTTGCGCTTCGCTATCAAACTATCCAAACGTCGTTCGAGTGCGAAATACAGGCGGGATGAGCCTAGCTTCCAATTCCAAGAACGTTGCAACGTGCGACCGGTGGCATTAACACGTTCTCGAAGGTACTGCGGAAATAAAAAAGCAACCCCCCGCGGGAGATATACGGTAAGTATATCGGTTCGTTGGCAATGCCATGTGTGAATCACGGTGATTGGTGGTTCGCGCACTATCCCTTCACGATCGCTGGCTGGCGCAGCGCTGGGGTTGGTAGCAAAAACAAAAAAAAAAAACCCCTTCCTAAGAAGAAATGTGCGCTTACTGTCAGTGTGTAATTGTTCTCCCTGCTCCGGGCCCGCTGTAGACCGGTTTGATCCGACGATCCCGGTGACGGGCGGTGCAGTTTTGTCGCGTCGCGGTGTGCGTACGGGCGGTAAAGAGACTGCGCCCAGCGGGCGAGCGGGGTTGAGCAATGGGGGTGTTTTGGGACGCTGAAAAGCGCTTCGATGCAAGCAGGTATGCTAAATATCAACCTGCCAAGTGACGTCAAAGTAGCGGCAACCCCGCCAAAACCCTGGTGGTGCAGTGGAGATTGCGGAAAACTTTCAATAAATTTTATAGAAAAATGGGTAGCTACCGGGTGGGTAGATTCGTACGTGAATCGCAGATCCCGCGAACCTACCGGCAGAACGAATGTACGCGGGGATCAGTTCAGTTGAGACTGAGGTGCCGTGTAGACTGGAAGCTAGCTGGTAGTGCCCGGTGCACTTTAGCGTTGCAATATATCTGTGTTTTGTGTAGATGATCTTCTGCCTGCTGGAGATAAGCTAGTAAGGTTCTACCCTACGTACAGTATCGAGTGCACGTTATCGGTCGAAAATATCTCTTGCAGGCATTGTGTTAGATATATGTGCCGCCTCTAGAAAAAAAGTGTGTGACGCTTACTCTATCTCCGGTTTTTTTTTCGTTGCAGCATGCAATAGAGTTATCTTGTATGCACCAGAATGGATGTAGATAAGAACAGCGTGGAGATAACGATACCGCTGATGCAGACCGTTGCTAATCTACACTTTCAAAACATCACTTACCAAGTCCGGCAGCGAAAGGAGCAGAAGCAGCTGCTGAAGAACATTTCGGGCACGTTCAGAACCGGGCGGCTAACCGCCATCTTGGGCCCATCGGGTGCCGGCAAATCGACACTGTTGAACGTACTCAGTGGCTTCAAGTAAGCGTACGCCAACTGCCATCACTGCCTCTCCCATTGCGTGACGGGTGTGTCATCTTCCCTCTTTCCAGAACGCAGGGCGTTAGCGGGAATATCATAGTCAACAATGAAATCATCGACCGTCAGCGGTATCGGCAGCTGGTTGCGTACACCGCACAGGATGTGACGCTGCTACCCAACATTACGCTGCGGGAAAACTTGCACTACGCGGCCGATTTGAAGCTCGCGCGCGCGGTGTCCCTGGCGCACAAGGTCAAGATCGTGAACGACGTGATAGCGCTGCTGGGGCTGCAGAAGTGCGCCCACAACCAAACGCAGCTGCTGTCCGGGGGGGAGAAGAAGCGGCTTTCGATCGGGTTGGAGCTCGTTTCGAACCCGAAGATTATGTTCTTCGACGAACCGACCAGCGGGCTGGACAGTGTTTCGTCGTACCAGGTGATCACGTACTTGAAGAATCTCGCCCGCCAGGGACGGTGCGTGATAAGCGTGATCCATCAGCCGAGCTCGGAGCTGTTGGAGCTGTTTGACGACATCTACGTGGTGGTGGATGGACGCTGCATGTACCAGGGATCGTTGGATGATTTGATTGTGGCGTTCGCTGAGGCGGGCTTCAACTGTCCACCGTACTACAATCGAGCGGATTTCGGTAGGAATATATTAATTTATAATTTTATTCTGTTCCGCTTACCATGAATATCTCATCTCATCCTTTCGTTAAAGTATTGAAAATAGCCGCACAATATGACACAAAATGCAGCGAGGTGGAGAAGCTGATCGTAAAATCGGAAAAGTCCATTACTGCTGCCATGAATTTAGGTAAGTCGCCTAAAGGTAGGCAATCGCGTGACACTCACGTTGCAGCATGGACTGTTTGAACGTACCGTTAAACGGCTCCCGGCTCCTCTTTGCAGGTATCCAGCCAGAGTTCGAATCGGGCGAATTTCTAGTCGAGGGACGCGGTCCTCAGTATCCGATTAGCTGGTGGAACCAATTTACCACACTTACCCGGCGCACCACCTTGGGCACGGTTCGCAACCCATCGCTGATGGGGTTGCGCTTTTTCGGCCACCTTCTGTTCGGGTTTACGATCGGGTTCGTGTTCTACAACATTGGGGACGATGCGTCCAAGGTGCTCTCGAATATCTCGCTGCTGATTGCGTTCCTGATGTTCATCATATTCGCCAACGCTATGACGGTTATATTGACGTGTAAGTACTACCAGCGCAGCTCGTTCGATCTAACGGGCGGTGATAAACTGCGATTGCTTTGTTCTAGTCCCGATGGAGATGGCCGTCTTTGTGCGGGAGCACAAAAGCAACTACTATTCCATCTCGGCGTACTATTTCTCCAAGCTGGTGGCCGACTTCCCGTGGATGCTGGCCGGTGTGACGGGCTTTCAGCTGATCATGTACTACCTCAGCGGTCAGCTGAACGAAACGGATCGCATCCTTATGTTCTGGGGCATATGCGCATTGTTTGGGTGGCTTTCGCAGGTGTACGGTCTGATCGCTGGTTGCCTGTTCCCGATCGAGGTCAGCCCATTCATTGTGCCGGCATCGGTTATTCCTGCCCTGCTGTTCTCCGGGTTCTTCATACGCTACAACGAGCTGTTTGACTTCTTCAAGCCGCTCACACTGGTGAGCTACTTCCGCTACGGGTTCGAGGGGCTCGTACAGGCAACGTACGGTCACAACCGGACGGAGTTGGGCTGCGAGGAGATCTTCTGCTACTATCGCAAGACGAGCAAAATTCTGGAAGCGCTGCACATGGAACCCAACCGCTACTGGACGGATGTGCTGGGGCTTGGCATCTGGATTCTGTTCCTGCACGTCGTGCTGTATCTCAGCTTGCGGTTGCGGCTACGGTTGAACCGCTGAGCGCAACTCCATCCACATCTAGCAACGTAAATCCCAACAAAGAATCCCGTCCACTCGGGTAGCGCTGATAATGAGCAACCAGCACAACTACGTTCCTCGCATGTAGCACGGAATGTTTCATCACAGTTGCGCCGCAACACACGATCTTATTTGCACAACCTGCCCGGTGATATTTCATCGCAGGCTGACGAACGGTAGAGTGTAGTGTGCTAAATGAATAATTTGAATAATATTATCCATGTCAATAGCCGTTCGGAACGGGTGAGAATGAGAGGGCGCACATAGAACGCAGTTGAAAAAAATGTGTCAGCTTATCCCGCTGGAATTAAAATCAACTCAGTTTCTCTTACTTTACGAGCAGCTTTTAAACAGTACTTAAGATGGTGGTAGATCGATGAAGAATAAAAGCTTTTTTATAAACTTAATTTTTACCTCCTAGTGGATGAGGTACAAGCTAATAAAGCATGATTTATCAATAACACTTTGTGTTGGGCTAACTTAACTGAAATTTAGAGCACAAGAGAAGTGTGTTCAGTCAGCAGTTTATTTTTGTTACGACTTAATGCGTCTTCCCAGAAAGAAAAAAATCCCACCCCGCTAATCGCTGCAGATCCGACGGTGTGCGTCTGAAGCATGCCTCAATTAGCTCACCGCTCCAAAGCGTTCCATCGAAAGTGATTATGATGCCTCTTAAGTCGGCAAAACGGAATGGTGCAAAAAAAAAAAATGGTATATTTGTCTTGATGTAGCAACGGCAGCAACACGGAGCGCCACCGTTCGATGCTTGCGGCTCCAACCGTCTGTTTGACCTCTAGTCGATGGCTATCTGGAGTGAAGATGCTGTGCTGTTGGCAAAGCGCACGGTTGAAGATCGGTTCGATACGTTGGCCAACCAGTATCGGGGCCTGGTTGAAAGCACACCGTAAAAGGGCAAGAGGGTAAACGATTGTGCATCAAATGAACCGCACTCCATGTGGCCCGCGGCAGCCAGATGTTTTGGAAAAGCCGGCCCCGGTTCTTCAACACTATTTGGGGCCACCTTGTTTCTAGCCCCCCCCGGGCTGGATATGGGGGGGGAGGTGAGTGCCTCAACAACAACATCACAAAAATCCTGCAAATCACGAGCAATGCACACATTGGACGGCGAAATCCGGTTGCAGATGAATTATTCTCGAGATCGTGCACGATCGAAAAGTAAAACGTGTCGGGTGCGGGCGAAAATGATTAACCCTGTGCCGGTGCGGGCTTCACGATTCATTTTGCACCTGTTACCACCCTGCCCACCCGGGGGAAGACACATCGCGCCCGGATCAGTCATCCGCACTACGATTGTTCTGGCCGGCCAGTTGCAATTGCAGGCAAAAGAAAACGTGACCATCTTCGCCGAACAATTACAGACCTTGTCCCGTGCGTTAGGCCCACCAGGCCGGATGAAGTCCTGCAGCTCATCCCACAACACCAACCGGCGCAGATAAATCATCGGTGCAAAATCATCAGCACGGCGACACAAGTGACCGACAGGCAACACGTGCCTAAAAGAAAAAAGGTGCTGGATGCACTTGAAATGGAAATCGATGGGGGTTTTGTTGGGAAGCGGAGTAACGGACCGCGGGGAAGAACCCGACGAAGCAATTCGATCTTGCGGAGCGTGATTTAATTGCGCACTTCTTTTTTGCCTTAATTCCGATTAATCGCGAACCGGTGCGCAATTAGGGCGATTTGGTGCATTCGGAATTGGTGGAACAATACTCACGGCAATCAAAAATTGCATAACTACCTTGACCGATTCGGTTTAAGTAGCATCCACGCCATTAAGACTATTATCACGATGAAGAGAGATAATGGACGCTAAGTTAGGGTTGTTGTAGATAAATAATTGTCGTTGATCTGTGGGAAGATATGGGTAAAGATTTTAATGCAATTTAAAGAGAATCATTTGATTATGGTATTACAGAGGAAAAGCTCTTAGTGTTTGTTATCTTCTCTGCCAGGAAGAAGCGAACGATCAAGTACGACTTCTTGTACTGCATGCAAAGCGATGCTACAGCCTGCGTAAAAAGAACAGTTTCACTGTTCCACTGATGAGTAATTCATGTACCTTTTAGTCACCAAGATATTCACCTCCGCTCGCATAGTGTCTGCAAATTGAACAACCTGGCTATTGTGTACAATGATAACTCATCACGGAACCATCTAGCGCCCCTGAGTAACCTCATAGGCCCACACCATCTGTGCCGATCGTTTACATTACGTCGCCGGTATTCGCCTGTGGAAGCTTATCTTGGAACAAAGCGAAAAAGGAAACAAGCTTACCGAACAGCACCGCAAGACTTCATTTGCTTTTGTTTTCTCGGCAAACTATTTGAAAAATGTCACGAAGCTGTACATTAAAGCAAACGAAGCGTAACGATTGCGGCTGAATCCACAAAACTAGAACCGTCACTTGGGTACTTGCATATTGCACCATCGGAAAGCACACCGATAGTGGAGCTGCAATTCAAGTCCATCAAGCAGGGAGAGATACTATATTGGAAAGAAAATCGCTTGTTCGTTAGTGTATGTTTGTTGTCTACAGGTTTTTTAGAACTTGATTTCATTTGCTAGAACCATTACATCTTTGCATCTATTCTTGTATTGTGCTTAATGCATCGTTTGAGAAGAGTCATGCATGTGAGTTTTCTGTGTGGAATCATTAAAATCATGAATTCGCACTCAAATGATTCATGAATCCTCGGAGCAGTGGCTTAATGATTCTTTTGAGAAAGCCATTCATATGAACCTTAAGTGAGGACTAATTTAAATCAGAAATTAACTCCCAAAACGATTCATGAATCCTTGGAGGCTTAATGATTCTTTTAAGAAGAGCCATTCTTATTAATCTTAAGTGAGGACTCATTCAAATCAGAAATTTACATCCAAAACGATTCATGAATCCTCGGAGCAGTGGCTTAACGATTCTTTTGATAAGTGCCATTCGTATGAATCTTAAGTGAGGAATCGTTCAAATCAGGAATTAACTCCCAAAACGATTCATGAATCCTTGGAGGCTTAACGATTCTTTTGAGAAGTGCCATTCATATGAATCTTAAGTGAGGACTCGTTCAAATCAGGAATCAACTCCCCAAAACGAGTCATGAATCCTCGGAGCAGTGGCTTAACGATTCTTTTGAGAAGAGTCATTCATATGAATCTTAAGAGAGGACTCATTTAAATCAGAAATTAACTCCCCAAAACGATTCATGAATCTTTGGAGAAGTGGCTTAATGATTCTTTTGAGAAGAGTCATTCTTATGAATCTTAAGAGAGGACTCATTCAAATCAGAAATTAACTCCCCAAAACGATTCATGACTTCTTGGAGCAGTGGCTTAATGATTCTTTTGAGAAGAGCCATATATGAATCTTAGGTGAGGACTCATTCAAATCAGAAATTAACTCCCCAAAACGACTCATGAATCCTCGGAGCAGTGGCTTAATGATTCTTTTGAGAAGAGCCATTCATATGAACCTTAAGTGAGCACTCATTCAAATCAGAAATTATCTTCCCAAAAGGATAAAATTACGAAAAAATTAAAATCAAAAGAATTAAATTAAATAATTAAAATTAAGTGGAATAGTGGAAATTACTTCTATTTTATTTAGAAGCTACAAACATAGAAAATGATTGAATTGAAATGAAAATGAAATGAGATTTAGGAATCTTGAAGGATCTTGGAGGATTTGATAATCTAGAAGGATTCATCAATCTTTGAGAATTCATGAAAATTTAACAGTTCTCAAATATTCATCAACCTTCAAGATAGAGCCTCAGAGTCAATGGTTCCATCCAAAGATTCGTTCAAATTTGTCAATCTGACTCGCATTCAACCAATACTAATTTCTTCACCAATAAAAATGCTGTTAAAAGTTGCAGACGGTTCTATGATATTCTCTTCACTTCTCTTCTAGTTCAATGGAAGCCCTCACCTGGAATAAATTTCCTCACTTGATTAAAAATGAGTAAATATTACAAACTATTCTTAAAATGATACGTCGATTAATAAACCAAGACAAACCAGCTAAACAAGAAAAACCTAACACGGAACACTATAATCTGATAGGTCTTTCATATCTGTCAGCGCATCATTAAGGTAGCGTGTGTTGCAGCATGTTCCATCTGCCACCCGTCTTCGGCCCGATGATCATCACAAATGCGACTAGTCATTGCGACTGCCACCAACCCCGGAATGCCAAATGTCGCTACGGTTGTTAGCTGGTGCAGCGAGGCCAGCTATTAGAACAGAAAACAACCGCAACGCCCTTGCCAATTCAAACGCCACACCGTATGCAGTGACCTTGACCAGGGGTACGCTGGGCAGATGGGCGAACGATTTCCATCGCCAATCGATCAGTGGCGCACGATCAGTTGTAGTCGATCAATCGGTAAAGGTTTTAATAGGTTAGTGTTGCGCCCCTCTATTGCCGGCTTATGAAAGAGTGTCCGGTTATGCCGGGGGGTGGAAGGGTTTGATTTAAGTTGACGCTCCTGTTTCATACACACCAAACTGCTTCAGGCAATGGGGTTGAGCGTTGTGCGTGGTGGCTCACGAAACGGTATCGCATGCCAAACGCGTCAATTGGATCGTACCGGATGGGTTGACATATGGGCATATGGACGGTTTACAGGTGTACGGACCTACTGCTGCTGGTTAGAATAGGATGGCCCGAGGCCGAGAAAGTCGTTCGCTTTCGTCGCTGTAAAGCTGTAGAATTGCGTCTCTACATGGTTTTGTTATGTTTTTCACTCAGCGAAAAGGTGCTAATCGTGCGCTTGGTTCGTGGTTAGAGAATTCTGACGTTTTGCCGTCTACTCGCCTGTATCTGCTGGCCTTAGAGCTTCAGAATTGGCAATAAATGATTCAATCGGAACGTGCCAACAACGGGAAATTATCTTTATCGACTTCTAAGGATGGCACCTAGCATCAGGAAGATCACCCGGGGAGATTCTTTTTCGAGTGAGTAAAGGAAATGGTCGGACTTATCATACCTTTCGCGGAAGGCATCCCCATATCGTGGATGGTTGAAGGTAAGCGCAGGTTACTATTTTTTATGATCAATTGATATTTAATCAGCCGCTTGGGTGTCTCCAAGCCGCTGTCCTCACAGCTCAGGAAATGTCAAACTTTCAGTAGGTATGCCCTTTAGTGAAGTCATCGTTTAACGACAACTGTGGAATTTTAAGTCATATTTGGTGCCCGGGCATACATTGTCTTTAGACTGTCGGGGCTAATGGTAGTGGAGGAGTAACTCATGTTGCTGATTTGTGTCCTTCAGTTAGACATTGTTTTTTAGCAAAGGAGATGAAAAAATACAACAATATAACAATGTGCTCTCCATAAGAAAACAATCCTAACAAGAAGATATTAAGTTTGATTTTGAACTCTTGGGACCTGATATTTGTTGCAAGAATACAATAAAAAAAACAACCAGAAGTTCTAAATTTTTAATATTACGCACACTATTTCTCTTTAAAGAAATATATACACACTTATCTGAAAAGATTGATAACTTCTTAGCTCAGTAGTTTATGTACACGAGTTTAAAAATATATGTTTTATATATTTGAAAAAGCCTTATATTTAATAGACATACCTGTCAATTGAAAAGTTGTGAAATATTATCAGCAATTAGAAGATTTCTGAATCAGCAATATTAAACACAATATATTTTTTGAACTAATCGTAGAGCACTATTGGATATTTGGGGACACAAAAGGCAGGATCTATTTATACAGGAAGGCAGAAAACTTGTTAAACTAGTTAAAGCAACAATCCTATAGTTATTTATAGTACTGTCTAATTTTCATATTGTAATTTCAGTTTAAAATTTCCTCGAAAAAACAATAACAAAAATCACCCCCAAATTTCGGTACTGTTATCTTTCACCACTCGGGTCACAACATCATCCCGTCACAACACGGCACATACGAGCACCCGGCCGTGGCACACTGTTTAGCGTCCGCGACCGATTGTGGCGCGAACGGGACGCTCGATGCAGCAGTGAATGCGTAGAAACGGAACCGCACCATGACAACGACAACGGGCAACAGGGCGAGTGTGTGTCTGACTCACCCCTCCGCACGAAACCACCCGGAAAAGATCGCATATATAGACGTGGAGCGCACGGTGGCCACCGTACCAGTCGAGAGAACGTGCTCCGAGAGTAACGAACGCGTCTCGTGGGGGGGACAAACAGCCATAACCAACCGGGTATACCCAAGCAGCAGGTACGCGTGCACTCATCTCCATCCGCCAGCTGACCGGATCGGCAGATTTTTGCTCTTTGCTCACGATTGCTCACCGGCACGCGCATTTTTTTTTTGTTGTTCTTTTGGTTGTGCCCAACGAAAGGGTGGTATTGTTTTGACGTTTTGTTGTGCAGTAAGCGGCCGTGCGAGTGAACGGAGTTGTGAATTTTCGCCCGAATCGTAGTAACACTGTACTGAAGGTGCACTTTGTTTTGTTTTCTTTTTTCCAAACGCAGTACAAATTCATCTACCGGCGTGTGTTTAGTGCAGTGTTGTGCAGTGCCGGCCATTGGTGACGCGTAGAAAAGTTCACTATCCCCGACGACAGAGTGCAAAGGAAATTTCTGGAAAATTCTACCCCCAATAAGCGCCCCTTACCTGTGTGCAAATCGAGAAGAATGCGACGATTCACGACCAGTTTGCTGCTGGTGGTTGCCTTGACCGTGACCGCCACCGTCGCCTATCCAGGTATGTTGTGAGCGAGGGAGCGCTTGTGGTTGGGTGTGAAGTGGCGAAAAAAAAAAAATGGTGCGACCGTGACACTTTCCATATGGCAGTGCAGAGAACTTTAAATCTCGTACCAAAACCGGCACGAGATGGAGTTGGTTTGTGTTTGGAGTTGCGTTACAACTCCCTTCGCCTGCCAGGGTTGAGCATGGCGAGAGTTGCAAAAGCTTCCAGTGACATTCACGGCAAAAGCGATCGATGGACATGAAAAATCAATTTTCTTTGGGTGCAAAATTTTCCACCGGGATGGGAAAAAAATAGACAGAACCAACAAATGTGTTTTTCTTTGTTCGTTTAGAACGCTTTAAAAACATTCGATCATTCAATGACGTATCTCCGCTGGGTGGGAGATAAGAAAATGCTGATGTTAGGTCAATTTCCCTACCCGCATCGCGTGTACTATTCGTGCGTGCGTGCGAGTGCTTCACCCATGCAAACGAATGTAATTGTAATTGTAAAATCGGTTGGGCATGAGATGCACAGTGTTCTCTGTCCGAGACGCAATTTAAGTTCCATTTTGAAACAGTTAGAGACTTTGAAAGCCTCTAAAGATGACATGGAGCCCAGGAACGTTGTTGAAACGCGCTATATCGTCACCCTTGGTTGCGTTCCGATACGAAACAAGTTTTGCGAAACAAGAACATCGTTCACAACCATTCCCAAAAACCCATTTTTTTTGGGTTGTTGACTTGCCTGGAACCTGTTCTTGGTGCTTTTTTGTGGCGCAGTATTAACATGTTCGCGTTTAAATCAACAGCAGACACGAACGTAACCTGTGACGCGGCGTTAGCTGCTGATCGTACAACGAACGATCGTACGATCAAATCTTATTTCCTACCGGCCAGACACAGTAACCATGTACTCTAGCATATTGCACAGATTTTTAATTGACACGCCATTTTCTATACAGCCCCATCGTTTGTTCCATTCTAGCATGATTGCATAATTTCCGTAAAGCAGTGCAGAAGCGTGCGCACATTAAGCTGATGAGCCGCTGGAAGGCTAATTAAAATCCATCCACCACCATATGTAAAGCAATATGTGCCGCGGGTGTTGAAAAGGTTTCGATGATTGCACACACCTTTCGTGCGCGGTATTTATACACCGGCTTACCATCAACCGAACTGACACGGACGGGTGGAAAAATCTGGCTGGTTAGGTTTTATTTGGCTTAATGAGCTTCATTCATCGTTTTTTTTTGTCGGAGGAGATTTGCCTATTTCCTTCTTCCGAAATTGGCGCTCAATCTTCCGGTTCGGTACGGAATAAACCCGCGCCCGGACGGTTTGACCTTGGGAAGATGTTGAACACTTTGCGACTTGTGCACCGTGTGTTGGCGTGTAGAACTGTTATTTGCGTCATCACGCCGGCTTGCTGAGTAAGTGAGCTGATTTCCCGCGATGGTTGATGATGTTTCGGATTTTTGTTGTTCTCCTCCTTCTATAGGGGCCCAACACACACAGACACAGATGAACTGTAGATGGAGAGGCACGGTAAGAACTCTCGTTGCTTCCCGCAATTGATCTCACGTCGCTAGGTTTTCCACTTCCGAGATGACTCGAGCGGAGATTGGATCTCTGGATGGTTTGGAAGCATTATTGTCCCTCCACCTCGCTGGCACTTCCCAACCCGGTTTTGGCCGGGAAGTGTCTATATGTACTACAATTCTATTAACAATTTCGGTTGATTGTTGGGCATTTGTGCTGTGCGGGACTGGGACCCTTTCACACGCTGCATTGTAGCGACCAAGGGGCAGATCACAGTGTCCGTTGGTGATGAGACGATGGGTTGGGAGGATGCAAACGAATGCTGTTCATCATGCGAGATGCGCCGCAATTTCATTGACCGCGGATGGATGAGTTTGCCGTGCCGTTGGTGTGTATGTGTCGGTGGCGCAAAACATGGCACTGATTCAAAGCCGGGGTTTGTTCGGCGCGTCGAATGCAAGTCGAATGTGCGCGCCAATCGGTTGACTGTGTCGTTTTGACGGAATATTTTTGGATAATTTCTTGGAAGCTCTAGGTGGTTTAGAGGTGCTACATGCGAACGCTGCGTCAGCTCTTTCTTTTCCACTGAAATGTGGATGATTTTCACGAATTAAAAGATTTATTAAACGGAAAACTCTGAAGATTTCATATCATATACAGGGTGTTTCGAAAAAAAAAATTCGAATACACTTTCAAAAAACGATTAAAAAAGCAAGATAGCTTTGTTTGTTTCTGGTTTTTACTATTCCAAGCTATGTTTATATAAAACCTATACAACTTATATGAAAAGAATACCAATAGTTCGTAATACTTCATGAGCTGCATACGTTACTCGATCCAGAAGCAAGTGACACGCACGACTTGCCCGGGAAATTCGACCGATATTTGAGAATTTCCTTCTTGAACTGGTCCGAACTGATGACTTTGTATTCGTTGGGAATCGACACCATACCAAACCACATAAAAAGTTGATAGGATTCAAATCTGGGAGCTGGAAGTCCACAACGTTTTGTCCAAGAATTCGGTTAAATCGTGCTGAAACCAACTTGTTCTTGTGTTCTGGAACATCGTCCTACTGGAGTACTTAGTGCTCATCTTCGTAGAGGTTTCGGAGACTGGAGGCAACAGCTTGAACCAAAAACTAAGTGTTAAAGTACGCCGCGTTGACGTTGGGCGATGTTGTTCAAAGAATACCAAGAAGGGTGCTCGCGTCCGGAGACTACCCTGACTGATGCGTTTGCGATGCTTGGCATGCTCGTATTGGATTCAGGAATACCGTTGCATGTTGGAGACTACACCTAGTCATATAGCATATCATGTGGCTACTGCAGCACGAACAGTATCTTATCCGAAAAAATTAATTCTTGACCTGCGCTTCAAACGAGAAAAATCTATTCTCGACTCAACCGCTTTGTGCTGATCCGTTGGAAATAACAAGTACCTGACGATGGATGTCATTCAAGTTTAGGTTGAAAAATATTATTATGTTAATAGAACTACGCATGTTCTGAATTATTGAGTGCTCGACTCAATCACATTTCCGGGTTTTGTCCAAATCTTCGGACGACCTTGCTCCGCAAACACATCAAGTACGTTGACTCTACAAACAGACAATAAGCATTCAGCAAGGGTGTAACCCAAAAGACCTTATTGATGTTTAACTTGTTAGGAAGTAGAATTCGAAAAGTTAAATCAACGTATTTCAATGGTCAACTATCTCTGTCACCTCTGCAATTGCTGGAGTTTGTTAGAATGGAACAGTGAAATAGGACAACGCGTGTGCACTACATTAGGCAATTATTTTCAATGGAACTCACCAATGCGTAGTTGTGTTTTATTATTCAGCTAGAAGTGCCAGATTATTTTGCGCTTCGTGTTGATGATTTGAAGCTATGATTAAATGGAAATCAAAACATGATAATACCAACCACGTGCCTTAGCACATCAGACTACAGACCAAAACACAGACAACATTTCAAGTGTATTTCGCGCACTCCCCGCACCCGAATAAATTGCCGTTCGCGAAGCCGGGCAGGAATTTTCGCCGGCAGCTACTTGAACGATTTGGCGATCGAGATGAGGCTAATTAAAATACTTTCGCGGTTGAAGGTGGAAAAGGTGCCAGCTGAGAATGAGAAGCACGTCAAGTGTCTTGCATTCTTCCCCCGAGCCGGGCAGGGAGAAAGTTCGCTTTTTTGCGCGCCTAATGGATGAGAAAGTTGTTTGGAAATTGTAATTTACTGAGCTAGAATGCAGTTGTGAAACGGGCGTCAGGAGCTAACAGCATACTGTTTTATATTCATATCTTCGCAAGGAATGTAATAGACTGTTCACCTATTTCCCTGCCCAATTGAGGGTTGGCATGCATTCCGCATGTGTGTTACTGGACCTCCCACACGAAATATGCAGCTGCGTGCTTTGGTGCACTCACACGGGGAAGGCGATTAGATTGTTGTTGATTTATTTCGTTGCGTGTTTTGAATACAATTCCAGAACTTAAGATGCATGCTCTGAGTGGAGTGTTAACACCGGGCGAATGTCGGTAACGAGCGGCCGAGTGCATGATTGGTGCAGTATTGCTGCCAAGCCGCCGCACCACAGTAAACCGTGGCACGTGACATTTGTAAAACCAGTTCCTAGTTAACGTTGCTCGCTTATGTCTGGTCATGTACCGAGAGACTGTTTTTTGGAACTATTGGAAACAGAAGGGTTGAATGTTGCTTTTTTTCTGTTACTGAGGAAGAGTTTTGTGAGAGAAAGAGCTCTTGAAGGTGAAAAAGATCAAGCATTTAGCTTACGTGCAACTCCATCTATAAACCAACAATGAGCAAAAGCATATGGATTTCCATTGTTGCGTAGGGAAGTTGTATTGTGAGTGCCCAAGTAACGAAAGTAACGCATTGTGCATTGAATGTGATGCGCAATTATGGATAATTTGTTAACTTTTTACACCCAGCAATACATTTTCGGCACATCATTTTGCACAGATGGAGAAGGGTTTATACCTCAGGCCGATCTCTCGAATGCTCTTGTAAGATCGGCTCGAGCCGTTTTGCTTTCAGTGCTGGCGTTCCAGTAGGTCATTGGCTTGTTTTTGACACGAAACCGGCTTGTGCAACTACTGTTTGAGTACTACAGAATGAAGAAGGCAGAGACACGATCTGTACGGTGGAGAGTAGGTCAACGTTGGGCACACTTGTCTATCAATCGAACAGAGCGCTAGTCACGTCGTAGGCAACTGTTGCTAACAACAATGTCAACAGTGGCACTGCAGTCAATGTACAATTTACGATCGTGATAGACATGTTTCGAAGTGCGAAGAGTTTTTCGAAACTGCTGTACCAGAGAACAGTTTGATCTTGATCCGTCAGTTTCACTTCTGTTTTGAAGAGCAATCGAAATTGTTTTCGAATGAGTTCTTGAAACGAGCGTTATGGTAATTTGGACGGGAAGAGCCAGTGGAGTACTGAAGGTACGGAGAGGATCGTAAATTCATCCAAGGTGATATGGTGTACGAATAACCAAACGCATACGGGGTTTTAAATGTAGAAAATTGCTTCGCTAATTGTTAGCCAAAATGGAAACCACACGCAACTTTCCCTTGTTTCTGTCGGGGCGGAATGAATTCCAGCTGTAACTTTATCAATGCAAATTTGCAACGTTCAGAAACGACTCAGCAACTTGTTTCATATTCTCTCCATTTGTGGACACTAATTTCCTATTAGCAATTTAAAAAAAAACACCGCCTCATACGGGCACGATGCGAGGGATAGTTCCAAATTGCACCAATTATGAAACAAAAGCCTTCCCGGCTGCTGTTACGCGTCACGCAAAAAGGTTGACAAAAAAAAAAAGACGCCATCAAAGTGGCTGGGAGTACACGCGATTCTGTCATTTAGTGATTCATCCATCAGATCATTGTCGTGCGGGGATGTTCGTTTGCATGCTTTTTTTTTCTATCGCGGTTTTTCGTTATGATCATCCAGCGAACGAAAGTGTTTGAAATTAGCGAGTCATGTGGTGAAGATTTTAGAGCCTCGTCTCGACCAGGTTTAGTCATTTTTCGTTTCGAGAACTCTTCTACACTCGAACGAGTGTCATTCAAATGGTGCTTTGTCGAAAGAAACGGCCTAGTTGCATGCCCTCGGTGAATAATGATCATTTTCCATTTATTTGAATAACAACAGCTGCTGCGGCTGCTACTACTGCTGCACCAACATCTTCATTAGCTCTCTGAGCACATCAATTATGGCCGATTAGTGTGGCCACGGGGCAGGGTTGCAATTATTCTTCCCCTGTTGCCAAGCTGTGGTGCAAAAAAAAAGGAGAAGGGTTAGCCAACGGCACCATTTGTCCGGGGTGGCTGGCTCACCGAAAAAAGCCATCGACAAGCCCTGCTCCGCCCATCGTGGTTTTAGGTGGAGATTTTTTTTTTGTTTGCCTCCCCCGTTGCAAATCGATTTCACCTTGATCGTCGTGCCTTCGTGCACAACTGTTAATGATGAAGCATGTTTTTTCCAATTGGTGCGCAATAAACTTGAGACGCTGGCGATGATCGATAAATGGTTGTGATGTGTCTTGTGATCGATGCTTTTGAACTTTTTGGTTTGCAGCGAGCTACGAGAAGGAGAAGGAATCGGACACATCGGAAGATGCTGAGTATATCGTCGTGCCGTTGGCGCACCACCGCCCGACGTACTATAACAGGTATCCGTCATCGTTTGAAGGCTTCGACGGTGTAGTGGATACGGGGGATTTCGCGCCGATTCCGACCAGACCCGTGTACTTCCCATCGTACAACCCGTTCTCGTGGCATCTTTCGGGATATCTGGATGGTGAGTGGCTTGTGAAAGGCGTTGTCTGAACTCCAAAGTACCCTAATGCATCTTTTAGATCTTCTGAAACGTGTGCGAGATCGTTTCTCGGGTTCGTGGAATCCGTTCTATGGTGGTGATTTCGTCCCATCCGGACCAGGAGTTTGGCCGGCGGAGCTTCCGGACGACTCGTCGGAAGATGGCGTTACTAACTCTACCTCTACTGTGAAGGTAGGTCCTGTTGAAGCATCTCCGTATCCCTCGCTCAGTAAGTCAAGCAATAACCTCCCATTTGTTTGTAGGTCATCGACGGACACAAGGTTGTGATTAATGATACGTACTACACCAAGAAGACGGAGTTCGGTACCTCGATCTTCAAGGTGCGTGTCATTGACGTGAAGCCCACGGACGACAGCACTGAGGTGGTTACCACCCCGAAAGCACCAACTGACGTTGAGGTCGGCAATCGTAATGGGGCGGATGGTGAGTCGGATAAGAAACCAGACGCACCGTCGACTGATGCACCGAAACGGGATACCGAGCTAGAGTCGAGTGATGAGGAGAAGACGACCGCAGACGATGATAATCTGAACACGATCGACACGTCCGACGTGGACATCGATGAGGCGAAGGAGAATGGAAACGAAGCACCAGTGGACAAGCCGGAGGTAAATACGGAAAGTGCGACTGATGATGTAGAAGCTGCGGAACCAACTACTACTACAACCGCTGCTGACGCTGCATAATCCTCTTCTGCAACCTTGCTGTTGCAAACGCTTGCCCTAATACTTTCTTCACTCTTGGACTGATCTACTATCTTCCCTGTAAGCATCCGATCCATTATAACAACCGCAACACAAATCCACCGTCTCTCGGGTGTTCCTTCGGGTGTGGCCGTATGTCTGCTATAGTCTTCCTATAGACAATTGGATGGGATCGCAACAGACAATGCGAAGGATCATTTTTGGATACTCCTGTACCATACTTCTGTAAACTATTTAAACTACCCCCGATTCTCTCAATCTCGCTTAATTTTAAACCTAAACCTGTAACAAAACCTCTGTGATTCGAACGCTATGGACCATCATTCGTATCTCGTATTCTCTCGTTCATACATCTTCCTTCTTCGTTTCCAATTAACTTGCATAGTCTACCGGTTTCATATCTCTTCCTAGTAGCATGTACATAAGCATAGTGCTGGTATGCGTGATGTGAATTCACTACTTGCATTTCTTTTTTTTATTAACTTCTTCCACCCGCAAACTCCAGAACTAGTGCGTGAGGAGTGAGCTTCCGGTTGACAGTTGACAAGTTCGATGCCGGCTGAAAATACATCACGCAACGAACTGCATCTTGCAGCAACGGAATAGTGTGTTGGAGAGGAGGGATATGGTGTAGAAAATGGCGAAGCATATACGTTACGGTTTCGAGCAAGCGCCACTGATCGGTCGATTGGGGGGGGTTGGGTTTGATACGACGATACTTCTCGGATTGTTGGTAACATGGGAATGCAATTGTCAAAAGATTCGTCCACCGCAGCGTTGAACTGTCGGCTGTTAGCTCTTCCCGATTTCGATTTTAATAAGTCTAACCAGTTAAGCTTTACCAACTGAATGATGTAAATAAAGTTGTTAAGAACTTCAAATGCCTTATATCTTCTCTGCTATCTCTTTGCAACTTTTGGTTTAATATTTTTCGTTTGCTGCTGCAATGTTTACTACTTAACCACAACACAGCTCCACGTAACAAATAAAACTTACAAGCATGAGGCTCGCGAATAATGCCGGCAGAGTGGTTTGCTTTTGGATCGAATGTACATATTGCATAAGCAATAATTATTTATTTTAAGCTGTACTATCATTGTAAATTGTTTCATACAAACTAGCCCAAGCAGAATAACGACGCTCTTTGATTGTGCCTTCAAGTCATTAGAGTTGGAGTTCGCTCTGCTGATGTAACAGTGAGTTGTAATGTGTATCTCATACAGTTCTCCGAACAGTGGTCAGGGCTGGAATCGTTTGAAGCGGCACCAAACCCATTGGAGGGTCTCGTGGCAGGATCACCCGAGATGACCGTTCAACGTAACCGTGGCAACAGCGAACTGCTCGAATCGAGCTCGGAAGAGGAATCGGAAGTAACCGCGCAACGGCAACCAGTGTCTGACGAATGGCCTAAGCAGGACGATCGTAAGCGGATTATTGTGTCGAACCGGTTCGAAAACCGGTTCAACGCAAACCAGGAAAGACCTGTCGGCGATGCGCCCGCAACAACCGGGCACGATCTTTCGAACGACATCGCCATCAACTTCCGGCTGGCCGCGGATAAAAGTGTAACGGCAAACCCGAACGCCATTACGTTCAATCCGGTGAATCCACCCTCCGTTGTTGTCCAGCGGGATCCGTTTCCCGCGGCGGGACCGGGAAGGTTTCCAACCGTACCCGGTCGCCCAACGATGGGCTTTCCTTCCCAGCAACCGGTTGGTAGTGTTGGCTATCCCGCGGTAGGAATGTTTCCAGGCTTTCCCGGATCGGTTGGTTTCCCGGGTGGTCAATATCCGTTGCAACCATTTCCCATGCAACCGGCGCTGTTTGGTGTGCCGCAGGGCACAAACTTTGGTCTGGCAGCTCAGAACCCACAGGTACCGCCGTTCTTCTTCGGCAATGGGCAGTTCCGGCGGCCTTAGACAGGAAGTAAGGGGGTTCAAAAAAAAAGAAGAAAACTCTCCAACCAGTGGCGGACAAGAAGACGTTGGAAAGCAACAACTAGTACGTAAGAGTTGCTCATTTATTTATTGATCTAAATTATTTTACTCAAGCGAAAAGGTTCGTGTGGCCTTCTCGCACAGCTACACATCGAACTAAGCTAGATCTATTGTTAAGGACAGAATGGACAGGAGAGTGCGACCGATGGAGCAGACCAATCCCGGGGAGAGGTTTTCACTAATACCAAAGAAGTTTGCCCGCGCTGCCAGCGTGAAATGTCGAGTGTAAGAACTTTGGAAAGAATCAAAACTTCTTGCACCTCCCATTTTTCCCAGCCCCGGAAGGGTTAGGAGAAAGTGTGGAAATGCACGGAGCGAACCGCGCCCCACACATGTGTGGCTGGGCACAAACAAGGGCACACAACGCAAGGGTCGAAAAAAAAAACGGAGGAAAGATTTTATTCCTCATTGGAAAATAATTTATTTACAACAGTTTCGGACATACTTCCGTTCCGTGTGGCTTAAAACTTTTCCATCAACCGGAAGTGATTGGTGTGGTGGATTGGGGCCAGGGGCTCGGGACCAGCCTTCGTGCATTGATGGGTGACTGGAAGCATCACACAGCCGGGGCCAATGGAAGTTTTCTATAAATCCTTCCTTTCGTAAAGTATCGAAGTTTGGAATAGTTTGTTTTTGGTCCCCCACCCCCCCCGTTACTCTGTTGCCGGGTCGTATTATGGAAGGATTAGTGAAGAATCGATCAACTGATGGTGCAATGCGTTGGGAAGGGCGGGAGTCTAATGGACGGAGTGGGGATGAAGATTTCGCGCTTAGAAATTCTCGTTCGAATAAAGCCAACAGGCGGAAGCAAATGTAATACAAAATGTTCTACCAAGTAGTTGAATTTTTCTACATAATTCCGTACAAGAAACGTTAGAGCATACAGCAGCACATCCCATTCGGAACGTATTAATTAAGTAAATGGCATCGAGCTGATCCACAAACCGATCCCCGAGTCGTGGAAGAAACGTGAAAGCCCCTTAAATGCGTTTCCTTTTTTTTCATTTTGGTGCTCAGGTAAAGGTGGACTAATTAATTTGTGCATTGTCTGACAAATGGCGTAAGATTTGGGAATGAATAAAACTCATTGCACCGAGTACGAGTACCGCCACGGTACAACAAAAGCGCAGTGAAGATTTTACTTCCGTGCTGCAGCCCGGGCGTTTAAGTAAATGGATGTAAAGAGACGCAAAGAGCAAACAATTCAATAAATCTAGTCTTCCTTGGCATATCCTGGCAATGAGGTTTGGATGGTACGGAGTGGGATAAGAAAAAAAAACACAAGAAGGTTTTTAATTTAAGAAAATGTTTTTCACGCGTGGTGCTTAAGTAGACAGAAATTTAAGAAGTCCGAAATTGGAAAGAAGCCGGTGTTTGTTTGGACATTGTATGGAAGGGAAGCACAAAAAAGAAACCCTTCCACCCAGTAGTGGATCGTGGAAAATAAGGTTTTAATTAACACTTTCAAAAATTAATTTATTTCCTCCATGTTTGCCCGCCCGTTTGTTCCACTACCGGTGCCAAAGAATGGAAGGATAATCCTTCCAAGGAAATTACTATTCCTTAACTGCAGCGCAGACAAATAGAGCACGTTAAGCGAGTAACAAGTTCGATCTGATACATTCTTGGTGCTAAATTCAAGCTGGTCAATAGAGCGTCGGTTCCGGGTGCCCTACGGGTGGGTAAAGCAAATACAAAGAGGGCAATGCGAAGGTTTGGGTTTGTACCTTCTGTATGCTTTTCTACCAGATTGATCCCGTTTGCCATTCGGGGTGCCGGCGGGTACGGGTGTTTGAGCTTTGTTCCATTGCAGGGTGTGTTTGTGGGGAGTAATTTTTTTTAATTAAATTTAGATTTATTTGTTTTATATTTTAATTTTTAGTCCTAGTAAAATTCCAAATTTTTAGTACAAACTGTACTTTTTGCCTTACTTCATGTGAAAATGTAGTAGAAATTTTTGCGATTCTGTAATCGATTGCATACTTTTGGGCGTCTTTGATGCAAGTGTGCTAAGAAACCACCATCAGTAACCCTGTAATGCATCCAACCGTCACCAACCAGCAGCTTTTGCACCAGCAACTGGTTTTTCTCTGCGGGCCACCGGGTCTCTATCTCTATCGGTATCGATGGTTCGATGTTCACTTCACAGCGTCACATGCACACAAAACCGTTGCTGCTCGGTACAAAGCAAAGCGATGATATCAAATTATATTTATTGAAAATTACTTTTTATTTAATTTCTCCTACTTTTGAATCGTTCTTCTGCCTCGAGGTATGATAGATTTCTTGTGGGGAAGTAGAAAAAAAAACTGAAGACCGAACCGATTGTGCATGGATTCTTGCAGTAGCGTAGCTCTTTGAGCATTGGTTTACCGTGGAAGCAACAGCACCCAAACCACCGGCCGAACATCAATCGTATCCGGAAGAACAAGGAGTAATGCTGGCGTTTGAGGAGTGTACACACACACACACACACAAAAATGGTCCGTTATGCTGGCAGACCGAACCGAAAGCTTTGTTTGCCCTGTCGATAGTATTCACTCTGTTTAAACTCGGGTTTCAACGCTCGGGGGAAATTTGGTACAATTTTCTTTACCCCCGTCCAGGACGAGTTCTTTCGTCTTTGGAGGTGCAAAAAAAAAAAATGATGCCTCAGCAAATGCGCCACTCCCGTCCGTGGGACAGTCGGGACAAGCGTAAGATGCTCTGTAGCACTTTGGTGTCAACTGGCAACCATATTCGAACGGTAGTAGTACGGTGTGCATTTGCAGCTCGACAAGAAAAATCTGCTTCGCCTTTTCTTATCATCCGTGTGCCCTATTGTTACGCTTTTCCACCCTCTACGCGTGTTGCTCGACAGCAAGATGAACAATACCGATCGTCTTTGGAGTTGTGGCAATGGCAACCTTCACTGTAAGCTAGCGACCATCGCGGAATTTACTGTACCGCACCTTCACAATGAAAAAAAAATCACGAGCGGAAAGTCAAATACTCGCACCGAACAGATTTATCTGCCCCTGGGATGTTTACTCGAACAAGAAGCAATTTGAGAGATCTCTTTCAGTTTCATCTGCTGTGCTTTACATAAATTATACTTCCGCCACGGCGTAAAACAGCACAGACGGCCAAAGGACAATGATGAAGATCAGATGAAAGGATAAGACTGCTGTCACCGGAGACACCGGTTGTAGCTTATCCCTGTTGTCCAGCGTATTTAAATCGATGTTTTATAGTGCACTGAAACACTGTAGCAGCTTAAAGATATAATGCCTTCGCCTGTAGCTTACGATTCGCTTCCCAGCGAATACCTAATCGTTATACGCCACCAGGTGAATTTCTCGCTTCAATGATTACAAAAGACGCTCGCAATCGTCATGCTGTGGTGGTGGATTTTTTGGCTTTCATGCCCCAGCAATAATAGTAACGTTACAGCGCAACGGTTGCCGTATCCGTCCGCGGGCCCAAGACACTCACCCGAGCGTTCGGTGGTGAGATAACAGAATGATTTAGTGCTTTGTTTTTAAGAAAATATGGCCCAAAACGTCCTGGTCGATGGTGGTTGGGAAGGTTGCTAGAATGAGTGCCCCGTTCGGGGCGAGATGAGTTTCCACTTCCGGACCGTGTCCTGAGAGTCGGTGAGTCATAAATCAAACGCACTTCCAGATCCGGTGCAGGCTTCGCCTAGTAGCATCGAAGTAACGTTCCGCCACCCTGACCCCACAGCCCCGGTTACTGCCAGCTGCCTATTTGTTTGATAATTGTTCCGATTAATCTTTGACTCAAATAATCCAATTACTTTTACTCCTGGTGCCAATCGGTACACGATGTCTGCCCGGATGGGAGAGACGGTACTTACGTCAAACGGGAATCTATCGAGAGTCCCGATCTCGCTGTAGTTAATTTCGGCAGCATCAAAGGAATCGCTCGAGAGCTGCAACAATGACAATCACCTTTGAAGAGTACCACAACTTGAATCTCACTTGACCTAAATTATTGAAGGATCTTCCCCAACAAGTCCTTTTCCATTCCACACTGTTTGGGGTTGTGTTTGAGGCGAACTTGCTTCACCTAAATATAATCGAGTACCGCATCGGAGGAGGGGATAAGTACTTCGAAGACCTTGGTGAAGAAGTTGCTCCGAAATGTGTCTCATTACAGGACATATCAGGAGTACGTCTTGAGCATTTGTAGCCCAGGCGACAGTTTTCTATAAATTTTAGAACTAAATTAGGAATTAATAAAAAACCTGCAAGATAATGTTACAAGAATGGCTTCCATGGTGAATGCTTTTCCCTCGATCGAGACAGTCCATATAAGAATGCTCCTAAAAGTATGCAATTTGCTTTGCAAAACGACCTTTATATGAACTGGTTTAGTATCATGAATGACCGTTGCTTTTCAACAAGTGTGCCATGGGTAAGTAACAACATGCATGACCCTTGGCCTTCAGAAGATCCCGGCTGGTATCTTATATCTTTGCAATAACTGCATCATCTACAATCCTTCGCCCCTTAGGGCAGGGTGCGCTATCGAAGGGCGAACAGCACACGAACACTGGAAGATGATATAGATAATAAATTTATCTACCGTAAAGACATTTGTCAAAAGCGGACACAGCTGATCTCAAAGATCAATTACCACATACACACATGCGTATGGGACGAGTGAGACGTTCAAGCACAAAGATTAAGGTGCATCATGTAAGTCCTCCGATGGCGCATCGCATGAATGCACTATGCACACACGCACACTCCCCTGGAGCAGTAGGACAGTTGGCACCGGTGCCGTATAATTTGCTGTCATGCATATCGAGAAATTCATTCGCTCACGCTGAACAAATATTTGCCAACGCTGAGGTGAATTTAATTTCCATCCCAATCGTTCCATCCCAGTGCCCAGTCCTTGCAGCATTGGCAAGCCGAAGATACAAAATAGGGATGCTGGGGTGTCAATTGTTCACGTGACACAAAGTTTTCCCTTTCAATTGGCGCGTTTGGTGCAGGGTTTTGCAAAGTGATTTCTGAGCTCGGTGGCGAAAACCTAGCGCGTCCCTGTCCCTGCTTAACAACACTGATTGATGTGTCTCGCGTGGTCCCATTTGTGTGCGCGGGCACGATGTTGTGGGGTTCATATGCAGGTGTACTATGCACATTAAATTAATTGCTGTTCGAATTCGATCGGGACCAATCAATCCAATCTGCAGGGTATGCGCTGCAGGTGAGGAGTACATTGGATATTGACGAATTAATGTAATGATGGTTGCAATTAATCAACCCCCGCGAGCTTTGTATGAGGATGCACGATGCAAGGATTCCTATGCTACAGCGTGAAAGGGACGACAGCAAACGGTGGAATTGATTGTGAACGAGCTTGCGAACGGAAATTCCGTGTCATTTTGCCGTGCGCTCAAATTAACCTGTAATTGAAAGGCGAACAGATTAGTGCCGGTAGCTATTTCGGGGCTTCTCAGCGAAATTGTGTCACGCGTTCAAGCCGCTTGCACTCAATTGTCTGATGTGAGGGAGTTTTTTTTATCATGTGTGTATGTGTTGTTCACTGTTTAATAATGGTGTTGTTTAATTTAAACAATTCTTAGCCCAACAAAGAGCGATTAAACCGTGAGCGGTTCCAGGAGCTGAATTCCGCTTTGTTACTGTAAATGGTACAATTAGAGGGCGATAGTGTGTCCTGGAACGTCAAGGACATTCCATCTGGAATGTGTACCCGTAGCGCGCACGGGAGGAAAATCTCACAACACACACAAATTGCGTGTAAATCGTGATTGTCGTCATCATTTTACGCTTAAAGCGCTAAATCTCGTACCACTGCACGGTGCTGCACGATGCCACCGAGGCCGGCACAAACCGGGGTGGAAATGACAGCTCCACAAATGGGTGTCCTTCCGACGAGTTTCTCCCATCCAACTGATAATAATTCCCAAAGCGCACCTCCGTGCCTTTGTGCCCCTTGGCGTTTCGCCTCACACAATGAACTGCCACACTAGGCGGAACTATTGGGTATTGTGTATTTATGGGACACAACCCTGCACATCCTTCGCCCACTTCCGGCTAGCAAACAGCCCATTGCACACCGTGCGTTTGTTAGCAAAACGTCTTATCTGGTGGCCGGTTGGTATGTTGCTACGCGCCTTCAATTATGGTTGTTTATGAATTCCTTTCAGGCTCATTTTCCCAAACGTCATTGTCTGTCGTTGCCTGGTAGCACGCAGTAGTGCTTCGTACTACGTGATACCTTTAAGTACGCTCGGTTTTTTTTTGTTGTTGTTTGCTACAAGGGTAAGTATCACTATTTAGTTGGCTCGGAATTGGATCCCGGTGTCTCTCTCGAAGGGGCTCCTTCTGTCGAGGTGCTGTTCTTTGTGGTCTCACTAAGTGACTGCCTGAGATCTTGAGATTCCACCGTGCAGCAGAGCCCCGCTTACAACTGCGCCAATCTCCTTTGAAGGTGTCGTCTTTCACGGGGAATGAATCGGTTGAATGTTTGCTCAATTTAATATTTGATTTCAACGCTTGGCCCGGAAGCGCTGTGGTGCAGTTGCTTCCTCTTCAAGCGGTGGAATTTATCAGCCCAAACCGTCAATGTTAATTTTGATCGAACGCTCGCAATGCCTTCTGTACCAAAACGCGCCAGGGCGGCAGAACAATGTACGCGCAATATGATACACCGTCCGGATGGTGGTGGGCCATCGCGAGCTTACAGTAAGCTTCGGGGATTTGTGACAGATTGAATCTGTCATCCGTTTTCTTTGGCGTGGTGCGGTGGTGGTTGAAATTAGAACGCCGGTTGCTGTTGTGTGAGCTGTTGCGTAACGTACAACAACGGCATTCGCACCGTTTCCAAATCCGGCTGAAGGGTTGCTAGCGCTGGGTGGACTGGGGATGGGCGAAAGTGCTCATTTACATGCTGCTGCTGATGCTACGGGGCTTATTTAACAGCAGCATAGAGCAGACATGGGGAGTGATACTGAGGCGTTGTGTGGGAAAGCGTGTTCTAGCGATTAGTTTTATCGTTTTCCGGTGTTTTCCCCCCCCCGTTTCCACGCGCAGGTTTTTCGGTGAATTTTCTAACAAATCCCACTAAGCACGCATACCAGCGATATGCTGGATATCAACAGTTTCTAATTAAGTTTCCGTTTGAACAAATGTAGGCAGGTCTGGGTTGCTTAAGAAACGATCGGTTACCATGAGCATCCGCATCATCGGCCGTGTATTCAGCACGCATCGTGACGCGCGTGTGTCATTTAGCACGTGACATAATCGGAACACAATACAAGCACTCTAATAACCATGGGGTTTTACAGCAGCATATTAAATGGTAGTACCGTGTGCCGAAGGGATTAGACTTCTGGGAAAGCTGTCAAATCAATTTTGCGCGAGAGGAAGTAGTTGCGTTAAGTTGCCAATTTAATCGTGTGTTAAATCGTTCCGTTCAACGGTGCTGAAAGTCGTCACTAAATTACTTAGATTGCAGGTTTATTAGGCGAAAGGGTTGTAGCTATTAAATTTCGCTTTGTTGATAGTTTTGAACTTAAAAACTACATAGTACAGCGCAACGGGTGCGAAACTTTAAGTATTCGGGAAGAATACAGATCGACGGTGTGCTGTTTCGAACGCCTAAAAGTATGCATTTATCATTTATAATACCATTTTTAAGAAATCAAATTTATATAACATGGTGCTGATGATGCTTTAATTTTTAATTGGTCTTTAGACAAAATATTGCATACCTTTCGGCGTTTATTGAAGATTCAATGCTGCGTTGAACAATCGCCAAGAGGAGTAATAAATACACTTTAGTGATTTTCTAAAAGTATAAACCTAGGTAATGAAAATTGAACAACTCAAAATTAGGGTTTAATAAATGTAATAAACCATAAGATAAAAAGGAAATAGGCGAATGTTAGCCAATAGGTGCAAGGCTGTATGAAACGGAAAAAAACAATTAAAAATATAGTTTTTAAAAAATAATTGCATACGGTCAGGCGACGTAATATCTTAGAATGCATTAACAATATGCGAAATAAAGCCGAATTCAGTGACAAAAAAAATACTAATATGAAAGTATTATCATATCCGAAAAGATACATACTTTTTTCAACGAGACTGTTATTTGACACCTTAATAAAATTACTCGCTCTGTGGTACTTCTCTGGAGAATTCGTACCCACACTAAACAGATTGATGCGACACGCATCAAGCGTAGGAGTTTCCCGACTTTGCGGCAAACCCAAAGAAAAGCGTACACTCAATTGTTTCCATGCCCTCCCAAGTAAGTACGGGGTGGTGTGCGCTTGTGGTGTCTTTTCCAATCAATTCAAATAAAAATCCATACCATATTTGTATCACTCCACCGTCTGTGGTAACGCTTGCGTAAACATACCGGGCCCCTTGTTTCGGATGCCATTCGAACCTTTTGGCTTCTTCAATTGTTTACCTTTCTCATTTCATTGACTTCAGTAGTGTGTGCGATCCGGGGGGTGGAAGAAGAACATTTCCCAGAGAGACCCCTGCCAGGGGAGGAGCGACTGACTGGTAATATGATTCGATCCAATCTCATATCATAAAATGAGTTTCACCAAACCGCAACCGTCCCGCAGTCTCTTCGGTTCGGTTTATGTTCACCCTTGGCAAGGATGTCCCTCGTTTCGGTTCCCTTTTTTTTAATACTACGACAAGCACGATAGCATATCCGTTACATTTCCAGTGCAGCAAGGCAAGGCAAGTTCCAATCCGGAGTTTTCGTACCACCCGCCCGTTTCATCCCACCCGGCACAAAACCCCAGCAGACAACGTTTTGCTGACTATTGATACATCCTTCACAGCCATCCCTTCGGAACTGTCTGTCACTGTGAACGGTTTCCACGGAACGGAAACAAAAAAGGGATCGGGACCGGATGGTGCTGCTAGTAACTTTTCACTACTCAATAAGCGCATCGTGAGACAGAAGAGCCAACGTCGGACGTCCCCGTTCAACTGCATGCCGTGCAAGCGGTAACCACCCCCAAAGGTACATGTGTTATTGGAAAACATAACAATTTGATATCGTTAAAACACTCCATAAGTGGTGTCCCTGTAACGAATGCTGGGCTGGGAGCTAATGTTACCACACGCTATCACCATTTCGTTGTTTTTTTTTTGCTCTCCAATATTTCCAACCGTGTGCGAGGTTCGTTTGAAAAACTTTGACTGTGATTTGCTCATCAGCATAATGCAAATATGGGACCGTCTATCTTCACTATCTATCCCTGCAAAGGTGAATGAAAGCATTCTTACAGTGAAAATCACTTTGAAAATCACCCCGAAAGGATATGGCCACGGGGTGGCTTTTACGTTCATCCACTGCGCCGGACGTAGCACAACCAAACCGGATACCGGTGTGATCTTCGATCGCATCACAGCACAGTGCCAAGCAGACCAGAACATCATCTGGCATCGATTGGCGTCCACATACATGCGAATGTACGCCAAACCATTTGCAGCAAGTGTGAGCACAACGGACACTGGACGGGAGGACGACGGTGACAGCTTGATTGTTGTTGATTCGAATGCCAATCTCTTATCTCGGTGAATTATGTTTTATGTTACGGCTTCGATTTCCATTACTTTTTGCACTCAACCGCATCCGTGCGATGGCAAATGGATTGGAGTGCCAATTAGGTCAGCACCGGGAGAATGGAATTTAGCCCCTCCTCCCCCTCCGCCCCTGCTCCACCTTGTAGTCCTTCACCTTAGCCGACCTCAGTATGGGGTACGTTCCTTGGAGGGTGAGTACACCCTGCGCATCTTGCTTATGTAGTAGTGTGATCAAGGGAAAAAAATCAAACAGGAAGCACAATTCTACAAATAGAATAGAGCGCAGATCGGAACGTCATCGAAGAAAGAACTTGCGTCAAGCGCGTGAACAGCGATAAGCAGAATGGTACGAACGCCCCCTCCAGTACCGGAAATCATCCGAACCGGAAAACGGATGCGTCGTAAATCGGGTTGACCGAGGGGTTGGCTAATTGATTTTAATTAAATTCTATGTCCTACCTATCCAATCACACCCCCTCCACACGGATTTCTTACCACGTTCGATTTCTTAATCGCCTTTATTTTCATGCCAATAGGTCGTGCTTCAACAATCGGGTTGTGGTGGCGGTAAACATGATAAATCAAGAATTGATTTCCAGAGTTAAATCCGCTTCTTTGGTAAATTAATTAGCCAACAAAGTTTCACCGTTGATCGCGAATTTATCACGAATCAACTGTCAAACCGAAATAACGGCTATTTTGCATACCTTCAGGCGCCTAAATCTGCACCCCGTACAGTGCATCACAAAATTACATCACATTAAAGTGGAAATTTGGTATAAAATTAGTCACACAGCAGAGTGCCCTTAATGTACCTGTCGGTCAGCGTTTATCCTCATTAGCTTCGAAACTAATAAATTCCGGGACCATAGGTAAGCAACAGTGTCCAACGGCGAAGGAGAGATCGAAAGTGTTATTAAAAAGATTATATCGATTGATTCGAGGGGATTCGAGGGGGGTTTGCGACGATACGGGGAAAGGCAAATTGTTTGCCTGGGGTAAAGCATGTGGACAAATCGATAAAAAGGCCACCGGCTGGTGGTGTTATTGCAAATCCACTACATACGGATGGGATTATCTAACACTGTCTCTACACCAAGGGTGTGGAAAGGCGTTTCAGCACATGGTAAAATTTGCGAATATTGTGGAATTAAGTTTTAAAATTGTTAATATTGTGTTTGATATCTTTAAAACATAGTGATAATGTTTTAGATGCTGTATTAAATATTTTTTACTAATTAATAGAATAACTCAAAATTTTTCCAGTACATTTTACATTTAATGTCGATTGTGCTATATTTTTACATAATAAAATATTGATTAATTATTTCATCACTTTTGCTCACCGTTAGTAACGTAGTGCAGAAACATATTGTTAAAGACATGCGGAACAAGTTGACCTTATTGTGTGACCAATACGACTAGCACAGCTCGTTTCAATTTTCCATCGGCTTAACGGCCGGTTACAGAACCGTGCTGATTTTTATCTGCACTGTCTAAACCATTCTTTCGGCCATGGTTGGCCAGGACTCATCCATATCCTCCCTCCCTTGCCCCGTTCCTCCTTCACCACCCATGAAACCATGGCGTGGAACCCAAAGGGGACGCAATCACTCTGTAATTAATTAATTAAGTTGGGATTTTCCTTCCTTTCTATCGGTTGGTACTAAGCCACACTTTGACGACGGTTTTCTCAACGCTCCCGGGTGTATCGATGATTACACTTTATCGTACAGTTTACCTACCTTCAGACAACGGGACCGCGTGGTGCCGTGGCTGATTGAATTTGATTCGTGCATTGACGAGCACGAGGCCCCATCACAGTGTGTGATTTTAGTGCGGAAAACAGCATGCAGTCGCAAGCATGACAGACATGCCGTCGGGTCCGGTCAACGGTGCACAAATGCGCCAAGGAACAGGTGTTGCTATGTAAAATATGTCTTGCTCACTACCCGGGACAAATCCTATTACGCGTGCTGGCAGATGCGACTCTCGCTTTCGGTGTGACATTCGTTTTAGAAAATCCCGGCACCCGATGGGAACCGTAGAACGAACAAAAGGGTGGTGAAAATGGAAGCGGCGACCAAGCCGGGTCGTCAATCGGTTCTGTGTACGATGTGGAGTTGAAAGTGGTAAGTGAAATACGGAGCGTTTGCAGAAAATGGCAAACGATGAATATCTCAGATTACAACTTCTTCACGCCCGAGCGATGATGTGTCGTACAGTTCCCCGCGGCTGTCCACCCGTAAAGCCCGTCAAACCGCACGATTTATTCGCTCGCGACTCAAAAACTTTTCCCCGCGTGCGAATGCAGACATTTTTCAAACGAAACGCATCACGGCGCATCGGGAGCCGTTGTTGTTCGGGAGGATGAATAAACGTGGCGTGGATCATGCATCATTCGCATAAGTTGGTCCTTTTTGCCGAAGCGCAAGTCCTTCACACGGTGTCACAACCGGCGGGCGCACAGATCCTTGGTAGGGCGGTGGATAAGGATGAGTGGTGTTTTTCTTACTTGCATCTGTCTGCACGAGAGGAAACCGTTCGCCAAGATGCGCCTTTGCCCGAAATAGTAAAATATGTGCTGTTCCATCATCCTAATCTTAATCTATTTATTGTGTGAGCGCAAGCACAATGTGACACGCAGTGACACGCACGCAGAACGGGCTCCTATATTTATAACCTCAAACATTTGACATGCGTCCTTGTTTTTTTTTGGGGGGCGGGAAGGAATGGGGAAAAGCGGCTGGATCACAAGGAGCAGGGTGGAGGAACGTTGGAAGCCGTTTGCTCGACTGCTTCTGGTGAAGGTGATAAGATGGGCATAAGATGATGTAGGAGTTCGCTTGAAGGTGGAGCATCTTCAATGGAGATATATTTATCATAACCCGCAGGACTTTGCTGTTGGAATCTGTTGACTACACACCTGGTAAGTATGTATAGCAGATATATTTAAGCAATATACACGACAATGTTGATGTAACATGAGTGGTAATTTAAATGAATTTTCGTAAGTTTGTATTGTTATTGCATTAATGCCCAACGATTACTAATTCCTATTCTGAATCTTAGGTATAACAATGTAACAAATCTAACCAATAACCAGTTGTACCTTCTATATTCTAAGAATGCATCAGTATTAAGGCTTATATATTCTTATTCTCATTCTTACGTACTTGCGTCGATGACCAGTAGATAGGCGACAGTTCCAATCGTCCAAAATTTCAGAAATGTTGAGGCAAATGTCAGCACCGACGACAACATTAATGTTGAGATATCTTCGGGTTTTGTGAAGTTCGAATAAACTTCTCCACTTAAAAAACCTAAAAAAATATCGCAAATCCCTCCCGGATCTTACGACGGAGCTCAACTCCTACAGCGGGTTAAGACTGTGAATATTCTTCAATATAAACATTATATACAGATACTTCAATCAGTTGGCAGTTCGGTGACTTGATGATTGAAGCAATGCTATAAATCATTCAGTGACTTCGAATATTATTTCTCCGCCTACTTGACGTAAAGTTTAGCAACTGAGGTTATATTTCAATGCATTCGTATTCAACACTCACCAAATAGTCAGCGTTATCTGCTGCTTGTGATTAAAAAAGCATCTCCTCATCACGTACCGCACGAGTGCTTTACACTATCGTTCCATCGCAACTGTTTTGTCAACAGAACCATCCGTACCGAGCATATTCGTTCGAATCAACATCGATCCATTGGAAAGTGCATGTACATAACTGTTGTGGTGCAACAAAAAAAAAAACGAAGAGAGTGGGAGCAACATTGTACTTGATAAGGAAAACCCATGCCCGCGCTCGTGGTGATGGGGTGCATGTTTTTAAACACTAGCGCCATTCAGATGAGGGCACTACGACCATCTCCAACTGTTGCGCAGAAGAAATGTTTAGAAAACCGCTGACTCACAATGTCTCCGCTCGCACATTCTTCGCTGGTGACAAACCAAAACAACATTAAAAAAAAACTACAGAGAAGAAACGGAAACAGGAAGTTCCGATGGGAGCGGGTGGCTAAACTATGGTTTTCTTCACACGTCCCACGCGGAAAAGCATGTTTCCTAATTCCACAACCGCCGCGGTGTCATCTTCTTCGGGCCGCTGTTGATACTAACCTTCACTGGCACGATTATCACCCAACACCACCATGCATGCGAGCATCGTTGTCTCCTTGCTCTGCTGCGTACCGACGAGACCGATCGACAACCGTGAGCGTTAGGCGCCCGGTGCTCAGTTCTCACGTTGGCGCTACACACATTGGATGCGCGCGCGCGCGTCGTTTACGCTTATTTCTTGACGCCTTTTCCTCGATCTTGAACTGTGTATCGGACAAAACGCACGAGATCACGGTTTCTTCGCACGGTTCTGGGTAAACGATCGGAGCAATAGCAAAGTTTGTAATAACGATCTGGTGCTCGGTAGTAGAATATTCTTCGGCCGAAACATTATCAAGCAGATGGGAGAGCAAAACCGCTAACCCCCCCTCCACGTGCAGCGGGGTGAATTTGTCGGAATTCCCATCCAAGCGAGCGTTGAGCTAAAACCACCCTCTTATTGTAGTTCACATTTGCAAACGGGACCGTTCGCTTTGCTTCTGGGCTAGTGTTCCGTGTTGGGAAGAACCCTGCAAAAACTAGCTCCTTATCAGTGTGTGTGTGCTTGCGTGTACTTGTGCGTACTAAGCCGCTGTCCAGTGTAGGAAAGAGAAGTTAGCAAAAAAAGAGCCTCTTTGGTGTTATAAAATGTGTACAATGCTAAATGCTACGTATCGCCACTGATCTTTGTATATGTGTGTGTATGTTTGTGTACGTGTATGTATTTTGTATGTGTGTAAATGTATTGTGTGCTCTGTATGTTTATGCTCGCAAGTAACCGTACGATTAACCTTGCCTTTGGGATTTGTCTTTATAGCAAATCATAAACCGAACTAATCACGATCGCGCCCGGCATTAGATGGTCTGTAAACGGCTTTCGATCTGCATATCGTCTTTGTGTGTGTGTGTGTGTATGTTTTTTTTAGTGTGCCCCGTACAACAGCTGCCCGCGTGTGCATCCTTCTGTGTTGCTCCTTGCACTCCATCACTGCACCGGCATAAATGTGGCTTACTGTAATGTAGTTATGATTTGAACGATTTATGTATGTAAAGACTGTTTTAGTTTTGTCCTAAAAACCCCTGTTTCGAGCATCCTTCTAACAATACAAGGTGAGTAAAAACATTCCCCCCCCCCCCCCCTCCAAATAGCCCCATTTTATTTGTAGCTCATGTTCCTTTCCTATGCCTACGGGAAAATGCGTTTTCCCCTCTATCTCAGTGTCCGTTTTATTATGTTGTACATTCTTGTGTGTTGCCTCGTGGTGCACTCGCCGTATCATGTGGAATGCATCCCTATTAGATGCGCACTAGCCTGGGTGTTGCTTCTCTTCCTGTATTGTGTGGCTCACTCTTGTCTATCGTGCGGTCGCCCCTTCGCTCGATCTCACTGTGCGTTCGTGCGTGCTCGTCCGTTGTTCATCTTGTTTCCTTAGAATTTCAGCTCAATTTGCAATTATTTTTAAATCATGCGCACCGGCATCCTGCACCCGGGCCCCTTCGGACCCGGTGTGGCCGTTGCGATTGTCTCACCGTCCACGTCCGTTGCTTGCGTCCCTGCCCTGCCTGCCTGTGTCACTGTGTGTTGTTGTGTGTGTGTGTCGCTTGGGATGGACCATGCCGATCCGTAGGAAACAAATGGCACGGTCGCCGTGATGCTTCCAAACATAGAATTCTTCACCATCCACCAAGGAATTTCGCCCCAAACTCCCAGGGTGCATTTAATTTTCATGCATTTGCTAGACCGTTTTATGATGCCGTCAAATACCCTTCACACGTGTCCCGTCCATCATATACGTCACCGTCGAAACCGGGGTGAGGATACGTTTTTGAATTTTCGTCATGTTCCTCCGAAGAGGGGGAAAAAAAACCCATCACTGCAAGTTCGACCCAAGCCCGCGAACGACATGCCGGCGATCCCCGGAGAGTGGCTTATCTTATCTGGTGCTCTCGCGTGAGGCCACCTCTAGTTGCGGCTAGTTTGCTAAAGCCAATGGGTAAACACAAATACCGTACCACCCGTCGTGGATGTGTATGTGAGCGCATCCGCTCCCAAGGTACAATTATCAGCATTATCAGGCTTCGCGGGTCGGCGCGATCGTGCACGCGGCACGCTTCCAACCAACCAAACGCACCACCACAACCACCATCATCAGCATGCTCGCTAGCGGCCTAGCGTCAAGAAGGGCTGCCACGAAATGGCCCCGTATACACCGCTCTGTTTGTACTTGTTTCTCGCGCGGTGTTTACACAATCTGTATTTGAGCAGTGCGACACAAGAATCGCTGACGAAATGAAATGTGGCACCGAAATTGTGACGTGTGGGTTCCGAATGCTGGACACCCGGCCACCCCTTATCCGGTCTGAAAAATGGGGGGGTGGATTTAGGGGGAACTTTTGTTGTTTTTTTTTGTGTTTCGAATGGAGGTACCAACAATAGATGCCAAAAACTGAGGCACATGTTTCAGACGGGATCGATGACAGTTGCAGTTTTGCAGGTAGTGCGTAAATGTGCAACATGCGCATAAAAATAGCATAAATGGTGTATACGATTCGTTGCGTGCGTTACGAAGAAGATAGGACAAGAAAACTAGAACTGAGTTTCACAAAAATTTGGCAGCAAAGTCTGTTATGTATCAAAATTATGTATATTTTATATAATAATGTATATAGTAAACATATAATAACAAGGTTTGTTAAATTCATCATTAACAAATATTTAAAAATTTCAAACATCAAAAACAAAAACAAACAAAGCGTATTACATTACGACTGAAGAACTTTAGTACATTGTTAAAAATAGACAATCCTTTTAGTGAATACAAGACCAGGAAAAAAGATTTATTTATTTATTTATTGATTTCAAATTAATTTGTCTGCCGCAAGGGTTTTACACAAGGATTAAGGGATTTGATACAATCTTGAAGGCTTAACAGCACACGCCACACAACTGTCAGTTAACAATTTGATATTATACTAAATAAATACTTTCAAAATGAAGAAATAAATGCGACATAATCATGACATCAAATAAATCTAAATAATGTTTTCTCCAAGCCCAATGTTTCGTAACAATCCGAAAGATAATATTAAATTAGTTACATGTATTATTTGTGATTTGTTTTATCGTTCTCCGCGTTTTGTTTGCTTCTCCTTCGATGATTGCCAGCACAGAATTCTTGTTTCGTAACCCGAGATCACGTTTGCCACGTTCCTCATTCGTCATAAATCTACAACGCAAACCCATAAAACTATTCTCAATCCAATCCCTGTGTATCTTTGCGACTGTTTTCCACCCCGTACGATCGTAAAATCTTTCCCCAACATTACATCAGCGTGTGTACATTTTAGTACGTTGTCTCCGTACTCCGTAGTTTGGTGTTGGTTTTGCATAAAGAACCCTTTCGGACTCCATCGGTCGAAGCGTTGCGGCATTGGTCGCACTAATTAAGACACCTGTCAAGCATGATCAGCTGTTACCTCGCACGGCCACCTTCGCTTATGCCGGTGAAACAGCTGGAAATGTTCCGGAGTGCTATTAGATGTGGCCTTCGATGTAAGTGTTATGATGTTATGCAATAAGATATTAAAATTTGGTTCATTTTAAACCATGACTGTTGATTATGAGATGAACGTTAAAGTTTATTAATATTTACTTCAAAATCGTTGGCATATTATTTTATCTAACCAGTATTAAAATGTATACAACTGCCTTGCAACGCTTCACAAACAGATTCGTTCAAATAAGCCTGAAAGTATGCAAACCGCATGACAGAAATGTCTTATTTTCTAGAAACTTGATTTTTCACACGTTCGACACCCAGTGTGGCTTCTTACAGGTCAAAAATGTAAAATGCACAAAAGAAATTAACATATTTAAATTTCAACAATTTAAATACTACAACGAAAACAATAGATAACTCTCTTGAAATGGTTATCAAAGATTGTTTGGCACAAACATAAGTCTCCTGCATAATCCGTAGTGACAATCATTTTTTATAATGATAGAGGTTTAAATTCACTGTTTTGTTTTGCCATTCCTTTCTCTTTTACAATAAGAAGCTCGTCCTATTGATTCTTTATGACAGCTGCTTAAAATTTTTTTGTGTAAGTGCTCAAGACCGTCACCCAAATATGGGACTTTTATACTTGGGTGACGTGCAACGCGACGTGTTAGATCTAACTTTCAATTGTTTTTCGATCAACATACAAAAACATATCTGAAAAGTCTGTTTGTTTGATAGGAGATGTGGAGGAGAAACTACCTCCCGCTTTTAGATCTTCATCAAAAACTCATCAAATAGAAGAGTCACACAAGAAGCACTCGCTGAAAAGTATAAGTTTGCTGGCAAGATATTGTCCCCTTTCCTGGGGTGCTTTTGTTTCGCAAGACTTCCCGAAGCTTCTTTTGATAATGAGGATCAAGAGAACCAGGAACTCCTTGAAGCACAACAGCCTCTCAGCTTTAGGGTCGTTTGCATCGTCTTTCTATGCAATCGCTCAAGGAGCAAACATCTGCAGTTGATGAAGTAGCACTTGCCCCGCTACCGTTTCTACCCATTGCCAGTGAATACGGTTCGCCAGAACCAACCGGTCCAGGGCAGTGCAGCTAGTGCACGGTGACGACACCGAGACAAATTGTTTTGCTGCAATTCAATTATCGGCTCGTTGGACAAGAAAAATGAAGATTCAAAATGAATAATAAGAACAGCACAATGAGCTTCACCAATACGGAAAATGGCACGGTACAAAGCTGCCGTAATTTTGTGCCCAATAGTGCAAAACCGCTTGGACGCACCGGGTTGTCCGGTACCTTCGGCAGACGCTTGTTTGGCTGGTGTGCAAACAGAAGCAGTAGGCATCTTGGCGTGCATCGTTTTTCCTGCTTGCTGCAGTTGAAGGAGAAGCCACCGACTGGCGTGGAATTAAATTTACATAGAATTTGCCCAGTTTATTCTCTTCTCGCGAGCGAGGTCTGTGTGTTAAGGGCGGCGTGTTCCTTAACGGGGGAGCTTCGGGCAGCATTCGGTGGAGCAATTCAATTTAGTAAATTCAATTTGTGGGCCAGCCGGACGGTGGCTTCGTACCACCGGAAGCAATCACTTGTTGAAATGGTTTGAACAGAAGCAGTTCTCTGATCGGTCGGCCATCGGGTTGGCCATCCTGTTCCAATTCCAACCGGATACCATTGGTCCGTAACTAACTAACTAACCTCAAAAGCTGCAACACCTCCCATAGCGGTGAGTGATTGGTTCGATTGACGATCGGTTCGGAGATCGGTTAGCGGGCTGACAGCTGCGAATTGCTCATAAATAAGCGTTTGAGACATTGCCAGCCCGTACGTCCATCCGTCCGTTTGCAATAAATCGAAGCGATTCGTACCCAGCCGAAGATGCTGGTTGGGTGAAAATGGCGAACCTGACTCGATGAAAATTTATCGCAACAGGTGCCCTTCGCGACTCGCGGCACACACACACACACACGCTCACGGCCGGTGGCCACACGAAACCGGTGTCACCGGCTGTGAATGACTGTGAGGTTAAGGCTGACGGTACGAATTATCGTTCGGCATGGCATAAGGTATGTGCAAAGGGATTTACCGTGAATAGTCACGAAAAAATGGGGTACACCAGCGACTACTTTATGACACCACGGACGCTGGACACGGTACGAATTTTTCCAGGTGGCCCATACCCTGGAATGCGTATAGAAATGCTTGTTTATGGAACCCAACTCAGCGAGATCCGTGCTGTGAGATAACCTTGGTGACATTACGGACGATTTATAATGGGACGCTCATTGCTGAAATACTTTCCAAGCAGTGTAAGCAGCTACCAGGCTCCAACAACGTGCTATAAACCACTATTACCATCTGCTTTACATTAGCGGCTTACACGAGCCAATTACGTAGCGACAACGTAGCGCACCGAAAACATGCTGACGCTCGACAGATTGCATGGCGTAAAAATAGACCGCCCGTCACATTCACACCGTACAAAACAGATGCTTGCTTTCTTTTCGGTTCCTTTCGGCATTTCGGTTTGATTCGATTGAATTAAATTTGTTTTATCACACTGGCGACAATATTCACACGTCGCTCTAATGCACTTTCGTTATCACGTGTTTTAGTACGTTTTGGTCTCGTTTTAACTTGATGCTGTTGCATCTGCTTACATTCTGTCTTGCAGCGTTCGTTCTCAACCTAGCTTTTGTTGATATTTATATAGTTCTATCGACGTTGGCCTCGATATTTTTGGTCATTGTGTAACAAACTCATCCGAAGTTATTCCAGAATATTCCCTGGGAACGAACCTTAAATCCAAATTGCATGAAACTTCACGGTCCATCTGCAAAAGTCGTGACATATAAAGATTAAAAATTCAATATTTCCATACAAATATATTGCTTTTTCGTTGCTTAATTGGATTTTTAGGCAAACGGACAGGTTGATAAACCCAAAATCCGTTTTAAGAAACATTTGAAATACTGATTGCATACTTTCAGGAGCTAAGCAAATTAAGCGGTTGACTTGTAGGGGTAATATTTCATTCCTTCTTACTTTCTTAAAGCATAGAAAAATTAAAAATAAGACAATTTAAAATCTTAAAGTAGTTAAACGAATAACGATTTGAAAGATTTCAAATCTAATATTTCACCGACGACTGTGACTTAATCAATACAAAAAGTGAATTACCGTACGTGAGTGTGTGTTGGTATGCTTTGACGGTGTATTTGTCTAATTGGGTAATGTAGTCAATGTCTGTTGGCTGTAACCTTTTTTTTTACGATGCAAAAGCTTTCTACAACAAAATGTACACACGCGCCAACAACAGTATCCCAGTCACGGCACCACGCGAAACGCTGTCGATCGATGACAATTTAGTCAAATTGTTGCAAACCCCCCGAAATGGTATGGCACTCGGTACGGCGAAAGTTCACACCGAAACCATGCGACGCATCCGATCCGTAAGCGGACGAGAATTCGAACTGAGTTCAAACCAAATCAAACCCGCAGCGCTCGTTTGCCCCGACACCTTTCCGGTCCCACCCGGATCGATCGGAGGGTTGACAACATTTAGCGAACGATCTGTCGCCGCCGATAAAGTTAATTATAAACTTGGCCAATCATGAGGTTTTTTTTCTGTTTCTTTGTTGGGTCGTGGAGGGTAGCAAGGGAAAACAAGGGAGAAAAGAAATTGCAACAAAACAATCGAGCAAGTAATTCTGCCAAAAACGTGTCCGCGGCGAGTAGACAGTCGAGAAGAAAGCTAGATAGCGCATATTGGCAAACTTAAAACGACATGTCGTTTGGGAAAGTGTACGAAAAAGAATAAAGAAAGCGAATGGAAAAAAGGCTACAATACCCAACTAACCCAAAAGACGATCGACAAATTTTATGCTCCACCAAAACGGGGGAGAACAGTGAGAATGGAGTTAAAAAAAATGGTACCTAAATAGCCAATAATGGGTACCGGGACCGGGTACTTTGCAATCGCTTCTTAGCTTCGGTGTCAAATTGATGAGGTTCTTAGACAAACGTTCACTTTATTGCCTTTTTTATAATGACACACTAAAGCAAAAGCGAACTTACCGAGGGCAGATGATGGTTGTGCTTGAAAAATTGCTTACGACAACTTTAGTACAACGCCGCAATTGGTGGACAATAATTCAACCAAGCGAGAAGCGCACTCGAACCGCGCCACAGCAACCTCGGAAAGGATGACGGCAATGGCACGAAACTATTTCGCTCATTTGTTTTCGGTCCAGCGTTGCGCGAACTGTCGGGCACAGAATGCCAGCAATCGTTCGCTATTGTTTAGCATAATTTTTCACATTTTTCCCTGTCAGGACTATCGGTTGCCGGCAGTGTGCTGGGATTGATTTGCCTCCGCAAGCCCGGAAGCTGCACACTGTCGGACAAGTGTTTGCGTAATACGTTGAAGATGGAACAGCACAGCATCTCGCGTGTTGAAGCATGGCTTTCAAACAATCTTTAAGAAAATATGGTACGAGGCAGGATAAAAAACCAGCACACGTTCAACAGACGATCGTGTTTAATAAACTTCTGCAACAAGGAAGTCTGACCCTTCTTCCTGGGTTGCTGAAAGTGAGGGAAACGCGTGTACGGTTGATTGTTTACAATTTTGCCATGGCACACTTTTCCCCAGTTGCCCGAATGCCCTCCATCAAAACATCACTTTTCGTCTTTGTTTTCCGGTTTCATCCTAACGCTGTACAACAGCTTGGAGTGTCCTTCCCCGCGGGCGTTAACGCTCAACGTGGAGGGAAGAGTGTAGTGAGGGGTGTGGAACCATCCGACAAGCAATCAGTTTTTCCTTCCAATCTAACATTTACCACCCAAGTGACGTGTCTTACTAAGCGGATGAAATAAGCCATTAAAAATGTGTTAAAAATGTGCTTATGTGATCTAAATTGCCTAACTTTAGGCGCATTTTCTTCCATTAATTCGTTAATATCTTTCAATGGTTGCAATTTGTTGTCCTCAATTGTGGATATATATAAAGAAGACCTTATATGTTTCGCACCACATAGCTGTCATCTGGGTATTCTAGTAACTCGGAACAAACCCCCTTCGGGAGCGGCGACCACTCCGTCGAGTCTTACAAAGACAGCGTGCGCTTCACTGTAGCATGTACCAGTGTTTGCGCCTTAACCACCCAATCTCGCACACCTTTTTACAACTGTCGAAAGCCACCAAATGAATGAGTGAATCAATGGTGTACCGGCAAAAGCCCGCTTAATGCACACCACCCACCCGGTGGCCATCTTCACCCCCAGCCCGGAAGACCCGGTTCGGTTCAAGCTGAGAGCACCATCTTCCGAAGCTAAAAATTACCTTCCCAACGGTTAGCCCGAGCTACGGGGAAGCACTTTACCGCCTGCGGCTACCGTAATGCCGGGGCCAGGATTAATGAAGCTTAGTTTATGATTAATTTCGAGAAATATTGTACTGCGCTACAGTCCGGTGTACGCCTTTTAGCCATCTTCTGCCAACCGCTCGGTTTGTCTGTTTTCGGCGCGCTTGTTTCTTTTTGTTGTTGTTGTAGCGGTAGTTAGGGGTGATGCTCAGCTGGCCGAAAGGATGTTGCAATTCATTTCCGTTTTTCCCGTCAGCCCCCAAAACGGCAACCCGTAGCGGATGGATGAGTAAAGTATGAGTTTTCTCCCGCCGGCTACAACCGTGGAATGGAGTGCGAATAAAAATAGTGCCGCCACTTTGTGTTGTAACACTTTCATTGTTGTTTACCCTTTTGTGTTTGTGAATGGTGGGTGAGTTGGGAAAACGGGGATTTGTTGCCAGCGAAGTGCTGTTTATGTTGAACAAATCTGCCGCATCTACTGTAGCAACGGTGTACGATTTGTTTGAATATTAATTTACTGTTTGGAAGAGATTGTTTTATTCAGCGGAGAGTCTGAAAAGGCTTGCACACTTACAGGACTTCAGGGTAGTACAAGCAGGTGATAATTATTTTGTACATTGTACGGGTTCATTTTAGGGGAACTCAGCAACTAGCAGCACTAGTGGATGGAGTAAAGATCATAAAGAGCATCACATTACAGATGTATCCCAATAGATGGCGCTGTTTAAAGACTTCCAGGATCTAAGCAGCCCAAGAAATAAATAGCTGTATCGTTTGCGTTTGAAAAAAAAAGAACAGTTTTGAAAGATTTTCTCACGACTTTTCTGCCATTTAGAGGAAAATTTATCACTATTTCCAACGAAATTCATAAGCAATGAACCGATTTTGGGCAAACCTCAACAGATATAAACACTTCGAGGGCAACATGGAGTGACAGTTGATGGAAACTTCCACGAAAAAGGTAAAATAAAGGCTATAATTTTTGTTTTGGGTTGCATTACTTAAAATTCTTGCCAGTTGGCGTGGTCTCCCGATAAGGCTTCTTGACATTAATATACCATTTATTATCATGTTAAATAAACCACAAAACACTAAATTGTTGTCTTAGAGAAATGATCAACTTTTACAAGTTCGTTCAAACATTCAATCCTTCCACACGGGGCAAAGATGCTATCGATGAATGCAAAGCGCAAAAGCTACACAATTTCCGGGAAAACATAACGTAACAAGTGTGTTTTATAAACCATTTCCATGGTTTGGCATTCGTTACGGCGGAAAGCACCATCGTCTATCTGTCTATCTTTCTGTATCGGCGTGCGTCTCGAGGTAGAAGCCCGGCAAAACTGTCATACAAATATTTATTGTTATCAGACGACGAAGACGACGACGATGATGACACATTTCCCAAGGAACATGTGCCGGTGCCGTGGTTTGAGTTGCATCCCACCCCGGGTTCACCCCATTGATGGGCAACAAACGACGCAATGGAGCACAATGGATGTTTCTTTTCTTGGGTGGATCTGCGGAATGCTGCGGCGTGAAACCGCACCACCGAACCGAAAGACACGTGGTTTGACAAACCATTCCGAAGACACTTTTCCACCTGCGTTATGAATCACAATCGCAGCATTACATTCGCCTCGAGAGCTCTGGTAGCTACATGTACACAACGCTATGTGCTGTTAGTTTTGTATCGTCTTGCTGATTTGATCGTTCACCCGATGCTTCGATCGTTTCCACCCCGATGTGCATGTGTCAACAGATGAAATACAATTTTTCTCCGGCGGTTGGTTTGTGTTCTGGTCTGCTCCCTCCACCATCCTATCAATGATGTTCCGCACATTCTGCTGGCTCGTTATTTTACCACTTTTGATGTCAAACTAGCGAAACACTTACTCGTTACAAACGCCACCAATCGTGTATCGAATCGGTTGGGTTGGATGGTGGTGGTGGGTGTTTTGTCATAGACAGCATCTCCAATCAACCGTACTACTTCGGGCAATGCCGCAGTATACGACACAAAACTCCACTACTTATCCTGCCGCTCGGCAATGTGTGTGACAAGTTACGAAAATTTTATTGATTCAATTTTGCCAGCAGGTGGCCACTTTCCGGGTACCGCACTTCCGGTAACGAGACGGTGTTCGGATCATTGTTCCGAGGAAAAAAGGTGGTTTCCGGGAGTTAATGATCTTCGCCGTGCGCATCATTGACTTTTCTGCTTTTTCGCGTTGTTGTGTGTTAGGTTTGTTGGTAAAAGGGAAGAGATAGTAGGCGTACATGTTCCTTCCCGATCCTTTGCCAACAGCGATGGTGCAGGCTCGTCATATGCAGGCTTGATTTTCCAGCTAGTTAAGGGTATACAGCATTAGTACCCATCCGGTCAGGTAGGTGTTCTCTTCTCTTCGACTGAAGGAAAGCTTTTTTTTTGTTATTGGTTGCAGTAACTCGAACCTTCAACCAGAACGATGGTGGCCCTCGACGACTACCTCGGCCGGTGTAGGAAAGTAAAAATATTCATCCAGATTATGAACTGTGTGTGGCGGATGTCAGGAACTGTCGGTGAAAAATGGTTCGACTTTTCTGGATGCTTATTCTGGAGGGTGGAAACGATCCTTTTTTTCTCTCTCCTCCTTCTTTCCCATTCAGTGGCGTTTCCTTCCAACTAAAAGCATCATACTTCACCGATGTCCTGTACTCGGTGCTTGTTGATGGATCCTTTTGTAGTGCGCCACACCGTACGTCCTGTGTGGGATGAATCTGATTTTTCCACCCTCTCGGCCGGGTTGTTGTTAGTCGATGTAAGTTCCCCGTTGCTTTTTTTTTCTTCATTGCTAACCCTTCGGTCGGTCACCGGGAAAGCCTACCGACCCACGACACGGACCGGGCGGAATACGCTCAGGACGAATGATGACAGACCGACATCCTGGCTCCGTGATGATGGCGCGCGACAGCGTACGGATAAAACTTTCATAGTTCTAACCGACCGCCGACCGGTGCAACCGGGCAACCGTATCTATCCGTATCGATTATGGAGGACGACCACTTGTACAGTGGTGCAGGAGTAGGGTTGGTGTATCAAAATCCTTGCAGCAGTTTTTTTTATTGTCTGCACTCTCTCTCCCTTTGCCTCCATGTTCTCTTGCTGTTGCATTATTCAAAACACCATCAAACTCCACCAAACCTGTAGAGGGTTCTGGTAGTGGACGTGAGGATGAAATGCTTTCATCCAAAAACGCGCTTCCAGGAAAAGGTAGCGCGCAAGGCCTTTATCGACATACGTAACGTACGCACCGTCGCAACGGAAGCCTTCTTGGCTGTTCGTGATGGAACCGGTTTTGTGTGTATAAAAAAAAAGTTCTCGGACCAGTACTGAGCTGGTCTGTTGGCGATTGAGTTTTACTCGTAACTCAACTACACCCCAGAAGCGCAGAAAAACGATCGGTCTTATCCTTCAACCGTCGACATCATACGCTCGCGTGAAATGAATATTAGAGAAAAAAAGGCTCAAGACCTAGCCTTTCATGACATGTAAGCCCGTGTCGGGAGGAAACAATAGCAATTAAAAATTCATCGACCATGTAAGGCTTCATTTTCCTTGATTTTTTTCCCTTTTTGTATGTCACATTTGAAGCGCCATGTGGACAACTGAAGGTCCTATCGGTAGCGGTATCCTTCCGTCACTTACGACTGAACTGTTGCTATCATACCGCACCTTACGCCGAGTCCGTCCGACCTTTCGCACCTTTTGGAGTTATTGAAACTTTCGTGGAAATTAATAACATTTCCTCACCAAATTGGATAACCCTCCGTCGTGAGCTCACCCCTGCCCTCCGTGATCCTACCCCGGGCCAGAGCTGGGCGTAGATGATAGCAAATAAATTATCCAATATCGTTATGAGAGTCGACCGGTTGCGAAGAATTGATTCTGTTACGATAATTTTGGCCTCCGGGGCCGCTGGATGATGGCTACAGTTGGGTTGCGTTTGGAAATGTAATAAAAATAATTGAACATGGGTTGATGGCGGTTTGGTAGGCAAGTGAGGGTGTTCAGTGGCACAAGGTCAGTACAGTACATCATCTAAATTGAGGGTGTTCGTAAAGTGCTGTCCACGCAAGTCAATGAAATATTCGATTGGGGAAAAAAAACTAGTTCTTTGAGAGTAGCGTTTTAAGAGAGTAGAAATCGGGGTAAGAATGCGGCACCGGTCTTCATACGACAGGACCGGTCCAGTATCCCATCCAGACCAATCCTCTGTACGCATGACTGACTATATCCTCCTGAGGAGGGTATACAAAGTCGAAGAAAGCTAGAAGTGGCAGGTCTAGATCTTTAGGGGTTAGTGTGCCGATAAAGAAGATTATTGTTGGGTTATCCTCTGGGATTGTTATTAAGTCATCAACCTTAAACTTAAAATATTGTCAGATTTTAAAGTATCTTTAAAATACAATTTTGAACTATATTGGAGGATGGGGTACAGAATATCCTACATGAAGAACTAATTCATGTACTCCCTAATTGGATTTCCTTTTTAGAAGTGATGTCAGTTCTATGACTCCATGACAGTCTGGGTCCACAACGTCTGAATAGCGTTATGTTCATTTGGACTTTTCTTGTCGAAAACTCAATGAACTGGGCCCTGCGATGTCTTCTAATGTGAAATAATGCTTCGAATTCTGGCGCATCGAAATCCCTGCTGAAATAGTGCGGATTTTATACAGTTTTCCATTATTGGGGTGACCGGAAATTCTTCTCAAACTCTCAAACGTTAGATCTCTAATCCTGATATGATAAGGAGCCCATCTCTCAGAGGCGTATGTCAGAGCAGCGATTATTGATGTTTTGTGCAGTCCCAGTTTCGATCAACGCATTTAAGACCCCCCAACACCAAATTAGCCTTTCAATAAACAAAATGGTTACAAATTATTCACAGCTCAATCAAATTCGTGCTGCCCCAGGGATGACCAGTGCGTTGCCTGCCCTTTTTACCGTTTCCCAATTTTTCGAAAGAGATAGAGAGCATAAAATAAAATTAATAATAATTGTCATTAAGGAGCGCACCTTTCACATTCACGCACATCAGGATCAATCCGTGACGCGAACACGTACACGCACCGGAACTGGTAAGTGACTTTATTGGCTTCCCAGTCGGAATGCAGTTCGAAACCCAGAAGCACAGTGCATCACTGGAGTGGATTAATTTTTGAATCCACAAGGATAAATACTTAGAGACAGTGCCGCACCGATGGTGGCCGCTTGTCCGCCACAGGGAGAAACGGTTGTTAATTTATAATGAATTTTAATTTCATGCCCATTGTTTCACGCGGTTGGCATCGTTGGCACCGTCCAGTTGGCGCCTGATGGCGTCGTGCGTAATGGATGGGTGGGAAGGGAGGGAAGGGGGGGGGGGAGGTAGAAGGGGGGGAAAGGATATAAACCAAAACCAGTCCGGGCTGGATCGAAGCAATCGTTTTTTGACTCAGCTTGTCCACCCTTCGGTTGGGGTGAAAGCAAGCTGTCACCTGGCTGGCATGAACGGTGGTATGGAGAATTCATGTTTGGGAGTACGAGCAGAAATTTGTGACGGTTTTGCGCGGTTGACAAACTGTTCGTGGTGAGGCCGATAGTTACCCTTTGGTTTTGTAAATATAGCATCACCCAGACAAATGCATGTGGTTGGGGAGGGGGGGAGGGTGGTGGTGGTTATGGGGGCTAATTTTAAGGATTTTCCAAATGCAATCCTCATCATCATCACGCTGCCAACCGTGCTGGGATTGTGCGGATTGCATTAAAGCGTAAAAACAAGCGATCGGAGCAGAGTAGGGAAGAGCGAATCAGAATCAGTCCCCTGGGGCAATAACATCAATTGACAAGCAATTAAATTCGGAAGTGATGCAAAAATTAGCCAACCAATTTGATTGTTTTTTTTAGGTTCAATTTAGGACTTTTGAAGGGATTGTTAAATTCGTGAAATGTAATTTTCATTCAGAAAAAATATCCCGATACCACAGCAGAGCATCAATTTGAATTGCAAAATATCAACCATAGGGTTAGGAGTAGCAAAAAAAAAAAAAAAAATGGAACCGAGGAACCGATTTGAATTAGCAAACATCGACATCTACCTTTATAAATTATTCCAGCATTGCTTAACAACAGAAGGAACGGGTCCCCGGTGCACAGATCCACGTGAATCGGGCGAACGATTTGCTTTTATTTGGCCAACACAACACGTGTACAATCAATTTTCATCGGAAAAACGCAGCACAAACACATTTTGCCACCTGATTTTGGATGATGATTTTTCCCGGATACGGATTGTACTGGCGCGCAAACTTTGCCCATCAGGGCGAGTGATTTCTTCTTTGGGTGATTTTGGTACGATGGGTGAGTTTTGCTCTTTTTGGGACCTGCAGGTCCTCCCGTTCGTCCCTCTTACTAGGAGCTGGTTTGAAGCGATTTCTCGACAAACCTTTTCCATCACAGGTCCGAGACCATCCCACAGCGAAAAAAAATCTCCAAAAGGTGGAAGTTATGTTATCTTATTTAAAGTTTTCCTCTGGCCATAGCTTCGGAAAAATGGAACTTTACACCAAGCCGATGGCAAATTTGTGTGTCACCAAAACGGCACAGAAAGGCAATGTGTGTGTGCGCGTGGTTGCGGGAAATGAAACAAGAACGAAGAAGTAAACTCCAAAAGGCCACATTTGAGGTTATGGTACAGGCAAACCGGTGGGGGGACAAACAAATATGAGAAAAAAAATGGAAAACAGTAAAGAAAACCACACACACTCACACACCGGATGTGCGCGGCTTTCGATGACGTTTGGCAAAAGGGCGAATGAAGAAGAAAAAAAAACAGCACACACACACACATCTTTCGTAGTCCGCGTGTAATATCACACGCCCCGTAACACGGTTCCGGGGGTTTTCCGGGTTGGAAAGTTTGTCATTTTACCCCTTGCTGCATTGCTCGCTCGCGGCCGAGAAGTATTCGGTGATGAATTACTTTTTAATGATGCGTGTTGTACGCGAGATTACTTTGTCGACATTTCAATCGGTTAGCCTCGAAAAAAGGCGCCCAGCGCAAGGACCGTCGCAGGGAGTTTTAGCTTTGGAGGGAAAACTTCACACCGAGCAACGGTGGAAAAACTTTGCACCGCATGTTCGTACACAGAGTTTTGAAGCTTTGTTATTTGATTTTTTTTTATTTCGGGCTTTAGTTTTGACCAGATGAGAGTGAGTAGAAAATGGAGTTTTCTGTTTTTTTCCATTTTTGCTCCTTTTGAACTTATTCCTCTGATTTCTGTATTGCGAAAAAAAGGAAAAACTATCACACATCCCAACCGTTACGCGGTGGAATTAATAAGCTTGTTAGGTGGGCTCACCAATGCAGCACGGCTGGCGCAAGGATTCGAGCAGTCGAGCACTGGAGTGCACCCGGCAAAGTGGGAAAACGCAAAGCAAAAACCCTCCAAGTGACATTTACGGCAAGGCACGATTTTCACGCACGCGCACCGCCGGGAAAACAATACCTCCAGCGGTGGCCACCGTTTGACGTTTTGACGGCCGTGCTACGGTGAGGGCGCTGGAAAAAAAACGTATCCTGAACATCAACAAAACACACTGTTATTGGTTTGTGTGTGTATGGGTGTGTATAAGTGTGCGTACTTTAAAGACAAGAAAGCGAGAGAGAGTACTAACGTGATCCTTTTCCGGGGGAGAGTGAGTGCTCCTTGTGGAAAATACTTTCATAGCGAGCCTTCGCCGTGCAGCCTTTCGAAGGCACCACACACGAACCGAATGGTCAGAGTCGAGGAAATTTCTAACCCGTACGGATGACGGCCGGTTCGGTTCCGGATGGTTCGCGTTGCGTTACTGAGGTGGAAAAAGGACCGGATTTTCCTTTCCCTGGTGCGGTTCTGTACGTAAAAATCACGTTAATCGGTCGGGAAGGTGGGAGAAAATCCAAGTGCAACAGTAATTGCTAGAAAGTGAACGACAAGTTGCACGTCGCGATAACATATATATATATAGAGATATCAGTTCGGGATGGGTCGGGAAAACCCCCGAAAGGGAAAGGTGAGCCTGCGAGCAGACAACAAGCCCACCTTTAAGCAAACGGCAGAGCAAGTGCGTTCCGTTCGTGCACCTTGTGAGTGGTTGGTTGGTGAGTGAGTGAGCTTGCGGTTGCTCACCACGGCGTTCGATCTCTCTCTCGTTTGTTTTTCCCGGAAAAAGAAAAACCCGGAACCAGAGAGAGAGAGAGCCGCCTTCCGAAACCCCGTAATTACGAGGGTCTCTCTCTCTCTTTCTCTCTCACTCGCTCGTTTCTGATGCTGGCGCGCGTCCATCGGATTTGCGCCTTCACATTGCCACTCACTACCACACCAACCCTGCCCCCAACCCCTAGCCCTCCCGTGTACGACTAAACACTAAATGCGGGGAAAATTCACTCGTGCGAGCATCAAACGGACAGGACGACGAAACCGAACCGAACCGCGGCGGTGATGAAAAATCGGACGAAATTATCAATCTTCCGCTCGCGTTCTCTTCAGTCTTGCAGTGGGTATCCGGTCGTGCGCGTCGCCACATATTTTACTATCGCCGCCGCGAGTCCGTCGTGTGGTCGCGGTACGGAAAATTCGTCCCATACGGCTGATATACACAAAATAAGCGCGCGCGCGTGTGTATTATTCTCCAACGGTAACAAGCAAAACGTCCGCCGTTCTGGTCGCAGTTGAAGATGAAAAGTTCCTTTTCCATTCAAAAGGGTTAGCGAATTGAATTACCCAAACGCGGACGAAACGCCCGGGCACATACGCACCTGGTGAATGAAGCATCACACCACATTGCGTGCATTAGCAGCGAGTGTTTCGTTGCTGGTGAAAGGAAAGAAAACGTGTGTCGCACCCAGCAGTTGCGTCCGGGGCTGTTGTGTTTAAAAACTCCCGGTGCATTTCAAGGGAAGGCAAAACGCGATGGTCGTTTAGAACGAGAACGGTTGTGCCGGTGTAATTAAAGTGCAGCCAGCAAAACGTACACACTGGAGCGAGTGCAAATACGTGCGGGGGATTTGAGCAGGTTGCATAAACGCAGGTCGTTAGACGCTACAGCATAAGGTGGGTGCATAGCACACACACGGGCTCGTTTGTTGTGGTTAACCAGCAGAAATTAATCAAAGCTGTCTTGCTGATCTGATCGCACAACAGTGCAGTGTGGTGTGAGCGCGAGGTGTGCATTTCCCTACAATCTTGAAGGGTCCGTTTCTTTTTCTATTGCAAGCAGTGTGCATTCGTGTGTAAGTGTGTTGATTTGTGCAGGAAAGTTGGCACAAAAGGTTAGCTCTGCTAAAAATGTTAATGTAATCCGGATGAAAAATGTTCCAACACCCCAACCAGCCACGAGTGTCGTCGAATGTTTGATAAGCGGTGGTTAAATGTGTGATTGAATTGTGTCGTTGGTGCTTTGTAAAACAACACACTCACCTGGATCGTATGCGGATAAGCATTTGCAGCGTTTAGGTGTGCGTGATTTTTTTTGTTTTCGGTCTGTTGATTTGGTGTTTGGTGCTTTCACATCAAAAGGTGCCACCAACCAACGTAAAAGGGTGCGCGAAGAAATGTGTGGCCGCAAGTGTTATTTGTCAGCACAGCTTATCTGATGTAAGTTGTTTCCTGTTTGTGTGTTTTTACCCCCCCCCCCCCACCCAAGGGGTTATTGTTTTGTTTGGAAGGAAGGAGCTGAAGAAACGGTGATTATGTTGCAATTTATTGGTATCATCTCCAGAGGGTGTTTTGGGGTGAAAAATATTCTTCTAAAATATTTTCTTCACGGAATCAATTGAAGCGTATCGAATAAATCTAATTTTAAAATAAATTACCCTCGGATGTGGTTTTCCTTCCACTGAATAATTCGATTCGATAAGGATTCGTCTAATCAACGGGACCAAGTGTTCTGTCAGCTCGTAAATTCCCTCCATTCGGATGGGATTTAGTTTCTCGACTTTGAAGCGTAACATTCCGCTTCTGCCCACGTGCAGCTGTTCCATTTGTTATCCAGTACCGCCAGTCCAGTTAACAAAAAAAGTATCTTAGGCAACGATTATGAGCCCTAAGTTAGTCCCATAGTTGCCATTAGGTTGGCTGGTTCGCTTGAGGGCTACAAATTTAAAGGAAACTTACACCCTGAAGGGTGGATCGGACACAAACAGCGAAGGCACGTCCGTTCATTTTAATAAGCCCACCAAAGGCGACTGCTTTAACCATTCCCGCACACACACACACACACACACAAAATCCGATCTAGGCAGTGAGGAGGGTGGTCGATTTTTGTGCAATAATATTTTTCCACGCCTCCCGACTGGGTGGGCCATCATCTAAACCCTCCGGAGGGAAGAAAACCCTTGTCGAATTGAATGCGTTGCCATAACTGTGGCACCCTTCGCGCGCGCTTTTCTCTATCGCTTCATTTGATTCGTCGAACGTAGCCCAGGCAATGTCCTGGGTGCGAGCTGAATTGATATAGCAGAAATTTAATTTCCTGCTCCGATTCAGATTTTCCCCCACGGCTTTAAAATTCGTTCGATACGGACGTATGCTTATGCTGGGCCCGACTTCTTATGGCTTATGAAGTGAAATGATGCTTCCGTTTGCATTTGTAGGGCTGCGGTGGAGGAGAGTTGGGATGCGGTGTCTTGAATAAAAATTGTCCTTAAGGAGAAGAGGTTCCTTTTCCTACCAGCATGGTCAGTGCTGTGGGTCATTGACATAGGCGGAACATTCCCTGAATAAACTTTCCACGATACAATCCTCTTGAATATCGATTGATTTTTGTCTTCCGAAGGACTTTTGCAGTGGAGCAATCCTATGCTTGCCACACATAAACGATGTACCTTCTCGGGAAGCTCCTTAAAGGGGCAAGGTTTGATGTTTTATTTCGGGTCACTTACTGCACATACATACGCCGAGAAGCCAGACGGCTATAATCTACGGTTGCTATGGATATTTCCTCGACGGGTATTTGTTTCTTGCCAGCCCGAAGCCGGTTCGCCAACCATCGATCGTATCGATTGGATATTAATTGAAAACGTGCCATTTGCAATCGGCACGCGAAAGCTAACCCACCACCCAAATAAAAAAAAAACACCTTTCTTCGGTTCTCCTTTATCTTCGCCGTTTCTACGCGGAAGATGTTTTCTTTTTGCGGTACAAGTGTTTTGGCCCCGTTTCGAGTCGCAGCGTTGCTTCGATTTTTCCGTTGCTCATTGGTATGCAACGAAGAAAACGAGCCTAATTCGTCCATTAAATAGCAGCCAAATCGTTTTTCTTGAAGGTGTTTCGACTATTTCATTCTATTGATTGATACTTACAGCGTTCCTTGCCGTGGGCCGTACAAACCTGAAGATAGACAAGAAAAATTGGTGTATTTAGTTGAACGATTTTCAAGAAGCTTTCCGATTAAATATTGGAATGGATGAGTTTTTTTTTGTGGATTGAAATACAATTCGATTCTTAAAAAGTATTGTACAAATCAAGAATATTGATTTAAATGATAAAAAGCTCAAAAAATATTTCCAAAACGTAATTTTGTTATACCCATTGCATACATTTAGGCGTTTTTCTATCCTTTTCAATTTTTGCGAAGAACGCTTTCATTCATCGTAAACTGATGATAATATCAGCTTAAAACAACCTCCGCTTGGTACAAATCTTGTAACTACTTTATTTTATGTCACATTTTGAACAAAGTGCGTCCTTGCTATAAACTGGGATGTTGTCAAGAGAAGCCATAAGTTGTAAACCAAGACCTATCCTTGGGTGACAGGTAACATTTTTATGTAATTTCTGGTTTTTATATAGGAAAAGCCAGACAAACTATGAATTGAATCCAAACCGGAATGCCAAACCACTCACCGCCCTGTTTCGAACCACCGAAAATCTATAAAACAAAAGCCGCGGGTAGTATAAACATGATTAACACTAATGAACCCAAGTTATGTCAGGTATGTCAAACAGCGTTTCAGCCCATTTAACCGCTAAGCCAAAAGTTTTGCCTGCTAGTGCGGCAGAAACGTGATATAAATATAAACTTCAGCCTCGGCATTCTTTATGGTTTGCCTTCATATTTCCAGCATCATTACGATGCTGGGCGGTTAGGCAACGACAACAATAATGAAACGAGAAGTTGTAGTTTTTTTTTTACGATACATTAAACATGGTTGGTGCCGGGGTTCGTAAAAAGGCGATTCATGTTTAGTGCTAGTGCTGGTAGGTAGTACAAGCTGTGTAGCTTGCCGCGCGAAGGTATTGGTAAACCATGCAACCATTAAATGGGATGTAAATGGCTCGGGTGTAAATTATTACTTGTTACATTCGATAATGCTCGACGGCGCAAGGGTGAAGTGAGGTTCGCCAAGCTATTTATATTTTTATCACTTCTGTTTACGTTTGTTAAATTAAGGTGTTCATGCACAGACAAGACACCGTGTAGTTATTGCTAAAATAGTCACGAGCGTGTGATAAGAAAAACGCCAACAGGGAGGTGCTTATAGCTGCCATCTTTAAAATAAATATTCCATTAAAGTTAGCTGTAGCATCGTAGGGTTAAAGAAAGCATACTTCGTATTAAACCTGTATCACACATCCTTTCGTAAGCTGATACAGTGGAATGTAATTAAAAATTCAAAATATTTATCTAACAGCACATCCAACAGCTTCACATCGCTGGGAAAAGTACGTACTCGATGTGGACGAGTAAAGCAAAAAAAAAGGTCACCACGCATGCTGTTGTAAAACAGGCCAGCATCACACAAGTGGGCCTTTCGGTACGCAAGATGGGCGCGTTTCACATCCCTTGCCTCGTCCTCCTGAGGGCATTACACTTCACGTGAGTTGCTTCAGCAACCACAGCAACATCAGTGGGTAGCTTACGGTTGGTCGCTTGGCCGTGCAGTGCATGCAGGGAAGGTTGATTTTAAATTCCAGCCCAACACAGCAGCATGTGGTTTGTTTCGGTTTTGGCACCCGAAATGAAGACGAATGTCTTCATGCCAACGGGTACAACCCGTCAAGAAGCTGGCGATGAAGGGCTCGTTTTGGTGAGAAAGGTAGATGTACCATTACTTGGTGCTTGCTGCTGGCAAGAGACACTGAAACCGGCTCAAGAAGCTTACTGGGAAGAAGCACGGTTTTTCAAGGGACGGTTAAGAGCAACCGCTTCCGGCAAGCGGCGGCGGCGGCGACAAACGGTTGATTTGAGCGGGAAGATAAAGTGCGCGTAAGCGATACCAGCTTTAACTTCTCACTGCAACGTCGGGTGACAAACACACCGTGAAATGATGTAAATAAATAACAACTTTTTCCTGTTGATTCATCTCCGTTGGAGTGCGGCTTCCAAACGCGAGCTTCCAAGAGGGGGTTACTGTCGGTAGGAGCTGTTGGGATTGGTGCTCACAGTCTCGGTGACGCTACTTCTAGCAATATTGCACAATATTATTTTAAAGTTTTGATCTTTAAGCCAGATATATAACACATAAAAAGGACGTTATTTGAAACCTAGATCTAGCTCTATCCTGTTATACACACTGAAGTGGAAAATCTCCCAAGTAATCGCAACAACTGACAAGTTCCTCGGAAAACTCATTCGTGTCCCTCGGTTGGTATTTTTGTTTTGCTTTTCCGTATCCCAATTTATCACTCTCATCTTCAAATTTTTAACCTCTCTCCATGCGCCCAGTTCAGCGTTAACTGGGTGACAGATTGTATGGTTCGTTTACGCCTAGCTGGGCGTCTCCATCAAGCTTAACGCTCCCGTTGGTGATTGGGTGGAAAATAAAGGAAACCATCCGATTGTTGGTACCATTGCGCATAGACTACCGGACGGATCTCCTTCGAAGCCAAATTACAGGGGGGAAATTGATTCTAACCAAAAACTTCATCCTCCTCGTTCGTTGGGGTTCTGGGAAATATTTATAGACCGATCCTCGTCCTTCCGGCCAGCCTGGCCAGCTGTTGCTGTTTCAGCTTCATCGATGAAATCTGTGGAAAAAAGGGAACATTTGAAGGAACACAAAAAAAGGGTAAAACAAACTAACCCAAACTTTCCAACACGTTCAACGAGGTGGATAAACGTGGTTTTCTCAACAGCGCGTTGTTTAGAATGGTGCAAATCTTTACAACAAGCTGCTCGTCGTTGAAAGTTCCGTTTCGGGGGTGGGTGCACTTTTTATTCCACGGTTTTAGAGGGTGGTCCAAGGCACACAAAAAACCCTGCACTCTGAAGGTTCCATTTCCCGGAAGAGTTGTTTAACACTTTCACGCCCTGGTTTAATGTTTTGAGTAATTGTTTGCTAAAAGCAGTGTGCAAAAGGCGCTTTTTGTGACCCGCAAGGTGGACACGGTAAAGGGTCACTGTCGGGGAGTGCAAAACGTTAATGATGGTTGAGACAATAATTGTAAGAAGTTTAGAGCGTAACGAGCGACATAACGCAATCTGTTGCAGGTGGAAGTAAGTTTGTGACCGCATCGAAGGACTTGGAAGTAATTTTTTTTCCTTCAAAGTGCAACAACATTTCATTCAGTAACGGTGTGTTGTTTGCGTTAAAATCCTGGAAATATTTTTTTCTTCTACGCAACAAAAACTTGTTTCAATGACAGCCAGCAAAGCACCTTTGTTGTGAGGTTTCTTGGAGCAAAGCTTTTCGGGAAAAATGGAAACTGTACATGCATCTGTATGCATCGTCACACCTGCACCGGGTGACAGGTGTTGCCGTATGTGTGTGTGTATGTGCGTGTATGGAGGAAGAAGAAGTTGCTCCGTGTAGCCAAAGGAAAGTTAAACGGAAAATCTGTTCCTTTGGTGTAGTTTTTCCCGTTTTCCCCGAACGGTTGCTCGACGTTTTCCAACTCCCCCGTAGAAAAACCCCTCCAACAGCAAATTACGGAGTGCCTGAAATTTCGTGTGCTGCGCCAGAGTTTTGTCGCTTTGGTTCGAAAACGCCATACTGCGGCCGTAAAAACCACCAACCACAAAAGAGCGATAAATTTCTGGTCCTCCTCCTTGGAGAATAACGCTGAGCGGCGACAAAAAAAAAAAAAAAAACCCCACACAACTTCACTGCGAAAGTGTTGGGTTGAGCTGCCGAGATCCGAGCCTTATTACCAAAACCCGAACGTTGGTTCCAATGTTTTTGGACTTCATTGTGCCAGGTTGTGTCTGGTTCGTCGAACGAACAAAAAAACAAACCCCACCCGAGCAAGAACTGGCTAAGATTGCAGCTTCGGAAAGTAGCTCGAAGGTGGCCATATCTGCAATCCCACCGGAGGGAAACTTCCAGCCAGAAGTAAAGCTGCAGTAACGGGAGGGACCGGAGTAAAGGAGGTTCGCTGGGTTCGAGATTCGCCGCCGCTTCCAGAAAGAAAACTACCGAAATCACCTGCTGGGTGGGTGGAAAACTCTAATGCCAAAAAGACGATTGTTGTTGCCGGATGGCAACTCGTAGCGTTTTTATCCCCCGTTTGTTGTTGCATACATGTGCATCGGGTGAAACTGCTCGAGACAAATAAATACCTGTTTTCCACGTGTCCAGCAAAAGGGGAGGGGACAGAAGGGGAAAGCTTATTACCCTTCGCGCGGCGACACACGGGCTCCTTCTTCAAGGGTGAAAGTTGAGTACGCCATTGTGCTCCACCCGGAAGTGAAACGCGGGAAATGGTCTTGCAGATACGCTCCACTCCCTTGCTGGATAGCAGGAACGTCGTCGAGTGCAGGAAGCATCCCGAAAAAGGATATTCCATTTTGTCCCATCCTGTCCGACCATCCTGTGTGGGCCCGTGAATGGAAGTACCTTGCGCGATGTGTCCCCGACCCGAAAAAAAACCCTGTGCATCGTTACCATTTTAGATGATTTCCTTTCGCAGTGTTGATACACCATGCGGGAACAATACAGCGTTGAGCGAAAATAAAAATATAGACCAAATAACAGAACAGAAGAAAAAAAAACAATAAACCCACGGAAAAGTCCGCCTTCTTTTCAAACACTTTCTTCCGGAGCTCGGGTTTCATATTTGCGAGTTTACTGCTCTATTCCACCGACCGGCCGTTTGCGCCGACCGTTGGTTTGGGGATGGTTTTGTGCACACTGCTCGTGTGACGTTATTATGTTTTGTTTCCCCGTGACATCCAAAGTTGGCGAGTTTCGTGCTTCCTGCGTGACAATGCGGTGCACAAAAGTGCACACCGCCGCCGCACCATTGTGGTTTTACATAATGGACAACTGGCCTTTGCCATGCAGGCGCTACCCGACCAGGCAGAAAATTCTTCTGCCTGCACAAAAGGGTTCACCGCTTCTCAGCAGGATGATTATGAGCGGGGTTGACCAAAACGAACATCGGTCGGGTGGGGTAGAATTCTCATAAAACACAACTCAACACTCGAGCATGCTAAATGCAACACAGTGCCAAGAAGGCGAGCGGCGAGGGCAAAAGAAAAGCATCACCGGAAACTTTTTCCGATCGGTTGAATGGCAAAAAAAAAAAATAAATCCCGAGCCAAAAAAAAATCCTGCTGTGCAACCAGCACACAACCGAACGGGCGGCCCGGTTCAATGCAGCGCTTAAATGTATGTAAGGGAAGGTCGTACAGCAACTAGGGTGGGCCGGAATTCATTTAAATATGATGAATTCACTGTAGGTGACAGCGTTGGGTGGTTAATAATTTAAAATTCTACCGGAAAACTAGTTCGCTTCCCACCGTTTCGCGTGGGACTGGAGTGTTTTCTTCGAACCCGGTTAATATCCTTGTGGTTGGGTCACTTTGGTTACACAATTCCTCGACCCCCGGTTCCAGCCGGATAAGCTTGCGAAGCAGTGGCAAGAGTCACGTTTCGCTGGAAATTTGTAGCTTCAGCGATAGAGTTCAGCTACGAAACATACGGAAAGTTCACTTTTAAATAATTGACTATTTCTGGAATGCTTTTGGGTATTAAAATAAATTTTATCACAGTATACTCTTCAATTATGTGAAGATACAGTTTGAAGTACTTTTTGAGTTATTTGAAAATTGTGGTTTGTTTTTGGGAAATTTGAAAATGAGGTCCGCAAGTAAGTTTCGGCCGTTTTGAAACGAATGGACGTAATTTTGACATATTTAAAACGTCATAAATCAACTTACAACAGTTCGCAAAGGAAGGCCTAATACACACTACCACTTGTATTGATGTATTCTTGTTATCAAAACTTAAAAAGGACGCAATATGAGAAAACCGACAAATTCTGTTTCACCGATGTGATCGAATACTTAAACGTCGTATGTGTAATTCTTTTATTAATTAAGTGAAAATTAATTAGTTAAATTAGTGAATTACGGTTATTTTTAGCTAACTAGTTCAGTTCTTGCTCATATGAACATATAAAGTTAGAGTCCAAGCTTCCTTCAGGGTTCAGATATAGAGTTGTTTTTTTTGCGAACGCAGTTCGAAATTTCTTTACAAAGAACCACTAGAGGTTCTCGGTTCTGTTTCTTTTGGCAAAACTCCTGCCGCGATGCTGAGAGTGACATATCAAGCAACGACATAAGCGTTTACATTAGTGAAACATGAAAAATAAATCTAAAATTGCTTGGAAAACTGTTGAAACTTATTTGCTCACCTAATCATAATTTTTCCACATTTTATATTATTGGTTTTGCACTACGCAAAATGTCGAGTTCATGGATAAGTAAAATTAATAAATAAATTATATTTTTGTAACATACTTTCCATCAGCTGCAAATGTACCTCAACATTCTATCATATTTTAAATACTCTCGACATCTTCGCCGATTGAAACCTATCATCGGCGACGGACCGCTAGCGCGAATGAAGAATAGTCAATATATTCACCCATTTCGTCCACGCTTTCCCATTTGTTTTACGCTGTTCATCTCGCCCACGCGGGCACCGGAACGGACCGCATGTATCTGAACGGAAGGCGCCGATAGCGCACGACGGTTTCGGCTGTAACTTTTCCTGGCTGGCGCGGGCAACCGAATGGGTTGGTTTGAAATTTCAACAGGAAGGAAAATTTATGTACCACATGATAAAAATGTTACTCGAGTAAAATGGATGGCAATATTTCGTGTTTGGCCAACGTTGTCGCGTTGCCTGCCGGACCATCGTGGAGGGGTTAATCGAATGGTACGTGCGACGTGCCACGGTGTGTTTGTTGTTAGGTTTCCTGACCGTAATCTGACCTTCCTTGCTTTAGTTTTTTCCTCCTCACACACATACAAACACATCGTGGCTCAAGTACCTGGTGGGACACACTTCCTTAGTGTCCCTTTTTTTCATATTGTTCACAAGTATGTCGCTTCCTGCTCCGGGGAAGCTTTTTTATTCTTTATTAAGCAAGGATTATTGTAACGCGGCGGTGTTTGGCAGGCAGAGCGCTTGCTGTGGAATGTGTATTGTAGTGTTGTTATTGCTTCTTTCACATCAGCAACAGGACATTCGGTTGGCATTCCAACAACTTTCCACCTTCCCCCCCACGCTCAACCTGCCCCGCGCTGGTAACGCGGGCTGCATAAGTACCCATTTCCTATTCATGTCTCCTTACACAACCTTTCCACCTTGGGGATGCGGTGCTATCGCGTTCGCTGGCAATTATCGTAAATTGTCGAGTGTCACGAGAAACAACATAAGAAATATATTCCACCCATGGTTTGAGGATTTATAGAGTGCATCGCTCAGTCTGATCCCAACCCAGGCGCCGAGGTTCGATGCAGCACCTTCACCCAAAGAGCGTGGGCTGGCATGGGTGGTAGACACCCGGATTAGCGACACTCTGCCGAGGAGAAAGAGAAAGAGTGGGAAAAAAATGCGAGAATCTCTGTACCATCATCAACAACATCATCAGCATTATCATCAGCTGGTTTGTTGTTAGTGCTGAACCAGATAGGTTAGGCGTACTGCACGCTGTCCCACTCCTTTATCTGTGCTGCAGATCGTTTCCGTGTGGAAACAAATAAGCAAAGCAAACGATGATAAAAAGAAAAAAAAAACAATCTACAAAGCTCATTGCAATTCTCTATGCGGTCGATGTACGGATGTCAGGAAGTGAGTGCATTGCATCGGATCGGAATACATCCACACAGAACAGCAGAAGAGAACGAGCTTAAAGGCGAAAAGCTGCCATGGAAGGTAGTTGTGTGTGGACAACGGCAAATGGACACGGTTCGAGTTCCGTGCTTCGGGACGGTTTTACAAACTAGTGAACGTGGGAAAAAAACCCCGTTGCACCAGCAAGAAAGTGCACCGATGTACTGTTCGACAACAAGGGAATAACAAAAAAAACCCTATAAGAATGTCCCTTTGCCGTCATCGTCAATAGAGCAATAGACGGTGGACATTGAAAACGTAAATGCTTCTGGATGAAATTGTGTTAATCCACTGTGCTGTGTTGAGATGCAACAAGCAAATAAAAAGTGCTTTGTATTCCAACCAGATCGGAACGGAATGGATGTGTCCCGGGGTTCGAAAGTGTACGATCGATGGAGACGCCCAGTAGCTCATGGAAATGATTAAAAACTCAGCAATCCGTTTGTGATTGTTACGCACAGGATTGATCGATTGATGAGAAAGAATGCTGCAATAAGGAGAATCTAACTTACAAAACAGGCAACACAGCAATAGAGTACCTTGTTCAATAAACCAAGCGCCCAAGTGCATGAAGCAGCTTTAAAAGCGGAAAATACTTGAATTGCAGTTTTCTCCAACCCCCCTCCCCCGAACCAGCTCGTGGAAAACAATGCGCAAGTGAAGAGGGCATTTGCAGGCTGTTTCAGACGGTAGTGCTTTTATTTTATGCCTCTTCGCTGCTGGTTGCCCTTCTGTCTTGGTTGTGCGCTGCTACTTGTTGTACAACGGCCGTGGCAACATCGTAGACGACGAACCTTTGGCTTAACTACGACGCTCCCCGTCCCCGAACCGGGTACGCGCGGCCATGATTTACGAGCAGCTCAAGAAGCACCTCGTGCGTCGTGGATTGTTTTCTAGCGTTTTATTTCTACACCGGCTCTCCGGCAAGGCCCCCGGTTTCCCCATTCACGGAAGCTATCGTCGTCAAGGGCGCTTAGGTTAGGGCGCGCTTCCAAGCGCAACAACGAATGCCGTGCCGTGCCGCAACAGCGCTAAGATCAGCGGGTGGTTGGCTGGCCCCTTTTTTATGTGCACATTTGACGGATTCTTTACTCTCCCGTGGCCCGAAGCATCTGTAGTAGTGGTGGAAAAGCACCGAACAGCAAGGCTCTGAAATGGGGCGCTTCGACCGACAGAGGCCCTTATTGGGTACATAAAAGAATTCATTATGCTTCCGTCTTTCATCGGCCAGTGGCGCCAACCGAGGTGGATCTAACAAGTTCATCTACTAAAAAAAAAACAAGGGAAAGACAAAACCTCATCAGTGATCCTTCTTGCTTTGGCCGACGTTTACTCATTTCCGGTGATTTGTCGTAACCTCGATGAAGCGTCGGTGGTTGTGGCGGTGGTGGTGCTGATGGGAAGGTGGTTTGCAGCCCGTTTGAACCCACCTGCATTGTAGGTTAATTGAAAAACTATCACAATTCAAACATACCTACCCATGAGGTGGGTTAATTTTTGTTTCACCACCGCGTATAAAAGGGACGCGGTTACGCGATTGAGCTCTCGACCGCTCCATCAGGTGTATTAACGTGGATGAACATATACACTCCACCATTTAAAAAGAAGCACACACAGTGGAATGCACCTGTGAGTGGCACAAGTGGGAAATGGTGAGTTCATTACGTGTGCAACCCGAATGGATTCTTCTGGGGTGTTTTTGAGCCGGGTGGATGACGAGCAAGGGGTGCTGGATTTAAAATAATTATATTTTCCTCTGGTGTTGCAACAGGAATGTAGGTTGGGAATTCGATCTGAATTAATTCGCAAAAAAGGAGCATTTTAAAACGTTTAACATGCACAGGTTTTTTTGCTGACTGTAATTTCCCCATGAGCAAATGTAGAAAATTTCTTTAAAATGTATTGACCGTTTTTCGAAGTTGAGAGGAAATCATTAAACTCTTCTGTTTTTTCGTCACACACAAACACGCCGAACAGCCGGATCAGAACGCGGCAACAAATACCGCTACCCAAAAGTATGGTTCCAATCATTCCGATGCCACGTACAAACCAGATCCTTCTGCTTGTTAGTTGGGGTTCGGAATGGTTTTTTTTTTTCATTTCGCGAGAGGTTGAAATTAACTTCCAATTGGATAATTCCAATTTGTTGCCGCTCCCGCAGGCCAGCATAATGGAAAGCTCATTTATTTTCCAATTATTACCACCATTTATCATCATATCGGGGTCTTGGCGGTGGTACTGCTGCCTCCGCGGTAAGCCGAGGTACCTTTTCGCCACCCCACCACGGGGGTTCCTGAAGGTTTATCAGGAACGCATCAGCTCGAAACTAGGAAGGATGAAAACCGGTGGCAACGAATGGACGATTTTCTCGTTATCCTCTCGGTGCACCGGCAGTGCACGTTTGCGTGCCCCGATATGTAACGAACAGCGTGTGAAAGGAGCTGAGAGAACCAATCGATGGTTAAACAGCAACAACAGCCTCTAGCTGCGTCTCATCGGGTGCGCTTCTGCCCGTGCGGCTATGTCATCCCCGTCAATCGAATGCAATGGGGTGTGTTTTTTTTTTGGTCAGTCCTTTTTGCACTTTATTTATTTGCTTCCTACATCCCGATGATCATGGCGCTGTGGAGTTGAGGTTGTAAACAAAAAAACACCAAAAGCAACTCAAATCGATCCTCTCCGGATGCGATCAGGACGAAGGAACCGATGATGGGGCATGATGCAGTTCGGTGTGCTTTATCGTCCCTGGAACTGGACTGCGACCCCATCGCTTATGGGCCTTGTCGGGGTTGGGTGCATTCGTAACAGGTTTATAAGCTTAAATTGTGTCCCATTTGGTGTGTGTGCATGGGCGCGTGCATGTAAAACGCTAGATGAGGGAATCATAAATAGAGGGTTTAGTGCACTTTCGCACGGCGGGCCCTAAAAGCGACCGGTAAATGTGCGACCAGTGACACAGATAAAATAACACACCACCATCTTCCTTGCCGCTTGCCCACAATTACGGGGCATCGTGATTAAAATAGCTTTCAATAAATGGTCCGCCTCGTGCACGGCACCGGCGATGGTTTGTGCGGTAAAAGTAGCAGTAAAGCAGCGAGCAAGATAAATAGAACAACACAACCTTTGTAGCAGCTCGTTCGCGTCGAAGCAAAGTGTCGGAAAAGTGCGATGGAAAAAGTTGATAATTGCTTTTAATGAGTGAGTTCGGAAATAAAAGACACCGTCCGGCATGCTGGACGGGTGTATCAAGGCTGTAAGCGGATGGATTGCTGGTGGCCATCCTCCATCACCAGCGAGAAGTGGGATAGATGATGTAGGTCGATCGGAAAAGGGATTTTGTACGAGTGCTCGTATGTAATATCCGGTCGCTTGATGGTGGGCGATTGAGCCGATTCGCCGGATGGTGGAACCGGTGGGGTATTTTTATGTTTTTCAGTGCCGCAAAAGCAGAAAGATTAATCACCTCCAAGCAGATGATAAGCACCATCGCAGGAAACGCCGGACCGGATGGGCGGGGTAATGGACGGGATGAAGGTTCCGATGCCTGTGTACGAGAGGATCGTGCATATGTTACATAATCTGACAGGCGACAGACGACGGACAAGGTTCCTGTCACACACTCCAAAGGCGAGGCAGATTTAGCAGCGTTTAAGGTCATGGGAGTGTTTTGTCGTTATTTTTCCACTGTTTTGCAGTAAGAACATGTTAAAGTGATTAAAGCTGGTTGGTTTTCAGTGAAAAATTGATGCTACTGTTAACAACCTATTGAAACGTTTGACAGAATAGCCTTACAGTGTGATCTTGCGATGCGGGTTGCATAACTTTAGGCGCTTTTTTATGAAATGCTCTACTACCATTGATGCACTGAACTTCACCGAGCCTACAAAAAGGTTTTCTAGCTGGCAGAGATTCAACGCCAGATGCAGCACCAGATGAAACCATTAAGTTAAATCAAATCCAAACAAAAACACCCTCGAGATATCTGCAGCCACAATCAAGCATCTGACGTGTCTGCTTACCAAACAAGAAACCACCAGTAGAAAGATGCACTCGGCACCGTCCTCGTAGAACGTAGAACCGAACAGAAGAGTCTTCAATCCAGTGTTCCCACTTTGCTTTGTTGTGCTGGCAAAAGGTGCTGTGGTGAATTAAAACCAGCTGGAGATGCAATGTTTTTTTCTTCTTCGCCTGTTTGTTTGCAGCATGCAACTCTCTGCTGAACACGAACGATGGCTCACGTACGCGACGAACAAACAGTGAATTTAAATCTCAAACACGAAGCGGTATGATTTTTACTATATAATTTATCTTTTATACACTTCTCACGGTTCATAATTTGGTGCAAGAGGGACGAAGTACGATGGGTAGAAGGCGACAATAAGATACGTTATCATTTTCACTTGAGGAATCTTGCACTTTGCTGTCACTGAGCACCGTATGGCAGTGGTTCTATTGCTTCTTGTTCACACATAGTCCGTGCTGTACCGGGTGAAACCATTGTAAAACCTTATGCAAACAAATAGAAGAAAAACCACTTGGTATCGCATCTCAGAACCCACACACACACACATCATCACTAGAGCTGATGACAACGTGTCAACCCATGGTGGATTCTTGCTCCTGTAAGCAATAGCACCACACCGGTGGACGCATTTCCCGCGCAAATAAAACGTCTGTCCGTAAGAAAAGCAGCCAGAAGCGAACGAGAAAGATTTATGATTTCCAACGGCACAGCTAGTGGTGCCACAGGCACCGCAGCAGCCGGGCAAGTGGTACTCAGTCACAGGTGACCTCTTCCCGGCACGGTTCCACAGTTTTCCATCTTTCCCACCGCAGTAGTTTGACGGTGAGCAGCATCCGTGATCAGCGTACAGTTCGGAGCTTCGTGCGAGCTTACGTGCGTCCCGGCGGCGACCATATGATGAACGACGGCATGTTGCATGTGTGTTGCACCGATTGCGATCACCACCGATAGCGATGTCTCCGGAGTGACAGTGAGAAATTATGAAGCATGTTTGGAGTGTCCTCCCGGGGTCCGTCGAACGCGGAATGTGCAACAATGTGTCGTTGCGGCTGAACCGTACACCCGGGATGCACACGAAGAAACGTGAGTTTCTAGCCAGGCCCTGTGTGTAATCATTGCACCTTCGCTTTACCTACCCAAGGGGGACGGAATTTGGCGGGAGAGAAATTAAGTTTTGGCTTGGTGAAAATTAGGTGATAGTTAGTGCGGCACGATTCGATGCTGGTCCAGCTGCATGAGACAAATTGCGTGCGCGTGATAGATTTGAAATTGCCAGGACCTTTGCGCGACCAACATTTATTAGACGCCGACATTTGTGGCATTTTTTTTTCTTTGGGTATCGTTACGGGATGTGGAAAATTGTGACGGAGTGCCCTAAATGTGTTAGGTCAATGAGGTAGCGTCTTGTAAAACACTTGGTGGAAATGATGATTGAACGAAGTTTTGTTTATTTAACAAAAAAACTGTCATACAACATAGTTCATAGTGAAATGAAATGAAAAACCAACTTCAACGCTGGCTAAAGAATTTGCACATTTGACCCATTTTATTGTGTGCCTGTGTATGGAATGCAGCAAACTTCTTCATTACGTATGAAATGATTTTTGCAAGCAGCAGTGACGCTGAAGGTTTGGTGCTTATTTTCTCGCGTGTTTGCACCCAGATAGCACCGCACTCGTCTCCAGCTGAAAGGAATTTTGTGTGAATTATGTTGATCCAGTGCCACGAGCCCATACAATTCGCTGAAGAAGGTCCGCCCAGCTGGGGTGATCTGGCATTGCGCTTGGTAAACACACGTTCGTCACCGGGCCGTAGCGACCTTGGCGCGGGCGAAGGTGGGAAATAGGTTTAGGTTGGTATGTGAGGCGAATTTTTCGGGCCTCCCCCCCCTCCCTACGCGTCTCGGTTGTGTCGCGTACGGTGCCGGCAAGTCGTAAAGAATATTAATAAATATTTGTTTGCACCGAACAAATGCCGACGAATCTTTGCGAATGCGCTTGTATTTATGTGGCGAATGTGTGCCCCTTCCGACTGAGGTGCGACTGCGGGTGTGGAAGTTTGGAAAATTAATTGAAAATTCTTGCCACCACCTCCCCGCCAATATCTACGACCAAACCTGTCACACGCGATGGGCAAGGAATGGCACACGGGTGCGGTGGAAATCTAAACGGTGCCGGGAGATAGATGTTGATGATGATGCTCTTGATTAAAGTCGTCGGCGAGTGTCCCCGGGCGGGGGTTGGTGAATGTTTGCAACTTCCATCCACATCCAACACACCGCCACTGGAGGATGTGTATTTGAATATGTTGCAAACATAGGCGAAATAAGAAGGAGGGAAAAAAACGCTCGCCCCTAAGAAAAAGAGGTCATGGCGGCAGAGGGGCGTTATGATACGGTGATGGAGGACGTTCTGCTCACAAGCTGCAAGTATGGCGAGTGTGATGGTTGCCGAGCTGAATGAGAGCCCTTTTCGCTCCGTTTCTGTTTTGTTTGTCTACAGGCCGAACTTTATCATTGCGTACTGTGTATACGCAAACAGAAACACGGCAGACTCCTAACCCTAGATGAAGTTTCACCACCTCGTGTCCGGAAGTCAAACGGCATTTTTTGCATGCCTTTGAGTTTATTCGACTGTGTCTGTGTGTGTGTGTGTGTGATAATTCTTCTCCAGAGGGCAAGGTTTTTGACAATAAGCTTGCAACGAAAAGCATAACTTAGTGTAGCATGCTTAATTAGAGACAATTGTTTTTCTTCACTCGTGTACGCATATCTCTTGGTGGCGTTCGACGAACGCTAAGCGTGAGGGTGAGGGCCCGTAGTTTATCGTACCATGAATCGTGCCCTGTTAACGAGAGGGTGTTTTTTGAAGTACAGACTGGAGTGGAGAACTAAAAAAAAACACATTTTTCCTTGGGACAGTGAGTGTTTGGATATTTCATTATGCAAGCACGCTTCTTGAGGCAACTGCTACTTGGAAGGTAAAACAATCCCCACTACACAACACACTCCATCAGCAGGAATTCTCGCTTTAAGGGGTCCCCCGGAAAGGACATTTCCTCTTAAAGTCCGAACCTCTTTGTCGTCTGGCTACGCAGTGTGTGTGTTTAGGATCGCTATTAGAATTGAAAAGCGATTTGCCCGAGGGCATCATGGACGAGACGTTCCATCATCACCAGCACTGGCTGCTGACAGGCACTGCCGGACTGGGGCGTGAGTGCGACGGAACCAGTGGTAAACAACAGCTGAACGAAAAAACGATGAAACGAAACACTTTCCTAATCAGGTGTCCGGAACAATCGTTCGCAAGCGGTGGGTCGAACGGGGACGAGATTTGATTGTTGGAAAGTTTGCCTCAAGTTGATAATGCAAATCCGTCCTTTCCCTCGCGCTACGACGCGTCCGGCTAAAAAACACAAAACAAAACACTGGCGTGGGATGTGCGCCGCGGGAAATGTCCGGTAGAGTCAATATTTTACTTTCGTATTTGGTGATTTTCAAGTGGCAAGAGCGTGTCCGCCGTGTGTTTTGCAAGAATCTGGCGTGAGGGTGGGAATTTGTTTTTGATAGGATTTTGTTATCACTTGAGGAAGGTAGCGTCACGTTCTGGGGCGGGTCACATTGTTTGAGTTAGCTGTTGCGTTAAAGTGGGCACAGTGGGATGCATGATAATCTGCTGTAAGTGTCAAATCCTAGTGAACAAGGGATTTTTGTGCGTAGCAGTAAGAAATTGAGGGTTGCACGAATTACGGGGAACTATTATTTTTGTATGGTGGAATATATGAAATATATTGGAGGTACAATATATGCCATTAAAGACCAGGGTTTTAAGCATAATTAGTTTGATTTTAATAATGCAATTGTAGGCATGGCTTACGCAACTAAAATCGCTCAGATATAAGCGTTTTGCCCTGCGGATTGCATACTTCAGGGCGCTTTTCTTGACGACAGGCTTTATAAAATCAGTGTGTTGTGCATAACAGCTGTGTTATATAAATTTATTTTAGGACAACCGATCCTCTTTTCCGGTTGTCTTCATTACCTTAATCATTAAAATAATGATAAGTAATTATGTTCCAACCTCATTTACCAGTAATCCTTTCATTGATGCTCGCAATGCAAAATATTTTATACTTTAAAACATCTCAAAGATATGATATTTGTTTAAAAATGACACAAGCACCATAGAGATTTTTAAAAACCTCACCAACAAGTACCAAGTCTCTGGAATTGAAATTTGAATCTAACATCGCTGAATCACACGGGAAACGTTTTAGTTTGTTTGTTTTTTTTCACTGCAATAATCTTCTTAAAGGTAATTAAAATATAAATTGTTTACGCACCCTCCGCGTGCACGCCATACGACAGTGTGCGAGTGTGTCTGTGCGCGTGTGGTTTATTGCGCAAACGATCTGTCGCTACAAACGATCTATCTTTATCTGTTTCCATCTCCCATTTATTGTGCCCTACGCTCTTCCGGCCTCCCAGCTGGAAAGGCCACATTCGCTTTCCCCCTGACTGCCGGAAGGAAGCGGAAAATCCAGTGGTTGAGGTGAAATGATAAATAAAGCACTCCGTCACAGCGTCACCACCGTCGACACCGGAGGACCACTACACACGCAAGTGTATCGCGCAACGTCCAACGTCGTTACACCGATGGTGGTGATAAATCATCGGTGAAAACCCATGGTCCCCGCACTTGAAGCGGTTGGGAATCGAAATGTATGACGTGGTGGCGGTGTTGATGGTTTTGGTTCCGTGTTTTCGTGGTGTGGCAAACGTACGGCCTAGTAAGAAAGTTGGAATAAGAAATGTTCACTGCTTCGTTTAGCGACTTCTGCTGATGATATTCCGGTGATCTGATAGAAGAATTTTGGAACGAGAAACGACCGTTACGCAAAATACGCGTCCAAGGTTCGGTCGCTATGTGATGACGAGTTTTCCACGGCAGCAGTCGGGTCTATTTGTTTTTTTTTTTCGGTAGAACAGATGTCACGTCCCGCGCTGTCTGGCCACCGGCACAACGGTCGCAACGTTTTAATCGGAGTGGAAAATTTTAATTAGCTCTCAACAGATTTTTCCACCATTTTCCATCGCATACTCGCGTGGAAAACGGTCTGTATGGCGCCCGAAAAAAAGGAAACAAACACTTTCCCGCTTTCACTTTTGTTACATCGACTGCCAGTTTGGGCGGCTATTATCGGACTTCGATCAATTGTGATGATTTCCCGACCGTCCCCGAAATCATGCCGCGCCAGTACAGACAGTTCAATCTGCGGGGTTCATCAACATCATTAATATTTATTGCATTGACAAAATGTAAACATTCGCGTGGATGCCGCATTTTCATCCGTCTCGGAAGCGGCATTTAAATCGATTTTTTATACGCTTATTGCTTTCGTCGGACAGAGACAGTTCCAGAACCGATCGATGAAAGGAAAAGCGATTTGATGGAGAGTTTTTTCGCGCTGTATATATATAAAACTTGCAGAAGAAAATGAAAATGAAAAATGATGTTATCAACGGAAAGAACGTTTCACCACGATGAAGGTCAATATTTCATCGAGTTCAATTTGATCCAAACGATTGACAACCACTCCCGCTTACGGCTGACTCAGTAAGCCCGTTGTCCTATACAGTTCCCGCCAGGTTTAACACAATAATTCAAAACAAAACGCTGACAGCCGTCAGCTTAAAGTGTCATGTTTTGCTCATTAAAATGTGCCGAAGCTACCGTTTGCTTTGTGTCGGAAGCTGATGAAACCGTACGACTTTGTTTGCGCTGATGGATTTATATGCTCGCGAACCGCTCATGTTGATTGATTCGCTACAAAACGCAACATTTTCCCCATTTTTTTTTTTTGTTTTATTTCAAGGCTATCGACGAACGGTGCCACGTGCTCGAATCGATGCGATGGCGATCAATTATGCAAATCGGGGATGCAAATAAAGATTACTAGCAAAGCGATTTGCCAGACCTTGGGGCTATCCGAAACGGCTGGAAAATGACATGACCCTTTGAAAAACAAAACAATAAAAAAATAAATGCATCATTCAAACAAAGCGGTAATGTAAAAAAAGTGAGTTTTGACAACATGTATAAAACAATTATTTCATGTTTGTTCATTGGATGGTGTTTTAAATATTTAAGTAATTGCAAAGTAAAGAAAAACCAGTATCGAGTAATTTACACTGTAAAAAATTACCTTTAAAGCACGGCAGAACGTTAAAAGTGATGCTTTTCATAATGATGGTATACTTTCAGGCGCAATGCAGCTAAAAGGTCATTCTTGGGAGGAAAATGGTTTGGTTAGTCTGGAGATAATAAAATTTAAAATTAATAAAATACACCCTTCTATAATTTTGGATAATGATGATGAAAAACAAATATTCTAACATTTAAATTATAGAAAAAATTGGGCCGAGCGAAAAAAGCAACATAATTAATCGCTACAAATTTATTTTCATAAAAACCATGCTTTGCAAGCACAAAAGCATTTACAAAATACACAATAAAAGTACATGGGAATGTTACTAAAAAAAGACTATTTCTTCACATTTCAATCAACAATTATTCCACCCCTAGGTTCGTTTCGTTATTCCTTTCACAAATTAACCCGTTCCAGACACAGCGCCAACAAAAAAAAGAAACTCCCCAAAGCAATCGTTATCTGATAGTGGAGGATGTACTTTTCACGAGCTTCATAGTGAAATTTAATTAATTTGCCAAAATCGTCAAGCCATGATCTTGTTTTCGTATGCAATTGCATTTCTATTCATCGCGCCCGGCCGCGGTAAGGGTTGCTTAGGTGGTGGCAAGTGCAGTGCAGGCTGGGCTAAAAGCTGCGAAACAGCAACTTCCCCCACAACACAACCAACCGAATGACGGATGAGAAAGATAACAACAAAAAAAAGAAAAGAACGAATTCGGAAAACTATCTGTTCGTACAAATGCGTTCAACGGGCGGGAAGGTACGAACAACATCCATGTTCCAGCGAGAGATGGAAGTTTATTTGGCCGTTTTATGGCTTCGCAACGAGCAGTTCGCATTGCAGTTGTGAATCGGTCGTATAGTTTGTGTTTACAATTTTATTTGGCAAATGTTTTTTTTTTGCCTTCTCATACCCTTTTCATCTTCGTGTCCTTTCCAATCTCATCCCGGGGACGGGTGTCTGTTGTCACCATCTGTTTCTGCTGATTGCCTCGGCACGAAGGGGATAAGTTTGGAGAAGCGAATTTTAAATGAAACTGACACCCAACAGTGCAGCACAGAGGGAGGGAGAGAGAGAGATACAGGGAGGCAAAAAAAAAAGTCCCGAATAGCTTGTCCTTCTCTACTACTTCTATTCGGTCACACCGAATTCCAGAACCGTCCACCACAAGGTTTCCTCCACCGGTCTAGGTTGGAGCGGTGTGCTGCTATGCTACGTGCTATGGTTATTTGTTTACTCGCGTGTGCCACATGTCAGCTTCATCAAACTCATACCGATGGCGGACGGACCGAAGCGATGGAAGAGGTTTATGTTTCTATATGAACGGTTTTTTTTTGCTCCACCACCACCAGTTCGGTGGAACTAAATCCGAAGGGAGGGGGGTTTTTCCATGTGAAAACACTGGTCACTTCAACCGCCCTGCGGTACCATCCTTTTAACCCTGCGGGGCAGGTGGGTGAGGTTTTGAGTGCGTCAAAAAATTCGCCTCGTCTGACGCACACACGATTTCGGGGACCCGATTCCGTCATCTAAATTGGATGATCGGTTTGCGTGTCGTTGTGAGTGGGTATAAGCACTGTTTATATTTTGCCACTGTACAAAACCAGCCAGTTCGTTTTGCTTTCAAAATTAAATCAGCACGGTACGGGCGCACGCATGTGTTGGAAAAATTTAATATGTGAGTTATCGTGGTTTGGTTTGGGGGTTTTTTTCTGGTTTCGTTTTTGTAAATGTCCTCCATTTTGCTTTTCACTCTGCTGGGTTTTTTTTTGCCACTCGCGATCATCAGAGCGGGAGTTGCATTTGAAACAAATCACACTTTTGCACGGCATTATGTCGACCATGTTGGCCCTTACGGTCGTCCTGTTAAATGGTTACAACCATACCAAGGCTGTTAGTGGACACCACTGCTGGTGACACAATTTATGTATATTTCCTAACGACGTTTTTCCCCGTGCATCTCAACGCCTCCCGAACGCAACACTTTCCACCCAACGCGCATTGCCATTTTGCTTCGGAGCGCTCGCGAGGAACGGGTTGGCAAAAATAAAATCTCATCCACAGTGGGTCGATTTTATCGAAGCCGGTGGAATGCTATTGGTGAGAAATTCCAATATTAACACGCGCTCGGTGTAGGTGGTAGAGCTGATTTATGATCAATGTAACGGGCGTGGTGGGATGGTTCGGAAGTTTCTTTGATATCACGTTCGACCACTCCGTCAGTTGCAAGATGTTAGGACGCTGTGTCCAATGCCGTTCGGTGGCTTATGTTATTTTGCTTTGAGGAAATATTTACCACACCCTCAATGGTGCACCACCAAGTTTCTGGCTGATGAAAGGAAAACGAAACAATTTGTCATTTTAATGGCAGGGTCGTTTGGCAGGGGGTTGTTAAATATTTAATTGCAAGACAAAATTTAAAAACCGTCTGTTTTATACGATTTTTTTGGTGAAAGCTTTGGTGAAATTTAAATAAAAGATGAATAAATATCAACCACTAACAAAGCGGATTTTTGTTCAACAATTAAGCAACAATTAGCATACATTCAGTTTGTCCTTATTTGTATTAAAATAAAACTATAAGTGATTAATTCAATGATGTTAATGAGCAGAAAATCAGGCAGACTTCAGATGAAACAGCTCACAGTAGACTACCACAACTGGGTCTTACCAGCACAAATTGAAATAAGCTTACCAAGCTGAATCGTTATTGAAAACTATTTTCCAAATTGCAATTTGCTTTGTTCCCTCCCCGCACCAAAATCGATTGGGTTTTTCAGCCTGTGAAACAATAATTTTTGCTGGCCTACAATCTCGCCCGCACACCAATTTCATTCGATCCGACAATGTTCATTTCAATCGTGTCTGTTCCGGCTGTGAATCCCAAAGCCATCAACATCAACCCAATGCCAATCAACAATCTTCCGCTCGATTTCAGATGAAATACGGTAGCGCCTAGGTGTACGCTCGCTCATCCCGGGGGCGCAAATGGCGGTTGCTCCGTGCCTGAACGTATCAATCTTCGGGCACCCGCATGCCCCAAAAACCGGAACGGGGATTGTGCGTCGCTCAATTGGATTTAAATTTAATATCAGCCCCACCAGGTGTCGGTGCGGGCCGTACCTTGCCGTGGCAGTGACTCCATGACTCCGGTGGCTTCCATCACCGGAGTGGAAAGGTAAAGTGATTCATCACATGTGAACTTTCTTCCCGTCCGATCCGGTTTCCACACACCGGCGCGCGGTAAGACAATGCGGTAGGCAAGAAATCGGCCGATAAAACGCTTAAAACGGATACCATAAAATTAATATTGTCGGCCGGCTTCCGTTTGCTATCGTATGCGAATCTTTATGAAGATCCGGGTTACGGGTTGCGGTTCCGGTTGACGCAATTTATGTGTGCGAGTGCACCTTGGTGCTTACACTGTAGACACTTGTCTGCTGCTTCCGATCGATGATGATCTGTACGGTGTAATCACGACGCCTTCCGGTAGGAAGTATACGTACACCCCAAACACACGCGCCAAGGAAAGATAGCGAAGAAAGGATTCCTGCATCGACACATCCGGTCTTTGGATGGGCAGAGAAGATTTATCAATCGGAAATTGGTTCTCAAACCTCATTTGGGAACTCCGCCCCAAATAAAAAAAAAACGATTCCTTCGTGGAGCTAAAGACCGTTCGGTAAGAAGAACGTCCTCCGGAGCTATAAAAGATGTCCTCTCCTGCTAATCCGTAGATCAATTAAGCTCCTACCACAAAAGCTACCAAGATCACTTGGATACTTTGGAAGTAACCGATGGATGTGCACCTGAGCAAAAAAAAGCAGAGCACGGTAAAGAAGGTTCTTGCCCTAATTGAATCAGGTACTAACTTCTTCCATCCCTGCGAGTGGTGTAAGATAAATCGCGGCAAGATCCAACAAGTGAGTAATTTTCCAAATGCATCAGTTAGCTAATGGGATTACGTTTGTGGGACTGCACCGGTTTTTTTCGAAGACGAAACGAAGGAATGCTCAATTTAATCGTTCGGTGGTGAATTGGTGTATCCCGGTTTAAGGAACAAGCAAAAAAAAAACACACACACAGGTGCTTCTAGCAGAGAAATATCTCCTAGCAAGAATTTCCCCAGAACCAAGCCAAAATAAATACAAAAAAAACGCTTTTTATCCCGCAGAGCAATCAACATTCTCAGACGGTGCGGAATGTTTGCGAACCTTTTCGAAATTTAAAGAATTTGTTTCAGTAATTTGATACTTCGCTATGTATCCAGCAATTAGAAGACTTTCATTTGCAACATCAATTTATTATGCTACATAGAAGTACTATTAAAGTTTCAAAAAAACGTATAAGCTCCATTAGACGAATCGAAATTTATATAGCAACGGGAGATACATTAAATCTTCCCAGGATATCCAAGAACACACGCGGAACATCAGATAGTTTTTTGTACCAAACAAATATCCGCTTAAAATGCGGCTCATATCTCATACCTTTAACAAAGCATTCCGCCTGCACTGGCGAAAAAGGTATCAGAGGAGCACCAAAAAAAAAAAAACACTGGAAGGTAATCAATGCACAAGGTCCTTCATTGCATACGCCACCGCCATTTAAGTTTGTCCGTTTAGTTTACGTTCCCTGTTTTTTTGTGTTTGGTCGGGAAAATCCCATTCAGCTATTGCTTCAAAGTTCGTTCGTTAGTGTTGCGTACCTTTGCGGGCAGGTCCGACGATACCGATCGGGTCTCGGCATCCAACGGTGGCGCGACACCACCCCGTGCCGGTCGGTGCCCGGAAAAACTAATGTCCGGGACAACTACTAGCACGTTCGACTAGCGCTCTAAGCGGGTGTGGGTTGGATCATCAGAAACTCACAGACCACCGTATCGCAAATGAACATCGTGACGCCGTTTCATTTTGGTGGTCTAATCGATTTGGGAACTTGTGTTTTAGGGATGACCCCGGACGAAAGGACAGTCCCGTACGGTTGCTACCGGTACGCCGATCGCGCCGGTTTGGATCGCATTGTGGTAGGCCCGGTAGAGATGATTTCCCCAGATGGAATAGTTTATCGTACGTGGAACATATCAGATGCAGCATTTCAAATACATTTTCAAAGTTAGTTGTTTAAAGTTGGTAAAAGTATTGAAAATTTGTACATATCTGAAGGATACACATGCTGTTCTCAACGCATCCAGCAAACACACCATACAATTCCCGGACCTTTGTCTGTGTTATCATAATTTAATCAACATAAACAAATAGGAAATGCATAGCTAGCTGCGTGTGTCATGGACATGCACCAACACCCGCGACCAAACCATCAGCTATTCATAGCGCGATACGCATCCAAACGAAGGAAATTGAAACAACATTGTGGTAGACTAGGGGGAAAGAACTATGCCACGATCATGCAACGCGATCGATACATCGGATAGCGAATGCTGGGACTTGAACAATTTCCCACCGAGCGGTGGTTCGATTTTTTTTTCTATTATTATTATTTTGCGATTGGTGCTATTTCTACAATCGCAGACAGTAGCGCATCAACCGTGGCGCACCGAAATAGATATTTCAATTATTTGCAGCACACCGAACAACAGATGGGTGCATCGCGCGTAGGGGGCTGCGTATTCGCAAGCATTGCCGACACGAAACCAATCGAACAGTGTCGAGTGACGAATGTGGTCGATCCCTTTGTGTATGTCACCGGTTGTCAACGGTCGACACAATGTATCCCGCCACTAACCGGCGTTGGCCGCCCGGGTGCAAGTGCTCCCGGCATGTGCGTTAGGCGTGGTAAATTCAATTAATATTCTACGTGACACGATAACGGCGCTGGCTTGAAACAAAAACCCACCGAACACAGCGAATGGTGTCTATGCTTTCAATAATTTTCGAGCAACAAGCTTTTCATAATCGGTCGGACTATTCTACCGTGGGTGAGATGTAATAATGGATACGAATGTCCGGCTCGTTCTTCTCCCCCCCGGGAGAGTACCACGTAACCCTGCACTCTAAGCTGTCGATTTTAATATCCCCGTTGCAACGTAGACTCCGCGTTCATTGCAGTTTTATTTTATCGCCACAATCTGCAATCTCACCTCCAGCAAGACAGCCGCGAAGCATATGGTCCGAATACATTAATATCAAAACGTGCACGGTTGACTGACTTCAACAATTGGTTGGAAATTTTAGTGAAGAAACCTTCCATTTCCGGACCGTTCACAAGGCGGACTGGGGGTTGTCGGAAAACACTGATTGACATAAATAAAGCCCTCCCCTCCCCATCAACATTTCCACCCCAGCCCGACGCTTTGTCAGTTGAAATTTTGCACTGCTCCAGGAATAATTGATGCCACGTTTCGTACCAAACCCCTTTTTTACTGCCGGACGCTCGATTATTCTAGCGTGCTGTCAAGAAATTGAAAGTGACAGTTAAAATCCAACCACTATCCTTCGTCACCATTGGTTTGCAATGCGGCTGAGAGCGGGCAGAAACCGTACCGGTCGTTCCGCTATGAACCGACCGATCCGTATTGCACAAATATGGACAAGTCAGCACAAATTCGACCATTCGACGTGCCGTGCCAGCTAGTCGACCGATTCTCATTCGTACCGGTTGCGAAATAATATCGGTAATGGTGCTGACGGTTTCGGCCGAAGTGTCAGTGGTACTCCGAAGAAAACGTCAAACCATCAAACCATCGCCGGCAGTCCACAACACCACCCGCTCCCACCCCCACCCCACCAAACGACTGCATAATCAAATCAAGCTGGGCGAATTCAATTAATCTCAATAAAACATTAATACACCCCTTATTCCGGTTTTCGGTGGTATTCGGTTTTTGGCAGACATTTGCGTGGGGCAACCACTTCCCGAAACGTGGCGGGGTGTGCAGTATCGGCCAGTGCTGGGATGTCAAAAAATCGCAAATTAATTATTAACACAGGATTGCAACTGGCCGGGGGAGCTGGGAGCCATTTCGGACGTCAAGTAGCTTCCTGTCGGTGCACGGCATGATACTACTTTGTTGGAGTTTTCATCTCCATTGGTGGTGTTTTGTCGTTTTCCCCCCCCACCCATTATTTGTTGAACCATACCAGTGAGCGCTTCAGTGACTTGAATGTGTCAAAGCGAAAATGAAAATCAATTAAATTTGTATCAATGGTGCAATCGGTTTGGATGCGTTCGAAAGCTAACGCACGAAATGTCTGTTGCTGAGTGGACAAGGAAGAGGGAAGCTTTCATTTTTTTTAGCCGTAGATGTGAAGCAACGAAGCATTTTACATGAGGTTAAATTGTTTATCGTGTCACTGGATAATATTCGCTGAAGCGAATTTTATTCCATATTGCATACTTTACACACGGGCATGAGTTTCAAATCAACTGGAAAGAATGACATAAGGGGTTTTTTTTTACTAAATTCAATCCGACAAATGATCATTTGCGGAATTCACTTGTGTCATTACAATGTCGTAGAATTCATTCCGATTTATGTCATTACGCATGTTTTAAACCATCAAAATAACATGAATGAAAGCATACGGAATAAATTCCGCAACATTCGTTTACTTTTGAATGGGTTTCGAATAATTATGTTGCAACAGGCTCGTGTTGGAATGTACATAGTCACATTATGATATGCAGATTGCATACTTTTAGGCATTTTTTTAAAATATATTTGTATTTTTTTTATATGTATGCAGAACATAGTTTGCATTTAACGGGCTATACGACAACAAAAACTTAATTTAGTATTACAAAGAAACTGACAAACTAATTCAGATCTCAAAGTTTCCATGGCGTTCCATTATTTCATAGCTTCAAACATATGTAAAGCTGTTATCTAAATTGTTACTAGCCCTATTGGGTAATGCTTTCAATTCATTAATGTACATTAGATCAATAATTTAATCTTGCTTCAAAAAAAGGCTCAATTCATCAAATCACCAAGCAAAAAGCACTCACGTCGAAGATACTTGATTAGTGTTTGCCCCATGGCGGACGACTCCATTAGACCGAATGATTGTTATAAACTAAATAGGTTGTGTAATTTTGTTGTACTTTTTTTCCCTTTCTTACCATCCGGCTAATGCAAAGTAAACTCTATACAAACACAAAACAGATGGATTAAATTGGTAGCATGTTTGTTCCACTCGGCGGGAACGGCAAGACCCAAATTAAATCCCCAACCGGGGCGATCGTTTTCACCACCCCATACCATCCCCGCACACGGGGCGTCCGGGGTACCGGTATATTATCGTTATTATTATGTCATTTTGGGGAAAATTTATCGTGACAGCAATCGTTGGTATTAGTTTGATGGTTTGATGCTTGAACGCTCAAGGATCGGTTTGAGCCCATCGGTACGGAATGCAATCGATACGCTACGATTCGCTGGAAGGTACACTCTCCCTGAGGAAGACAAAAAAAAACTGTGGCACACGGAGGGCATAAAAGACGGGGGGTGGACTCCCGTTTGGAACTATAAACCCCTTCCCAAGGGAAAAGCCCACGGTCACAATGTGTTAGATACACGGGGGAGACCACACTATCAATCGATAAGAATGCTCCCCTATTAGTTTTTTTTTTTGAGTGCCGAACCGAATGGATACACATAATGGCGGCATCGTGCTTGATTGAGAATAGAAAGGCAATTTCCCCTCGGTGTTCCCGATTCGCTGAAGGGTCCTGGTTGTTCCTTCATGCAGCATATAGCCCTTATCGTGGGAGGTCACTTTTGCATGTTTTTTTGTTACATTTTTATCCCTAACCTTATCGCCCGTGGTTTTCGTGCTGTGAGCTTTGGGTTTTTTTTTCCTCGATTCCTCTTTCCAAAGCGCCCATCAAAATCGATGGTTCGAACATGATTGACAGGAACGAGTAAACAAGGCAAACAATAGAAAGGTTCGGTACGCAAGGTAGTGCGCGAATGGACCGGTGCTAAAGGATAACAAAAAATGGGACGAACAAAAAAAACTCGAACAACAAACACCAAGGCAAGGATAAATATTTAATCGGTCACATCATAAACGCAAACCAGCCATCAACAATCAACCAATCCGGTGGGTCCGTCCTCCTCCTGGGAAGTCCAACGGCTGGGAGCTCATTTAGCCCGGAACTCGTGGCACCGGTAAAACCGGACACCAAACGGTGACCACACCGTCCATATTCTTGGAACCGTCCCAAAATTTGATCAGTAAGATGGCCGAACGGCACAGCATGGGCGAAAGTGCCCAGCGGGACTGCACATAAGAAAAACAATGTGTTTTGCTTCCCCCACGAAAGGGAGTAGCGCCCCGAAGCAATCACCTCTCGTGTTCGTCCCATGTCAATTGATTGAATCAATTTGTGCTTTATTACTTTCACGCTTCATGCTTGTATCGGCAGGACATTAGAAGGACGTTCGGACAGGGGCTGCCAGCAAAAAGTTGTGTAACGTCGGCAAAGAGCTGTTTATTGTGACTTTTTTTCCCCCCCTTCTCACGTGCAGAAGCTTAACGATAATGTTTGGTACAAGGGTGTACACACTATGCGAGCCCACCTCTGGCAAACATAATCAACCGGGAAAGCTCTTGGGTGAAGTTTTTCTTTAATTTGTTTCTTTTTTTTCGTCCCTCGTTTGATCCAATTATGTACCGAAACGATAGTCGTGTCAAAAATGCTGTAAAACGATTGACAAGGTAGTTTGTTGTGCCGATTGCATAACTTGAGGCGATGTATTAGGAAGGGTAAATCATTTACTTACACCAAAAGTGGACATCTTACTTATGCTGCTTATGCGTATGATAACTAATGATTGCAAATGACAATTCAACTTGCCTGATAATAATTCTACGATAAGCGTTTCAGACTTAAATATCAAAACTGTTACGAGCAGACATTCGGTTGGTAGGAGCACATATTGATCGGATACTCAGGCAACAAGGATTGTACTTTTTTTTCTTTTTTATTTTACTTAAGAAATAAACACTCCAAACAAAGTCACCAAAGCGAGTACGGGGACATCTACTGTCCAGCACCAAGATACTTTAACCTTTACCTTTAATGTTTGGATTAGCGTCATGAGCAGAGAGCTTTCGTTTATTGGACGTTCGGAAAGGAGCGAGCGATGGTGTACCTGGACAGCGCACAAAGCTTCTAATCGAAGCGGTGGAAACCCGGAGAGTCGTGTTCCCACGTGAGCATAGGCGAACGGAATTACACGAGCTTTTACCGTCAGCTCCGTTCGTTCGACCGTCGAACGTCATTAAAGCGCCGAAGCCAATGCTCGAAAAGGGCAACCGGGATGCGAACCGGCAATAGTGGACAGGGAAAATGAAGGACAATACAGTGCCAGTTGGGAACGGAAAGGTGAAAACGGTGTGTGCAACCTGAGGCGAGTTCAAAGGGAAGGCGAGTGAAAGCACACAAAAGGGAAAACCGGACGAATCGGAATCGGAAAAACGGGATCTCCACAGCTTTCCCCACTTGGTACAGTGCGGTGGTTAGCGGTAGAAGTAGAAAATAGTAGTTCCAGTAGAGTAAGACTAGACTGTCCGTCCGTTTCGCCAGCTGCCATTAGTTTCTCCCCAAAGCCGGGGAGAGCACAACGCCACACATTCGGGCACTATAGTGGAAGCGAAATGGAAATCCGTCATTAAATTTAATAATAGAAATTGAATTTTTCCATTAAGAGTCGCCCGGGCCGTTCTTTCTGTTCGCCGGCGCCTTCGTGTGCGAACGGCAGAATGTCGTCGGGCACAGGGAATATTTAGTTGATTATGTCCTGGGCGTATATCCTTTCCCCTACTTTCACCAGAGTTCGCCATTCCGTTTCCTTTATACCTCTCACGCGGTGCATTGTTGTGCCGCCGAGTGTCGTGAACAATCGTACAGACGGAGGAAGCATTGTGAAGGAAAAGCTTTGAATCTATCCGCTAGAAGCTACGCCGTACGCGGGATGGTGTGATGGGTTGTGGGAAAATTTCGTTCGACAGGATTCGATTACGAGGTACCACGGTTTGTATCAAGAGACGCTTTTTATGTGCTTTTGTTTTTTCCTTCTCTCTGGCACATTCTTTTTAGCATGTGCTCGTACATCTGTGTTTTATTACTCATGAATATTGATGTACAATTCCGGTGGAAGATGCACCGCACGAAGAAGCAACTGCGACGAGTTACGATTTCGAGTATCGAAATCGGAGGCACTGTGTATGCAGAAAAAAAAGGCACAGTGTAATATGGGGACGACTGACGAACTCACATGCAGTTTGTGGTGGCATAGGTGTCCGGACCTGTTTACTACAGCGAACAACTGAAACCGATTACCACTTGAAATGACTACATCGTGCGGTGAACAGCGGTAGTAAAATAAATCGTTTTATTGTATCGTTTGCGCGTCACTCGGATTTGGTAATATGCAATACAAAATCACCTTCGAACGATAAATACGTTCGATCTTTTTTATTCATTACTGTTACCACTAAATCTTGATCATTCGCTTTGGCACAGGTTTCACGTGCTATAAACAATGTTTAGTCCGATTTTTACGATTTGAGGTCTAGTTTGTGGAATTAGTGGACTGTATGTAGCTATCGGTGTTAAGAGACAGCTTCAGTAGTAGCAGAGAGTAGTCAGGAAATTTAAAGCTAACGATTGCATACTTTCAGGCGTTTTCGCAAGGAATCACGCTAATATTCGATTAATGCTATAATTTTGGTTATCAAAGAAGACATATTAGTTCCGCTTATTACTTCTTCAAAAAAAACTTAATAACGATGAAGATATGTAACCCAAAACCGAATGTTTGACATTTTAAATGAACATTGTGCCCTGAGTTCCATGTTCAAGAGCTGCGATAGAGTTCACTTCCCTTGGGCTAGGGTTTTATCCACTCAAGCCCTTCTTGTTCATTTTTCTTTCTCTCGATACGCTTTTGCGATTCCGAGCAACAATGCATTGTGGAAGCCCCCAAGAACCATCGAAGACGATTGTTAATTCCGTACCCTATATAGCCACAACCAAACAGAACCCGGTTGCTGTAGTTCAAATACATGCTTTCCAATAAATGTTCTTCATTTCTCTTGTTATTATCGTGTCCGTTTGTGGTGTTCCCTTAAGGATGTTGTGTTTCTTTTTCTGCCCTGTTCCAGCTCCCTTAATACCCATTCGAATGGATGGCACTCGGTTCGTCTTCCCGGTCAATAGGACCCATCCACACCGGTATAATCCAGAAACGAGCTAAAACTAACGATCAAACTCAATAATTTATCGACTCCCGTCGAGTTGAGAACGTATTATACTGGCTTGCCGTTGTTCGTACGTTGCTAGTGCCGTGCTTACTCAACTTTGCTTCCTTTTTTTCTCGTCTCATTTCCAGCCTCTGAATCATTCAACCCCGTGTGTAGACGTACCCACACCCACCCAGCACTCAGCAGGCAGTATCACCGGCGCGGAGGCAACAAAACAGCAGCAAACACGCTGCCAATAAGGATCATGACAGTGCGGAAAAATAATCTCCTTCTTCGCTCGCCGTCCACCATCCAGCCCGCATTCTCCACCAGCACGCGAAAAAAAGCGGAATAAGAAACCGGTAGATTTTAATTAGCGTCCTATAGTGGCGGACAGCAACGGTTCCTCCCTTTGCGCAAGTAGAAACAGATCCATCACCCAATCATCCCATTCCGTCAGCGTCTAGGCGTTTCCCGAACGGTAAAGGTGGTAATTAAAACCCGGACGTAGCACGGGACCATAGTGTAATCGAAAAAGCAAAAGAGGAACCACGTAGAAATCGGAAGCAGAATAAGGGATGACGCTATTGTGATCGAGCTGCGGTATAAAAGGAGTTGGTCGTCCAAGATATTTCTAGTGCTCCCCGTTTATTGTCGCTTGTCTGCCGCCCTGTGGATAAGACAAACTATCGAGACATGAAGCGAATTGTGCAAATTGTTTGGATCAGCTAACAATGATAACATTTTCCATTCTTTGGAACGAATATATATTAACTGTTTATCAGTTTGGTTTGCCCAGGCTCGAGACGAACCAAACAACACCTGAGCGAACGGGCGCAATAGGCAGAAGACTAAAGATTTATGTTGTTTTCCATGTCCTCGGACATGGTTCGATTCGCTCCAGACGAAGCTTATTCCTCTATCTCTGTTCCCTTCACATCACAACCACATTGAAGGTGGATTTTCATTAAGTTCTTATGAAATATTAATTGGCCTAAGTAAAACTGTCACTGCCACTGGTGGGAACCGCTGTACGAAGAGGACACTGCCGGGCAACCGTCACCACCACAAAAGCTGACCAATGTTTGTTTGGCTGTGTTTATTTGTTTATCCACCTTCCAGCACTCGTTCTGCCGTCAGCGTGGATGGCACCATGACGGGAAACGGTGTTGTAATGCGGGCAGCTGGGCTATCCTGCCGAAAACGAACGTCACGCGATTGGATGTAATTAAAACGAGTGGACCTGCTAGTGGAGGGCTTTGTCTTGCTTTTGCTGTTTGTTAGAAAAGACAACAGCGAAAGGTAGCAAAAAAAAAGTACAACAACCAAGCGCATCCTTCTCTCAGGCGAGTCCTTACGTCACGCTGATTGCGTGAAGGGACACACGCAGGCTTGAATAATGCCCGTGGGTAAAAGATAAGTGCGCCAGAATGTCCCCCTGTAGAACGCCCAATGTATCTGCTTTTTTTTTGCGTAAAATAGCAGCAGAAAGGAAGCAAACAGGAACATTACAAACACTCTGGCACAAGTAACGAGGCTGCGGAAAAGCCCGCCAGTTGAGCAGCTGTTTCGTAAGCGGATCAACGGGTGGAAAATCAACCACACTTTTGCAACGGCACATACGCAGCAGTCAAAATGGGAATAAAGTTTTACACAAACGTGTGTTAAGGTTATGTTTGCTGTTTGCTTAGAATTAGGCGAACGTTGACTGGTGCAGTGAGATAAGTGTGTACGTGAAAAAAAGACGCCCTCGTTCATCAACAATCAAAGCGCTTATCTTTAGCTACATAATAACGCAGGGTTAGCCAACTAACATCTTGTGCTGCGGTTAATTTAAAATAAGGACAAACGTGGGTGCTCTGTGTTATGAAAATTCATGTAAGATTGTTGTTAGAGTGCTGTTTAAGGACTCATCAGGATTATTTTGAAATTTAATCTAAATTAATTAGAATATTTGGCAGCCAGGTGGCATGATGGTAGCGGCGCCGGTCTTCACACCAAAATCTCTTCCGGGCCAATCCCCCGTAGCAAGGACTGACTAAAAAAAAAATAGAATATTCACTATAGCTTAAAATCCTACTCAAAGTACTATTCGGTATTTCTGTATCAAAAATTACACTCTCGGACGGAATTTATCTGTCAATCGTCCAGAACCCTATTTGACAGATATACGAAAAAATTGTTTGATAGAAAAAGCAAGATCTAATTACTCCATAAAACTTCCCTTCTTGACGTTTTGAAGCAGTTTGTTAATATGCTTAGGAAATTACGTAAGCACCATTCCTTGCATTTAAACAAATTTACTCCATAACCCAAGTCCGGCCGTACCTTAGTTTGTCCACCCCTGCCGTAAGGTGTATGCTCGTGTGCGTGAATACTATAAATTGATATAGATAAAAAAAAAAACATGACTGTTCACAGTGGTGCAGCGCGAAGGGAAAAAAGGAGCAACTTCAGGTTCCACGCACAGATAAGACACGCGAGCGTAAGGGATGTAAGGGCTCGAGGCAGGGATGATGCGATAACAGTTTGCTGCTTTGCTAGCATATGAGTTCTTTCACATTGCTGAGTTCTTCAGTTCCAGATGTCAGCCGTTTAGTCACTAATCAGTCGTGGAGCTTATCGTCTCGCGTATCCGAAGTGTCATCCCCGGCTCTGTGTTGTATGAAAACTGGGATAGTTAGATAAATTCTACGCCTGTTTGCTTAGTAAGAAGTGCTATTTCGAACGAATTTTTAAATCAGAAAGGGTAATATTTGTGACTTTTGATAAATTTGTGTAGTGAATCCTTTTTAAGAACAATTGTACAGGTCTCGTACACAATCGTTCAAGATATTCCTTTTAAAAATGCACAACCACGTATAAAAATATCAATCCAAAATGCTTCGTTGTAACGTCAACGTTAAATCCCGCGATAGCTATTACAAAACAGCCTGCTAAGACCAAACGGAAAGCCCAAGAAATTCATCCAACCCATAACAACCCATTCGCCCATGCCCACGGTTTCGCCCGGTTTCGTCAGCACTCTTGCTCTTGTTTATCTTAGATAAGAAGTTCACCTTTTTCTACGCTTCCACTCATTTTGTGTATTTTGTGTGTGTGTGTTTTTTATCTTCTTCTTTTCCCTTCCCTTTACTTACAGCGATCGCGCGTTATCTTCCCGCGGCCTGCTGCTCTTGAGCAAGTGTGTCTCCCGACGGCGCAAGGAAGAAGTCGGTCACTCAACAAGTGTTTCCGCCGTTCGTGGCAACGCGCAAAAGTGTTGTACGTAGTGCGTGTGCGAAGCAAAGTGTGCGTTTATCCCAAGTGCTGGTAAAAGCCACGGTGAGCTAATTAGAAAGGAAGCGGCCAAATAATCGATTGCTTGCCTATCCTTTGACGAGAAAACGGGGTGGGAAAAGTGGTTTAAGCCTTGTTTGAGGCGTGTTTTACGTGCGTGTGTATGTGTGTGGTGTTTGTTGTGCTGTTCGTAGTGATATAAGCATAAGTGTGTCGTTGATCCGTTTCCTAAGCTATTCCAGCATAGTTGTTTTTATTTTTCGTTGGGAGAAATTTATTATCGTGTGTGTGTGTGTGTGACGCCACTTCCGCTCAATACTCCCACCCGTCGGTTCATTCCAACTTCCGGTGCGCGTGTTATTTCCTGCTCGTATCGTTAGTGTTGCGGAAGGAAGATCCTCTCCGCGGCATCCCTTTCCGGCCGCATCGTGATATCGCCACCACTAGCCCGGGAGGCATCCGCCGGCGTCCGGTTCGGTATACCGTTAATATCCGCCACGATGCTGAATTCGCTCGAGGCGCTCGCGGGCAAGATTTCGCCCGGTTCGGGCAAAAATTCGCCCTCCACCCCGAACGGTACGACCGGCAGCGAGCTGATCGACAGCAATGGCAACAACAAGCTGCTCAGCGGTTACCACCTGCGGACCAAGCTGCCGTACCAGAAGCCCGGTCTCAGCAACAACAATAACAACAGCAACGTCGTCAACAATACACCGGCCGCGGCAGGCATTGTGCCGGGTGGCGGTGGCGTAGTGCCGCCGCTGCCCGTCGGGTTGCTTAGCCCACAGGCGGTGGCTATGCTCGGGGTCAGCAGTATTGCCACCAGCAACACCAACGGCAACAATGGCAGCAGTAGCAACCTGCACCCCACCAACACTGCCGCCGTTGCCACCGCGAACAGCCATCGGACCACGAACGGGACCAGTGACGCCATGATCGTGGACGATGTGCAGATGATGGGCGTATCGTCGAAAGAAAAGTGAGTGGAACGGAATGCTATCTATTTCATGGTGTGCGTGTGTCACACCATTTTTTTGTGGTTGAAATTCAGGTTTCAGGTTACGATTTGGTGGAGTTTTACTTGTGTTGCTCCACACGGAACAATGTTTGTCTAATGCAAGAGTTTGACGGAGAGAGCACTGGAAGAGTTTTTGGAGCGGCTAGAGGACCGGCAGGTCCCATGGGAACGGACACACACGGTCGCAGATAAGGAAGATAAATGGGGCGCGTTGAGTGTAGTGCAGATAACGGGACATGTCGCATTGTAGCGAGGGGTGGATTAGTCTCGAGAGTCACTCGATTGCGTCAACTTGACAGGTTCCAAGTGATGGAGTTGAAGAGCAAAATTGTACACATTGCACGGAGCAGCTCCAGGTTGAAGCATTGGGTTTGAACCATTTCCGTTTGATGATGCCCCAGTCGGCGAAAGTCTTGAATCGAATCTCAAATCTACCGGTTGCCTTTTAGCAAGAACTCCGACGAACCCAGCTAGGGCGGAAAAGACGGAAATTCTGGGACAAATATTGAAATCTGACCATTGGATCAGATAACACTAACAGAACGGACAAACCGTATGGGAATTCTCACGGCAAAACTTCTTAATGTATTCCACCAAAGCAGTCCATCAGTTGGTCCTTCCACCAGACAGTCATTTTCAGGCTAATAAATCCAAACGACATCCAAAGAAACATTAGCGACAGTGATTAACACTCTTCCAATCGATACCGGCTTCGGGCTGGTGTTTGGCAGGGAAAAAAACTTTGACTACCAGTATGCGCACGGCCACATTTGGTGATGCCTATCACAGTAACTGTCTGTCTGACAGGACACAACCCAGAAAACGGAAACTCTATTCTAGCAATGGTCCCGCAAACGGGAAACAATAATCATAATTCCGACCCGAAAACTTTCCACCACCGAGCTCACCGGGGGAAGACTCGGCGAAGAATCGTAACGAGACATTTCCGACGACACCGCGAGGCGTACCCTCGATGATGGTGGTAACAGTACTGCGGAACCAGAGCGAAGAACCGCAAAACCGCATCCATCGCAGTTAAAGCGACGGCCGTCTCGTCCAACAAGAGGTGGGCCCTCTTGAGAGGTGGACTTTAGCGAAACTTTCCTTCAACTATCGTCCGCTCGCGTGTGTTGGTTCTCTCGATTCCTGGTCCATAAATCGGATTGATGCGATAAGAAGGTAGCGGTCCTGACAGACACCGAGGATACGCGACTCCCATTGTCCCCGATGGGCAGGGAAAAGGAGCGCAAGATAATGAATTAGGTCGAGCAGAAGTTTTACTCTTGCTTCCCGATCTTGCATGGGTATTGGAGCATGGGTGTCATCGTGCCCGCGTTGACCCTCGAAGTCAGAGCACAGGGCAAGTCCATCATCAAGGCCGGGGCTTTATGGACGTGGTTTGTCCCCCGGGGGCTACTACTCTAGCCCGGGTAGCCATTTTATGCGACGAAAACTTCAACGCACCAAACAAATCTAAAGCTGATGGTTTTTTGTCCACCGTGTCCACTTCCTTGCCACACGAGCCTTGGTGAGGGCCGTAAAATTTGTGGACGCTTTATGTGCTCCTTTCGTTTTTGCTCTGTTTGTTTGTCTTTTACGACCTTTCACATGGACCTCGCCGTCGTTATGCATTCATTGGATCTTTGGAGCGATTTCGTTCTGCTCTTGCTCTTGCTGTTCCGGCAACAGTGGAACATCGATATCACTGACGTAACCCTTAAATCGTGGGACAGTACCGCAATGTCTGCCTTCCGCGACTTATTGAAGTTTGAGCTCACAAAAAAGGGACCTGGTGCTTTGCCACCAGGTTGTGGTTGATGCCAATGGCACGATAACAATGGATGATGCATGTTCCTGCAAGTCCCATTCCCTGCTATTCGTGTGCTTGAAGTTCGTCGACTCGGGTGCTTGCAGCAAGTGAAGTACTCGTTTTGATTCATAAGTTTCCGATTCCTTCCCTTTTCGCCCTCGCACTGTTAAGGTACCTTCCGGTAAAAGATCGATGGGAAGATCAATTTCATGCTGGAGGGGAATCAAATGCATACTTTCCACCAGTGCAATGGATAGCAAAATCAGCATTATCCCGTACGGTCCATCCGGCAGAACTCTCTAGGCGGCAGTAGTCAGTTTGCACATTACCAGTGTTACTGATGACCAACAACACGCCGATGCCGCAGCAAACAGCACATTCGTGTGTAGACCGACGCGTTCTGGAAATAATAATCAGTAAAGCCTCATAATGATAGCAATAATAATTCCTCCCGCTCCAGACGGGACCATCCACCTTACGATTAGGACTATCGACGGGTGGACACTCCACGAATTGGTGGTCATCAGTTACTCCGTCGGTGACGTTGCTTTAGAGGTTCCAACCAGAGGAAAACCTCTCGTTTCCGCTCGATCCTCGTTGTTCCAGACATCCAATCGATGGGCCGGTGGATGGCCGACCGGTCCGAAAACCCTACAGCGACGTGGACGACGTTTCCAGGACAATCCGACAATCGCGCTAGTGTGGTGTGCATCCAGCGATAGCACAATCATTTGTGGCATCTCGCCACCACCGTACAAAGTTAGTCCATTTAGTTCGATCGGGTTTGTGGGGGAGGTGGAGTTAGTTCTGATGTTTTGCACCGCATACCGACTGCTGTACGTATGTACTATATCTCCACCAGCTACAAAAGACACCTGTCTCGCTGTGTTCAGTTGTACGTGTGACGCCGTGAGGAAGATGGCAGTGCGAGCGCAAATAGTACGTCGCACCGGAATAACTTATGTGCGCGTTCTCGACATATCGGAAGGCATTTTCAGGGCATTCTGTGCCGTGTAGTCCTGGCGTGCTTTTGTTCCGGGCACCTCCGTACGGATGCACGGGTGGCGTACTTTCGCCGTTGTTATTGCTGTCATGTGTGGCGGTATTGGGGCGATCCAGTGTCAGCTGCCTGGAACTGGCTGCGGGAGCACGCAGCGCTGGGGGTGCTACGGTACGGAATCAATAAATTTACGATATGACAGCGATATGAAAACATATGTAGATTTTATTACTACACAAGTGCCCGCACACTGCTTGCCACGGATGTTGGTGGACGATTGGAAGCAGTGTTTTTGCCTGGGCATGAGTACCTTCCACAGGCCATGGACACACATCGGGAGCCACTTGAATTTCGATGCATTTGGCGACACGTTCTCTTCGACATCGAGCACACACATCGAGTTTCTCGTTCCCCGAAGAACGGCTCACTCGCACACGCACACACACACGGTCGCTGATTGACACTTCCACTCGAATGACAGTACACGCTTTGAGCGGGACGTCATTTTGTGTGCGGGAAGCCGGAAGCGTCGGATTGAAATAGCTGCGCTCAGAGCGCTTGATTGAATGGTACGCACGCAGCAGACAAGGGCATCGGGGATAACAGCTTCTCCAGCATTTCCGCGTTCTCCGGGGCTCTTCCGAGAGAAAAAAATCTATTCCCATGGCATGCTGCGTTCCGCTTTAGCCAGCGCATTTTTTAGACTTTTAAAACGGGGTGCTTTTATATTCGGCGCCGACACACGTAGCCCGCGTGCAGAAGGTGGGCAAAAAGTTTTTAACGAGTTTCTTCAAGAAAAACTCGCACTAATGGCACCTGTTTTTGGGATGGCTGTGTTGTGGATGGGGGACCATAAAAAAAAACAGCACAGCGAGGCATTCGCGAGAAAATTCTATTGGAAGGAATTATTTCCACTTCACATGAGGAAGCTTTACGTACAATTCGTTTCAATGTGCCATGTTTTAGACGGCATAAAAGTAGTCATCAGCACATGAGCTTGATAATGATAGCCATACATAATGTGCGCCGCACCGAGTACAGCCGAAATGCGCCATTTTAGCGATAAAAGTTTCCGCATGTGATCAGCAGCATTAAATAACTGTTCGATGAGGAGTTAAGGCAGAGATCCTTTTTTTTCCTGGTGACAACAATCGGCATCGTGTCACGTTCAGAAGAGATAACTTGGGCTGATTTTTCACTCGGTTTGAATCACAATTATGCCGGATGAACCTTTTCGAGGTGAATAATTCGTCAAAACAACGCACTGCGGTAGGGAGAATGTTCTCTACCAACCAAGTGCTCGCAATCTACCATGAACCAATCATCATAAAACACTGATTAAGCCGCAAGATTCATTTTCATGTCGATGTGTATTTTTTTCTTCTCTTCGGTCATTCTATAAAGTATGGAGTATTGCATCAAGTAATTCTAAATGAAGATCCCATTTGGAAATGCTCCACCAGCGGTACCCACGCTGCCTGTTAGGGGCTTATATTTACGAAAGATCAGAAGAAAGCCATTACTGCTACGACTCTGTTTATTGTACTGATCAAGCTGTAAGAAGGCGCGATGAGGAAAGTCAACGAGAAAACAAAACGCCAGTACTCGGTCTCGGTCTTACCGATTTGCTTACTGGGTCAGGGTGTTTTTTTTTCTGCTCTTCTCCCGAACGACCAGCAACAACGCTTCTTCGTGTGACATTGGGTGAGTTTGTTTGCCCACTCCGGCACTGACTCCATTGGCTGGCTGCAGCACCATGCTCAGCCGTTCCGTGTGCGGGTAGAACGCTGGAAGCTCCGAGCATTTGCATGAATAAGTAAACGGGGCCTTTTTGCTTGTTGACGCCACCGAGCGATGATGCAGGGCCAGGGCGCAGTGGATTGTTGCCTTCTTAAGGATGCGGCCATGCTTGCCGTGCTGTGGTCCCTAGTGGAGAAAATCTGCACAGCAGAACGACAGCAGGGAGCGGCATCAGCCGCCAGAGCGAGGGCAACAGAAGTACCTCTTCTTGAAAACTCTCGAACCATCCCGTCACCACAGTGAACGGATAGATTCAAGCCAAAAATTCCAGCTGATTATTTCGTGAGCTTTAGCACCTGGCTCCCCATACCGCGATGCCCCTATTTCAGATTACGTTTTATCCCCACACCTGGCGGAATGGTAAGAGAAAAACAAGGAAACCATCTCGACTCGATTTTTACCTTGATCAACTTAATCCAGATGAATGGAGAACGGGCACCAGCCGGATTTCATCGGCCTGCCCTCCCGGTTGAGCGCATTCCACCGCTAAATAATTTACATATTTTTGTGCAGATTCCCGACCAAAACCCACGATGATGGCGTTTATTTTTTTGCGAGTGTGTGTGTGTTGCTACCGTCCACTCGCTTCTCGGTTTTGTTTTCATTTTTCCGTACGACAAGCAGATGGACCCGGTTTGCTTGCTGTGCGGCTTCATGCAGATTTTTTACCGCATCATGCGAACGCCTCTTCTGCCGCGTGTGGGCTGAGGTTGAGCCGATTTGAGGCCTAAGAAAAACTTACTGTTGGAAAATCTCACGCACAAACACACCTTCTTCGCACCCGCAGTGACGGTGTTTTGCCGAACGCTTCGCTTGCTGTTGCCTGGCATCAGAAGAAGAAACGGGGGGAATACGGAGGAGACAGCGGCAGTGTACTTGGAGACAAGAGTTGTTTCAAAGTTGAAGAGATTATGTTGCGTTTTTTTTTCGCCTTTTGTAGGGGAATTTTCCACCCTTCCTGTTCAACCCCGCCACGAAAGACTATTTGACGCTTGAGTTCCTATCGTTGGGCGGAAAATCGAATGAAAATCAAAGCAACCATCGAACGAACATGGATTTTTCTCCCTCGCTTTTACAAAGCTGTGTTCATTTGTGAACCGGTTCGAGGTAGCGTGTGGGAAGGAATATTTTTCGGGTGCAAAAAGATGGCCCTCGCACCTAGCGTCTGGCAGAAGAGCCGTTTGGTAGGTCCATTTTTCCGGGAGAGCAACAAAAAAAAAACCAACCTTCCCGGAACCCAATCCGCAGGATTTGCCGTCAAGTCTTTCTCGAAGAAGAAGAGCGAAATGCTAAACGAAAGTCACAACCGGTCGCCCATTTCTTAAGGAAATGATGAAGAACGCAGCACTGGTGGTGATTTACATACATTATTGTGTTTTGTTCGATGGCAATGATGTGGCGGTTTTCGGGGTTTTCCTTTGCCGGCACAAATTTCGCTTCACGGAAGCGCAAAGCGAGAAGCGGAAAGGTGCGGTACTGTCGATGCCGAAAAGATACGATGTTTCCTTCCTGTGATGGGTCGTGTTTTTTTTTCTTCCCGCTGTTGAAAAATGGTTGGAATTTTTTTTTTGCTGTGGTTTTATGCCTTCAGCTCAAAACATTCGCTCCAAGTATTGATAAACGGTTTCGAGATTAATGATAAAAGTGGTGTGCAGCGACCCGCTAATCCCACGTAAGCCAGTGAAGGATTAGAGGGATATTTCGGTGTAACATCATCCCCGGCACGAGGTTTTGGGCCCCGGCGAAGAACGCGCTCATGCTGGAGCAAAATTGAAAGCGTCAATCAAGATGATAAAGATTGCTGTTTTTCGGTCGGTCAATCCCCGCCGAATTTGATTATGGCTTTATTTTTGGATGTTGTTATTTTATACGGAAGAAGATCGGTTGATAGGGTGCGGGAAATAAAAATGGGGCAAGGTTTGATAGCGTGGATGATAATCCTTGGTTTTACACGATGCTTGAGAGACAGAGAGCCCTCAAACATGATGTGGATACGTTCGACGATCGAGGGAGGAAAAACAAAAAAAACAGCAGTGTCTAGACAGAGCCACAAAAATTATAAACCTATTGGCCTTGTGGAAATCCATTTTGACAGATTTCTAATACAGTTAAACAAGCAAAACAGCCATTTAAGCCGGTGTGGAATGATGTAATGATGCATGGGAAATTGATTGGCAGCCAGAAAGGATTAAAATGAAATTAAAATGATACGTTAGTTGACAGACTCATTATCCCGGCTTGATTGAAACTGAGCAATTTTTCTAAATAATTGAATTAAATTTGTTCACCCTGAGCCGCCTCGCATGATCGAAATGATGGTCCATCGACGGAAAAGGAAAGGAAAAAACAAGAATTCAAATCCCATGTCATTTTCGCAAAGGAAAGTGAACCGGAAGTAACAACCATTTTACCCTCAGTTTTTCGTGTCATAACAGCTGACCCTTGTACATTTGCCGGGGCACCTTTTATTTTCCGGGATCATGGAGCGTGTTTTTGTGTTTCTCGGCAGATTTGTTCATCTTCTGCACTATCGTAGAGCCGAGAACAATTTGCCATCCGTTTTTTGAGGACGCCAAGCGAGAGGGTGAGCTGAGAATACCTGATAATGCTCTTTTCCTCCCGCGAACCTTCTGGCCAACTTCTTCTGATGAACTCCTGAACGGATCCTTCGTTGAACGCCGGTGCAGAACATCGGTATGTTGGGTCCTTTTGTGTTCCACCGAAATAAACTAAACTCTACATGACTTGAATTGGACCATTTCGAACAGGCTGTTCGGCATGTCGTTTGTGTGACTGTATCTGTGCCGCCTAAACAATCTCCAAAGCAGAATACAGGGAGGGCGAATATTTCCAACAAAAAAAAAAAATAGTACGACCGGCCAGAAATTGTGAGGGAAGGCGCGTACAATATAGCAACGGTTCGGGTTGACCAGCATGAGCAACGACAAAAAAAACCCATCCCATATAGTGTAAGAGGAGAAATATTGGAGCGAAAAAGAAAAATGGTACCGGGTTTTCCTTCGAACGCAAACGCCCTGCGCTTCGTTGCCATTTAATCGTGTCCGGTTGGAAGAAAATTCACCGGAAACATCCCGGCAGGGCTGCTGGGACGGTGGATTTCTGGCCCGATGGGAAGTGAACATTTCTGACTGGCAACTGTTACTCCTGACAACCCGGTGGTAGCAGTAATGGTACAGTACCATACACTGGGCTGGGGTCCGTTTAACGGCTAATCTCACGGCTAGGAAGACTAATACCGGATACCCGGAGATGTCCCGGCAGCACGATGTTGCGTTCGCAATATTTACCTTCGTAAAACATTGCAATCGATCGAAACGTCACCATACCACCAGCACCAGGTGGTGTGCTACCGTGTTATGCTCCATCGAATGTCAAGAACACCTTGGAATGCTAGTGCTTACACCTATATCGCACCGGACTCCTTCCACCGGCCAAAGTTGATGGATGAAAAATGCTAGATTTGGAAAAGGTGTAATCGCCTTTTATTTCCCATCGTACCACAGCGCGGACTGGCCAATGGACATGACTCTCTCTCTCCCTCTCTCTATCTGGAGCTGTACCGTTTGCCTTCAGATCCGCCCAAAGTTCTAAGCCCCTCAGAACGAGTCCGATCAAACGGGTTCCTTACTTTGATCCATCGACTCCCAGACACAACGCCGGTTGTCGGGTTCTTTGCTTTGGTGATAAATTTTCATCATTTGTCGTCCATTGAGTGGTGGTTAGTCGATTTTTCATCCATCCAACCGGAGTCCCCGGACATGGGTCTCACGCTCGAGGGATGTGGAGATCCCTTTGCTATTTCTACGCCTTGCTGCCAATGGCTACACTGAGTTCCGTACCTTGTTGACGGTTGTTGGGTGGCGGTAGAAGAATAAAGACTAGTTAAAGGCCACAGCGAATGAAGAGCGGTGGGAGTTTGGAGCTCGGAACGAGAACGACCGGTACAGCAGTCCCAGTGGAGCAGGGCAAACAATCGAACCGAGAGTCGGGAGGGATTAAATCAGAGATCATTCAGTGACACGTTTCCCCCATTGCCCTCGGTTGGTGATTTGGGCAACATTTTGAAGATCCCGCATGGGATTGATGGCTTTTGATTCCCATCACTGAGCTGAGCGGGAGATTACTCCAAGGAGCGTACCAAGCGGGCCCTTTTCCATTTCAACTACTGCTTGTTTTTTTTTTTGGGGCTGAGAATAAGGGACGACATATCCGTATCACATAACTGTCAACTGACTCAGCCCTAAATTTTCGTACCCCGTGTATCGTGTGCCTTCCTTTTGGCGGCAATTATTTTTGATAAATTATCTGCAAAACCCCTCGATGGATGGATGGATGGTTTTCGTGTCTCATTGCGGACGGTCAAACGATAGGTCTATATCTGTGACAGACCAGCCCCATTTATGTGAGAACAAATAGGCCGTTGATGGTTGACCGGCACGAAGGAACGAGAACGAACCGAGACAAGAAAAAAAACCGACCCAGGCCTCGTTCGGAAATCGGGCTGATGGTTGCGAATTTATCGAGAGGATAGTTCTGCTGACGCGTGCGTCCAATGCATGAAATGTTCGCTTGATAATGGCCCTACTAATGGTAAACGCCTCAAAGGGTACCGTTGACGATTTGGATTGCTGACCGTTGGTGATTTTTTGCTGCTGCTCTTCTTCCGTTCCGTTTTGTGTCTGTGAGATGTTACCTTTCTGATTTTATCGACGATTTGCCAAAATCAAGTCATTATTGGAAGCCATGGACCGAGTCGTCCGGTCTGTATGGTGGTTAGAATTGAATGTAATCGGAAGTATGTTTTGATACCGGAAGCGATATAATGTTGGGATGGAATTTTTGTGTGCCTTCTCCCAAACGGTGGTTGTTTCCCTTTCGGATTTGTTGAGGGGTTATTGCGAGATGATCGTTATGGTGCTGGAAAGATAACTATAATGATCCAATATTGCTAGCCTCGGACTGAGTTTGATCAATTGTGCCCTAAGCGAGTAAACCTTCAATGGTTGAAGTTTTAAAAACAAGGGTTTTAAACGCAAAACATTCACTTTCATAAATTAGCCTAAAAGTATGCAATCAACGTGACAAAATCGTTCGTTTAAGTGAATTAATTACCACAGATGCAAACTATGGTTCAAATAGTAATTCTAAAATGTTCTCCAATTTAGAGATTCACCCTAAAATACAACGTTGGCCAAACTTTTATACACAACGGCTAATGGAACAAGAAGCCTTGAAAGGGGCAATAGCCAAAGATGCGATCCAGAGTTAACCGCATTGACTCACCGCCCGCACTGATGCTGCTCACTGGCCACTTAACGTGTGAGGTTTCATTTAATTAGTACGAACACCAGGGATGCTTCGGTACTTCCTGGTGCAATCTCTCTCAGTTGTTGTATTGCTGGAACTCGTATCGATGTTGATTTTTCCCCCGATCGTTCGGACACAGGCACCCAATCACGAAGTTTGGGTCGAGTGAGAAGTGCAAAGAAAAAAAACCCCAATTCGAGCTCTACATGGCATGGATGACTGATAAGTGTTGGTTGATTTTCATCACTATATCCTTCTCCAGCATGACGACCGTAGAGAGGATTCATGTTCCGTGCACCAAAACACCATCACCACCACCACTAGTCGGCAATGCAATCCAATTCCGATTGCGCATACTGCAGCGCTGCAGTGTCTCGGAATCGGCACAAGTGCGGTCGGTATTTTCGGTTTGCTTCACTCACCTCACCCTCAAAAACAGACGCGGCAAAGATACGAAACTAATCACCATTTCAAACAACCAACGTCATGTGTTTTATATAACCGTCGCAAGTGGCTCTTCCAAACAAGTGTGCAAATAAGCCCGTCACACCGGCCGGCCAGTTGGTGTTGGTTCATCCCTACCGAAAATGCTTACCATTGATCCGAAGATCTAACGATACTCCAAAAACCCTTTCCATGTGCAGTCGCGTCTGTGGTTTCTGACGGTTGCTTCGGTCGTTTAACAAATTGTTTCGCAGTCACAGTCGCACGCTGTGTATGATTCTTGGCGCATCATGATGCTGCAGCGGCTGGCAAAGCGTAGCTCATGTCTAGGGTGGCTCACGGTATACAGTTCATTAAATCACGCCAAGTGCGCCCACTGGACAACGGCCGTCCGGCAGTAGCAGCACGCATTTGGGCAAACGTAATTATCGCACGTACATGCGAGGGGATGATGTCCGATGATGTAATTAAGACTTTCTGGTCACAACATCCGCTAGGGTTTCGTCGCATGCGATTGTACGCAGTGGCGATAGCACGCGCACATGACACGTGTTGAGAGTGATTCGTCAAAAGGCACAAGATGGGTTTAATAACACGAGTATGATCTTGCAGAAAACACACACACCCAAATTGGATGACGATTTATTCAACGTATCAAAAGACATAACAATGTTGCTGTTGCTATATTTATTCGGTCAAATTATCCCACTTTCCTAGCAAAAAATAAGCATAAAAGATTCATTTCTGTTTAACTTTACCCTGGCACTAATCAGCACTGCTACCCTTGCGATGAGTTTCATTAAATAAAGTTTAATGCACAAAACAAACAGCCGCCACCGGTAGTGGACGGACACTTCATTAGCCGACAGCCGCTAAAGTATTTCCATCATCATGATCCATGATTCAGGGGATTTCAGATTTCACCAAGAGCTCTCAAACAGCTCGGCACTGACAAACGGAAACTACAGGCTATTCCTCCCCAATTAGTATCAACGATGACAGAACCGTACCAGAAAAAAAAACACACTCACAAATTCACGACCAAACCGGTGTTAACCTTACCTACACAATCATCCGCTCGAAACAGAGAAAAGGAAAGTCATGGTGCTCGAAACAAAAAGTGGTATCGTGGAAAGGATAAACGAATTATTATTTGCATAAATTACAATGAACTTGTAGCCCACCGTCGGTGGAGGGTTATTGCTGGCCCCACGGTGATGGTGGCTAGGTGAATGGGGCGACGGACGCAGGTCGTCCTTCACAAAAAACCTAGGTGCGTGTAGATTTTCATTGTTTGTGGAATAAATTTAACCGAAATGAGTAACGCTAAACCGACACCGAGCCTACATTTTGCTCGTTGTGCAATTGTGACCGGTACTACATATGGCACACGCGGAAGGTTTGGAATGTGTGCGGATCGGAAAAAGGGGTTTTTGGTTGATTCATTCAAAGGAAGGACTTCTATCGGAAGGATTTTTTATTGACTAATATTAAGTTTATAAAACAAAACCTTTTTTTTATTTTAATGATCCATTACAATGGACGTATGGTTGGACGGTTTTTTTTTTCAATAAAATGGAGATGTTTAAAAATGTGGAAAAATGTGTTGTGTAATAAAATTTCCTACGATTTAAGAGCACTTTGATATGGACAATAACCACTGTAGATTCAAAATACGCACATTTCTCTGAACTGGAGAATGACGCGCCTAAAAGTATGCATTCTACGATACAACATATTCTGTCTAAATTCATGTTACTATCGATTTCATTTTTTAATCGCTTTAACTTACGTAAGCGCAAAACAATGGGTCAAAAACGCCCATTTAAGTAAACGTTCTTCCGGAAAAAATAGCCTATTCATATAATTTCCAATTTTTCAATGTAAAATAAATTAATTATAGTGTGATTTAAAAAGAAAAGCATTGTAAACTAGCTTTATTTCAAAGTAGATATTGAAAAATGTGTAAAAATCTTTTGTCTCATTCTTTCTTTCTTTCTTTCTTTCATATGAATTATTTCCAATATTAAACCGAAAAGTAATGCGCCTGAAAGTATGCATTTTTCGTATCAAAATACTCGATATAAATTTAAGCTATTCGATTTGACGTTAGTTTCATTTGTTAATCATTTCACTTCAGTTAGATCAAACCAATTGGTCAAAATTCCCAAAGAAACATGATGAGGAAAATGAAAAAAAAAAATGCTAAACACTATTCCAACATCCTACTTTAAAACAATTTGTCGATTATCTTATAAGAAACATATATTTTAGTAACTCCCTTACTTTTTGTTCCGACAACTGGATAATCTAAATGAACCGAAGCCATCATTCTGTCCTCTGCAAAACCAATGCCTCTGTCATATGTTAATATCAACGAGACATCACGACGTTTGATGAAATCATCCAATGAAGGCACAACTTTCACATGCTTACGGATGCTAATGAGGTGGATCTCCATCCCGTTCGAACTGCAGCTACTTGATAAAGCCCGTGAGCCTACTTGAAGTTCACAGAGGACATAAAAATAACTTCCTGTCAATCGTGCTTCTACAGCTCCCTGCGTCCAGGATTGACTACACAGGGGCAGCCAAAAAATAACAAACAACTTCACCCACCCTGGCTCTCCCTCATGACGCTCTGGGGAGAACGAAAAGAAAAAAAAAAAACAAATTCTTCCAGCCACACTAGCTGATTGTGTGCCACTGTGCCAATGTGTATTGCTGTCCGTACCGTGCAGCCAGTAAGGGACACGGTATAAAAAGGGAACAACGGTGAAGATTCTTCCGAATGGCAGGAGCTGCCAAAGTTTGACGGCACACACAAAAAGTTTCCCTTCCACGATTGCTCACTTCATTCTGCCAACGGTTCTGCCCGTGGTTGTCTGCTTTCACTTTCACGGTGTCCCACCGGCTCCGGGCAAACGTTTCCCAAGCTGTCTTCTATTTTTGTTTCCGCGTTACTGCTTCCACACACTTTATGGCCTCCCATGATTCACCCATGGGGCTGCCTCAATTAGCATAACGAGTCTGATGTTTGCTGATTAATTTTCAAACTGTGCCACGAGGAAAAAACATTCGCCCCATTGCCCGGCGTTTCTCGAGCGAAGTCGCTGTTTCATCAGCTTGCGCGTATGTGACCGTATCGAGCGGTAAAATACAAACTCAGAAAAAGTCACCAAGGAAAAGTTCCCATCCTGAAGGTTACGTTGTACTGCCAGAGGCAAGAAAAAAAAAACACCTCAACAACCGACATAGGATGATCCCAAAGGACCTCACCGGGCGTGGAGTTGGACAAGACGCCAAACATCCGGCAAATGACGTGTTGAAAACTATAAATTTCGAAATAATTTCCGATTTTGCGCTTTTTTGTTGTGACTCGCCAGCGGATAAGCATCGCGGCAGAGCTGCGCCAAAGCTTACCAAAAGCTAACAGACCATTTCCTAGCCGGTCGGACGGTTGGACGACGAATTTTCCGCTAAGGCCACCCCTCCCGGGTCCGGAGACGAATGAGTTCCGGTCGTTACCCTTGTCCTAAATTTACGTAATAGTGGCACGCGAACGACCCACCATATATTGGGGTGGGCTTACGTTAAACGCACCGCTAGCCACTACGAACTTACACGTGGCTGATCTTGACTGGGCTCAGCGAAAAATTAGTATAGGCAGCAATTGTCTTTCCTCCAGCGTTCGCGGAGTTTGGGTTGCGTGTCTTTGGGTCATAGTGCGTTTTACGAGTTTTTAGCATTTAGTTTTGCGGAACAACTAACGACCAAACGAGAACGGGGGCAGTCTCTGTGGTGCGACGGGTTGAAATGATGTTATTTTCAATTACGCTGGAAGTTTTGCAATGTGTGGAGAATGCGCTATCAAATGAAGAAATTCATCAAAAACGTCGGAGAAATTGTACATCAATCGAAACTATCTTTTGCCGTATTTTAATGAAGTTCTTTGAAAGTAACTTTCCAGAAGCAACGAACCCCTTGCTTTACTCTAGGGAGCAACAATAACATTTGCATTCAGTTTTGTCCCTTTAAAATACACTACTGACTCAAACCCTGATCACCTTAGCCAACGTCGACAAAAAAGGAGCAAGCAAAAGTTAGGTTACTAACGGTCCAAAGAAAGCTAGTAATCCTCCCCTACGAACCCCCGGGAAAGAAAATGTTTAAAATTATCGATAATTTATGAAACGATCTTCATCCTTTTTTGTGTCTCCCGTGTTCCGCACGCTCTTTCTCTCGCTACGTTTCGGTTCGTTATCGAACTGTGATAGCGACAGTACGCAAAGCAAAAGGGAACAGATAAGAAAAGCACCAGCAAAGCAGTAAGGAACTGGAGATCTTTTAGTAGGAATAAGTTTTCCATTCTTCAACCAATAAACGAGACTATCCTTACGGGTTGCTGCTCCCTGTGGAGAGTAAAGTCTTGAGAAATGGAAATAAAAAAAGGATAACTTTCCGGAATGCAAACCGAACGGATAAACCAATAAGAAGACATGATTTGAATGCAGTTCTTTGGGATGGGCAAAAGAATGAAAAAAAAAAGGTTTTGCCTTATCGAATGTTGGCGAAAACGAGATGGGCGCACACAAAAAAAAACTGTAACATAATATGCACAACTTTTTATTTTTAGAGTTGAAAGGAAAGATGAAGAAGTGCTTTTGGAATACAAATAAAAATCTCGGAGAAAAGAACTTTACCTTATTTCGTTTTCTTTTGATTTCTTCCGTTTAAGTCGCACGAAGGCACATGCTGAAACTGTTATGGCAAAAACGCCTGAATTGCTGCAATGCACTGCACATAATGAGGTTTTCGTCATTTCAGTGTTTCGCTCTTTTAAATGCTTTTATAAGTTTACACTATTTCTTGTAATCAGTAAAAGGCTCTCAGTTGGCTGTTAAAATTAAACTTATTTCATGAAAATTATACATACTGTCTAATAGGTAGAATTAAACCAGGGGATAATAAAAAAAAACTCTTACTAAACTGTCATAAAATGATAACCAATGCTCAATACAAGCTAAAAGCGAAAATTTCAACTGCTTAGCCTTGTAAACAAATGTCAAACGGTAAATGGAATGGTTTTTCACCAGCCACGCTTCTTCCAGCATTAGTAACAACAGTGGAATAACGTCGGCGGGAAAATTGGCAACAACTTTGATCAGCACCGGATTGTGTAGGATGCCAATTTGCATAAATTTCTGACACATTTCATGGCTTCCCGTTTTTGCACCGCATACCTTCCGGCGGCAAAGTGACATACTTTCAGTATTAACTGTGGCTCTACGCAGCGCACACAAAACACTGGCCTGTAGTAAGCCAGCAACAGCAGCCTAACGATCTGATCCGAGCGAAAGGATTACCGAACGTTATTTTAGCGTGCCCGCTCGCTAGTCCTTATTGGATCATCACATACGGTACAGCCGGATAAAAAGCAGGCGAACGCCAGCTAGAAAAGCCATCGCTCGTCGCCCGCTATTGGTCCGATTGCGTAAAATTTATTGGCCCATTCAATCGAATCGGTTTGTGCGGCTAAAATGGATAGGCTTTTCCCGAAGCACCCAAACAAATCGGATCCAAAACAACCGGGTGTGGAACACCGTAACCCATCACATTTTGAGACATTTTGATGTCTCGATATCTAGCCAGCTACGTCACGTTACTACAGCCGAATCTTTCCCGAACTTCTCGTTTAGTGAAAAAAATATGATATTTTTATGATCCTCCAGCAGCAAACCCACGGCTCATGTAGCCGTTGATGGTTCATTCTGCTGTACGCAGTGCGCTGATTGGAATCAATCAATCAAAAACTCCGGAACGTCATATCACCTTGTGACGACAGCCTCACCGCTCGCTCGCGTTCCCGATGAAGGTAAAAATATTACTTCCGCACCGTAATGGCGTGTGCTGTAACGTGTTGCGTTCTGGCTCTTGTTTTTGTCCCTGGTGCGTGTACCTTATCACATGTGCAGAAAGGTACTTTTGCTTTTGTCGTTTGATGTTGAATTGTAGGATTTTATTTCGTTAGCTTCGGGGTTGTATCGCCGTCTTATTGGTGTCATAAATTGTGCCTTAGATGAGCCAACCGCCCCGAGGGTTGGTTGGTTGCAAACGGAAGAAAATGAAGGAAAATTGTATCAACTGTTACTTCCATCAGGAAATTGTTGTAACCGTGCAGTAAAAAGGTGCTTACTTGTAAGTTGCAGCGATTTTTCTTTCATGATTTGATGTACAGCTTAGTTGAAGCGTGTTCCATCGCATTTATTGTTGGGTACGATGGTAACAGTTCCTAGAAAAATACTCAGCGCATGAAAACGCCTGTGTGTATGCAAAATGCATTACAAAATTAAGCTTTTCGGGTGAATGCTGTAATCCTTTTCGCTAAAACAATTCATTACGAAACAACTGTTGCATGTACAATGTTCCCCCATTCATTTCCCAATAAATATACTCAACTCGCAATTATAAAACCAACTTTCTAGTCTACCATGCCCACATGCCACAGGGAGTGCAATTTTTACACCCAGTGCAATTGGTGCCACAAAATCCACAATCGGAAAATCGCTTACACCCCCCTTGTTTTTGTCCATCTTTACCGTCCCCGGCGACTGTCGTAACAGTTAAAACCGAAAGGAAAACAAACAACTTCGATTTGGACGCCGCATTCCACACTTATCCCGCTTTCCCCGTACTACAGTTTTTTGCTTCTGCGTACACATCTCCAATTCCCTTGTGACCAGAAGGAACACTCCCGCACGAAATGTTCACGTTCGATTTACGTTTCCTTTTTTTTTGTTGCCTACTATTTTCTTCCTTTTCGGGCGTGTTTTTTCCACCCTTATCACCCGGAGGGCTGTAAATTTTAATCGAGGAAAAACGAAACCATACCATTCGTTTCGGAACATAAACCTGAAAATTCGAAAATAGGGGAAAGAACGCATCCAGCTCTGTTTCAGACTCATACATTCTCAACCCACCCCTTCCGGCCCCGAAAAGCGGGTCCCTGCGAATGGCAAACCATCCTCACCACGTTCGGGTTCGGGTTTAAGGATTATTGAGCGCCGCAACTAACCCACGAGACACGACCAGTGGGTGGGTATGCTTTCGGGTGGAATTGGAAACCGATTTTCCTGGACACAAAGTAGCTAAAATAAATAAAAACTTCTCACCTTTCCGTATGGCACCGCTCCCTGTGCTCCTCTGCCCACCTCCATCCCGCGTTCCATCGTAAATCTTGTGCCAGCACTGCTTCGGGGGAAGCAAAGGCAAGCGAGCAGCCAGGCATCGAATCCAAACCTTAGTGGTCTCGGGGCCAAAGGAAGGAAAGAACAGTCCCCCAAAAACAAGTCCCCGAAACATGCCCGGAAACTCCAGGTGCGGTACCGAAAGGTTTCAGAGTCGGTGCGCCGCAGGAGCTGGGTTGGAATAAAAGCTGCGCGAGGTAAAAATTATTTTAATCTATCTTCGAGGCAGATTAGGTGTCAGGGGAAATATTTATCACTACCATTAAAATGGGATACTTTTAGCGCTGTGGAAGGAGAAGTTTGTACCAATACTATTGCTTTTGCTTTCTAGCTGTACGGGCAACAGTTTTTTTTTGTGTTTGGCCGTGCGTCCTGTTGCATTTTCAAACGAATTCGATCAATAAACGTCGTACCGGTGTGAATAGCACGAAAGGCATTTTAAAGCGTTTCCCTTTTTTTCGTTTATTTTCAGGTAAGTTTTGCTACAGCGCTACAGTCAACCTGGAACAATTACGCCAATGCAGACGGATGAGTAACCACGCGAATGTGTGTTTGATAGGTGCATCGGGAAAGTATACTTTCAGGGGATAATTTGAATATTTCTACGAAAAACTTATGTTTCTCTTATAATACCCGGAAAACAAGCACTTTTTTATGATTTAACGGTAAAATATTTAAAACTTAATTAATCGTTGTGGGGTTTACTTGACTTGAGTTATTAATTCTGAAATGCAATCGATTTGCCTACCTCTAGGCGCAAATATTTATTTCGAATTTGTACGAGCACACCTTTAAATGTACACTGTTAGAGGTGTTCTCATTCAACTTTTGGGACAAAAAATCACCACTCTTACATAATGCTCGTGTATTTCTCTAATATGATTCCACTAAAGCATTTAATCGCCCGAAAAAAACAACTTACCCTCAATTTTTATTGCATCTGTTTATTGCATTTATCTCCACTCTTGCTTCCCTGGCTAAGGACATAAATGACTAAATCACAGTCACAGAACGCAAAAAAAAAACACACTGTGCTACAACACCTTACCTCAATAAGGTCACCACCCCAAGTGCTTTTTACGACGACCCGGGTAACACCGAGAACAATCGCTCCCTCTGTCGCACGTTTACGATTTAATTAAATTCACTCAAATCATTGCTCGGTCGTAGCACGGGGTGGTTACCACAGTACGACACCTTACCTTGCTTTCCGATACGACTCGCATAAACTCCCTCCCGGGGCCAATAAAATTCGTTTCGATTTCTTGCGGGATTGCGATGCATCATAAACCACCGCGCCGGAGATCGTTCCAAGGTGCGACACATTTTCGGCCACTTCAGATGGCTTACCGGGAGACATTTAACGGCCAAATGGTACTGCCCTCGGCCTCGGCATTGCGCATTTGTTTTAAGCTACCCTCCCCGACACTGCTCAGCTGTTGCAGCTCCGGTCCGGTGCGGAGATCATGGAGAGCTTTGCGTGAAGTATCACAACTTTATGCTTCGCTGAGTATTATGCGCCGAGTTTTAGGGATCATGATGTTCTAATGGTAGGGAATTGAGTGATAGCCTGGAGCGGTGCATTGTTAAGCATTTCAGACGAAATAAATTCCCCCCGATAACGAGTGATGAAGAGCAAAACGGGAACGGATGGAAGCAATCAATGGGGACGAAACGTGATTTGCAAATGTCAAAAATCAATTTTCTCCCAAACAGAGTTTTCCCGCTGAATGTTGGGAGTTCTTGCTTTCAATCCTTATCCACTTCGCACACCGTGGTGCAATAAAAGACCAGTATACTCTCACACAACTCTTTCCCCTCAGGGGTAAAAAAAAAACACATTATAAGATCCTACTGGCACCTTCACTAGATACACACACAACTGCCAGCGTGGCTGGCGCCAGTAGAAGCCGTGAAAGTTTTCATTTTAAACACGCGATAAAATTATGAAACTATAATCATAAACGGACGCCCAACGGAGCGGCTGGTTGTGTCCCTCGTTCCCTTTGTGATGGCGTCACACTCCACCCGCGGATATCCCCCCTCCATGGCACCGCTGTCCCCAAAAATGGAAACACTACGTACGGGTGTTACCCGGTTGGTGTATGACGACTGCGTCAAGCTGACGTTTTGTCGATATTAATTTTTAATTCAACTTTTTTACGACTACGCCGTTATTACTGGCACAAACTGGCTGCCATGACACTTTGGGGTCCGAAGCGGAAGCCGTGTTTTTTTATGCTGGTCTGCTCCACGTTTTTGTTTGTGTGAAAGGATAACATAACTGCTTTGAACGGTGTTGCAATGTAGTAAAGACAAATGAAGTACAATTTTGTATAAAAAATATTTCCAGCGTGGCTCACAATAAGATAATAAAGTTGACTAAAAATAATATATTATTTAATAAATTATTCAGTTACCAAATTTTGGCAACACATTTTATAACGCAGAAAAAATCGCTCAAAAAATAAGTGAAGCTTCCTCCATACACTATCGCTAAATCGAACAAAACAGCGGCCCGGTTGTTCATCAAACGTTGTCCAATCGCTATCAACTCTGCTTAGCGGCGGGAACACTTTTGGCATTTTTATTCCACACTTTTGAAATTCAATTTGGTGCGGCAAATGCACGAAACCCGGAAGCTCGATCGCATGCGAATATGATTTGTATTTAAATTGATTTAGACGCCCCACTTAAAAACGAACACTTCGCACATCATACCGACGAGAACCGTACAGTGGGTGCTGGGTGCGAATTCGATTTGTGAGCCGGGTTTTGGAGCAATAGTGCCGCTGTTGGGTGTATTGTGGCGCAAGCTGGTGTTTGCAATTGTTAGTCTATGCATGCATAAAAAGCATGTGTTGGAGGAGTTTTTTTTTGGGGGGGGGAGTTGAGTAGGGCAATATTATCGGTTAGGTTATACCGCAACGTATTGTGAGCGTTCATTTAGTTAATGGCCGTGTTTGTTGGCTACACTTAAATAGTTCATAAAATCGGCCACTTCATTATCAGTTTTTGACGTCTAAATGAGCTTCCTCTACAAAAAATGGCGCCTGTTTTTTCACACCTAAAAAGCGCTATTCATGCTCTCACACGATCGCAACTTAAAGTTTTTTTGCCGCTTCGCACATAAACAGCACCGCTGCTCATTGCTCTTGTTTGTTCCGATGAAGTTGTTTTCCGTTCGTGCAAAGACGCATGTTCCAGCGCGGAAAAGCGCACAACACCCCACCGGACACCGGAAGCCACACACACACACACACAGCCACCGTTGCAGCCGTATACGGGGGCAAAACATTAAAAGGGCACCATAGCGATGGTTTGGTAGTGGGCAAAGAAAATGATCAACCGAACAACAACGGTGAACCTTCAGGGGCCGAAAATGATGTTGCTGCTGCTGTGAAAGTAAATAAAAGTTGGAAGTGCTTTATTAATTTCCTCTTTTCTCGCTCCGATCCGACCGGGAAGCAAGGCGTGTGGGTGGGCTTAGGGGTGAAGAGAGCGGAGAAAGGACGATATCGTACCGAAGATGATGTCCAACAGTTCCAATCGGTTCCACCGATCAATACACAAACAACACATAACATCCGTTTCGTGCAAATCCTGAAGAGGGTGGCGTCGAGCGGGCCCAGGCTCTTCCCCCCCGGCAGACAGACGTTTACGATCGATCATTAAAGGAACTTTGTTGATTACGTTTATCAAAACATGTCGTTTAATATTCGATTTCCGCCCGATAATAACGCTGGGCGGTGCTGCGAGCGAACCGGCGTGGATGATGACGGTGATTATGATGGAAGCTGGAAGGTTGGGAAATTGTTTTGGGTTGTAATGTGTTTCTTTGTTGGTCGTATGTTTCGGGCGTGCGGAATGGTTCTGGAATAGCCTCAAGTCACGTGCCAAATGAAGAGTGGAGCCATCAGTGGATAGTACACGTTTCATACGGGAAATATATATGTGTTAACATGGTGATTTTTCTTGCTTTTAGACATTTTTTTTGTATTTTGTCATGCAGATTGCATACTTTGAGGCAAAAATGGTCAACAAGTCGAAAAAAAATGCATCCAATTGCAGCACGGTTGAAATACTGTAGGAAATTAACTAGTTGACCGATCAATTTCAAACTTTCAGACAATAAAATATAGTCCTTAACTCAGCTTTTAGCTATTTTATTTCATTTTTCTTCAATTGATTGTAACATAATTAATGGTACGAAGGTAGTTCAGATCAGAAAATACCCCCAAAATTGGTTTGTAATTGTGCGAACCAAATTATATTTTCTATGAATTAATAAACTGTGTTAACCTCAGATATTATTCAGTTAATCTCACTGCATAATCGAAAGGAAGCTTGTGTGGTTTAAAATAGTCTTACATCCCAGCTAAAGATCGCTACCGATTATGATGCTGATGAATATGGTGACGATGGTTCACCGAGCGTAACAGCATTACCGCACAAAACCATCACCATCGACCATTATGGTACAGCAAGGATCCAGTACCTCTTGGGCGAAATTGATCCGTGCCATAACATCCTGCTGACCCAATACCGATCCAGTCTCCAACACTAGCTTTAGCCCCGAGTTGCACAGTGTCCCATACTTTGCAAACCAAAATGAGCATACTGGCATAGTTCTTGATTCGATTCCATGACCACAGAACGGTTCTGACCAAGTTCATTGCGGTGTTTTCCTTTCAGTGCAAACGGCCACCGGACGGTGCTCGATGCGCTGTACATCGGAAATATCTCATGCAACATTTATTTGATTAGATTTCGAACGGTACCCAAAATTCATGTTTTCACATCGAATGGTCCCGAAGACCCTTTTCGAGAGGTTCGTCGGGGATGACAGTTTACGAAGGTACTCTGGACTGCTTCTTGTGCTGGCTTGTGTGCTGCTGTCAGTGACAGCACGGTCGGCATCCTTGGACGATGACGAGTGACCCGAGAGTACACTGTTGGCTTGATTGCCCAACCATGGCCATTTAACGAAACCGGTGGCTCAATGGCAGAAAATAGGCTTCCGGAAATAGGGAAAGAGATATATCCAGAGTGAGCAATATAGGAAAAAAGACAGAGAGAGAAAAAGAGAGAGAGAGAGAGAGAGAGAGAGAGAGAGAGAGAGAGAGAGCGGTTACAGTTCGGATGGAAGTTTCAACTGTTCGTCATCACCATATCCTACCGGCCGGTGGTGTTATTTTGATTGGCTTTGCAAATCTGGACGCAACCCAAAAAACCAAGAATCGCCAGCGGTTCGGTTCTTGAGTGGAGTGGTTGACCAACGTGCCGTGCCGTTTCGTTGGTCGTTGGTGCCAACTGATTCGATGCCGATTTATTCAAACAACCAGCCATGCCCCAAAAAACCTCAACATTCCACAAACTTTCTTGCCTGGGTTTTGGTAAGTGTTGGGGTGTTCGGTATGTGTCTGCCTTGGCCTGTGAAGCGGTGGGAAACTCATGATGTCCCCAAAATGAATCCATCCTTCGCTTTGGCACCTTCTAGCGTGATACACATGGAGAGTTCATTGAAATCTCGGAGGCATCATCAGACTTTTGGATAAATTGTTGTACAGACAGAGACTTGCACAGTAGGAGATTATTTTAGAATCATTCTTATCCCCTTGGTGTCACTCTGGTGTTAAGTACGTTTAGATAAAGCCATGCATGTTTAAAACCCAGGAACTCCCTCCAGGACCTACAGTAGTAGCTTAAAATGAGTTAGATAAATATTGCACACCAAACGTGTCCGTCTTTTCAATAAGCCAAGCATAAGAAACACGGAATGTTATTCAACACAATTGGCTAAATCGTTGGGAAAAACTTTCTAGACGTGGCTACGACTAGACACGATCGGATAACCGAAACAATGCTTTGGCTTGAAAATGAGCGAAAGATTGCTCTTCCATTACCTAGTCATAATCTGCCGGTTCTTTTGTATGCTCCCATTCTGTAGTTACCTTCGCCGCTTTTCCCAAACAAACATCAACACTTCTTTCGACTCCTGGGAAATGAGCTCCCAGTAGAGACGGTGCTATTCAGCTTCTATTAGGCTGATTGAATGATGCCACTACCCATGATGGGGAATCCCCTGCCTTGTGTGGTTCCTTTAAAATCCCTCAAAATTGATACAGGTCGCCCGAACGAAGCAATCGAGTGTCTAGTGTTTGAATTTACCGGGACTTTTGGAAGTGTATCGTCCGGACACTCCGAAATAGCTCCGAGTTGATGATGATGTGCTTCTTGTTGAACAAAAAAAAAACAACAACAATGCGGTTTTACGTCGACAAAATACATTGTCCTGCAAGGTTTGATCAGCTCTGGTGCTATTATTTCCAGACTTCTAGGACATAGGATGATGAGTAGGATGATGGTGCCGAAGTTGATGAGTACCCGTTGACGTTATGTTTTCGGTGTCCACCCTGCCCAGGATGGGTTCATTTTCGGCATGCAGGCACAGACAGGCATACCCGGGGGCCGCAAAACAACCCGACACAAAACCTCGGTGGTCCGACTCATCGATGCATTTAATTAGATGAATGCCTGCTCCATCCATAATTGGATTACTCAAGATTTACGAACGACGGGCACGGCGAGACCACGGGCAATGGAAGATCGTCGGATTCGGTTCGCACAAAATCCACCAGTGCCGAAAGAGTTGGTGAGGTGTGGGTTCGGGGTCAGGGACTCCGGACGTAGAGCTGCCTTTTGCTCAACATGATAGAAGCAAACCAAACGGCCTCTTTTTCGGATTAAGTTGTACCACTTATCCAGCTACGGAATTTTTGGTGCAACTAGCGTTCGTGTCCACTGGCCGATACGAAACAAACAAGATCCCGACCGTTCCCTTTTCCCAGCCGAAAGCATTCGCTTCTCGGGGTAAATGGCCATGTAATTTTAAAAGGTATTAAGAACCGGATCCCTCTGTTCGGTTCAGCATCGTTCGCTTTGTCGTCTGTACGCGTCGTCGTACGAAAAGGGACAAGGCCAGCCATTCTAAGGGGACAGGGACGTGTAAAGTGAAAATTGGAGAAACAGTCGCCCACACCCGGGCACGATTTGCTGTCGTCGAGTGGATTTGCTTGTACGGGGTCCCACTGGATCGTCAGGTAGGCTGCTCCTAGCTGGGCATAAAGAACCATCCCGTCTCTGGATGAAGTCCACGCCGCTGCTAAAAGTTTTCCGAGGCGACGCCGTAATTAATGTTTCACTTCACGAAATGTTGGTGTGCAAATCGGTTCTCTCCGGTCGCCGGTATGAAGTTGTCAACTGGCTCGTAGCAAAATGGGTATCCCAAGCTAAAGATGGGGTTGACACCTACGGTGCGGTGTGGATGCAGCGGCATTTCCAAACGCTGCATGCCCTATACATCCCACCGTACCGGCGTCTAATAAAATAATCATTAAATTTTATTTCATCATCGTCTATTTAAATACCGTGCTGCCTTGTCAGCTTTCAAGCTATTGCACTGTGCTTACATGGTAAAGCGATGCAGCAGTGTCGGTGCAGCATCCGGCAACGAGTGAAGCGGTTGTATGTTGCTGTTTCCGCAAAATGTAATCACAAACAGTTTGGCTAAGTGGTGTATGCTTTCCGGGCTTCCCCTGCTGGAAAGCTTAAGCATATGAAAGGAGTTTTGCTGCCATTCATATTTGTGACACTTCTCCACTACATTTGCAGCAGCAGTGCTTCGTGGGATGGAAAGCCTTCTTAAAGCATCACGACAGGTAGATGTTAGGGCACAGCAACTGATTGCCGGTCGGTATTCTGCCACCAGAAATGTTAGAATTTCTCTCAAAAGAATTCAATCAAGCAATTGATGCTATCGGCACGTTGTTTGTTTTGTGTAGCATGCTGGTGTGTGCATGTAAAAACATGAAATTCATATCCTTTTGACAACCTTCGACCAACCTTCATCTCGATGGTGAACCGGAACCGGAACGACACATTCTGTCAGTCAAAAGCAAAACAATTCGTGTGTCTTCCTCTTTTCCGTGCTTCAACATCGAAAATACCCCACAGACCAAAAATCAAATTTGAAAGCCGGAATACGAATGCGAACGGGGTAGAATTCACCCTCCCATGGTGCAGAAGACAGAGTCAATCGAACCATCGAACCGGAAGCCGGAAACGAATTCCGACACGCGCTACCTGTTCCAAACCCCCTCCCCCCCCTACACCCATTTTTCCCTTCAGTCGATTCGATGGGACATTCGATTGAATCAATCACTATCCGTTTTCCGCCTGTCATGAATTGATTTTCCATCGGGGGCCACGAGATGGGGGAAATCTTTCACTTTTTTTCCCCGATGGGCTACTTCTGCTTCTGCTGGGCGCACGGCGGATGGCTTCAACGTTTCAATTGAAGCTCTAATGCTCCCGTCACGATCAGGTGCATATCCGGATATTGCAGTTCCTTGCCGATGGAGCGCACCCGGGCGAGAATGCAATAAGGCAGAACATGTTGACCTGACACTTGCACATTCCTATCCGTCTGGACCAGTTACGAAGGGTTCGAACTCGGTCGGTGAATGGAAAATCGTTCATTATTTGTTCCACGATGCTCCACAAGAACGAACCCTTGGCACCATAAAAAAGGCACAAGAAAAGCAACGCACCAGACGAAGCCACACATCGTTACAAAACCCCTGAAAGGGGATACGCTGATCCCTGACCATTCCTGGCAAAACGGGGGAAAAAAAACGGGCAGAAGAAGATGGAATTGATGTATCTGTTTACTTTCCGTGGCACAAATTGGTTTCATAAACATAATCGAGTGGGAAAATAAATTTCCATCGGATTCCGGGTGCCCCCTCCTCCACCCATGGTTTGTGAGCCGCCTACGAAAGGGCGTTTTCTTGGGTAAAAAAGTTCGGAATGTTCTTCCGGACCCTGTAGTGAGAAGATGGAGGTGTCTCTCGGATCTCGTTATGACTATTATTTTTCACGCACGCCAAACCTGCCAGCAACACCGACACGGAGTGGTGATAAGTGACACGAATCGGGTGATAAAATGTAATGTTTATGCCTCCACTCTACCGTTCCGTTAATGGAGGATTTTCGGTTGCAGATGATCCACCTCGGCCCGTCGGAACTGATCTGCTTTTTTTGGGGGGGATGGTTTTGCGCAATCGGGAAATATGATATTTTAAGCAGCCATTTGCCGAACCCATGACAGTGGTTTTGTAGGGAGTTGTTCCTTTTTTTGTGTGTGTGTTCGTTCGGTAGTGTTATTTCGCAGATTGAGTGAACGTCTTGCGGAAATTTGCGGAAGGTTCTTCATCAGGCGCAAGTAACATGAGCGCAGCACCAATAATGTGCGACACCTTGATGGGTTTTTTGATATCTTTAACCTTTCCCTGCGTCCCACGTGCTGGATACCAGTTCCAATTACCCGAGAAGCACCTTTTTGGTGGGATTCGTACGGCCAATGCCTGCCGAATGATTCGTACCGTCAACGTGTTGCAGGTGTTGAGGTTTGGATATTTTGCTGGAGGTTAAAGCAAAACATGTTTATGGACTTCTTGTGAGGCTGTTCCGTTTGCCTGAGGTGCATAACGTTAGCTAGTCGATCGAGGTTTGGGTAAATGTTATAACATGATTGCAGCGTCATTTTCACGTGCTGGATGTTGATTGATTTGATCTTTACCGTAGAGTATACGGTCATTAGCCAAAACTTTTTCAAAATCTAACATATATTATCCATTCTTATGAACATCAGCAATAAATTACCGATGCTCGGTAACACACCCTTAGCTCGCTGTGGTTGTAATGATTTCCCAAAACCCATTAAAATTTAAAGTTTTCAAAGCGAATTTCAGAGAGTTTGAAACCCTACCCGGTTGAATTTTTAACTAACCATTTCTCAAAACAGTAAAACCTTGCTGCTCCTTTGAAGTTGTTTCAGATATGCAGCACGTGCTGTTTGCAATTAAAGGCCATTATGGAATGGAGTTTCATCCCAACATCCTCTTCATGCCGCAAAATGGGTCTTTTTTCCGAAAACTTCCATTATTTCCATGCGCCGAAGCTGGCTAAATTGATTTCCGCGAATGCTTTCATACATCTCACGGCCGTATGGAAAAGAAATCGTTTATCCTTGCGCGAATCCTTGAAGCCTGCCGATGGCAGCTACTGGTTGGAAGTACGCTAAGCCAAACAGCAAACGTTGCATAAACTTACATTTTTCCTCCCTACAATTGCCGCGTGTAGGTGTCGTGGAACAGCGAGCAGAACGTCACCCATCCCGAAAGGTTCCCAGTTTCGGGTGACTTTTCTAATCGCTTTTCCAACACCCCCACCCTTGTGTCAGTTTTCCATCTTGCCCCCCTCATTCTACAATTCATCCTGAGTTCCGTTTCGCTCTCACAATCTCGATCTCTCTCTCTCTTTCTTTCACACGCTTCACTTATGGCATTTGCGCTCCCTTTTCGCTGTACCGCACAAAGTGTCGTTTTCTCGAGAGTCATGATAAAAGTAAGTTAACGAGATAAGAACGACCGAGGCCGGCAAGCGATGCAAACAAACAACCGGCGACAAGCAACCGGCCTGCCGGTGCACACGGTGGGGGATTATTTAAGCGTAAGGGCGGTCCCCACCATCAGGGCTCGTACGGGGATGGGCAGGAACAGTGCCAAGAAAAACATATTAATCCGATCTCGTTGAAAGTTTGTGCGAGGCCTCTCGCTGCGCGACTCCGGGACCAACAACGGTTTTGTGTCAGTCTTTGGCACACAACGGTGCTGGTTGCGCTGCCCGGACGCGGGAAATCCTTGGGCTGGTGGGGGGAGGGTGAAAAAACACCCATTTCCATCATGCCATGTGCTCGGTTTGATACTGTGCTTGATTTTGCTGGTTCGCGGTTACCGACACACAGTCGCGATGTTTAATTACAAGCCAAAGATGGCAGGGAACGTTGTGGATGAGGTTTTTTTTTATTCTTGTTTCTTCATTTCTCAAATGCCACAGTGAAAGATTTTACATAAACAGCTAAACAAAAACAGCACCAGACGCTTGTCGGGCGCATAAATCAGCCGGGCGTGCTAAATCAGCAACCACTTGTCAGGACCGGGGCGTTTTTAAATTATTCCGCACGCCAAGCTTCAACAAACAACGCGTTTCGCTTTGTTTCTCGTTTGCTTGCTAATGCTTTAAGCGGTATCTTTCTCCGCGCTGGTTTGACTGAGGCCCCACCATCATCGACGTGTACGGCGCATCGCAGGCAAAACTTTAGATTAGACATTAATCCTCATCCCAGCCTGCGCAACCACCTAGAAGAGGAGCAACAACAAAAAAACCGACACCAAACGAAGAAAAACAAAGGAAAAAGCGGGGCAAAACTTTATCACCCTCATGTGTGGAAAAGCGTTGCTGTTTTGACGTATAAAAATGAATCCCTTCAGGCAGGGTTGAAGGCCAGCGTCAGTGGAAAAGAAAATCGTGAATTGCACGTTCGTTCGCTAATTGGGAACTAATTGGCTGTGTCAGCGTCTCGATTCCGAGCGTTTTGGGGAAGAAAAGTTTTGTCCCCCCTCAAATCCGGCAGGATAGCATGGTTCGAATCACGATGCCGAACTATTCGAGTCGGGAATCAAGGAAAAGAACGTGGATGTTTGATAAGTAGGAAATAACCTATCATTTGGTACGAAGCGTGCCGCTTAGCACTTATGTGATACGTGTGTTGATACGGAAAGCATTGAATAAAAGGCAATTACGATCGCTTGCTGCAATGAATTGGAGTAATAAAACAGAAACCGCGGTTGGAACCGTTAAAAAAAAGTAAATAAATGAATAAATAAGATGACTTTACCTTTAAAAGTTTGCAAATGCTAGACATTGCATAACTTGGGACGTTTACGCGATTTCAAATTTTCAAATGTTTTGCTAGAAGCTTTCTAACGTTTTATGCACTTTGTTTACGTCTAATATGATCCTTCAACATTTTTAGTATCGTTCAAATCTTTGTTATCTTGAAAATAATTCTAATTAGCACTCTTCTGACCCTAATAAAGGCATCTCAACATCGCACGTCCATCAATGATGATGCTATTAGCACGAACAACATTCTTTTTCTCGGTTCGTGCAAACTTTACCCCACCGAAACGCTACCCGGAAACGGAAGTGAAAGATTGCCAAAAATGAGAAAATTATAATTTTCATCATAATTAATTCTCATCCTTCTCTGTTCCTGTTCTTTGCGAACCCATCGGTTGGAGGTTTTTGCTTCTTGCCATACCCTGTTGAAATGTGGAGAATTAAAATCTGCACCGATTTGTTGCACTGTTTGGCATTCCACCGACACTCACACACACACCCATTTTACCCAGGCCACAGCAAACAACTTTCCGTGCGCATTACGATTCCATCAAAACCCCGACCCAGAACATTACATCTTTCGCTGCGTATTTAATGTACGGCCAAAAGGATACAGAAATTCCGAGCCCGTTCCGGCGGTACTTTCCGGATTGTTTCGGTCCCGGCCCAACCAGCTGGCCAAACAAAAACACCCACAAAACACCCGGCAATACCTTGGGTTGGCCAAGGAAAATGCTCCAAAAATATGCCTTAACCTTCAGACCGCGTTGGGACCAAACTTCAAATCTACATCTCATCTTCAGGCTGTTTGTTGTTTCCTTGTTTCCGCGCTTTCACGCGTTTCCGGTTCCGCACACTTGCGTCTGCAAGAGTTTTCCTAGATCTTTAGCGGTAACTTCAGTGCTTGAACAACGAAGAAGCTGCGGGAAGGCAACTAGTCGATGAATTTGTATGCTTGGTAATAATTAATCGTCATGGTGCTTGACCGCCAACATGGTCCACGTTGAATAAAACTACAAAAAAGACAATAGTCAAAAAGACGTGTCAATCTTTTCGTGTTGGTAAAAAGATCAATCATCCAGCAGCATGCAGCAGGATGCGATCGGAGTGCGTTCCCGTCCAAGCACTGGGAAAAGGTGAAACTGTCCCGCAACTTCGACAAGGCGGTATACCAGATCAGGGAGAACCTGCTGTACTGGGACCGTTGGGTGCAGAACAAATGCAAGTAGCGGTTCGTGAAGATCTCCCAGTACCTGATATGGATGCGAAAATTGAAGCTGCGCCGTCAGAAGATGCAAGTACCGTTGGCGACGAAGGTCGAACGGCGGGAACGGCACCGGGAGAAGAAAGCCCTGGTCGCCGCCCGTATCGACAATGTGATCCAGAAGGAACTGATGAAACGGTTAAAAATGGGCATGTACGAGGACATCTATAACTTCCCACAAACGGCGTTCGATCGGGCAATAGACGCGGAAGAGGTCGAGATGGACGAAGTGGGAACAATGGACGAGAAGAAGCGTGAGATGGAGGGTAAGGAGGAATATCGGGAGCAGGAGAAGATGTGGCACGTGAGCGAAGATTGACGAGGGCGAAACGGACGAGGATCCGAGTTCGGATGCCGAGAGTGAGGCGGGCGTGAAGGAACGCGTCGATTTGGACAGTGACTTTGTGTCGGACAATGGATCGGACATGGAGGACTATGTGCCGAACGTGTCCCTGCGGCCACCTAAATCTGACGACGAGGAAATTGCACCTGCGAAATCTGTAGACGCACCGTCGTCGAAGAAGAAATCGCGCAAAATCCGCAAATCCAAGGTCGAGTTTGAGTATGAAGTGGAGGCTGAAGCACTGGCGCGCTGTTCCGCACATCAGTGAGGTGTTGGACGACCGATTTTGGAGCGCTTACTCTATTCTTTATCCTATATGATTGAATGGAATACCGTGCTTTTCTTTCATCAAATTCTGAGTTTATTTGCTATGCGGAACATCAATAGGAGCCTTCTCATTCCTTGTAGTTTCAGGAATAAAATGAAACGAATTTAACAAATTGTTCCTTGTTTCTCGGCGAAAAAGACTTATTCCTTCCTTATTTTTCACTCCTCTGGATGCAACATCTTTCATAATTGTTCTTCTGTTGTTGTTTAAGGGTAGCAACAACTTGTACAAAGACCCTGAAAGAGAGTAATGCGCTTTCCGCACCGGAAGATTGAAGGATCGCTTATGTTTGTAACAGTTTTCAACAGTAAAAGTTGACGAACGTTACTAAACCCACAAGTAGTTGCTGTCGTGCATGGGTATGAATAATGCATTATTGCTTTAATCCCGCATGGCATACACGTACCAGTTCGTGTCTTTAGTGAACCGTTTTCAATTTGCTCATTGGTACATATATTCATGTGACGTGCATCGTTAAATCGCACAACGTGATGGCAGGGAGCGTTTGTGGCGGGCAGGCTTCAAAAACAAAAACCCCCAAAAGCGAAAGACGCAGATAAACGAAACAAAATGGATGATCTGCTATTAGTCATTAACTGCAATTCGATCCAGGCCCAGGACAGTCGGGATGTTGCTGTTGTGAGCTTTCTGCCGGTCGGTTTTAAGAGGGACCAATTGTTTGTTTCATTTTCGCCATCGGATGGGGCGAATTTCTTGCAAGTAATGTTGCGCTATTCTACTCCCGGTACAGACGAGCGGCGGCGCGAACGACCAGCATAAATCAAACGCAGCCATTTCCGCTTCACGGCTCAGCCTTCCAGTCAGATCGGAGTTCTAATTTTCTCGCAATATTGGCAAAGAGGAAAAAAGAAAGATAAGAACTAAACCACCTCCAAAAACAGACCAACAAAACGTGCGGCCAGTTGTGCGTGAAAACTCTCCGAATGAAAAATCATCCAATAATCAATCAACCGCATACAATGGGCACATTTCGGCGAGGCGCCCATTTTCCGGCATCTACAGTCGATTTTGGAAGATTCTATTCTCACCACGATCTCCGGGCACCGGGTGCCATCTTAAACGTTTTCGTTGGCTCTCTACTGCATCCCCAATCGATGGTGAGTCGAACGAAATTGACAATTTATAAGTTATCTGCCTCAAAGTTTGTCCTTTAGTCGCACGGTTTTTCCAGCCCACCGTCGACACATTATGCTTAACTTCTGGAGCGATAATTTCAATCACACTTTGCTTTTGTTATGTCTTATAGCTATACCCCGGGTCGATTTTCTGCGTGCAAATGAAACAACTGACCCTGTTTTAAGCGTAAGGCGCGTTTGTTCCATTGCCGCTCTTAAGTGGATCAAGCAGTTTAGTGATGATCTAGCAGCAGTGCGATAACTTCTGGCTCTAGCGAGCAACACGAGTAGGTGCAAAGTGAACCCAAACCTCATTACTCATAGTCCACCACATCGAGCCATTTTGGTGGTGTGCCACCGGAGAAGCAGAAACCATAAATCGGCCGGGCGACGGAACGGCACCGGTGGATCTTAGCGGAAGCACCGGTGAACGGTGGTGGAATACATTTTTATCTTGTTATCAAGCAAATTGGAATGCGTATTTCTACAAGCGCTTTCTTCGCTCCCTCCCTCTCGAAATGGAAACCACACCATTGTGTTTTTCTTTTTACCACGTTGCCACTCTTAAATGAAAACATTATCTGCAAATTGCGGTGAAATTGATATTAATTTTGCCAAGACAGGGCTGGAAGACAGCAACTGGCAAACCATGGATGGTGGTTCTGCTTCTGGATGAATCGCTACTGTGCTCCTGTGAACCGGGCGGGCGGGGAGATGTTTGGCCGTGGGACATTGAGCATTATGCTAATGTGTTTGCATAGTGGAATATTCCTAAAGCGTGAACATACACACACACACCGGGGTGGAGAAGAAAAACGTTGACAAAATTAAATAAATTCACTCTGTACAGCGACAGTTTGCTCAAGACGGTAAAGAAAGATTGTTTAAGTAAAGAAAATTAATTGTTGTTTTTTTTTATTCATTAAATATGACATTTAATGTTTTTTTTACGTTAGTTTATTCACCAAAAACGGTTAAAATAAATAATTCTATTTGTGAAATTTCCTCTGGTGGAGTTTAATTGAATTTAGTAAAAATGAAAATAGTATAAATAAAATGAGTTAACTTCAATAACTATTCATTAAAAAGTGACTATCATTTCTAAAACTTGTAACAATGATTCAACAAGTTAAAGATTCAATTCCACTTTGGGATCCTAAATGTGATGCGCCTAAAAGCAGGCAATCCTCAAACCTAAAGAGCTCTTTCAAGCTAAAAGAAACCTTTTTGGCTGCAAAACATTTAACAAATTTTCCTTGATGCTCAAAAAATACCTTTGATACTGGTTTCACATTGAACTGGACGATGCTATTAATGTTACTCAATAAATTTCGGTTGAAAGTAGGGATTCGTTAATCTGTACCACATGAAAAACCGCACACACTCACACGTTCGATCAGCCGGGCAGATAAATTTCCTCCCAAGACGAAGGTTCACTTTTCCAAATTCCTTTCTTAATCCCTCAGTCAAATGCATGACCACAACGCGCCCTTGCACAGTAACGTCCCTGCTCGTAAAATTTTGAAAATTATTGCCTCTCAGCCCACACCACAAACATCATCACCCTCCGAAAGGTAATATTAAAGCTTACACACACACTCACAAAAGAAAATGATAAAAAATATCTCATCTCTATTTTCCCACCCCATTTTGAGTACACGGGCACCATCGTCACATCTTTGCGCTGTGGGTTCGATAAAAATTTACGCACGCACAGGATAATAAAATCATAGAATCCTAATTGTTATCTTCCTAGGGCGCGCATTGTGTCCGGGGCTGCGTGGGACAAAAAACGAATGGCGGAAAAAAGGGTGCTCAGAAATAATAATCCGCTCGTATTTGGTTTGTGTGCGTAGTTTGTGACCGAGCGTGAGCCGAAAAATGCTCATTTCAAGCAGATGAACGAAGGTTGCGTGTGTATTAATAAACATTTGCTTTCATCTCATCGCTCCAGCAACCCTGTTGTTCTTGGTGGTAGGCTTTTTTTCTGGCGTTGGTTTTGTTTTAGCAGTCGGCAATAGTGCTGCTGCTGCTGCCATGGTTTTGTTTATTGTTTTTATTTTCATTATTTCCACCCCTCCCCATCATGTTTGCCAGGTTCGTTTTTCCCTTTTTGTGGCCGTGTTTTGTTGTTGTCCCAAAGTCACACGTTCAGTCTAGTTGCGCGGATGAAAAGGATCAGTTTTGCGTGGCGGACGCCTGATACGGAGTTTTTCAACACTCTGCACCGGAGCACACAACACGGCACCAGAAGATAATCGAAGGCTGTCGAAGTGCCTCGCACGGTTCGCCTACCGCAGGGCGGGGAGAAAATGAATAATGCATGGATGAGATGAGATGAGCCAGCGGCAAATGAAACGATTGACAATCCGGACCGTCCGATAGCGCGCTGTACGAAGGATAACGCCTGCAAGGGAGACAGAGGACCAAACAAGGAAAAAGAAACAACAGTACAAAAACCCAAGCCACGAATGAAAAACTGGGAAAAATGAAATAACATTTAATGCGTTTATTCGCACCCAATCTTCGCTTAATGTGAGCAAACACGCACGCAGCATTGGTTTGCCGATTTACGCAGACGGAAGCGGCGCGACGCGACACTGTCCTCGCGCGGAGGGGGGATGAATGGTAACGCAACCAAGAAGCTGTCTCCTGTCCTCCCACACCACTGTCCACTGAACGTTTCGGTGCCAGGGCACGTCGCGGTTTGATGAGGGATAATAAATTCCGTATTAATGCACCAAATTGACTTCAAACCCGGTGCGTTGTTTTGCAGTGCGTTTTCTCTCGCTTCCGGTGTGATTTTTTCATGAGCCCCAAACAACCTGCTGCAGCTGTGTGATTTGAGTGGCCGCGATGTGTGTTGGTGGAGGAATGAAACCGGACTGAGAAGTTTAATTGCAAATCGTAAACTGAGCCCCCGTATCGTTTGTCTCTTGGGATGGTTTTATTTTCGTGCGAGCATCATGAGCATTCCTCACGCATCCTTTTAGTGGGCCTGTGTGCGTGTGTGTGTGTGTGATGTAATAAAAGATGTTTCAAAAGAGGCTATTTGGTTGCGTAAAGTGGAAAAAAGAATCAAAAAGATGATAAAAAACACAAGAAGAATGGAGAATGAATAGCGAAGCCTTAATGGTAGCAGAAGGTTTTTATTTCGATTTCATTGCGATACCATTGCTCTGTCCATTTATGCTGATAACGGAATGGTTGTCCTTGTGGTTAAGTTTTTTTTCCAACTTTGTTTGTCTCTTAAAAGTGTACAGAGTTTTCAGCCTACATAAGGTTTAAAAATCAATAAATTTAGTTGGTTTGATATAAAGAATATTAACTTTACTTATTATTCTAACTTCACTAACCTTAACTCAGTGCATCCCAGCGTATAAAAATTAATATGTTAAACTATATTTTTCAAATATTTCTAATTTAATCTGAGTGGTACAACATGTGTAGCAATAAAATGTGTAGAAAAACTATATTTTTGTTCTTGAGATATTTCAAGTTCTGAAGAAGGCCATTAGAATAGTAATTGCATACATTTAGGCGTTTCGATAATGGTTTTTGGAAATCAATCAGAAATTATCAAAACATCGACAAACCAACAGGTTATATAAAGCATTATCAGTTTCTCTTTGACTGAACATTTAAAATTCTTTGTTTGTGAAACATTGAGCACATGTTTTCCCGTGTCAAAACTGTAATACGTCCGGTGACAAACATATGTGTCAATGTGATCATCTCGTTAGGATCCCACCAGCATCACTAATAGAAACGTCTCATTTACGCAACAAACATTTATCAATAACCGCAAATGTACGACATTTTTATCTCTTATTCTTAACACCTTTCTCAAAACCAGGAACTCGATCCGGTGTCAAATTTACTAACCGATTTTCCTATTTATAAGAAAGATTGACTTGCAGAAGTTTCTTATTGTTCTTCATTATTTTCATATCGACATTCATTCATTTCCAACCCGAACTGACACGTCGCCGCTGAGGTTCGATTCACCAGGGGTTGCTATGGTTTTTTTTAAATTTTTTTCGTCTGGAACGGTGGTGGTTCCCATTCGGTCGATGTAAAATCACCGTTTGGGCCAAATATGGAGTCCCATCAAGGATGAATGACTTCAGGCCCGGTGTTGATCCTTTTCGTTTCCAGACGGAATCGCACAAATCAAACAGCAACACCCGAAATTCTATATCGCATGGCTGCCACACATAAAGAAAGCAAAACCACCAGCCATAAAAATATGAAACCTTCCGGATGGGATGTTCGAAGGGGGAAAAAAGAATGGAGCAATGGGGAAAGATCTTTTTTGTTCCACATCGAATCGTACACCGAAAACGCTCGACCCTCTCACATTTCACTTTTCACCACCTTGTGTTTGATGTTTTTCGCTCGAAAGAAGACTTGTGTCTCCAGCGGAATGATTCGTCCTCTTTTGAGAGACATGGACACAAAAAAATCGAATGTCACCCCACCAAAGCCCAGGACAGGCGGAAAACCGTTGCTAAGGATAAAGGGACAACAACGCGCCCGGGAGAGCGATGACGATTTCTAAACATATAATAAAATTTTCATTTCGACCTCGATCTACGTGTCGATTCTGCGAAGGTTCGGTCGCTTCGGATGGGGAGTTTGGAATCGATGGGGTGGCTTCCCTGCATCTCCCCACCCGCTCCCTTTTTTCCCACCTTTCCAAGCTGTTGCCATCGGTTTTACGGCCTTTGTTGTGTTGTCACATTTGATGGGCTCGGTGCTTTGACGGCTTGTGGCTCAAACTTCTGTGGGTTTTTGGGGACACTTTCACTCGCTACCCTCCTCATCCCGGGTTTCGCAGTAGGGAGCTACCGTTGTTTGACGACTTTCTTTCATTCGCGTCCTTTCTTTGAGTTCCTTTATTTATTTCTCGCCTTCCCGCTTTTGTTGGCCAACCATTAAGGGTTCAGGCTGGCACAGTGCCGTCAAATTTCTTCTTTGCGAAAGGTTCCGGGGCACGGCCAATGTGTGAGGTTTTCCTGTTCGGAGGCATTTGGTGTGTTTTGCTTTCCTCGTGCACTTTCCTTTCTGCGTCCCGGGTACGGCAGTATCCCTGCGGGGCATTCCTAACACTCCTTAAAAGTGCCTCTCGCTGCCCGGATGCTAGCTGCGAAGGTTTCCGTTTTTTCGTGTTCTGCTCGTTGTTTTCTTACGGGTCGCGTCAAATCCCACCTCGAGAGCGTACAAAAAGCATCCCCCCACCAAGCCGGAGCAGCTCGTTTTGGGAGTCATTCCGTGCTGTTCTTTGGTGCTTTCCTATCTGTTAACCGCACACAGAAGGCTCGTTTATGCAGTGCACAGCAGCGTACAGTGCCGTGAAAGCGCAGAGAGCGAGCTCTCGTTCACAATAAAGGTAAAAGGCGATACGAAATGTGAAAAATATGTATGCTTTCTAATGGAAAGTGTGCCGGTAAAGGTGCCAAGGTGAAGCACACCTTCCTTTGAATTCAATTCATTATATTTTATCATTCTGAATGTACATTCCGAGCAAATGGCAGAAATTGTTTCTCATAGAAATAGTATTTTCCTTTCCAAGTTTCAGTTCTAAATCTAGATTCATAGAAAACACTCTGATGCATAAAATGGCAGCAAAGTACTTCTATCGAAAGAAGATATTCAAAAACGAATATTATGTTGTGCGAATTACATAAAACTAGGCGATTCGGTTACTATAGGTTCATGAGTTTATGAGGTTAGCAGTGTCAGGTTGGGGTTTTTTTTAGAATCGCATTTGATCTGAATGTCAAGCCCACGAGCATGTGTCTATAACAGCGCCTGCTTGATTTGACCTAATTTCCCATACGTCTAACCACCCAATCAACAATCTCATTAGTTCATTTTCAAGCCGCTAAAACATGCTCGAACGCTCCGCATATACGCACCCAACCATTCTAAAACCAATGGCCCCACTTGTGGAAATGTGACCAAAGATGAAAATACTGCACCGTCAACCAAAACGAACGGAAATCACTCAGCAATTTGTTCCACTTGACTCCTGCTGTTGCACGGGGTATGGAAGGGGCAAAAGGAACACACAAAAAAGCAAAAAACCCCTCAGCTGGATGCCGATGGTTTGATGCTGATAACACTCCCCGATCATAGCGCAATGTTTTTCCCTGGTTCATGCCCAGTTCCCGGTCGACCTTCGTCTGCCCGAGCATCATGTACGGTTGCTGACCCATTAGTTCTGGTTCACGTGCCGTGTCTCCCGCAAGTGCTGACGTGCCACTTGCTTGCTGAAGAAATGCTCAAGGATACTTGCCGAGGCAAACATGAAGTAAAAAAAAAAACATTCAACCAACGGACACGGACTGTGGAAGCAGGCCATAGCAGGTGATTTGCATTGACTAATAGCTCCGACGACGGACGCCATTTCTCATGTGTTTGTGGGTGTGTGTATGTGCTGATCGTCCGACTCACAATCGCGGTCGCGGTTGGATTCCGTATTATCGGAGCTATCTGATTCAATTTTTAGCCCCTGCCCCCTGCCTTACATTTGCACATCCTACCTTTCTTGCGTGAAGCGTCTTGCCGCTCGATGCGAGAGTCTATTTGTGCTCCGTTCCAGTTGCGCACTCACTTACCCGAAAAGGATCTCCCGAACGGGAAAGTGTTGAATAAATTTGCATAAATTTCTCAATCACCAATCGGTTCCTGCAAGCATCAGTTTTATTTCCCCCCGATGGCGGTAGAAAAAGAGGCGTGCTTTTCTCGTCCTGTGACGACGACCCGCTACCCCCCAGGGGAAGGCAAGACATCGCAAAACCGGGACAGGATCCATAAATTTGAAAAGACAGAAGAGTGCATGAAAAAATCATAAGCGATCCGCGAAATGACCGGAAAATCGATACTTTGCACCACTGTTTCGAGACAAATGGATGGAAATGAGATGCCGCAAAGGATGCCATGCCAAATGAATGGCATGAGTTTAGGCGTGGGAAAGCGAAAAATGGATCGCAATAAAAACAACAGGAAAAAAAAGGAAACTAAACGTTTGCCCGTGGTTCCGTGCGACAGGGTAAATTATTTTTGCATAAGAATTCCGAACGAAAAACTTGACCCATATTAGAAAGCCACAATTCATTGGTTTTTGAAGAGTTTGAAGCGAGTGGTGGAATTTTTAGTAGAGCAAAAGAAACATTCTTGTGGCTTGTTAGAGCGAAGGACTAACCCAACCACACTGGGGAAAAAAACTTCTACGCTGCGTATTTCGACATTGGACGACATTGAGATGGAAATTTGACCTCAAAAAAATTGAAATCAATGTCAAAGAAAATCTCATTAAAACTGGGCCTTCAGCACATTTCAAACATTCTAATTATCACCGGTTCCTACATCTCTGTTATCCTGTGTTGCAATAAACATGAAACTAACCAGAAGCTTGCTGCTTTATCAACCATAAGCCAGTAGATAAACCACTACAGTACCGGCTAGCCTTAAAATGAAAGGCTTCTGCTGTGAGGCAATAATCGTAAATCCTATCTTAATTTAATCACAATATAAAACAACTAAAGTAAACCGCTCTCCGATGGTTGGAGCGTATTTTCCCGATTCGACAATAAAAGTGAAAGGCCTTTTTCACGCTTGTAAACTGCTTCTAGGAGTAGGTGTCATGTATTTATACGAAAAATAATTTCTTGTAAAAGTTTGGTAAACTTTTTACAATCTCCCTAATCCATGGTGTTTACAAATGCAAACGGATTGCATACTTTCAGGATGTTATCTTGTTAGTCGCTAAACAAAGTAGTACCAACAGCCTAAATGTATGCAAACTGGGTAACAATACATAGTTAACACTTACAGTAATCATACTCTCGCCTCTATATTGTAATATTTTATTCAACTCTGGTTTTGCTCACCCTTTCCTTTTCGTAAACTACTAATTTACGCGCAACTAGTGCAATAAAACGCTAAAAGCGTGAACGTTATTTTTTGACAAAATCCAGCACCCAGCTCGGATTCGTTAATTTTCAAATTACCATCACCACCGGTACCGTGCGATTGCTAGCGAATGGATACCGCGGCCACAAGGCTCTCCATGTGCCAAGGTTAGGTTTGATACTTTTCCGCCATTCCATTTCACTAATGTGGAAGTGTTTGCGTTCCGTGACCGGTTTAATTGTTTGGTCCGCTGATACAAAACGTGGGTGGACACAATTTAAAACCTCGTTAGTGTGATACGTTTTAATGCGTCTGTTGTGCCGTGTTTCACGCAATCTACCCTACCAGTGGGGAAAAAGGGCCTGAGTATATGGAGTTGTTTCACTCGCTCTGTTTGTTCGCGTGCTGCTATTTTCAGATCGTTATTTTGGAAGGTAGTAACATACAAACCGTACAAAGAATAAATATACAACCTCCCATTCCATAATCATATGCAAGCCCCACGGAAAGCGAGGTTCGAACAGCAAGAAAGCCAAGAAGCTGACTACTTCACCCTTACCCACTAGCGACACGGTACCGCATCTCGGTGCAGTTTCGACCCTCCGTGAGGACATTTTGAAATATTGCCCACAAAAGTTTTGTCACCACCATTAAGGTTAATGCCGAAGCGAAACATGCGGAACGGCATTACTTTGCAAACGCGGGCATGGGTGGAAAACTTTTCGTTGTCTGGCAAGGCATCCTTGCCACGCCGTTGACAACTCGTCGGCAAAGTCCATGCCAATCCCGAAAACGGTCCTAAATGGTAAGAAATTCGGTAGCGAAGTTTCCACCAGTTTGCCGTGCACCGTTTGCCGGAACCTACTCGAGTGCGACCGGGCGAATGGGCGACCAAACCGAGGGGTTTAGGTTGAAAGTGAAAGTTTTCTGCACGTCACAGCGCTCGGTAGAAAACGGTTGCGGTCGGAAAGAGGAATAAAATATTTAATATAATAATGCCTTTCCGGTGTAATGTGTCGTCCGAGACGCGATTGTGAAATTTTGGGCCTCGGTATATGGCTTCCGGGACGGCGACGGAGCAGTACGGAAGTACATTCGTATGTAGAGGATCGCAAAAACAAGCCCATTTCTTTCGAAGGGTGGTTCGAGGTGGTTCCCTACAAACATCTCCGGTCCATGGCACACTCCGTTAGGAAGTCGCACACTTTAAAACCATTTTCTCACTCAATGAAAGAACAGCTCTATGTATCGCTTAATCCTCTCCGACAAAAACCCTCACACAGAGCAAAAAATGCGCCCAGCAATCGCAACCTTCGCAACGCAACCACGTCGATGCGCGGAAACGTCGTAAATTCTGTCAACGGTGTGACGAACACCGATACTGATGAGGGTAGTGATAAACTGTTCCCCAGAACCCTACCACCACTAGTCACTACTACTTCCGCCTCACTGAGCTGTCTAACTGTCAAGCACTTTTCCCCGCGGGAGGAAAATGTGTCTCTTTTTGGCCATCCCAACTCATCGTCATCCTTTCGGTGGCACCGGTCCACCGACCAGGCTTTCTACCTCGGGATTGATAGCAACGTCTGGGGTTGTTGTGTTTGGTTAGAAATTTGCATTTTAATGAAGGTGAACCGTTCCGACGCGCCGAGGAACGCAACGGAGAAAAATGGATCTGTGACGACTGGTACGGTCTACGGGGTGCTGTGTCTCCGGTGCTATCATCGCACACTTTAGTTAACAGTTGTGGGACTTTGGACTTATAATTGGAAGCGTCTTGCCGAGACGATCCCCCCCCCCCCCCTCCGGTTCCCGTTCCGGCGACACCTCCGACGTTTTCCCACCGAGGGTGCGCGATGGAATGGTGAGTGTGTCTCGTGAGTCAACCGTGAACGATTTACACCGTTTGAAGCAGTTGTGCGTCTTGTGGCTTGACACCGAAGAAACAGAAGCGCAAATACGAACCATTTTGCTCGGCTCAGCTGTTTACGCTCGGTACGGTTGGCCTCATCACGGTTTCGCGGTGGTATGTATGGGACTGCGCTAAAAAACTGGTGAATAATTAAAGACACTCTCCCGGTGAGAGCAGGAGTAACAAAATATCACACCCTCTTATGTTGGTAGATTTAGCTAAAGCCGGCTTCTTAAGATAAGGGATTTATTCCACCTTAGTAATAGTCCCGCAATGCCTAGAGGGATGATTAACACCTACGTCGTCAATCCCTCAATTATCTTCACCCAAGAAGTCTTCCCTACACAACAATTCCACTGCTTGCTGCTTTAGTTAGGTGCCAAAAACTTAAAAGTTGGCGAATAAAGCCACTAAATTGAAGCCCTCACGGACGGTGATGAACTACCGCCTATCACCAGCGTATCGCCCGCTGTCCGGCGACGAGACGAGTGCACAGAAGGACATCAAATTATTCTGCATCATTAAATTTGCAAACCCCTTCCTAAATCCCCAATGGAAAAACGTGACGCTTCGCCCGGTAGTCGTAGCGAGATCCGTGAGCGTGAAGGGTGGAAGTTGTTATTGCAGTGGATTTGGAAAATTTATCAAAATTTGTATACTGCTTCCCATGGTTGATGGTGCAAGGGTTGATGGGTTTGTTGCGAGTTTATAAGATATTCCGTCTCAAGAGCATCTAAAGACCATCACCTTCCAAACGAACTCTGAACGTGGTCTGAAGGAGAACAAAAGAGTAGTAATTAGATTTTACAAGCGTCGTCGTGGCATTTGTTTTTCTTAACATGCTTTGAATGCAATTATCATGCTGTTTATGTGCTAAAAAGGTATTGCAAATTACTCCCACCGTCCAACGATGATGTAGATAAATGATCGTGTTCACCTCGAATGTTCATTCAATTCATTCATTCATTCATTCTAAAAATTGTGCCTAAAAGTATGCAATCCACCGCACAAAACAATCGTTTTAATGCAAAGCTTAGTTGAATTCAATTTCAAATTTCCTAATTAAAGCACCACCAATGATCATTGCACGGATGATAATGAACAAGAAACTTTTAGGGGACCACCCCTGCCTGAAAACAATGAGCGTTGATTTTAAAACCAATCAACACTTTTAAGTGTTTCTGTTTGAAAGCACACAGAAAAAAAACATATAAACACACAGAGAAATCTCATCACTCAAAACTTTGTTGACGAAGAAAAGGGATGATGTTCCACAAAGCAAAGCAAGAAATCCTTTCCCATTTTCTCATCAAACGCGCGATGTTCTGCCTGCAGCTACTGCCTGTCCAACAGGCAACTGAGGAAAAATCGGCCGAAACAGGGTGAAGCAGTGTGACAAACAACATGGAAGCCGAGGAAAAAGAATGGAAAGACATTGTCCACTGGAGACGAATTTCAAAAGGCCTTTGAAAGTACCCAAAAAAAAATATACAACTTCCCGAAAAATAGCACCAAAAGCAAGACATTTAATTGGATTACGAATTTTTTCTCCCCACGCGTTGCTCGCCATCCACCACGTTTTTATACCATTCGCCATTTGTCGAGCACTTGTAGGACTGACGATCGATACTGATGCTCTTGATTCGTGTATATTTTTTTTTGTGGCAGTTCAGTTTGCTTTTCTTTCCATTCTACGAATTCAGTTAAGTTTCTCACCGGGCCAGGTTTTGTCTGGGAAAGGTGTTCATTTTTCCTTCGGGTCACGAGGTATTTTTTTTTTTTTTTGGTTGCTGTTGCTTACCTCCCATCAGGCACTTGTGAAGCCCTCGCTGAAAAGTAACACAAAGAAGCGAAAGGTATTAAAATGCTTTTCAAGCGCTTTTCCGCATTGTTATCGATGAGAATGAGAAGGAAACGAAAAAGAATGCTCACCCAAGTGGGACTATCGAAAAGTGCGTGGCTTTTCCCGAAAAGTGGCGCGACCGGATCAAAAGACCATCCATCGTCGTTCGTTCCGTTGCGTGTTTGTTCGTTAGTGTTCGTCTTTTCGGTGGTAACCGGGAGGAATTGGCAGAGATTGGGTGAACATAGGAGGGATAACATCCTTTTTTTTCTTCCTTTCACACAACAAACACCTTCAAGAGGAGTGGAAAATGTACACTTTACCCAGAAAGTGATCAGAAACGGTCAAACAGGACGATATTGGATGAAAAACTTAAAAAAAGGGAAGAATGAACACCTCCATAGGATGATAGGCTATCGGTGGGATAAAGCTTCAAATTTGTGTCAAAAAGGTTCAAGTAAACAAAATCAAATCACACCTCAATATTTCAATCGTTTGTGTAGATTAAGTTTCGTTCAATCATAGTTAAAATTTTAGAAATTTCATTTTTCTTTTTGTACTGTTTACTACAAGGTGTGCATTTTACGATGCTTCGTAAAAAGCGCTCTATTATTAAATTTATTAGGCATTTAAATGGAAATGCTATATTGTTCATAATGCCGTGTGTAACTTGAGGCAGAAACGTGTTAACAATCAAATTGATCATAGCAAATTGCATAACTTTAGGCGTTTAGTAGAGAGAATTTTAATCGAATACTACACAATATGCAATATGAATACAAGCGATTTTAACGTTTTGTGTCCTTGTATTTACTCTACTCCTTCACGATGCAAATGACCATTATCCTTCCACAACACATCCTCGATATTCATTCCATTTTCTGCTTCACTTTTCACTGTTTCTGCCTGACACACTCGCACCCAACATGAGCGAACTTTCAATAACATCGCTTGCACAGAAGGGATCATAATAATATTTTCATAAACAACATCGAAACAACCTCAGTCAAGCAGTTCGGTGGGCAAACTGTTTACCGTTCTGTTTACAAGGGCCCCTGGTTGAAGAAACCCAGGGTGAAAACTTCTAAAACATAACACCAAACATACAAACAAAAAAACCACGACGAGGTAACGGGATAAAAAAATGTATAAAACCCACACCAACACACCAATCCCACCAAAACCACAACTCAATCGGAAAAGAGAAAAGGTGAAAACAAAATTTGGAAAATGGTAACGCAAAAAAAACCCCCGCCATGAAGGTGGCAAAGGAAGGTAAAAAAAAAACATCCTCCCAATATCAAAAACTCCAGTTTGCGCTTGTTGCAAAAACTTTGATTACTTTTTTACTCTATATACCTACAAAAACTGCACCTTTACCGCGGATCCTCCTCCGGACCAATCCGTTCTTTGCTCACTTGCTTCAAAGCGTCGATTGTGAAGTTTCTCACCGAACACTTATGCTTTTCCGCGCGAATGAACCCGGTTTCCTCTGTGTCGATGTGTTTCTCGCCGCGTTTGCGGTGGTTTATGAATGATGATGATGATGCTGAATGTTGAAAAAAGGTTTTCAAATAACGTCGAATTCGGAAGATACGGAACAGGTTCAATTGTAATATAAAACCCGCGGACAGCAATCCCTCTTGATGGGGTGTGAGATCTGAGGGTTCTCTCTGTGTTTTTTTTTGTGTGCGTGAGCCAAACACAACAAACAAAACTTAGGGGGGGGAGTGAGTACAACAACATCGGGGAAGTGAAGCATTTTTCCGCTTCTTTAAACATACAATGTCCGGGTACAAATATATAACCCTGACCCTAAAGCTCCAACGCACCAAGCGTTTGAGTGTTGTTGGGTTAATGTTTGTGCTTGATTTTCCTTTTTCCGCGTGCTTTACTATTTATTCTGTGACTTTCTACTAAAATGATCTACAAACATCATACATCTTAATTGATTTTTTTGATATACAATTCGGTTATCATATCTGCTCGCCAAAGCAAGACAAAAGAGTCCATAAAAATCCCGAATTTGAAATAATATGAGAATTGATTCAACCAGTAATAATATTATTCCAGCCTGTTCTTCTCTTTAAAACGACCCCGAGTTGCTTGTACACCGCACCCGGGGCTTGATAAAGCAATAACGTCAAAAACATGAATAAAACGAGCATAAGCAACCGCCGTTGGGTCGTTCGGTTCACGCGCTCCGGCACACATAACATCCGAATTTGACAAGCTTACTTCATATCGTAGTGCGGTTAAGTTAGTACGCGAGTCGACACGGTGCGGCCCGCTGCTAGTCAGCTAACTATTAACTCAATTTCCCCATCACTTTTGCCACACTCACCTTTTAAATATTCACACCTGCACCCGGCTGCTCCGGGGGGCAGAGGGTTTTTACTTAGTCGCTGGAATACTAACCCTTAACCGAGGACTGGGGCGAGTGGTCGGATCTTTGTGTTAGTTTCCAACAAAACATAAAAGCCTTACGTTTAAAAACCTTGTTTATGTGGCGGGCAAGTTATTCAAATAAATTTACCTTTATTATTTCTATCCAAGCGAACGCCGGGCCCGCGCGGTTGACTGGTCTGGCAGGTCCGGGAACGCTCGTCTAACGACATTTGCCGTGAGTTCCCGTGCACACCGGGTAGTAACGGCCAAAAGAGCAAAGGCCGGGCAGTAAAAATCGAAAATCGAGTAAACCAACACCTGGGGAATGGTTTTAAGTTTCTCAGCTTCGTGCTAGTGCTGCCATGCTAGTGGCGCACGCCACCGCTCGTAAACTGCAAAGCGATGATGTACGTTGGTCTGGAAGCATAGTTTTCCGTTATGCTTTGCCTTATTGCTCGCCAGCTTTTGGGGGGAGTGATGGGCGCACTTTCGCTACACCGGCGACTCACCCCAAACTACCGGCGTGTAACTTGAGCCGACCGACTGACGTGTGGACGAATGGAGTTAAGGATTGAGGATACTGTTTGATGGACAGTGAAGAAACTTCACGGCCAGCTGTTGTGTTGTTTCGTGCTAGGTGGGGGTGAATGCATTATTGAGTTCCATAAAATATGTACCCAAACACACACACACACACATGTATGCATAAAACATTGGGAGGAGTTAGATTTTACGAGGCACTTGCCCGTGTAAGTTCTATAAGTTTAAATCCCTTCCACCGTGGCGTGTAGCGTCATCGCAATGCTGTCGAATGTAAATAATTTATTGTTTTGCAGCATCAAACACGCTGGTGTATTTTGTGATACACGTGTACGAAGCTGGCCAGGTTGGCAAAAATGTTTTAAATAGAATTCTTCGGAAAAGCAATCTAAAGGGAAGACATTTATCTGCATGCATAGCGGATCAGTTCTGATGAAGGCATCAACTCAGTTGAATTATGCAAACATATACGGTGGATGACAGAAAAAAGACAGCATTTTATTCATATTTCGTGTGTCATCGCATTCAGATATTAGATTTATCGATTTGAAAACACAAATGTATGAGAAAATTAGAAGTCCTGTACATTGAAAGGCTTTACTAACGATATATTTGGCGTGGTAACATGATTTAGTGATAGGAATGCCGGACTCGTATGAATGCCATCGTACCCGACCTCTATCAATTCTTATCGCAATCGTTCAGTAGAACAGGCCACAAGAACAATAACCCAAAGGTTAAAGTACAGATATATCAGAAATTGTAGGCCACGCAAGACCTCCCGGAGTTCGTAGTCTTGGCCAGCTGCAGGAGTCCTCTACAATTCTCACAGTCTAGCGAAGTCGTTTACTTATTCCTTATTCCGGCCTTTCTGGCGAACACATCAACGCCATCACTCCGTCTCTTTATGACCTAAAAGCACTTTATGGGCTGGGTCGTCCGGTGTCATTCTCATGACGTGACAAGACCAACGGTGTGGCGAGTCTATTCCGCTGTGCGACAGTAAGTTCGCGGTACAGCTCATAGAACTCATATATAGTCATATAGCGGTTCCTTCATTGTTTTTCCACACATTTGACGACAACAATTCTTCTGAGCATCTTCCTCTTAGGCTAAGAGGGTTTCGTCAGTTTTGGACAAAGCTAGTCTAGTCCTAGTCTCAGAGGCGTATGTGAGTACTGGAACTATACAGGTTCTATACAGTCCCAGCTTCGTTCATCACGACAGATGTTTTTGAGTGGAGAAGTTTCTTCAGGCTGTAGAAAGATCAATACTTTTTACCTTACCATTAATTGCAACAATACCTTTAATTGTACATTAATCTAACATAATCAACTGACTTAATTAAATTGAAACTAAAAGTCAAGTAGAAGTGACATCTTTCTTATCTTAATGTTGGCAAAAACCAATTTAAAATGTTTATTTTGTCCAGACTAGTTAAGTCCAGAATACATTGAATACTTCTTGGTGTTTGCATCCTAGCAACCTATTATCAGTGAAGCATTGAAAGCTGTCGTAGAAATCACGTTTGATGGCAGTGCACATCTGATCGTTATGCTTTACTCGATTCGATTCAATGATAGTTGAAAGCACTCAGGATTAAAAATCAAAGCAAGTCCAAGCCAGTCTGTAGATAAATTTCCAAGAAACTTTTTTTTCATTTTCATTATTAGTTATCGGAAGGATAAACACGGGGACAGCTGTCAATTCAACTGGATATCCAGCTTGATATGATGGTTTAGCATGTATTGCGACAGCTTCAATAAACGTTTCTCGAGGGATTTGTATTCTGTACTTCTTCAATGTCCTTATCTTAGTAAGCTGTGTAAATGTTTAATAGTAACGCAATTTCTTTTCCTGCCATTGAAATTAACTTAACTGGTTACTGTATTACCAATACAACTCAGAAGCTTTCATCCAACCAAACTCAAACACCCAAATACGTAAGCACACAACAAACGCTTTCGTTCACCGGCATGCATTCACGCTCAAAGGCATTAGTCTTCATCGTGCACTTTATAAAACAAATGGTTGTCGAGGTAATTTATTCGCCTATTGACACTCGTAATCAATCGTTTCGCCACTTCGGCAAGGCAATTGGGCAAAGGACGGTGGCAGTTGTACGGGGAATAAAGGCTCATTTTTCATTAAAGGGAATAAAGGACTCATTTCCCCATCCTCCTGCCTTTCATTTCTGCCTGTAGCCATCCCCGCCATGGGCCCACCACCAACAGGAGATCGTGATAAGAATTGCTTTCAAGTCACGCTTTCGCATTCTTTTCCGGACGTTTGTTTTTACCCCAGCCCCGCTTGCTGGTTGTTGTGCTTTCTGTGTGCGTACAGCCAGCAAATGAAAGACACACACACACAAAAAAAAAGAAAAACCATTAATTTTGATTTCAATTTCATTACCGTCCGTGTTACCCGCCCGGTTACATTCAGCAATCAAAAAAAAAAGGTGCTGAATGCTAAAATTTTGTTCGATTTCCTCGATTCGCAATCGCTAAGGTAGCGAGGAAAAATCGTGTCAGCAATCGAATCAGTCCCTTCGGTTTCCTTTCCCCGTTTTTCCGGTGGTTTTGTTCGCACGGCAACTTTGTGCGGTTTTCTTACCTTCATAGGAAAGGTGCTTTACAGCGGCGGAAAGAAAGCATTCATTTGCTGTTGAAGCACTGCGAGCTGAACATCTAACCAAATTGATGAAAAGGACTGTTGGGGGACTCGTTCGCCTTCTCCCCAAGCTGTGTATTCCGAACTTATGAATAATCTTTCATCGTTTGCAGCGAAAGGACGCAAAGAAATATCGCGTGAAGGCATATCGTACTACAATAAACACAAAAAAGGGTTCACCTCAAACTACAAAGCCAACATTACACCGACGGTTCATGACCTTTTCCAAATGTTTTTCCCTTGCGTACGGCTCGCCTCTACTCACTTTCACGTCTCCACTCAGTAAATTCACTTTCTTACCGCAATTTTTCTTCTCTATTTTCAGGTAAGTTGTACCGTCGCTGCCCTAAAGCTTCTCGGAACACGATCGTTACACACTTCCGGGTGAGCTTTCGTCGAACCAACTCATCATTCAGCCGACTTGCAGGGGGGGGTTGTTGTTTTCTGTGACGTGTATTTTTTTTTCTCCTCCCAGACCCTTTCACTCCCCTTCCAGTCGCGGTAAGTTTGGGTAACAAATGGTATTTATCAAGTTTTCATCTTGACCCCGTTGCTACTTTTTCCTCGTGCACGGCCACTCCCACCCCCCCGGACGGCTCGAAACAAAGTGCCCTAGCACTAACCGAATTACACCCATCGTGTCTCGAGTTTTGCCACCATTCCCATTGGCGAAGTTGATATGGCTACGAGGCTACGGGGCTGCTTGAGCGATACAACTTTTACTGATCAAGCACTAGATACAGCGCGCAGCGCTTGAGGAAAATCCTTCCCATCGCAATGGAAAAAAAGTGAAAGCAGGAAGAAAAATGTACCTAGCCCCTAGTGACTGGGACCTACTCCTACTCGCTGACGAGCAGTGGAATGGAGAAGTACTACAGCAGCGAAAAAAAAAGCTTCGAACCTAGCGCCTCCATTAAAGTGCCCCTCATTTCCTTGAGTTCCTTTCAAGATGTGGCGGGTGGGGAGGGTGTATGGGAGGTGCGCACCGAGAGACAAAAATAAAAGCCCGCTGGCTTTTCCCGGCCGTGTTCCAAGTCGGAAAAACTCCACCCATAGTGAAATGAATATTTATGGCAAATATAATTTATCAATTTGCTTGTAACATTTCACTCGCCCGTCGGGCCATCGGCACCAACTACTCGCGCTTCCTTCGCTCGTCCTTGCGGTGCTGTCCACGATTTAGTCCCTCATCGTTGTATTTCCCGGAGCGAAAGGGAAACACCGTTGTTTACTTTGTACTTTGCGCGGTACGGTGGGAGAGAGAAGCGTAAAAAGAAAACCCAAAACTCCCCACCCGGAAAGCACGCCAAGACGCGGCAGCGCCCATTTACTTTGGCCTGGTTTTCTCACCTCGAGCAACTTTCGGGCGGAGAGCTTTCCGGGCTGCCCGCCATTTGCCATCGATTGGGGGTACTTTCGTGCTGCTGGTCCACAACCGCGGCCGGGCGGTATTGCTCGTGTTCGTGTGGCTTTAATTAATGTCGATACGATACGGTTATGCGCGCCGGCCGGCGGGACTGCTGTGCTGCTGGCAATAGTATCGTGAGAGACGAAGGAACCTGTGTTGGTGTCCTTGTGTTGGCACGTGAAGGAATCGCAAAAAAAAGGTAGTAGTTGGCCCACCGGGAACCGGTAAAATATTACTTTCGATAATTGATTTTCTTCATTTCCACGCTAATTTGATTCGCGCGCGTGGATACGGACGGCACGTGAACCATTCCGGTAATCACGCTGGCTGGCGAAAGCTTTGTTTAAGGAGTGAGAATATTTGTACAAGCTTTTAAAGTAACATTTGATCGTTGGTCAAAAAAAGAGAATTGAGTCACTCTATACAGTTTCGTGATTTGTTAAAGGAAAAGTGCCACAAATATTAAATGATGTTGGATTGAGCATTGAAATGAGTTGGAAAAATATTTAATTAATAAATAAATTCCCTCGAGACCCACGTTATGTTTATAGGCTAAAATATCCAAAACAAAAATCAATAGTAATGAGAAAAATCTAGAGACTGTAACTTCATTATTTGAAGGAAAAGAGGTTGATTGTTTCTCCAAGAAATCCTGTGCGTTTTTAACTTTGAGGTATTGCTAAAATAATTAAATATTTTTTAGGAAAACTTACTTTTCTTTCCTCAAGTGAACAAACTGATGTGTAATTGGGAAATAAATTAACCAAAATTAAAAAAGAATCAGCCACCATGCTTTGTTTCGCCAAACGAAATAATCTGCCGATATGCAAAAGCTTCCCGCAAAACGATACGGTCTTCCATCACTGGGATCGTTAGTAATAAGCAATATCTTCATTACGAGGTCATCATAATGCAAACCCACCCCAATTCGCATTACAACTTCACCTCCGAAAAAGGAAGACATATTTTACATTCGGAAAACCGCGTAACAACGTTCAATAAACACCAGCACCGTGCTGCGATTGGCTTTCCAATAAAATATATACATATCTATATGTATATAGCACACTCGCACGCGCGTATCGTTCACATTGGAAAATTGCTCCAAATCCAATATGAACCACAGCGTTCCAGCAACCAGGGTGGGGGGGGGGGGGGGGAGGGGGGTTGGGGGGAGCAGAAAAATATGTGTCCTCCTCGCTCGAATATGTTGTTGCTGATAAAATGTTTCCCACTGCGTGTGGGTGTTTAAGTTGAAAGGAAAAAAAAAATACAACCATTCCGGAAAAAATGGGGAAAGAATGTGTGTGTGTGTGTGCACAAGCTGCATCCACCATTCCACCATCCCCGGAAAACGTCGAACCGCTTTATAGCCGTTACCCCGTTATTTACGACGCACCGGCTGGGGAGATGCTGAAATGGTGGAAAGTGCGGGAAAAAAAAAACTGGGGACAGGAAATACTGCTGTGACTGTATCAATAAATGCAAAAGCCATACATTTTCCACGAAAAAACTTTCGAGTGGAGCGAGCATTTCGAGATGGGCGAATTGGGATCTTCTCTCCATCGGTTTCGATAATGGTATGTGCCTTAAAGATACCAACCCGGGAAAGGGGAATGGTAACAGAGTGGCAACCTCGGAATTTTGCAACATTGGGAGCCGTGAGAAACGTATTTCCAGTAAATTGGGATTCATCTAGAAAAGCTATAAATTGTCCCTTTCGAATACGCCCAACACTAGGAAGCTGCATGTACTTCGCACAAAACTAAACCTTAAAACTGGTTAAATCTTCCATTCCGAACAGGATTCCAATGGCGTCCAATAGAAAGAGCGCGTTTCATTCAGTTCGTTTGCACTGGCACTTCATTATGATTAGCATGTGAAAGCATGGGCCAAACCGAACTGAACGCGTGTGCAGTAACACCGTTCCACGCGTCCCGTCCCATCGAAGCACGCGACCTGCTGATAATACATCACGTTCAGCATATTTCATTCGTCGTTTTTCTTGCATTACCCGCGTACCAGTCCCGGGCACGCATGACGACAAGCGAAGAAAGCAGGAAGAAACATCAGCCACCTCTCCACCGAGCGGGAACCGCAGTGGTTACTTCCGGCATGCCGAAAGCGGCACGGCGGTCGAGCAACATAATTCATATTTATTCAAATCGCTTCAATTTATGCTATATTTCGAAGCATGAATAGAAATTGCTTTTGTCATCGTTGTGTCATGCTGCATGCCATGAAAAGCATCCCGGGATGCGTAACGATGCGTGCATAGGAAGCGGAATTTATGCTTCGCATGTGTAGCACCCCCACCGGACGATAAAGGATGGAGAGTCATCCTTGGTTTGGCTTTTTTCTTCACGCTGTTTGAGTTACACCGATTTTGATAGATTCTTTTGCTGGTGGACGGGTTTTTTTTTCTTTTCTTGTCGTAGCTTTTGCCTGCCTGCTTCCTTCTGGCCAAAGTGAGAATGATGGCTTTAAGTAAAGCTGCTTCCTTTTTAATGCAAAGAAGCCTAGTCCTAGGGGAGGGCGGGTGTGCAAAATCTGGAAGGAAGGTGGTATGTTTCCACTCCATTAAATTTATCGGATTTTAAGTGAAATATGTTTCCGATATGGTTCTGTCATTTCGCTTTCGTGCGATGCTCCGGGGACGCTGAGACTGCTGTCTGTACAGCAGCAGCAGCATCGGCACACACTGTCCACTGTCATTACCGAATCAGTCAAGCAAAATGTGGAAACCATTATGCAAAACTTGCACACTTGCCAGTCGGGTGAGTATGAAAGCGACGAAAGCGTAATTCCTTCGCCCGTATCGATCGTTTCCATGCTAATGGAGGAGTCGCACCGGAAAGGATTCGCTTTCAGGCATGTCCGTAGTAGAGTGCAATGAAGCAATTATTATCCATGTTCTAGCGCGTGATTTTGCTAATGGAACGGTAGTCGCTTTTTTCCGAACGGAGAGCATCTTATTGTAGAGAGTAATAATTTTTAAAATAGAATACCTGTCCTATTTGTTGACGGGCGTGTAAAGAAACACAAAACCAAATTAATAATATTGAAAAAAAAAGGAATTAATGCACCTTTTGTGATGTGCATACCGTACGTTTCAGCGCTTTGTAACGCTTGTTTGCATAACTTTGGGCGTTTATTGTTAAGCGCCGTAAAGTATGCTTTTTTAAGCATATTAGGTGTTTCTGCACATTTTTACCAACTGTACAGCATTTAAACACGTAAGACTGCGTTAACAAGCTTTAAGAATTGTTTGTTTCTTTGTTAAACAACATATAGTTTATTTTTGCAGATTTTATGCTTTGAGTACTTCATTTGTACACATTCATACCTTCAATGTAATCTACCATCGAGCTAAGCACTTCCCTTTCAGGTCAGTACGGGTGGTAATTAATATTACCATTCGAACTCTCATTCCTTGCCATTCCAGCCATAGCTGTGCGCTTGAACATATGAAAGCAGAAACGGAAACGGTAACGGAAACGTTTTCTCTTTTACATTCTCGTCTCCCATCACAATCGCACCATTCCACCGTTTGCGATTCGTTCATTCAGAATGTACGACCAACGAACTCTGAAACGGTGAAAACAAATATCACATCTTCCCAACCAAATACGGACGAAGGATTGAGCGAAAAAGAACTACGAAAAAATTGTGCAAAACATTTCAAACCTTTAGGCCACCGCTCCCCGGAGCGGAATCTAGGGGGGGATTTTGAGTTTCCTCCCACACGTCTAAAGGACACCCCTTATCAGATGTGGTGCGGAGTGAAAGAGCAAGAACAAGAACATGGCCGAAGAAAACAACAAGAATACACGTGTAAATATAAAACTGCATAATTTACAAGTGCAATTAAGCTTTGAATGATTTTCCTCCATTTTCGCTTCTCCGATGGTACACAGGCAGCAATTCCAACGGTTACAGGGGAACTGTTTGAGAGCACACGCCTTTCACGGTGTTGCAATTGCTGGATCAGACTTACCCGTGCACAATCAACATCGAGTGACCCCGGGGTACAAGCGTGAAATGAAGTGGAAATGAAACGGAAATGGCAACGGAACGAGCGGGCGTTGCAGTGAGTTTGATAGCCCGGTCGCTCGCCCTCAACGAGTTTCCACGAGTTTGGCTACCGGTTCTAAGTGTCCGGAACCGTACGTGCAAAGAAGGCGATCTTCCTGAAGTTCTCGGTCGGTCGGGGGAAAATGGTTTTCCTCCTTAGTAAAATTGATATCGGAGGTTGCACCAAGATTCGTGCAGCCATACTGCAAGCGATGCAACTCTTTGTGTGTTACAGAATCACAACGGAAGCAGGGCACACGAAGCTGCAATTAAAATAATGATTGCTGTACGTCCCTCATTCAAACCTATTGTTCGTGAAATGATTTAAAACGTGTCGCGATTAGAGCACTGTGGATGGAACACAGTTGCGCAGCTTCGAAGCGAAAAATAGGCGCCTAAAGTTATGCAATTTGTAAACCAAATTTACCTTTTTTACCCCCAAAAACAAGCAACCGTTTGATCTAACAGACTCCTTTTGTGCGGAACCCTGTTTCTTTGCTAAGCCTGAACCAGTCTTAACTGTCCGCTAAGCAACCCCATCAAGAAGGCTTAAGTTTACGGAAGATTTAGTCAATTTTCTACAACCTCTCAAGTCAAACGATCCATCATCCATCATCGCCAAAGACCTGTGCGTCTCCGGAACATCCGGATCCCACAGAAAAAAAAAGTGCTTCATCCTACATGAAGCATGATGAAGCCACCGCAGGAAATGTTGCTTTTGGATAGAAATGGAAACCGTCCCGCAAAAAAAAAAGAAAAAGAAAACCTTGATAGCCCATGCAATAGCTAAGGGTTCTGCTGTCCGAGATTGGCTTTATAAACCGGGCACAACATCATCGTTACGGTGGAAAGGATCCCAAACGGAACCAACTTAACCCACTTTACTGGTGGTTGTCCTCACCGCGTTGACCCTTTTTTTCACCGGACGTGGGCCGAGGCCGAAATCAAGTCCAATCCAATGTAAACGATAAATGAATAATTGCATTCTGTGGTAATCCGCTTTATGAACAGCACGAGCGAGCGAGTGATGGAAGGTTTCCGAAATCTTTCCACAGCACAACTGAGCGAAGCCACCGCATGAGATTTGCAGCCATTTTCTCGCAGTTGAGTTCTGGTGTAGGCTACGAAATGTGGCACGTTGTGGGCAAAAAGTTTATCAAGCCTCGGTCCGTTTTCATCGGCCGTATCCTTGGCGTAAGTGTATATGTTCCGAATGGAATCGGAAGCTGCTGGCCGAAGCGACTCCGACGTTTTGATGATGAAATAAATATGAATTTTATGGTTGCATTCTGATCAAATAGTCAGCACGTGGGTGGTTCTTGCGGAAATCTGATAGTATGGAAATGGTACGGAATTATACTCAAACTGTATCCCTTGGCAGAAAAAAGGGATAATTCTCCGATTTCAAACTACCCAAGAGTTTATGATATTTTGCAATTGGATGAGCCAAAAGGCAGGCAGGTGGTGGGAAAAAGAAACTATTCCCGAATGATACAGCATTTTACAACACTGTCATCCACATCCGTCCAATCACCACACCGTAATCTAGCAAAATTACACGATAAATGTCCACCACGGCAACGGAAAGCAGCAAAACTTTCCGCATTTGGCTACATTCGGTGTAGTAGACCAAATTGCAGGAAATTAATATTTTGGTTTGAAGTCACTGCAGCTTATCATCCAGCATGTGTATAGCCCAATCAAGAATTCCGACGACACTGGTCGAGGGATGCGGCTGGACGTCTGTGTTGTTACTTGAGCCGGATAGATGCACCTAATCGGACTACACCTGCTTATTACGAGGTTTCTGTCCCATCGTTGGCAGAAAGTTTCGTCACCCACCACAACCCCTCCCTGCCCTGGGCAAAGTCCTGGAGGTTTCTCAATTCGTTTCGTTACACCCAAATACTACATCTGTCCGGCGTTGGAAACGACCATGATCAGAAATAACTTTTATCCCATCTGCAAGCTATCATTTTACAGCAATATACACAATTTCGGGATTCGGGTTTTGACGTTAAGTGCGTATCCGCTTTACGTTCCCATTTTGGGTACACACAGCATTCTCGAAGGTACTGGGGCCCCGATGGCAACGATCAAGTTCGCTTGTAGCACAGTGGGCGACACACTGTGACAAGTTTGGGATCCGTAGCAGAATGAACCCCCCCCCCCCCCCCACAGAAATGTCGGATCCCATTCGAGGATCCCTTCGCACACACTTTACGTGACCGCAATGTGGAATCTTTCGACTACTGCAGGACCCCCGGAGGAGCAGCAGAATGAAATAATGATTAATTCTTTTCTCTATTCCGGGTGCGTTGTGTGCTATCATATTGGGAGGATGATTTTTTCTTTCGCCCCGTTATCAGTTCCATAATCTTTTAACTAGTTTGGGAGTTTTTTTTCGACGCCTCCCCCCTCGCCATAATATCATAAATGGATATCGCCGCAAAAAAAATCACAAGAACTGTACGAAATCCCAATCAGTAGACCATAAAATCCTTCCGTTTTGCTAGAAGCATCATATCTCGCCCGATGGTTCAAACGGGTGGCGCGTTCGGTGTCGGTTTGCTGAACGGTTCGTTAATTCAGCAAAATGGCTTTCGGCTGCGGTGCTTATTTATTCCTTCAAGACGATAAACACGTTCTAAAGCCCGACCGGTTTTCAGCGGGAATGGGGACATTTTTATGGCTAGCCGTGTCGTTTTATTAAATCCGTGCAGCGTAATAAAATTGAAATGGCGAACGAAATTGTTTGTAATTTGGAATAAAGTTTAATAATTCCTTCTCGCGATAGGAGTACAGGGTGACGATTGTTAAGAAAAAAAAAAGCATTCAAAGAACAGGAGAAGAACCAAATTAAGTTTACACACAATGCAGTGACATTTAAACTTCCAATAATACATAATTTTAATGACGTATCAGGGTTTCTTTGTGACAAACTTATTAAATTTGTTACGGTTTTCATCCCTAACGAGTTTTCCATAACGATAAACAAATAATCTATCAAATTATGTATCAACATTACTGATATACCTTAAGGATAAATAACAATACACCAAAAACGTTGGGAATTTCAAGTGGAACACAGTTTCACAACTTATGATAGATTGCTCTCATGTTCACTCCCGAAACTCATAATAAAGCACAACTAATGACCCACATCGCAAAGGGAAAACACTAAACGGCAACAAATCACGGCAAATCATTCCCATTCAAACGGTGTGTACAGTTGTGGAATGAGTTTTTCCTCCCTCCCGAAAGCTTCTGCACAACTTACCAACTCCTTGAGCGAATCTTCGTTTTCGGGGGGAATAAAAAGACTTGCTCCTTTTTTGGGGAAGCACACTTTTAAACGATTTTCCCCCCCTCAGGAGGTTGTGCCGTTTTCTATAGCACGTTTCATCGCATACCATTGCGCTGCGATGTCTTTCAACTTTCGAGAGTGCATGTGGGAGCGAATGTTTGCCTGCGCCGAAATGCTCCAGAAGGCGAACCTATGCTAAAGCTGAATAGTTAAAGTTTGTACAGTTTTCGGGTAAGATCCAAAACGGGCGAGGTTGAACGAGTGCTGTGGGGGCTCTCTGTTTGGTTTTGATAGTGTATTCGGTTTGATGCAATGATTTACTGTGGGAGGAAGTTTTTGCACTGCTCCCACACAAAGGTATTGTGCAAATACAAGGGGAAAGTCTTTTGATGAAGGCACATGAAACATTTTGCTGCAAGGTTAATTGAGATTTTTCTAAACAACGTAACAACGTAACGTAAACAACAACGTACTGTGTACATTTTCTTCAAAACACATAATATGGGTGACGCAGGATCTTCCCAAGGGCCCACGTCACCCAAATTATGGGTGACGCTCTTGTGCACTTCGTTTTTACTTTTTTTGTCGTACGATATCAAAAGGTAAAATTTTCTCTGGTGTTCATTACAACTCCTTTGTGTCGTTACAACCTTAACCTGTTAACCTGTCAACCTGTTAAGAGGGTTGGGCCTGCTATTTCAGGTATTCTTTGACTTTGTTACCCCTTGGTTTGTTGTTTTATCTGACATTTATTGTGATTATTAGTGTCGAAGACTAGCCTTTGGGACAACTGATCTTTAGTAATCATTTTATGTAATCGTCAAGTAATAGCTGACAAATTCTCGATGTATTTATTCCATTTTTTCGTACATTTTATTTTTGTAAATGGCGATAATGTCCCTTTTTTGAAGAATATCACTGATACGTGCTACGGGCGCCGGACGTGTTAAGCTACAAAAGCTCTCTCGAATTAAACCTCTCTTATAGACTCAATCTGTTTTTTATTAAACTACACGTTAGAAGTAACGCTGGTATACTTTTTTTCCTTGGTAAATAAAACTCTCCAGTAAAAGCTCTACACAATCAATCCGACGATTCAATTCATCCGGAAGAAACGACCTCACACCATCTCATCAGTGTCACCAAACCGACCATTAGCTTGATTCGCAATATGTTCGAAGCAACAGTCCAACGCCATTCGAAACCGATCGCAATGGCGCTACAATGATACGTTGAGCGGTTGATTCGTCCATGAACAAAAAAAAAAAAAAAAAAAAACAAAACAAAAGTGCAAAACCCAAGGAGGGTTGGAAAAATCAATAACAAATAGACCTTCCGAAACCCCATCCGATGTACCCAAGCAGGACAGTCAATTCAATCGATCGGAACAGAACATTCTTCCGCCCTCGGAAAACAACAGGATTTTGCAGCTCGAAACAATAAACCTGCACCCATCTGCCAGAACTTCTGGCCATCGATAAAAATTGGACAACCTAAAACCCACCCCCCATCCTTGCAATGGTGGCCCGGCGGGCACTGAAGCTTGGGATGCCGGCGTGCAAACAAAGCCGGGGTTTTCGGATGGATGGACGGATGGGATACGAGCAAATACTGGAACCGGGTATATCTCGTTTGATTTTTACTGCCCCTGCGGCACAGAATCGGTTAGGATCCCGTTTTCTCGGCCACCTCGCTGCAAGAGACTGAGGATGATGCGTCCAGGGATTGCGTTCCGGTTGGGTTTGGGAAAGAAATCGGTTTTTATTGAAATTGGCAACCAGATGCTTGCTGGCGGCAACAACCCGGGGAGGGTGAAAAGTTAAATAAGCCTAGTTTTATCACATCTCAAATCGATCGGACAATAAACGGGGATCATTGGACCTCCGTGCGCCCGTCGAGCAAAAAAAGGGGAGCTTAACGCAGCCGATTTGCACAACGATTAAATTTTACGCGAAATGATTCACCCTCCGGCACAATGTGTGAAGGAAAACTTGCGGATAAAAGCGAATATCGAAGTGTGCTATATTGCAAGTGAAAAAAAAGCAACAAATTCGCTTTCTTTTCCACGGTAACGGGTGGTGCCGTTGTCGTTGCAAGTTCCGCGAATGCGTCGTCTTTTTCCACGCGAAAAGTTTTTAAGCTGACAAAAATCTATTCACAAATAAGTTCGCGGTGCGCTAGAACGTGATCGTTTTGCCATCAAATGCAAAGCGGGAAATGCCCCTAAACGTACGTGTGCGTGAGAGAGCGGGTGAGCGAGATTGGGAAGCTTTCCCAAGCGAAGTTATCTGGATGATATGATTGCGTTGCATAGAAAAGATTTTCTCAGCAAATCCATTCCACCCAATCCTTCTTGAGAGCAAAAAAAAAAAAAAAAGGTATTCAAAGATACCGAAAATCACCTGCAACTGCGGAGTGCGGCAGGTGCCAACACAGAACGGCAACATTCCCCATTTCAATATCGGTGAAAAACGCGGTGCATTCCGGCGCTGCACAGAATAGTTGCGAAAGAGATTGTTGAGATAGTTTTTTTTTCTCTTTCGTTCCCAAATGCGGACGTTCTTCTAGCCTTCCGCACTGCCGACAGTCTGTTATCGAATTCATGATGGAAATATGTCGACAAAAAGGATGAAGCGGCAGCACACAACAACAAACAACCAACCAACCCGCGCTCCGGCGAAATGAATATCTTTAATCCGTCGCAGAGGCGAACCGGAGGAAAAATACGTGAAGCGTCGAAAATTGTCCATTCTGTCGAAAACTACCATTCATCCATATTTTCCCCGCCCCGGTAAAAGGGAAGAAACCCCGTTCGACAAAGTTTAACTCCAAATATTTCAACCGTGCAACCGGATGTTTCACGACTTTCAGCCCATGGCGGTGGAGGCGCATGGAGAAGCATTGGTAATGGGCAGGAAATTTGTACCACAAATCGTTCCCTTTTCGGGGATTTTTTTCCTCCCCCCGCACTGGTGACAGTTTTGAAATTTCCCAACAAAAAAAAAAAAACAGCGGTCCAAAACGGAAAAAAAATCAAACCGCGGTACGACGAATGGAAAAAAAATCATCGTTTTCACCATTGATGTGCACAGCAGTCAAGATGCACCACCTGAAAGAAATCCCAAACGGGGGAAAAGAACTCCATCTCTCACACACACACCGACTCTCGCGAACAAAAGTGAACCAGCTCGGGTTGAAATGCGACATGAAGTGGAAAGCCACTTGGCGCAGAAGAAAGAAAACAGTTTTTCCTTCACGGAAGGAAACTTCTTGGGTGTTTCAACTACTGCCGGTTGAAGTAACTCAGTTCGCTTGCCAGCCGGTTGAAGAAATCTTCCACCGTAAGACAAAGCCAAGTGAGACGAACTTTGGACGGTCCCAATCTTGGGACTTTTAGGGCTAACGAAGGGTGGGTGGGGGTCCGAAAAGCAGAAGACAGGGAAAGTGCAGAAAGGAAGCAAAAAAAAAAAATAGCCTAGGTACAAACTTTACCTCTCACCGAAGCTGAAGATCGTGGATCATAATAAGAAGGATTTTGTTTTTGTCCTCGGCCTCGCGCCCGGCTTGGGAGAGGAAACCCTCGGTTGTAACATGCGGAAAAGAAACACGGAAATGAACTTTTTCCGCATAAGCTCTTCGTTTTGTAAGTGTGTTTAAGATTTTTTCTCCACAAACCACAACCAACGCAACGCACAGCGAATGCAACGGAAAGAAAAGGAAATCCAATCGCGACAAACTTAGCCACGAGTGCGGGGGGGAAGAAAATCAAAGTCCGGGCAATGCAGTGCGGGAAAGTAAAGTCAAGTACTTCTCATTGATCGGGGAAAAAAAACTTTCGATTCCATTCTTCGGATTGTGTCTTTTAGCGCATCAAGCATAACAACATGTTTCTTCGCTAACCTTTACTACTTTTAAAACCTTTGATGATTTGATGCTGTGATGGAAGAGCATTCCGTAATGAAGATTGCTTTGTTTGGTCCCTTTTTTGGCGAAACGAGATCCAAAAACCGTTGGATGATGGACTGCTGGGGAGGCTACCGAATGCTTAAAACGATCGCTCAACAGGAGCTTCGGGCGATTGCCTATTAAGGGATTGACAATTGGATGCACCCGGAGGGAACGAAAAAAAGGCGCCACCAGCGGGAAGGAAATAAAACACAATCTCGCTCACTAACCTTTGAGAGCATTAACTTTTGAGCGTAAAGCACCGGAAAGGTAGGGAAAGATAACGAACCTGTTGAATCAGCTCTGGGTGATGTGCTTTGAACCGAGCGCCCGCCCCAAACCATCGATCGGTTCAGCTCGGCCGTTAAAGCAGATGGAAGTTCAAAAACAACGCGAATCCCGCTGTTGCCTTCGCCGTAGCCTCCGGTAGTCAATAATAGCACAAACGACGCAAGAATACGGATCCAATTTTTCCACAAAGGCTCGCTATATCGCTCCATCGCTGCTTCCTTGTGTGTTAGTGTGTGTCATCCCCCTTGCGTCTATAAGTAGCTCTCAATTTAATGTGATTTTTGTAGAACCAAATCATGGCGTGTACGGACGGGGAACCCGGGAACGGAAGGTTCTTCCTCCACCAGACAACATGCTGATCTTCAAGGTGAATCAGATTATGCCCGCTTAACGTATGGCACACGAAACAAGTCTTTTAATAAGGCCCATGCCTCGTTAACCTAGATATCCGTGGGGCCTTCCCTTCACGAAGGCTGTTTTTTGTGTGTGTGTGAGTGTTGCCAGAGCACCCTGTCACAATGTTAAAGCCTCTGCTTCATGGTCTATAATTTAATATCTTTTCCCCTGCGGAAGATGCGCGTGGCATAGCAGATGAACGTATTCAAATCGGGAAATCAGGAAAAAAAGCGTTCGAAAAATACGATGCGTGACGTTGACGTTGATGATGCTGTAATCAATTTATTGATTTATTTGTGATTTTGTTCTGATGCGGGTGCCATGTCCTCGAAAATGTGTTTAAATTAAGATAGAGCATCTTGTAAAAAATAGTTGAACGTAAGAAAAATGTTGATTGCAGGTTTTTTTTGCATAAATTTTTATTTATTATGTCAGTTGAATTTGAATGCAAACATAGAATAAAACGCCTAAAGGTATGCAATTCGCATAACAAAATTTTCTTTTAAAAGCTTTCGCTAGTCCGTGCACTTCTTAAAGCGCATTAAAGTGGTTTGTACTCTCGTTCGACAATCATACCATCACAATCGCTGTTTTGCACACACACACACACAAAAAGGAAACTTCCAAAACATTTGCAACCAAACCGACACACGGCCGAAATGCGCCGTTGTGGTTGGCCCAGAAGTGCTCCATAAAACAAGATGCCTACGCCTAGCAAACGGCCCTCTCCTTATACGTCGAGTACGCCACACTCGTTGTCATCGTCCTCGCATAATGGCGGATAAGTGGCACTTTGCTTTTTCCTTTCAACGCAAAAAAAAAATGGAGAAGAAAGAAAACAACCCGCTTGAAATGCCCGGTGCGCTTCCGATTCTGTTTTACTTGCGCTTCCGGATCCGTTCACACCGTTAGCGGGAGGTGGGTACGGGCTCGGGAACCAAGGACGGATATCTCTCTTGAGTGCGATGCTTCGAAGCGGGAAGCAGGCTTGGTAGGAAACGATGCCACTCAACACGGGAGGCTACCAGGGCCGGCCGCCTGTGCTATGTGCTCACCTTCACCGGCCGGGATGGAATCGCTTTGGTCTCGGGCAGGCGGCACTACCGCGGAACGCGAACGGACCATCGCACCCACACACCGACAGCAAACGGAAGGTTTTCATTAAAGTAGCGGACGCATAAAAAATGTACGTCGTTTAAAAGTTGGCTGGCGGTGTGCGCGAACCATAGATAAAGGATCGATAACGGCGGACGCTTCCTTTCCGAGGCCTGGTTGCTGTTCGCCGTACCCATTTTACCCGTGCCAAAGCACGGGGAAGATAATTTAATAGGTTTATCGTTTTCTTATCTGCACTTCGTCGAAGGACGGTACGCAGACGGTTGGTTTAGCCAGGCGCTGTAAGCCCGTCGGTAACAGCAACCGGATATTGAAAGAGTATCGTGGATCGATTTCATTCAATTTTCCACCACTTCCGGGACGGTGTGGTGAGAAAACATGCCAGAAAAAAAGGCTGGCATTATTTCCGATTTCCATTCGCGTTCGCCGAGATGCAGGAGCGAAGGCGCGAAAGATTAAAAAAAAAAACTACAACGCAAGAGTCATGTCCTTCTTTCGTTTCGGCTTTTGCTGCTGCCCCCTGAGGTGGTGTGAAAAAGGAAATTTCGGTTCTTTCCTGTCCTCATCCAGGGCTCGGATGCAAAACAGTGACCTTCAAACAGAGGATCACTGTGGAGCACTCTTCTTTGCACATTCAATTTCGGCTAGCTTCCGGACCGGCGAATGGTATCTTTTCCGACAGGGATGAAGAATTTTACACACACAAAAACCGAGAACAGACCTCTGTCGAATAATCGATGGTGTGGATGGAACCCACCGAAAGCGACCGACCGTCATCCCAAAAGCTAAATCAACCCGTCGGCATGTAAAACCACGTGCAAGAAGAAAAAAAAACACCCCGGTCCCAGACATTACCCAGATGCCGCCGCGACCACAATCGCTCTGCCAGTTGTCTGGCGTTGGCCTCTTCGCTGAGTGCCGTAAATCATTGCTGCGGTGACGGCTGGCGCTGACGATGTTGGCACCGGGTATCGGAGAGTGTCGGACGTCCCCAAAATGTTGCTCATTTCCCGATGCCATTCAGCCACTTCCCCTTCATTAAACGTTTAGCTTGCGTCCATTACGACACCGATGGCTGGCATGGAACACAACAACAAAAAAACAACCCCAACAACGCTACGAAGCCAGCCAGTATGAAAAAAAAAACCTTTATGTAGGGACAAACTTCCCATTTATCTCCATCAAGCCCCCGTTTTTCCATTGCTAAGTACCAGGACGAAAGGCAAGCGGAGACTATTATTAGCCAAATTATAAGCGATGTCGCGCCACACGAAACGTTGCCAAAGAGCGCATTAATAAATGAGCTAGTTGCAACGCGTAATGGTCGTTCGGTGTGTTGATTCCCAGATGATATGCTTTAAACAAATGACAGAAAAAAGCCACTTGGCTATCAAACAAAATAGAAAACAATGTCGGGAGATTTGCTTGAAACAGACAAACGAAAAAATCCATTCGATTGCATACTTTTAGGCTAATTAGGTAAAAACGCCCAAAGTTATGCATTTCAAAAGTAAATGTTTCCTTTTATGATGCCTTGTATGGGGAGCTTCTACGAGTATGTAGAAGCAAAAAATGCACAAGGCAAGCTTCTCTAAAAATCCCTCAGTACGTCTATGGACTGTTATGTCGACAATGAGCTGTAAGGGAATTTTGATGAAAATTCCCAACCATTGCAAAACCTTCCGGCGACATGACGGGTGTACTTTTCAGATTAAACCCAGCTTCTATTCATCATTCAAATTTATTCAGTAACCATTACTATTCTTCTGCTTCATCAGTATGACGCGTGTTTTCGCAACTGCTATTATGTTCTGGTACAGCGTCCATTACAGAATATGAGTTCTCGCTATTCTTTCGCCGCAAGTAAGACATTAATGCGGCGGAGAACTGGAACGTACAATCTCCTACTAAAGCGCCATTGTTTCTTTCGCCCAGAATAAAACTCTCTGCTCTGTAATACGCCATTTGGTTAATCCCTTTTTTTGCACGTTCCGCACATGAGCGGCGCTCATTCTCGTTGATGGGATGCTCCCGTGAAACGGGGAGGAAGGCGGACGAGCCCACCGATATATCCGTTAGTGACTTCTAATTTCAAAATGTTATCATACCACCATCATGTACCGGGCGAATGTATGCTGCAAGCCCTAACAATGGTGGCTGAAAATTACTGCATCAAACAAAAGGTACCGGAGAGTGGTGAACCTAACCTCAAAAAGTGCAAACGGGAACATTCTTTAGTAACCCAAAATCGGATTCCGGTGCGCCGTCCGGTTCCATTGTTCCACAAACCGGCGCCATTTTTCCGTGTACTTTTCGCTTCACCGGGTTGTTTCCCTTCTCTCCGACCGTACTTTAGTACATCGATTGGCATGGTAGTACATGACCTAACCTCACATTGAACGTATCCTCGCTTTTCATCCTTGCTCCAACCGTTCATTGTGACCATTTTCCACGAGATGTCGTTTTTTTTTGTTGGCAAAACCAATGGCGCCAGTAGCGCTGCCAGGACTGGGAATCCTTTCACCACCGCAATCGACGCACCACTCCGTGCCGGATGTGTTGAAAATTGTAACAAAATCGTAAAACATTGAAATCATAAATTTGCCAAACAATGAGCGACCTAAAGAGCTGACCGACATGGCTGCCAGCACTGATGCTGCCTCTGCTGCTGCTGCATCTCATTTTTGACCGGCCAACGACCGGATTATTATCCCTCGCAATGGCCATCCACGCAGTTTATGGTGGAGATGACATAGTTGGAATGGGTGTGATAGAGTACAGGAAATGTGAAACATTGGTTCCAATGGTTGTGTTTGGCCAGAATGTTGCAGCACTGAAACACGTGTCCATGGTGATATGGTGGCGGCAGTGAGTTGGAGACCGGCCCACTTCAAACTGGATGGCGATAGCGTCAAGTATTGCTAGCCCGAAAGACAGAAAAACGATTTTTCGGGAACAGTATCCACCGTGGTCGTCCCCATTATGAAGAAGTGCCCCAAAAAGTGGCAGGTGGATGAATATGCGCGATGATAGTCCGCTTCAAAAACCAACCTAGTTACTAACGCCTAGCATCCATTGCCTCCCTGCCCACCCCACATCGTATTGTCCACGTTTGGCCAGCTGAAAAGATAATGTTCCATCAGGCAGCCCATTCTGGTGGTCTCCTTGCTGGTGAAACCATGAAAAGACTCCACTGTCATGTAACGAAACCCGCTTCACCCGAGGCACGATCTGGTCTAATACTCCAGCATTCAGCCGAGATAGTGCTCCGCAAATGAAATGCGCTTCACCATACGCAGGGTACGACATGTTCGTCTCCTGCTAGCAGCACGGGAAAACCCGCTACCATGTATGGCTGGAAGGCCGGTACGCAATGATGATGATGCCCGCCAGGAGCTCAACATCGGTTGCCAGGATTTGTGCACCGTACCGAACGGGTACGGCCACTGATTGTCCCCCGACAATCAAATCTATTTCCATTGGACATGGAGAAAGCTGGAAAGGAAGGGCAAGCGAAAAAAAAAGAAGCTTCCACTGTGCATGCATATATTGATGACCTTCCAATTGTGATAGCGGAATTGTTATTTATTGGTTCAATTTGCTGCCTTTGAATTCGCACGAATTCCCACGAAACAAGCGCCCGGACAGTACAATTTCTCCGAGGGCTGAAGTACGCAACTCAAGATGTCTATGATAATATGAAAACAATCGATATAAATCAATTATGGGCGAACTTGCAACACATCGACCCTTCTGGGATTGAGGCTCTGTGTCGCGGAACCTTACAAAGGTCTAACGAAACACACGAACCATGTATCAGCCTGTGGGTAACGTTTTTGAAAAAGCTCACCATCAGAATAGGTCATACGGCAGGATCTTCGTTCCCACAGGACAAATCGCACTCTTTTGTTGGACCTTTTTTTTGTTTTCGCTCTTAATAGTCTGGGATTAAGGGTATCGTTTGTTTATTTCCCATGCGAGCCATAAATTTCCATTTCACTTTGTAGCGGCTCTTCTGTGAGGTGTAAAGGTGACTCTCCACAATGAAGTGGATATGCTAGCACTAGCATCAATTATCTTCCGGATCATTCGATCGTTCTACGTTGGACAACAGCTTCCAATTCGATCGATTGTCAAATTGTGTGTTGTGTAAGCGCCAATATCTCTGGTATCGACAGTGTCGACCGTTTAGCTCCAAAGAAGATAGATTTTAATCTAGTTTTTAGCTTAATTGAAAGTAAAATGATGAATTGCGGCAACAGCCTTCCTGTTCAATACTGCATATCTACGCCTTAAATGCATTTTGTCTAGTGCGCCAACAGCAGAAGCCACAAATCGATGGCAAGGTCTTAATTTGCTTACTTCCAGCCATAGATGTAGCTGTGCACCACGAGATCGCAACGTTTTCGATAGCGTTTGCCAGTGTCCCGACTGGTTTCCGGTGGTTGCGAAACGTCCCCAGGAAGCCCGATATGAGTGAGTTCATTAATTACGATGCCGACCCGGGACTGGGGCTACGGCCTTTGAGACACCCGCTCGGTGGGTCCGGTCGGGGCTAGGGGTCGCAAGGGTTTGTTAAAGGCCAAAGCCAATCAATAGCTTACGGTTTGCTGAAAGCGTTTCCAATCATCACCGCACCGAGGGTGAGAAAAGGAAGGCATACAGTATTCAGAGGTTAAATAGCCTTATCTGGAACGCATCGATTCCGGTGCCCGGCGTCCGGCGCGGGTGACGTAGTTGAAAGGAAATTGTCTTCTGGTGGGCCCCGGTGTGCTTCTTACACCGGCGCACACTTCAAACGAGAATCGATGGCGTATGCGAGAGCTTATGAGTGTATGATTAGCTGGTACGCTCCGGTGAGCCGGGGCAAACTCGAGATGATACCTGCTGCATTACATCAAACATAAACACTTTAGATCGCAACCGGGAACCCGATGACCAACCTTCGATCAAAGGCGAGAATGCATTGCCGAGCAGTATGCACACCCAGGTGAGATGCATTGGAGCTGTTTGCACTGGGGCACCCAGGAAGCTTCTCACGCAGCCGGGTGGCATTGTGCGCAAGTGTCGCTGTGTTTGCGGGAAAGGAAGTCAATTTTGCAATAACATTCTGTGCTACCGCAGACATCCGTCAGGAGTGTAGCTTCTCGGAAAATCACTATTGGCTGTCGGGGCGCAGTTTTGTATAAATAAATACAGATTGCATACTTGCCGTTTGCATTTCACAGTCTCTGATGGGATGCCAGGGGAACGTCTGAGGCGTTTCAGGGAACTGTGCATCCCGGGAAGCAGCAGTACCTTTTTCAATTTCCTGATTAAAGATTGGAAGGATGCTATTTTGCTGTGTCCTTTTGAGCCTTGAGAAAGTTATTGAGACTTCTTCATCTTATAAGTTGTAGACTTAGTTGCATTGAAGGAGACTATATTGACTCATATTGACTATATTGATTGAATTGTAGGAAAGGATTATAAGGAAAGATTACCTACTATTAATCTTTAACGAGGTTAAACACACAATTAGGTTTAACATTTCCTGAATAGTTCAACCAAATACTTAATTTTACACAATACAAACAAAATTCATCTCCTCTCGTCCTCCTCAGTGCAATAATTCAAATGCTTAGCCCGGATATAAGCTTGCACCGAAATTAGTTTTATTTGGGTGAACTTTAAACGACACGATCTCCACAGAGAACGATTTCGACAAGCAGTTAAAGCCATAACCATACACTGACACCATTGCAGTTTATCATTTTCGGGGGCGACCTTTTTGGCCTATTCCCGGGGTTTTGGAGGGGTAACGCTCCAACCCAACTCCAACTGCGGGCTTCTGGTGCCCGTTCGGAAATGGGAAACTGATTGCTTTCATGTTTAGAGATTATGAAGGCTTCGGCAGTAGCAACAATATCTCCCGGGCCGCGTCTCAATCGTGCGACGGTTCTTCGTTTCGCACAAACCCGTAGGGCTCCGACAAAAACGTGACAAGAATATTGTCCCCAAACGATGGCTACGGGATGGATTTCGGAGCTTTTTTTTGTTGTTTTTGTTGCCACGGTTCGTTTGCCGGTTGTCAACGAATCCATCGTAAGCTAGTCGGGGGGGGGGGGGGGGGGGGGGGGGGGGGGGGAGGGGGGGGGGGGGTTACGGTACGAATGTCACGTCACGTCAATCTCCGCCACGGAGGAAAAGTCTTTGCCCAATGTCGGAGTAATTTCGGGCACTATTACGTTAATGCTAACGATAGCGATTCGATTTGTGGATGAGAGCATACATTTGGGTTAGGGTCAACGGCACGTAAGTTTTCCGGAAGTTACGTGATGGGGCAGTGTTGGTTTTTTTATGGTTTCCTTAAGAAATGTAGTGCCGGATGCGATACGATGCGAGAGAAAAGATGAAGTGAACGAGAAGTGCCTAGTGAATGTTTTGATAAATGCAAAACGAAACGGAAATATGTTGACTAAACCGTACCACTCTTGTTTAAACTGGCACTCTTTAGAAGGCGAAGAGATTTATTGTTACAATTGTTGGACTTCAGCTTATAAGCGAAGGATTTTCCGAACGATTACTATTGAAATAGAGTTCTTTGGAAATGGTCCTCTTTCCAGCATGCCATTTTGTGTAACGCAACCCCGTAAGATAAAGCTCAGTGACGTCAATTGTTCATATCCATTTCCATCGGAGCTCTTCTCCCCCGCCCTCACCGCCCAAGCTCTATTGTCTAGGGTACATTTCCGCGTAAATCTCCTTCACGTCGCACAAGATTTTCTGCGATGCTCGAGAAAAAGATTATCCTTCGCAAACTTCAACCATTTTCCCAATAGTATCCCAGCGATATGGATAAGTTTAGCTCACGACAAGCTACCCAACACAGCCCGGCAGAAAGTATTTTGAAACGGAAGTGGCACACTTGAATAGTTTGCGCACGGAAAACCATGGCGCAGCATCCGAAAATGAGGTCGTGTCCGATAAGCATCAAGCCGCGTGACGAAGCGTACCGTAGTAGGTGGTGAGCTATTTTCCGACTGATATAGTTCGAGTGTGCAAACGAGAGGGGAAACAAAAAGAATAGTTCGCATTCTTCCACAGCGCTTCAGGGAGGGTTTTTTTTTTTTGCCGGTAAATTTTGCATCTCTAGCGCACTTGAACGATACGACGGCGGAAGTTCACCTTTTAACCTCAATTTCTTCCCACCGGAGGATGTGAGCGTATGGAGTTACAAAAGCCACCAAAAGGTGGCCACCAGAAGCAGTATATCGTGAAAAAATAAGGTTATGAGAAGGATGGTTACGATATGACAATGTGTGCTCCATTCTCATCTGCGATATTTATTCTGCCATACAGCAGGGCAGGTTGAATAAGTTAGTCGAGATTGTTGCATACCTTCATGGTTCTTTTGCACCTGTTTCATTTGCTACTTCCGCGCGGATGAATGATTTTCCTTTTGCGCAACCCCGGGTGAGCGCAGGAAATGATGATGGTTTGGATCTTATTTCTTCTTTTTTTCCATCAGAGGACACTTTTCAATTACCAAATCACCTCGGGCTACCTTCCGCCGCGTGCAATAATGATCTTAACATTTAGGTTAATATTCCGGAAATTCCACTGCCCTGACCTTTGGCAACCGTTTGTTGAATGTGGCTTGATGGGTTATGTAACTAGTGGTGATTATAGAATTTCATTTCTGTTATCATATGGAACTGGTTGTTTATTTGGGGGCGGCCCGGTGGCATGATGGTAGCTGCGCCGGTCTTCACACGAACGGACCGGACCAAAATCCCATCCGGACCAATCCTCCGTACGCAGGACCCAGCTACCCCAGCTACGGGTAAAGAAAGTCGAAAAAAGCCTTGAGGTTGTTGTGGATAAAAAAGGATAAAAAAGAAGGTTGTTATTTAATTTCGTCGAGCGTTTCAAGACGCAACAGGTGACTTATACCATAAAAAAAACTTCCAATATTCAAGAAGTCATAAAGTTTAGTAATGATTACGGGTGGCCTGATGGTGTATTGGTAGCGGCGCGGATCTTCACACGACAGGATGAGTTCAAAATCCGATCCGGGATTTTCCAGTATGTGTGAAAGACAGACGAACATGTGGAGGCTTGGTATGGATGTTTGAACTGAACATAATATCTCAAAGCACAATATATTTTTGGATCCAAAATACATCTAGTAATCATTGAAATTTACTAACTCATGCTTTATCTCAATCATCAACGTGTAATATAATGTAGTACATAAGAACGAAATATTCTCTATTTACCTTTTCCGGCTTCTATCAGCTCTTGGCAGGCGTAATTTGTGATAATACTCTCAATTTCACCATTTCTTAGATAATACGTGTCACCGATTACGTTGTTTGAACTAGTTTCACTGGCACACCAAGGTTTCACATAACCGCACATAAACATCACCCTTTCCGGGGCCAATCTTTGCAAAAGAAACTATAACTTTTTATGAACGTCTATGGTTGCTTTCTCTCTTGTGCCACGCAACGTGATAACACTGATAAACACAAGCGAAAGCAAAAAGAAGAAAAAAACGAACGAACGACAACGCGTTGTTCGCTTTTTTCTACTGCTTCGTTTCCCTTTGTGTGTGTGTGTGTTAAAGTTTCCACCTGTTTCGCTCTCGCACAGCAAACAAAATATCAAATCGTGTGTGCAAAACGCGTTGCACTTTGACCTCAAGCTCCGGCATGAAACTATAGAATATGTAGAGAAAAGAGAGAAGCTTTGCTGCTGCGTACAGCTTTTTCTACTCTCGCCTGCTTGGAAAGGGGGAATCGTGCCAGTATAGAACGCACGCACACTCACAAAACCAGGGTTAGGCAACGATCGATCGATGAACACCTTTTTTTGGGGCCAAATATTACCCAACAGCTGATAACTTTTGCGGGCAGCGTGGGTTGTACGCGTCCGAGCGAAAATCCGACTGTCGTTAGTATGTATTGTTTGTGTCTTTTCAAGGTTACCCGCTGGAAAAATGGTTGGTTTTTCCTCTTCCATTTATGAATGACAGCATGACCTCACACTTCGAAAAGAGTTACACAACGAAAAATCAAAACGAGCACACTTAACTCGTCCATGTACTTTCGTGAGATGTGCCCTGGTTGGGAGCAGACTGTATTCTGACGCTAAATGCTTTTCTGGGGTGTGTGCGTTTGATAATGAAGACTTTCGCCCAGTTTGAAAATATGAAGAACGATTATAGAACAACTGCCGTTTTTCACTAGTCTTTAAGAAAGAGCCTTTCACATTGTGGATTTAAAGGTCTACGAACGTTTAAATGACCGATTTAGAATTTAAAAGGAAGGTAAACAAAAATAAATGTAAATTATGTCGCTCTCTCTCTCTTTTTCCCGTTTGCATTACTCTTAGTTGCACCTCTTATCATGTAGAAGTATTGGTAACAAAAAGATCATACCACCTAACATATGATCATCTCCCGTGCAAACACGCAACGAAACATTACCCCCAAAAAGAAAGATCTCACACTTAATCGCAATTATCCCTACACGCACACTAGCACCCGTTTTGTCTCGTTGACACTATCGCATCTTATCAGCAGCAGATCGTACTGCATCTCACATCACCTGCTCGATCATTTCGTTCTCGTTAACCTTTCGAACCGGTTGTGCGTTGTTTTGCTAGCGTTGTGCACCGTCAGCTTTTCTAACCTTACTTTTTTTTTTGCAACTACCGTTCAACAAAGATAGCTACAGTGTGCACCGGCGAACTGCGCTAAGATTATTCCAAAGCTCGGCCAAGAACGGAAACCCACGTGTTGACCGCGTGTCGTGTGAAAGTGTTTTTTTTGGCGAACAAAACCAGCGTCTTTGTTGCTTCCTTTTCCAAAGTTTTTGCTCCCACGTGCGTGACCCGTCTGTCCGTCAGTTAAGTGGACGTCAACTCCAGATCCTCTAGAAGAAAAAAATACCTCCTTAAAGTGTGGGTATAGTGAATAGTTTTTTTTTTTTTTACCGCGTGTTACGAACACTCTTAGTGCTTTCCAAAGTTTGTGACTGTGACTGTGAAACGAAGAAAGGATTTGTTTCTATTACTTTTGCGTAAGATCGCTTCATTTTATCGAGTGGGCAAACCCCTGACAGGGAAGACATTTTGTTGAATAATATGAAGATGCTTAGCTATACCACCCAGAGCCTGCATCCGTTCGCGTGCCCGATGGCAATCGATGCCACACCGGACGAGCTGGACAATGTGTAAGTATGCGCGGCGACGTGGACGATAACACATTTCTCCCATGAGCGGTGATCGGACGCCATTTTGTGTCAAGTGTGGTGATCGCACACGTACACTTGCCACCATCGAAAGCGCTTGTTGCGTGGTGTGGTATTATTCCGGTACTGTGCCTGATCGAAGGTCGATTTTTATAGTGTACAAGCGATGACGACTTGGTGCAGTACAGTTCAAACCGTTGATGCCAGCACGAAGTGCTTTATGCTATATAAGTTGAACCTTTCTGTCCTTCCTGACTGTTTCAACTTCCAGGGCAGCACGAAAAACGAGTTGTGCTCGAAAGCAAAAAAAAAAGAATAACGGAGCATTGCCTGCAGCTAGAGGCGGAATGCTTGTCCCAACCAAACGTTATCACACCAGTCGTACACAGTTGGTCTATGTTGCACATTTCATCTTTTTGTAGTCCCTTTTTCGCGTTGCCTTTTTCCTGTACATCCTTTGCTCCATTTCGATGCGTTGACATTACCCGACTTCTTTTTGCGGTTTCGTATCGAACGCTTAACCTTACGAGCGGCAAAAAGTCGCATTGCTTTCCGGAACCCAGGTCGTATGGTTGTGCAGTGGGTCAAAACCATTCACCAGTACACATGCCAACTGTCGTCCAATCCACCTTACAGCTTCACTGATGTTTGTTTTGCTGCGGTGAGTGCACGCCTTCCACAAGCTTAAGGATAAAAAGTTATAACCGATGTACAGTTTTAGATGCTGCTTCATCATCATGGGCCACTGAAAAGAAAAACGCAACTTTTACGCGAACACAGTACACACTCCGAACGGTACACGCAGCACGAAACGTAACACATTCCACAGGAAAAGCCAACTCGTTAAGTGCTCAGGTGCACACTGCACAAGTGGGAAGAACCGGTTTAGAAAAAAACCCTCGGAATGATCTTGTAATGGCATTACGGTTTAATCCTTGGACCTGCACACTGGCACTCTCCGGGACCTGAAGATAATCACGAGGAAACGCGACAAGAGATAGTGGAGTTCCAACTGCACTGGCCCGGCTCGTGGACTCCTGTCACATAGAACACGCGGTTCGCTGCAACGAGGAGCTGCATCTGACTGTTATTCACACTGTTGGTTTTCATAATTTCACTACCGCACAAACCCCAGCCCCAGCGCACGGTACGGAATGGTACGGAAAAGAATCCAGGGTTGGAAGTTACCAAACAACAGGAAGATATCCCCTTGAACCCTTCAACACAGCACAGGGCAAAAAAAAAAGAAAACAGTACGCAAGTCAACCGACGGCAAAGAAAACTTCGGTCGGTGTTCGTAGCTGCATTCGCCATCGTATTCGACTTTCCCGGACCGTTGCATTTCAAAGCAAGATAAACGTCTAAAGACTTACTCAGTTTTGTTTTAAAATGTTATTAATTAGTTTCACCAGCAGGGCAAACCCGTACCGTCGTGGCAGTACAGCAGGGCAAACCAAAAGCACGGCGGCCACGTCTTCTGACCTTACCTTCTTATCCAGTTATCCTGTTTTGTCGCCGGCTAGTGGTTTGTTTGTCTGGAATGGTTAGTTTTCTTCTTGCTTGCTTGCCGCATTTTTCTTCTCCTGCAAAGTTGTCTGTTTGGGGTCAGATAACGTTAACGGCAACCGAGTGGTGGCGGCAGGCTGGCTTAAGCTCCACAAGCCCATCCAGACTCCAAACACAAAAACCGAGGGTGGTGTAAAACTTAAGTCAAACGAATTGCCATGGTCGTTGCGAATTTCTGTAGACGGCAAGATAAAGTCGACACCTCCGGTCCGTCCGTCTTGCGCCGAAGGATGGAGAGCCTGAGACGTACATGTCTACAGCAATACACAAAAGCGAAGCACGTCACACGTTTTCAAGTTGGGAAAAATGGTACAGATGAGAAGGAATTTTGGGTCGGGAGGTTAGCCATGGTCGCGAGCTCGGACTTGATGTCCTGCTTACCATCGTTTGGCGAAAGTAATTAGATTGTCCGTACGTGATACTGTTTTTGGTGTGCGGAACAAATGTAAAACCGCTGGTGGATAAAATGCAGCTGGAATTGGATTGTATCGTTTCGAGTGTCCGATCTAATCTTCATGCACACCACAAGTTCAGGGGGTTTTTTTCAGTCTCTTTAGATTGTAAGCGAAAAAAGAAACCCGCTTCTTTTAAATCTACCACCAGCAAGGTGTTTGTCAGGTAGATTTAACTCTTTCTGTTTTTACTTGCTTGAAGATGCGCGGTATGTAGATGTTGCATTTGCAAGCAGTCTCTTGGCCAACGTCTTTACCAGTTTGGCACCAGTTTTCCCCAGTTGCCGATGGTGTTGGTACGAGGTGTATCATTGGACGTTTGCAAAGTATGCGGCAGGAAAGTTTATAATTAGCTGTGAAGCAATTTTCCTTAAGCATGAATAGTAATTAATTGACGCTCCCGGTTAGTGGTAATTAGCGCTGTTTACATACGGAGTTTCTTATGCTTTCTTTATAAACAGTTTTACGGGGAATAAAAGTGTCTGCTAGCGGGGTTTTTTTTCTATCAATGCTGAATGTTAAGTAAGGCAAAAATTAGATTTCAACCCCGTCTTTTTTTCACCGCGAAATACTTTTAATGTGTGTCTTGTCTTGTGTGGGTTGTAACTAACTGATTACAACATCAGATTGCACTAGCGGATTGAAAGCAAGGCAGAACATTCATATCAAAAGTGTTTTCGTGCAGTTTAAAAAGAGAGATATCTGTTTGGAAAACATGGAACTTGTCCGGGACCTGAAATGGGATTAAAGGACTCGGTAAAGAGGGACCATTTTGTAGTAGCATTTATAGTAGGTGTACATGTATGGTTGGAGAAGGCCATACATAGAAGGACCTCTTGAGGTTGTTGTTAAGTTCATGAAGAATACACGGATGGTTCAAGACACATCAATCTAGTACTAACATAATACTAACTGACCGCAGCAAAAGGAAAAAATGCTTATGGCGCATTGTAAATAGTGCATCTATCTAAAGTATCACTAGAATCGCTGATCTCATCATCAATTAATTTTATATATTTCTTTAGAAATGCTATAATTAGGTACGGAAGTGATTCCTATCGAATTTTATTAGCATTTTCCAAGAGCTATTTCGTTAGCATCGTTCACACCTTCTCAAAACACTCCCTTAAATTCGTTGCATTCATCCCCACCCACCGCATGATCACATTCACAAGTGTTTTTTCGTAATAAAATTCCCGAAATTGCTTAATATTGCGAGAAATACAACGCTCGTTCAACTTCCGAACCACATTCCCTAGGCACGATGGTATGGAACTGAATGGCATTGAAGCGCTTTTTTTGCTTTATTTCGACTAAATTCCTCGCGTTGTCGTTTACCATTGATTGTACCATCCAGGAATCGTGCCGAACATTGACCAGTGCGCATAATGAAATTATATCAGCTCTACAGCGCGCCATCTGCTAAATCACTCAATTTATTCGTAATTACGTTTTTTCGGCTACCGTCCGCGGACACGCCTTCCGCATTGGACCATAAGCAAAGTGTTATGTCTTGGGGTTCGGACGGATGGACGCGGAAGCACAGATCGTTTACCATTGTTTGTACGTTAACTTATTACATTTATTAACAATAAATAGATAAAACACTGTGACGTGCGGCAGCGGTTGCCAGCACGTCTGCTCACCGCTGATGCTCAACCCGAAGTCTGTCGATTACGCATACGCGTTGATATCGGGTCAATCACGCATTGACCCGTAAGCGACGCACCTGTGTCACGCACACATCTGGATGTTGTCGCATGGCGCAAACAACCCAGAGCGCAAAACATGCGACAAAGTCTGCGTCTGCAACATCTCCCCCTTCAGGATAGCTGATACCCGTCGAATCTTCGTGGGGCTCTTCTACACCTAGAAGAGCGGCGAAGTGGAGGTATCGGCTTTGCTTCCGGATGATGTACTTGTTGTTGTTCAGCTGGTGCCGGGGAGGGAATCGGAACTGACCGTTCCGATGTTTGCACGTCCGGAAGCTTCGTTGTCAAAGGTAGAGACGCTAATGATGACGATGAGTTCGCTGACAACCATGCCGCAGACAAAGACGATGATGATGATGAAGACGAGGACGTAGGTGATGACGAAGACAATGACTTAGATGATGGTGATAAAAACGATGACGTTGGGGATGACGATGACAATTGCTTAGATGATGAATATAAATCCCACGAATCCAGTAAGACATCTAATGGTAAACGTCTCGACTTTATGTCCGATGATCGACGATCGCTAGCGATCATTCTTCGACGCAGTTGATTAACATGACTTCTTATCATCCGATCACCTTCGATTTTGACTTGATACATTACGTTTCCATTCCTTTTAACGATAACTGCCGGGATCCATGTCCATGAACCTCGCCTATAGACTTTTGCATATACTTGATCGTTTGGCTTGAAACCTCTTACACCTGTTTCAACTGTTTCATGCTGAACCTTTGCTGGTGGACGTAGCAACTCATGATTGGTTCTTATAGTTCTGCCAAACATCATTTCTGCCGGTGTTTTGCGATGTTCTAGTTGTGCATTTGGAGTAGTTCTATACGCTAGCAGAAATATATCTATTGCTTCTTGCATTGTTGTATCTCCGTGCTTGATTTTCACCAACGCTCGTTTAAAAGTGTCAACAAAACGCTCTGCTTGCCCATTTGACTGTGGGTGGAAAACTGCGGTTCTTATGTGATGAATACTATTTGCCGTACAGAATTCCCTAAAAGCCTCACTGGTGAACTGCGTTCCATTATCCGATACTAATGTAGTGGGCATTCCAAACCTTGCAAAAACACCTCGCAGAATAGCTATCGTTGCTGTTGTTGTGATACTTCTTGTTTTAACAATTTCCGGCCACTTTGAATAAGCGTCTACTATCAACAGGAAATAATCCCCATCTATGGGACCAGCATAGTCGACGTGTATTCTCTCCCACGGGAAAGAAAGTTTACCCCAGGGGACTGGAATCTCGTGTGGGGGTGACTTGGCCGCGGCAGCACATGATGAACATGCACCTACTCGTTCAACTATATCCCCATCCATACCGGGCCAATACACGTAGCTGCGGGCAAGCGCCTTCATGCGTTGCACTCCCGGATGACCACGATGAAACTGTTCCAAACATCTTTTCCGTAGCTTTTCTGGTATAATCAACCTTTCACCAAACAGAATACCTCCGTCTATCGTCGACAAGGCTTCCTTTCTGTAGTAGTAGCGTGCCAAATCTTGCCCTAAAACCTTACTCTGTGGCCAGCCTCGTTGAATGTATTTGTAGATTTGACGTAACACCTTGTCGGTCTGAGTGCTAGTTACTACCTCTCGGAATGTTAAAGGAAGAACGGATAATGAATTTGTTGCGACCGACCTAATATCCTTTTCCAGCTCAATACTTGCTACGACGTAATCTTCCTCCGGCTGAATTCGCTCCCTTATGAGTCTGGACAGCAAATCAGCATTTCCGAAATGATCAGTGCGAATGTACTCGATATCAAAATCGTACAATTGTAGAGTAAGCGCAAAGCGTTGAAGTCTATTTGCGGTATAAATAGGAATCCCCTTCTTTGATCCAAAAATCTGCAGCAATGGTCGGTGATCTGTTTGCAATCTGAAGTGACGTCCGTATAACATTTTATGGAACCTTGTGACTGCAAAAACGATTGCAAGACCTTCGCGGTCTATCTGGCTATACTTCTTTTCAGTTTCTGTGAGTGCCCGTGATGCGTGTTGGACTACCTTAATAGTACCGTCTTGGAATTTGTGGCTTATGGTTGCTCCTAATCCAACAGATGATGCATCAGCTGAAACTATGATGTTTGCTTTCGGGTCATAATGTGTGAGCAAAAGATTTGAGGAGAGAATCTTCTTGAACTTTTTGAAACTTTCATCACATTGTTTTGTCCATTTGAAACTTTCACCCTGCTTCAAGAGGCAATCTAGGGGATATCTAAGATCCCTCATACGTGGAACGAACTTGCTGTAGTAATTTATGGCTCCAACAAATGAGCGTACTCCTGAAACATCTGTTGGTGGTGGCAAGTTAATAATGGCTTCAATCTTGGTCGGGTCTGGACGAATACCATTTCCGTCTACAATGTGACCTAGGTACTTTATTTGTTTCATTCCGAAAACACACTTGTCTGCACGGATAGTGAAACCATACTCTTTTATGCGACCAAGCACTTCCTTCACGTTAGTGTCGTGTTCCTCTTGTGTTGTTCCACCGATGATCAAATCATCCATATATCCGCAAACTTTCATCACGCCTGCCAGCATGGTATCAATAAGTTGCTGAAATACTGCAGGCGCAATTTTGATACCGGGTGGAAGACGGTTATACTGATACAGGCCGCGGTGAGTGTTTATAGTAAGTAGCGGGCGGTATTGTTCTTCTACTTGTACTTGCGAGAAAGCATCTGATAGGTCGATGGTAGTAAAAATCTTGCATTGCGCCAACTTGGTAAAAATGTCTTCAGGTACAGGAAGCGGATACTCGTGCGGTTGTAGGGCCTCATTCAATCCCGTAGAATAGTCACCACATATTCGGATTTTTCCATTTGACTTTCTAACAATCACAACAGGCGCTGCCCAATCTGCGTAATTTACCGGAGTAATCACACCATTTGCTTCTAATCTATTTAACTCCTTCTCGACCACCTCTCTCATTGCATAGGCAACGGGCCTTTTTGGTCGGAAAATAGGGCGAACACCTTCTTTTAGCCTCAGCGGCACTTGGACCTTCTTACACACACCTGCTTCACTAAACACTTCCGGGTAGAGTTTCTGAAGACTTGTTAAGGATGCTTCTCCCGTTTTAGTTGCGAGACCGTTGCAGAAAACATTCATAGGCATCGAACTCAAATCAAACAGCTCAATAACATCTGTTCCTAATAGCTGTACATGTGCTTCTGCTACACGAACAGTCGCTAAACGTTTGACGTTGTTGATGACCAGATACGTTGAGAATTCTCCTTCCAGTCGAAAATTCGTGCCTGCTGCTGTTAGCGCTTTTACGGTTGGCTTGTCCAGCTTCGGTTTCCCTATCTGCTGCCAAATCCGTCGGTCTATGACAGTGATGTCAGAAGCTGTATCTAACTGTAAGCGTAGCGGGTTTCCATTGATGAAAACGGTGACGTATTTCCTTCTTATTGTCACGCTACATGAATTTACATGCACTACCTTCACTGCTGTTCTTTGATGTCTAACTCGCGATCTGCTTTTGTTGCGACAAAACCCTTCTTTATGCCCCATTGTTCCACACTGCTTGCATTTATGGGTTTTGTAAGCGCAATCCTTTACCCAATGCTGCGTACCACATAACCAACATGGGTTTCTAGGCTTAATGCTGGATGAGCTTGACCTTCCATTTTGAAAATGCTGTGCGCCTTTTGGCATGAAATGGCGTTGCTTCGGCCATTTTTGGATCATGGATACCTGCTTATGCGCACTTTCCTCTATCATGGCGCTGTCCGCGTGGAGATTTACAATGCCCTGGCATTCCGAGGATAATTGCTCTAAAGTGATTTCAGCGTTTTTCTCGATACGGTTTAGTAACCGGGTCCTGAATTCTAAATCACGTTCACTTTTCAGACCGCACACGAACACTAATGCTTTTAACTGATTTTCTGTCATTTTCTTTAGTTCAAAATCCTCACACGCACGGTTTACTCTACATGCGTAGACCATAAAATCCTCTGATTGTAGTTTAGACAGATTCAGACACTTGTATCTTTTACTAAGGATGGTCTCTTTGGCGCCAAACAATGCCTTGAGCTTGCTGACTGTCTCGTTAAAAGAAAAATTTCTCGGATGTTCCGGAAGCACAAAATTTGTATATCGTTCGTGTTCGGCGATTCCTAACTTCCTTAAAAGCACTCTCACCTTTGCTGCGTCTTCTATGAGGCTAGCGTCTTTCTCAAAAAGCTCCTCATATCTCGCGTACCAAGCAGCAAACGTTTTGTTTTCTTCCGGTTCATAACGGTACTCACTCAGTGATCGTGCGATGAAATCCAGTGTAGATTCACCAGGCGGTTTGGTGCTCGGGCTAGGTGCAGGACGTTGCATAAGCTGCATCAAAATCTCCTGCTGTTGTATCATTTGCTGTTGCAGGAGCTGCATCATGTTCAAGATTGTAGCGTTGTCGTTCGGGCCGGGGGCGGTACTGGTTGGCTGAAAAATATTACCACCGTTGTAATTATTTGAAACACTAGGCGCGGCTTGCCTCTGGTTTGACAATCTTCTAGGATTGTCTTCTTCCACAAATTCCATCCTATCCTGTTCCATTGCACTTTGCTTGCGATGGCTGATGGTTTAAAGCGGGACACGGCGTCGTTTTCGTCGGATGATCGGCGATGGTGACTTCTGTTAGGACGCGGCGTCGTTTTCGTCGGATGATCGGCGATGGCGGCTTTTACTGGGACACGGCGTCGTTTTCGTCGGATGATCGACGATGGCGGATTTGCGGGGACGCTATGCCGATGAACTAGCTGTTCCTTTTTCCTCGTCGCCAGTTGTTATGTCTTGGGGTTCGGACGGATGGACGCGGAAGCACAGATCGTTTACCATTGTTTGTACGTTAACTTATTACATTTATTAACAATAAATAGATAAAACACTGTGACGTGCGGCAGCGGTTGCCAGCACGTCTGCTCACCGCTGATGCTCAACCCGAAGTCTGTCGATTACGCATACGCGTTGATATCGGGTCAATCACGCATTGACCCGTAAGCGACGCACCTGTGTCACGCACACATCTGGATGTTGTCGCATGGCGCAAACAACCCAGAGCGCAAAACATGCGACAAAGTCTGCGTCTGCAACACAAAGTTTCTTGGATGTTGTTTGAGCATCATCATCGTCACTTCGCATCGGTAGCAAGCGAAGGAGAATGACGCCTCTGTCATCAATTTAATTCCATTTCCTTTGATTCAATTAAGTGTCCTTAGCGGCATTGTGTGTTTGTGTGTTTCACGACAAGCGACTCTGTCAAATATGTTTTGGCTCCTCATTTTCGACCTCTTAGAGCAAAATCCTCCTAGCTACCCACTACTCAACGCCCTTTCGGTAGGTACTGGGGGCTACAACGGCTTGTTGTGTTGAATTCTTGGTGTTTAATTTGATCGGCCGGGGGTTTTTTTTTTGCTTACCTTCTCCCGCTACCTGTCCGCTTTCCCAGCGAGGAAACAAAAGGAAACGAAATTATTCAAATGACTTTGCCCGCGTGGAATTTGCCGGCGCCGGTACAATTAGTCTCGGAATCGGAAAGCCTCCACCGTCAGGCGTGGGCACAAGATTTTTATCCTCTTTTCCACCTATTGCTCACGGGAAATGCTGTACCGGGTAGAATCTTCGGCCGGGTGTTGTTTGGTAGACATTCCACAAAATGGAAGCACCGCGGAAGCGGACATTCGCCCGATGTTTGCCTCCCTCTCAAACAAGTCTTCTGATTGATGGTTGTGGATGCGTGGAACTGCAAGGCGTACCGGTTTGTCTTGCGTGCGGACCGCGACCAGCATGACAGCAACCGACCATCATCAATCGAGAAAACGCGCAACCATCCTTTACGACGTCGTCAGCAAACGGAAGGATCGTCTCCGATTAAGTGATTTGGAAAATTATAATCCACTCTTTGCGTTGTTTTCGGTACGGCTTAGGATGGTGATGGCCGGGTAGGTGCAATGGTTTGACGCAGAACTAAAACAATCGACAGAAGCATGACGGTGAAACGCGCATGAGGCTCGTCGTTTATCAATCGTCAACCTGGTTTTGTGTGAGCGTACATTTGGCATCCCGGAGGAAGGGGACCATTCGCTAGATTGATCAGTGGCTCGTAAACATCGTTCTAATGTACTGTTGGATTGTACTGCTTCTGGAGGTTGTTTCCCCCTTGGGAGAACTTTCTAAAGGCACGTGCCGGACACGCTTTCCAAGCTTATTGGAGCTGAGCTTCGCGGATGAGTGAATGAAATGAGTGAATCCATCCCATTATATTCCAGGCGTATAGAAGCAACTCGGCCAGGAGTGTGTGTTTTTTTTTTCTTCATTGCAAACTAACCGAGAATGCCTCCGATAGTCCGGAATACCGGAAGGTAGCATGGCAAAAATGTGTGTTTGCTAGACGAACATATTTATCATCGTTGCTCCAGACTCATCTTCCATCATCTAGGCACAACCTCACGGGGGTGAATCCATATTTTCCCGTACGGCGTTGTGTATGTCTCCTTTCGACCTGTCCAGCATACATGTCTGCGGCGTGTGCGCTCGATACGGTACGGTGCTGTACGGGAAGAACCACGGCGAGTTCATTAAATTCGCCACGGATCGGCGAACTCAAATGCAATATCGAAAATAATTGAATCTAATATTTCATGCTCGTCCTCTTGCAGGATGTGAACGCTTCCAGCCCTCCAGTCTCGAAAATCACAATAAAGATAACCCTACACGGGAAGAGAAGCATGCCGGCAAGCGTAACAAAACTGCATCCTTGGGACAACACAACTTTCGCACCGTGCAACATCCATAATAACAAAGTGTCGTCCGTCCTCTGTGGCCGTGTTCCCGGCGAACGCTCGGGACGCTTATATCACGACTCCACGGCGTACAAAATTGGCGAAACGATCTAAATATGGACCAGGCGCACCCAGATCACCGAATCGGCAAACATCCGGCGAGACTTCTTCACTCAATTCTTTTGACCCAACACGTCCCGCGCTGAATCGCCGCAAATGACAATGACGCGACCACGACGACGATGGTGGGGTGGTTTGCAAAAATCGTTGTAGTCACTGGCTGTTTATCACCCGAACCAACAGATGGCTTATTCGTTTACGATCCACCATTTGGTAGAAGTTTTTGCTTTTCTTTTTTTATTTCATCCGGCCCGTGAAGGGGAGGCCATAACCGACGGGTTCATCCCCGTCGATTGCAGGGCGATAATGGAGCGCCCGGGCCCGGGGATGCGATTCCGTTTGATTGCACAGCTTGCACACAAAAGATGATGAGGATCTTTTCGCGCTAATCAGCATTCCCACCCCGGAACACATTGCGGTCATCTTTAATATTGTACGTGCTGGTGCGGACGAGCACTTGACCGCTCGGGCGGATGCTCACCGTGTACCATCCGCAAGGAAGCGAAGCTCGCTCCTTCCGCAAGCTCGCTTAATGAGTGAAGCGTTTTATGTGGGCCATTTCTTTCTTTTTGTTGGTGTTTGGCGCTTGTCCGTTTTTATTAGACGATAAAATTTTTATCCACCACCAACAATCCACATTCTACCCTTCGGGTGCGGGGAACCGCAGGGTTAAGAGGCCGCGGTCGTGTTTTTTTGGTTTTGTTTTGTGTTCTCTTTTTTGGTGCCTTTTTTGTGTGAAACAACGAATAACAAAAAACGTCATTTCGTTCCACAACACGACCATCAGCGATAGAAAACGGTCCAAAAGGATAGTTCGGCATAGGTGTCCTTCCCAGCGACAAAGTCCCATTATTATGATGTTTTTGTTTTATTTTTTTGCCCCGCTTTTTGGTCACTTTGTCCGCTAGTTGCCGTCGCTCAAAAGCTGTCAGTGCTGTTGGTGCTGTCCCGTGGCCGAAGCATAAACATCCCCCATCAATAAGGTGTGACGAGATTAGGTTTTGGTTCTGCTTTGCCGCTTCATTCGCCACGACAACCAATTTGCGTTGCACGGTGGCACCGGAGCAGCGTGGGTGTGGTGGAGTTCTGCTGAGGGAGGCAATACTCCTTTCCGAGGCAATGGGAAGCGTTCGGCATTCGAGGCACGTCCCGGAACGCGACGGTGAAGAATCGTCCTGGGAGTCTGCCGTTAAATTGCCACATCGTGACAAATGATTTTCATAACCGAACGATGAACCACGAGCAACCCGGAGAAATGCGGGAAAGCAAGTGAAGCCTGGGCCGGGTAAAGCGGAACGAGATTCTGCCCCGAACTTCGTGATCGTGAGTTCACCCCTCTTTGTGTCGTTTAACGAGGCAAAGGTGAAGGAAATGTGAAAAGCGGAAACAATCATTTGATGCTGGACAATTTTGAAATTGAATTTGTTGCCCAAAAACGTAGCCTTCCTTCGTTGCAGGAATTACGATGTTTAAGGAAGGAAGAATGGCACCTCTTAAAGCTTTCTCGATATGCTGTTTTGTGTATGATTTCTTTTCTAGTGGAACATTTTTATCCTTTAATCGACCACACGTACCTGTACACATTGATGTCGTTTAACTCCTCGATAATCCAGCGCTAAACCACTTATCGACATTCGTCCGGTTTTTTATTCCTTCCATTGCAGTGCCATCATGAACATGACCAACACCGCCACCAGCATCAATGCGAACGTCACCAGCATGAACCTCAGCCCCGGCAGCAACAACAATAACAATCATACGCTGAACAACAACAATCCCAAGGTGATAAACAACAATACGGCGGTGGTGGTGGACGGGACCGGCAAGGTGTCACCGTGCCAGGACCAGGACGATGAGGTGGTAGGCGACCAGCCCGACCCGGACTACATCAAGATGTTCGTCGGGCAGGTGCCACGGTCGATGGACGAACAGCAGCTAAAGGAGATGTTCGAGGAGTTCGGGCGCGTCCATCAGATCAACGTGCTGCGGGACAAAACATCCGGTCAGAGCAAGGGTAAGTGTCCTGTTCATAGCAACAGCAGCAACAGCAATCTTTAGCATCACGCCCGAGGGAAGGCGATATTTTCCCGTTAGTTGATTTGCCACTCAAGAGACAACAAAACGGCAATAGAGTGAAAAAAAAAACGACGGTGGAAGGAAGTGATGCTGTATGTACTGAACGCAGGAATGTTGTCGAGGTTCGTCGAGGACATCCGGCAGTCACCGACGGTACGAATGAATGTGTTTTTTTTCTATGCTGTGCAGCGAAAGGGTATGAAAAACCCGAACCAAAGTGAAGAGAAAGACGTACATTCCGGATGTTATCCGTAGATTCTCCGAGTACTACCTGTCGTCCGAGCAATGAGGAGGAATGGATCGTTTTTTTGGAGAGGCAGTTGTGAAAACCAAACAACATGGAACAATAAAGATTGATTTTTTTAAATATCTCCACCCATTCAGGCATACCTTTTGACAGGTGCCAGTAAGCACGCTCTATACCTGCACTGATGGTGTCCGTTTTGGCAACTCCCGTCCCGTTGAGTATGAGATTTTGGACGCCACGCTTGGTGCTTACGTGTGACGCGTTCCCGTGCCCTTTGCACATTGTGTTTTGGGAATTTAAAGTGTGGCCCAAAAACAAAACAAAAACTTATCTATTCCGTGCTGTTTTTGCCCGTGCCACTTTTGATAACTTGTGCCTTTTGTCACGCTTGATGACCTTCCCGATGGATCTATTCTCACCAGCATCGAAATGTTGGAGTGAAAGCGAACAATCGAACGACCGGCAAGTGAACGCCCGTCTACTACCGGCGTAGCTGCCTGCATACGATGAAGGAATTGGGAATCTCGTGACCGCTCGAGGGACAAAATACGCTGGATGTTTGTGACATCCTGGCGAGTGCGAGAAGAACCACCTCGTACACAAGCGAACCACTTTCGGGCATGCGGATCCGATCAATGTCTCCCATCGTACACGGACATGTTGGAACGGTTTTCCACCTTCACCGGTTCGGGTTGCAGGAAAAAGGCTGACCTCCGATGTGGACGAACTGTCCACAGCGGGACACAATGGCCATTCCAAAAAAAAAAAAAAGGTTTCGAGGACGTCCGAAAGGAGAACTGTTGATTTCCAATCCATTACTCATTTCTCTCGTGCTGTTGACTGGTTGAACGTGTTGACCTCCGGGTCGAGCCCTTCCAGCAATAGCTTTGGGGAAGATCGAATGTACAAATGGCAGCGCAGAGCGCAGAAAAAAAAAAACATCACAACCGGTGGGAAAATGGTGTCGCTGGACCTTGCCGTCATTACCGATTCTTGTGTGGATGTGTCGAAGGCGTGTGGTGGTGTGTGCCGATAATGGTCACCATGCTTGTTTTTTTTTTCCTTTCTCGTATTCCTTTTCCCTGCCTGGTAGGTGAAGATTTGCAATGACGTCGTTGACGCTCGACACCAAATGGGCACCATATCGGTCGATTTATTCCACCGGTTAGTGTAACGGGGCGCGCGACGGCGAGATCCGTCATGCTTGGGAACGTTTGAAAAATAAAGGCATCACACTTGGACAGACAGTTACTTTTACGTTTACGTGGATTTTCGTTGGAACACACACACACACCCCGGTGGAGCTTAAAACTTTTTTACGTGTCGCAAAAAAAAAGAAGCTGCGACAAGTGGAAAAGAGCAGAGATTAGTGCTTTTCCCCGATGGTCGCTGGGTGTTTGTTTGCTTAGCTTTCGAAGTTAGCAAGATTGGAAGGTGAAAGTACTTTGGCAAACAAATCGATTCTTGGCTCCATTCTTTAAGGACACTCTGCCATTCCCTTGTTGGTTTTATGTGAAAGTTGTAGCAGTTTCAATCATGCAACGTTAGTGTTGAATGATATTTATCTTTAACATCATGTGAAGTTTTTTATATCTTTTTTAATAAGGATATCTTAATTAGTTCCAACTCTCAAAGTATACAAAAATTAAAGTTGAAAATTCTTGTTTTTATTAAATCCACATAAATCTTTAGTTAGGAGTCATTCAAATCAGGAATTGTCTCTCAAACTTTATAAATCGTAATATCAAGAATCCTTAGAGCAGTGGCAGTTGGTCTTGACCAAGGGTTTCCAACCTTTTGACCAGGAGTATGCAGCCCTCGAGAACCTGCAGTGTGATACTTTTTAACAGTTCAAATAATATTTATTGTTTTAGTTAATTAAATTCAAAGACCTAAGTTATGTAAACAAATGTGTGAAGCGCAATATCCGTGGAAATGACCCGCAAGCTATTGAGTAATTAATCCACAGCTAGGGTAGTTTCAATCAATGCGGCCCGTGGGTTGATAAGTTTGGGGACCCCTGGTGTTGACAAACAGTTTCACCGATACAAGGTCCATTTAGTCCAGGGACTTCTTCACTGTTTGGACAATTGCCTCAACATGTGGGAAGATCATGTTGTCTTAGATCTACAATTTTAGGTTCTACCACACTTTCTATCGCTGCGTCCAGGACAAGTCTGCTACTGGGAGCTCTGGCCTTTCTTAAGATAGAAGAAGACATGCAATAATTTTGGATTGACTAGGACGAGCGAATACGAAGAGACTTAATATAAAAGTTCATCTGAGCGGTGTGACGTATGTAGTTCGAACATAGTCTTGAAAGCAATTGCCTTACTATTTTGGTAGTGGCCGTTACAAACTAAACGTTAACGTTGTCTAATATTGGCTGTGCATAGTGGGATAGCTACCAAACACAAAACAGTGCTGGGTTCTCCTCCAGGTGACAGGGCAATAGGAGTAGTTAGTCGTTTTTTAATGCATAACCAAGTCAAAAAGGTAAAATCATATTCAATTGTTAATTTCTTCACGAGGAACTGCTACAAAGCATCACAAATTTCTTCTGTATTTAAGGATCTTTTAGATTACTTATGCTATAAAATGGCATATTAAGAGGCCCGATACAGACAAGAATACATCTTTACAGCAGGTCCACGTAGTACTACGAAGGCCTAATGAATGAAGTCTATTTTTACGTACGAAAACCTCAATTTAATTATTGCAATGTTATTGAAGCTTTCTAAAACACTAGCAAGTTATATTTGTTAGCGTTTTCTATACGAAACACACCAAAATTGCAACCTAATAGAATAGAACGATTATGGATAAAAAAAAAAGTTATGGTTAGAGCCCACCGATCGATCTATGCCAACACCAATTACAAAAGGATACATCATGATTCATCACTATTATCCTTCGATTGCCAGAAGCCGGAACATTTCCGAGATTTGCTACCGAGGCTCTCCTGCTGTTTCCCGCTCCATACCCCTTCGGAAATGGCCAAATTTCAATTACCCAATGTGTAGTCATGATTACCGCGATGATTTTTCTCTTTGCCGATACGAATCACCCCCGAAACGTCGGGTCCCGGTACACGTACTGCCTGGTAGGGCCATGAGTACGTGCCACGGCGGAGGGAACACAAACATGACTGCCTATAAGATCTGCCCAGCAGCATCCCGCACAGCTTCCCCCTCCCCGTCCGAGCATGTGCGGGGGGGGGGGGGGGGGTCGAAACAAAAATCCACTCACGTCACCGGCCGTAAAGCCCGCATTTTGTCATGATTGTTCCGTTACGGAAAAACGCACCGTACACAACCCGCAGGATTTCCTTTCTTTTTGAAACATTTTTCGATTACCTCATCAGAGAGACTCCGATATACCTGTTTTCTTTCGTCCCCATCCCCTCCCCAGCTCGAAGTTCCTGTCAGTCTGCTCGGCTGTCGCTGATAGGGACAGGACGTGCCATGGCCTCATTGCTCGATTTTCCACGGCTTCCCTCGCAGTTTCTTGGGGAGTTTCTCTTTCTTGCTTGTTTAAAAAAGGAAAATGTCAACTCAGTGATCTGGCGCAGATACTTCTCGTCGGCCGTCTGTTTCATCGGAGGGTAAAATCCGATTCTTCAAAGCAGTCGGCGAGTGGGAGCGAGTGTTAGTTCATATGCCTTTCCGTTCCATTCATTCTGCCGGCATTCTGCTTGCGTGTTTGTTTTACGTGCGGACGTTACTCTCTTTTTTTTGTCTAAAATATGTATCATTTCCGTGTCGTTTTCAACGGCTTTTCTCGGTAAGCCAGAGCGTGTGTATGCGTTCACTTACCCATTTAAGATGATGGTTTTCCCGGGTTTCCACTCCGAAAGCCCACTCCCTGTCCGAAGCATGACACTGCGTGACGCACTTGAACGCACGTTTGGCTAACATCTTTTTCCTATTTACGGTATCCCCCAAGGATTTTCAAGTGAGCTGAAGGAAGAAGGGCAACAATATGGCAAGTAACAAAAAAAAACGCTGGAAAGATACAAAAAAAGGGCACAAGCCCTCTTAAGAGCAAAATCAACGTGACAAAGCGTTATTTTTCAACGGGCAGAGATTTCTGGAGGATTTTTTTGCTCTGTATTCTTCCTGCCTTACCCTCCCCTCATTGCGTACTTCCACACATTACTTGACATTTTTGTCTCCAGCGTGGCGTGTGCCATGCTTGTGGCGGTATTGGTTTTGCTCTAATTTAAATTCAAGCCAAAATTGAATCAAAACGCACTTCACATGCTTCGAAACCAGATTGTCGAGGCGAGGGATGTGAGGTTGTTTTTTTTTTGTTTTGTTGCTTCTTATGGGGTCGTTCTACGGCATGGAAGTGCAGAGGAGGGTTTTAGCGAGTGTTGAGTGCTTTGAGGTTACGGGTGGTTGGTGATGAACAGGATGGTGAACAGTAATCAAACTGGAGCATGTGCGTGTTATGCCTATGGATGTGAACCTGTGTTGTCGGTTTACCGAACAATGAGCCTTCCACAACTTTTTGTCAAGAATTACGCAAATTTTTATTACCGTTTTTCAGGGGGCAAGCGTATTTCCATACAGAAAACATACCGAAACGTTGGCCAGTAATTTTGATTACAACAGTGTTGATCTCTTGAGATCCAAGTAAATTTGGACTTATATTAGCACCTTGTCAATATTGCAGAATGATTATGCAAAATATGCTTTTAAATTCTTTTTTGGATCATTTTTGTCATTGGATGTTTTTGCTTAATCCGAAACAGTAATTTAAGGTGGAATACTAACTATCTTTGAATCGGACTAACCACTTTGGTCTAAGGGACGGGTCGACGGTGTTTTTTTTGCGGCACTAGTCTTCACACGACAGGATCGGTTCAAAATCCTATTCGGATCCGGATCCTCCGCACGCAGGACTGACTATGCGGCTTCGGGTAAATAAAGCCACGGAAAGTCAGATATGGCAGACCTAGACTTCCTGAAGTTGTTGTGTAGATGAAGAAAAAGACCAACTCTCTTTAAAATTTTCGTGCAGGGATTCCTTGTCGATACCTTTGGTACAACGTCCTACTAGGTCATGCCTGCCATTTCTGGCATACTGGACCAGTCACTCATCTGGTCTTTCTATAGTCTGAGGAAACTTCTCTACTCAAAACATCTGTCGTGATGAAGGAAGCTAACACTGTATAGAACCTGTATAGTTGCAGTTCTCACATACGTTCCTGAGACATGGGCTTTGTCCACAACTGACGAAAACTTCTTAACCGCTTTCGAGAAGAAGATGCTCGGAAGGATTGTTAGCTCCGTATGTGTGGAAGGACAATGGAGGATCCGTTGCAGTTACGAACTCTTTGAGCTGTACAGCGAACTTACTGTCGTACAGAGGGTGAGACTCGTCAGACTTCGGTGGTCTTGTCACGTCATGAGAATGTCACCGGACGACCCAACCCGTTAAGTCCTTTTGGGTTGTCCACATGGGCAGAGAAGGCGTGGTAGGCCCAGATTGAGATACTGCGTCCGTTAGAAAGGCTGGGATAATGCATTGACAAACAACTTAACTCGACCGTGAGCGTTTTAGAGGAAATCCTGCAGCAGTCCAAGTCAGCGAAGTGGTTGAAGGGCCTGATAAGAAAGTAAGTAAGTAAGACTTATTTAACCGCATAGCCGGATAGTCAGTCCTACCTACGGATCCCTACCACTCTAGGGGTGGGATTTTGGATCGGTTCTTTTGAGGAAAACCTGGCGAAGCTAAAAATACGCCACTGGGCAACCCGCAATGTCCTAGCTTCGGCTGAATATGAATAACGGAACGATACAGATAATATAAGAATGATCGCATTAATATCTGCATTATTCACTAATGTTAAAACGATTGGATTTGACTTTAGTTTAAATTATTTGGATTATTTCTAGTTCGATAAAAATTGAACTTTAAAAAACAAGTCAAAGTAATTTTCTATCGACAGGTACTCTTTTAATTTCTAATTTTAAAACTGTACCAAGACATCGACATCAACATCCTTCTCATCGCAAAAAAACCTCAAAGGTTGGACTTATTTATTCCTTGCCTGGTATTAGCGAAATGAAACCTCGGTTTAACACTGTCTAGTCTTCGGATTTAGCTCCCGCAGCTTATTGGGTAAATCCCGAATCTTGTTGGATTCCAGCGCCCACTACGCGTAGCGTGCTTTAATGGAAAACTTTAAAAGCAACCACAAAGAATGTGACACAAATTTTCCAGCACACTATTGCCAATGGAAGGAACAGTTAGACAGGCTGTAGAATACGGTTCAACAAAACTCTATCCGAATTGCATTTTGTAGTCTCCCGGGACTTCGGGTTAGATTAATTTAAGTTTTGAACACATCAGCTTTCCCGCTGCGTCACTCAGTACAACCCGCACTACTAAAAATCAGGCTAATAATGACGATCTGTGTCGGCGAAGGGATTAACCGTGATAATAACCTTGTAGCCTTTTTTGCAAAACGTCACTCACCCCTTTCTACTCTCCCTCCTGCATGCACCCCGTTACCGTCCCCGCTGACCTACTTTTTCCCCGGTTTCATTGAGTTCACTCCCGGAACTTTCTTTTATGTTTGCGGGCCTGCAATCATTGAACCGGCCGGACCATAGTCGTACGCTTTCGGCCAATTTCGTACCGACCGTGCAAAACTTGATTTAGGTCCGGTGGATTTGTAATTAGCCGGCGGATGATTTTTCCGGCCTGGCAACAAAGATGAAAGGGCTGTCAAATTGTCGGTTTTGAGTGAAATCTCCGCACAGCTTTTCAGCTCCCGAAAGATCACCATGGCTAATAATCATTCGGAACCGCTCACACCAATGGTTGTGCACGGCTGGTGGGTGGGGAACGCTGCCACCCGTTGTCCGCCGGTTTGAGCTGAAGCGAAATTAGGCTTCTGAAAAATTCACAGCCCTTTTCTGCGTGTAACCAACCAACCACCACCGGTTCGAGTGGCAACCGCTCGGGTGTGGTCAAAGTGCTGGCAACTAGGACAAGCATTCATCGTTTGCAAAAGCGGCAATAAAAAAAAAACACGCACAATTTTCATTCGTTTTAAAATTGACATCACATTAACGGACGGGGAAAGCGAAGGGAAAGCCAATAATCTATTTCTGTAAGCACACACAATCAATATCCGGCGGTACTGGGCGGCTAATTATGAAGGCTTCAATCGGTTGATGTTGCGGTAGACGCACGGAAAGCCATAATTCTGCGCATTAGTTTATTTTTGGAATGAAAACCCCCAGCTTGGTCTATGAAAAGGAACGTTTAATTAAGTACATTTTATACTAAATTAAATGAACGAGCTAATGAAACGAGAAGTGTTGTTATGATGCTGCAATACCCATTCAACGATATTGTCGGCCCAGTTTTTTCTTTTCGTTTTGCAAATAGCAAAACAGACCGCTTGGTTCCAAATCCCCTGTCAGACATGCGGTAATGCACAGCACATCTTGAAATGTACCCATCTCGCTATGTTGAAAGATACTTTTCACAGAAAGAAGGAGAGAGCGCCCCATCTAAAGGGTAGGCTCCTTTATACCTACATCACGCATTACGAGGATGATCCATTTTCTCACGTCTTTCAATCATTTGCTTTTTATTGCACCAGGTACGCATCTCAGCGACGCTCCAACACACTGGCCCCTAGCAGTCGGACGGAAAGGCTAAAGCGTGGCGCCGCTCGTTGTCGGGCGGCACTTGCTGAAATTGCAAATTTGACAATCTGCTTACAGGATTATTGCGAAAGTGCTGTGCGACGCAGTTTTGAGTGTTTTTCGCATTTTTTTTTTATTTCGTCCTCGGTCGGTATACACAGTATCACGGGAAGATTATTTGCTAAACTCGGCTGAACCATCTGTCGGCATAGAATGGCATTCTTTGTAACGCGTGGAATAGGCTTTAAAGGCGTTCGGCTCGGAAATGGGGCCGGCGTACGGCCACCTTGCTAAACTACTTTCAACGGCTTCAAAGCCATAAAAAGGTTTAATCTTGCCATAGAAAATGGTGGACCATCATACGGGTGAAAAAAGGGAGCATGTGTTTTATCTTTTTCGGGGGCGAACCTCGTCAATGGTTTGTCCAATTGGAGCAAAAATTTAATAGGAGATAGCATATCCCCCCCCTCCCCCTCCCCTCCTACTCTCCCATTTTTCCTTGCTACCAATTTGCCGTCCAAACCGAAGACCGTTGTCCCATGATTTAGAGATGACAAAAAGAACGAGCGATATGAACACGCGGGAACGAATTCTTGGCCGGAACCGCTTCACGAGCGACCGTTTGGGAACGGTAACTGCTCCAACCCGAAAAGACTTGTAGAGGTATTTCAATTTTTAATGATCTCAATTTCCATCCCTCACGGCAGAATGGGGAAAGGATTTGTTGCATGGCGGAAAGGGACAAAATCCGAGCACGACCTTTCTGGGGATTTCTTTTTTTTCTCGTGCTATGACAAGGAAAAGAAGCAAACGGAGAGGGCTCGAAACGAACCACGGTAGAATAAACCTAGTTTGTGCCAGATTGCATAGTTTCCACGCCCCATGAAACGGGACGCAAATGTATGTATGTGTGAAAAATATCCGTCCCATATTTAGTGAAGGACGTGAGAAAGATCATCTGCTCGGTGTCACGTTCACCTGGGAATAAAGGTCAACGCTGAAGGTAGAATTTGATAACAGTGCCCAAGCGAAGGGAAAGCCTGCACCTTGCCACAATTTAAACGAACGCTGGCACATTTTTGAGAAAAAGAAGCTACGATGAGTTGGAGCAAAATGGAACTTTTTATTAAAGATTTGTGCATTTGAAACAAGCTGGACAAGCATGCATTTGATTAGACCGCATTGAAGGGCTCCAGTTTTCCGGGATACGAAGTGAAGAGAATGCCTTTGATGAGATGCTTTTTCGGTGAAAAAAGTTCCAACAAGTTTGGTCTCTATCTGCATGAAAAGAGTTGTATTTAAAGAACAGAAAAAAAGCAAGATAATTCTTTCCATAAAGCTCATCGCTAGAACATAAGGGTAAAAGATATTTTCGGCTTGAAAAATACCATATTTTAGCTGCCGGGTGCAGCATAAAAGGTCATCTTCATCCAAAGCATAAAGTTTGGTTCGAAATTAAAACTCTTTCGCAGTCACGCTTAATGGAGGTTCATTTTGTGGTCTCTGAAAGCGGGGTTATCACCTTACCTGTGGCGTAATATTTAGGACAAACCGGTGTAGATGAGATGAAAGTTGATGCTCGCAACAACCCGCTTGATTAACTCTTTTGGGTGAGGTTTGTAACTGAATTTAGAGACACTCTCTTGAAGAAAAAGAAGTGCCCAAGCGTTGTTTATTGCTGACGTTCGATGTGGAAATATATGGCTGGTGCTATACTAGAACGGATTAATAATAATGAGTAAAGGTCCTCCTCTAAGAAACAGGCGTTATGCCTAGAACGATCCTCTTATGTCACTCTATTGTCTAATGTCACGAGAAATTATCGGACTGATGGAAAATTTTTAATCAATGTAGGCACAGGATACAATACTCGGAATAATGACATTGTACACGATCTAGATTAACTTAATGTAAGATTAAGACTTAATGTAAGACTTCTTCTTCTCTATCGGCACAACAACCTCAAGTGGTCCAGGGCTGCCATTTTTGGCTTTCTTCGACTTTTTTTACCCGTAGCAATAATTCATCAAGTGTACGGAGGATAAATCCGGATGAGATTTTGGACCGGTCCTGCCGTGTGAAGACCGGCGCCGCTATCAATACACCCTACCAATACGCTCCGGACTATTAATAGCAATATAAAAACCCAAAAATCAACACACAACCCCGCTGCCCTGTACTAACAAAGCTTAATTACTCAATAGGAGTAAACAATTTTGGAACCAATTACGCCCATCCAAAACAACAACAACGCGCAAACGAGGAGGTTAATAACTGATACTGGAGAGCAACTTTGGATACTTCTACTAATTATCGGTGCATCGCTCTCTCTCTCACGACACCTGACACCAACCCCCCATCTGTAGATGCAGCTGCCAGTCTCTACTGCTGGATGAGTGTTGGACCGAAGGGCCAATCATATCACGCTTTCCATTAACCTCTTGTCGAAGTAAAAATTGACACCAAACCGATAGCAACAGACCGCACTAAACTTTAGCGATTGTAATTAAGTTGACAATCTTAATTAAACCTCACCGCCATCAACGGTCGGCGTTCCACACCCGTGGACCGTTGGCCAATTGCGACAACGAATGCACTCTGGCAGAAGTAATTACAGATAACGAGCCACACTCTGTCTCCTTTTTTCCCCCGTTCGGGTGGGGTCTGCTGGTGTACTACCTTCCAGTGAATTGGAACAGGAAGATATTAGCGCCGTTACCTAACCACCAAACTTCTTCAAACCCAAAGTGCGATGAGAATCGATCGATGGGAACTGCACCACACTCAGGTGCCGTTACAATTCGTGCTGGACAGGGAACACCGGTCAGTTGGCTGCTCTTGCGGAGTGCAATTGATATATTCAGGTTATTGAAGTATCGATTTTCCAACGAAAACCCTGTCGTCCTGTATCGGTTCTAAATGCGCTGCAGCCGACCACTGCTAGAGCATTGCAAACATGGCGGATGATACCATTTATTCATTCCCAACAACTGTACCGAGCTCAGGAAAAATGTATTAGAGTGGATATCGTCGCTGATTGCCAGGACCTTTCGTCCTTTTTTTTCGCGATCGCGTGTCATCCCTACGGCGGGGGGAGTACGGTCGACAACGATGTTGATTTGTGTGCTATTTTTAATCGGTCAATACTTTGTGTTCCGGCTTGTGTCGGACTTGGTACAGCTGGTTTACAGGACTGTTGTCAATTGACATGAAGAAAAACATGGCGAAGTCCTCTATGTACTCTCAACTGCACCGAGCAATACTGAGTATTGAATAGAATTAAGGAAAAAAAGCAACGGAAAATCGATCTGGTTTGGGGAGCAAAAAAAAAAGTGAAACCTGGAACATATCTATCGTGCAGGAGTGTGTAACGACTAGGTCATCCTGATCCCGGTCAATTTTATTTCAATAGATTGAAATTGATAGAGGAAAAAAAATCGGGCACTATCTGTAGCTGCAGTGAGTTCTGCCAGTGATGAACTTTTTTTTTTGTTTTCCAATTTTAGTTATTTCACATCAGTTCGAACATTATCCGTTTGCTTTTTTTCTCGCCCTCGTCATAGTTTAAACACAGCACAACAGAGGAACCGTGTTTCGAACGAACATAAAATCGAATCAAATTCCGCAAATAATCAAATACATACGGCCACGATCGTGGCCGGCGCTCCATTACTCACCCCATCATGCATGCCGTTATGGAGCTGGAAACCCTTTTTTTTGTCTCACATTTCTTTCGCACATCACGAGTTGAAGAGCGAAAATTGGCAATTAAAGCAAGGAAGAGAATACAAAAAACAAAAAATATCGACAGCAAAACGAAATTGAATATAACGAGCCTTTCAGCGTGTCAAATGTAGACAGTTAGCAAGCACTAATTAGGGATAATCTATGCTGTGGTATGATGTAGACTAAGCTTGAACAAAAAAAAATGCAATCATACAAAAACACTGGAAGAACACAGCACTACACCATGCTTTAGCATGGGCATCGAGTGCTTTTTTTATTGCCACAAAACTCAACTCGACTATTGACAGCTTGACAGTGTACGAGATCGAACCAACATGGCTGCGTGTCGATAGTTTAGCATGAATAATGAAATGACTACAGGCTGGCTACCGGCCGAGGCACGATTCGATGAAAACCGATCAATTATGAAGCAGCAAAATTGGAAAAGGCAAAAATGGGAGAAATCATGCGAATGCAATTGTTATACCCGTTTTGCATAGCACCGCGCACAGTTGGGGGATGTTTTAGCTTATTTGTTTTTTGGAACTATTAGCTTTGTTTTTTTTTGTTGTGCAAAGCATTTTTAGAACCAATTAAAAACGATTTAATTATTTACATTTAGTTTGTGACCTGTTATACAAAATGTATGGCTTATTGATGGACCGATGTTTGCACCATCAGTTATTCCTATTTCTAGCTTTTGACAATGCCACTGACAGCAGACATTTGCCGGCGATCTTGTGTCTATCATTACTGTCTCCAGGAAAGGACAATTCCTAAAACGCTGTTATTATCGCCATCTGCAGTGTGTGTGTATCCTTCTTTGCCCTTTTCCGTTGCCACTTTCAGTCGATTAAAATTAAACGCTGAAAGCGAATGCCTCCAATGGGCCCTACTCGACTGGCAGCGCAGTGCAGAAGTTACGTACGGTGACAGCCATTTTTCTCAATGACACCTCTATGCGTGTACAATGTGTGTAATTAAGCAGCACACAGCTGTGCACATTAGTATCGTGGGCATGAGCTGCACGGGTCGTTCCCGGTCCGGGCAAAACGGTATACTGGTAATAAACAGCACGAAACATGAGCTCGTCTTTACGCCGTAGCCACCTATTAACAGCAAAACGGTCCAATTTGTGTACCATGCGAGCACACTAGTTGCCGCCCGGTCGGTGCCCTGGGAGACATCAAACTTTCGTCTGTCTGTCACCGGTTACCTTTCGGTGGATGTGCTTCCGAACCATTGCACATTCTTATAGTTTTAGCACCTGTCTGCTATCGTTCGTCGATGGCGATGTTCGTTCAGAATGTCCTGTCTGGTGTCCCTGTTTAGGTATATATTTTTAGCGATTGGATAGAAACGGGCAAACTAACAGTTTGGCGAAGGGACACGATGTACAAAATACCATTCCCATGTACTAAGGGGCAAATTTCGAGTGTAACAAGATGATTTTGCAATGCTGGTTGCATAACTTTAGGCGTTTTTGCTATGTGGATTGCATACCTTCAGGCGGATTTACATTCAAATTCATTTGATGTTGGTTACCCTACACAAATCCGACGTCAAATCAAAGTGTGAAGCGAATTGACTATTCAATTATCATTCTGCGACTCTTTTCATTGCTTCTGTTGCAGTTATTTGCTTATCTTAATCGTTCCACTCGTTTAAGCTTCATTTTTATCCCCAAACAAATGCGATCGCTTCCAAAGTTTGGTGGCACTGCTCCTACGTGCAGATAATTTTCGACTGTCTACATTTCATTTGATGCTTCTCCGTAAAGCATCGGCATGATAAAGTTTTAATGCAACACCCATCCATGATGTTTCTCATGATCGTTGAACTCTCTGCTCGAATTTAATATGTCATTCCACGATATGATGGTTGACAATCGTCTTAATTTATGAAAAGCTCTACCGAAAAAGGTGCTACCTGTGCCGTTGCATTGCATCTGAACGTCTGGCGTGGCAACATGGGTGACGGATCGTCGTAAACATGCTGGAGTTTGGCAAGACGTACGTGACACTAGTCGATCGTCGCCTGGAACGCCTATGTTTTACAAAGCACGAGAATTCAACAAAAAAAGCACGACTAAAGCGGAGGGTGAGTTTTGCAATAAACATTAAATGTAACGATCGCAGCACGGGATGGAATCTCATTGTGAGCCCGGAGTCTTCCCGTCCTTGAGTGAGCTCAGCGCTCCTCATTGGTGATGTTGCGTGAACACACGTACACTTGGTGCCACACACGCTCTCCGCTTCTCACATTTTATTAGTGGCAATAAAATCTTACCCACACGAAAGCGTTAGGCGACCAATTTTTAGGCCACGGTGTGCTTTTCGGAAGGAATATCGGAGCTCAGGGGGCAGCACACCTATCGAGGGTTTGAAGTGCCACAATGCAGATCCATACCGTCCTCGGCGATGAACCCAAACCGGGCAGCGAGACTCTCGTAAAATGTTCTTAATTTATGTGGCTTCTTTTTTTTTTGTTTTAGGGGGAGGACGCCTGCAACCCAACCAGAGAAAGAGCCTTGCCCTGTGAGTGGGGTTGTGGCAGGCGGGAACTCGTTTTTGTGTCAACCCAAAAACCTGGGTCGAAAGGTTTCGTATGCCCGAATGCGCTGAGCAGGCAAGAAACTGTCACGCGTCATTAAGCGGTATCCTTCGGAGGAAGGATCTCTCGCACGCGCGCGAGACGCTGGTGAGGATGGTTGCGGAAAAGCAAGGTTTAAAACTCAAAATCATTTGCAGTTCGACCCTCTTCGCCCACGGGGTCGTTTCTGCTGGATTGTGTTGCTTTGATCCTTTTTTGCCGTAAACAACCCCCCAGCAAAAAAGGGGCAAGAAGTGATGGTTGCATGATTCATTGTCAACTGCCACGGCGCACGGTGCACTCGGCGCTCTGGGGCTCCTTCCCCGATAGCCAGCATAATAAAGCAATTACCATAAATTTGACAATGTCAATTGGAATTTAAACATAATTTGCATATAATTCATTTCACTCCCGGACCCCCGGTGCCGTCGACGAACCTTCCATCTAGTTTCGCAAAACCCCACCGGAAAAAGCCGGACATTGGCTAGAAAGTTAACTTCCGGTTCCGGGCATTTGCAATCGAGGCTCGTTTATCGTTCCCAATTCCACCCGCAATTGTTTCTTTTTCGCAAACAAATGATACCGATCGCTTCCAATGCCGGGCAGGTAAATGAATTTAACCGACCTCCAGTGATGGGCGTCGGCCGGGCCCCACAGTTGTGGCCCACCGGTGTCAATACACCGAAACACCACCGAGTGTGTGCCGCACCACGCAGCCGTGTGTGGTGAGTGGCGTTTGGTTTTGGGGCCGTTGTTTGGTTTTTGTGTGTGTGTAAATTGGTGGGGCCCCGGGATCGGGTGTGTAACCCGATGAGCGGATCATCCCAACCCGTAAACCATCCCGCTTCCTGCCGGATGAATGTCCGGTAGGTGAGTAGGTGGGGTTTGAGGGATGAAATTAATTATACTATTTGCTCGACGACCAATAAAATTTGCTCGAATTAATATTGCCTGCATTCGGTTACACTATGCGGCTAGTTAGGGTTGAAACACGATCCTATTCACACACACACACGCAGTAAGCGAATCGGAAAAGCGATCTATACCATGACCGAATCAAGGGGGAAACTCGGTCAACTCACTGCGTTGCCTACAAACTAGCGAGAAGCGTTTAATTATTCATAAACGATACTTTTGCGAAATTTATGCGTGGCACACGGCCGAGGCTCCGTTCTGTCGTGGAGTAAGCGTGGCAAAACGTCAATCGTCACACAACCGGTTGCGGTTCACGGTTCCGGGCGTTAAGGTGCTGGCAAAGAAAGGTACACCAGGGCACTTCACCCAACCCTTCGCGGCACGCTTCCCACTCTCCTTCACCTGCAATCGATCACTTCCATTAGTGCCGGGCGAAGGTGTTAGCGTATGGAATGTAAGACAAGCCCCCGGGGACACATTTGCCATTTGACGGTGGAGAATATCGATGGAGGCGCCCAGTCGCGGATAGGAACCGGGGGGCCGGGCGCGCTCCCTAAGCGTAACGCGGTTGAAAATGAATATTAACCGAAATACACCACACCGGCGCCCCAGAACGGACCGGTTTGGTTCCGGTTTTGACGATTAGAATGAAGCGGTTTTAATTGATTGGGTTACGCTTTTGGGCACAATGGCCCAAACAGTGTACTTGCTGGTTTGCGGGTGATTTACGTCGTTACCATTTTGCGGGGTGGGTTAGGGTGTCATTGAGAAGGGTGAGTATTTTGGGCCCACTTTAATGCGGTACATGGCTGGTTTGGGGCTTGTCGGCTAGTTTGGCTACACACATATTGTACAGATGAATGATAGGTGTTTAATTATTCCTTCATGATACATTAGGCAAGATTTTGCACGGGGTTGTTAATTAGGGGAGTGGGAACTTCATTTTTGGAAATTTGTACTATTTCAAGTTTTCAGTTAATTTTGCTAACAAATTTTAGCACGTTCGGCACCAAATCAATGAAGTTTCCCAAATGACACCATCACCATTTGCTAAAAATTCGCAAAAAAAGACATTTTGTCTTCATTGTTTGTGATAATTATAGCAAATGTATGTATAGTATTCTGAAGCACTACAATAATAAATAAAGATTAGACAAATTTTGCAAGTCTTAGCAAAAATCCAAAGTTAAAGTTATAATTTAAGAGCTAATTTAAGATTATAGTTTTGTTGTTCATTCTTAATTTACCCTAAGGAGCTTGTTATATTGATTCTCCATCAAAAATGCAAACCAGTATTTTGTTCTAAGCACACAAGAGCGTCACCCATATTTCGGGTGACGCGATACGGATCGTGTTAAATCTCACAATTTTACGGTTTAAAATGCGATTCACCTGGAATTGATTTAATTTTAAATATACCAACTTCTGGACATCCTTCGACATTTCAGACGTCCAACAATAGGCAACCCAGCAGCAACACACAACACCTTCCATTTCGCACAACCACCACATTTAATAAGCGAAAAATAAAACATTCCAGCTGCAATCACATTTCGAATGCAATCGCCAGTCGGCGACTTGCAAAACTCAACTACCGCACCTCATCGGGGCCGGTGGTCCGGCCATCTTGGAATGTATAATTTAGCAACCACGGAATCACGTCACGATTGCCGCTTCGAGGGGTCGCCCTTCACAAACCGAAGGAAACACGTGTGTACGTGCCCGAAACACGGCAGAACGGAACATTAGTGGAACATCGGTGCTTAATAATTCAAACATATTGACGTATGTTTTTGTACTGCCCGGTGCGCTAACAACGCTGCAGTGTGCCCGCCCCGTGCCGTGTGCCGCATGTGCCGAGCCGGACCAATCGAACTGCTGCGAGGCGGTTTTTGGCTTACAGCAGGCAGCGGTGCAACTGCGGTTACACGCCATATCCCAACCACGGCAAGCCGGTGCAACATGCAAGACGTCCACATGGTGGACCACATGGATCGCTGTTTGCAACAAAGACAAACTCGATACCTTGTGGTGATTTTCCTTCGTGATGGAGAAATTCATAAGTTATTTAATAGAGGAACAAAAAGAATCGCTGACAACCGGCATGGACAACCCACGGTAAACTGGGAACCAGTGCTGGAAGAGTGGGTAATGATAAAGGACCTATAATTTGCTTGGCACTGGAAGGATTTTACATCAAACCAACTCGACATGGACATGAAACAATTTCGACTGGAGCCGTCCGTAAGCGGCCATTTCTTCACGAACGCCTGGAGGCATTCGTGAAGGTAGTGTGGAACAGTAGAAAGCAAGGGTTTTGAAAGAATAATGAAGGAACGGCAATTTTCCCACCGTTAGCGGGCAGTAATTGTGTGGCGAATGTTTCCTTTCTTTCCAGAAGACAAAAAAAAACAAACTTAAGCAAAGGTTTCACCAACGTGGTAAAAGCCATTAGAATCAATCTGTACAATAAAGTTCAAAATATCGATTTTGCTTGCCTGCTTTGCTTGCTGCTTGCCCCGATTTATTGATCTTCTTACGGATGTACGCTTATCGAGTTGGTCTCCCGGGTGCCTGCATTGTGGCCGGGGGTCGCTGGTATATTTTGCGTACTCCCAGATGTGCATAATTGATGGGAATTTGCCTTCGCATTCAATCAATATTCCTGATTGGAAATGTTGAAGAAATCAACAACAGGCTTGTATACGGCGCGATGGAGACGCATGGTGCGCCACAGTTCGCAAAAGCTTTTTGCGGTTTTTTCCATTGCTGTTTGCATGCTTACATAAACATCAAGCACAACACAGCTTTGATTGAGATAACAGGCGAGTTGGAAAATTTATTCTTCTACACAATTACTTTAATTATCTTTGCTCATTATTCCTCAAGGACAGGAGTTCTGACAGGATTCTTCTCCTCAAAACATCTTTTTTTCCTTTTCGAGAAGGAATGCTTTTGCCATTTGCGTTCGATTGATTGTTTCATTTCGCAAGAGTAAACAATGTGTTTTTGTTCTCTCTCTCTTCTTGAGCGTTTTTTTCCATCCTTTCAACGGAGGATTTCAACGAATGCAAAATTAAACTCTATCGAAATTATAATTAAACAAACATCTTCCAAGAAATTGAACATCAACACCAACGAACAGAGCCGTACAGCATTTCGGTGATCGTTCCGGTTCAGAAGGTAGGTGTCGCTTTGGTGTGCTCTGCTTATCCTTTTGACAAGGATAGCGATCCGTAAACTTTCCGCAAACTATATATATATACCGTGCGAAGAGTGTACGTTTCTGGCCACAAACAAGAGGTGGAAAGCAAAAGGGGCGCGGAGTGTGCAAGTGGATGTTATCGAAGCAGGAAACGGAATTCATTTCCTTTCGACCACAAAATCCCAACCAAACGAACTACTAAAACCAAAGCCAAACAAAACAGAAACCACCTTGATGCTACTTTTACACCCAGGCCCATCTACCCCAACAAGAGTGGGCGGAATGGACGTGGAGCGCCACGGGGTGGGTGAGCTTTCTCGTCCACGAATCGATTCTGAGGCGATACCGAACAACAAACAACGATCACTATTTGTATGCCCAACCCACCCAGTCGGCTGGTTTCGTGGGTTTCGGGGAGCTGTTTGCTGTCTGGCTTGAAGTATAAGAAACCACCCGCACTTCTTCCATGCCATGGGGTGCACTGCACTCTCGCCCTACCGTGACGAAACACGGATAAGATTGTGATGAAGAGAAATCAAACATTGTGCACCTCCCCCCGGGGTCCCGGGGTTTTTTGTGATGGCAGCTGAAGTGAAATGGACTTTGAAGCTAGGAGTGACCATTGCGGTTGATGGCCAGTATCGTCCAGACCAGTTACCATCAGCGGCTTCACATCCCTGCACCCGTTCACCCGTACCCGGACCGACGTGAGTGGTCGGTGCGAAGGAAAACCCATCCTCTTCACCGAAGATTAGTTACTTAATTAGGTTTCGTTCTGGGTCCTGATTCTGCCGGTTGTTGCGAGTTGTCTTAAGCAGGGTGTTCCGCTGCCCACACGACAAGATGCCTGCGTCGGCCACTTGCACCGAAAGGTTAACCAAACCCGGGTGGACACGCACGCACATAATCCGCACGTACACGGGTGATGTTTTCGGGTTGTCGAAAGATAATCAATAGAGCTGGCGAGTTTCGTATGACAATCTGACGATATCGATACCTTACGGGGCTGGCACACGGGATACAAGAACCCCCCCGGGACAGCATATAACAAATGAAGACAAGAAACAATCGATGTGCTTCTCTGCTCAACTCATTTTCATTAGACACTCCCGTCCACCCGCCTTCTTCTCCCTTGCTGGCCGAAATCGATGATGATGGTGATTGTTTCGATCTGTCCGTATCGGAAGAATGGGATTTGTAATGCAGTGCGGGAACCGCACTCAAAGTATTAAAGCGGGTGTGTGTGTGTGTCCACTCTGGTGGTTTACCGCATGTGTCCGCCAGTGTGTAGGGAAGCACCACTCGAGACGGACCGATTTCTCGTTACCCGTAACTCATCGTTATCGTTGGGCTTTCGTGCATGTTACTTCTTTATCAGCTCGACGTGAATGGATCGGTTTTGGTCGTCCGGTCGAGGCTTGTGCGTGTGTTTGCCTGTGGACGATGGTCACCAGATAAACGATTCGGAGTTTTTTTTTGTTTTGTTTAAGGGGACGATTGCGTAGACGTGCGTGTAATGAGCTAAAGTGAATTAAACGATGAAATCGGGTACGATTCGCACTGCTGCGATGAAATCCTTCCGATAAGACGATGCTTAGAAGTGGACAAATATGATGATGTTGTCGATGCGTCCGATAAGAATACCGAGCAAACTTCCCTGTGGCTAAATGATGGTTAGTTGGGCAATTTTCATCGCAAATTCTTACAGAATCTTCCTGCAAATGCAGCCAGGAACGATGTGGAGTGGAGTATTGAACCATCAATAGACAGGAAGAATCTGTAACATAGGACTCGTAAAAAAAAACAGACCACCCTCCCACATACAAATTGGGTGGAAAATGAGCTGTTAACGATACCATTACACAGATGTTTGCTCTTCTTTGACCGGATATTGCGTTTGGGGTCTCATTAGCGGTATGCTAATGCAGAAGCTTAAGACTTGTTTCGTCGTATCAATGGAAAATTAAGGGAATGAAGCTATTAAACTTAAGGCTCAAAATATATTGATGTTAGTATTAAATAAAAATAAGTAACAATTCGAATGGTTTATACTACCTATAGCGTTATAGGTTATTTTTGCTGGCAAAATTATCATTAAACCAAGCAATTTAGCAATTGAAAAGATGTGTTTGTTAAAAGTGACAATGAAATCGTCTAATAAAATCGTGTTGTTGAGCACATTGCATAACTTCGGGCGTTTTGACCTATTCATTACGCGTTCATTCATTAAATACTACCGAATGGACATTTTTACTTTACCAAGAATATTATTTTCATGATCAGCCCATTCAGTGAAACTCATTTCGTTAAAATATTATTTTACGCGCTTCGCGGTTCGATTCTCCAGAATACCTGTTTTCAGTGCAGGCATAACTTTTAAATGAATTCCATTTATACACGTACAGGTTCAGTATTTTATTCTGGGTAATTTTGATCAATCAGAAATATTAAACATATTTACTTCGAACTCAGCCAGTATCATTCATACGCATCCATATTATCTTTCTTCGTAATCCTCTTTTACGTAATTAATCTCTTTAATTGCGAAATTGATCTACCGATTCTAACGTACAGCGCCGAAGCCTTATGGCCGAAACGTTCGATCTGCAAAGTTCCGAATAAAATAGCGTTCTGTTCTTTTCTGGCCGGGAAAATTCACTCAAATATGCTTCATACAATAATTTTCCTTGCTTTACCTTTTTTTTTTATTTTCCTTCACATAAGCACATCCCACCCACAGGATAGGTTTGTTTGAGCTCATAAAGCATTTCCGACCCGCGTGACGGGTGGTGCTTTGTGTTGGTTGGGGAGTGTTTTTTTTTTTTTGTTTATTTTATTCTGTTTTCTTCCCACTATTTGAGTCTTCGGTGCACAGTCTAGTGACAGCTTTATACACAAAAAACCCCTAATAGAACAGTTTCATTCTCAGCCACGGCAGTGTTCTGACAGGAGTCATTTCAAGTCAAGCTTCCGCGAACTCCTCTACCCTGTGTCGCCCGGGTTGCCTCCTTTCGTGGATTGAATCTTTTTTAATATCCGGTCCATCGTTCGGAGACGCAAATCCGCCAGCCCGATCCGGTCGCGGGCGTCTTTGTTCGATGTCATGCCATTTACGGTACGGGGAAAAGGTCATTTTGCTGTGAAGCTCCAAATCCGGGATCAAACTTTGTGCGGGTCCGGCATCAGCCGAACTTTGAGGTAATCTCCGCTGAATGGAATCAAAAGACACGCTCCACGCGGGAGGTCTTTTCGAAGGACGGCAATCCAATGAAGCCCAAAATGAAAATGGGAAGAACCCGATGTCCATTACTAGCTGTCGGCGGCATTGGAAATATCGCATTTAAAATGGAGAAAGTCTTCAAAATATAACTCAATCGAACCACGCTCATCTCATCAGCAAAGGCCCTATTACCATGCTGCTTATATGCTGGCGATGTGATTTGTACTGCTGCTTACACTAGCCGCGCGCCACCGTGTCCTTGTTGATTGCTGTCTTCCTGTGTTGTACGTCACCTTTTCCACGTGGTTTTCTTTTAAACATATTTATATTTATCCATATGTGTAATATTTTCGTGCGTCAAACCAATATACCTGTGTGTTATCGATTTTGCCTATTTGTTGGGATCTTTTCTTTTCTGTGTGATAATTCACGTGTTCCAGTGTGATATGTACTGCATTCTACTTCACCGTCTGTGAGGTCAGTTACGAATCTTCATTGTACATACTTTACAGAACAGGTCTTGTTGACCCAAAGCTCCAAAAGTTAAGTGTGTTCGTTACTGTAAATTGATGCAACTGTTTTTGTCTGTATATATATATCTATGGGTTCCTCCTGTCCTATAGCTCCACAATGTTTCAAACGAAGCAAAAAACACGAACGTTCGGCCAAATTTGTTTCGAACACTAATGTCACCACTGCGGTACTGTTTGATACAATCCATAATGCAATGTTTTCTTTCCTCGTTAATTGTGCCAATGCCTTTTTGCGCCTCGCAAAAAAAAAATAAATAAATAAAACCCCCAAAATGCGTGCGTTACCGTTCATCGTTCTGTGCCAGTTGTGTTTCGTTTGCTTTATCGTGCTTTTCTGTTTCCGTTTCTCTTCCTTCCACAGGGTGCTGTTTTGTGACTTTTTACACTCGTAAGGCAGCTCTCAAGGCGCAGGACGCGCTCCACAACATCAAGACGCTTGTCGGGGTAAGTAGTGTTAGCCCCTGTATGTTTGCAACGCCAAACAATACCACACGTGCAGACAATACCAAACATCAGATATTAACCTTCCGGGTGGGCTTCTTATGTATCTATTTTCATTCATATTAATTTTAAAACACCAAAAACAAACAAACAAACGAAAAACAGCAAATGTTTCCTGTACTTCTGTTGGCCGCTCCATAAAATGCCTAAAATGTGTCAACCTTCCTGGAGCGTGTGTGATTATTCGTTGAGTGTCAAGCCTGTTTCGTTCGTGTTGCCGTGTGTTGCGTACGTTGCGTACCAGTCGTCACCGAATTCCATTCAATGCAGTCCGTGTTCTCGTGTGCTTTCGTGTGTCCCGACGGTGGTACCTCTAAATGCAGCACCCGTATACCACCAAAGCGCTTACTGACCACATCGCTATTCCACTATTCGTCTTCAATGTCACCGCGGTTGGGACAACAACAAAAAAAAACCCGCTTCCAAATCCCAAAGTTACAAAGAGCCGGAGCCTCACCATCGGTTCGTTTCAAAATGCATGCCTATCCTGTATGGCTGCACTGACTGCTGGTGCGACCGGCATGTAAAGCCGTGTATGCTTTACCTTATGCCATGGTCCGCCCAACCGGTTTGGAGTTTGCCAGCTTATACCGATGCGACTGTAAGGGCAAAGTCAGCCAAACAAATCTTTCACCCGCATTGCTAGCGCGGGTAGAAGGATGATGCTTCTTTAAACATTTATGTAGCGAAAGCAGACGGACGCAAACACATACGTGCGAAGAACTGTCCGATTATATCGGCAAAATGGAGAAAAAAACATATATATACATACAGGCCCCGTCATATGTGCATTCTGTGGCGATGACACTCTGGAGTGGATGATGGACGAGTGAGCTATTCGACAGTACTTATCTGTACCGCAGTACCGGGCAGCTATCAAACCGGGCCAGCCAAATCGCTATGTTTTACATTGTCGAGTGTTGAGAAAAAAGAATTCGAAAGAGAATGTGGCTTTCAGCCCGCTCGCATGCACATTGGTAACGGATGGAGTTGATGCGAGTGCCTGGTTCTTTGTTTTCGCTTCGCACGGGAAAAAGTCGATGTCATTCGCATAACCATGGAGTCAGCACTTGCCGACGGGCAGGTAGATTATGACCAATGGTCGTTCACATCAATTCTGAAGAGGGCGATGTAAAAAAAAAACAAAATACACATAAAACAGTCACTACATTCCGTCATTGACGTGAGCACTTATCACCCGGGCAGCATGCACTAGACAGCTCATTGAAGGCAATGGCAGCTAGTGTTTAAGAGCAGAAGCTTTTACAGGCACACAGATTAATAGAGATTTGGAAATGATTTTGTCCATTTTGTTTTTCTAAAAAGCGGACAAACTTGCGTTTTTAATACGTACATGGTTGGCTATCATAAAGTATGCTCAACATTTTAGCTGAAACGAACTGGACATGAGTTAAAGATAAGTGTCAAACAAAATTGAGCTTGAAAAATTAGCTTTGCTAATCCAATCCTACGAATTCGCTTCAATTTTAGGCATATAAGTAAACCGCCTTAAAGTATGCAACGTGCAACACATGAATGTATTTTTAGGATATTCTGTTGCATGAAACAGTTTTTCATGCCTGGTATAAAAGTATTTAAAATAAGAAAAAAACGTTTCTAAAAATACAGAAAGTCATTCAGCTAAAGTTACTTCAAAGAATTTTTCACAAAAAAAAACAAGTTTGTGTGAATATTTTTATTTCAGCCAAATTTAGCATCATTTCAGCTTAAAACAAGCTTTCGTCAAGCGCAACAGTGACAGTGATGAACGATCGTTTGAGCTTCCTGCTTTGCACCAAAAGCCTGCAGCACACACATCAAAAGAATCCCACCGCACAATGTTTTCTTTTGACACGCGGAAAGTAATAGCTTGTCGTTTGAAGGTGTCCAAACATGAACACGATGAACCACAGTTTGTTTTTTTTTTCGTCGCTAAATGAAAAGCGCGAAACGCGAGTAAATCACTGCTAAATCCTTGTCACCTTCCGAACAGCAGGTTGGATCACTTGTCTAAAAATGGGGGCAAAGCAAAACCAAACGCTTCGCAACGACGCTGATGATGCTTTGAAAAGTGTGTGAGCGATGATGCTTTCAATAATTCATGATTATTGATTTTTCAGCTCACTACAGCAAATCCCACACACACACACCCAAGAACCATAGTTCGTTTGGGTCGTGTGGTTTACCTCGCGAAAGCGCGACCTGAAGCAGAAGGAAAGTTCAACCCCATTGCATCAGCACGGGGACGGCATGATGTGGCGACAGTTGTCCTGTCAACAAAAGCTGTGTCACCGATACGAGCTCCTCAACCTTGGATGGATGGAGCGCGAGGATAGTGTGTGGACGGTGTCATCAAATTGTTATGTTTTCTCAAATGAAAAACTTTTCCTATACCACCGCGACATATTGTGTTATTTTCCTGCACGTCCCGGTGGTTTGCTCCGTGTGGGCAAAACAGTTCGATTTAACAACTGTCCCGGTGTGCACGTAAAGCCTAGGCCCGTACGATGAGAAGCAAACACTATTCTACAGCGCATCTACATGTGGAAAAATTTGTGTCAGTGGAGGAAATGTACAAAAGGAAAATAATTCTAACAACGCCTTCCCGCTCACTGACAAAACCCATCATGCAAACAATCTCCGGCAGGAATAAATGTATCGAGCCGGAGAGAGAAACAGTGTGTGTGTGTGTGGAAAACACGGAATCCAGCAACGAACTTCATGTCATTATTAAACAGCAAATATTGAAAAGTTTGTCGATAGCGTGTTATACTTTCACAGTCTCAACCATCAACAACAAGCTTGTCCTTCGGGGGGATAGGAAAACAACACAGGAAAACGACGATTGTAGTGCTAAGGGTGGAAAAAGAACAGACCATTACCGCCGACACAAGTTCGCTTTTGCTGTGCTGAAATTATGAAGTACTTACCCGTACTTCCCCGGAAATCGGTCCATTCCGTAGGTTTGTGATAGTGTGTACAGACAAAATACTAGACGTTTGATGTAAAAAGGATCGGTAAACTCAATACTCATTTATTCTCCACTCTGGGGGGGAGGTGGTGCGAGAAAAGCTCTAACCGTATCTTGTTGACTTCCGATTTTAGGTTAGCGCTAAAAATCTTTCATCCGGCCAGCCAACCGTCGGATGATGATTTGATCCAGTGGCGAAGCATCATTTCGCACGCGCGCACAGCAATTTTGTCGTGGTACGAGTGCTTTCTGAATCTCAATAATCAAAGCACAACGATGACTGTGCTCAGCAGTGGATGAGGGCAGAAGCAAAAAAAAACATACACACACACACAACAACAACAGTCATTTGATAGCGGCACATGCATAAACGCGTGTAAGTACATCCGGAAACATGCTCCAACACCACAGGACGCCAACGAGGGCAGGGTTTGAAGGTTTTGATGAAAGCAAAATGGAAATCCTTGAAAATCATTTACCACACACACATACACACGGGGACAGGAGCCGGATGTCGGATGGTAGAGTGTTTGAATATGAGCATCATATTTCCTCCTGCAGCTGGTGTCCCATCTCTGCACACTAAGCAGGAGTTGATCGAAAAGCTTCTCAAAAAAAAAAAAAGAAACCAAAACGAGTTTTCCGTTTTCCTATCGATTCTCTTTGTTTGAGCTGCCCACATCGGTTTTCCTACGCGAACGACTTAGTTTACACTTCGAACGGATGGTGTGGTGTACTGGAAGCTTCACTGGGTTCTTCTTCAAATCATCGTAATTTTATATTAATACACCGAGTCTCATATTCACAACCGTGGCACCGAACGGCGCACGATGTTCGTTTAATCTACGAAAAAGCACTGATTTTCACTTCCTTTATCACCAGTCAGCAGATATATCGGCACGATGGTGCTGGATTCGAGCGCATCAGTTCGGTCTACATTTGGACTGCCGGCGTATCCGGGGTTGAAAGCATCGCCACAAACTCGAAATGGTGATTGAGATATACACAGCCGCACTGGTGCGACGCTACGCTGCTCCGGTGTGTGAGGGTATTAGCACCTTTAGCACCCGACACACCCTGCCTCGTCTGGATGGCAGAAGCAAATGGTTCATCAAAGACACATTCACAACCGGGCAGGATTGGAAAGGTGTAGCGATACTGCACCGAGCACCCGGAACACGACACGCTATCAAAGTTCGTTGTAAGGAAGGAAAATGATGCAAAAAGATGAACCAACTCCCGGGGCGTCGTTTTTGGAGCAAAGCTTTTCAACCGCCTCGAGAGAGGGAATCACCACAATAACCGGCTACCCTGAGGCTGCTGCGTACGTACATCGATGAGACGGGCAGGAGATATCCATTTTCCACCGATGTTGATTTGAGTTTTCCATTCAAAGTTTCGACACAGAGTTTCCATTGGAATGGAGTGTGGTTGAAACGCGATTGGAAACATTTCACTCATTGTCATCGAGGTGGAGTCAAAAGATCAAAAGTTAGCAGTGACAACAATTATCATATATATTAACGCATAAAACAAGATGCGGAAATATTGCAACAACCAACCTCAATGGGTTAAGCACATAATTTCTGACGGACGCGCCAACATGACTCCATCTCAATTTGGGACTACCACGCCTTGTGGATAACCTAAAAGGAATATACTGACTGGATCGTCCGGTGTCATTCTAACGACTTGACCAGCCCACCGAAGTCTGGGGAGTCTAATCCGCTGTACGACAGTAAGGAATAGCGGAACCTCCATTGTCCTTCCATACATACGAAAGTTAGCATACGAAAACAAGTGCAGCAAAATTTCGAAACATGGATTGAACTATTTTAAATGTTTTGTGTAGCGATTTGCATACCTTCAGGCGAATTTCATAAATCTTTACTTTTTGTATTGGCTATTTGGACATATGTGCCCCGTATAACTTGTACGATTTATATTTTATGGGAGGTTTGTTAAACACGGGGCCACTCCTAACATGCATTACAAATCTAAGTGAAAAAAAAAAAAACATTTAAACAACCGTGTACTAGCACTGTTTGCATGTGAGCGTATTAAAGCTTTACGGTTCATTTACAATTTTTCAAGCTACCCATTGGACCATACTGGTTGGCACATGGAGAGATCCCGGCATGGGACAGTACTATTCACAGCATCAAAGCACTTGTTAATGCTGTGTTCAATTGCTTGTAACGATCATAAATCTACCTTTAATTGTGTTCCAATAGCAAAAATTGACAAACAAAAACCCACAACACTCAGTCGCACGGACAAAAAACCACCGTGACCAGCAGCAGCATATTATAGCTAAAAACCTCTCCAGCGACACGGACAACGAATTAAGTAATTAGTAGTTCTGGGTCGGTACTACACACGGGCACATTGGTGATCCCGCGGTGACACCCTATCAACTGCCGCGACCATTTAGCTGTCGTCCCCTCCTGGCCAGTGTTCGCGGCCGGGCGTGCAACAAACTGTAAAATTCATCGAAGCTGTGGGAAATTAAACTTTAATCGATCTATTATTTTCAATTTACATAATCATAATCGTTTAAACTCATAATCAGTGCTATCACCGGTGCCAGCGTGTTGTGAGTGTGTGGCTCGTTCGTGCGTTACTGTAACGGGTTTGATGGGGACGTTTGCTAGAAAACATCCGCTGTTGTTTGACCGATCGCGTCCAGGACGTGTCAGGCTTGCAGCTGGGCGGCAACACCCGCACTGACCAGGAATGTGATAATCCACAACGAAGCTGCTACTGTAGCCAGCTGCTGATGGAAAGGACATTATGAGTGTGTGTTTCACAGCAAGCTGAGCGCAACGGAATGGCTTCTGGTGAAATATATGGTCCCGTCCGCTGATCGTTCCCGTCCAGAACAAACGAGGGTAATGTGTTTATGTGTCCGCCCCATGCCCGGACAAGAGATGGATGGCACGAGCTGCAAATTAATTGCTTTCTCCGAGGTTGTTGTTGTGTTGCAGCAGCTACGAGAACGCGCTAGTACGACCGTATGGTTAGAACACGCTGCAATATGTGTGGTATTATGAGTTCCAGTCACGTGGGTTTAATGAGGCGGAATAGTTTGCATACTGTGGTGATGAGCCCACACCACACTTGGTGGTGAAACATTAAAATGAGTTCTTAATTTTAGTGATAAATACAGCAGCATACCGGGAACTTCAACCCGGTATTCCAAATATTAAAAGTATAATCAAGCAATTCACTGCTTTAATTCAAATAAAGCAGAAACAATAAATCCTTTCTACCGCTCTTCCTCGAAACCAAGTAAAAAACAAACATTAGGAAAGCACCATGCATCAATATACCAAAATGTGCCAAAAACAAGTTCAATGCAGTTTTTTTCAATCTCAAGGGATTGCAATTTTTTTGTCTGCAACGAACTTTTTTGACTCCGAACGAAGCATTCTTCCAGGTTTGAGATGAAAAGAAAAATTCGCTGCTGACGTAGAAATTGTGCTGCATGAATAGACTGACGTCGGCATTCTTGGAGCAGAGCTCAAAAAAAAAAGCAACTCTATTGGTAAGCGGAACTGGATAAGATGAATGACACCTAAATGCATTTTCATTAACTCGCTCTCGGTTCTATGCAGTTTTTTTATTCTTTTCTTACAACCATGCCACCTTCGGTTCATCAATTGTTTGAATGGGCGGTCTGGCGAAGGATGTGTGAGCCTTTTTTCCCTCGTATCCTTCCCGTGCCGTCATACCTTTCTGTACGTGTACGGGGGCATTATTTCGGCACACCAGCCCGGATGTGAGGTTCAAAGATTCATTTGAATACCGACTTGCTAGAATGCGACAAATTTGCTATAGAAGGATAGTTTGCTGCAGCAGCATCAGTGTTGCAGTACGAGCTGCGCTTAAAAGTTACCGGTTTTTCGCTCTCGTCCACGGACTGACTTCAGTTTCTGGATGTGTAGGTTGATGCGAGGCAGAACTATAACACCGGGAAGGATAGTTGTCTCAAAAGAATTCAGAGAAACAGAAGATTTTAGGTGTATTAAGTTAATATAAATGAAATTATATTAAAATTAAACACATTTTTAACCTTATTTGAAGACTTAAACAACTTAAATGGACCAGTTGTTTCAAATATATCCACAATATGTTTGAAGATTACATTTGAAACCCCATTTACATTAAAATTAGTTATTAAATGTATTCATTTGTAACGTAAGTTAAACTTGAACAATTATATTTGAATTTTTCTGCAAAACTGGTTCGAAAAATGCAATCTGACCAGATGGATGGATGAATCGCACCAACAGTGCATCTTTCTTCACATGCTCACGCTATGCCGGTTGCATACACACAGGCGCACTTCCTTTTGCGCTCATCGCTGCATAACACCGGGCGCAGTGCAAAGATTGAAGAGTAATTTGCGATAAATTTAGCTGTTGAAAAACGATTATGTTCTAATTTTATCACCTACACCAGCGGCGGGTTTGCGACAGCCGCCGAACGGATGGTTCGTGCAGTGGCAGGACACATTTCTTCCGTGCGCTTCTCATGGAATCTGTTCGAGATAAACCATCATGTTTGAAGCTTCTAATGAAGGTACGGTGCAAATGGTGCCGTTTTGAATGTACAGACACACCACGCGTACCGATCTATTTTCCAGCAGTTAAGGCGGATGAAAAGGCAAAAAGAACGGCACTTCTACCATCGTTATGGTTTGATGATTTTGAAACGCTTTCACAAAATGGCTACACTTTCACAACTTTAATCAACCACGGTCGGGGATTCGGCATCATAAAATCGGTTGAAAGTTAGCACCGATACCGAGTTGGTAATTTGCTTAAAGGCTTCATCGATTTCAAGCTTTTTTTTTCTCGCCCTCTCTGCTCTCTTTCACACCCACATGCTCTAGCGCTTAACCGTTTCTTAAGGGCTGCTGCTCGCAAGCCTTCACATAATTTGCAGCATTTTGCCCATTTTTACGTCTCTTATCTACCACCGGCCAGTCGTTGGTGTGCTGGTGGACCAACCAGGCCAAGAAACCAGACACCATGACCGGCGGTGTGCGACGAGTAGATTGTGCACATGTGGAATTTATTTAAACTTCTCAAAGCCCCGTTTCTGCAACGCGCCCGTAATAGCATGCGCCTCCTCCTACGGGTGTTTGGCCATGTCGAACTGGAACGGATACCGGCCCCGGTACGTTGATAAAGGCAAGCCTGGAAGGGTTCAAATCGTACAACAACACAACAAACAGTGATGATTTTGACGCCTCCCCTTTTCTTGTGGCCCCCTTTTGTGGGGGACACACGGTGAAAGGAGCACGAACCAAGGACACCCCCCGAAGAGTATCCCAAATGAAGCCATTACGGTTTAGAGTGGCAGCAAGACGATACGAAAGTAGAAATTACTGCTTCAAATCAGCCCCCGGGCCACATTCTAGCGCTGCTGGACCCGAACCCGGTTGTATGCGGACGATAATGCTGAAGGAAATGAGCACAACTTAGAAACTCACCTCTGGCACGCTGTTTTTCGCTTCCCGGGCTTGGCCTGGCGGTACAGCGTGTGGTGGCAGAAAACGATCCTTCTCACTTGGTGTCATAATCGTGCAATTATTTCCTTCTTCACGAGCGCCGAGCGAATTTAGTCTGGAAGGAATAGAAGAAGGAGTCATAACAGTGGTTTTTTTTTTTCTTGCTCCACCTCTTCTAGAACGCTATACTCTTAAGGCTCTTCAGGGCCTTCCACAGTGCTCACTGTGCCAATATTTGCAAGTGTACCCTCGACGACGATTTTCACAACACGAGGTGATAATTCTTACAGGAAGTTTTAAGACCAACGAACGAAAAGCGGATCGAACGCGAATCCTGTGCGCATATTAGGAAAAATTTACCATCCAACCACTCGAACCGGATGGTGGAGGGGGTACCATTTCACTCAGAGTGCACTCAGTGCGAACCTGTTTCCCCCGTACATGCCCGTTGCAATTTTGACATTAAAATTCATTTTTATATCTCCCAGGTGAGGGAATTAACGGCAATAACACTTCAACCCGGATGCGGTATCCGGCGGCTGTGTTGCCACGAGTGTAGCCGGGAATGTGATCGCCTGCCGTACCGATTCCTACCGGGAAAACTCCAGTCTAGACGGCAGACGACCACTGATGAACGACCAAACGATGATTGTTTGAAGGAAGGGAACGAGAAATACACAAAAAAAAATTGGGAAACCAAATAGAACGATATCCGCTGTGTGTCCCTGTGCACACACACACGGAGGAAGGAGTAAAAATTGCTGCTGAATACATAGAACACTTATTTTCTAGTTGCTTCTTTTTTTTTTGCTATTTTGCTTTAAGTGAGTGAGAACGTTTTTTTGCTGCCTTCCCATTTCACATTCGACACGTGCACGCGCGGCTCCGAGCGCAATCATCAACTCGGAAGTCTTTTATGCATATGTGAAGAGCGCATTACGTCGAATTTAAAACGTCCCCCCTGGCGGACACGGACACCCCGCCCGTGGACCGTCCAGTGTGAAAAGGATAAACCCTTGTGGTGGTAGAAATCCTGTTAATCCTTTGCGGGATTTTGGTCCACGGAAGCATCCGACACATCTTTCTACCGACCGACCTTTTTTCTGGGGCGCGGGATGGCGGGATTTCTGTGAGGCTAGTTGTCAAGGGTGAGTTAGATAGCATTGAGTACAAGTACCGATTGTGAACGAGTGTTTCCCGCATTTGTCGATGGGATTGCTGGTGCTGTTCGTGGACGGGCACGACGATCCGACACAAACCACTTAGAAACGTCCGCTAGCACTCCGGCACCCAGGAGACTCCTGGGAGGGAGTTTCATCTCGATGCAGAAGACACACGGCTGGACAGTAAACGTGACGATACTAGCACGCTTCACCAGGGCTAGTTGTCCAAGACACACGGGGACAGAAGACCGCTCACTACTCGAGTGATTCCTCGACCGGGCCTTCATGTGTGCCAACGATTTCGATGCGAAAGCTCTAATTGAATTTAATCTGTCTCGTATTTATATTTGGATTCGGTTTCCCATGCACACCGTTCGGACACCCGGGCAGACAATGGTTCTCGTGCTAGATATTGGCAGAGTGGAGGAATCTCCCGTAGGATTTCGGGCAGCTCTGATGAAGAACCGATTATTATGCTACAAAATCGTCGTACGCTTTTCTCTCGCAATTCGTAGACACATTCAGGTCCGAGTGTCAGGCCCTGGGTGCCGCTGGTGCTGAGCAGAACATATAGCTACGGGTATGTATAATGTGTCTCCAGCTGCACCAGTGACCACATTTGCTTGAACCGTGGACGAGGTGACTTGTGACACTGCTATGTGCTTAAGGATATTCTACAGGCGAACGAGAACGACCTGTTGCTGTGCTACACACACACATACACATGCACATAGTACAGCACACGCCTTGTGGAACCATATGCAGAACCGTACAACGTCGAAGACTTCCTGTGCCTCCTTCGCCCGGGATGGGACGAAGACTTGCCACTCATCTGCAATGTGAACAAATACACCTTTTTCCCAGTGTGTGTTGTGACCCCGTAATTGGCTTCTAAGCCGATGGGTATTTTCCATTTTAATCCCTTCATAAGCTTGTTTTCTGTGCAATTGTTGCTTTGCCAAAAGCAAATGAGTGTGTTCGATGCCGAGTTCCGTACGAAGGACTTCCGTGCCAGGGCCTTCCGACACAATGCGAGAGTATTTTCCCGTCCGATCGATGGTCTTGCCCCGAGTTGTAGCCCTTCAGATGAAGGCTGGGCTTAAATTGGAGCTTTAATAAATTAAAATGACACATGTGAAGAAATTTATACCTACCCCAGCCAGGGTGCCTACCCCAGGTAATGGGAATGCTCTTTCAAAAATCCTTCGACTCGGAAGACAAGCTTAGGGTTACTCATTTATTTATGGTAAGGTTTTTGCTTCGCAGCATTCGTTCAAATTTAGTCGAGTGAATGCAATAACGATACTTTCGTCGATTGTCATGATGCGTGTGCATTTTAACGAGCATCAGTGCTGTACCTCAACTTCTTGTACTATGTTAATCCTGCTTATAGGTTGTAACGAAGTGTTTATGAAAAGAAAAAAAAATACTTGTAAAGAATATGTAATTACGATTTTAAACATTTGCTCTACAGTCGGCAACGAGCAGGGAAAATAGATTCAAAAGTGTGGAAAACGCTCAAGGACTTAGAACTACCAGCTTTCAATTCCACCATGTGGCATGATGTAATGAGGTACTTAATGTTGGAGAAAGTACAAAGTAGGGTCTTAGGTACTTAAAACTGTACGGTTCGATCAGTTCTTTTTAGTGAACGAACGACCCTCGTTCGTCAAATTATGTTATCTGATTATGCTGTAGCTCGCGAATAAGTACCCAGGTGGAAAGCAATGTTAAAGTAATTAAACGTGCTTTAAAAAGGTTGAATGACGCACGTTGAACGGCTGTAACGCAGATTGAACTGCCCGTAACGCAGGTTGAATGGAAAGTAACGCAGGTGAAACGTTCTGGAACGGCAGCTTGAACGAACTGTCCGTCGAATGTAGGAAGTGGTGAGTGGCCTAGAAGGCCAGGTTCGTTCTGGCGTTTCTGTAGAGCGTTCTGGAACGGCAGGTTGAGCAAACTACCCGTAGAATGTAGGAACTTTTGGCGAGCGACCTGGAACGGCAGCTTGAACGAACTGCCTATTGAGTGTAGGAACTTTTGGTGAGCGACCTGCAATGACAGGTTTACCGGATTCCTTATTGAGTGTAGGAACTTTTGCAGAGCGACTTGGAACGGCAGGCTGAGCGAACTGTCTATTGAGTGTAGGAACTTTTGAAGAGCGACCTAGAACGGCAAGTTGAGCGAACTACTCCATCGAATGTTGGAATTTTTGGCGAGCGACCTTGAACGGCAGTTTTACCGAATTGTCTATTGAGTATAGGAACTTTTGGTGAGCGAACTATATGAACGAGATGAAGTATGTGACATAATTTATTATACGATATAAAATAACGTAAGGTCTGTACCGTTCGGTCAGTAGTTCACGAAGAACGAACCAGTTCGCTTAATTTCATACAAAACTAATGATTAACCCAACCCTAGTAAAGCACCGATGCTTCTTACCGACGTACTCACTAGCTCCCAAAAAAACACGTAATCGTTAGGCAAACTGGAGTGAAAAGTTAGCTGTAGTACGTAAAGCTGTTGTCCCCGTTGCAAAGTTGGTCCTTGATTAGCCTTTTAAAGAAGGCTTAGAGTGGAAACAGAACGTTCGGGCATAGACTTCATGGAAAACCCGTTTCATCCCCTTCAGCCTTTCGTATGATAGACAGCTGCTTAAAGTTAGAGCAATATAAAACTGCAACAAACAAACCCCTTCAATGTAATGATCTTGTCCAGAAGTTGTACCATCACCACTACTTGCTACATGCTGCATGTACAGAAAACAGATTGGTAACATATCGGCAGGATGTGCCTGATAGCGTTCCGGTTCGATAGTTGCCGAATAAGTTTAAGCCTGTCCCCGGTAATGGGTGAGTAAAATGTGAGTGAGTGTGTTTGTTCATGCTCCCCTTTACCACGGTGTGGTAAGAACCAGGGCCGTACCACCAGGGCAACAACACCCACGAGTAGGAGTGCATTTCAGCGCTCATTAATGGGCGCTACCTCACCTGTGGCTTGCCGCGTTAGTTTCGGGGTAGTAATAAATTTACCCCCGAGCGGTTTGGTTGGTTGGTAAAAGTTCTGGTTCTGCCAGTAAACAGCTTGCTTTACGACCTACCACAAGCCAAAAGGAGGGAGGGTGGCACATATATGGAAAGCCTTTTTAGTGAACACAACGTTTCCACACCAGGTGGTTTGCTTAGCATATTTTGTAATTGATTTAAAATTATGTCTTAACACTTGTGAGGAATTCCTCTGTTCTTTTTTGTTTATGCAGTTTTAAGTATCTTTTGTTAAACGTATCAGTGGTGAGTGTATACTTTATATTCAATTATTGTTTGCACATCAAAACACAGTAAAATGGTTGCACATTTTCCCATTGAATAACTCCAACCGTATGATGGCTTATGGAAAGTTTTCCACATGACGTTACCTTACAACCGATCGTTTACGTTTCGATGGACTTTTCCAGGATGCACATGGGGACCACCTTATCTACGGTACCCGCGTTCCACCTGTGTAATGAAGTGCCGGCGTACACCTAGCGAAAGGCATTTTAACGATACCGCCGATACGAACGAGCACGATTAACGACCGGCAATGATCCACGCTACCAACCAGCCGGTGGTGACGCCGGCGATGATGATGATGATGATGGTGCAGTTTAGCGTCGATAAAGACGTTGACTGACCGGAAATGGGTGGTTTAGAGGTGCAGAGTGGTACCGGGAAGGAATATACATATATCGTCACGCGAACCGCGATAGCTTACGCCACCGCGTCCGAACTCAATTAGAGGCGCATCTGTGTGTTTGCGTATTGCTGTGGCCCTAAAAGCATACGGCGCACATCCCCAATACGGTACCTAATTGCGGAGCATAAAACCAGCTTGGAACAGTTGATCCGGAGAACCTCCGTGCCGAAAAAAGGACATCCCGGCTGATCGGTTCGCGGTTAAATCATGGCACGCCATCACCGAAATGAACGTAGTTTAAGCGTGTGTGCTATCGAGGGCTTATATGGGGCCATATAGCTATGCTCCCGGTGTCCGATGTCCGCCTGATGGTGCTGAAATTTGGTGTCGTTTTAGAATACGCAAGAAAAAACAAAACAACAACACACTCACCTGGTCCTGCGAATCCGACACACGGCTGATTCTAGGCGACCGTTCGTTACCGCTATCGAAACCCTCTAATTGAATCATTGCAGAATGCATCTCTTCCACAGTGTTTGCTTCTAACGACCTACTACTGCCACAACAGCTACTTTCACCCGTCCTCAGGATTGGGGATGCAGTGCACGTTCCTCGTTCCGGGGGATTTTTATTTTTTGTTGAGAAGTGTGTATGTATTTTGTGGGATTTTAGTGTGTTCGTGACGGAAAGGAGCGAAATGAATTTACCCAATCGATCGTGGTTCCAATCGAAAATACTGCTCCACAAAACGACGGGCGATATAGCGTGCTAGAAGAAAAAAAAAACACCTTTAACCACGGGTCACGGAATGTCCTGCGACTGGGTGCCAATAAAAGAAATGTAAACCTCGTTAAGCGATCAGTTTAAACGATAGCGTTCCTGCAAACCCATTCTGATGGTGTCTCAATTCCATCAAATTTATCGCAAAAGCGATGTGTCGGTAGCGACATGAAAGAAATGGAAACTAATCTAGATGGAACGTGCTCGTGCATGGTGGAATGCGTTATTGAATGAAAACGGTTCTTTTTTCGGTTTTTTTTCTTTACCATTTGACCCATAACCTAATACTTTCATTAATTATAATGGTCTTATGGACGCTTGATTGGGCTATTTCTCGTGCACAAAGCATACAACAATTGCATTAACTGCTTAGAGCAACACACACACCATTGCTAAAAGACCATTTGCGCTTTACTATCATTTAACTATCCCAATGATACGATGCTTCTGTCTGTTAAGGTTCTACATTCGCCTTTGCTAACCGGTACACCAAAGACGGACCTATACGTCCGTCTTACGGCAAAGCACAATTATTGAATAATAATGTGTTTACGGTGCATTATTAACGTACACGTATGGTTGGTCTCGTTATGGCTACTCCCTGTGCTTGCCTACCGGTCAACTGCCACGTGCAGGCGGACGAAACAACTTATTGGACGATCTTTAGCAGACCGTTCGTAAGAGCAAGAGGACACGCTTGCCGTCTCGGTAAGATGCACTAAATAATGAACGTCACAGCACCACATAGAATAACCGACCCTGAACACCGGGATGCTTTATGCGAGTCGAAAATAGTACCATGCGTGTTTCGAGGACACTGTCGAGTGTATGGCCTTAATCATCCCAAATGCATTATTATTCCAATTGCCTCAGAAACTGGCTTGCTCCATTACGTGTGTATCTGAAAATTGAAAGACGAGCTTAAACTTTAATGTCACGTTGAAAGAGCTTTGACAACTTTTTTCCCGAAATGTAATGTAAGTTGATCAACAGTGTTTACTGATAAATCCGCCTTAAGATATGCAATTCATCAAACCGAAAGCCTGAAGTTATGCAAATTGTATAACAATCTTATCTTATTAATCATGTTTGTCACCTGGATGCAAACAACTTAATATGTAAATCCATTTCTATTCTTAAACCCATCCTAATAGTTTGAAACATTTAATTTTACATGATAATGTTTAGAAACGACGACAGACGAACTAGCAGTATCGGTACAAATTTACATTGCGAATTACTTCGACGCCCGGTTAGCATAACTGCTTAAAAACCTACCAAAACCATCCGTGTTCTAGGCCGCACTGTAAATGCTTTCGCCCTTGGTGGAAGTGCTTAAATGCTAAAGTCAAATAACCACCGTTGCCTGCTGACTACTTCACAAACAATGCGCCACTCACCCCGAAGACAAAATTATATTTCCCTGGTACACAAACACACCTTCTTTCTGCCTTTGGCGAAAGTGAGACAGGGCGTGAGAGCAATAGCGAACCCCCACGGTACAGGACTATTTTCTTAAGATGTCTTCCCAAATCGTCCTCTCTACTGTTCGCATTATACAACGTGGATCTACACGAGCAAAGCACTTACCAATAGTCACCAACAGTTCTTTAGCCCGCCGTGCGAGGGCATCGAGGGAGAACCAACGGGTTGGAGTTAGAAATAATGGACCTCAAAGATCTCAAGGAGCTGTGAAGACAACAATAGTTGTGCGCTGTAGTGACTTATTGTTGTGTTTTGCAGTGTTCTACGCGTGATTCTCGGGTGTCGGGGAAGGAGAGGTTTGGGTTCTTTGGAAGTTTTGGGTTTCCCACTCAAGAATAACTACATCTACACACTCCCCCATCTTAAATACACCCCTCCAAACGCCACACTTCCGACGGTGGGTGGGGTTTTTGGGGAGAGAAAGTTTTAATTAAGGAAATATTTGCTCTACCGCTTTCACTCGATGATGGAGCACCTTTGCAATCTTCCTGTTTATACTACCAGATCCTGCTGCAAGGATAAGCTTTAGTACATGCACAAACTTATGCGCCCACACCCACACACACACACATAGCAAAAGTCCCAGTATGTTGTGTTTAATTTGAGCCTTTAGCAAGTCGATGGCGTGTGTAAAAGATAGCTTGATCTTGCTAACTTTAGTCTGAATTCTACCCCTAAACGATGTTGCTCCATCTGTGCGCCCGGGTGCTAATAGTTGTATGATGATGATTTCATCATCTCGCACCGCTCATCAAACCGTCAATACACGGCGAAAGGCTTTGCTCTCTAATCATTTCCTAATTATGTGCATCGTATACAGGCACACAAACACACACCGGGACAATCGTGGTGATGCGTAATCTGATTCACCATTTATATGTTTGCAAACGCGCGCCTTGTTCACTCCATAAATTGTCCATTACGCTAATTATGCGGCCCGGTGGTGGGCGGGAAACGCCCGGCTGTTGGGAGAATGAAGACATAAATGGATCCATTTTGTAGTGGCGGTGGTGTGTTTCGGGACTAATTTCATCGCTGTCCGATCCGAATCGAATTAATGCTGCTCAGGGTATTTAGTAAGCTTGGCCTCCGTTATGCTGCACAATGCTGCTGACTAGTGCGTGTCTATCCCACACCCGGTTGGCCCCCTTTTCCCCAGTCACCATTCAACCTTGCCCAGTAATTGACTAACTCTTTTTTTTTTCTCGGGTTTTTTTTTCTTCACAGATGCACCATCCGATCCAGATGAAACCGGCTGACAGCGAGAATCGAAATGGTAAGTGGAAAAGCGAATCGCTTTGACAGGCCGAACTGTGTCTGCTAATGCCCTGTACTGCGAGCGTACTGAAATTGGAAGCCGTACCACTTCCGTAACGTATCCAACGGTTTGGCAAAGAAACTTTTCCTCGAGAAGAATATATCGTACTGTATCGTATTTTAATTAAATTCAATTGACCCCAAAAAAGGCGAACGTTGATTTGAGAAAAGCCCCAAACCGGTTGGGGTCTGTGCTGGGGGATGGTGTAAAACAGTGAGATGGGATGAAAAGTTCTCTTACACTAAACTGAGTTTTGCATTCGTCCGTCCCACGGCACACAAAGCAAATACGCTCGCTTAACACCTACAACCAATCCGGGATGTTAAGTGGCATTAGACAAGTTGCCGCACACCGGTGGTTTCTGTCCCGTTTAAATGAATGTCATTTTCAATTCTTCCGCTATGCCTCATCGGCAGTGAAGCTGTTACCCGTTGTTCTCTACTCCCAATTAGGGAGGAGCACATGGAAGCGCACTCGAGCCTTAAATTAAATGTGAATCCTTTGAAATATCTGTCGGAACAGAGGGGATTGTGTGCGGTAGAAGATATTCTCCAGTAATCCACTAGCACCCGAATCAGACGTCAGAGGCTTAAGAGTTTTGATACAACGAAACCGGATCAATTTAAGTACCCATGTTGTACAAATCCGTAAGAAACAGAATATGCAACTAAAGATTAACAGTGTCCTGGACATGCTGAATTAACATGACACCGTACTGATTCCTTACAACGTGGTTTTTGATGCGGAAAGTAATAGCTACCATAGCAAGGCATAATTTTTTTATTAATTGTACAAATCCGAAAGATCAGGGACATAATAATCCTGCCTTCGTACGTAAAGGATTGCGCGGGGTATTGAGGGTATTATATGCATCTTTGTTTTCCAATTGCATCGCAGGTGTAAAAATAGGCAAAATACCACAACAGCACTTGTCCACAAACCTCCCAAAGCATGGCCGCTAGGCAATCTATTGTCGGTTCAACAAATAACAACAACTTTCTCAATTAAACTTTTTCGTTTCCCGCTGCCAAATTCGGTAAAGTCACGCCAACACCGATCGGTTACGGTCGCCTGTGTCCCACGCGGAGCCGGGCGGCCTGATAAATGATCCTGCGACACGACATTCGTTCACCTCCGTAGCCGGAAAGGACGTCCTGGTGCTTGCAGCAGTCGTTTGGTTGAGGCTTTAAACAGAATCAACTACATTTTGCGGTGATATGTTTAACTTACCTGGGCAGAACTTGTGTTCAACTAGCACTGCACAAAGAGCAGATACGGAGCACTTTGCTGTGCTGTCCTTTGGGCGGTTCGATCGACGAACTGCAATCTACTTATTGCCCCCATGTTTATCGCTTTCCGAGTTTTTTTTTATTCTTCCCATGGTCGACACCATTCGCCCCGTGGAAGATAGCTGTTTTGTGCCCCTTGGTGCAGAAGAAAGGGAACTCAAGAACTTGCTAACGATGGATGACTGACAGACGACAAAGAAATAGACGAGCGTATAAAAAAACTGATAGCAAGGAATGAACAATATCTAGAATGGTTCAGTGTTCAAGAAGAAAACAACCTGATCTTATTTATGAAACGCCTTCTCTTCATGCTCTATACCTTACCACCCGTGAAAGAGAGAGAGAAAGGGTGTGAAAGAAGTTTGGGAAATTGAAGCGCGTCGGTCCGGAAATTTGAAGAATTCAATTATCAGTGCCACTTTTCTTGCATTAATACTGTATCATGGCGAACATGGCGGAGTACCGCACAAGAAAAACCCACAATGGTCCATTCTTAGGGCAGCAGCAAGATTGATGAGAGTACACCGTGGCCACAATATCCTGCCACAACTGCCAGCGGATATGAAGTAACCGATAGCAACGCATCGGTGCGGTTTCCTCCATCATCATCATTATATTGGATACTGCGAGGTTCGTTCGAAACTGGACGTGCCTTATCGAACTAAAATGGTCCACTATGACCCTGAGCAGTCAGGAGAAGATCAATTAATTTAATGTCTATTCCCGGGGATTGCTTACCCCAACATGCCCGAAGAGAGATTAAGAAATACACTAGATCCAACAAAGGATGGCCCTTTTATTCGGCATCTTTACAATGTCTCAAGCCTTTTTGTTTGGGGTTTAGTTTTTTTTTTACTTAAGATTCGTGAAAAAAGCACATTTCTGCTTGCATTTGTTTCAATTCTCGACCAACCTTATGCGCTGGATGGTTATTGTTTTTTCTTTGCATTTCAAACCTATCCACCGCTCAATGAATGGGAGACTGGAAACGAAATATTCAAATAGAAATGATTCCTTTCATTAAATTTAATTTTAATAATTAAGGGCTGATGATGCTGACCCGAAACCAACAGCGAACTCCGCGAGGGGCCTCTCTCAGACACGGCGAGTCAACAGCGGGGGGCTTTGGTAAAACGGTTTTCCACAAACCAGGCGCCCGGCATCCGTAGCATTCTGTAGATTGGTTTTTGAATGTTGCATTTATTCAGTGGAATCCTTTTTTCGGTTTTCCGTTTTTCACTTCACAAAACCCGTCCCAAAGAACCCAGAGGGTGGGACGAAAAAAAACACGGGGCGCTTCCTTTTCGGTACGACCGCAACAATTTGCACAGGACGCTGGAAGACACGGGTGAAAGGAAAAAAGAAACTGTGGAGCATTTCGTAACAGAAACGGTTTTCCATTTTGCTTACTGGTTGGATTTTGGCAGCAGCGAGGATTGCTTGTTCAGACGCTGGAAAAGGGAAAATAAAGAACACATGTTTATTAGTGAAAATTGGTCGTATTGTGCAGTGGCTTCTTCACGATTGGCATTTCGCTAATTTCACTTAACCCGGGATAATTTAATAACCCTCCTTGCAACTGGGGCAATAGCCGTCCGGAATACTTACCAGTTTCTTCTTTGTTGCAATGTTTGTAACTACATTAACCTTCGAAAAGACGATAGTTCGTAAAAGGGATATTGCTTAAGTTGATAACAATCCAGCAAGCAACTTCCATTTTGCTCCACAGTGGGCGAATAAACTGCACCGAAATACCAAAAAATAATCGTTCAGCAAAATAAAATTCACACACACTCCCAAACAACAGTAGAGTCGTTGAGTGAGTATGCGTAAGCGCCGTGTATTCAACACATGGTTTTGCTCAAAACAGCGCTCAACGAGTTTGACAGTCATTTCGTCAACTTTCAACTAAAATACACAACGCAATTTTGGGGTACTAGTGTTTGCATAAAATTATCACCATCCGTAATTATGCACGTTTTTCAAACCGTAAATAGTACTTTAGTGTATCGATATCGGTACTGTCCGGATTGTGCTGAAGAGGCCGTCGCTTCGTATGCTGTACAGGCCACAGGATATTCGTACTTAATTTCCAAGATGTGTAGAAGGTGCCTTTGGTTCGGTGATCGGGTTCAGTGCATCGGTGCAGAAACAGGTTTCCACCCTTACACGCTTGCCGTCTTTAATCGATGGAATATTATAACAAGTTGTTGTGCTTCTGGTTTATTTTTAGGTAAGTGAGACACATATGATGAACATCCGGCTTAAATTCTGATGCGGTGCGATGTAGGTGCGATCGTAAGTAAACAAACCAGTAGATGGCGTAAGTTGAATCTCTTGTTTGGTATGTTTTAGGGCATGGAAATTGATAATTCCGGAAAATAATTGCAACAATCTACATATCAAGACTATGCTCAGTTTGTATCTCTGAAGATTGCTCTCACTCTTCGCGTCAAACCACACAATTAAGCTAATTCTTAGCATGCGAGGACGGCCGAAACATCCACGGTGGCAGTCGTCCATCCACGGTTCAATTCAATCTATGACCAGTTTTGTTCGACTTGATCTTATTGCGTTATTTGCATTGTGCCTTTGTGATGTGGAGACTATCTTGCACATCACCAAATTCCCACTTAACTGAAATACTTAAAACTTTTGTGCATCGGTTGGTAAGGTTCCCAAAAGTTCTGGGCGTAATTCAACAACCATAGCACCCATTTAACCTTCATAATCTTATGCGCCGGGGAGGCCTCAGTGTTTCGGGGTGTCAAGCAGGACAACTACTTCAAACGGAAACACTTGTTTTTCGCGTGCCGTCAACTCGATCGTACGTAGCGTTTCACTGCGCAGTACTAGCTAACATATATTTATAAAAACGAGCATTTTTTTGTGTGTGCAATCCTGCTGCAGTGAACAGGATACGCCATGAAACACACAGCGAGTGGATGACAGCGAACATTGTGCAGCCTTTTTTATGTTCTGCTGCTGTTGCTGTTCGAGGAATTGTTTTAGATTTTTCCTCGACCGTCCTGACGCCATCCCGTCGTTATATCTAAAACAGTTTCTTTCGATTTTTGCCCGTGTGTCCAGTCCGGTCCGAACTGCTGCCCGTGCCGGGAAAATGGACAACGCTGAACCAATTTTATGAACGTGTAGCGCATATAAACAATTTTTCATATATCCTTAAACCGGGAACTGGTCATACGCTTACAGGAGAGGGTACCGGTACCATGTTTTAGTGCTCGGATACGGTGTATAAAGCCGGACAAAAACGGCCCTCGATTATTTTCCTGACGTTGACTGCAGGTCGCGAATGAAGCCCATAAGCTTAGCGCAAAAGCAATGTTGTAACATACGATGAACGGGTACATAAAGCATAACAGCAACACACACATTTCGATTGCCGTTGCTCCAAGCAGACAGGGTGACCAATACCGGGTGTGATGCTTGTTTTTTTTTTTTTTAGCAACTGCAAACTATAAACTACAAAGCCCACCGGGGCGATATTCCTGTAGTTGGAGGTGCAATTTCTTGTGCCTTTTCGATATTTCAATGTTTAGTGCTTCGTTTATCGCGCAGCGTTTAGTTTATGTGTACCAGCGCGTTGTACACTATGTTTGTCGCAGTCAGTAGCTAGATTTCGGTTGTTTTATAACCCGCTGCTCCAGGATGATTTGCCAGATTTCGTGTCAATTGACTGGTCATTCGGGAGCGGCACTTTATGACGCCTTAAGTGGGACGTCCCTTTGTGGATGGGGTCTGAATTGCTTTTGATGTCGTACTCAAATATGTTTGCATGCAATTATAATATTTTACACTGCAGCTATAATATTCGGAAACAGTATGAAGTTGTCGGTGACTCATCATCCCTCCGAAGCTGATAAGTTCCAACAATTTGAAGAGATTTAGTTCCTGGAGTATGAGGCAACCACTGTAAGCGAAGTGTCTTAACCAATAAAGGGATAAAACTAATTTTCGTTGGAATTTTCACCAACTGTTTGTCAGGGGGTTTGACTAAAAGGAGGTTATTCGAATGCCACCGAGGTTTTCCGCACTGTAAATCGAATGTCGCACACCTTCGCTGCAACCTCAATTCAAACCACTTAGCAGAACCGGGTTCGGTTGATCCTTAACTAATTAAACCGAAACTTTACCGTACAGCGAATAGGAAATCGGGCATCGATAGAATATTGGGAAAACGTAAATGTCAAACCGGTCGACAACGGTTTGGCGCAGTTGCGGTAGCGGTGCCTTTAATTGAAACCAACGATCTCGAACCGACGACACCGGCCTGATGTCCTGTTACCGATGGATACCGGTATACGAAGGGTCTTGTGTCTCTGTTTGAAGCGTTTGGTGAGCGGTGGAAAATCGAATCTTCTTAAACGATCTCAAACGGGTAAAACGGTGGTAAAATACACACGCGCAGCGTGACGAGCAGCAATGCGAGATTTATTGGGTGTAAAATTGTCATTTGCATCTGATGCCACTCGGTTCGCGCAGGGTTGGGTGCACTTGTGTGAAGGAACGGGATCACACCACAGAATGCAATACCCAATTGTGTTCGTTGGCGGTCCGCATCTCTCGCATCGGATCCGCGGATATGCGAATGCACGTGTGTGTCAGATTCGGGTGAAAGAAAACATTTCCATTCGGTTTCGGGTTTTAAAATAGAACTAACGCGACTGTGGGAGAAATGGCGGGTCATTTTCCTTTCTTTTTGTCTTGTGCCAAGTGTTGGCTACCAAAAACTCCGAGACGCTTCAACATTCTTGTTGGTGGGTTTATCGAAGGGCATTGACATATAAATTGTGCAGACAGTGTGGGAAATTCGGAATCGAATGCGGTTGCAACGGAAAGTTTCAGGGGACTGAATTTGCGAACGAAGCTGCTACTATCATTTAATTCTTGTTATGTTCTTTTCGTTTTAGAGCAGCATTCTTGAACGTCCAGAAGCAAACAAAGTGCTTAATAGTATGTAGTATTAAGCCCATATCTTAGTACTCTCAATTCAACATGTTTATGGATGGGTGGAAAGTCGTTTGCGGTTTGTTTCTAACCCATGGAAGGCTACAGCTTCTCGCCACTAAACATAACCCCACTCTTCGAACACGATATGGGAGTGTAGAACGCGCAGGAACGTCTGAATGTTCTCTCAATGGTAGTATCGATGCGTCTGTTCGATGTCGTTTCCGGCACGCGTGTCGTGAAGTACCGATAGTCGTTGCTTTCGCCTTCTTTGGAACCATTTATCCACCATTCTTTTACGGGATTTTTAATCCCCTTGCTCAGTACACTCCAGCCCGATCTAGCGGTTATACACAGAGACGACATAAGCACATGGTTCCGTTGTTAGTCGGAGGTTTATGTTTTATACTTTTTCGTGGTCACTCTCCACACACACACACAACATATGGCGGATGTGGACAGGCGGATATTACCTCCCATCATGCTCGGTCCCGTGGCTGCGCATCGAGCCCCAGGGCAAGTTGTCGGTTTTTATCGTGTTTCGTTCATTGGTGCCCGGTGATGATCGGCGAGAACCATGTTTTGCGGTTGACCTGTTAATTTATGCTGAATGCGTTTGCCGACCCCAAAAACCAACCCCAAGCCAGTTGGCGCGCGCGTGTGCTGCTGGTTGTGTCAGTGGGTTCGGGGCCCGGTGTGCGATTATGGATGTTGTCACCAATTTTTAATGACCGATTTTTTTTATATCTTCCCCCCTCTGCTTGGGTTTGCGTCTCCGGTTCGAATATCACCTGCGTTCTTTCCCGGATCGTTCTTTTGCTTTCTCTGTCGCTTGCACTACTAACCATTCAATGCCATGCTCCGGTCGCTGGTCAACGGCTATTAATCAGTGTGTGCGCGCGAACTAGCAATAATTTTACTGCGGAAACTTTACTCCACACACCTTATGAATTGGACCGTCGCGCAAAGGGTATGCTGCCACTGAAGAGTCACGCTCGTTTGTGACCCGATCGCAAACAGTCATATGAAACCGGCAAGCAGTGTAGGTGGAAAGCGACTAGCATTTCTCCATCTTGAATGTTCATCCCACCAGTAACGCAAGCGCCCAGATTACGGCGATGATCGCCGTCGGCAACTGTTGCGATTTTAAACAGCTGTGTCCCTGTTTGGCGACCACTTAATTATCGTTCTAGCTGCCAGCAGTCTCTCGGTGAACAATGTTTCTAAATCTTTCCGTGCGTACGAGCAAAGAACGCTAAGCGAACGTGAGAAAGTGGAACGCGAATACATCGAACTAAGACTGTTCCATTGGAATTCGATTCGTACGGGGTATGTTAGATGTAGGATGAAATATAAAAATGTTTCAAGAAAATATTTTCGTTTTAGATACATGTGCCATCTGCGAAGCAAAGATTATGAACACACATTACAAACGCATGGAAGTAGCTGTCTCGCATCCGTACAGTGGACATTACTGTACAATGTTAATTAGAAACTGAAAGTGAAATTTAATCATCTTCCCACGTCCGTCCATCTGCCAGCGCTTAGTCCGTCCACTTAAGCGTGAAAACGGACGAGACATTGCCGTGAGCCGCAACGAGAAGACCCGCCGCATCAAGCCGGCACCGTAGCGCGAAGCAATGCCCATTCCCTTCGGGTCACTTCAGTGTCCATGGCTGTCGGCACCATGCAGTCGAAATGAAGTGGTATGACACGGGGAGACAGACTTAACTGTCGCTGTCTTGACGGTGCTTCTGCTACAGTTGCTTTTCCCATAGACGATTGTTACAGATTTTGCCTCCAAGCGGCAGCACGAGGCGTGTACGGTTCCGGTTTCCTTCTGCCCCCGTGGTATCACATTGCCGGGAGCGTATAGTTTTTCATGATATTCATGGTGTTTTTTTTTTTTTACTCCTCACCTTGTCAGCTCCCGGCGAACTGCACTTTTGTGGCGGTGCATACGCTCCGGCAAGTGTGCTTCTTCAGCACAGTGTGTATGTGTGGCAGTTGGTAATAGTTGTTGCACTAGCGTTCACTCATTAATTATGGTTTCTTTTTGCTACGGTCAGCAGATCGAGGTATGCCTTGTTGCGGCACGGTATAGCGAAGCGACCGGCTGGAAGATGGCCCATGGCTGACATTTGACCAGCGATGGTGTTCAGCAAGTGGTCAAGTTGGTACTTCCGGCTTAAAGCGGCACCGTGCGACGTTGAAGCTGATGTGGGTACGATAGAGCGTGCAACCGAGAGATGTATGTCGCTTGACGACGGGAGAGGAAATTTAATCAACGAAACACACAACAGGGTTTCTTCCATTCATCCCGTTGTCCCGGAATGTTCGGTGTGTGGGCGAGGATCGCGAAAAACGGCACAGGAGACTTTAGAAACGTCTGGCTTTTCATTATGAATGTTGTGGCCTTTTGTTGCTTGGTGGAGAGATTTCGAAATGCATTGCCATCAGAGCCAGGAGGGTATGGGTAGCGCTTATTAAATGAGCTATCAACATCAGGTCGAGATTTTGATGTCATCATCTAAAGAATAGGTACGAGATAGATCAAAGCGTTTGGTTATAAGCAAAACACATGCACCATACACAGGCATCCTTGAGGAATTGGTAGAATATTTTAATCTTTCCGAGGTATAAGTTTAATGTGTTGAATCGACGGGGAAGAACTTTTGGTACAATCGAATGTCTGTTTGGGAGGAATGGGTTTAAAGACATCGTTAACACCTGCTCGTGCTAGCATCTGTTAGTCTGCCCTTTAGCGTGTAAGTGAAAGCTAAATTGAGTATTGTATTCAACATCATGCACGTGTACAACTCAAAGTGCATAAAATTGTAGTTAAGGTTGTCACAATACAGGCGTTTCCTCTCCTTACATTGCCTTCTATTTGGACCATAAATACACACCTCAAATCCGGTCAATTGAGTTTTGCTGTACAGTCCTGTCTTGGTACGATTTGTCATCGTCCTGTTACCAATTTTGGGGAAACATTGCAACATTTCCATCCTGCTTTCGGTACCGTACGGAACAAAATTGCATGCTTGACAGTTATAAGAAGCTCACAGGGCAGTAAGGTGTACCGCTGTCTGTTCACTGTAGCCGACGTAAAATTGGACGTGATATCGCATTGCCTTCAGTGAGCAGCGAGCTTTGAGATGTGCAGCCGTGTACAGTTTGGAAATATTACTGTTTTGAAGTTAGCATGCGTGCAAAAGACGTACCAGTAACAAACCGGGATAATACAGTACCTCCTGCTGGGTCGCATTTCTACACAACGCAAATCATACGAGCTTTATGAACAATCAGATGAACCGGAGGACTGTTCGGGGATGGCATACAGGAAGCGTAGCATATGCCGTACGTTCGGAAGTGGTAAAAATCCTTGTCCGGGAGTTGGATAACTTCCTGGGTGCGGGGTCAGAAAAAGTGGCCTGTGGATGCCTGTAGGTGCCTTTGAATGTGCCTGAATGTGAAGCACATTGATCGGATGCGGACGGGGAGGGATGTTCGCTAGGTGTAGTACCGTCTATAAAGAGATGCCTTTATTTCGGGTAGCGCAATATGGACCGGCATTGATTTGCGGAAATGAAAAAGCAAAACGAGAAGTACCGAAGGATTTGCGGAGGCGGTGGCGCGGTACACATTTCGGTAGCAGGTTCCTTATTCATGCCCGTGTGTGTGGCAGAAGGATGATTTTGAATTGCAGCCTTTTGAAGTTTATGTGTATGGCTGAAAATAGAAACTGTTGCCAACCGATCTCCCCCATCCCCATTCGATGGGTGCAAAAGATGTGAAGCGTTCTGTCAATTTCCTTTCATCTTCCAGCTCCAAAGCCTAGACTTCTGGTTTGTTTCGTTTCAGATGTTGATCTGTAAAAAAAAGAGATGGGAGAGGGTTTGGGATGAGTTTTTAATCATCACGGCCATCATATATGAAGGGAAAACTTCCCCAAAAAGCATGGGGATTATAATTTGCTTGTTCAGCTGTTGGGAGCTTTTTCCGGCCAAGTTTGATAGATTACCAGGCTGGAAACGGTTGGAAATTTCCCGGCTGATAGTTTCGTCTTGCACTCAATGGTTGTGTGCAGAGCAGAATAAGAATCCGTAAACGGTCCTCAAAATGAATACGGATACATTCAGCGGCAGCATTTCCAACTATCTCCAACATCACTTCCTGTCGTACGACGGAACCGGCTCGTCTTAAGCGACCCCATAATATAATCGTCGAATAAACATCACCGTACAAGCGCCACATCCACCGACCACTGCGCGAAGTGGTACGCATCAATCACAACTGGTCTCCTTCATTCTGACCGTTTCGCTTCTAAATGGGTTCCATTTTACTACACGAACATGACATGACTGCGAGATGAAAACGGATCGAAACGGGACGGGGAGCGTGTTGCGGACATTCTTGTTTGCAGTTGGTTGTGTGTCTCCGAGCGTTAAGCCGCGTTATGCGTTACGTCAGCTGTAAGCGAATCCGTTGGGATAAAGACTTGTTGCGTGTGTGAATCTCGGCGGACCACTCGCCGTCGGTCGGAGAATGATGCCGTTTGTTCGTGCACGATCGGGCCCTCTAGAACGGTGTTGCATGCCCATTAGTCATAGGAGGAGAGAATTTTTGGGACGATGTTTGTTGATTTCTTTTATTTTCACAATTTTATTTTATGCAAGGAATGTCGATTTAGCAGCGCGCAGGAGGGATGTGCAGACAGCGAAAGGAAATTGTTGGCGTGTTTGAAATTAACCGTGATGAGTGTTAATTTCTGTCAGCACGGTCTTTTAATGAAATTCATACTGGCGTATTGAAGATCACGCTGTTGGAGAGACGGTTTAATACTTTAAAGTTGAAGTCTCCCGGGGCAAAATGCTCGGCGATGCTATAGCGCGGTGGGGAGTTTAGCTCGTCGTTTGATGCACTTGATGTGACCTCCGGTTACATGATCACGATCTCTCCAACTTGTTGGCGATTCGAACTTTGCTTTGGAGGTAAAGTAGTAAACTCCATCAAACGGGAGAAACGCCAAGTGGGAACACCATCCGCTAGATACGTACGATCGTGTGCATATTTCTACCCTGTTTGCTGGTGGGAGTTCGTGAGAGTGTATCTAATGCCGCGGTGGAACTCGTGCGATCGTTGAGTTCCGCCCGGTGAGTGATCTTTGTTTACACACGATCGTGGATCACGAAATCGGTGGATCCCGCACCATGTGCCTTCCGTCATGTTCGCGCTGTTTCTCCAGCCGGGAAACACACTGGCATAATGAAATCGTTTCGGTGGGAACCGCACCATCCCGAAATCCCATGTTCCCATCCTTGCCCTAACCTCTCACGTGGCGAACCAACGGATCGTACCGCGTGATGATGGCTTGGCGTGATTTATGTGCTTTTTTTTTTCCTCCCTTCTGTTAGGGAAACCCTTCAACCGGGAGGGATGCATATGGTAATAATGATCGCCGATCGAGCCGGGGGATAACGAAAGGTGGCTCTCGCGTTTACCTTTCCGTGGCAGACGATGTACACAAACGCACACGCGCGCAAGGCACGGAACGGCGAAGGGACCGCGACGATACCTTGCATTTGAATTTGGAACCCCGAGGATGCCTTTCGTTTTGTACGACCAGCTGATGGATTTACCGGCTGGTGATTGAGGGAGAAATTTGTGAGCGAAGTATTCCAGAGGGATCTTGAAATTTCTGGAATTGTTGATACTGATCGCGTCTGTTTTGGGGGAAAGACGAGACGGAAACGAGATGAGAATTTAAAATCAAGAGTGTTACAAAGCTTCCAGCTCTCTTTTTGGAAGATCGCAGCATAAGTAGACCCTTTTGAACCACGGTCGTTTGCGTGCTATTGTGACACACCTCTGCAGACCTCAGACCTTAGACATTGAATTCCACAATCTCCGCACCTTGTTTTTTTTTTTACAAACAAACGATTTAATGCGGCTGCGATGATGAGTTCCGTTCCGAAGAGAAAGAGAGTGTCGGAGAGAGAGAGCGAGAGAAAGAGTGCCACTTGGGTGAGCACCGGTGGTAGCTCAAATAGACAACAAATAAGCTACACCAGCGCGCGCGCCCTGGCTTCACGATCTCGCGCGCGCGTTTCCCGCCGTCATTGTTCATTGCATACGCGTGTATGAAATATATATTAGCTTTCAGTGCTGCGTTGCGAGTTTTGTTTCAGCGACGGCCGCGTGCACTCACTACTCGCTCGCGGTGGCCACTGGTGCGCCCGCATTTTCGATACACGAAGGCGGGAAGCGGTGCGCGAGTTCGTGCGTGCGTATTGGATAGCCAGCGCTGTCTACAGCCAGTGAATAGAGCGCAGGAGGGTTAGTGAAGCTAGTAGCGCCTAGTTGTTGCGCTAGTGCATTCCCTTGCTTGCGCGCGCGCGCGCGTGATTGCTATTTCGTCGTCGGATCGCAGAGAGATCGTCGCTGCTGCAATTCAGCAACGCTTGTACGCGACGACAGTGCGAATATCTATTGCATTCAATTGTTCCGTTCCCAAGCGACACTGTTTTAAGTGGTCGATTGTGCCGGTGTGCGTGCGTTCTGTGTGTTTGTGTATGTTCTACTAGCCCAGTTCCTGGTAGTTGGTCGTCCCTACCCATTTCCAGTGGTGGTGGGCTGGCAATAAGTGATCGTTAAAACGGAAATAGTGCCATGAATCAAACGGCAGCAGCAACGGCCGCAGCAGTAGTGCATTACGAAGAGTTGACATCACCACCGCTCCTGCACTTCTACGGAGGTGGCGGAGGAGGTGTGGGCGTCGGTGTTGGTGGTGCCGGTTTACCGGATGTGGCAACGTCGATTGCGGCCGGTGTAGCACAGCACCGGCTGCTCGGTACCGTGCCAACCCCGATCGTACCGTCTTCAGCAACAGCAGTACCAACGGCAATAAGTTATTCTTCGACCTCGCCCTCGCTATCGCCACCGTTGTCATCTTCGTCCTGCGTTGAGTGAGTGATCCTCCTGCCGGTTTGTTTCGCACACTAACACGTACCGACCGGCGATGATCGTGATCATATGATCTTGATAGTGTGTTTGTGTGTTTGCTATTGTTCTTTCGAAGATCCTGGTTGACAGATCATCCACGGTAGGATCCCCTTCGGTAAAGCCACATCAAACATCTCCATCAAACGTTAAAGTTCTCCGTCTCCATTCCAACCTTGGTTGCTTCAAAGCTTCACCCTTATTACGTACCTAGCGCACGTCGTCAGCGCAACTGTACGAGATCCGGCCGTTGTTGGTAGTTGTGCTGTCGGAGTGTCGGGGTTTTTTTTTTTGCTGGGCAATACCTGGTGCCTCACGCACTGGCGGGAATGGCTACAGCCAAGCGGTCACCAATCGCTTGCCGACATGTCATTTGAATTTGAAATTACACCTGAACTGATCGTACTCATGGGGGGGGAGGGCATCGGCGTATGTTGGCAATGGAAATTGGTGTGCGAAACGCCATGAAACGCGAAATTGTTCTGCGCCATTCGCGCTGGAAGTTGATGGTTTTGGCCCAGTGTGTCCAAACGCAGACTTGAGGTTGAAATGTGCTTGGGCAAGTTGTTGTTGAGTTGGTGGTTTGTAGTCTACCGATGCATCTTCGCAAGTGTCCCGAAATGACTACCGTGACCGGATATTGATTAGCGTCTCCCTCTTCAACGCTACTGATGCGCATCAGGTGGCAGTGGCTTCGCACCTTTCGGGTAGGAATCTAACGACCGCATACGAACTGCACGAGGTTGTGCTAGAAAACTTCGTATCCGTGTCTTTAAGGTGGTAATTTCTGTTCGGCTTAACAGATCGGTCACGAGCTTCTTGTGTCCAGCCGGAGGGAATGCTATCGAACCTCCAGTGTGTGGAGTGTTTTGCATGCACGGTGTTGCGATGATGGAGAGCTACAGATAGTCGGCAAATGGAGGAGTTGTTTTTTTTTTTTTTTGGTCTGCTTGACTGAAAATGGAACAGTAACACTGATTAGCATCAGCGGTTCGACAATATGCAAAGTGTCACGTTTTCAACATCAAGTTGAAGTCGTCTATGAAGTGTTTGAGTTTGAAGCAACTATTGTACAACTTCGAGTTCATTTGTTGGAAAACCATTGTCTGAGGAACTTTTGTATCAGAAATTGGTACTGGTATCTAATTCTTTGGCTTTGGATGCAAAGCATCAGTCCATTGAAACGTGCGCAGTATACGCAAAATATTAATTTCAACCAGCACTTTGTGTGCGAAATAGAACCTTCTGCTAGAAATTCGCCAATAAGTTAAATAAAACAAAAAGGTCATCTTGAAGCTTGAACAAAAAAAAAAAACAATTTGTTACTAGCCAGTATCGTTCGCGACCCGAAAACCCCGTAACGCAGACAATTTCACGGCCCATTGGATCGATTATGGTTGGCCCTGGGGGTGGTGCTACTGGGTGCTCTGCTATTTCTGCTCGTGACGACATTCTACGGTTTTGGTGTCTCCTCCAGCAAAGCAGAACATTCCTCACCTTCCTAATAACGTTCCCAGCCCTCGCGGACCGCGTCTCAAGATCGCTCCGCTCGAATTTCCAACCGGTCAAACCAGCACACACACACACACCAACACTTTTCTCCGGGTCCGGGATTTTTCATCGAACCCGACCCGTCCTAGCGTGGGCGGAGGGTGATGGAAAAAAATAGTAGACGTCCGGAAAAAGCGCTTTAAAACCCGTACCCGAAGCAAAGGACCGGAGGTCAACCGAGTGTTTCGCGGGTGCGGGACAGGAAGAGTTGTGTGGACGCCCACCCGCGTGGCGAGTTTTCCATATTTTCTTTTGCGCAATCGATCGTTTTACCGTCCCCCCCCACGGGGTGGGTGGGTGGTGTGGTGCGTGTTTGCGGAACATCGGGTAAAAAGTCGGGCCCGGGTTCCGAAACAGCCCAGCATTATGAGGAAGGATAAATCGTATTTAATGTTGGCATTTTTGGTCGTTTGGCCCGGGCGTTTGGAGAGTCCATTTATTGGAATAAAAATTCAAAAACAAACTTCTCATGTTGGGGAGGCACGCGTGTGTGTGTGTTTTGTGGTGGATGAAGTTATTGGGTTCCTAAAAATATACCGTCCCGCGAGACAGATTGGATGTGATCGTGTGGTACACGAGGGGGGAAAATTCATCCATACACGTTATTTTTTTCCGATTTTTTCCCTCGTTTTGTTGGTTTTGCTCTCGGGAACCCGTTGCGCACCCGATGGTGTGCAAAAAACAATAATCACAATGAAATCTGATCGCCTTTTAAGACGACTTAGAGGTCGAGTTTTTCTTTGGTGGGCTGGTAAGAACGTTTGCGAAGAGCATTCGGGCGAAGTTCACTGTTTGGATGTTCAATTTTGTGGAAATGAATGGAAAGTAAATATGTTACCACCAGCTTGCCGTTGCGGGGTAGCTCAGGCTGTCGCATTTTGTAGTGCATATTATTTTTACTTTTCCTTTGCTGTCATAAAGTACGTTTTGTTTTAAGAGCGCGTTAACGTTGATTCCTCGTTGTTGTTTACGTTCGCTTCGATTGCACGCTCCATCTGGACCCGTTCCATTTTCCCCGTGCGCGAAAGTTACAGTTGATGGAAAGCTTGCTTCAGATGATTAATAGCGCGGGGTTCTGGTCTTTCGACTCATTAAATTTTTGGTGGGAAATATTTAGAGAAAATCGATTAAAATTAAATTATAAATAGCAAATGACACATGCTTCAGATCGGTCCTACAGGCTAATGAAAATTCGTGTTAATCTTTTGCTTTAGATTGATAATCCCTCTGATGTGACCAATCATGTTTGACGTTCTTTCGAATTGATTTATTCCTCAATTCTTGGCTTAACATGTAATGCCTTTGGTATGCACACGAAATGTTTTATGTACTGCCTGACCGGCCTCACTCTTTCAGCGATTGAACGACGAACAGGCGGGATCTTCGCGCCGCTCAAACAGACCGTAAATTAATTGAGAGGAAACATTTTTATGCGATTTGTTTAAGGTTCGTAAAAAACACCCTCAGCACAACACTCCACTGAATCGAGTGAAAACCACCCACCGTCCCGCGGTCCGGCAATGATTCTTGGTATCAAAAACCGGCCGGATGGCCAATTTCTGTTTGTCTACGCCGGTTGAAATTACACATGAGCCGAGCTGTTGTGTGCACGGCCCGATGTGGGTCATGTGTGTAAACCTTTTAACGGGCAAAGACGATCATTATGAACCTAGAAACGGTATAACGCGCTGGCGTTCTGTCTGTCGTTTGATGCTTATTGTGTGTGTGTGTTTTTTTTGTTTTTACTTTACAACTGCACAGAAGGAAAACAGTGGCGGCTGTGGTGTTTGCACTTACGCGCCCAAGGTTTACAATATTCTGCAGCCACCGGTGCAATTTCGTGTCGGTTAAAGCCGGAGGGTCGCCCGATCGTCGTTCACCGTCGTACAGTCGTCCTCAATTTTGTATGCAAATTTTCCGTGCCCGTTTTATTTTCCCACCCATTAGATGCACTTCGCGATAGTGGATGTGCGTCGAACGGTGTGCGTTTGTGCTGCATGAACAGAGTAACACGCTTTGTGAAGAGCGAGTATTGTGCCTGATAATACTTGCGCTTCTGCTGGCCAGATATGGAAGCTGCCACACCACTGGCCGTAGGTGAGCGGGGTAGGCAAATAGTGACCGAGAACGTGTCGTTGAGCGTTTAAGAAAGGATAACGCGCCAACAGGGGCAGATAAGCTGCGAAAGGTAATGGAGAGCGTTAGGCACGCCTAAAGATTACATTGTGTAACAAAGATCATACTCAAGGCAAGTTCGCCTCAGCAAACAAAAGGAGAGTCCATGTTAGTTTTCAACTTATAAACTATTAGCGCAGTGTATCAGGTGACATATAGAGGGGGGTTGAGACACTTAGAGCGTTTGTCGTTTTTAAAAAAATCTATGGTAAAACTATGATTATGACTACTAATGACAACAACAAAAAAACTATGATAAAATTGTGAGCAATAATTCGTACATTAGGGTTAATTTCTTCTAATGTACTTAACAATTTCGCCTGAAAGTATGCAATTCGCAAGCTATGCAAGTTATTTTTGCATTTTTAATGATTTTGCGATATTTTGAGAATTTCCTTCAAATCGAGGCGAATAATTGTTGTGTTCCAAGTCTTTATTGCAAGAATAAAGCAATATCCGAGGTCTTGATTGTCCGGTGTTATTCTAGTTACGTGACCAACCCATCCAAAAAGTTCTGTACCTTCGGGCACTTTTCAATCCGCTCCGCTTCGGACACGTGCATGCAACGAATATGAATATATGTTTCATTTTTCGGGCGATGGCATGCAAATACCCCCGGCTAGATCGTACCTTGGATGCGTTCATGCATTTCGTCGATCGAAATGGATGAGCCAAAATCATGAAGCGCGAAGGGTTTGAGCCGCCATGCCCTAGTAACATGCATCCGTCAATCTTGCATCTCATTTTCGATGGAGCTTGTCCCGCGGTGGGTTGGTTAGGGGTGAGGGTGGGGACATAATTGTAACACATGTATATACATGCTGCCGCACCCGGTGTGATCGCATTTGATCGTACCATCAGCAACAACGGAGATGTGCGCTGCGATTTGGCAGCTTACCCTTAGGTACATGTTAGGTACTTTTAGTGACGGAACCGAGATAAAGATGGTTCCGGTGTCGGTTATACAGGAGCAATCGAACGAAGCATTATCAACGGTAATTCGTGGAGCATAAAAATCAAAACAACATTGCGATCACTTTTACGGTTTTTCGTTTCTGTGTACATCACCTTTCCCGTCCGTTGTTCAGTCTGTCCATTCAATAATGTTTCACTGTCGCGATCGCGATCCGATCGATTGCAAACGATCCGGTGGAAAATTCTCCCCCACTAAGCGGGTGTATTGGTGTGTAACTTTTGCTTTCCGCACAAAGGCGGAAAGATGCACTTTTTCTCTCTGCTGGCTTAGCTGGACCGGTTAGATTCACCTGTCCATTGAATGTACTCACAGCGCAGGAGAAGCGACCGTAGGGGTATAATGGTGGTAAACCGCGAGACCCCCCGCTCATCCCTCTTCCTTCTTGCTTAATCAGATTCATCGCTGGCCAGCTTTTTTTTCACTATTACGCTCATGATATTATACTGTTAGCATGCGTCGGATTGTTGTTAGGTTGTGGTTGTTGTTTTTTTTTTCGCCCCTTCGTTCGTTTATGCTATTGTTGTGGCTGGTGGGTATTGTTGGCTGCAAACGGTAGCGTGCTTGGTGGTGGGAACAATCGTTTTTTTTTTTGCTTTAAGCCGGGGAGGGTAACAGTTACCTATTTTATGCTGCCATCCGCGGGTCGTGTGTTATGTCACATTTCCGCTTCTTCCAGCGACGAGGTCTGGCCTTTATTAATTTCCTCACCGTTGGTTATCCGAGTGTAACGAAGAAAACCCTCCGCTGCGGCTTGATGTTTGAATTCATTAGGAGGGGTGAAAAAAATGTTCCGATGCATATCGATACCTAGCAATGACAAAAATGTTATTACTTAAGTAAGACTGTAAGCTGCAGCTGAGCTTTACAAAAAGTTTAAAACAACCCCATCCACTGTCACGTACAAAGGGTACTGTAATAAAGCGAATACTTTAGTGCATTTGCGCAACCGCAAGTAATTTGACTGATAGACCTTGTCACGGTAACTTTCGCCATACCACCCGGGTACGCACTTAACCCTCCCAGCCTTACCGTCTTCCAGCCGGCGGGCCATGCTTAGCCGCCGGGGGCCAATATTACTTACGACAGCCAACGCTCAGTTATGACTAACACCGCACAGCACGGCAAGCCACAACAGCCACATTCGTATGCCAGCGCGGTTTTGCGTTCGGGTCTTGCGCGGCGTACACCTCGCACGCACGCATAACTGGAATCGGCCTTAACCATCAATTCAATGCGTCCTATTCCAGTGCGGCAACGTAAAGCGGTTTGGTTGTTTGCCATTTTCAAAGCAAAAGTGTCCCCCCAACGGGATGGACCACTCCACCCGCGGTTGGTACTTCTGCTTGCCACGGCCACGTACAGAGCGACGGTGATAAAGAATGCGTTTTTCGCTGCCTCACTATCGGCTCACCTACTGTAGAAACCTGAGCAAAATAAGGCAAAGAGGGTGCACAAACCACACAAAAATACATGTGCGCACCTGGTTCTGTGTGCGTGTTGGGGATTTTGTTCGTCGTCGCCGTATGTAAATGGTGTGCCTTCCCGGACAGGGCAAGAGACAATATTATCGGTCTTAATTGAAAGAGCAAGGAGGGAGGGTGAAATGGAGTTGTTTTCACTTTTTCGCTGCCCAACACGGTGACAATATGCGACATGCGATGGGTACTCCTAAGACTCGATAATTTTCCGCTTCCGTTCACGGACCGGAACTCATGAACTCTCACGTTTCCATGTGCCATGTGTAGGAGAGGGTTTAACACGGCATGTGTCGACGAGACAGGAATAAGGGGTTTTGTATTATTTCCACTATAACACACCAGTTAGCAGCTAAATGTGACTAAGCATCGAGCGTGACTTAGCAACAAAGCAAAAGCTTTATCGTAACGAAGATCAGCACAATGCTAATTGCTTACCATCTAAAAGCCAGTGGTTGTTAGACTTTGATGTGTTTGATTTAATTTCATAAATTTACGAAAATCTTATAAATTGTTCTTATTAATTGGATATTCTAGTGTTTAAGTAATGGAAACCGAAGATGCTTGCTTTTATTGTTGGTTTAACGTCACCTGCTAGGATCGGTTGAATAGACGAGTTGATTAGAGCATAGTATGACGATGCATCCGTTCTGGGTTCGAATCTCGATTTTAATTCTTCCATTCTTTCTCAGGGTTTACCTTTTCTAAGTGTGTAATAAAGAGTTGATGCCTCCTATTTCTAAGTGTGTAATAAAGAGTTGATGCCTCCTATTTTCGATCCGGTATTGCCATATCTACACTGATATTACAACGAATCCGCATAAATAAACTGCAATGTGATCATCCCCCTCATAATCTATTAATCTATTGCCGCTTATCATGATTGACAGCACAACAATATTCAACAGCTGTGAGAGATCGTTATTATGTCGTGTCTCATATATTTTTTTTTCAATTTATTCCACCCAAGTGCAAGAAGGTGCACAACATTGGCTGACAAAAGTCATAGCAAGCAAGTGACTCTTGACTTGGATTTTAACGGTTAATCTGTACCGTCTCCCAAGGGTGACCAGATGATTTTTGTTACACCGGTGTGCGCTCTAAGCGTTTGTAACACCCGACACGAAGCAAAACATACATCTTCTCAAAAGAAGATACAACGGCGGTACATGTCTGCCCCGTAGTACACACTCTTACAGGTGGAACGCTGATGCGGTTTAGCGTTTGTAGCGCCTGAATCGTGGAAAAGATACGACTTTGCCACGGGAGGGTTTTTTTTTAGCTTTCGCTTTAGTTTGGGACACCAACACCACATCCACTGTTGCTACTAGCCGGTGGAGCTATTTTGCGCTTTAGGAACGAGATAAGCACACTCACAATCGCTTGACGGTACGGCGAGACAAGCTCCCGGCAACTCCCAGCCATTCGCTGCGGATGCCACGAGGCTCGCAGGTGGGATGCTGTGGCTTTTTTGTGTCTCTTGGTTTTCAACGGCGCTTTCTCACTCTGTGCCCGTCTGCCGGCAGAGGTTGCTAATGTGTAACAGGCTTTGCCGGTGTTCAAACAAAAGCAGTACCGGGTGAGCACACGAGTCTCGCTGGTCTGTTGTAAAAACGGTGAAGTTATAGAAAGCTTCTTTTTTTTTACCTTGAGCACAGCTTGTAGATTAATTTTCCATCGCGGTGTGTAGTGGTAATCTCGCGCGACTCACCCTGTGGGAGGGTAATGGTGGAGACCTCAACGTCACCTCCTCCGCATCGCTGGATGCATCCCTTTATTGTCTTTTACCACCACCATGATGTTCTTTTAACACCCCGGACACCATCGTTGCCCGACGATGCAGGGCTAATTTTTATCTCTCACTCATTTGACAATGTGAGGAAGTTGGTAGCTCTGGACCCTGTTAGTCACTTTCGGTCGTCGTTGGGCTGGGCCGTGTGTTGTTATACGGTTTGTTTTTGTTTTGCTTTCTTCACCGTGCAACTCTTTAGCCTATTTAGCTTACCCTATGCATTGCCAAGTGAGGAAGCAGTTTGTTTGTAAGAGTAACGTTTTGCAGCAGGTCGTGCTGATTGTTATGATTATGATGAGATAAACTGCGGTGCAACTTGGAGAGCTTCTTACCACATGCCACACACGATGAAGTTAATTACTCGCTGAATTCCCTTCCAAGCGCCTTTTCACTGCTTTTCAGGTGCAGTCCATTCCCATTTGAACCCCGTTTTGCATCTTCTCAAACTCCTTCTAAGAAACATATCTCACAAGGACGTGCACAACCTGTGCTTATAATATGCCATAATTAAATGTTACTGTTAGCAATACCGACGAGCTGTGAAGGGCCGTGACTGATGGGGTCAAAGAGCGTCGCGAGGATAACTTCTAACATCCACGTGGAGGTTTGAATATCCGCCTGAAGAGTTTAATGTATGTATCAACAAGACGAGACGAAGTTTTCCCGCATCTTGACATGTGTGTCCGCGTGTTTGCTATGTCGGGCAGAGCGGCGGTGGCGGTATTTATGTGCTAGTCGGGGAAGGGTCACCAGAGTGCAACGATACATCACTCTCACTGACGACCTTCGGTTTTCGAAGATATACCGTTTGGGGAAATTTCTTTCCACATACACACACACACACATGCTCTATCCCCTCACTTAAAGGAATTTTATCGACTTGAGAAAGCAATAAGGTGGTATAGTGAAATTAGCTTCTGTTTTGTTTTTTTTGGGCTGAATGGATCGCACAGCAGAAGTTATGGTAGAGATGACGAAAATTAATAAAGTCCCTGACGAACGTCACATCCTTGCCGCCGGTTATGATGTGGCTTTCGGAAGACTCGTAAGCTGCGCTAAACTTATCTTAATTTTGAGCGGCAGTGATGCGATGCAAAGTTTGTTTGATGTTCGGTAATTAGCTGGGTGCTTTAATAAGCTTGCTTTGGCACATTTCTATGATTATCGGTCTACACGGAATTTCCGACTGGTAGTTGTGGACCGTGTTCCCCCAGTGATGAGATTGGATCACATTTAACGTTTAATATTCACATTAAATCGCTTGGAAGGATCTAACAATAATAATAATAATCGTAATAATAATAATAACAATGAGATATCTGTGGTATCCCACACACATTCCTCATTGTAGCTGCAGACGTGTGTGCTCGTCACGTAGTCTGTATGCTGTCCGTTGTTCAACGATAATTGCATTCTGGACAACATCTCGCCTCGGAAGAAATTAGAAAACAATGGAATAATGGAAGGGAAAAAATGCAAAGCTAAAGATGAGATGCTTTCGCACTCCGTGTACGGTGTGGGGTATCGTCGAACCTCACCGTGGGTTGGTTTGAAGCTTATGCTGAAACGGAACAAAACTGAGTAAATGTGTCAGCTCACAGAGTGTGCTGCCCGTCCGCAAAGTGCACTCGTCAACACCTTTCTTTTTTTTTTATTCCTGCATGTGTGTCATACAGCAAGACATCGACTGTCTTTCTTCTGGCTGTTCTGCTGTACGTGCGTTAGCACATAAGACTTTTTGCGATTTTATCATACCGCAGCGCTGTGCGAGATTGTAGGCCGGACCGTTTAATGATGGTTATCAAGTTGGTGTTGAAGACTTTTGTCTTTTTTTTTTTGCAATGAGCAGCTTGCACACACTCACACGCACCTCCCGCCCATTTGCACACAAGTGCCTGATACTATGTCGAAGCATTAAAAAAAAAAGCATAATTAAGCCCAGCGGTCGATAGGCACGTGGAAGATTTTGATGTTTTCTGTGTGTAGCACATGACTTCGTTCGTTAGCCTTAATTGTCGGGCTTATGTATAGGAGCCGTATTATTTCCCAGTGTCTTTTGGAAAACTGGAACACTTGGACGAGTTTTTTTTTTCTTATTGTTGTCTTGCGATTTTGTTTGAAGTTTTCGTTCGGTTTTATATTTAATTTGATTTTCTCCAGTTCCAATGTTTCATGGAAGGTAATGTTATTATCCATCAACACGCGTCGATCGCTTTGTTGAGTCTGTTAATTTGTTTGGAGCGACATTAAACATGAAACCTTCTTGTTGGTGCATTTATCATTCTGTTAGAAAGTTAAATTGATCTTGAAGATTTGAATAATGTATAAAAGTTGATAACGTTACCAAGCAGAATATGATGATTCTAATTGCAATCATAGTAAAAAAAACCCTAAGTGGACCCTAACAGAACAAATACGCTTGGTATAATTTATAAGAAAATGTTAGCAAAGGACTTACGATATCAACTACCAATTCTGGAAAATTTCACCAGATGATAAATTAAATTTGATTTATCTTCATTTAAAAAAAAATCCAATTTGGTAATCCTGCTTCGCCAGTGAAACGATCGCTCGTCAGCGCCATCCCGCACAATCGGAAATGGTAACGAAATTTTGCATTGAAAATGCCTAACGACTCATCTGGTGCAGTTCATCAAACCCTTAAAAATTTTCCACGAGCGTACCCACCGCCCCCATCTATCACCGCGCAACCCCTACCGGGCTGATTGCTGACCGCGAAGAAAGGTGGTTAAGGGTTCTTTTGTATTTTCCAATTGGCCATATTGTTTTCGATTTCGACTGCGCTACAACGGGGAGGGAGGTCGGAAGCGGGTCGTGTTGCATCAGCCCACCGCAGCCCACTTCTCGTTTGCTGGGTGGGTAAAAATGTGCATTTCGGTTGGTATCGAGTGGGGCAACAACAACGCCCGAAACAACAACCAAAAAAAAAAAAACGCACCCGATTCAACTTGTCATAAACCTCTAGGTGTGGCTGAATATGCCCGCTAAGTGGTTCTTGTCAGTCAACCAGAAAAATGTGTGTGTTTTTATTTATTTTTTAACGCATTTTTTTCCACATAAAAGGATAGTGACAAACGGAGATAAAAACAATATCCAGTGGCGGGAGAAAAAAATATCGTTTCGGGGACAAACTCTTTTTTGTTTTGTTTTCGAGAGTACCAAAAACACAAATTTACTCACCGCCGGGCGCTGTACGGAGCACACCTCCTTAAATGCGTTAAATTTTGTGCAGCGGTTAGCAGCGGCAAATGAAAAGCAAAGTGCACGAAAGCAAATACTAACCAAAAAAACGGGAAAATGATAAATTCCGAACCTAACAGAAGAACGCTCGTCACTTGCATGTGTCCTGTCGCTGCGTTTCTGATAAAACAGTGACGGACAAACAAACCAAAAAAAAAAGTCGCTTATTTATATTCCAAACACCCGAAAAAAAAAGAAAACTTCAAAAATTGGTGTGAAGTACGCTCGGAGGTACTAATTTGCATATTTGTGTTGTTGATCAATTTTTTTCTCCTTCCCCCCCTATGTTATGCACACGCAAATGTGCAACATGTGCAATGGTGTGGTTTGCAAAAAGCAAAAAAAAAACCCAACCGGCCTAAATATTCGTCGCGTTGGTTGACGACCGTGGCGGTGCGTTATGGAAATGTTATAACAGAAACATCCCGGTTTTGTTTGGCTGTTGCAAAACATTCCACCGGAACATTACGCTCCTTCGGTGAGGTTGAATGCCATTTCATCACCTTCCAGCAAAGGCAAGATGGTGTGACAATGGGATGCATTTTTACCAAAAACCTGCGTGAAGAACGTGTCTTCAGGCGAGGAAAAAACAGCACGGAATGTATCAGCCACAGATCAGACGCAGAAGTATGCGTACATCATTATCCATCGCACATTCTTCCCTGCGTAAAGTGTCTATTATGTTGGCACTGAAATGTGGCTTCGTACCGCACTTAAGTACCATTTTTTACCCCCTTGTCTTCTGGCTTGTTTCTCCACTGCTTGCTGCTGAGGCAATAATGTGTATTTGTTCTGCCGGTGCGCAAGAAGATGTTTGCAAACATGTGAGGCAATCGAGAAACCACCACCAAAAAATCACCGGTTGGACATTATTAGACGAACGCAGACGATCCTCCAATAAATCCCCGGATGACACAACGCATCGGTGCGCCGGCAGGTTTGAAAGTGGGTGTAGCAGCTTCCTAGGGTGGCTGAGAAGGTCTTATCCTTCTTGTGTAGTGTTTGCGTGTACCGAGTGCGACTCTTGAGATCGAAGATCGAAGTGTGGTGTTGCGTTGCGCCGTGTATTCTCCCAACCCGGGCATAAGATCCCGAACCGCGCTCTGTGTCGATGGATGTGTTGTTAATTAATCGTTGATTGTGTATGCCCGTTTGAAATGGGTAGCCCGGGTGTGCTGTCTATGACCGAAAGGGGTGTTGGAAAAAAAGGGTGATAGGTGTGGGGGCAACCGCTTAAAGTACACAAACGTAAACCATTATCCAATGAAGCAGTGGAAGGAGACAACAACGGATTACATCAACCTGGTCTGTTATTCCCGGTGTGTCCGTGTGTGTGTGTTTCTTTCAATGTATTCTCAATACTGCACCCATTCGAGGGTTGGGTGGAGGAAAAAACCCCAACCTTACTGTTGCGTACGCTAAATCACTCAGCTAAAAAGTGAGCTTGACAGGAAATTAACTAACTCGTCTCGTCTTCGGCACTGTCGTCAACATACTCCCACCGGGGAATGTTGCCGATGGTCCACCCATATGTTTCCCGCTCATCATAATTGTGGCTTCATTCATCGTATGGAAGCACTAAAATAGCGCTCAGTGCCATCGGGGTGTGGTTTCACCCGTTGCCATTCTTCGCATTTGTTAGTAACAGCGTTTAGCGCAGTTTGGATACGGTTAGAAAGAAATGCAACAGCAGCTTGGTAACAAATTTGGTTCCACTGAATATGTGGGAATTCGATACGGACAAAATCCACCTGTTTTAACAGATGTTTCGAGTGTTGGCGATTTTATGAAGCAGTCTTGATTTTATTGGGAACATGTGTGGAATGTTTGAGATATTGCAATGAGTCTTTGTTGACATCACTATCTCTATTTCTAGTTGATGGTGATTATGGACTGTTATAGATTTTATTGTATTTTATCATGTTTATGAAGCAATACTATGTTCTCTGGTTTGTTGAGAGTTCATTCCCGACAATAATTCCTAATTTCTCTATTATATCGATTATTACGGGACACGGTTAGCACTTTCAATGAGGAAAAATTCATATAACGAGCCACGACTTTCAATACTGAACCTCTTTTTATTTTTCCGATATGAAGTTTTTAGAAACTGCTCTGCTCAACACCTTCAGAGAACCAATTGTTGAATGAATTTTCTGAAAAGTTTCTTTAATATGAATCTTTAGTGAGGAGTCATTGAAATCAGGAACAGATAAGTGGCTCATTGGTCTTAAATCCTGGCTGTTTCATGCATCTTCGGGAATTCTTGGAAATAGAGATTCAGATTAATTATTTCTTTCAGATTCATTAATTTGAATAAAATTTATTTTGCACACTAGTGATAGTGAAAGATTGACAAAAGAAGACAATAATATCCAAGAGGTTCTCACAGAGCTCTTGAAAGACCCATCCCCCGAAGAACGCATAGACTTAGTGATGTCAAGGCGAAAGCTTCTACAAAAAAAAACCAATTCTCAAGGACATTCTAAAGGTGTTGAAAATGAACCTCCAGGTGGTTCAAGGTATTGAAAATGCCAGAAAAAAAACAACAGATTTCTGTTAGAATTGATCGTCATGTTGCTTATCAAAAATACTGCCTGGGTTAAGATTTATTTATCTTCAATTAATAATACTTATTTCATACGATTTGATGTCATGTAATATGAGTAATGTCCACTTTAAACTTAAATATCAATCGTGAACGATGATGCTTCTTAATGCTACACACTGATCGTGCATTGCAACATGATGCACCATGCACTGTACGCGCGTACGCAACGTGTTGTAAGTTGCGTGACACTATCGGTCGTGCAACTAATTTTCACAGCCTGCCTGTGTCACCTTGAACGATTGCTTGTCTCAAAGCTTCCGATCAGGTTCATAACACTAACTCAGCATCCAGCGCAGTGTGCTCCCGGCTTTGCACACCAAAGTACAGTCGAGGATGGTTATTAATTGTATTTTTATGCATGTGGGGAACATCAGCTACATTTATTCTAGCACTGTTGCTTCACATTTGTTGCCTGCACACTTTTGCTCCCCCGCTCGTTATCGCAGTTGGTTTCGCAGAGGACCGATTCCGATATGCTTGACACCGATGATTTTACTATTCCATTCATCATTCCCGCTAGGCGAAAGGGGTTTTCTGCTGTGGGTAAACCGGTTTCCCGCATATGTCTGTTTGCTCGATAGTCGTCGTGGATAGCGGCAGTGATGTAAGCGGCAAAATGCATTCATGTCATCGGCAGCATGTGCGTTTGCGATAGATTCGTTCGCTGAGTCAGCAGAAAGGGAGATCGGAGGGTGATCATTTTTGTAATGATATTGTTATCAGTAATAACTATGTTGTCATCAAGAAACATGATTTGTCAAGCAGTTGAACCATCTGGAAACCATCTCCATTATTTCTTTTCATATAAATAGTTTCTTGTTTGTTAAATACAGCATAGAGTAACATGTTTATTTAAAACCCCTCTCTTTAGGAATTCCTTTGCAAACTGCTAACTTTCCACAAATCATCTCCTAGCTATCCGTCCGAATGCGTGCAGCGAGACAGTTTCATCGATTTGCAATCTCCAGCTAGCCTCTGCAAGTCAACGCTAAAGCCATCGTTGCACATAAACAGATACGATGTGGAAGTCACATGCGTACGTCATCATTTTGAAGTGATCACGTACGGTTTTTGAAGCACAGCACGCTGTTGTGGAGCGATGCGTTTGCCCGTTGCTGCCGAGCACCGGGAGAAAGTGGATGTGGAAAAAAGGCACACGAAACACCGCAGCGATGGTGAGGAAATGCAATGCCCTCGCGCCAGCCAGACACACACGCTATTGATTGCTGATTTATTTATTTTTCGCCATCCCCCCCCGTTGCGTGTTGCTCTCGGTTGTGGACAACCGTCATCGAGCTCACCCCGTGTGTCTCGGCTAGTGGCCCCGAGGGGAAAAAAGGCACTAGATTGTGACTAGTATCGAGTGTCTGTTTGGAGCATCTTTGGCGACCAGTGGAAGAAGCCAAGGAGGCAATCATGAAATGAAAGTGCTTCGGATCGGTTCTCATTTTCGTAGTGTGCGGTAGAATCAATATGGCTAATGTGGCGTGGCCATGGGTTGGCAGAGAAAGGTTAACGTCGATGTGATGCGGTATGTCATCTGTTGCCTGTCCTGTTTTCATACGGCAGTGGCTGCTGGAACTACTGTTTAGATGAAAGGGAGAAGCATCTGTCCGTTACCCCATTTTCCCATGTTTTCACAGCTTGATTGGAATTTTCTCTTCAATAGTTTTGAGTGCACCGGTTGGGGAAAATTCTTTACGACGTGAAGTTCTCATTTTGTATTATTTTCTTCTTATTTGAATAAATGCCACTAAAATGGACAACTTTGCATATGTTAAAACCTGTTGCCTGTGGGTATTGAAATGCTTACGAATAGAAAATCAAAAAAAAATAACCAAGAAATGTGTGAATTTTATGGCTGGGTCACATGGAAAAAAGTAAACAAAAAAACTGCTGTAAAAGTGCACATGTTTTACAGTACGCGGTGCATCTTTTTCCTGCTGATAAATCTTCCGCCCAAGCGAACGTCAGCACCACAATCAGAACCCGCACTTTATGTTGAACACCAGTGCAGCGCTGGAATCTGCACGCCGGTAGTGCCCGATCCAAAGCGAAGGACCCCCTCGGTAGGGTAAAATGCAACAAATTTCACCCGTCTGCGTATGCCCGGATCCTTGATCGGACGGCGGAATGTGTGACTGTCGCCGTCTTGGCCGGTGTGGACCGGGATGTGCTGACTCAATTTATCTGCCGTTCAATTGCTGTTCGATTTGACGATGGGGGGGACGAGCAGAGAGTGTGACACGTGTGTGTGTGTGTGAGGATGGTTCTTACCGAAGTCAGCATGTGACGACCGCGGATCCCGAGTATCGCCACGATCTTGTGCAAATAAAATTCTGATGAGCGAATGGTGAAATTTTTGCAGCGTAACGTTTCCACCTCGTGGCCTGGCATCCCAGCAGAAACAGGAATGCACCAGACGAGCGCACCAGTGGCAAGTTGTCAGCAACAATGGTCCTCGTATCGGGTGCGCGCGCTCGCTTCTGTGTGGTATCATTGCACTCGAGTGCGGTGTTTGAAATATTTGAGTAGCGAAGAAGTGAAATTGACTGAGCTAATAGGGAAACGAGTTTATTGCGCTTTCGATCGTCTGTGTAACGTGTGTATGTATGTATGCGGTAGATTGAACTTTCCACTTCTGTGCCAGACGCGTCGTGAATGCACCATTTTTTTTTGTTGCCTTCCCCACGTTAACCATCATCAAATTGTCACCCCGTCTCGGGGGGGTTTTTTTTTATTTTGCCTATCGTGATGTTGACGGATCCTTGATCGGTTTGATGGTTGATTGGCGCTGTTACGTCAAAAGAAAAACCGATCCGATAGGGATGTGACGTGCAGCATCTGGTGTAGGAACCATTTTGTTATTTATTTTACACCGAACACACCATCGTTAAAGTGTTGACTGTTTTGCTTGTTTAAATTGTAAATCTCTGCACAAAGCGAAGGATACGGCGGATCAAACGACGTCAACGCAAAAAATAGCCCCCCGCGATGATCTGATTGAGCAACCGAACCGGTGATGCGTAAGAAATAAATTATGACCAATCGGGGCCGATATTCATTTCAGCTGACTGGATGTTTGTTTGACTAACGATAATTAGCACTTGACTGTCCCATCACGACGGGAAGGGTTTTTGCGTACACGACTGGCGAGCAGAACGAAACCAAATCAGTTGTGAAATGGGTAAAAATGATTTAATTTACATTCACACACACACACCCACCGAGTGTTGCCGGTACGACACAGGGACGGGCATTAGCTTTTATTATGCCTCGATCTAATTAGTAACAATTTGTAAATGCTTCATGTAGCTCTCTAATTGATCAGCACCGTGATTTTATTATTACTGACACGGCACGACCAACGAGGACAAGGTTTGTTGGTGATCTTTCATATAGTCAGGGATCATATTAGCATAATTTAAAAGCTTTGGTGTGGAAAATTAACGAAAGTTTGTTTGTATATACATTTTACAGTTTTATACTGCTGTTTTGCTCTTTATTAAATGAGTTCCGGAAAGTCTGGAAGGCCGAAAAGAAGATGATGGATTGGATTGAACTATTAAAAAGCTTAATTCTGTTCCTACAAAAGAGATCATGTGAATTAGATTGTGGGATTTAGAATTTGGACAAAGATCTTTCACAGAGTTGCAGGTTATCTGCGATCGAGAATATTAACTCTGACTTTGATTCAAGATCTTATGGATTCAGACACAAGCCAATGGTCCATAATGGTCCATTCCTCTCCATCAGCCGAATTCCTACACGTTTATTCCACAAAACAACAGATTGGCGGAATTATTGCAGTCAGTTTCGCGTCTCCTTTCCGCAACACGCTCTGCATGTGGCCAAATCATTGGAACATCCTGGTCACGGCACCAAATGTGCGCGATCGATGCCAGTGTTTAAATTTGTAATTTCTTTGGCACTGGTTTGAAATAAATTTAAGTAACTATTTAAATAAATTATAAATACTTCTTTAAACGTTTTTTTTTGTTTGCCATAAAAAATAACACAAAAATGTCAAACGAATTTGTGAGCTTTTGTCACCATTTTTTTTACGTTTCCTGTTCTTTCGCCACTGGGAATCTTAGAAAGAATTCTATGGCGTTCTTAGTTCCTACGTATTAGTACTATTTTTTTGTTTCTTTCTCGTAAACGTTTAAACAGCGCTGATTTAATGTCAAAACTATTTTTACCTTTTACGACGTTATTTTTTCCAATTAGCATCATCCATCTATCAACCAAATGAGTGGGGTGGGGTGATAGTAGAAGATTTACCGTGTGGTAGAGACCCTTCTGCCGACGTCACCAAACCAAACCTTTAAGTGTTTGTCACCCTTCCCGCAGCGGTGTTAGCAACGGGCAGTCGTGCTAATCAACACCGCTACTCCGCAAACACCGATATTTATCTACTCGAATCCGTCACGTTGTATTGATTTTCTGCAAACGCGTCTCCGTGCTCTGGTTATCGCCGATGGGAGGAACTTCCTAAAATTAGCACCCCTTCGTGAGTTTCCTTCGTTTTTTTTTTCGAAGCACATCTCGATCGTTTCAGGATTCTTGGTTTATTGGTGTCGGAAGCAAAAAAAAAAAAGATCGAGTGAGATTGAAAATTTTGAGGTTGGTTGGTGTGTGAGGTTTCAGATGCTCGGGTCTGGCTCTGCTCTGGTGTGTTATGCACTGGTTTTGTGGGTTGTATTTTTTCTTCGATTTGTTGTTATGTTGGGGTTTATAATTAGCGTACTGATCGTAACATGGAACCTCTTCTCTCACTCTAGTTGTGGGTTCGATTTGTATCACCATGTCGTTCACGATGTATCTAACACAACGAATTGTAAGTGTGCTTGCGTTTGTGTGTGTGTATGTGTGTGTCTGTGTGTATATATATTATGCTAACTGCCCTCTAATGTCATCGAATTCATTCGGTACATCGGTGTCAATCCGTTCGTGCTGCTCCGTTGCGTTGCTCATCCCACCTCCATTTGCCCGATCGGTTGAAGAATGTTTTACCCTCGCCGAACCTGCTTTCCCTAAAACGTCATGTTGGTTAACACCGTTTGCACCGTCGCGGACTATAATTAATTGCACTATTATCATTCGGCAGTTTGTCGATTGATTTTAAACCAAAGTGGCTCTATTTTTGTGACTTACCAACAAACTGTGCCTGCATCAACGAGGTGACATTTTGCGCGACGAACACGAACGAAGAAGCGGACCGAAGGCTCTTAAAGCGGTGTGGATGATCCTTGTGATCCCTGGCGAAGACGAAAACGTCTACAACGAAGATGACAACGATGACGATTAGCAAAGATCGCGATCGATCCCATCGGAGGCTGGCAACTAGAAAGGGACCTAAAACTACCGGCACACACTGTACGTGATGTGCTGTGCCATCTCCTCTCTCGTTGGTACTGCTGCTGCTGTTGTTGTTGTTGTTGTTGCTGTTGTCGCAGTGGACGGGTGGCTTTGGTCGAGTGTGAAGAAGTGCCTTCCGATCATTCGAAGATTTGCCGGTTCGAAGTTTGCATCGGGGCGTATTTTGCGCACCGCTACCGTTCCTTTGCTACACTGCTGCTGTTTCATAACGGTTCGGGTTATTTCGCACTAGTCGCGAACACCTTCGTAAAGGCTGATTTGCATCTGGAACAAAATAAAACTCTAGCTCAAAATTCTTACTCGGAAGACATTTGCAAATATTAATTAGTGTGTGTGTGTTTTTTTATATATGTGGTGTTTGTGTGTATTTATGTGTATTTATGTGTTTAGAAAGTTTATGTTGTGTTTTTTTCTCTTTTGTTTCATTTTCTCGATTGTCATGTGTTTTTTTTTTCTAATTTTCCATGTTTTTATAACGTAAAACTTAAAAGATTTAAACAAGCAAATAATAATTTTAAAAACAGTTGACAAACAATACTATATCAAAAGACCATCTAAACGAGAAAATGAAACAATAAATCAGTGTGCTTTTGAAGAGGGAAACAAAACACGTATCAAGCAGACATGCCTAACGAATGTATCAAACCAACTTGTAAACTGTGTCAAATTCAATGTGCTTCTGTGAGTAATTAACGTTTTGGGCGAATACATTACCTGAGAAGTGTGCAACATACAAGTTAATGCCCGTCGGAAAATGGCGCACCAGTGCGAGGATATTAAAAGTTGTGATGGATAACTAAACAAAAGACCCGTTTCATATGTGTGCCGTGTGTTCTAAAACGATTTTAATTAGTTTTTTTTACTCTACTTCTGTTTACTATCCATCCATAATATGCGTGCGTAATATGTGTGTGCAAATTTATAAATCTATATAAATTATCTCTTTGTCGTTGTGTTAATTGAGTGTAATTTTCATCCTGCAGCGCCACGTGCCCGGCCTATTTGTGCACCGCCACCACTCCATCATCTCTTGTGCTCTTTCTCTCTCTTTCTCTCTATCTCGCTCTCTGTCACACCTCTATCTATTTATCGTGGTCTCGATCCTCGAGCATAAATCTGAATGTGTGATCGTGTTTGTGAATGTTTTGTGATATGAGGTTTGAAGAATGATTAAGTATAATGATAAAATTATAAATATATCACGCTCGCGTGTCCTGTGTGCCACCTACAACATAAATCGTCAAACGCAGGGAAAAGCCTGCGGACATCCAACAAAAAAAAAAAAAACAAAATCGTGGGGATCGTGTTTGATCGCGTTGGCTGATGGAAAATAGAGTCACTATTTAAACGTTCCCTCGTGGTTGGAAACGTATGCGTGTGTGTGTATGAAAGCCGTACGATAACCGCACATCACAGGATAATTATAAAAAAGTGCCCGATAATAATTATACCACCAGCAATGGCGCGCAGCATCGAATGATGGGTTGTGTAAAATGTTGCACTTAAAAGGACCTCCCGTTTGTTGGAATGTGTGCAACGACCCATCCTTCTACACACACAAACACACACACACACCCATGCCCGCAATGCCAATGGAAAATGCCGGAAAAATATCAATAATTCGCCAGTTGGACAATCATCGTGTGCTTCATATGTTTCTGCAGTGGCATAAAATGAGCAGGGGAAAATTCCACCCAGCAAAACAAAAAAAAAAAGCACCAGAAGGGGGTGGGGATGTAACACAGCAGGCAGTATGTTGTTAATTAACAAAAATTATCAACCGTGCATATGATTATAATGACACATAAATCAATGTTGGCGTATTTTTGTGTTTGTACTGTTTGTGCTGTTGCCGTTGCTGGTGGGTGGTTTTAAAGGCGCATCCTTGCCAGCCGCGCATCGCTGGTGCCTCCGGGGTTCGGGTTCCGTTGTGGTTTGGCTGGTGAAAATTTGCGGAAACTTTGATCTTCCTGTTGCTGTGGTGAACATTGTTCCCGTTTATCGTGTATGGTATCTCGCCATTGTGTGTGTGTGTGTTTGTGTGTGTGTTATTTTTTTACATTAAACTGTTTCATCACCATGTGGCGTTGCTGCGGGTGATGATGAGCAAACGTCTTTTACACTCCTGTCCGTTTTTGGGGGGGAAAAGCCATCGAAAGCAAAAGAGTGCAAAAAGATGGATGAAAATTCATTCCCACGTGGTTGTTGTAGCAAACGAGCAGAAGATGTGTTGTTGCTTTAAGCAATTAAGAAATAAAAAAGTACTATAAATCATTCTCATCATCGATGAAACCGGGATGTGTGTTTCCATGTGGCGTAGCATAATTTGCAAATAATTACCCTCTGCGTGTCATCTGTGCGTGTAAATGTGTCTGTAGCTTGGAAATCGCTTCACACCACCATGCACCTGTTTTCTGTGTATGTTGATCGTATAGGAAATTTCTGTTTGATCATCTGGACTGTTTTGTTTGGGGCGACCGGCCCGGTTGGTGTATTTGGTAGTTGTAAAGTCTCTGATTATGGCATAACATACCATAGGAGCACAAAACCTGTCAACATTAGAAGAAGAATAAGAGGGAAATCAATGTTAGTTTGAAAACATTATTTTAAATTAAATTTATTTAAAACAAGGTACCAAATTTGATGATTAAAATCATCCTGCGGAATCATTAAAACGATCCTTTCTTAATGAAGATCCATCTAAATATTTCATGAAAACATCATGAGCATATTGATTCTATGGAAGAAATTGCGGATGTGCAAGGAAATTTCGAAAGAATTATTCAAAGCAAGTTGTTGTTTTTTAACATTAAAAAGGGATTAAAAGATTCAGTGTTAAAATACTTCATCGCTGTAAATATTCACAACTAAATATTTTACAAAGGATGGGAAATAATTCAACCCTGTGCTTTAAACAAGACATCTGGGATTAGAAAACACTCAAAGCAGCTCGAGGTTAGCACAAAAAGACTGTGATAAAAGTAAAAATAATGCATACTTAAAGGAACGATTGTCATTGCAAAGAAGGGTTTTTTTTAATGCTGAAATATTGCAGATAAGCCTTCAAACGTCAACATGCATACACAAAACACTTGCTTAAATTATGATTTTTCCCAGTATTGGATGATTGTGTAGTGATTCCATATGGTCGAATCGATAAAAGCACAAAGTGACAAAGGTAATTTGTATCCAGGGGATTTTGCATTTATTTTGTTACTCATCTATTTCACTCCTGAAATAGCAGCTTTTTTTCGCAACCAGCTCACGGTCGGTGCCTGTGTTTGCGCCGATAATTACTATCTGAAAGGAACAGCATTAGCGAGCATCATCCCGCCGCAGGGTTAGACAGGGAGTAGCAGCTGCAGTGTGCTTTGTTATCTACTGTGCTGCAACATAATTATGTTTTTCACGTTTTGCTGAGCTACAAAAAAAAACGTGCTCAGCGAACCAGCTGTTCATCCCTTGTTCTATACGAAAACCAACATAATCACCACACAATCCCTCGGTTCGTTTCGGCATTACAACGTACTTTGCCGTCGTTTTCTATTGATATTTACAAAACGGCGAAATGGAATTCAAAACCTGCAAAAATAAATCAATCCCAAATGCGCTAAATAATCATATGTGTGTATTGCCGTATCACCCGAAGGGTGAAACCTCTCCTGTAATTGTGTCCATCTGTGCGGGGCACTCGCCTGTACTGTAATGCTCTTAATGGCTGTTAATGAAAGGATATACAACAAAAATCTCCCGAAATCCCCTCACTCTCAATACACAAATTCTTCGGTGCTTCCTGCGTGTGGTGTGCCTGTGGAAAATATTGTGTTCTGTACTGTAAATTCCAACCATTGGATTGATAAATGTAAAACATATCTACTATTGTGTTTGGCGGGTGTGTGTGTGTTTGCCACGCACAAAACGTGATGAAATCATATGCAACGCCATTTGTGTTGTGCCATGCGTAAATCCAATACCAAATATTGTTTCATTTTGCTGGTGCTGATTTGTGGTGCGTGGTGTGTGTATGTGTGTTTTTTTTAACCTAATAAACGCGCGCGTGTGTGTGTGAATTGAAAAAAAAATGAAAAGTCGTACAAAATCACCGAGCAGTCCATGTGGTGGAGGTGTGGGCGGTGGAGGGGGCGGAGTTGGCCCTATATGTCCGCTGCGAAATGAGGAATCGTCCAAATCGTACCCATCGATCAGTGCAGCCTACTGGTTGCCAGCACCGACACCGACACCGTACCAAGTGCCAGGTTAGTATGGAATGGTGTACTTAAACGAGGGAAAAAAAATAACAAAAAGGAGTTTTATACTTTAAATCTACTAAAAAAAATCCTACAGATTTATTTCAAAATTAATATACAAATGTATTCGCTGATGAGGTCCTTTCCAAAATGTATGGGACTATCTCGATTTTAATTGAACTCAATTTTAAATTTATTACAATTGTGTAACTCTAAGTAATATCGACAAAATACGCAAAAATGGTCCAATCAGACTGCTACAGGACCTTCAACAGTAGCTTTCACAAAGAAGAAAATAATCAACCTTAAGACGAAGTTTATCATTCCGGAGCGTTATTTATCTGATCTTGCATAACAAAGTGCATTATTTATCCATCGCACCGAGCACTGGGAGCGGCTCCTTGCACTCTCCATCCCGTTACGAATCCAAAAGGACATGTTCCTTCGCTAACGCCGAAACACACCGCCCGTCCGCCGTAAAAGGATCGGAAGAAAGGTCGTAAAAATTTCAATTTGATCTGACATTTATTTCATTAGCGCTCATTAATTTAATGACGTACTCATCGAACTCTTCGGCGTACGCGGGTGCTGCTAGTGGGAGCTCCACCCCTCCCTCTAGCGCCATAGCGCCCCACGGTTCGAAACGAGTTTGTCCTTCTAACTTTAGTGCAGTGTGCCTGCAGTTGTTCCCTAGTTTTTTCCGTTTTTCGTTCCTTTTTTTTTGTATGTGTGAGTGTGCCAAATGGATGAAAAGGGCGACAGAAAGTCCTGCTCGATTTGTTCCGCTTATCGGTGAGGCGATTATTGATTGCATTGCTGCTTCCGCTTCACTGGGCACTAATTATTATGCACTTCACGGCCTGGCGAAGAGTACTTACAAGCAGGTGGTGGTGGTGGGGGAATGGTGGCATGGGGAAGGAAAGTACACCAGTGTCTACTCGGAGAAAGTGCCGGGCGTTCGGGGAATCGCTTAAGAAGATTCGAATCGTAAAGGGTCGTTCGTCGGCAGGGCAAAGCATCGGTCGTCCTCTCCAAGGAGTTGTCTTCCAAACGAACTACTACTGCACGGGTGTTTGGTATTGTTGCGGAGCTTCATTACGACTATTGCTGCAGGTCGGTGCAGAGGGAAGCAATTCCGAGCAACACTGTGCCATGTGCATGGTCTGTAATGAGGACTTGCCCAAACCGGGGGGGAGTGGAGGGGGCTCTGGTACTGCAGAGTTTAGCCCACTCGACCCTCTCAAGAAACAGTGAAGCAAGGAGAAGAAAAATGTCTTTCTAAAGACACTAGCGCACTGCTCGTTGGTACTTCGTTCGTCTGCTTCGTTGAGTGGAGTTTAATGAAAATGACTTCCTGCCTTTTTTTTTGTTTTTGGAAAGAGACTCGACGAAGAAGGGTGAGCCTCTTGTTGCAGGACGAAGATAAACTTTGCGACACTCAGAACGCGACTGTTTGCTTCGTGCGAAATCTACATGGCAGTTTTTCCCGTCCCGTACGACGCAAAGTACGCCGTGCCGGGGCTGACGAGTTTGTCCTCAATTTGTGGAATTAATCGGTGGAGAAGTTGGAAGACTAGGCAGAAACTGACCAGATCCATGATTCCGGCCAACCAACCAACGTACCATCCCGCGGGAGTATCGGGGGTAAAGACGTGCCAACGATGGGCATTTTGGTGCGGTGGAAGCAGTAGTTGATGTAATATGAATATCAATTAATTTACCATCTTCTGCTACGGATTCGGTCCCGTGGCAGTGGCGTAAACCGGACGTGGTGTGCCGGAAGTTCCCCACTGCCATTATGTTTGATTCTGGCGTGTATGTATGTGTGTTTGTATGCATTAGTTTTCGCACAGCATCTCTCATCTTAAGCGGGAGCACCATTTCCCATGCGGAATTGAACCGAAAGAAGCTGCTGCAGTGTGTGTTTGGCTTATAGCTTTTCCTTCGGTTTGTTTCGCCCCCCACCCTGGGCCCAACTTTGGACGTCATTTTCTTGTACGATACGTCTCACCCACCACCACCACGTGCCACGTGGGACGTGACTTTTATTCTTGCCCTGGTCGGTTGTTGCATAGTTCTTGCCATCCTCCCACGGGATTGGAACCGTAGGAAAGAAAGTTGTTGTTAGCTGTCCACGTAACCGTCGATGCCGCCGTAATGGAAGTGTTTATGTGCATAAGAAAACAGTTTCTCGATGACTACGGATAAAGCAACGGTTTCCGGTGTTGGATGGATTAGCTCTGACCATCCTTTTTTTTGGGAAGGGGCAGCCGGGAGCACAAAAATGGGTGAAAAGCTTAAAACAACAACGCCACGTTTTATGTACCACTGCTCAATTGACGGTCATTGTTGGCTAATTTCTTTTTTCCTGTGCTTCCATTTCGCTAGCTGACAGTTGTTTTTTGTGGTGTAATGGAATTGCCAAAAGGGCTTCATTTAGAGAGGGGGTACTGCCACAGCAGGGCAACTCAATTGCTAACACGATGATAAATCTTTAAACTATTTGCAACTTTATTTTAGCAGTCGTGGAAGTTTTCCGTGCGTTTTTTTTTGGTTGTTGCAAACTCAATATGAAGCTTGTTTGAAACAGTTTACCTTTTAAGTCGTAACGAGGCAAGTTTTTTTTCCTGTAGTTTAAAGGTACGACTTCCAAAGATTTCAATTTTTTTCCTGATACAATCTTTCACAATTTCGTTCTACTGTTCGCTCTCCATCTGGGCATCTTTTCAATGTTTCACTTCTCCTTTATGTGAACCGTTCGGTCCTTCGGGTGAGTTGTTGCAACAAATCGGGAAGCAGCATAAGACACCGAGCCAACCCGGCACTATAATAACTTTATTATGTTATACACCGGTTAAAGAGGGGGCCGGGTGGGGCAGAAGGGAGGGCATCCGCGCATCTTCGCAAACATCTCCCGCAAACTGGTCCAATCTTTTACAAGAGCGCGCGTAAACATAACCTCAATAAACCAGAACACCGGTTCCACCGCATGTCCCGATCGCATCATCTTGTTGAAGAATGTTGCATGCACATGAGAGTATCTTAAATCTACCCTCCGCTTCTCATATGGTTTTTATATGCTTTCATCTCGATTATTTTCTCTCGCTCGTTCCTTTGCCCTGTCCTGCACGAGTGACTCACGGAAGCGCCTTTGCCTTTCTGGTGAAGAAATTCTGAAGAAAATGAAATCTCTTCATCTTCGGCGCCGTGTGACCCTTGGCGTTTCCTTTTTTTTGTGCTGTACTTTCGGTGATGCCGACTCCGAGCATCCGTTCGGACGTTCCTCAACGTTTGCCTTTCGTCATGTGTTTACGCTTGGATGTGGTTACGCTTACGGTGCGCGCACAATTTGGTCCATTCATTGAGACGATTCCGGTCGGCAGATTGGTAGCTATAAGAGTAGGTCATTTCGGTTTCAGTAAGAACTGCTACCATCAACGCCGCGCTGGGTCCTCCACCCGCAAAAAAAAAAAACGGTTTGATCTCGAGGAGTCGTTTCCGTTTGTTCTTCCCTTTTTTTGGGGTGTGTTTTAGATTTATTTGCTCATCCATCGTAACGCCTTGTATCGATATAACACAACATTGATTCGGACTACAGCTCAACCGGGTACAGTTTTGAGGAAGACAAACTGTGTCTCTCATTTGATGTTGCAGAAGATTTGCTCTGTTCGTTTATTTGCTTTCTTCTTGCACAAACTCCCTTTTCTACTTTTGTGGTTGATGCACTGAACAACAAACTGCCAAAGATTTGTTCTAGCTCGATTTCGATAACAAACCGGCTCTAGCGCTCGCTACAGGTTGTGCAGGGTCGTTGTTTGTATGTTTGCTTAGCTCTCTGGTCATTGCCTGTTCTTCGAGAAGACACCGTCACAAGAAAAGAAGCTTCGTGCTTCATCATCTAACATTAGGAGAGAGTTCATTGGAAGATCTTACGGTTCGGTGCCCGGATATGTCTCAGTCTAGATCCAGTGCCCGCCCGGATTTTTAAGTTTATTTCTCGTATCGAAATTGCAAACTTAAAACCATCCACACATCTATACACTCTGGGCGAACGAAACGAAGTCTTGAACGTGTCTTGAATTGGTCCTTCCTTATCTCGTCGGGCGGTAAACCAATAAAATCGAAACTTTACCCTTTCGGGGGCTTTTTTTCTTCTTGAGTATTTTTGAGCTGACAGAATGCTACTCATCCCCTCCCTGAATGCAACTGTTTCCGAGCCAAGTGTACCACTTGGCAGCCGCAAGCTACTAGTGTGTGGGTGCCTAAACAAATGAGAAAAGTTTAGTCCTACCGAGTACCGAGCGCACGGAAGGCGAGAAGCAGAGCAGTTGACCGATTTTCCGAGGCAGAATAATGTCTTTTCAATACGCACGCAAATGTTTTCCTTTTTTTTTGGCGGCCTGCCTCGTGCCCAAAGGTGGTGGAAAAGATATAAAATCCGTTCGATCTAAAGTGGATCAGTTTATGTTTTATGCAATTTTGCTTCCAAAGTGCACCAAGTGTCGCGGAGATCCGTTGGCAGACCAAAGTTTACAGGATCTGTCGCGGGGTTTGCTGCACGCAAGATAAGTCATTGTCGCGACGAAGCTAAAGAAAAGTTATTCGTGGCGTACGTATTGTCGTTTATGTACTCTGGAAGAGGCAACACGAAAATGCTGCTTTTGGTAGCGCAAAGTATCGCAAACTTCGTACGGCTGGCAATTCAATGCAGAGCTCAGCCAAAAAGAAAGCTTTATAGATCCAAGACATTCAAGAGGGGGAAATTTTATGAAAGTTTTCATCCTTTTAAAAGTTGTCACTAGTTTGATTATTTTATTTTTACGGTACATTCTCTAAATCTTTATGGTATCGTGGAGTTTACAATAAATCTGCAATGGCTTACAAGACTTTTATAGCACATAGCGGGAAAGTCATTTCTGATCTGGAGGATGCCTCCTGGTTCCAAGGCTTGGAACCCTGGGATTATCCATGTCCATGTTGTATGTATTTAAATTATACTATTGGACAGTCAATTTAATTATATTTACGAGAGTTGGATAAATTTGAACTGATAACTTCGATTAATGTGTTACTATTATATCCAAATTCCAAGTGGAAATTTAGAAATGTATTCATTACAAAGACTCTTCCAAAGTAGCTTCTTCCAAAAAACTTGTATTTACATCTGTCAAACAATAATATTGCTTATCTCAACAGCAATTGCAACATACTTAACTATAAAAAAACAACAAAGAGCTTGAAATAAATAAACCTCCCTTAACTGAGCTGGTCCTTCGAAAAACAAAAGAGTTATACGTTCCCGAAAACATCCTTACTCACCCATTCATTAATGCTTATCCGCATTGAAGTGTGAAAGTAGGGCGAGAAAGATATGGAAGAAACATGTTTATAAGCCAAATCGAACTCAAAACTCCTCCCATCCATCTTTATGCCCAATGCCGTCGGTACGCCCGTGCCCCTTCGTCTGCAAGGGCGGCGGATATCGGTTGCAATTTTTCCTCCCGGTTCATTTTTCACCGTTCGGTAAGGGCTAAAGATTTCCAAACCGGAACAAAAGCCGAGCGTGTTGTTCGACCGATTCGGTGGAGCCGACCAACGTGTGTCGTATATTGCGATTAGTTATTCTAGCCTTTTGCTCTCCGGTGTTTGTGTTGATTGGAGGGAAAAGAAATTTATTTTACGACATGCAGAGGAAAATCGTACCCGAATACTGTGGTTCAACATATTTCGAATCGTACCACCACCACCACCCCATCCCAAAACTGTGTACACTTCGGGACCGGAGATACCGAGAATGTGCAGTTTTGCCAGAGGTGTGCTCTTGATACGTTCGCTAGGGAGAGCTGTTGGGGTTGGGGGTGAGTTTTATGTGTGACTTCCTTTAAGGGCAATATTGAGAATCGAGTGTAAGAGAAAGAAACCCCCCGCTCTATTGCTCTGTTCTACCGAATATCAGCGTGGTTTTCGAACTGCTCGTATCGGTAGCGTCCGGCCAAAGAAAAGGTCCTTCTAGCAGGCCCCTGCTTCTCAACGTTATCTGCACCGTGGCGGTGATCGTGGCGAAAGAACTTCTGCTTTCTGTGTTTAAGATCAACCCCCGGCACACCAACCGAGCGCAGCAGAATGGAAGCTATCGGTTAAGGAGAAAGCAAAAAAAAAGAACCTTTAGAGCGTAGCCAGAATGAATTTATGCGCCAATAAAAGTGGCAGTCCGAAAAACGCTCTCGGTTCATAGTGCAAAATGTGGATGACTTTTCTCGGGCGATTTTCAGTGCCGGAAGAGTGAAGTCTTCCGCTTTGTGGGCCCCCCCTTTACGGTACCGTATGGGGAGGAAATGTATCTACGGGAAGGTTCTCAGCACAGGGAGTTAGCGTGGAATCTTCCGAAAACGTTTCGAACGAAATCACGGAAACACGAAGCGCTGCAGCAACCGGCGTTAGTTGTAGTAGCAGCAGCAAAGCATAAATTCATTCGTACCTTGACGCTTTGAATATGGTCAAGTTATGTTGAAAGTTTTGGGCTGGTTGTGGCTGAAGTTCGAAACACTGTACCGACGCCTCCGTTTTTTTTCGCTCCGGTCCACCGGTAAGGCTAGTGCACTTTCCAATTCTACAACGCTGCAGCACACGCTTCAAGGGGTGTGTATGTGTCCGTGTTTCCACCGTGCACTGTTCGTTTCGAGCACTCTGGAATGCTCCGAGAATCAATGGGGTGCGATTTATCTGCATCCTGTTCCTGTGTCCTTTCAGCTTTTCAGCTGTCGTTGCTGTTTCGGGATTTTCGATGAGTTTTTCGTTTCAATTTTGTATAATAACATCAGCTTGTTTTTTTTTTGGTTGGAAGAGAAAAGGAAAGTAGCAAGGGGCAATGAGGAACATCGGGAGTTGTTGTGTGAAAATGGTTTCCGTACGTATTGTTGGATGGTGTTTCTTACTTCCCAAAAATGAAACGAACGACTACGTGCTACGGGAATTCGTTTGCTTTCGTTTATATTAAGTTTGAAGAGCATAAGGTAGAGCATTTTTGCATTTTTATAAAGATACTATAAATTACTTTCGAATGTCTTCATTTCATACTTTAAAAATCATGAAACATCATGCATTTACTGCCATTACCAATTTGACTCACTTCAAAGCAAACTAAACTCCGCGAGCAGATGGAACAAATTGTCTTCCCAGCGAGGTAAGCTCGGGAGAGTAATGCATTAGTGCGATGAAAAGCCCTAAAGACACGAACAAGTGTGCGCTGTCACTAGGTATTTAGCAACATTATTTTCTTCCCATCACACGGTTCAGCAAAACCGACAGCCAGCCCCGCCGTCAAGTTTGCAGGGCGCGGTGTATTTAATTAAATTAAATCGTTCAACGTCGATCTACTTCTACTCTTTCCCGTGGTGTGGTGCGTGCGTATACAGCGTCTTAAATCGGTCTAGTAGAACGAAGACACTTGCCAACAGTAGTGCGATGTCTGTGCGATGTGGTGCTAATGATGGCAGAGTCGTACCGACACTCACAAGGGGCGGGGAAAATATTGTCGTCTTCATTCTTGACGTACGAAAAACACATCTGCGCTAAAACCCCGCGGTGGGAGCCCATGTGTGCTGATGCTGTGAACACCTTTTACAGAATGAAGCTGTTCGTGCGTGTCAGAGATTTGAGGCACGTGACAAAAAAAAAACGGAACTCTCTATTGCGTTTCTGAGGTCGCGGACATTCAAAACTCGCGCCCCATCATGCAGTGACCGCATAATGTGACAACCACCACCGGGTTTTTGTTGTCTTCATTAGAACCTATCGCAAATCTAGTTTGCTCTACCACCGATTACCGGAATGCAAACGAGAAACAACGAGCGTGGCCCACGGCTGCTGGAAGGGTGCAGCCGTGTGCAACAATATTTAGCCCGAGGGCTAGTACGCAATCCACGTGACAGTATTATTTTTTCTCCGACTCCGTTTCCAGCACTGGGTGCGACCGGGTGGGTGAAACTTTTGATGTCGTAATCCTAACGAGATTTGCGTGACATGTTTATTAGCTGTTAGTTAGCGGGGAATCTTCTCGTTTGCTACACTAGCGAAACGCCAACAGCAGCGGCACAACGGTAGAATAATAATTGCGTTGATTATTTTGCACTAAAGCACATACCCACATTCGTCATGAATATGGCACGGCTAGCAAAAGGGAGTTAAATCTCCGCATGGAACTGTGTGTGTGTACTTTCTAGAGTAGTTACAGCATCGATATATCAATGTAGCAGCAATGGGAAACTTTTCTCATTCACCATCGCTCGGTTTGCAGTAAAATGACGGTGGATGAAAGTTTTTCGATTGAAGTTTCCGTTGAAAAAAAAGAAAAACCCCCACAAACGGATGAATGATAAATAAACAATCATTGCAAGTTTTTAATTTGTTGTCCCCGCTTCGGCAGATGGTGCTTCTGTTAGAGTGAAATCAATAATACAAACTTTAAGCTGTCACTGGGACTTATTGAACGAACAGATATATCATCATTTTACTTCCATTAGTTGCGTAGTTAGCTTGTTCACAAAGTTGTGTGAAGGTATTTGCACAATTATTGCGATTTTTTGTTAACTATAACTACTTTAAATTTGCTTACGGATCACATCCAACTGGTGCCATCTATACAGCTTGCTCATACGGTTGGGATTATCTTGGAAAATGTAAATAGCAAAACGTTTAGGAATGTGCGTACAAGAAAGGCACCAACACATAACGCGTATTCTTCGCACGTTCATGCTAATGGAGAAGTAAAGTGAACACAATTTCGAGAGTTTGACAGACTACAGGGATGTAATATGTTTTAATGGTTGGTATTCGGTGTAAAATTGCATAATATTTCAAGCGATTTGTTTCCCCATTTTGAAATAAGTAATACCTGAGTGATACATGTTATCTATTCTATATAATAGGAAGAGGAAGAGGAATATTCCCAACTCTTCAGTTCCGACATCTCAAATAGACTCATAAAGTTGTGAGCATATTGAACGGCTAGAAGAAACAATCGATATATTGACTTCGAACGTATGAGATATTTTCCAACATTTTGTCCCACACTCGTAGACCGACATTGTGTCAATCTGTACCGGCCGTAGAACACGAGAGTTCTATTCTTTGGAAAAGCAAACACATCCCGACCGTCATCACTGGCATTGTAGATCGCACTGTTATTGTCTCCTGTACAAAATGACCCATGGCATATATCGTTTTCACACCCGATTAATAAATGTTTGTTTTCTTCCCTTTTCTTCTCTCTTTGTAGGTAAGTGAGCGCAAAGATCAACCCCTACACGTCGAAGGGTCTCCGATGTCTTCCAAGAAAAAGGGCTGAAATGTGTAGAGACATGGTTTGTTTTGGTTCCGGCCTTGAAACATATTAACCTGGCTGGACGAAACTGGTGAACTTTAACACGATATGGCGACGAAACAAACGTTACAAGAGTAGAAATTTGTTACGAGATCACGCCGGATATATTTGACCAACACAGCAATTCCAACAAGGGACTATCTAATGTGATTTGTTGCATCACGATATTACGGCATGGGTTTCGTAGTTATTGCATTCCTGTACACAAAAGCGAGCAAAAAAAAGCGTATCTGCATTGGCTCAACAACTCTGCGACTTTACAATGGCAATAGTAAAATTCTTGAAACCTGCTATTAGCTAGCGATGACAACAACAAAAAAACTGAACGCGATGCATCCACTGGATTTATGTTGCCCGCAGTCTCGAGGGTTGACTGAAATACGATGCAGAAAGAATGAGGGAACAAACAACAACAAAGCAAATAAGTAAACGAATGGAATGTACTGTCCGAGTGCAGTCGAGGGACATGTTTGGGCGACTCGTCCACGGACCACGAGAGTGCGAGTGAAGCCGAGTGGAGTCCAAACCAGCAAATTACCAGCTGTACGTATCGCCCTTTGTCTCTATGGCTACGGCGCTGCCAACAGCCCTGCTGTGATGAACATTGGTTTTTATTCCCGTTCGTTCGGTGTACATGTTGGCCCTTGGCCAGAGAGAAAGAGATGGCGTGTGTCCATGGCCGTGGTGTGTGAGTATGCGTGGGTCGTTTGCAGGCCCAATGCCGCGGAGTACACTAATCTATGCCGAAGTCGTTTTAGCACGAGATTGAAAGCATCATCCCGTTCGGTCCGGTCCAACCTTCGGCGGCAGCTCACTCCTCCCCCACCGTTAGGGAGGCGATTAGCGCACTTTAAATCGACTCCAATTGCTGCCAGCAAACGAAGCAGCCGGCAAATGGCGGGTGATGCGGTAATAAAATTGCAACGATTTCATTCTATAGCCCGCGCTCACATCGATCGAAGAATGGAAGCGAATTGCAGTGGGCAAAATGGAACAACTATTGCACTTGCAATGGGGAAAGAATCGAATTCAACAATGGGCGAGCGATGGTGGTGGACAGCCGAGTAAGAACTGCAACGCTAGAATTTGGTGTGTGGTTTAACTCGCTTTGTTTGCTAACTACTATCAGCACCCCGAAACCAAAAATCTCGTCCAAGCTGAACAAGCGGAATACAGAGGGTAGAGCATTATGTAAATGTGATTTTGATTGCATTATGACGCATAAATTGCGAAAAGAGCTGAAACCCGGAAGCAGCATGCTGATCTCAAGTGGCGCAGTAGAGCAATGAGACAGGAAAAAAAAAACACACACACACCCCACAGGGAAACTTATTGCTATCGATTGCGTATCGGAGCGGCTTTTTTCCATCATCTTCTGCCTGGTGGCAGCATCATCATCATCACGTATAGTTTATGCATTTGACGTAGTGCGACAAAAGCCCCGTCGAGTGCTATTGATTATGAAGTGGCGGGCAGCGGGCTTGGTGCGCTGTTGCCCGGATGTACCGAGGATGTGAACGGAAGGCGGACAACAGTCCACTTAACATGTTATGTTGAACGCACACTATATAGTGTGTCAATTGGTTTTCTCGCAACCGCCGCCACCGCACGTTTGACGATGGGCCGATGAATGAAGGTACTTGCGCAAGGTGTGACATGTGACAAACGAATGTTGCACATGCTACGAGCCTTCGAGTGTTTGCACTACTCCCTTGGGGAGTGAGTGTATGTGCAGTAACAATAGAGTATGGGTAACGTGTGCCTATTTCATGCCGAGCGGGAGCATTAATATTCCACTCGTTTGCGGTTTCTTACCAATACCCAAATGAGATGAGTTATTCTTTTAAACCGGTGTAGCCCATTATTCTAGGCGCCCCTCTGGTGGCACCGCTGTCTTTAAAGCACGAGGCTTATAAATTTAAATCGAATGCAAAACATGTTCATAAACCACTCAAACCTGGCTGTACCTGCATTATCGGCAGACGCGTCCACACTCCCTTTGGGAATTTGTAGCCGTAGTTTACAGAGCAAACAGATTAGCCCCTTTCGGTACACACCATCGCCTCCCGCCTGCACCATCCGAGGCCAGGGCCAGGAAGGTTGCATTATTCAAAAACCAACGTTGCACCGACTGGTTAGCAGTGGCTTACAATATTTTACACGCAGTTGTAAAGTGAAAATCGAGGCCGACCATCCTTCCAATAGCGGGGGTGCGTATTAGGGTTTGAGCGAAGTAAAATGGAGCAAAATGGCTAATTATTTGGGTATTGTATTTACCGTCATTTAGCGTGTGCGTTGTAAAATGAAACCAAGTGGTCACACTCGTTGTAAAACGGTGCACAAACACGTAGTACCTACCTACCGTCCGTACGCCACCCGTTTATGTACTCATTTCGCTTCTCAAAATTTAGGTGCACTTGGGTTCATTGGGTGGCCGATCCGAAAAAGGACCATTTGCCATATTGCACAAAACGAAAAGCAGGAGTTGTTGCACGGGTTACCCTAGGTATTACAAAAGTTGGATGCTTTCTAATCGATTAGTTTCGGTGATGGAATTACTTACGATATTCGTGGAAATTGGAAGGTTTTTGTTGCCGCGGACTGTAAACATGATTGGGTGAGTTGCTGGGTTGCACTGGGGTACTGCACTGGTTGTCCTTTTGGGTGTTCTTTTATCCCTGTCGAAGCCATCTATTAGTGTTGAACTTTCCACACAGCGACGGTAGGTGCGCCTGTATATGTGGTTTCGTACTTGGTGGTGGTTCGGAAAAGTGTGTCACTGGATCATCGCTTTCCGTTGGTACCCCGAGCCTTTGGGGCCGAATCCGAATGGGAATGCATAATCCTCTCTTGAAATATGTATTTTCCCAACGTCCGAAAGTTTTCCTGTTTTTTTGTTGTTGTTATTTTCGAACTCTATAGAATGGCTTTTTGTGATGCTGATATTTCCATCTATTCAACGATTGACCAATGAAACAGGTTGTGGGGAAGGAACGGACCACTAACACACACTGGACACAGGAAGGTGCCTAGCTAAACTAATATTTTCTACCCTGCACTCCCAAATCGGCCGTGTCCTCCATGTTATCGGCTTCGCTTGTTTGCGTAACGCGCTTCGAAACTGTGTCTGTAGGTAAATGGCCGGCGTTCTTTATGAGGGATGAATAATAATGACGCCGGCGGAAATCCTTTCACCGGATGCGGTACGCAACGGCGGTGGAAGGGAAGAGAAAAGCGAGCACACGATCCCGGACTCCGGTCATATTCCGCCATTAGTCGTGGGTTTTTCCTAACCGCATCATCGAAAGCCCCTCCCCCTGCCTTCCAGAATCACATAATTTGCTCCCGCGAGAGGTGGTGAGAGAGATGGGCGATGAAACAAATTCCTTTTTTGGGCTTGGGAGGGAAAACGATGGGATTTCCATCAACCTCCAACTCCACCAAACATCACCACCAGGGTCCGGTTGAGTGCCGGACCCGTTTTCGTCGCGTGCAGTGATAAACGTTTTCAGAATTAATCTCTCGCACGCCGTTGGGAAAATGGATTAGTGCTGGTCACCGAGGGCTGATCCTTGTCCCACATTTGCTACCGCTTCCATCCTTGACCGTACCCGCATGCACACCTCGCGATGATGCGTCTGCCGGTACGGTGGCAGGGTCTTAGTATGCCTGTACGAAAATTTATCCATATTCCCGTCTGCGTACGCCGGATGTACACCGAGAATTCATCGTTGTCGCAACGAGTGCTGTGATAAACTTCGCCAAACGAGAACAATTTTGATGGAACACGTTTCCGTTTTTGGCGGGGGTTTTGGAAAATTTTGCACCACTTTTCCGTGCGCGTACACACACACACACAGTCAAGTATACTAGTTGAAATGTGTCGCTGTGGCCTGCCTTGGAAGCAAGCATATGGGGAGGTCACTTTGCCGGGTGAATGAATGAGTTAAATTCTAGTAGCTAGTAGCAAATTGAATAACGCGACCACAAAACGAATGCTTGCCCATTCGGGGGTTGTGGCTAAATTGTGTAGGTCCAACTTTTATTCCGTGACATACGGAGTGGAAAGTAGTCGTGCGAAAATTAATTCATAAAACTAGAACATAAATTCAATTTGCACAACCTAATGATTTTTTGAGTGTGGAAAGTAATGTTTGCCTGGATGGAATGTGGAGTGTGTTGTTGTTGCGATAGGTACCGCACAGGCTACCGTCCGGGGTACGGTAGCATGGGCTCTCCTATGTTTGTTTGTATGTATGAATGAAGGACCTAGTTACCGGATCAGATTTTGTGATGACTTTTGTCTTGAAACCGGGAGTTCTTTCTACGTCAGCGGCTATTGCTGTGTGTAAATGAAGGAAAGGCATATTTCATTCGACTCCTACTCATTCCTCAACATGAAACAGACGAGTTTTCACTGAATGAATAGTAGATGTGCTGTTGAAATTGGATTTTACAATAGAGCACAACTCGTAAAACCACTTAAGAACCCTTCACAAACGATCCGTTTCAATATGCGCTCTGGCAGGTATGAAGGTGGCAAAGGAATGGCGAAAATCCTGCATGGTTTTAACAGATTTTAATGTGTTATGTACAGTCTTCATTCGCTACAGCGGATCTAAATTTAGATCCTTCATAGGAAAAATAGAAAGGATTAACTGTTCCATTCCAGATGTTCCGACCACTCATTTACATTTTATTAGGGGTTAACATTTCTATGCCATACCTAAAGACGTACCACAATATGTCAAACGAAAGCAGAATCATTCTTTAATTTTTAATGACGGTCCGAGGCCTGTGACTTCGTGCGTACTGTGAAACAGAAATTTTGTATTTAGAATATTTGATATGCCATTTGTACTTATGAAACCTATTAAAATACTACAAATGTTAGTTTAAACAATCATTTTTTAAACCAACTAATCGTTTTCATGCCTTGCGAATTTCTAAATGGTCCTTCGCTCATATTTGAAGTAAACGCCTGACATTATGCAATGTGCGGTACAAAATATAGTAACTTCTTGCAAACTCTGTACCTTAGTAGGAATCATTCTTTATTAGTGATATTAGCAGATAAATCGCTATACAAATCATACTAAAGATGAACTCCTAGCCTCCTGAAAGACCAATCCCTTCTGCCCAAGCGAAATCTGCTAGAGTACTCTGAAAGGCATAACAAAAATGCGAAGGGATGCAAGTTTTTGACCTCGGAAAATTTTCCCATTATGCAGTTCTAAATAAACATGAACCAAACCGCATTTTTTTGTTGTTGTTGTTTTCGTTCTTGTCAATAGTCTTCCAGTGGCACACTGGTGTGGCCCGGAACTTTTGCTATCTGTCTTTGCTTGGCTGATCTATGCTGCATATGCAACATTCCCCGCTGCCGGATGTGGTAATCGTTTCATCGCTGTTTGGAGTGCTTTTGTGTGTGTGCATTTGCTTGCCAAACGACCGAAGCACAACGACGCTGTACGGGCGCTTGTCTCGGCCGTGCTCTGTCAGGCCCCTCCGGGTTATGATTTCAATCTGTCTGATTAGATGCAAATGTACATGACCGTAGAGACGTTGGGTTTCCCGTTGCCTCCGGCGCCATGTTGAAGCATGTCGAACCCCCGATACGGAAGCGAAGACGTCGTAGAAATTGGATGTACATCGTACTTCGTGCCGTTTGAGGCGGTCCAGTGCCAAGGAAGTGCGTCAAGCCAACACGGCGGCGTACAGGAGGCGAATGGGTTTTTGGGAGATAGTTGATAGAGCTATGAATAGTGCAAGTACTGGCTCCGGGGCCATCAGGGATGGATGTACACGGACGGATACGCCATCGTTGCAGCTTTCCTACCAGAACGGGATGTAGCGTGTGGAGAAAATGGGCCTAGACTTGCACACATGTACAATCGTTAGAAGAAACGAGGAAGCAATGGTTACAATTTCCGTCACCGGGTCGTGTCCTTTCTGTCTTTCGTCGATCTTTAACCGCTTCGGAATCAGAAAACTGACCTTCTCATTCAGCACCAGTTGGTGCTTTGCGGCTTCTTGTTGTATCATTACCATTGCCATGGTCATCGTCGATCGTCTTTATTTTCCCACCGGATTTGCAAACTCCTGACGACGGCAATGGATACCAGTCATCTTGCACCAGCTTCGGTATGGTTGGTGTAAAGATAATTGAAAGAAAATACCCAGGCCCTAAACATACGTCTGAAGGTTTCCTTCAACCGACAGGCAACGGCCCCAAGTGACCGTTTGATAATGCCACCGTACCGTTTGCACCGCTTGCCGATTTTAATGATTCGCAAGGAAATGTCTGCTTTAAACGATCGGTATAAAGGATTATAAATTCATTATCCTGGTTGAGATGTGTGGGTGCAGGAATAAGATTTAGAGATGTTGATGCGCCCCCTGTCTTGGAATTTCTTGAACTAATAAAGAGATCTGACCCTAATACAACAAGGGATGGCTTACAGTCTCTTTTGTGCATTAATAATCACGCATCTCATGTCCAGGAAAATCCTACAAAACTACTACAAATTCCAACTGGGAAAGCTGTAAAGCAGCTTATAACCTAAGCTATTCCTTTCGCCGAATCCCATAAGCTAGCAGTAGCCTTTAACATGTCTTTAAACCAATTTTCGGTTTCGATTGACGATCACAAAAATATTGTGGTAAATTATAAAGTTTTTTAAGTAGTTTTTTTATATAAATAGTTCTAATTCCTCTCGCTAAAGTGGATTTCGTTTGCCTGTGGTGTAAGACTTAAGAAACTCGAACACATCATACGTTAAAGTCATGTATTGCTTTCTGGAGTTGAGGGTGTTGGAAAGCTGCATTTGTAAGTGATGTGAAAACCAAGAATGGAACAAAACCTCGTTACTCTTTTACCCAAACATACCGGTGTTCCGTGTGTCCAACCTCCAAGCACCTCTGAACTTTGGACATGAATACGACCAAACAGGGTTTTGCAAAACAAATAAAGCGTGAATGAGCTCCCAACGTTTAGCAAAAACTTCCCGGGGAAAGATCGGACAGAAAGTTCTACCTACAAGTGCCGAAGGATAAGATGGGGCGCGCTGCTGCTGGTATCATGTGGCAGGCGCATATGAGCGGCCTCGGTTTGCTGTGGTCCGAGGTGCACTTGGTTCCTCTTTTTTCCCCGCTTTGCGAACAACAAAACCCAGCGAGTCGAGTGGTGGTCGGGCTTGCGGTTGACTCCATTGCATGTTGGGTTTGTTGTGCTTTACCCGAGTACCTCATGAGCCTCCGATGCTCATCTGATAGTGATGCTGTTATGTTGATGTTGCTATGGTTGCGGTTGTTGTGGAGAAATCAATACCAAACTTGAGCCGTGTCTCGGTTCTGGAGCGTGCTGCTCGAAAGCGAAACGAAGAACCAAGCGTATGCTTGGAATTCTCGTCTGGTACCGTACTACTACTGTCTGGTGGGGTTCGCTTTATTCGATACAGAAGAAAAAGTCTTTCCAGTCGGGTTTTTAAATGTTAAAAAGTGGTTTCTTGCTGCCTAAAATTCTGCTTCATTTAAACCCCATGCAAACAGATCCTGATAATCGAATGTGAATGATCGCTTTGTGGTGCATTTTGTAAATGGCTTTAGCTTGTTACAAGTCTTGCTTTATGCTGCAGCTTCAACCTTCCTGTGTACATACCGGGCACGGTATGTGTGAAATAATAAATTTCTGTCTGTCAAAACAGCAGATCGGTTCTTCCGGCGTTGCTTCCAGCCATCCAGTTAGAGACGTCACTGGGCCCCGAGAAGTCGGAATGATACATACCAACTCTGTCTGGGTGTTTTTGTATTTTTATATTTCCTTGACAGTGGTATCAGGTGTTGCGGAGAACGTGTTACGTCGGGTTCTTCGGGCGAAGGATGAGCCTGTTGGTGTACGTGCCCAACTGAATGGAATGCTTTCTGCTTTCCCGCTCGGAGAAATCAGCTCCCACCGGCATTACCACCAGACCGCAAACTATCCAATAGTGAAGGGGATGAATTTATTTTCCTGATCTTGAGGTTAACCCTAAAGCAGCGATGGGAGAAAAAAGCCCCGGTTCGCATTTCTTTCGCATCCTCCATTTGCCCCACTCCAGCAATAGCAAGATGTGTGCATGGGTTGGTCATTTGTTGGTGGTTGATTTCTTAACCTTTTTGTCTAGCACAGTGGTTTTCGTGTTTCGGACTGGGAATGATTCATGGGATGGTTTGCGTTTTTGCCTTTCTCTCTCTTTCTCGTTTGGAAACCACACACACACACGCAAGAAACGGAAGTCACGCACGTTGCATCCATCTCGACCGAAGATTACCCAACATTTTTTCCTTTGCCATGTTCCTCCCCGACTATGAAACAAAAAACAGAGGAGCGAAAAAAAAAAATACAAGGTGATGATAATGTATTTGCTGGCTCGAAAAGTAATGACCAAGCGTTTCGGGGTTTTCGTCCCTTCCCGTCGTCAAAACGCATGCGAGTGATGTAGTTGAAGGTCAGTGAAAACATTTACGACAAACACTTCTTGGATTTTCGGACGTGCGGTCGGGCGCGAAATGGTCCCAAGATGCAGATAAAAGTCAGGTGGCAATTAATTTATGGCGAAACAAACCGAGCTGCTCGGCGATGATGTGAATGTGAAGGTGCGTAAGGGACTGGGATCAGCCCACGGCAGACACAGTGCGAAATCCCCAATGTTCTTTGTGGGTGTCAGACAAAAGGGAGGGCTACCTAAAGATGTACCGCTGTAAGCTGATTAATTATAATAAAGTAGTTAGATAAGACCGGACTCATTGTACTGTGCATTAAATATACAGACGTTGTAGGATTGCATATTTATAAGACGATCTATCTTTACCGATAAAGATCGCTGAAGATCGGGCTCTAGTGATAGCAGCAGTAGAATGCACCTAACACCATTCGTCTAGCACGAAACTATTCGATTCGGAGAATTCAATTAACGCTCTGTATTTGCGTAATCATTTACCCGGAACACAGATGCTTCCGATATATTAAGAGATTGGAGTTTAATTTAGAAAACTCTGATGGCAACATACATGATGTACTACCTTATACTAGGCTTTTTTCAATAGAATTGTACGAATACAAAAGAATTGGTATACCATGTTTTTTTGCATATTTTAAAATATAAAACCATGACAGCTTTGCAAGATGTAACAAAATGTTCAACTCCCCACAAAGCCTGCAACCGAAGGTCGACTGCGATTACGTCTGCAGGGATGATCCGCTTATGTTGCAGTCGCGTATAGCGCACCGCAATGATGCACACTCAGCAAATTGCAATCCACCCTGCCACACATGCACAGCCAGTTCCAGCTGCCATTTCGGTGATGTGTGCTGTCCTATTTACTCTGGCGAAGCACAACGCGGCCAAACGCAAACGAACTGTTCTGTGTGCCTTCGTGGAAATAATTGCAAAGGGCCTAGGCGGAGAATCATGAACTAACAAAAGTCGGCCACAAACGCCCCACGGTACCGCGGTTCTCAGTGCATCGAAACTTTAGCTAACATCGCACGCAACGAGCGTCGTACCGCCCGGGTTGACAGGCGGGGAATAATTCATGGGAATTATGGTGCACCGGCGTAGGCATGGGCGAGAGCAAAGAGTCAGCAAAATGCGACTTATTCTAGACGTACACACATTTACTAGCCATAAAGTAAGCAAAAACCCCAACCGGGCCATAGCAACTCCTCCACCATGAGGTGGGTAACACTGTCAAGGTTGACACAGTAAGTTTTCGCCGGTGTAGGGAGGTAGTTGGTGTAGTTGGAAATCATCAATGATCATTGCCGCTGCTACACCATCATCATTACGGGTTCGGTGATTTGCGACGAGTTTACGTCATATTGATGGTTATGCGTCTTTTCGAAGTAATAAACAGAAACTTACTCGATTAACATTGGTTTACATTGCAATAAATACATCATTAGTGGACAAATATAATTTTGTTCAAGGGTGACGTAACAATCTGCTAGTCTTGGGGCGTTTATGTCATTAGAAACATTATTTTTCACGTAGTTGGAACACAGCCCTTCATAAAAGAGAGGTCGAGACACTACATCAGGGGACTGCCATTTGACAGTTTTGTAATTCCAAGATGCTATTAGAATTACTAACCGACTATTTTAGATATCCTGGAGTGGACAGGGTATTCTTTTCCATCGCATCTTATTTTGTGTTATTGATAATAATTACTCAGCCCTTTTCGTACGGCATCTAAGAATTGCTGGAATTTCTGATTTCTTGATATTCCTTACTTGTTTATGGTTCTTAATTCATACTCTTAAACAGCGCAGCAACTCAATTTTCCTGGCACCTTTTCCACTGCATATAGTGTGTCCTTAAAATTACCGGATTCATTTCCGGCAACTGTCAACTGTGTCCCTCACACGAAGAACACCGTTCAGGGAAAGGTTTCCATTCACAATGGCATTATTATTCTTTAGAAGTTTATGTTTATGTTACGAACCAACCACCAATTGATGGGGTTGTGTATGTGTGGGTGTGTGATTGTTCTTTTGAATGTCGGTTTTACGGTCTGGTAAGCAGTGTAAGGCGAATGTTCGGTCCTCTCTCTGTACTGTATCACTTTACGATGTCTAATATATGGTTCTTCGTTATCCTTTAGCACTAGCTTGGTGGGCACACGCCTGTGAAATAGTTCCATTCAGCATTCTCACTTTCAATCATGCTGAGTTTCTTCGGTGGGGTCACCGAGCATCGTGAGGCACACGATCTACTGTCGATTTCCGCCCGTACAATTGTGGGTACCCTTTTCGGAGAGCCGAACCGACAGTGATTTGGAGACGAAACTCCACATTGCTGTGGCTGCCATTATGCGCATATATCATTGTTACGGCCGACATCAAAGTCATTAACATACACTTTCATGCATAGGCATCGGGTTGTGTAATGTATGAATTTTCACTACTCAGCATAGAAAGTGCGTCCCAAGTGTACACACATGTAAACGATGGACGAGACGCGCGCGCTTTTGTGTGATCGCTCTCCTGTTTGAATCGAAAACAATCCTGCCACCAGGACGGGGGCGAAGGATACAATTGTTTGTGTTGTGTGTTGCGGAGAATGTATGTAAACCAGTAGGAAGCAAAGGAGGCAGCACGAGACATGAACTTGTGTCGTGGCAATCCTTACCATCGAATGGAACCACTCGTCACCGCTATCAAAAGACGAACGCAAACGAACGAACCGCGCGCACGCCGGTAGGCAGCTTTGAATAATGACTAAATCTAAAGACTGCGTTCTGTCGGGGCCACCTTCTCCTAGCCATCAACGGCTGGCTGTATATTGTCGTTCCGGTTATGGCTTATGACTTTATTATGATTGCCAACGAACTATATGTAGCGGCGAATCGGAATGGTGATTGTTATGTTATATCAACGATGAGCACGTGAGAAACGAGCGTATGGGCAAACCGAGCAAACCGTAACCGAGCGGGAAGTAGTTACAGTCAGTAGTTCTGCCGGTCGTATGCTAAAATTTGATTCATTAATAGCGCACGTGGGGCTTGATAATTCAAATTCTAATCCAAATATTTTATTTATCGTTCCAGGTAAGCGAAATGATGCAAATAAAATTCAACAACTTCGTTCAAATGCGTCCCGCAACACGCGCGCTCACGTGCACACACAGTTCAAGGGATTAAAGTGGTAAGATCAGCCCTAATATTGCATTGCCCTGCCGCTGCTGCTGCTCCGTGAACGATCATTTTATCAACTGTGGCTTTATTTTTCTCTTGTAGGTCTCTACTGAATAGGATGAATACCGCGGCCGTAAAACGAATGTTTTGAATTGCATTAGTTTTAAATTTTTAATTGCTACCAACTCCCGAAGCGCAGCTGTCCTCCGTGCTCGCGCTCCACGCTGCTGCCCACCGTGTGCTGTTCCCGGCTTTTATGACAGTGCTGAAAGTTTTTGATCCTTTTAACACTCATTTCCGAGCGACGGCGGGATTCGCTGTACATTTTAAACAAGCGGGTACATTTCACCCGCGCGAAAGCGACGGCCGGCTGGCGTGCTGCTGTTAGTGAGGAGATTTGTGTTCAAGCAGCGGTGATATTGTATGATGCTTCCCGTCTCTCATCAGCACGGTCGAATCAAGCGAGGCCCTCATAAACACTGCAATAAAATGGCCATAAAGCTCCCTTCGATGGGCAAACCAGCCTTGGGCCAGGCGATAAAAGCGGAACATTAGAAAAAGAACAATTCCACCTCCGCGTTATATTGCCGTTGTACTTTACATCGCATCGTTGACAATTTGCGTGGACATTTTTTTTTGTTTTGTTTCGCGAAGTGCAGACCCCGGCCGGGCCCCGGTGTGTGTGTGTGTTGTTGTGCTTATGCCAAAGATACAACGCAACTGCATGGATCATAAAATTCACCGTTCTCGAGGGCTGTATGGGCTTGAAATTTTTGTTTCTTGTCGCCTGTGTTTAACGGGCATACGCGATATACTGCCCGCAATGTAACGCATTGCAAAATTCACCAGCGTGCATGGCACGCCGAAAGCTAAATCGGTTGGGTACGAGGAGAAGAACGAGTGCAGCTGTAGTGGCTGGTGAGTGCTGAAAAAGGCATTAAAATGTGTCAGAACCGAAATTAAAAAATATGAAATATGCAAAGCTCGTATGCGGAGGGAGAGCGGGAGAAGGAAGTTTGTTGCGTCGGTGCGTTACTGTTTGACCCTGGAATGTTGTAGTTTGCATTCAGTGGTTGCTCTTTTCGGTTGGTAGCAGTGCTTGGTGCAATATAATACGTGCCATACACCACTGGACCAAATTTACAAATTTAATTCTCCACCTTATGACCATATTGCATGGAAGGATTTTTAATGCGCAACCACAAAACTTGACTCTGCTGTCCTTTTATTGCAGTTGCAGAGTCACAAATGTAACCAAATAATCAAAACCCATTCGTCAAATTTTTATCACTTAATGCATGATGGCGGTGACTGTCGACGGCTATTAATGTCGAATAGCGTTACCCGGACCATTCTTTACGATCCGTAACTTGCCTGCCGCAGTCTTTGAACACGTCCGGCAAAGGTGTAAATCACGACATGACGACTGTGTGAAGTGTACGTGATCAAATTTTCGCATTGCAATTGAAACAATTCCTACACTGGCGACATCTTTTCGGGGTGCAGCCTGTGGAGACAGTTTCCTTTGGCATCTCTTGATTAGCATGGCTATTTAACTTTAAATCGAAATAAATCATGAAAATATATTTCGACACACCTTTCAGCAAATCTCTCATTGTCTGTCGAACTGAGCTTATACAGAACGTACCGAGGGCGAGTGCATTCCCCGCGTTCGTCCCGAGCCAAATTTTAGCACAATTTTGTGGGAGATACCCAAGGGAAATAAAATCCATCCACGCCGGGCTCTGAAAACGGCAAGACACAGCGCATTTGGTGCTCAGTATGCAAAAAGCAATCAAATACCCGAAAAAGGGCATCCCATTCGAAGACGACCAATTTGAAATGGTGTTGAAATTTTCCACATTCTTATCACGTATGCAGTAAATTTTACGGTAGGGAATGTCAAAACTTGCCGCATTCGTCGATTCGTTTCGTGTCCGATTCCCCCTTTTTTCGGTCCAAAAGGTGTGGAGTGTGTGTGTCCGAAACGAATATGATGGTTCGGTTGGTATTTCCTTCCGTCGTCGTCGTCGTGTGTGTGTGTGTGTGTTTTGTATGCACATTTAAACCATGAATGTTTGAGAATGTAAAGTTTATAACACCTTTTATCGGAACGAAAAATAATTCCTTAACCTTTTCACAAAAACGTGATTTGTGAAGTAACGCAAATTAGAGAGATTTTTCATTTGATGCTGCTTATGTTACTTGTTTTTCCCTCTCAAAAAGGGAAAATCCAAATCTCCGTGAACATGAGTTGAAAAGATCATTGACATCTGTCACTCATCATTGTGCTAAAAGCTTCCCTCCGCCACTGTTGAAAAGAATCTTCGCCATCTACTTGATATTCTCCTTCACAAATAATAGAAATTCTCCGTATTCACCTTTTCCCTTGTTTTAATGTATGCACAGAAATAAAGCTAAAACCAAACGGATGGCGGAGTATAAAGGGAGTATATCTGAGACCGGTATGTTTCATTCTGCTGACACAGAAGATTTGCTACTGCTCGTGTCGTTTCATCTTGACGAAACGTTGCGATGGTGTGGATGATAATGTATAGAAGTTGTTTTATCGTGAGGTTAGCACAGGGAACAAGGGAGTCATCGCGACCATTGCAGTAGCAGATATGCAACGGAAGCAAGCACGGGTGTCCTTAGTCATCCGTTTTGGTTAGTGCACGAACGCAGAATGGATGTTTCATGTTGTTTGCCTAAGAATCTTCATTACTATTTACACCGTCGATTGGGGTGTGTTCACCTTTCATTATTTCACTGCCACTTCCATTAGAGGGAAGCGTTATGTTCGAAGGCAGAAAACATTATCTATGCACCTGTACCACTTCAATGTGAAATATGACATAATGAGATGAGAAATCAGTCATAGGTGAAGGAATGGAAGGAAACCTGCTAGTAGTTAGTGGTAGTGATGGCCGTAGAACAAACTAAAGTATAGCTGTATAGATCTAGTTGCACCTCTCTTTAGCGCTCTCAACCGTACAACGTTGTTTCTAACTGTAACGATCGGTGCCCTTCAATATGCGCGCTGCATGAGGAAATGATAATTATCGTTGCCGTTGCCGTTCTCCGATATGTTGTTGATTGCCTATCGAAACTCTCGCAGACATCCGCTGTAACGATGCCATTTATTCGAGCGCACTGACTCAGCCGGGTGTAATAGGAAGTTTCATTAAATAAATGTTGCTCTCTATTTTTCCAATTCAACGAACCACTGCAGAATAATGATAGTATAACGAGAAACGTATTTTTTCTGTTTTGAGAAATTTTAATAAACATGTGTTCTACACTGTTGGAAAAAACAACACTTCATTCTACACGGTGACAGAGAATTTAATTACTTTCTACCTAGAAGTGCACCGTATCACATAAATTATTCAGTGGAATTATCTGCACGGAAAAATCCCGGATGTAATTGAACCATTTCGGGGAAATGTGTTACATGCTGTGAAACGAATAAGGTTCGTTTTTTTCTCTAGGCAATGGTTTGTAGATGGTAATATCGTTTTCCTGGACTAAATGTATTACATTTAGCTATTCTGTGCTGTGTTGCGTTTCATATTTAGATATTTTCATTTTTGTATAATTGCTTTTACTAACAAGAACGCTGTACATTCTACAATCTAATTTAATATCGACTAAAAGTGCCATCAATGTTACAGTTTAAAGCAGTGGTACATGAATACAGAATTAATTGCACCATTGCCGAGACCAACAGTAGGATAAGAAGGTCAAAATTTCATCCTCACAATAGAACACAGGAAATTGTTAGTTGACAATAGAACTGCTGATCCATCAAGAGTATTAGGGGGATTCCTCACAAATTGTGTCCCTCCGCTGTGTAGCTACGGTTCTCAGCCAGGAATAAGAATGTCCGAAGTTGCTATCCAGAAAAGACCATCGTAAACCCCCGTTTGCAATGTGTTGGGGATGGAAGGCTGACGTCCAAGTTCTAGTCGGTTTTTTTTGCCGTTTCTACGATACGACTAAATTGTGGAGTATGTTACCGAATTCCTTCACCTTTCGTCCCTTCCCGCACTAAAAGTCTAACAATAATGCCCCCCCCAGTCTCTGTGTGTGTGTGTGTTTATTGAGGCAGCAAATTTTACAGGAAAATAGTTTTCTTCTCCATCCAATTGTTATTGGGGATGGTTATTGGGCAATGGCGTCGGGTCATGAGAAGGTTGGGAAAAGTGAAGCTGCACTTTTTTATTGTTCTATTGCTCCCCCCCTCCCCCCTTTTTTGTTCCCTTCTATGTGCTCCAGTGCTTCTTTCCACAGTGTGGTTTTGTGATTTGTGAAGCTCCACAAAATCGGCTTTTCATTGTCGAAAAAGTATTGGAACTAGTTTTATGCCCGAATGATTCCGAGTCTCGGTGCATTATGGTCGGTATGGAATTGTAACAACGTTGCTGACTCGGGTCTGGTTGAACTGACCGAACCTTTTGCTCGTGAATGATATCAATTTCTTCAATGATTCGGACTTTAATTTTTTATTTTTTCTCAGAATCTTAACTTCGTTAGTGAGTTATCTTTTCGTATCATTTCATTTGAGCATAATTTATTATAATTTATTCAAATTTGTGAAATTCCATACATAACCTTTCAAATAATTGCACTCTCTAATCTAAAGATATCAATAAATAGTTGAGAAAATGGAATAAATGTGATATTCCATCAATATCCTAAGATACCTTCGCTGTTTGCTTTGGCATTTGGTCTAATAAACCGAAGGTCTTGAGTCTCATCTATCTCTTCTCGAGGTCTCTATAGATACAGAATCTCATCCGATCCTGACAAATTTTGCTGATTAATGTTGCAGTGTTACAGGCATGCATGGTAATATCGACGTGTTTTACAGCTAAGCAATTCAAACTCGACTCTTTTTTATTTTTTTCCGTAGATTGCTAATACTTTGAGGCTCACATTAAGAGATTTAATTGAAGTTCTGTTTCAATGGAATGACTACAAATTTACATTACGATACACCTGTGTACAAGCTGTGTACATAAAATATGCAATGTCTCGCTTCACACAGTACAAGAAAAAGATTAAACGTTAGTTCACCAACTTCCCTTCTACGGTATAATTTTGCAAATAACCCATCGTTTTTTCTGCTTGATTATCGTGTATCTCTGATATTCAAGCTGTAAAACAAACGCCCCCTTTCTCTTCACATAGCACGAACATTGTTACTGCAATTCTGCCTATGACTATTTACGACACAAATGGTTCCCAGAACGAGAAATTAGACGACAAACCCAAACCCTTCACACACACACAGACACTGGGTCGACATTGTTGCAACAGAAGGGAAAAAGAAACAGAGAAAATCAGAGCAACAACATCGCTGGTGGGATAAAAATGACAAAAACTGTGTGTTGGCGCATGTTAAGGACAGGCAATGTTTTGTGGAAAATTAAAATGTGCACTGACATTAAAAATAATATTTCATAAACCCACCAACCTCAGCCAACATGGCGGGCGGTTGCTCGGTTTTGCCTTGGCGCTCGCACACGGGGATGGTTGTTTGTGCGATGGTGATGCGGCGGGATCGTACGGGATGGAAGGTGCGCAAGTAACGGAGACGCATTCAACCAATCCATGAAATCCGTGAAACAACCGACACAGAAGCCGGAAAACTTTAAGTACGACTACGTGATTTCTGCCGCCTTTTGTGTATGGAGATATGTGTTGGTATGGGGGGGATGTGTGCGCGCTTCGAACCACGCCACCGGAATGCATAAAGAATATTAATTCCATCCCGGGACGCAGAATAATGCTTTGCCCGCCATTGCCATCGTCTTCGCCGTTGTCACCACGGATGTTTCCTCCCGATCGTCTTCCCCCCACCCCAAGTCTCTCTGGGCTTGGATATCTTTTTGCCGGGAGGTCGACAGAGACGCACGCGGAGGCTGCTGGGGCTGTGCAATATGCTTCCGTTTTGGGTGGTGCATCCTTCACGCTGTGTGCGAACCGCCCTATCCCGCTCTTTTTTTTCTGGTACTATTATGATTTTACCCTTTTGTGGCGTTGGTGGTGGGACCCCCTCCTCCACATCAGGCCACAGCACAGCAGCGCTCTCAAGACTCTCACTGAGTGGGGAGTTGCGGTAATGAATGAATGAAGTGGTACGTTGTGTGGCTGTGTAGCAGTGGTGCTTATGCAAATCCATCCCTGAGCTGCCCAGTGCAAGGATAATGATAATGTAAAACCCCAGCTAAAATGGGGCTGTGGAAATAAAAAAAAACACACACACACACAGAAATGAATAAAAGTGCATCCCTGTGGAAGTTAAACGTGTGGTGGTTTCCGCTAAGCAGAGGAGGTCAACCGAATGTGCTGGTGAATATGTTTGTTATTTATTTTTAATTACAAAATGCCTCCCATTATGTGGGTGCACGAACCCCGGTGACATGTTGCTGTGCATTTCCTTCCTTATCTCTATTAACTTTTTTTTTTATCGCAACAGTTGGGAAATGTGGTTTTAATTGAATGTTTGTTGTTTGGGAAAATTAAGCTCTGCCCGTGCATCGATGTTCAAAAAATTATTAATTAAAGCGTTCCACCATTCGGGACACACTTCCTTCTGCATTTGTTTTCAATAATAATTGATGCAAAGCACCGTAACCATTACTGCCCGAGCGCTTGAATCACGCTTGAACGCAGGTGGGCACACAAAACGGTAAGCGAAACTCCACACTTTTCCCCGATGTGACGGATATTGAATTATTTCGGCGCACGGAACGACGACACATGTGAATTGACATCGAGCAGCAGGTTTTGCAGGTTTAATGAGCGCCCGGTTACCCGGTCTAAACCCGATGAACCATTTTGTTTTTGGGGGGCCACTAATCAGCGCCGCGCAAGTAGGGGAATGGTGCATGCCCCATACTATTGGCACAAACGCGACAAATTGCGTTCGAATCCGGCTGGTGATGGTGGTGTGCCTAAAACATAAATGTTCGATCAATCTACCGTAATTTCATACCGCGGCTAGGGAAGTCCCTCGTGAAGGGCATCAAAATTTCATTAATTAAAAGCACCCTGCTGCTATAAAATTACGCAAAAATGTGTTTTCATTTGCGAACATTTGGAATATTCATGCTGACATAAGCTGCTACCTATGTTGTGTGCGAACGGAATAAAGCCAACAAATGGAACTTAAATTGCTTGAATCTTTTGCTCGTGTTTCCAACCCCTTGGTTGCCTTGGGTGATCACTCCACGGGCAGTCGGCGAGTGCATTAGGTGGCACTCCGGAACGACGTTGACAAACGATTAGCCGCGGGAAGCAATGAGTGCAGTTGTGCAATTTGCAGTGCACCAGTGGAACCGATTCTCCGTTCGCCCGGAGTTGTTGCTGACCAACTGTTGTATTTGACTAGCCCTACTTCCGATGGAAAAGCGAGTGGCAGAGAGTCGTTTGGGGTGCCGTTCGCCTTCTACGCTCGGACACGTTTCGTCCGGATGCGGATGTGTTATGCTCGGCTAGCAGAGTTGCGGAACGGATTTCGCGGATCGTGCGGTCGTCCACAGCACAACTTGCCCGAGTCGTAAAATTTGACGACAATGATCAGCATTTACAACTGTCCCGCGCATATTTGCCTGCTGCCTTCTTGTGGTGGTGGTGGTGGTGGGTGGTGGTGGGTGGTGGGTGGTGGTAGTGCAACGGGAGTACGGCTGAGCATATTTTGGGGGCCAACGAACGGCGAGGGGTTCAAAGAAACAAAAAACACGAGGGGAAAAATTAAGATTCAAGTCGCATATGGTTTTAATTACATTTTAACTGCGGCCACCATTAGGAAAGGAAAATCTCTCGCTTCCGGATTTTCTTGTGCCCGGGGATAGTCGAAATATGAGCATTAAAATGTTCCGTTCTGTGTGACCAGACCAGCGCTAGAATATTTACATCACAATAATTTGAAGAAGATTAGGATAAAAATTTATGATAATCGTACACTGGAACTTAAGTCCCCGAGATGCACATTGTCGGATTTTAAAACTTGATAGCTTAGGCAATTTGTTATACAAAACTCCAGTAAATAAGATAAAAGATAATGCCTTTAAGTGCATCTAATAAACTTTTTCAAATACCACCCAAAATGATAAAGGAATTGCGAGCAAACAAGAGAAGTCGGCTCTAGAACATTCAAATTTAAACGATCTTTCATCTGGATTCGACATACGCAACATATTGTTCTATCCCTTCACTAATATACATCAACATTAGCTCGAAGTCAGTTATTAACCGTGTTGTTCTCCTATCCGGCGACGTGTTGAATCGCACGGATTGGCACGAATAAACGACGTTCGACTGTACTATAATTTTGCTATAAAAAAAACCATAGTAATTATTTGTTTTAATACACAATGTTTTCTAAATTTTAGCGTTTTGTTTTTGCTGTAAAAGTAAAATAAATCAAAACAAGTCTGTATCGACACATAAATCATAGTTGCATAAAACAGTGAAAGCGTCTGTAAGCGACTAGATATTGGAATTTATGGCTAATTTATGCTGCAATGTGAGTATGCCTGTCAACGTACAATGGATACGATCATCATCAGCTGCGTATGTTCATCCGGGTCGGGGACCGGGTGCGTTTTTTTTTTTCTTTCGTCTGCTGCTGAAAACTGCTCGTTTTTATTTGCTTCAATAGACTATTTGCATATTTTTTGCCCGGTTTTTAAGGGTCCACCATCCAATGGTGCGTGGGTCACAAGAGTTCCGGGATCGTCATATAAATCTTACACCATCGTTTCACCAGAATGGAGGCACGAGAATGGATTAACTCAACCGTTCACTTTGGTTGCTCTTCCTTGGCGGGAAAAGTCAAGGTACAAAAACTACCTCCTCACAGCATCCTTCCTACGACACTTCCCTTTCGTAGCGAAAATGATCTCCCTTCAACGCATTAAATGAAGCCGCCGACAACCGATGTCAAGTTTTCCGGTGCAAAAATGGCGGAAAAACTGTCGATGTACCGTCATGTGTGCATGTGGAGTGCGTTCCGGCTGCGGTAGACGCAAGGGAAAAGAAGGATCCCTCTTCATAAGCGGAACTCTCCCCGGCATTCTGTGGCATTGGTGGCGTAGATAGCTTTCGAACCAAGACGATGCCATATGAATATAATTCACGCATTAGCTCATATCGCGCCCGCTCCTGCCTCGCCAGGAAAGGAATTGTCGCTGAAGACAGCGTTGCCTTCGAATAGAAGCAGAAAAAAAGAACGAATAATACACTTTTATTTCCCGTTTTGCTCCCGCCTATGCTAGCACAGGAGAGACAGAGCTGCTTTTGAGCAAAGTAAAACTGTGCAGTAAAACGTACGCGGGACGGAAATGAACGGGAGTTAAGTATTGCATCGCATTTTTTGGACTAGAATTTATTCGTGCAGAAGATTTCCATACTTTCAACACGATAAATTTCGTTCGTTTCGCTTCCTACCGGTCCGGAATTATGAGGTTTGCATTGAATTTGCAAGTAGTTCATCGAAAAGTTCGCTCGTTTCGTTGAAGGCAGCGAGGTTGAGAGAAACTATTTTTGACAGTTTTCAGTGTAAAAAACAAAAAAAAACACGAGAATCTTTATTGGACAGTGCATTCCAAAATTCCCAACCAGTCAAGCTCAATTTAAAAGATATTTTAGCTAATATTTATGATGTTAAACTGTATAGAAGCCAATGAATAAATGTTGAAAACATTCGATCGGAAAACGTAATTTAAATCATGCAACATTTTCCATCATTTATCGTTAAAATCGTCGTTAATTGAATTGTGTCCCTCCAGGCAATTCTAGTGAAATTCCTCGGAACAAATTATCTACCCTTCAGTTACATCTAGTCCGGAGGGTGGGCAAAAACTAGTTGCTCTTAATTAGCCATGTTTCCCCGAAGCCAAAACGTCATGAATGGCAATGACGCTGTCGGTCCGTGTCGGTGCTTCCAGGGAAAAAAAGTCATCATCCCTATCATTACGCCACTGTTATCAGCAGTGCCGTAATGTGTCTGTGTGGCCGGGAACTTCGCATCATTTTCACATCTCATTAGCGGACGTGTCGTCGCGTCATCGCAGCGTAAAGCGAATCAGAACCCACGGCTTCTTCTACAGCCCGGAGCAACATATCCTTTTCCGCTATCAAATTGATTGATAGTGCGGTAATGTCGTCGTCACGCACACACAGAACCATGTACATCCATCTGTACAAATCTGTTTATAATGGATGGGAAGGGGAGAATGGAAATGTGTGGCGATGGGATGTTCCCACATCCGTCTTGTCGTGTGTGGTGTCCAAAAAAACAACAACAGGAAATATGACACTGTTGCATGTGTTCCTGTCCTTGTGTTTGCCCGGCTGTCACGCTCTCTCTCTCTCTCCTTACACATGTACGGGCTCTAGACAACTGGCCAGAGGACCACACAGCAGCCTAATTCATGTAATTACAACCAATTCTTCTCGCATCGCTCGCTGGTGGAATGTAAATATTTTTCCCCCGATTTTCCTCCCGGTGAAAGCGACGAATGTGTGATGATGATGTGGTCCTTTTGAATGGCCAAAAAAAAACTCCCCTGCTCCAGTTCTAGCAGGGTAGAGTAAGGAACGCAACACACCATCTAGGCTCGTGGCCTGGAGACCCAACGGACAGGACACACCGCGATAAATGGCCACGTATCATTTCCGCGATTGTGTTTGTGTTTGTTCTCGTTATTGTTGATTCAAGAGTGAGGGGAAAAATCAACTATCAAACGGAATATCCCACGCGATCGCTCCCCACCAAGCACTGTTGGGTTGCCTTTTCGGTCGTGGAGTGTTGTTTGTGGCGTCCTGTGTCGTCCTGTGTGTGTGTGTGTGTGTGGATTCCAATCGAGCATCACTACTCAACCGCTCGATTCGCGTCGATTCACGTCGCAAGTAAGATAAAGCACTGGGAAAAGCGCATCTCATGTGCGCGTCTGGTAAACAAACACACACTCAGGCTTTTGTGTCTGGTTTTTCCGACACTTGGTGTGCTTTTCTCGCTTCGCGTATGTGTGGCTGTTAAGGGAGGGGTAGTACGTCAGTCACAGTTCCGTGTGGTCGGTACCGGGAACGGTAGTGTCTGGATATTGCTTGTCGCGTTGGCAGGGGTTAGAGAAGGAAAAATATGTTTACTTCACTGATCATCCGAATTCATATCTGGTTCTGTGTGTAAGCGGTGGATATGGAGGGCTGTTCTAGGTGGTGGTTGTGGTGTTTGACAAGCCTTTCCCTTCTTCACACTGCTTCCAGCAAGCACCGTTCGTTGTTCGCTTCCAGGTTCGGTAGTTGTTTGCACATTTATTATGCTATTGTTCTCTCTCGCGTTGGAAACTCGATCGCTTCTCCCAACCATTCCGAGCAGCGAAATTGGTTCTCAAACCAATGAGAGGGGGGGTATAATGCGCCCCTAGACCCCCAGTGTGCCTAGGGTACCTAAATAGGATAGCAAATAGTACGCCAAACACCGCGAAGATGGTATCGTTACGCGTCATCGTACCACGGCACGGAAAAGGGGCGTAAAAAGGGGGAAGAGAAAATGCCACAGGAAGGGAAGCAACCGAAAGGAAATGCGCGTGATATGAGATTGTAGGATTTTGACAAATCACTATCGTTATAATTATGGATGAGCTTTATATTTGTGTGGACCGCCGCCATAGCAGCCGCGAATAGCGGACCCGGTTGGGGGACGATGGGGGTAGGACGATGACAAAGCGGGAACTTTGAAGTATTCCATGAAGGAGAGACAAGGAGGAGAGGAATGAGTGGGGAGGGGGATTGTTTCCCTCCCGGTTCGGAAAGGGGTGTGATTGTTTTGTGCGCCCGAAACCTGATGCCACCCAGGCACCAGGCAGTGCAGTTGTACAATGTATGTTTGAATGCTATTTTCCCCCCTGCACCGGTGTTTGTGGGAAAATCGTATTTGATTTTCCCTGCCTCCACAGAGAACACGTAAATAGGGGTGGAAGGTCGGAAGGGAATTGTTGGTGTTGCGGTTTAGTTGAGGTGCAATATGTTCCCCTGTTCGTGTGTGCGAGGGCTTTTGGGATAGGATGGAGATAACGCCCCGGAAGACACAGTACACAGTTGGCATCAGCAGAACCGGCCGAACCGCGAACCAGCTGCTGCAGCATTTTGCGATGACGGGTATATTTCGCAAACGTAATTGATACCGTCATAGATGAGGGTTGACTCCCTTGCCGACCACCTCCACCGGGCCGAGCTTTTTCCAACGCAACGCGCCATGGATGACGCCGCGAAGCATTTATTTGAGAATCATTATCGCATAAGCAATTTGACCGGGTCATGGAATTGGTAGTGATAATTTTTCCTACACACACCGGCACACGCATTTTCCCCTAACGCACCTAAAAGTGCAACGAAAACATTAGGTGTATGGCTGGCGCCGACACTGATGATAACCAATCAACCTGGGCTGGGAATAGATGCTCTACTCATTTCGATGCATTGTTTGCGTGCGTTATGTTCGGTTCATCGTACGGTGGCTATAGTGGGGAGCAAAAAAAAAAACACCCCCAAAAATATTAACATGAACAACCAGGCGCCTCCATTGCATACGAGTGAATGAAGTTCATCGTCCATCGTTATTGAAATGGATGGGGCAATGCTCATAAAGTTGATCTGCTCTCAAACGCTACCGTGCGTATGGTGTTTCGAAATGCATTTGCCGTGAAGATAAGTTTAGGAGCTGTGGGGAAAGGGAACAGCCACTGTACCGCATCCAATGTGAAATCAAAATTCTAATTGCTTGCTTCATTGAAGCGTTAGATGATAGGAGGTTTCACAGTAAAAAAAAAAACGCTCATAAAACCAGTGGTGAGTGTTGTTGTTACGATGGCTACACATTTGTTTTTTTGTTGAACAACCCTTAAGGGTGTACAATCCCCAGGTGTGGCGAGATGAGCCGTTGTGGTAAATGGGCATCATCAAACCCCCGACAACGGCGGTGTGCCCGGGTGGAGCATCGAATAATGTATCGGATAACGACATGGTAGTGGTTGTTGTTATCTACGGATTATCAGCATGCAATTTCGCTCGTTTCGTTGTGGTGAAAGGCGTATGTTTGCTAAACTTTTGCCACAATTTGCTTTGCCTCGAAACGGCTAGTGGTGGAGTCCTCTCGATCGTCAGACAGGCATGCAGCAGGCGCTGATAATTAGAAACCCTTTTTCCCCCGTCCAAGTTATGTTGCGACGAATTATGAGGGTTTTGTATTGTATTCCCGATTTTTCTTTTCCTTTGGGTGTTGTTCAACATTTTTAAGGTGGAAAACATATGATGAGGGAAAACAACTCTCATGTTCCACGGCCCATGTTCCAATTTTCCATACGGAAAAGTTTGTTTGTCTATTTTTTTTATTCGCAGTTTTTTGTTTCTATATTACCCACAAAATGGCGCCTTGTTTTGTCACCACATTTAAACCAGCTGCGTTGAGAATTATAAAATTGTCAAACAGAAAGCATTCCATCTGTTCATCAATTAATGTTAAGCGGATTTATAATTTCAATAAGCACAAAAGAGGCGCAACTCCTCAATTTCTAACAAAGCATGAACATTGTAGCCTGCTCAGTGCTGTATGTCTACTGGCAATTATTGGTATGCATATAATACCTGCTCGCTGTTTGGTATATTTATCGTGAATAGATAGCATTCCCATTCAGCCGCCGGTCATGATGGGCGAAATGCGATAAGTTTGAATAGGATTCCCTACCCAGCCGATTGGTTTGGTGGTGCCCACCCGACGTTCATCACCCTCGGTTGAGACATAATTGTGGCGTGGATTTTCATGGCACAACGAAACGCAGTCGCATGCTTTATATTTTGCCCTGCTACCACAGCAGTTGATGTACGCATCTGTTCGCACTGCGATAAATGTTCGCTTTGGTGTGCTGTGGCTGATTGGTGTGACGTGAAAAGGAGTCAAGAAAATGAATCTCTACACAATATTCTTCATCTTGCTTCTTTCTAGAGGGCGGAAACGATCACATTGCAAAGCACTGACTCATTTGGGTGGCGTTGTACGTTTTCCCATCAAACTACCGAAACTTCCAATCGTCGCAAAAGTGAACACACCGTGATGATCGACCATCCATACACAACCCGAACACACGCCGGGATGGTGAAACACCGAAACCAACACATTCAAAGCCCTTGTATCGTGAATTTTGAAAACGTTTTTCCTCGCTAATTGCCAATTAGTGGCGTATTAAGAGTTAACCGTACCCAGGGTGGCATAAACTCTAAGCCCTTCCCCTTGCTGGCGGGGAAGTTACGGGTGAAAATTATGATAGGTGTAGGACATGGCATCGTTTTGCTTTCAATTTCCGGTATAGGCGAATGGATGGTGTGCTTTCATATTGGGCACGCCGCCCACCACCCAAAAACCAGAAGGCGCCTCGGGAGGAAAGCCGATTCACTGCACGCACAGTGGCGCAGTGGTTCGGTTGGGTTGAAGCATAATTTTCCATCATCTAAGTCGGATGTACTCCTGCCAGCACTTGCTCGCCTTGGCGGAAGAAACAATCAGCTCGCACGAACTGCATCCAGCGATAGTTGAGATAGGAATCCCTGTTACAATACTGACTGTTGGTCGAGATTTTCCCTGGCAAGCCGCCTTTTGCTAAGTACACAAATTTCCCGGATGTGTGAAGCTTGACTTCGTCTCTTCCCATCAATACCTGTGGCAATGACTTTATCTGCACCGCAACCAATTTCGTTCTGGAAGCTTACGGAGGGGTTTTGTTTTTCTTATCGGTGTGCCTCTCACACAGATTATCCTGTAATGTAATGAGAATTTTTCCCCTGTTTCGACTGGCACAAAAACCCACACAACCCATTTATATGCGTTGCTTCCGAAAGACAAACCCGTATTAGTTCTCATCATTCATCCGAAGGGCTTTACCAAACGAGCTCGAGCCGATTTGTGTTGCCCGAAAGGACTCATTACGTGTTTTTTTTTTTTTGCGCTCGATGTGAAGGGAAGGAGCTGGGAATTGGTACGAAGTTGCTAAAATCCTTCCCTAGAGGCGATGAATAGAAGGTAAAAACCCCTCCAACTATCATGCCCCAAAGTCTCGATGTTTCGAAGACTAATGGAACGACTTCCATTCCTGGAACAAATGATTGTATTTTTCCCCCCCTCCAAAGTACCAGCGCTACTACCTTTAGCGTGGTGAATTTAAGCCTCATGAACCGCAAAATGGAAATCTAAGAGCACTTTTCGGTCGGTCGGAAATTAGTTTGTGCTACGGTTGGACGTGGTAGTGTTTGTTAGCGAGAATTGAAGGGGAGAGAAATAAAAAAAAAAGCATAACCTGCATCTGTCTTCCGTAACGTGTTCATATCGTTCGGTCTGGTCGTAAAATGTTTTGTCGGATTAATAACACTCCTCAGCACAACCGCTGCTGTTGTTCGACCCGTCGAGCGTAGTGGCGGTATCGTTGTGCAAGCTTTGCGATGCATTTTCACCTTTTTTTATGTAGAAACATGCATTTGCTGGTGGGAACTGGTGGGAGCGGTTCATCGACCCAATTGGCAAACATTGGTGGAAAAACCACACGAATTCTACGGTTAACTTCGTTTTTCTAAGAACAGGTCTACGTTCGGTTCGTTACAAGATCCGTGAAATGCAATCCAATGTAGTGAAGTTTTGTTCATCTTTGGCGTACAAGAGCAAAGTTCCACGCCAAGTAAACCAACTACAAAACACAACACCCCCAAACACATGATGTGTGGCATTGGTGTTTGGTGGATTGTGGTGGCAGTACAGGGAGAAATTCAAGAATTAATCCGTTTTTCAACCTGAAAATAGTCTATGAAAAATGCATATATGTACGGTGTTTTTACACAGAGTCGCAATCAGACGCTCAAACAGCTCCAGCTTCTTTGTTTGTTGTTGGAGTTCTTTGAAAAATCTCACAGACAACACCCGGCGTCTATTGTTTACTAATCTTAGGCTTTGTGTAAAATGCATTCAACATAAATTATCAACTTAATCTTTGGTCTATCACATCTATTATATGAATTAAAACGACTCCTAAAACGCTTTACCAGACAGGGTAGTCGGGTGGCATTCTAATGACATGTCCAACTCATCGAAACCGCAGTGTTTTGAGTGATTGCAGATTTTTATTCTCGAAAACATCAAAACATTATTTTCTTAAAGGATTTCAATGGATTTCAACCGCGTATTTCTGTGATATATACTTTGTTTTGTTGTTAATTTACTGTTACAGATTGTAGTAATCTTCTTTAAAATGCTCGAAACAATACGTAGCGCAGGGTTTAATGCAGTGTTTACTTCTGTCAACAAAACACTGTCACAAGTTTCTATTTTTTGGCCACTGGTAGCAATAATATAATTGAAACCAAGTGGCCCATTTCTAAATGAATCAAGCCTTAATCCTGTATCATTGATACATATCCATAATCTTATCTATTGACAACGATACACGATTGGCTTTCAATTAACTCATTTTTCGCTGTACTTCTTCGTAGCGGAAGGATTATCACCATAACCGGATTACAGTTGTCCCAAGTGTTCCCATCTTGAAGTTCGCGTAAATCGAACCGTCGTTTAAAATTGCAATAAAAGCAAGAATTCCTCCGTTTTTTAGTCCTTTTTTTTAAACGACAGCACACTTACAGCTCTAGCCTGTCGGGCATACGATTAAGCTACTTTGGCTTTGCACTTCTTCGCCACATAACAAAGCGTATCATAACCACACACACACCCCACTGTCCTGCAACCAGAATAGACTCAAACTATGTGCACATCGTAGCGTTAGCGACTTTCCCTTACTTCTGCTCCGCAATCGAATCGACCTCTGTCTGGTACGTTGAGATGAAATTGAAGCGAGTACTTTTCGTGCACTCGCGGTGACATAATCTTCCCCGGCGTGTAAGGTGCTCGCCGCATGGAAATTGGCCTCATATTTTCTGTCCATTATGCTAAAGGAGAGAATGCCTTTGTCTTGCCGTGTTCCCTGTTTCCGCGGTAGCGGTGTCCAGTGTTTTAAAGCAGCGAGTGATCTGCATGCCCCAGTCGTGTGCAGTGCCTCGGTGTCGCTTTAAGTTTTTTTTTTTTTGTTAACAGCATAGGTATGTTGTAGCGACGCGACCATTTGCATAACGGGCACATATTTCTTACCCCCTATTCCTGCAAGCGTCCTTTATTAGGTTTGAATAAAAATAAAAGTTCCCGTGCTCGTTGTTTTTTTTCCCTACTGCGAGGAGGCGATTTTAAATGCTTAAACTAGCAATTTTAAGCTGCATTTTATCTGCGTCTCTCTCAACCCCGTGTCGGTAGTACGTGTTAGGTATGCTAATGGAAAAACAATTCATCTCGGGGAAGCAGAGGATGCACATCACCGTACGCGGGACGGAAAGTGTGGCCAGCTGTACTTAAGATGGTGTCTGAACGGTGCGGCTACTGTTCTGCAGAGGTGTAGTTGGGGAGTTTCTGCACTTTAAACAATCAACAGATTGTGTGGTATAATTTAGCCATTATGAAATTGTGTATAAGAGCATGAACGGAAGAACTGAATGGGAGATGGTGTGTGGTGGGTACACGAATCGAACAACATTTTAAAGCAAGCAATCGGCCCTGCATAGCCTTAAAACAGCTGCAGTGCAAACAGAACAAAACTGGTAAAAATAAATAATCTATAATAGGAAGAATGCTTCCATTTTTGTAACATTTTATAAGAAAAGAAATATATTTTCCACCAGGTACCATGCGCCTCCATTGAGTATCATCGAACTAATCTACGTTTTTTTTCTCTATCTCTTTTTCTCTCTCTTTTCTAACAGAACGCAAGCTGTTCGTCGGTATGCTTAGCAAAAAATATAACGAGAACGATGTTCGACAGCTGTTCTCGGGCCACGGCACCATCGAGGAGTGTACGGTACTGCGTGACCCGTCCGGGCAGAGTAAAGGCTGTGCTTTCGTAACATTCGCAACCAAACAGGCCGCGATCGGTGCTATTAAGGTGAGTGGCGTTACGCTTAGATCTTGTGGTGACATTCAAAAAAAATCCTCTCCCCTGTTGGCGAGCGGCGAGTAGCGAGATTCGCCGAACAAATGATTAATGAACGGTGTGAACAATTAAAAGCCAAACCCCCTTCTCGGAAAGGTACACGGCCGAGTGTCGTGGGTGGCACGCACCCCTTACGGTTACGAATGCCGTGAATTAATCCCGAAAATATCCTTTTTCTATTTAGCCGACGGGGCAGGGGGAGGGGGTTGTGGTGTAACACGCAATAAGTGAAACCATAAGCTCTGCAGCAATTTGTGGTCGAAACTGTGCGCACGGTGTGAACGTGTCCCCGCCCACCCGGTGGCGGTTCGATCGATGTATAAATCATTTTTGTATTTGCAACCATAAAACACTCTATACACTCGGAGATCGGTCGATTGTGGATCGGTTGGGTTTTTGAGCGGGAGTGTTTATATCGAGCGCAAGGCTTTAGAAGAACGCGAAAACAACGTGGCCGAAGAGTGTATCTTCACGTACACAACCTGCGTGTGTGTGTGTGCATCGTTGATGATGAGGCGACCAGAAGACCATCCTTTGGGTGGCGAATGGTGAACAATCCGGGTCAGAATAGGGAGCAACACCACTGAACCACAAACCTCCGATTTGATTTATGACCCCGAAGAAAGGGGGTGATAAGCGCTGGAAGTGGTTGGGTTCGGTAGTTGCGCGCGGCAAAGATAAAAAATGGGTTATTTATTTATCGCTTTCAGCACCATGCATGATTGTACCGCCTGGTTCGAGAGTTGTGGAATCAAAAATGGCATATCTATAGTAATGTCGGACACAGGTCCAGCCGGAGCAGCGTCCCCATCTTCAGCGAACTCTTTCCCATTATTCCACCGCCATTAGGCGGTGGTAAATGTATCCGTGTGCGCGAAAGCACACGCATCCTTCTTTTCCATTATTTATTTCTATATCAGTATAATGAATGCTACTGATGTGGTGATGCTAGCGATGAACGAACTGAACGGGGAAACGTGTTGCCCCGATATGGTTTGCGATCAGATTTATCAGGTTACGTGGTCAGTTAAGGTTCATGACAGGAGTGGATGGCTTTTTTTTATATAAAAAAATATTGCCTTTTACATTTTCATGCATATATAGCTGATATTAAATTTACATCCTACGGGTAGAGTGAAATAAAAACACACGCATAAAGGACATTAACGACCGAAACACCAGTAGACAGTGCACATGTTGCAATTAGTAACATAATAGTATCACATTTGATGACGCGTGTGTATGTTTTTTTGTCTCTGTCTATCTCTGTGTGCTCTGGATGCACTTTAAATGTGTAATATGATACATTTTTCATGTGCACTTGCAATTAGTGTGCTGATTATATTGGCCCAGTAGCGACCACCGATAGAAACGAGCGATGAAACAGCATATATATGTGTGTGTGTGTGTGTAATAGAAAAATCATTATCATTAAATGATCCAGCAGTACGCACATTTTCGGTACACATTGTCCCTGCCCCGGGTAATGTGCCGGGGTATGGTACGTGAGTTGCCTAAGTGAAATCGAATTAATTGCTACGTTTAATTAAATTGAAAATTTATATATATCTTCCTGGAACACAATTTTTTTTGACGGTGTTTCCTGCCCAATGAATCGTTTGATTGAGATTTGGATTTGCGTTGCGTGCAATCATCAGTACCAAAAGACCAAACAAAAAAAACCTCCGGCTCGACTACAAACAACAGCCACCGGCGGCCACACAAACGCCAATATATCGTTTTCAATTCATTTGCTTTCCCCCGTTAATGGTAAATGGGGTGTTGGGGTTTGGAAAAACAGAAGCCCCCTCTCCCCCCCCCCCATCCTCCCCCTGGACCGAAAACAAAAGGTGCATCTTTTTTGATGCCCTTCCCGCCCCGATCGAGTGATGAGCGGCAGGTTATCCGAGACATCGGGAAAGGATTGCAATGTTTTTAATGATTCGTTAGCGTTACCCGGGATCCAGGTCAACCGGCTTCGGAACGGGTGTGGGCATTATGCTGATGATGATCGCGAAACCGAACAAACGATTTTATGATTGATGATGTGGAATTAACGATTTTTATTATATTAATCTGTTAGTCAGCGGTTGAATGAGTTATTACAGAAGGATTTCAATTATTTTATCATGCATGCGCTACGGTGCGGGACGCTCGTTATGATGAACGCCACTGGGTGTGCAAAAATACGGTGCTGAAAGGATTTCTATTTCACTATTTCAATTCAGAAACTGTTGCTTCTCTTGAGGGAAATAATAATAATGTTTCAATTTTTCGAATATTTTCGAGTAGCAAATAAAGTGCAAAACGTTTTAAACAACTTCGAATGGCTTCAAATTTGTTGGTCCATTAGTCGATATTGGGATTCCATCAATTTATTGGAATTTTATCAACCTTTTTTGCCTTATTTGGTCAGCGGCTCATTGTCATTCGCAACAAAGCTGATGCGAATATTTAGATTTTAATACTTGACAAACATCAAAACAACTGTTTCACTTTCGTTTTGCTTCTCCCCTTTGAGAGCTTTTGTTTTTTTTTTTGCTAAAAACAGAATGCTTCTCATTAAAATCGCCCATGTATTATTCCCTCCTTTATGCACCTCTGGCAACAAAACACTTCGATTTTCAGTGATAATGATGCATATTTTAAATGTTATTATGCACGTTCAAGATGTGAAAGCAATTGAATTCAATAGTACGATTTTTTTTATCACATTATTACAGCAAAAGAATACAGCGACACAAAGCGGGCAGGATGTGAATAAGTGTTTTACATTTGGCCGCTCCCTGGGCCACATCGCCACATTGTCTGCGATGCTCATCATCGTTGCTGTGCAGTTAAATTTAATGATGGTCAAACCGCGTCGATAGAGCGGAGCGGAGGCAAAGTTCATGTGTTCACGCCGCGCAACATCAAAAACGCGGGGTCGTGGTCGACCGAAAAGTTCGTCTTGATCCAGGCCACTTGAAATGTTGATCCGGCGAGTTGGCGAGACGCGGTTAAACGACGCCAGCACAAAACCACGAAAGCAAGTCAAACAACAACTACAACAAAAAACGGCCATTTCCATCCATTTTCTTTGTGCGAGCTGTTGTGGTCCCTTCCCCCCCCCCCCCCCCCCCCCCCCCCATTAGTGCAGCAACATTGGCACCGCAGCATAACGACATGCAAAACATCAATAACAATAATCATCGTTTATGTGATTGTGATGGTTGTTTTGTTTGAATGGGTGTTCCTTTTTTTTTTTGGCCGTTGTCTTCCTCGCCTGTTTTCCAAGCTTTCTGACCCCGTGTACATGTGTACGGGGGGTGTGGGTTATGTGTGGCAAGCAAAGGGGAGAAATGGCAACCCACCACCATTATCACCATCAAACCAACAAACCACTGTACAAACAAACACGAACACAACAAAAAAAAAACTCGTCATCTTTTCACATTTGCCAAACCCCCCCTGCCATCAGGCAAGAGTGAATGCGTCAAAGGAGAATGTCCTTTTTTTTTTTTTTTGCTTTTCCGGAGGTGGAAAATCTTATTTTTGTGCGCTTCTTTCTGGCATGATGAAACTAAGTTGAGGGGTTTTCCACGTTTTTTTTCTGACACTGCTATAATAGTTTGTCTGTACGGCATAAAGAAGCGACATAATACTAGCCAACTTTCCTTTCCTTGAGCAATAGCATCCATTTCCTTCATTCTTGTTTCGTTTTTTTTCGTATTAAAGATATAAGAGCAAGGAAGCGATCGTTATGATGTTTTTTTTTTTCATGTCGCCCTGTGGTTTTGTAGCTTTACAATATTCACGCGACGTGAAATGAAGAAGAGAGATGTCGTGCGTTGGTATCGTTTCTGTTTGCGGCTGCAACTTGTAACGATTATTTCTTATTGCTTTCGAATCGACAACGGTACGGTGTGTCTCGGTTAGGATTTGAATTTGTGGGGTGGATTCTTTACCATTATTCTTTCTCTTTCCCCCCCAAATGAAAAAAAATGCCCTGTATTGCTGAAGTAAATGTAATTTTTATTTTTCATAAGCTTATAATTATGTGCCACATAAATGGTTGCTTCACGATTGTAACGACAGCGGTACTCGTGGCAGCCCGTCCCATTATGGGGTGCTTTCGTCAATGGTGCGTCATTAGCACACGGGCAACAATGTATATGCTCCTTGCTGCAACGTACCACAGGCGTGTATTGGAACCATTTTGCTCTTGCCACCGGGACGTCTTGTCAAGACGTAGCTAATGAGCTCTTGTTTAGCAGTCTCTTGCGGTACTTTTATGTGCGCTTGTTCTACCGTGCGCACGCTTCTGTACGAAAGCCGGAAGATATTGGTGCCAAAAATTGGTGGTATCGGGAATCGCGTTTCAATGCTGTATGGCTCTTTGTGCGTTGGAGCAGCAACTAGAAGAAGGAATAACAAAAAAAAAAACCTCGTCGACATGACACCACCAAAGACGACACACTTGGGATCAGCCAAAAAACGCGGAACGTTCTATGTAAATTTTATGATTTTTAAGCACCACCAGGGGCACTCGCTTAACATACACTTCTCCGCGGGTGATGTGTACCACCGTCGACAAAGAAGAACTTCGCGTTTTCTCACCTTTCCACGCCACTTGGTTTTAAAAAGGAAAGCGGTTATTATCCTGTTGCAGACGAACATGTTGTCGATGACATGGAGACGAACACTGGCAATGTTACGGACGACAATCCGGACACGTTTCCGGGGGCTGGGGATGGCTAAAACGCGGGTAAAAACGTTTGTCCCGAAATGGTGCACCTGGGATCGGCTTACCGCACAACGTCGGAAGCGTGACACGGCCATTAAGTATAATTCGGCTAGAAATTAACACTCACATTTAACGCAACGACTCTGTGGTACGGGAGTACCGTAACCGTATTGACGTTGTTTTAGGGTTTGGTTTAAAGTTGACGATATGTCTCGAACGTGTGCTGCCCGATGCCATCTTGAGGAGAAAGTTTTTGTACGACAGCAGACATTTGGGGCGGTGCAGGCATGATTGGATGCGATTGTTTAAATTGCTTCATTATGTTACGTGCTTAAAACGTTTTGAACGGAGCTGTTACTTAAAGCTAACGAGACTTTGAAATAATTTAAGTAATAGTATTCGTTTACTATTTCACTTTATATGTTCTAATAAGTTGGATAAATCTGATTCAAATTCATGAACCTGAATGCGTTTTTAAACCAAATTAATGACTCTAAATGAACTCTCACGAAGAATCACGAATTCTTGAAGATTTGAAAAAGATCTTTGATTGCAGATCTAACAAGGTACAAGAGAGGAGTCTTTGCAACCAAAGGCTTGCAGTACTTGAGATATTCGATGTGCATACAAAGTACTATTTCAGAAGTTAAAACATTCTCACGAATTGAGGAATCTGCAGATATTCGTAAATTTTATGACATTCGTTTGTGATTCAAGATTTTTAACAAGAAAAGTCGATTCATTTCTCGAATGACTTTTGCACCAAATTCATCCAAGTAATCTGAATTGAATTTTCAAAAAGCACACCACTCGAAATCAATTCCTTATTCACCACTTTACAAATATATACAATTAATCATTCAATTCTGTGACCTACGCTCTACAGCATTTTTTTCCCCTTTTTATTTTGGAATACGTTTCAGTACGTACGTTTCAGAGTCTTTTCTTACCATTCTAATATATGTTTTTTTTTCTGCTTATCTCATTTTTCCCACAGCACCTACATCAGAGCAAGACGATGGAAGGCTGCTCGGCACCGCTGGTGGTGAAGTTTGCCGACACGCAGAAGGAAAAGGATGCCAAACGGATGCAACAGATGCATTCGAACCTGTGGAGTATGACCGGTATCAATCAGCCGATCACACAATCGGTAACGCCCCTGACCGCATCCGCCCATCCGAACCCACCGCAACAGCAGACACCGTTCCTGGCTGCCGATGCGATCTCCCCACCGCTAACGCTGCTACAGCAGCTGCAGGCCGTCGCCCAGCAGCAGCATCTTCTGCAAGGTACGGTTTTGTTCGTGCTGAACTCAAACTGCAAGTCACGCAGCGAGCGTACCGTTTCACTAGTGCGCAACAGTCCGGAGCTGGCAATGAGAACTAAAGGGGCAGGATTTATCGCGAAGAAGTCGCGGTCTGTAGGAGACGAAAAACGTTGGAAAAACATTTCAATAATCAATCATGTTCCCGTCCCCACCACGCTGGCTTACTGAACAGGGGCGATAATGGTTTAAAAGTAACTCGTAAGAGCCAGACGGTTCTACTGCAACGATAGAGATTACTACCCTTTTTGGTCCACACCGGTTAATCAAACAAATCAGATTGCCTAATCGATTTAAGCCACCATCAAACTGCTCGGCTAATCGAGCGCGCACAGGATGCTCTGTTACATAATTACCTGCCTCTAAATGCCTTCCATTCGTGGCAACTCTAGTCCGGCACTCGCAAACGCCCAGAAACGAACGACGAACCCTTCGTGCACATGTCAAACGTTTCGTGGTGGCAGTACAGTTCTGCAACCCCCCGTTCCCGATGGTGGACGCTGATTTTCGTCGTAAGGTTTTTACGTACATTATGGGGTAGATTTTATCGCTTTCGAACGTGAAATCATCGGGCATGGTAAGCAATGGAGTGAGCCCACCGTACTGTACCATGGTCACCTAAAATTGTCCGGCCCGAGTCATGCGACGGATCTCTACATCGGTACGACGCAATGTGTGCCCGGTCGGTGCCGTTTGTGTGCCGGCACACAATAACTTTTCTCACTGCTCAATCCAGGCTAGCGGGGGGGAGCGATAGTGTCGAAAAGGCGCAAAATGGCGTCGGTTCCATACCCACATCCAGTGGGGTATGGGCAAACGGTGCGGAGAGAATGAGCTTTCCCGGTATGTCACTCGTTGGTCACCTTCATTAAAACGTGGCAATTGCTGAAAGGATCACCGACAACACCGCTGCCCTGAGCAGCATCTGCACGAACTACCAGCAGTCGTCCCAAAAAAATAACGGGGTCGTGGACAGCAAAAACCCGTTGGCACTAAATGGGAATTAGAAATGATTTAATATCCACGTGCTGTACAAAACCTCCGGTGCGAAGTTGTCGCAGTCGGCAGAACCGAAACCATGGTGGGTGGTGGGAGAGGTCACACCCCAGGACTTTTTTTTGTGGTTATTCTATTCATGCCAACTAAGAAGTAGCTCTTTCAAAAGGAAAATCATGACAAAACGGTGACCCACACTAACTCACCGTCACCGACGCCCCGTTCGATGATGATGGGTGCTTTATAGTTTTGTTACGGCCACTTTTGCGGTTGCCCGTCGGCTCAAGAGCTCTCGCGAGGTTGCATGTTGTGGGCATTGTTCAATGGATCATAAATAAACGAATTTAACGCACGTCACGCACGAAGAAGAGCAGTTCCGAGCACACCGGTCACTAACAGTCGGCTGGCCCTTGCCGTTTTCCTTTTGTGTGTTTGTGTGTGGTTTTGGTAAAAATCCTTCCCGAGCTGGCTTTCAAGCCGCAAAGATTGTAGCTAAAGGGCCCGCAGACTACTCTTGGGGTCGTCTTCGCCATGCGGGAAATCCTCACCGCAATGGATTTAGTCACCGAATCGCTGTCGGACTTGCGTCACCAATCCGTGGTCAGGGCTTGTTGCCTTGAAATGAGGCAAACGCCGGCTACTGTACTTTGGCTCACACCGTCCAGCTCGTGACGAAGATGAATGGGTTTTTTGGGGGGGGATTTGCCGATATACAAGCGTGCGTCTGTGTCTGTTTTTATGCGTGCCCGGCAAGGATTAGCTTTTGATATGGTATTTTCTCGTTCTCATTCTCGGCACACGACCAACACCGTTGATGTGACTCACCGGCTGCGTGGACACAACAGGACTTAGCGCCCAGACTGATACGACCTCCGCCGCCGCAAGCCTTCTCGCTCCCATCTCGTTGCAGAATCTGGTAACGCTAGCCGGTATAACGCAACCGTCGCTGCAAACTGCCGCCGCAGCAGCTGCACAGACACCGGCAACGGCCATCAGCAATGCAGCGACATCTTTGTGTAAGTATTTGCCGACGTTAATTTGTCAAGCGTTCCTTGACATTTTGCTTTGCAGGACAAGCGTTTTGAGAAGCGTGTTGTAGTTTGGAGGGTGGTGAAGAAAACATTCTCATAGGAAGGATTGACTCAACGTAGATATGATTGAAACACAACGTGATTTTCGTTGGCGGATAAAGTACGAAATTTTCGCCAACATATTTCTCTATTGCAAATGGAGAACTCTGGTAAGAACACTTACCAACACACATCAGAGGGCAAAGAGAAGATGCTGAGTGTTCTCCTAAACTTCAACGTTTACTCCACCCGGGGTTATACCGTACGGTTATGGTAAAACTTCCACAGGACCTCTAAGATCCCGTAGCAAAACACTCTCGAGTGCCTGCCCCACTTATAATGTGAAAAAATGCAGCAGTCCACAACGAGTAATCCTTGTCCTGAGTATACAAAACCGGCCATTGTGGCTATAATGTAAACTTTCCTTCAAGTGCACATCACTGTACGCTTGCGGAGGGAGGCCATTTTTGTTTCCACTTGTTTGTGTTACCTGCGCTCTCAGCCACTCGCCATTCGCCGGTCGTTTGGCGCGTCCTCCTTCCACTTCAGCCCTCCCGCAGGCTGGCGGATTACTCATTGAGTCGTCCCGGATATCGTTCCCGGCCACGGAAAGAGCACGTAAAAAAGTAAAATTAATATCGAACGCCCCCCAAAAACAACGCACGAAACCGAACGCGGGAACGGTCGAACGAAATCATAACAGCAACAACAACAATGTCCCATTAAAACAGTCGTAAAAGTTATAAAGATGAACGATTTTACTTTTATCTGTTTTATGGCTTCTTCACCTGTGCACCCATAGATTCTACGCGCATCGACGCTGGCCGTTGTTGGTGGGCTGTGTATATACCTTTCGGTTTGTTGTTGTTGGGCCGTATCTAGGGAACACGGTGCACCCTGCCTCCGTTCCTTCCGTTCATGGATGTATCATGGTTCCGTGGATAGCTTGTTGCTTGTTTGGACCATAATGGAGGATAGCAATCATCCATTCCCTCCATAAAAGTGTGCTCCTTGTCGAGGCAATAAACGGTTTTATGATCACACCGGAATGGATTCGCCAACCGTGTGGTCCTGAAGCTAAGGGCCTGAGGGGCACTAAGTGTGCTCTCCATACCCACCAGGTGGTAAAATCCTATTGCTCCTTCCGCCGTCGGCTGTATGGCTTATATTAAATTAAATTAGTGTCGATTTCAAATTCCTTGACGAACGATCGCGATATCGCACAGCAAGGTGTGTGCTATGCACAGTGCAACAGTCGGTGGAAAAATATTTTCCTTTCATTGGCAGGGAAAAAAATCCCCTGAAAGCTCTCAGTGACATCGATTAGTGTTTAAGCATATCTTTCTATACCACCGAAAAATGTATTCTTTGAACACTCACCAAAATATAAATTCCTTCTCTTGTCTCTCTTTTCCATCCGACTTCCGTCCAACCAAAATAAAAAAAAACCGCCACCGTCAACACGTATCGGCATCGGCACGTTTTGCTGTAATTGCGTTATATGCAATATTTTCAAACTACTTTCCACAACTCGATCGAACTTTGATAAACAAAAACGAAACAAAACAAAAAAACACCGACACTGTCGAATGCGACTTCCCATCGCACAACTCTTGTCTCGCGCCCTTGCGCCCTCCGTAGCCGGTCTGTTAGGGAAAACAGCAACGTCAGGTGAGCCCCGTCATATGGTGTTTCTCTTCTATAAGCGAACTCCCGTGTTAAATATCCCCGTTTGGTTTTTTTTTTTCGGAATGCGCTAGTTTTTTGTTTGGTTGGAATATGAGGTGTTTGAGATTTACCCTATCGTTTTGCCCGGTCTAGTTCTACTTACACTCTTTCACATAGTATTGCGTGTTTCCTTTTTTATACAAACATTGTTGTATGTAATTTGCTACCCATTTGTGGTACTGTGTGTATTTTTTATTTTGTTATTCTCTTTGACGTGTTAATAATCCATAAAATAGTTCATATCTTTTTAAGTTATCCTTTTGGTTTTGTGTGATGTGTGTATGGATTTTTTTTCCTTTTTGTTGTAAATGCATGTTCTTTTTTCCATATTTTAAGTTAATAAATCGTCAATAACTTTTTGATTATATCGCTTTAATTTTCATACATGTTTTTTTTTAGCCTAGTTTTAAATGCTTTTCATATATACCGATGCGCGTATGGTATGTGCTGCTTGTCTGGTGTAAAGCAAACTAAAACCATTCCCTCACCATGGCCCCACACACGTGTACACATTTTTTCCGCGTAAATGTGATCAGCGGTTGCAATCATTAACACACAGGACGCAAGGACACATGTGTGAAAATTTAATTCGTACCTTTCCGCTGAAACCCTTTTAAAAATCGTTAAAAATTTAAAATAACGATAATTACCCACTTTGCCCACAACACACTCGTATCGTACTGGAATGTAATAACCAAAAAAAATCGCACGTTACTGGCCCTCCTCAGTCCTGTTGCAGCGAGTGGTGGTGGTGGTCATCCTGTACGCAGACGGATATGGTAGACGACTCGTCGTAGTTATAACTCGATATAGCCTGTACGGTTTCGCATCGTTCATTATCGCCGTTCCGCGCGTCGACACAACATCATTGCATTGCAGCATCGGCGTAATGTATCCGTCATAACTTTTGCTGAAACTAACCCTATGGTACGCGCGGAACGGTTCCGATTGGTCATGCGTGCCACGAGCGGGAAGGACATCGCCGAGAGAGAGAACGCTCGACGCTTTTTCTATCGCGCTATGGTCGTTATCGCACGTGTTACGCGGCTTCGTCCATCCGGTCGGTTCGTCCTTTTATCGGACCGTGCCACGTCTGGTGTCGGTCGCGAACGGACATGACCGTACTTAGTAAATGAGTGGAAAAACTCACATAAAATTCATAAAAATTTAATTAGACTACCTCGTTACCGCACACAGAACGACCAGACAGACCCCGACTGGTTGTCTGGATGTAATAATCACGATCAGAATATGTTTACGTTTTTTTTTTTTTTTGTTGGGAAGGGTTCTGCTCTATTGAATGGATCGTCATTCATAGGATTTCAAGTCCTTGCAAAAGCACTCTATTTTTTTAATGTTTCAACATGTTTTCTTTTACAATATACAGTAGGTAACATAACTAAAAGCCCAGTTGTTTTTGAGAATAAAAGACATTAAGCTTAAGAAATGGATTAAAATGATGTTTAACGGATTTATACTGAGGTTTTTGTTCAGCTAATTATCAATTATCTTATTATAGTTACATTATTTAAATCTAAAATAATTCTTTTATAAAAGTATGTAAAAATGATCAACGATCATATTTTGTATTATGTGTAACTTTATAAAACATCTGTTCGCGTCTATCTCTTCAACAATTTTTTTTTATTTCAACCAAAAACAACAGTTTCTATCCTTCCTTCTAGTGCTGTACTTATAAGTTGGTTTGTTATCCTTCAAACAATTACCGACTCTTGGCTAGAAGGCAGAAAATATACAAGAAAAAAGGGTGAGATTCGTTCTACGCTATCAATAGAATGGTATCTCAATTTTACTTGCAACATAATACCGTCATCGGTTTGATTGTAAGGATAAACTGGGCTTATAGTTATGTTACGAACTGTTACAAAATAATCAACCCGATTTGTTAGCTACTGCTGGAAACATTTTGGATATTTTAAAGTGTAATTAATTCCCATTACTTCTGCCGAGTTTTGCATGGCTTTAATTCATTCGTCCTCTTGCCTGACAGAAAACCGTTCCCAATTGAATTTTTCTCCTATATCAGCATTTACATTATTATCAATTAAGTATTTTTTATATCGTCCTTTAATCGATTCACCCACGTTTTGTTGTAGTTTTACCACTTCGACTTAAAACTGTTCAATATTCAACATACTTACCCATGTATAGTGTATCGGGGGGGGTGATTTTCTTTTGGCTCGGTTATGGCTTGTACGCAAATTAAAATTCAACTTCATTTATTACCTTTAACTTATGCTGTGGCTGCACTATCCCCCGCCGGATAATGAGCTTTCGTTTACTAATAGAAATTGCGTTCCATTTTTTTTACTCTTGCGTTTTCGCGCTACTCCTTTCACTCCCGCTGCAACAGGGACTACCGGAGCTGATACAGCCACCAGCCTGACTTCGTACGCCGCCTTACCGCAGTATGGTGCAGCCGCAGCCACTGCAGCAGCATTCACCCCGACGCCTTTAACCACGCCGACGCTAGCGCAAGCGGTGGCTGCCGCCGCAGGAAAGCAGATTGAAGGTATGTATATGCTTGCTTGCGCGCCCTCTCCCTAACACCGCCTCCCTCTAACCCTAAGGGACTGTAGAGACTGTCTCCGCACAGATGATTGAGTTTAGCTTTGGTGTGCTGATGCCGTCTCATAGTAGCTACTGTTGTTTGTTGGGATATTTTTAGTTTAAAGTAGTTTTCTCTCCAACTCCCTCTGGGATCAGTGCAGAACGGGATTCGTTTGGAAAGCTTATTAATTCGTTGCATATACTCGCTTCCCCACACAGGACCGGAGGGTTGCAATCTGTTCATCTACCACCTGCCGCAGGAATTCACCGACACCGATCTGGCCTCAACGTTCATGCCGTTCGGAAGCGTCGTATCGGCGAAGGTATTCATCGACAAGCAGACGAACCTGTCGAAGTGCTTCGGTTTCGTGTCGTTCGACAACGTGTCCTCGGCCCAGGCAGCCATACAGGCGATGCACGGGTTCCAGATCGGCACCAAGCGGCTGAAGGTACAGCTCAAACGCTCAAAGGACGCCTCGAAACCATACTAGGATTTGGGGCAGCTGGCGACGACAGTGAATGCGCAGTTGCTCAAGTACTGCGCGGCTGCCGTCGCCACCGCCACCGCCACCATCATCGCAAGCGCAACAATCAACCGCGGGACCATCAATGCGTCCAGCGGCAACAAGCACACCAGCAGCAGCAGCAGTAGCAACTTTGCCACCGCAAACAACCTCAAATTTACCACCACCACCAGCACCACCAACCGGGATCATACGTCGGGTGTCACAAGTAAGTCGTGAAAGTGTGACACCAAGCACATGGGAAAAGAGTGACCCAGGCGGTTGCTTCATCACCACGCTGTGACCGCCAGTTCGTTACTGCAACAGATCCAGACTCGAGGATCGACGAATAATTCGGTGCTGATACACCGCAGCGAAGATCATCCTATGCAGAGACGCCACTATAGTGCCCTATAGCATACAACCGCACTGGTTCCGCAAATCGATAAGAGTTCTACAGCCGTGAGGCGAATGTATAATATTAGGTTTCGGTTATTTGTTTGAAGTGATGCAATTAGGTGCCCCATTTTTGATCTATGAAAAGCTAGGAGGCGGAAATTCTAAATGTCCGACACGACAGGGTTGTGTTAGGTTTTGATGTCGCAAAAGGTGTGCTAGAGTAGTTTGTGGTTGCGATGCGTAACGGTAGTATCTTCACGCTAAACGGGCGAAATTCGTTGCGAGCTTGCGATTTTGTTAGGCGGTTAGGGAGGGTTTTGAACTGATTTTCAAGTCATACGGCCATTTATTTTCTTTCTGTTTCTTTCTACTCTCGTTACGTTACTCATTTTACACTATTTTACGTTTTATTTTACATCATTCTTTGTTTTGATTTGCGTTTTTTTGCTTATAATTGATTTTTTTTATTCATATTACTAGCTTTGTTTAATCTTGATTACCATCCGGAATGGATGTTTTGTTACCGATAGAAAGGTTTTGATTGGTATTGATTATCGTTTGCTCATCGTAGTTTTTTACTTGTTCCTTTAATGATTCATTTCATTAATGGTGGTTGGGGTGTATAAGGTCTGTTGCAGCCGCGTTGCGATGCCGCAGCTAACAAAAACGCTGTCGTTCTTGCAAGTTTTATGCTTTTTTTTTCAATTTGGAACAATGCTTCCAATTTATTTGTTTGGTAGACATTAAGAACGGCAGCAATAGAATTTCGTGTTTATTTGTTTCATGTTACAGCAAATGCTTGTAAGGGTTAAAGAATTTTGTATAAAAAGACATGTATTTTTTTGTAATATTGCATGTTAGAACACTTGATAAGTGTGTGGGGAGCATATACATGATAAGAAGCATATTGCATCAATTATCAAACGGTTTTGCTGTTCAATCGTGTTTGCTTTGAACAGATGCTTATTGTTACATTATTTTACATATTTAAATACGCGTTTCTTTGTTTTCATGTTCCTAGACACTGATAAAAAAAAAACTGTTGCATCAATAGTGTAACCGACTGTCGACAATCACCTTCAAAGAAAGGTGACAACAGCACTTTATACACCGCGCAACTACTACATTTCAGTCATAAACGTTTGATTTTTGGTACTAAGTTGATTTTACTTGCTAAAACTAAATCACCACCCAATTCGTTTCCTTGTTTGGAACACGATCTTAAGCAACCTTATTTTATCGATAAAATTACTAACATGTGTTTCTTTTCCCGAGTGATGAGAGTTTGATTTTTCATTAGCTATCGTTTATTTTTTTTTTACTATTTCTCATTTCATCTTTACATTATGTTATGCAACGATTGTGTTATTACAGTTTCTTTTTCCAAACTACGCACACTTGAAGAGTGAAAAATAGTTCAAAACTTACGCACGTTAGGATGTCATTAAAAATGCCCTCCCCTTTGCAATGTAGTCAACGGAAACGAACTTGAAACCGGCAGCTAGTATATGTGTTTGCACCTTTCGTCGAGTTTATCCTTCCGTATCAGTGTATTCCTATCGTCAGCCGATCTTCGATTGGTAGTGACCTAGATGTGAGGATTAGTCGTGAGATTGTGGACCACCGTGGACCACGTTTCCGTTCACTCAAGCTGTGTTTGATGTCGAATCGAGGTATCAGCGTTTGCTCGATGTGTTTCCGTACTTACCGTTGTGCGTATGTATACACGTGAGGAAGAAGGTGGTTTTGATTTTTTTTTGTGTGTATGGCGTAACCGTAAACCCATTGTACCGAGACGAAAACGAACAGAGCTGTACCGAACAAGCTGCTGCCACCCTGCCAGCGCAGGAGCGGTACGCGTTTATTACGTGAAACAATCAATATTTCTTTAGGAAAGACACTGATCGAAGCAACCCGTTTAATGTAGGTGAAAAAAGGGCCACTCGGATATGTTGTGTTGCGTATATTACCTGTATAACTATTTATGTACAATCGAATTAAATGTCATTTCTTCATCATGCAGCTCGATCCGTCACAGTCACATCCTTTACAGTGCGCCCCTCGGCTTCGACACCATTATTGATTGCGTTCGATCGTGTACACCTCCAACAATGTATGAATCATATTGTATTGGACGCTCGGTGAGATCGATCCTGAGTTGCACCCGATGTTTGCATCCACCCACCCACAAACACACACACACACACTGCACGCGTCGTTGAATATGCTTGATAATTATTATAATTTCAAATTACAGGCGTAATTAGATAAATTGATAGAGGTTGGCGTTTGCGTTGGCGAACGCCAGGAAATTGCAGGCCTGCACCGCGCGGGGTCGGGGTGTCCGATAACCACAAATGACATCCCGACCGGTGACCACTTCGCCTGCCACATTCGGTATAATCAGCTGCATTCGCATTCTAGCTCATATTTCAAAACCCGTTGACCACCGTTGGCCAAATCCTAGCGGTTAAAATGGAGGGGAAGCTAGTGGAATGTTCCGAGCAACATACTGCTACCTACCCCCCATGTGTGTGGTAATAAGTTTGTATGGCCTCTCGTGGTAGTTTACGGTGCACGTCATCTGATCTCTGATCTGCACGTTTGCCATGAAAGGATATTCATATTCATCCACCGAACACATCATGGTGCGGTGTGAGCGAAGGTGCCTAAGGGCGAGGGAAGAGACACCGCGAGAAATTCTCACTGTAATTAGTTGACTGTTAGCTACCCAGGGATAGGAAAAAGGTGGTACACGCGTGTACACATACGCACGCATCCGGTTTGGGATCAATTTTCATTAACGCGGAATTAGCGCAATATGAGTAATGGAACAACCCCAATAGTGTGGTTTTGTTTGTTGAACGCTATGCTTTGTATGCGTCAATGGTGTTTGGAGCGCGGTCCGCATGCAGTACAGTTTTCCTTCGCGCGTTACGTTCATCACCATGGCACGGTTCCTGCAAGTGAATGGGTCGTCTAAGACGGTGTTCCAACAGCCAATCACACCACACGGAACGCAACGTGTGTAAACAATAGCTCATCAAGCGTAGAAAATTGAGGTCAAATCATTTCAACAAAGGACAAACTAGCTGGGAAGGGTTCCGTTGAGAGTAGCCACCTAATTTGAACAACTCCAACCCAATATTGTCACCTGGCCGCGTTCAATGGCAGTAATAATTCGTACGAGGTGTGAATGTGAGCGATAGGGCAGTGATAGTTACCTCTAATTTAAACCCATTGATTATGATTAATTATTTAATTATGTAAATCCGACAAGCCTGACGCACTGCAAAACCCTTACACCGTGTGTGTGTGTGTGTGTGTGTGTGTGTGTGTTTGTGTGAGTCCCTCTGCGCAGCGTGATAAGGAGATGCGTGTGGATGCGTATGCCACACATGATGTCACCATTTCGACAACCCCGCGCCACATGAATCCTAACGTTGGTGCGATGGGCCTTCTGCCCGGCAGTTGATTAGGTGTTAAGTTTTGGGCATCACATTCAATTAGCCCGGCGTTTGGTGAAGCGACTTGAAATAGGATCCTTTATGATTGGTTTTGCGTAGCCATTCTATGGGGTGCCATTTGTAGGGAAGCGTACAGTTTAGAACATTGAAAAGCGGACAAAAATAGTAGCTAGGGTTGTTGGGTGGCAAATCGATATGGACGAAACCCAATCATTTCCCTATCCAATACGGTATGGACTACGTCGGTTAAAGTAAATTTCAGCTTCTTATTGGATTTATTTTTTTTCAACGGCTCGGTAATGTCTCGGATGGGGGTTAGAAACGGTTCAATATCGTCCGTCTGCTTGTAAGGAAAATGGTTGGACTATCATTGTACAAGAAAAGTTGCTTCACTGCGCAAAAGATCACCGACACTAGTTTCGTTTCAATTAATTCAGTTCATACGACAACAAATACAAAAGAACAAGCGAACAAATCAATCCGCACTAATGACTGAATAATATTAAAGTGGTTGATGATGATAGCAAGGAAGCAGGAAGGAAACCCATTTTTTTCAATAGAATTGCGAGAGAAAGGCGTGTGTTTGTGTGTTTGGATGTGATCGGCGGTGGTAAATTAAGCACTGTGTGTAAATGTTAAATGTAGGATAAACCAATTTCGACACACCGAAAAGCAAGTGGCGTCACCGAACAAGGCCAGTACACAACCGCACGGCAACAGTATAAGGCACAGACGACGAATGGGTGCTAGTTTTTTTTTCTTCTTGTGTGTGTGTGTGTGTAGAGAGAGCGTGTTAATGAATTTCATCATCGTTCACCCATTGCCATCGAAAAATGAAGAAAAAAAACCCATCATTTGTAATGTACAGTGTAAATTTGCAAAGTCCCGGTGCAACAACATAGAAATATATGTGCCGTGCTCCCGTGAAGCATAGGTGCAGTGTAGGCCCGCGTGGGAAAACAAAGAAAAACGGCAGAAACCAAATGTAAGTACGGATAGTGTAAATGATACAAAAGATTTTTTTTTACAAGTGAAGAACAGCCCGGCCGAAATGGATGATAAACAGCTTATCATATGATGAGTTGATAAACTTCTGGTTGTGCTTCTGACTCATATAGAAAGCTCTTCATCTGACGGCGATGAGTTCGAACCCCCCTATCTTGTATCTCAGCAGCGTCCTCGTTGTATGCTTTGCTTTTCGTATTAATGCTGAATTTTGAAGAGGTGCTTCATCAACGAATAGCTCAGTTCTCCTTGAAAAGGCATATATATCTGAGATGTATATATAATTCTGAATATTTTTATATATAGTTATATATAGCTCTGAGATTTTCAGGTTTTGTAATAGAGCTTGAATACCAATGAACATTTGCCTCTGCTGTTTTGGCTGCTTTGGATCTATCAGATCTATTTTTTACATCTTCTAATTACTTCTTTTTCTTTGTTAAATTTTCCTGATATATTTGTTTCATGAGGCATTCGTACTTTGATTGCTTTTGCGTTATAGCTTTGGTGGACTATACTAGCTTTGAACACATTCGATAATAACATTCTTGAACACAACAATAAATCGATTCGGTACGGCTGTTCTAACGAACAAAACAAAATCATTTTGTATCATCTGTTTTGTATAATTATTAAACTTGTGGGTAAGGATTTTGTTTCATTTCTCGTCGACACCGTGCGAAAGCGCGCGCTGTGGCAGCAGTGTGGAAAACGGCTTATTATTCGAGAAAGCACTTATTTAATAGCCAAAACAATAATTATTTAGTAATAATTTACACTCACGTTTCACGTACTTTATTGTTTTGTTTTCATTTGCGTACAATCTTTATCTGCAAAGATGTTCAGTAGCGTTAGCTTCATTTGTTTTCCATACATTTCTCATTCGCCTATTGCGTGTCAGCCGGTGTAATAGGGATAGTTAGGTAGTTAGTAGTGCTCATCTGGCAGCAAGTCCACAATCGTGTCGTTCGGCACCGGTATTTGGTGCTTTGTAATGTATGTACGGACCTGTAATGTGTAGTGTGTGGTGTATCGACGGGAATTTAACGGATAGATAATGTAAATGCAAAACCTCTAGTGAATGAGAGCACACCGGAAAAAGGGGAATGCTAGATTGTAACGAAGGTACATTACCGTGGCAGCAAACACAACTAAAATGTCTCGTTTAAGGGCACACATCGCGAAACCCGGAAGGAAACAGAAAAAAAAAACTTTATGTTAAAAAAAGATTTAAAAATGTGCTTTTTGGACTAAATGGTGGAAACATTAAACACAAGAAATCGTTCGTTCCGCCCCTTGCCGACAGTGTCCTGTCGGGTGTTTGGCCGTGATTGGATGATGTATAGGAAAGTTAATAAATATTCAAACACGTCCCGTTCGGTGCGGTAAAGTTTATGAATAGAACAACCAAAGTGTTCGTTCTGTTAGAGAGAAAACACAGAGAGAGAGAGAAAAGAAAACACCCCACATCTTCACAAAACCATAAACAAAAGAAATGGGATAGGAGAAATATTAAATGTGCCAGTTTATAGAAAAATGTAAAATGAAAAATGGGAGAGAACAAAAAAAACACAACAAAACACTAAGTAGAAACATTCGAAACAAAGCGCAAAACAAAAGTGGAAGAGATAAGAAAAAACGAGAAACTGTTAACGAAACGTGCGAATTTTGTGGAAGGATGTGCAGGCGAGTGTAAATCAATGCGCACTCGGTGTAAATGAGGAGAAGCAAACATAACAAAAGATGTGAAAAAGTCTATTAGCAAAAAAGAAAAGTGAAGCGAAATTTGGTTTAAAATGAAACAGAAAAACGAGAGATAAAAGAGGAAAAACTTAACTATATATTATATACACTAGGTACTTATATATGAATATATATATATATATATATATATTATATACAACAGAAGGAAGTAATGAAAAGAGAAGAAAATGTACACGAGAAGAATAAGGAGTAAAGCATCCCTTGTTCGTTTTGTTCTGCACAATGGGGCATCCATATTTTCCTTTCCACCGTCCAATCCATCCATTCTTCCCACTTGAAATGTTTGCTTTTTTGTTTTGCTTTCCCGCATGCAGAAGGATATGTTCACCATTTTTACCAAAATAAGCTTCTATTCTCTGTATCCAAAGTTTTGTTTTCATCCTCTTTTTAATCACAAATCATTTGCTGTGCCGAATGCATCCTTTTTCTTGATCTTTTTACCTCCCTTGTTTAACCTTGTCAGCTAGAAGAAGAAAAAAAACGCCATTTGGTTGAAGTTATGTTGGTTTGTACGGAAACGGAAGCGTTCAATAGTCCTGAAAACTTTACCAACCCACAAAACAACAATGCCAAAACCCTTAACCCCTGGCAACGGAGAAAGAAAAATATAGACCCGTTTAGTTTAATGCGTTTGCTCCGTTTGCTTTTGTTTTTTTTTTTTTTCCTTTCCCCTCTATCCTAGTGCTCCTTCCGGTTCCGGTGTTCATTTTCGGTACACTTTCTAAGAAATTCTTCCCTCTAAACCAACCCCCCCATCCCTCATTGAATTGTCCATTTGGCCAGCGGAAAAAGGGCCAAGGGAATATCGAGTCCACAGTTCTAATTTCTTATCCGATGATTCTTTGCTCCTTCTTCTTCGACTACTTCTGTATCGTTCGATTATTTGTTTACTTTGCAATTTGATAAGAATAAACTTTTTCTTCGGCAGAAACTCGTGAAATCACAAACTGAAAACAAAACGAACCGGACTTGTGTATGTGTGTCCTTGAGTTCCAAGGAAGGAAACATCCGAAAGTTTGTAGAATGGGGCCTGCTGGAAAGGGAAAAAAAAGGTTCCCCTCCTATTCGGTTTCGGCAACCTCTCGTCTCGTGCTAATGTATCGAACGTCCGGCGGGATCGGAACCGACGGCTTCGGTCCCCTTTGTTTGAGCATCAGAAGATGTGACGTGCTCATCGTGCTTGGGTAAAATTTCTTCATTGCCACCGAAAACCCGTGTCGTATCCCCCCGGCGGTGCCTTACCCGGACACCGCTCCATCTCCGTTCGCTGGGTGGTGATAAATGATGCCCGCAGAGTTTGCCGTGGCGCGTGCTGTCCCGGATCGGATATTGAAACTATCTATTATTCTTCAATTAGCCCTGACACTAGCGTTGGCCCAAACTGTCACACCGGTCGCCACGAAGACATTGCGGACGTTGCGGACGGCATACCGAACCGGGCGGACATCATTCTACCGTGAGACAGGAAGCGCGACGACCTGGGTCGAGAGAGACAGAGAGAAGTATTCATTTGCATAATCACTAAATTAGTTCACCAATGGACTGTTATTGCTTCTTCGTATTTTCCGCAGGATGCTTTCCAACTGCTGGTTGAGAAGCTGGCCGGCCCGACGTCTTCTGGTCTTCGATAGTGAGCGACGACGACGATGATGATGATGATGACGACGGTGACGATCCGTTCCATTTCCCCCCATACTGCCAACCTAGTTGATAGGTTCCTTGATGCGTGGAGCCTTCAGGACAGAGTGTCCGCCTTTCGCACCCGTAATTGCTCTCTGGCCACGCCATTATTATGAGTGCTTTATAGGATCTAACGCCTGACATGGTCCTGCCGAGCGAGCGCTGTCTTTCCCGAAGGTGGTGAACTTTTAATTACTCTCGGTCGTTCGTTACCCTACCCCCTCACCGGATGGCCGTGGCACATCCCTATCTGCGGCGACATTTAAATAAAAGCGGACATCGGCAAGAGCAAGCCTCACAGCCTCCAAACGCTGTTGTGTGTGGCAATGGTTTCTGCGGAATTTGTTTACAAACACCAAACGAATGCCTAATTGCTTTGTCTTCCAGTTTTGCATAAGAAATGCGGGAAAGGCGGAGGACATTCTCGACCCCACGTGTCGCTGCTACTTCGCCAGCCCGACCGATTGACGGTTGGGTAATGTTTATTTTGATTGGATTAAAACCGAATCGAAAAACAGCGACGAAGCGTATCCACCGTCAGTGGCCAAGGTGGCAATGAAATGAAGCGCGTTTCAGGATGAAATTAGTTTCGGTCGTTTGTCGCTTTCGCGCTGTTTAATCATTCATTGAGAGGATTGTTTTTTTTTGGGGAGAGGGGACACTTCTTTATTTTACAGTCGAGAAGGAAGAGGAAGAGTTAATGAATATTGCCAGCATTTTGCAAACAGCTTGTAGCGATGTTTAAAACACGCTACCCTTTCTTCAGTTCCACATGAATTCCCCAACACAAAAACCGAAAGAGCGAGTTGCTGCAAAATACTTGCAACGAAACGTGGCTAGTAAATGGCCTTCCTGGAGGGAAGTAATATACCGTCCATTTTCGGACCAAACGTCCACCGCTCCCGCTTTCAAATCTCGCACCACCAAATATCCCCCTCCGCCTGCCGGAATACGTCGTAATACCCGGTAGCCACTTGATGCTTTGTTTTATCGCCTGTCATGTGAGATAATTTCAACCATTTTGCGACATTTTAATGATCTTTTTTTCTCTCCGGTCTATTCGTTGCACGATTAAGGGACACTCTGCTTCTTCGGATGGTGTGCAGTGTCTCCATCACGGTGGACACCACGATTAATGACTCCGAGGTGTGGTACGGCGGGACACACTTCAACCGGGAGTACCACACAGTGCAAGCGTATCGTTCAAGAGTAATTGCTTCCCGTTGGTGGGGCGAGCTTCTTTTAGTAGTTGTGCCGAAAAAGTGGCCAATTTTAAAGCGGCACGATCGCTTCGGCATCCTTAGGGAACATCCATTCATTACGTAACGCTGATAGGCGGTGGATGGGGCTTAGTACCAGCGTTACGATGTGTTACCAAAGGGAGGGGGATGGCGTCGGTTTAACTTTTTGTTACGTAACATACAATGAGATAATTTTAGCTTCATAGTGTATTTATTTTATTTCAACATTTTTTATACAAATTTCTTGTTATCTATCTACTGGTTTATACTTATAGGTTAACCGTTCTCGTTTTTGTTACCTTCCAATGTTTACTCAGATGTAAATTTTTGGATTCAGGTGCTTACTGGTGTGTTCTAAAAGAAGTGTTGCCTTTGAAAAGCCGCATAAATGCTGCACTGGGTTTTAAAATCTACTGGCATTTACCCACAATGTAGTTGTGATTTCCAAAATGCTTATCAAGCAACTTTAACCGTATTTATCTAAACAAAAAACAATGTTACATTAACAATACAAATTTTCAAGAACCTGGCCTGGGTCTAGTTAATCTATTCCATGGTCCTGGACTGGCTAAAAACAAACGATTTTTATGAAGGGTAGTATCGTGGCTATTGAAGCTATTGAAGCTTTTGAAGATTGAATAAGGTTCCAAAAATGTTTCAAATTATTAGCATCGATGTAACCTAGTTATACAAAGGAGAGTTGTTTCCAGTGTTATGTTTTGTTCTAATAGGGCGAAGGAGGGGGCAAATTTGTCAATTTTCGCGTTACGCAATAATTTAATGAGCCCTTACATAACTTGTGGCCCACTGCCGTCTCGGTAAAGTCGGTCCCGATGCAATGGACTCCATTAAAAAGAGATGCATCGAAGAATGACTGTAGCTGATGAATTATTGAACCACATAATCGGCCTTTTCCATCAATACACTGATGGCAAACTATTTTTCGGACCATTGTTTCCGTTCGGTACTTATGGCCAGCAACTTACGGCAATGGCGATCGAATGCCCCGAGCCGCGAGCTGCCCTTTTTCTGGCTGATGAATATTTCAAGCTTAAGCAACGGCCACGTACAGATTCTGGTGCAGCAAGCGGTCCCAAACCAGGGCTCCAGGGGAGTGGAATTAAAACAAAACATAAAAGTAGTACACGCGCTGGGAAACGCTTCCCGAGCAATAACTTGTGGCCGACCGGGAGCAAACCATCCGGCGCCGGGAGAAGGACTGATGATCGAATGTCGTGACGGAACGTCATTAGGGGTTTCCGATGGACACACACGAAGCGCAAAGATGCAACCGAACGCAATTAATGTTACCTCCTGCGTCCAGTACTTTGCCATCGAATGGATCGCCAACGACTATTAGCGAGGACATTCATCGTCGTCCTCGAACGATGAAGCACCCGGAACAGAGCAGAAGGAAAGCCGTCGATACTTTACGCTCCCGCACTAGATACTTTTGCTGGACGGCGGCCAGTAGCAATGCGTTGCTGGAATGTTGCTCGACTGATGAGACCACCCGTGCATCGGTGCCCGGAATTGGGCTGCATCGATTTATCAACTGCGGTACTTCCGAGACGGGTAAGTTCGTTGTGCAGCTAAATGGGCGCACGTTAAATAAAGTGAGTAATCAATAAATGTTTCATTACAAGTCCCATTTTCTCCGCACGGGGGGACCCGGTGGAGTAATTGGCCCACCAGTACGGGGAAATCGACCGTTCAGAGAGGCTTTTATTTGTTCGTTTAAACTTTTTGTTCTATCCAACTATTACTTGGTGGAGGAAAATGTGTTTGTCCAATCGTGTGTAACATTGACGGGTAGAACGAATGGTGAAGTACTTTGTGAAATATTTTTAAAATACCATTTTTTCACTTATTCATTTACAATCCATAGTTTTATTGTTCCCGCCGTGCATCAGTTGCCGGTGTGCGTGGTTTACAAAGGTTGACCGCACAAGCGAACCGGGGTGTACGCCTTTCAAGCTACGCCGTGTGCAGCAAATGTTTTGGAAATGCAAATGAAAACTGAATTTAAACATGTCCAACAGCCATATTGTGAACATTGAGGGTTGGAATATGCTTGAAATTGTGCATTGGTCAATCACACAAATTGTATGGTTATTAAAAGGGAGTGTGAGCAAACGGTTCGCCCAATGTAATAACGTCGATAGATGTTTGGTCGGAATGAGCATCGATATTAATTTTCCAACAGATATTTATTTTTCCATTCCGTTTGCCATTGGCGTAATTTGCAGTTGATCAATGTTGCTGTGGATGTTGTCGTTCGAGTTTGCGGCGATATTGGTTCAAAAGGAATTCTTTCATTGCATGCTGTGCAAATTGCAAACTGTTTGCATTTTATTTTCAGTGCAAAAAAGATCATTGGATGACATTTAATTAAACGCGACTGTACGAGTGATCAATTTCAGCCCGCGCAGATTAATACTGGCAGCGCCCTCTAGTGGCAAATTCTGAAGCAATGTGACATTTGTGGGAAAAAGCGGTTTGCCGTTTCAAACGTTTGTCTACCCAAACAAACGTTCCATTGAACGAAGCGTTCTTTGCCGCAGTAGCGCTTACTGTTTTGTAAAGTTAATAACCATTTTACGTGCCAATAATGAGTCGTGAGAAAGTTAAACCTAAGCGGCAAGGCGAGCCAAAAAATTTAAAGTAAGTGGAAAACTAGATGGATTGTTATGGAACGGTGTTTAACGATGATTTTTCTCCCAGAGCTGGTAGCATTTTGGCAGACGATCAGGAATGCGCCAAGCGTTATATTGAATGGAAAAACTTGATGGATGTACGTATGCACGGTTCGGCCTCGGTAGAAATTCATGAACGGGAAGTGTAATGCGGTTTATTTTGCAATTTCATCCATAGAAATACAACCAACCAGAAGACGACGATGACAGTATGTCAATCGATGATGCGCTTGACCTATATGGTAAGAACGATAATGATGAAAAGCGAACGCAAACAGTGCCAGAAGCACTGGAATGTAGCGAGGACGATGAGGATAAAGAGAACAGTGAAAGCGATTATGCTGCTTTGAAGAATCAATTGACTACTGCCTTGCAGCGACGTAGCACCGAGTGGAAAAACAACGGCATGGCAAAGATATTCAACAGCAACTTTTCTCTCAGCGTTGATTACGTGCAAAGGTGGTTAGAAAATTGCGCGGATGGTACCGGCAAGCAGGTGACGCAGGAACGAGCAACACATTTCACGGATTGCGATGGAGAGACGCAGGTGAATGTCACTCAACGGGAGAACATCTCTATACTGAACCACACGGACAGGAAACAGCTGGCATCGGAACACAGTTCCAACTACGAACTTTGTGGCACCGATCAAAGGAGAGTAATCGTGCAGCAGGTAGAAAAGACAACCATTTCTTCGTTCTGCGTGGTAGATCCGCGTGACAGCAATGGAACGGGTGGACCTATATCGAAGTTGCCCCTGGACAGCTGTTTTGCAAACCTGTCCACTTTTATGCCATTTAAAATTAAGAGTCTCAATGAAACACTGGGACCGTTGTCATGTGAGAAAGAGAGGGTTGGGAGTCAGCTGCATAGAGGCCGTACGTTCAATTCCAGTTCGCTTAACAGTGGATCGTTGATTAGTTTGATAGAAAATTCTCTTCAAATAGTGCCAAAAGCGCGCATTGAAAGTGATTTAAAAAAGAAACCCGTTAAAGCTAATCCCAAGCGAAGGGTACATTTTAAACCGGCTAGAAAAGTGCGTCAAATTATAAGTGATTCGTCTGAAAGTTCAAATTTGGATGAAGATTTTACATCAGACGACGACGACGACACCGACGAGTGTCCTGCGCGTGTTTCAAAACCAATGCGCACTGTGCCTGCTCGTATGATAAACAAGATACCCGTCATGTCCTTATGTTCCGACTCTAGTGATGATTCACAGTGCGAAACGAATGCGGTCAAACCGCAACCGTCAGTTCCATCGTTACCTGCAGACACCACCATCAAAAGGTTGCATGAAACTGGAGCACCGTTAACCAATGGTTTCAATCATCTCGGTAATGGTAACAAGAAACCACCAAAAGATCAACAACAACAACAGCTCATGCATAAAGAAAACGAACGGAAATATCAGATGCCGGCCAACTATCGCCAAATGTTGAGCGTAAATGGGCGCTGTCCCTATAAATCCGATGGTATAGTTATTTATCGTCCCAAACCGATACACGCGGGATTGCCAAGAAATGCAGACCGAATCCTAATCAAAAACGAAGATCTGGATCTAAGCGGTATTGAATCAAAATTACGCCGCAAAAAGTTTGACAACTTTTCGTGCCAATCGCACCCAAACTCGGTGCTCGTATACTACATGAGCGATTCGGACCATGAACCGTACGACGAACTGCCGGTGCGGAATGCGAACGAGGATTCATCGGATGATGACGATCCCATAAGCAACTATAAGACAAAACCATGCATACTGACCTATTTCAACGAAGATCCGTAGTTTGCACGTAACCGCAATCAGTTAAAATGTCCCCGAAGAGACGTTCGTGGATGAATTTAAGGTAAATATGTGTATGCTTCATGTTTCAGTTGCAATTTATGTGCGTTAAACGTTAGTGTATAGCATAGGACAACTCGTAATACTTCTTTAGAATTTTAGATACAACGAAGATTGGATGTATCTTCTACCGAAACTAAATAGAACTTTATCAAAAAGCAGTCCCTGTCCCTATAATTATCTTCCTCCGGCCGTAGGAAAGAAAAGCCGTTACCAAACCTAGCGGGATGACTAACGCTTGGGCGTGGAGCGAGAGAGAAAAAAAAGGTGGAAACAACATTTAATTGCATCGCGCGAGACAGATCACCGGTTCTTAACGTTACCGAAAGTTTTCCCGGTTGGAAAATTACGCCCGTCGTGTATTATAAGTAACAGCTCGGTGGAAGTTAATCTTTCGTGATTTATGACGAATTTCCGCACGGTTGTCGGCACTGCAGCACCTTACCGCACCATTACCAGCACCTGTGGGGAGTAACGGGATGGTAGAAATATGCGCGAGATAAATGGAAATGTTTCGGCCCAGCACGCGCAGAACAAAACATGTAGATCTGTTTTTCCTTTTTCCCCGGGCCCAAACATTGTGTGCTACACAAAGAAAGATTTTTTTTTTTTGTTTCATTTCGTGTGGGTAGCTTTAGGAAATTGTTTTCAAATCAAAGTTTTAGCAAGATTTCATACGCGCCAAACCATCCCTTAACCGCAACGTGCGCCTCGGATGCGTTCCAATGTGCGATGTTTGTTACGGTTATGCACTCGAACTCGAACTGGCACTAGCGCGAGCCTATCGTTTCAGGTAAAGAGAACGGGCTATAGAGGTTTTGGGGGTTTAACGGATTTGGTATCGTATCCGCAATCGGACGTGTAAGCTGCAGGCCGTGTGGAATTTGATTTAGAGCATGTACAACATGTAATATTTGCAATCTGTGTTGTTCGATTGGTTGGGAATGCTTGTATTGCTCCACCGCGTACCAAACCTTCCACGCCGCGTTGTTCGTTTCGTCCGGGTGACGGTTATCGACCGATTTACATGTTCATTCCGGCTGCCGTCCGTTTTGGAGTGATTGTGTAGTGTCCAGTGAATGCACGGAGGGCGTATCAGGCGGTGGCAAGGAAAACCAATCAATTTTTGATGGAAAATATCAAACGTGTACGCCCTATTGGTAGGCATGGTACATTTAATTTAGCATTACTGGTTCATATAAATATATTTAGAGCTTTCCCGTAGAAAAGTTCACAGGAAGTTTGCAAGAATGGGTTAACTTAGAAACTATATTTCTAAAGTTTTTTTAATACAGCTAAACATTTGAAAAACATAACAATTAAATGGATATTTTATTGGATAATTCAACGGAATGCCCTGTTCAAAAGCATTTATTCTTGTAACTCACAATCGGTCCTTTACCCCCCTGCATTCCTGCAAGGATTTTCGCAAAAGGACGTTATAAATCATGCGTAATCGATTGCTGCTGCAAGGATTATTACGTACGACTTTACCATTCCGATTGGAACCGTCGGATCGCCCTCCCCCCGGAACGAATCGATTTCGTTGTCTTCGATTGTGTACTTACGACGACCCCGTTAGCACACACTGCCGCACGGTACTGCTCATTGACGTACTGCACCGATTCCATTGCCAGGAGATTGGGGACAATGATCTCATTCTTCCGCACGCAATCGGTGTCCATAGCGCAGGGCATTAATTTATCACGACAAAATGATAAATGAAGCTAATGCCAAAGCACCCAATGTAGGGTGTATACGGTGGTGTGTAATACCAACATATCGATCCTGCTGGTAACAGCAGCGGTGGAAATAGTAAATGAAGGAGAAAAACTAGGTCAATGAAGGGACGACCTTGCGAGAAAGGAGAAAAAGGACCCCTTTAAAAAAAAAACACACACACACACAATGTTGAAGAAATGACCAATCGGCCTCAAGGACGTGCAACGTGCGCGTAAGTTTTATGCAAGAGAGCAAATGCATACACAGTTTAGTTTAATTTATATTAACTACATATTGTACAAATGTTTATTTAGTTTTGTATGAGTATTGATCATAAATCAACATCGATCGATCCCTCCCCTACACCATTCACCTTTTCCTTCTTCGATCGTAATTTGGGTTCCTTATGAGATGCCCACTGGTGCCATCGTTTTTCACCTCAATTCGCCGAATCTTGCTCAATATCGGGGCCGCCGTTGGAAGTATATTGTGCGGCAGCGGCGAAACACTTGCCGGGTGCTCCGTGTTCAGCACATTCGCGTACTCGTCCTCCTCTTCCCGTCCTTCCGGCTCGATCATCATTTCCCCGGCGCGGAACGGATCGATCTGAGGTTCCTCGGTGGCAATGATAAGGGTGGTGGTGGTTGGGACGGAAGAGGTACGGAACATAGAGGAAGCGGGTGGCCGTCTATCGTCCTCGTCTTCACCGGACATGCTTGTCATTGGGGGTGGACCCACAGTACTGCTGCTGCCTGCACCAGAGGACTCAATCATTACACCGGCGTTATTATTGCCACGCTGCAGTTCCGCATCGATGTCTTCGAGCGTAATTGGAACCGATGAGGACGGTGCGGATGGCATCGATACGGCGGGCTTTGGATGGGCTGGTGTCACCGAGGCCCGCTCGGGTACCGCTTCCGTAGTAACGTACTTGATCGGATACGGTTGGTTTTGATTGTATCGTTCATCGTTGTCTTCCAGCGTGTTGCCGTTGACTTCGTCGTTCTCCGGTACGGCATTCGGGATCTCGATCGAACCCTGTTTGGCACCCTTGGCACGTTGCTGCTTCATCTTCTCCTCCATCTCTTGGAATTTGAGGGCTAGATATCTGGAATATTCAATCGTATTTTTATAGGAAGTTGCTATAACACTGGTGTAATGCTGGATAATCATACTTATCAACCAGTGGTCCACTGTAATCTTCGGGGAACTTGGGTGTGAAGGGAAGAATGTACTTGTACAGTCGTTCATTCAGAACGTACAGTTGCGCAGTAGTGGAGCATTTCACATTGAACCACCAATCGCATGTCAGAGCAACCTAAAACATACAAACCGCAATAGAATTAGGTCAAGTTCTTCACCAGCAAATCGAGTATCACCAACCTGACTGAAGATGGTCCCATTCGGGCACAGGAAGGATGCTTTACCGCCGTTAAGATCACAATAGTGCCACACCTGACAGTTCGTTTCCGGATCACCGAAGAATCCCTTGTACCGCTGATCTTTACACTTGAAGCTCGTTTCGGGGATTTCTGCGAGGGCGGGATAGTCAATGCCGGGTTTGCCGGTGTTTGGCCCGGGCGATACAATCTTATTGATCAGCATCGGTGGTCCCGCACGGTACTTGTCCGTGTCGACGTACGTTTCCGGCTCAACGGTCGTGTAGTTCGTGTGCTCGTAAACCGGTTCTACTAACTCCGGCCGTTCTACCTCCGGACGGTGGTGACCGTTCGCTTTCAGATTGTTCAGAATCTTCACCAACGTCCGGATGGAGTTGTCAATGTTGTCCGGTGTGAGTGTTTTCGGGAGCAGATTACTATCTTGCAGATTCTTCAGCAAATCGGACAACGACCCGGTAGCTGCCCCGTGCGGTAAGCCTAATGCCTGCTCCGTAACTGGAGCTAGCGGGATGGGTCTCGGCTTGTGTTGACTTGGGTGACGCATTGACTGCGCATAGAATCGTTGTCGGTTGGCGTACTCTGTGCGATTGTTCCGAGGAGCCTTTGGCGCTTGGTGGTGATAAACAGGGTACAAAGGTGTTTCATGTACCGGAGGTGATACCGTCGTGATAGGAGATCCAGTAGAATACGTTACCGGTCTCGAAGTAGTGGTCGAATACGGTGCCACTGACTGTGGGGCGTGCACATACGGGTATGACGGTTCTGGCATTACCTGATGATGTTTCACCGGTACTTTGTACACCTTGTAGTTTGGCCCGATAAAGTACTGTCCGGTAAGGACGGGACTCTTTCCACCCGCATCCGGCACTACTACCTTCTGCGGTGTGTGCTGTGGTAGGATCGTTTCTGTCAAATGCTGCCGTGGAGGTGACAACGTTTGATGCTTGATGGGTGTCGGCACATGTTGTTCCTGTACTTTGTACAGCTGCTGGCCGATTGTGTAATAGGCACCAGATGGCTGCTCAGGCTGTGCCTCGTTGGCGTGATGGTGTGCATCGATAGAAATACGTACCGGTACCACTCCTGGTATCCGTGGTCTTGAGTAACCTGAAACCGGAATCAATAATAGTTTGTCATCTGCAAAGTAATATCTCACGAGCCAAGTAATAACCCAACTTACCACTGTGATTGGAGTGCTGCTTGCGGCCTTCACTGGGCTTTTCTTTATAGTACACCTGGTAAGGTACCGGGGTGGGTGTAGACACTGAAATCCTTGGTTTTTCGTAGTAATATTTAGGAACCGTTTTCACCACTACGTACGGCGAAGACACAACTTCACCGTGGGCTCGATTATCCTGAACTGGAGCACCATGATCGTACGATGAATAAATGGCCACTGCCGGTTGTTCGGTAACTGTGTTCTTTAGGTACGATATAGGGGAAACAGCAGATGTAGCACGTCCTCCTTCCTGTTGATACTGTGAACTCACTGTGTGTGAGTTAGATCCACTGCTACTACTACTACCACCGCTGCTACTACTACTACTACCGCTACTACTACTTCCACCGGTCATGGGTGTGAAAGGTCCCGGTATAGTGTTCGATGGCAGAAACGGATTAATGATCTTCTTCTTGTACGTGACCGGAACTGCTTGGTACTGGAATAGAAATCTTGTGTTAGTCTCGGTTCTCACCGACCATAATTCCTGTTCCCGCTCGCTCACCAGTGCTGGTTTACGCGATGGTCCAAGCTCACTGGCCACCGTTGGAAGAAAGTATTTACCACCACCGGACGGTAAATCACTTCCAGCTTCATCCTCCACCACATGCTTCGTGTGCACCTCAATGCCGTACAGCTTTTGTGGTAAAACGGCAGCAAAACGCTGGGGAACCTGTTCGTACGGATCCCGTTCCCGGGGTATGACGGCGTACTTTGGCCGTTCGTAAATGTCACTACCGCCGGGGCCGTTGTGGTTGTCACTGTGATCGCCTGATGAGGCTGTATTAAGCACCGAGTAGGAAGTCGGTGTACCAGGGGACGTTCCACCGACGGACACCACTTTCACGGGTGTTTGCTGTTGCTGCTGCTGGTGCCGGTGATTGTACTCGTAGGTGAACGGATTAATGCTGACCGACGGTAGTGACTTAAGGCCGGTGGATGAAATCAACTTTGTATTGTAGTACGGCTTACGGTGCTGCACTAGCGGTCGCTGCAGATCGTACGTAAGCGTTTCTTCTTGCTGCCGGTACGATTGCTGTTGCTGCTGTTTCGCTTGCTTCGGAGCGTAATAATTTTGCCGAATGTCTGCCGCGGGCTCTTGTCTGACAGGAACATTCTAAACAAAGTGTGAATGTGCAAAAAAAAAAGAAAACACTAAATAGTAGGAGGGGAAGTGTTTCTATAGTAACCGCAAACTGAACACTAGATCTACCGAAGCAGTCATTTTGGCCGGAACGTTTCATTGTAATCACATTAATCTTTGAGGTGAACCTTCTTTCATCTATTCTGTAATACGAACTAAAAAAATATAAAAACATAATACAGGTCATTGGAATTATTCATGAAGTGACCATCATTAAAAACGCTTGGTAGTTCTAGTGTTAAGTGCCATATATTGAGCGTGGATCTGTGTGTTTTTTTTGCTTCTCTCTCGACACACAGTGGACAGCGTAGGTGGGAAAGGTAACAAAAAAAAAATGAAAAAACAGCGTCCAGCACAACATCGAAAGCGTGAAGCCATGATCTGAACTAGATTCTTGTGCCGATCGCGTGGATCGATACGGTGACCGGGCATGTCATTGTCCGGCAAAACTCGTTACATAAACGGTAAGCAAAAGAAACCTTATGCTACATTTATTCTATCCAAATAATGTCCGTTCGCGCCGTTTCCCTTTCCTAATAGCCTGCGCCTATGCCTAGGCCGCGAATTGGTGAAGGGATCCAGCAGATCGGTGGCAGACAGAACGACGTTTTGGAGGGCAGGCGCAGCTGTGTACCTTAATCCTAGCAATCTGCATGCATAAGGCAATACTCACGATCGGCCTATAATTATAGACCTGGTTGAACGACGGCTGATAGTCCGCATTATCGGTTCCCCCGGATGGTGATGGCGCAGCCGTCGACGTTACGTAGTACTGCATGTAAGGAATCAGTCTCCGGTGGCGTTCGGTGGCAGACACGCCGGATGAGCTGTTGTGCGGTGTGGAGCCCGCCGCTAACAAAGGATCAACCCCGCCGGCCTGATGAGCGTCCCGCTGGGTCGCGGCATCCTTTGTGTGGCGAGTTGGACCCGTCCCAGGTCTTATCATCGTTCCTTCTAATCCGATGATGCACATCGCTACGGTAAGCAATTAGGGGCGAAAGGAAAACGAAAAAAAAACCCCGAAAGGGAAAGAGATCATTATGATTGGTGTTGATTTTTGTAATTCCAGGTCACAAAGCTGCACATAAATTAAAACAGACAAATAGAAATCGCTTTCATGCGGGTCACCAACCACAAACCGCCCAACCGTATGTGATCGGTTGTGCGAAGCTGATTCGAGCCCGCTAATGTGGAAAACATGTGGAAAAGTTTGAAATTATGTTGTGTGGTTCCGTTTCGATACAGCGTGTGCGTTGTGCGTTTTGTGTGTCCCCACAACGCGGACTTCACGGTAAGATCCATCTGGCCAACCATGACCGGTCGATTTGGTCACGCTCGTTTTCAACACATTAATTTTTGCGCACCGACACACACACACACACACACATAAAGCGTGAGGAGGGATGGAATGGGAAGGATGGTACGATCATCACCCGCATCGCCATCTCATCGATTGGTGGACCGATATTCGGCCGATGGCCGTGAGATGTCGCACCAAGGCTTTTTCGGCCAGTGGCGTGGATGAAACCGGCGACACCGTTACTCAATCAACAATCTCGCACGCATTCTCGCGTTCCCGCCGCGTACACAAGGCGTGTGTTTGGTGTCGCTGTTTGCGCGACTTCTTGGATAATGGATTACGGTGGTGCTTTCGCGTTTTCCTCACACACACACACACACACACTACGTGCCGTTGTTGATGTGTTTTTTTTTCTTTCTTTTTTTAGAAAATTTTCTTGTGACCTCTGGTCTTATTCAGGCTGTAAATTATTAATTCCGTAAGGTGTTTGAAGCAAACTAAATCAATTACAAGCGTTGGACGTGTTGCGGCAAGCCGGTCGAGGGGTTTGAGTGGATGTTTCTCATTATGAAATCGCAAATTTGTGTCATTCATTCGTTCGGCGGTTCGAGGATCGATTGAAGATCATCGATTTCCTTTTACCCGATGGGGCCGATGAGGTTGGCTGCTCCGCCAGCTAATCTGCCGGAAAGTGGTGCCACCTTTTGCAATACAAAAAAAAAAGAACTGCCAATGACTCGGTTCTGCCAATTGGCAAACGTTTACGCAGACAATTCGCCACAACCAGGTGCAAAGGTGTAAAAGTGCGAAGGAGAAGCGACCGAAAATTGGGGGGCAATTTTCGGTTTTGGCAGAATGCATCAAAGTCGCTCGCGTTAGGTGGTAATTTTTTTTCTCTTCGGGTGGTGGAAAGGAATTTATAACGCGTAGCCCCTTTTTTTTGCAGCTTCTTCTGTAAATTCTTCGCGTTTCTGCCATTTTTGGCGACCATTTGATTTTTTTGTTTTGTTGGGACGGTGAGAAGGTGGTTGGTTTCGTGGGGGTGCTGTTCACCAACACAACCACCCGCGTACGGCGGATCCATAAATGGTCAGCTGGCAATTGCAATTTAAGTGGTTTAGTGCTCTAGAAAATTTAATCTGCTCGCTCTGAACGGATTATTAGCGCTGACCCGTTCACGGTGTACATTGTGTGCGACGACGACAGCCCCATCGGTGACGGGTCAATCAGCTACCCCGGCACACGGTGCAGGGCCAAAGCTGTAGTAAAAAAAAAATAATACAGAATGCAACCAGTTGAGCACTCCCTTCCGGGGGTTGAAATTGTCCTCCGGGTGGGGTAGTTGGCGTGGGTGCCACACAACCCCACCCAACAATGGTAGCCCAACACACAGGGGGTGATGGTGAAGGATTTTCTCACCCGTTGTTGTTTTGTTCCGAGTTCTTTGCTTGGTACGATCTCGCCGGGTCCCTTACTAGCCGTGGGTCGTGTGTACTAGTCACAAACAAAGGGAAACTTCGTGCCTCCGGTGACCTTGCGTTCTGGAGCGTTTACCACCGTGGCGGATTCTGTTTGGTTTTTGATCCCGTTTTGCCAGTTTTGTTGCGGCATTCCCACGGCGGCACGCTTTTCTACTCGCCTGTGGAACGCGCCGTAGATCCATGATCGTAGATCTTCAAGATCACGAACGGCACCACATAATAAAATCATTATTTGAAGTGCGCCCGGCGGTGTGCACCTTTAATCGATCAACCAATTAACTTGTTTGAATGCATATTCAATTGAGAAAAGCCGGATACGCTTTTCTTCCGATGACGCAGGGAAGCGGAGCGTGAAGCGAGATGGAAAGGTTATGAAGATTTTTAGTTGAACAATTGAGCTGGCTTTTTTTTTCTAGTGCTGATATTGCTCCATGAAATGCACAGATACCCTCACATTAAATTTATGAAACAGAAGGTTATAAGTAATATTTTTAATAGATAAAAATTAAATATAAGTAATTAAAACTTAAAATAAGCTATGGCAAACTTCGTATAAGTTATGTTCAGTGGTCGGCAAACTACTTCTCACGGGCCGCATGGGATCCATTAACACTTTTATTATGGCTCTTCACTGAGAATAATTCATTCCATGTCAAACTTACCCAAAAATTTATGACTAATTGTAGCTGCATTTGAACCTCATTGCTGATGCCTGACATTGCTGGAATTTTCCATTAGAACAGTGAGAACTTGAGATCTTTCTATACCGATTGCGTTCGGATAAAAGTATTATTTGAGACTTGATTCGTACTACACTGCGTCCCACAATGATATCCTGAAGTATCTCGTAGGGTTATCAATTATTTTTACAGCATTTTTTGGGTATTTAATAAATATTTTTCGGTGCGGCACCGGTTTTCACACGACGGGACCAGTCCAAAATCCAACCCGGACCAATCCTCCGAACAGACTGACTATCCGTCTACGGGTAAATAATCGAGCTGTTTGCCGACCACTGGTTTAGTTTGATTTTAACAATTGATTAATTTGGTGTAAGTTTTCCATTAATTTTGCATTAATTTTCATGTATTTTATGATATGGTATATTTAGTTTTATTTTATGATGAAGTTATTCCATAAGCAAGAGGATTGAAATAAGACAAAAGTGTATCGTTAATACTTGGCAAATTACCCGAGCCGCGCAACATAATACCAACAATAGGTGTCAACGAATTATGACGCAATGAAGCATTAATATTTTTTTTGCCACCTCACAAGCACACCAATGTGGCATTAGCTAGCACCCTATTACACATCGATAATTGAGCCCTTCGTCACCGTATGATTCAATGCTTGAAGCACTTGCAAACGAGCATTTCGATCCTGCTCACTATTACAGCCCTTCGCACTCACTTCTTTCTCGCACGCATCTCACGCACAGCTGATCGGAAAGCTTCCATCCGAGCCCACGCCACGCACGTTCGCCGATTCGCTTGTTCGCCTCTCTTTCGTCTCGCAAACGGTTCGCGACTGACCTTGCGATCGGTCAGCGCGGTGTGCTGGTGGAAAAATAAACGGCACTATCAACAGGCAAGGGCACTTGGTGCAATCACACGCCGTGGCACACGGCCCCGGACGGTTGGGGAAGAGGAAAAACTGGGTCACAAGCAGTACACACGCCGCTCCCGGTTCACAGCAGCAATCAACTCGGTGGACAAAACGCAAACAATTTAACGAGAAAAACGCAACCCCGATCGTCATCAAGCGGACAGGTGGAAGAATGGGCGGTTTCTGGCGGTTCTCCTCCCAGCTTCCTGGCGGCACATCACAGTCAATCCAATGTCCCAATGTCAATAGTTCGGGACAGTTTATAGCGAGGTGAAAAGTATTGAACAAAAAAAAAAAACCGGGATTAAACCGGCCGCTGTGTGCGCTGTAAAGCCGGGTTTGATGAAAGGAAAGATTAAGAAAATCAAACTTTCCCTTTTTTTGTTGTTGATGGACATTTACATTTGACACCCAAACCTGATCGGATGATTGACTTAGAGAAAACGCATGGACAAACAAAAGCGTCAAGAATACAAATTGGCCCGGCAGCGAAGTTCCACCGAAGCGGTTTGCAATCGAGAGACGCGAAGCAGAAGGAAAACGACGCCAATACAACGTTTCGTTCGAACGTCATCAGCATTGTGCGGGACACATTGTCGCTCTACTTTCCCTCCGGTCTTGCACACACGACTGTTTTGTGTGCCCCGTTGTGGCCACACATTTAGTGATCCCCAGTCCCGTGGATCGTTTCTTGCTTACCACCCCCCCCCCCCCCCCCCTCACTCGGAGAGGGTGATCGGTGGAAAACCTTCGCGGTGCGAGGGGATCGACGACAGAAAAAAAAAAAAAACGATCAAACCAGTTTTTCGTCGAATGCGGAACTAACCATTTTTTTCTCTTCTCTCTCCCGTAAACCTCCCCATTTCTTTAATGTGTCGGACTTTATCGGGCGAAGGCCTTTTTCGCAGTTTGCACCCGGAGGGAGAATGGCTTTCCGGAGAAAGTCCACAACTATTGTGGCCGGTAAAATCTTATAATTACTAAGACACAGTTTATATTGACCTAAAGAATGAATGCCACGGCACGCGCGCTACCGGGTCGGCCCGGGGGAAGGGAAAACAGTCATCCCATGCATGCAAAAATGCCACAGATTGAGCGATTAGAGAACAACCACCGGGGACGAGTGTATGCTGTGGTAGCAGGGAAGAGTAATTACCGCTTTACAAATCGCCAAACGAAACCCAAAACAGCCAAATTTAACGGGCCGAGAACGGAGAATATCTTATTTCCCGCATAAATAATATCGAAGCGCGGCGGCGGGGTGCCATATTTATGTCCGAGGAAATCCGACATAAAACCCCACGGGGGATGATCCTTCCTGTTGGCGTTAACACCTCTGTCGATCATTTAAGGGTAGCCAGCAGTAGGGCAGCGAGATATTGTTTTGCTGCATTTTTTTTTTCTTAATTTAATTTATCTCTCTATGAACCGCGGGTTTTTTTTTTGCGATCTTATCTTTATTGGCGATTTTCTGGTTTTTGGGTGGTTTATTTTCCCGGTTCTTCTCGTTTTTTTTGGCTTTTTTTGTTTCATAAAGCCTTTCCCGTGTTTCGTGAACCAGATCCGGACCTTTCTTCGTTTCCGTTTGCAGTTTTTTTGTGTGTGTCACCGTTGTATGTAGGATGACTTCTGTTTGTATTTATATTTTTGCAAGTTTGCGTGCCTTGGTATGCGAACTAGTCGTGTGGTTACTGATCTTGATCGTCGGTATATCGTATTGCTTTAGAAAGGTAGGACCAATGGTGCTATACAAGGTTCATCAAAGTAACAAATATATGTTATAAAGGTTCTTCTTCTATAGTTTATGATCTACTGTTTCAGGGGTCTCCAAAGAACGACCCACGGGGTGCATGCGACCCTATTAGAGCCTCTAGACCGTCTTGCAATTCTTTTGCTAAAACTTAGAAAATACGAAAATGGTTTATTCAAACAAAATTATTGTATTGTCCAATTGTAATTATTGTTTTAATTAAATTAAAAAATACAAATTATAATATCTCGAGCGCAATATCTGTGTAAATGGGTCGCAAGCTACTGAGCTGGAGACCAAATTCCAGCTACGAACCAATACGGCCTGCTTGTTGAAAAGTTTGAAGACCCCTGTACTAGATCATGCCTGTCATAAAACGACATAATTGACATAATTATTTATTAGACTTATTTCCAATCCCGCACCAGCTGGATGAGTTCGTCGGAGCTTCGAATTCATGGCTCCGATATGTATCATGTACAAAAGACTTAAACGCCAAGAAGCGACGAAACTTTGATTCAATATAATCGAAATAATCTTGTCGTTCCATGCGAACCTAACAGCTAACGGAAGTTTTATCTTTTAGATTGTAATCAAAGCTTTGCTCTATTGCTGAAATTCCAAATATCCAAAAATTCCATGACAGACTATCAACTTCGGTGTTACATTTGTTCACAAGTAGAATTTTAAAGAAACTGTTAGAACTCTTGATCATGCTTAGTTAAATGACTTCAAAATTAATTTCGAGAACAAAATTACACGATCTAACATTTCCCCTATTAAAAGTGTGCGATAGCGAGTTACCAAGCTACTCTGAAATTTTCGTCGAAGTTTGCTAAAACAATTTCCACAACTTTGGCAACAAGCTGTACAAGGCGGGATCGTTGGACCTCAGACCGTTAGCTTCGACCATAAACATCTCATGAATAATTAAAATAATCAACGTTCATCTAAGATTTCACTATGATGGACATCCAACACAAGGGAAACAAAACAAGGGTTTGTGAATGCAAAATGTGGATGAAATCGATGGGTTTTTTTTTTCTTTGGTATGTAGTTTCGCATTTTCTTTTTCCTAATTTCCAACGTATGGCATAATGTTTCGTTGGTGCAGTAGCGATTCATTTAGGTGACGTTTGGTTGACTGGTACTACAGCGGTCATAGAAAGACATTTTTCACACGAAAGACGAGGGACCTGAAGCTGTTGGTTCACATTGAAACATTTTAAAGTGGCATAAGGAGAATATTCTTCATGACTATCTAAACTGAACTCTACTTGAAATCCTCCAAAATTGCGCAATCAATAGCCATACGCTTTAAACCAATCAAAGAAGCAAAGTGAATAATAGTGCAGTGCATTTAAATGCGCCCAATAAAAAGCTCACTTTCACAACCGTCTGTTAAAAGCGTCCTACTGTTGCTGTTATCACACACATCCCAACGAAAGCAAACGGCTCAGACGAGGGAGATGCACCAACTTAATTGACATTTCCACCCCCAAACAATTGCTTTCCATCCCCCCCAAAAAAAAAAAAACGTCAGATCACGCCTCACTAACGGAAATAGCCCCCCAAAAAAAAAGGCCTTCTCGCCAACGCGCAATTGCATTGTGTCTCGCGATGTTGAACGTTCGAACCGATCCACACTATCAGCGCCCATTATCTCGATGCAGCGCACACGCCCCGGCAGGTTATCCCGGCATTTCCTCATTATCGCACATCCCAAAATATGCGGTTTGCGTTTTGTGCTTCCCCCCCCCCAGGCACACACTCTCTTACGTGACACGAGATGGGAGGATGTTTACGTACAGTTTACCGAGGCTACCATCTCTCCACCAGCCACATTTTCTTCGTGCCGCTGTGTTTGCATGCACATGCAACAATCTCACCCGTACCGGGGCCCATACACACATGCTGGTTGTGTGTATATCGGTTGTGATGTTGAAGAGCCGTAGGTGCCCTCCACTCTCCCGTTCCGTGGCACGCACTTCGAACTTTTCCGCGATTCCAAGACCGTTTGGTGGTGCATGTCGCACACTGCTTCACTCTGCTACCCCTAATCTCACGGCTGTGCAAGCAATAGGGAGAGACGTGAGATGTTTGTCTTTTTCCTCATTGTAGCACCCCCGATCTGTCCCGGGGAGGGGGTGGTGGCAATGTGCCTCGGAGGGAACCCGCGCCAGAGACCAATATTGCAAGGCTCGTTATTTCACACTCCAATTTTTTTTTCGGTTTCGTTTCGAATTCAGCGTACCATACGGAGCCGCAGGCTTATGTTTCGCGCAGGTAACCTAACCGTGGCGGACGGGCGGACCAGTCGGGTGGGTTGGGTGGCGCAGCGACCGGAGCACGATGCAAAACAGAGTGTATGAGATAGTTTTGTGTTTTTTTTGTTTTCCTCATCGGCTTTTATGTGTGCTGTGTTTGTTTCACTGTTTGTTATTTCTTCAGCCCGTTATGCCCGCGGTACCGAAGCTATATGCTGCCGTGTTGTGTGCATCTCGGTGCTATGATGCTCGGTTGTGTTCCGTGACGCGCGCGCGTCCGGGTTTTCCGATCTCTGTGTGATCGGGGTATTCAGTGGCGTAGGCAGAGCCTCGAAAGGGAACTTTAGGGGAGGCGAGAGACAGAGAGAGAGAGAGCGAAAATGGTGTTTGCGTTAGCATTACACGTTGCGTTACATTCACCAGCAACAGAAGCATAAGCACCCGCACCGAAATCACCTGATGGCTGACATTTAGAGGAATTTCGAGGCGATCGTGAACGAACCGACGGTGCTCACGCCGCTGCACATTCTCCTGATTTATGGCTTTCTTTTCACTGTGGTCGCGTCGTGCTGAATGTGTGCTGTTGCATTATGTTTCGAAGCAATGGGTCAGCGTGCATGATTACTTTGTTCTAGTTCCTGTGCTGGGACGTTAATCAGAGCGTCTAAAGCAATGTTTTTTTTTTTTACTTTACGCGGATCCACAAGATGCCGATGTGTTCATCAGAATGTGTTGTTGTTGTGGAGCAATTGGTTTGAAACACCTTGCAAGACCTCAAGAGTTGAGTTACGTTGATCGTCCATAGTAGATCGTCATAAGTCTCACCTCGTAAGTCAATATCAGTTGGAGAAGAACGGAATTCTCTTTGAGGGATTTGAGGTTGTGGAAGAAGTGCTTTAATAAATCTACTCAAGAGCTGAATTGCAGATCATAGTAGGTTATGATAAATTAGACTTCGTACGTCAATATATGTTTGAGAAGAACGGAATTCTCTTTGGGGTATTTAAGGTAATGGAATAAGTGCTTTGATACACCTTCAAGATCTCAATAATAAAGCGTACCTCAACGTCAGTTTAAGAACAACGGACTTATCTTCGTGGTATTTGAGGTTAAGGAATAATTGAATACACCTTCAAGACCTCAAGAATTGATCAACTTAGCAACCATAGTAGATCATGCTAAGTCTCACCTCCTACGGCAATATTTGTTTGAGGAGAACGTAATTCTCAGTGAGGTATTTTTAAAAAGTCATCTTTAAGTAATCTTTTAATTAATTTATATAAGTAACTTATTGACAGAAGTTAACAATTCTGACATCCTAAGTATCACACTAACCCATTGTATAACGAGTTCTTGCTAAGTATCTTAAGATTCTCGAGCGCCGGTGTTTACCCTTTTGCTGTAACCAGTGCTCCAATTATTAATAATTGATTCTGGGTCGGATTGTAGTAGGCTACTTCTCAGAACGCTGCTTTGCATCTGGAACCCAGTTGCAATATCTGTCACAACCTGAGAACTCCCAATAGCTGACAGCACGAGTACCACATGTATTGATTAACGATCACGTACAAATACAAACACATGAATCTGGTAGGGAATGTCAGGTAGTGATCATGGTAGGAAAAGTCGATTATTATGTACTTTCGTTGAATAATTTTCTTCACTGAAGGTTCTTTTCCACACTTGAGCGGAAAAATACGCACAATTATGACCGCACAGGGGCAAAAATAAACCGCAAATAAGGATGTAGTTACAGTGCTAAACGAGCCCTTCCTTCAGTAAAACTCCCAGCACGGTGCGAATATAATGGGAGGAAGTGTGTTTAAAGACCTCGCGAAGGGAAGCGAGAAAAACCCACCCCACGGTTTGCTTGGACCTAATGGTAATGACAAACTATTTTCAATTCAGTACGGCCACCACCAAGCATGAACGATCACTTGTAACAACAAAAAAAAAACGAAAAGAAATAGAAGCAAGAAGCAAACTCCAACCCCATGCCAATGCCCATTCACTGTACGGTCGGAGGCGGTCTGTGGTAGCAGTTTCCCTTCGAAAAATTTAAATGCAGCTCACAAGCTCAAAGCAGGAACTCCGATGCATTTTATTACGACACTGGCTCGGGCAACATGACACTCGCCAGGGCACACACACACATGCTCTGCCGGTCGTTTGTAATTTTGTCCGCCAAAGCAAAAAAAAAAACCGCAACACCCGAACCCCCACAACCCCGGGTGTGTTGGCGCCTACCTGTGACCATGAATAGTGGCAGCGTTCGTTGCCTCAGCCATCGTTGATGTCTTGCGTTCATGTTGCCTAGAACGGTGCGTATCTCTTGCGCACGCACGCACTAGAACCGGAACTGGAGCACGGTTCCGAGTCGGTTACGTCCACACACGGGCCCGGTCGCGGTGATTGCTGGCTGCTGCCCGACACGCCCGTAGCAAAGCGCGGGTTTTCTTGAGCTCTCGACGAGTTTTCGCTTTTAAGCGCACCGTTCCTAGTTAGATATGAGTTTCCACTGGCACATGTTATGATGCGTGTAGGACGAGTGAAAGTGTCGTTATCGTGGCGGTTGGATCACTTGCAATGCAACTTTCAAAAAAAACGCGCATCGAACGTCGAATCACACCGTCGAGGGCACACACATTCGACACAGCTGATGCAGATCAGCAACGGAGGCGCGAACGTTGCACATTACCGTAAGCGTGGCGCTTCGAGACCGCGATGCACCGCGGAAGGATGTGCGGACGGCGGACGACACCACACACTGTACGACCCGATGGCATAACACGGGGCCAGTAGGCGGCTGTTACACACAGAACAGGACGAACGGCGAGCCACCGGTGTGACGATTACGACACTGATGCTCTTTAATGGATCCACTGTCTGTCTTTCTGATCGATGTGTGTACCTCGCTTTGCTTCTTCCTCCGCTAAGTGCAATTACAACGCTTGGCAGTGCGCGTGCGCGAAGAACCAACAAACTGGATCGACCGTCCGATCGGTGATGCGCGGCGTCCACATGCGCAGCACACGGTGTCCGGCTCGGTGAATAAAAAAAAAAGCCAACTGATCCTGACCACAAACCACTCGAAACCACCGCCACTGACTTACTGAACCAGTGCCGGGCGCTCGCGCTTGGCGCACCGTGTCCGAGAGCGCGCGCCAACACACAAGCCCCATGAGAGTCCGAAACGCTTTTCCCCCGGCCACCCCCTTTCGCCGGGTGCGGTCGGGCATTTTTCACCGCGAAAGCTCCCGCTCCGAAAGCTCCCGAGCGCGGCAAACAAAGACAGCGCCGAAAGCACACACCAGCTTGCAGCCGCGGTGAGCGGCACTGCACCGAACCATGCGCTAACTTCGGGCATCTTTTCGCCAGCCACTCACCACACACGGCGGGCACGGGAATCGTTAGAGCTTTTTTTTGCTGCCTGGTCCAACGCCACAAAAAAAGCGCCCCCGCCGGTACGGAAGCTTTCCGCGCAGGGGTTTGCAAATAACAATAGCAAACGGTGGACCTAATGGTGGAAGAACCAGTGGATGTGGCTCAAGAGAACTTCAAGAAGGAAATTAACCTCTTTCTTTGCTCGTGGCCACAGCCCGGACAACAGCTTGCCGGCTCCGCGTTCTGTGAATTGGGGTTATGGGAAAGATGCGGCAAGTGGTTCGTCCGAAGAAATTGGGGTAGAAAGTTTGCTTCGGAGAGGAAATTGAGATGATAAGTAATGGGGCACGCTGTTTTGACAGATTGTAACTGTCATTTGAATTGAAATAGCGGCCAGGGCGGGAAATGTGCGATTGAAACCGTTATAATTTGAATTCGACTATCATCATTATTGAAATGTTGTATTCGTAGCGCTTTGGGAAAAAGGGTGCCCTGTGGAAATGTGTTAAACTTTCATGGTTTATCATATTTTTATACATCACTTTGTAGTTCCCTGCAATTATAATTATTTTGCCCTTTATTTATGTGCGTTTTTTTTTTCTCTCTGGAGTTTTCATTATGAAAAAATAGAATGTGGGAATTAGAAATATGGGCCTGACCCTTCGTAATTGATATAAAAAAAATGTGTTTGAAACCCGAGGTGACCCGAGGTGGTCAACCCGAATCACTCGCTTAATTAATTTCACCGATTCGAAAGCAACGCTGAAAACACAATGTTCGCGATTGATTGATCGCGAACATTTGGTGCCGTGACCAGGATTGGTCGTTCGGCGTATGTGGTGCGCTATTCCGTGGTTTTTTTTGTCGTACAATGGTGGAAATTTCCATATGATAAACGGAATTAGAACTAATGATGTCCCAGTGAAAATATTAGCGGTATCAGCTAGGGCGTGATCGAATATAAAAAATGGCAACACGAAGAAAGCCAAAAAATGACTGACCTTAGACCTTTTGAGGTTGTTGTACCGATAAAGAAATTCCCTTTAAATTTATTTTACTATTTCCCATCAGTTTTAACGATTTTTACTTAATTTAATCATTTATCATTTAAATCATAGCGAATAAACTGTGGATGAACTCTTGAGAGAAGCAAATGAATGGAAGCAGTCAGAAGTCTGAGCAATTCGAACATCATTTTTGCCAATAGTTCCATACCTTTATTGCAGAAATGTCTCAACAAACCCTGTAGTTCTTGATGAACTTGCCGTCTGTACCTTACTTTCGTGTATTTATGCAATTTGCTACGATTAAGAGAAAACGAAGCACACGTTTGGTGGTAAACTCATATGTACATACTTTATTACACTTTATGTTGTTACGTTTTTACAAAAAAATACAACCGATAACGAGTAGTGCCTAGGTTTAGCAAAGGTAGCATCTTCTTGGTAGGATTCAAATAAGCAACATTTACAACAGATTATCGGTACCGGATGGGAAGCGCTTGGTAGGGAGCATGTTTCTTGTCGGACAAAAACTTTCGACAGCACAACCGTGCAAAATCCACTAGCTGATAGAGGAGGAAACTCGCTAGCTTTTGATGCGACATTGACGACGACAGTCGCACGGTCATCTTACACACTAGCCACAACTATAAAATAAATAGTGATGATATTTAACACGAGGGCGCCAAAGCGCAGAGCTGTATTATGTTGTTTTTTTTTCTTCCCCCGTCTGTTACACGTTAAAAATCTCGTCCACCAGCTGGCGGGTGATGACTCGGTGCGGTTGCGTCGGATTGAACTTGGGCCGCTGGTACAGCCGGGCATTGATCGAGTACAGCCGGGGCGAAAGATCACAGCGCACGTTAAACCACCAGTCGCACACGAACACCGCTTGCGAAAACTGCGTGCCATTCGGACAGAGGAACGTCGCCTGCCGTCCATCGATGTCGCAATAATGCCATCCTGGTGAAGCGAAGGAGAAGCGTTATTGAAGTGAAGCCGTTCGATAGATTAGTATGTGGAGCCCGGTACAGCATACCCGCGACACCCATTCTTACCTTGACATCTCGTGTCCATGTCGGCGAAAAAGCCCGGATATTCTTGCTCGTCGCAGTAGAAGTTGGTATACGGTATGGTGGCCAGTATCGGGTAGTCAGTTCCTGGTCGGCCTGTTGCACGTGAAGCAAAAGAACAAAAGGTACTTAAAACAGCTCGACCTTCGTAGAAATAGTTTTGGGGCGATGTGTTTTTTTTTTGCTGCGCATAGAACTTGTTCGTCGCATGGGTAAATAATGAAAAATTGTCCGATGTAAACCCGCTTGTGCTTTGAAACACAATCGCCCTCAGCAGGACGTGCCGAACGCAGTAAAATTTAATGTGCGCTTGGAAGGTTTTGCGTTCCTCTAACAGCGCTAAACGAAACATCAATCATTCCAAGGCTCCAAAAACTAGTCAACGGTTGGGCGGCTAAATTAGCATATCTGTGAAAAATAACTCACCCGGGATGGATTTACCCAGCTCCAGATACTCCTGCACGGATGGGCTCAAAAACCCGGGCGGTATGACGGGCACATCCTGCTCCCGGTTACCGCTGGAGTCGAGATCTTGGCTGGGCTCGTTGCCGGCAATCGTTTGCGGTGCGTTCGACGTCCGCACGTTGCGTCCACGCTTGGTGCGATTCTTTTCCTCATGACCATCTGCAGACAACAAATTAAAAGCGTTATTTCTATGCTTGTTTGATCTTCGTGCCTTGGACTCTTTTTGGGCTATCGAGGAAGGAACGGTGCACAACAAAACCCGTCCATAAATCCCATGCTAATGGTGCTAAACGTTTTCCCGTGCATTTGTGGCATGTGGATGTTCCTTTTTCCCCCCCTTCGAAGATCAATAATTATAAATTAATTTAACAGAGTGGCTCCCTCTAATTAATCGGGGCTGTGCGGATCCGGTTTCCAAAAACGTCTTCATCCACATCAAACAAAACGGTTTTACGGACGGTGGTTGAAAGTAGTTCTGCTTCGGCGTTTATTATTTTTTGTTTTTGGAAGCAAACCATTTGTGTATTAATTTTTTTAATTGCATAGCATTACGATGGTGGCGATTAAATATGCAAAAGACCCCGAAATTGTTGAGCCGCACAAACGAGCTATCAGCTCCTCCTCTATTAGCGTTAGTTCAAAATAAAAGGGTGGCGAATGGGAAGATCATAAGAAAGAGAATCACAAAAAAACTAACCTCCCCAAAACAGTTCAGGTCAGGGGTGAGCAACTATGGAGCGGTTAGAAATCCAGCAAATTTCTAGTAGGTGAATTCGTTTTTGAATGTTTTTAATCGCATTTTTATATGTTTTAACACAGAACAATAATCTGTGCAACATCTTGAGTACCCAAAAAAGAACTACAAATCCAGTTGGATTAATTTTATAGCCTTTTTCCGGGTTACACGACACTCGCGTTACACGAATTCGAGATATTTGACATTTGGAGAAATTTTGAATTAAATGATTAAATTTTTTTATCGTCAAATTTCGAATCTTTGAAAACACACGTAACATATTATAAATACTATTATTGGTACAATTTAACTCTAATTATTGAAATAAACGTAGAAATATATATTTTTTGTGAAGAGCTTTGAAACGTGAAAATAAGTCTTTATTCCGTCAAAACGAAATCTAAATGATGTCGTAAAGCAAATTCGCAAATTCGTGCTTCGCCATTTCATTTGTGCCTATCATTCTGGACAATGTTTATTTAAATATGATTTTTTTTAAATTTACTTATGTTGTGTAATAACTTATATTGTCCTTATTTTACAAAACAAAATTAACCCAATAATTAGTTGATTACTTGGTTATTTTTTAAGAAGAGACATTCATGTAAATCTTAAGTAGTGTTGGGTAAAACTGATTCCGATTAATGAATCTGAATGAATCTTTGAGCTGATTGAACAAATCTGAATTCAAAAGATTCTTAAAACATCTAAGATCCCAGATTAATGACGTCCAAGGAGCTTGTGCTTTTGTAAGGGGCTCCAAGGAGTAGACTTTTGCTTTGAATGACTTTTCGCTAAAGATTCTCATGAATGGCTCTTCAAAAAAAAAAAAAAAACAATCTTTTGGATTCATGAATATCAAACATTCAATGATCCCAAAATGGTCGAGAGTGGCATGTATATTCTTGCCATGGGTTCATCCCGCATCTAGTTGCCCACCCCTGCATTCACCGCCCATCATTTGTCGTTAAAATATCAAGCAACCGAAGTCAAGGAAATTGGCCGAACCGATCGGACAAGGCCAAGACCGGGCCCCGGGTGCGCTTTTGTTTCATCTCGCGGGGCCGCGTAAAGGGGCCGTCCCATAAAACATAAATCACGCCTGTTGTGATTAGAGGCGCCGCGAACGTCCGAATTTTGTACGTCCTTCTGCGCTGCGGGGGTGCCAGATGCTCCCTCCCCTGCCGATGAAGTAACCGTCTCGCGATGCGCTGGGCAGATGAGACACAGTTCGCACCGCCGTGCGACATTTGCATGCTTCCTTAGCCGTATTCGATCGGCGCTCGCGCGCGCTTACACACACACACACAAACAGAAGCACGGGCGGGAATCCGGGACAGCCCCGGACAGGGTTATGCAACGCTCAAAAGCTTACCTATAATTAGTAGACATCCAAATATCAGTAACACTACCGAATTGGCCCGCCGGAGAAACATCGTAGCTGTTGGCGTTGTTCGTTGGTTGGGATGGAGACAAAATAAAAGGGAGACGATAAAGTTATAATACTCATAACCGAGGGTGACACATTTAGAAAAAAGGGACCACAAACAAAAAAAAAACGGAGGAGGAACGCAACTATTCGCGCGAAGGAGTTTATGGTTCACGGGTTGTTTATTTGCATAATGTTGCCACGCATCTTCCATGCGATTGCAAAAGCTGCGGAAACACGCGGGACAAAACGGGGAACGCACTTATCGCATAACGTGATGTCTTTCCCTGCTGCCTGTCGTCAGGCTACGCCACACGCGACACACACACACGTGAGGAGTCTGGAGATGTTACAGGAAGATGTAACGAAGATGATTGCTATTATCTAACTTCTGCATGTGCACGCAAACAACTTTTACTTTTACACCACGCTTTACCGTCGCCAGCGCGCGTCTGTACCCGTCGAAGAACGAATCGGTACCGCGGAGACCTCTGACTCTCTGGCGGACCCAGCATCACCATCCGCCGATGGACGCCTTCTCTCTCTCTCGCTCTCGCTCACTCTCACCGGCACGCGATCTTTGCTCGTTTTTGTCTCCTGTACACGAAAGACTTCAATGACGCGCGGCAGCGACGAACCGCGCGAGTTCGATGACGATTTGCGCTGCTGATGCTTGACCCCTTGTAGACTTGTATTACCCCGCCAAGCATCCTCGCTGCGGTGCGGTATGATTAATGCGCCACGACGACACACCCACATTAAAACGAAGGGAGGTCTGCATACACATACACCACACACAGCGATGGACAGCGACACACCGGAGGGGCCTTTTTGGGCAGGGCCCTGTCTTGCTGGGGTTGGGTTGGGCCCTCAAAGAAAAAAAAAAAACCGTCCGCAGAATTACGTCGACCGACAAAATGTTCGATCGGCGCTCTAATTTGTGGCCACCGCGCCACGACCCAATACTGGAGCAGTGTGCGCGTTGCGTTGCAAAACGCCGTACTGCTCCTAGCCGGGGGAGTGTATGTGTGTGTGTGTGTGGTGGGAAAAGGGAAGGCAGGGGCGGAACGATAGAAATAATAAGAAGGAACAAAAAAAAAAATCACACACAAACATAGCACAAAAACCGAACTGGGTAAATGTCAAGCACCGAAACGTGAGAGAACGTTTGTGGCCACCGATTGTTGTTGACGCTGAAGCGGCGTTGTGTTGGCCTTTCGAGCATTGTTCGATGTGTTTAAGCAAACGGACCACAGCACGCACGGATGGTGATTGGCGGGGGGGGGCGGGGGCGGGGGAGGGTTGGTGGAGGTGCGACCAGGAGTCGAAACATGCATCACCTTCACAGCATCAATGGGGGGGTGGGAGGGGAGGTGTTTTGTCCATGGCAGGGTGGGGGGGCAACGTTCTTGATTAAGAAATAATTAACACTAGAAGTCACCGCACCGCCACGGGGGTGTTTTATAATTCGCACGATCTTCAAGGCCCCTGATGGCACATTAGAACATTAGAGACGGACCAGTGGCTAATCGCACCTTCTTCAAACTGGGCTCACTAATCACTAGCGGCTAATCACTGCACAACCGCACCGCACAGTGGAAGGATAGAAGGAAAGGACAGAGAACCCCGGCGACAGGGCGAGAAAAGGGGACACTGTGGGACGACACTACGCGATCGGATCGGTTCTATACTCATAGCCCCATGCGATGGACGGACACGGCACAACACACGGCTTCTGCTGATCTCGTGCAGCCGTCAACACATACTGATTCATAACGGTGGGAACCGCATCCGAACGCTCTCTCTCGCTGTGTGGGGCTGTTATGCTCGAACCCGCAGAAGGAGACCAGACGTACGCCGTCCCGCTTATGCGCGCGAGGTTTCTTAGCACCCTACCCCCACCTCCTCCCCCTCCTCTCCTCGCCCCTCAAGTAACTGCGCAGACAACAATATCTACGGCGACGTTCGCTTCTCTTCCCTTCTAATCTGGCAAGGCTCGAGCCGTTGCTTCAACGCTGTTTATTCCCTCCCCGTGTGTTGTTCAAGTCGCGATCTTGCGACCGACATCTCGCGCGCTTCCAAATGCTCCGCCGTGGTAAGGGCGTGCGTCGGATCGGCGCGAGAGAGCGAGAGCGCGGGATGCTCTGACCCTCGTGGTGCGCCTTGGGGATGCCGGGCCTCCATCCGTGCCATTCCACCCGTTTTTTCGATGCTGCACCAGCCGCGGGTGCGTACGGGGAGGCTCAGCTGGGCCAAGCGCGCCCACCCTACCCTGCACGCGCAGCCCCTGACCTTCGGCAGACCGCAACGGTACGGTATGGATTTTCATTCTGAAGCAATCCGGCGCGGGCCAGAATACAATCGAACGGACTGTATCCGAATCTTCCTTTCTCGAATTCTGGCCCCGCGTTCAGATTGCTGGAGGCGGCTCGATGTTTCCGTACGGGTCCCGGTGTCTGTTGGCCTTCCATCGGCGGCCTGGGAACGGTTCGGGTTTTGCGATGAGATCATATATACCGTCACCGCCGTTATATGTCCGCCTAACCCGTCATATGTCGGATGGGTTGAAAGCAAACACCACCATCGGCCACACACACCGACGATCGGTATGATCGTGTTCTGGTGGTAACGAAAAAAAAATGAAGCAAAACAGTTAGAATTGGACGAGTTTTTGGAGGGTGACTTTTTATGATTGGTACCGGACGATCTGGACGATCCGGTGAACGAATGCAAGGACACGGGCGAATGAAAGGTTTGAGATTAATTGAAAGGCCATCGTGTACAATACGATGCAGGCTTCGGGAGGAAGAATGGAGCCGCTGGTGATCTGTTTTTTTTTTTTTGCGGAAACAAACATGTGATTTTACTTCGGATTAGGTCATACGCATTGGGGCCAACAGCATGGCATGCATTAATGAGCTCAGTCAAAAGATCAATTTAATTGGTTGTGATTTTTTTTAACAAACTGCAATCAATTCGATTGTTTCACATTCGACGCAATCAGTTTGAGGCAAACTGTTGTTGCATTTGAAGTACTGAACGGCTGGCAACACTGCACGCAGCGCATGAAACTGATCTAATGGGCTTTTAGGCGCGTTTCAAAGCAACGCATTTGAACTGACAGTTACAACGTGCTTGAGCTTTTGCTGACAACGGCTTTTTTCTTTTATCTTTGACAATTATTTATTGTTTTATCAACATTTTTTTTTAATTTTTGAATATGGCTTAAGTTGGCAATTTTGGCTTAAGTTGCCAACTGAAATTAGATTGATTAGTTCCCTTTGTCACTCCGAGATTAGATTTAGCTCTACGAGGAACTGCCACAGTAATTTATAGATAGTTGAACTGATATCTAGTTTACCTAATGGACCAATCTTTTTTAAACTTTCAGACTGTAAAATGTAACATTTTAGTAAGCTTTTGTCATTATTATTTCAAACAACTTCAAAACAATAACCATAGCACTTTATGCTTAACTTCCCGCATTACGTTCTGTTCAACAACTGGTGGCAGCTTCTTCTTTACAGAAATTCGTATTTTTTCAGTCCTGTCTAAGATTTGATCTCATTGAGCTGCTTCTCCAAGGTCTACTTCATAACAGCTCAATATTTTTCGATAGGCCTTACTTTCAGTGTTTTGTCTTTGGGTACAAAAGTGAACCCCTCGGCTTCGTATAAGTTCAGGATAAAATTTGATTTGTGAAACGCAGTTCTGTCTTATGTTTCTGCGTTTTTACTTCCTCAGGAACATCAAATTTATGCTTAACGATGAAGAACAACTGCCTCAGAATCTGCTGGAAGTCCACTTGGACGAGATCTCATAATTCATGATGAGAAAATAAGGCAACATCCTGTTGAAAATTGTCGGGCCAGTTGTATTCCCACAGTATTTTGTCGATCGTTGTTAACAAAGGGTTTCCATCTGCACTTTGTACATATGCAGGCTTTTTCGACCCTTTGCTCTCTAAGCGAAAGACTTTGACAGATCCAACTTTTGACCACATCACTGACTGAAATATTCTGAAGGATGCTACTTAAACACTATCTCTACACGCTTGTGATCCTGACCACCAATACAACATCAATTCTGTCCCCATTTTTCCTTCCAATTTGCTGCTCAGCGTTTCTTTGTAAAGTTTAATCACACAACTTACCATTTACTGTTTACTGTGATTTTATGTTGTTTTTAGATGTCCCGAAGAGTAAGAGTAGTCGATTTTTGAGGTGCTTGAACATAATCAATTCGTGACACCTTTTGCTATATCTTTCATAAAATGAACAGCGTTAAAAGCACAATGTTGACAATAGACCAAGCTACCTCTACTTTCAATTTTTAAGAAAAAAAACACTCAATAATTATTTTCCTACAGCCTTATTTTCCATGTGGGACACCCTTTATGTTTCTATGTTTCTATTTTATTTTTGAAGTGTAAAGTTCTTCCAAAAATCATTCACTTTCTTATCTTTGTATCACAAATCCTTAATTGTTATTTTCTTGTTACTATACTCAACTGTGTGATTGCGCTAGAAATCAATCGATTAAATGTGTGAATATCGAGTGAAACATACAATTCAATTGCCATAAATACAAACCAAACCACATCGACATTTATCAATTGTAAAATCACACAAAAACGGAACGTCTGAAAAGCTTTTCCCTCCCATTCGCTCCCGAATGGTGCACGCTCAGTGCCATTCGGTAAACCATCAAATCAAACCATGCAAACAATCGAGTGCGACATGTTTCAAGAACATTTGTCCCAAGATCGAAAACCGACCAGACGGTCGATCGATTGCTCCCGGAACGTTCGATTCCGGCATACGTGGAACCCGAAACACCTTCGCCTCTAAACGGCTCGGCCAGTTTCAAGAGCGGGAATGTGTGCGCGCGCTCTATCGGGCTGTCCGTTCCATTGACAGACACTAAATGATTTGGACATCTGTCTCTCGGTTACGGGCCGGCGCAACGGCGTGACTGCCGTAAAAACGTGCCACTTTCTTGCATCGAAGCAACCGAAGGACAACACACATCCGCACGGCGATGGTGCGCTTTATGTGATTAGGATGGTGTGGGAGGGTGGGAATGTTACAATCCTTCAATAAAGGATGGAAATCTATTGTTTTTTTTTCGTAGAAGTGAAGCGAAGCGGTCGGATGGAAGGTTTTTGTTATCGGTGGTGCAGCATTTTAATGCTTCAATGGCAATGGGAAAAATGGGATCGAGAAAGAGAAATTCGTTTCTGTGAATGCGAATTGTGCGTGTGGTGGAGATGAGTCTTTTCGCCTGGTGCTTGCCAGGTTCTGGCAGGCATTTTTTGGTCGCAAAAGGGAACAAATCTATTTCGTGATGCATTTCGCTTCGTTCGCCCGGTAAGCTAACAAGCACACGTGCAGCACGTCGGGAAACGAATATTCCAAGATCGTATCACATTTCGGATAGCCCTGTTGGTGGGCTTGTTAAACGATGCAAACAAGGCGTTGAACAGATGTCAATACAAAGGAAAAGACGCAGTAATTAAAATTCCGAAAAATATTCTTTGTTAATTGTGTATTACGATTTTTCGAGTAAAGCGCCTAAAGGTATGCAATTCTCACGACAAACTGTTCCGAATTGGAATTTTTCCATCAGAGGGGAATGTCACAAGGGAATCCTGGCTCGTTTTGGCAGCAAGTGTTCCAATTGATGCGTCAGCTTGCACACGTGTTTCAACAATCGAAATTCTGCAACGTCCTGACAATATCAAATGTAGAGCAACGCCAGAAGGAACGTGTTAAGGAGCGAAAGTGTTATCTGCTGCTGATTACGCACCGTGTCGAACAGTGTCGATTCCGGTGTAACGAACGAAACGAATGCCAGCAGGACCCACCGGTTCGGGGAAAGTTTTAATTAGAACACACATCTCAGCCGAACGGGAAACGTCAGGAGATTCGAAACGTCTTCTGCGAGACAATCGATGTTTCGTATTAAATGGGAATCAGTTCGGCAAACTCAATCATGGTTCCTAATGTCATTTCCGATTTACTGGGATCTGTTTATTGGGAAAGCGTACGTGGTAAGGTGTTAACTGTGGACAAACTTCCAGCTGGATTGCACAATCCACCTCACATCCAACAACGTCTCAGAATGAGCACCGCTGGGATTATCTTTCACTTGTCACCTCTCTAAAAGAAACAACAAAACAACAGCCCAGCATAAATGCAGCGAGCCTCCAGAACTTAACCTTATGTGACACATAAAACAATCCCCCTCGTTCGGAGGGCTCCAGTTAACGGCGCAACCTTGCCGTGCGTGTACGTTCACTCCGAACCGAACCGTCAATCATTGGGGGGATGCTTCGGATAGCACCGTGAGTGTATGCAAAGTACTGCCGCGGATGGAACACGCCACGAACCTGTCCGCCGTGCGCGATCGGCTCAAAATAATTAGACCGCAGCGAGAGCGCGTGGCTGTGTGCGGCTCGTGAACGGTCACATCCACAACGGCATCTTTTGGGGTCTCTGAGGCCAAGCTGCGGTGCGTGTACGCCAAGGTCTCGTGCGTCACAAGCCAGACACGAAGAAGACATTCGCCTGGAAACCGAATCCCGCACGGATGCGTGCACGGATGTACTTTAAAATGATTGCAGCCGACGGGGGGATGCTCTAGTTGTGGCATCTGTGGATAGAATCGGCGACAGTCGGTGGTTTTGGTGTGTTTGTTTAGTTCAAGGGAAGGTTCAATTGAAAGGTGATGCGTGGTTTCTTCAACAGAAGCACCCGGGTTAGTGCGGTTAATTTGGTTTTGGAGATGGCGTTATGATTTTTAAAGTGTCTTATGTTCCCATATAATCAGCTCTTTGAAGTTCAGTGCTTCAATTCGTCTTGATGAATGGCTTAAATTAATGGGTTTCGCGTAATTATGATTCGTATAAGAACATATTAAATTGTCGAACTTTAAATAAACTGAATATGCTCAAGAGCTGCTCACTGGGAGAGTATCGAACCGATCTCTTCAGTTTTAGCGAGGCTATTCTAGGTCAAGTCTTGGACTTGGAGCACATAACTCATTTGCTTCGATGGAAATTAATTGAGTGGCGAATGAGTTACAAGAATTACATTCTCTTCTAGGATAGACTAGCCGAAATAAATTAAATCCTAAGCTTTAGATGAGAAATCCTATCATCCATTATTGTTCAAGTAGAAAAATAAACAACTGATTAGCTCAAGCATTGCATTCTTCCACCCCCCCGCTTCTCCATTTCCCAATGTCCGCAAAGGGTGGCGAAAAATAATTCCCAACACCACACCACCGCCAGATTTATTGTGGGGTTCAACAGACGAAAAGTCAAACTATCAATTATACACGCTGCCTTCTGGCAAAGGTCTAACGGACTGCGAAACACCCACACACCGCACCGAGCAACGTGACAGTTCCATCCGGCGCGGTTGAAGTGGTTTCGACAGTGGTCCCCGCACAGTTTTCCCGCCCGCTGCCTGGTGGTAAAAGTTGTTTGGTTTGAGCAGCAGCAAGAAACCAATTTTCAGGCTTCAGGTTTGCTGCACAAATCACTGGACTACATTTTCGGTGACGGGGTCGTGCTACCGTGCTCCACGAATGAAGTGTGCCTTCGGTGCTGTGCGGAGTGTTTATTGAATCTCGTCTTGTCCATTTGTGTGCTGAGTGGAGGGAACGGTCTTCCAGAACGAGAGAGAGAGAAAATGTGAGGGGGAATGAAATGGGCAAGGATGCGATAGAATGTGGGACACAGCTTCCAATGCTGGGGTTTGTTGTTTTTGGGTTGTGGAATAAATTTCCAAATTTTTCAATTAAATTCTAACCATAAATCTACTTATGGTTTTGCGCGGAGGGAAATGGGAATTTTCCTCTTGGACAAGCTTTTTCCGCTCCCACTCCAGGAGGGTTTGGGTTGGGTTACGAACCGGGCGGAAGGTGACTGTACCGTTTCGCCAACGGATAGGGACGGTATCTATTTTCCAGAAGTCGAAATAAAGTGGGTCCATGGTGCGTTCCCTCTTGAGCCAAACTTGTAGCAATGGAAATGAACTGTAGGAAGATAAGAACACAAAAAAAAAATGAAATAGATTGTTGACGGTCCCAGTTTTGGGGAGTTGGCGAGGAGGGTGGGAAAATAATAATTTAGCTTAATTGAGAATGATATTGGAATCGAAACGATTTGTGGTGTCCCATTACGGCTAACCGTGGGTTTCTTTTTTATTGTGTTGAGTGTGCTGTTTGGATTTGGCGTTTGAGAGTTTTTTTTTCTTCTTTAATTTATGGATGAGTTGTAAAGTGGGACACATTTTACTTTATTTTAGCGCCATTTGCACCATATGTAATACGCTTACAGGGATAGATTTATAGGGAAGCAAATGTAGGCAATTTAGGTGAAGAAATTTTAAATGAGTTAGGTTCAACAATGCTGTGCTGTTTTTCCACAACAACCAAGTTTGTAAAAAAGACATGAAATGGAAGGAAAATTAAAGAAATAGGAATATTTCACACTAGTATTGAGCTTACAGAATCTTTTGAGAAGAATCATTTGTATGAATCTTAAGTAAAGAATCACTCGAAAATGGAGTCGAATCCTAAAAGACGAAAGGAGGAATATTCTATACTAATGCTGAGCTTAATGAATCTTTTGAGAAGAATCATTCAAAAATCGAGTCTCAAAAGATTAAAGATTCCTCAATGATTCATAAATCCTAAACACATCCTTGAAGAATAATAATTCCTCAAAGAATCCTGAATCTTCAAAGAATAATGAATCGTTAAAGATTCATAAATCCTCAAAGAATCATAAATTTTTAAAAATTCATGAAAAATTATAAATCTTAGGATCTCCCTGCCAGAGATTCATAAATATGTGAGGATTAATGGTTAATAATATGAATAAAGTAGAATGATTCATTCAGATGCATTAATCTGAATCAGATCCATCTTACACTATTTTAGACACTTTTACCAATTAAAAATAACTAATAACTTAATGTTCAATTCATTAGTTGGTAGACAGTTTTCGTTCTCGGAACCATGAAAAGGCACCCTATCCTGGGTGTACTCAGCCACCAAGAGCCACCACAAAAAAAACGCAAAGAATTAGCTCAATAATAAGCTCACGAACAACGAAGAGTTGAATTCATCAATACAATTTGATGGTGCCTCTCCAATCGCCTCCAAAATGATACGGAACGATGTGGAAACTTTTGCCCACACCGTATCAAACAGAACAGTGGGCTTAATGTACGGCCCTCAGCAAACATTTTCTATTCTCATTTATTTTCTTTCGACTTTTAAGTGTCATTTCGTGGTTGAAAATGTGACGACATTTTTTCCACCATTGCTTTTCCTTCGAACACTTCAAACCCTCCCCCCTTTAAACATTGAAACGTTTGCCCCACACGATGCGGACGGGCTGGAAGTGATGCTTGAATGGAGTGGAATGATCGTGATCAAATTATTCAAATTATTCGCATCATTTTCCGATTGAAGAACTTTTCGGTCACATTTATCTCGGTCGGGCCGTCGACGTTGCGTCACAGCGCGAATTAGAAGCAAACGGCCAGCCAGCCGTGATAAGAACGAGTCACCATCTGGTCAGCATTGGCGTCGTCAAAGATGGGAGGGGGGGGGATTGGTTTGGGTGGAAGAACTTTTCGATGGTCGTGGGGCGTCGGTTCGGTGTTGAAGCGTTCAACATCATTTGCTGGCCGGGAGTCCCGCGTCTGCTGGTAGCAATTAGCAGAAGCTCCACCCAAAGTTGAGAAAAATGCGCTCACGGCCAACAGCGGAGGTAGGTCACGCATGAAATCGAACGTTAGCGCACTCGAGGGAGAAAGTTGAACAAAAGCGCCTTAAAGTTCGCAATTGCAGCCAGCGGTGAAGAGGATTTTAAGTTTGGTTTTTCGTATGGCGCGGTTCTGTCTTTGATAGCGAGGGTGGTGCGAGTCGTTGCGATTCGATTTATTTATCGAAAGATTTCGCTCTTCTTTAGCCCCACACGGCGTCGGATGAATATTGACTGAGTAAATAAAGATTTATCGGTGTCTTAGTCGAATTTCGTTGGGGAAGATAACGTTGCAGATAGCATTCGCTTTACGGGACAACAACGCACCGCTTCGAATTAGCACGTTCATTCGTTCGGAATTGCTTTCTTGGAAGTCGGCATCATCTCCCGGTCTCGGGATATATTTATCCACCCCAAACAGTTGGTACGATTGCACATCAACGTTGCAACGTTCTGCCGGGTGCAGTTTCACAGCACAGTGTAATTAACTAAAGTACCTTCAATTCAATTCGTGAGGGAGTGATTTACTGTTGACTTTGCAGTTGAGAGCAAAGTTTCCAATGCCGGCAATGCCCCTCCTTTCGGACCGTTTTTGCGGTAAAGTTGGAGGTTGATGTTCCCGAGGGACACGAACGAAACGCGCGGTAAAGTCATTTGTTTAATAGATTTCTGTATTACACCAAACGAAAACCCCTAAATTTAAACCATTCTGGTGGAAATTACTTCTACTCGCAAAATTCCCATTTACGGGCAAGTTTTCCCCGGTGCAGTTGCCAGTTCTGCACATCCTGTTGCACATTTTGCAAGCAAGGTTAGGGCAACGAGTGAATTAGATGCGGCCTGCTCATGGCACATTAGCTCTGAATGCATGTGCAAAATGGTTACAACTGGGGTTGGAGCGTTTCGCGAAAGACTACCCCATGTTGCTGTTGTTTTCGTTGCACATTGGGTTCGGTTTTACATTTAATTAATACATGATGTTTTAAACGTCGGGATTTTCAGTTAAGCATTTTGGTTATAAATTTTTGAATGCCTTATGTATAAAGTAGAATTTTTGTATTCCTCGGCAAGGGGAAAAAAATCTGACATCTTTTTCGATAAGATTCAATATTTTACCTAAATTAGGTCAGTTATCTACCACGAAATATCCTAATTCTTATCTTGATCTTACATTGTGCTTTGACCAAATTAGACCCTAAAATGCGTATGGGTTAAGTTGTAATTCTTTGTTCAGGTGCTTTCTTGGTGTTGAAGATGTTCTTCTTGACCGGCACAACAACCTCAAGAGACTTTACTTTACCAGAAGCCGGATAGTCAATTCCGTCAGTTTAGAAAACACTTTACTGAATAACAAAAAACCGGATAGAAAATCGCGAGCACAATTTAGTGAATGTCAAATCCGTTCGCCTGTTTACGTACGGGCGGGTTTAAGAGTTGAGAAAGAATTGACATTAGGAAGGAATAATTGATCGCTAATTCATGTGTTATCTGTTGATCGCAATCAGAGTGACTAATTTAAATCAGAAAGTGTATGGTCATCAATGGTACCAACACTTCAAATTGTTTAAAGCAAATTTTCAATTAAAAAGTAGGAAGTAGTAGTACTAGTCGGTAGGTATTATTATTGTTGTTACATTCTCTTAGTCACCATAACAAGTGTCCAGACTATTTCTTATGTTTTTCATCATAACCAGCGAGCTAATTATCTCTGCATTTTGATGTTGATTTGGCGATCGTGATACTGACGGTTTGATTAAATTATGCTGCCAGTGATCCGTTTTCATATTTCTAGCGTATCCGTCCTCTCAGATATCTTGATTTCCATGTATTTACACTGTAAACTTTTAAATACCCCATACAGGTAAATAATCGAAAGATAGCAAATTTATCCTAAATACCCTGCATTGAAAATGCTTATGTTTCATAAAAATGCATAACTTGCATTGCAGCATGGCTTTACGCAGCCACATTAAAAATACCAAACATTTTTTCAATATAGTTTAGAAATTATCAGAAAAGCTTTAACAAACGCCCCATCACGGTATCCGCTAATGGTAGTAAATTATGTAAAGACATAAAAGAATTGCCTTTCATCCAAATCAATCCATTCCAAAGTTCAACGGACGGGCTGTCCCCGTCTGGTAACGCCACACCAGTAATCAAATAAAGACCCGCCCCAAAATGCATGCTTTACGCTTGATCTTATTAAATAACGGAGCGGATCGGTTGATCTACTGAAAAAAAATACTCCTATTAGTCTGCTCCAGCGTAACGATAACTTCACCTTTTCAACACATTCCCCACTGCCAGATCGTACCGAGACAGACCGTGTGGCAAAATGAACACAGATTGGATTGATCAAATTAAGCAAACTCACTCGCTCCAGCTTCCGATCCGTTCAGAAGCAGTGAGAAACATCAAAATAACCCATTGCACACAATACAAAACGAAGATAAAACGAAGCTCGAATCGACCGATGGCATCGATGTACGTGTGCCACACACACACACGTATGCGCTGCTTCCTTTCCGTACGCAAAACCAGCACCAGCGCAGTACAAAAGTGCAATGAGTGCATTGTGATGTTGCACGTCAGGTTGAGGCTATATCTATCGCTTCCCGTTGCATTTCCCGAGCAGTCAGGCGGCACACCGGGAGACAACAATCATGTCCGCCTGGGAGGGAGGGAAGGTGCCAGGGCCAAGGGTTGGTTGGCCTACGGAAGGAAGCACAAGCGGAAATTGGCACTTTTTTCACGACGAGATAGTAATTCGCTAATGGAATTTGACCATCTCCGGTACGCTGCTTGGCGATGAGCGACCAATAGTTGGCCTGGATGGTTGGCCAGTGTGTGTATGCGAGCGAGCGCTAAAGCCGACAGAAGTCAAGTTCGATCTATTATTGATGCTCGTTTGCTGTTGCATATTGGGCAGTCTGGTGCTTGCAGTCGATATTGCATTGCAGCTGGGTTCGATGCTAGTCGGAGCATTTTTTTTTCTTAAATAAACAAACTTGCTTTTGGTAGTTTAACGCTCCAAAGCAGCTGCGATGAGCTGTTTGAGATAGAAAAGTTTTTTTTCCTAGAAGATCGATGCACGAAGATGAGCTGCAATGCAATGATTTGATTCGTTTCCAATTTTCTACGTTTTTTTCTAGTTTGTAAGAGTATATTTTAATGTTTTTCTTTTCGTAAAAGTTCGATAGAAACTAGGTTGTGCTAGTCTTTAGGTCAAAAAAAGTTTTACGAAACATTACCAAAAAGTTGAATTACCTATCGCATTCATTCTTCGCACAATAATTCAATTACACCGGATAATTCCATCATGTGATCTCAACTACTTTCATTGCTGTCCCACGCACACGTGTCCAGCATCCACTGCTCCAGACACACAAATCATAAATTTTGTCCAACGGGTCAAACTCCGAAACGGGTTGCTTATTTGGACAATGAACGATTATAGCACTATCAATCAGCGATAATTAAGTGCATCGTTAGCATGGCAAATATTGATCAATTATGCTTGAAGCGCATAAAACCCCAGTCGCCGTGCATCGAACCGTTGCCGTTGCATTCGCGACATAGCGCAATCGGTAGTGAAGTATTAATTTGCTTTGTTTCTTTAGCTTTAGCACTGGTTGATTTCATTGGTTTGTTTCTGCATAACGACATCGACGTCAAGAACCAAAAAAAAACATTCTCACTCACTTTGACTCGCGTAAGATCTACTTGCGGATGCATCCTTTCTATTACTCTCCCACACCACCCTTCCGGTTTTGTTTGCCAAACAAGGTTTACTTCTTGATTAAACAAATTAAGAACTATTGAAAGTTTGCACTCCATGCGCCATGCAGCACGTTTTTTTTCTTGAAGCGCGGTTCCCAGCAAACGGAACGCCGTGAGGCAACGGAAGAACTGAGACAATATTTAATTTCGCTTATCAAAAACCACGCGGGTGTGCAAGTTTTGCAGCGTGGAAAATGTGGAACGCACAACTTTGCGCCAACCCGTGAACAAGGGGATTGACATCTCGATGTCAAGATGTTCCGCTGACAGAATGCTGATGCCCGTGTGAAAGCTGTCTGGGAAGGTTAGGGTTATGGTCGTCAGTTTGTGAAAATAAGTTTATTGTTGTGTTTTTTTTTATTGTTATGGTAAATTAAACTACAATTTAATTTGGCTCTATTACCATTGCTGATCATAACCGTGGTACACATCATAGTTGAGACGTTTACTAAGAAAGTGTCGCATCGTTGTGTTTGAAAGACTCGAAAAAATATGTTTACTACTTGTAAAGTGTAGTTAGTATCTAAAAGAATCGGTCAACACTAGAATTACCACACGTTTTAAGTGTGTTTCTTTGATTGTCACTTTACAAACAATTTCGAAGATTATGTTTAAATACCTTTTAGAGTTGAGATTATAGAAAATATATGTAAAAGTCATGCATTAACTATGTTAATATTGTTTTACCACAAAAATTGATGTGATGAAAACGAAACGCTCCAGTCAAAATGACTGGTCCGGTAGTACTGGTGTTAAAAACGTTTTGTGCAGTGTATTGCATACCTTAAGGCGTATTTACTTATACGTGCAAAACGCAAAGACGTTGCATGTGATTTATAATTTACCAGAAAATGATTTGAACGGTAACTTGATTCGAGTTCGATAATTAATAGTTTATTGTCTTCAAATAACAAAATCCGGTATGTCATTATCGGAGAAAGTGTTGCTGAGCAAAAAGCAGCATATTCTCTTTAAAAAAAATAAAACATACGTTTACATCCATTCTTACGCTATTGCACCACACCCACCATTATCGCACTACTTGTAAGATTGTTTTGCTTTTCCCCAGCTGTCACTTCCCGTCGGTGACAGCTTCGCTTCCTTTGACACTTTAGGACTTTTACTGTTTCTTAAAATATCAAATACCACCCGAAGGGAAATAGAATGGCCAAGAAATGGAAAATCAAATCAAACTTTATTAACGTTGTCAAGGGACAAAGTGCAAGTGCTTTAAGTCTTTTTTTTTGTGTGCGTGAAAAAAAGCAAGATTTGTGTATATTTATGTTTTTTTCTCTCCGTCTTGCGCTGTAATAGAAGTTTTCAAATGGGCATCAAAGTTGCATCCTCGTGCGAGAACAGACGGAGTGAAGTTGGTCCGCGTTAGTTACTCATCATGAGTCTCCTGCTCGGCGATCAGGGAGCAGAAGCCTTTTGATGATTTGTTACACCGAAGCTATTGCGCTCTGCTCTGCTGCTGCTTTCCGAGACCGTCATAAAGTTCCTGCCCCAAACCTGCCTGATTGCGAGTCGTACGTACGGTTGAAGTGTGTCTAAAAGCGCCCGACAAATCTAAAGCACCCGTCCGTCGCGTACCTGTTGAATCCGACGGGCTGGTTGTGATTATAAATTTTTGTACGATATTTTTCGTGCCGTTCAAAAGTTCACCAACAAACTGAATGGCAAGGTAGGTATTCTCGAGCAGCGTGTGTTTTTTTTTTCTTTGTTTGCTTCGTTCTCGCTTTTGCTCATCGTGTGAGGTAAGATATCACCATTTTACTTGATTAAAATCAACTTTATGTCTTCGTGTGAGAAAGTTTCCCGGTTATGGCCCCGAGCGCAGTCTTGGTGGCATACGCAAGACGTTGGTAATGAATTGGATGCTGGAAAAGCGTCCGAAGCACGCCAGTTTTCTCCGCTGATGAAGTGGAGTCGGCGAGTTGAGCTAAGAAGCCGTTTACCTACCGCTTCCTGTTCCGTGTACGTTCCGTTGCTGCATGTGGGGAAGCGCTGGACGAATCGTGACGCTCCCATAATCGTGCAGAAGTCGCCGGCTGAGTGATAAAGTGGTGCACTGGCGACGGTACCGTGTTAATGCTAGATGCCATATTCACATGCGATTTTTGAACGATAGCATCTCAGCACGCTGCAATCTTTCTGTCTTTCGGTGGTAGTCGAAAGCAAAAAAAAATTGGAGTCGAAGTCGAAAAGTAAGTGCTGCACAACTTTTCGGGCGTTGAATGGAGTCGGACTCTTCCCCGGGACACGTTACTACCATCACGAGAGAATTAGTTGCCGAACGGAATGAGCTTGTGTGTGTTGCGTGCATACGTGCATGTAAGTTTCCGAATAGACGAGCGCTTTTGTGCCACCCCAGGAGCGGTTATCCAAAAAGTCAGTTCCAGTGTACCACCTTCAGCACCGCCACCCAGCCACACAATTCCCAATCCGATTGATCCGAAGTGGGAAAAAGTTAATTCAAGCGGGAAAAAGTTAAATGAAAAACTGTCGTGCCAAAAGCTTGAACTGGCCAAACGTCTTATCCTGCCCCGGTTGGGGCTGGGAAGAAGGGCAAGAAGAGTGGTGCAGGAGTAAGAAAAAAAACTCATTCCCCCCTCCCCCCCTCCCCCCTCCATCAACGAAGTGAACGCAATCGATTGGAAAACGCGAACCCGCCCTGGGGGTGTGAAGTGAACTAAAAATTGCTTCTGACTTCTGATGAAATTAAACTTTTGCATGAGATTGGGAAAACTCGTGTTTGAGCTGGGTGTTGTAGATTTTTTTTTTTGCATACACCGTTCTGTGACTGGTGGTTGAGTCTTTGTGTTTTTACTTGCGGTCAGAGAATGATTTCGGTTTTTTTGTTGTTGGAAGCTTATGCGAAGTTGGGTGGAAAAGTTTCCATGCTTATCGTGTCATGTTTTATTGTGCTAGGTTATGTTTTTGTCCGATAGCAATCGACGTGTGGTCGAATTATGTAACGAAGGGATCTTATTGAAATTTGTTGCAAAAGAAGAATTTTTCCGCCGCTTTTCAAATTCAAATTGTTTAAATTACATTTTCGATGAACACACAACACAAGGAGACCCTTTTTTGTGCTCTTTCTCTCGTTACTCTTAACTAACTTTATAATAAGGCGTGACGGTACGACTAATCATCGATCCATAAATTAATGTCAAATCAACTCAATCGTTGTCGCACCTGGCAGCTAACAGCTAACCGGGGTATTGGTGAATTTCTACGCCAAAGTCCTTTCTTTAGGATCTTCTAAAAACGGTAAAGTAACATTTATCTTCCCACAAGCCCTTACCTGTGCCAATGGCTGCGGCTGTATGTAGCACCCCGGCCGGATGGTATTTTATCGATTTTTAGCTCTTTTCACAGCACTAATCGGAAGCTAATTAATCTGAAACCAGCCAAAAGGGAAGGCTGCGTACGTTTAGGGGTGGAAAGTTGCTGCTCCAAAATTCGACACGAAACACGGCTTTACGAAAGGAAGACATTAATTAAACTTAATGATCGATCAGTAAGTTGGCGGTAATGTTGGGGCGATGAAGTTATGGAACCTTTTCTTTTATCCTCTTCTCACGGAACTACAGAGGGAGCTTAGGTGCGACCGAGATGGGGTTTAATGTAAAGAATAACAAAAAAAAAGTGCTTTAGTGTACCGCATAAAGTTTATATGTTGGCTCAAAATGTTGCTCAAAACTTTTACGATTCTTTTGCATGGGGGTTTTGGACCCGTTACACTTAACTTTAAGAATATCCAGATATAATGGTGTCAATTTAGTGACGTGACTAAAAGGTAGCTTTATATCTTAATTTATGTTATATAATAATTTCAATATGAATCAATCAAGTATGTATGTATGAAGTATGACCAAATGCAGAATAGATTTTTGTTGCACCTATTTTTCTGTGATTTTTCTCATTTTTACGACGCTATGTTCCACGAAAGACAAAAGGATGACTTTATTTTTACAATATTAATTCCATCATAAACTCTTCCCGTGAAATTCTTCTTGACAAGCACCTGACGCGCCACTTCGCTATGCGGTGCCCAAGGATAACACGAGCAGATCAATTAACAACACACAAGATTACGCGTCGTATCGTGCGTACCGGAATCCCCCTCCACAAGCCATACAACAACCGTGGACCGGCAGGACCGGTACACGCATCTGAGAATCCAGCCTTTAGCCGTTTCCAAACGAGAAGGGGATTTTTCCACTCGAACGCACATTGTGGAAAATTGCACTGGACCAGAACCAAAATAACCGACCCTACCGAACCCGGGAGCGGGTAGAATGGCCGTAATGGGCGCTGCACAACGTGTGAAGGCGTCCACCACGGGAAGCTGCGTGTGCGTATAATAAACTGCAACCCAACCTCGACGGTGTTTATGCGACGTGAATGCGAACCACGCGTGGTTCAATCGTGGTGCACGGACAGAAAACGGTACGCTTGATATGCTCCGTGGCCCGAAAACGGCTGCTAATAACTATAATGAGACGATGTGCGGTACCCTATTTGCCGGGAAACACTGACCGGGGTTCGTTTGGTAAGCATGATAAAGTGTTCATGCTTGTGGGAGAAAGCGTTTCCGAACTGCACCGAAGCCATGGATAATGATTGAATGATGCGCGAAATTAAAAATTTAACATTATAAAAAAATAAATTTCTACTGTGGGTGACAATTGACAATGACAATGACTACGACAAAAACCTCAATCATGTGTGGCAATAAACGACAAAATAAGCGTTTAATGGGAAAAGCAACTCTTGTCCCCCTCTCGTTAGGCAAGTGGGATATTGTATGGGATATAAATAATCCAATTCCTCCCCCGTTGAGCTTTATCTATTTGACCTCATTAACAGATGGATCCCTTGGAATACCGATCACACTGCATGTGCCCGTGACGTTCTGCCTCCGTTGAAGGTGTCTAGCCCTGCTGGGCAGAACAGACCGATACTGCCCGACTGCTACTGATGAAGTCGGCCCTCGCAGAGTGTTGATGATGTCCGTTTCAAGGGCGAGAGGCCTGCGAACGGGGATACATTCCTAACCAACCTCGGCTTCTTCGCCGATCGCCTAGCCACCCTCGCAGGAATTCGTTCGGTATGCAACCCCGTATCGCAGCAAGGCAGCAGCTCCCGCTTGATGCTTTTGATTTAACTCATTAGGCAGGCGAAATGCATTGAACCGCACACACCGTTCGAGCGGTGTAGAAAATACTCTCCACGCGTATACGCACAGCGACTCAGGTGGTCACACGGTGTTCTTCGGATGTGCACACCGGAGCAGCAACAACATACCGTACCGATTGAGAGGGGGGGGGGGGGGGGGGGGGGCTTTTGTGCGGGGGGAGGGCTCTCGATAATTATAACGATATAAAATTAAACACGAACACTGCACGGAACCGAAACCGAAATTTCCGCACCGATACGTATGCGCTTCTGGGTGGGAAGTTTTCCGTACCATTCTCGGCGTGCGTTGTAATAACCTGCCCCCAACGCCGCGTCCTATGAAGGAAAGGGTTGTGTGTGGGAAAATACGCCAACGGTGTGTGCTACTGCTCAACGGTTCTGTTGTGTGGATTGTGTACGGCACCGCAAAAAGGTTCTCCTCAAAACAAATCGCAGGCAGGGCAGAACGATAAGAGGATTCAGGGGTTTACTTGCGTAAACAGTGCGTTTTTCGCTCGGAACACCTGATTTTGAGCTTGTGTTTAGTGGTGTTTGGCTCCAGCCGAAACGTCGAATTTTGTGAAATAATCCGCGATCTTTCTCTATACAGAGTGACTAATCATGCAATGCAATACTCATGTTTTACTGATTGATAGAAGAACTGTCAAAATAAGATAATTTGTTTCTTGTCATTAATGTTACCAACTATGTAATAATTAAACAACTTTCGCGGTGTTGGCTGGATGCAGGAGTTCTCTGAACCACTCATGTCCAGGGTCCAGCGTCGTCCGATGTCATTCTCATTACGTGTCCAGCCCACTTCTGAGCCTAATCCTCTGTACGACAGTAAGTTCGCTGTACAGCTCATAGAGCTCGTCATTGTAGCCGCTCCTCCATTGTCCTTTCACACAAACGGGGCCAAAAATTCTTCTGAACATCTTCCTCTCGAACGCGGTTAAGAGGGATTCGTCAGTTTTGGACAAACTCCATGTCTCAGAGGCGTATGTGAGTACCAATTATTAAACCAATGATGTCTATGTCATCAACTTATGTCAAGATCTTGATAGACTTATAGAAGATGGTCCCCGAGGTTTCCTACTTCGAGTCGCGGACAACCCTCTCTAGCGCAAGGTTAAATAGTAGACAAGCTATCAAGACAAGCATCTACTTGGCTAGGATTCTAAGCTCATTGCGTCGTAAACTTTTTCCCTGGCTATGCTATCGTATGCGTTCTTGAAGTCTATAAAAAGGGAAGATGATGATTAAAGATGGAAGAAGTGGAGCAGCAATTTCCCCATATTATCCAAGATCTGTCGCATGATCTGATCATTAGTTGACTTTCTTGAATAGTTGATATCGTCTGCTAGTGGAGCCAGTGCTGGTCGTTGAATTGATCGTGTAGTAATTTTAATTACAATTACAATAAATCACTTGTTGCAGTAAACTATAGGGATGAAGAACTATAGGAATAAGAAATAAATCTGATAATAATAATTATTAAATGTTAATTTAAATATTTATTTATATTATTTACCATGAGATATATATTTGTTATACCTCAAGATTAGCGCTATATTGTGCCTTATTGCCGTACGAACTAGATGCATTTTGACTGAGTTTGATACTTTGCAAAGCATTTGCTGTTCTCTGGAAACAGCTGAGGAATTTAATTGCATATAGCTGCTTAAGAAACTTGCTGCAGGAATTGTTCCATCTCCGGTATGCCTTCACAGGAGATTAGTGACTGCCGCCTAGGACGAAACCCAGGACGAGTATGATTCAATCAATTACGCAGTCATATGAAATACACCCGACCCGAGTCAGCCCCCGACCATGGGTGGCCTGCCTCGGTCCCAGTTCTTCCGAGGCTACCATCCGTGTAATACAGCTCATCTAAATTAAATGCTGATTGCCCTTGTGTGCACCGCACCATTACCATCGCTAAGCCGCTTTGAAGTCCCAAACCAGCCGTCGTTCGTCCACAGGGCACGAACACACTAGCGCAATGGCACTCGAATGGCACAGCACAAAAATAAGGGAAAAGAATGTCTTATAAACTGGCAACAGCAAACGCAGCATGGTGCACAAGTATGAAAATCAAATTGCACCCCGATGTGCCCGATGATAGACGCGTTTCATAAGCTTCGCCCGTTGCCGGATGGCGTCGTCGTTGGAAGCATTTGTCCCCACGGGAGGGGAAGCTGATAAGAAGGTGATCCAGTGAGTTGGGATGGTTACTACATTTGCATGTCGCACCTGTAACTCGTGACAGCGTGAGGGCGGATGTCATACTAGGTGCGACCCGACTGTACGATGGAACGGACCTGGATTCTCCTAGGAGCCAGGACATGTCATGCAGCAAAAATGCAAGCAAACGTAATAAAATAGAAATACTAAAATTGTTCACCCTATTTGTCATACTACATACCAGTCCAGTGGTTGTGCGCCAAGTTTGTGTGGAAGATTTCTTTGTGCAGAAACTATTTATTGCATTTCTTATCAATTTGAGCTAAGCCTGGCTGAGTGTGGAACGATTTATTGCACTAGATCTGATTGGGTTTTTCGTTTTGAAGCAAATTTCTTATCCTAATTAATTTCTTTTCAATTTAAGACGGTAATATTGTGTCCCTTTAAAATGTGTCGTTCATCAGCTCGTTTCAGAGCTTGGCTTCCATGAAGCTTTCCTCTTTAAGTTGTACCCAGCTCCAGCAGGGCTAGTTCGAAATTTCAACCTCACTCCAACTACCAATCATGTACTTCATTAGCCTATCGATGCTGTTACTCCTTTCGAGTGCAGCCACTATTTGATGGTTAAGCATGGTAAAGTTTCACTACTTCACGCTCATTGCGCACACTCCCACGTCCCAAAATCCGTCAACCGAATTCATCGTCCAGATGGAGTTGGATGCTGCCGCTGCTTACCACACCGGTACCTCGAATCCACAAAAGATTCGAAGCGTTGCATCACCACCAAGACCAAAAATACCACCGAAACCGAGCAAAAAGCAGCAACTCACTGCTCTCGCTTAGATAAACATCAAAACAAAATCAAATGAGCAACTTCCTGAGTCAGTTCTGATGGAACCGGTTTTGGGTAGAAGGGGAAGATCCGATCGAACCGTGGTATTGATGTACTTTTTTGTCGGGAAAGCTTTCCTTCCATGCATGAGGAGAAAATTAACCAAACAAGAAAAACTCCCCCTGGCGGGTTTTTGCAGAGTAAAATGGAAGCTAAATGGAGAAAAAAGCGTTTAACAACAACAAGAGAAAAAGAAACAACATGCAGGTCAGGAAACACGAAATAAAAACAAAATTCACAACCGAGCTGATGATTCGATCGTTTGGTCAGTTCGTTTAAGATTCAGCACCGAATCGGAACAGCGCGATTGGGGAGGAGAAGAAAAAAAAAACAAGTGCATCAGCAAGCAAGGTCGGCAAACAAAACTTCGCACCGCTCACTGAACCGCTAGTTTTGGATTTGGCAGTACAGCACATAAACACACGAGCCACGGTACACAGTGCGCGATAAGCGCAAACAAACAACATAAACAGGAAGTAATTAGTTGATGAGTTTCGATTACTCCAAGTGCGGCCTGGTGGACGCTATCGTTTGTGGAGCAAAATGGACGGTAGGAAAAAAAAGAGAAATCCCCTCCCTCCCGTCGGTAGTGGGGCAATCGAACACGCGAAAGGTGTCCGCCATCGATAAGGCGAAACAGAAAACCCTGCCACACAACTTCAACCATCGCAGCCTCGCCTCCCGATCGACAATCTAATTCGCCGAGCATGACTGGAATCAAATCCGGTATAATCCGGTTTGTTCGGTTCGGATTCCGCTCATCTTGTTGCTTCAGCTTTTTTTGTTTTTGTTATTTCATCTCCCCCAAACCGAAACTGCCCCAATCCGATCGATTGCATTCGCCGACCCACAAACCGGGGGTTTGGGGGGTTGGAAATTTGTTGTCGAGTACTTTTAGCCGCACAATTACCAGCGAGGAACGACCGAAGCAAGGTGGGGTTTGAAAAAGTTTCGCAAATGAGCAAAATATCATTTCCACCCCCTAGCATCTTGTTCGGGTCGATGTCTTCCTGGTCTTCCACAGAGACACACACACGCCCACATGTACAAGGTCTTATCGGTTGAGCCGTCCCTGTTCTTGATGATGATGATACGGATGAGGTGCTTAGAGTCGAACTTGAGCACGCAAGGCCATAGTGAGCGATGAAACATCATGCAGAAGCCCGACAATCACCTAAGCAGAAGATCCAATCGATGCTGGAACTGTGCGGTAACTTTTCCCATAAATGTCGTACAAGAAAGGATGTAGTCGCCTGTTGGTTTGCATAGTGTTTTGCCATATTGCCCACAGCTATTGGCTGCCATTTTCGGTGTAGCATTGTGGGTTGTTTTGGGAGGCGGGTTTCGTATACGCCATTGTCTCACCGGACAGGTGTGACAGTAGACCGAGAGAGAGGGAAAAAAAAGGAAAAAAAACAATAAAAGCTCCCTTCCATCTAGTCTTTTCCTCTACTACACAAAGAAAGCGTCTCGATGCATTAAGAAACGGGGTAACCGTGGTTGGGTAGCAAACATATACAAAAACAGATACAAAACCCAACGAAAAATAATCGACTATCGAATAGTGGAAGAAACAGTCACCGATATAACCGATGGTTGTGGCTTTGTTTGCCGTGGATACGATGCACAACTGCACCGCCACTCTATTCCAGCCAGGGATGCATTGTAAGCATGCCACTCAGAAACATTTCCCGGGAAATGGAATCGAGAACGAGTGGGACGAGTTTATACCTATATAAACAAACATGTTTACGAAACTTTCCCCACTTTGCTTTGTTATGTTGCTGCTTGTTATGCATACGATAGGAGACAGGATAATGCTGTTTCGGTTTAAGTCTTCCGTCGGTACTCTATTACGACAGTGTAGCCGATATAATTGGTAATATGGAAGTTTAGCATGTATCTAAGGAAGTCTACAGTGTAATACGAACAATTTGTACCACCAATTGCATAGTTTTGGGCGTTTTGCAGAGCAGTAGCTACGGAGCCTCACAAAGCGCCTAAAACGTATGCAATTCGGATAATTTCCTTTTTCTTGTAACTCCTATCAAGAAAGGAAAGCAGAAGAGAGGAAAAGAGCGACTTCAGACGATAAAATGTATATATTTTCTCTCCGCATTGGAAGCGAGCTTATTTTCTGTCAACCTATTTCCGGGCCCCAACCCCCGTATTCCGACAACGAAAACCGATCAAAATATGCATCGGTTTGGAAATTGGAAAATTATAATACCTCAATGTTGACGGCAATAAAGTCGTCGTTGATGCATTTCACTTACGGGATGCACTTGCCTCCGGGCAGTGTATCTCCGTCCCTTCGATGGGGGGTTTTTCTCCTGGCCGCCGCGTATCCGAGTGGGAGATACTTCAAGATTGGCAGGCAACCCGAAGCAAAACGGAAGCGGATATTATGATTGTAGCCGATGTCTGGCACGGACGGGCGTGTTTGTTCCGTACGGAGATAGATTGAAGACACTCGAGGCGATGAGCTGTAGTGTTTGGAGTTGCGCTGGTACAATGCATCCTCAACTTCATTGACTTACAGATATACGTGGCATGGTTACACGGAACAAGCGGCAGCCCTACGTGTGTCGATGTGTGTGTGTGTGTTTTTTTTCTCATACGCTTCTCCAACCCAATATGCATCCGGAGGCATCCTCGGCACAGCTCGTTATGCTGGTGCAGGTTTATCAGCCGCATCATAATGCGGCACGTGTTCTACTCACATGATGACGGGCTAGGTTCTTCTGCCGGTAGATGATTTTGCTAATTTGCAGCCCGAGGCTGACCGGAGCTTGTTGACTTGTTGACTGTTGGATCACCGGTTTAATCTCGTGTGCCAGCCAGCTACCGTTGTGTGCGAATTTAATCTCATTGCATTATTCGCCCCGTCTTAAAGACTTTACGATGCATGTGCATTGTTTTCTCAAGATGATAAATTTGATGAAGCTTTTGCGGTTATTGATTGCTGTCGAAAGAGGCAAGATTAACAAGCTGTTCCGAACCGAAGTCGTAAAAATGGATGAAAATCATAAAGACGGGGCCTCATGCTTACACAAAGGCCGCACGCTATTACATGGCCAAAGACAAGGAGATTTCTCGCTCAAACCGGAAAGCTAAGCTAAAGTGAATGGATTTCGCTAGCCAGAGGAAAAGAGAGAGAGAGAAAAAAAACAAAGCCCTCAGCATCGAAAAGTGTTTGGGCGGTTTAGCCGATAAGGAATCAAATTTGCCTGAACAAACAGCCACATAAACTCGGGCGAACCTTTGCCGGGCCGGATTTAAGACACGCATCGCACGTATGCGTACGCGTTTGTGTGACCTCGATACAAGATTTCCGCTTAATGGTGACGAAAACATTTACGGAAGGATCATCAACGGTGGTGCGAGGCACCGTACAGCAAACAGCTGAACGGTTGTGCCACGCATTAGGCGACCTAGTTCCGGTACAGTAAGCTTCAAAGCAGGATGGAGAAAGGCAAAAGCGAAAAAAAAACCAATTCCCTTTTTATGGCGTTTGATTGAGTTCTCGATTAAAGTTTATAGTCGGGCCAGTGCGTTACAGTGTTCATGTCTCACCGTTACGCAATGCGCACTGGACAGCCGTGTGCAGCCGTTTAGCGTACAAGTGTGTACAGCTCGAAAACGAAGGAGCTGTAGTTGCTGTAGCAAGTGCATTAATCTTGTTCTGCCAGAGCGGCCAGAAAGACTTTTGGGAAAAAGGCAGCCGGCAAGAAAAAAACAACACACACACATCAAACCGGAAAACGATGTTTGAACAACGTGATCAGGAAAAGAGAAGTTCGAGCAAAAAAAAAAAAAACGCTTCTGCCACCGGATGTGTCTGTGAGCTGCCCTGTCTCTGACAAGGGCGGCCTTTAAGAGATGAACGGCTCGCACGCGGCACGAAAAATCCGAACCCATCCAAGGGAAACGGAGTGTAATGCGACCAATATCGTGATAGGCACGGTCTGGCCTCGAACGTAACGCCATGGCTAAACGAGTGTCGAAGCTCTGGCGGTGGTGGTGATCATTACCGTTTGATTGATTGATTCGAATCGAAGACTCGTCTCTTTCTGGGTATTTCGGGTCAATAAAAAAAAAAGATCAACCAAAAACGACTCACACAGCTATTCCGATGTTCAAGCTGATTTGCCGGAATCTTGTTCTTGGGATGGAACGCCGGATGCATGATTGCAGCGCCGATGTCCAGGACTCCGGGCACAGGTCCGCTTCGCATCTGGATCGATTAAACCGTGGACATTCGTGAGATTGAGAACCCATTCTCCTTCTCCTCTGAATCAAACTCCCACAAACACAGTGTCACACAGACAAAAACACGGAAGCTAAGCAAGCAAGTATGGCGCGGTGAGGAACATGCGTATGCCATCCCGTTGCACGGTGACGGAGAAAAATCGGATCCAAATTGAGATTAATGGGCTGCCACCGATGGTGCGGTGTTAGATGGGACGGATTTGTGTTGTTTTGCTTTGATGATTTATTTACCGATTGATTGAAACATCATGCGCCTCCATCGGTGGTGATGGTGGAGTTGGAAACAACGGATGACCCTATGGCCTCAACCTCACCCAGCAGCGAAACGCTTGGCACCGAAGAACGGAAGGCAATCAGTGCGAGAAATGGAGTGAGTTTTGCGCGTTTAGCCGAACTGTGTTACTATTTTTGGCGTTTTGGCTATCAAAAGAAAATGGAGAGTAATTTAATGTGGGTGGGTCCAGGCATTAAATTCCCGTTGCATTGTAGTGATAAAGCAGGCTTCTAGAGCTTTTTGACAAGTTGATATCGAGGAAAATATAGCTAGCGATTTTGGTAATAAATGAGACTGTTGTACAGCAGATTGCATACTTTGAGGGGAGAAAATGTTCTGATTGGCGCCTAAAGATATGCAATGGGTAGTTTTAATCGTTTTTTAAGCGATTTTGTACTTCGTTCGAATCAGATTTTAACGCTAACACAGAATGGAGTCAGAGCAAATCTATTGCTTTAGATAAGCTCCTTAGATACTACGTTATACTAGCTTATACCACATCCAACACGAGCCATCTACAATGTCACACACCCAACGCAGAGGCGTTGGACAGATGCAACTTCAACACTTTGCCATCTGACACTTTACGAGTTTGAAATGGAAATCCTGCACCATTGCTAAGCACCACTAGACTCGGCCAACAGATGCAACAAGCACTAGGCAGTAGCTGAACCTGCAAATGTAGTGCTAAACCCACACAACGGCATCCGTAAACCGTCAAACAAACTGGTTCCGGCGACTGGAATCGTGCAGTGTCCGAACGAATCTGGACAGTGTCATGATTATTACATTATAAATTAATTCCACGGCTCGTTTCGGGCGGCTTTGGGCACGCATTGGCGCACGCATGTGCTGTTGCTCTGTTCCAACCGGGTGCCACGCAAGCGATGGTCGATGAAGTTAATTGCATCTGGCATTTCCAACGGTCTAATGATGATGATGATGATGATGCACCAACGCCCTGGCGTAAGCCACCGTAGAAGATGCGAACTTGGATTGTGCCATACCATGGGCTTCGCTGTGGATTGCATGCCGGCGCTATCCACTTTATCGGGCACCAATTGCCAGACCTAAAGTCCTAGCGCGAAACGAGAAAGCACTCCAATCCAAGTCGAAAGTCGATCGAACGTACGGACGTTGTTCGGTGGTATTTTTGGGCTTGGCCACCCATTGTTGCTGTCGATGCAGGATGGCGGTTGAAGTTGATTAGTATGCACCATAAATTTACACATCCTATCCAGGGCAGTTTGAGTACGGATTGGTGTCGGAAGCCACTGGGTTTAAGTTTGAATGTTTTGAGGACCCTTTTGTGGGACATAGAGCACAGTGGTGTTGATGTCATCTCTCAATCGGTTTTTTGGAATTTGGCCGCTAAGTAGAAGGAATATATTCTTGTTTTTGTACATTTATATTTCGTAGTTTGGCTCAAAGGGCTGCAGAGTATGAGCTTTAAGTCTCGTTTAAGACATACCATAAATAAAGACCAATCATGTTACAAAAATTTCTGTAATTACTAAATTTGAAAACCACAAATTTTTATGTTTTTAGTTGCATTTTAGTTCATTTTTTAAAGGGGGGTAAACTTAACCTGTTGTCCGATCGTTTTCAAACTTTTAGGCAATAAAAAACAACCCTTAAGTAAACTTTTGGCATATTAATTTCATTCAACTTCAGTTTGATAGCCGTTAGCTCGCACATGATCTCTTCTGCTTCATATCACTCCAAGAAAAAAACCACGAGAGATCAGTAGCTCGTAGGGCTCTATCGTAGACATTCCTTAAGGTAGATCTCCTCATTTACAGTGGTAACAAAAGAGCTAACCAACGCACATTACTTTATTTGAGCACATGAACAGAACGCTGGCTACATCATGGATTTCTTCGCAAATTTTTAAATTAAATTTTTAAATTTTTTTTTTTTTAAATTTTTAAAAAATTTGTGCTTGGCGGTGAAGAACAATAGCCCCGAATCCATGATGGAATAATCACCATTCCATGCCAAAGCGATTTTCCACGTGTTTGGAGAAAATCTTTTCGTGACGCTGTTTTTAAGGTGACTTATTGTAACAAAACTTATAGTAAACAATACACTCTTAACTACTTTTACTCAAAATTTCATGGGAAAATCCCTGATGGGTATTTATCTGGCGTTTTTTTCAATGATTTCAGAGAATATAAGGTACTAGGGCTGGAATGGTATTTTGATGTGGGACACCCTTTAATCTATTTGTTCACAAATCTCAACAAAGCCCCTTTTTATTAACGGACCAAAGCTTTCTATTAATTAAACAATTTCTGTCGGCAACCGGTTTGAATGACACTGTAAGGAACGTCTAAATAAATGTCCAAATGTCAAATGGTGACAAAAAATGTTCCAACCTCTAATCGCTCGTATGAAGATGTACGAAACGCATCGCTAGAATTGCTTCGTTTTAGTTCCCCGTGGAACGAAACGCAACTCTAAGTGCAACATCACATCACGCAAAATGGGTACGAACTGATTCCGTAACCACATGTTGTCATGCGTTGCAATAAAACCATCGAGCATAATTTCCCCGTCAGGTAATTACTTAAAACGTAATCCGACTCAATCCTGAGCAGGGTGGAAAAAGCGAATAATCCACACGAGAGCAAATAATGGAACACGCTAAAATGTACGAAAGATGCATTCCTCTCGATCCGTTTCGGTAAGGGATGGTTTTATCCACCCATCCGGGCAATAAGCATTCCAGCCACGGCCATAAAGCGATGATGTAAAATTTAAAAAGGCATAATTTTCCATGTTTTCCCACTCCCGCTCTCGAAGTAGAAGTCGTCAATGATGGCCATCCATCAAATAGGGGAAGGTGGAACGAACAAAACAAAACAAAAATGACCATTCCAGTGCAATCCAAACTAAATCCTTCTGGCAGCATTTTATCCTTCAGTTTTTTTGTTTCCCTTATTTTGTCTCTCCTCTTATCGTTCTTTCTCCATCAGCCCTAGTGATGGGTGTTTTAAACGCTTTTCCACTGGAAGGGTATTTTTTGTTGTAACTCTGTGATCAACACTTTTCCCCCCGAGTATTTTCGCATGTGAGGGAGCGAATTCCACGGACCGAGTTTTCCCGCCCCGAGGACTTTCATCCGTCAATACACGTCCACTTCAGATGACGGAATATTTCCATACGAAGGCAAATATTATGCTGCCCTCGCTGGACACTATGGTCTGTCTGTCTTTGCGGGTGGCCCATCAACAAGCCTCCCCAAAAAAAAAAAAAACGATGAGAGGAATTATCCTTGCTGTTTTCGAATACAAGCTTCCACCCCACACGGTTGCATACGTTATTCCTTCGTAAGCGAAGAGAAGCATTTTTGGGCACGAGCTGGTGGTAAAATTCAGCACCAGCTACGCACATACCGCACACACCGGTCGTGGGTAAAGCGGATTAATGTTTTTAAAATTTTCTCCCCCCTTCAAAAAAGCGGATTATTATCATACACTGTTACTTCTGCCGCGTTGAGTTGGTCTCACACTTTAGCATGCTTTTTTTCCCCCATATGTGCCGTACGGGGTGGGCAAAATCAGTTGGAGTACCTTCGAGCGTTACGGTATGTGTGCGAATGTCCCGCAAGGCCGTTACACCAAACCAGGGCAACCTATTACACGGAAGGAAGGAAGCCTTTGGGCACATTTCTGTGATCGAGTTTGGCTTTTATATCCTTTTTTTTCTTGGTCCAGGGCAGGAAGTGGAAAAAGTGCATAACCAACCACCAACCACGGTAGAAACCATGTTAGAACATCAACGTTCTGACATGCTTTAATTGGCAGACTACCGGGCGAAACTCCAACAGCAACCGAAAATAAGGAAGGAAAAAAAAACATCGACATTATTAGGACTACTTTTGCTATTAAAACCAACCATCCCGTCGAGCACACCACGGGGAGGTGTCTAATTATGGTCATTTGCGAGCACATTTCGCACCGCTCGTAGGTCGCAAATATGATGCTCCTTTTCCAACCCGCAACCCGCGTGTTCGCTGCCGAAACTGCCGCAAAATAATTAGCACTAATCTGTGAATTTTTAATAAGCATCACATCACCCTGCAAAAAAAAAAGAAAACTTTACCACATCCGGCAGAAACCACCGGCACCGAAGTACCGGAAAGAAGCAGTGCCCGGGAGGGGTACTCGGGGTTTAAGTTTTTATCACCGTTGTTACTATTCGGTGGCTTTATGTTTCCTATCTGCAAGCTTTTTTCGCTTTCCAACTGCTAGTGAGCTAATCGTATCGTTGGGTGAGCAAAAATGGGTTGGGTTCAGTTTTGTGGTTAGGACAGGTTTTTATACTAACCCAGCAACATTTAAAGTTGGATGGGTGAATTTTTAAATGCAATTCCATCATGTGTTCATGCTTCTTTACGGCAGCGATGGGGTTTCCGTTAAAAACAGGTTACAAATAATTGTGTTGCGAAGGCGAACACTCGTACCACGAGCACACGCGCGTGAGCGCAGCACTTAACACTGGGCGAAGAATTCACTTACACCACGCTGCCACCGTATCTTTCGCCCAAGATAATCCTTCTAACGCGTCGGCATTATGTTGTCGCTCGGCATCCACCACGGGCAGAGACGATCGAAAGGCGCACAAGCAGCGGCGAAAGGACAAAAGGATGGCCGAGCATAAGTGCAAGATGCACAATTGCTGCCTCGTCGTCAAAAGCCCGCGCGCAAGTGAAACTTTTGCCGGTGTAAAGTAAAGTTTATTGCACAATCTTGTGTTTCCCACTTAGCCCGCAAACCCTCCGCTCTGGGACGGGAGACTGGGGAGAAGGATGGGAATGTGGGTGGAGGAGGACAACCTTCCGCACTGCCGAACGAGAGGGATGCATGTAATTGAGCCACCGGGAGGTTGGGGGCGGTTGCGGGGCAGATGAAGAATCAAATTAATGCATTATTGCAGTTTGTTGGCACCTTGTTCGTTTGACGCCGGAGGAAAAGCCCCCCCCGGTGGAAAGCTGCTCGAAGGCGTCTCTACATGTGGGAAAGGTGCGGAAAGCGCGCTAAGAACAAGAAAGAAAATGTGTGAAGATGATGAGAGTTTTGTTGTTCCGGAAAATGGTGCTTAAGGGTCAAGTTGTAAAGTGAACTTCTCGGCTCCGACGAAAAACCCCGTTCCCTGCCACGTGCCGTACTTACTCGGCCGGGGTGTAATCCAACATCCATGGCACCAGAATCATTCTGCGCTCAAAACTCAACTACCGTTACCGCTGAATGCCTTGCACCCAGCAGTTTGTGGTTGTGGAATTCGTATGTATGTTTTTGGGGGTGAGAAGCCTTAAATTCCACATGGCGCGAACAGTTCGCTGCTTGGCAGGCAACTGGCTGGTTGTTTCGTATCGGAATGCACGTCTGGATGGATTAGATTTTGATTGCTTCACAGATGGACGGGTCGATAAAGTTCATTATCGGGTTGTTTTTTTTCCTACCGGTAGGTTGTAGGAAAATGGAAGGCTTTTCCATCAGCTGCAGCAGGTGCAGCTTTATGCTGCAGTGTGTCAAGAACAGGGTAGGCACTGTTTCGTTTCGAGCTTGTCATTCATGGACTGTAAATTGAAAGAATCTTTTCGCTAGTAGCGGCATTGTTAAATGAAGAGTTCATTGTTAAACTTTTGCAGTAGATGAGGAGTAATGCATAGGACTCTCAAATTGAAAACTCAAGCACTCAAGTCGAATAGCAAGCTAGAAAACTCTGGGTCTAAAGTCTTCTTAAAATTGGAACCCTCTTAAGACTCAAAGCCTCTTAAATCTTAAACCATCTTAAAAGTCCACTTAGAAATTTCTTTATCTACAATGTTAAATTTTTATTTATAGTTCACAAAACTTTGTTCTAAATACTGTGTTAAATAAGAGAATTGATTCCAAGAAGTAGCTAACGCTTTTGTGCTTCACAAAGCCCCACAAAGCTTGTACATTGTACACAAATAACACTTACTAGCATTGCTTAGATTATTCTCCTACCTCACAACGCATATTATCGGTGTTCTTTTCTGGACTCGAAATCGAATGACGTTTGCAGCAGTGTGCAAAACCACACTTTGCACCTTCGGAGTGTTGCCATTTCCTCAGCAGGAAGGCATACTGCTCCACTCCGCTACAAGGTGTCTTGCAGTTGTGCGAGCATAGTTGGCACAAATTGAATTTTGCGTTTGGATGCGACTCAGCAGAACAACAAACGCTTCCCCATAAAGACACAGCTCCGGTGGGAGACGCGTTGAGAAGGCGCAAGAAGGACGGCCGGAGTAACGGTTTTGCAATGAGTGCTCGTCTGTTGCAGGGAACTGACAGATCCTCGGCAGAATACGTCCCGAATAGGCAATCGAATGACGAAGAAATGTACCTTTAGATAAAGGAAAGCGTCTGCAGGAATTGCAACGGCCGGATTCTATCCATCAACAAAAAAGGGCAACTGCAGCAGAAGCGCCTCTAAGTCGCTGTTTCCAAGACACTGCAGTTATGCAACGAATATTCAATTACGAAATCACGGATAGAAAGATAGAGGTTATTTCATGCTTATTTACGGTAGAAATTTAATTTCCCCAGCTGTTGAAGAAAGGTGGAAGTGGCAGAGTTCCCTTTTCCTGCTTACACTCATATTGAGAAGAGGCTTAGGTTCGAAATGGGCCCGTGGAAAGAGTTCAACGGTGGCTGGTGGAACGCAATTTCCGGAAGACCAATAAAGGGACGTTCTTCACCCTCCTGGCCCGAGTTGTAGCACTACAACAGTAGTGCACTTTCCTTCCTTCATTTTTTTTTTTGCTATGCTGCATCAAACTCACTCATCCATCCGCTGCTAGTCGTTTGAAAAAGAAATGGCAGACAAATCGTCGAACAGGCTTCCGACGAGTCCGAACTACGCTGACAGGTTTCGCTTGCCTGCTGCACGACACGCTTGCTTGCGTGCTTACCGTAATAGCCGGGAGGGGTGGAAGTTCGGGAAATGCGGTACACGTCCATACCTGTACCTACCGTAAAAACTGGAGGCCCCGTTTCGCCTCCGCCTTCATTCGTGAGTGCACACTTATCCTTCCACTGTGAACTTCCGATTTGATTGATGTCGAGTTCTGGAAAAAGGTTGAAATGTGTGGAAAAACGGTTGTCAAAATCAATTTCTTCTTTGTTTTGCTTACTGCTTCATTATAACGAGCTGTCAGCTTGAAATCCTGTATGGCTGTGCGAAAAGGGTTAGGCAGGGGCTACTAGATCAGGGTTGTCGAAGTAAAGTAAGTTAGTGGTGGTTTTAATTTAACAAAGGTACACACATTGATTGTCTACAACAGAGCTTCTGGATAAAGGGGTACTAAAACAGGCCTAATTTTAATTTTGTCCTGCGGGTTTTAGCTCTCGACACAGTTTTTTGAATTGGTGTTCTATATTAACGTAAATATAAACGCCCAAATGTAGGCAAACAAATAACATTATTTCATGTAGCCGTATCTAGCGAAACAAAGCTTAAGTAATTAATTTTTAGACAAGTAATACCTTGGTTATCGTAGTGTAATTTGAGAGATCTGATATTTATCACTCGGAGTCATCTGTTGATCAGACAAGGGAACTCATAAGTTTGGTAAATTGGAACTGGTAAATAAATTCTCATAAATTTGACACATACTTGTCTTACATCAAAGTGACATTAATATTTAAATATATAATTATTTGACGAATGCTTGGAAATTATGTAAAGAATATATGGATAACTTATCATATCAATCCGTTCATAGGTCTTCGAGCAATTCTGAGCACCGAATTTCCGAGCACCAAACACGTTTAAACATTGAGCATTGAACATGAACGCACGTAACTTTGGTATTATTAGGTGGTTTATTGTTTTGAAACTTTCCAGCAACTTTCAGCTTCAAAGAAAATAAAAACAAAAAAACATGACTGAACATTTTTCTCGATTGTTATGCTGCTTTACAACGCCTAAAAGTATGTAGTAATGAAATATGTAACCTGATATGCTGGGAGACGGATGGTTAGATATATATTAATACCTTTCATCATTTTAACCTTATTCCATTTAAATTTCGCAAATTAAAATAAACTAAATTAACCTATACTAAAGTTATGTTACTAAGGCATACATTTAGGCGCATACTTTACAGAAAGACATCATTGGTGGTAGTAACAAACTTGTAGCTATCCCCGGCCAACTGTTAAGTATATTCGAACATTCATACCCATGTTAGCTCAGCTTTAGTACGAAAAAAGGTTCTATTTTAATCAATTTTAATCTACCTTACCCATTTGACACCGCTGTTAGTGCACTCACTGCCACGGATACAAGTCACCGATGCAGTGAAAAGTTTCTCAACTACCGCCACACGCTCAATCGCCTCCACTCTGCGTGCTATGTTTGGTGGAGGTTTTTCTAAAAACCGACCTCGAGCACCATCTTCTTCCGGGAAGTATGGGGAATGCAGTGTTTGCTCGTTGACAGATTGAGATTGGATTCAATAGTGCGTCCTTTTTTAATTGATTTTAATGAATTCCTACACCACTCGGTGTGGATGCGACCTCGGCATGATGACCTTTTGGGGATCCGTTAGGAGTCGTTTTTTATTTGCGTTCCGCGTTCTGTTTTGCGCGCACCACTTCACCGTCTAGAGAAAGGTGTAATTAATGAATCCGCTACCGCGAGTAACACGAAACGGACACCTCTGTGCCACATCGGCTTTGGCGAATGCTGCACGAAACGGGAAGGCCACAACTTCACATATCCCCCGTCGGAAAGCTCAAGACAAATAAACAGTCAATGATTGATGACATTCTCCTCAGACCGTTTGGTTCGATTCGGTCCTGGAAAACGGTGTGGAAGTGAACAAATAAACATTTCGCACAGAATGGCCCCCGCGCCAATGCGCTCGCCAACCGTGGGGGTGACCTTCGGGGAGGAATTTGGAATCGAAATGAATGCAGCTGGTAGCTTCCACCTTCGATCCCCATTCCGCCTTGATGAGATTTTTTCCCCTCTCCTAGCGGTGCGAGTTGCAGATTACGCGTTGACTTTTTATGTCGGGTTGTATATTTTTTTCTCGCTGTTCACGCTGTGCACTGGGCTGCGGATGGCAGCAACGTTGTAGCGACGACGGTGATGGCATTTTGCGTGCACGTGCATTCGACAGGACTGCATTAACCTCAGGTGTTGTCGGTGGCAGTTGGCGAACCGTTGATTGAATACGTGCGATCCACTACCACCATCACCACCGTTCGCCACTATCAGGCACGGAAATGGACTGATGGATGGACTGGAACAGCAAAAACAAAAATTGCATTTCTTTTCCATTTTCATTGCCGTTGTCAACAAACAAATTGTCAATGCATCATCATTTGTTCGCATAAAAATGCATTATGATTTATTTTGCCCTTTTGCGCCCATTTCCAATTTGAAATCCACACAAAAGGGGAAGCTTTCGGTGGTGGAAAAACGCGAAACATTTCCACGCAGTATGGGAATGGAATGGTTTTACCAAATCGAGGTTACATCTTGTGCATGTAGAAAAGTATGGTTTCAGTGGACTTTTGAATGGTTTTTTTACGTAAATGACTGTTAACAATGCGTGCGTAGTAGGGTCGCAATGAATAGACCGGAATACAATCATGTTTTGCAAGTTTGGTAGAACCGGTAGAAAACACGATGATTAGTTATTGACAAAAGCTCCAAAAGCCGCATGGGCAGACAGGTTGGTGAATTTTATTGTGTTTTGTAATCAGCATGAAACTAGGAAATGCAATTTTCCACCTTTCTTCTATGGAATGGTATGAGATTTTTTTTTCTGAATTCCCTTGAAACTAAGCTCGCTCTTCAATTAAAGCATTTCTGCATTAGCCGTAACTTGGCCCAAGGAACTTTGCACGCTTTAAAACATTAATTTACACACCGTACACACCGGAACCTCATCCTTACCGATCGACACGCGTTGTAGGAATTTTATCATTTTCATCCAGTTCGGAAAATGCCAAACAGGAACGGAATTCGGGAAGGAATAACAGCAGGGAAATGCGGACGCCAAGTTGCGGAATCTTGGCGCACATTTGACCTTTCCGTGATTTATACACGGTTGATTGAATGAAATAATTCCTGCTCCATCACCGTGTACGATTCCGCCGTCCGACCGGAGAAAATCTAGGTTACCGTGAAAAACCTCTCGATCCATTTACGCTGGACTGTACAGTTCGGCTGGTGGAATCTAATCGCTCCGCTTCCCGGCATCTCCCTCACCGGATCCGGCACCGAATGATTGCATCACCAACCGAGCACAAGGCTCGGTTTGGATGCGATTTGGATTACAATTTCGCTGGGAGCTTCCATTCCACACACCCACCCATCCATGTTCCACGCGCCATCCACTGGCAGTGTCACGTGTGCCGCTCGCCAGTCCGGTGGCCTTTGCCGCGGAAGATATTTCATTATTAAAGTCATAAATTATTTTAGGAATTTAATTAAACATATCGTACCGGTCTAATTGTGAGAAGCCCGGTGCGGTGACACGGTTTTCAACCAAATTGCTTCGAAATGTGTATGTGTGTGCTTGCTTTTTTTCCTGTTGGCTAGCTAAAGCTACAATTGTTCCACGTCCTGGACGGGGAACCCATCGATTTGGAGATGTGGTTTTGGTTGCAGGATAAAAAAGTGAGTTTTTTGGGGAGATTTCGAGTCATTAAGCCGTGATGTTTTTTTTTTCATTCACCGCCATTCAATCTTTTGAATAATATGGTGCGCGTATTGAGGTTCGTAAATTGTTGTGACGTTTCGGTATCCCATTATCAAATCGTTTGAATGTGGTGCGAGCTTTACAGAAGTAGCAATTAATTACTACCATTGTGACGTTTATTTCCTTTCAGGTTTGAATTTATGCAATCACCATGCGCAGAGACTGTATGCTGACAGTGTGCGCCTAAAGTTATGTAAATTTTATTTTACTTTATCACACCGGCTCAGGCAGCGCTTTGTCGAGAGCGAGACAAACACGAGATTCTCCGAATGGCGTTGAAACAGTCGTGCCGAACTGTCACTTTACCGAGTAGTTTATAATGGAAGGAAACCGGAATAAAAAAGATTTTTTGTATTAAATAAGATAATCATAAATTAATAAAGCGATAAAATGAAATGAAATCTTTACTCGTATTTTCGGAATAAATAAATCATTAAAGTGAAAAAGTTTCCAAGACCTTGAAATTTGAAATGGTTCCTGAAGCTCGGCTGCTTTTTCAAAGTTTGACACTTTAAAGTAAATGAAATTTAAAAAAACAGATCTTGTATTGTTGTTGAAAATTGTTGAAATTGTGAGTGAGATAAGACATAACATATAAATGTTTTCAACAACATGTTTTCATACAAATTCTACATATTACTATCCTTTACATACAGAAAATAATAGATTTTTTTAACATTTAAGTGCTCTTGTGTAAAACAAGTTGTAAAGCAGTGATTTATGAGCATGTATTCAAAATTCCAACTCCGCATCAGACGTGCTATACAAAACTACCCTATCGTGTTTTGTGTCGTGTATGTCTGGCATGTTCAATGGTAGGTTGACAGAGCACTTCTATATGATCCGTGTTCAGAACAATACGAATTAAGCTTAATTTGGAGAAGTATTTCTCAAGAGAATAAGTAGAAAAACATTAGAAAATAACATTAGACAACTGGTCAGCTGAATGTTTGAAGTGTGCATTTAACCCACTTCTTCCCTGGGGAACGAAATCTTAATTCCAATGGCTTGTATCATTGTAGTCCGTTTAGGAATATTTTAAAAAAGGGAGAAACACAATATTTTATTAAAACCATTATCAGAAGGTCGAATATCCTGATATTAAAATTCTAATTTCACATGAATTTGTTTTGCTTTTCATGGATGTTTATTGTTATTTTAACACAAATTTATGTTTGAAATTCATAATTTTGTATTTTACTTATTTATTAATTTGATCCAATAAATATCCGAAGATCAAAATAGCTATAAGTAATAGTAATAAAAATTATCAAATCACTTTGTTTTTCTTTTTTTTTTGTCAAAATTATCAAGTCTTCAAACTCTTGAATTCGATTAACACAATATCATATTATCGTAGCATCCATCTTGACCGTACAAAAAAACAAATATTCTTGCGATTTTGACCGTTTCAAACCAACGAATCGAAAGTTTCACTTTAAAACTGGCCCTTTAAAAATCCCACCGGCCATGCACGGGCAGCAGTAATACTCACAGTAAAAACACAAAAACGCAACAGAAACAAAAGAAAGTACCCGCTGGCAGCAAATGTAATCAAAGTTGAAAAGAAAATTAGTTAAATTAGTACACGCTGCCGCTGCGTGCCGCGATTCGGGACGGGTCCCGTCCCGAACGCTTGGCAGCGGAAGCAAGAAGCACTGAAGGATGCGGCTGTAAATGGGTGTCACCGGATTGAATGTCACTGTGTCGAGGGTAAAGCGATGGGTCCGGTAAGCTAGACCGTCTTTACGGAAGATTTTTGGATTGATAACAAGATTTGCCCAAGTTGCTACGAATTTCTCCGTGTCCGTCGGTCGGTTGCTGGTGGAAAATCTTTCTTCTTTCCGGTGTGGCGACCGTCAAGGTGGGTCTAGGTGGGAGTGGTTTGCAAATGGAACACAACCGATCAACTGACAATTGGATGGCAAAAAACGGTGGATAAAACTTTAGCGTTCCCTGTTTCCTTTGCCCTCCCACCACAGCAAATGGTGCTTGGCTGTTAGATAAATATTGGCAGCACAAATGTTACGATCCCGGTTGTAAGTGGAAGATAATTTAACCGTTGTTACACGTCAAAATCCCTTTGACGCACGTTCACCGCACCGTTTGGGAAACAGTCAAGCGAGTGGAAAATGTGGCCAAATTATTCCACCTCCTCGCTTCCCGTTCCCACGCGTGCCAAAACTCAAAAGCAGTTCAAACACATATTTTCCTCTTCGGTTGGGAGCAACGAAAAACGAAAAAAACAACTACAAGTAAAATCTCATCCCGGGGTGAAAAGTTGATGATGTCACTTATTCATGCCGGCTCTAATGAATGCTCACGTTTCGCTTCCTCCGTTCGGTGTCACCACCCCTCCCCCAACCCAACGTGCCTCCCATAAGACACGGGCACCAGCGCGAACGATTATGTGGCAGCAAGAACATTTGCATACTGATTTCTGATCTGACCACTCGCTGTTCGGTACCACTTCGGAGCAGTTTTCCGTGTGAGGAATATCAATTTGTGCCGTTTTCACCATGCTGATTTTTCATTTATCAGTTGTAAAAAAAAAAACTGTATAAAATACAGGGAAGGTTAATACAGCGAGCACATTTTCCAGACACGTCGCCGTATCCTGTTGACGTGCCTGCCGTACTGGTCGCTTGTATTATTTTATTCTCCGCAAAACGTTGTGCACGCCGGCTTAAGACGGTTGTGCCGCCATTTTCAACGAGGATCCGCGTTCGTGACAAAATTTCCCTCGTCGGATTGCAGCGCGGTAAAGCAATTTGCAACGTTACGCAAATGTAAACAAACCTACACAAACCAATCAACTTTCTCTTCGCAAGCACACACCAGCGTCTTTATCGGAAAAAGGAAAATCGAAGAAAGGAAATTGTTCGATTCGTTTGTGTCTTTCGAGGGGTTGCTGTAACCACCACGCCTTCTTTGATGCCCTCACGAATTTCACGGAGGATTCTCTCACCTTCCACTCATCAAGGAAATATGGATGGGTTGTACAGGTTTTCTTAACCTGCAAACGGGCGCAAGCAAAAAGGATTTATTTTCAATTTTTCACTCACACCTGCCGCACCGGGCAAACCGGGGCTTTTTTCCGGACACCATGGCGCCGGGAAATGGCGGAAATGGTGCCGCGAAAGTGTCTGCATTCATTTACGGGCTTATAAATAAATAGAAAACTTTCTCAACCGGACGCGAACCGGTACACCTGTGGCGCATGCTTTGGCTGTGTACAGCGAAAGTGTGCGAGGATACTCTGAGGCATCTGTTACTCCTTTTTTTTTTGTTCCTTCGTCCCGTTACTACTCACCAACTCGTCTCGCGCATTGGTTCTGCTGCATTAATCAAAACGGGAACACGGTGCTTGGCGACCGGGTTGGCATGGCGTGGGCGACCCCTGAAAGGCGCGCGAACGCGGTGCACATTTGCGCTTAATTGTAATAACCTGTCATAATCATGCCAATGGTGCAGAAGCGTGTGCCGCAATCGGTTTCCGAGCGCAAAGGCGAAATTAAATGTGGCAGTAATGAAGATTGAATTATGTACAGTGTCTTTCGCGCGCAAGTGCCACTCGGAGCTGCCGGTGGGCGAGTTCCCGTAGTGAATATTTTACTGTGTGGCTTATGGTTGATTGTCTTATGATGTTCTTGAATTTTTTCTTCATTTTAATAAAAATTTTGGAGCATTTTTTTTTAAGTAAAAATAGCTCTTTTTAAGATCATATGAAGCCATTAATTACTAAAATCTCAAGGAATTATTTAAAGTTTTTTTTTTGCTTCAGAAATTGCTTAATAACTGATAGCAAATTGCAATACTTTTTCCACGGCAGTTTGAAACCTTCTGTCACAATTTCGAACTACCCAAATAAGCAATATATTGAAGTAGAACAAGTTTATCGTTCCCGTCTGGGCAGACTCGCCTACACGGCTACCCGAATCCAGAGGGACTCCTTTCTCTCGTAAGGAATACACCGAAAAAGAGGAGATGTAATTTCGAATTTCAATAAGCCACCTCAAGGCGCTACCGATTCCTTCCGAGCCGGATGCGAGTTCGTATTGTTTTGGGGGGCTTTGTTTTATTGTTGGTTTCGTTTGCTTGCACTTCCCGGGTGCCCCGAACCTTTCCCGCCACAGCACAACATCCTAGGCGACACTCGTCTCCACTAGATCCCGCGTAGTAGAGTGTACGGTTCGGTGCCTCGTACAACACACTTCAGACGAGCAGGACCACCTCCCGGTGCGGCAACACATAGTGATTATTTCCTATCGTGAGAAGGGATTTGCCTTAAAACTTTCCTCCTGTCTGAATCTGTCCGAAAGCAATCGCGCTCGCCCTGCGGGTTGTTGCGGGTCCGGGCAGTGACGGTCGCACCTCGCCGGGTTCCATCTTATCTTCCACGGAGGCTGGAGTATTTTTTGTTGTTGTTGCCGTTGTGCGGACGCGCTCGGATACAGATTGGCTTTCCCGGCGGGCACGTCCACCGTCTCGAAGACGGACCGAATTCGGAAAGCGATTTGCCGTTATAAAGTGAAGACGAAATAATCCGTACCAAAGTTTTTATCTTCGCTTTGTTCGCCGAATGTCGCCTCAGCGATAGGTGTCGGTGGTTAGATGTAGCAGCCGTACCGGGAACCTGGAAAAAACGGTCCAATCCGGGTGTAGGGTGGACCGAGAACGATTACTACTGACTGCAGTGAGTAAGTTCTATTGATAAGTATCGTTCTGGCGACTCTAATTAAGATTATCGTGCGCTTGGGTGTCACACTGCCAGTGGAATTAACAGTTTTAGATGGATGACGTTTCCTTTCCGTTGATGGGATCAGAAAAATCAACGCAAAGAAAAGGACATTAAAGCTCAGGAGAGCTGAAGAATTGCTCAATAAATAGCGTGTCAATTATAGTATGAGCATTATTTTATCTATTGTATTTATTGTATTTGTTCTTCAATGCAATTGTTGATATAAAAATAAATTCTTTTTCTGATAATTCGGAGCACTTTATGTAAAGGAAATGTGGACGAAATTCCAACTGGTAAAATACATTTTCATTTCGAGCAGTATTTTCCGGCTATTGCTGCACAAAATGTTCCATGCAATGTTATGTTGTGTACAACTACACGAAAACAGCTCGAATCGTTTGTTCGCTAGCAAGCACACAATATTGCATGCTACAGTACTCGAAGTCAACAATGGGTTGGATTAATAAGTAGAGGAAATTAGAGCTGAAGGAGGTTAACTTTTGTTTTAAATCTAGTTTTAAAAACTAAATTAAAATAAATTAGACTGTCGATTGAAGCGTTCCGGAGGTGTATTTGATAGTGGTGCGTTTTCCACACGACCGGAACGGTACAAAATCGCATTCTGAGATATATAAATAAAAAATAATCAAAATCAAAGAAAAACATATATTGCAGGGTTTAGGTTGTAGTGTCTCTAAAGAAGACGTACTAATAATTAGGATCTAGTTGTAAACAAATTTAGGATAAAAGTGGTATTGGTTTCTTAGCAAATATTCAATCGATTTCCTTGGTTCAGTAATATCTCCTGTCCTCAATACCGGATTAAAATATAAAATTATTGCGACCTGAGTTTCGATTTACAAAACACAGCGCTACAAATGATGGAAACGTACAATAATATAAGCAGGGGTTCCTAAGTTTAGTAAGTACCCTAAGAGAACCGATTAATATATTAAAAAATTATTTGAAATTATATTGAATTATATTATATTATATTGATTGGTTTGGTTCAATACCGTATGTCTGTCAAGGAGCTTTTGCTATTATTGTTTAAAAAAAATCGTGAATTTATCATTTTAAAAGTTAAATTTTTAGATAAATTCGTATCTGATTGGGGCAAAATGCACCTCTGATGGGGTAAAATGCACCATAGCAAATGGGTAAAACACCCCAGCAAAGGGGTAAAGCGCACCAAAACACAGAGGCAAGATGTCAAGTTAAAGGGTTCTATTTAGGTAAATCAGTGCATTTTGTCCCGAATTACAGTGTGATGTACAGATTGAAAACAATTAGTCATCAATGATTAGAAAAACGCACGCGAAATATCATTATTATTATTATTAATATAAAATCATTATAGAATTCTACAAATATAAACAAATTATAACGTCAAAAGTGCTGTCGTCGTCTAACTAACTAACTCTACTAACGTCGCCTGAAGTGCTGCCAATCATGCTTAAGTCCATGCTCTGTAATGGTTATGGTTCTGCAAGGATAAAATTTTCTTTAATTTCCTAAAAACTTTTATTTAACTACTTTAAAGATCCTAGAAATAAAATCATTCCTCTCAAGCTGTTGTCGAAGTTAGAGGTAAGTCTTACAGTATTCTAAAAGTTCCTGTAATTCTTAACATATTTCTGATCCTGATCCTGATGAAAACTTTGCGAAACTTTCAAGCATATCTCTTTAAAATGTGGTTTAATAGTGTGAAATAATGAAAAATAGTTCAAACCATAACAATCTCTAAACATGACGAGTACAGCGGTTAACACGCTCGGGGAAAAAGATATTCGTATCATCTGTCATTTCACCCCATTTCTCTTGCCCGCTCCATGATTCTTTGCCATCCGAGGCATCTTTTGCACCATCGGGAAAGAACCCAGCAAAAACATTCAAATGGAGCGCTTCCAAATATGGACTAATGGAGCAGCGAAGAGAAAAAGCGCAGTGGCTAGTTTTTGCCCACTGATGAATGTCGTCTTCCGGCGCAACAGTTCCAACACACTCGCCCGACCCCATGCCGAGCGAAGCCAGGGGGAAGGGGGGGGGGGGGGACGCGCAATAAACGGCAATAGAAATGGAGCTTCCGTACCAGACACACAGGCAACAGCCACACAAATTCCTTCCCAATTCCCCATTTTGCTGCGTGTGATAATTGGTTAATCTTTGATTTCCGCATGAAGGTCCCCACATCGGGCCCTGTCCGGCTGGTCGTGTTCCATTCATAACGTCACTCGTGAAGCTGAAGAGTGCACGTAGTTCACAGTCACCGTCCGGAATTCGCTTGATTCGATCCGGTTAAATCTTATTACGTGAATTATCTCAATCTAATAGTAATAACCATAATTTGGACGCTGGTTGGAAGCGTCGTATGTTCCGGAAGGTACTCCACGGTGCACAATTGGGACCACCGAATTCCTGCGCGCACCCCGCGACGATGTGGACAAACCGATCGGAACCTGGAAAGAAGCGTAACAGAACGTACCGTACCTAAAAGGTAATTTCAACGAGCAGTTCAAAATGTCATTCATTATCAGAGAATCGTCGTCCGCGGGTGCTTTGCCTCGCGACGATGGTGCGTCAAGCGTGTCCAACGTTCCACCGCTGGGCACTATTTCCCACAGCCGCAGATGAAGATATCGCGCGATAGACATCGCGGGCGAAGAGATGTGTTTTTCTCTCCCTCTGTGCGCACTGTGGTCACTCACAGGACAGTTCCTCACAGTTGGGCATTAATTGTAATGGATGAGCAGCGCACGAAGACCATTACGGGACAATTTTCTATTATTTTGGGAATGATGATGGTTGGTGGTGGTACAATTCCACCCACCTGGGAATGCCCTCATATGGAGAGAAGAGGTTCGCTCGTTGATCGAATCATCTTTAATCGAGGCTTATATGTGACGGAATTAAAAGAGAAAAAGCATGGTTGAAGACCTTCCGTACAGATGGCGATTTTGTTGCTTATCGTGAAATTGTACGAGCCACCGCAAGCAATAATAATTCTCGCTGTGTTTGCTGGCGCGTTTAAAACTAATCCGCCAATGTATTTTACACCGCCGAGCGTTTCGATGGCTAATTAAAAACTTGTTTACATCAGTACATTCCACCGGCCGCTCACGTGTGTTTCAAACATTCCATTTGGTGCGCACGAATCCCGAGAGCGAACCCGCTCAGTCAGCGGTTACTTCCTAACCAAACAAACGGGGTGAGTGTGTGTGTGGACGGGGATGCTTTTGGGGCTTCAAACTCAACAAACACAACAAAATCTTCGCGTGGTATCAGTGGTGTGAAGCGAGAGGTACGGTGGTACCACCGGCACAGCAGCAGCAACAAAAATACACCCAATGTGCATGTGGAAGAACACGAGGCGAACAAGCCGGGACAAGGAAACCGAGCGCGAATAAAAGACGAAAAGCGCTAGCTAGCTGCTGCAACTACCGAACCACAGGAACCAACGGGGGCACCAAGTCTCGGGTGCAAAAATGTGACACCATGTAATTATTTGCTCTTCTGGATCTTCGCCTTATGTGCTCGGCCGGCGAGCCGAGGCGAGTGTACTGCGGGCGGGCGCGCATCTGTCGCCCGGTTTGCTCCGTTGCTCCGTTTAGATGCAATGTAAACGTACCGTCCAGGTCCCCCCATTTCCCGTCACATTCCCCCCACCGCCTACTGCCCGACGTGACGCGTGACTTAGAAAACGAGAAAAAGCTGCCCGCGCAAACAAGCGACGAACCCCGCGCATGTCCAATGTCAAGCCTAATGTCAGCCAAAAATTTAACATCCCAAAAATGGGGGGACACCCAGCCTAGTGTGTGCAGGAGAATGTCATCATTATGACCATAAAGTTTGAAGCCCATGAATTTGTGATGAGAAGGGGGAACTCCATGTTTCCAATACGACGATACGAGTTATTTGTGGCCAATTAGTTTTGGCAGTTGGCTGTGACACTATGGAAACGTTTGGAAACGTACGCAGACAACACGCAGCCGTGTGTGATTTCAAATGCTTCAACGCGGAAACCGTTTTTGGGGGAAGAACTAGAACACGGCAAGCGCAAAACAGCAATCAACGCACTCTCGAGCCATGTTCCGTGCGTTTCGTGGACACCGGTGGGCAGCTACCGTGTTGGATGTGGTGCGGAAAAGCTGAAGACTAATTATCGCGACGGGGCATCCGGAGATCGCTGCCGACTGCGCGTACGGTCTCGTGTGCGCGAAACGGTGGTGGCCCTCTAGGTGAAATAATTGATTGACAATTTCCTGTCGCCGGTTGAGCCTCGCTCGGGCCTGGGAGAATCTCTAATTTGCCGATTCCTTCGATCGCTGCGTGCCCGATGGATCGATCGACGGGCTGATTCCATATTACACGTGCGAAACCCTCCTTGCGAACGCGCGGTGCATCGCCGCAACAAAGCACTGCTTGGTCCGGTATAACGTCGGTGATCATTATTTCCAATTATAGTTCACAGCATCACTGTTCGTCGGACGTACCAAATGAAGTCACTGTCACAGCGTACCGCCGGCCCGCCGGACCCATCGGGGATCGATTTCTGCACACGCGCACCCCGGTCGTCCACGGCTTTCGGGACACGATTTGCCTACGAGAGTGCCACAGCGGATGACAGAACTGGTTCGGCGCCAGTTCCTGTTCCCGCGACCGAGTGCGTGAATGAGTCTCGGGGCGGTAAATCATGGGAACACGTTCCATCGGGACCGACCCATCCCGCCCCATACGAAGGAAGCGGAAAGACCTTCTTGCTTGCATGAGAATATGTGACCAGTTCTTACCCCGTGGACACACGTCACTGCTCAAACATCGCGGGACAAGTTGTTCTATGAGGTCTTGCCCGGTTTCCCTTACCGCTCACGACCTTCTCCTCGTTTGTCCTGTCTGTAGGTATCGCAAAATGAAGAATTCCCAATGTCGCGATCAATGAAAAGTCTCCCGATCTCGGGACTTTTCGCCATATCTTCACGATCGCGTCAATGATGTCGGTGCATCAAAGGAATGTTTGTCGCTCGGGAGATCGTGTGACAAGTCGCTCGTGGGTACAGCAACCAAAAAAAAGGGATCGTGCAAATCGTGCCAGGTGAGAAAGTGTTCGCCCTTGTTGTCAGCCCCGGTTTAGCACCAAAAGGTCGAGGTTGCATTAGAGAGCAACTAACTGGCAAGCGTGAAGAAAGTGAGATCGTGAAGTCCAACCGCCAAGAAAACGCTCCCGCCAGTACTATCGCAGGTGTCGATCGTATGCACTAGATAAGCGAGTGATCCGATGCTGATACTGCTGCTGCAAAACAGCGCGATCATTAATCATCGCAAACACATGCCCAAATGCTGTGACACAAACCAAACACAAAGCTCCGATCTGTGAGCGATCGGCCAGGTTGGCTATTTTTTCACAGATCGACACCAGGTTTGAGTGACGATTGCAGTGGTTTGAGTGGCTATTCGGGCTAGTACAGGTGTTCAATCCGTTACGCTGATGGAGATTAAGACATCAGACATAATTTATCATTTTACAAAAGAAATAAAAAAAAGACACACGTCTGATGGTGAATATCTGCAACGCACTGTCGAAATTTGGAGCACTCGCTTCTAACATTGTTATACATTTGAAAGAAATACAAGAACAAAACACTCACCACTCAGCGAGAAGCTCTTTCGCCCTGGATGTCGTATTGAACATTATTGAACAGCATTGAGCTGCATGCAAAATCGATCGATAGAAAGAATCGTTTAAAAAAAAACGGATGTAATTTATCATTCCAGTACGACACATTCGCGTGCAGTGCGATCGTCTACGCCTGTGCGAGTAGGGTGAGGTGAATTTGTCAAATTCAGGTCAATTTATGCGAGCTGTCATGCGCAGAGTACAAACCTCAACGGAAAGCAGAGAGTGCGAGAGCGAATAAAAAACCATGTTGAAACAAATCCAACCCGTTGAGGCTGATAGACAAAGTGCGTGCTTTTATAACCGCAGGTGGGAAAATCTTGGCCGCAAAACGGAAAATGCACCGCAGCAGGGTGTTTTCGGTTAGTGTTCGGGCGCTGGGCGAAGAATGAAACTTTCTTGGTAGAAAAAGCAAACAAAGTGTCATGGGAAAAAACAGACACTCCACGCTCTCGCTGTGTGCGCAGTCAAAGTGCAGCATGGTAAGGTGGGCGCTACAGCTCCGGCAGGCACAAATCAGGCCCTGTAAACTGATCCGGCCGTGGTCGACGTCGATTGAACGTCGTCGAAGTGTGAGTCTGCGAATCACTGGTTTTTTTTTGTTGTTGCTGCTAACCTATGAAACGATTGGTTTGGCTGGGGAAAGATCTCTATCGGTACCACTGCCGGTACGCGCAGCGGATGGCGACCTGTGCGACGGTGTACACATTACAAAACATTTACGAGCGTATCGATTATTAAAAATAATAAATTTAATAGAACTATCTACGATCGGGCCGGTACCGTGGTCGATGCTCCAAGCAAACCGCCCGCAAAAAACCCCCGGGCGCCCGGGAGCCCTTTTGTGTTTCGACGCTGGCAAAATGGATCTTGTTCCGCCGGTGTGCTCTCACTTCGACAGCCAACCGTGGGTATGGTGAGCGAAATTTATGATCGTAACTAGACAGGTGGGTGTCCGACCGTGGGGTCCACCCGGTGCCACTGGAAACCACCGGTTGTGCAGATGAAATGGGCACGATAAGACAATATGAGAAGTGTTTTCACATCACTTTGAATCTGTCAAAGCGTCGTCTTTTGCGTGTACGTACCGGACGGCCGTACGCGCAACCCCGTCGAAGTCACCCTGGACCGTTCAGAGTCCCCGATGGTTAACAAATCGTGACGCGAAAGGGTAATTACTGTCCGTTTGCTGAACCGTTTAGTGCTCAGCGATAGGTGCGCTGAGATAACGGTCGAACGGGCGATGTGATCGGGCGGGCGGTTTGGGGGTTGTTTTTCACGCGGGTGGATGATTTAATTTTATTGCACCCCCGTACGAACCGTGAAAATGGTGGGTCGGGAGGTGGATATCGAATCCGCTGAGCTGTACAATGGATTAGTTCAGTTATTTACGGGATCTTGGGCAGGTCAGGATGCGGAAGCCGATCGAAGCTGGTGTCAATGCTACGATGAAGTTGAAGTGTATTATATAACTATGAGGTTGTGAAGTTGTAGTTCGTGGAGAAGAATTATTGATGAATTTCTCTCCTATGGAAGGAATCGATGGTGATTATTCCGATATTTAGATGCTGTGTAAGCAAACTACTTGTTTAACGTGTTTCATATTTCGGCGATTTATTATACAAATGTCTTACCAATTAGAGAGAACTCCAGCACTGTTTCTAGTTTTGAAGCTATCATATTATGCACGGTCAAAATGTACATCGTTATCGGTTGATGACGTGGTCCATTTGGCTTCTTTAATGACTTCACCTATCTTAAAAGCAGGTCACAGTGCTAAGTGCTCAGTAAAGCAGCATCGTAAAATGCAGCAGAATCAAAGATGAAGTTCGAAGGCAAAGTGATTTCTGTGTTCTCCGTGGAAGTAGAAGCAATCGACCCAACAGTGATGAAGTGCCTGGACAAGATGGACCTCGTTGTGTGATAGTGTTTGTCTAGGCCCGAAGCATCTGGCCAGGATGGAAAGCTCCCAGAAGGAGTGACTTTAAAATGTACTTCTCGATTGGTCAATGCTAACGTTTAATCAAAGATCTACTATCTATCAGCTACTCTTCGAATGGCACTCGTAAGCGATGGACACAATTGCATACGGAAAAGCTCATGCAGAGCATCAAATCCTATAATTTTGAGACAATAATTTTTGGCTTCAAGCAAACTTTATTCTATTCAATAGTGTTAAAAAGTTTAGTTCGTTAAAAATTACTACAGTTTTGTTGCAAATTTTATGTCTAAGAATAGATTTGAAGTTAGTAATTTTACGGTAAAAACATAAGAGACATCAGAACAACAAAGGGATACTCACGACACCCTGGAGGAGGACATTCAAGGATAGTAAACTTCGTAATCGATAAAGACCCGATACAAATCAGCTTTCAGTGATGAACATGTGACAATTTTCTGCGAGATTAGTTTTGCTTTTGATAAAATATAATGCATCGAAAATAAACAGCTACCGAAGAGATGTAATCTGGGCTTTGCGGTACATCAAATATACCAGGAACCCTGCATATGGTAGGACCAACGAATATTGTGTCTCAAGAGATTAACTCTATTTCTACTGGTGGATTAGGCGGTACGAACCTAGGTGATGTAACGGAAGTCAAGATGCTCCGAGGAACCATTAGCAGTTTACGAAGGTAGAGAACATAGGACATCCAAAAGTTAGGACTCCAAAACCTCAAAAATCTTTCAGGCAATAGAGACGAGAAGTTGACACATAGTGCAACAATCACCAAAACCTAGAGAGGGCTTCAACTTCCTTTCTGTTTCTTAGCTTTCAAGGAGTTTTACTAGCTCTAGCGTACAACCAACTGCATAACAATGGTTTAAGAATTCTAGTGGGGATCATTTGAATAAAGACAAAGTATCTTCTAGGCGGAGGATCTGACAGTAGTGAGAACCTAATGAGACGTTCCTGGTAGACCAGTGAGATCAGTTTACAATGACGCTCCTGAGAGCTATAATTTTAAATAACAGCCTTAGTAATGAACGCCTGAGGCACTATATTTTAGGGGAATAGTACTTACTTAGGAGTCTGTCACAAACTCCTCCGTCGATCCAGGAAAGAGTAGATCAGTGTACAGCTTGACACGGTGCTGGCGTCCCCGTTAACTGAATCAATTCAAGACGTGGAAGTTCGGGTGAAGGTAATACGAAGAAGTATAGCTCAGCATCTTCTGTACATGTCCAACTGCGTTGGCGTAAAATTCTGATGCTACTCCCAATAACCATCAAACCTGCATAAAAGATCAACAAGTGTAATCTAGCCGTATTCTTTTGTAGTATCACGAACAAAAAAATATCACTTGTTTTTTGTTATGTTGAGTCAAAAGCAGAAAACAACACGTTACACACACAAACAAAAAAAAAAACACCCAATTTCCCTCACGATCGCCCCCTATTTACAGCATTTAAAGTTTTGTCCATTTGCATCGTATGCAAAGCCATGCCCATGCCCAAGCCAAACCATTAATCACCTTCATTATGTGGAAGTGATTGGGTTTGAATAATTAGGTTCACGCCACAGAACCTGTGGACTATTTTATTTGTGCCTTTCTGTATGTATGTGTGTGTGCGTCCATCTACTCCCCACAATAACGACAACAAAACACGAAACTTCCCCAATGTGTGGCACGTCCCCAGTGCCCAATTCGTGCCAACGGGAAGACACTTTTGTCCGGGCGTTCGCGCTAATCGCTTATAATTGATTTATGGTTTCACACCAACTTGCCACTAAATGGTAATTTTCATCAATTTCTTGAACTTTTCGGTTAGTCACGCTTGCCGCGATCGTTTCGGGAGTCGCGTGTTGTTGGAGAAACTGTGCTTTGAATGCCTCCAGTAGTGTCGCTGTTCAGGGAATTGGGGTGCGTAAGTGTGTTAGTTTGCGGTTTTTTTTTACCATTGCAGCGTTCCCTACTGCACGCTATCACTCCCGACGCCTCGATCGTCCCGAAAAGATCATTAAACGATGTGATTAGTGGTTACTTTGCGTACCGCGTTCCAAAGCGGGCGTACTACCGTCTAGAAAGTCCGTCCGTTTTTTCGGGGATCGTGGTACGAGGGAAGACATTAAACCGGCCAATGTGGAACTTCGGCCGGAAAAATGGAGGCAAAGTGGGCATGCCGCACTGAAATGCGTTGGCAGGAAGGGCTTTCGAGCGTTTGTAGAAAAAAAAAGTAATGTTCAGCCCAACCACAACCGTCCCGGAGTGATACCCGACGGATGGAAACCTGGCACAGGTGTTTTGTCTATCATTAGCTCAGTTTAGCAGAAGCTGGCGCGTCTTTCGTTGTGCCGTGCGCCCTATGTGTAAAAGCCGCCTCGAAAGGAAGGCAAAAAGCAGGGAGACCTGCCTAAAGTGAGTCCACCAGATAGCACGTGCTCGTAAAAAAAGCACAGCCTCCTTCATCCCGGCACCATGACATGGCATGCTTCTGCTGACCTCGTGTACCCGACGGTTCCATCTACCACCGCAGAGCCATGTAGTGTGTACACCGAAAACAAAAAGAAAAAAAAAACGATCCAACCCGGTCCCCGGGAGGAGAAACTCCGAAAGGAAAGATAATCATCATTAGACATTGATACATTCGTAATGAGAGTGTCCGCGTGTCGTTCGCCGTATGATTTCTCCGCCAAAAGAGTCGGCGCAAGGCATCATTCAAATGACGCGTGGACGCGCGTTCACTACACCCCACGCGCCGGCCTGGCAAGCATCGTTTGGCGCTTTGACGAATACATCGAGGAGGCCGCTGGACCTGGGCGACCGGTCCCGATGATGGATGCCTGTAATTTCTGGATGCCGTGGTTGAGCTATTAATTAGCTCCAGCATCATGTCTGCATGGCCTAGATCGTCTTTAGGCGCGACGCTGCTTCTGACCAGAACGGCGACACAGGACGGAACCGCGTCGGATCGGCAAACGGCACCACCGAGTACCGTGATTGAAATAGGGGTAGACCCTTTTTCTAGCGGCCGGTCAATTGATTGATAAGCATCGCACCTTTTAGCGAAGTGCATCAAAGCGTTGATGCTTGTTAGCTGCAGTTTTGCCTCGCCCGTGAAATAATGTGACCCCGCGGGGTGGTAATGGACGGGGTTGGCACAAGCCGGGGGATGAAACCTTTTTTTTTTATAGCACCCTTTGCGCTAATGGAGCCTCCACAACAATGACTTCAAAAGGGAAGCATCGGAGCGGCGATCTATCCAGGTGATTCGATGCGCTGAATTGCATCGAGGAAAAATGGGATCGAACTTCCGTGTAACGGCCGGGGCCTGGCATTGGCCGGCCAAGGGTCGCCTAGGACAAAGAAAACAAACATCCCGTTGGAACGGATTTTCGATTCGATTCGAATCGATCGGAATCAATCTAGTACATGGGGAGCATTTTCCCAAAGCGAGAAGAAATATTCGTTCCATGCGCGTGGATCAAACCCTTCGCGGTTTTAGAGAAAATCCTCCCCAAACTCCCCCATGTGTACAATAATTTGCACGCCAGATTTTGTAGGAACCGATCGAGAACATCGCTAGCTGCCAGTGTCAATGAACCGCTACCGAGCGCGGGCTCTTCGCTTCAGAACGCGTGCTCGGGCGAGGTTTTGGCTTCGCTTCAGGGTACTGGGCTGAACATTCCCGGTCATGGCACGCGATCATAGCGCGAAGCATCCGTCCCTGGAAGGAATCAATTACCGGGGCGAATACGTCCAGCTGTAACTGAACAGTACACCCAGCACAAAGTGGACCATGACAATGGGATGCGGACCGATCCGGGAAGAAACGGTGGCGGGAGAGCACACCAGAAGGAAGTTGGGTGTAGATTTTCATTATCCAATGACCGATGACGGGGTACGCTTACCCGTCGGAAGTCCACGTCCTCGTCGATCTGGGTAATTCGATTTCACGGCCGATTTCCCGCCAACCGTGTGCCGAAAACTCGAAATCAATCTTACGCCGGTTGGTACAGGGTTACAATTTGAAGATTACACCCCTCAACGGGCTCGCGCGCTCGAGATTGCAACCGGGGTGGGGAAGTGAACACCGTGTGCGCCGTGTGGTACTTGAGGCTCGTGCCCGAAAGATGGACGAAGGAAAGCCTCTTCCATTAACCTTTGCCTTGAGCGTTGCTGCGTGCTTTCTTTCCACAGGGAGGTTTTGCTCGCGGAAGTTGTACGCCGTGCGGCCCTCGGCTTCCCTATCATGGATCTACTCGCGCAGTTATTTATGTCGAGCGTAATTAAACACACTGTAATTGGCTGTTGGGTGTCACAAGCCCGACGCATCTCGCACACGGTGGCATGCTGGATACCAGGCGCATTTGTCTGTGTGTGATTGCTGTACCACCGTAGAGGGATTGAGCAACGGAAAAACACACGAGCAACGCGCAGAAGAAAAGCAACACAAAATCCGTCAGCATCGTTTACAAAGAAGTAAGTCTGCTCGTCTTTCTTTTAACGGCCTGCGGGTTCGCCCGGGTTCGTCGCTTTACCGCACAGCATAGATAGATGTCCAGCGAAGGAAGCTGCTGCTTTGTTGACCGACGACAATGATGACGATGATGTGGATGATGCTGCCTCGGCTGCTGCTGGATGAATCTTCCCTTCGCTTTATCTCAGCCCAAGCCCCAAATCGTTCCCCTTCCCCTTCGCCCAACTCTTCACCGATAGCCTTAGGCGCTTGCGAGCGCCAAAACGCTCGGGACGTCTGTACCGAAGAAGCAAACGGGGCATTATACATGTTTTAATTGCCCCACATTAAAATGCACGCAACCGAGCGAGGGTTGGGTGACCGCGTGAGGTTCGGGGCGGTCCTGTCGGTTAATGATAGGAGATGTTCTATTTTTTTTTACGAAAAATACCATTGTCATAAGCCATCCGTAAGCGCAACCGAAGGCTCAGCGACAGTAGCGGATTTGAGCGACAGCGATCTGTTGTGGTGAGCGTTGAGATGACCGTTGCTACCGCTGCTACTGCCTGCAGCATTCTTAGAACCGGGCGCTCGTAAGTGGAGATGTTTATATTTCGCCATATCACCCTGCAGGGGTGTTCGTAGGATAAGGTTTTTATGAAAAGTGAGCGACAGTTTTATTATTGGCGGGTGATGGATTACTTGCTTCATGGGCCTTTTCCTACTTGTGAAGCTATAAATGGAGTTGTCCCGTGGCTATGTTAGTTTGTGGCGGGAATGTTTAAGGTGAAATATGCCGTACAGAGCTACGGCAATGGATCATTTTTGTGATCTTCCAAACTTCCAGCAATCATCTCACACGGTCACGTACACTCGTATACTTCTTGGCAAATATATCAATCTTTCATCATTACCGGTACAGGTTGACGGTTGTTGCTTTAACCGCTTAAAAGTCACCGAATTCTTGCACCAGTGCTATCCAAACAAACCATGTTTTCACCCTCAAAACTCCCTGCCTGATCGGTCATTGATCTCCACCACGCTATGGATGATCTTCTCCGTCTGCTGAAGGAACCAAGCAATCGGGTCATCCCTCAAGCATCATTTCGCTGCGTCATAAAATCGGATTAGGTCGCGATTGGTAAGTAATTTAAGCCTTCCTGTTGCTCCATTTCATACACCCACCCCGTGCGTCCGCCACCACCCATTATCACCCGGAAAGGGTGTAGTTTTTATAACTTACGGGGTGAAATATTGTGACGGCAACACTGCCTTAAAGCACTCGAGCTGCGGTACTTGAGCGGCAACACTGCGCTGCGTACCGAAAAGTAAACACATCTAATCGCGTCCGATACCACCGGACGACGGCGCGAGTGTATCGAACCCCGAATCAGAGGGACCGGCGGTGATCCGATGATCACCGGCTGACCGGTGAGCTTGGGATTATGTGCCCCGCGTGACTTCAATTTCCTAGGTCAACCGCAAACAGTCACCACACTGGCTCCAACCGTTCGCCGATGACTGGCCTGGCACACAGGTTGTTCCCTGGAAAAATAAACAAGGAACGGTCATCCCGGGGCTGTTGCTGCACACGGCGTCAGAATGCTAGCCACTTCGATCGTAATGAGATCTCGCACGGACCACGCGGTCACGCGGTTTGCGGCGCTCCAGATCGTTACGATCCAGAACAATATGAGTCCGTTGGCTGCTCCGCTGGCAGTGAGGCTGGATTGCGGTGAGTGTTATTTTGTACGAAAGAAAAAAAAAACATTATGATTACATTGTTTGCTTCTTGATTGGAAACGAGCCCCGGTCCGCGTGCTTGTGCTTCTTCGGTGCTCGATGATGGTCTCTTTTTTTCCAGTGCGCCACTCGACCGACTGCCTCTCGAGCCACAGCCGCTTCAGGTGCCACGAAGCATCCCACGGGGTGCAGCGTAGTGGTGGTAGTATTCAAATGAACAAGCAATGCTAGGACCGTTTTTTGTGTCTTACCCCCGAACCAGGGTCTCCCTCTCACCCTAACCACATCCTTCGTAGGGTCGGTCTACGAACGAACGGGGAAGGTGTAATTTAATCACTTTTTTTTTGGTAAACCACCCTTGCGTGCATTCCCCGACCGCCACCACACCGTCCAAATCGATCAATGTCGACAAAGTGAATCGAATCCCAAACCAAACACCGGCACCCAAACCACCGGGTGGAATTTGTTCCGCGAAACTCTTGTAAATCACCCACCGTCGGTGGCCCGTTTTCGTGGCGTAAATCCCGATGCGGATGATGAGTTAACACACTCCACGCCCGCGACGGTGCGAGAAAATTGAAGAGCACCGTACACCTTTAGCCGTCGATTGGCATCGGTACTGTTGATGGATAAAAGAAAAATCCTCCAATCCAAGCGATCGCGAGATCTCGCGCACCCAACGAATACTGCGCAACTGTTTCGAAACGCACAAAGCGTAAATGAAACGAAATGCTCGCGGCACACGTTCCCGAGAAGCGTGGAATCGGAAATCGGAGCAAACATAAAAGGGTATAACATAGGGTATGACACACAGGGCTAAAAAAGTAAACAACGATCAAATGCAACCCGTATGCGTACGGTAAAGGTCGCTTGCCGCCAACAGCGGCTTTTCTGCCCAACTTTGGCGATCGTGCGGAAGACTCTTGTGGCGGAAGAGGAAAACTTCGTACAACCACACGCACCGCTTTCCACAGTGCACGTCCGGTGGGGTGATTTGTCGCGGACCCGATTTCGGAGGAGGTGAAGTGCGGAAGAAATTGTACCAGCAAAGGTAATGAGCGATGACGTTCAAAGGCGGACCGACTGTGGACCGTCAAACTCCCCCTATTTGACCGCATGCCGATTTTGCGCAAACAATTTGACACCCATCTACACACACACACACACACACACACTCGGGCTGGAGTGGAGTGTATACAGCACCCAGCGGGGTGTTTGGCACGAGATTGAAGTGCGATGAAATTGGTGTTTGGTCGATCACGGCACATCTCGAGTGGGCGATCGGCGAGTGGTTTGATGTGATCTTCGGTGCCGATTCGTCAACAAACCAAGCACTGTTCACACGCGATGGTCCTTGAGGGTGTGCCGTGTGAACATTCCCAATACCGTGACAAGGACTCGATTATGCGGGGTATTTGATATGTTCTAAGAAATATGCGATTAAGGGTTCGTTTTCGGACCAGCATTGAAGTTACTTTTGCACTTTTTTTTTGTTTTGATAAATTCAACAACATAATTCCGTTATTTTATCAGGTGCTTTTTAACAAAAAAAGGTTCACAAAACTTTACAGTAATTGATGCCTCTCGACCGATGCAAGGATAACATCAATTACATTGTTTGATTTTTTATAAACTTCAGTTCGAGGCAGCTGATGCATTGTCTTTGTCTTTGACAGACTGCAATCGTTACTGTCCCGCTGAGTTGGTGATCAGGGTGATACAAATATTAATTCAAAAAAACAGAGACGACGTACTATACCTTCAGTATTTCAAATTTTCCTTTCTTCCCTTCAAGCTAACACTCGCCTGTGTTGATATGAACAGGTGACAGGTGTGGTGACCCTTGCACAATTTTATATTAAAGAATACCGTCGATCTAACGGCATCGCAGTACAGCTGCGCACTGTTATGGCACATCAGGTATGATAATTTTTATTCAAAGTTGCTTTTTGGCACGGTGCCAAAATATCTCTGCAAAAAAAAAACTTTGATTTTTTTCTGTTAGATTTGGAAGGATTGTATCGTTTGCACGTGTTTCATACCGTTAGTGCCATTAGGCGCCTAACACCTGCATTATTGATACGGTAGATAATAAAAGGAAGCCCTTTTTGTATTATGAAACGCAGGGTATTTAATGTTATTGTTCCAAGTTTGGACCTTTTTACATCTGAAGTAGGTGTTTTGTTATCAGATAGATGATTTAAAAACTGGTAAGATCATTTTCAACTCGATTTTAAGGAATATTACAGGGTGTTCAGGATACACTCATAAAAATTTGATATTTTTACTTCTGCTTGTTTACCTTTAGATATTAGATATTTAAGTTTTATTAGTGGAAATACAACGAATTCAAGGTATCTGAGTGGATGGACGAAAATGGAAAAGAAATATGGAATTTCCTTCCGGAAAAAGTTTCTTTTGAAAAATGGAAAAAAAATCATTATGATCCGTGCCAGTAATCAAATTTAGGAGATATTCCGTGCTGCCCAATGATCGCTGAATACGATGAAAAACATAGTGAAAGAACAGGAAACTTTCCATGGTGACCTACGAGACTGTAGTGAGGAGAAAAATGTTTACAGACCAAATTTCCCCAAACGGTGAAGGTTTTTGAGATGGATATCCTCGGAAGGGGATGTCTCCGAGCAAGTCTTCGTATTTTTTCATAGAGGCCCCGAGGTTAACTTCTGATGACTACGTTGTTGTTGAATACAGCCCGATAAGTATGTTATCGGGCAGCCCGTTTAGGATGTTATTGGGCGACCCCATCTAAACAAAATGTGTGGCTTTTTTAAATAAAATTCAATTAGATTACTGTCCCGTACACCCTGTATAAACTATTTTTTCCTAATATTAGTACGAAGTATTCAACATTTCAATAATTGTTCAATTTTTATACTCGCTTATTGCAGCATTTGAGTCTAACGTTCGCCTTATCATCCATATGCGTTAACAACCAAACCATATTCATGCAAAAAAGAAAAGTTGAACTGATAAAGATCGTATTTGATGCATGGCGGGGAATGCATCACCAGGCTGCATAATAAGCATGCAAACGCCTCAAAACTGTCAAACAAGGGCTCTGGAAAAATGACTAACCATTTTTTAAATCAGTACACACGACGTCAAGTGACGGAACATCCTTACCTTCATAAAAACCTTTACTGCACGGTTGCAGGGAAAATGATTTCAATTTTACCTTCCAATCCATTTTTCGTTCCCTTTCCACATTTCGTTCAAACACCAGCGTAACACCGGTAGCAAGTGCGGAACCGCCCGTGACTGTGGCATTTATATTCATAACGCAAAACCGGCCAACTGTCGGTGTCTCGGTACGGATGAAGATGATGCCCGGATGCTTACGCTGCTTAATGACGGGGCCATGTCTGGCTGCGTTCTGGAATGAGTTTTTCTGACAACATGCGTCCCAAACGAGCGTCGCCGAAATGAGGCTCACCCGGGTCGGTGCTGGCCGGCGATGTCGTACAATGTAAAGCGAACCGAACCGGCACAGGAAAATGAATCACATCTGGAAATTGATTTTTGTCCCGCTTCCATCCTGCAGCATACGAACAGCGAACCGGATCGTTCTCCTTCCGCTTTTGCCGCGGCTGTCGTGAGTAAATTGCAACAGATTTGCATCAAATCATGGCATGCAAGTGGAATAAAATTAATGCACAACATGGCAAGTGGTTGGTTTCGTGGCCGGTGCAGTTATCGGCACGGCCAAACACGAGGGGAGAACTTTGAAGCTCATAATCATGCAACGCAACAAGTCAACGGTTGCAAGTCATGGAATAGGCACATTTTGGACAACCGAGTGACGTTTGCTGGTAAAATGTTACGAGAAGCTTCATTGTGCCCAAGAAGCGTCAATTTACACACACACAATCTATAGTGAATGTTTGCGGATGCATTTGTCCACAAATACACGAAGGGTTTTGGCCAGTCGTTTTACCGACTACTCACAATAGGTTGAGCTACTAATGGGCTCGATAACGATTTATAGAAAGTTTCAATCAGCAGTACACCCGCACCGAACGAGGTCACCGCTTGCTTTGCGATCTACAACAGCTCGCCCGCCCAATCCGTGAGACTTTCGTCATATTGTGGTTCGAACCCGGCACTTGGCGGTTTGATTATCATCCCGCGGGATTACATCGGATCAGCCACCTGCCTGGCAGGCGAACCCGCGCATTAGCCGATTACCCAATATCCGGAGTGTAAGGCCGACACCCAATAGTACCCGGGCACGCATCGCGGTTGTTAATTTGAAAATAATCAAATTAAACGCCTCCCGCTTCTACTTACACAAGGCTTTACGTGGAGATTGCGCACGTAAAAATCACAAACCACCAACTATCCGCGCGCGGTTCGTCGCTTTTGCGCCGGTTGAAGTCTTTCCGCCGACCGTTCCGATCGATCGGTTGTTCGGATGATCGGAGCTCTTTATCTCATTTTCACGCTCGCTATTTACTTTTTCCTGCACGGACACGGGTAATTTATCGCAGTGAACAACATTATTAATTATTGCACACTGGCTACAAAACACACAGCTCGGACGCTCGGGCCGGTTGAGCTTGGAGGCCCCACTGCCCGGTTCGGCCCGGTTTACGTTGCGGGTGATTGAATCAAACCCGACCTGTTCGTGCAATTCTTTAACGTTTCGGAACCGATCCGTTCGTCGATCGATCGGTGCTGCGGACGAAAATTAATAAATGGGTAAGATCGCTCAGTAGGCAACCGGTCGCTGTCGATGATGCTCGCGATCGCGGGTGCTGCTTTTCGTGCTGGGGTTGTTTATTTTTGAATACCATTCTACTGCCTTCCCCTCCCAAGGAAGGGGAGTGCGCAATAGATCGAAAACAGATCAGTGTAATGCGATTAGATGCCGTACAATCCCGCACTAAAGAACGTACTGCCGATGTACGGTCCGCGGTACTAATTAAACTCAACCGTCTCTGACTGCGTTCGCTATCGGTTCACAATTAAATCCCTCATTACCATCACGCAGGATCGGCACGCTGGAATCGCTTTGTCCGGTGTGCACGTACCGAGCATTTAGTGGTTGCGTACAAATTTCGTTGCATGATGAACCTCGTTCACAAACGTTCGATCCATTTACTTACACCAGTGGTTGGCAAAGTGCGGCTGTTGAGCAGCATGAGGCTCATGAGGCACCTTTATTGTGGTTCTTTGTTGAAAATTATCTATCCTATGTATAGTTTGCTTAAATGTTATCACAAATTGTAATTCCATTTAAACGTTATTGAAGATTCGTGAAAATTTTTGAATAAATTCAAGATATTGTTGAAATTTCAAATGAGAACTTAGGATATTTCTATATCCGTTGCTTTCGGTTGTCTCAATTACTTGAACCGCCCAACTTTTCCATATGGGACCAAGATTAAAAATCGGATGGTTATCAACAACTTAACAGATATTTGAGTACATTTAAAAGAAAGTTTTGATTAAACATCTTCCAACAAAAATTCTGTAAATTGATTAGAAAGCTAGCTAAAACGAGAATGAATTGATGGATACTAATGTTGTGAATCTCTCTAATACTTAATGAATCTTTTGAAAAGAGTCATTCAAATGAATCTTTAGTAAAGATTCATTCAAACCACGATTCGACTATCACAAATTGTATGGATTTTTGAAGCTTTAAAGAAAACAAAGCACGATCATTTTCAACTATCTTTGAAACCTTTTCTGCTCCTTTCAAAAATAAAGTTATGTTTTTAGTTATGTCAGGTACTGTACGTAAATTCTAATTTAACATGCAGTCTGAAGTCATATTACCGGGCAGAATCTATCAAGTTTAAAACATAATTGAAGTAAAAGATGACACATTAATCTCTAAGTGTTCGAGCATCATATTCTTAGTCTCATTCCATTGTTTATCATTTACTTTACTTACAAAAATGGTTTCGAGACACTTTCTAATCATTTATTCGTATTGTAAGTTGAAACGAATCGCACATATGATTTTTCATGTGTAGTCATCGACCTCTTAGAAAACCTTATGAAAATTAATCTGCTTCTTCTCAATCACCAGCAGCTTATTTTCCGCCAGAACTGCGTTTTCGTCTATATCTTGTTTTTTTGTGAGACTCATCCCATACGTATTTTAATTTTGCCCTTTGCTCTGAGAAGTTTGCCGACCACTGACCAACACTGATCAATGAGACGATCGTACACACGCAGTACAGGTGTGCTAGCAGTTTACGGTCCGCGCTGTGGGTAGAAGAATCATCCGGCCTGCCAGCGAGCCTGCACAAGCGTACAATTTAATGCATAATGCAATGCGCTCCAGACATTCGATCGTAATCGAAATCAGCTTCATCTTGATCGTTGTTTTCGGCGTGGGAGCTAAAAGCGCAAAATTGCCTTCCATGTACACCGCCTGGACCGATCAACCGCGAACCGCAAACTAATGCCAGATTAGCGACCGATTCGTCACCGGTGGTGCTACTGAACGACTACCGAAAGTCAAACGGACCTCGACCTCCTGGATCGAAAAGCTCACCGAAAGTAGCGCCCGTATTGTTGTGTCGTGATTTTCCTCTCGAACACAAACGTCCACCTAATGGACCGTTGGTCATGTAATAACAATCATTAGTGGTTCAGCTGGCCGACACACACACACACACCCGAACCCTCAATTGCTTGCTTTCCTCAATTTCGCCATCGAGCAATCGATTTAAATCAATATTTAATCAAAAATGTATCAATTATTAATTAAGTTATTAAAAGTAGGCGAATTGGTTGCGTTCCCGTGTGAGTCGGCGCGCACCTGGTCCGAGGTTTGCCTACCCGTATCGATCAATGTCGAAGCTGATGTGAGCAATTTGCTTATTAAATCACTGCCACCGGATTGGCGACTTAGTAGTGGTCGCGGCATTTTAATCCTTCCCCTTCCTCCGAAAGGTCCCGATCGGCACAATTGATGTGGAATCGGATGAATACTTTATCTGAATCTGCAGCAGCAGTAGCAGACCACTCGAAAGTGGCCACTGTATCGATCGGGTGCAACACGCATTAATCGATCTTTAACTCCCTCCCCCCTCCGGACATTATCGTGTGCGTCCACACTGACACTTTCACCAGGCGGTGAGGCTTTTTTTTTCATGTTTAATCCTCTCGGCTTCCTTACCGGTATTGTGTGCATTTGACGTACAAGAATGGCACCGCTCCACCGCATCCAGCTCAATGTGGGTGCCGTTTGGAAAGTCACTCCCGCGTAGAACGTTGACCGCTCGGTCGCGTAATCCTCCGAGCGACAACTGTTGCAAATGTAATCGCGCCTGTCGGTTCCATCGCGGCATACAAAGTATTCTTCGCGGATTGATTGTTTGCTTCCTTTGTGCGGTAAGTGTAGCTGGGTGAAAAGCCAAGCTCCTGCGATGCTTTCGTGAGAAACGGACACCGAACGGGTCGGCATCAGCATGACAATAAAATCGCTCAAAATTGGCTTCTCAATAGCCCCTCCATTATTGATTTCCTCGCGCGGGGCAAAACGTTGCGTTCTATCGCGACGATAAATCAAACCAGCGAAGAAAGCATTAATTGCTGCCACTATTGCTGGGTCTGCTCCATTTTCTGTTAAACCACAACCCCTTTCGGGATCCGTCCCGGGTGCACACGTAACGGATCGAGCACGGGAGCCAACAGCAATTATCATATCTATAAGAAAACATCATAACGCGGTTCGGTTTGCGCTCCGTTGCGATCTCGCGGGTGTTGGTTCTCACGGTCACCCGAGCAAAGGGGATGCGTTCAGTTCACACTCTTACGGCGCTCTTCCGGCAGCCGACATGGTGACGCGTGATGGTTTATTTGAAACTTTTAGGAAGCATAAAATAGATCGGCCCCTGATGGTCGAGCCGATCGAATGGTATCGAATGGGTCGACGCCACATAAACACAACATAAACACAGAACATAACGCGTTTAATTTGAACGGACTGATCCACCCGGTTGATTGCGAGCGGGCGAGCGGTAGCCAAAGTCCTAAAAATCGAAGATGATCGTCATTGGGGATCGTTAGCGGTGATGTGCTCGATCCTGCCTCATTTTCCAAGCACACGCAACAATGTTGATTTTCTCGGTTTAATGTCCCGAAATTAAACCCAATCAATTCAGCGGACATGTTCGAAAATTCGTTGATAGCCCAACATAATTGCGAAGAAACAACGCTATTAAATCGGGCCCACTTCGGGGAAGCTAACCTTCACTGGAATCGTTCTCGAACGTCACGAGGGTGAAGATCGTTACTCGGAACAGAAGGTGCATGTAGCTTGTAGCTTACCCTCCAGCATGTAGCTCATATTTCTTTCCGTAAAGGTTCATTTTTGCGCCGTTTTCCAGGGGCGGATTTTGTGTGGAACCAAATTTCGCGTCCATCGCGTCCTTTAACCTCTTAAGGGTGGAAGGTGTACCTTTTCACTCGATCCAACCCCTATTCGGAAAAGAGCAAAAATAAATCAAATCAGCCGATAATGATCGCAAAATTACCGTTTATAACAACTTAAAAGCAAATATTGGCCTGACCTCGCCGGGTCAGGCGTGTCGGGGTCGTCGAAGCACCCGACCGAAGCACACGCCAACCACATCTTTTTGGGGAGGGAAAAAGAGGGAAGAAGCAGAAGCAGGAATGGCTATGAGAACAACCTCAGGAAGATATGGGTACGAAAAGCGATCAACACCGAAGAAAGCAGGAACTGGTTTCGAAACAGGGCGAGCAGATCATACGGATCTGTTGCTGATCGGTGAACATTTTAATTCGTTTTTTTCCATTCCCCAATCATTTCTGCACCATGCTTCTCTCTCCTTGACTCCTCCCTTACCCCCCACACCACCCTAGACTCTTTAGAAACAAAACGAAACACAATAAAACTGGTGCACGAATTTTGTTTGCATCGCTACAGGCAAACCTTCCGGTAGTGCTGTTCGAAACTGTTGGAAGCTTCGAACTCCACCGCCCATCAGGTGCATACGGTTTGACGTGCAAAGTTCATGCAATGTCCGCCCGCAGTCAATCTGCACCGCACCGGCAAACAGCGACACGAGCGGTCATAATTTGAGGAATTAAAATTAAAAACACATTAACGAAACGGTGTCCTTCGGGTGCCGGTGCACGGTGGCTGCATTGCCATCACACCATCGCCACTACTGCTCGCTGCCACTACTTCCAACCGCCACCGTTTTCACCATCACACCAATAATGCCAGAATGAAAATGATCATACTATTTGCAGCATTTAACCGGTGGTGGATCTTCCGCAAAACGATTAGAAGGCGAGTGACTTCAATGAGCGGAAGGAGACGAACGCAGAGCAGGGCGAGCCGAGGACGGGATTTTATTATCGTTGGAGAGTTTTAATTAAAAACCGGGTAGTTTATTTGATTGCAGCGATTGGACGGAATGCATTTCAATTGGGAAGCAAATTGGATGCAACCCCGTGCGAGGGGACCACTTTAACAAATGACTCAATTTTTCTTCAACCGAAGTTGCGGACAGTTTATTCCTATGGGGAATAAATGCATGAGTGAAGCGAAAAGCAAGTCAAGTAATTTTTAAAAGAACAGTTTAGAGTTCAAGTTTTTCGATTAAGAAGAAAGAAATCTTTTCAATACGGTATCGGAAAATGGTTCGAAACGTTGTTCTGCCTTAAACTATTCATTTTGACGTTCAGCATTTCAGTTTCAAGATTTGAAGTATTAGCGCACCGATCGCTGATAAACCTTGCGCACCGAAATGTACACCGCACCGCCAGGCAAAACAGTGATTAGTTAATGTACGAGTCAGTCATTCATACCACTAATCGCTGCCACGGGGGCTGGCGGCGCCTACGGGCCAATGCCGCGTGCCCGGTGTGTGGCCGTGTTGTTGCGTTTTGGGGCAATTTTTAATCCGCAACGACGACCATCGGAATGCGATCGAGGATCGAACGATCTTTTTTTTCTCCCTTACTCTTTCGCATTCTCCTTTCTTCTTGCTCGGTTGGGCACTTACCAGTCGGGTGTGTGGTGTCGCCGCATCGTCACCGTACGAGGACACCCAGGCCGTTGCGATAAATAATGACTCGCGCAAATCGAAGGCGAAGAAACGTGTCCACCGCGAGATGAAGAAGTGATGGGGTGAAACGAAAAAAAAAAACACAGATCGAAGCTGGATAGGAAGAAAGTTAGCGTGGAAAGCGTGCTAAAGGACGTTTCCATTTCTAATGAACCATGAATGACTTTTCTTGGCCCCCGTTCGGAAGGAAGCGAAGTAGTGCATGGTCACCCTTTCGGATTGCGATCGCGTTTTCAAACCACTAAGTGAGAAATGGTACCGAAGAAGAAGCGGAGAGTAGGAAAAAAAAAACAAACGGAAGAGAAATAGAAACAAATTAAGTTCACCGCTAGCCATGTGGTTTTAATTTCACCTCTCGGACGAACGCGAACAAGTTGCAGCTTTATTTTGCGGTCACCTTAACTTCGTACGAACGGATGGGCTGTACGTTCTGTCCTATGGTAAAGCAGCCGTAGCCTCCGCACTCATGAACAGCAGTCGTAGTAGTAGTGTTGAATTTATTAATGGTAATGACTGCGCTTCTGAACGGGCTCGAGTTTTCAGGTTGATTTAAACGATTTTTAATTTGTTTCGCAGCGCGCACCCGGAGGAAAAAGGCTTTCGTTAAGCGACAAACCCCTCTGCGTGGCTGCGTGATTGCTGAGTGTTGGTTTGTTTCGCGTTTTTTTTTTTGCAAACCTCATTGCTTACCTTTGCGTGATTTGCGCCTTTACTAATCGAACCGTGATGGCGTGTGTTGATTTTAGGGCGAATGCTGCTTGCGCACACCCGTAAACACTGCACCGGAGAGACCCGCTTATCCTGCATGCTCAATCAGTTGACAAGCGACGTGGTTTGCTTGCAACTCATTCACTCAATGTAGCCTAAACTTGAGCCTCCTTACCGGTTGACCCGTACATTGCGCCCGGGTAGGAGTAAAACGGGAAATCTAACCGTCTTCCAAGAGGAAAACGACACTCCTGCAAACAGTTTTTTTTTTTCATAGCGGGAAAGTCGTTCCGAACCATTGGGCACGTTCGCTTTGCGGTACATTGGTGACGATGTTTATGTTTGGCGAACAGAGGGTGAGGGGGGGTTTGCCTCGCGATAGTCGTGACCGTATTGTTTGGTTCTGCTGGTACGGATTTGCACATTCAATCGTCATTTCCATCTGCTACCCTTCTCCATCGTTTCTTCCACCTTCTTTCCCCATGTTCTGTTGTGGTCGGTTGGTAAGTACGCGGTGAAGGTTTGTCCTTTTTAAATAAAACAACTTAATTTATTTGCACACAGGGAGCTTCCTCGGGCTAGGCTTGCTTTGCGGATTCCCACATGAAGCCTCTTTCACTCGCCTCGCTAGCAAGTGTTGGAACAGCATGGAAACCATTTTCAACCATTTACCACAGGGCCCAACTTTGTTTGTTTGTTTCGAGCCGATCCGATTGCCATTAATTGACAATCGTCTTTCGAACGGTTGCTCACGGTTAGCTTTTCAATTTAAATTTCTTAATTAATTGCCCAACGTGCGGGGTAGCATTCAGCAACCGGGTTTCGCATGGTTCGCAAATCATCTTTCACCCAGACCATCGGAAGCGGATCCACACGGAAGTCTCCAGCCGTGTCGGTGTCCCAGCCCGGGCCGTGTAAGTTCACGGCACACCTGACCCGCTGTCATCAATCCCGGACTTGCTGTGCCCCTCCTCCGAAACGCTGCTAACGATCCACCGCTCCGTTTCGTTGACGGAACGGATCGTGACCTCCAATTTGGAACGATTGGCGGAGATCACGAGACCATAAAGCAAGGCCTGGGGGCTTTTCCTCATTTCCATTCGAACGCTCGACTTATTGAAACGGCCACGATAGTCACGCTCCCCGCTAACAGGGGCAATGGCCGAATGCGAAAAGAAATGCGGACCTGAAATAAAGTTTCATTTCCAGCCTACTTTACCCGCAAGCGAAATCTAATGGATTCGCCGCACAAAACGTATGTGTTTGCTAGAAGTTACAAACCTAGAAGCTCATTGAAGAAATACAATGAATTTGTGACCAGAAACACACAGCAGAATCGGTTTCGAATCAAAAGACTTCAACGGGTCGCCGGAAAAGCGACGAACCCGCTTATTTATTTGTTCCCACATGGAAGCCATGGTCAGGTGTTGCTTAGCTGTGCTGTAGCGTTAGCAAACGATTAATAGAAAACTGGATTCGTCCAGCCAGTAACACCGCGACCAAGGCGCTCGTCATACCAATCCGATCGGCAAAATGGAATTTTAATTGTAATATAATGTAGACGAAAGAACACAAAACTGCCACGGGCAACGCGGACGGATTCGAATTCATTCATCCCCGTGTTCCCCGTGTTTGTAATGCCCGTTTTTGCCTCTCTCTCTCTCTCGCCGAACCGATCCGCGATCGCCTATCGTCCGGCGACATCCTCATGCGATCATCTACAGATAATGTGTGTTCTTCCGTCCGTACTCGGAACGCTACGCACACGTAGATTGCGGACCGCGATACCGGCCCATACAAACGGAAACCGTTCGGAGGAATGAAATCCCTTTACCGTTTACCCACACGACCTTCTCGTTAGCTCTCTTCCAGCTAAAAGGCGGTAATGTTTGCCCTGATCGTGTAGCTCCAGAAGTTGGCAACGCACTGGATTGTCCAGGGCAGGCACACACAACAAACTGGAAGCAAAACGAGGCGTAACGAAAAGGTGTATTTATTCTGCCATAAAAGTGGTAGTTGGAAGGGTGAAATATATCCTGCAACCGGGTGTACGGTGTCTCGGAGGCAGAAAACGATCGCCCCCGGAGCTCCGGAGCCGGAAAGTCGTTCGCTGTACGGAACGGGCGCTACAATCAGACCGATACCGTGCGGCTCAATATTGGTGCGATCGTACAGCCATGCCGTTGCCACCGCAATAACAGCAGCGCGCACTATTTGTAGTTTGCATGTGCATACTTTGTGTCACAATTGATCGGGCATCCGGGCGCGAGAGCGTTACATCGCCGATGCTTATCTGCCAGCGGGATGATGACGGGGTGACCGAATTAAAGCGGTCCCTCCGATGCCGTGCCGTAAGAACCGTGTCCGTGTGTTACGAGTTAATGGGCTGCTGAATGCCTTCAATCATTTTCTTTATAGCACCAACCAACCGAACCATTCCGCTGATACTGCCAAGTGCCGTGTACAAATCACCGCATCGAATTACGTTTTGCATAGAAGCCCCACAGTAGAAACGCACCCCGAGGGCAAGGAAGGATGCGATCGCATTGCACCGTACGCGAATTGATAGCCGCCGTTTAAAAGTGCATATAAAATAACATTCGCATAAAACACACGGTCCGGTCGAGTTTTGCCGCGAGAGCGTGAGCTGCGTGGCAGGATCGCGCTGTTACAGGAATGATTTGATCGTGACGTGATAGGGATTGGATGCAGCTGCAAAGGTGACGCATTTAAAACGCAAGATCCACTCCTGGGTTTTTTTTTAAATTAGCACCAATGCCGAAACTCCCGCAGAACTTTATACCGCGATCATACGGCGTATCTTCGCACGGGTTTCGCGCCGGATCGTGATGTTGGCGATCGCCTTACCGTAAGCCATTCAGCCTTTTAAATTAACCGACACTCCGGTGTGCGCCGAGTGGCCGGGATCGTTAATTGAAACATTTATTCTCGGCAAATGGCGGTAATAACAAGTGGAATTATTTCGAAATTCACTCTCCCGCGATGAGTGGACTCGGCTGAAGGGGGCGGAGGGAGGAAAAACCGGCTGCAGTGGGCACGAACCACCACGGAATTCACCGCGCAGCATCAAGGCGGCATCTTTCGTGAAGTTCGCGACGGAAGCACTATTCCCGTAATAAGAATTTACTGTGCGGGATCCACTCCAGCCCCCATTCTAGACATTCTTGGTGGAGGTGGTCTTTTCTTTCGCCGTCCATCTTACCGCGGCCACGGTAATGAGCTTGCACATGTTGTACGATCCCGGGGCAAGCCAGTGGCCATAACTGTTTATGATTTCATCGAACCGGGCGGTGTTTTTTCGCACAAACCCGGCCGAAGGTGCCGATGAAGTTGTACCGTGCACCGACCGTTTGTGGCCTGTTTGAGGTTGCGCACGCGCGCACGTCCGCTGCAAATTTTCCAATCGTTCCAACTCAATCATCGTAGCCTCTATTGCCCCGGCTAAGCTGATACTTCCGCTAATGGAGTGGAATAATTAAACTATGCACTTATGCGCTCCGGTTAACACCGGGAGAAACAAAACCGGACACCCCAGCGCAAGGCAGAAGCTGCTGCTGCTGTACATTATATTAAAGCTTTGTAGGTTTTTCTTAACCAATTAATAATACCTTATCGACGATTTGCACTGTCGTAGCTCAGCGACCACCGTAATCCGGTGCGATGAAACGATCGCATAGCAGATATCATTTCGGGTGGCACCGCGTTCCCAGGGAGCGCGCACTGACCGATCGGTCATGGTAAATTGTACGGTGCCGGGTGCATTTTCCACCAGTCACCGTATCACTATCGTGCAAAATCATCCTTCGCCACTCGCCATTCTTTCGCCTTGCAATCATATGAATTGTGCCCCATTCGTCACGTGTAATGATCATCATTCACCTGACAATGCGGCGGAATGCGAATTCTAGTTCGTCCAGCGCTGAACCGTTCCGGGTGACAAGAGAAAAGTAGAACGCTGCCAGGCTACCGTATAATACCGCGTCCCGATCGTCCCACAAAGATGAGATGGTGGTCTTTTTGTCATCGGTTTGCAACCCCTACAATTATGGGGATGTCGTTGGAGTCCTGTAGGGAGAGAATTTCCCATCCCGGTTGGAAACTCCCTGTTACGAAACGTTCGATTCAATTCCAGCCAAGATTTAAGTGTGTTTCCTGCGCATACTTGTCCGGGTTCGTGTCTTTTATTTCATGCAAGTCGTTTCCGATTTGTCCCGTTTGAACTCTTTCACTCGCTCTGTCCTTCTCTTTTTCGTTCAAACTCGGAACGTGGAATCTTGCTTTGATAGAAGAATACAGAAATTTGCACGCTAAATCCGACACGTGGGCTAAATACGTATTCCTGCTCCAAGAGCACCAGCTATCCCATTTGTTCGCTGGTCAATGAACCGCTACTGATCGAGGTGATCGAATCTAGAATGGATCGTGTCGTGAAGCTTAATCTCCCCCCTTGGGGTTTAGAACGAATTTCCTGTGGTGGCACGCGAGCTGGCAAAGAAATCAATTACACCCGCGGGACGGTGCAAGCGCAAAAACCTGCGGCCAGCCGAAGTGGAGCGTGACTGAGGCGGAAAGAAACGGCTCCGTAGCGGTGTTGGGGCACGGGAGAATGCTGGGGTGTAGCTTTTCATTAACCGATGACGGATCACTGGATCATCGGAAGTTAGGTTTGAGGTTGTAATTCGATTTCACAACCATTAAAAAGGTAAATCGAGAAATCAGAAATGGAGATGGTGATTTTGGTTCACATATCTGGCTCGTGGACAGACTCGTGCCCCAAACTACAGGAAGGGCTTTAAAGAAGCCCCATACAGGTGTTCCAGAAAAAGCAGCAATATTAGGTTGAATTTCATCTGTTTTTTGATGGTAAGTTCATGCTTAGAATTACGACTTTACAGGGTTTTACAATTGATAGGATATGGCTTGCCCAACTTACTGAAACACGCAAACGAATAAAATGAATGGAGAGTTTGATAGTGAAACCAAACACATCAGCAAAACTGGTTATGATATCGCGTGCACAATTTCGTGAATGAAACATCGACCGTCGGTTTACATGTAGGTGGGTCAGCGAGGATTTAACTTCGGGAACTCTTAGCGGGATTTGGTGAGCCCAACTTACTGAGTCGCGTAAGGGAGTAAGAAAAATGAGGAGATTGATAGTGAAACACCAATCATTTAACTGAATAACAAACACTGAATATGGTATCGCTTGCACAATTTAGTGAATACCGAATCGGCTTGGCTGTTTAGGTATAGGCGGATTCAAGAGTTGATACTTAATTGGCAATATTTTGCGAAACTGTGTTCAACTGATGTACAGAATAAGAATTAAAAATTATGCGAAATAATAATTAATATCTGTGTTTCGTTTTTATCTGATTCAATATTCTAACATTTCTTTTTATTTCTCAACTCTTGAATCCGAATGTACGTAAATAGCCCTACCGATTTGACATTCATTAAATTGTGCACATGATACCATATCCAATGTTGGCGATTCAGTAAGGTTTTGTTTTTGTTTCACTATCAACCTCCTCGTTTATTAGTCAACTAATAAACTCCTCGTTTATTTTAATAGTTTATACATCAGTTGTATTCACCATATCCTATTTATCTATACTCCATTAAGAACGTCAAGTTAATAAAAAGTAGTTGAAGACGATCAACATTCCCATACTCACATGTGCATTATCCATCTTCTACCATCCTTTTACAGGTGTAAAATTCCTCACGGCGAAAAAAAACCCACAAACTCCACAAAAAAATAAGGAACTCTACCATCAAAACGCTACGCAGCCTCCGGAGAGAAATGATCGAGCTTGATGAAGCGATAAAAACAACGACAACGGTCCCGACAAACACAGCATTTGAATGTCATCGCTTGGCCTCCAGTGCCACAAAGGATTGCAGTGGTTTGATTTTTATTCTTCGTTTTTTATTTCCCGACCATTCCAGGGTCGCTTCGGGATCTGGCCGGGGCGCTGTTTGCGGTTAATTCGAAATTTAATTCCTACCATTTCCATTTCGCCCTACCAAAATGCTTCAGCGCTTTATAGCCCACCGGACCGCCATGTTTTGGAACGGTGGTTGTGCTGATAGCCCAGGGATTGCCGCTCGGGTTGCCTCCGTTTTCGGATGATGGTATAGAAAATTTATGACAAGTTCCCTTGGCGCAGGATGATAGCCCGCCTGCCGCGTCTGCTCGTGTGATGCGACGCCATTGGAAATGGAAAGCTCGCGGGGCCGGCCGCGCCTGGCGTCCGAATGCGAACGCGAATTCGGGTTATTATATTACTGTATTCAGCACCAGCGGCAGTGACACCGTACGGTCCACGAAACTCATCCAGACGGAATCATTCCACGACGGAAATACGGCCAACTTGAAGGAATAAAAAAAAATGCAACTACACCCGGACTGGATAAAAGTGACAGCGACGGCCGAATCGTACCGAAGGGAAGTGAAAAGTCCGAACAAAATGTGCTCTGTCATTAAATTTTATATAGCTTCCAGCTTGTTTTGCAACATTTTTTTCTACCTTTGGACGTGCTCTGCTTTCGGGCAGAGTGCTTTACATTATCTGCGCCAGTAGAGCAACGCGAAATGGTGTGTTTGGGAATGGGATCATTTCAGGTTTTCGTACCTCGTACAAAATTACACCGAACCGTCATTAGGAGGCCATTCTGCGTTGAATTTATTCTTAAAGGGAAAACGCATTTCCCCCAAGTTACTGTACTGCACGGTTGGGGATTTGATGTAAGGCTTCGAACAAAGCGATCTCTCGCTTAAAACATGGTCCGTACTCGTGCACCGACTGTTGGGTTATCATGCCGCTAAACGGCAACCTAAATCTGCATTCTAAATATAATCACCTCCGAGCCGAAACCGAAAAGCGAACCGTAAAATCGGACTTCAACCACACATGGCGAATCGGACCTTAATAAATTAAAACCATTAGCCCTGGGTAACCAACGGGCCACACGGAGCAGCTGCCACAACATTTCGAGAATGTCGTTATCTAAAACCAAAACAGCAAATGGCTTCACCTGGACCACGGAGTTGATTGTTCGACACCGGCCAAACTGGCACCCAGTGCAATGCAGATATTATGAAAAAAAAAAACAACATGTGTTTTGGGGCGATCGAAACGAATCGCGCCCGGGCGTATCGCAATCGGGCAAAACACAAGCCAAACTAGACCCGGACTAGTGGCGCGGTAACCCAAGGACGGTTTGAATGAGTTATTATCATACTTGGGATTTTGGTTATTCAAACCTCGAAAGCGCTCGGTGCCATTAATTGACTTGTCAAATTCGTCGTTATGACAACCTGCTGCCTGCTTAAGCCAACAGCGCGCACTGGAACGAAACAGTCGAAGGACAATAGCGTAAGTTGCGGTTGCGTGCTTGGTGGAATACAACCTAGCGAGAAGGAGAAGACTTTGGCCCGATTGGAACAGTAGCAAAGTTAAGTCGATGCCCGCAAGTAAGTCATTATTGCGAGTCGTGTTGCATAACACTGTCGTGCCATACATGCCGTACTGAAGTGCAAAAGTTTCTAACCGATAGTAATTCGTTCCGATCGCCTTTCTTTTAATTCGTTACCAATATGGACGAGCCTGCTATGTCCATGTGGACAACCTAAAAGGACTTTACTGACTGGGTCGTTTGATGTCATTCTCATTACATGACCAGCTCAGCGGAGTCTGCGACACTGCGAATCTAACTCGCTGTACAACAGAGAGCTCAAACTACAGCTCGTCGTTGTAGCGTCTCCTACATTGTTCGACTACTCCTACTTCGACTTCGGAGACGACGTCTAAAGTGCGTTCACTTATTCGTACTTTCGTATCTAAGTTTGGCCGGGATTCCGAAAAATCCTGCGCCTGTTGTTCTTCCCAGAGTTGTTTCTTGGAGCGATGAACCTTTCTCTTCTCCCGTCTGAGCCGTCTGTATTCCTCTGCACATGTCCGCGTTGGTGTTTAATTTATTGACTATTTATTCTACCAACACAGCCTGGATGTATGCATTTTGCAATACAAAATCTGTTTTCTATATTGTAAACTATTCGCAACTGATACTTAGAATTTCATTATCAAACGAGCAACCTATGAATGGACCTTATTTTGAAATTTAATTATTTCCTGGCTAATGAACTAATGAAGCCACCGACACATGTTCTCCGCCGGAAACAGACGCCATCGGTTTTGAAGATCGGTTCCCGAAGCTAATGCCCGTACACGTCCAATGTCACTTTCGAAGCGTTAACGGGTGATTAATGATGTTCGGATCTGAAGATCTGTTACCTGTTAAGGGAGTAATTATTTTTCAATTCAAACAAATCTCACCCGCACCTTCGTAGACGGCCCTCGTGTTTGTGTGTGCGGTAAGATCCGCATCGCCACAAAACGCCATATTCTAGTCGCGGGTGCCAAGAGCCATCTATAAAATGTAGCATTCCATTCCGACCGGAAGTAAGATCAGCTCCGTAACCGTACATTAAATTACGATCAATCATCAAATTGGTCTACCGTCGTTCGGTTGTGCGCAAGAGTTCAAACCCCGGATCGGACCAGGATGGACCGCTTGCTTCACAGTTCCTACCTCGATGCCCAGTTCGTGTGTGGGTCATACTCGCTTGCTCGCGGTTCCTCAACGGGAGGGCTCTCTATATCTACGCAACGGTACAGAGATCACTAGCAGAAGGCGAGAACGACCCAAACCGGCACTTGGAAGCACACGGGAACGCGTTTTTTTTTTGTGTCTCCTCTCCTTGCAGAAACGTTTGCACACTTCGTTTATCACAATGTACAACCGGTGGTATTTTATTAAGATTTTTCACCTTCGGGCGCGCCAAGACAACATGGTGCAATATCGCGTGTTAACAGTTTCTGCCCTGTTCTTGGTACACGCCCGGGCCGCATATCGGTTCTTTTGTACCGCATCCCGTCATCCAGCCCGAGGCGCCTAGAAGCGGTACCGGACCCCGGGGACGCTAGGGTTTGCGTCGCGATGGGAAGAAGAAATCCCTTCCTGCACGTAATTAAAGCCGACTAAACATATCTTAAACGAGATTTATTGCAATATCATGTTGGTAATATTCTCCCAATAAATTAATATTGAATTTATTTCACTCGATATCGTTACCGCTCGCGCCGTTTGCTCGGTAAACCGCACATCCCCCTCCTCCCGGGCCGCCGATCTCGCACAAATCGCGGACGGACGCAGTCGACGCCGGAACCGCCGGCCCGACACGAGACACGCGGCTGACAGGCGGGCACCGGCGAACGACGAGGCGTACATTATTGATATCAATATTTCGCGTAAAGTATACTTTTATCGCATGTGTACATTTAATTTAAAGCCTTTTCCCTCGTTGACATTTAATCGCACTTAGGCGAGCGTGCTAAGCTCGCGCACGCCGGGAAAGTGGTCTGCGTTCAGGGTGTGAGTTTTGTGCTGCACCCCAACAGGGTCGGTTGGTCGAGGGGTTGGGTGGGTACGGGTGCCGAGATCATGAGAAAAGTAGATAAATTAAAATGTGTCGAACGCTCGAGCTCGGACGCGAATCCACGCCGAGCGAAGACCCGTCCGCCAACGTGCACACCGGTTCTGCAGCGGTGTGTACACGCAGACTTCCCTTGCACCACGTGTCCCAAAAGTGTGTCCCCCTCCCCCCCCGCTCAACCCGTTCCACCATCCACGAAGGAGGTGGACGATATTCTAATTGACTTCTTTGTTCTAGTTTTCTTATGCCGGTAAAGGGCGAATGGGGCGATCCAGACGAGTGTTGCTGGCATTACTATTATTATTTATATATTTTCTATCGCACCACCTTGTCAACCTGGCTGGTGCGCCCGGCCGTCTATGACAGCGTCGTGTGCTGTGGTGGCAATCAACACGAAACGAAACCTTCAGCGAAAACGAAAGACATCCGCGGGCGTTAAGCGACAAACCTTGCGGTATGCATATTTGGGGTGGTTGATGGTGGCGTCGGGGGACAAAAATGGGAAACGTTACAGCACTAATTTGTAGCGAATGGTGATTTGGTTTTTTCTGTGGCTATAGCAAACCAACATGATACACAATATTAGCTAAATTAATTATTACATTCAAACATTACCCAATCCAACTTTCATCATTAGCTAAGAGGATATACTTTTGCTTGTATTGTTTTTTCGCGTATCCTATTCTGGAACTTCTTTCGCAAATACTTTCATTTCGTTGGTCACTGTTGGTAGATGATTATGAAAAACGAGGGAATCAATTTTGGGATATGTCCGGTGCAGTGCTACTACCTTTATTTCCATTCAAACGCACCTCAACAACCTCAACAAGGCCTCCCCGTGATGCCAGCGGCCACACTCTCGCCCATGCCCGCATGTTAAATCGAAACAAAACAGCCTATCTTTCGAAAACAGAAGTCTCACAGTAGACCCGATTTGCCGTTTGCTGTCCATCAATCAGGTGATTTAGTCTCTCCCGCTGGCTCGCTGGCTGCTGCTGGCAGTCATGTTTTTACTATGTTTTTTTTTTCTACATCCCCTCGCGCCATGCTTTCCTTTGCATATACGCACCGTAGTACGTTTAATTCCACCACACACGAACACGCTGCTCAACCAGCCAAAAACCGCGGCCCCGAACCGACCACGGGTGACCGAAACCCCCGAAACCGGCTACCAGATGATGAGCGTAGCGAGATGAAATTTTAATTTGGAAGCAGTTTGTACTTGTTAATAGGTTCGATCGTTTATCACTCAATAAACCTCTCTCCCGTGGCCGTGTCAGTGTTTAACCTGAAGGGCCGGAGGTTATTTGCCGCACACGGTATGGGGTCATGTTATGTTTTTCGGGAGGGGTGGAACCATGTTGTTTGGAATGTTGCTCGCTAGCAAAACCGGAAACGGGCGAAGGAAAGGTACGCCGAACTCAGCAGTTCGGCTAGACTGATAGCGCACGGTGATGGTGTATGCATAGCGTTACGAATCCGACAGGCCCCAGGAATACTAGGAATCAGGGGCCCGATGCAGTAGATTGACCACGAACGTGAGTGAAAGGATCAATGCTTCTGTCCATTGGTTGAATCATGCTGTCAAAACAAAGCGAAATGGGTAACGTTACGGTGCTGGCAGCTGAAATACTTTTGGAAAATGTCTCTTTCCAAGCACATTTCCAAACCGATTTGGGGTTAAGATGTTGATCGAATAGCCCGTCTAAGCGCCTTTTTAGTACAACCTTCACTAGCCCAATTAATTTCTCATCTCACGAGAATGTTAGAAGCACATTTCGCGAGTAATAAGGGACGCTCACCTTGCTCGAATGTCCCCGAAGAAGAGATGACCATGTAGGAAGGTGTCGTGACGAGATCGGAAAGTGCATTTCACCTGCTCACGATTCAGACCGAAACGCCACCGGTGACAAGAAGGGACAGTGTGACGGTGAAATGGAAAGTTGTTCCCTTTGCAATCGCTAGTGACCATGTCCGTACCATGTCACACCTTACCGACATTGAAGACCGCAGAAAAAACGAGAAAACGATTCCCCCCGGTCGGAAGTCTCGGGTTGCAATTTGTTTGCGATTAAACACGCAGTGGTTTCCTTTGCTTTTGTAGGGCATTTAAGTCTTTTAGCGTTGAACATCGTACACACGTACGATGCCAATCCATTGTCAGTACGTTTGCCGAGGGACCATAAATTACCAGACGCTTTTCCGTGATCGGTTCATGTGCGCCCAGCACGATCCGCAGCATGAACCCCTTCCCCGACAGGGGGATGGCTTATCCCGATTATGCAGCAACCAATAGTGCCGGGTTGTCAATATTAAATTACTCCATGTCATCGTCACTACCACCAGCGGGCCAACCGTTACCGCGCGCATTGGCCGTACACACTCATACGCTCATTTATTGATTTAAGTGCTATCGCAACACGGTGCGACACTTGATTTAATTATCGCTCCGCCTCATCGGCGGCTCTGCAGGCGCCTGCATTGGGTTCGTTCGGGTGTCCCTGGGGTCCCGTCTTTCACGACCAAATCGGCACGTCACGTCTAGCGGTGGTGTAGGCGCACGGCAAAACCTAAGCGAGCGAGATGAATCGTCCGCTGACTCACTTCCGTCGTGGCACTGTAAAAACGTGGTTAACACACCCCCGCCCTTAAAAGTCGGCCGCTGGTCGGGGTGGTTTTCCAGGGCCCCCATTCCGTAACGTGAGCCGGGTAACGCAAAACGCATTCCATACGCAAGGTGATATTTTTCCCGAACAAAACGTTAATCCAATGTTCGACGAATTCCGAACAAAACGCACGGAACACGGGATTCGAGATTGAACAGAAAAACGATCTCGGCACGCACAGGGCGCACGCAGGCCGGTCGGGCCGGTCTAACGCACTCCGCAACAAACCTCAGCCGAGCAGCATCGCAGGAAATATGATGTACATTTGCCTGCGATATTTGTTTCATTTACGCGATCGGATTTCACCCAACGCAGTCGCATACCGAACAGGGCCGAGTGTTGGCTACCGCATGCTACTGGCCCACTGCCTGCCACACTTGAACTGGTTTCACGTGATTTCACAGGCTCCACCACCCCGTCAGCGAGCGATCTTATCGGGCAATGATCTTTATGACAGGCAGCAAAGACATCTCGGACAGCTCCACAGCAGTAAGGATCGCGGGCACCGAACACGCGGACCTATGCGCACAGCATGCTAGTAATAACTGCTTGTCTACGAGCTCCCGCTGCTCCATTGTGCGTTCCACCAAGTGCCTCGAGGTGGCTTCGGGCTCCGCAACGATCAGTCCATTTTTTTTTTTAAAAGACGCTAAGCACTAAGCACCGCACGACAGCAGATGAGGTTATGTTTGGATTGGACCCTTCCTGCGCTCTCGGCCCATCTCAGTGCGCACTCGCGCGCTCGACGTTTCCTGCAACAGTGTTGTTGTCATTCGTTGCTACTGGGCTCCGGGGTCATACACCGTGCCAACGGGCACACATAGCAAAAACCCGTACCAACCCGGGCTGACCCACATCGGAATGATAAATGAAAGCTGACGTCTCAATCGATCGACGAGCACGATCTGCAACAACGGTCCACACCTGAGGCGCGCTATCAAAACTGTTCGCAAATGTGTCCCAATTGTGCCCCGACGTAGGTGTCGATTGGTTTCTTGTTTGGTTGTTTGGAAACCGGTGGTTTTGTATGCGTGTTTGGCTTGAAAAAAAAAACGGAAAGAAACAAAGCCACAGTAACAATGATTTACGATCTCGGGCAGGTGGTTAAGGGAGGAATAATTACTGATACGTTCGAAAAGATAGACGATCGATCAAATAATAGTGCGATGGGATTTGAAGTGGTTTGAACAAAACGAACTTTTTACCTTAACCTTCAACAAGTGTTTCGTGTGCTGTTTAATAGCTCCGAAGCCGTAATAAATGTTTCAGAGCATTATTAATGTGTTTCGCATCAGTTGGAACGTCGTTTTATTGGTTTCTTTATTAAAAATATTAAGAAATGTTTTGGGAGTACTAACATACTTATCATTCAATACAACCGCTTGTTGTGTCATTCTCATGCCATGACCAGGGCAACAGTCAGGCGAGTCTAATACGCAGTTCGATCTTGAGTTCGTCGTACAGCTCATAGAGCTCGTCATTGTAGTGGTTCCTACATTATCATTCCACACACACGGGGCCAAAAATCCTTCTGAGCACTTTCCTCTCGATTGTGCCTAAGATGGTATGTACACTGGACTGATATACTGGAACTATATCATCCAACTTCGTTCGTCGTGACAGATGTTTCGAGTAGAGAAGTTTCCTCAGACTGTAGAAAGACCGAATAAATAGCGCGTATCTCAACATCAATGTTGTTATCGGTGCTAACCTTTGACCCAAGATAAGTGAAATTTGGACGACTTCGAAGGTCACCCATCTTGATATAACCCACAACAGAGGTCTTTTTTTGACCTCGTTATCCGAAAGACTTATAATAGAACTCGTTGGTCTATTTGACAAGTAAAACTCACGTCCTCTTGTCGAGATATTTAACTTATTTAAAGAATAACAAAGTATTAATACGTCAATAGAATAGATAAAGTCCACAGATATTCTAATCACAATATTCTTCTCAAACTTTGTCATGTCATCAGGGAATGTTCAAACCAGTTCACACTAAGCATCTCTCCGCTACCCTGATCTCCTTTGGATCTGTGATCCCAAACGTTGGAATGCACGGACATGAATCGATCATTTCGTCGTCTACTTCCCAAGATCCTCATCGATTTAAAGCGACGAGTGATTCGGTCCACTATAATTGGAAATAATGATCTACCGACCATCAACCACCACTAACCAGCACGATGAAACCAGTTCCTTGAGCCCATCGATGTGACACATTGGCAAAGTCCTTTAAAACGGGATGACAAAGCTCTAGCGTGCTGCTCATCTGGTCCGGTGTAATATGAGTTCCCTCAAACATTGGAGCTCCAGAAGATGCAAACAGCTCCAGAAAACAAAGATCAATGAATGAGAGATGTGCTATGGAAAACCCAGCACGCATAGCGCGGGAAAAAGCGGGACAGGAAATTGTCAATCAATTATTTCACATACACGTCGTAGACACGCGGATTGGCCATAATTAACCTGCTTCCTTCGGTACAGTGCGCATAGGATATATGCCACCGATCCCGCCGACACCGCTGCTCGCTATGGAGCGCCCGGTGATCGATCATAAAGTTTTGCTCCCGACCCAAACCCGTTCGGCCGAAAAAGAAACCCACAGCCCACACGGCTGCCAATGGAAATCGATCGACCGGGAGCGAACATTCGACAGTCGACCGAGGCTAGAGCGTCCCCTGCGAACGTCGGATCGGTTCGGAGGGAGGATTTAAATTCAATCATCACATCTTCGATCGAGCTACGCTTTGAACCCTCGAACCGGACAACCCGATCGTACCGGCCGAAGGGAAATGATCGATTCGACTCAACACCATAAAGAACACCCGGGAATCCGGTTTAGAACAGGGCTAATTGGTTATGTTTTGCTGCCCTCGTGATCAACTGCTTCCTTTTCATCTAATCCGAGATGCCGAGCTGGAGCCAGGAGACCGCGGAGACTGGGAGACGGTTACTATAAAACTTTAGATTTCCTGTCCAAGTTCTGACCGGTGGTGTGGATTGAAAAGTTTGCACCAACAATAACGAAAAAAAACGGCAATCTGTTATAGAGGATGCATTCCAACCGGAACGCTTTCATCTGGCAACGTCAGCTCACACATTGTAGCTTTCAGCAAAAGGGGTGAGGTCCGTTGGTATGCACCGTGGAAAATATGCTTTTAATTAGCTACACCCGTATTCATCTTCACATTCCAATTCATATCGGTAGCCTCTTCAAAGGCGTGCGGAGTGAACGCACACACAATATCCATCCCCGGTCGGACACCCGCGTTTGTGGTTTTGATTCCACCTGACAAAAGAAATCCTTTCCGATCTCGTACCAGACACACACGGCAGATCGGGCGGGTAACGATCGAAAGAAATTAGTGATGCTTCATGACTCGTACCGTGCCGTTGCCAGCGAAGGTTGATCATTTTATTGTATCCTAATGACAAGGATCATTAATGGCCGTCCGGTGAACTGCAGGGTTTGTGGTTCACTGCGAAGCATCATCCTTTTTTTTACAAATTGGTCCAAGACAGCGTGACTTCCATTGATTTGATCCATCGCTCAACTGACCAAAAGGTGCTCAGTATTGGAGGCTTGTCATCCAACACCAGCTCTCCTCTCGACCGCATCGTCCAGCGAGAAACGGCGCACTGCATTGGCGCGCCCGTCCTGCGAATGACAAAACCGAGAGACCCCTGACCGTGCGGACGGTTTCAAACCATTCCCGGGTGAACCGATGCGGGAACGAGCAGTGCTTCACTTTATGATTAAGTAAGTTTCAATTATTCGTCAACAATTGGCTGAATGGCGGATATGGTCCAGCTGCCCCCATTTCCCGGTGCCGCGATACACGGCCAAAGTTGTACAAGTTCACCGTCTGCAAGCGACAATCGAACGCGTTCGATCCGGGAAGCCCCGGGACGGCCAATCGTGAGACTAGCTCGTACACATCATTCTCATAATCGGAGCAAATTTGGAACCCAGCGTGAGTAATTGGAAGGGAATATGGTACCCGGTTGCCGGTGCTTACTGCTCGCTGAGGACGTCCAGCGCTTCACCACCGAGCGCTCCGGCACCGTTTGCGACGACGTATGATCGACTGCTTCCTGCTAACGAGTTCCCAAGATGAGTTCATCGATTGTACACCAACCCGTCACAATGGGGCCCGAAAATGATCGACTTTCAATCATCGGCCACTTACGGGGACCGATTACCGGCCCGCGGGCCGCTTCACGCCGCATCCCCCTCCTCCCCTTGTGCCCCGTCCATTGTGGGCTTTAGTGCGAAAGAAAATTGACACAAGTGTTGGTATCGTTTCTGTTGAGAAAACCGAACCCAACCAATCGTTGTGGGTTGTGGGCAACGTGCTGTTGAGTGGCGTCGACGAAGCAACTGAACCGAAACACTCGTACGGATCGAACCGGTAACCTTGATTCAATTACGTATTCAAATCCGTATGAAAACAAATCTCTTTCCACAAACAGCATGGTACTGAGGCCCAGATACTGGCACAGCTTGGTAGCGTTGGTCGCAACGTTGCTAGAAGACAATTTATCAGCAATTCTTCGCATCGATCGAGTAATTCCAATTTTCTCATGAGCTAATACACTCCACAGCCCCGGTGTCTGTGGACGTGGCGTACCATGGCCATCGTGCACCGCCGATATAACCGTAAATCCTGCCACCATTTCCTGTCCTATTCAACCGTCTAGGCCGGCCGATACAAACCTGTCCACTCCTGGTGCCGTGGTGGCGTTGCGGTTGAGCGATATCGAGAAATAAAAAATAATAAATACGATCGCACCGAAACAAGTGTTCTCCATGTCCAGTAGAGTACACTTGTTTCGAGCAAGCGGTTTAAGATACGGGGCAGTAGAAACTCCAATGCGGTTAAGCTAACTCGATCAGGTCAAGCCAGTCCTGACCTGGACCAGACATTGGCAAAGTTGTCGATCGATCGTTCGGGCAATCGCGCGCAAAATATCGCACGGATTATACACCAACCGCGTGTCGTTACAGTTTATTCAATCGGAGTTGTCTGTTGCTTTTTTGTATTCTTCGATAAACGCCCTGTGCCGTACTTGGATCTCCGCGCTGGATATACCGGAATCGAACCAAACAAAAAAAAACCACACGTTGCATCAACCAGGAACCGGACTAGAAAAACCTGCCTTGGCTGCAAAATGAAAGCCACCAAAAACAAAACAACCACCGCTACACGATTTACATTTGATTGATTTTAATCTGTTTTGCATGCTGCAACCTTCGGTGCGGTGGAGCGACGCGTCCGGGATGAATGTGTCAACGACGGCCGATCGAGCGACATGGCCGGCCATGTTTGACCATCGATCAAATTTCGATTCAACCCACAAAAATATCAACCAGTTCCTACAGGAGGGCTTGCCAGCTTTGCCCATGCAGTGCCACCTACGGTAATGACATCATAACAAAAGGGGCGAAATATTGGAACTTCTCGTTTGAGTCATCTTATCGTTGGAATATAGAACCACAAGCATGTCTAAGGAATCCTGCGAGCTGAGTTATTGGTCCAAAAGTTTTAAATAGCTCAAAGAATATGGTTCAGAAGTGACCGATGTCTAAAGACATTTGATTGATGACATCTTTTAAAGACATTCGTGTTTTAATTGTAGGCAATAATTGTAATAATATTATATTCCAAACATCGCATTTGAATTTTAATGCATTTTAATTGGTGTTACAGCATCGAGCGAAGATCTTAAAACTTCAAACACCAGATTATTCGACAGATGAACGGTTTCAGTGTTCCTTAACGACATTCAGTTTAAAATTGAAGGAGTCAAGTTGACCGGTTCATCAAAAAATATGCTTAAAAATTGCGTAAAATTTTAATTCTCCACCATATTCAAATAGCATCGTACCATTGGAACCCATTCTACACCACTAAACCACTTTTATCTAAGATCCTCTCGCTTAATTCACCGCTAAATCATCGCACGTGCCTCCCCATCCCCTTGCAGAGGTCGTGATGCCGATAGGCTTGAATGGAATCGGGCCACGAAACGATTGCATAACCAACGCCACATTGTACTCTAGAACGAACTCGTGCAGGCGGTTGGGCAGCGAAAGAACGGGAAAATCCACTGCCAGATGCGACGACGATAATCGCCCCGGAAAGCGTTCACCGATCTACGCGATCGTTAGCGATCCGGTACGGTCCATTGATTCCATTGTGCATTGAGCCACGGCCAGTGCACGCAAGATGCAAAAATCGCGCTCCGCGTGGCCATTGAACCGGTACATGATTCCGCTATCTATATGGGATGCAACCGGAGCATAAATTCCTTTCGCCGTGTGTCGCGCATGGAAAAGTCTTCGCCCACGGGTGAATTTTTTTGTTGTTGTCAACTCTTCCGGTTTAGCAAAATAGATACGTGCCACGGGCACGCTAAAGCCTCGCCTCGGGGCGAAACGCTCGCCAAACTGAAGCGCAAAAACAGTTGTTCCTGCGACCCGCTTAATGGATACCGATAAACATGCGGCCGCGGTGACTTGTGAATAGGAAGTGTAACACAACCGTTTGTTCCGGGCCGTTTTGCGCATTGGTCACTGAACTATCCCACCGTTAACTGCAGTGGCAAAATATGGCACCCAGTGGCACGTGCCACATGCCGCTACCATGTTAAACTTTCCAGCCCCCGGTAATTGAATCGTACACCGCATCATTAACCACCCTCCGGTGAACCGTTCTAGTGACGATTAAATGAAATTAATCAATTATACACAGCCACTCAGCAGCACCGCCGCCGGTATCGTTCCAAGCAATGTGTTAGGCACCCGAGGGGTAGACCGCAAGTCCAACTGTCAATAAGACACCGACACCTCCGTCAGATTGTTCATACCGGGCCCATGCACCGGCGTGCGATGTGTTGTGACACGAGCTGAAGGGAAGAAATGTAAACATACATGTACTTGAGTGAGGTCCCACGCCCACATACGCCCGGGAATTCGTATGAAGTCTTGGTGATGATGGAGTGGTTGCATTTCAAAACCTCAACGTGCAATGAGATACAATCCATCACACATGTGTAACGCGTGAATCGATGTGTTGATCTGTCATGGGAAGAAGCGAAAGGAATGCAACAAAATATGTAAAATTGCCAGTAAATTAATATATTTCTATTTTTTTCTTTTCTTTCTTTTTTTTTCTATTATTTTTAACTGACAATAACCATCTTTTCAGACTAATATGCAAGGAATACTGTCACGCAAAAACTATCTATCGAATGCTACACATTTATTGGATAATAGCATCCAATCCCCAGGGGCCCCATCGGGCTGGTGTATTTGGTAGCCTAGACGATCTTCACACGACAGGACTGGTCCAAAATCTCATCCGGAAATCAAAAACCCTCTTCTGAAGGGTCGATTATGAGTTTTAAGGGTACATAAAGTTAACAAAAGTCAGAAAAGGATTAGCTTCGACCTCTTGAGGTTATTGGGCCGATAAAGAAGAATTATCCGATCATTACAGGTGACAATTTGATGGATTTTAGAAGTACCTTTTGAGGAACTTCGAATGACAAATCCGGCACCAAATCCAATTTCATATAGATCTATTTAACATTTGTTCCAAATCCAAAAAATGTTTAAGTTCCAAACACGAGAAGAAATAACAAGTATTTGATCTCTCAGCAAAACGATCGTTACGAAGATCATTTACAGAACCATTGTTTGTGCTTTTCATCCCTAAAAATAATCATTCTCAACAACCAATTCTCAACCATACCCCAGTGAATAATGGCTTAAACTTTATTGCGTTCGTTTATGGTTTAAGCTTTCCATTTTAAAACCTCATCCCCGTGGATCATAATGATCACCGATCGCGAAATTGATCCACATTCAGCGCACCGAAACCGTACCGTACCGGAACGGTTCATTCTCAATCTTTCACTTCCATTACCACTTCACCAACGGTAACGAGGTGGTTGGAGACTTATGGATTATGTTTCCCGTTGGCAAGCCCACCGGTCCGATCGTCACTCGGCAGGTTTGATGAAGCTCGAGATGATGCAGGCGATACGTACACACGACCACGTCGTGTCTGTGCTCCGTATACGCTCCGTAAAGATTGCTTTATGAAGCCGGTGATGAAGTTTTAAATGAAGCGAGAATGAAGTACAAATGAGCTTGGTATGATGCGGAATAAGCGGGTGCTTTTGTGTAGCTAACACCGCACGGAACGGGCCAGAACATTACTGAAAATGAATCCAATCTTCTCGCTCGTATTAAGTCATTCACTGCGCCATCAACGTTGGTGTTGACTTTGCGAGTTTATTTAACACCTCAGGGCAAACCATCGGTTCGCCAGCTAGGCGAGCGTTTAGCTTTTCACCGACCGAGGATCGCGTGAGGCGGTCCGATGCACGCTGGAAACAATGCGCGTCGTTACATATATCATTGCCTAGTACAGATAGCTTGCCAATAAAAACTACACACAACGCTTACATGTATCGTAATCCGTCCTTTCAAAGGTGATTTCTTTTTCGATTTATTTCGTTAAGAACGGATAAATCATATGTTGCTTTTTTTTTTGCTGTGCTGGTCCGCGGTCCCGCGTACCATGCGGTCACGCGATGCTAAAACCAAAACGCGCCGTCGCGCCCTTCAAAAGCGCCGTTGGAATTCGACAAGTCAGTGGAATGTTGATAAATGAGTGCAGTGGCGATAAATCAGTGAGCCAACGAACCAACCAGAACCAACCCTTTTGGCGTGGAACAAACGGCAGCAGAAGCAGCCGAGCTGGAATTGCTGCGGAGGAGAGCGAAATAATAATAACGAAAAAAAAAACACCTGCCTTTCTTACGCCCTGTACAGAAGCGCGTGTGTGTGTGTGAAATTCCAAGCCATGCCAGGAAGGTGGCGGAATTCTGCCGCACACGGAATGGGCAAGAATGGACAAACCGTGGAGACAGCATTTTTGCTAACTGTAACTGTTACATGTTACACACTCTTGTACATTTGGACAACCACCCGCCCTGAGTGAAACATGGACCAGTCCGCCCCCTGGTCCCCTCCACAGCCACCACCGTCCATATGTTGCCATACGGGGATTGCCACTTTTAATAAGATTATGTTTTACAGAAATTGCAAAATGCAACCCATTAGCATATCACGGGTCGTCTGGAGGGGGATTTTTTGTCGCTGTTTGATGAGATTTATGGCCGATGGATACGTGAGCGCGTAAAACACCAGCAACCAGTTAACCACCCATACCTGGATCAATGCTTTCTTCCTTCCGTACCAAGAACCGACCGCTAGTCGAAGAAGTACGGTCACGTCCGTTGGTACACTTGACACTGGTGGGCTGTTTTTTTTTCTTGTATGCGCTTGTTAGACGTTAGACAAGGTTTGCTGCTGTTTTGCTCCGCACCGATCCGGTATGTTCCCGCGATCGGACTAATTAGCGCCGGTGCGCTGATTTATGCGACACCTAAGAGGATAATTGAAGAAAAGTTGTCGCTTGCCTAGGTGCTTGATTTATCGGGCGTACGCTTTCTTACTGGTGGTCTACTTGTTTCTTCCGCCGGGCGTTCTTTAGCCGTTGCACATTTGCGGGAAGATCAGCTCGCTGTACGCATATGTCTTGCAAAGGTACGTGTGACATCAATTTGTCAATATGTTTTTTTTTATTTCATTCTACAAGGGTAAGGCGGAAGGTTAAAGCTTGTAACATCATGACTACGGTTTAAAAATGATTCGAACTATCTACAAAACTTGACATAAATAACTCAGCAGAATAATAACAATGTCCGTTTAAATGAGTTAGATAACTACTCTCTCATAAATTATCTAAATGCATACAATTCGCATCGCAAAATGTCGTTTTAATGATATGATGTAGTAGTTGTAACAGCAACCTGTTTTTTATTGGTTAAATTTGGATTGATTTGTATTACATAAAAAATCATGGATAAAATTCAATCCTTTAGCCAGTTAACATAAGAGTTGTTGTTGTTAAATAACTAACCTTAAAAAGTGATAACCAATTTGGTTTAAAGAAGTTATGCTTAACCTCTTTTATTAGTCACCTAAATATATGCAATCCTCAACGTGAAATGATCGTTTTAACACTAGAACTACCGGACCGGTATGACTTTTATACATCTTTTCTGAAGTATGAGCTCAAAAACGTAATAACTGAGCTGAACATTTGATGACAAAACGGGTTAAAAAGCGTTTAACAACAATCCTTTCCCAAATCGCCTACATATATGCAATTCCCAACACTATTTGATCGTTTTAATGCCATGATGTGATATTTGTAATTGTAACCTTCTTCTTTTGTTTAAATTTAGAAAGTATTTATCATAAGAAAAATGGATCAAGTCCTAAGATCATAAGAAAAATGGATCTGGATAAGTTTCATTCCCTAGGAAACTTAATGTCAGCTGACAAATAGGGCTTTACGCTACCTTGCTTGGAAGATTATACACTTCCATTCTCCTTATCCATGATATCGTCTGAATCGATCAGCTTCTGGGTTGAAAGAATACAGAATCACAATCACCATATCCTTTCGAGGAGCGAAAAAAACAGACAACCTCGCTCTACGGACGGAGGAGGTGAGTTATTTATGATTAATCCCTCCGGGCGAAGCTACCGGGTTTTTATTACATTCTCCATCCTGCAGGACCCAAACTGTCGTCCGTTTTCTCCGTTCTTTATCGTAGCTTATGGTGCACTTGCTATCCGTTCATGCTGTTCCATCCTGTTCATCACTGTATGACGACTGGTTTGGACTGGACCGGCTACCGGAACGAAGTGATTTCTAATCTCATCCAACAGATCGTATATTGATCCGCATCGATTCCCATACCGATCCCAGCAGGACCCGATTGCACCAGATTGGCCCGCCGGGTGGAATGTGGAGCCCGGTACTGCTTTCCACCGTCAAATTAATCAGTTTTGACGAGGGTCAAACAACGCAATATGGATGAAACGGTACGGACCTGCTTTTCTTACCCCTTCGGTTTCGCTGCAAGCTGCCGCGGGTAGCTTTCCCGCCAGTAGTCGACTGCTGACCGCGTTGCAACGGTGATAAATCATCGATCACCGGGCAGTTTCACCGCGTGCATCCCGCCGCGTCCCCGCTAACGGATCGATAACGGTCGAGCGTTAGCTGCTGGCAGCGGTTCACCAAGATCGGGGGAAACCAACCGTCACGTCGCCACCGACACTGACGGACCGCTGTATCGTCGCCTCCCGGTCCAATTACTTTTAATCGCATCGTAATGAAATGTAATTTTCTAGAATCTCCCGTACATCATCAGTTATGAAAAATGGCTTTTCACAGAATAGGATTCGATTTTGCACACCCCGGTGCTGAGCGCCGTGATGCACAAGAACCCAACAGATCACCAAGCCAGATGGATGGACGGATGGTAAGAAATGATTTCAACCGATTGGCACTGGTTCAGGTTGAAAAGCAGGAATACTTCTTTTTTTTTTCTTGTGCCCTCCCATTATCGACGACTTCGCGCACGATCGTATGAATGAACGAGGAAACGAGTTAGTGTCCGTTCGCGCAAAGCAGCTCGCTGATTTGGTTCACAGTTCGCATCCGTCTCGAAACCGTACCGCGTGACCTGCCACTCGGGTGCAGCACAAAATAAAGAACTTCAACGACAACGCAAGCGACGAACTTCCTCGCCCGTCCATCGTGAGTAGGAACAATCAATTAAATTTCAAATTGAAATCAACCAATTAAAACCAGTCCCGTGTCCGCGCGCCGTCCCCGTGCCGTCTACGTCCGGCCCAGCATAATGTGCAGCCCATCCACGGTGGCGGATGACAGCTGCGAGCTTGCCAATAATCGAAGGCGAAAACGTGGAATGCGGGCAAATAAATTTGGACTGCTCGTACTCGGCAATGTGCTGCAGTGTTTTGATGCTGATATCCAGCACGTTTTGTGGTTCGGTGAGGTTGAACTTGATCGACTTGTAGTGTCTTTGATGGCATTGCATTTTTGGTAGTGTGGCCCTTACAGTGGATGCAATTTGCATTCACTATGAGTCGGTTGAGTAGTGGCAATGTTTACAATTTACAGGTTTACAGCTGTCATTGGATTGGAGAAGGAACGGAAATATTGCACCGAGGGGTGCAGTACTAAGCAGCAGCCTTAACCGAACCATTGCGTTGTGTCAATTTTCCCATTTATGGTGCCTTTCTCCATCGAAGGATGCTGGTGCGATCACAATGTAATGAACCATTCCACCGATTCCATTACCCATTGCGCACTCGCTCGAGGTGCGAGTGAAAAACTTCCACCAGCGTGTAAATTTATGCGAATCACGTTTCACGTGAAACCACCCCAAAACATTCCTTCCGAACTGTGCAGCAGTGCCAAACCAGAACCTTTCATCGGCAAACAATCATCGCAGCACGGTCAAAAGTGCTGGGAAGTTGCAGCTTTTTTTTTTACCCCGAGCGCGAAATGAGAGCAATACATTCCCCGTCCCATTCCGATTACGCCGCGTTCGTTCCATAAAATTGAATTAATTTTCCATATCGTGTCCCGTGCGTGTGTTTCCGACTGCAATGCGCAGCATTCGGTCGATGCGCAGAATGTGACCGATCGCGCAAAGTGCCAGTAATGTCCAGTCCGGTGCGACATGCATCAAAAGTGCAATCGCAAACGGCTGTGGGAGAAAAAAAAAACCACGTAACAACTGAGTAAAAATCACTCCAAAAACCGTTGATGATTACTCTGGCCAATGGGGAAAACCCCTACCCATCGCTGCGCAGGATATTCGTGCGCATGATGTATGCGTGACTGTGTGTTTTGTTCGAGCGGTCAAAAACGGTTCCTCTACTATCGGAACTCTCCCGGTCCGACATGAGCGAGATATGAAAGCCGGCAATAAAAGCACTAGCGAAGAACATAAATAACCGCGTGCGCGCACACACAACCGGGTGATTGTGGTGCACAAAAATGCACTGATTTTCGCGGTCCATTTACGTAGCCCGGTCAACTAGGGGGGGGAGGGGGAGGCGAGGTGGAGGGTTGCTACTTCGAGGTCACCCCGTAAGCTTGCCCATCGGTCGCAGTTTGTTTATTTTTATTTGCCATTTCCAACGTTAATCAAAGTGAATAAATTCCCGTCTTATTTATGCTCGTCATTTCCAATATCGTTTCGCAAGGTGGTCGCAAGCAACAGGCGACACCGAAAAACTGTGTCCATCCCTGCTACACCTCGTGACGGGGTGACTTTCTCGCGCCTCGTGGGATACTGATAGAGATTTATCGGTTCGGCCCGCCATGAAGCCGGGCGCAAACGTCTCATCAACCTTTTTTTTTTTATTTTGCCGTTGCCCTCGGTACAAGCAGTTGTCGTGGCCGTTCACGCACATAAGCTTTTATGTTGTCCAACGTGCGTACGCTTGTCATCGGCGTCGGTGCAACATTTCCCGGCTGTGCACCGGATTCGGATTATCTTGACCCAAACCCCATCCGCCCCTCTCCTCGTTCGGCTTATTTTCCATCTTGGGAGGCCATCTGTCTGATCCGGAAGGTGAAGGTGATTATCTTGCCCTGTGCTTGATTTTCACCACTTTTCTGGATGATGCGATTCCGGTGCTCGCGATCTGCCGGGTTTCGCGATCGGTCCACTCCACTCCGGGCTTTGGAAAACCCGATAATCCCCTCGGGAAAGGGGAAACCGGATCGGGAGTTGTGCGAACGAGCTTGTTAAAATACCGTACCCGCCGCACCGTAACGGGCCCGGTAACGTAAGGGTCCTTAATTGAATTTACACGCCGCGCTCGGTGTTGTTGCGCTGGTGATGTTTTACACACGGTGCGATGAGCACACATGAGGGTGTTTTTTTCCCTCCCATTCTGGTTGTGCTGTTGGCTTGTTGCTCAGCCGGTGACAATCTGCTGGCGAAGACTTCCACCCAGCTGTGGTCATCGTTGGATCGAGTTGTTCGCACCAATCGCGCGAACGTAACCCAATCAAAGTGATATATTGGACTGGCGGGTGACTTGTCGATCTTGGCGAGCAGAACGATCAAGCCAAGCGATCGAACGATCATCGCACATCGTGCCGTGGAAAAATGACGATAGATTGGCGCGAATAAATTATCATCTCTAATGGGATAAGTAGGTGCGATGGACCTGTGGGTGATATTTTGCGTCCAGTGCACGCATTTGCCCAATGTGTCGCTTCGCCCGGTAGGATGGTACACCGTAAGCAGCCCATCTTTTCGATTATTTTTATCGGCAGCCCATATGTGTGCCCGGCGTGTCGGAATTGGACCGGCGACCGGTGCGAGAAAATATGTTCTTTGACAGTTGATTTTACAGTTGACAAATATGGCACCGAGCGTTGTGCCCTTTTGCAATCGGTTCCGTAGGACGGTTTGAAGCAAAAATCCATAAAGTAGCTGTTACGTTTCACTTTGTAAAAGGAACTGTGCTTGTTTTGGATGAAAAGGTAAACAACTGTGGGGTGGAATGTGCAACATAGCAATTGAAGAATCGAATAATCATGAAGCGTTAACTTTTTGGGGAGATTTTTAATTTTATTGTACAGGTTTCTAGATCATCATGTTGTTTTTTATTTCAATCTATATTTTTAATTTCTTTTAAAATATTCTTAAGTTAATTTTTAATTGTAGACAAGATATAGTTTACATATAAATTACTTAAATTCACGCCTCAAATAATAGCCTACATGTCGCCGTGAGCTTCAAACCCCCAAAGTTATGCAATACACATGACAAAATTTAGTTTTTTTTTTGCAATTCTAATCATTATTCATCTATTTATTTTGTAAATTTTGTCATATAAGAAACAAATATTTTCAAACAATCTTAAACAAATGTTAAATTCAATTAGTAAAGGAACAGCCTAATATTTGTCCATTACTCTTACTGAAGCTGAAGCCTACTTGCTTATGTTAGCAAAAAATCTACCGAATCAATCCACACAAAAAATATTTAGCGTGTCAGATATATGTTAATAACATAGTATCTTCTCTTTTTTTCAAACCAATATCATACATTTGCCTACAAAAATCGAATAGTAACTTGATCTTCAACACTAGATGACCCTGACATGCAAAACTCCTTACAAAGCCTGCTCTAGTCAGCACAAATTGTTGGGAAATCTTTCCCATGACCACCCTTAGCCTCATGACTAAACATTATGCCACCTCCAGCCGCTGACAATGAAGAAATAAATTGACCTCTTCGTAATTTAATGAGCAAAGGAGTGTTCCGTTCCATACCTGTACAGCGCATCACCGAATCGGAATGGATGCAGAGGTTGTACTTTTCAGCCAAACCAAGAAAAAAAAAGTATAAATCTGTTCCCTACTGCTGCCGTAATGGTAGATTCAGCAAAATACGAACGACAAAAACACATTTGACTACAGTGAGGCAAACAAAAAAGAGGAAAACCAACATTAAACGTAAACGCCGTCATAAAGGGTTTTGCCGCGAAGGGCGCTTCTTCCTTTGGGTGCTGTGGGCCGAACCTCCCACATCAGCCTACGTGCATACGTGATGGGCACATTAAGCGCGTCGCTTCACATGCATGAGTTTTGCGACCACGAAGCGACCCAATCGGAGACCGGTAAGGCCTCCCATTTCCGAAAGACAATGGGTGGGCGGTTATAGAAATCGTACCACGGCTTGGAGTCACAAAAAACACCAACACGTTGGACGAATGCTTGCTGCTTGAAGAAGAAAAAAAACATCGGACTGTTGCGCTCGTAATTCGGTGCCTTCCATCGGATGCGTCTCTGGTAGCAAGAATTTCGAAATCGGAGGGAAATAAGAACCGTTCACGTACGGAACGAACGTCCCCCCAGGAGCGACAGCATAAAGCTCCAGTTATTGTCGGGGGGAAAAAAAGCTCTTCTCCATCGCTGGTCGCCGTCGCCCCGATGCGAACCGTGCGCGGTTGCGATCTTGATGGCGACCACAACATGGCGACCGCAAACGAGCGAACTCCGGTGAAGACAATTGCGTCGATATTTTATTGTTATTGCTGTCATTATGTAATTATTCTTATGTTTACGATATACGCTTTGTGTTTGGCAGAGTCGACCGATGAGCGGCACAGTGTGCGATAGTGGCAATGTAGGGATCGATCAACCAAATCGATCGAAATAAGTGCGACAAGACGGGGCGAATGTGAAGCACAAATCGCAACCAGATCGGAAAAGAAAGCGAACAAATCAATAACAAAGATCATAAACTGATCGCTACTAGAAAATATTATCGTTCCAACGAAGTCAAAGAATTCGTTGTAGCTAAAGCTTTTTGTTTTGTTGAAGTCTTGTTGAATGTTGAGTCTAACATTCTTATATCTTACAGATGAAATGTTACATTAAATCTCGCAGATGTCGCCATGTTGCCTCTCTCCTGATGCGACTCACACAGTAAGAGGACCCTCACCCTCAAAGAGGACAAGGCGTTATCATCCTGCGCCCGTTTGCTCGGTGGTGTATAATGACAGTATTTATTACCGCGACATAACTGCTACCGAACTGCCGATCGGTCGACCGGTGCGAGATAAGAGCACCAGAATCAATTACTAGATTAGTGCCTTCTGGCGAAATCGGTCGCACCGAATGCGCACCGAGCCTGTTTTTCCGCACCGAGTCGGTTGCAAAACGGGCAGCGACCTGTGGGCAGGTTTTTATTTTCTATTTTTTTTTTTGCACCACAATTCAACTCCATCCTTGGTTTTAGATTAATGTTCCGGGATACATACCAGCCAGCGGCTGGCAATCCTCGCATCTCCGTACACTCCGGTTCGGGCAGCCGGGCGTCACACACCATCGAAAGATCACAATCGATACACCTTGATCGTAACGAGACTACAGGAGCACGGATCGGATTGCAACTATGGGTGTATGTGGATGCGTACATTCCCATCTCACAATCAGCTGCATCGGTTTGGCTGGCAGCACTGCCAATGCTTTCTAATGCAAAGATGGGCCCGTACGGTGTGCTGACCGATATCAGGTCAGCCCCATATCGTTATTAATAAAAACAGAATTATCTCAAACGCCACCGGAATTACTCGTGTTCGTCCCTGGGGTGGGCAAGGTTTATGCAAACTGGTTCTCCTTCTGGGCAGCAACCTGGGGAGGATATTTCATCCACATGCTCTGCACCGATTTAGGGGGTTTGGCACAAAAGAGGTTTGTTGTGAGTACTTTCATGATTTAAAGATCTACTTTAATTATGAAAAAGATCTAACAAATCGTAAGATAATGAAGAGAGAGTTAGTTGGTTCATTGAACATAATTTAAATATTTAAATGACTTTTGCAAGTATTCGTTATTTATTTATAGATTGATAGATAAGATCGCTTTAACTGCAATAATTAACAAATAAAAACAGTACTGCAGTCAAGGATAGCAGTTATTCCGATGCAATCATCAATAACCCTGCAATAGAACGGTCCGATCGACCATGGTTTATGGTTAAAACGAAGCCAAACCCAACCCGTTGGCGATGAAGCAACAAAATCCAATTCTAATCACATGCCTGTAATGATAATGGCTCCCGGGGCTCCTGGGCCGGTATCAAGCCACCGGTTTGCGTATCTCGTAGCGAACTCCAGTTTTTTTTTTTTGTTTCGATCTCTCTCGTTCTCTTTCTCCCTCTGGTCCATTCGCTGCCAATTGCAAAACTCCCAACTGCAAGATGCCATAATTGCATCCGTCCTGTCGGGTGTCGCTGGTCTTCGTTATGGTCGTTACGGTTTGCACTTATAGTGCGTTGCTACTGGAAACTTGCACGTCCGTGAAACGAAGGTGCGACTGGACGGCGGTTGGGAGTGACCCGTTGAAGAGCAGAAACGCAGAAGATAAGATAAAAATTGCTCATTTCAGTGTGTAGTAAACCATCCACCCCGGACAGCCGCCACGCTAGCTCCCGTTGATCTTACCAGAATTCACCAGCACAGGGCAGGCGAATCTGTGTCCGGGGCCGCATTCGCATCCGGTGCGTGCTGGTGTGCGTTTAAGTGTGGAATTCCAATCATCCCCGAAAAACAAAAAAAAAGCAGGATGTTACAGCAATCAGGCTGTAACGGCCACCGGTCAACTGTCTGGTCAACCATCGGGACCATCTATAGCCATCTGTGCGCCCGGTTGTCCAAGCGTCATCGGTACGAATTATGCTCCCGGTTTTATGTGCCTTTTCGGTCTTTTTGGTAGCCCTTGGTTTATTTTCTTCGCTCCCTTTCTTGGGCTTTCCCGATTCCTGCAGGCTATGTCAAGCCCGTCCTGCGGAACCCTTGTTGCAAAATTGGAGCTCTAGTTCGTTTCTGTGTTCTTTTGGGGTTAATTTTGAAACGTTCGCTGCATCGCCACCACCCGTACCGCTCTCGGTCGGATCGGCTGGAGTTGGGGGTTTTATTGCACTCCACCCTGGTTTTTTTTTTTGTTTTTGAACCATTCTTCCCCATTATCACGGGGCCACAAAAGGGAGTGTCCGAGCGTTCGATCGGTTATTAGTTTTGAAATGAGCATAATCTTTGCGAAACGAAAACCAGAACCATTAATTCTTCGGCCAGTGAGCAAAGATGCACCACGAAATTGGATGTTTTTGGAATTTTTGGGATGTTTTTTTTTTGTCCCCCCCCCCCCCCCCCGATACATACAGGTGTTTTTGACATTCTTTCGCAGGTTATGGGCTTCAGACACATAGAAAAAGGTAATATGCCCGTTTTTGCTAAGAAAAGACAAGTTCGTGTAATAGGGTTGGGTGAGCTTCCTCACCTTCGCACCAACAAGCGATCTTGACGGGGTTCTTCTTGAAGATACTCACCCATGCGTAGCTTCCCACAATTACCACTCAAGTGTGTAGGATGTGTTTATAGCCGAGTGTTATAGGGTCGTGGCAGCAGCAGGGTAGGGATATTGCCCACTACCAGCACGTAATTTACCATCGCACACATGAACATTCCTTCAATGGTGGACGCTTTTCACCGGATCGGAGGGGGGTCCATTTCTTTCCAAAACCCTCCTCCCACTCGTGCGCGCAAGATGGCGTCGCCATCCCATCCCGGTAACGTTAGTCCGATTCGGATCCGGGGGCGACCACCCATTCCCATACCGGGGAGAAATGACCGGAAAATGTATGCACATATAAACAACTCAAACCCCCGATACCCGAACACATCGCCGGACACCGAACCGGACCGACGGGCCACAACAATGGAGCCCGAAATCTACAAAGCGTAAAACAATCTCACGGCCACCGCCGCGGGTGTGTTGCAACACTCGACAAATCTGTTTCCGTGCCGATGGGTGTGGTGTGTGTGCGTGGAGTTGGTGAAGATTAAGGCGTGTGAACGCTGCTGCCGACATGAAAGCCGCCCATTGTGTTCCGGATGGGGAAATATATTGGTTCGGCGCAGCGTACCCTCCTACTGCATCCCGAGATGGACCCGAGATGCCCATCATGACATCATAAAGACCTGGACATACTTGGCTGCATATAGCACCCGGTAGACGCAAGGGGGAGGAGGGGGTCCCCACCTTGGGACCGATGATGTGGCCCGCGTCTAGAACATCACTCTTTTCTTCGTTCTGGTGTTGATTTTACCCATTTTTGCACGCCCGGGCCATTTTGGTGAGCTTTGCACAGTTTGCGATTTATGTAATTATTCGTAGTAAAGCGTGGGAACTGCTGGCGGAACCGGTTTGCTAATGGTCAGAGGTGATCCCGATCTGACGAAACCGTCCCGTAAGTGTGGCGTTTGTCTTTTCTCGGGGTTGAGTTGGCGGTGACCGACCCGTACACTTCCCAGTTTTGCAATTCTAACTGGACAACGCTGGACAACCTGGTGATTCCCAGTACGCTTTTCGTTACCTCAGTTTGGGAGGAGTTTATGAGGAAGTCAGGTGGAGTTGGTTGAACTCTTTAACTCTAAAACTTCTTCCGATAATTTCTAATGTTACTGTTATTTTTAAAGAGAGAGATCTATCCCGTCTTTGTTGGTTGTCTATTCCTGGACTATTTGTGATAGAAATGGTAGCGATCACAATTCAATTTACACTCCTCAGAACTCTCTCCTTTCCGCTCCAGCAAATACCACACACTGACAGTTCAATGCCAACTCGGAACCGTTTGTGGTGACCTCCGCAAAACAATCGAACACCGTCGGGTGTCTGCATTTGGCGCGAATAGACCCACGGTCAACTTCCATCCCTCGGATCTCCCGAAGGGTAAGGATCTCGTTGCGAACTCCATACAATTGCACACTGCCTGCCACTCCATACCATTCTTGGCAACGGTGTTTACCGCCTAAGACAGCCATGCTCCGTCCCATCTCTTGCACACCTCCTGGAACCATTCGTAAGCTACCAAGCAAAACTCGACTAGTCCTTGAAGATCGTTGTTCCCGCAAATATCCAATACTTACCGTGTGCTTGAGTCCGAAAATGGAATCGTTTAATTGGCTTATAATTGCACGGTTCGGGTCGGCGGTTTTTTTTTCCTGCCAAGGATGCACCTTCGTACACAGTCAGCGTGTCACCTGTTGCCCGATTTGACAGTGGGTGTGCACACTTAAGCTTTCTTCCGGCGAGAGTGCCGGGCGTTAGGTTGGCCACTCAATCGACCACCCGGCATTGGAAACCGAGAACGGAGCAGTTGGTGCAAGGTGCAATGCGAGAAATTCAACGCCAGCCGTCCGGCGGAGAAATGGTCGCTGGAAGTGGCGGAAGTGACACATCGAAAAAAGGGCCTCTAAGAATATTAATTGATTCTCTTTGTTGGTTGGTTGGTTATCAGATTTACAGGACTGTTATCCTTACTGAGTGCTTTCATCCGATAACATCGCAACTTGTCCGTTGAGGACGTTGTGTTTTCAGGATATCCTTATGGTGCGTTTTGGAACCTTCTCATCGCGTCCTTAACTTACTGTTGCCTCTCTTACTCTTGCTTTGAAACGCTGTAATTCTGCTCAATTACTTCCAACAAATTATTCTTCAAACATTGTATCGTTCGCGGGAACAGCTGGGCTTTCAGCGAATTTATATCCCGCAAGTAGCGCATCTTCGTTTGGATCTTCCCAATTCCCAATAAAACCACACAAAACTCCAACCGTATATCTCATCGCGCAAAGAATCCCTTTTATCAGTACCGCAATCAACCAAACCGGCGAACTGCCGCACACCAACAAAGCATATCTCACTAATAGCTGAGAAAAGGGAGAGCCAGGAAGGGGAGCGATTTTCACCGACAACTCATCAACCCCACCACTATGTCCACCAGCTCCTGCTCCTGTTAGAAGCAATTACTCGCCTCCAATACAAAACACTTTCGATATTTATATCAGTCACACCGCATCGTCACCGGGCTACCGGCTTCAAGACACCGCAAGAATGTCAACAATGCCAAATCCCTCCACCACGGACGCTTCCTTTGCGGTCGGTGGCCGCACGTACCGTACGCCGAATCTCGTGGAATCTCCCACGGGTCCACGCATCCACTCAATCGACGTCACGTGTATTTTAATGAAAATAATCATACTCCTCAGCGGGTAGAGTTTCCTACTTCACACTAAACCCTTGCCACCTCCTCCAATCCCCCCGGTGTCACCACGGCCGTCCGCTTGGGCGTCCTCGACGTGAAGTGAGATTTCAGCGTTGAAATGAAATTCCTGTGCGTTCCGCGCCGAGAAATGTTCACAAATTAGATTGAAAATCGATTTGGTGTCCTTCTGCTGCTACTTTTTGTTTTGCGCGGCGCAAAACACACATAAATATAGATATTGGTTCCTGCCGTTGCACTCTCGTTATCCCGGACAGATCCTGGGCAGAACCCGGCCGGGGGGGGGGGGGGGGGGGGGGGGGGGAAGCTGGATCTCGATCGTTTGCGGCAGATCGGGATCGGGTTCGTTTGATGTTTGGGATCCGCGACAACCATTGTCGTGGCGGAATTTTGTCGCATACTTGCGCGATTCACAGATCGCATCGCAAATGGGGCGATCCGATCCTGTCCGGTTTGCGCTTTGGGGTGGGGGCATGATGCTTTCTGATCTTTGCCGCCGTTCTGTGACGTATCGTCGACGCTGTGTGACGTATCCCAAAACCGGACCGCTTCACCGTGGATTGTTTTGGTTTTCGCTTCTATGCGGGATGTTTTCCCTTCGGGTGAATTTTGGGTGGCTTTCCAATATGTGACGGCACTGATTGATCACATACACCCGGTGCAGTATCGATCATTGATCACAATCAATAGATTCGCTGCTGAAAGGGCCTAGCCGTTTTGATAATGCCTGCCGGAGCGGTTTGGTTTGGCGCACAGGGCCGATGAAATTTGTGTCGATCTAATTGATAGACTGGCGCTGGGAAAGGCTTCGATAGCGTAGGGCGCTCGAGCAAACGAGGCTGGGCGGTTGGACCACACAAGATCGATCGGGCAAATTTTCGTTCCATAAATCATGCATAGTTAATTATGAACAATCGTGTAGAACGACACGATGTAATGCTTTGCTACGCAAACCCCCCCTCATTACACCGGCCCTCATCCCGATCCAGACAGTAACCCCGCGCGCAATGATCCTGCTGGGCGACGCGGTGAGCTTTTTCCACCGCGGTTCAAATAAGCTGCCACCATGGTGAAGGTTTCGCCATTATCGCGATCATTATAATCCATTCGAAAAGTGTACACGGCTGCTTATAGTTTTCACCGTCTGCCGAATTCCAAAACGGCCACAGGGGCGATACTATATGTGTATGTGTTGTTTTATTTCATTATGTTTTTTCTTTGTTTTGTTTGGTTCGTGCGTGTATGTGCCACCCTTCGCTACGCTCGTATGAAATTCCGCACGAGGTACACCCCAAGCGGAGGGAAACATTTTCGATATCCAACCGTTTGCGTGGCAGGCCGGTTTTTGGCGCTCCGGCGGCTTAAGACAGCCGGCAGACGGTAAGCACTTTTCGGGCGAGCGCGCCTGCCTCGCTGCGCCCCACACGCGGCCGTCAGCGTGGTGCGGTGCCAGTTCGAAACTGAAACCATTTCCAGCAGGTGTTCCGTATGGTTTATGGTGCCCTTTTTTGCACGTGAACCGCTTCCCTGCCGGTTGCTGCTCGGGTGCTGTTTGCTTTATTTCCTCCCGAACAACTGTTTCTGTATGTATGTGTGTTTTTTGTTGTTGTTGCTTATAATGTTGATATTTGTTTTTGAGTCTCGCCTACCAGACTGGTTGCAGCAGTGTAGCAGCAGGAGTTTACACTGGTGTGGAATGTTATAGAACTCGATCGTTTCAGAACAAATAAGGACTTGACAATTTTTAAATTGATTAACATAAATCATTTGATAGTAATGAAAATTTTGAAAAAAATATTTAACAATTATAACTCATAACATTACATTTTCAATAATATTAATAATAATATAAAAGTATTCCTATTATTATTGAAATACTAATAATAGTTATTACAATAATAATACACAGTTTGGGATCGTATAAGGGAATGTTTCAACCAATTTGAGAAAATCTTTAACCGCGCAGGGAAAATTCGCAATGCATGGAAAAATATGTGCAGTCCTTTAGGATAATTTTTTCATTCATATAGGGGAACTTTGCTAAAAACGCTCCTGAGAGCAATCAGTGTTCCGTTGGGCAAATTAATATTGGTTTAAATTTGCCACATCATTAGCAAAAGAAATACAATCTTTCGCAAAAGTTGCCATTTAAACGCCAATAGTTTAAACAAACCAAAGTTATCCGAACCGAAATCGGTTGATGATACATTTGTCTTCTAAACTTTTTTGGATGAAGTCCCCTTTACGATTGTAAATTTCTCCTAAGCGACTGCAAATAAGGAGGACCCTCCATATACCCTTCCTGGAGGAATGAATTGCCAAAATTTCCCCACTTTGGTTGAAATGTTTCCTTATATGTTTAGAAACCCTGCAATAACAATAAAATCAATGATAGTAAAATATAAAATTATTATACATTTTTAAAATTTTCTTACATTTTACTTACGACCACAACTGTTGATCGATGCAACAACAACCACCCGTCAGCCCGTTGATGCAACCACACGAACGGGTTATCTGCACCACGGCAATTCGCCAGGAAACGGTAAGCAACATTCGGTTCAAATGTAGCTTTTTAAAAAAACTAAGAAAAGACAATTCCCAAATTTGAAACCACGTTTTCTGGCCCACACCATTTGGCACGTTGCTGAAGGGGAGCCCGATTTGCACCGACATTGGGCAATAAATAATCTTTCCATCGATTGACCGGTTGCAGCCGAACATGTGGCTGGAATGTGTGCGTACCGAGGGGAGCCCAAAATGTGCTTTCATAATAATTTGCAACCGGAGAAGGTGAAAGGATCAGTCCGGCTGATAAACACTGGAAGCATTTCTTAATCTTTTTCCTTGCCTTTTTTTTGGTTTTGCACATAGAAAACCAAATGCACATGGCACCCGGCATAATTAATCACGTTCCCGCTTAATTTTCCTTTTCCCTCCGCACAAACGGGGTTCGTTGCTTTTACACCCAATCAGTCTCCTGCTCACAAAAACGGTCTCGGTGAACGGTACGAAATAATTCATATCCGGTAGTTTGACAGCTTCCCCTTTTCGTCGTTTGGTTTGTCCTCACTAACGATCTTGCGCGGGATAATTGATTAAGGGAAGCTGCGTTCAATTGAATTGCCCACCGTTTTGCACACGATTGCGCGCAGCTTCCATCGCTGGCGAGCCGGAAAACGAGCTGAAATTGGCACAGTAGAATGATTAAAAAATAGAAACTACACCACGAGGACAGTTTGGTGTGCTGGGACTCGACTCTTAAAGGTGGACGCCAAACAGTATTACCCACATTGTAGCGTGGTGCGCTACATTCCAAACACCTCCCCTCTTTTGCTTGTTTGCGTTGGGTTCGCTGTCTATTAAAATTCTTGCTGGCACGGCTGCACGTTCTCGCTAAGGGAATCGCGCTCGCATTGCGAACCAGTTATGAAATCATATTTCTAAACAGCCACCACAGTGCAATTACCGTTCGGTAACGTTTATAAGCTTGCTTGGCACCTTTTTTTCAGCATCCCGTCGTGTAGAAATTAAAGTTTCGTTAACAACACTTTATGGGGCGATCGTCTGTAAACAAGTGGAAGGTCTCTATTAGATCCCGTGGACGGTCCTGCGGAAACACGTGCAGCTTTTTGGCTCGGAACGAGCATAGCTCAAATACCAGAAGCTGCCAGAAGGCTGCCGGGAAATTCATTCGCTGCTCACGATTCACGCAACTGCGCTGCTGTTGCGCACCAACCAGCACACCAACATCCGTCACTATCAGTGGCAATGGCTGGCTGCAGTAGTTTCGTTTGGCGATCGTTTCAATACACGTGATTACAGTCGAAGCCAAATACCATATTTCAACGATGATTTACTACGGAAGGCGGTAACCTCATCGGTGAAGGGGGGTCCGAACACTGGCTACCGGCTTGGACTCGGCCGAAAATGCAAGCCCAACCGTACCACATGTTCTTGCGCAGTGATGCATCTTCCCTCAGGAAGTGCCTCAAAGGCCACAAAAGGGGGGGAAACCTTCACCGGTCTAACGAGAGCAGATAAACGTGCGTACAGCGGACCAACATCAACCAACTGGTCTCGACTCTCGCTGCTGCAGGGATGCCTGATGTTGTGCAGAAGCTAACGTCCTTCTTCGTACCAAACAGCAACCCACCCTTCTGCCACTCCTTCACCCCATCCCCACCGTACGCACAAAAGCATGAATGAAGAGAAAATTAGCTTTTGCAGCATCATAATTTTTCTTCCGCTCCGTGTTTCGCTCGTCTTTCCAAACGCCATCACCAACAGCAGCTTGGCAGTGGATTGCATACAACCATTCCCCCGGTGCTTTCAAAATCCCGATGCGACTCCTCCTTCTTCATGAATATAAATATCTTTTCAAAACATTACTGCCCGTCGGCTCTCGGCTGCAGCTTCTGCACATTTGCTGCCCATATCCATCCGGGACCGGGGCACAGCCACACACCCGTATGTGTGTGCACGCCGTGCTCTGCAACACTCGATCTTCTCGATCGCTACCGGGCTGGGGCCGGGTTTGCACGCCCGATCGCGCTGATCGATGGTGGTGCGGATGGCAGTAGCTAGATTTTATGATATATCATTATCTTTATTTTTTAACATATTCTCGTATTATTATTTATTGGATTTTAACCCTCAACCCAGGCGCACCCCCTAGCCCATTCGGACCCGGTTCGAACGAATGGTGATTTTTTTGCGTTGCGTTTACCTGTATTTCATGTCTGATTTTACAGTCTGCTTACTCTAAACAAACGTACCACGCTGGTGACTACCAAGTGCAAGTGGTTCGTGTTTGGCGATCACATCTTCACCAGCACAGATCGATCCCAGGCAGCGCGATCGATCGAAGCCGTGAAAGTACGCAACATCTTCGCCTATCCGCAAGACGTTCGCCGACAACACTAGTTGCACATAAATTTTAATAGCTTTCAACCTTTTCGCGCGTAAAATGTCTACACGGATCAGTGCTTGGGAAGTCGTACATCGACGACGTCAGGTGCGTTCCGGTGCCAATCCCCGCAGTGCCAAAGCTGACAGCTACATGTGTTTTCGACTTTTCTTTCACAGTTGCAGGGTGAGTGTCTGTTTTTTTTTGCGGCAACAACTAGCAAAAATAGCATAGAATAATGAATCGCTTCTTCGCGTTTGTTGGCATTTAATTGCTGATAATACGTTAATGATCACTATCCTCCACTGGGTGCTATTAAAGGTTGAAGGTGCTTCAAAGAGACCGCCCGGCAGAGTCGTTTCAACGCCTAACGCTTCTTCAAAAAGGAGATACGGACCATCCAGAGGACATATTGCCTTCCCGAAATTCCCGCAGCATCGTTGGACCATTATCACCCATTACGTGATGGTGAGTAAAGATGTCTAAAAACCCTTCTCAGGACCTATATAAGCGACCAGAGGAACGTTTCATTGCTTATATACGGGCGTCATTTTCATAAAACACCTCCTTTCCGAGTACATTCCCACAAATTACCCTACCAAACACGCACTCACACACTAATGAGCTCCAATCACGGGGAGAAATAATAAAACCAGCTTTAATTTCAACACTTTGAATCAAACGCAAAACCATCCCCTCTCTCGGCTTGGAATATATTAATGGAAGTCATAACAATAAATTAATAGACGAACTACGCGCTACGGTCATACGCTGTGAAGTGGTCTTGCTGATGATGGAAAATGTCTCAATTTGATCCGTCCCTAGCCGGTCGGTCGGTGTGTAACGAAAGGATGAAACCCTTCCCTAATGGTGCTCATTATTCATCAAACCGTGTTGAACTCCCCCCCGAAAGTAAGTCTACGACCGGGCGAACCAATCTCGGTGCTCTTAATATCTCCGACCCCGGAAGCCTTACAGCGGTGAGGTAAATGTGGCCCCGGATCGGACAATACTGAACCGTGAGCATTATGGGCACGATTAGTTACGGATGCCCAAGATGGTTTGGAAGGTACTGGTTTTACCTTCTTCTTGGATCAGGGCTTTTTCCCCAATCAAAAGCAAAATAGGATGATGAGCTCACATAATACAACATAATTTCATGATCAGTGTGGTACGCGGGTCTTTTCTCTTAATATCGTTCGGTGTAGTTTTGGAAAGAATTACTGAGGTCAGATAGAGAGAGAGGAAAAAAAACACCTCCTCAAACAATATTAACTCAATTAGAATGCTGGCTTCGGTGTAACCAGTATGGCAATTATAATATTAACGCAAATGCTTCGAAATAGCATCAGGCTCCGGTAACTCCTTGGACGAGGTTGCGTATGGCCGTCAAAAAAACTCCCAATGGTGTAATATTTCACAATCTCCTATCCACTGCAAGATCACTCCACTTTTAAAGGTCGTGCTTATCAACGGCAGTATCCAACAGTTACCGGCCCTAGCCGCCCTTTTACTGCAGCTGGGGTGTTTTTTTTTTCTTCTTTCGAGCGACCTTCGATCGCCGTAAGCGTCTCGAATACCGTCTTGCACTGCACACTATGGGTTACGGTGCGATAAATAGTTGTTGTCGGACGGGGTTGCCTACGCAAACCCTGCTGCCGTATCGCAATTCAAAACAACATCGAAAAAACATAATACACCAACCACCCGAAACCATCTGTGATGCCCGGGCGATGATAAGAAATGTTAATTTCAGGCCAATTCGCTTTTCATTACTACGCCAAGCGAAAGATACAGCCCGACCCACGGGGCTACCGAGGGGCTACCGCCTTCACGCGGCTGGCTCTGTTTTCTGCCCATGATATACACGCTGCTCGCAGCAACTACTGCTACAGCTTCGGAAACGTAATGATTGGTTTTGGGGTGTCTGTTCCTTCCTTTCTTGCATTCCTTCCCCTCCCTTCCTCACCGAGCGTTCATCTTCTCGCGACGGCCTTCGCAATCTTTCGTCGCTCGGTGACTTCAACGCGATGCACCATACGAACCCCGGCCTCGCCTTGCAAACCAACCCTAACCGACCGAAGTGAATGATGAATGAAATGCCACAAAATGCACCGAGTGTGCCTTGGAGTAAAACAGCCCCGCAGGGCAAACGGTTGCATTCGCCGTGGAACGCGCGGTGAACAGAGGCATGGAAATTGCCACAAGCCGTGCCGGCCCGGTACAATGGGACACGGTGATTATCTGCAGGATGGAGGATGTGTTCGACGTGCAACATCTTCTGCTGGCCGGCTACCGGTTACCATCGTCGCTTATTGTTCTCGATCGTCTCGTACCCGCGTCGAAGTTCCGCGTTAAATCGCAGTCTTCGCGTATGTCTGTGTGCTGCGGCCGGTGCCGTAAGGCTGTGATCGGATCGAATTGAATCGAACCCAACACCAGAACGGTCCCGCCGGCAGTAAGAACGGAAATTATTGAAAATTGTTATTAACTACGCGCCACAGATTTTCATAAGTCGCTCCTGTCCATACACACATATGGCGCAGGATGAAAATGGAAGTGTGAGCGAGAGTGACAGAGAGGGAAAGATAAGAAGGCGCTACCACTGCGAACCGGTTCGTGAAGCCGATTCCATCCAGTGTCTTGAACGCACATTTGCGTTACCCGGCGATGCAAGTGGACAGAAGCCATAAAAATGATTGTGCACCACTAGCGCACCACGCATCTACACTCGGTTGCAGTTCCATCAGTCTTATCAGCGCCGGCTCTTCCCCTCCCGGGTCCAGGGTTGTGCCTGGAACGACGCGAGCTACCAAACAGAAGCCGTTCCGCGCACATGGGACATGCGAATGGGGCGGTTCACCACCACCACCACCAACACCACCGCCATTTTCCTGCAATAGCCACCACCACCGGTACAGCAACCAGATCGGAAATCGGTAAAAGATTGGTACCGAAGAGCGGAATAATTATAGCCTTCGGCCACGTCAGGACGATAAATTTCGTAGCCCTTCCCGGAGGGCCCAATCCGCAGACTACAGGCTGGCACCGTGATGCGCATGCTCGGCACGGGAGATATTAACCACCAACCAGGACCCTGGTCCCTGGTCCGCTTTTGCCACCAGAAGGCAGAGAGAAAGAACTTATTGAAGAATGGTTACGGACTGGAAGTATTTTGCCCGGCCCGTTTCTGCATTGCGTTGCATGGAAGCGTTTCTTGGACGGTAGCTAAATTACGATTTAATTTCGATGCTCACCTGAAACGGAACGGAGTGCGAGAAGTGAAAGGGAAGGAAAGAGAGAAAGATAAGGAGAAGAGTAGCAGAGTGGTTCATTGCAACCGGAACACGCCCGGAAAGAAATCATCTTCCAATGCACCGGAAGGCTGTTTCGATCTTCCGACGACGATCGTTAAGGTGAAAAATATTTCCATTGACAAACACTACATCGATTGGGTCAAATTAAGGGTCATTTCATTAGGGTACTTCATTAACTATGCAACTATGATTAAATTAATCACCATCATTATGTTAAAAAATAATCAAATTCACAAGAACATCGTGAATTTCAATCAAAAGTTCTAGACTTCTAGAGCACGACGAGAATTGTGATTCATGATTTTTTTTAGAAGATTCATTTGTCTTTAGTGAGGAGTCATTCAAATCAGGAGTCGACTCTGAGCAAGAGCCCTCAAATATTAATAAATACTAAATGATTTAAAATCCTCAGAGCATCAAGAATCCTCAAAGATTCATGAATCATCAGAACATCTAGAATCCTCAAAGATTCATGCATCATCGGAGCATCAAGAATAAAAAAATGGATCCTCAGGAATTCTTGAATCCTTAGAGAATAAAAAATCCTCTAAAGAATCTTGAATCCTCAGAGAATCAAGAATCCTCAAAAATTAATTAATCTTCATGAGGATTTATGAATAAAGAGAGGATCAGAAATCATCAAAAACTCATGAAACTTTAAGGATTCAAATTTAAGACCTTTTCTTTTTAAGATTTCGTCTGAAATGCAAATTTTTATACAATTAAAATAAGTATAAACACTGCTTTTACAGTTGATTTTTTGTTATGTTGTTAACTATGTTAATATTTAAGGATTAATGAATCCCTTAGGAATCTGGGTCCACAGATTTGCAAGAATCCTCAAAGATCCACAGATTCATTCATTTATTTAGTAATATAGATACAGATTCATTCCGGATCCAGAATTTGAATCAGATATAGAACTAACACTAGTCTTTTTCCATTGGACCGTTCTTTATGCTTCCATCTGTCAATAAATCCGCGATTGATTTTTCCTCCTCTAAACACCAACGAGTCTTCAATATGTGCGTGTTATTACCCCATCATATTTTATCGCTCCTTCATTTCCGTCTATCAAGCATGCTCAGAATGTCACCAACGTGCGGCGGATATAGGCGTGAGATTGTTCCTTTTTTTCCCAACCCAAGTGCAGCTGCACCGTATACGCATAATGCTACGCGCATCACACCCTCCGCATCACGCACCCCATCCAATCCCACCGTTTTGTGGCCTTTTATCAGCGCAAACCTGTTCGCCGGTCCTGGAACTCGCTGTGGCGTCCGAAGTTCTATTAAAAAAGATATCCCCACTAAGTGCATTTTTATGCGTTTCATCATCATCATCGCCATCGACATATGGCTCCATCGCACCGCCCCGCACCAACACCACACGCAACGCTCATGTGCCGGCCGTGATACTTGCCCCGTGATGTCAGTGAAAAGCATAAAATTTATTATTACAGCATCCGTTTTCGGTCCCGTACCAGGGGTGAAAAGAGGTAAAGATCCACCGTCCTGTCTGTCGCGCGTGTGTTTGCGTGTGCGATAAAAGAATAACGATGCACCGATGCGCTGCCAGCGAAAACTGCAACGCATTGCGTTTGAATGGATGTGTGTGTGTGTGTGTGTGTGTGTGTGTGTGTCTTGGAGAATATTTTATACCCATCGCGAACAACGTCCCGAGTATGTGACGCGGCTGTAAAGCGACCGATGCGTGCGATGTGTGTCCGGAGCTTCCTTCAAACCGGTCAATCCTCCATGCCACTAGAACAATATTATCGGTGACACACACACACGCTGGCGGGATGAGCGTTTTATGGTTTTATGCTGCTACCCCCGGTCGGCATCCGGTATCGCAATCGGACGTTTCCGTACATCGAACGGACGATGACAGGAACCGATCAGACGGGTACGCGAAATGGGACGGGATCATAAAGCTCGGCGGCTCGGCGGCGAAGGTGATGTGAATTAATTTTTAATGTTTTAATAATTTCCAACCTGTTCGCTTCCACAGCAGAAGGAGGAAGATCGAGTCTAATCGATGATCTACCGATGAAACGATGGAGCCATATTGACACGAACTTGGATGAGTGTTGAGCGCTGTAAGAAGAACTATTTCTTTCGAATTCTTCCCTCTCTTAAGGAACTTCACGGTACTGTCCAGCCCATATTCGTACGGCAAAACACACTTCAAGACGTCGTGTGCGTGCGGTGTAGAATGAAGGATAATTACACACACCCCAGTCGATTGTCTCAAGTGCAATCTTGTCTATTCCGTGACTGAGTGTGGTCCGCAAACGGAACAGCTTCCCAGAACGCACCAAATCCCTTTTCTATCGAATTGCTACGTCGAATTCGCTTCAAACACTGGCCCCAAAAAACTCGTGTGATTTGGTGGTTTAATCCCGCTGCACAATCATAAGCATGCAATAATTGATTAGTTTGTCGAATTCGTACCAGTCGGGCCGTCCCGTCTCCATCCAACGAATGACAACTTTGAGCGTGTGGACGATGGCGTGATGAAATGGGTTTCCTCGGAAGCCACTCGTTTTCGGAGCACCCAGATTCCATGGCGCGGACCGTCATTAACTCAAATTGCACCGCAGCCACACAAATCCTCATCAAGGAGAATGTCGATTTTGTAACGCTTTTTTTCTCTTTGGGTTTGTTGTGCCTGAAAAGAAAGGCAAGTCAAGAAAGCGAGAGTACGGTACGGAATATCATCTTCTCGAAGGGAACAACCTGATGGCTGTGTATGTGTGTGAAGGATTTGGCTCTTCAGTAAAAGGGCGAAAAGCCCCGAGAAAGACGTGTTTCCTTTCTTCGGAAAAGTGAAGGCGAGAAGTGGGTGCAGATCAGGTGTTGCACGAACCGGGAATAAAATGAACCTCCGGATGGCAAAACGGTTTAAAAAAAGAAGAGCGAAAAATTAACAACAAACACACGCACACACACATACACTCGACGAGTTGCAGGGGAAAGGGACACACGAACACTCCCCGTACCAAACCCATTATAAAGCAATTCATTTTACGGCACCACCGAGAGGCGAACACCCGGTGAGCGAATATCAACCGTAATTATGTTTACAATGAAATTATCAACGCATGACTATTTTCTAATCAAGTAGAAAATTAGAAAAAAAAGAAGTTCAACTCGATTCTTTCCTTCTTCATTCGTTTTTTTTTTTTGTCTGGTCGAACCCAACCAGATTCGATGAGCTTCGGTTGCTCGGATATCGTAATCTCCCCGGGCATAAGGTACGGCGGTGCGGCTGGGCAATAGAACGCATCTCATCCACGAGCCACCAACACTCGCTTTTTGCTTTCTGCCGTTGGCATCGTGACGGATATGGTCGGGCGATTTCGTGCTGCGTGAGGGTAGGATTTGATTTCCGTCGTTCACGATTCTTTCCACGTTTCGTCACATACTTTCACCGATTAGCGAAAGAAGTCACCAAATGTGAGATGTTGTACCACCTTCTAACAAAAAGGGAAGGAAATTAGGCTAATTATGAGTTGATCCGATTGAAGACTCGTATCGCTTTTTGCAGTTTACTAAATCGACTTAATTTGTGCCGTGTCATATCATTTAAAAAAAAAGTATGAACTCTACCTGCTTGACGTTCTAGCATATTTAGACTGGCGATAAACAGCCCCATAAGTGGTCATTTATCACGTGCATTATTTATGTACCGTGTGGTTATGGAAACGCGCGGCATTCAAAGGAGAAAGTCGTACAGATTCCGCACCACGGGTAAAAGTTTACGCCGGACCATGTACCGGACCGATCGTTACCGTTGTTACGGATTTATCTTCAAACTCATAACATCTCAATATTTCGCTTTGATGATGCCGAGCTGAACCATTACTATCCAAGCGCTAAGATTAACGTGCGGTCGGGAACGCTCGGGTGAAGCAATGGACGAGGACAACACTGTGGCCGGACATATTGACTTAACCTTTTCCGGGTGTTGGGTGATAAAAAAGCAGAAAGAGAGGGGGGGGGCGGGGGGGAGTATGCGCCTTCCATCCTGTGCAGCCTTGACCATCGCAATGGCAGCGGTATTACATTACACGCGTGTACCTTTCCTGACTAAAGCGCATTAAGCCGTTCGACCTTCGGTGCGATGAACGGTCGCGCACATGCTTCCGTGAAGAGTTATATACCCACCGGGAGGACATTCAAGCCAAAAGGGGGAAAAAAGTATCACAAGACAGGGCAGGGTCATCTCCGGTGCTGATGGTACGAGAGAAGAAAAAAAATCTCCGTGAGGACAAATTGTTCACCACCATTCGGTCCGGTGGTACGGAGATGAATTTCTCCTTACTGTCGAGTCTGGACACTCGTACAGGAAAATTGTTAGACCGTGCTTACACCCACACACACACACACACAGACAGAGGGTTAAAAAAGGGCACGCATTCCGGAACACAGCTACACGCAAATCGCCCCCTCTTGCGACACCCTTGTATCGACGTTGCCAGCACGGCTATTGGACGTCGATATTTCATTGTAATTCAGTGCATGATTTATTACACCAACATCATGCTTTCCCGTGCTTCGCTTTTCATCCACCATGGTTTCCAATGGCCGGGCTGTCGAATGGGTCGACGAGAGTGTGGTAGGGTCGAGCCGGGGCGTGTATGTGCTTTCATTATTAAATGTATATTTATTGATGTCTTAATAAATTTATTAAACCTCGCCAGCCAGCACTCGCAAAATCCCCTGGGCGGAAGCTTTATCCAGTCGCTTAGTATTTCTCCACAAAAAAAGGCAGCCAAGATGGTGAGTTTTTTGCTCTCTCTCGCTCACTGTTTAAACCATATAAAGAACAATCCCTTCAGAAGGATAACCTTCTGTGAAGCGAACGTTTAAATCATCCAAACCGTGTGTCGAACGTAGGTTGACGGTTACAAATTAACAACGCGTACGTTCGCGCCAAAAAGTGTCCCCATGCGTTTGTTTTTTTCGTTCGCTTTTGCTTCCCGGTACCCCCGTGCATCCTTCGTTGATCGATAGACAAGCGAAACGGTGTGGTTCGTGCAGCACCGTCTCATTTGTGGCAGATATTGCGCATCGAGCACCAAACACAAGGTCCCCTTTCCGTAGGGGTCAAAAGCAGTTCCAGCAAACGAAAGACTTCCAGCGACGAACCCCTTGTTGGTTTGGTGTTGGGCGCTTCTTATCGGCACCGGCCGACGCAATATGCTACCCGTGGCCGGAAGAGTAGGGAAGAAACCGATTGAAATCGTGCCATACGATGCGGTGAGTTAAGGGTAGAAGATACCCAAACCGTCGACCCACGGCACCAACCACACGACTGTCACGACAGGTGTAACACCACCGCGGTGCAGCACAACGACTTTTTGGCCGAACGATGGGTCGACCGGCCCCTCCGCGTGTACCATCGAACCGAGCGCACCTTGTGCCGGCAGAAGAATGGAGCGAAAGATAAAGGGACACCCTAACGAACGTCGGAACCATACCTGCCATTAAAGGATATCACCTGTTTCGAAAGAAATTGGCCGATTTTTGGTCGAAGGGTCGGTGGATTTTTTATTTTCCCATTCGCTTTCTGGCTAGCAAATCGATTTTGAACCGTTAGCATTTGAATTCTTCAAACAAAAACTACATAAAACACATAAAAATAGGACCTTATAGCAGGATATTTCTAAACAAAGGTCACAAATCGGACTTTCGAAAGGACCTTTGGTTGTGGACAACGATTGTCGATAAAATGCTTTCTTTTGACTTTCTTGTTAATGTTGTTGTAGAAATAAAAGTATTCCACATAAATTACTCACCTTAGTGGAGTTGTAAACGTGTCAGTCAGATATTGTTACCCATTTTATTGTGTTCTTTACATCTCTTTTGCGTTTAATCGTTTCCTCTCTCCGGTCAGGTAATATTTGGAGTCCCCGACACCTTCCCGGCATATGTCAATAACATTCCTTAAAATCGATCTAGTTTTGGGTTTTATGAGTCGCCTAATACGTAACGATTTTTTTTCCCTCTCTCCCAGAAATCAAGATATTCCCTCAATCTATCGCTCCGCATGGCTTCAGCCAACTCCTTCAATTCCCATCCGACCCCGTACGGGATCTGGTTTGATCCCAAAAGGATACGCGGCGTACGAAATTAAAGAGACAAGGGTGATCTTAACCGGTCAAGCAACGGCAGCAACAATCTTAAACCTTTCACCGTGCGACTCGGTTCCGACCTGCCTCATAATGCCGACATTTCTGAACCATTTTGCTGTTGCTGTTGTTGCTGCTGCTGCGCACCTCAGTAGGCACCCTTTGTGTAAGCGGCATTGGTTCCCAGCCTGACCCGAAATAAATCACCCTTAATCGGTCTTAGCGCATAATTCCATAAGCTTCGCTCACATATCAAATCGAACGAGTGGCTCACGTTAAGACTGATCGACATTTCGGACAATGTCGGAATGTCGATCATGCGATCAAGCGTTCCCCACGCGGCCGTAGAACGGTTCCGAACGAACACCGTCGAAAAAATGTTCTTCACGATCGTGATCTCTTTCGCGCATACTATTACCGCCCGGCCGTCAGCTGCAAAACGAAACCGAACGGGAATACTTTTGTGCTCGGTGCAGGTTGTTCGAAGCACCGCTGCGATGTTGTGGCGTTCTTTCTCAATTGCAAAAGCACTAAATTTCTCAATTTTTATTGAATAACGCTACCACCTTTGAAGCAACGGTTCAATCGGGCAATGGACCACGGTGCTTTAATGCACGCCTGTATCCTGCAAACATTTGCAGCAACAGTACGGCCATCGAGCATCAAAACCGCGCGCATCGAATCAGCACTTCAACCGTGCACTACCCTTACAGCTTTATGGCACCATCACCCGTGCTGAACCCGGCCCGGACGTTTGATCTTCCTTTCGGCATCGGACAACAATCCCGGCCGAACGTTCTCGTTCTGGAGTTCTTGGTGGATTTGCACCTCGGTCAACTCCACGCCCTGTCCCCACCTCACCTCCGGCACCGGGCATCGAATGGTGAAAAAACATCGCAGACCTACATGCCACAGGTACGATGAAATGATAAATGACTTTCGGGTTCACGCGAGTGACATGACAGCATAAGTTTCGTGATTTTCATAAAGATCGGAACGCTATGGGCCTCCCTCCCTCCCGGTACGCTGGTGGGCGAACCGTGCTCGATCGGTCATTCGCAACGGACCTGCGGCGGCGATCGCCAAAGCGCGCAACAGAAGCGCTGATTGTAATCCTTGAACGTGAAAACCGCTTCCAAATGGGAATGTGTGCCTGTGTGTGTGTGGGGGGGGGGGTATGGGCCGTGACCGCAAGGGATCGAGGGGCCTCGAACCGATCCGGGTCTCTGGAGCGGGAACTTGGAACCCTTGCTTGCCGGACCCTGCGCGAGGGGTTTGAGATTATTGTCGTCTTTTAATGGATTATATCCGCGACCGGAGAGAAAACCGAACCCGAACTGCTATTGATTGAATTGCTTCTTCTTCGTCCAACGTTTATTGCACACGTTACCCGGACGGGTACATCACACCAACGGACCGGACGGGCAATTCAGGAATGAATTGTACGAGTGGTGATTTCTCGCATCAATTCTGCTGCCTTTTGGCGCGCGGAACGGTCTAATAGCGTATGAAATTTGACGGAATTTTTAGCTTAACTCCTTCACTGTAACGTATTTAAGGGATAAAAAAAAGCCGAAGCCAAAGCAGCCACAAACTTTTGCGGTCATCGTGCTAATCATAGATGTTGGTGCGATGGTACGCGGCTCGATCTCGTCTAATTCCATTTTAATGATAGACACCATTCATCCGGATGATTTCTGAAGAAATTCTCGCCCCACTTCCCAACCAGTGCCCCCAAGTGCTGTTGCCTAAGCATTCATAGAATAGTACGGTCCAATTAGAAACCTCCGGTTGCTATGCCGAGGACGTGCCGCACACGCGACGAATCCGTGACGATTCTCTTGCTAACTGCGCACCACACGATCCACGATCCGGTCATGTCAATTATGGTCACATTTTCACCTGCGACTCTTTCGAACAGCTCACGTGTATCGTTTCTTCCTCACCCGAGGGTGTATTAGAGTTTCAAAGTGTGATTTTTTTTTTGTGGTTGAAAATGGCGCGCAATGAAACTATTTTAATAAAGCTGGTCAAGCAATCCTGTGTGTTCATTTTGCAGGGTAATGTGTACTCCCCAAGTTGCACTGGGTCTTTGTCTCTGAGAATAAAAATCATAAAGAGATTCCTCTAAAAATGTGAACAATATAAGAACTTAACTTTTAGTAGTATTGTTTTTCAAAATTTTCTCGAGTTGTACAATTGAAAATAATAAAATGAGAAGCATAAAGCAAATTTTCTAAGCATGTGTGTCCCGCATATATTTTCCAGATTTAACTTATGTAAACTTGGAAATTACTTCAAATTACTGTCTGATACTAGGGTCAGATCATACTTTCAACTAGTTTTTAAATATGGGTTATGACGTTTCGAAATTTATCCGTTGTCAGCTTCGCATACAAATCGGCTAACAGAATTAACCTAGGAACAGAGGGATAGATTGTTTTTTTTTTTAATGAAATCTCCGCTCAGCTGCTCGTTAGAAGATAAAATCAAGCAGATTTATAGCATTTCTAAACCGGATGAGGCTATATTTCCCGGCTACATCATACAAATGTAAACAAACCTTTTAAAATTGAAGTCACATTAGTTTAACATGTTTGAATATTAAAAAGTAATGGAATCTATCTTTTTGTGAAATAGAAATCGTCCTTCAAGAATTATTTAAATTTTTTCCCTTATTTTATTGTATTTTGAACGCAGTTTTTGAGCGAATGAAAAAGGATTTAATGTTTTGATTTGTTTCGTTTTTTTTTTACATCTGTTGTGTCCTATTTTTAGCATCGGGTTGGATTCTTGGTTTTGACTTAAGTTATTGCATAATTCTCAAGTCAAACCTTTCTTAACACCGTCACGTATTTGTTAAAACTGTGTGAATTTGTGTAGAAATGTTAAAATCTTTGCGATTTTTAAAAAGTATGATATATCCTGATACTTAAACTATTCAACAGTTGCCGGCTTAAGATAAAAGCTTTCTAACGTAAAGTATGATCTAGCCATTTGTGAGTAAACGATAAATAAGCACGAAAGGGTGAAAATTGCTGTCCATCTAGTACAACAATTTAACGACAGACTTTTCCTTTACCCATTTTCCTTCCCGGGAGACACGTGCTCACTTCCAACTCTTTCAAACGCCGTACGGGTGAGGATTATACCTCTCATCCTTTCACCTGCTTACGTCCAAACAGCAGCGTAAACACGAAATAAAACGTTAATTAGTGCAATTCGCAACCCAACCCGTCACCGGTCGACGTTGCCCGGGCCGCTTTCGTGGTGCGCGGTTCAGGCCTAGAAATGGCGCCACAATGGAGCCACGCGAAACCGATGAAATTGGCGTAAGTAAAGGCGCTACCCCGGTGGAATGTACGTGCACCCAGTTCGTCGGGAGGGCTGGCGCTAGGAAACGTGAGATAACGATCACGTTTCAAAGCGGATCGAACTCACCGATCGGTTGTTTCGGCACGAGCCATCTTAATGCAAGTCCAATATTGTCTGGTGGTACAAACAAGCGCACGGAAAGTAGAGCGATACCGGTAGGGAAGGGTACAAGATTGTGAATGGAATCGTCCCTACCGATAAAATGGAACATCGTGATACAGAGTCACCCCCTGAAATGGCCCAGTTTTTCCGATTCAACGCTCAACTAAGGCGCGTTTTCCGTCAAGGAAAGATCGAAAGAAAGTATCCCCTTAGCTAATCCGCGTAATCTTGCCCATTTTTGGACCACCATCAGCGTCCTCATTGAAGCGCGAATGGTAAAGTACAATGAAAAAAACAACCCCAATAATTAAGTAAAATGTTGGCGATCTCGTTTTCCAGCAAATTATCACCCGGTTCGATCGATCGTTTTCGGGCCGCGGTTACCCTTGGGGAGTAACATTTCCCATTCCTGGTGGATTTTCTACCCACTCAAACTGTGCGCAATTGATTTCACGGCTAGTTTTCCCCGCAACGGGTCAACCAGAACTAAAACCCCATTAAGCACATCTTGGAGCGCGCATAACGGTGATGGGTAAGTTTTGCGTCGTTTGCGTAATTATTTTCCAAAGAATACACAACACGACCCGAATTCTTTCGCACTAATGATCGTACTCTCGTACGTTTTAGCTTCACTCACAGCAACAAAAAAACAGAGAAACAATCACACATCGATTTAGTCGAGAAAGGCGAGCGGGACATCATCGATCTAGAACACATAAACGTACACATTTACGCCCCTACCGTAATGGGGTTCTTTTCTATCAACTGCGGTATGAAAAATGATCCCCCAAACGTGTCTCGACCTCTACTGCTGGACGCTTTAATTATCCACCTTTTACACTCCTGCTGCCGCCTGTTTCCCTCGTCCCGCCTCCCATCGGTTATTAATTGTCTCACCGAGTTCGATTTATCGGTTCGCGGGAGAAAAATCCCAACACAGAAGGTGTTAACCCGAAAACGGTCCATTTATCATCATTTCCCAGTCCCGACCCGACGGCCAGCCGAAGTGCAGCAGAAGCAGAACGGGCCACATAACCGAACGGATTGAGCCCTTTTTGTTCTGCGCAACGGTGATCGATCGATTGATCGACGGCCGGAGCACTCGAACGTTGCAAGAATTGCACGAAAATTTCGAATCGCTCAACCGATTTCGTTACGGCCATCAAACTCTAGCACCAAAAGGGGGGGGTTGGAGAAGGGGGAAAGGGGGGGAGGGAGGAAAAACGTACACCGTAATGATCGTCGTTACAGCGAACTTCCATAATTACTCCGCGCGGCCCAAAGTCCAAAAAGGTCGTCCCAGTGCAACCCACCCATTTCGATCCGTCCTGGTGGCAATAAAAATGGTTCACCCGGGATGTGGGGTGCGCAATTTTTCAAACCGCAGAACAAGCCCGAACGTCGCGGACCACCATCAGCATTCTCGCACCTGCTTGCAGTTACGAAGCTAATGATCGGCATTGGTGGGTTGTAAACGCATAAAACGCATAAACGCGCTGTAGTGAAAAGCTGTGAACGACGTTTGACGGCATTAGAAGAATTGCCCATTGCGTGGATCAGTGCTATTGCTTGGTTGTTTTATTAAAATCTCATACCCCAGAACAATTAGCGCGCTACGGTTGATCAAACACGAGTCCGGGCGGGTATCAAGTTGTATGACGTATTTATGGTCTTGTGAAAATGCTCACTCTGCGGTCATTATTTTGTTACGGTATTTGTTTAACTGCTTGATTAAATGTACAACCCGGAAAAAAATCCCCAGCCTGCCAACTCTAAAATACGATACGGTTCCATCCAACACGACCATCCCGAAGATATCGCATCCTCAACCTCCGATCCGGCAGTGTCTGCTGTCGTCGTCGGCCTGATCGATCGTAAACGACACGGCACAACCGTTCATCGTATCGCTGTTGCTTTCGCCCTACGTGTCCAACCGTCATGTAGTGCATAAATTCCGTCACCATCCCGAACCGGGGAGGTACATTACTTATGCTGCATCTATTTAAATAAATGCGTTATTTGCTATGCGGATTTGCTGCGTGACATCCTTCCCGGCGAGCAACCGATCCGCCACCTAACAGGCAACATTCCATTCCGCCGCAAAACAACGAGATCGAGCGACAAAAAATCTACGGCCCGCCCCGGGAACATGGGTTCGATTCCTGTTTGAATAAAATATTGCGCTTAGTTTATTAGCTAATAATCCCGCAAAACGTTCCGGGGCTCGGAACGGGCATGGGGTTTTCTGGAGACATTTGCGGTACAGAATGCTGGTTCTTTTTTGTGTATAGCGTGTGTGACATTGTATGCTTCTCCATTTCCCCGGTGATCGTGCGAGGAGGAATCACAAAATTAGACACATTTTTCTTCTATTACTGAGCAGTAAGATAACTGGCAATGCGAAGATTACCGATGACACTCCCCAGTGAGCGATGATCATTCAATGCATGTATCTAAAAGACTTTCGGGTCATTTTAGTATTACAGATTTTACCTTTCAGGGGTGATCAAGCTTTTTAGACAATAAATTATTTAAGAAAAGATTTTTTAATATCTAAAAACATAAATAAAAGAATAGAAACACAGTCGTTGCCGCTAAATCAACTTCAGACCGCATGAAATGTAATATTCTATTAAGGTTTAAAACATAAATATTTGGACTAAGAACATGTCGAACTAGATGAAAATAAATTTAAAAAATTACATCAGAAGCTTACGATTTCTTTAATTTACACAGCTGAAAGGGATTTGGTAGACCCAGGGTGAAAGCAACCATTTTTTTAATTGAATCTGAGCAGAAGGCTTGGCATATAAATTGATCAGATTGTTTAGGTTTTGTAAGTTAAAATTCACATGTTATCCATTAACACCTTGAAAGTTCATACAATTTGTACATTAATTTATATACCTTTCTTCATCAATTGTGTTGCCACTATTTAATTGTTATAAATCGACATAAAAAGTCCAATAAACTCTAAATGTTTGCATGTAGAGGTAAAAAATCATGAATTAGAGACCAGAATTCGTGACATAGAGACAAAAACTGACGAACACAGTCCAACATTGTTGCTGTAGACACAAAAATATATGCACCATGTCTAAAATTGATGACTTTGAGACAAAATTTAGCGGCCACTACTGTTAAGTAAATTTAAACAAAAAAAAACAAAATAGTTGTCGTTCAAATAAGACATTCTGCAGGAATAAAAAACCCATTTTGATGTTGCAGAATTTGGCACATTGTACATTAGAGTGTTTGCTCATCCCTGCTCAATAATCATTTTCATCTTACCTTCCCGATCAATGAAACGAGAAAACAAACTGGAAATCGCGCACAAATCGCGATCAGAACTGAATGAAAACCGATGCAACTTGCGTAGCGAGATCATGTAAACGCAACGCAATCAGGTCGGCAGGTTTCCATCTGTATCGTATCGAAGCGTAGAATTGGCCCCGGATATTGGAATCAGGTATCCGCACCAGTATTTCTCCACCGGTTCCGTATTCCTGCTACCCCCCTGCTCCATTGCTAGCCAAGTAAAGAAGATTCAACAGTGCGGAGCAGACGCAGTGCATCGTTAGCATCCGAGCCCCGAACCGAAAGATCACTGAAGCTGATGAACACATGAGGCTCATTTCCTCGCACATTCGGCCACCTAATCCACCCCGAAGACTTATCCGTTCCGCTGCGTACCGTGCAGGCGGTTTGCCGGGTGGAGATTTATAGATCATTATAAAGACATCATCAACATGCGATCCCATCTGCCCCGACCGAATGCATCCTGTCGCGAAACGGAAAATGGGGAAGAGTTATATTAAATTATGCAAAAAAAAGAAGCTCGCTCTCCCCCCTCCCAGAAGGACTCGATATCGTAAAGAAAGCGCAACGCAAATGCCCTCCACTGCACACTGTGTCCAACAAATCGTGGCAGTTTCAGCGGTCGTTGATGTCGTTACCCCTCCCGGCAGGGAACCGTGCAATATTTCCCTACGCCACGCTTGATTCGGTTTTCGCTAACGAAGGCACTGGATTTACGCTACCATTTGAGGCCGGGAATCGTCTTGGGAGTATCGTTGGCGTATTGCCCTGGAGTTGACGACATATTTCCGTTTGATCGCTTTGCCCCGGGACAGGTTCACCACGGCGATGGGTGAGCAAACCGATTTGCGGGTGCCCGATTTGTGCGAAGTAATGATATCGATACTTTCTCAGCATCCGACGCTCGTCAGCCAGTCCGGTAAGTGATACCGGCCGGTGGGAGTGAGGGCTTATGTTTATTTCGCCATTCTAGCTGCGTCCGACACCACCAGATTCAGAAACCCGATCGTCTGTATTCTCGCCCGTGAGAACTATCCCAGATAGGATTGGGTTTTGCTACACGGCGATTACACCGATCCTTCTGGCGGCACCGGAGAAGCAGCCAGAAGAAAGGCCCCACAGCCAACCAAGTTCGCCATCATCATTAGCATTATTAAATTAATCCCTCGTGTTTCACCGCTCATCAGTAACGAAATTCGCCACTTTCAACCGAACGCCATACATCAACGAAAATGAGCGAGATGAGCACACCATCGGAGAAAAATGACCAATAATGTGCAGTTGTGCCCATAATCTGCCGTCCCAAAAGTGCCATATTTTCTGTCGAATTCGTCAAAAAAAAGCCCTTCACTGGAGTTAGTTTGGCTTTCGGCGCGTTCACTGGTTGTTTTTTGGCACTGCGGTGCGGTGATTTGTTGCGGGCTGGTTTGATTGTATTATAATTGTGAACGATGCGGTCTGATTGCACGGTGCACTGTTATGTCCGTAGCATTTATTCATAACTGCATTCAAGGAAACGCTAATGAAAGCACAATGTTCCGTTTCAGCGGAAACGCTTATTTGGACAAATAATATTTTGTTAGCAGATTTTCCTGAAGATACAAAACCTGGTTCCGAATTTAATAAGATATCTTAGACTTAAATTTAAACTTAACAACATGTAGTTTGAACTCACCTTCCATATGTTTGATGGTAATTCTTGAATTGTATTAATAATATTTATTAGCAAATCTGATCTTAAATAGACATTTTCATTGTTTCACTCAAAATTATCTGTTCCTTAAAGCATACTTGGCACAATTTTAGTGGGAATTGTAAAGAAAATGTGACAAATTATTATGCCGATCTTAGAAAATCTAGTTTCGAACCGATTTTGAAGCTACGGAAAGATATTGCAGATTTTCAGCAATCCAAAGGAAGATAAGAGCCTCTGAAGATGAACTGATGAACCAATCAGTAATCTTACATGTCTAGATATATTCGAAGCATCTAGTCAGAGAAGAAGTTAAAGGTTTTAGTCCCAGAATTTCAACCATGCATAGCAGATTTATTAGCCCAATCAGTCAACATAGCGAAATATATTCCAAGATAAAAAAAATAAAACAAAGGATTTAATTCCAGAACTCCAACCAAGCTCAATAGATAAACTAGAAAGAGTCTGAGCAACTTCATATAAGTTCATCTTCAACCCTGATCTAGAGAAGATCATCAAATATTAATCAAAATATTCATCAAGAGCTACCAGGTCCATCTTCAGTAAATAGATTTTCATCCTTGCACATACTAAGGTACTAGGGTTAAGTGTTACAGAACTGAGGGTTTGATGTCGAGTATACAGTAGGTCACATAACTCAAATCATGTTTGAGCTCCTAAACTTCAATGAAGACGACAACATTTTTAGCTCTGGTAATTCGGATTGATCTGTCTCTCTCTTGGTCGAATTTCACTGATAACTTGTTTCAACAGCTCGATTTAAAAGCAATCCAATGTCCTTCTTGTCGTGAAACTAATCTTCTTGTACACGCTTTAGTATCATCAGCATTATATGGAATCTTAGGCGAAGGAATGATGGTTTTCAGAGAAAGTTTGAGTTTTTGGGAGGTTTACAACAATACAAGATACAAGCGGGACACCGTCTCATAAATGAAAATTTTCCATGAAAATTGACAAAACATCAGCATTATTTTTACAGATGTCCCAAATTTCACATTAAATTATCCACATCAATTACTCTACCAACTCCCGGCTCAGAATCGTTGCAGGCGATGTCCTAAAAAGATTTAAGAACTGCACCTATAATGAGGGTACATGTACACGCCAAAACGGCAACTATCTCGGCCAAACCAAAATGTTCGTCCGCACCATTGAAGTCAGCAACGGCTGCAGAAGAAACAAAAAATCAGTCACACACACCTTCACCACAATCTCACCCAAAACAGGAAGCTGCGGAATCGATGAATGAAAATAATAACGCATTGTTCCATTCAAAGCAAAACAAGCCGAAAAAAAACATCTCCCCAGCATCCCGGTCGGATGTCCTCCAAACAAAACGGAGCAACAGCAAACAAAAAAAAACAGCGATAGCTTGCGGCATGTAACGTATCGCAAATCAATAGACACTATCGTAACGGATACCGAGCGGCGACCAGATCATACAGTTGTCGTTGTATGTGTGTATGTGTGTGTGTGTGTGTAATTGGGGAAGTTTTTTGTTTGCTTTATTCCTCGACTTAATCCATCCTTAATGGTGAGTAGCAACTTCCTGTTGCATTCAACCAGCGCTGCATTATCAAAGCACTCGAAGCATCCGAAACGATTCGAACCCGTCCGATCGTTACCGTCCTTCTGATTGTGGCACAACCGGGGGATCGCAAACCGCGCACAATCAGCCCACCGCCACCTCGTGCCGACCAATATGTACTCAATTATGCTTCCCGCTCGACCGGCGGCACCGAAACCCCGGCCCCAAGGCCAAACCTTACGCGTCCCCCTACTTTGCCCGGGTACGACGAAAACAATAAAGTCAACAATCGGCAAACTTCAAAGCGGCGTACGTTCCGAAAACGGTAGCATTTTAGTAGAAATTATTGACTTTTTTTTATGTCCTGTTTCGGGTGGTACGAGAAAAGGACACCGCAACCGAACGGGTCCAGATGCCCGGAACACTGGTTCGGCTGCAATTCAATGCAATGCCGCCGTTGGCCGTTCGGTCGACCGAAAGGAAACGATTGTGTTACCTGTTTCAAGGTCTAACGGGAGACTGCCGCTATCCTGCCACAGTTCTCGGGAGCTGATATTTATGAATTGAACCGTATTTCACCGGGCACCAGCAGCGAACGAATGGTTAGGCAACAGCGCGTCCTTTCGATCATCAAACGATCGCGAAGCTTGCTGTGGAATATATGTTTTTTGCAACGCCACAAAAAAGTGGGATAACTTTTTTCCCCCCTAACGTCTTCTAAAATCTTCGTCTAACGGACGGAACAATGACGTGATTATCATAAGGATTGCGATCGGTCGTGTTTTTTTGGGGCGGAAGATCAGAGCTTTCGTCTTCCCCAAAACAATGCGCACCATGGGACGGAAATGATCCTGATTTTTCCCATTGCTTCGCGACCGTTCATCTGACAATCAAGGTTAGAAAGACGAAGAATCCGCCCTGGGGAAGGACCAGTTTCTAAGACTGCCGTTCCAATCGTAACGTATTCACCAGGCCGTTTTTTTTGCCGTTTTTATTGTCATGATCGCGTCGATCGTCTCCAAACCGTTGCCAATCTACAGTTATTCCTTTGAAATGATCCCCTATCCGCGCATCAATTCACAATTCAGGACATCTCCTTCCGGTCCGGTTATGTTCAGAACCCTTGCTAGTGCTATGGGGCGATTTTTGTTCGCTGTTTTGTCTGCCTCTGGTGCAACGTTGAGCTGCCGTTCCCAAGGTTTTTTCTGCAAACACGACCCACGCCCGAAATCAACGTTATAAATGGAGCCTTACCCGGGCATATATACTGTAGCTTCTGTATGTTGTCTTCCCAGCCCGAACCGAAGCCAACCGAATCGTGGAACCCCCTAAACTGGGCAGTGATTTATTCCATTGAATAATGTGTCTGGGTTCCGTTGGTTCCCTTCTGGACAATTCTTTCGCTTCATTCACTGTTCACTGCTGGGCCCGCCAAATAGGATCCTTCCAGCCGACCGGCTCCAATATATTTGCCTGTTCGCGTATACATGCGTGCGTGTGTGTATGTTTGCAGGTGGAAAATGAAATTTATGTGTTTCCTTCGATCGTCTTTTCAACGCTAAAATATGGACAAAAACGATGCGATGCCGCATCGGGCGAGTCATATCTCGAGAGGCGACTGCTACTGTTTTTGGGACGCACTACGCCTCACCGCCGAAGGATCCGTTTCCGAAATTGCCAAACGCGGAAGCCCTCCAACTGGGCCCCCCAAAAACCCTCCGAACGTCATCCAGCCGGGATGTGAACGAAGATGAAATTGGACTTTTTAATTTTTCACCACTTTTTTGCCCCGACACAGACCCAGCCTTCCGCTCGGAACGGGGATCTTGGGCTTTGCCTGCCCTTGCAAGGAATCTTGCCTGCGACCGCATTCTGAATGAATAAGATAAATCACACTGCCAGGTCCGTTACTGCATGCTGTTGCGTCGCTGTGCTTGTGCGTTATTTTTAATACACCACAAAAATTGACTTGCCGATTATGGCTCAGTTTTTTCTTTTCTCTTTTTTTTTTGCAAACTTGATCGACTTCCAGCAGCCATTGTTTTAGAAGATTATTTGTTCGCAGCGAATATCGATAACGGTAACTTGATGCGTGAACCAGTCCGAATGGAATTTCCGCACTGCTTGTCGATGACAACAACTTCTCACGAATGACCGACTCTGTCTCACTTTCAATTCATGTTTAACGTTGTGATTCATTGGTGATTTTCTTCGGGGAGTTTTTATAAGTGTAATCGTTTTTTTCTCATTTCTGTTGGAATCTATTTTATTAGAGTATTGAAACCCTTGTTTAGAAATTAAAGTGGGTACTTGTTCCATCATATGAAATGTAGAGTTACTTAAATAATCCTTAAGTAACTCTAATTTAAGTAACTAACTACTAGTCTTTAATCGATGTAGAAAATTAACTAGTTGACCGATCCTTTCTAAATTTTCAGGCAATATGATACAACCCTTCAATAAGCTTTTGAAGGATTAATTTAGTGATTCAGGAAAAATCCGATTCAACTCCGCAGTCGACTACGGATTCAAATCCAAAGTAAAATCCGGAGTCAACTCCGAAGTTGAGTCCGAAGTTGACTTCGAAGTTGAGTCAAGTTGAAGTTTGTATCACCGAAGTTGACGGTGGAGCTTACATCAGAGTTGAACCCGGAGTCAAACCCGGAGTCGCCTCCGGAGTCGCCCCAAAAAAACTTATATGTTCACTTACATAACCTTTCTGTTTGACTCCAAGATCTTTTAAGCTACTTAAGATTTGGCCTCCTTGAGATGTTGCCGTAGTGCCTTCAATTCGGTGCGTTTTGAGATTTCATGTGCAAGAAATGATGTTTGAAGGCAACGCCATTTTAAAATTAAAAATAACATTCCAAACAATACCCTCTAAACTGTTTCTGTTCAAAATTTCAAAATAAAATACTCAATTTATACATTTCTAAATCGTTTCAACCCTGTCGCTTCATGCAATTTGATTGTTGACACCCTTTACGAACCACAGACTGAAGTCAGCTACTGCTTAACGACTTATTCTTAAAAACTAATTTAAAAGTTCTCCAAATAGTTCAAATTTTCTGAAAACTTTCGAAAATTTCAATATTGTACGTCCTAAAGAAATTATTCTTTTGTGAACGTTTACATCTGATCTCCATAACCATCTCCTATACGTTGAAGCTAAATCTACTTCCGAATTAGCAACGATTCCAGCAGAGTGTCCCAAAATACCTATCGTCTTTATCAAGCGTTGCGTTGCAATTTAAATTTTATCGATTAAACATGCAAATCAACCATAGATTCGTTGTCACCGACATGTACCATTCGACAACAATTTACCATAAACAACTTCATTCAAACGCCCATAACCGTAACCGGTAGGTTTGTTGGTGTCCCGTTTGCGGGTAGGCATGCAACCTTCGAGCATAACCACCTGCGGTACCGATGGCGAAAAGAAGTGCAAAACCGAACGGCGAAATCCCGAAAACTCCTTCCAAGTCCGGGAAACCGACCGAGATTACCGTGCAACGGGTCCAACACCTTACCCTCCCGATGCTAACACGTAGCCTGATTTACATACTACAAGTACGGTGATTTAAAATGCATTAAGACTTAATTGTTTTTAATATGCAAATAAAGCGCTTTTTCTCACCCACCCTTCGAGTCACGTCCCTATCGCTTTCCGAGTCGGCTGCTGAACTGGTGAGTGTCCTCCCGCATGCTGAACTCATTCGTACCGATGTTGATCTTTTTTAGCGGTTCGGAACAAAAATTCAAGAAGCACACGCGAAACGCGACACAACGCTTACCTGCCGCCGTTACGACGCACAGCAGCCGTGGTGAAGATGGCCGATAATTCGATACTTTTTACACTCCCCGGGCCCGTCGGTCGCAATCCTTGGTTACCGTGCCAATTTGGTCCGACTCGCCGATACGCCGTGAGCACTCTCAGAAGTCTCCGAAGGCGTTAGTTCGAACGCGTTCGAGCCTCACCGTCGTAGATCATCCGCAAAGCGCATCCATCCGGTACGGCATGTAACACTCCCCATTCCGTCCCAGCTCCAGCCCGTCCTCTGCGGCAGCCGTGCGGGATCCGTTTGATAACACCGCACAGGGTTCTCTCCGAGTGCCCGGTACAACACTGTCCGGGGCAAGATTCCCCAAGGGCTCCGTTTACAAGCAGCAACCTTTACGTGTACGTAAACTTGATCTACATAAAACATAAATAATGCCCGTACTGTACGCCGAACTCAACCGTACCCCTCGGTCCCTCTCCCCACACGGTTCCGCCGGCCCGCCATTACCGACGGAACGGCACAAGATTAACGAAATTAAGTGATTAAGATTATATCCTCGCAATGTTCGTTTCGCGGTTCCCACAGTCGATCGTGGGCTCCAAACACGGCACGGTCCCGTCGTCGCTTGCTGCAGTCCGGGACCGATCGATCGTCCTCGGGGTTGCGGTGTTACAGTGCTTCTGTTTTGTTTTCCACCCGCCGCCCGCCCGTCGACATCACATCGACAATTGGGAGCTCCCGAATCGGCAAGGATTCCCAACTCGTGTCTCACCGTTTCCCGGCCGGCAACCGATCCCGATCGAGTCTCGATAACGCGCCCGACTCTTCGGGACTGGCTCCAAGTCATTTCTCGTTTCCTTTCGTGGTCGAGGGTAATATAGATATTAGCATAATACCACCACCACCACCAACTCTCATCCCTCTTTCACCATGCGGACATGCAACCCATCGTTCTCATCAGCGCGGGAAGACAACTTCGGAAGTTCACAAGTATTTAAACGCGATCCTCAAGAATTCCTGCAGCACGGCAAAGCGAGACAAGACAACTGCTCCTTCGTAGGTGCTCTTTTCTTCCTTGTACGCCTAAAAAGCGTACAGCTCCAGGCAATGTTCTATCCCCACAATCTGTCACATTGAGAGCGGATTCTGGAGCAGGGCACTTTATCGTAGGCTCTGCCGAACCTTCCCACCTAAAACCTTCCTCCTGCCGGAAACACACGTACCCGCCCGCCGGGCGGTGGGAGGGTGGAATTTATATTTTAAATAAATAAATTGGATCGGATCCGGATTGAAGGCTCCCGGTACACTCGTCGCCAAAAGCGAGTCAGAACCGATCTGTCGTCCCGCATGTTCTACCCGCGAGTCTCGAGCCGAACAATCGACCAGCATCACCTGATTGAGGAACAAAAGAGGATGAAGAAGCGTGCGGTTCCGTTTTTTTTCCGCTCCCTAATGAGACAAATTCTTGTCGTCGTCGTCATCTGGGCTTAAGACTTCGCAACTTTACCATCAGGAAGCGGAGCTGAACTGTCACAGCGTTTGCTACGTCCATGCCAAAGGCCCTTTTTTTGTCTTTTCCTCGCTACCCATGCGAGTCTACCCATAAGAAACCACACGGGAATGGAATGGAAAACAGACGGTACAGTAAGGAAAAAAAACGACAACATGCTCCGACCGCTCGCACCCATCGCAGCGTTCGGTGATTTGCGATCTATGCTTTCGGTTCTGTTCTCCAGCACCATATCTGTACCGGGGCGCCCGACCGAACCAGAAACAACGGCCCCGGCCCCAGTGGTAGCTTCAACATTGATGGATTAAAATTTTAAAATATCGTAATCATCATCAGTGTCATTCCCAGTCAGTGCCCCTGTCAGAGAGCGAGGGATAATCAGCGGGAAAACGTGAACCAGTGGCCGATCTGACTTCGATCAGTTCGATCGGATCGGTACGAAAACCGTATCTTGCCCCGTATCGCGTACCCAGGCGGAAAGGAAGTTCCATTCATGCACGAACGTCGTCGGTGCGCCAAGGGATGGCGTTTGGGTGCTGTTCGACCAGCTGCGACATGGCGCCAGCTCATTCATGGTGCCGTTTGTGGTGGTTTGTGTGCGAATTGCGGTGGCAGGATGTTCACCCGCGGGTATGATGCGATCGTACCGCGGCCGGGGATCGTACGATAAATGGCGATATTTTTATTACGGCAAAGTGTGCAAACAGGAAAGGGCAAATCCATCGTTAGATTCACCAATCAATTTGAGCGGCGTAGGGTAGTTTTTCGCGTAAACAAGGGATCCTGACATAATGAGCGTCTAGGAAATCTATCCGTTTATGTGGAATGCTTCTAGGCAAATAATTAAGGCATCTCATCAATTCTTTTTTGTAAATTCCATGTATGTAAAGACTGTTAACAATAAACTTTCATAGTAATACAAATAAGTTGATACAATTGTTTTAATTGAAGCTTCATTGAGGAAATTCGGCGTAAAATTTATACAAAGATTTATTATTCGTCAATCAATATAATTGATCTTCATTTTAATGACTTTTGAATTTCATCGTATCTTAGCAGTGCATAAACAATGTTATACCTAAAGAATCATGTCTACTGTTTTTAAACAGTTGACTAAGAAAACTAAGAAATCAAGAAATGACCGATTCAAAAACCTCAAATATTTCGAAGACTAAAAAATGCCTCACATCATCTTGTATCGCGGAAGAAATGCTGTATTTTTTTTTTATTCCTTTTTTATTTTCTCTTAAAAATTGAGCTAGCAATAGTTTAAAGTGCATTGTCTACATTGTATTTTTATCGCTGTCAGATTTACGAAAATTGGAACAAATAACGTCACCAGAAAAGCAACGTAGCGGATTCAGTTTTTAAAAATCCTTTACGCTCTCATCGGTACATTGGAATATAACGCAGAATCGTGCACTCAGTGGTAAGTCAAGTGGTTGAAATTCATTACGAAGCTCTGGGCATCAAAGGAAAAGAAAAACGTGATGGAAATGGATGATCTAATAGTGAAATAATAGTGTCGTGACAGTGTTGTAGCAGAATCCCAATGCTTCATTCAGGGATGTGGTCAAAACGTTGGATCTCTTCAAGTTTTTCAAACAAGGATCTGGAGGAACTGCATTCGTACAAAGTGCAGAAGGCTCCATATAGCAACGAACAGATAAACACTGTGTAAAAATCAGAATTACTTCCAGGATTGCTGTACTTCGCGGCTAAGTTTAATTTGATGTTCCTGAAGAAGTGAGAAAGCAAAAACTGTCAAAGTTTGCTAATATATTTATTGATTTAGCAATCGATCTACTCATATGAAAAAAAGTGACTAAAAAGACTTCAATTGGGGAGATCTACACAAAAGAGTTACCAGAAAAGTGTCTGCTTCTTCTGTTAAAGCAATACAAGGGCCCTACCAAACTTTGACAGGGATTCTAGCATCATTCCACTATCCAAAATATGTCCTGGAGTAGTATGAAACCGTGGGAGTTACTTTCGTACTTAGACAAAATTGAAGGAAAAGTGAACTCTCGTAAAGTAGTTGCTGCAGCCAGATGATGTCCTGAACCAAATAAGTGGAGTAAGACATAAGATGCGAGCAAATTGAAGCTGAATGAAAAATATCTTCCAAAATGTTACTTAAGGTTTAAAACGGTTGTTCAGCGAGGTAATTTTCTACAACGCTTTCTCTTTGATGCAATTCTATGTGGGACACTCTTTACCTCTAGTTAGATATCTCCATCAAGCTTGACTATCTCTGTGATGTAATTCGATTTCAGGGATTCATTACCTCTCATGAACGTTAGAGATCTCCATCAAGTTTGGATATTTTTAATTCCAGCTTTAGGGACTTCTAGATTGTTCTTAGTTTCACAAAAAGGATGACATTCAGTGGTCTATTTATTTATATTAAAGATGTAATGCTCGGAAAACGTAAACACATTATGCGATACAAATCCAAACATTTAGAAACGTCAGGTGTAAACCGGAGAAGGATTGCCAGAAACAAAGAGTAGTAGCAACATTTGTTGTTAAAATCACATAAATATATTTATGTTCTTATTTTTTTTACACATCAGAAACAAAAAAAAAGGCATCATACATCTCGACCGTACCGTCAGAAAATGTTCAGTACGAGCGCAATTGGTAGTATCGCTCGAAGCCATTATCGAACCCATACCAATCGCGATATCCGATCGCTCAAATGAGCTGAAAAATCTGTTGTTTGATTAATTTTCCTTAAATTAACCTCACCTTATGCCTTCCCGTTTTGCTTCATTGTTGTACTGGCCAGACGGTGCCACCATGGCCACCGTTGATTATTAGCTCCCGGCGGAGGGTAGCGAAACCGGACGATTCCATTCGCCCGACGCCCGTTTTGGTGGCTGGATCGGGCGTGGAGCTTATTTTCTTGCCGCCGAAGCAAACGAACTTCTGCGCAACGGCAGCTATTATTGAAATCCCATTATCGGTACACAACAATAGCACAATAAAGACGCGCCCTCTGTTCCATCGGTACGGCCCAAACGGACGAGCGTCTCGACGGAAGGTCTCATTTTCTTTTATCTCGCTAAAAAGACGAAAAAAGGAAGAAAAAACATACACACACACACACACACACACTGTGATCAGTTCGCTTCGTCATCGCGCGCTGCGGTCTGGGCGACGGATCGATTTATCGTATCGAAAAGTTCATCCCTCAAAGCACGGTGTCTTATGCTACATCATTGCCGCATCGAACCCGCAATGAAATCAATGCTTTCGAATTCTGAGCTTCTTCACCTTTTACGACTTCCGTGGGTGCCGGTGCGTTTTCGTCGCCTTCATTGTCGCGCTGATCGTCTTCGTCATCTCCGTTCCGAATGAGATGATGTTCTTGATTGATGAGGTGTAATTGAAAATTCATCCACTGGCTGTTACGGATGCGAAAAGCGCTTGCAATAGCTACATGGTGAGTACAGCGAGTGGCACATAATACCGAAAAATGGAACGGAAAAATTGGCACTAGAACATAGTTTTATTGCAGAAGTACCTCAAAACCTTCCGAAAACTATGCTTTCGCATTCTTTCTACATTCTCAAAGACTCCAAACCCCAACAGTGTAACTACATTTGTTCATGAAAGCCACAGCGCGAGTTGGACACGGCTTGATGACCCACGAGGGCAGGGGTAATTGAAATCTATTTTGATTCAATAATAACTCTATACGAAGCGGATTATTAACGGCATGGTTGGAATAGTTTGCCGGCACGATGATGCTGCCGTTGAGGATGATGATGATGATGGTGCTGATCACAGGCCCACCGCGCTCCTCGCCAGCGCTTCTATTGTGCGCTCCGCTTCGCGGTACAGGATGTGAAGCGATTTGACCCGATGAAACACACAGAAGCCACAACCCTGTACGATCGGCACGTACACAGAACCTTGAAGTCCTTGAAGATCCGGCCACGGCCGGGAATGAATATAAATTGTAATTTTCACTTTATTAGCATCGCTCCATGGGCCACGGATCGGGTGCGCTCTATTGATTTCTTTGCACTTTGCCGCCCGTTCAAAGAAAGGGTTCACCCCATCGCCCCTTTACACCTTTACCACACGCTCGTTCGCTACCAACAAAAGGTAGGGAAAAAACATCCCTCGACGCCTTCCGAAACGAACGCGTGCCTCTTGTGACGGCATCCGCTGCGACGTCTCGCTACCACCGACCCAATGGGCGGCGACCCCCCTCCGGTTCCGTCTGTGATCAAGACGAATGGCAGATCGCGTATGATCGATGCCGGGTGGTTGTTGTGGTGGATGTAACACGCCACGCCACAGATAAGAGAGTGTAATTGCGCGATCTAATTCAACCGTGCCGCACCACAGCCAATGATGCGCATTGCTTCCACAAACCGTGAGTCGGCATGATCGGCACTGGCAACATCCGGACATACCCGCGGTCAAGATATCGATTACAGTGTGGCGATACCGGGTACCATCCCACGTCGCGTACTGGGTGTGTGCATAGGTGGGTTGCTACACTTCAAAAGCCAACACATGATCGCCCCTATCACCTACCGCGTCGGAGGCGCGCGCCGCAGGGATGATTAAGGTCAGCATAATCAGACGCTTGAATTACAGTGCTGCGGCGTTCGGTGACTCCTTCTCACCTGTGCTGCTACCTGAACTGCGGACCAGTAGCGTTCCAGCACGGTGGAACCAGGGAGCGCGAGACAATTTTCTCCATCACGGAAATGTTAGAATTGTAGCACTTTGTTGTGTTGCTGGTCACATAACGAAAAGGGAAGCAAAAGGAAAATATGGGAGATTGATCTGTTTTTTTTCATGCTGTCTGCTTGCAATAGTACTTGCTTGATTATTTTGTTCCGATCTGGAAAATTACAACCCTTCCCCATTAGATAGACGTTGCTTGCAATTGCATGATCGTGTGTGCAATTTTCCACAATTATTGTTTCTTCAATTGTAGCACCGAGCAGACTCGTGGTTTAACGATCCTTTTTAGAAGAGTCTTTCATATGAATCTTTCGAAAGAAATCATTCAAGTCAAGATTCGATCCTAAAATTGAATCTTCAAAGATTCATAAATCCTCAATGATTCATGAATCATCAAAGACTCGTGAATCATCAATGATTCATAAATCCTCAATGATTCATGAATTATCAAAGATTCGTAAATCATCAAAGATTCATAAATCCTCAATGATTCATGAATCATCAGAGATGAGGATTTTTGTATCTATGATGATTCTTGAATCTGTGATTCATTAATTTATGAGCAAGAGAATCTTCTACTTCTATTTTATTCGAGCAGGAACTGTATCCTCGTATGGCTTGCAACACTATGCTAGGTTTGCCTCTTGACTTCAAAGTGTTATATTGGCGGAGCAAGAGAATGATCATTAAGATTTATTCATTCAGATTCATTTGTGTAGCTAAAAGATTCATATATATTCATGAATCTCAACCAGATTCACCCAAACCTAACCTTACAAAAGTATTGTTACCGATGTACATGCGACCGTTGCAATGCGAACGTATCTGGGTTGATCCTTTTACATCCAAGCACGCCAAGAAAGATCACTTGAAACTCACCCGAATCGATGCCGGTGTCAAATGGAAGCACCAATTATCGCCTTTGACGGCATTCCTGCCCGTGAGGCCCGGCAAAAGGGGACGCCCGAAAATGGATACATTATCATAAATCCGATGAGCTTACAACGAATTTCCCAGATGCTTATCGCCAGCAACACGCAGGCGGTTCGGAAACTTCATAAGTACCCCCAGAGCTCAATCGATCGTTTGCCTATTCGTGTCTACTTTATGCTTTTCCCCCACCCCTTTCGAAACTCACCCGGCATTCCACCTGCATGCCCACTCGCTACAAACATCTACGCGTACCTGTCATATTCCATCGCACCCCGAAACACAATTTTCGAACTCTAATAAAAATGCTTTTAAGGCAGACGACTTCTTAGCCGGTCGGTGATCTTGATACGCTTCTCAATACGTACGGTTAGACAGCCGGTGCTTACCTGTCCCGAAGCGATTCGATGCCATTCGCTATCGTCCGATTCGAATCTTCTCGCCCCTGTCGATCGTACAATCGTGCCACGGTGCGATGAGGTTGAAGCCTTTTCGGAGAGCCTTTATTGATTTTGCTTCACCGTACCGGTTGCTGTCATGCGCTGTTTAGGGATTTCGATTTTGGAAATCCTGTACACACACCGTTCGATCGGTTTCACAAGAAGAAGCCAATAGGAATCAAATCAAATCAATTTTACGAGCGCCCCCCGGCTGGCGACTAGCGACTCCAATCTGACACGACTCCGATGACCTGTTACGTTGTTGGGAGGAGACCGGGAAACGGAAGGGAGACGCAGACGTTTTAGTGCCCGGTGCGTCCGCCGGTTCGTCGCCTGTGCATTTGCTTTAGATAGATGATCTATGCGGGTAAAGCGCCAAACTAATCCCGCAGCTAGCGCGTAGACAAACAAATAAAACAACCGAAAAAACACTATCTTCCACCCGGCCCAAACCACCCGGCAGCATTTCAGCGTCCCAGTGGCGATGACTGTTTCAGTTTGATGACAGTTAATGAATAATAATGACACCAAGCACCGGCTCCCTTCGGCTCAACGGCAGCTGCGCCACAGCTTCTTGATGAGTCGTTTATGGTCCGTTTTTTCCCCCATCTGTCGTCGTTGATTGTTGTCCATTAGTTATTGGTTCTTATAGGCTTAGCTCGTACTAGAATGATACCTAATATTGTTTATAGAAACTTCACCCCAACCGTAGAACTCTATGAGGTAAGCTAACAATACAGCCGTTTAGCGCGACTTACCGTCCCAAAAAGCTAGCTTTTATAACGAAAAATGATGCACAACTTCAAGAAGTAGAAATAAAAGCTAACCCAACAAAATGCTCTTTATTAATCGATCATATAAGACAAGAAAAACATTTTTCTGCAAGTGCATAAGCGACGAACCTCACCCGAACGCTACCAATAAACGCCCCAAACGTCATGAGAGGTGGGCGCACAATCATCGTCGGCTCATCAGCCACGCCGGCTCCCACGAAATTGTTTGCATTCGATTGGATCCCCATCCCCATCCCACGAACCAAACCTCTCGCACGCTTCGATCAAACAATAAAAGCATTGATTGCAAACAAACGCAACAAACAAATCATTAATCATCAGTTAATAGAAGAGAAATTTCTCTCCCGATCAAACCGTGCCCGGTTGCGGGATGGTCAGCTGTGCGTCAGAAACACATACACACACAAGGGCCTTATCTTCTGGTCAAGGTGCTGGCGCGGTCAAACAAATGGAAGGCGTTCGTCGCTTTATCGAGCGTTGTGTTCTTTTGCGTCCTCGCTTCCATCGCACATGGTGCACTAAGGGAGGGTAGCGTGCCAAATGCGAGCAACCGACGATGGAAAAACGCTACATTGTTGCAGTGAATATCTTGGCGTAATATCAAGAAAAGAATTTGCGCAATTGGTTGGATTTATTGTTTGCAATATTTTGGTAGATATATTTAAGAAGGATAAATTTAATTACATCCAACATACATTTATTTTGAATTTCCACTAGAATTGCTTAATCCAGTCTCTGCCTCGCTTTCAACACATTAGCGTGTAATGAACAACACTTTACTCCCGATCCGGCGTAACAATCAATAATGGCGCAGCGGCATTGACAGTGGATAGTTTCGCTCTTTTATTCAAATCATACCCGCGTCTGGTCGCTTTGCGAAACTCCTACACCACCTAGACCGATCGTATCGCACTCGTCGCGGCTGAAACAAACGGGTCCGCGACTGTTCCACTGCCATTTCGAACCGATGGAACTTCCCTTGTTTGGACCTGTCGTGGACCCGTTGCAAACCTGGCCACCGGCGGGCCCAAAACCAATTGACTATAACTTACAAAACAATTGTTTTGCCCAAATCTGCATATCGGCACAGCGCGGGCACGGCGGCAAAACTTCCCTGTTTTCCATATTCATAACGACACACCGGCTAGCCGGCCACAGTGAAGGTGGCGAAGGTTCCATACACAGATTAGGTCAACCCGTACGACGAACAGGGCCAACCGAGCGTACCGAAACGGGTGCCTTCCCGTAAATCAACACACGCGCTTAGGAAATTCCCTAAACAACTCCTAGCTTACGCGCGTTTCCGGAAGCCAATTCAAGAGCAGTACACCTTCACAGAGCGACTAGGGTAAACACACAAAACCGACCCGAAGGTGCACTAAGAAAGTGCGCCATACCGAGAGTGCACCACCAGCCACGAACCAAAACTCCTTTTCGGGCTATTTTTCATTCATACGCTCAGCCTCCCTTCATAGCTGCCGGGTGCTTTCCATCGGCAACGGATTTCCCTTGCAGCGAACAATCTACGATCATATCGCATCGGGGCATGTTTTGATTTTAACATTAAACATAAATATTAACCCCGCGGGTTTTCCCCCCGCCGTCCTGAAGGAAGCTACTCGCGTGTGTTCGAGTTTAGCCACCAGGTTTTGAGCAGCGGGCTGTAACAAATACTCAATTATGCCGTATTTGGGTGCTAATTTAAATTTTATTGTTTCGGTGCTCCCGGAGCAGTAGCGCTAGAAGTTTCCTACTAGTTGGCACCGATTGTGATCGTTTGAAAGTTTGTTGGCGGATGGTTGGTGCACTTTCCTCCCGGGCGCGTTTTGCTGGGTGCTTATCGTACAACAGGAATCCATACCGTGTTGCTTGCCCGTTAAGGGCATACTGTGGTAAGGGCGCACGAGCGCTGAGCAGTGTTTTACATCGGGAGTACTTATTGTATCGATGGAATGCAATGCTTTCCCTGAGCTAATTCCAAACTAACATTACCTTTTATTTAACTGTTCGATAAGTAAACTATGCAATAGGAAGATGCTGGAACAGCATATTTGAGTTTAAAATCCAAACCTTTGAAGAATAATTAATGGATTCTTCGAGAAATGTTACAGTGTTACCCAAATAAAGAAGGCTTTCAGTAAAATTTCCCTAAAAATTAATTTCATTTTTAGAATATGCTCAAAGACTTAAAGTCTTTTTGATTGAAAGTTGATTAAGTTCAGCATATTTCAAACTATTCCTATTTTGTTAGTCTATTAATCTTACTTAGCCTGTTTATTTGCATGCTATTAGCGTATGATGAATCTGATTCAGATTCATGTGGTTCAATATTTCTGAAATTCCTTATTCCTCAGAGATTCATTAACCCTCAATTCGATGCAGTCAGGCTGTTCAAAACGAAAAAAAATCCTAAGTATTTATGTCCTATTGTTTTTTAAATATAATCTTCAACGAAATATTCAATATCATTTTTTTAAACTTATTATAGTTTTCCAAAAATAGCATAAAGCACCTTAAACTTTTTTAAACCTTTAACATGAACTCTTCACTTGAGAACCATAAAAATAACTTTTTTGCAGAAGATTAGGAAAAAAAGCACCACCATTATATGAGTCTTTGAGAATTAATAAATTTCTGTTTCTTCAATAATCCTTTAAGAGTCGACTTCTGATTTGAATAACTCATCACGTAAAATATGTATAAATGACTCTTGTCTCTTAAATGACTCTTCTCGAAAGATTGACAATGCACAACACTACATGATATACATTTTCGTCTCACAATTCATACTAAGCCACTTAAAACATGAGCGCTGATCGGTTCTGCTGGTTCCCGCTATTATTTATTACTTTAGTGTCGATTTGGATTAACGTCTCCCAAGCACGTTCACCCAAGAGGATGACTACTGTTTTCCCCCATTACCTCGCAACCACTCCTTTATCCTCCTTCCCTACCTTGCTTCACTTAACCTTCCCTTCCGAGTGACACTTGTGAGTGCACGGCTTGTGCAAAATGCACAATCCGCACCAGTTCAGAGCATGACCAGAGCCCCCAATATAAGTGCGGTCAGCTGGGTCAATGCTTACTGACGAGCTCACCGAGGTGAGCGCGTGTGCAACAAGATAAAACGGGTGGTTAACTTAAATCATACGTACAATAAATATAAATTGTCATTTCGTTACAACTGCACCGTTACGGTACGAACTTCGCCACCGACCAGAAAAGGGAAGGCCACAAACCAGCATGGTAACCTACCGTTGACCCGTGCTCTGTGCGCCCTTTGCGCCCGCAACGTACGGTATTTTTGCCATGGCTTCGGCTGTACGACCGCCACCGAGGTGTTAAATTGAACTTTTATTGAGTTTGGATTGGTTGTCGCGCATGCTACAGTTGAATGATATTGTGCAGCGGGTTCAACGGTACCCACGGGAGTGCACAGCAGTGCTACCAACCCCCTCCCTTGATGCAGCCGGCATGCAAAGACAGTGAAGCATGCGTGAGAAAATAAAACAACAATGTGCCAGTGCAATACCAGAACGCGAACACCGCGAACCACCGGTGGCGATGTTTTTTGCATGATGCTCGCGAGCTGTGTGACGATCGGGTATTAATCATTCGTTGTTTTCCTTGGGTGTCACAGGACAACCCTGGGACACACAACACGTGTGTGGATTCTTGCAACTATTTCTGCTATTTCACCTTTCAAACTTTGTGTTTCCATGCCAAGCAAAAGGAATGTTTCGTTTGCTTTGTAAGCGATCGGCTTTCATCACTGTGGCGCAATTAAAGGTCTATTCTACTGCCCAACATGTGCCGGCAGAGTCATCGTTGGGCAGAAAGCCCGAAATCCCCGAACTGTGCGGGTAATATCGATCGATTCCTGCCGGAACGTCTTCGGTGGCATCTTCTCGTGCGCACACAATACAAATAGAGACATTCAACAGTTTAATTGTGCCCTCCGAACAACTTTCCACAGAATCACTCTCCAACCTGTGGTTGATTTGGAGGCAGAGTTCTGAAGGCTAAGGAATATTAAAAATTGACCCTCCTGACCCTCTCAAACCCCTAAACCGAACCGAACCTCTCGATTATCATTTCTTTCGAAAGCATTTCGTTTCTCAAGAGCACCTAGATCGGACATGCTACAGGATCGAATTCTGCCGCCGCCGTGCGTCAAATGAAATTAGTTTCCTCGTCGCGGCCCGTTTCGAACTCCCGGACTTGACTGCTCGACCCGAGACAGCAACCATCGCACCACGTTACGGCGTGCCTCATTTAATCAAACATTACAATCACCTGTATTGTTTAGATTTTTAATTTATCATCGCTCAGGAGTGAACGCCGTAGCGTCACCGTGGGTCCTACGTGGGTTCGTGGCTTCGGTGCGGACACACACACTGGAGAAAAAAAACCATTCCACATCTTCACGACTCCCGCGGAAGGAGCCCGCCTGCAAAACAAAAACGTACGCGGCACGTACAACGGAGCCTGCTGGTGGGAATTGTTCACGCGCAATCTCACTCCGATCCCGCTTCCGTGCCGGTGCTCCCGGTGCAAACTACTCCCGGCGCGGCGACGCTATGGGTTGCCGTGAAATTTATGTTTACTCATGCACTTGATCGTTTTGTCGATCACTCGTCTCCCGCGCGCCATTCCTGCCCCCTAGACGAAACCACCCCGTTTTGGGTGTTTGGAATAGTTGGAGTATCATCGCAAGAGTCAAGTGTGCCGCCGGCGACAGAAACTTCATCGTACTCCCCGGTCCCTTCGCTGGCCGGTGGTGTGTAGCGTTTTGTGAGCTCTCACAGCTTTCGTTTATTTGTTTTCTCGCGCAGGGCGGCTGCGGAAGGAAGATAAATGAAGCACAAGACAAATGATGGATTAAGCATTTCTGTTCAATTTCTTCTAACAACTCCTTTTTTTCCCGACCCACAAAAAAAGTGGTGCTCCTACCGCCAATATTTAAATTTCTCCCCCCAAAAAGTTCGATACGATAAAATATTTTTATACGTGTGTTTCAATGTAACGAGCTCGTGAATTTACGTCTTTCATTATATCTTGATATTGCCACGCAAGCTCTTCAGAGCCTTTTCCATCAACGTTTCATCCCATTTCATTGTGGACAATATATTAGCGACCCACCATTGTATCTAAATTGACCAAGGAGTTAAGCATACAGAACTACACCGAAACAAACGGAACAAAAAAAACGACCAAAACCATCATCATCAACGCCACCATCGACAACACTGATCGATTTTAACTGACGCCAGTTTCGCGCTAATGAAGCAATTAATTATGGTTGCAAATTAAGCCATTACGCGTCGCGGCAAGGACCCGCGAGCCTGGCCGCGATTGAAGCACCATTCAATCGTGTCGTTTGAATTATTGAAATTTATATTTATTCCACCATTTAATGGCACTGCGGGCAACAAAAAAATGCTCCACAACGGCACAACCCCCGGAACCGACGCCATTGGTAGCTCATTTGCGATGCATCTTCATCTGCCCAAAGGATTAAGTCTACGGGCGACCCACGGATGCACTTGATGATAGCTTGTTGGTGGAAGATTAAGCACCACCGCATTGAAGAAATGTTTCTTCTGCAAAAAAAAGAAAGAACCCCTTTTCTCTCCCCACCCGGTAAAGCATATCTTCGCTTCCCGGGCCATAATTGTCTCATTACGCTCGCCGTGTCGCGGGCTCGATCTTCAAAGCAGTGCGACAAAATTGCAACAAACTGGCGCACTGGCAACGACTCGACCGTTGAAAATCGAGCTGAAAGCATCCGGTGTTCATTATTAAATTAAGTAAATGGAGCCCACGATCAATGCAGCCAAATGCGCCGCGCTACCGTGGCGAATCGTACCAGGGCAAATAATGCAATGGTACACACACAAAAAAAACCCCGGACGAGCCGTCTGATTGTGTGCATCGCGAAACGGTCGTCTAATCGTAGTTCCCGTTTGATGCACGAGACGAACAACACCTTCGGGAAGATCGCACGAGACCACAAAAAATCATAAATCAGATAATGCTCGCAGTGTACATCGACGAGGATGAGATTGATCGCAACCACACCCTTTAGTGTGGTTTTTTACCGATCTTACAGGGTTTTCCAGGTGTTTTCATAAATTTCCGGCATCACACTTGAAAAATTGGAGCTGAAACTGAATAATTTACTCTTAAATCGCGCGTGGAATATCTTGTATTTGTAGGTAAATTTAGGATAATTTTTCTATGCATGAGTGAATTAATTGATTTAAGGATAAAAATCGTTAGTTTGACGTGTTGATATGAGTGATTAAAATAATACTTGTTTACTACAAAAATAATAAATGAATAACGAACCATAAATTAAGGAAAAGTCTTTATCTGAAGAGGCACCGTCGCTGGAATAAACAATTGGATATCGTTTTGAAGCCATTATCTGGACAAAAAACTCAGTTTTTACCGATGTATGCTGAGTCAGCATCAAGGAAACTGCTCGTATGAGTAAGTAAAGCGATAGCCTTAATAAAGCTTGTTTCGAATGTGTTTTGAGATACGTTTTGTTCTTTATACATTCGAGATGGTATTTTATATAAAATATAACTTTTAATACTTTATTGTCAATAAAAAAAATATTCTCACAAATTTCGATCGCTAACTTTAAAACCCTGTATTTTTTTACTCCATTTATATATTCAACCATTCGAGTACGTGTTTGAAGGTGCAAGATTGTATACACATCGGTGCTTTTTATCACTCCCACCATGCGCATCCACGGCCAATCATCCAAGGAAACGTTTCTGCTAATGGTGCACGGAACAGCAGGGAAAAGCTTTCCGTTTTTCCCCGTCTCTCTGTTTCAACCACCCCACCGTCGCAACCACCCTATCGCCCCAGCCATCGGCCACCGCCGCCATGTATAATGAATGTAAAATTTTTCCTCAATTATAATGATTGACTTTTTATATGAATCGTGAGCCTGACAACTTGTCAACGGGCCGGACAAGGCGGAACGAACCCGTGGCGGAAATAGCAGCGAGCACCGGTGAGGCAGGTGACAGAACGCCGCAGAAGTGCGCACACATGCGGGAAAGATCCGAAGACGTCTTGATCTCGGTGGACCTCACCTGATTTTCGCTCATTTATTTCTGCATGATTATCGGTGATTTCGTTTTATCTACCATTGGACGGTGGAGTTGAAGGCGCGAGGGGAACGGGCGCGACCTGTTCCGTTGTGAAGCCGCAACGGCTTCACTTTTATTCAAATCGCAAACAATACAATTCTAATTGGTGCATCAACGGTGGTGGTATCGGATCCGGTCGTCGTCAAACGAATGGCATGGCCCTACATTGTACAGCGACCTCAACCATTATGCAGCCAAAGGAGAGGGGACGGATTCTCTATAATGAAGCATCCTTTTATTATGCTTCATTACGGTGCTCTGTCTTTCGGTGCAGTAGTCGAGCTGTCACGACCGGGACGAGTATCAATAATTGATTATTTCATTACAGTCTGATAGTGAGTTCATCTCGATCGCTTATGAGACCGGTGTTGGACCGGAAATTATTATCCATACATGAATTCTCAACATAATTGTGCTGCATTTTGAGTGATCTTTTCAAATCCTTACTTGAAGTTTACTTCAAGTCATCCATCTTTGTCCATCGTGAGTCACCCATTGAGCGTCAATAAATCGCAACGCTTGCCGAAAGTCACTAATCCCGCCTGTCACCTCGTCCATTAGGCGTTAACTTTCGCGTCGTTTGTACGGATTCGACGTCAAATCACTTTTTTTTTTGCATCACATCTTACCCAAAAAGCAAAGATGACGGTCGCATTCGATCGGCAAACGGCAATGCGCTGAGAACGCAACTCATTCACCTATCCAATCCAATTCATCGCCGTTCGTGGTTGACCACGGATCACCACAGTACCGAAATTGTTGTCATTCACCGTGAGCGTGGAGCGCATATCAGCCAGTGCCGCAACCGTGCGATGAAATGTATATGGTTTGCGATTCTGCGGCCCGCTCGTTTGCGTCCTGGCCCCGTGGGGCTTGTTAGCACGGTAAGTGACCTGACCCGAACCCGAAACCACTTCACAAATACCACTCGTCATCATCGTTGGACATCCACTGGCACTGGTTTCCGCGCCGATTGTAAGCCCGGGTCGGAATGATCGATAAGCTTCGATAAGCAAAACTGATACCCGGGCCTCGGTAAACCCCAAAAACGGATCGCTTCCAGCTCTCGTGAGGTACACGTCTGTACAGTGCTGCCAATTCACGTGTACCAATTCCCACAATTCGATCCCCTGTCGGTTTTTGGCTTCGTCGGGGACAACCGACTCCTCAGCTCTTCTCCATTCCAGCTCGGTTCCGCAGCATCTCCCGAACCCTAGCGTCCCCTTTCGGTAGGGCGAAGGCAATGCCGTATCGTTCGCATTCGTCAGTTGAAAGCAATTAGTCGGTGCGGTTGTAAGATTTCCATGCCCTCGAGCACGGATCACGCAGGAATGAAGGTGACAAACGGGTTCGGAACCAAAGGACCGCTGAAAGATGATCGGCCCTATCAATCACCCGTGCCCGTTTCGTACCTCGCACAGAAACCAAGTCCATCAGCGAGATATACCACATTGTCATATTTAAATTAGAGACATCCAAAATACATCCATTCCCATACAAACTTCTACTAATTCTATGCAAACCATCATGTTTTCCGACAAAACAAAACCTTCGAAACAGTCAACACGTAGTTTCTGAAGGACACCGAAGGTCGTACTCAACGATGATCGATATTCGAAGTAAAAAAAAAAACACTCACACAACCCAGTCGAATCAAGATGGTAACGTTTCATACAGCGCGATAAGCCGTACACGATCGATCGTCGATCGTATCGATACATCAGAAATTCGATCAAACGAAAATATGTCAATTACGGGCCCGGTGTGGACATGAATTGGCTTTTTGGGGGAACCAAGCAAACGGACGCATCGAAGTGAAACGTTAACGCGAACCTTTACCCCAGCGACGGTTGGAGCGGCGCTACGTGAAAGGATCGATGGATGAACTAACCAAAGAGATCCAGTACAGCAACAAACAAAAAATAACCAACCCATTGGTATCAATATCAAATCAGGTTTTTGTTGGTCGTGTGTCGTTCAAACGGTTTTCTATGTTACGATGCAATGTTTCGTTCGACAGGCGGATCATGTTTAGCCACAAAATAATTCCCAAAATGTCGCATGTGGCGTGTGGTGCTCTAAGTTGGTACGGGAGGGTGACTGTTTTCTTCGAAACACGAAACATACAACAGCATGTTGAAATCTGAGGCCAAAGGTTCGTGTCTTGTTTCGAGCAACAATCAAACGACAATTACTGAATATTAGTAGATTTGTTTTGCTGCGTTTTTGGCGTTTTTTTAGCTGAAATCCGTAATTTATAATTGAAAGAAGAATTATTTAACATGAAAGTATGATTATAAAAGTTTAAAATCAAATAAAAAATTGATCTTTCACAACGGCCAAACGATGCAATCGTTTCCTCGTTTAAACGGCATTTAAGTCTTTCATTACGTCCTAATCCATTGGTAAACAAACGATCATCTTTGTCGCTCTAGCAAACCGTTTTTATTACAATTTAATCACACAAATTAAACTAATATTTACACCTCCTTTGTCACTGCAAGGCCCCCCATTCCGTGTGTAACATTAGCATAATCCTTCCATAAATTACCGTACTTGTTGCTCTTGCTACTAAGTCACCCGGCCGACATACTCGGGGACGGGGTAACCGTACAGCCCGTAATTAGAATTCACCATCACGCCCTCAGCGTGCAGTGTAAGGGTTACGGAAAAAAGCGAAACAAACAACCGAAAGCAAACAAGTTGTAATTCACCACACCACGCACGGACGGCGACACGCAATTGACACGAAATAATTTGTCAACCCGCGCAATTGGCCGCGTGAAATGTTACCACCAGCGCACACCAACCAACCGTTGGGAAAGGTCGCTGCCTAAGCGACTACCACTTTTTCCACCCCTTCTCGGGAAGTTCTTGAGCCCCCCCCTTTTTGGTGCGACTTTTGAGCTACGGACTTTCCTGCACTGTCCGGTAGGGAAAATCCTAACCACAATTCGAGGACGATAATAAGCGTCTAGCAGGCTTCGGTCTGCAATGATGATTTATGCAAAAACGGCGTTCCACCTTCAACGAAATCCGTACTAATCGTCTAGCAGTACTTCCTCCATGGCGCCCAAGTACTTGTGTTGCGTATTCTTTTTTTCCCCCTCAGCAAAGTGCGGGAAAACTACGCATTACGTTTGGCAGCACTGGTGCTTGATAGATTTATTAGCGCCAAAGCAATAACTCATTTCAGCACTTGACCAATCCTGATCGTCCGCCGTCTGGTGGTGCGAAATGGACCGTCTCCGATAAACATGCTGCATTGACGTGCGGTGGGCGTTGTATTCCACTTGATATGATACTATGAAGGCTGAACGTTTCCTTCTGAGAGGCAAAATGCGTGTCACAAATAGAGAAATGATAAACATTCAAATATATGGAGCAACTGGATCTAAGCTTAGTTAATGCAGTTCAGAGTTAAGTGGAAGGGTTTTTTTTCATTAAATGACACACCGTACTTCTTCTTCTTCTTTTTTGTGGCATAACAACCTCCAGAGGTACTGCATTTCTGGGTTTCTTTGACTTTCTTTACCCACAGCTAGATAGACAGTTCTGCGGGGATTAGTCCGGATGGGATTTTGGACCGGTCTTGTCCTATTAAGACAGACGTCACCACAAACAGAATGTCTGTAAAGGACGATAAATAGTAGAATAAATCCAATTAACTTCTAATTTTCTTTCCAATAAGGCTGTTTAGATTATTTTCTTTCAGTTGCACAAATGTACTTACTTTCAACAACTCGTTCTTTGGCGCACTGGAGTAAAATTTCTTTCAATTTGATTTTGCTCTAAAACAGAGTTCTTTACTCACACAATGGTTTATAAATTTTCCAATAAAGTTATTTTATTTTCTCACTGTACAATGTACGACCATGATAGTATGTACAATTCGATTCTGTCTCGATAAAACTCAAGAAGATAAGTGACGTATTTACACTATCCTTTGCGGTGGCACGTGCGCCGTAATGGTCACTCTCCTTTTCTCTACATTACACGCGCTGCCCTTTGCCACGCATTGGCCTCGTCTAGCAAGGTAGGTGCGTTAAGTGTCAACGGAAAAAAAACAAACAGAGAACCAAGAGGTAGGAAAAGTGCTTCATAGTAAGCGTTATGTCTTTGGCCAGCGGACCCCGTGGAACTCGAAATATAAAATAGCAATAAAAAGCTTCCCTCCCGAGTTTGGCATCTTCGGAGAACACTACGGGTGCAAGGAAATTGGTTACCAATTTTCACCTTTCTATCCTTCCTGCTACTTGCCAATCCTTGCAGGCTTTTTTTTGTCTGTATCTGTTTCTGTGTGTGTTTAATATATTAGCTGAGTCAGAGTCCGTGCTAATCTAGTAAGGGATGGGTGCGGGAGTCAGTGCGACCTTGTGTGCTTACGTGCGTACGCTGCGCCAAGCGGCCCGAAGGGCGGAACCATCCGTGAGCGCCCTGCAGACCAGCCCAGATGGGATGGACGGTACGTCCCGGCAACAGACCCCGCGCCCTTATCAGCCCACCCCGGACAGCATCTGTTTGGTGTAGCTGGAGAACAGCAGGTGCTTGGAGAAGTTCGCCAAACGGTCCGCATCGGCTTTCTCGAACGCGCCCGCACTGACGGCGCTGCCCTGCAGCGAGGATGGCGACGAATTCGACTCTTCGCCCTCGCTGTGGCTGTGGGTGCTCCGGTTGGATTCACCTTCGTGGCTCGAACCGGTGTCTTCGTGTGTCTTCATGTGGGCCTTCAGGTTGCAGGCAAGCGCGAACGATTTGTTGCAGATTTCACACACGTGCGGTTTATCACCTGTACGGGAGCAGAGCGCAGAAGAAAGAACACCTTAATAACAAACGAAACGAAAGCTTGAGTGATGAGTGGCAGCTAAAGGAAAGGAATCCCTGTCCAATTCAAAGAAAACTGATACAATGGCCCAGATATTAGTACAATTGCTGACCGTCCCACAGCCTTCCGCCGGTTTGCCTTTGGTCGCGAAGCGAGCGAAAACGACGAGTACACCATAAAAGACACGCGGTCCCGCAGTGCCTACCAGGTACGATAAGGCGCAACAATAACGACATCATAATGCAGCAGTAATCATAAATTATCCTTCGCGCGACAACATCCCTACGGTGCGGCGCATAGCAATGACCGCATTAATAAAACGGCGCGTCCGTTTCGCGTCGGTACGGAGAGGATCCACTGATGCGAGGCAACAACAACATCAGCGTGAGCCCGGTGGTGCAAAGACAAGAATAGTGCGCCCATGTTTACAAGCGCTAGAACACGATCGTTGACAATTCGCCGCTATTCATCGGACGCTTTTGCACAATGACGAATTGCTAGCGCAATGATTGACCTTCTTTACGCTTGCCGATGCATCTTGCACTCAATCTTAGACAGCTGGATGTGTACTGTGTGCGACAGAGAGACAAATGTGACACGACCTTCACAAGTGTACCGCTCAGATTTAATTCCATGAAATGTCGATTTTGTGTTGGCACAAAGCAAATGCAAAAACCTAAATATAAACCCTCAAACTTAATAATAGGCTTCAACATTTATGTGTTTAAAATACAATTAAATGCATATGGTGCCGTGACCAGGATAGTGTATAATGTGAAATTCTTAGCGAGTTATGTGAAATTTATAGGCAATTTGTATAAGGGTTTTTCCTTTCGAACAAGTGAATACAAACCTTATTCAATCTATGAGCACAAAATCTCATTAGCCCGCTTCGAATTACACCACCTTATTGGACCACTCCACGGTGAGAATGTCGAAGCGCTGCATCAATCACGCCTTTAACACATCATCACCAACCAACCCTACCCACATCCCACATGATTCCCTTCCCCTCAACAAGTAGCCAACACACTGTCGGTGACCCTCTCCCACGTTGACGCAATCTCTCCTCCGTGGTGTATTCCACCTGGTAGCAGCTACCGCAGTTTAATCTTTTTGATCGTCTCCGGCATCTTTCTGCCGCATCATCAATTGATCGTGCGCAGTGCGCCTGGAGATCTAAAAAAAACCCTTCTTAGTTTTCGCTTCCCGCTTTACATGCATACATCACCACCAGCATACCCGCACAGTGCAGAACATCTTCATCTACCGTGTTCTATGCCACCCAGACCGCGCCTGGATAGGGAAAAAAACCATGAAAGCCTAGCGTTTTAATTAAGCGTGAATTTTCTTCCGGCAATGAATGAACGAAATGTTACCGAAAAAAAAACAATCTTCCCCAACCTGGTAAAGAGAATAAGAAAGATGTTAGGAAAAATGTATCGCTAGTACAGGTGCGATGAGGAAACAGTGGCGTACAGACCAAAAAAAAACGCAGGTATAACCCTGGCATTTATTAATCGAGATGATTTTCAAACTTCCATCAGCTGCCTTCCCATTTATCCCGAGCAATTGATTGAGATGTTGCATGAATAGATCTCAAGCTGCTCGCTGTAAGTGCTGCCTAGTTGGTTCCACGCAGGAGAAAAAAGAAGCATCTCTAAAGATCCCATTTCACTAAGTCATGATCGCTTTGAATTATCTACTTTCTCTGCTCGCCAAAGCCACCAACGATCAGTTGTTGTGGTCGTTAAAAGTATGTTTTTTTGTATCGCAGAGGTCCTTTTTTTGTATCTGCTCCTATCATTCCCATCCCAGTGCAAGGAACGTACCCGAAAATGACCCGAAGATATTAAAAAAAGAAAGTCAAGAAGAGCCCACATTCTTCGGAGCCCGCTCGAACATCAAGTTCATCGATATTTCAAATGGTTTATCTCTTCCGATCGCCACAAAAACAAAATGGCATCAACCTGCGGTAAGATCGGAAGATGCGTGATAGCCGCAGGATAGAATTGAAGCAGGACGTTAGCCCGACCGACGGGTACCAAATGTTACTCTTAAGTGGATATTTGACGTAAACCTTGCGTGATGCAACAGGTTGCAACAAGAACCCCCTAACGATCTGGAACAGGTGATCCCTACCCTTCGTCAGTATGTTATCAGTGGCCACCGCTCAGGATGGACGACAGGATATGGGAATGGGAAGCAAACATCACGGAATGGATCGCTTACCTGTGTGCAGGAATAGATGGTTCTTCAGGTTCGTCTGCTTGGAAAAGCCCCGCGAGCAGATGTGACACTTGAACGGCCAGGAACCGTTGTGGACGTACATGTGCGACTTGAGATCACCCGGCGTGGGGAAGGACTTGGAGCAGAGGCTGCATTTGTGTGGTTTGTCCTGCAGATACGGCGCACGGGAAATGAGGAGAAGAAAACGCAACAACGTGAAACGATAAGTAACGAGCTCTAGCGGATGGAGATCAAACGGAATTAAGAAGCTAAATGTCATGCCGTCTTCGGGACAGCGCATGAAATAAATCACCACTATCTTGGTCCACCGCCCACGCTGCGCTTTCCAGACGTTCGTTGAGTTCATCACCGGTTCGAACGTAGGACAGCTCAATTTACTGCTCGACGGACCAAGACAGTGACAACATTAAACCTGACTTTGATTGATGGAACCAAGATCGAGCGGGCTAGATTTGGAGCACACCGGTAGTGCCCGAGAAATCCAGCCCGAACATTTGAATTCCAGCGAACGCTGCACGCCCCGTGGGTTCCCGATTTGGTGATCGATCGAATTCCTTACCTTGATGTGCGTCATCCGGTGGTAGTAGAGGTTGGAGCTGGCGGTGAACCGTTTGCCGCACACCTGACACTGGTGGGGCTTTTCGCCCGAATGTATCCGGACGTGTGTGTTGAGCGAGCTGGACGTGCTGAAGCCCTTGCCGCACACACCGCACACGTGCGGCTTTTCGCCGGTGTGCGTGCGCATGTGACGCTTCAGCAGACTAGGACGATCGAACGCCTTGCCGCACACCTCGCACGGTAACATGGCCCGCTCGGAACGGGCCGTAGGACGCGCCTTGGGCGAGGCGCGGGACCCGGGTCCGGTGGAGATCGCCGCCAGCTCGAGATCCAGCGCGCCGTCACACCGATCCCCACCGGTGCTCGCACCGGACGAGATCGAGATCGATGAGTCGTCGCCCGACACCGACTTGTGTTCGTCCTCGGCGCCCGATGACGGTGAGATCGGTAGCATCACCCGCGACAGGAGCGACGTCGAAAGGTCCAGCGGCGAGTCTGCAGTGGATTGGCGTTGGGAAGGAAAAACAAACGTCCGATAAGTGATCGCACAACGCTGATCGCAACATGCGTATTTGTTCACGACACACAAACACTGTGGATCTCGAGCCCTCGGGTCCTCGGGTCCTCAAGCTGCTACACTTAACGCCTCGTTTATTAATCGACGATCATTAGCGCTAATCTAGCGCATTCATTTCACACCGCTTCATTAATTGTGCAGTCGGGAGTTTTATCATTTCGCACACAAACACTCGGCTGCAACCGGTAAGCTTCCCGGCCGTAAACCCGGTGACAGCAAATTAATTCCCACCCGAGTCCGTGCGATGCCAAAGTGTTATGGAAATCAGTTTCGGGCTTAATTACTCCCGATTCTTGCGAGTCCCTTGCCACGGCTGACACTCCCGGGAGGAACGACTCCCCAACTCCAGAAAGGAGATCATTATAAATGCCTTTGAGTTAACGGACTCGGGACTCGAAACAGAGCGGGAAAGGTGCAACAAATGCAGCTGCAACTGCACAAAGGAAATGGCCATCAGACTGCGAAATTCTCCCGGACCTGAGCACCGGTACGGGAATGCCAACGTCCCGCGACCCAATAATCTCGAAGGGTAATCTACCGAATTATTTCAATTATTTTCTTGTTAAGAAACGCAACACTCATTTGTGTGTATTAATTTAAGCTCTCTTTCGGGGAGCGACCGCACTTGGGACCGTGCCGGAGCCACAACTCACGACCTCCGAAACCCGCGATCCCGATTACACAAACGAGAGCCGGCTATTATTGATAAAATCACTATTTTATTTATTACGCGAAATCGTTCTCCCCCAGTACGAAGCGAGCGTGTGTGCGTGTGCTGGGAGAAATGAATGCTATCGCAGATAGTCTCGAGATGATCTCGGACGAGGGCTTTTGTTTCTACGGCGACTCGCCTTAAATGGTATTCGGACGCCGCACAGAGGGCGCTGCTTACCTTCGAGAATCGAGTCCATCGTCTGGCGATACAGCTGGCTACGCATCCGGATGAAGAACAGCTCCTCGGGGCCCTCGGGCAGATAGTAGACGACCAGCTCCTGATGCGACGGGATCGCCTTCACGATCTCGTAGATCGGCTCACCTTTCACCTTGGCGCAGACCACGTTCACCTGTGGGCCGTACGTTTCCGACACTCGCAGGAACCGGATCCAGTTGCAGTGTCGTACCGTTCGTCCATTGACACTGGTGATCTCGTCGTACAGTCCGAACCGGTGTCGAATCTGTAACGGAGGGAGTGCAAACGAGCGGTTATTGTGCTGTACTAACAAGCTGGGAGGAGACAACACGACGGCAAATAGCTATTTCCCGTGCTAAATCGTCCGCTTTCACTGAGCACGTGTGATTTACCCCTTGACACGTTGACGACATGCATCGTCAATGACAGCTCGTAATGTCGTAATGAATGACTCTTTAACGCCCCCTATTTGTTCGCTCCCCTACCTTCGGATACGCCTCGTTCCACTCTGGTGAACTATCCGCTTCAAACGCCCCGGGTAACGTTCCCCTCCTGGTGATTTATGAAAAATTACTCAACCATGTAACCACCGACACGTAAACCGACCATTCAGCACAGAGGGTGGCTAGACCGAATTGCCCTTCCTTGTTCCGAAGCGTTAAACTATTGTCACTTTACGATTCCCCGCCCCAAGCCCCAATCTTCCCCAAGCACGCACCAGCGCCTGGACGACGAAGAGGACGACGCTTAACGAGTGTAAACATCCGTCGAACCCTGTCGAAGAGCCGTCCCATCGCCTCCGTACGCCCCTAGGCGATACATATCTAAGTGGACATCGGAATGAACGAGAAAGGCCCGCACCATTCATGATCCGATCGATACAGATCGAAATTACAAATGTTGGATAATATATTTCGATGGCCACCTGCCAGGGAGTCGTGGCCCCGGTGCTCGTCCGTCGATCGATCGTTCCAATCGCCATTACTGCCCGGCCAAAGATTGCGGAGATGTTTATGAATATATATGAGGAGATAAAATAAATTTCCGCTTCGCGCTACTTGTTGTCGCGGAGGCTGCGTCGGATCGCGGACCCAGTCGTATCCAGACCGTGATCGCCACTCGGGGACAGGAAGGAAAAGATCGCAAAATGATACCAAATTGATGATCATAATTTGCAATTTCGCTGTAGCTGACCGTACACGGGGTTTCGCATGGGAAGTAGCGTTTCGGGGCATCGAAAGACATTACCGATTCCTGGGAAGTCAACAAACCCTTCCAACGGGCAGATGAATTCCATCAGACGATGGCCCTTTCTCGCAGCTCTTTTTCGGTTGGATCGAACTGTGTCCCTACGAGACCTTGAATAAATGCCATCGTTGGAACGAAAATGTTGGAGATGATTACTGATCCCTTCGTTCTTGGCAAGGTATAAGAGGGCGAGGTTATACAAGTCTTTGATGCATGCGACATTGGGCTGCAAAAAGATGTATTCGAGCAGTCAGATATTCGAAGAATGGATATTCGTACCAAATAGCGATCTTTTACGAAAGGTTTCCAAATGAAATAGATTTTAAAGATCCCAAAATATCTCGCCCTTGGGAAAATATGCAAGACATTCTACTCCTTTCTCACAACAGCTACAATTCAAACTGATCTTCTCCACATAACAGATCGTTACCGAGGCAATCCATTAGTGCTCATCACATTCTGTCATCTCAAAAGACAACTTGCAACACTTCACAACACATAAAACACAATTGAAGAGATGTCCTAGGGCCATTTCTCAACGATCGCGAATTGTGCTGCTGTTGAGTGGAAGAATTGTCACTGCTGACTGTCCTCTGATTTATCAGTCCATAGCTCCCACTCGTCTGCATTCCAAGCCGTGGGTGATTTATTCTAGCTCAGACAACAACCCAACAGCACCGATCGCGATGCCTCGCCCAATTCCCGATCCGAGACACCGAGCCCGAGCTGGTAGTGCAAAACAAATTGTGTGTTTGACAATTTATGCACAATTATCGCATTTGATTTATGAATATGAGACTGTCCGATGCTTTGCAGCGCGCGTGTTGCGTTGGAAGCTGCTCAACTCATGAAGACTGTCCGTACCCGCGATGATGTGGGAAAGAGTTCTTCTACGCTAGAAACTAGTTTCGCTTCCTGCGTTCTGCGGCCGTTGGCTCGTACGAAACGATGGTTTATTGATTTATTCGTTTATTATCAGATTTTCGGTGGAATAGGAAACGGCCGAACCGGGCTCCTATTAATTTCCGAAACTAACTACTCCCATGCCGGCTGATCCTCCCATCTCAGATCCTTCCGATTATCCAGAATAACCATAAAGATCGATAGCATCCTGGGCGAACGATCATCATTAAATGAGATACTTCAGGTGGATCAGCGCGCAAGGGAAGATACGAGCCGGAGATAGACATATTCGGTCCATCGACTTTCGGCAGTAAAATAACGGATTGCCATAAAAATGACTCCAATAAAGCACGGCATCGCTCGTCGATCTCGTTCGCCAGCGCACGGGACGTTCGTTTATGTCGTGGTTTCTTCTTACCGTTTATTTCAGGCAGGGTTTCGGAGTGTCTCGAGGTCAGCAGGAGATAGATTTTAACGCACATAAACTTCAATTTGTTCCGGAGCCATGGGAGACGCCATTCCACGGGTGGATTTCATCTTCCCAAACAACCTCAACACGTCGGTCAAATGCTTCACACTGGACCCACGCTGGGATCGCAATCAGACTCTAGCATCTAGCTGAAATACGATCCAAGACGTACTACTGTATCAGGGGCTCGCTCAACAAGCGCAACGACGTTCATCATCCGAATTGAGCCATTTGTTCTGCAGCGAATGTACAAATATCTTCTACTCTTGTTTCAAACGCTCATTTTGTGGGCGATTCTTCATTCCGAAGCTTACCGTCAAGTGCTTGGTTAGAGAATGTTGTACAATAGTCCCAACTTCGTCTAATTTCAACAAACATTCCCATATTAGACGACTCCCTCCGATAATCGAATGAGAATAAGCGAGCGAGATGGAATGAGCCACCGAAACAAAGTCTGTCTTGGGGCCGCTTCACAATTGCAACATGATCACGATTTTCCAATTTCCTTCCCCTGATGCTAACCACATCTCGAGTTAGAGCTTCTTTCATTATTTGCTTAGAACGAGCTCCTTGGCACGCGTCCCGTTCACGTGAACAAACGCACAAAGGAACGAACGCCGGACACTCTTCGGAAAGATGAGCTCCAACATGGGAATTACCGATTTGATCCAGAACAAAAGAAGCATAACTCCACCACAAAAGCCCTGACTCATTTTCGGTAATGAACGCAACCGAGAACATTATCGGATATTCTTGCCAGTTAGCTCTTCCGGCCAGTGGTTGGTCAGGTCAGTCCGGTCGGCATGGGTCTGATTAGACGGAATGAGCTTTCGGTTTTGTTGTGGCGGCCCTCCATCGACCACCGGCCAAAGTCGTGATCAATTTATCTTCCAAATTAATATTTATTGGCTCTAAAACGATCACCCAACTGCTGGTGGCTACGACGCGGAAGAACAACGAGCTCCCAACCCGACAAATGACACTAATTTAGAGCTTCCTCACATGCGAGCGCACCTCATGGCCGGGAGCTTAAGCTTCTGTGACCCTCGTAAATCTCGTCGCGACGATCGCAACCGCCAATTCAACGCTCCAAACATAACAACAATCCCATACGCTTCCTCGCGAGCATGGAATCCTCCGTTTCAATTAATTTACTCTACACAACCAGATTCCGGAGGTGCCTCTCGAGACTCGATGTCTCGACCCGCAGGGATCAGCTTCCAGGTACGAGGAAAGGCTTTCAGAAGGATTAAGAGCGGCTGTCTGGCTGGTCGTGATGTACTCGGACCACGAAGAAGCCCACTGAGTCTTTTATGCAAATGAACGGTCGGCCGTTTTATCTCGGGATCACCGGGTGAGGAGCTCGCTACAAGAACAACTGAATTTGGATCCTAATGTCACGGCTTCCAGTCGGTCCTCAAGCCAGCGAGGCTCGGCTTCTGCATCGCGAGACGACCAACGATGGGAAGGTGTGAGAGACGAAACTCAATTAAACCGTTGTAAGAGCGCCGTCGAACCAAAGTTTGGGACCAACGCTTCGATCAGTGCGCTGATGTCTTTATTAGCGATTGAGTTGTTCGAACGGTAGCCGAGCCGAAGATCCACGACCCAAACACAACGCGAACAACTAAACCGATGCTCAGAAGCTACTGAACGACGCTTGGAGAGATGAACGATATCGTTGCCCCGAACGAACGGCTTGGCTCTATGGTTTCTGGTTTTCGCTGACGGGTCCCGTCTATTGCCCCAACTGGGAGCAGTATCTCCGCGCATTATGCATAATTAAGTAATTGTTTAATTACAAAACTCGAAACGTGTTTGCTTCTGGTGCATTGTCGCATGCAGCGGAATGCATGCGGAGAAAGTCCCGCTGTTCCGCAACAACTCAATCCGCCCAGTCGTTCGCCGTGATTCACGCGACTCATTTGCATCGCGGGCCGAACATCGGAGAACCCAACCCCGGCCAGCCAAGCTAGCGGACGCTAAAGTCCAATCTTTATTTGCACAATTATCATAAAGATCCCGAGTGTATTTGTGTGCGTGCGGCGGGGTCGGCTTACAATTCGCGATGGGTTGCCAATTCAATAACCATAACTGTCAGATGATCGAGTGAATGAGAATGGAGGGACCAGATCAAACAGAGTCGCAGGTCGGCGGCTCTTTGCGGTGCGCTCGGACGTTACGTGTGCTGCATCTGCAAACCGGATGAGAACGATTATGATTGCGAAGTGGACACTTTGACATGCAACTGGCACTGACTTCTGTGTTTGCCCTTGATTTTCCACCATTTCCCTTCGATCGTACGTTCTTTGCCACGGACGACAGCTGACAGACGTCCGAGGATCGACGCATCGACGTTCTCACGCTCAATGCACTGCCCGAGGAGCTGGTTCGGGTTCTCAGGACACTGATCTTAAGTACAGAATTTATGGACCATCCACCGTGCGACCTTCTCAAGGAAAGGGTATCGGTACGGCACCTGACCACGACCCACAAGAACAAACGACCAGTATCAATAACAGCGACCATGATGCAAGACATCCATGAGGGATATTCCTTCATTCCATCGATCCAGCGGGAAAGGAAAAGGATTCGATTACGGAAACATAATCCAGAAAGTGAGGTTAAGACTTTCGCCCGATCCAGAGTCGATCGATGTCATGCGATGTCAGTTTTTCCGATGATCGATGAAGCAGCATCAGGTGTCTTCCAAACCGTCTATCAACCTCCGACCAGTAGCTGTGAGGCAAAGAAAGTCCAAACGGCTCGATCTGGGCGAAATAATTAAAAATCAATCAACCAAGGCTCGGTGGTCTTTGTTTTCGGTCGATCGGTAGGACTTTCTAAATAGCCATACGCCATTGTGGTGTGGTTTGATTAATACATTCACACATTGCGGCCTGGACAGGCGGCTTGATGCGGACTTCGTCTTGGGCGATCGAGTCCTAAGCTCTATCCCACGATCACATCACAAGAACTGGCGATACTTTTCAAGGCGACTTCAGCTCGCCAAAGCGGAGAAGATATTTATTATCATTGCGACTGTCTGCAGTTCGCTCGAGCCCCTTTATGGAGAGGTGTCCACGCGTCTCAACACGTACTTTAATGCATGCATATTCGACCAAGTAGCTCGATGTATAACTCGGAACTCCTTCTTGGTCGGAGTTGGCGACACTCGGACTCAGGGTTTTAGTAGAACGACGCACTGGGAAGTGGATTGTTCGCCCGTACGCCTTCAACGCCGTGCCGCGGTGTCTCAAGAGCAAGGTGTAGGCATATCGAGCACGTTGTCCAGGTGTCGAGTTGTCATTGATTAGGTTGTCACAACGAAAAGCGACCCTGTCCACCGACCCGAACTCGACTGTGGGAATTCGTACGACCAAACGCGCGATCAAATCGCAAGGCTTTCCGCTTAATTCGCTCGACCGAGTGTCGAGTCAATCCATCGAAGCGATCATTTCTTTCTTGGCTGCCGACGAATTTACGACCCAAACCGGTAAGCCATAAATGCGGCACTCACATTCTTGTCCCTGCAGCCGAAATCTTTCACACGCCTTCCATCCCAAAACTCAAACTCGGGCATCGATCGACTTCGAGTTGATGCAACGACCCGAAGCGTTTCCAAAGCGCATCGAAAGGTCATCAATTAGCGATCGTTCGCAGGAAATAGGAGCGCTATCAAATCCGATGCTGCACCTGCACCTGCAAAACACCGTTCTTAACGATCCTTTTTTACGTCCAGGCGTCCTGATCCTACCTTCGCTTTTGTTACGGTTGGGTTGGGATTCGTTTGGCCTCTTTTTCCGATCGATCACCGGGCGGAACCTTTTTGTTTTCGTTTTCGCTCGCTCTTCCACTGCACTTCTGTCCCAAATCGTCATTATCGGCGCCATCTATCTCGAACTGGCCCGGAACCCATTTCATGCCGTTCAATGCCGCTTCGCATCGTTCCGTTTTATGGTGCGCCTCGTGTCACAAAGTCGGACCGATGGGTTTCAAGTTCAAGTTTGTGAGACAATTTCCCGTCGTTTCGCTAATGCCACTGTTGCCACCGGCTTAGGTCATTCACAGACACTCGACGACGCAATCTGACTTAATTACGCTTCATTATGTGACGCTCCGGTGTGTTTTACAACCCCTGCCCGGGGTAGTTCACCCCTTCGCCGCTTCAGAAATAAATTATGCAAAATCGTCATCCCTTCGACAGCCTCCCTTCGGTGCATGTGCAATTCGATGCATCAGTGAAAGTAATGCACCCGAAATAACAGCAACCAACGCCACTAACAAGCGCTGGTTCATCGGCCGCTTATCATGCTGTGCTTTGATTATGGAAATTGTGCAAGTCGTGGATCGTGCTACCGATTCACACAGAGGTTATTGGCACCCGTTAGCGATAAAGAGGGCTTGCCGCCCTAGCCCGAGACCAGCACGAGCCCATGAACTTGTCTACGGGCACCTTGCTCGTCGAATAATTAATGCGGCAATTAATTTCTACTTCAACATTGTATGGAATGTTTCTCTATTATTCAATCGTACTGCACCATAATTCTCCTCACAGTTACATACCCATTTCTCGGCTATTCATTTACTGTTAAAAAGGAACGCCCAAGTTGATGTTGTACGGAAAGCGAAAAGAAGTGGTTTACCCTTTACTGCAATAGTTCACAGATTTCCTTCATCGCGGCAATACACGTTTTTCCCTTCTATTTATTATGTGACTTTTCCAATTGTGCCCGCATACATAAGAAGTGACAGTGAAATTAAAAGTGCTGCTGCAACGTTCGTTGTCTCGGTGTGAGTACTAACCATGCATAACGCACGCTAGTGCATCTTTAATTGATTTGTGAATCCATTTTTTCCACACCCTTAATGGTCTGGGAGTTTCCCATGCATTCCTTAATTGGAATAGCAGCTTTTAGCAAACCCCGGCAGACACGTTGGTACGTGATCTGTCAGCAGAGAAATGATACAACGCCGTGTAAATGAACCATCGAACGGTTCGCTGATTAATTGAAGAACTGGATATGTACACACCCTTCTACGGTTTGATTGTACGTTTCTTATTCACGATGGGTAGTCACACATCCAGGCACACTGAACAACAAATCCGACGATTGAAAAGTACTCATCACAGTCATATATCACACGCTCCGTTAGGTGATTTTATCATCTTTTTCTAATAAACCGATTAGAAAACCATGATAAGAGCGCATCATTACCGTACTACTGCAGGTTTGCTACCCTTTTCCACCGCATAAACGAAGCTACAAACAGGTGAGGGTTGTACCTTAATTGCTTGTTGAAACTACCAGAACATTCCCCTCACCGTATCGTGGGAACATCGCGATAAGATGCGGGCAAGCACTTGTTGAATATTCAAAGGGATCTCATCTGCCCCCCCCCCCCCCCCTTTCCCCCCCAACCACCGATCAAATACACTTGCGACTAACCCTCTTCCGGATAGGAAGAAGGCGCAGTAAATTATGACTTCTCGGCCAAATTCTTAATGTCACTAACGGTCATGCAGAACACCCTACGGTGGGTGCGCCTTCAAGAAAGTCCGATCAATTTCGTTCCTTTGCAATTCTACCCTCCCTATATTTTGTTGTCGGTTTTCGTGGTGGTGGTGGTTGGTGCTTTTCTTTAAGACGTTCCGTTTTCTCACGGTCATGGGAGGTTGCGTTTTCTTTCACACCCCGTTGACTTTCCTTCGGCTCACACGTTGCTCAGCAAGTGTATCGATCGCTTAAGCGATGGGCAGGGAGTTCCTTCCAGCAATAGGGGTTCCTTCACAACGTGAAACAAAGCCAACCCAACGGACACTAGGAACTTCCAACGGTCTTTAACGGACAGCACTGCTGGACCTTTCGCAGGTGCGCAGCAGTGTTTTGAATTTCAACTTTTTAAATAACCATGGCCCCAAAACGGAACTGTTACTTACATCGTCCTCCTCGATGGTGGAATAAACGTCCAAATTGTCGATGCGCACGGTGCCTTGGAAAGGATAGCACAGCGTGCCTTGCGGGATAGCCGTGTTGGACCAGACCGTTGCCGTCTGGTCCCGGGAATTCCGTGCACCCACACCAGTCACGGCCAGCGCAAATTCCTGCGGTATTAGCACACACGTTTCCATGTTCGTTTAGTTTCCCCTTTTTTTTCTTTTATGAACAATAAATGTCCTTTAACAGTCGATTAAAAACCCCACACTGCTTACACTCACTTGCTAACGAAATCACTGTTACAGTAGAAATCACTACAAACACCCAACTGGACTCCCCAACACGATAGTTACAAAACACGCAGCGGATGATCTTCGATCACTACCATAGACTCTTCAAGCGAAAATAACTACTAACTACAGGTACGATTGCCGTTTCATTGCCGTTTTGTGTCGATCGTTCGACCAACTAACGTTACTTCCATTACGATCGATCGCTAGCGCACACCGACGGCTCAATAAAGCACTTGAAATCTGAGTCAGTCACCATCGTTTACCGGGTGCTATAGCACAGTAGCCTCCCTGTCATCCGCACAACACCTCATCAGTCTGCATTCGGTTTGATTGCCGAAAAAGTACACCAAAAAAAAAACACGCACACACCGGCAAAGGAAACGTTTCATTCGTCGATACGAAAGACTTGCCGTGATAAGCGACGAACCCGATGAAACAGTGGAAGTCGCGCGGTTCTAGCAAACAGGCACCATCCGTTTTCGGAAATGCAGCGAGTCCGTGGTACGACCCGCTTCGGCGACGTTTGCACAAATACTGGCCACCGGTGATCGTCGCGATCTGCCCGTGACCTTCCCGTAACGGCAGCATTCGATCGAGAAATAAAAAAAAAACACACACCGGCCGTCGCGACGGTGCTTTAATCGCTGCATCCCTTTCCAGCGCACCGGACCGATCGCCCGCAGGCGCATAAAGCTCGCCCTAACTGTAGCAGCGCGGCGATTGCGCATGATGTTGCGCATACCAACGCACACACTGACACAACCGAAAGCCGAAGCTCGCCGCCGAAAACCTGCTGCTGAGCGTAACCTGCCGCATTGCCGCGCCTGGACCGCTCGGTAGCAGGCGCGTTGGGCTTCGAGATCGAGTAAGGTGCCTGCTCTTGCTGGTTGCTTCATTCTACTCCTTTCCGGAGCGGTACCAGCACGAACGTCTTCACACATGGGTGCCAACGTAACGCGAGAGCAACAAAGGAAACACTCGCAAACACACAACGAATGTTGACTTCTTCGCTTTCTTCGCAAGGAGGTGTTGTTCCTTCGCGGTCTATACCTTAGTCGTCTCCTCTTCTTTGCGCTGCCTTTTCTGTCTCCTCCCTTTTATGCGTAAGAAGATCAAGCGGATGAAGAAAAGGCGCAAGAAACAACGAAACAAAATAAAGCTTCCCCTACATCGAAGCCCGAGGTGGACGAGCAGCCGACACGCACGCACACACCAACAGCCCAACCTGATCTGCACGATCCGACCGTTTCTTCAGCACGAGAAAAAAGCTTCCCGCGAAAGCTTTTCTCGTGTTTTGGCTGGCCCCAACCCAGACCGGGTTTTGTTCGGCCGCGCGTTCGCGATGTGTGCTCTCGTGTGCCGCACGGTCGTCTCGCGCGATCGGGAGCCAGTGGGAGCGGTCACCTAGTGGCAGCGCTCTGATTGGTTAAATCACCGCACAACTTGGCAACGCGATGTCCCGGAATGGTGGGATGGATCTGTTTCATTGATCCGATTCGCATTACGCTTCACGCTCGATCGATCGTGCACACGGTTCGAGCATCGAGCGGGTAAAGCAGTGATCAACCGAAACCATACAACGATGAAAGGAAAGATTTCAATGCTTCATAAAGCGAGGAAACTTTAAATTTGCAATGATTAAATGTGAAATTGGGCATAGAACAAGCAAGTAGGCAATTAAGCTTTTCAAAAACAATTAAAAAATTCTATGATGTGTGTCTATGTAAAGAATTTTATCATAATTGTATTGCAACAATATTAATGTTATAGCTTATTAATACTATAATATCATTTCATCAGTACAATTTTTTTAATATTGCATTTTAAAAATAAATAATACTTAAGTAGAGCATGCATACATTTTGAAATTTTACTTTCTCTACTTTACCGGCACCACAACTCCAAGAAGTCTAAAGCCTGCCATTTCTGGCTTCCTTTAACTACATTTACTTCGATGTCGCTTGTAAATGTGCAAGCGGATCGTCTAAAATAACAATTGACTTTTATATTCCATTAAAGTAACTAATCTTTAAGGTTTTAGAACAAAGTTTAGATACTTCTGATATGAGATTGTAGTTTAATAGTCTGTGCATTGTAGATTAAATAAACTCCAATATCTTTATACACTCATCTTTCACCATCTACTATTCATAAATTCTTTTAAGCCCATATTCCATCTTGTGGAAGTGAATAAATAATCAGCCCCATCAACATTGTTGTTCAGTGATATGAATTTTATATCGCAAAACGATCTTCGTTACCATGCACGAACAATGTAAATCAAAGCCTCCTACTATGCATACCTCATCCCTTCACCATCCAACCACGCGGCCCACATTCTTTCGAGTTACTTAACAAAACAACTGCACCCGGGTCGACCTTTTGCTGGTGCGGACCGCGCGGAAACATGTCAACCATCAAACCGCTCATTCAAACAATTGCGATCGTTTGACTTTTATCACTCAATTCTCCAGCCACTGTGTCCCGCCACCGGCAGAACGGCAATGATCAGCCACGGCAGCCCGTCAGCACGTCACCACCGCGAGAAGGTGTCAGTGAATTGCTGTCAAAACTGCGAACGTTTTCATTCCTCACCCAGGCAGCTGTCAGCCATTGCGGGCCCGGGTGCGCTCGATCCACTGCACGTTTGGCTGGTGGATTTTCTGCTGACGCCACCATTGATTTCCACCCGAAAAAATCCCCACACACACACACGCGCGCGCGGGTTGGGAAAAACAATGATCCATCCATCCATCTCTGGGGGTTGCAGGTTGCCACGACGAGTCCTAGCCCAGACGAACTGCACTCCATTTGGGGTGTGTGTGTATGTTTTTACTTTTTTTTTATTCCATTTCTGATTCTTTTCCTCTTTTTATTCTTTGATCATTTCGCAAACTTCAAACTCTTGACTTCAAACCCGTTGCAGAGCGCACGCCCGGTCACACATCACTCCATATCACGCCGGCACGACCGGGCTTGACGGAAAACATGGCAGTTCGACGTTGCCGACGTTCCCTGCGAAAGATTTCACAGCAAGACAGCAGTGTGGCGGATTTCTTCCACACATTGGTGCATTTCCTTTTTGGCGAGAGAATCAGCCACGAAGCTGCCCATGCACAACCACCACACGATCCACCCGTGAAAAACTTCGCTCGCAGCCAAGAAATTAAACGCAATAAAATACGACTCGAAATATTAAAAGGCTGTCAATTCCGAGTGTCATGGTGGTTTCGATGGTACGTCCGAACTAACTCTTCTTCATGCTGCCCTGCATCCGGTGCGCATCGGTATCAGCGAATATCCTCGCTTGCCAACGGACAAGGCAGAAGCTTCATTCATTCTCGGTGCCACGATTTGGCCAGTTTTTCATCGCTCTGTTCGACGAAGCGTTGGGAACAGTGTGGCCTTGCACCATTCAATGGTTTTTTAAGCCTTCTGCACAGTACAGTGGAGTTTCCCTGTTTTTTTTTCTTGCCCATCTCCGGACACCGGATGTTTATTATTTATTCAAAATTCATTCAATTCGATCGACCGCGCAATACCCACTGCCCTTCACGCTCTTCGCCCCGTCCCGGGCAGTTGCAGTTGGCGATTCACACAATCAATGATTGACGTACGTATGGCTCGATCGATCGTGCTGCACCCGTACTTGACCGATTATGCATCATTCCTTTTGTTTTGCGTTTGTTCGCGAGATATCCTTCGCCCGGTGTTTCAGCATTTATTCAAATCCTTGACCTCGAGAGCTTTTAAATATTGCTCATGTACGAAATATTAACATCCCATGCCGGTTTGCCGAGTTATCCTTCTTTATTCGCCTTCAGATGGAGCTGCGGTTCGAGACAGCTGTCCAGCCAAACTAAAGATCCCGAACCGAGAATTCGTACATGATCCTTGTAAGAATGCACCGAAAATTGATTGCTTCCCAAAAGAAATAACAACATGAGAGACCTACCTCTTCACCATACGTTCAACGTTTCTCTTTCATGCTGCTGCTGTATTAATTCCATAATCTGCAATGATAAACAATATTTCCTGTACGCGGATTAGGGTTTTCTGTACCGGCTTTCTGCTGCCAGTTTGTTTCGTCCAGAACCAACCAATCCGGTGGCATTTTGCCAAATGTTAACCTTTCTCCGTACGGTGAATATTCGTGATGAACAGGATGACCACATCAAACGAGACTCGGAACAACGGACAGCTGGTAGGCAGAACATGGGTGGCCTGTGGTTATTAGATGGACATGTTTACTACACCTCACGCGTCGGGCTCTCCTGTCCCCTGTGTCCCGTACCCGCGCACATGACATGTGAACCATCGGTCGGCAGTAGACCACGCCGCCAGTAGCACAACACACGCTAAACGAATTCTTCTGATCATCGTAACCATCGTTAGAGACAATGTTTTTACTCCTGTCCCGTGTTGGGAGGGGGTAAATACGGTGGCGAGGAGAGTCAACCTTCTCGTCTTCAGTACAAGCAGGGAAGGCTACATCCCAACCTAGATAACGATCTGGTAGACATAAATCTTTTTCAATCTATTTAAAATTAATGTTATAGTTAAGCTAGCGCCTGCTTCTGATGGGAAAGCCGACCCGTATTCGGGGGACTGGCACGATCTAGCGCTCCCCGTCCACTAATGGATCTTTTTTTTTCGATGATGTTCCCGAAATAAGAAAAAAAAATGAAGGGGGAGGACCGATCGTTTGATCCGCTACCCAGTAGCCCACGGCGTGAGTTGTTGTGGAGTACGTTCATAGGGCGCAAGATCGTCTCACCGAGATTCGTTCGATCGATCGAATCTAACCGAAACCCGCAAACGTTCCTTCTCTATTAGTTGCACGTCCAGTCTGGTGTTGCTTCGCCGGACCGAGGCAGCTTACGGGAACTTTGAAACGTTCGAAGTAGACGAATTTCAAACGCCTTTGAGTGCGACCAAACGGGTGAACGCTTTCTCGCTTGGACGCGATGAGAAATTCATCAAATCAGTTTGTACAACATTAATGTATGGTAAATTTATGCACATACATTGTCTAAATGGATCCTGGTGGAGGGTAAAATGGAATATCCAAATCCTTCGACAGAGCCGCGTGTCTAGAAGCAGTGCGAGAAGCGTCACACGGTGTGTATGTCTGCTGTGAAGGTGATCCATAAAATAAACAGTGGTTTTATTTCGTGGATCTTCATACAATATAGGCAGTTTAGTGTTGTCTAATTAAGATCCATGAGCTATTGAGGGTTGAATCTCATCTCTAATCCTAGATCTCAAATTCTGAGTCTAATATTGAATACTGAAAATACATCCTAAACACAAAATTAGTCTTTGTGAAGTTAGACCTCCGTTTTCGACGACATCTCAGTATAGAATGTCTTATTGATATCTGTTTCATAAGTGGGGATAAGTGTATTAGATCACACAATGTATATTCATGTTAGGTATAAGTAAGTTTGAAACATTAAGTTATAATAGAAATATCCAAAACTCGTCAACTTCTCAGATTTTTTTATAATGCTGGAATTGTACAGGAAAAAATATCCAATTTAATAAATCAAAATCAAATAATAAATCAATATGAAACTACCATAAATAAAATATCACGTATATCATCGCTTTATACAACAAGACGAAGTTTCGATCATCTGCAATTTCCGTGAACCATTTCCTATTCAGCTTGTATCAAAATACAGACTCCAGCCGCTGTCCATCTATCTCGCCGCTCGTAGTCAACCACGAAAACAGTAGCAAAAGCTCAATCTTCGTCCATCCCATGCCCGTCGCTGCATCATGTCCGATCCACTTGATCGTCTGACCGAACCAATGATTTACATAAAATTGATTCCGATTAAATGACCGCGCGTCGTCGTCGTCGTACTTTGGCCCCTAATGTTTTATTATAATAAACATCTTCGTGCCATGTTGAGCTCCCTGCCCCAATCGGGACGGGCGTATTTGGGCCCCGTACCCCGGGACGATGTTCGCCGTTGTTCGCCGATCGCAATCGCCGATCCGTTTTTTGCCATTGACGTGTTCGTGTTTACGTTCGCCTTTGCGTTTGATCGCGCGTTTCACGGCGGACACGGACGAGACATAACTGGGGCCAAAAGCACCCGTTTGCAGATAAGCGGACTGTAAATCGGCAGGGGTGAACTTTGAAGGGCGGAGACGCAAAGATGCGGCACCCAGACGCGCGGTCGCACGTTTCCGTGGCTCGAGCCGTCGGACGGACAGATTATGAATTGAAATGTGACAGTGCCACTTGTATTACGCCATGCCGGGACGTATTACGCGCACTCCAGCCGTGTTGTCAGCTGACCGATTCGGGAGCTTGGAAGGGAACGCGAACGTCTTCCCGCTTTCCCGCACACTTTGCATGTCATTCGCTGAAGGTGTTCTGCGTTCGATTCTTGTGGTTCAATTTTGTGTATCCTTCTTCCCCTCCCACTGCTCGCACACCCACCTCGCTCCAACCGGCTCCCAAACCGCCTTCTTTAATAGACCTTTTTCTCGGTCGATCACACTTTGTCGATCGTGCGCTCGGCTTGTGCGCTAATCACGATTTTGTAATTTGCAAAACCGGCAATTTTCGCTCCCTTCTGCCATCCTTTGCGACGGATTCGGTGCAGCACGAAAATCAAACGTTCATGCAAATGCAGTTTTTGCCCTGTCCGTCTGCTACCGGTACGCGACTGGTCTTCCGCCGTGTATTGCAACGTTCTAAACCAATCGTTTATGCGCGGCCCGCTACACTTTACCCCTTCCGACGTGCAGTGCGTGCCACGATCGTGATGTGCCCAGAGCAAACCGGAGGTAGAACCCATTTGGAAGTGGCCAACCGTACCATGCGCACGAGCGAACGATTTAATATTGTTCACCCGGCCAGACGGAAAGATGCAGCAGGTTTTTACCAACCAACTTATCATACCACCAAATGGAGCAAAATCACCAACAAACGCAAATTCGTCATTAACGTACAGCACGTACCGGAGGTTTGCTATTAGGCTGGAATTAAAAACAAAAAAATGCTTCCTCCGAATTGATCATTAACGGTACGAATGGAAGCTCGCCACATTTCAACTCTAACTTTGGGGAGGTAGTGTATCCTTAAATGAATTATTTCAGCATTGCGTGTCCCGACTGCCGACTGCACCCGGAATGTATTCCCGGCACATTGCGAGGCAGCCCAATTTGCTGGCACAACTATGCGCGAATGAAAACGATTTTGAACGGGTTCTCCTCCATTTTCTGTCACCCTTAGGCGAAATTCATTACCATGTTTTGGTCGCAACATAATTACTGCGTGGAAATGGCGTTTTCTTTAAGATACTTTTTAGTAGTGTTGGGTGAATCTGGTACAGATGAATGATTCAGAATGAATCTTTGAAGTGAATGAATTAATCTGATTCCTATATTCTATTCTCTTCTTGTGCTTTATCGGCACAACAACCTCAAGTGGTTCAGAGGCCTTCCATTTGTGGCTTTCTTTGACTTTATTATTTACCCGTAGCCGGAGAGTCAGTCCTGCGTACGGAGCTTTGATTCATTCATCGCTCCGAAAAAAATAATTTGGATTATTTTTATAATTTTTGAATATGAAATAAGGATTTCTATACACAACCACAAAATAATCTTGAAGAGTCATTCATATGAATCTTTAGTAAAGAGTCATTTATATGTATTTTTAGGAAAGAGTCACCCATATGAATCGTCAGTAAAGAATCATTCAGATCAGGAGTAAACTCTCAAAAGTTTCGTGAATCCACAAGGTTGGTGAATCCCTAATGACTCCTACATCTTAAGATTCAAAACTCCTCATTAAAGATTCATACAAATGACTCTTCTCAAAAGATTCATTAAACACAACACTGTTTTTATTCATGAATTTATCTCTGAGTATTGTGGTTAGTCTTCGTAATGTCACGAATTTCCTACAAGATTTCATTCTTTTAGAGCACTCAATTCACACCTTGTGCATTAAGGTTACAAATGTATCGATTAACCTCTCATGTTGCACCGGCCAACAGAGATCCTGCTCGGATCCCTGCTCCCGTTCCAGGAAATCATCCATCTCATAGCACCTTTCTAATGGAAATTAAAACCCTCCCGTCTAATCCCCGTGGTTTTCATCTAACGGAACACAACCGCATAGGAATGATCGAGAAAATTCTTTCAATACGAAAAAAAAACCTCCCAACGGAGGCAACCGCTCACTCCAAAGTGAAAAACCAGAAGGTGCAATTTAGGGACAGCATGCCTTCCCTATCGACTTTTCTTTCTCGCTCCGCTCTGTTCCAAGTTAACCTTCCTTTCAAAAAAAAATCACCTGCTCCTTTACCGAGGATGATGGCTACGGTTTGCAGGTGGACATGATTAAGGATCAACCGTGTGGAGTACGGTTTTATAGTTCCTGCGCTCACCGGGCACCGGGCCAGCACCTAATGATCGATCGGATCGTCCTGGTACGCGGCGGTATAAACCATGCGCACCACGATCTTCTTACGCGCGCAGCAATCATTAAATCATCTATTTATGGACACCACTGATGCTTTCTGTTGAAGGCACACTTTACGACGGGATGGTTCAAAAGTCGACGGGTGACCCACAAACAAAACGCACACACACACACAAACCCACCACGTGCGTATTTGTTGGCTAGAGTACAACGCTGAAAACCTATTTGTCTGTTTGCTAATTGTAGCCGCGCCAACAGCGATGAACGTGGTGACTCTTTTACCCTGCTGTACCGAGGGGCATCTGTCCAATCATTCTTGTAATGAATGCTATAAAATATTTTATGCTTGTAATGGCAACTATGCAGTCTCTTTGATGTATTTGCTGATGGTGCCATGCGTAACATTTTATTGTTTAAAATGATTATTCTTTGTTTATAGCCGAAGATCAGCTTGGCGGAGTAAAATCTATAAATTGCATTGTGTAACAACGGTCGTACGGTACTTCAATTAGCCATGGAACAGAATACAACAATTAACTTTTGCGCTTCCAGTGCACAACAGAAGGTTTTATATTTTAATTGCAAATTAATATTTTTTTCACGAAAAGTGTCGTTGGCCTAAATAAATTTGTATAAAGATATTTTGTACAATATTACTAATTTTGTTAAATGAATTGTCTATAAAGCAATCAAAAAATTAACAATGCTTTTTTATCTTAAAAAAAGTAATGCAATCGTCTATAAATAAACAAGAACGGTAGTGTTTTAATAACACGCCTTAACTGATAGCACTCACCTTACATCACCCTTCACCTGACAGCAAAACCGACAGCATTCCGACCCAGCACCGTCCGCATCTGACGTTTAAAGTTTCGGTTTCTTCTATTACCCTACCCATCCCGAAACTTCCCGTCCTATCCGCCCGGGGGAGGGAAAAATTCTTTCACAACCATCCAAAAACTCCCTTTTTCCCGCTAATAATACCCTTACCGGGACCGGGATTTGTTTCGAGCATTTGGTGAAGGACCCCCTCCACATCACGTCGCTAAATTCGTTCTCGAGCTCGTCTCGTAACGCCCGCTAGCTGTGTGCGAACGGTTAAGATCGCTCCCCCCTTTCCCGTTTCCCGTATTTTCGCATTTTTCCTCGGAAGTGTAAACGAGCCGCATGGATGCCGGCGTCTTAAACAAGCATTAAATCTCTCGGACCCGAGTCCGCTTCCGCCAGGGCTATAATCAACGCTCGAACGCCACCAGTTCGTGACTGGTGAACGGCAGCACAAGTTGGTAAACGAAAGTGTAACACGTGCTACCCGCGACGGACGCACCGCTGCTTCACTGTGGGTCTTCTTCGGGAGGGGGGAGGGGTTCGGTTTCCTTGGCGGTTTAACATACTGAAGTGATATTTAAATCTCATCCCCAGCGAACATCGATCCACATCGCACCAGATTATTACATCCACTTGCCTACATCCACTTGCCGGATGTCCCTGAGCGGGTTTCTTCGTACCGTGCTTGAGTTGGGGGGAAAAAATTCCTAAAATCCTGCTACCCTTGGGCGCTACGTTACTCAGCCCCGGCCAGCATCGCTGTTCCCTGAAAATCCTCGCATCGTGTGCTATATTACGTTTGAATTCCAACGAATTTCAAGCCTACCCCCGGCGGCGGCTAATTGTATTGCACGCCACGCAAACAGAAGGATGAACGCATTCCCCAGAACGCACAGACACATCGTTTAGACGGCCAATTGCCTGAAGCATCCCGACTAAGCCTGCCCTGGCTGGTTGCGTGCCGTGTGGTCGTACATTCTTCTGCTTTATTAGGTTAGTGTGTATGGAACCTGCACAAAAACGGATACGATTGAATCGCACCAGCAACCCATACCAACAGTCGAACTGCAGTAGCTCCTTTCACTTTTATCCAGATCACAATCATAATCAGCGATCTGCTAGAATTAGCGATAATGATCTTTCTTTCACAAACTCGCCAACTATCGCCACCGCTAATCAAGCCACCGACTCGAACACACCGGGCATGTCGGTAAATGGATACCCCAATCATAACCCAATCGACCGAAAAAGCATGGCGCGAAATTTGTCTAATACTTTAATACCATCTAATTCCCTTCCCGATGCTGATTCCAACCGCGGGCAGTACATTGTACGACGCACACACCCGTACAAAGTGTGTGCGTGTTCGGAGACTTGTGCGCGCACCCAGGCAACGAACGGAAGGTGAAAATAAATCGTGAAATCGATACCTGTAATAATAAATTATAAATAATCATTCAATTTAATGATATTATTTATGAATACGGTATTGCTTCGCGTTACACGGCCCCGCGCGCTTTCCTTCATCGGGCACCAAGACACATTGCTTGTCTAGGAATGACGGAGCCGGTTTATCCCCGGGTTGGCCGAGGGCCGATTTGGTACGAACACACAAATTGCTTTTATTATTTGCTACCAATTTCCTCTTCAGCACCCGATGCTGTGTACTGGATGGTAAGTGATACGGCCACAGTTGGGGAAGATAAAAAAGGGGCAACGCAGAAGCTGATTTTTTATCTTTATCGATATATTTTTTTTCCCCCATTCGTTGTTCAAGCTTAAAGCTAATCTTTAGGGTAATCGAACACGGCATGTGTGCCACTTGATACTGCAATAGAATAGGCTCATAAATTGTGCGCGTTTGCTTCTGAAACGGAGTTGATACATTGTCTTTTAAAACGGGGAAGATATTTCTGCCATGTACTACATATCTTACCGCTTAAAATATCGTCCCGTTAAAGCCCATGCTCCGTTCTACTTCTAACCTCCAGAGACTAATTGGTTTCCTAGCGTTTATTTTCCTCAAAGCTGAAATGGTGGGTTACGATTTAAATTAGACTTTATCGATGATCGATCGATCATCGCTCAGCGGGGACAAGATGCTCGATCGTTGCGGTCAGTAAATTTCCAACCCCTCCCCACCAACACGAAAGCGTGCCACAACGACGCACGTGCTCGTGAAGAATTGTCCCCAACTTTTGAACTGCGGGAGGAAACACAGCAAACGCACCGGACATTATTTCACTCAAGCGCATCGAGATTGACAACCGACTAATTATGGGCATTAAACGATCTTGTCCCCACTGACAATCCAAACCTCACATCGGTGATTTATAAGAGATGCGTTCACTCGATTCGACCGCTCGTGAGATGGGACGGAAGGTGGACACTTTCATCACATGGCAACCGCGCGTGCACTATACGTTTAATCGCAAAACGTTCAAATGTGTTTTACAACCTTCATGCGCTTTCGTGTGGGGTGTCCTTTTTTTATCTCCTTTGACCGGCTGCGTTACGCAAATGCATCCACCGTGGGTACGCATCAACGATTTCAATCAAAATGCAGAGCACCAAAGGGTGCCGCCAAATGGAAACGATCGGACGTTAAAGAGTTGAAGAGCACAGCACACGCAAAAAAATCGGCCACAACATGCTTAACTTCGCATCAGCCAACCAACCAACGCAGCGTGGAAAGTACACGAATAAGCGCATTCGGGTGCATATTACTGCAATGCCACCGCCACTTAGGGACCTTCTTAAACACACTGCCATACGGTTGGACCACCACTATCGAACACCGACATTACCCACCTGCACCAACTAGCATCACTGGGGAAGTTTTCAGCAGCAATGGGAATAAAAGCTCCACAGTCATCTATCGCCAACGATGAAACTCCCGTGATTTCTGCACACTGCTCCGCGCAGGAAGATGCGCTTAATTCTTAACATACTCTCCACTCTTGGTGGTTGCCGTGGTTTTTTTTTTCCACTGCAATTTGCGAAAGTCTCCCACGAGCGTTCGCTGCTGCGAAGAACCGTCCGATCGGGTCGGATCGAATTCTTCGTTAAAACCTTCAAAGAGATCCGCTTCCGATAAAATCAATATTCAACCCATTCTCGGCGAATTAACAATGGCCGTACGGTCCGCGCTGGAAAGCCGGATGCTTCCGTTCCGCAAGGATTTTCCGCCCCCTCTTTTCTCCTGCTCACCCCCCCCTCGCAAAAAACCCTCCCCAACACCCGCGGGTACAATAATGCTCCACCCGCCGGCGCAACGGTTGGGCGGCATGGGTTTAAAAGCTTTTTTACGCTTCACATCCCCACCCGAAGATGCGTTTGATTGTGGGGCGGCCGGTCTTGCCACTTGCTTTTGCTTTGTCCCCGCTTTTTTTTTGTATCAGCCACAGCCACAAGTGCATCGCGCTAAAGGGGTGCATTGTTTGACAGTGGATGAGAGTGGATCGCGCTCCAAGCACCACCCAAAACCCAAACCCAGCGGGACCCAACCGTTCCCGATTCGCCCACTGGGAAGATTTTTCATTTTTTCAAACCGTTCTCGTATTATTTTCCAGAAATGTAGTCTTTAACACGGCTTTATTGCGTACTTATGTATAATTGTGGCGGTGTGTTTGTGTATTTTCGTTGTGTTATCCTTACTCGCTTTGTTTCTTACTGCCATTTAGGCTCCGATGCACGGTAGCATACCAGAAGTTGTTCGAGATTATTAACCTATCGTCGCAAAAACATTTGCTTATCGCACGCTCCCATTACCCCTGCCAGCGAGCCGCACAGGATTAAAGAGCAAACATTGCCGATTGCCGACCATTCGAGGTTGCCTTTTGGTAGGCTCAATGCTCTTTTAAGTACCGATACCATGTTTTACCCTACCCAATCGCTTTCCCGCTCGCTGTCCCGTATCGAATCCAGAACGAAAATCCCGACCAGTGAAGCGTATCATTTAGCTACATGTGATCGTATGGATTTGGTTGGCTTGTACAGCGGGGAAGAGCGTTAATATCGGTTTCGGTTGCAAAATTCATAACGAACGCCCTCGCAACTTGTGGCCCGGTCAAGACGTGCGCACGCGCACCGAACTAAACGAGCCTCATAACCACAACAGAACACACCGTCTGCCCCCTCTTGTTGGAGCTACCGCCCAACTTCGCCGTGGTGGTGCCTTTCAACATCCGCCCGCAGCGTGGGAATGTTTATTTATTTGCATTTATTTTATTTATGGTTCAATTTATTTGCCTCTCCGGTCCGGTTTGTTTGGTTGCGCTGGCTAATCCAAGATCCAAGGTGCACCTTCCTTACTCACTGCGCACTCCGCTTCCTTCGCTCCAACACACGGGGAAATGCATTTGATCGAAGCGTTTGCTACTGCGCTACCAAATCGCTGCAATCGCAGTGATCGCACCGAATGGTAATCGATCGAACCTTCCCGTATTAGTACAATCTGTGCGTTGTACGAGAAAAAGATACAAAAAGAAAACCCTCCAACGCTGGGATGTGATTTTTACGGGACATAACATTTTAACATTAAGCGCACGAAATTCGCGCAACACTGATTTCTAGTGCGCTTGCGATCTAATTTTCCCCATCTGTGTTCCCCCTTTCGTCCGATTAGCGCAACACACGCACGGACAGCACGAACCAATTCGGGATATTAATCGACGGCGACGGAAAAACGGGGTATGCAGCATTTGTTAGTATTAAGTTGCTAATTACCCAAACGCCTGGCGGCAGAATCGATTAACTGGATGCCGATGTCGGGGAAAACATGGCAAGCAACTAAACGATTATGATGTTTTGCTGAAGTTGGCAGGGTGGAGTTTGCGAGCGGAAGGGCAACTAGCGGCGGCTAAATGTTATTTCATCGCGGCCTTTTTTCCCCCCTCGCTACGATAGGCATCTGCGGCTGGTCGATTTAACAATCCAACGAAGTCAATTGATATTCACTCATTTACAAATACTGCTCGCGAGATTAGATTGCGAGATAGGTTGGAAAGGTATTCTGCACCCGGGAACTCGACTCGTCTGCCCCGGGAGTGAATTTATTCGCTAGATAATGGAATAATCATACTCAAACGCTACCGTGCCGCATCGTCATCTTCCATCCACATATCCTTGCCTGGCCTGGAAACCTCCACCCTAAACGCGTGATCCATCCAATCCGTCAGGGGTACGATCGAGTGATGAGCATCACTTCCTACAGCACACGACACGCTGCCACAAAAAAAATACCCCGTTAGGAACCAATCGCCTTCCTGATTTATCGCAACAAAACGAAGAAATGGAAAGACAACCACAACAACAACAAAAAACAGAATACTTCGATTGCGGACAGTCGGAGTTGCCCTTTTTTCCGCATCATTAACCGATGTTAAATACGCTCCATTTGTTCATTGATGATTTAGGTTCCGTTTCTCGGAGGGTTTTTTTTTCGTTCTTAACTTATAACCTGCCCTGTTTCGTTGGGAGTAACTTTTTGGTTTCGCGCATCAATCGCATTACGGTGTTTGCTAGTGCCCTGTGCATGCAATGCAAGAAGCTGTTTCCACCGTGACCGATCGATTAACCTGTAACACACCGGTTCGAACCGTTTGTTTTTCTTCCGTTCGTTGCTTATCACTGTTGAAGTCTTTCGTTTTTGCTTCAACCTAGAATCTTTCTGCTACGTGACAGAGTAGTGCAAACGCATACCTCCGCAATAATATTATTTTTCCATCATTTCCTATAAGCATTCTGCTTCTTGACAGGGTAATATAAACAAGTGTCTTCACAACGTACTAAGGAATTACTCCTTTACTTAATTACTTAATTTACTACCAAGAGGAATTACTAAAAAAAAATCTGACAATGGTCGTCATACTCTTGGAGTAAAATACTTTTATCATAAAAATGAACATGCAAGCATGAATTTCAAAAAGCCTCGAATTTAGCGAAAACTTTATCCTGACGAATATCCTGCCTTTTCTAAGATGTCGATATACCGTATTCTCGCGTGTAAAACAATCCCCCGTGTACAACGAACGATTAAATTATTAAATGTTTTTGAAAAGTTTTTTCATTTCTAATTTAATCCATTATTAAAAATTTATCATAACAATTAATAATTAACTCTAAAATTTACTAAAATTGTTCCATTTCCTCTCCAGTGTTTTCAAGCATATTAATTATGATGCAATCGTCAATGTTGTCATCTTCGTCATAACCAACTGTATCATTTTTTTTTTTTCATCATTTTTGACGAAGAGCCACAACGAATGTGCCAAAGAGTTACATGAGGCTCGCTACCTATTCACTGTACTAGGATATCCCCACTATTTACTGGGTTTGAATTTAATTATACTAAAGATCGTAACAACTGCTCTTTACTACCAAGAAGTCAACCCCATTAAAAGAAGATTGTTAATATTTACTGACTTTTTTCGGCTAAATGATTGATATATTTTGTTTGAATATTTTATTTCATAAATATATAATTAGTTTTATTCATTTTAAATGGAAATAAACTTCTAGAGCAACAAAATTACCCAATAACTAAGGTAACAAGAATGGTTATTCCGCCTTGATGCCGTAGTTCTTCTTCCACTAACTGTACTGTAAGTTTCTTACCTTATCGAAATCTTTCCTCCGGTGGTTGAATCTGCTTAATCTTAATTTTACACAATGCTCAACCGCTTTCAACCAACATGAAAATGAGAAACAAATAAAATAAGTTGCTATTTTGCAAAACACATGCAGGGTAACAAGCTTCCCAAGAACATAAAAACTTTATTTCCAATCTTTGCCTCATGCCATATTAGGAAATCATCAGTGAGACTCGCAGTTACATCCTTCAAAATAATAAAAAGACACACAAACACTCCCAACACATGCAGCATCATGTGTCATAAAACGTTCTAAAGCAATTCCTGCCAACACGTTACTGCGGAAGCTTCAAACGCGAGCCCAAAATTTTGTCTGCCGCCAACAATTCTGTCCAGCGCAATCAAACATTACCAGCGCTACCTGTAAAAAGGAACGGGGGCCGCATCAGCGCGCCACAAAAATGAGTTCAAACGCACCAAAACGCATCATTAGATGGTAACAGCAACGGCAGCAAAACGACAAAATATCATCAAACTGCATTTTCAAACATTTATGGCAAACCCTTTCAGACACCATTAAACGAAGCTTAAAGGAAACTTTAAAAAAAAACGAACGTCCCACAAACACACTCGCGTTATTGCGTACTGCGTTGGGACGGTCCAACATTTTTAACCGCTTTTTTGTCGCCCCAAATTAGCGTCCTTTGCGGTGTTTTGGCACACGGCTGCATCCCATCTTCCCTTGTACACGTTGATAAGGGCAACTCTCTAGCCGTCATCGCCGGGGTGGAATGGTCCCCGAAAAGCCCCCAAAGCGCACAAAGATGTGTTGCAATCCGCATTGAATGGCGCATGAGCTAAAGAAAACCCATCGTGCATGTCCCGCCAAGTAATAAAGTAAACGTTACGTCCGTCGCAATCATCCCAAAATGTGTGGTTGCACCCTCGTACGCCGCGAGACTATGTAAATTATGTGTCTAATTTTTATTTTTATCGCTTGCTGTACCAACCAAAGGGTGGATGCGCGGTTCTTCCCTTACCACTCGATCAGTTTACGAGCAGTTCAACTCTGTCTGGATTGTACTATCCCGATCGTACCGCCGCATGTGTCCCGGTTGATTAAATTGTTTCGAAAGACTTGTTGCGAACAAAAAAAGCAAGCGACGAACCCGAACCCGGTAATGCAGTGAGCGGATCGCACACTACTAGCGCCGCAAGATTTATTGTGATATTTGTCAATTTACAATCAACCACTAAATTTTACTATCATTTTCGCCTTCACAACTTCAGCGCGGTGCCTTCAGGTGCACACACTGAATGACGTCCGCTGCAGGGTGGAAGACTTAATCCAAATCTCTAGCCTGCAACCACCTGCCATCCCTCGCCAAATGATCGGCGAAGCCACGAATAGACGAATTGAAGTCGCCCCGTCCTTGTCCTCAAACGATGGTGAAATTACGGATATGTGCGAGATTTATGTTGCCCCATGCAGGCACACAAACACACACACACACACAAGGGCCCCAATAGGGGTTGCTTTCATCCACCGGCATTGTAGCGCAGCGGACAAACAACCGCCGAGTGTCCGCGCGCTTCGTTTTTCCACCCCGAAAGTGCAAAGGCAAACCGCCAATCTTGGGGGACCGCTTAGAGCACTCGCAGGCAAATCGGCGGCGTCATCCGCGGCATACCGAGGCGGCATCGAGTGTAAAAGTATTATTATACAACACACTTCCAAGATTTATTGCCCCATTTCTGGACATTATTTACCTCGGCACAGCCACCACAGCCGGCGGTTCGGTGCATTCAAGTCAAACGCTAACCGTTCCCGGTCCCGGCATTCGCCAATTCTGTGATTTTCATACGCCTTCTTCAGCCTTCTACCATCCCGCTCCTGCCCCATGGCACTCCATTTTCCAATGCTCCACTTGAGTGATCATCCGAAAATCGTTGCCTCCCGTCCCGCTGGTTGGTTTCGCAAACTCCGCCACAATCCCTTTCGAATGCATGCAATGTTTTCCGGGCCGAGTTTTCCCGTCGATTCAAACCGGCGCACCACGATCCCTTTCGCCACTCATCGGCACCCGCGTCGGCACGGACGCGCGCACGTTTGTTTATTGAATTTATGATGATCAATATATTTGAGGTTATGTTATTATTACCCTTGTGTGGGACCCTCTTTTCGTATGTGTGCGCGCGAGCGCCGGACAAGGATGCACTATCAGGTGCGATCACCATCATGCGGATGCCGGAATCGTACGAACGAATAGATTCAAATGCGGCGAAGGAAGCGAACGTTACGGGTTCGACATTTTGCGAAAGTTGCCCGCATGCATGCGACCAGAACCGCAACTGCACACGAGCAGCGTTACATGCCCTGGCGCGATGTAAACGCTTATCGAATCTATAAATTTTCATAAATTTCCCCGCACGACCGTAATGTCTTCATTAGAATCTATTTATCTACAATTTACTTAAATTGTCGCGATTTGCCTCGTCCGGCCAAGCAACAATTCGCAACCAGGATACCGCCATTTACCAAAATGGCAATGTGTGTAATAGCCGGGATGGTTGTAAATGTCCGTACGCTATCAGTAGGGTACAGCTTTACGACAACAAGCCGACAACGAGCTCTTAGCGGGCGAGAATAACACACCCTTCTTCCGCCGGTAATGTCCTCGAACCGTCGGTCGATCGATGCTTTTTGGAAAAGAGAGATATCAACGACCCGTTGAACGAACGGTAGAATCGTTCAGAGGTCAAACAAGATCATAGTGGGAAGGTGCAAGAGCAGCGAACGGGGGATAGGCATGAATGGGGGAGGGGGTTGTTGTAAAAGGGTAGGACTAAAGAGCCAATTTGTACCGCGGCTTATGTACGACACGATCGTGACCTAAAGGTGAACCTGGAGTCAAGTATGTCGATGATGTATCGAGATGCGATTTATGCGACTGTTCACACACGTACCGTGCTGTGGCTGTGGGCAATGGGAAACGTAATTATTGAGTGAAGATGAATAAATTATTTAAATGGTTACACACACACACACACATTAAAAAGATCGGAAAATGAATCAGTTTAGATGGAAACGCACGCGGTGGAGGTAATGAGAATGTGTTGACATTTTATATGACAGCCCAATTGTGCAATTTGTTAGCTCACAGCCGTGTAATTGGAAATGAAAAATCAATAACTGGAAAGTTAATCCTCATGCAGGGTGGACTCTAAATATGAACCATTTGAAAGGTACAGGGTGTTTGGGATAAATTTGATATTTTTCCTTTGATTTGCGTTTACCTTTCGGGATTAGTGGTATCAACGTTGCCGCCTTTCCCAGGGAAACTAGAACATCGGTTCTGCTAATATTAAATAGTTATTGAAACTATTGGTGGTTATTTGGAGTAAAATTTTGTTCATATTTCTATAATTCACTCTACATTGTTTTGTCTTTTTTTACAAAGCATGAAGTTTAGTAAGTGCAAATAATATTTCCATTTTCCTTGCGGAATTGTCCAATATACTATGTACACCTTGTAATTTTGTTAATTAATAAAGTGACGTTTTCAAACTACACATTTAGAGAACCACACATTTAAATTACCTCCTTTTTAAATCAATTAAACTATCAATAAATATTATTAAATTTTTCGATCTATGGTGCAATGGAATAAACAAAATATTAAAGCAAAAATTAACAACAACAAAATCAACCAAGCTTCTTCCGAATAAATATTCATTCTTAGCGAGACTACCACCGAATTCTTCACATATCATTCTCAGGCTCCACTAGTCTGGTGCCTCCCTACCCAGCTGATCAACAGTTTATAAATCAATTTCTCACGCCATTGCGAGTTTGTGAAATATTTTCCAACACCGTAGGAGAAATGTTCGAATTAATGAAACCCATCAGTCAGCACCGCAAGCACTCCGCTGCACCGCCCGAAACACCCGCAACGAACACGGCAAATCCTTTCCTTTGCACGGTGATCGAATATCGTTTTTCGTTTCTTATAAATACTCCCCTTGTGTCTGGGTATCCAGCGTTTCGTAATTCCCAACTCTGCCACAGTATTTTCCAATCCATTCTTCCGATGCCGTTGCAAGAAGCCGGTTTGGTCGAGCCAATTACATGACAGCCGAACGATTGAATGCTCAGAAACTACCGAAATGCCTACCGTCCGGCGAATGTTCTTCGTTCGCCGGCGCGTTCGATTCGATTCTCCTTTCGTCCTCCAAAGTCCCTCAGCGATTAAGAACGGACCGAAAACCATCCCAAACTATAGAAAGGGAGCACCGAGAACCGTTGAGCGCCAGCATCGTGGTGCCGCGCAAAATTGAAACACCCCTCAGCACGGGACAGAATGAACTCATTTACATTCGAAACCGTTTAGCTCGAAACGAAAGTCGCTACTGTGTGTTCGATAATTTATCAGTTTCAAATTTAAATGGTATTCTCTGTCTTTATTCTCGGCTCTTTATTCTGCTCGATAGTTTGCCCCCTTGAAACGTTGTTTTGATACCATGCGCACAAGTTACTTAATATCTCCTGTCAATATTGTTCGAATCGAGGATCGTTTTTACTGTTTTATGTGCTCAGTTTACGATGTAACTTACAGTTCATTATTGTATAGAAAATGCAATTCAAAAATTTATAATTCAATCTTATTAAACTCGTCCTCGTGTATTTTGTAATTCTTGTGATCTCCTGTGATTGAAGTCTCGTGAGTCCTCTCCTTCCCGATCTCCACGTGCACAGCAGCACCGAACGCTCATGTTTACTCATATTTATCCAAATCCATCCAAAACTTGAGCTCAATCTGTCTGCGTGCACAACAAACCCGAAATACCGATCGAACTAGCCCGATTATCGGCAACGGTGGCATATTCAAAGCATTCAAATCACCACCGACAGCCCGTTAGCTACTTAATGTTTCGTGTGACTTGGCGCTTTTTTTCCTTGCTCCAGCGCCGGGTCTGTAGTGTCCAGGGGCGAGTGCATACATTTCTCTAATCAAAACCCCCTCGGTACTAATTTGCATTCAATCAAATGGGATTTCTTCGACTCCCTGTATGCGCCAAGAAAGGCTTTTCGGTACCATGTTGAAACCGAGCGCCCGCCAACGGCCCCGACCTAAGCCCTTTCGGTTTCGATCGGTGCGCCGATTAGGGAGCACCACCGAACGCGTTGCGCTAGGCTAGAACCCACCCCATCCCCCCGTCGTCGTTCGCCTTTTGATATATTTCGATAAAATATGCTCACCACCACTATCGAGCCGATCGATCAATTCGATCGACGGCCGAAAAATGCCGAACAAGTTTTCAGGTGCCGTTTTCGGGGTGCCGGCCACCATTTACGAACCCCGTAACGTCTGACAGCCGATCATGATCGGTGGCTAATCGCCGTGAGGAGGCTGAGCCGAACGAAGAAAAAAAACGGAATAAATTGTAACAAAAATGAACACCCGAACTGTTCGAAAGAGTCCACTCGTTTGCTTGCCCGGGGTTTGATTTATGCAGATCAATCACGATCCTCCCCCTCTTCCACCCAGTTTCCTCCTATCGCCCGTACCTAGCAGACGTTGAGTGCGACACGATGCAAGAAGCAAGTCTGTCGTCTACCACCGCCTGCCTAATAGCATGCGTAACTTGGAAGCTTTGTGGTTGATTTTAGGTTGTCCCCACTTTTTTTTCCCTTGCATCGCTCTTCTACTCCACATTCCAAAACGTCCCGAACTAGAAACGATCCTAAGACGGTCACAGACACGGGAGCCCTGTTCCGTTCCCGCCAGTATGGCCGGGAGGCGATATTTCAGCACCGCACCTAATAAATATTTAAATTTGCTTCAATCAATCGCAAAACGCCTTCAAGGTCTTTGATTGATTTTCTAATTTCACGATAACCGCTACCGAAAGCTGACGGCAGGGTAATGCCAGGCATGGAACTGCAGCGTTCTCGTAGCTCGAGACTAAATAACAGCTCCGTCTGTCGAGCTTTTATAAAGCCGGGGAGAATATTAAATGAAAACCGTTCGACGCACAGTCGTAATTATTGCTGGCCGTTTAATGTCGGTTCTTTGTGTTGCAGATATGGGTTCCAGTTGATTTTTTTTCATTTACAGGGTATCATTCAATATTGGTACGATGCAAGTTTTCGAAACCATAACCCTTAGTTATTTGGTGGAGTTTCGTGTAGAGTCTTGCTGATTAAACGAACTATGTTCCAATTTATGATAATTGTATAGTTTTGTACTACAAAACTTGATCTCATCCTGCAGTCTTTAGTAGCAGGCACTGAAACGTTCAAAACTGATCTTAAGTAGTGACTCTATGATCATCTTTAGTCTGTGGTGAGATTAGGATTTTTAACTTTAGATTTTAACATTTACTTACTTATCAGGAGCTACATTTACTTAAATACGAATGAGGACGACTAAAAGGACTTTACGGAATGGGTAGTCCGGTGTCATTCTCTTCGCATGACCAGCCCTCTGGAGCGAGTTCAATTCGTTGTACGTCAGTGATGTCACCGTACTTTTCGGTCGAATTTCTTCTGTTTCAGAGGAGTATGTGGTAAAACTTCGAAGGTGCGATCACCTATCTGAACCGCACGCCTGAGTAAGTTAGGATTTGTTAGCTGGGGTGTTGATGATTGTTCCTTCAATTAGGATTTTCCCTCGTTAATTTCCAACCCAAAGTTTCCGCGGCCGGTTCTGGTGACTATTGTTTCTGGTGACTGTTGGTTATAACTATTGTTGATTTTAATTAATCTTTTGAAAAGAGTCATTCATATGAATTTTAAGTGACGAGTTATCCAAATCAAAAATCGACTATGGAAGAATCTATGAATTCTCAGATACTCATGAATCCTCATTTTCAAAATTTTTTTTTTTCAAAGAATCCTCAAAGATTCATGAATTTCTCTGGAAACATGATTTTAGGATTATTTTTATTCTTTCAGCATTCGATTGCGAAAATCGTTCGAGTTTACCAAGCTATAGATATATAATTGGACCTATGAAACACAGTCTAAGGCGTTCCTGCGCACCACACAGATTTTTGGTTTTGTTTTGAACAGCTTTGCCGAATAATATGTCCCTTCTTTCAGCGTTGGAATACAGTTTCAGATTCATTGATTCAATTCAAAGATTCTTTCAGATTCATTCAACACTAAAACAGCAACTTAACCGGTAGTCAGGAAAATACCTAACTCTGCCGAAAACAAACAACAAGCCCTTCAATGTACACATTTCATTCATCTACACCGGTCAAACTCATTCAAAAATAAGCCATTTCTGCCGCCGAGCACGTTTTCGGTGCGTTTTAAATTATATTACAATTATAATTAAAATACCTCCTACCTTCCTTCAGCGGCGTAACGAACAGTTGACGATGATTTCCGACCTCACGAGTACTTCGAGCGTCAGTCCGTCCGTAAGTAGCTGTCGGGGATTTTGTTTTTGTTCCAGTAAAGAAAGTACTCAAAGACCCAACCAGTACGGCCAGTTTCATCAATGAATTTCATATCGTCCCAGAAGCCCACCGCATCCAGCGGTATGAGCGGAACAGGGGAGCTCATTTTTTTTCCGCCCTGACCTCTGCGCGGCCGCTGCTCAATCATTGGTTATTATCGTGACTCGGGCAACCTCATTCACGGGGCCCGCGGATTCGGTGCCGTGACCGTACTGACACGCAGCGCTCGTTCTGGTGGAAAATGCGCCGAAACCGAAACAGGACGCACGTTCGGTAGCACGTTTGTAAAATTGGCTCAATGAAATGAGCTTACCCACGAACAATCGACGATATGATCGGTAAGAATACGGTTTTCGCTTCACCACAACCGGCAAATCGATCCGCGCAGGACGAGCCAAACCTTCTGCTGACAAGGAACGCCAACCAACGCAAGAAAACACGGCACGGAAGAAGCAACCAGAAGGCAAGGATTCTTCACTCCACACGCCCCGAATTGAGTGCAGCACGCAAACGAACACGCATTCCAACCCCGAGCAGACAGATTTCCGCAGCAAAAGGCCCCTGAGAGAAACGGGCAGGCAGGAAAGCATAATTTCACGTAAAAACGCAAACCGCAATAAAAAGAGCTGTCCGCCAAGAACTGTGCAATTACTCGAGCGAGCTGCTGCTGCCCCAAGCAGCCCTTCTGCTAACCTCCTCCTCCGCGCCCTCCCCAAAAACCAGAAGGGTTGAAACGGGCGTCAGGATAACGTTTCGTACGGATTCATTTTTAGCCGGTTTGTTGAGCCGTAGGGTGCTTCCGAATTGCTGCCCTTTTGGGGGGTTTTTTGTTTTTTGTTTTCCACCGTCCCGGCTTCTTGTTTTGTTTTTAATTTGAAGTCCTATTTTTTTTTTGGTTGGTCGAAGCCCAACAGCGATATGCCTTTGCCAAGTCCACCGATACGCGGGTAACGATTTCCGGCTGCCTGACTTTAGGCCTGACGGTTTCTTTTTGGGAAATAAAATCCATAATTGTACGCGCGCACACACACAACGATAAAAAAAAACACACAGAGCCAAAATAAGAAAATAAATATGACCACACCTTCTGGTAGCCACCAGTGGCACCGGTTTAAGACGCTGGCAAGAGGAAGAAGGGTTACAAAAAGGTAATCCGGCTAAATTAAAACACGAAAGCCTCCCGGATTCGTGAAAAAGGGAGGTAACGCCAGCTAACGAGAAAATCACAACTGCGAAAGATGCACACGCTGGACCGCGGCGCAATGGTTTCGCAAACGGCGTTTATGAATAATTTAAACGTTTCCCGTGGTCATTCAAATTCCGTGAAAATTGGACCCCAAACGAATTCGGACCGTAGCCCGGGGGTGGGGGGGGGCTCGCTCATAAATTCTGCCCGTCCGGCACCAGGTCCTTTTTTGGGGGCCGAAGCGTTCCCTGCGCGAATGTCCTTGAAGCTCTTTTCGGTTGTTTCGAATGGTATGGAGTTAATTCCCTGGCTACTCCGCCCATACTTCCGGTTGCGTCGTACAGAAGTCGTTAAAAATGGTCCAAAATAATTAGTTTTCGAACTGCATCTGGAACAACTTACCAACAGTGCAGATATGCATTGATGGGCTGCTGCAGAATGGTTTTGTAAAATTTAACTTCCAATAATTGTAGGACATAAAATATTAAAATAGGGACACTAATAAAATATTCATTATTGCCCCCCAAAAAAATTAAAGTTCAACTGTTTTTCTCCAATTTACTCAGTTAAGGTACTAAATGGTGCCAGGTGTGGTGGTCCACTTTCTCTACGGTCTCTCAAGACGAGAGACGCGCCACTGTTAGACACACCAACTACAAGCCGCACCGGTTCGACCATATCCTTTCATGCCGCGCAAAACCGTTCGAAGCTTCCATTCATGTTACGTCTTCTGACCGGTCAGCAACGAGTTGGCATCCGTACACGCCTGGAACGCCTTGGGTGCAATTTTGCCTTTAAAACAAACTAATAATACAGTAAACGGCCAAATGACGTTTGTAAATATGACTCTCGCTCTCGCTCTTTCTCGCTCTCTTTCTCGTTCTCTCTCTCGCGTTGAAATCTGCAAACCCGAACCTAATGCCTTCTGGCACTCAGCTCAGTTTCACGTTGGCTTCTACAGCACACTGCACCAAGCTGACTTCAACGCTGCAAATGGCTAGGTAAATGCGTGCGGAAAAGCGCAACTACCACCCGGTGAAGACACCGTCCGTTAGCTACGACCATAAACACTTGCTACCCGATTTGTGGATCGAGCTGCTTTAATCACGAACAGGAAATGAGACGCTGCACCGTTCAGCTTTACGACCGAAGATCACTGCCCTCGGGATAAGGTTTCTGCCTTCCACTGCATCAACCCATCCCTCGCTTTACTCATCTTCAGCACACAAACACAGCCGTAAACAAGTGCGAGAACTTTAATTTGCATGTGGAACGAAACGGAGCAGCTGAAAACTTGCCAACTAAACTGTAACCGAAAGCACCGTCAGCAAACCGAACCACGCACGGCAACTGGACGTACCGCACTTGGCAACGCAACTCCGCTAGCGCCATGTATCCGTGGATATGCGGTCGTAATTAAAAAAAATACATAAACAGGCGCTCGCTTAAAAATTGAATCATAAAACCCACCGCCCCTAGCGGCCAAAATAGTTATCCCATTTCCGGTCGAAGATTCCCGTACGCGCGAAACCGTACATCCAATCGTTCGCTTGCTACAAAATTGCAACACCCCAGCCGGTCCCCCAACAATCCCCCGATCCACACTGGCTTAACGTGGGCTAGCAGTAGACAGGGAGGGCGATGTGTAATTCCACCCCAGCCGCATGACGCATAACACATCACGCAAAGCAACAACGCAACACGCGACACTTTGCGTTAAGGCTGATAATCGATCTGATAGCGTGATAAAATATATCTGCAATTCTCGTTTGAATTAATCTTCCCACCCCATGTCCGTTCGATTTGTGGCATAAATGGTGCTCCACTTTTTTTGGTTTTTGATTCACGCACGCACGTTTCACCCCATTTTGGGGTTGTGTGACATTAAGGATTAATAATTATCGGTGATCATGTTCCTATTGGAGCAGGTTTTGCCTCCACTCGCTGTTTATTCGTTTCGGTTCTGTTTCAGCGCACTGCCTTTCGGGGATGATTAGTTTTGACAATCTGGCGGTTCGTTGCTTACCGTGGCGTTGAAGTCTTTCTATTTCGTTGTTTATTATTGCTGTGTTTTACAGTCGATTGGCGCTTAACGTTGTCTCTGGCACATGAACTTTGTCTCGATGTTACCAACTTTAGGCAGTTTACATCAATTGTTGTCGTTATGGCATTAATTTTTAACAATGTGCAACAGTTTTTGTCTCTATTACATGAACATTTTACGTTATTTTGACATTTTTTGACAGGGATCAATTTTTGGTTGTTTAATTTTGTTCAATCGTATTAATTTTAAATCCAACAATTAATATTTTAGACCTAACAAGAAAATTAAATTTTATGACTTAGAGACCAAAATTTATATACTTTTTCTAACATTGATGGCTTCGAGATAAAATTAAACGGTATCAATCTTATCTGTTTTTTTTTTCTTCTTCTAGCAACAAAAAAGTAATTATACTTTCAGACAAAAATAAAAAGAACTCACATCTCGTGCTATCTGAACATGATCATACAATCGAGAACTGAACGAACGATCTTATTCTCTCGAGCTCGCCACCACTTTACGTCCATTTGAAGCATGTCGATACAATTTGTCATCTAAACTGTCATATATTTATTATTTACCTTTGCCCATTTTTCCTCCACCTTGCTTTGCAACGGTGCGTGACTTTTTTTCCCTGCAGTGGTATAGTTCACCCCTTTCAGCAAACCTATAACTAAACTCCGCTGGCTGGAGTGTATCTCTCCAGCAGCAGCAGTAAATGCCCTCGGGGATTTTGTTTTTATGTCGACTCTCTTTACCATCTCGGCTTTTCCTGCCCTTTTTTTTTTTTGCTTTTCTCTGCCCGCTTCTCCTTCTACCCATCGCGATGAACTTTAAACGCTTCCAGCGAAGTTACGGGATAACTCCCAGCCCAGTTTACCACGCACAACAGGATGCGAACGGCAACGACTTACCCGTGTCCCGAGGACATTTGCGGGACGAAATAAAATAATTAAACGTATGTTCGGTCCCGGCTACTGCACTGTTGTTTCCGATGCAATTGCGACGACATGTTGCTGCGGTCATGATATATGTCGCCTCGTTCGCATACGTAGCGAACCAAACCGCAGTTGCGCTGGTGCTTTAATGTATCGATCCTGGTAGAACCATGGGAAAATGTTTCCACCGTAAAACGCATCGACGATCGTTAACTCTTTGTAGCATTAAAAAAAAGACACACAACTTCACCGCACACACACACACGCGCAGAACCAGACACTCGGAACAGAATTGATCCCGATCGCATAATTACAGCTCTATACAAATGGTTTTTACTCCCTTCGTACGCCTGCTCGCCGCCTCGCTGGAGGAGGCCATTTGAGGCGCGATAATGCCGATCGACAGATCGTTTCATTTCGTTAGTACTGTAAGCAAACTCCCGAACCGCATTAGAAACAATATCGGAACGTTCGAAAACAAAGCATTAATCAGAGAGAGAGAAAGAGAGAGAAACACCCCAGATAGTTCCCGATATTAAATCTCTAATAAATCCCAGGCGTCATCCTTCTTCGGGTGGGCTGCATGCACCGCCTGCGCGAAGGATCCAGTTAAGTCATAACCATTTTCATCAAGTCACCATTCCCATTAGGCAGGGCTCGTTTTTGGCGTTCTGAGGTTTGCGTTAGGGTGCCGTCCAAACTAGAAAGTCATTGTGCGGTCGACACCAGTGACAGCGACGGTAGGTAGCGCAAAGTCATCCGTTTCGGCCCGATCGACCACCCTCCCCCCATCGGGGTGAAGCTGCCCATAAAAAAAGCCAATCTCCCCGACTCACCCCCATCCTCCATCGGACGAATCTAAACAAAACGCAACCCCTCCAGCCTTTAGACGTTCGATGTCTGATGGCGGCGCTATCACTCCCATATATCTCCTCCGGCACGAATCAGCTCCGGTACACCGGTCGCAACATTATTCGATGCGGTCTAAATCCTCTTAGTTGTTTTGTTTTTTTTGGAAGCCAAAGGTGGCTTACTTCACTCTGCTCTGCAACATGCCAACATGGACGTATCGTGGGCATCGGATCGGTCACTCCAAAATTGGAATGCCCAGACGCTGGACTGCCGCCCCTCGGGCAGTGTTGGTATGCTTTTTACGGCTGCCGAAATTGCTTAGCGTTGCCACTGCCGTCGACATGGCGAAAAACAAATGATCAAATGATGACCGAGCCGGGTACGTATGGACGGATTACAGATCGTTCCGCTTCGCCTTAGGGTTAAGCGATTATGAGTATACGTGTATACGTTGGGTGTAAGTTTTACGCGATCACGAGTTGAGAGTTGCTGCTTAAAGATGCCTATTTCAGTTCTATTTCAATGTTTATTACTTCGAGTTCAAGCATCCAAAGACTACCTTGCTTGAAGATGTTTATTGCTTTATATTCAAGCTTTCAAACAATTTTAGTTAAAAGCGACAATCAACCAATGTAACAAAACCATCGTATGAAGCATTATCTGGAACTATTTAAATATCTACTGTTGTTCCGTTTGCTTCTCAACAACTCCAACCATTATTATCATGCATAATCATCGAATTATCTACAGACATGAACTCCACACATGCCATTCAAACAAAACCATAACGAAAAGATTGACAAGATACAGCAACATCGTTTCTCTCCAATAGTTCATTCAATAATTTCTTTTCAAACCACACCATCAGACCCATTTCCCTAGATCCATACAGCTCGGCCATACATCAATCTCAACACCTCGGGCGAGCAAATAATTATGTTTCTTCCCCCTATTCCAACGCGACCAACTCAACGTACAAACCCCCTGGTGGTAGGACGCTTCATAAATCACTGTTTTAACTATCAAATCCGGCTGATCTTTTCCTTCGCTCGTTCAAACCGTGGCCGAGTACAGACCAAACTCACCTCACAAAAAAAAAGGCTCCCAACCACATCTCGGACCTGCTCTGCACGGGATGGCACCCACCGAAAAGACACGCACGCACAGCCGAATGCCATGCACGGGGTGTAACTAAATCGTCCCTAATTACGATAATTTCATTTCCGGTCGCAACATCACGACAGTGCGGGACCAACACGAGGGAAAGAAAAGAAGTACCAACCGCATAGGACGCACGACGTTTGGGGTCAAGTTGTACGCACACGTACACAAAAATAATAAACAACATGATTACCCTGAGGATGAAAAAAATAACTATCAACCCAACACATTACGCACGAACACGCGGAGTGAAATCTACAACTCGAACGAAAACACACACCGATCATGCGGCTCATGTTTAGCACTTCTAATAAATGGTTCAACACAGTGTCATACTGGTCCGGTTTGAAATTCATAGCACAGCAAAGGAACTCGGGACAGGAAGCTCACTAGTAAATGTATTGACATGATTAGGATGATGATGATGGTGATTGTTGGCTTAACATCCCATTACTACGTTGTGGTATGTTGCCATAGTGTCACGATTGACAGAGTTGAAATTAGATCGCCTTAACCTCTACAGTTCTTTGAAGTGAACGAAGGAGCTCAGTTCGTCAAATACGGTTGTTGCAGATCTCGATGAGTCCCCATTTTGAACTATCTATTCAGACAGGTTGATCGAATTGTGTTTTCAATGTAAAAGTAATTTAGTGAACGGTAAAGCTGATACGATGTAAAGATGAACGCACAATGAACTGCCCGTAAGGCTAGTTGAACTAACTTTGACGCATGTAGAACGGATTGTAACGCAGATTGAACGGAATGTAACATAGTTGGAACGAACTAGTGAACTACTTGGAACAACACTACGAAATGGAACTACGAAAGAACTATATGAACGAGAAAAATTAAGTTAGGCGAATGGAGATTTTTTTATGAAATACAAATGAACGTTCAGTTTAGTGCTGTAAAATGAACGCACCCGTTCGCTCAAGTTCTTTAAATACTAATGATTTTCCCAACACTAGCCAAGATCATTCTAACAGGAAATTCTCGTTAGACCAGTACGTCCTTTAACGAAAGATTGCGTGTTACGTCCTGTTTTTAGTGATATCAAATTTTCCATTTGTTTCCCAATAATAAGAAGTTGAAATCGTTATTAAGTTAAGCATCTGTTAACCGACCCTCAAGCAGGAAGAAATAACGATCGCTTGCATAGCACAAAGATGCATTTTTTCTCAACCTCATCAATGATTCGTTAAACGGTTAACCATCTTTTTCTTGTCTTGTTTTGCCCCCATGCCATATAAGCCTTCGTACAGTTTTAATAACCCAAACCCGTCGCCCAACGCTATTGCTGCTCTCCACTGAAACTCCAACACGATCATCCACGATTTAAATGATGAGGGTAATCGAAAATCTTGTTAAAGACATCAATTTCTATAATGAAATTTTATTTTGATTGTTTTGATTCGATTTTTATGGCTGCCGCTTCCAAAATTTGTTGTTCCATCTGGACTTCCACTGAATGATGTGGCGGGGGGAAATCTTTGGGTCTCGTTCTAGGTTCGTCGCTTAAATCTTTAGTTCGGTTTTTGTGTTCTTTTTTTTGTTTTTTCTCGCTTAACATGCCCGCACCAACCCGAACAGTAACGGATCAACGGTCCATTCATTCGTTTTGTGTCGGGAGCTTTTTCCCATATCTAAGCCACAAGTCATGAATGGAACACGTAAGCAAGACCTGGGGGGAGGGTTGGCATGAAACTACACACGAAACAACGCGCCTCCAGTAGAAACAACTTTGATGATCGCGTTTTTTTTCTGTTGCTGTTGTTGTTGAGTGTGTATGTTTCGTTGTCATTCGCTAGCCTCACGACACGAACCGGAGGGATCTTCTCCACTCGAGCGGCTCTAGCCGCGCGCCCGACAGCAGCTACGGTATGCTGGAATTATAATGATGTTATAATTTATGGTCATCGCTTTTTGTCTTCGGCCCGTTCGGAGCTTAAATTCTGCTGCAAAAATAGAGAGCTTGCTGAGCAGCTCGAAACCATGTCGCATGATGATGAATGATAGAGCTAGCGTTCCCGTCACCAGGACGCCTCGCAGACTAGTTGTACCAGCGCTGCTCTGCTGGGTGAATGCTATCTTTGTACGGTCTGCGCTCTATTCTCTTATCGTTCCTCACGTACACATCCTTCGCTGCACACACACCATACTGGAGCGATTTGACACGAACTGTGTTCGATGGGCGCGAGTCGTGAGTCGCCACCGGTAAACTGGTAGTATCAAGCAAACCCAAACGCTGAACGCGACTGAAAGCGACAGAAAATAATGGCTTTGACTATTAAATTTTTGCCATTTAAAAAACGCTCCCGAGAGTTGGGTCCGCACGCCCTGCAGAAGATTCTCGCGGAGGTGTACGCAATAAGCTGAGGCGCTGAAGCTGCTGCGAAGCAAACCGGGACGCAAAACCGAACCTGATTAATGTTTTGTTTATGCTCCCTGGTTTTAGTTGTGTCTCTCCCCACGTCCACGGAAGTGTGTGCTGCGTGCTGAAATGCCCATTTTGTTGTCCTACAATGGCGGTGCCACCTTTAATTTTTTTGTTTTCGCCCATCGTCAGTGCCCGCAGGGCAAATTGATGGAACAGTCCAACAACCGACCGAACCGCAGCAGCAGGGCAACAACAACAGCATACAAAACACCCGGGTGCGTGCGCTGACCAAACCAATGGCCCATTTTAGACAAGAGACTTTGGTTAATTATTAGATATTGAAGGGGAGATAGCGTAGTGTGCCCCCTTTGATCCCGGGCGAGTGCAAAAACTGATTCGAAAATTAATTACAACCCCGTCCCGGCACTGAGGCTCACCTATTACCCAACCCCACCGGGTTGACGTAGGTTGTTCTTGGTTTGACCCGAGATAGTAGTACACGCCTCCCGTAAGTTCTGAACTCGGTGTTGTGGCTTCTGGTGTCTCGCGGCTTAAATCAAACTATCAACACATCGGGCACGCAGGTCGCTAACGCTAACGGCCACCGAAATCAGGGGGAACAGATTGAAGTTGAACAAACCAATCGCCCTCTTTAATCCATCCCCGGCTCTTGATCATTAATAATCTGTTATGAGCTATCACTAAACCGGACCACTGATGCACTTCGATGCTGAAATCCGTTCGTTAATGATCCTCTTGCATGTGTTGGAAAATTGACTCACAAATAACTTTGGCTAAATATAATCGATTTGGGGCACAAGATACACTGTCGAGAAAAGGACACGAAGCGTACAGGTACACTGCTATAAGCACCCGCTATTTATAACCTGTTGCTGAGGATCTTCCCGAATGTCCGAACAACCCACCAACACGAACCAAAGCCATACATTACCTTTAGGTGACGATTTCTCCTCGTAACGTCTTCTTCTTAAATTATGTTTCTCATAAGTTACACAAGTACCGTCTTGTGTCTTGCCTTTAAAAACTCAAATTGTCCAACTCTCTGAACCCCGATGACCCTGAGATCCCATCGTCTTACTTAAATAAATGTGCTCCCTTGTTAGTTCTCTCTCTTCTAAAGTTCTACAGTTTACTACGTCACTCTTCCCGTTATTATCTCCTACTTATCCTCCCATCAACATGGCGTCATCCCCAAACACGCAACTTCCTCCAACCTTAAGTGTCTAATGTGTATTTGCCTTTGCGAATATGGTTTTTCCACAGTTACCCACTTGACCTTCTGGTGGCCAAATCGTAAGCGCTTGATATCGGAGGTCAGCTACTGACTTGGTTCGCCGATATATCTCCTTTGCCGATCGTATAGAATTAATGTGTTGTTCTGTATCTCCGCTTTCTCTGTAGGCTCCTTAGAGGATCCTCAAGGAAGTGTTCTCAGCTCGCTCTCTCGCAGCACTGTTTCCTTAATATCTCCTCCGTTTGCTGTCCAATGGCCTTGTATTATGTTCTGATAATTCTTGTGGGATTTGGTTTGGGAAATCTGATAAGGTTTTGTACAACTACACCCTTCATGATATTCTCATAAGTCGGGTAACTTCCGTTGAAGATTCGGAGCTGTTGGATGAAACACTCTCTATAAACGCATATGTTAACAATGCAATATTTAAGCTTAACAAATCCTTGGATCTGATTGTTAGACTTGCCTCTAAATTGTGGTCGATGCCTCCAGGCTCACCTACGGAACTGTTCCTAACTAACTTCCTACTGTGCTTCTCACCTCCCATAGACACAAGACACACATGCGGCAGACCAAAACATCTTGACAAAAACAAATTAAACCTCGTATAGTCGAGAATAAATATGAATTCCGCCTCGTTAAATATTTACAATTTTTCTTAACCCACTTTAAAATAAATTAATAGAACTATGGCATTTTTTGGATAAATTTATCAGCAGCACATTGTTGCTGTATTTAATTGGATGCTTGGAAATCAACAAACTCGACGTCATGTAATAAATCCCAATAACCAATTGCAACCACAAATTCCACACTCACGAAAAGCCCTTACATGTTCTCTCCCATCAACATGCACATCACCTTCTATCCAGCAACTACAGTCCTCTTAATTGGTGCGCCACAATAAAACCAACAACCCTCTATTTGTCTAATACGGTTTGATTAGATGCAACGTTTAATTCCGCCCGCCAGCCGAACCACTAATCTCCCCCCCCCTCAGGACCAGATCCGTGATCTCATCCCATCTCGCAATCGAATCCGGATGCGGCGGCAGATGTTCTGATCAATCTCGGACAACGCCGCGAGTGCGTGACTGCATAGCGTATCGAAACTCGCGCTGAACGATTTGCCCAGCAGCAACGCGATAAAGCAATGCGTAACACAGTATCGCAGTAACCGGTCGTTTCGTGGGCTCGATAGGGGATGAGCTGCTAATTACAAGCCGTGATCTACACGCAATTGTGCCCCGTCCGTCGCAGCGAACCGTACGTGCCGCTTTGATCCGAAACCGGGAGCCCAACCGAAACCGAAGCCAATGAGACACATTGCGCTGCCTATTGTTTGCGTTTGCGCTTCAGTTTATCGATGCCCACGTGTATGCGAACTCCCTCCCAAATCGCGTGTGCACGATGCGTGTACAGGATGCGCCGCCCTGCACGGGATGCACTTGCATACTTACAATTGGACGATATCAGTTGTGATTCGATCGTTTGTATCAAGAATCAAGCGCTGGCGCTGAAAACCATAATTCAATTGTTTTTTTGTTTACAACCCACCGATAAACGCTATCGGGCGCCGAGTTTACATGCTTAAATCCACGCTTATCGTGCGCCGTGATTTGACCGATTTGAACTACAACCTGCCATTTTATCAAATCAACCACCACAGGTTCTTGGTCAACCAATGCCTCCCGGGTCGGACACTCTGCCATTGCTGCGGACAACATCTTTAAATAGAAAGACATCGTTAACAAAAAAACAGCAATTCAATAAATGCAAAACCATTAAATGTCCATTTTGGTGCGCTGGTGTGTAACGGCGACATCAGTAGCAGCTTGTTAAGTGTGTGTCACCCACCGGTTGGGTGACGAAAAAAAAACACACACAGCGCGAACCGTACCGTTCCGGTCGGTACCCGTTAAGTACCGTGCCTTGTTACCCGGTGTCGCGGTGTCGGCACCGGTGAAAAAATGGAGATCAATCGAGCATTTCCAATCGTTTCGATCGTTTCGGCGCGTCCGCAAATCCCAAACAAACGCACTGCAGTTTGAACGCGGCACGTCGTCGTACGCATCGGGTTCGTCGCTTCGGCCACCACGATTACCATCGGGCCGGGTGCTCCAAACACCCAAACATGGGTAGGGAAACCGACCCCGACCGTACGCAGCTGCGGGGAACTGCCGGTGTGGTGTGAATGCAAAAAAAAAAACGTGTCGCCTTGTGCGAGAGGTGTAAATTGTCGCACTTTATTCTTTTCGGAACCATTCACAGACGGCCAAAGGTGGTTCGGTTGTTCAGTCCGATTGTCCGCAAGCTTTCCCCCAACGCACCTGTATATGGTACCTCAATGGCAGTGCCGTGATCGAAACCGGGTCGATTATGTGAATTTTCGTTTCGTTTCTTGTTTTGTTGATGGCGAAATGGTTTCACGCATGAGGAACTTTTTTTTTTTTGTTCTCACCTGCACTTACCAGCTGATTATGGATTCAGAGCATTTCGCTGGAAAAACAGAGCGCACAGTGCACGGTACAAGCACTTATTTCCGCGTACCGTACAAGTGCCTCGCGAAAGTGGTGAAAATATCCAATCAAAATTATATCTCCACTACCTGCATCGGGACCGTTTTAAGGTTTTTTTTTATTTTCATCATTGATTCGCTCCAAGGATGATGTTTGTACATGAGCTACTAATTACTCTTTCACTTATCAACTCACTTTATTGCCATTAAAAAGCAACCGAAATGATAATTGCCCTATAATGCAGCACAATTAGCTGTATTAAATGTCATCCCCGTTGCCCCTTCACGAACGAAAGAAAAAAAGAAACCAAACGGAAACATATCTTTAACCCCACAGCCAAACAGAAACGCCACCAACCCCCCCACAAAGCCACCAACCCTCCCCCGGGACCGTGCCTGACGCAGCGCGTGACGAAACAATAACAGCGTTACCACCTCCAAAAAACAATTGGCCGGTGCCGATGCAAAACCCAATCCAACCCGCAGCGAGCAAACGCAAACGACAAAAATAAACGACACCAACCAATCGGAACCCACGGCCAGCACCAACTATTTAACGACCGTTGCACAAATCATAGCGATCGGCCGTGATCACGCTAACGACGGCGCCGATTGGAGCGTTCGCCTGCGACGCGACACACGCAAAACAAGGGCTCAATTCACTCGTTATGCTCGCAGCGGATAAACAAAAGTGCCCTTCGATGTCGAGCGGTATGGTACGCAATCGATTGTGTGGGTTTTTTTTGTTTGGGCACCCGCAAGAAAAAGCGCTCCTCTCAACACACAGCTGAACAGCGATGCGTTCGAGCAGTTTCGAAGGTTCGTCGCTTAAGTCTTTTGTTTTGTTGCTTCGCTTCGCAGTGCTTCATGTGGCTAAGGGGATTTTTTTGTTGTTTTGTTTTGCGTTTGTTGTTTGTCTCCGTGTCCAAACCAACCCGTCCGATCTCGAACCTGTCCGCTTCGCATCTTGCGCCCATTTATTTGCTTCTTTTCCATCCCCAAAAGCTTGGCCACGATTCGAGGCGGAGCAGAGACGACGAACCTTCTCCCGCCGGTCCAGGTTTCGGCACGTAAAAGCTCCGATCGGTTTTGCGCTGCACACAGGTAAAGCGAGTTCGTTTCTGGTTCGGATGGGGCCGCTGGAAAAGCCACACGCACACAGGCGCACGTGTGAGCTTTCGCGGGCTTGGTGATCGCCGTGGTTCATTGCTACCGTGCTCAGGTGATCGGTTTCCGATGCTGCGCTACCGATCTGCTACGTCGCGTATGTGGGGTGGTTTGGGGAGAGAAAACAAGGGGAAGACGAAGGGGAGGGGGGGACTTTATTTTTCCTCCCATGCTCTACGGTGAAGATCGGAAGGTCACGGCTGGAACGCGAGCATCTCGCGTGCCCAGTATCGATGCGAACGCTGAAACAAGTGGGTCCCCGCGGACAGGTATTGACTAGCATAGAGCGATCGGAAATCGGTGTGTTTGGCGATGTGTTTTTGGGTACGTTCCGAGCCGGACGATATTTAGCGTGTGAAGTTTTCGTTACATTTTCGTGTGAAAAAAAAATGTGACCAGTGTAAATGTCAATATGATTTGCCGATGTGTCAAAAAAAAGTGTTGTTCTTATCGCGATCGTTCGTCGTCTGCAATGAACGTCTAAATACTAAACTGAAGAATGTGAATTTGTGAGTGTTATCCTTTGGATGATTGTGTGCGTGTTTAAAGAAATTAATAGTTTTTGGTAATTAAAACCAAACCAAACGCGTTTTGTTTTTTCTGGCACAGCCCTACATAAACATATAGCACACAAGGAGGAGCAAAACGAAAAAAACATACACAAGGGTGAAATATAAAACGACACGAAAAAAAAAAGCAAGCAACTTCACCGGACAGGCCGGATCGAGCTACATAAAAACAAAACAAAAAACACTCAACGCGCGTATCAACGTGCCACAGCTGCCACTGTTTTGTAGTTCGTACGTCAAGGATCGTGATTGATAACCGGTTAATTAAGCGCGGGATACCGTAGCGAAGGGCAGGTGCGGGAGCGGCGAGGTGTCCCCCTCCTGGACGCGTAGTGTTCGTGTCACCCGGTGGACACGATGGAGACGTGTGTTTTGATACCGCAGGAATTTGCCCTCGCCGTGACAGGTGTCGGCGCTCGTCACTCGCCGGAACAGACGGCCACCGTTTGGTCCAGCGTGCCGATTCCCCAGGGACGCCTGTGCTACCCATTCCAGGGCACGGTACGGATCGACAAGCTGGCCATCTATACCGCCCTGTCCGAGGATGATGTAAGTAGCAGCTGGTCCTTCACAGTGTGCTCACTGAATGTACTGCACTGTCTACCGTAAATGCAGCGCTCCCGAACGCCAGATTTACTCCATGTTTTTTTTTCGCCCCCCATTCGCTCTATTTTGTGACGCGTTGCTGCACACTATTTTAGCTCGAAATGGTGATGTTTTCTGCTTGCTGCCTTAAGACTTCTTCTGCGCGTAGGGGAGTAGGGGTGGGCCCGCGTTTTGATTCGCTGACCAGCGTGTGAGCAGCGATTGTGCGCAGCCGGGCGTAAAAGAAAAGAAACCCTACACATGACGGTGGGGTGACCACCCTCCCATGACGGTGGGAAAAAAAACTTCTTAAAGACGCTTCCTCCCTCCCCCCTACACTCGGGTGCCAGCAGGCAAGTTCATTTTCAAGAACAATCGCACACCAAAACAGGGATCGGGTCGAGTTTTGTTCGCGACAATTAGAACTGTTGCCGGTTGCTTCTGTACGAAGAAACTTCTTTTCAACCCCTCAGCAGCGTCTTGTGCTGAGTTGCAGCTAGAATTATAATTATGATCGAATTAAAATGCAAGAATTATGAGGGTGGTCTAGGTGGTGGTTGAGTTGATTCGTGTTTTAGTTTTGTGGTCAAACTCACACAGATAAAAAAATGCTCCCCAACGCTACGCAAGTGTTTTCAACCCCTATTTTCATTCCACCACCACCATGGTCAAGGCGGAACTGGCTGCTTTGGATAAATATTCCCACACTTCCTTCTGGAGAATGTTACGTTGCGTTCTGAATGAATCACTTGTGGAGTTTGTTTTGTTAAAGAAAAACAAACGAAAGACGCCTATTGATGGGCTTTTTTGTTGTTGTTTAAAAGCGACAAGCAACTATTAACATTGGCAACAAACAGGAACTTCATTTACTTTACTATTGGGAGAGCATAATCGCTGCCTGCGTTTACTTCACCGTAACGCAATTTGATCGAATGATCACTTTGTAAGTGTGATCTAATTTGAGGAGAAAGAAAAAAATGGCGTTTCTCCTATCCCCTGCCCGATAGCGCACATAACGATCGGCTGCGCTCTATTAGGGCCCGTCCATCTCACTTTAATTAGACCGATAATGTCCCATTTCATCCCTCGGCCTTCCTTATTGAGAGTCCAGCCAGCCTCCCCAGGCCGGCCAAAACCAGTTCCACAATTAATCAACGTAACGATCAGCAGTTCATTTACACTTTTTCTCCACCCGGGTGCAAGTTGCAAGCGCGGAGAAAGGAGCGAACGAAACTAAAAAAAAAAAAGACAACCCAACAGTGTACTCACAAATCAATTAAAATGCAACGTTCCATATGCAACTTGTCGTCGCGCACCCCGCGGCCTGCTGCTGCACTCGATGCACTTTCAATTTCAACCCGAACCCATATGCTTCCCCCCACCCCTCTCTCCCTCTGTAACCCAACAACCACCGGACTAGTTTTCCACACAAACAAACGAAAGCAATTAAATCATCTGAAGACGCAACGGCAAACAACTCACGCAAGTGAGTGCCAGATCACGTCCACCGCTGGTAGAAACAACCTGTCCACCAGATGCTGCCAATGACCCGGTTGTAATGACGGCAAAACCACCCCTTTGGATGCTACAGTTTTTCCCGCTTTGGAAGTAAAAAAAAAAACCGATCCATTTCTCTTTCTGTTACGGTTGTGCGCGTACCGCTTTATGAGAAACCGGCGTACCGCGAGGAGAATGAATGATGCTGTGCAATTGAATAATAGAGCAAAAATTCCACACGATCCCCACAGAAATAGAAATGACTGCATCAATTAGCCGGCGAACAAAACCGTGCGGCCGCGGTAGACAAGTTCATGGGCTCGTGCTGGTCTCGGGCTAGGGTGGCAAGCCCTCTTTATCGCAAAACCCCATCGCAAACCGGGTGCCAATAACCTCTGTGTGAATCGGTAGCACGATCCACAACTTGCACAATTTCCATAATCAAAGCACAGCATGATAAGCGGCCGATGAACCAGCGCTTGTTAGTGGCGTTGGTTGCTGTTATTTCGGGTGCATTACTTTCACTGATGCATCGAATTGCACATGCACCGAAGGGAGGCTGTCGAAGGGATGACGATTTTGCATAATTTATTTGCGAAGCAGCGATGGGGTGAACTACCCCGGGCAGGGGTTGTAAAACACACCCGAGCGTCACATAATGAAGCGTAATTAAGTCAGATTGCGTCGTCGAGTGTCAGTGAATGACCTAAGCCGGTGGCAACAGTGGCATTAGCGAAACGACGGGAAATTGTCTCACAAACTTGAACTTGAAACCCATCGGTCCGACTTTGTGACACGAGGCGCACCATAAAACGGAACGATGCGAAGCGGCGTTGAACGGCATGAAATGGGAGACGGGCCAGTTCGAGATAGATGGCGCCGATAATGACGATTTGGGACAGAAGTGCAGTGGAAGAGCGAGCGAAAACGAAAACAAAAAGGTTCCGCCCGGTGATCGATCGGAAAAAGAGGCCAAACGAATCCCAACCCAACCGTAACAAAAGCGAAGGTAGGCTCAGGACGCCTGGACGTAAAAAAGGATCGTTAAGAACGGTGTTTTGCAGGTGCAGGTGCAGCATCGGATTTGATAGCGCTCCTATTTCCTGCGAACGATCGCTAATTGATGACCTTTCGATGCGCTTTGGAAACGCTTCGGGTCGTTGCATCAACTCGAAGTCGATCGATGCCCGAGTTTGAGTTTTGGGATGGAAGGCGTGTGAAAGATTTCGGCTGCAGGGACAAGAATGTGAGTGCCGCATTTATGGCTTACCGGTTTGGGTCGTAAATTCGTCGGCAGCCAAGAAAGAAATGATCGCTTCGATGGATTGACTCGGCACTCGGGCGAGCGAAGTAAGCGGAAAGCCTTGCAATTTGATCGCGCGTTTGGTCGTACGAATTCCCACAGTCGAGTTCGGGTCGGTGGACAGGGTCGCTTTTCGCTGTGACAACCTAATCAATGACAACTCGACACCTGGACAACGTGCTCGATATGCCTACACCTTGCTCTTGAGACACCGCGGCACGGCGTTGAAGGCGTACGGGCGAACAATCCACTTCCCAGTGCGTCGTTCTACTAAAACCCTGAGCCCGAGTGTCGCCAACTCCGACCAAGAAGGAGTTCCGAGTTGTACTTCGAGCTGCTTGGTCGAATATGCATGCATTAAAGTACGTGTTGGGACGCGTGGACACCTCTCCATAAAGGGGCTCGAGCGAACTGCAGACAGTCGCAATGATAATAAATATCTTCTCCGCTTTGGCGAGCTGAAGTCGCCTTGAAAAGTATCGCCAGTGGTTGTGATGTGATCGTGGGATAGAGCTTAGGACTCGATCGCCCAAGACGAAGTACGCATCAAGCCGCCTGTCCAGACCGCAATGTGTGAATGTATTAATCAAACCACACCATAATGGCGTATGGCTATTTAGAAAGTCCTACCGAGCGACCGAAAACAAAGACCACCGAGCCTTGGTTGATTGATTTTTAATTATTTCGCCCAGATCGGGCCGTTTGGACTTTCTTTGCCTCACAGCTACTGGTCGGAGGTTGATAGACGGTTTGGAAGACACCTGATGCTGCTTCATCGATCATCGGAGAAACTGGCATCGCATGACATCGATCGACTCTGGATCGGGCGAAAGTCTTAACCTCACTTTCTGGATTATGTTTCCGTAATCGAATCCTTTTCCTTTCCCGCTGGATCGATGGAATGAAGGAATATCCCTCATGGATGTCTTGCATCATGGTCACTGTTATTGATACTGGTCGTTTGTTCTTGTGGGTCGTGGTCAGGTGCCGTACCGATACCCTTTCCTTGAGAAGGTCGCACGGTGGATGGTCCATAAATTCTGTACTTAAGATCAGTGTCCTGAGAACCCGAACCAGCTCCTCGGGCCAGTGCATTGAGCGTGAGAACGTCGATGCGTCGATCCTCGGACGTCTGTCAGCTGTCGTCCGTGGCAAAGAACGTACGATCGAAGGGAAATGGTGGAAAATCAAGGGCAAACACAGAAGTCAGTGCCAGTTGCATGTCAAAGTGTCCACTTCGCAATCATAATCGTTCTCATCCGGTTTGCAGATGCAGCACACGCAACGTCCGAGCGTACCGCAAAGAGCCGCCGACCTGCGACTCCGTTTGATCTGGTCCCTCCATTCTCATTCACTCGATCATCTGACAGTTATGGTTATTGAATTGGCAACCCATCGCGAATTGTAAGCCGACCCCGCCGCACGCACACAAATACACTCGGGATCTTTATGATAATTGTGCAAATAAAGATTGGACTTTAGCGTCCGCTAGCTTGGCTGGCCGGGGTCGGGTTCTCCGGTGTTCGGCCCGCGATGCAAATGAGTCGCGTGAATCACGGCGAACGACTGGGCGGATTGAGTTGTTGCGGAACAGCGGGACTTTCTCCGCATGCATTCCGCTGCATGCGACAATGCACCAGAAGCAAACACGTTTCGAGTTTTGTAATTAAACAATTACTTAATTATGCATAATGCGCGGAGATACTGCTCCCAGCTGGGGCAATAGAGGGGCCCGTCAGCGAAAACCAGAAACCATAGAGCCAAGCCTCGTTCGGGGCAACGATATCGTACATCTCTCCAAGCGTCGTTCAGTAGCTTCTGAGCATCGGTTTAGTTGTTCGCGTTGTGTTTGGGTCGTGGATCTTCGGCTCGGCTACCGTTCGAACAACTCAATCGCTAATAAAGACATCAGCGCACTGATCGAAGCGTTGGTCCCAAACTTTGGTTCGACGGCGCTCTTACAACGGTTTAATTGAGTTTCGTCTCTCACACCTTCCCATCGTTGGTCGTCTCGCGATGCAGAAGCCGAGCCTCGCTGGCTTGAGGACCGACTGGAAGCCGTGACATTAGGATCCAAATTCAGTTGTTCTTGTAGCGAGCTCCTCACCCGGTGATCCCGAGATAAAACGGCCGACCGTTCATTTGTATAAAGTCAGTGGGCTTCTTCGTGGTCCGAGTACATCACGACCAGCCAGACAGCCGCTCTTAATCCTTCTGAAAGCCTTTCCTCGTACCTGGAAGCTGATCCCTGCGGGTCGAGACATCGAGTCTCGAGAGGCACCTCCGGAATCTGGTTGTGTAGAGTAAATTAATTGAAACGGAGGAATCCATGTTCGCGAGGAAGCGTATGGGATTGTTGTTATGTTTGGAGCGTTGAATTGGCGGTTGCGATCGTCGCGACGAGATTTACGAGGGTCACAGAAGCTTAAGCTCCCAGCCATGAGGTGCGCTCGCATGTGAGGAAGCTCTAAATTAGTGTCATTTGTCGGGTTGGGAGGCTGTTGTTCTTCCGCGTCGTAGCCACTAGCAGTTGGGTGATCGTTTTAGAGCTAATAAATATTAATTTGGAAGATAAATTGATCACGACTTTGGCCGGTGGTCGATGGAGGGCCGCCACAACAAAACCGAAAGCTCATTCCGTCTAATCAGACCCATGCCGACCGGACCGACCTGACCAACCACTGGCCGGAAGAGCTAACTGGCAAGAATATCCGATAATGTTCTCGGTTGCGTTCATTACCGAAAATGAGTCAGGGCTTTTGTGGTGGAGTTATGCTTCTTTTGTTCTGGATCAAATCGGTAATTCCCATGTTGGAGCTCATCTTTCCGAAGAGTGTCCGGCGTTCGTTCCTTTGTGCGTTTGTTCACGTGAACGGGACGCGTGCCAAGGAGCTCGTTCTAAGCAAATAATGAAAGAAGCTCTAACTCGAGATGTGGTTAGCATCAGGGGAAGGAAATTGGAAAATCGTGATCATGTTGCAATTGTAAAGCGGCCCCAAGACAGACTTTGTTTCGGTTGCTCATTCCATCTCGCTCGCTTATTCTCATTCGATTATCGGAGGGAGTCGTCTAATATGGGAATGTTTGTTTGAAATTAGACGAAGTTGGGACTATTGTACAACATTCTCTAACCAAGCGCTTGACGGTAAGCTTCGGAATGAAGAATCGCCCACAAAATGAGCGTTTGAAACAAGAGTAGAAGATATTTGTACATTCGCTGCAGAACAAATGGCTCAATTCGGATGATGAACGTCGTTGCGCTTGTTGAGCGAGCCCCCGATACAGTAGTACGTCTTGGATCGTATTTCAGCTAGATGCTAGAGTCTGATTGCGATCCCAGCGTGGGTCCAGTTTGAAGCATTTGACCGACGTGTTGAGGTTGTTTGGGAAGATGAAATCCACCCGTGGAATGGCGTCTCCCATGGCTCCGGAACAAATTGAAGTTTATGTGCGTTAAAATCTATCTCCTGCTGACCTCGAGACACTCCGAAACCCTGCCTGAAATAAACGGTAAGAAGAAACCACGACATAAACGAACGTCCCGTGCGCTGGCGAACGAGATCGACGAGCGATGCCGTGCTTTATTGGAGTCATTTTTATGGCAATCCGTTATTTTACTGCCGAAAGTCGATGGACCGAATATGTCTATCTCCGGCTCGTATCTTCCCCTGCGCGCTGATCCACCTGAAGTATCTCATTTAATGATGATCGTTCGCCCAGGATGCTATCGATCTTTATGGTTATTCTGGATAATCGGAAGGATCTGAGATGGGTGGATCAGCCGGCATGGGAGTAGTTTGTTTCGGAAATTAATAGGAGCCCGGTTCGGCCGTTTCCTATTCCACCGAAAATCTGATAATAAACGAATAAATCAATAAACCATCGTTTCGTACGAGCCAACGGCCGCAGAACGCAGGAAGCGAAACTAGTTTCTAGCGTAGAAGAACTCTTTCCCACATCATCGCGGCTACGGACAGTCTTCATGAGTTGAGCAGCTTCCAACGCAACACGCGGGCTGCAAAGCATCGGACAGTCTCATATTCATAAATCAAATGCGATAATTGTGCATAAATTGTCAAACACACAATTTGTTTTGCACTACCAGCTCGAGCTCGGTGTCTCGTATCGGGAATTGGGCGAGGCATCGCGATCGGTGCTGTTGGGTTGTTGTCTGAGCTAGAATAAATCACCCACGGCTTGGAATGCAGACGAGTGGGAGCTATGGACTGATAAATCAGAGGACAGTCAGCAGTGACAATTCTTCCACTCAACAGCAGCACAATTCGCGATGGTTGAGAAATGGCCCTAGGACATCTCTTCAATTGTGTTTTATGTGTTGTGAAGTGTTGCAAGTTGTCTTTTGAGATGACAGAATGTGATGAGCACTAATGGATTGCCTCGGTAACGATCTGTTATGTGGAGAAGATCAGTTTGAATTGTAGCTGTTGTGAGAAAGGAGTAAAATGTCTTGCATATTTTCCCAAGGGCGAGATATTTTGGGATCTTTAAAATCTATTTTATTTGGAAACCTTTCATCAAAGATCGCTATTTGGTACGAATATCCATTCTTCGAATATCTGACTGCTCGAATACATCTTTTTACAGCCCAGAGTCGCATGCATCAAAGACTTTTATAACCTCGTCCTCTTATACCTTGCCAACAATGAAGGGATCAGTAATCAACTCCAACATTTTCGTTCCAATGATGGCATTTATTCAAGGTTTCGTGGGGACACAGTTTGATCCAACCGAAAAAGAGCTCCGAGAAAGGGCCGTCGTCTGATGGAATTCATCTGCCCGTTGGAAGGGTTTGTTGACTTCCCAGGAATCGGTAATGTCTTTCGATGCCCCGAAACGCCACTTCCCATGCGAAACCCCGTGTACGGTCAGCTACAGCGAAATTGCAAATTATGATCATCATTTTGGTATCATTTTGCGATCTTTTCCTTCCTGTCCCCGAGTGGCGATCACGGTCTGGATACGACTGGGTCCGCGATCCGACGCAGCCTCCGCGACAACAAGTAGCGCGAAGCGGAAATTTATTTTATCTCCTCATATATATTCATAAACATCTCCGCAATCTTTGGCCGGGCAGTAATGGCGATTGGAACGATCGATCGACGGACGAGCACCGGGGCCACGACTCCCTGGCAGGTGGCCATCGAAATATATTATCCAACATTTGTAATTTCGATCTGTATCGATCGGATCATGAATGGTGCGGGCCTTTCTCGTTCATTCCGATGTCCACTTAGATATGTATCGCCTAGGGGCGTACGGAGGCGATGGGACGGCTCTTCGACAGGGTTCGACGGATGTTTACACTCGTTAAGCGTCGTCCTCTTCGTTGTCCAGGCGCTGGTGCGTGCTTGGGGAAGATTGGGGCTTGGGGCGTGGAATCGTAAAGTGACAATAGTTTAACGCTTCGGAACGGAGCGATGCAGGAAGGAGGAAGGGCAATTCGGTCTAGCCACCCTCTGTGCTGAATGGTCGGTTTACGTGTCGGTGGTTACATGGTTGAGTAATTTTTCATAAATCACCAGGAGGGGAACATTACCCGGGGCGTTTGAAGCGGATAGTTCACCAGAGTGGAACGAGGCGTATCCGAAGGTAGGGGAGCGAACAAATAGGGGGCGTTAAAGAGTCATTCATTAAGACATTACGAGCTGTCATTGACGATGCATGTCGTCAACGTGTCATGGGGTAAATCACACGTGCTCAGTGAAAGCGGACGATTTAGCACAGGAAATAGCTATTTGCCGTCGTGTTGTCTCCTCCCAGCTTGTTAGTACAGCACAATAACCGTTCGTTTGCACTCCTCCCCTCCCGTTACAGATTCGACACCGGTTCGGACTGTACGACGAGATCACCAGTGTCAATGGACGAACGGTACGACACTGCAACTGGATCCGGTTCCTGCGAGTGTCGGAAACGTACGGCCCACAGGTGAACGTGGTCTGCGCCAAGGTGAAAGGTGAGCCGATCTACGAGATCGTGAAGGCGATCCCGTCGCATCAGGAGCTGGTCGTCTACTATCTGCCCGAGGGTCCCGAGGAGCTGTTCTTCATCCGGATGCGTAGCCAGCTGTATCGCCAGACGATGGACTCGATTCTCGAAGGTAAGCAGCGCCCTCTGTGCGGCGTCCGAATACCATTTAAGGCGAGTCGCCGTAGAAACAAAAGCCCTCGTCCGAGATCATCTCGAGACTATCTGCGATAGCATTCATTTCTCCCAGCACACGCACACACGCTCGCTTCGTACGGGGGGAGAACGATTTCGCGCAATAAATAAAATAGTGATTTTATCAATAATAGCCGGCTCTCGTTTGTGTAATCGGGATCGCGGGTTTCGGAGGTCGTGAGTTGTGGCTCCCGCACGGTCCCAAGTGCGGTCGCTCCCCGAAAGAGAGCTTAAATTAATACACACAAATGAGTGTTGCGTTTCTTAACAAGAAAATAATTGAAATAATTCGGTAGATTACCCTTCGAGATTATTGGGTCGCGGGACGTTGGCATTCCCGTACCGGTGCTCAGGTCCGGGAGAATTTCGCAGTCTGATGGCCATTTCCTTTGTGCAGTTGCAGCTGCATTTATTGCACCTTTCCCGCTCGGTTTCGAGTCCCAAGTCCGTTAACTCAAAGGCATTTATAATGATCTCCTTTCTGGAGTCGGGGAGTCGTTTCTTCCGGGAGTGTCAGCCGTGGCAAGGGACCCGCAAGAATCGGGAGTAATTAAGCCCGAAACTGATTTCCATAACACTTTGGCATCGCACGGACCCGGGTGGGAATTAATTTGCTGTCACCGGGCTTACGGCCGGGAAGCTTACCGGTTGCAGCCGAGTGTTTGTGTGCGAAATGATAAAACTCCCGACTGCACAATTAATGAAGCGGTGTGAAATGAATGCGCTAGATTAGCGCTAATGATCGTCGATTAATAAACGAGGCATTAAGTGTAGCAGCTTGAGGACCCGAGGACTCGAGAGCTCGAGACCCACAGTGTTTGTGTGTCGTGAACAAATACGCATGTTGCGATCAGCGTTGTGCGATCACTTATCGGACGTTTGTTTTTCCTTCCCAACGCCAATCCACTGCAGACTCGCCGCTGGACCTTTCGACGTCGCTCCTGTCGCGGGTGATGCTACCGATCTCACCGTCATCGGGCGCCGAGGATGAACACAAGTCGGTGTCGGGCGACGACTCATCGATCTCGATCTCGTCCGGTGCGAGCACCGGTGGGGATCGGTGTGACGGCGCGCTGGATCTCGACCTGGCGGCGATCTCCACCGGACCCGGGTCCCGCGCCTCGCCCAAGGCGCGTCCTACGGCCCGTTCCGAGCGGGCCATGTTACCGTGCGAGGTGTGCGGCAAGGCGTTCGATCGTCCTAGTCTGCTGAAGCGTCACATGCGCACGCACACCGGCGAAAAGCCGCACGTGTGCGGTGTGTGCGGCAAGGGCTTCAGCACGTCCAGCTCGCTCAACACACACGTCCGGATACATTCGGGCGAAAAGCCCCACCAGTGTCAGGTGTGCGGCAAACGGTTCACCGCCAGCTCCAACCTCTACTACCACCGGATGACGCACATCAAGGTAAGGCAGCGAAATACCACATTTTTGTTTTTCCTCCGTCCAGCAAAAGTTAGTCCAGCGGAAGAAATGGTCCACCGAGCGTCCAAGTAATTAAAACATTTATCCCTCCTTATCGATTTTTATGAGTCGTCTTCAGATTCGCCACATTCCCTTTTTTGCCATTTGTCCCAAATCTCCAATACCGTGTGTGTCAAGATCCTCCCGTTTTTTTTTCTCGAAACACCACAACAGTTCGTGTTTTTTATGATTATTAGCCACGTTAATTACCACCCGGCAAGCTGGCCCGGGCGGACCCGGACAGTTGCAACCGTCCGGTAGGGATATAAACCGAATGCACTCCAAAAGGCCCCATTGGCCCGAGATACGGTTTCGCCATACGGTCCCATCATTTGCAATCAATGAAAATTTCTCAATTTTCGCAATTTAAGACGCTACACGGACGGTAGAATGCGGTCGGGCGACGGTTCTGAATGATTCGCACCGGGCGAAACCCATAAAACCCGTTTATATCTCTGGCAAACGGTCACTTTCATCTACCGAACCGGTGTCCCCAACTGCGTCTGTGTGTGTTTGCCAGCAAGTCTTTTGGAACTTAATTAAAAAGAATTTATTAAAAAGATAATTAGACTGGTTTCTTGGAGGGGTCGGGGAGAGAACCCGTACTGCCGTGCCATACGAGTCGACTCGCAGTGCGATACGATGGGAATGCAATGCGCAGATCGGTCCATTCCCGGTCGAACCGTTCGAATCTTGCGTTCGAATCCCATCAATCAAAGTCAGCTTCAATGTTGTCACCCTGATGGGTTGTTCTACCTCCCGGCACACCGCGCTACGATACCCATCCCATGATCGATTGAGTTGTACTGGATCCGGTGTCCACGCTTAGATCTCCCCGTCATCTTCCGAGATCAAGCCCGAGATACAGCTCGAAGTTTGGTAAAATATCAAGCGGGAGGGGAGGGGTTTTTTTCGGGAGGCTGTTCATACACCTTCAACACCGTTTCGGGACACTGAGTTCCGAAACCCGCTAAAGGTCACCCCGAACGGGGGAAGTTTTTGTCACAATGGGAAACATGAAACCTCGGCGACTCGATAAGATATCATATCCAGACAGGGCAAGCTTCGAGTCGTCCACAACGAAAACACCCGGACCATACCCGATTCGGCGATAAGGGCCGGGGGATTATTTGTTTGCTTAATTGTGTTTTGTTTTTACGATGGTCGATAAAGCTGATTAGGTTCGACTTTTGCTGGTGGACTTATATGATATGATAAAATATATTCTGTCTTTAACGCCACCTCCCTACATGAAAGTGCCGTTTTGTTAATGTTTCAATAATAAAAATTATAAAAAGGAAAAACAGATACACTGAGCAGAAGTTTGTCGTGGCCTACTAGATGCAAAACATCTCGCGACGTACGGTTCGAAAACAAAATGAAACTAATTTCCAATACAAACATTCATATTTTCCTGATAAACACGAGAAAGAAAAAAAAACCCCTCGATGAAGCCATTCCGTTTCGGTAATGGACCGGTTTTTTTTTAAATTGCACAATCAGGAGCAGTACGAGCAGGGAGAGAGAGAGTTCATTAAGGAAGCAAAACAGAGATGGTAGCCGTTGGTGGTGTTTCGTACAATTTAACTTCCACCCTTAACCGCATCCTTGGCTTCTGGATGTTTGGAAGGTGCACGAAACGAAACCAACAGCAACGGCACCAAGACTATCCCAAAGCAAAGAAGGCACACAGTCGTAAAAGTGCCGCATTGCCACAGACCCAACGCGGGAGCCAGTGACACAAAGTCAACAAGAACCGAGAGCGAGACCTCGGCGATAATGCACCATTTACGTTATGACCCCGTAGCATTTTCGGTGTGTATCGATATACTTTTCGCGACAGTTTGCACGTACGGATGTACCAGGAGGGAGTGTTTTTTTTTGTTCCTCCGCCGGCACGCACCCGGAACGAATCTCGAACATCCTTCCTTATCCTGCCCGGTTTACCTTTACCAGGCGGTGGATGAAAAGAAACGAACCCTCACTGCCGTCCGAAACCCAACTACCCCAGCGCCCTTCGGCCGTACCTGTTTGATATTATTGCTCACTCACCGAGCTGCTGGCCATCCAGTTGCGCCGGTGGCATTATTTGTTCGGTGTGCGTACGACTTCCCCGTGTCGGCTTCCGGGGAGTAATCTCACCAGAAGCTGCGGTACAGCTTGTAGCGAAAGCACATAATCGAAAGTGATGCCACTGCCCCATCGGCAGCCGGCAGCATGCGCGGTATGAAAGCCGAGGCACGATTAAGAACGTCGTGAGTTACGAGCTGCTATTAGTGAGATATGCTTTGATGTGATGCCGACCAAATATGTGGCAGTTTGGTTGTTTTTTTTCTCTCTCGCGGAGAGTTAGCAAACTGTTGCAAAAATAAATGGCCACAAGTGGAGTGAACAATTTTGGAGCACCTTTTAGACCCTTGGTTTCGGGATTGAGGATTCCAGAAGCTCCGGAGCTACATGGTAAAATAAGTCTAGTAAGCCAGAAATGGCAGGCATGACCTGGTAGGTCGTTACGTCCAGAGAGAGAACTCTCTCTCCGGACTCCGGAGAGCTCATGCAATTCTCTTCAGGATTTTCTTTATGGTTGGTGACTTAGCTTTAGATGTGATGTTTGAGTTTTTTAAGGTGCGTTTGAGGCTGTTCAAGGCTAAACAAACTGGACTCCATACAGATCTTGAAGCCATTCCGCTTGATACCTCCAAGGTATTCCAAGGTGCCATATGATCTGCTACTGTTTTAGGATTCATTCATCTTTTGAGAGTCAATTCCTGGTTTGAATAACTCCTCGCCAAAGGTTCATATGAAAGACTCAAACGATTCATTAAGCACAACAATACACTAAAACTACAAAGTTTATTAAACGCTGATCACAGGTGTTTAGGTACCTTGGCAGCTTTTTAAGGGTATCACTGCTGTTTAAAAGCTGAATAGCAGCTGCCGTTCAATAATTAGCGATTATCTCTTATTTTCCATGTATTAAAAATCTGTTTTGAGTCAAAATTCGTACAACAAGCCAATAACGTGGATGTTTCACCTTTTTATAGTTGCTCTTGCCATTAACATCGGCTGTAAAAAATAAAAGCGCTGTATAGAAGTTGTTCTCAAGAACCAGTTGAAACAACATATCACCGCATTCGTACAGCTGATGTTAATGCACTTAAGCAGGATTATCGGATCGTTTCCCGACAAAAAACAGCAACATTTGTTAGACGCAAGAAAGCACCCCTTCTCAACCCTTCTCACAAACACTCACACACACACATAAAAAAATACATCCGTTCCCGACCGGTCGACAGGTTGATTGCCGGTAATCATAAACCAATAAAAACTGAAACAATCCTTCCATAATCAAACCGGGCAGATCCCATGGCACGGAATGCATTTGAATCGGGCCGAAAAGGACATAACAAAAATCGAGCTGGGAAGATTTTTATCCGAAATTCCTGTCCAGACAACAACACCTGCCGTAAAATAAAAATGCTCGCACTGCATCCGTTTCGGGACGGTCGTTTCTTTCCTTTCTACGATACCGAATGCAACAAAGCGAAAACCTTTTTAAGAATCGATTTTTATCACTTTGCTTTACGGTACTGTTTAAATAGGAGCGATTTCAGTGCACCCCGGAAGGGAAACTACAACAATCTCCCCTAGATGAAGCAGTTGATTCTAATGGCCCTTGTGTTCTTCCTATCTTTACCTTCACCACCACAGGATAAACCGCACAAATGCAGCCTTTGCTCCAAATCCTTCCCGACGCCAGGCGATCTGAAATCGCACACCTACGTCCACAACGGTTCCTGGCCGTTCAAGTGTCACATCTGTTCGCGCGGTTTCTCCAAGCAGACCAATCTCAAGAATCATCTCTTCCTGCATACCGGTAAGTACAGTGAGTGTCGAAACGTATACCCAACCGGCTAGTACGGTACTACGCTACCAGCAGCAGTTCCCTTTGTCCTATCGAGCAATCGTTCCCCACGTTTCACTTTTAAACGATAAAGAAGACAGCGAATGGTTCACTCACCTGTTCGTTAGTGAAAACATTAACAAAAGCCTCCAGGGACCAACGGAGGAACTTGGAACTCCGTACCAACACAAGAGCGCGTGTGTGTGTGTGCACTCTTCCGTTTTCGCAGCGCTTGAAGGACATGCACATGGCGTTGGCCGATTGTTATTGTAGGGCCACATTTCGTTCCGTCCGTTGCACGTTTTGCGTGTACGGCGGAAACATTTGGCTTTCGACATGCTTGATTTAGGGTCCGGATCTTCGCAAGGAACCACCAAACGCCAATTTATTGAGGGCATTTCGGGTCCTGCTGGTCGATGCGGACCAGCCATATGCAGTCGGGTTGCTGTGGTGAGTGTGGTTCCAAACAAAAAACAAGACAGAAAAAAGCCCCTCCAGGGCTGAAGGTGAAACGTTCAAAAGAAAAAAGGATAGAACTGGAAGGAAAATGGAACACAAAAAAAAACACCAGAGTGCGGAAGAGTCAAGTGGTTCATTTGTTGGCGTGATCGAAGATCATCACCACCACCAGCAAGGGTGCACGTTGCAGGTACACGCAATGGGTGTATATAAAAAAAAACGCGGAATAAAACGTACCGGACGGACAAGGACCGTCCCAACACATGTGTGTGAACCGAGCAGAGCAGCCCGCACATCCTTGTTCGGGTTTGTCTTTAACGGCCATCCGCTTCCTGACTTCCTGACAGTGCTACAGTGCCATGCTGGTCCGTTTGCAATCGATTGTCGTTGTGAGCCCATTTCGTGACTCTACTCAAACCCCATCTTCACGCAAGATAATATTTTTATAATCCACGGTATAAATGCAGTGCCGGAATTCCGACGTGGGTGAAGGGTGTTGATACGGGGCCTTTCTCTGTCTTGGGTTTTTTTTAAATGAATCCTATTTCCTCCGCTGTGAAGTTCCCACCAGTGCAGGTTAATTGAGGAAATGGGTAACGTGAGATAAAGCGAAACGTAACGAAGTGCGCTAGCCAGGATAAGCCCCCCGGGCCAAAAAGGACCCCGTACCTGTCCATCATAGTCCAATGCGAGAAACACCGCTTTCACGCCATTGTTTTGATTGATGGCGGCCATTTCTAGCGTGGCAGCAGGCAGGATCCCGCCGACGGTTGCTTCCCGGCCGAACAGTTTTGAAGGATTAAGATTAATTTCCAGATAGCCTTGCGGATAGCACTAGCCGTCCGATCGAGACTGGATCTTGATCGTATTCCAGCGAGAGAGCTCGCACGCTATGATAGCTCTATTAGAACGCCCGCTAGGATGGTATTAATCCGGCACGGCACGAAAGGATCACTTTTCTCACGGTCACGACTGACAGCGCGGATCACCAAGAATGACGTAGAACAATCGAATAATGCACGATAATCACCACGCAACGTGGAGAAGGTGATCTGCTACCAAACACCAGAAGTCTGATTTCAGTCTGATATACCCTGATCATGCGCTTCTTAACTACTACAACGAATTCTTAGCAAACGACACTGTACACGCGTGATGCAAAAAAGAGCTTTGAGTTCTCTATAAATCATCATCTTCATTCGGCCCAAAAACAGTAGCCCAACTAGGACAGCTATGAAGAGGTTTACGAATATTTATGTTACGGTTCCGATGCTTCACGATCGGTTGGGTTGGATAATTTTCCCTCCATTAATTACCATAAGCCATAATTAATCAGCCAACGAATGGCGCGTTTCTTGGTGCGGGAGAGTTGTGTTTACCTCCAACATCCCATGGCCACGGCACGAGACGATGTGCTCTCTCCAGCTCGGGAGGGAAAGTCGAGTGTATTAGCTAACCCGTTCCCCGCGGTGGGAGATATTAATTGCCACCGTATCGTATCGTGTACCCGGTGTGGCCGATCAGATTCTAGAACGGATAAAAGACAATCCGTAAGGCAATCTTCTCGCTCGGTTGGCGCCGTACAGTGGAGTGATTAGACGAGAAGAGGTCGTGGAGTTTATCTTAGAGTGAGTTTTATTTGTTTTTTGGCTCATTATTAGGCATAACATTAAGTTGCTGTTTATGCAAAGAAAGATATTTGTACAATAATGAAACGCAACAAGCAACTCAGAGTATACAACGTGATGTGAATCCCACCAAACAAACGAATGACACACCACATTCTATTTTGATTGTTTTTCCTTTTTTTAATGGCAAATTCTGCTATCAGATATAGAAATTTTCTATAAAGCAAAGCCTCGCATGAAGAGAATGTTGTTAATCAAACTCATAATATTCCACGTGATGTTAATCCCACCAAACAATCGATTACACTGTATCACACAGTATTTGCTGATTTTTCATAAAAAGTATGTTAAATATTTTGTACAATTGGGCGCAACAACCACTTCGAAGTCTTGGCCTGTTGCAGGAGTTCTCCAAACCATTCACGGTCGAGCGGACGTATCAACGCCATCACTCCATCTCAAAGAGGACTTTTGGGCTGGGTCGTCCGGTGTCATTATCATTACGTGACCAGCCCACCGAAGCCTAACGAGTCTAATCCGTTGTACTGCAGTAACTTCGCCTTAGAGCTCTTAGAGCTCGTCATTGTCCTTCCACACATAGGAGGCCAAAAATCTTTCTTGGCATCTTCCTCTCAAAGGCGGCCAAGAGGATTTCGTTTTGGACAAAGTACATGTCTCAGAGGCATATTAAAGTACTGGAAATTTGTAAGTTCTATATAGTTCCAGCTTCGTTCGTCGTCATTTCTGCGTCTTTTTACCTTCATTCACCAGTAGATGTTTAGTCAGTCAAGCGTAAGAGATAAGGCATATAATAATCATTCCAATTCACAAAAACCAGGAATTTCCATGTATCATCAACGAATTCTTACAAACCTTGCAACAAACCTAACGTTTGCAACCAAAGTTCATACCCTTCCCGTGGCATCATAACGTGGCAACCATAGTAGGCGGGATCCGTCAAAGATTCACGATCTGCCACCAACACCACCACGGGCACGAGATTGATCGCCGGCTGGAGAACGGTGTGCGAGAATACGATTAATATAAATTATAACGAAAACACAATAATTTAATACGCGCCACCACACACGCAGCAAATGCGCGCTTCGGCAGTAAGGCAAGGTACGACGGGCCGGCAGGAACCAGTTACTGCACAGCCGACGAAGTCGTGCCCGACGGTTCTGTTGTTTTAAGTAAAGCTCTCACCGGTGATGGCGTATAAAAAAAAAAACCCCATCGGCTCGAAGGATGGTGTTGGGGCATTGGTAAGGAAGCTGACCGAGGAAGAAATTAAAACTAAATTGGTTTTCTCTATACCAGCGCCATTTGCACCTCTTTGCCCTGCGATGTACGGTTCCATTTCCATAGATCAACCGTCCTGACCTCTCCACCACCTGTTTCGCCGGTGCATACACGGGTCCCATATAGGTCAATCGGTGGAGCGAACGCAGAAGGCAGAAGTCCTCTTTAGTGCCGCTGGGGTGATTCGAATGTTCGGACCGTCGTGCGTCTTCACCGTGCGCTGGATGTCGTGATTTATCTGTCTGGCCTTCCCGTTCGCCCCAACGATTGTGACGGGCAGCGCTGCCGGCGAACGCCCTACACTCCTTCCCCCCCCCCTCCCCTTCCGCGGGCGGCACCACAACCACAATTCAATCTCATTCGCGATGGTTGGTAGCAGCAATCACGCGGTAACCGATGGATCCGTACGGGCGCAAAAGAGGCACGCCGTTCGGCGGTGATGAGGATGCTTGATGATGATCATGCGCTGACGATGATGCTGCCGTTTCGGGTGCCCACCCGGCGCCGCCGCCGTCTCGGCACGGGGTTTGCCGAAAACTAAATCAAACTCACGGCACGACGATCACCGCAGGGCGAGCAAGAAACTGCAGGGAGTACATCCCAAGGGGCGTTCCGTGTTTGGATCGTGGTGCAAGAAAGGTGCACGGTGGAGATCATTGAATATTGTGCGGCAGACAAAAAAAAAAGGCTGTGCCTTACTTTTTGTGCCTCCTTTTCGCACCGGTGGACACGATAGGAGGCCTTTTTAAATGGGAATAAAGTAAGCGCATGCATCGCCAAGGTGACAATCAGGCACGGTCCCATGTCCATCGTCCCAAACAGGCCCCATGAGATGATTCATGGCAGTTTTTTTTATTCCTCATTCATGCCGCAAAGATAGCTCACCGCAACATTATGCATCCGCAAAACCACAAACGTCCCCACCAACATCGAAAGAGACCCAAAACGTTCGATGACTAGCGTGAATACTTCACGTCCGTACATTGGATTCAATCTTCATGCATCTTCACCACGGCCCAACACTGCAAACCCCCGACGGATGGTGCGGGAATAAAAATTAACTTCGATCCTCCCTTTTCCATCGAGATCTGCCCCATTGCACCCTGCTCCGCTAAGTTTGGTTCGGAGCAAAGCGAAGTAGCTAAAACGATTAACGGAGAAATATTTCCACACGGGACGGCAGGATCGGCCAACAACGGGCTGCGGATTGATAAAGTTCGGTAGCAGCCTTTAGCGTTCTGTTTTCGCATTCTTTTTTTTATAAATTAGTTGATCGTTGCATCGGACGCGAAAATGGGTGTTACGGTTCTTAAATTGCCACACTTGTTGAAGAATTCGTGCTGATGTTGAGTTATATCGTACTAAACCGAATATTTATTTTCTTTCAAATAAAAATAAATGCTTAACTGGAGTATTACTAACTTCAAACTTCCTCTCTTTCTCCGCCGCAGGTGATAAGCCACACGTTTGCGATGTGTGCAAAAAGTCCTTCGCGCTTGCATGCAACTTGAAAGCCCACATGAAAACCCACGAAGGTACGTTAACCTGCTTCGAAACCCAAATTCCAAACTTTACGCACAGCAACTCTAACGCTGTTTCAATACCATCTTCAATCACATCAGAAAACCCATCACCCGAATCGGAGATCGACGTGGACAGTGATCTGCGCAGCGATGGGGAGGAGATTGGGCCACTGTTTGGCTATGAAAAACCCGACGAACGGCTGCCCCGATATCACTGGAGACACTCGAAAGCGGAACCAATTACGAGGAGTCGCTAAACCTTGTCCACAGCGAACAAACGGGGTCCCCAACGCGTCCCGTTAATCAAGAATTGTAAAGGCTGTACAACATTAGCTAGGTTATGGTCTGTACCCGTAACGTTTAAAGCATTGACTGACTCGCACGAAATATGTTTTGATATTTCATTGCAAATACCCACAAACCGAAACGTCCTTTATTTCATTTCATATTTAATTTCATGCGTTGCCAGCGGTAGAATGTGTGGAAGTGATGTAAATAATATTTATTTAATAGAAATAGGAAAGGCTTCTAATATAATCGTTGATGTAACACACTACACAAAACTATTGTAAAACTGCGTAACAAAAATGCAGTACGACGTTTCTATGATTCGATAAAGAAGAAAACAAAAAACAAACACAAAACACCCCAGCGTGGACCACATTAATGCCAACCCACACCGGGTACGGTGTTTAGCAAGTGTGAAAATAACTTATTACAACTTGATAGTCCATTAAAGTAAGCTCCACTAATTACATAAATCAAACTGAACCGATCCGAAATGTAACAGACAAGTCCACCGGGGTCGGTGGATGGAGCAGCAGGAGGGAGACTCTGCAGTACGCGAGACTAAAAAAAAACCTCAGGTGACAAATTGGTCGATATCTATAAATCTCTCGGCTGTGTACGTGTGTGTGCGTCAAGTGCCCACGGGTCTTTGGTGCATGCGTGGGGATAAGTATGCATTTCAAGCGCATATTAATCCACTCGCACAGCGATCGATCGGCAGCCCTTTGCAAGCGGTTGCAGTTCCACTGTTACCCTTCTTCCATTTCTACCCGTCAAGTGCAACTGAACCGGAATTTTCACACAAAACTATCAACCGATCAAACTTGCATCCACCGAAAGCTGTCGATCGGCCGCTCGTTTCCGTACGACATATCGATAGACAGTGTCCAGTGGGGGTTTTTGGTGGGATAATTAGAAGCAAATGTATGCACACACCAATCACGCTTATGGATGGAAACGTGCCACATAGCCGGTGCCTTTCTTACGCCGAGCACTTTCGTCTAATTCTAATGAGCTACAATCCATCGACATCTGATGTCTACGATGTGTGTTCTTTTCCGTACCGCGTACTTGAGTGTTTTGAGGCCCTGTCATTGAAGGGACCACCGTGAAGTGTACTCTCGATCCCGCTCCCGATATGGTAATTGGTATGGAAAACGCGATCGAATAAAATAACCTTTGCGGGGCTAATGAGTGAAGCAAGATAATATCACATCCAAGCGTTGTTCGATTTTTAGGTTTAATTATTTTACAGGACAGTACAGGATCGCTACAATTATACGAAGAAAATGTTTTAAAACATAATCAATGGGTAAGAGCAACGTGGTCCTATCCAAGATACTAGTTCTTCTCTTTGGTCCGCTCACAGTTGAGAGCACGTCGTGCTGATATGGTCAGATCACCGATCCGTCCGTTTCCAGGAAACACGGTCCAGGGCTGCGCCACTCCACCCTCGGTTGTATTCGAGCACAATCCTAGTAGAATATGAGTCCAGCATTCTCATCACGTGCCCAAGCCAACGAATCCCTCTGACCTTGGCTACCGTCAGAATGTCTGCTCCACACGCCATGCTCACAAATCCTGCTGGTTGTCCTGCCGCTCGAAAATACCGAGAGTGTTGGGATCCTCTGCCTGAATCGTCCATGACTTATTACGGCCATAAAGGCCTAAAGGGTGTATCAGAGTGCGATGTATGCTGCATTTAGTGTCTTGATTGAGTCCTTTGGATCGTAGGATTTTACGGAGCCTGCAGTAATCACGATTCTTCATCAAAATGGGCCACCGGATTTCATAGCTTAACTTGCTGTTCCAAGTTAAAATCGTACGAATGTAGCAGCAACTCCTCTACCACCTTGACATCGCCTTCGTCATCTAATACTATGCTCCTCAGACGGGCCTTATCACAGTAAGAGCCTCCTGGAAGTGGATACTTTGTCGTCGTCGCATTAATCATCAATCGTACCCTTAAGGCCACGAATTTCAGGTGGATGTATGCTTCGCAAATCGTGCCCCGGATATCGCCCGCGTCACATGACACCTATTCAGCTATGTTGAATACCAAACAGGAGAACCCGTCCCGACGTTACTATACACTTAGCTTATCATGATTGATTTCGTGCTGCCAAATAGTTGTGGTGCTTTGTGAACAGTTCAGCAACACGTACATCTTTCAATCCTGCCAAACAGGCGACATTATCCATTCGATCTAACGTTGAGGGATAGTGCACCTCCAGGAACAGTATATCCTTTGCTGTAGTTTCCGCAATCCGATTGAAACCTTGAAAGTCCAAACCATCGACAGCATGTGAATCGATCTGTTTTCCTTCAAACATCTCCTGTACCAGTACAATGTACGATGCATGGTAAAACTGCGGACCTTTCACGTATATCACTGCAATAAAAGGGAAATAGAAATTATTACTCATCCGAATTTTGCGCAGCAGTTCTGTAATGATGTACCGAAATCTCCACCGAATTTGATTCCACTCTTAATGACCCAATTCTTCGACTTCAGATACAAATACGCACAGTAGCACGCTAGGAAGTTTTTCTTTATTTTACGAAACTTTTCAAAGGCCTCTAGTGGCCTTATAGTATTATCGAATAAGTCTTTTAAATGCAAAATGCCTAGCGTGTGCATCAAAAAGAATGCTTCCTCCAAGAATAAGCAAAGAGGCTCATTCTCAAGCGTTTGGCTAGAATTAGGCTCTACGCCTGCTGATGTTGTCGTGTTTCGTTTGCGCTTGCGAACCTGCTGCCGTGAATTTGTAATACAGGCCGGAAATGCCCGAGACTGCATTCCCTGGCCAAAGCCTCCGTTTAAGCATAACACACGAATCGAATCGGAATGCGTTACATCGATTGAGAAACCCGTAAAAATGGCTTCTATCTGCAACGATTCGGCTGCAGCTTTATCGTGCACCGGCAAAGGCAGAGTTTGTGCTAGTTCGGGCGGGATTTTCTTTTTTGCTCTCAGATTTGACGCAAATAAACTTCCTTTGGTAGCCATCGGTAATGGGTTATGGTTTTATACAGCCAATAATTCACAGTTTTTCAATAAAACGACACATTGCACGAAATTGCTACTTCTGTGGCCTGAATTGTTTACAATTTTATCATTGTTTACATTAGAAGCGTTTCTTGCTGCCGCTTCGATTGAAGCGTTGCCGTCAAACTGCAAGAGGTGAAATCATTTATTTTCAATGACAATCTCGACACCAACTGACAGCTGCGGGATCGGTTTGTTCAATGTTAAAAATGTATTTTTATGGACTTTACAATAATATATTTTGCACAGTACTTTAAACTGTAATACAAATAAGTATTTTAATAGATTCAGCAATCCCCACAATCCTTAAAACGGGACACAGCAACTGCGTTCTTCAATGTTGAAATGTCAAGCCTATGTTATTTCAAACGTGATTTGTCAAGTAATGGAACATAGCCTGACCTGAGCTAAATCCACTTCAGGTCATATGATCACAAATATTTTTCTCGTACTTTTCACTTGTACGGAAAAGTAAAGTGTTTCACGGTCTCTGTTCCGAAGTCGTTCTAGTTCGAGGATCTGCTGCCTGTCCGACTTGTTCTACTAGCAAGATGACCGACGTTCAGGACATTATGTCGTCCCTTCCGGACGACAAAATTGGTAAGTAGCAAGTAGGGGCACTATTGTTTTGCAAAATCCTGCTACGTACATAAGCTACCATCCCCACCCCCCGGGGCCGTGGTCGTGCTCTAATCAATACTCGATGTTGTATCCTTTGATACGCATAAGTTTATATGTTTAAAGTCGAACATTTCCAAAACATTTCAATATATCAACTCTGTTTGAGGAAAATCGTATTTTCCCGGTCATCCGGAGGCCGATTCTCCACTTATTACCTAAGTCGATTCAATTTCCATCACGTGATGGTGGTTCTTTTTCTTTAGATATGATTGCTGCGACCAGCGTCTTGCAGCAGCAGGCTGGGGACATCCGGCAAACCAAGCCGAACTGGTACTCCTACATGCAGTAAGGACTCGCACCTGGAAATTCCAAAACGAACAATCGATCGCCTCACTAATAATGATGTATCTTTGTTATGTTTCTGGCGCAGGTCGCAGATGATTTCGCAGGAAGATTATGCTTGCGTCAGCTCGCTGGACAAGGATAAGAAGGCACAGGCCCAATACCTACAGGAGAATGCATCGCAGTGTGCGAAAACACTGCTAAACATGCTGTCGCACGTGTCGAAGGATCAAACGATCCAGTACATACTGGTGCTGATTGACGATCTGTTGCAGGAGGACCGTACGCGTGTACAAATCTTCCACGATTATGCCAACAAGAAGAAGGAGAGCGTGTGGGCACCGTTCCTGAATCTGCTCAACCGCCAGGATGGCTTTATCGTCAACATGGCATCGCGGGTCGTTGGTAAGCTTGCCTGCTGGGGCCAGGAGCAGATGCCCAAGTCCGATCTGCACTTCTATCTGCAATGGCTAAAGGATCAGCTGACCGTTGCTGTAAGTATCTGTACGAATGTGCGGCATATAGTGTTTACCGTTCTTCCGTTTGGCATGAGCTACTAGACATACTTACTAACAGATATTGATCGGTGTATGAAATATTGCGCGTGTACGAGTGAAGTATATTCTAATCCTGTTGCTCTACTAAAACATAGACCGGTTGACTGGCGCTTGTACTGGCACGCTTCGATAAGTACGAAGGTGTTAACTGTTTGTTCCCACACTAACCATATGCGCCTTCCAAGTCGGGTGTTTGACTTGCGTTTTTGCTCTCTAACCAGCCCTGGCGGCAGCAGCTTGTGATTGTGATTGGTCAAAATAGACGTGTTTCGTGTTCGTGTGGTTGCTTGGTTGAATTTGAAAACAAAAAAAAACACCGTTGTATAGAAGGTCCAGATATTGATGCTATTATTTTACAATCTATTGAAACTGTAATCCACGTCCGGTTGGAAACACGAAAATGATGAAGGCTCAAAAATTGTTGCATGAAATGGAGGAGGCGGAAAAGAAACGACTGGCGGAGGCGGCCGCCTCGCACCATGGTCACCATGGACATGGGCACCAGTCGCATCATGGCGAGGCACATCACCCGAACAGCCACCATCATCAGATCGCGGAGCGGTACCGTGAAATATCGAGTGCGATCGACGATCCTCAGAGAGGTTCCTCGAAGGAAGATCTACACGTGACCCTTACGGTAGTCGATACGATGAAACATGCACCGTCCTCATGACTCCACCCAAACTCGTAATTCCTGTATTGGCGTAGCGTCGAAACAGAACACATTCACTAGTACCTAGGCACAATATTAACGTTTAAATCTCTGGAAACTCATGCCTTACTAAACCCCTTATTCGCCACTGTGTACGTCGTCATATGTGTGTACCATCTCTCTCAGCTCATCCATGTCGCAATAGACCCGTCTTACGCATTCGCTATTCTAATGGATCTTTTTCGATTTGTTTCAAGAACAACGAATACATCCAATCGGTGGGTCGCTGTCTGCAGATGATGCTGCGCGTCGATGAGTATCGTTTTGCTTTCGTCACTGTCGATGGTATCAGTACGCTCATCAGTATCCTATCATCCAGGGTGAACTTCCAGGTAATTCCGCCTACTTTTGGTAGCGAAATCCTGCCCTAATATCGCCATTTTTGCATCTTTACGCTCTAGGTTCAGTACCAGCTGGTGTTCTGTCTATGGGTGTTGACGTTCAATCCACTCCTGGCCGAAAAGATGAACAAGTTTAACGTGATCCCCATTCTGGCCGATATTCTGAGCGACTGCGCGAAGGAAAAGGTGACCCGCATCATACTGGCCGTGTTCCGCAACCTGATCGAGAAGCCGGAAGATTCGCAGGTAGCGAAGGAGCATTGCATTGCCATGGTGCAGTGTAAGGTGATGAAGCAGCTGACCATTCTGGAACAGCGCCGTTTCGATGACGAAGACATCACCGGCGATGTTGAGTTCCTGACCGAAAAGTTGCAGAACTCGGTGCAGGATCTGAGTTCGTTCGATGAGTACGCAACGGAGGTGAAGAGTGCCCGCCTGGAATGGTCGCCAGTGCACAAGTCGGCCAAATTCTGGCGTGAAAACGCTCAGCGTTTGAACGAGAAGCAGTACGAGCTGTTGCGCATTCTTGTCCATCTGCTGGAAACTTCGAAGGATCCGTTGGTGCTGTCGGTGGCTAGCTACGACATCGGCGAGTATGTGCGTCACTACCCAAGAGGCAAACAGTAAGTGTATCATTGCTAGTCGGACTGTGACTAAACTCAGTAAATAATGTCCGCGACCTTTTCACTCCAACAGCGTTATTGAGCAGCTGGGAGGCAAACAACTGGTAATGCAACTGCTCGCCCACGAAGACCCGAACGTTCGTTACGAAGCGTTGCTGGCCGTCCAGAAGTTAATGGTGCACAACTGGTAAGTTTTAGAAGGTTTTGTGCTCGATGCACAGCACTAAAGATTCAACTTTTCGATCTTTTCTGCAGGGAGTACCTCGGCAAGCAACTGGAGAAGGAGAATGAGAAGGCTCCCCAGGGCAGTGCACCGATCAGTGGAAAAGCTTAAATACCTTTTGACATGATCAATCGAACAAACTTCGGATCATCACTTACGACCCCGATCAGGCACTGCAGGCAGAAAATAAGAAAAAAAGCATTCCATACCATGGACAAAATTCTAGAAAGTTTAGAAAATGCGAAATGAAAAGAAGGATGTATTGCAGAGCATGGCAATCGTGCTCCCCCACAGTTCCATGCTGTGACCATGTGTTTGTGTACATAAAAAATCTCCCTTCTGGTGCGAGTACAGAGTCCCCTTAAAGCGCTAAATGGGCCAAAATGCGAAGTTGTTAGTTTTGTGTACCCATCATTTTCAAGCGCCAAACATCGCCACCCGCTTAATGTATTACTAATGAAAAATGTTATGTTTCTTTGTTTCTCCCGGTGAAGATAACATCAAACGCTTCACTGGTGGTTTTATTAGCTGTAAGAAGATCGTTATCATTTCAAGTGCAACATACATAGAGAGATATATGAGAGTGCAAATGCCGCACGGAACGCGCTAAAGATAGTTTGTATGCGTAATCGAAAGTACCGAACATAAATAAAGCACACATTTAAATCAATACTTAAGGCATTACTTCATTCCTTCTACTCCGTTACTGTGTGATTCTCCGGTCAGGAAAAGAACAACGTTTGAAAATAATTTTTTCTGGCATTTATTCAATTGTTCATAAATAACATTCACATTTTCCTCGAGCAAAAATAGAAAACATAGGGTATAATATAAAGTAAACTAACCAATATACCACACTGCTTCGTCTTCAACGAGTATAATAACTAATTCGCCTTTGCTTGCTTGCTTGCTTGCGTGTTTTATTAATATATCCTTCGCCAGTAATGTGCGGGGAGGGTGAGAATTTTCACTGTCAATTCGTTTTTTTCCCGGCCACCAATTGTTTTGATCGCTCCTTCCCCTGCTTAGATCCCATAATATCATCACTTCACCTTAGGTCTAAGACCGGCTAATATGGGTGCAGTGTTACTGATCCGATCGTAGCATCGTCGACGCATAACACCTGAAGATCGAGTTTTTCCCCAAGACACCACCCGTCATAGTGCACAATAGTATGCTTGTTTCGAGATAATTTCCTACGCATATTGCTTCCAGTTAATTTAAATTCTGCACATATACGAACAATACCTATTACTAAACATCGGTCTATAGTGAACCGACCCTGACAGCATCTTTCGTAGCGCTTGTTTGCTGTTTTGCAGTATTAATAATACCAAGAGTAATGTAAACGCTATATATATATATGTATATATGCACTCTACGCTTTCTTCTTCGCACAACAACATTGCTACAAGCCTCCCCTCCTGTCTGCATTCGAAAAAGGTACAGAATGTAGTACTTATTTAAGCCGTGTTATGTGTTTTTCTCTTTTTTTTTTGTTTTGCACAACAACAATCAATATGCTCGAATGCCTCTGTGAAGTAATTATGGGCATTGCGTATATCCTGTGTAATTTTCCAATTATTGTTCTCGTACAGATTGCACCAGTGGATCATTCGCAATCATAACCCCAATATGGTAAGGTTCACCCGCACCTACTGTTGATCTAGGACGGTTATTTCGATCGGAGGAATAAACCGCCACACGTGTGATGCGCTGTCCGGACCCGGTGTCGTTAGGAGCGGCATCCCACCGGACTCGTCCGGCCGTTGTAGCGGCGCAGTTTGCAATGTCGAGCTAAGGGACCTGCATTGAATATCCGCCTTGAAGCGACCGGGAGTGAAGAATAGTACCGAGCACTTGTGGAACGCTTTCTCGTCTTTGTTAAGAGATGGAATGAGTATGCTGGAAAGGCGAATTATTGAAATCAGAAACATATTCGAAAAAGAAAACCCTCCACGGTTACACTCACTGGTTAGGACCGGACATTGTGACGCGCGTTTCTAGCCGATAGTTTTGAACACCGTTTTGATAATCTTGATAAAACTGCACCGACAGCTGCACCTGGTGCAGTACCGATGCCGACAGATTGCAGATGCTAATGCTAAAGCTAAGAAATTGCCCAGTAACGCACGATACCTCGGACTGTGGTGCCACCACCTGGTCGTCAACTTTGACCTCTGCGGGGAAGGATATTCAGAGAAAAAAAAACAAAACAATGTTGATAAGTGAAGCCGATATTTTTTAGGAGACTGCACCCCACTTACCCCACTCGAGCGGAGGGACGGTCACCAAATCGAGCATCGTTGGCGAGAGGGTAATACCACGCAACGACGCCGTACCGTGACAATCGATGGCAGGTAGGGACCATTTCAGATTCACGTTTTCCGATATATGCTCGGAACAGACGCGCTCGGTCAGATCGGAACTATCGCTCGAGCTCGTACCGGCTACACCACTCAGAATGCTAGGCATATTGTGATGGTCCGCCGAACCGCTACCGAGCGAGTGAATCTGATGATGGTGCGGGTGGTGATGGTGATGATGGTGCAGATTGTGGTTGTGATGTTGGTGCTGCTGATGTTCGGCCACAGCCGCAAAAATGCGCTCCAGCGGGCATCGTTGCACCGGCACCGGTACACGACAGCTTTCCTTAGCCTCGATGAGTATTGTTTTGTTGGAGGTATAGTTGAGTGACATTTCCTGCGCCGTTAGATTCACCACGTCCAGCACCAGATAAAACTGGGACGGTCTGTAGAAGGGAAAAGCAAAGCATAGCGGTATTATTCCACTGCATATTCCGAGCGGCAAGCTTTACTTACATTTCCGCCGACAAAACATCCCAGTTGGTAATTTGTGCGCTTGGAAGCAGCTCTACATTGAACGAGATTGCACACTGTCGACAGAAGCCTTCCTGTAAGCCTTCTCCACCGGAGTATTTGAACCGGAGCTGTGCATCCAGTTGGCGCGGCATGTGCCCGGTCGATATGCCAACGCTAAGCGTGGCCAGCGACGAGTGTCCCGAATGGGACGAACGAAAACTCGACGTCAGCAACTCATTCCGTCGATGCGTGTTCGTCGGTGAGCTTATTCGGCTCGGTATGCTCGGATTGCCACTACCACCGCCCGAAAGCAACCCCCCACCCTGTAACGGTCCTGCGCCTCCTCCATGTGAAACGGTTAAACTTTGTGGACCAGCACTGTTCATCCCATCCGGGTGGTTCGAAAGCGCATAACCCGCTATCTGACCTGGTCCGGCAGTGAGCGCACCAAGGAAATCAGCCTCCCCGAAAATTACCAGCTTAAAGTCGATACTTTCGTTCGGTTGGATTGGCAACTTCCGATGCAGCTCGTCCGTCGCTAGCTGAAATATCCGATTCTGCAACGAAGCCTCCAACGTCGAATGGAACGTAGCGTCCACGTACTCGATCGGAATGTTGCTCGTGTTCTTCAGCGTGATCGTACATTCGCCCCGTTCGCCATTGTACAGCGTGATGCTGGCCGAGGTAGTGACATAGTCTGCGTTTGGCATTCCGCTGAACGTGGCCGTCTGCGGTAGGCTCGTTTTCGTCTCCAACTTCGGTAGCGCCGGAATTACCTTCACCTTGTAGCACGGTGGCAAATGGCGTTCCTTTCGATGGAGCATATGCTTCAGACGGCAGTTCGATTTCACACCCAGCGTGTGTGTGCTGTAGCCTTGGATTTCCAGCTCTCCGCACTCGATCGATGTGCCGTGTAGCGATACGTTCGTTGACACGTTGGGCTGCAGGGTGACGGTTTGTGGGAAGGCTTCAAACACAACGCCCGTCGTTAGCAGCCGCATATCCGTCACCTGCAGCTCGAACGGTAGTGGATTCATCAGGCTCAAGCTTACCTCGCAAACATCGTGCTGCACCCAGTTGAACGTGATTTTGCTATCATCCTTCTCGACGCCGCGCCGGTCAAGCGAACTGAAGTGTATTGGCGTAAAGAGAAACGGTCCACTGTCCACCTTGTTAACGACGATTTTGACCGGTTTCAGATGGGGTGCTAGATCCTTCACCTGCAGCTGACCGCAATGGGGCAGATCGGTCAGATTAGCCGGCGGTATTACAATACCGTTCTCCAGCACCAACGGAACCGGTGCTCCCTCGCACTGGGCGCTCAGATTTTGCAGCTGCAGTGCCATTTCGCGCTGTTCCTGGGCGGATAAGTTTTTCCACATCGTTTGCAGCAGAAAAGTCATGTGACGCGTTGCCAGTGCCGATTGGCCTAATCGCCGAGCGGTTCCAACTAGCTGCTGCAGCAGATCAATCTGCAGCACCGGCCAACCCATATTATTCTCGAGCACCTCGTTCGGTTCCAGCGACAGTTTGTGGCCGGAGAAGCTTTCCAACATCAACCGATAGCTCTGGCCCCAGTCGGGATTGCTGTTGCTTTGGGCGACATGACGCCAGGCTGCCAACCGCTGACAGAATGCCGCCTTGCGATTGTAACCGATCTTTTGGTACAGATCCGTCAGTACCTCAAACCGCCGTACCCGCTGCTGCTCGGTCATGTTCAGATTGATGTAAAGCACGTTCTGTAAAAACATGGCCACATCCAGATTCTTACCCTGCTCAATACAAATGCGAGCCGCCTTCAACGCTGCCTCGGTTTCGATGATGCCGGCATTCCGGTACTTGCTGTAGTTTATGATGGCATCCCGATAGCGCACCGTAATTTCGTCCGGTTGCAAGATATTGCTGGGAAATTTCGGTGCGACACCGGTCCCCGTCTTGTTCACTAACGTCCCTGAGTCGGATGAGGAGCCACTGCCGCTGGCCGTACCGCTGCCCGCCGAACCGGACGATAAGCTCGAGCTGATCGACGATGCCGAAGAGTTGGACGAGGCGGACGTTTTGTCCGCGTTCAGAATCGTGGTCGTGTCGGAGGCGCTTAGGTTAATGACCATGTCGGATTTTTTGTGCTTCAGCGTGGAGCTATCGCCATTGTAGCTGCCGGTGTACAGTTGGTTGCGGGCAAGATTGAACTTCTGGGGAGAGGAAGAGTTCTCCTGCAGACTAGAGTTTCTTTGTATAGACATGGTGTAGCGAAAGTTCGGGTAGAGCAGTATAGCGGATGCCGCACAGAGCCCTTCGTTGGCTGCGCCCAACCACAGCGAGTCACTTATGGCACGTAGAGTTTCGCTGGCGGCGTGAAAGAAATTTAGCGACTCGGCGACCAGACCCGCCTGGAGCGTCAGATCGCCGAGGTGCTTCGTCATGCGCCCGATGCAGCGCTTCTTGTTGTTTCTACTCTCCAGGTCTAGCCCGACGAAATCTTTCTTTTCAAACGGCGCCAGCAACAGCGGTGCCTTCTCCAGCTTCTCGCTCGTCTTTTCCATTCGCTTGTGCTCCAGTATGTAGTAGATGGAGGTAATGAACTCCGAAATCTTTGTTTCCAAATTGCTGCACGGGTCGTTTTCGGGGTAAAAGAAGGCGCGGCTCTTGAAGTTGCTCGGCGTCTGGAAGCACTTTTCGATCGTGGGTTTGCCACCGTCCGTCCCGCTAACACCGCCATTCAGCTTCTGCAGCTCATCCGTGCCCGGGCCGAACAGCAAACAGCGGGAATCGAACAGCGTGTGCGTGTACTTCACCTTCAGCGATTCGTGCACCCGACACAGCTCGTTCAGCTCACTCTGGGCCTCGAACTTGCCCACCGTGATCAGGCCCAGCAGCCGGCGATGGGTTTGAAAGTCACCCCAATCATTGTTCTCTACCGGATGGTCACGAATGTAGCGCACCCAGATATCCCTCGCAATGCCTTTCGAATCGGCTGAAAGTAGACGCAACGTCGGTTCAGTTGAATTTCGAAAAGAGTCTGTTGCAGAGTTCCTGTATGTCCTTACCAGGTATTTTCACATTGTTCACCCGCTGCACTCGTTCGAAGATGCGCTGCAAAGACCGTGGCTTGGAGGAGCCGATTCCTCGCACCAGAATTAACAAACAACCATGGTGGTAATGGTGCTGCTCATAGTCTGGATGCGCCATAATCGGATCTCCAGCTGCTTGCGATAACATGTAACTTACTGAGGATCTCATTTAATCCTCATTTACTCGTCCTACCTTTTGTTTGATCCTTTTTTCGTTTTCAATGCTGTTTACACCCTTTTGTTCGCTAGACAGATAAAAAGCAATACTCCCCCCAAATGCCAACCGCTCTGGATGCCACAGTAGTGGATGCACTTGCGATTTCCCTTCCTAGCATTTGGGACACATCATCTTGCCACCGATAACTACAGCCACCCTGGTCGCAACTGTCTGGGTACAGCTAGCCATGATCACACACTCTACACGGACCGCTCTGCCGACCCAAAGCGGAAGTCCATCGTTTTCGATTGCCAGCACGGATTTCACCTATAATTATACACGCATCCAATTAATTTAATCGGAGAAGTTGGAAAGTGACGAGATGTTTTGATAACGTTAACACAGTTTGTTGACAGCTGACGTTGACAGTGCCAGCTGAGTCGACATAGTCGATATTTGGATCCAGTTTCTCCGTTCGGGATTAGGTAAAGGACCTTATCTTTATCATACTGTAGCTACCATGCACAAAGCTAATTGGGAAATTCTATTTCGAGTCTTTTTCTACCTTTCCTGAACTGATCTGAGCGGCAAGTAAAATACAATTAAAAAGAAGTCAAAGAATTCAACCGCCCCGTCTAAACAACTTTCGAAACGGAGGGAAAAGACCGAGACAAGCACAGCAACACTACGAACACCGCGAGAAGAAGTGTTTGCCGCACAGTACAGAAAACACAACAAGTTTCGCATTTTTTAAAAAGCCAGAAACAGCTGCTCTTTAGTTGTTTCAGTTCAACAGTGAAATAATTTAAGCATACGACAGGTTAAACATTTCATTTAGCATGCCTTTACCGTATTAGCTTATCTAAAATGTATAGTTTTTGATGGTTTATTGGCACCGCTTCAACGACTAATGTAAAATGAAGATTTTCCAACCGAGCTGGGTCCATCACGATGGTTCGTATTGATGTAGATGATGCTTCCGCAGATTGTCGCTCTATCGATTGTTTCTTTCCTCAGAGAAATCCATTTTCTCGATCGATATTCATCCCAGCGGCGAAAGATTTGCCACCGGTGGTCAAGGATGCGATTCCGGGCGTGTAGTCATCTGGAACATGGCTCCGGTGCTGAATGAACAGGCCGAGGCGAACAAAAGTGTTCCGCGCATACTGTGCCAGATGGACAACCATCTGGCCTGTGTAAACTGTGTGCGGTGGTCCGGAAACGGTCTAATGTTAGCTTCCGGTGGCGACGATAAGCTCGTAATGATATGGAAAAAGACGATCAGTGGCAGCGGCGGTATTGGCGCATTTGGCGGTGGTGGTAAGTCCGTCGAACATTGGCGTTGTATTTCCACACTCCGCGGGCACGCGGGCGATGTGCTCGACTTGGCCTGGTCACCGCAAGACCGATGGATGGCTAGTTGCAGTGTCGATAACACCATCATCATTTGGGATGCGCAACAATTCCCAAAAATTGTCCACGTGCTCAAGGGCCATACCGGTTTGGTGAAAGGCGTCACGTGGGATCCAGTGGGGAAGTTTATCGCTTCTCAGAGCGATGATCGGTCGCTCAAGGTGTGGAAAACCACCGACTGGAGCTGTTTCAAGACGATCACGGAACCGTTTGAAGAGTGTGGCGGTACGACGCACATTCTTCGGCTGTCGTGGTCACCGGACGGCCAGTATCTAGTGTCGGCACACGCCATGAACGGCGGTGGACCGACAGCTCAGATAATCGAGCGAGATGGTTGGAAGTGTGACAAAGACTTTGTCGGTCATCGGAAAGCGGTTACGTGCGTCCGGTTCCACAACTCTATTCTCAAGCGATCCGCACCTAAGACAAACAAGCTGCAACAATACTGTTGCCTAGCAGTTGGAGCACGCGATAGAAGTTTATCCATCTGGTTGACGGCTTTGCAAAGACCGCTGGTGGTTATACATGACCTGTTCCAGGATTCGATACTCGACCTTTCGTGGAGTTGCGATGGGTACACGTTGCTTGCGTGTAGCGGCGACGGCCACATTGCCTGTCTGCAGTTTACCGCCCAAGAGCTTGGCACGCCACTCTCCGAGGAAGACAAAAACATTCTGTACCAGCGTATGTACGGCAAAAATGCTAACATCGATCTAACAGCGCAGGCCGAAAAGGAAATGATTGTGGAAAATTCAGACTTTCTGAACGTGTTGAAAAGTAACCCAGTTCCACCCACCTTAATCCCGCAGCAGCAACCGCAGCTGGGTGCGAAAAAGGATGATCCGTCACACGCTGTCGCTCAAATGCCCATGGTCATCCAATCTTCTTCTAGTCTTACGACCCCCACACCTATTCTCAAACAAATCGAAACGAAAACAGCGGACGGCAAGCGTAGAATCACGCCAATGTTTATTCCCTTGAACGATGATAATGGAATTGCGTCAAATGCCACCAACAACATACCGGCGCCTATCGAATTTGGCAGCAAGTCGAGCGAAACTATGACACCTGTTGAGACGAAACAACTCGCAAGCGAAGAGCCAAATATTCCTCTCACTGCCGAACCAACGTCCAAGCTGGATAATCGACTGAAACGAATTGCCACGGTCCCACCGCAGAAAGCCGAACCATTGGCGGCAACAGAACAGATTGCTGGGTCAAGTTCAAAGCAGCCGGCATCGAACCAAAAGCTGGTTGAACGAACGAGACAACCCACGTACTCGACCGGTAAAGCGACCGTTATCCAAGGTAACTCCTTCAAAGCCTTTGGGGAAGTGAGAGTCCAGGTACAGAACAATAGCATTAAAACGGCATACGGAACGCTGGGCCGAGTGGTTGGCCTTGTTGTGAACGCTCAACGGATGGAGAGAAAGATCTGGGAAACGGTCGTTGGATCGCCGGTAGTTTGCTTTGCGGTTGGAGCGAAATGTGCGATCGTTTGCAGCCAGGACCACTCCATAAGAATGGTGGACATTAAGACGGGTACTCCCGTCTTCCCGGTACTCAGTCTTACAAGCCCGGCCGTACAGAGTGTCTTCGTAAGCATGTGAAGAGACATGGATTTTTTATGAGCAAATTTTGTATTATGATTTTCTTTTTTAGAGCTCGAACTCAAAGCTGGCCGCTGTAGTTACCGAAAGTGGCATACTTCGCATCTGGAATGTGGTCGAAAAATCCGTGTTACTGTCGACCAACTGTGCCGAAGTCATGAGTGGAAGTATGTATGATGACGACTAAGTCCAGCCCTTTAGCGTAGTAACGTCTGTTTGTTTTGTCAGGTTTTGTCACAATACTTCATGTGTCCGATCAGGGGATGCCTTTCATAGTGCTCTCGAATGGATCGTCTTACTCGTACTGCCGGAAGCTCGACAGCTGGATGCTAATCAATTCGTCCGATCCAGTCATACGCCACGGGTTGATTGGCAACAAAGCTAACGCACCTGTGAGAAACATTAAAGCGTACCCACTGTCCACGATACAATCGTACGGCAATTTTTCCGGCCCGAAAACAAACAGCTTTGCCGAAATGTACGCGTTTGCCGTAACAATTGGCACTTCCACGAATGCTTGCGTAAATGTGATGGATAATTTTTTTTCCTTCTATTTTAGACACTCCGCATCCTGGCAAACGTCTGCGGCGATAGCGTTTATCGAAAATCAAATAAAGATCTGCGAAATGATTACATCTCCAGCCGAGCTCAAGTACTGGTACTCGATGTTAGGCTTCCAATTAGCACTGAATGGAAGCGAGGAGAAGATTCGTCAAGTGCTGGACGATCTGCTTGGCGCATCGCACAGCTTAGACACGCGGATGGGCGACGATAACGATCCGTCCGTGCTGGGCATCTCGAAGCATGTGTTCATGGAGGACGTGTTGAACCACCTGAAAATGCAAACCAAATGGCAGCGCATCTACACGGAGTATCTGGACCAGTTGAAATTCCTCAAGGAGCGAGAGGCGCGAGACAAACAACTGATGGAGTAGAGAGCAATAAAACCTGCCACCGAAGCTTCGCTGGTAAAGCTTGTCGCACCAAGCATGTATGTATTGCACAGCTATATACCACTTAAGGATTGTACTAGACAGAGAGAGTGTGTGTTTGCCGAAATAAGACGCGGGCTCGGATAAGATAGCTTCTCGCTGGGCTTCCAGTTGGTAGATAACGCGCACACAATTCACCAGTGCAGTTAAGTTATTGGATATTTTGTGCGCCTTTTTTGAGTCTTACGCACTCAACATAGCACGCGACACGGTGGACGCTATTTGTTGTTAAGAAAGGTGGGCGAGAAGGCGTGTGGCAGCAGTTTAAATAGCGACGTAATCATGACCCTCGCTGGCGAAGGCTTAACAAGATAGATGGGTATATCTTTTGCACTGAATTCCGACAGTGTTTGGCGACAGGTGCCGCAAGGTGCCGTGTATTCCGCCTCCTGATAAGCCGCCACAGCCACCGCGGTGAACTGCAAACAAACATTAAAAAAAAAAATCACAATCCTGTTCGACAAGCACTGAGTTCGTGGTAACTGTTTTCGATATCATCGCTACCTCACGATATCCCTCGCTAATTGCTTTGCAAACGGCCGTTCGCTCCGCGCAGACGGACGGTCCAAACGTGCCATTTTCCACGTTGCATCCGGTTACGATTTCACCCGTAGCCGTTCTTAACGCTGCTCCCACGGGAAAGTTGCTGTACGGGCAGTAGGCGTTGTTCCTTACCTGTATAGCTGCCTGGATCAGTTCCTTCACGGAATTATCTACGGAAGGTTTACAAGCATGAATTACTGCACCGTTGAGTGGAGGATGATCTCACCTAACGTAGAATATTCAACCACATTCTGTCCATCGACCTGCCCATTGATGTTGTTATTCATTATGAAAGTCCTTTTATGTCCTTTTAAACCGAGACGTTCAATTTTCTATTTTTGCACGTACTACAAACACTGTCCGCGAATAGACAAACAACAAACAATACCACTGACGTTTAGGACTCCGCGTTAGGTTCTCAAATAAGCGCACTCTAGTCGGGGGGCGAGCTTTTATTTAAAAACCACTCATGAATCAGCTGTTCGTCATGGCGCGCGAGAGATTACGAGCAATGTTTATTTGAAAATCAACCGCATGTTTGTATGCAGCCAGTGGGGCGCGAGAAGCTTAATAACCGTAAATATAATGCGATAATATGCTACGACCACATTGAGACGTGATAACGAGTGCGTGTTCTCTGCTGAGATCGGAAATTCCAACCATTTCATTCTTTTCTAAACAGACTCCTTCATTCGAGCTCTTCTGACTCAAGTTCGTCATCCATCGACGTATCAGTTAAGCCTTGCGTTTCTATGTACTGTGATTTGAAGTCGCTTGGTTTGCGGTTCATCAGCTTGCACATTGATTCGAATATCTCCCGCTTCGATACTTCATTATTCGCCCGGGCGCCCCAGCTTAGGAACACGCTTTCTTCGTTCATTCCCTCCATCGTCTGCTTAAAGCGTAGCACATACACCTGCTTAACGAACAATTCCAGCAGCTTCTTCGGTTCCCCAAAATAGGAATGCTCCTGCTCCTCATCGATACCGATCGTCTGTAGAAACTCCCACAACATCCTTTCAGGTATGGTACCGTTTTTCATAAAAATGTAGCCCAATATCACAAACAGAAATGTGTACTTTCGGCGATAGTTGTCATTGAGTTCGGCCATCGAGCTTGTTCCGATAGTGGAGCACAGGATCATCGTTTTTTGCCCTTTGCTCTCCACTTCTACCAGTCGATAGCCGTATATCTGCAAAATGGATAAAAGCTTGTTTAAACGGTCAACAATTTCCCAATCATTCTAGCGTATTACCTCGCCCAGTATCTCTTGCACTTCGGGTATTAGTCTGTTGTAAAGTCGGCCATCTCCTTTCAGAGCGTTGCTGCAGATTTCGGATCTTTTAATTGCCGATTTGTTTATAGACAGATTGAGTATCGTTTTCACCATGTTCCTGACCAGATGGCTTTCATCCATGGGTTGCGTGGAAATGTTCCTATCCACTTGCGAGCGTTGGCTTTGAGATTGCGATTGCCGTGGCATTTTGTTGAATATGACTCTGTGCTTATAAACTACGACAAAACTGGCTATTTTACCAATAGCACCTATCGGTATCGAAACAAATGTTGGCAGATTTTGGCGCAATCAGCATCGGTTGATTTTCCTTGGCTTTTTTTTTTCTTTCGTCCCATCTTTTTGACAGCAGCTGTCATCACTGTCAAAGCTACCTTTTATGCCGTCAATTTTTCTCCCAAATCGCAAGCACGTACTTTCAGGTTCGCAGTAAATAATTGCGTTTATTTTCCACTTTTCGACAATATCGTAACGACTTCCTGCTTCCACTTTGTAGATTACACATAATGGCTTCGTTGGCAAATAAGGGATCGTCGCTTGTTTCGAGTAAGTATCGGTGAAGCACGGCATCGCCATTCCTTAATCTCCATTGAACGAACACCCGTAGTGACAAAAAAAAGTTACATAATTATTCCATAATCACTTCTACCGGTCGTCTGATTGTTTTGCTTGCTTTCGGCAGCGCTGATGACCCAGGCTCGTCCGAAGCTGAATGTATTCATGAAGTACGCCAAGGTGGAGCTGACCCCACCGAGCCCCGGAGACATTCCTGCCATCCGTGACGGTATTGCCCGCATCATCTCGGGTGCTCGCACCGGAGCCTGGAAAAATCTTACTGTCCGTGAAGCCTGGCTCAACACGCTGGTCACGATGGAAGTGTGCTTCTGGTTCTATGCCGGCGAGTGCATTGGCAAGCGTCACCTGGTTGGCTACAACGTCTAAACGGACGGTCGCCGTGTTGTGTTATGCTTTACAGGGGTTACAGTGCAGTAGAACCTTTCCGGATAGCAGAGGAACGAACATCTTATCCTAAATAATGAAACCACAGTAATACTTAATCCCGAACAAGTCTAAGCATTTTATTTAATGGTCAACACCGGTGAGGCTGTGCATTTGCTGAAAGCTGTGTAAATAGGAATTCCAGTCCGCAATAGTTTGCTCCTGATCGAGCAACGACCAGTTCGGTGACGGTTTGTCCGTCGAAAGCCAGTTGAAGTCATCCAGTATGTTCCAGTTGTTGCAGGATAGGTCGAGACCCGACTGCTTGAAGTCTTCCTCGATATTCTCGTACTGATGGTTGTAACATGCCACTCGTATCCCTTTGCAATCCTCGATGATTGCCCGCGAAGTGACGTACAAATACATATCGCATGCTCGAGAACGGTGACAACGAAGCTGCTGGCATGCCACAACAAATTTACAATTGGTACAATCGTCTAGAAATATGGATCTCGCGGTCGGGCCACACACCACCACACAGTTATCCAGTTGCGCAAATTGCAACGATCCCGGATGGCCTTCGATGCGTATTAGACAGTTTTTCAGCTTCGAGGCCGTTATGGTCTGATCATTCACTACACTCCCGGAAAGTTCAATTAACTGTCCTACCCGTTCAGAGAACGTCCATTTGATGTGATTTTCGCCAGACGAACCGGTCGCTTCGGAGCTTTGCTTAAGGTCTTGGTCTTTGGCGTCCTTCTCGTTGATCATTTTCACAATTTTTTTGCTCTTGAAGCCAAACTTTTTCTTCGGCAACAGTTCGTTTCGCAGCGTGTCGAGCAGTTTGCTAAGTTCGTTGATCGTATTCTGGCAAACTTTAATGCGATACTCGTTTAGAAAAAATGTCGAAGAGGACAGGTATCGCTGAAGGTCGTAGATCTCGTTCTGGCTTTCGGCAAACACCTGTGCCTTCTGGTCACTGGTGGTAACATTATCGAGCATATTACGTATCTGCTTTACTTTGTCCTCAAAAGAAATCTCAAAATATTGCAGCGCTTCTGTGCTCTCTGCATCCTTTTGTCTTTCAAGCTTGGCCGCCTGAATGTGCAGTTCTCGCTCCTTGTGCCGTCGGTTCAGTATTTCAGTTATCTTCTCCTTTCCGTTCAATGCTCCACTTTCGATTATTTCCTCCATTGCGCACGGTGCTATTATTCGTTCTTTTTCTTCAGATAGATCGGTTGTTCGTAACTGGCTTGCTGGAGCTTCTTCATAAACAGTGCCTTTTTGGTCTTTTCTTCACTTTCCAAACTTGAGTAGCGCAGTTGTTTTAGCTTATCCTCGCTCGGTTTGGTCAGCTCCAGCAGACTGTATCCGATTCCGCCGAAGACCGCTAGGTAAACTACTGATTTAATCCAAACATACATCGCTCAAGACGGCACGGTTCTACTTTTCTGCCTGCTGCTCTTGCTGCCAAATGTTTTCGTCGAACGCGCGTATCGATTTGTCCCCACCAAACGTTTCACCCAGCTGATAGTAGGCTTCCAAAATGCTGGGATAGTTTTCCTTCACGTAGTATCGAAACTCTGTTACACCGGGATGGAGGGAAGATTTGCCGTTTTAATATCAACACAGCAGGCAATCCATCAGCAGCCCACCTACCTCGATTCGTGTTCAGTCGGTGCCAGCCCCCATACGAGACAGCGAACAGAATTGCTTCGACAACAATCAACGTTTTGGCGGACGTTTTGATAAATTTCACGAACCCTGGTCGGGCTTTCTTGTGTAGCATATTAGGTAATGCACAGCAAAATTGTGAAAGTTTTTACCAGATGTTTATTTCACAAAATCGGACACAACGAATGATGATTCACGTCATTTTGACCAAAGTGCTTAAAGTACAGGTGGGTTCCTATTTTTTGCGCGACGAACATGTGCGGACCCAACCGTCATTTTTCACCCGTGCTGTGCACAATGGTCGATCCTTGGTCTCGTAAACATGACCAAAACAGTGAAGGAACGCTGAGATGTGAAAACTTTGTTCTCACTTTTGTTTCTCACTACTCACTGTGTAAAGTCATTTTTGCTAGTGTTTCCTGTGCTTTCCAAAGAGGACCTTACTTCAGTGATATTTCTACGTACAACTTGCGCAATTTGTCTCAAAGCGCCTCAAACCATTGTTGGTGAAGGAAAAGAAAGGTGTACAAACCAAGTGAATGTTGTTCCTGTTCCGGTGCATCTTCCATTTCTATAGTACGTTGATAAACAAACTACAATAGAGGTCGCGAAACAAAGCAAATGGACATACTACCCGTATCGATACAGTATTTTACCTTCCCACCTAGAAGATAACTGAGAAAGCCCGCCAGAAGAGTAAGAACATTCACGATTAGCTTTGCCTTTCCATTTTATTGATCATGATTATATTGCAACATTGAAAATGAATTATTTGTTGAACTTCTGTCGAGCAAAAGTCGCACAATTAGAAGCTATAGAACGCGCAAATGACGAAAATAATGCAATATACAATGAACGACAAGCGATTCAGCACCAGCCCGAATTTACTCCACTCGTGATCGACGCTGCTCTCGATGGTCACGTTACCCTTGTCGCTAAAGCTAAAGTGCTTCTTTCCTACGCCCACGAACGGTCCGACACATCCGGCCAAGCGTTTCAGCACATTCGGCAGACTTCGCTGGTGCTTCCCCTTCGCAACGTTCAGCACAATCACGCTGATGATCGTGCTGAACGCGGTTAACAGTAGCGTGTTGCTGAAGAAGATTACAATCAGTGGCGTGTGGCCCGAAATGGCCGGTAGCTGTTGGGCGAAGTAAACCAGGTAGATCGTAATCATCAGCGCAATGATGCCGTTGGTGATGATCCGTTCGCCCGATTCCAACGGTAGCCAAAACACAGAGAGCGCCAGTATGATGATAACTAGCGCCGGTATGATCACGATGGCACGATGCGTATCGGATTGACGCTGCAGCGTGAAGTTGTACGTAATGTCGACGTACGGTTCCGTACAGCATGGGTAGTATTTGGTGTTTCTTTCCACGCCTACCTTGACAATTTTCCACTCAGAGTTACTGACCAGTGTCTCGATCTGGAAACGGAATACCATGCAAGAATCCAAAGAAGGGAGTAAGAGTGAGTGTGCTTCCCAATTTCCATTCTTCACCTCATTACCTCCGGTTCACTACCAATGGTCAGATTCAGCATGTACCCATCGAAAGTCCAGGATCCGACCTTAACGAAACATTTCTGATAATCGAAGGGCCACAGGCGCATGTTTAGCTCACAGAACGCATGGTACTCGGTCGGGGGAACCCACAGCACTTTTCCCTCACTGTACACCAGCGCATTGGTGTCGCCGTAATGATGCTGATCCGATCCACCCGCATTGTTGTACAGCACCACGTCCGGTCTCCACACGATCGTAGGATCCCAACGGACCACGTTCAGATTCCCGTAGTTGGCGGGATTCCACGTCAGCTTCGGATCATTCCAGTTCTAAAACAGAGTTACAAAATGGGCGATTGGTTTGGTTAGCTCTGCCCAATGGGAACCCGAAACGGGGCGGCTTGACAGAATGATGGTACTACTACTTCGCTGTAAGTACTCGTTTATTTTACTTCATTGTGTACAGGACGCTTTAAAAATAGAGGATCAACATGAGGGAAAATATTATAACGTATAAGAGAAACGCAATCCGTTCCAGCAGCGTAGCGAACATCAGCCAGTCCTGCTGGGCTTCAGTCTCATTCGGTCTATTACATTGAATTTCGTCCAGATTGCCTTCCTGATCGTCCTCTAACGTTTCACACATCTCGTCGTTGTCTTTCTGCAATTGTAATAACCAGCAATGCGAATTAATATTCGTACATACTCAGTAACGTAGTACTCACCTTGTGGTTGTTAGTAAATGAGATCAATCCCGCGATCAGCTCGAGTGTGATAAGTTTCTTCAGTGCTGGATGCAACGGTTTCTTTGAGCCAGATTTTACCATACCGTCTAGCAAAACGGTCAACAGCAAACATAGCCCTGCTAGATACAAACTTGTGCTGTAAAATAACACTGTTCGTGGAGGAAGGAAAAGAATTAGTTGTTGCCAAAAGCGGACAGTGTAAGGCGGACAGTGCTCACCAATCGACGGTGTACTGCTGGTGTAGATGGAAAGGTGTTCGTTAAAGTGTATCAGAAACATGCCCGCGATCAGCACGTTGATCGCATTGAGGACGAGCTTTTCCGCACAGTTCGGTGGTAGCCAAAAGTTGACCAGATTCATCAACACCAGCAAAATGGCCGGTGCCGTGAGGGTGCTCCTATAGATGGCACTGTTTCGCCTCAGCTCGAACCTAATGTGCGTACCACGGTGTTCCGGACTGTCGCTCACATTAAATGTTTCGTGTGTTTCCAGCGTAATGTTCATCACACTCCACAACGTACCAGGCAGCACTTCATTCTGTGGCAGTCGCAAAAAGAGATGAGTGGCAGAGTGTAGCACATAACGAACCGGATCTGTGAGGAATTTTGGAGGTAAGTAAAGTGTATCTCACCTTGAGCATTTTCACGATTATTTCCATATCATATATTTCGGCCCAAGGAAACATAAACATGCTGCAGCGTTGCGTATCGAATGGCCACTTCTGCCACTGGATAGTACACTTGGACTTATGATGCAATGCATTCGTGAACTCCAGTATACCGTTGCTGGTAACCGCCACCAACGGTCCACTGTTGTCTATGGTCGGATTCCAGATGGAGGATTGATTGAGGAACAGTTTCGTTCCGTTACTGTACAGTTGCGGTTCCCAAGCCAACCGGCCGTCCATCCATTTCTGGAAGAAGAATAGCACATATTACACAAAGCTTTAGACTAGAATCCGGTTGCCACATTAACGGTTTAAGCTCTTCCAATCCAAAATTCACATACTCATGCTTCCAAGCGCTCAATCTCATGCCTCTTGCAAGTGTGCAGATACATGCGTATGTATTCAAAAGGAAACTTACATATTTTTGTAGCAATTTTTTAATTCTTTTCTGAATTCTTTCAAACTAGAAACTTAGCGCCTTCCACGCCAACCTGCTTATCGGTGGACATTATGGATGCTGCACTGTCGGAGTTAGACCAAAATAAAAAGGGCCTCTGATTTTCAATAAATTTCCTGTCGATGGCCTCCCGTTGGAGCGACCTGGTAGTGTATTTGGTAGCGTTGCCGATATTCACACGACAGAATTGGGTCAAATTCATATCTGGTCCAAAACTACCGTTCGCAGGACTGCCTATCCAGCTGCGCGGTAAAATAAGTCTAGTAAGCCAGTAATGGCAGGCCTTAGCCTTCTTGAGGTTGTTGTGCCGGTAAAGAAGAATACACGGCTACGTACGATGCCAGCAAAAAATGTGCTGCAGTAGAATATCGATTATCCGGGGCTTGATTATCCGGCGGGCTGATTATTCTTGAGCTAACAAATGACAGCTAGTAGAATAGTTTTGGCTTTTTTAACCGTTTAACCGGTTGGCCCGAGGGAAACTTGAAGGGTTTCTTTAAAGAGTTTATCATCATAATCGACGTTTTATTGTAATTTGATAAATGTAATCTAAAATCATTGTTACAATGTCAACCAATGTTCTACACATGGTTAATCGTGGATAATCGGTTTGAAGTTTTGAGTCCCTTTGGACACTACCTCGCTTTCCTGCCGGAAATATTGGAACTCTGGAGATTCTCCTCAACTTCTGGTATATTTTACGATACAGTAGACACTGCAAAGAATTTTACACCCAAAAAAAAAGATACTTACAAACTTCATCCATCCGTACACAGACAGCATTGATTTGATTTCATTTATCTCCACGTGCGTGATAGTGATGCTGTAAAGAAGAAAGGCAGCTGGGTTAATATCGCAACCAATCGAACTCCTCCCCCCGGTACGGTTGCGCCTTTGGCAACAGTTCAAACGAACCTCGTCTCGACGGTCGTTACATTGTAGTGTTGCGATGGCCGTATCGATGGATCGTATCCCTTCAGCAGATCCTTTTTGAGCGTATCCGCCCACGTGGGTGCCCACCCGGCAGCTCGCTCTGGAACGAAGCCGTTTTGCGGAGGAAATGTGAAACTTATTAACGCCGTCAGTGCCGCGCATGACCTTCAATCCGATTCGACCACTCATGGTCAAACCCGTGTGCATACTGTCGCGTAGCGGGAACAGCGCATGAAACCAGCAACGACAATGAATGTCCCTATTGAAGCATCACAATTGGGTCGGGATTAATCGACCGCAACCGAGGAACACTAATCCAGCCTGTCTCCTATATTGCCTATATCCAGATTGAATGGGTGTGTATGCGTGTGTGTGTACACGTTTATGTCTCTCGCAAACGATGACTTATGATTTGGGGTCCAATTTTGTCCACTTAAAGTGCGGTGCTATTATCCGCCTGCTCTTTTCTTTGCGATAACAATAAGATCGTTCTCATAGCGCGATCATCCCAAACCGGGGCCCGAAAAAGAATTTTGGGTGCTGGTAATTGAGTTACGTTTGGTGGTTATTCTTAGCGAACTGTTGGGACCCCGGTGCTGGGTAAATCTGATTCATATGCATTAATTCTGATTCAGATTCCAGAGTCTGAATGGATATTTGAACTGAATAGATGAATCTGAATCTCAAAGTAAAAAATTCATGAACCATCCAAGATTTATGAACCTTCCTTCTCCCCAGGTCATCCAGGATGCCAAAAATCGGCCAAACTACACCATTCCGCTTTAGGTCTCTAAGGGGCATGATCTGCTCTGCAGATTCATGATTCTTTTGAGAGTCGTTTCCTGATATTTGAATGACTCACATCACTCAACGTAGCACAACACTAGCTGGGACGTTAGTTCAACAATTTTTCTAGAATTCCTTTTAAAAACTTCAAGAATTTGGCTAAAAAAGGACTCAACGAAAATCTTTTATTATGAGCTGAGGCAACTCCTTCAGTATATCTCACCCACTGGTAATGTATGTTACAGATCTTCCGCTCTTCCGCTATTACTTACCACTTTGATCTTCCACCTGTCCGGAAGCAAACGACACCAGCACAAACAACGCGACGCAGATGCACTTTTTCACACTTGGCACCATCGTTTCCTTGTTTTTTTTATCCAACACTCTGTCCAACACTCAAGACCACAAAACGGGGTCCCCCCAACACGAGGGCGCTACTTGGTTGCAGGATTTTGCTTATCGCCAAGCACTATTAATAGCAGCTATCACAGCGCAGTCTTGCACAAACGTTCACCACCACCACACCGCCACTTGGGTCGCTGCCTTTGGATGATGCCACACGCTAACACGGACCGGACACTGGGAAGCAACTGAGCTTCGGTCACGGTCGGACGGATGTTTTTATGCCATCCGCGCGAGTGGCACCACCAGCACCCTGAGCAGCATTAAAATCACATAATACACAATTCCACCAACCGAGGGGCACCCTGGTATATTTGTGTGGTGACGAGTTGATAAAAGTGCCGCGCATTGACCATGCAGCATATCGCTCGGGGGTAAACCGTTACCATTTCATCCATTTGTGTTCTGGCTCGGGTTCGGGCTGCGCTTTGGGGGATGGTGCAACGGTTTGAGACGTTGCCCGGTTACGACAATCGGAAAACCTTAGAAATGTGCTGTTTAGCAGCAATTAGATGCCTGATGTGCCGTTCGTGGCTGCCGTGGGATTTCTGCAATTGGGCGAAGGTATGCGGAGACATTCGCATTCCGGCCGGTACGAAGTAATTGATTTACGGGCCTCTTGAAATATTGGTGGACCGGGCGTACTCTCCACCCGGTTAACAAAAGGGTCTGGATTTGGAAAGTGACGCTAACAAACAATCGTCCAAAGGGAGAATGTGCTTCGTCGTGTGGGACACGCACGATCGCCGTCGATCACAAACATCCGCGGTTGCCGCGCGGCCTAACCGTAATGGTGGTGGTGTGACCTTTATCACTTCGATCAGGGAGGAAAAACAACAGATGGATCGAAGGACCTGGGGGATGATGGGGGTGCCATTTAGGGCCATTTAGCCGCGTGCTATATCCTCGTGTGGAACGTGTGGACTGGAACTGGATTTGATTAGCACGCCCGTCACAACACGCCTGCTTTGATGTATTTTCGGTAAAAAAAAGGGGTTGCTCGTGCACCGGAGGGTTGTTGTTTTTATTCGCTTTGTTTTGCAAAACTCACTGCCCGGAAGATGTTAATAGCACTTGCACAGTGGACGCAGACTGTGATAAACATATTTTTTTTTAGATATCGATATTTGAAGTATTGTTGTCTTAAAGTGGATACTTATACACTAAAAAAGGGCAAAAAATGAGGTGTTGAAGCGCCGTACTTTTGGAGAAATAAATAAAAAAATGTTTCTAAGTCAAATTTTTTATCAAATTAATGTAACAAGTTTAAATGATAATATTTAAAGTACTGCTTTGATTGCCACGACTAGCACTGTTTTAGAAAGGATGATTAATACACTTTACCACTTTACACTAAACCCACTCCTTGATTTGCAAATTGGTAAATGTTTAAGAGAAATATGACAATCAATATGAAAGTTGTATAAAAAAATTCGACCATTTTCCTATCTTTGACGTGCGGAAAACAATAGAATTTACTACATTTGTATGGTGTATTGTAATGCAGGTTGTGGAATATAATATTATAAAGCTTGTTTCCAAAAATCAAGTTGCACTATTTGCAGTTATAGCATTTTTTTTTTGTAGATAATGTTTGTCCTAAGCATAACAAATCGCGCGTGTCAAACCAAAACCCATTATTATTGTAAGCATATTCAGAAAAGATAAAGAAGGGAAAATGTTCGGTTTAAACTTATTAAATAAGTGTAAACATCAGAATATCGTTAAAAATAATATACAGTACAATAATAACAGTACAGCAAAGAAAAACCAACCAAAATTTCATGGCATCCTATTTCATTCCAGCATTTGTATATGCTGCGTCCACTGTGCACTGGCTGGGCCGAGTACCAAAACACCGCAGTACTTTCGGAATTGCGTTTAGTTGAGAAAAATAGGGAACTGGCGAGGCTTATTCTCACGTAATGACGCTAAAAAACGTATATTTTCTGTAAACAAACCAAAAAAAAAACACACATTCTTGTGTTTAGAAACATGTCTTTACATTTACATTACAATGCTAATCGTATTATCGTTAATATCATCGTATAGCTTCTATGAGGACGCTTAACCTTGTGAGCTAGATCTGACGCACCGTTACTGGCGAAGATGCGAGGACACCGCATCGGCGAAGCTGATCGTATCGGGCGTGCTGGACGCGGACGGTCGAACGGTGGCAGGAATTGCAATCGCGTTCGATTGCACCGCACTGGATGCGCCGGTTGAGGGTGGTGAGGTAGTAGCAGCGGTAGTGGTAGGGTAGGTGGTGGGAACGAGCAGATTAGAGTACGGCGCACTGTAAGGCAACCAGCTGTTCGACAGTGTTGTGCTGCTGGTGGTGCTTTTCGTTGCCGTCGGTGTGCTGACGGTGGCCGCATGACAGACCGTGCCGTACTGGGGTTGCGGCGGGCTGGAATTGGTGGGCGATTTCATCGAGGACGACGTGGTGGACGTTGCCGGACTGGATCCGTACGAGCCGCAACCGGCAAGTATGTTCGCACCATTCGTGCCGGCATCGGTAAGCTGTGCCTGCGCTTGACATGCTGCCATCAGACCGTGAAAATCGAACTTGTACGTATACCGCTTTCCCTGCACTTTTGTCATTATATTCTTATCGTAGTAATATCTGCAAGGTGTTAAACAAACACATAAGCGCTTTGTTAGAATGGCAATTAAGGAACATAAGCCCATGCGCCGGAGTGAGTTCCAATAACTTAAGGGGGATTGCTACACTATGGCGCCCTAAATAAGTGTTTTTGTTGTGGATTTTTTATAAACTATAAATGTATGACAAAATAGAACGGATATGTTTTTTTTCTAAATTGTGCAACACTTGTTGGACGATATCACATTTCATTTAAAAAGAAATGACAAATTTCACCAATGTTCCTACGAGTACCTTGCCACCTAGAGGAAAAACCATCACTGTTTTGATTTTTGTAGCTATTCCACTATGTACAGCACAAAATTTGACATCGTTATCATTTAATTTGCAATGGCCACTACCGAAACGGTAAGGTAATTGCTACTCAAGGCTTTGTTCAAACTGCTAATCTCTCACCAAACCGAAGAAGTTTTACAAACATCGCCCGTCATGGCCAATCTGACTTCTCTTATGTCTTCTCCTATCTTAATAGAGGACAGTGTCTCAAGTAGAAGTCTTACCACTGCACAGAACTCTCAATAGCAAACATAACCGTGTAGTGCAGTAGCAGCTAAGGATGAAGATCGAAAACACACTGATTCCTGCAAACCCACGCATGTTGACGCAAACAATGTCCAAACAGACTTTATTTTGTGAAACTGTTTGCCAAGACCAATCACATCTGTACATCAGACTCTCCCAGAACTATAAAAAATTACTTCTTACATGGTTTATTATAACGTTTTTTATGAAGGCCACCATACCCCCCCCCCCCCCCCCCCCCCCCCCCTAATGGCACTCGGAACGCTGTGGGCAGATTTGTTTTGTAATGGACAAATCTGAACGCAAAGTAGCGAATACAATTACTTGAGGCCCACACGAACATTTGATAATCAATTTCGCGAAAGAGCTAAAATAAAAGCTAACATTTTTATTTTAAATGGCGTTTAGCTATCGTTCTGGCCAGTTGGCGCCTGATAAGGCGTTGTAGCATTTTTCCATAATGATTAATAAACGTAGTATTGAAGCGAACTTTGTTCCCTTCAATTCTCTGCAACAGTTGTTTCGATGAACGATCAACTTTTAAAATTTATCGTATTTAATGCATAAACATTATGCATTATAGAGACTGCAACGTTAAATTTAGATCTTGATTATTATATTTTTTGTTTAAACTTTAATAAATATTAAATCATCGAACGAGGTTTTAATTTTAATTAATTAATTAACAAGTAAGGAGGGTTTATTAAGGTGGAAAAATGAAAACCTGGTTTTCGAAATGGACTTTAATAATTTGCACCGAATTTTCTGGCGCTGATAGGACAAATTAAACATTATTCCAAAATTTTACCCAAATTTGAATTAAAAGACTCGTTTTTTAAGTTATAATGTAATTTTGAGTTACGAGAAAATCATGCTTGGAATTTTAATACCCTTCGACACTGCTTCGGCTTTTCGGTCTATAATTATGGAACTATGAAGAAATGGAACTTTTGAAAATGTTTCACGAACTTCCGGTAAGCAAAGTGTACAACCCCCTTTACCAACAAGTACGGATCAATGAATTTATTCCCACGCCGACCACGCGATACGAGCTCATTTTTGCGCGATGATTCACGCCATCCCCCGGAGGATGATGGCACATTCCTGAGATGCCAACCCGCCGGCTTCCTGTTATGGCACGCGGGCATAAAAGAGCTCGCTAAACTGCGGGCACAAAAGAGAATTGGCGCGACTTTTCCCAATGCCCACCCAAACAGAGTGGTCAACTTTCCTTACCTTAACGCTCTGCTTAGCTTATCGTAGTTCATGTTTGGCTTCGCCTTACGTTCGCCCCACCGGCGGGCAACTTCATCCGGGTCGGATAATTTAAATTCGCCTGCAAAAGGAAAGCATTTGCCTTTTGATGCCTGTTGATGCCAAAGTTGAGCAAATTGTTATGTCATTACCATTGGTTCCTTCCCAGGAGATGCACGGCACATTCGTTGAGTCGGCCAACAGTTCCAAAAGAAACTGCCACAGCTGTATTTGGCCACCTTAATCACACACGGAAAAATGCAGATTAGTTTACAAAACTGGAAGTGGAGTTATTAATTTTAGAATCGGTTTATTTTTGTTCCACTCCGTTCCCACAGTGCAAGCGTTTTGCGCTTTTTTTTAGTCGAAGCGTTTCTACAAAGTGGGTGGAGCTTGTATTGTTTTTTGAACTGTTGAATAGGAAATTTCCGGAAAGGGAAGCTTCCCTTGCAAGGGAAGGGAAAACGCTTGCATTATGAATACCGAACGGACAGAATTGTTGTTTCGTATACAAAATGTTAGCACCTTTATACAAGCTTTTTAAATAAGGGATAAATAATAATGGACATTTTATAAATTTCATAATTTTTGAAATAATCACAAAGGCTTACTATACTCTTTTCAATTAATATAACTTCACAAATAATATTACAGAATAAAAAACTATTGTGCTTTCACAAACAAGTTGCAATTATTACGTTAAAAGGAGCTTTAAATATTGCAATATAAAATTGAAAAACAGAGATAATATTCTTTGAATTATTATTTTTCAGTTAGGTTATGTTTTAACAAGTTGTTCGTTTATTTAGTTTAGTTCTTTATAGTGTTGTGCTTAATGCATCTTTTCAGAAGAATCATTTTAATGAATCCTTAGTGCGGAGGTCACTAAAATCAGGAATGATGCAAAGATGCATGAATCCCCAGATCAGTGGCGGACAGTGCCCACGAGGGACCTTAAGCGGAATGGACTCTTACAGAATTAATAAATCTTTCAAATAAAGATTCAGATTCAGATTAACAAATCTGAATCAGATTCACCTAACACTAGTTCTTTTTGTAAACTTATTTCATAATTTTCCACTTTTAACCTTTGTTTAGTGACAATTTGTTTATTATCTACTATTTTATAATGAATTACTTCATTGGAAATTTATGTTAAATAAAAAAATCTATTCTATTCTTATATATTTGTAATTGCCATTTATTTAAGTTCATCAAATCGTAAGTGTTTAAGTAATCTCAAATAACGTTTTTTATTGTTTTATGCAATGTCCAACTTGTAAAACATAGCCGATCAACCAGTTACAAGCCGATAGTATATTCATCGTGAAGTTTGCCAAATAATTGGCTAAGCATAATTAGTAAATCTCTAAGCAATAGTGCATGGGCGTTCTTCTTGAATTAAAACAAAATACTAAAGCTCCTTCATAATAACAGAAAACATTGTTTTAAACAATCATAGCTCCATTCCGTCCATTAAGTTATCAAGCAAAATAATGAAAAAAAGCCTTTTTGTAAATTCATAAATTTTTCCACATTACAAAACATAAATACTCTCACTACACTACATGTTTATCAAAGACAAAACTGTTACACTACCTTGAGATACTAGTCTGTGAGATGCTGCATTAAGCAACTGATATGGTTCTGTAAAGAGAAGTTGGAAAAAAGCACACAAATTGAAATTAGAATCCCTCACTTACACGTTACTTCCCACGCAGGATGAAGAAGTGGGACTGTTTTCTTAAATCCATGTCTGTTAATGTCAAACGGAAAAGCACTACATTCCACAGCACAGTTTGTACGGTCACAAAGCGTCTAGAAGACATTCACACACAATACGCAATCGAAGCGCGAACGATTGTTGGTGGTCGTTTGTGAATAATTCCTCAACCTTCAGTCGCTTCATGGCGGTTGTCCAAACTCACTATCCAAACTTTGGCGCCAATAAAAAAAACAACAACAACACGTCACCAATATAACAAGTGGCGGCCAAAAGCATAAAGCACATTTAAATCCACTGCACAGTGCCGGCCTGCTGTTCGCGTCGGTGCGAAATGATTCACAACATCATCTGGTGGAATGACTACGGCGGGTGTCTTTGACAGTGAGTGACTCAGTTACCGCCGCAAAGTAGTGGCAACGTGCGATGCGTGTGGTTGGCTGCTGCCGACTGCAGACCGTGATGGTGTACGGCAGGATGGCGCGGATGATGCCCATAGTACTGGCCGGCCGCATGCGGATACATTCGCACCGCCGACGGAAAGCTGCCGGAAAAGCGCCACATTGCTGCACGGTCGAACCCAACGGTAACATGCTCCACGCTAGCCATCAGCAGCGCCAGAAGTTTGCTGCCTTCCGCGACAATTGTTTACGCGACACTGAATGCGGGAAAAACGGCAAGTCCTGCGAGCGTTTCCTGGCTGACCCGGGTTGGGTCGTTTTGTTTGTTTGTTCGGTATATACCAATCGCAACGGCGCCTTGATCCTTGAGTCAACAAAGGAGAAGATCCGGAAAGGATTTCGACCGGTTCACCCCTTGTTCTAACCTTGCCCACCCCTGCTATTAGCGAACCGAACGCAGGGCAAGAAGAGGTTAGGTTGTGAAGATTGTGAGGTTATGGTGGGTAAAAGGGGACTTGGACTTGGGCCCGAGCAATCGAGATCGTATCTCTTTCGCACGGGTTGCGTGCGGTGAAAGTGGGAAAAAGAAAGTGCAGAAAGTCGTCCTCGAGTGTGTGGTGGTTTGGTGTTGGGCACAAACACACCGAGCGGGCGAGAGTTCACATTTATAAAAATTCAATAACTTTAGACTTCCTGCGGTTTGTTCTATGGGTAATTTATTCAGTGGGATTTAAAATTGTCGACGGTTTCCGTCGCGCTGCGGTTTCTCCACTTTCTTGGCTGCTGCCGGTGCGCGCGCCCAACGAAAGACCCGGAAGAAAGCGACGGTTCCTTACATGCATGCCCGAAGTAAACACTTCCTTCCTGAATACGGTTGCGTGGGCCATCCTGGCTTAGGAGGACCACCCCACCACCCCGGCACGGAATGATGTCCTGCTGCGTTCGGTCTCGATCGAAATTGATATAAATGTCGCCGGAGGCTTAAGAGGTTACTTTATTGTTTAAATTAACATAATGCAGCATCAATCTTGAGTGCGAGACACTGGCTGGAAAGACACGGACGGTCCGGGCGAAGTTATGAATTACTGGCTAGGTAAGTTCGCCCAAACTTCGCCGGAACCGAATGGGTGAGCGAGCGGTGTTTGTGCAGGGAATTCGATTAACCGAACGGAACCTCATATGAGTACGCTTAATTACATACAAAACTTAAGATAAAGTCCCGAGCGTCCAGAGAAGTATTGTTCTTCGTCCTTAGCCTTCTGCAGCGGTGGGCAAAAGAAACATCGTTCGAGGTTTTCCTCGCTCGCACCCTACCATCAGATAAGACTTGAGTGAAACTTAAGGAAAATTGTATCACGATGCGAGTGGACGCGACCGTGTGTGGGTTGGGTCATTTATCAAGATTAGATGATAGGAAAAAAGTCCCCCAAAAGTCCGCAACCGGGCCACACACTACCACACCAAATACACCGGCAGAAGGGTGTTGAAAAAAGAAAGTGGTAATAGTTAATAGATTATGTCCTCTCGATATCGGCCACCGGGCGGGGTGTTATCGTACTATTTTCCACCTACCTGGATCAACGTCGGTTGCTAGCCTCCGTCCAGCATTCCCGTCCCCCGTGCCGGTGTGGATGAGATGTGCGAAATGTTTGGCCAGCGTATTGCCACCGGCAGCACTACCGGCACACACCCAAAAGTCCGCCACCGTAAACTGGGCAATTTCTTCACCGGTCGGTGGAAACCGTGCCGGTTCGAGCGGTGGATAAATGTCGAAATTTTTCGATACCCACAAAATCCACGCGGACACGTGTTCTGCATTCCACTGGTGCGGATTGTTCGGCACATACGTCTGTCCGCCATCCTCCCCATCGTCACTGTCCGGTGATGAATCACGCACTTGGACACGTTCTGCGGTGAGGTCGTCCTCATCTCGATGCATTTTTCTTTGCCACACACTTTACATTCCATCTGCTTTTGGGCGATTTGCACAACACCTTCCGGCACGGTTTGGGGTGGAACATTTAAGGCGATGCACTTGCAATGAACTTTCACACAAATTTATACCCCGGTACGGTCGAGGGGCACAATCCGACACGATCACCGAACTAAACGATGTTGATCAGCGAACGATCGAAACGAGAGTGACGGTGCGGTTAAGATTTTTCTGTTTGGCGCCTACACCACTGGTTACCGGTGTGGCGTCCCGAAGACGCGCTAACCATCGCATCGTAGTACGCGGTTTCATTCATAAATTCGTGATTCATACGCGCGCCCGGAGAAGCACGTGCTTTGCGCACACGGTGAGCGTCGAGCGCATGCGAGTAAACGAGACGCACAGATGGTGGAAGCTGTGTGCACGCAAGACAAAATCAGCTCGCAGATCCGAAGTGCGGTTCGCGGAATCGGCGTATGACGTGTAGCGCAGTTGGTTTCTGTGTGCAGCAGTATGGAAAATTTTGCTCACAGAAGCAAGCACCGTGAGGTAAACTAAAACCACCTAAAACTTCTGCCCGAAGGTTGAATTATTATTTTGACTTGGTCAACTTATAAAGTTGCTACGCTCTGCGCATATTAATCAAGCAAAGCGGGGAAGTGTTGTTCATCGATTGATTGGGTTTTCCCAGGCTGGAAACAGGTAACGCGCATGTAATGCAAGGTGCAATGAAACCCGGATACGGTCCGGGAGTTGTAGTGTATGGAGACAAAGATCAAGTTAGATGTTTTTGTAAGATCGTGTAAAACACTTGTATCATACTAAACAAATTTTTAAGCAATACAATTGATCTCATTCAATTATGCAAACGCGCAAACCGGATTTGATTTTTGAAGTGCTCGTAATTCTAGAAACGAAGTGAATATAATAAACATGTTCCTCTTCTAGGGCTATTTGCGTTCCTTTGATTTTTGGTTGCCGTGTGGTTTTCTGTTTTATTTTAGTTAGAAAAATCCATATTGGTCGCAAATGTAGCACCAGCGCTGCATCGATTTGAAAATCGATTTACGATTTATTCATTGAAAGCGCGATAAATAGCAAATTCGAAACCAAAAGTTCATGTTCGTATTTTTTTTTAAATACCCCATTCCAAAAGCGAATGTCAAAAGGAATGTTCTTCGACTGTCCCGGTGTGATGTACCCGTCAATTGAGTTCTTGTTTTGGTATTTTGCTAGTTAGCAAATCATCTAATCAATTTTTACAATAATCAATGAAATTGGTGAAATTATACAGTGAACAGTATTTTCGATGATCCGGTTTTAATATTGAAGAATTTTGCACCATCCTACACAGGCCCAGAAGGGCCCGTAAACGGGGAAAAATTCGTTTCGTGCTAGCCCGTCAAGAAGAAGAAGGAGATAAATCTGCAAATGCAAAACAAGTAAAATTAAAGAACCACGTACTGCATAACAACAGATTTATCACATCCCAGAACGTTTGCCACAGCAGAACCAGCTGGGGAGAGTGTTGTGCAGCATCGCGCCTAGCCTAGCATCAATATCGCGATAGTTGATGTGGGGTGCGAAATATCTCACGAGTCAGCCATGTTTTGCATAATATGATAAAGATGTCATCAGCTGCTTTCGTGGAACGGTGTTGAGATCGAAATTAAGAACAACCAATTAAAACAAAATACAAGCGTAACAGACACACAAGGATGCATTGGATCGTGAACCTCGAAGGTGGACCGAGACGCGTTAACCATGCTTCCGTGGCGGTGGGTGAATTTATCTATTCCTTCGGCGGGTACTGCACGGGAGAGGATTATCACTCGAACAGCGCAATAGATGTACACGTTCTCAACACGCACAACATGCGCTGGGCACCGATCCCGGCGGTCGAAGACGAAAACGGTGTGCCGTGCAAGTATCCGGAGGTGCCGTTTCAACGGTACGGTCACACGGCGGTTGCGTTCGGGCGCAAAGTGTACCTATGGGGTGGACGGAACGATGAGATCGTTTGCGACATACTCTTCTGCTTCGATACGAAAACACGCAAGTGGACCCGACCTTCGGTAACGGGCACGGTTCCCGGTGCTCGCGATGGCCATTCGGCGTGTATCTACGATGAGCGCATGTACATTTTTGGCGGCTTTGAGGAGAGCATAGACAAATTCTCCTGTGACGTCTACTACCTCGATCTGCGCACGATGCACTGGACGTACGTAAATACGCTTGGAGAACCACCGTCTTACCGGGATTTTCATTCCGCCACCGTACTCAACCATCGGATGTACGTGTTTGGCGGGAGAAGCGACGCTGTAGCACCATATCACTCGCAGGAGGAAATCTATTGTCCAAATATAAAGTATCTGGACCTGCGGGCGGATCGATGGTACACACCGAAAACCACTGGCGAAATTCCAGTGGGTCGAAGAAGTCATTCTGCATGTAAGTGTTCGGCCTGCCCATAACTGTTAGGATGGCGAAGGAGATCCTCATTTTTTTCTTTGTACATTGCAGTTACCTACAATAACAAAATTTACATCTTTGCGGGATACAATGGCAATATAGACAAACATTTCAATGATCTCTACTGTTTCGATCCCGAACGAAACGTTTGGCGGCAGGTGACTCCACAAGGTCAAGCACCGCGGGCCAGACGGCGCCAATCATGCTTGGTGATTGGCAAACGAATGTATCTATTTGGTGGCACCTGGTACGTGCGTTGCACTGTTGCTCTTTAAAGAGACTCAGCCGATCCTCTATTATCCTCTACTTCTTTCATTTTAGTCCCACAAACAATGGCGATCCATCATCATTTGATTATAGCGATACGCACGTGCTTGATTTTGAACCAAGCTTGTGCACTTTGGCCATCATAAAAGTTCTGGAATACAGACTCGATGTTACAAGTTTACCTCAGGACATCAGGTATTGCAGTGAGGAAAGATATTTCCTGAATGAGCCATACTAACACTACGCATGTTTTTTTTCTTTCAGAATCGAAATACGAAACATGTCTACACCAAACAAAATCGGACGATCTCTAAACAAAGGTTGAACGAAGGATGCAAACACAAAAAGACGAAGATAACGAACTGCCAGCAAAACACTATAGGAAATATTACATTTGGTTCGTTCCGTATTGAAAATACCATCAAGTCATTAATGAATTTGGCGCAAGTAAAATACACGTGTGTAAATTAAGTGAATTTATTTCTGGTCAAATAAATTTGTTGAAATTATAACAGTTTGCCATCGGTTTTTTTTTGTTTGAACACATATGAATGGCTTTGAATTTTGCAAATAATACACACTTTCCTGTGGAAGAATATGTGTCCACGATCTTACAACGGCTACCGAGCTGAGCTGACTTTCACGAGTCCCTTTCTTGCTTATGTTCACGTGTCCCTCCGAATTCCCTTTAAAATTGTTACAATAATTGTGCACAAAATATGTTGCATCAGCGCAGTAACAGTGATAAAATCCTTCTGATTATTGTGCATACCGGAAATAACATTTTGAAATCACAATCAGCAATAATTAGGTGTATTGAAAAGTCGGTTGTTTCAAGATGTATATAGGTAAACAAAAGGGGTGGCGCGTATGGTGGGACCGGACGACGTTGGCTGTCAAAATGCTTTGTGCGTAATGAAGTCATCGCTTGACAGCCAGTTTTCGATTTACCATTGTTCGGGCTTGGAAAGTGTTTCGGGAGCAAAGAGGTAAAATGCGTAATTTTCACGAGAATCAAAAGCTTTCGAGCGGTAGAAGTGGTAAAATATAGTAAATGGCATGCTTCTGTAGCAGTGTCGATTGAATTCAGCACTCGGGGTGCGTTATTCAAGCGCGTAAAGCTACGATTTGTGGTGCGTGGATCGACCCGAAGAAAAAGTCATTTGGAAAAGAATGGAACGGAAGAAAGGAAGAAGGCAACAGTGGAAATACACGATTCGTCGAAAAAATGTGCAATAAATGGAGCCTTTCATTTTGGAATATTTGCCGCTCATGAAAAGAGGGGGTTCGAATAAAACGCTGATTTTGTGGTTTTGCGTTTGAGGGATGTGCATGTGCGCTGCAAATGCAGTACATTTCTCAGTTGTTTTCGCTGTCGTCAGCAGTTTTTTTTGTTGGTACAATTAGCGTAATATGCATGTGTGTACAAAAATATACTTTTTGCCCAAGAAGCACCGTTTTTGCTGCATCGGTGAAAAACGATGATCGAAATGCGTTTACCCGTTAGGAAATTCTCCAAAGTGGAGAAGTGAAGTAAAAACAAGGACTGCGAGGAAGAAAAGTGTCTCTTGCCATCGTGATGGCATGTGGTGTAGTGGAAAATTTTCTACGTGATTTTTTTTTTTTTGAATAATACCCTAGAGTATGGAACCCCTAGAACGTAGTAAGCCAGACTAGTGACTTGACGACGGCGGATGCCGCGTGGACAAACCTCTCACTTATTAGATTTGCTTGTAACAAATCGAGTGTGTGTATTTATCGTCCATTTCCTTTTCCCTACCTATTTCGTTTCAGGGGAGGAGGGCAAGCAGCAAACAATTCCGTCGTTTATATTTTTGTTTTTGTTCAGCTTACACCGGACGTTGTGTTTCGTTTTTTTTTTCTCCTTCACTTATCTGTCCAGTACGCGTTCGAAGGAGGTGTAAACGTGAAACATTGGAGTCCGTAGGAAATTGCGTTACCATTATTAGTACCACAACGCACACACACCGCCCGTGTGTGTACTTTCGAAACGTGCAGCAAGCTTTCCGTTTTTCGTAACTCGCCAAGAAGAAGGTGGAAAATCAATAGCCGCCACTGCGCGCTACCCCAGCATTGGCGAAGTTTTCTGGGCACACGGTTCAGTGCGTTCGATAGTTGGTAGCATCAGTCCACAGGTGGCGGTTTCACGTGCTCTTGTGATCGCACGATCGCTCTCGCACCGCAAACATGTCGCAGATGGGCCGCGCCGTAAAGAACTTGGAACCGCCACGTCCACTGAAGTCAACGCTGAAGCAATCGCACGTCCATCTGCCGGTTTATGAAGTTCAATCAAGTAAGGTTCGCGACCGTAACCGGACTTTTTGGTATAGGACATTAACGTTTTTATCATTCATTCACAGTCGAGGAACTCATAACGCTGACGGAGAATGTGGCCGCTAGCCTGGCAAACGGCTGCAACAATGCGGATGGTGTAAACGCACTGCTGGCGAATCTGCGGCTACACGGGCCACAACTGGAGAATGTATCGAAAGATACGCTGGACCGTGCGTTGGTCATCTTCCGCAACGCGTCACAGGACGAACGGCTGAACATAATGACGCGATTGAATCTGTTGCAATTAATCGAGCTGCGCGCCAAATCCTGGCAGGTTTCTGATGGTGCAAACACCTACTACAAACACAAGGCAACAAATGTGGAGGTACGGTTGACGGCCACGGCGTAAAAAGGCGATCGGTTTTCTTTTATAACATTAAGGATTTCTACTTTCAGCCTGACATTTTGGCCGACCCGAACCTGCTGGGATCCTCCCCGCCGATGGGCCAAGCTGTGCCCGCGCTGGCACCGGGTGAGCTGATACGGACCTCTGGCAAATTCCCGAAGCCTACGAAGATACCCGGTAAAACGTACTGCAAGGACGAGATCGTGATTCGCAACGCTGATTCGGGAAAAGGTAAGAACAATTTCCTCCTATGGCGCCGGCACTCGCGTACTCCGCGAAATATGTCACAGGTTGTCCTTAGTTGAACTGGCCACTTGACGATTTTTGTATCTACATTTACTCCTCCGCCGTACGGACACACTTCCATCTCATCTGGTCCGTAAGTGATGGGAATCAAGGGACGTAGAGTTCATATGATTGAAGAACTGTCGGAAACTGTAATTTCGTTCCAAAGAGGTAAACGCTCCTTATCCGTTAGCCAATAACCAATCTCACACATGGCACTGGCGCGCCAGCCCAACACTAGCCCAGCACATGCGTGCGCGCGCGTCTTGTATTTTAATCGCCAATGCACCAACATGCTAAAATCACATTTCACCAAACCTCCTTCAAACGCCAATTTCGTGTGTACATTACATTGTGTGTATGTGTGTTTGTGATCATTTAACTACATTGCTAGCTCCTAGTGGTTTGGTGTGCGGTGGCAGCAGCACCATGTTTTACCGGTTCCGTTTTATACCATTGACGGAATGTGAAGAAATGCATCAATTAACAAACCAACGACAAAATGTCCACTGTCATATAACCCTCCTCTGCTCGATGGATCTAGCACCATTCGTGTAATGAAAAACACATTGTAAAGGCACGCTCCAGCTTTTTCTGTCTTTAATATTGCTTTATCTTTTCCTGTGTGTGTGTGTGCGTGTTCGTAACATCCGTTGTCCAGGATACGGCATTAATGATTCGTTGAGTGTATTTTTTCAGTGGCTACCGGGGCAAAAGAACGGCTGGTTCAAATCACAGGTCCCAACGAGGAAAAAATCAAGTAAGTGTGTGTGGTCGAGGTGTGCGATGATTGATGATTAAAATATGTTCTTTCGTCTTGTTATGTGTTGGCAGTTATGCGAAACAGCTAATCGAAGACACAATTCGTCGTAACGCGTCCCCGGTACGTTTGGACAATTCCCAGGATGGATCCTGCAGTTCTCTAGCGTCATCCGGTTCGGATGAAACGGTCCCGAGAAAGGAGGCAGGATCGAACGCAAGCGCAAGAAGTGCCTTAGTTGGGGCCATGGCAGAAATGGCAGCTAGCAATGGTACGAACGGTATGGGGGGCTTCATACCCAACCAACAGTCAGGACCGGGCACGGTAACCGGGGCCCTCGGTCTGAATCTCAGTGGCTACTCACAGACGCCACCATCCTACACGCATCCGAAGCTGTCGCGCAACGGGTCGCAGAACAATGCGCAGCGCAACAGCGTCGGCAATGGTGGTTTGCTGCTGCACAGCTTCTCCACGAACGATGCGTCACTCGGCGAATACAAGTACACGGTGAACGTGGGTCAACATAACCTGAAAATAACTGGCGACTGTTTGGAGCTTGTGAAGGTGGGTCACCGCGAAAGAATCAACTCATGGGACAGACCCATACAAACAGCTCATCGCTAATTGGCTATTGTTGGTGTCTTGCAGGTGGCCAAACTAGTGCTCGATGATTATTTCAGCAGCAACGAATTTCTGGCCTCGGTAGACATGTGCTCAAGTTTCGATCTACCGAACACTCTCTCCTCGCCGGTGGGAACGATGCCTGGCCAGCATTCGCTCATCACCGGCACACCATTCGTCGACAGCGGTGTCGGTTTGAACAACATTGGCACCGCGGTCGGTGAGGTGGGCAACAGCATCGAGCTGGACGATGATGTGTTCATCGTCGAAGCGGGTGCGGCCGGCTATAAGCCGAACGAAGTGCAAACCAGCAGCAGCAATACTACGATTTCAGCCAGCAACAATGGCCTGAGCCGGTCTCGTCGGAGCCATTTTTCGCGCAAGGATAGTGCGGGTGATGGGCTGAAGGAGACTACAGCGGCGGCAACCAAATTGGATACGAACGCAGGTACGCAGATAAAGGGTGTTTGCAACGTGCTTTTTCCTCTGGTGTTGGACGAATGAGACAGTTTTTTTACGTTGTTTCTCACACTTTTTTCCTCCATTTTTGTTGTGCTAGTGAAACGTATCGAATATGAACGGCTGATTTACTACGCGAAGTCACCGTATTCGTGGGATTTGCCTGCTGACTGGAAGCGTATATGTGAAACTCTTCCTTATTTGGTAAAAAATAAGGTAAGAAGAGCGGCCACTACTACCGGGGAAGGTGTTGGTGCGGCCGAGGTGAAGGGAAAGCCCCACGTTACTAAAACCAATTCGCTCGAATGTTCCGCGCTTCACACTACTAACAACAAGGGTGCAAACGGTCAACAGTGTTGCGATGGCAACAACAACGTTTGCGGTAAAACTAATCGAAAACCATCATACTACCTCAACAAACACTTCCTGCAACGAAATTCCACCATGAGTGTAAGCAGCTTCGATATGGTGCCGGGTGGTTCCCTGCTTGGCAGCTACAAACCACCGGCCCATGCGTTCGTGACCAAACTGACTAACAACAACCATCTGCTGCACCAGCGGTACTCCTCATCGACTAATCTAACCGCATGCTCATCGACCGTTATTAACAGACCAATCGCTTCTGGGCGACTTTTGATACGATATAAGTCAACCAGTGACTAAAGTAAAAAGGAGCTATTCCGTCCGTTACCTTGATTAACAGTGATCTGAACTAGGCCTTATGCGAAACACTTGTATTACCAAAACTACATTACCTAAACGTTGATACAATCAGCACTAAGGATGTGATTAAAATTGGGTAGGAACTGGTGTAGTAATATTGATATCGAAAAACGAGCTTCCAGTCCGTTCGTGAGAAACATTAATGAACTGAACAATAACCTGGAATAGGGACAACACTGTACACATCATCACAAAACATAACCTTTTACTTCTTTTCCATTCACGTAAAGATACGATGTTGTGACTAACCTTAAGGCTTACGGTGAATGTTTATTAATTTACTGCATTGTGTTTGTTTTGTAAGGGCTTATCAATAGTATTGCTAATTGTTTCTACTTTTGTTTTAAAGGATATCGAAGATCAAAAGAATCGTTTTAACGGTGACCAATTTCTGGAAATGAAAAAGCAAGCAGCAAAGGACAGTAGTGTGCAGGGCAGCAATCAGCTCCCGGATGCAGGCGAAGCCGCTGGCGAACAACAACAACCGAACAGTGATGGAGCAACCGGCACCGGAGATAACGGGGCCGTTGCCGATGCAACACAGATGGAAAAGGCCAGTGCATAGACATGGAGTAAATCCGTGGCATGCGAAACATAGACTTTGCTTCCCAGTGCAATTGAGTAACGTATTATTAACAGCAACACGGGGAAGAACAGTTCACAATCGGTCCGTTGTCGGCACATCGAACCAAGGACGACGAATTCGAATACTCTACGAAACGTTTTAGGTCCTCATCATATCGCGCGGTATTCGCTCTTTCTTTTTTTTTACGTCCTATCAACAATATCATTTAGCTGCTAGCTTTTTACATTAAGCATTAACTAATCCTCTACTAACATGAACGAGATTAATAACTTTTTTTTACCTTATTTCACACAATATGATAAAAAGCCCCGTTTTGAAGGGCGCGCATCGATCGAGATTATTTTCCCGTTCTCTCTCTTGTGAACTTGTCAGTGAAGACATTCGATCGTTCGGTCGGTTTATTTTTTTGTTTTTTGTTAGCTGAACGTTATGCGTCTAGAGCAATATATAAAGTGTACACGAATTTACGGGAGCTAATCACCCTAATAATACAGGTGTACCAAACACTTTACGAACTGGAAGAGCGTTCCGTGTTCAATCGAGCTTTTTTTTTGCTTCGCAATCTTAAGCTAACCACCGAGAAGGATGATAGTACGGTGTTGGGGAGGTTTTTTTTTCCTTTGTGCTAAAGAAATGGACCCCAGCGCGCGGTACTATTCAGTGATATTTTCAAAATGTGGTTTTATATGCCAAATATTAATAAAAAAAGGAAAGGCAGAAGGCAAGTAGAAACACAACAATACAGAGGCGCAGAAAACCCGTGATAAAATAGATCGCAGAGACGACGAGAATACGTGTACTGACACCCATTAATATTTACCCTTTATTTATCAATTCTTTCATGCAAGCAAGCAAGAACCCTGCTGATCCGATTAGCAGATTAGCAGTAATAACAAACAAAAAAAAAATCATTATGTGTATTAATAACTTTCTAGTCTCAGCGAAAGAGGGAAGAACAAAAACAGCGCATCGTGTTCCGACTCTCAATGCAATCAAAACTATTCGTTCGCATCTCATAATAATAACCCACGACGACGATGATGAACTAAAAAACCGATAGGAATACGGTTTTGTGTTCTCATGTTCGCGCGCACGACGTGTCGTGCCCCTCTCATTAGATATGGATATTGATTTTTTGTTCTTTTAAATATTGTTGCTTTTTTTGTTTGCATTGTGTTATCTCGAACCGTGTATAAAACAATGTGTTTTTGTTTGTTTCTTTCCGCTTCGCGGCGTGATTCACAGAGTCGTGTCATTTTCAAGTTTTCCCTTTATTTATTGATTATTTATACAGTAATATTTGATAAAGCAATATGTTGTTTGTTTTCCGTTTTGTTTTGTTTGCTGTACTTTGGAAAATACATTTTCTTCCTACCATTCATCATGCATGCAGAAAACACGCATTATTACTGTTTTTTTTTTTTGTTTTTTGACGACTGTGCTATTATAAAGGAAGAGAATGCATTCGCCGGGGAAGGAAATAGTTTTTAAACCAATGGACTAACGAAAACAGTGTAACTTGGGTTTCATACAACACCACATACAGATTAGATGTTGGTTTTTGCTTTGGCGAAGGGAAGCAAACAGACGAATATGAATTTCATGAGAAGTTAGCTATATCATTTAACTTATCACTACACCGATGTATTCTAACGGAAAACCATGGATAATAAAAACACACATTTATCTAGTACTTAAATCTAGGTTCTTTTTGTGTCTTTTGTTGTTTCTTACAAGCACTAGCCAGAAAAGGGTTCGGTGTGCGGGAAAGAAACGGAAATACAAACAAGATAACACGTTACAGATAAGTTGAGTGGGTGTGTTTCTTTTTCTTTCATTCGGTATAAGAATCAGGGTATAGTTATGCACCTTGTGACCTACATTAATTCTCCCGGGGGCGCTATTTATTCGATTGTTATACAACGGGTAAGCATAAAACCGGTATTTTATGCGTACAGCGTACTCTGTGAAGCACGGAACATAAGGAACGCGCGCGGTTTGCGAAATGCGATAATTTACTGAGGAGTCGGAACCTAATATGTACTTCCAAATGATAACCATCAGCGTAAACGGAAGGAACCAAACGATGCAAATGGTTATTGATTTGGTTGTGCTTCTCTTATGCCCAAGCACAAATCCCATCAACCGTGAAAAGAAACTTAGAACTGCGGCTGAATGTTGCTAATACTCAATCCCATATTTTTCGCCACGCTCAGTTGCGCAAGGGCCGCATCCTTCAGCGAGTACAGATGAACTAGCGTCATTTCGGTCCGGGCCAGGTCGATCGCACGGTCGAACAGTTTCACCGCTTCGGTCAGATTGCCCCGCTGTACCTCGATCGTGCCGAGCGTTTCGTATGCCAGCTCACACTTGCTGTCCATCTCGATTGCTTTCTTGATCAGCTTGACACCCTCCTCATACTCACCCTTCCACTGCAGCTGCAGCACAGCCCGGTGTACATATATCTGGGCCTGGTTCGGGTCGACCTTCAACGCACGGGCAAAGCAACTGTCCGCTTCGGCGAAATTTTGCTGCTCGGTAAGCACCTGTGCAAGGATGCTGTAACACTCGACACAGTCCGCGTACTCCTCCAGCAGCTCGTTGAACCGCTTCTTCATTCGTTCCACCCCGCTCTCATCTTTGTTCTGGATCGCCTGGCAGTACTGGGCGTAGCACAGGTGCGTCGCAATAATGCCGGACGTTGGACACAGATCGTACGCCCGTTTGAAGTCCGCAATCGCATCGTTCATCCGTTCCGACAGAATGTACACCTGACCCCGATGGTGATAGATGTCCCCGTTCATGCTGTCGATGGTTTCAGCCCGTTCAAAATACTCGAAACACGCACCGGGCGTTTCCGGCTGCGTTTGCATCGCCAGTGAGGCACGCTTGATGAGCGCGTTCGAGCGCAACCGTTTGTCGGCCGTCTCCAGCTCAATGACCGCATCCAGATCCTGTTTCGCCTCATCGTAGCAGGCGATCAGATTGTACATGGTGCCTCTTAGAACTAGTGCCTCCAGCTTGTACTCCGATTCCGATTCGCTCGATTCGATCTCTTCCGTACAGGCCGCTACGATGGCTTCGTAGTCGCCCTTGTCGAACAGCATCTTTGCCTTGATGAAACCCTTCGGTTCCGAGCTCGCCACGACCAGCTTCCGTACGGGATCGTTGGTGAACGAGCTGAAGTAACTATCGATAAACTGCTTCGAGGGGTAAATTTCTTTCTTGTTCTTCATCGCTTCCTTTCCGTGCTGCTGGCCAAGCTCCCGCAACATACGGTCCGCCAACGTTAGCGTCGTTGTGCTTTTGAAATTATCCACTATGCAGGCGGCCGTTATATCTTCCAGTGCTTTGGTAAGATCTTGCTGCTGCTCGTACGCTTTGGCGCGCCGTACAAGCGCTTTGACATACGACGGGTTGCACTCGATTGCGTTCGTACAGTCCTTTATAACGGCGGCCCAGTTCTGCAGCTGCTCGTACGCCGCGGCCCGGTTCTGGTAGTACGTGGAACGATCGTTCGCCTCGTACGTCGGACAGTGTTCGATGGCGGCATCGTACTCGCTGATCGCCAGATCATACTTTCCGGCGCGGAAGTGTGCATTACCATTGTTTTTGTGTTTCAGGGCCAGTTCGCGACCGGTCAACGGTTTCGCATCTTGCTGCTGTTTGGCCACCTCCGACGAATCACCATCGAGCGAAATGGTTTTGTCCTTGATGTCTGCTAACCGTTTCTTCGTCAGTTTATCGCTACCTTCGCCCTGACCGCTCGAATTGCGCCAGTACAGGTAGCCGAGGCCGATGGCCACCGGCGCCCCGATCAGTAGTGCCAGCTGCCATCGGGGGAATGTTGATCCCGTGCTACCCGTCGTCATCGCCTTGTGCAACGCTTGTTCTACAAAGATAAGCGAAAAAGGGAGAAACATTTACTTCTCTTGCTGTGTTATCACTTAGCGGTTGTGTGTGAACGCTTTGAATCGATTACGAAACCCCATATGCAACACCGATTCTTAGCGAAACAAATAACACAAGCTGTGCTATCGACTGTGTTTTGCAGCCTTCGACCAACTATCAACACCTAGCAGCTGCAGTCCGTGCCCGCGTGATAAATGTGCAAAAGAGTCGTTTTATCGATTATTGGGCACAGTTGCTACTTTTTTACCTTACAATTCTTAACTCAACATGAACGAAAGAATCAAGGCAGGTTCGGCAATACAACGACGTATCACCTGCCGGGGCACAGCGTTTCGTGCTTGTTCCACTCGACGCAAACAGTTCCTCGGTTCCGGCCGCCTTTTAAGCGATTATATAATTTTGCTCGCCGCTGCACAGAACAACCATTTCCACAATCGCACGCACTCTCTGGAAACAGAAGATACCTTTGGGGTTTTTTTTCTTTTATCAGCAAGCGGCGAAACGTGCTCATGACGTTTTGTTTTGACGGTATTTTTTCGCCCCTGTTCGCCTGCCATGAAATACAATTTCAGCTACCCAAGTAACCGAATGGCTATCGACTGTGAAAAATGTGCAAGCAACAAAACCTAGTTTTGTAGTACGAAAAAACCAGAAATTACGTAACGTTTTACGAGGTTGAATTTTTAACTCTTGCACCTGAACTCCATCCTAGCACTGAGTATCCCAAAAATGTAGAGAAATGTGCAATATGCTCGGAATAACAGCACTTCGTATATCCATACACCTTGACTCAGACTGTCAAATCGTTGCAGATGACAGAGCCTCTCGCCTACACACTTCGACTGTGTGCATTTTCAGTGTCGTTGCCATTCACTCGCGAGAAGAGGAAAGTGCGTTCATGGCCTGCGATCTGTGTCTAAAAATCTAGTGAAAATGTGGAAATTTTTACAACCTTGCACCGTTTTATATTGGGCAACAGTGGTATAGTGTAGAAAATCAGCAAAGATGACAATTTCATGCATAGGGAATCGTTGAATTGAAGCGCGTTTGCGAATGTGTGGGAGCGTGTGTGTGTATGTTTGTGTAAGTGCATTATGTCTTGTTATTCAATTTCTATCTGCTACAGTAGATAGTGAGTGCGTGTGCAGTGGACCTAAAGAAAGGTGCATTTCCGTCTAGCTATGTAACGTAGGGAAACAATTTGGTGCTTTCATAAGAAGTGTTGCCTAACAACCTTAAGCTTAAAAAAAAACACTATTCTAGTCCTCGCCTGGAACACGGGCAATTAATCCGATTCCTTCCCGTCGGAATACCGTGTACCGACATCTTCACTGCAAATAGAGTTAATTGCGACACTACGGATCCGTCGAAGATGGAATCTTCATCCGATATTGTACCTGTTTTATGCAGAATTCAACGACATAGTGAGAAAAAAAGTGTAGTAAGCGCGACATTGCTGACGTCCCGAGGTTGTCGCAGAAGAGAAACCTAAATTACACAACATTTATCTATGGGGGCAGGTTGGACGATTCTTTAGTTTTATCGTCGTTTAGATAAATGAAATACATTTCCAACTGTTTTGTCATGTTCGCAACAGCTAAACATGGTACTCGCGATTCTTTCTGCATTGCGAAATTTGTGTATTGTCCATTTTTTCCACCGTGGAACGCTGGAAGGGTTGTTTTTTATGTTTCCATTTTACTCTCGTGTCTTCTGTTTCACAGCTGTCTTTATGCATTGACGACGTGTGCGCTAGTTAGTTGGAGAGCAGAAGAAATTGAGCAATAGCCGCGTTTTGTGAAACAACAATTTTCTCAGCTTCTCTCCGTACTGTGCTCCAAGCCGAACGAGAGAAAAAATGTACACTGTGCGGGTCAAAAACTACGCGAAGAAAATAAGTCCAAAGGCATTTTTGATGTAAGCTGGCACTGCCGCTGCTATCTTTGAAGGGAAAGGAAGAAAACATACGTTGGAAGATATTTTGTGTTGTGAAAGAAAGGGTATTTCTACAGATTTTCAACATTCGCTTCACAAAACAGCCAATAAATATGCAGCAAGTGTGCTTTGCTTTCGACATTCGACACAATTTTAATGGTGCGTATTGCTTTTCCTTTTTTTGCGTTTGATGTGCTAGTCTGGAATCTAGTGAACAGTGAATCAAGTGATTGTGAAACTAGGAATACGAAAACATAGGCAAAAAAATATTTGAAGAATTTAGCGTATCGCGATAGCAACGGAGTGTCGTCAAGCAAAGTGTGTGTAAGTTGGTGAATAATTCCTGCAAGCAATCGAAGCAACCCGGCCAAATCTAAGCATTTTCGTAAACACATTCGGCGGTGGCACAAAGGAGAGCAAAATAAAAAGCAACTTCAGCGTACGAAGAGACAGCGCGAGCCAGAATCAAATATGGCCGTTCGTTCGTCAGCATCCCCAGTTCCATCATCGTTGTCGCTGCCTGTTCCATCGCTGGGGACAGTCAGGTCATCGATGCAGTAAAAGTTTCCCGGCGGACGGAACCGGAACAGTCCCCAGGGAGAAGGACGGCAAAGGAGAGGCCGTACGTTATTCAGGTAACTAGAAGAACTGGCATGGAACCGTTTTCTTTCTCTCTTCGGCTTCGTGCGATTTGACAGCACGTCGATCGGCTGCGTGACATAACAACGTCAATTGTGTACGCCACAACGCGAAACGGCAATCGATGGAAATGCTACTAATGCTAAACAATCCAATACCGTGAACGGTAGCAAAATTCGCAATGTTACTCGTAACCAATGACCGTAACGAACCCCAGAGGATGGTAGCTTACGGAGGAACGGATGTTTCATGGATTATTTGATTTGTTTTTAAATTGTGGCATGGTTTGTAATCGGAAATGTACGGATAGGGACACGGATTTACTCAAGAAATTTGCTTTTCCATTTTAGAACTACTCGGAAGAATGCATTACCGCCGTAGAGCCATCGTTGTAGCGCACCGAAGTAATAGTTGGTTGCCCTCCGAAAGCGTTCCGGCGAGGTCACGTGGCCAAGCGAGCTACTTTTAGAACTCCCCCCGCTGCTCACCGTGCCCGGATCAATTGCCGCGGATGGCAATGGGCGATGTGGAGGGCTGCCTTGTTCAAACAAACTCGGTAACTGTAATGCGATAGCACAGGGGGTACCTTTTTTCTGTCGCCACAGCTAAAAGCCCTCCATATCGCGGCCTGACCATCAATGCGTCGACGAAGTTCTGCTTTTTGTAGGCCAACGAAGAACTTGCGCTTGGGAAGGTTTTAACGTGAGTTACGTGTGTGTGTGTTTGGATTTATTTCCCTTTCACGGCGGTCATGGTTGGAAAACCTAGACCATTTGTAGACCTGGGCCACTTCTACACTAATGGTAGAAAAAGACATGCGTTATCATTATGACGGCGTACCCGATTGCAGTTTCTCTAATACAAGTAATATATCTTCAATAGAATTGATGGCTTAGTTAAAATCATCAACTATTGGGAGGGAAAAATACAACGGCCTAGAATATTATCTTCAATCGCTATCTCGTTATTTGGGCGCAGATGATCATTTCACGCATAATGTAATATTCCTTAAATTTGGTAAAAAGCGCATGAAACTGGTCGGAAGTTTCACATAATATCAATGCATTGTTCCGGTCTAGCTAGGAATAAACAAAAACAACCCACCTCTTATCACGCTTGCGGCGCTGCTACGATTGATCTCGCGATATCTCATGAATTTGATTTTGATTTCTACTGCCGCGAGCGCGAACACGTATCACTATCACCGTTTTTGTTATAAAACGAATCACCGATGACGTCGTAAACTGAATGGTGGGAAAAACGATAACCAAACGGTTGGGTAACACGCTGGTTTGAGTTGTTTTCTGTTTCTGTAAGGTTCTCATTAAAAGTGCAGTTTGGATGAAAGTTGGAAAAAATAAATTTAATCGACTAAAATATTTGTTACCTCGATGTCTACTAAAGAGATTTCACAAATTGGACCAACAGACTTTGCGGGTCGTTGACGGGCTTGGTTGACGTTGCGCAATATTCAGTTACTTCGATAATATCAAATATCGTTTATTGGTGGAAGTTTGAACAATATCTCATAGATCATTCAAATCAATAGATTGACAAAATACGCAGTTGTAGATCTATTCTTGAGCCGTGTTTTTCGTAAAACAACGTTTTGTAACTCTTAGAGTTTCATTCAAGTTTTCATCAGCATTACACAACTCGATAGTTGTCCTTTTAGTACATAACAAAATAAGAGCTTCAGATTTTAGGCACCTCAACTTAATGACGACACAGACAAGATTTCATTGCCAGGTTCTTTCTTTGCTTGATTCAACTAAAAACGGTCAATGCTTAAAACACTTTAAACCTATTTGAATCCAAAAGTATTTTAGCACGTAACGAAGCGTAAAGTATTTCTCCATCTTATTCTCAGTCACCGACGAGCTGGCTCTAGACGAAAATAGCACAACTTGCGTTTGCTTTCGTGTAACCCCTTGACGGGTTGGATTCTTACTGGGTTCGGCTTATTAACCGGAGAGAATATTCCAGTGCAATGCGTTGAGTTTTGTCGCTCTTTTATGGCCAACCTTATTGCAACCCAGCTAACAGTTACCTGAGATTCTGAGGACTTCAAACTCAATAGCAAGCCTAATGACGTCTTTTTCATGAAACTTGAAAAACAACACCACCAATGTCCGGCAACTGGTTGGAAATTGATAAACCAGCTGAAGGCGAGTTCCAGATGGTGCCAACAACTGATAAGCGCTGGCTATATATGGTGCATGCTTCAAACTCCCGGATCCGAACCGTAACAAGAAACATCCGCCAAGACACGCATGATGGACTATCTCCCGTTCGACCTGCAATATTGAAGCAACACACAGCCTAGCGCGCGCATGTAAGCATACGCTTTGCCAATTTCTTCCGCATACACGGCGAAGCGCTTCCCGTTGGTGTGTTGGTGGTACATTCCACGTTGCGCCGGGTGACACGCTCGTTGACCTGCGTACGCAGTAAATAATCCGACCCAGCAGTTGTGCGGTGTGTTTTGGTTTGCAGAGATGAGATGCGAACGGCGACATAGTCGTGCAATTATAGCACGAGTAAACGATGTTAGTGTTCGCTCTAGAAGCAAAAGATTTCGCAACAAACGACCGTTTGGTGGCAAATAGAAGGTTAAATGCAATCGAAATTGAAAACTACTTCCTTCTGTTGATAGCTCGCAATGATGCTCAAGCATATGAGTTACTTTTAAACCAAAACACAAGAGACACGAGTAAGAAATTTGAGCGCTTTGAGTTGAGTACTTATACGATAAACAATACTGTAAAATAAATGCACAGCTTAAATGCTAAAGAATACCCAATTAACCTGTAAAATCTCCAAGTTCCAAGTTCTAACCAAATTTTCAATAACTCATCGCAGATTGTCCCATACTGCATGTTGTTGATATCTATGTTTTTTTGTTTTATTTCCCAATTATTGATCTCGATTGATTATTGATTTATTTGTAGGTTAAACCATTTTATGCAACCGGAATGCGTGCGAACTGGGCTGTTCCCTCCACAACTGTCTGTCTGCTACAGTATGATAATCGAAAAGGACAAACACTTAGCATGTGATCTCTGGGGATAAGCAGAGGAATTTGTCGTCAACAGTCGCATGGGTGATAATTGAAGAAATTTGTAACCACTTCCTCACCCGCTAATGTGCTTTGTTTGCATTGGCCGTACCAGAACCATATGGAGTGTGCGTTTGTGGGTGTATGTTTAGCAAGTAAAAATGTATCAATGATCTTTTCAAAAGCCCTCTTCGGACACTTGTCACTAAGTGGGAGTGGAAACACTTGTTCAATTACACCACTGGAGTGGGGGGGGGTTTTGAACGCGGAAAACCATTCCGGCTCGTAACGCGTTCCTATCACTTTAATGCAGAACATTGTCCGAAGGGGTGTACAGTGTAGCGTGTCTAGCTGTTACTGTGTGCCAAATTTAATTAGCTTCAAGGACGCGTTGGTGTTTTGCTCCCGCTCTCAGAACTTAGTGTAACAACAAACAATACTAATTCGTGTAAGATTTTACTTCCCAATGCCTTACCCCAATGTTCGACGGTTTAGACTTCGTAAGCTTAATTTGCATTTCTGGCGGTGCGGTGTGTGTTTGACGTGCGTCAACTATTTTGGGGTTTTTTTGCGTGGAAATTGAAAGCAACGAGTAGAAGGTTCGTTGCGAGGGAAGGTTCATTCATGCGGCATGTTACGCATTTTACCAAAAAAAAACACAAATCGTTAATCCGTCATTGGTTCAGCAGTTCAATCGATAGTGTTGGTATTATGGCTACTGTAATTAATGAGCTTGCTGACGTCAGATAGTTTACGTGACGACTTTAGTGGGCTAATTTTGGGCGAAAATTGATGGATGATATAGCTTTAGGGCTGTTTTTTTTAAATTGCTTGGTGAAGAATTGTTATTCTATTTTCTGTAACAGAACTTATAGGAAGGGAGATAAACTAGAGTGCAGCAACTGCAGGGGTATTGTGGTGTTGAATACCGCTGACAAAATATTCTTCCTTATACTACAAGACTGTCTTGTCCCATTCGTCGTAAAGGTAGTTGGAAACTATCAGAGGGGATTCCGAAACGGAAAATCAACCACTGATCAGATCTTCACCATATGCTGCAGATCTAGGAGAAGATAGCTAGACTCCTTCCATCTATTCATCGACTTTACAGTCGCATACGACGGCATAGCCACCTTACGACGTAATGAGCTCTTTTGGAATCCCGGCCTAACTTACCAGACTAGTACGAATGATAATAACCAACGTCACATATCAGGTGATCTCTCAGTGCTCTTTGCTACCATCAAATGTCTGCGCCAAGGAGATGAACTGGTTTGTCTACTCTTCAATCTAGCGCTAAAGGGGGCTATCCGCGGCTCGGAGGTGGAAACTTCGGGGACCATCTTCTATAAGCCAATCCAGACGTGCCCTCGACGAAGCCTCTCCACTAAAACAGGTTCCGGTGGGCTGGTCACGTCATGAGAATGACACCGGACGACCCAGCCTGTAAAGTCCTATTATGTCGTCCACATGGACAAGAAGAGCCAAAGGTCCAAATAGAGATGGAGTGATGGCATTGATACGTCCACCAGAAAGCCCGGAATAATGGTTTGGATGACGATGGCGCTCGACCGTGAGTGGTTTGGAGAACTCCTGCAGCAGGTCAAGACCGCTAAGTGGTTGTAGCACCAGATAAATAAGTAAGTCTCTCGTGTTCGTGTACCTGTGAAAGTCAACTACACGCTCAATGACGACATCATAAACAGAGCGACAGAGTAAAGATGAAGTTTGCAATCTAGGCGCGTTATACTCGACTCGAAACTTTTTTTCGTACAACAGCACGAAACCATTACTTCACGAGCAAACAGAATACTAGGCATGATATTTAACATCACGAGAGACTTTGACGACTCGCATTAAAGCTATGTACTCTTTTTTGTCGCAGGACTTGTGAGAGGAATCGTTACGGCTCCAAACAAATTAGGCAAGCTATCAATATGCATACACAGATGGGCTTCCAGGACACCACCATTTCTATGGCTAGAATTTAAAACACGCGATACGGTTCGCTTGATCCTGTAGAAGCTATGCCAAGAGAACTTAATAATGTATACAACATCTTTGACTGTAACGAACCGGTGTCGCCCTTTAGGGAGCGATTACGACACCGTTGTGGAGGCCCAATGTGATGTTAATACATAAACATACTCCACTTGCTAAGCCAATGTCTGGCGGGCAAGTTGACTCATTAATTAAATATATAAATTATTATCAGAATTTAGGTGTTTTTCAAGACTTTTTACACTTTTCTGGATTTCTATTTACAATTAAATTGAAATTTTGCACACTTAGCTTTTGATAGAGCTTTTGATGTAACAGACAAAATACCTGTTGTAATCAGACCTAATAACAGCATAATAATAACAGATTATTCATACACACCTGTGTTTCATCTCTTACCGTTTCATCTTTTTTGCTTTTCTTCGTAGCATAATAAAATTTATCGCCCTAGAAAGAATGCCATCAGAATGTCGATGTTCGGGCGGGGAACCGAATTTGCTATGCCTGTAGAAGAATTCCTTCAACTTTTCCGAACCACCAACCTAACAAAGCACTGTGGCATGTGATGGAGTAGAATACTTTCACGGCTGTACTTCCTGTCGAGTGTTTGTGCCTGGTTTGTCCTACTCTCCCGCTCTCCCTCTGGGTAACAGTAGCGGAAAATGCTCGTTATGTAAGGTTGGCTTTCTTTCGGGTTCGGGCAGCACCAGATGCTGTGGTCATATGCCGGTTTGAAGTGAATATTTTCAAGGCCGTTTGCCGGCGCATGTTCACTGATTGTTACGCTTTTATCTGACGTAGTGAAGCTTATCATTAAGACACAGTAGAAGTTTAATTTCTTACAGTTAAAAACGGCAAAAATATGATCTTTTATAGTAAAAATTTTACTAAAAACTTGATGATTTTGTTGTCCAACATTAACAATTTGATAAAATAAAAATAACAAGTATTTTAGGTCAAGAAGAAAAAAGGTACTCAAGTTGTCTTCAGGAATTCTTTGAACTTGAAAGAAGCTTAATAATCTTTAAGAAATAAATTAAATTAAAACAATAGCAACATCTTTTTAGGAACCATTTATGGTAACTGTTTGGATTCATCTGTTAAACCTCAAGAATTTCCAGTTAATGATTTACCCACTAATGCTCGCCATTCCGTGCGTGTCGCTTGTCTTATCATTAATCTAAAACCAAATCAGACCCAGTTAAACGCTATCAACGCAAAGCAAACAACCCAAACCCGACCGAAATGTTTTCACTTTCCCCTTCAGGGTTAACGGTGGGAGGGCACACAACGCCGACTCCGGTGGCATCTTCACTTCATTAATCACGGGTCTGCTGCAGTGTGCTTGTATGAAACGAAACAAGCGAAACATCTACGCCCTTCGGTCTTTATGTTGTCTAAACCACGGCAACAAAGCAAACTACTACAGTGGGACTTTTATATGGGACCGGTGCCGGAAGTCGCCGTGTGTCGGGAAATGCAAACGGCAATGGCCGATCTGTCGGTGATATTATCAATGGCGAGCGTGATTGCTGCCGTGTGCATTATTGTGTTGGGGAAACGCAACGCTTCAATGGCGTTGTTTGTCCTGAGCACTTGAACGACATTCGAGACGCGTATGCTCGAGCACGGCACGAGCGGTTTTGGTATTCGAAAATGGTCGATTTTGGATCGAATTCAACGATCTGACGAGTTCATCTCTTGGAAGTGTCGTGGATTTATTGGAACTCTTAGATGGTTGTTGCAGCAATTCTACTAACTGTTCTGTGAGCATTTGGAACATTCAGTGTTCCTTTCGATTTTCGAAAGCGAAAACAAACCGGCCGGTTCTATGCCCTTTTTTTTTTTTGGGGGGGGGGGGGGGGGGGTTTGGTCGACATGATGCAGTGGAAAACGTCATAATTTTTTTTCTCAGGTGGACCAATAAAAATAAATATTATACCCGCGTGAGAAGCGCACGCTGGTCTGAGCGTGTTTGTGGGCACCTTTCAACATGCTACCGACGAAACTCCCTCCTGCGATGGGGTTGTTGTTGTTTATTTTGGGTGGTTTGTTTATTTGCCCTTTCTAACACTCCCAACTTTACATCTTTCGCTCCGCGCTGGCGCGAGGTGTGGAATGTCACCCGCAGAGCCGTACTTGTATCGACTCATGCCGCAATCATAATGAAAGCGGCACAAGCACGTACCGAGCGGTAGATCATGTGTCGTGCTGGTGGCCAACTGATGCGCTGTTCGGGCGCAAAGTGCGTGTTACCGTTGCGTTACGTGCCATTTTAATTGCGCTCCTGGCGTCGCGTTAAACCGGTGGCGCAGTTTGAGCGAGTTTATGAAGTCTAGTCGCTGCGGTCCATTGTTACAAGTTTGATGCTGATGTGTGTCCCGATGCGAGTAGTTTGCAAAAAATAGGTAAACTGCTTAATAAAGATAGCTCCGCTTTATTCTTCTTCTACTAAAGGAAATTCGCTGAAAAAAAAAGATTCTAGTCAATTGCTCGGTGAAATTGGGAACGCTCATTTATAATCATGAAGATGATGATGATGATGATGAGGCCATTGGCGTTAGGTTAAATTATGCCCCGGGGAGGGGGAATGTTATCACAATTGCTTCTTGCTTCTCTAATTGTGGAGGTTGATGAAGGCTGTGTAAATGTAAATGTAGGACGCCACACATTACGTGGTGGCCTTGCACAAAAATGATGGAGCGAGACATTATTTATGATATCTCTACGCAAGAATGATAAGTGCCGATAAAATAATGTCTTCCAGCGTCTTCTAGCTAGAACTCAGTTAAACCTGGACATTTTTTTAGAAACTATTTTCAAGTATGCTTTTTTCATTTGAGTAATATTTGTTATTCGCCTTTTACTGATAACGTAATGATAAAATCACCATCCACTCTAAAGACCCTCCGTTTCTTGATGACGAGGTACGGCACTAAAATCTGAAGACGTGACTGTGAATACTTGGACGACGGGTGTGGGACCATTTTGCTAAGATGCGTCACCTGATTCGGAATGGTTCGAGAAATTTAAGCTTACGGCGTAAACAGCTGTCCTCTCTGATTTCATAACTTTGCACTGGATCCATCTCCGAACACGGCTCCGGTCCGGTTCTTGAAAGGTGTCATTTTTATCATGCTGATAAATGTTGGTGGAGTTTTGTACTCCCTTTTTTGGAGTTTTGAAGCGATTGGACGCATTGCAGCATTCAAAGTGTGACGGTGTGTGTGAAAAATAGAATGATTTTTGTTACGAAATCGAATGGCCTTTTGATCAATATTGTTGAAAACCGTTGAGATAAATTACTGCCCCGGCTCTTTTATATAAATAATGTACGACAAGAAAGTGTTACTGGTTTTCTAGCATTGCTCCGCAACACTTTTAAAAGCTATTAAATGCTGGGTTATTTTGAATGCTAATAAAAAAAGAAGATGTTGCGCCGGCCATTTGCTCACGGAAAAGGTAGCGAATGAGTCTATTTTCAGCCATCCCCAACGGCAGTAGAAGCTTTCGCGTCAATGTTGCTTTTGTTTCCCCGTTTTACGGGTCCCTGATGTTGCAAATGAAACGTGACATGTTCGTATGGCCGGAAACGGGAAAGGGCATTCTCACAGTTCTAGTTCAGGCTTCAAAAGGCTTCTGTACATTTTAGGGCAATGGAGTTGCAAAACTGTTACAAATATAAATACAAATCTTAGTGTTGCGTATAAAGAAACTGTTTATATATGGCATTAAAATGGTTTGAAGAGCCATTCGAATCATGAGTCGACTCTCTAATGATTCATGAGTCTTCAGAGATTCTTCAATGATTTATCATTCTTGAATGAATTCTTCGATCTCTAGAGATTGTTGAGTCATATCTCGAATGAAGTTGATGAGTCGATTGAGTCGAATCTTGCTGCATAGAGCTCCAAAATTCCTGGATAAAACATAAAATTACCAGTTAATTAAATATTAATACCCTATAAAGTGTTGAAAACTTCCTTGTTTCACTATTTTTAATTCGGAAATATTGCTAAAGTATAACATTTCTGCCGATTTCCCTAAGCTAGTGAAGGTTAGCAGGGCTTTTTTTGTAGATATTCATTAATAGATAATCAATAAATAATTTTAAGGATTTATTCCGATGAAGTGAAAAGTGAATCCAAATAAATATGTATCCAGCGCTAACAAAAACGAATTCACTTAATTAAAAACAAAACATGTCCAAAAGCATTTACGTCTTGATTGTTCTGGTTGTATTGGTGAATGTCGTTAACAATTGAACAATGAAGATTATCTTCCTACACCTTTATCCAAATCAATTCCCGTGATATTCGTACAGCGTTTGAATGGTTCTACGTGGACAGGAGAGTGGACACAATGGTTCTACGGAATGTTTACACGCTAGCATACATGTTTTCATATCGTTGCATAACATCAGCATCTACATAAACGCTAATTAACACTGACACGTTGTTGATTGCTATGGACCATCACTGATAACCATCATCATCAATTAGTAACAGAAATTAGAACCAACGCAATTGTGTTTTGGATAATAAAGTCAATGTTTGGAGGTAATGTCGGTTGGATTACATTATTTAAAACGTAATATTAACTTCGTGCTTTGTGTTGTGATCATGTAGCTCAGTTTCCTTTAATCTTTATCGTTTTTTTTCTTGTCATTTGATTGATGATACGTCAATCATCAATATGTTTATATTTTCATGTGTAACCCAGCGAAGCAGAAAAAATAAAATGGTGTATTTCTATTACATTCCATTCGTTTATTAGCTATAAAACCTGTTGAGAATGGAAGGGAAAAACTCCGGTGGGCGAAAAAACTGATAATCAAACGTTGTGTGAACAATTTCCTGCCGCTGCTATTGAATGCGATGCGCTTTCCGTTCCGTTCGTTTTCATGGCCCACTAGTACGGTGTGACTGTGTGAAACGCTTGCTGCACAAGCTGTGGTTGCTACCCGTAGCGAAAAGATTTCATCCTGTTCCGCTATTGCACTTGCCTCCAGTGCACATTGCTGCATCGTTACAACAGTGGTGTTTCTTTTTTTTCGCCTTTACTGTACTACACGTGTGCGAAAGCGGACGGCGGGGAAAAAAAAGCTCTCCCACGATGGAACCTGCATTCGATTGTGTTTGGTGGTGGCTTGCAGCTGGTACACTGCACCGCCAACACGGCGAACCGTACCGGGGCACGCTTTAAACACCCACGCGTCCGGTACCGGGCCCTGGTTTGGGGGAGGACGGCCAAACAGAATCATGCGCACTATCGAATTATGGAGGCGCCTGGTCGCTTACGATAAAGAAAGGAACGATAGCTTTCCTTGCACGGGGGCGCTCTGGAGCGTACCCCACTAGGGTGTGTGTGTGTGTGACCACGCCATGCACGTTACGCTGGCACATTCTTCCAGATCAATCTAAACATCTTTCCGTTGCAAAAAAAAAAAAGGAATTGGAAGGGGAAAAAAAAGTGATACTTGTTTGCGCCGACCACGGTGCGGAGGAGTGTCACTGGCGGCTTTTGTCGTTTTAAAGGGTCATGGTTAAGTGTATTCCCGGTGCTGGTGCTCCCACCGGATTTCAGGAACATTCCACACCAAGCGAATCATAAAAGGAGAGCAAAAAAGTATGCTTTTTCATGGTCATGTTTTCGTTTACATCTTCTGATTGGCCCACCCAGTAGAGGGCCAGTTTTGTTATTTCTGCTCTTACCTAGCAAACAATTACTATTTCATGTTACTTCGGGGTGTTCTTCGTTGGCTATTTTTAAGGCACAACGCGTTGCGTTTCCGCTAGAGCGCGTATTTTGTTTTATGCTTCCGGTTAATCAATCATTCCGTCAATGAAACTCCTGTTGAACAGTGCGCTGATACCGGGCGGAGGGATGTAACGCATTCGCTTCCCGAAACCCGATAGCAAAGCATAATCTCGGCTAATGAAACCCAGCTAATGGTGTTAGCAAATATTCGCATCTTATTATTTGATTAGATTATCCGTCCACTTAGGTTGATGATGAGCGGAAAGTATCTGCGTTTTATGTTTCGCCGAGCGGAATAAGAATAGCGCCTACAGCTATATGGGTGTATATATTACAAAACAGTACCATACAGGACAGAGTAGCCTCCAGTACCTTCCGATAGAGCATTGTGGTTAGAGTTGTTATAGCTCTGGTTATCAGCTAATGCTAGCGTGCAATACATTAGGAATAGCCTAAAATGCTTAATTTGTTTGAAATAAAATTAAATAACAAACACTATACAATTGAATAGAGAATATCTGGTGGATTTATCAAGTCAATCAGTTCTTGGTTATCTCTCCAAGAAATGTTAGGTACCCATTTGATAAGCGTTGTCATGAGAAAAAGGTGTTTAAACAGTTAAAATTGATGTATTTTTGTCTTTTCTATGCAATAATTCCTTCAGCTGTAACTTTGATATTTACCGATTTGACTCTTTAATGAAAAACTTGAAACAAGTCTTCCACACCAGAGATGTTTAATTATTATTGTACTCAAAAAGGATCGCATAATACGCAAGTTTGTTAATTTTTTTGTTTCAAACCGTTTCGAGTATCGCGGAACAATCGGAAGATTTCTCTTTAACTAAGCGTCACTTGCAGCTGAGTTTAAGGTGATCAAAAAATGAGTAAGAAAAAAGCACAGATTTGACTCCTGGGCGAAAGTTAAAAAATACTAAATTTAATTAAAAACTATCAGGTCTCATAATCAATACGGCCATTCAGGTCCGGAAACCAGCCGGACGAGATTCTTTCCAGACCGCTAGCCATTATCCAGAGGAAACCTGCAAGAGGTTGTCGTTTCCTCTCTTCAACTGGTCGTTCTGGGCGTTCTGATATAAAAATCGGCAACACATTTTCCTCCTCGGGATATTGTGCAAGTTCTTACGCGGAAGTTATTCTATTGCCGTTTCGCATCCAGCTGATTGTGTTACGTGACTCGACGCTCGCCATGCAACCCGACCTCTATGGGGACGCCTGGTGTCTCTGGTGCACGCATTCGCAGGAAAGTATCCGCGCCATGCCATCTATCGAATGATTTCCGTTCATTATTCTCGATACCTTGCTCGTTCCGGTTGCCGGTAATTGAAACGGTGGTGCACTGGGAAATATTTGTTTTAATTGAATTTTTTTTTTGCGATGCAATTAATTACCCACCCATGGCCGGTTTAATGCACTAGCCAAGAACATAAGTTAGAAAATTCTTCCATTCGTGTAGTCCTTCGTTTTTCCGAATAATTAAGCGAGCGGCGCAACAGTTTTGGTTAAAAGAGACAGCTAAAGGACCATGTACACGTAGTTCCAGAACGAAGTAGAAATCTTTTGCTTTATTCTCGTGGGTTTTTCTTTCTCTTTGGGGTTGTATATTGGTTCAAATTGTGTCACTATTGGTTCTTCTATCAGTCCTTGTCCTTTAAGCGACATTTAAATGAACCAACCCATCAAAAACAATATGAAATAAGAGCACGCACGAGTGCAAAGTTCTTAACTTCGTATTGTTCTTTATGATGGTTTGTGTTATTCCGATGTTCTCGATCGTTATTAACAATAATTGAGGAGATTTCGAGCGTATACCACGCCGGTCTAAGGCTATTACTATAAATTACATAATATTGTACCAGATTACGACGTTATGATTCTCTTTGTTACGTGCTTATTGACATGATGGCTTTATTGATTACAAAATGTGAACGTAACACCATGAAGCTTCCATGCAAATGCTAGTTGGTTTTGTAGATACTAAGCTGTGACATGTAGCTCAACTTAAAATATTAAATCTTAATACTTGTTGTTCGATAAATGTATCGAATTGATGAAACAAAACACTTGAAATTAAAGTGTTCAAATTTTGTATGTGCACAATGATTCAGAATGGCTGAATGATTGAAACCATTCTAGGGAGTGAGTTAATTCAAATCTCCAAGTAGATTGATGTTTATATCTCATTCACAACGGATTAAATCATTCAAAACAGCTAAGATTTAACTCTTCACGGCGAATTTCACGATTTAAATCGTGAGCTGAAGGTCGCTATGAAAAGCTTAATCCCGAGTTAACTCACACAAGAGTTGATTCACGATTAAAATCATGAGTTGAAGGTCATAGCACCTACTCCTACCTTTCCTCTCTCTTTCCCTCTTCTTACTTACTTATCAGGTAGTAGAGTAGTAGTAGTAGTAGTAAAGAAGTGACCCCCTCTTCCCACCCGACTGACTTTCAATTGTTGAAATCTTTATGGGTGAGTTAAGAGGAGTTAAATCTCTTGAATAATATTGATCATTGATGTGTACTATTGATCAATATTAATAATATCAATATTATATTTATATTATGGTTATTTTATCGTAATCCTATGTACACATTGATATCGATCGCACATTGATAAAGATATTGATACGCTACTCAGTACGTTAAAACCATACGAAGTTGAAATGGTAGTGTTTGTCATGAGCTAAGGCCACACATTAACATCTGTTTTTCTGCATTAATTTCAATCAATACCTGTCTAATATAATCCTTGCTTCCTTCATTATGCTCTTAATAGCTAATGTTAGTACAAAATTGAATGAAACATCCGTAATGATCCAATAATTTATGGCAAAAGACCAATAATAGGATGTGGAATACAAACCTCTGCCACAACTCACAAACGTTTCCGTTTGTCTGCGACTATTCAGGCGCAAGTTTCAGTGACGTGTGATTAAGAAAAAAAAAGAGTCCAGAACATTCCCGCGATAAATCGTATTCAATGAATTGTTTATTACGTTGAGACGGACGAAATGTTTACAAATCCACCGCCCCGTTACCGTATCCGATGCGAATGGATGGTGCGTAATGCGTTGGAATTATCAATATGGAATGTCTGTCGGAAATAGAAAACACAATATTGCAAGGAAAAATAAATCATCAAACGGCGCACGGAATTCGGAAGGCATTTCCATGTGGTGATTTGTCTCGGTTTCAATATTTATAATTCACACACCCCGTTGGCATTAATTTATTTATTGCTCCACGCCAGAACTCATATTATTCGGGGCTGTTCAACGCTAGGAGCAACACTCTGGGCTGATGCGCTCCCCGGAATTGCTAAATGACAAATCGAATTCTACTGAAATCAAATTAATACACATACGCTGCCTGCCCACAACCATTAATGATCCCATCGTGTGCGTGTTCATTCGATTTGGGTGATTGTTTTGCTCTCTCGCTTCCGCTCGTTTCAACCTGGTGCTACCATTTTCCGGCTCCCTCGCTTTCTGTGTCCAACCGCAGTAACAAATAAGGTGTCTGCTACGTGTCACAGTGGCTATTGGTCTCGAAACGAACCGCAAAGTGTGATAACTTCACACCGAGCGCGCACCATTCGTCGTGTGATCGTTTTCACCTTCGCTTGACTTTGTCCTGCGGCAAAGTAGGCATGCCAAAAATCGATCGATCTCCTGTTCTGCCTGTCGCATACGGATCCGGTCCGTTGAACCCTGAGCACGGCCCACCTCCATATGCACACACATTTGCGCGATGTCCTCAGTGGGGCTTGGGAGTGGTTGGAGAAAAAACGCCACATAAAGATGCTAACGAAGTGGAACCCGAACTCGGTGTCTTTCCTGCAACGCGAAAGGACTCCGGAACAAATCCACCCCGGAAGGCCCCGGAACGGCACTGCCAGCTGTATCCCATTACCATCTGTTTCGCTCTGTTTCGTTCGCTCCACCAGCCGTGAGAATCGAATGGTTTTTTTTTTTGCGAAACAGTCTCCGGTTTGTGTGGGTAAATTGAAATTCATTGCTTTCGCGGCCACTGTTGCCGCCGGGCGTACTGCCCGTCGTTCGCATTGTTGTTGACAATTTAAATGTCTCGAGCGCCGGGTGAGACGGCCGATTCACGGGTGGACGCGACGAGACTTTGGTGCGAGTTGGCTCCGGACGGTGGCTGGGCATGTCGTTCGGGAGCTGGAATTTTGTTCACCACGATCGGGGCGATGTGACAGATGAACCAATTATATGCCAGCCATAAAATTGACACTAACCGGGCGTGATAAGAATGGTATTTTATTTGATTTTGGTTCTACCAGCGGGTGTCCGGAACGATTGCAGCTACAATGTTGACACAATTGGACACCATTTGCGGGAGGGGAATTTCGGAAGTATATTAATCCAAATATTGAAGTATTGTGGTGGTAGATAAATACACTTTACTTGCTATTCTTCTCCGAACTTCTGGTTACAAGTTGCGGCAAACTAAACTTGATGTATATTTTGTGACACGGTTGATAATTTGAAAAAATAAACAAATGGTTGAGGTGAGGCTAGTGCTTAACTACTACCGCAGCAATTACTAATGTCTGACCAACAGCAAAATGGCTCCAAAGCTTTCTTAATCGTTTACCATCCTTAATCGTTTAATTCTACATATCTTACAGCACCGTGGCGTTTTGTGAAAGCTTGAGGCTACTAAACTTTCCCAACATATCCTTCTATATCTACAAGAATGCTTATGCAAAGTTGGAGAAGGTTATACCCAACCGCCACCTTACCCAACACGATGTGAAGCAAAACCGTAAAACTCTAAAACGCTTCTAAAAATGCTTCTCCGCCTTTCGAGTCGAGCGGAAGGATCTGTGTGTGCGAGGCTGGAATACTAATGTGTTGAGTCTTTTTCCGGCACGATTGCCGTGGGTGTGGGCAGTTCTATTTGTTGTGGCAAACCAAACCTTTCGTGCGTGTGTCGGGAAAAAAAAAACAAATCCATTTTGTTATGTCTCACGGTGCATGGGACGAAAGTTGTGCTTTGTTTAGACGTTTGGGACGTTGCGTGCGTGCGTTGTATTTCGGAATGTCGGTAATATTTTGTGAGTTTTGGGATGATCGTAGCGTATATCTAACATTTGTACGATCTCACTTCGCCGCACTGAATGTTTTAAGGCATTTAAAAAAATATAAGTCGGCTGAAAATTATTCCTTACACGGTTTGGATTGACATCTAATAATCTAACGCTTCGGTTTCCTACATTGTTTTTCTTTGCAGGCAGAGTTTAAAAGATGCCTCAGTGGTTTCTGGTAGTTCAATGGAATCAACGACTTTCGAGTAATCATCTGCACGACAGCGATTCCTACTGCAAATTATTGCCACCACAGTCAAGATGCATCTGCATACGCAAGTCGTCTTGATATTAACCCAGCTGTTCCTCATTGTACGCGTGACGGATCAGACAAAATGTGCCCTAACGTCCTCGTACGGTACCGTCTCGGTGAGCTATTTCGCGACGCTACCGTCCGCGCTGGAAACGGACGCGGAAGACATAGACGTCGATGCCGACGTTGGTCGCCACCGGATCGATCTGACACCGCTGGTACCGACGGCGGACACGCCGCCTCAATCCGACTACCCAACCTACAATGATGACACCGAAGATGTAAATAGCTTTCTGAAGGTGCTGAGCTGCTCCGATACGAGCTTGCGGGCGGTGAACGAGGAGTATCTCCGGCCGGTCGACTCGTACAAGGGCATCCTGCTGGAACGGGTCCCGGTCCAGAACGGGGCCGCGGACCATTTGGCGCTGAAGAACGAAAACTATCTGGAGATAGTGCGCTGGCGCAACAGCAACGTGACCGAGCAGCAGGTGGCCTTGACATTTGCCCGGGACGAGCGGAAGTTCAGCAACCTGCTGATACTAGACCTAAGCGCAAACTTACTTAGCACGATAAGGAGAGACCATTTTAGCAGACTGGAGCGGCTGAAGCTGCTGCAGCTATCCGCGAATCAATTACACAATCTTCCGAGTGATATTTTCAATGATCTGTCCAGCCTGGTCGAGCTGGACCTGCACGGCAATCGGCTGGGTGAGCTGCCGCTGCACCTGTTCCGGCCGCTCGGCAAGCTGCGGGTGCTGAATCTCGCGAACAACACGATCCATGATCTTCCGCGGAACAGTTTCGCCGGGCTGGGCAACCTGACCGAGCTGCATCTCGCGCACAACCGGCTGTACGTGGTACCGTTCCAGGTGTTCAAAGAGCTGCGTTCGCTCGAAGTGCTCGACCTGTCGAGCAACATGCTCGTCTCGTTTCTGGACAACTTTTTCCTGCTCAACAAGCAGCTGCGTGTGCTGCGGCTGAACGGTAACATTATCGAAAAGATCTCCAAGAACGCGCTGTACGGGTTGCGGCGGCTGCAGTCGCTCGATCTAGCCGGCAACAAGCTGGTGTTTATCGATCGGAACGCGTTCGATACGCTGGACGAGCTGCGCTACCTAAATGTTAATCAAAACCAAATCTACATCCTGCCGTCGACCGTGTTCTCGGCGCTCCGGTCACTCCGCTCGCTGGATCTGAGCAACAACCTGATGCGTTCGCTGCCGAACTCGATCTTCGCAAACCAGCGCGGCCTGGTCCGGTTGCACCTGGACGCGACCAACCTGGAGTCGCTCAGCAACTGGGTGTCGCGCAACAATCACACGGTGAACAAGGACATTCTGCGGAACCTCCGCTATTTATCCATACGTAACAACACCCGACTGAAGGAGATCGAACCGTGCGTGTTCCGCAACGTGCCGCACCTGGAAACGCTGCTCCTGTCGAACAATAGACTGACAAGCCTGCCGAAGGAAATTGGCGAGCTGCGAAGGCTGCGCTACCTGGACGTCGGCAGCAACGACATCATGTACATCCCGGAGCAAATACGCACACTGCACGAGCTGCAGTACGCAAACTTCCTCGACAACGATTACGGTTGTGATTGCCACATGTACTGGATACTGAGCTGGATCGATGAGCTGCAGGCGGAGAACAACACGCAGAAAATCTACGACCTGTTGCGCCTGTCCGAGCTGAAGTGCCGCAACGGGTATCCGGGTGATATTGTGCGCGTTCTGCAGCACATCAGCTGCTTCAAGCCGGAGCTGCTGCAAGCGTCCGAAAGCAGAATGCACCTGCTAAAGTCGGACGCCGTGCTGGAGTGTGTGTTTACCGGTAATCCACCGCCGGACATAATCTGGATAACGCCCAAGAACGAGATATTGCGCCACAGCCAGGAGCAGGATCAAAAATCGCTGCTGTTTGAGTCGGACGACGATGCCGGCCATGGTGGTGGCAATCGGAAGTACCAGCAAGCGGTCGAATTTCAGATGCTTCCGATGGACAACGTGACGGGCGATGGGCTGCACGAAGGGATCACGCTGCTGGAGAATGGCTTCCTGCGGATTCACAACATTTCCAGGCGCGATAGTGGGCTGTACACGTGCTATGCTATTAATATCATGGGCAATGCCACGGCCGATATCCGGTAAGTCATTTGTTTATTGTTCTGTAATGTGTGGCCGATGCTTGGGCCTGTTTATTTGTTTGTTGTTTGTTGTCTGTTTATTATTTGCTTATTGTTTTATTCTATTGAATTGCGGGCTGTTTTTGCAAGTAATAATCTGTAAGTTAAAGTAAAGTATTTTCTTATAACAAAGCACTAAGAATCTTTGTTTTCCGATAAGTATTTCACAAAATTCTCCAATATATTTCCTAGAACATCTTATTTATGAAATTTCATGAAATCTGAATGAATCTTTAGCCTAAATGAACGAATCTTAATCTTTATTCCAAAGATTTATGGATCCTTGAGAGTCATAAATCCTCAAATATTCATAAATCCCCATAGATTAATTAAGCTCTCCGGAAGCACGACTTAAGAATTTTCGTACACTAAAATAAGTTGTAAAACTTTCATTAAACTGAACTGAACTGAAATTCTCATCTTGATGATACATTAATCTTTGAGCGCTTCATGAATCTATTGAGAATCGAATCTTGATTTCAAAGACTCCTCACTTAAAATGCATATGAATAATTCTTCCCAAACGATTCATTAAGCACAACACTACACGAAACATTGAATTTCTAAAACTACTTTGCCGTATCCGAAGTCCTTTCACATCATATCCAAATTCACTTTTCCAAGGCCCCATCAGCGGATGGAAATCGATTATGGCTTTGCAGTTTTTCTTCACTTTCTCTGCTCTTCCACTTGCCCGCTGCGGGTTCGTACTTCAGATATGTGGGACGTTTGCAAGAATTTTATCGATATGGGTCTGCACTCCCAATTTGACTTTGATTTTTGCAATCGTGAAAATGAATAATTTATATCTACTACCGCGCACAGGGGCGAATGAGAAGGAGTTCGGATCCATTTATATGCCATCGTGTTCGCATACCGGGTAAACATGTTAGCGTTTGGGTCTCGAAGAAGCTTAAGAAGGATGGTGATTTGTGGCCTTGGCATGGTATTTTTGTGTGTGTGTTCGATAAATGTAATAACTCGCCTTTTTTTTCTCTCTCTCTCTCTCTCTCTCTCTCTCTCTCTCTCTCTGTCTTCCACATGTAAACATCGATGTCACTCTATACGCTGGATGCTATTTTTAGCCTCTACATCGATCCAATCGTGTTCTATCGTGTCAAGATAGGTAGCATCATTACCGGTGCAATCTCGGCGGCCGCCTTCCTTGCGCTGACGCTGATCTTCCAAGGCATTCGGCGCATTTTCATACGCTTCCGCATCATCGATCTTATCTGTCAGAATTGCTGCAGTTACTGTTACAAAAACGACAAAACATCCTCGAAGGCGCGCCAGATCTACGCCATGCTCGATAACATCGAACACTACAAGAGCCAGCAGCTGGAGCGCTTACGCGATAACTACACGCAACAGGTCCGTACAGGCTACAAAGGGGATACGAACGGAATCTTTCGTTATTTATCGCTTATTTTGACGCGTACCGTTTTGCAGGTTCATCGCATTAAGGACAACTGTGCGCAGCAGGTTGACTGGATACAGGGCAGCTACTCAACGCAAGCGAAACATCTGCGAGAAATTCGCGACATTGGAACACACCATCTGACTACATTGCGCGATCAGTACTACGATCAGGTATGTGGGCTATTTGTTGCAAATTGTTGCTTGGAAAACGAGAGAGAGAGAGACTGGCCGCATCCATCTTCTTGCCAGGGCTAGCAACTGCATCATTAGTTTCACCCTTTTCACGCTCATTACGTATTCCGCACACAGGTACGCCGTGTACGTGACTATTCCACCGGTCAGCTGACCTGGGTACGGGAAAACTACGTGTTCCAGCGTAACAAGATCCGAAAGTTCAGCGCCCACCAGGCGCTTCGATTGCGCGAAGGTTACAAGTACCAGCAGCAAACGCTCAACAAGGTGCTGGAAAATTTGCCCAGCTTCTACTTCGAGAACTGCCGGGGTCGCAACGAAGAGGATGAAGATTTCGATGGTAAGTGTTTAGCGCGACGGTACAATATACCGTCCACCACAGAGCTGTTTGTAACCAAAGTTCTGGTACGGTGGTATCTCTTACTCGAAAAAGAGCAGAAGCTAGAATTTAAAGGTTATTACGTTGTTTTGGTAGCTAGGTACTTTTTAATAACCGCTTTTTTTTTACTTGCCTCGTAGCTAGCGCACAACACACAGTGCCTCGTAGATAGAATTTGTTAGTAACATTATTGTGCCCATTTATTAACCTTTACCCATTCCGACACGCTTGCCATGCCCCATTCGCGATGAATGGAATGGTTTTTCTTTGTTTTTTTTTTCGTTTTCGTTTCTTTCTTTTTCTTTTTAACAAACTGTGTGCGTACATCCTCTCGGCTCAATAATTGGTTGATTACTGGTGGTCGTATGGTAACCATGTTGTAATGCCCGGTTGGACTGCTGCTGTTACTGCTTTATATTCGATGTTTTGGACGAAAACATACTAAAGCATCACAATACGAACTGGGAAGAAATCAACAAATCACCAAGTTCTAGAATTACTTCCTTACTCAATATTTTTAGCTTGGTGTAATTGTGTTATCAAAACACCCAAGAAGAGACTACGCAGAGTTGCAAAAATGCTTTTGTTGTTTGATTAAGTGATCAATCAATAATACAGTAAACACTAGAAAACACACGCCAGGAACAAATTTTACAATGAAACGTGACCACCCGAGCGAGGGGGCCGTAGTTTTGTTTGCGACTACACCCGCGAACAGGCAAAACCCGACCGATAGCGCAGCAGCACAACCCAAATACGACCCACAGCATGAACGCGCGAACAATACTTCCCACGAACCATCGTATCGGATCCGTCCACACCCACGTTCTAAATAAGTCTGCTGTTTGCTGGCTTATGGATTATTATAAAGCAAAGCCTCTCCCCTCCGTTTGGCAGATGTTTCATGGTAAAGTACGACGAAATATATTTTTTTTCTCTTACAATGCATTTCTAAACTATCATGTTGCATCTTTATATTTTTCGGGTCTTCAATTGCTCTGGATGTGTTTAAACACTGTCTATCGTCGCTGGAGATGTTTGAAAATGTTTTGCTGAGTGTGTGTGTGTCCAGTGGCCAAACCGTATTGTGTATAATTATCAAAGCATCTAACAAACACGCCGGTGATGTGCTTTTGTCACTTTGGGTGGTCCAGGTCGAAGCGCATGATGGGGAATAGGAACTGTAAGATATATCAGTATCGCTTAAAACCTCTGATGCGTCACAAATAGTCTATAATCGCCATGTTTTAGATGTTCATACGCAAAATCGACCTGCTACGTTGCTCAATTACTTGTGCTGTATGAATCATGTATCGTGAATCATGCTTTTCTAACCAATGCTTTCATCTTTCAATCAATCGTTGCTAACATCCCTACCGCCGGGTTCGTATTTCAATGTGGTTCGCACAATACATTCGACGCATTCCAAAAAGGGCAGCCGAGGGGCAGCTGTGAAATGTGTTTCGCTTTTGCTTCATTCATGCCATACCATATTCCCAGGTATTACGATATAGTACGGTTACACCAATCGCAGGAAAAACGACATACGGTTGTGACGGGCCATTAGTTTTTGTTTTGATAGCAGTTGAATGTATGTCCTTTTCGTGCGTTGTACCAACTGTACCAAGCACCATAACGGAGAGGAAGCTTTTTCCCGCAGGTAGCCGTACCGTACGCTAGTACACCCTTTATAAGCACATGTCCCATAGCTTGTATGAAAAGTTTTCTCGAGCCATTTTCTCCCTCGTGCCGCCGTGTTCTGTCGCATTTTTCGACGGGCACTTGAAAGGCGCAATAAACAGCTCGATTACGAAAACAGAAACCATTAACCTTGACCTCCCCTCGTTCCTGTCTCACAAACTGTGCAGCAACAATGGTGGTCGTGAACGTCAAGCAACGTTCCAGTACGTCCTGTCTCTGCCCGCTGTTGCCCAACTACCCATTTCATGTTGCCGCAAGGATAATAAAGAAAATTCATTAATTCGGGTTAAAGCTTACCAGCCCGTTGCAACTGCTGTGGGGGGTGGGTGGTATTTGTCCGCCCGCCCCCGCACCTCCATTTCCCGTTGGCAATCAATATAGCGCTCTGCACAACCTGGTTGCTGGTTGCGTTACACTTCAATGCTCACTGGCTAGCACACTCAGCAAGGATGGGAAAATCCTTGAACTGCTCACCGTCACTGACACAACCACCATAACCAGCTGATCTATCACCTGAAGGCTAGTCGTTCCCGGGCAGAACTCCGGGAGCCTTGTTTTTTTTTATCCTCTTCCTTTCTTTGAGCATGAGTTATTCAGTGCGCATAACGTATTGTTCAATTAGTGTACATATTTTCTTTAGTTGCATTCGTTACGTAGTTTGAGATTTATTTTTATTTCTGTAATATTTTGATTAGAACCGTAACTTTGATTTCTCTGTTGGTCAGGGTTATGTATAAAACAATCCAAAGGTTTGTAGCAACATTGTTAACTTATTTTCTCTTGCATTGACTTCCTTTGGTCCTAGATGGTCATTGCCACGTAAGCCGGATAGTCAGTCCTTGCTACGGGAGGTTGGTCCGTGTGGGATTTTGGACCAATAAACCACCGGCTGCTCCTTTTATTGGCTACATAGTTCTCAATTTGGCTTTTGAATTGTGTGTAAAGTTGCTCTCCGATAGCAATATTGATATGGGACACCTTTTATTCCCTATTCCTTATCTTCTTAAGAAGGTTAAAAATATCCACAAACATAAAATTGTATAATGAATATTTTTATATCAAACAAAACAGTGTTAACAAACAAAAAATATTAGTGAGCACGCCAATAACCGATTTCCTTGCTAGTTGCATGCGGAATCAATTAACTCCATTGAGCATGTTTGCTTGCCATTGTAATATATAAATCAAAATAAGATAAACCCAATCTTGGCTAGAGTAGCTGACATAAAAAAATACTACATCGTAAGAAATTGGTTTGGTTTAAAAAGGGCGGGAGAAGTGTTCTGTAATGGTGTTAGCAAACATGTAAATTAAATCATTTCATTAGCCTCCTATTCTCCATAGCCCGGTCGCTGCGGAAGAGTGTTCGGTGCAAGTAATCCAACGGCTTACATACGATGATATTGTGGTGTAGTGCATAATTAAGTCCAGACGCTAATAGTATCTGTTGTTATCTTCTCGCTCTTGTCTGTCTCTTTTTGTAACACGCAGGATTCGAGGTGTATCTGAAGGCAAAGATCGAGAAGCTGTCGCAGATGGAAGGCAACGAAAATCCACCAACGAAGGTGTTAAGTTCCGATTACGCGCTGAAGTATCTGGAAAACTTCTCTACCAAGAGCGTCGACGAGAGCAAAGCGTCGGTGTACTTCACGCCGAACGATGATGATCATGCCAGCCCAGAACCGCAGATTTCTCCCATCCACATCAATTACTTGAACGGGCGGGCCGCACTGGAGGATGGTGACGATGACGAGGAGGGCATGACGGCCAGCAAGCTGCACTTCGGTGCGGCATTGATGGCCGCCGGAGATACACCGAAATCGTTCAAATCCATCATCGGTGGTAGTGGCTCGATCGGTGGAGCCGACATTCCGTTGAAATCGATCATCAAACCAACCACAAGGTTTATGTACGATAAGCATCTCGGTAAATATCGCCTCTGCCATCAGCAACCGAACCGTTTGAGTGGTGGTTATGCGAACGATGACGATCTGCCCGTACCCGACCTTGGTGGCGGAATACTCGGCAGCCCTCTGCTGATGGATGTCGGTGCGGTGAATGGTGCCGGGTACGATGGTGCTACGTCACTGCACTACAACGACGGGCTGGACGGAGATTCAGCGGATGACGATCATCACAACTACAGCCTTAAGAACAACCGGAAACATCGACGCAAGAGGAAAATCTTGCTCGGTTGTAAGGCTGCCCCGCTGAACGGCAACAACGGTCACGGGGGCGGTTCGGGTAGTGGTGGATCCGGTTCAGCGAGTGCCTGCGAGTATGAGACGCTGCTTATGAAAAACTTAAGCCACGATCCGCGCGAATCGCACTACAAAATCATTCACATCAACAAGCTGAACAATGGTGTGAGCAATAGTAACTACTTCGGCGGTATGCTGAGTTCGGCCCCGTCGTGTGGTAGCGGCTGGATGGCAGGACGTGCCGTTAGCCGCAGACACCATCACCGCCCGACGGCAGCCATGTCGGCGGCGGCAGCAGCAGCTGTTACCACGTCGTCACTCGCCGGAGACAACGATTACCACTATTCGCTGGAGGACATGATACAGGACAGCAATCAGAAGATACGCCAGTTGATCTACGACTCGAAGATTGACATTATGAATGAGGTGATCAATACGGGAGCTGCCGTTGGTGGAGAAACGAGACGGGCGTCGGGTGGACGCGGACGGAACAGTGCCAGCGGTGGGAACAATAGCAAGAGCATCAACAATATCGATGGTGCGGGTAGTACTAGTGTGGGAGTCGCAAATGGAGGCGGTGGTCCGGTAGGAGCACAGAGCATGGTGGGTTTACCACACGGTGGCAACATTCCGATGAACGATGAGTACGATCTGTGCTGTAGCAGTAGCAGCAGCAGTCGTAACAACAGTTGCAGCACCAGCACCAATGCTAGCCGCGACAGCTACAAGAAGCCGCATCGTACCGCTGACACGATGGTAACGCTTGGACGATCGGTAGGCTCATCGTCCGGATCGCCACCGACCGGTGCACCGACCACCGTTTCTCTTGCAATGGCACAGAGCGGATGTGGTGGGGCTGGAGGTAGTGCAGGATCTAGCCACCACCATCCGGTGAAGAAGATCCACAAGCTGCACTTCGACTCCAGCACCAATCGTATCCAGCAGAGTACTAGCCTGCCGGAGATCTACTTCGATACGTTACCGCCGCGCACAGTCTTGCCGGTTTCGTCGGGCCGGATGAACGGGACGACCTCGATGGCGGAACCGGCCCCGGGGACGATTTCACCCAACCAGACCGGTTCAACCATTTCGTCCACATTTTCCAGCGCGTCCGGTTCGGTCGGTGGCGGAAGACTGGAGGAACCCCCGTTGGCGGGCGGTCCACTGGTACAGCAGCAGCCAGCAAAAGTGCACGGTGGCAAACATGTGATTTTAGCAGTAGAAAACAAGGAAAGTGCCACCGGTGGTAGTTGCGTTGGGGCGCCGCTACCGAACAAAAGCTGGCAGTCGTCGACCGAACCGAATGGCGGTGGTGGTTGTGGCAACTCGTCAAAGTCTTCGTCTCCATCACCGGCATCATCGTCCGTGTCCCCATCACCACCAGCGTCGCCTATCGAGTCAAATATCAATATTAATGATAATAGTAGTATTTGTAGCAGTGCGAAATGCAAGCATTAGTGGTAGGGAATGATTGTTGGAGCGCACACAGGAGCGGGCAGAGCATTAGTTCGAAGTGTGTGGAAGTGTGTTTGTATGCACGCGCATCACAACGCACACACTATTTCATATCGCATCCAAGCAAGCTACGGAAATGGGGATCGTAACAGCGCAACGCATTTCAGATGGAAGAATTGAATTTTGCAATCGAAAACAAACATTCTCCCAAACCGTACCAAACAATGAGGGTCGCTTAAAACGAGGGACCGGCCTTAAGAGGACCTCATTTGGCAACCGAAATTGAAAGGGTACGAATGTACACAGGAGAAACACCCAATCTCCCAGACCGATTCAGAATATCATACGGAAGAAGAAGGATCAGTTTGCTTGGATGGACTTTGCGAAAAAAAAAATAGTTGAACCTAGCGCTCAATCCCCTTCGATGAGATTACACATTTTTGCTTTGTAGCAAATGGGGATTGTGCTTGTTTGGTGTATTCGTTCCGTGGTGTGCATGTGTGTGTTAGTGAGAAAAAAAAAACAAAACAAAAGAGAGCGCTTTTATAAACAAACGGTTCACATATTTTCAAGATGGCGCGCACCACTCAAAAAAAAGAACAGAATTTAAATGCAGATATATCCAGACAACAACAAAACATGGGAAGAAACAATGCTTCCTTCTCACGAAAAAAAAACCAAGAATGTATTGTTGTGCTCCTAACCTCCTTCCCACTTAATGCCCACACAGCTACATGCAAATGCGACTGCGTGAAAGTGAAAGATAATACTATCATTATTACTATGATTATGATTCTATGCATATACATACCTATATATACACACATAAAGATAAATATACATCTATATCTCTGTTTATAATAAACTAGGAAAAGAAGGGTTAAAAATGGCACACGACGGGGGGCAGCGTGCTGAAAGTGATAGAATTTCAAATGGGATCTGGGCTTAACAAAATAGTAGACTACAAATTACACATCTTTCTTGTGGGGACGAGATGGGAACGTTACACTGGGTAAGGTGGATATGAAAAAGAAAACAGGGAACGCGGGAGGGTAAGAATCCTATGCGCGCGGGGAAAGGTGGAAAAGTGCGTAAGGAAAAAAAAAAGTCACAAGGATTAAGACAAGGCAGAAGAGCAGATATGTATTAGATCTTTTCATATTAATTAGAACTCATTTTAGCACTCAGCGGGTGGACGCATGGACAGATAAAAGGAAAACAAAACAATGGTGAAGAGATGAAGGAAATTACTATACAAACAACCCACACACCAACACATATAAATTGAAATTCACATTCACAATCCTATCGGGAATGATGATGCGCTCGCGTGTATACTTTAAATATTTAACTATTCCTTTGCTTCACAAAGTAATGGAAAACCTTTGAAAAGATGGAAGACAGATGAAAGAAGGACACAAATGTGCAGGAAAATTAAAATGAAAATTTAACCATTCTTATCGAATATAATTTTACAAACGGATGCTATGAACAGAATCCCCTTAAACACACACCTTTTCGGCACCAAGGCCAAGGTTGGAAATTTTTTAAACAAAGCAAAACGGAAAGAAAACATTTGTTACAACAAGGAGATGTTTTAGAAGTGGACAAGAAATTAATGTTGCTAAATAGTTCATTAATATGTAATAACAGTGCACACAGAGAACACAGGTAAAAAAGGACGCGAAAAAAAAACAAACAAACAAAAGAGATAGCAAAAACACACATCAAGTGATGGTAAATTGTTACATTATGGAAAACAGATACATACGGATAAAATTAAACGAGAAATCAACACTAAAGGAGGGGATGTTAAGGAACACACGAATCAGAATTGGCACTGTTAATGAGACTAGCATATGACCGTTACTAACTACCATTACTACTACTACTACCACTACTACTTCACTGACTGTGTGAAAATATGTTGGAATATTATCATTACTGCTACTGATTTGATGAACGCGCCAGGACATTCTTAATTCCTGGCTGGATAAAACGAAGCAAGCGCGGGTGAAAGGAAAAACAAAACAAAATGGTGGACAATGAAATGAATCGTAAATTACGACGGAATCAAAATGCTGAAGCATTTGAAACACGTGTAAAAGTAAACATTCATCTTATACACACAAACATAGACCGGAGAAAAAATCGCAATAAACTACAAAACAGAAAAACCAGATGAATAAATAAAAGCTACAATTATGAAACGGATGTAAATGCTGACATTGGACATGTACAGCAGAGGCAAAGAAAAATATGATTGCATATATCACAACATTCGAATAAACGACAATCAAGTTGTTTGTCTTTTTTCGTTCGTTCATTTAGAACCCAGTTTATTTTCAAGGAATTGGAAAGTCTTATAAAAAGATGAAAAGTGTTTTAATAACAAAAAAAAATCGTCTCCTGAATGACAACAACATGGCGCTCAAGGGAATTTTCCCAAATCGACCATGTTACTGCTCTCTAGACGAAATAGTGTGCCTTGCGCACAGTGATGCCGTAATCATTCAATGCCGGTTGCAAATCTTCCATCGTGAGCGTGTACTTCCGATCCTTGGACGATTTCTGGTTCTGGTTCTTGGACGATCCGTGCCCGGAGCTGGGTGCACTGTTCGTGCGAGTCTTGCAATGCTGCAGCGCATCGTTCGCGACGTCCGATACAAACTTCTGGGCCGCGATCGAAATGAGACGTACACTGAAATGGATAAAGCAGAATTGATAATCAAGTTCTTGCTACACGCCGAATGCACTGTTTAGACATACATCCGTGGATCTGCTCCCTCGAAACCGGCCGAATTGAGATAGTAAGAAGTGACTGCATCGGGAATCTATAGGGGGTGAAAAAGGGAGGAACAAGCGGAGGTGAGTACTGCTAATAGGTTTGAGCACATCCGCCTCCAAGGCGGTGTACCTGAAGCTGTTGTTTCACCGTGCAGCTGCCATCATCTTACCGTCGGCGTGTAATCTTCCAGCTGCATCATAAAATCGCTCAAAATCTGCCCCTGTGTGCGATCTTCCACCATATCGGCAGTCTTCTTGTTCGGGCCACGATGTATACCGAAATTATCACCCATTTTGGTTGGATTGGTTCAGGTTTACTGTTAAAATTCGACCGAAAGTTTGTTAACGCGTAGATAACTTGCTCCGTGCAAACAGTTTTTATAAGCAAGTAAATAGAGCTGCTGTCAGTTGACCAAACGATTTGCCAAATGACAGTTGGCTGCAGGGCAGTGTTGTCAAATATGCAACAAATGGAAAAAAAGTTAGTTTTTTTGTGGCGTAAAACGATTTGCTTTGTTGAACTGTAGTTTCATAGTATCGAAAGCATTTAGTTTTAATTAAACTTAATTCGTTGAAAAAGACGGTTTGTTCGAGCAGTTGTAAAATAGTCGAGCAATGGAAAATTCGAGCTCCATTTTTGCACAGTGGGAAACTTCCATGAATTTATTGAATAATTTATTTAAATTACTCAAACGATGATTTGAAATGTACAAATAAATAAATAATACAAGATTATCAGTATCAGATTATCATCCATGCTAATTCAATTCAAGTGGTCATAGCCATACGTACAGAATATAATGAAATATAAAAAAATGTCACGTTCAGCACGGAGCTCAAGCCAATATGCTAAAGCATTTCAGAGGTATTTGTTCAATTTAACTTATTTTAAACATATTTAACAAAGATCGAGTAAAGTGGAAGCCCATCGTTAGTTTCCAATTGAGCATTAATACCCAATAGTAGCGTCCTATTCATTCAATCCTTATCAATCTCGTATGTTTTCCTCATCTCATCATCCCGGGGTCGGGTGTTCCCCGTGAATCTCTCGCAACATTTATTGGTTATCAGTAAACCACAATTACGGTCATCCTTCATCGCGAATCGAACGGCGTTTGGTTGGTGTAAAATAGTCTCTTCGTGAAAGTTTCACAATTACGCACGTTAAAAAGGTGGAAGGCAAAGCTTTGTGAAAATGCGTTACTTTAAACGAAACGAACGCACATCGCAATGGACGCTACACATTTTGCTGGCGCTAGTTGGTCTACTGATGGTGGCGAGTGTACCCGTGCAGTCGCAACAAGCGGGTCGAGGAAGACCCCCGGCACGTAAATGCACCCTGCCCGAAGAGGAGCTTGGATCGTTGACTACCCTGCTGGATGATATCGAACGAAATCCCCAATATATCGCGTCAGAAGAAGATCCGGAAGGAACACAGGAAGAGTCAGAAGAAGCGGTGGAGAGGGGGTCGCCACAACTCGATCCTCAGTGTACCCGGGAGCTTAAGCGGCTTCGTTTCACCGTCGGTCATCTGCAGCGTAGCTATCTTGAGCTCAAGCAGAGCACGACCACGATCGATGAAAGAGAGTACAACAGAATGGATAATCGTTATAAACAAAGCAAGCAGCGACTTACCGCTCAACTGGATGAACTGACGAAACAAATCAAACCGCAGCATCAGACCCAACTGAACGAATTACGGGGCAAGATCACCGCGGTTCAACAGCAGCTGAGCGAAACCGTCTCCCACTTGGCCGAACAGCGGCAACAGAATGTGAACCATTTAATCCAGCTGGTAGCGAACAAAATTCGCGATCGTCGCACCAGTGTGGCCATCACGAACTTTAACACGCTCGCAACGTACAGCAGCGATCCGTACGGTGCCATCGTTCAGAAGGTGTTCCAAACGGGCAACGTACAAACAACGGCCAACGTGTTGACGTTCCTGCAAAAGGTTGACTTCAAGCATCGGCCAGTGCTCGGGTATGATGCGCTGGTAGACACACTGATCGCTCGTTCGGCCCTCAAAGGCAAGGATGCGATCGACCTTTTGAAGCACATCCAATGCATAATACTTGCGCGTGACGGCAACCAACATGCTGAGGCGCTTGCACTGATGAAAAAGTTCAAATCAAACGCGCATTAAAGCTGGCAGGAGAATAATTTCGGACACGATCATCGTGAAATCATTACGGAAAAACAAAACATCGAACTATTTGTTAGATCACATCTCTCTTTGAATGCAAAGTTTCTCTTTTCTGGTTCGCGCGTCCCACATGTCTCTGGTTGTCTTATAATAAACAAAAAAAAACGAACACTCCTTGCAGGACGCATACGCATACATTATTTTAACGACAGAACCAGCACAAAATTTCCTTTCGAAACTAGGGACTGTTTTAAACGGTTCTGTTTTTTTTTCTTTATCGGAACGCACAATTTTATAGTCGTTACACACCATCATCATGCTGCTGTTTGTTCTATTCACTTTCGTGTTTTACAATATTTTTTTTGCGTTCCTTTCGGTTGTGTTGCAAATGTGCTACACTCATGTTTAACCAAATGGAAATAATAAAAATGACTCGTATTATTGGAAAGAGAAAAAGGGGAAACAAACCGAAAACGTAAAACTTTCAATCATTTCATACTATGAGCAGGGGGGAAAGAAAATGGAAGGACCTCCGATTTCAGCTGCAAAACTGCACACAGTTTGGAAGGTTGATAGTTGACAAACAATGCTCATTAATCTTATCGATATCTTCACCCACCGCACCGTTTAGGGGGGCCGGTTTGTTCTGCTCTTTTCTGCGATTTGCTATAATCTTTCCTTCCTTTACATTCATCTCCTGATCACATCTGCTGCTGCTGCTGCTGCTGCTGCTATCAATCAAATCTCATCCGATTGTATGTAACAACATCAACTCGTCCTAGATGATATGCCGTGATTGATACTGATTTTTATATCTCTCTTTGTTTTTACTCCCTTCCATTTGTTTATGTTACTATTAGTTGGTCTTTTGTTTAATAATGTCATAATGTCCATCTATCTCCTCTCCTCGCAAGGAATGCACTAGCCCTTCGTCATCTTCGGCCTCCCTGTTCCTACGTGATTTTGGACCGGGGAGTTTTGTATTTTTTTTATTGCATTCCATGGTTTATATTCATTACGACGTCACATAATATTGCATCTGAGAAACGGAAATCTGACGGTTGGCAACTGAACTAATAGCGGTATGTAGATAACACCTGTGTGCGATAGGTTAAAGCGCCGCAAAAAAGCGATACTAAATATGCAAAACAAAAAGGTGAATTATAATAGTTAATGCAAATATGCAATGTACGTTGCGTAGGTAGTCCGGTATTGGCTGAGAATTTTCTTAGAGGGAATGTATCATCATGGATATACTAAGCTTTCCCGAACTGAATCCGGGCTATTTTTAAGTTCAACTACATATGGTAAAGCAGCACCAGCATTTGCATGTGTGTGTGTGTGTGTTTTTTTAACATTTAATACTGAAAATATGAAGCTTTTCCTGTGTCCTACGAGGCATTCCTGTCACTGCAAAACGGTAAGCACAGCTATCTTAAAAAAAAAAGGAGCGTGTAAAGAGCCATCCGGGCATTGTTCGGTTCTTAAAACATAGACAAAGAATAGTAACATGCATGCCAGTGCCATGCAAAATCCCCTCACGCCAAGACGTACACACAAGTAGTGAAGCATATAAGGGTATTTTGAAATTGTGTTTATAAAAAAAACATCTTACACATTAATAAATTGCACACCATCACCCTGAAGAAGAATTAGACGTAGGCTTAATCAAAATAAAAGCAAATAGTAGGTTTTTTGTTTGGAGGGCTTGAGAACAAAACAGTGTGAAATGGAAGCAGTACAAGCGGTCACTAACCTGACCTGACAAGCCAATCACTTTCCCTTTGCTTGGAAACGCTTCCAGACGATTAACGCAAAATAAAACACTAACCCTAAAGCACAAACCATATAAAAAGCGAGTGAGCGCGAGTGAACCGCTACGTTAAAATGATACTGCACATTTCATGTCGATTGCACGCCGAACCGTGTACGGGTATACGGGTACACCCTTATTAACAATAGCACATTGATGTTTCACGATCGTTTCCGTACTAACCCTGCTTAACGTTAGGACTGTTTTTTTTTCTACCGATCAACCGCACGGATCGATTCCGGGTTTGCTCTTTTGCGAATAGTGCGCCGATTGCGGTTGTTCCTGGTGTAACATTACACGTATAACATAATATCGCATAAAATGCATTCGCATGAAACATTTGTGCTGCGTAACGTTTGTTTGCATTCGAAGTATAACGTAAAACACTCCCCCCTCCCATTAAAGAATTAAAACCGACGCGCGCGTTAACTCATTGATTGTTTTTTTTCTTCCCTAAGGTGTGAATGCTATGCGTTCTCGCTTCATTTTGCTATCCTGCCCCTTTATTTAGCCAGCAGCAGGTTTGTTCGGGATAGGGAACCATTTTTCTCTGTCCCTCTCTGGGCTTTGGGGGTTCACGTTTCACTTGCCCATATCAAATACAATATGGTAGAATCGATTGTGCGCCACTTTGTGTGCTGATTTTGTTTACTTTCGCTTTGATACTTGCACTTTCACACACAGACACACGTGTGTTGTTTCACGGAAAGTCTTGCTTAATATCTCCTTTTTACAAATTACTATACCTATATATCATTTTGTCACGCTTCATCATGACCGTACGTTCTCTTGCTCTCGTTTGTCTCTAGGTTTTGAATGTGAAAACATTCAGCTCTTACACACTAATGCTTTTACGCGTCTTGATCACGTTTGTTTGTTGCCATTTTCTGCTTTTTACGTTAGCAAGACCGGGTTCTATGATCATTCTCCTTTTTCTCCTGTTTTGTTATTGTTTACAAATTATTCTTCACACGTTCTCTCTGCAGTTTACTACAAATAAATGATATCTTTTCCCCGCTCGATAGCGATGTGTTTTCTATTTCTTTTTCGTTTTATGTCACTACTTTAGTTTTATGTCCTGCTTCTATTCGCCTTTTCAATTTCACTTTGTTTGCTTCTTTTAATGATTTATGTACATTGATTGATACTTTCTTTACTTACACAGCTGCACGCGTGATCGTTTAATGAAGAAGCGGTTGCGTTTCCGAAGCAGCAGTCAAACAATTCCACATGCAGTTTCTGCATTTTTTTTTTCTCTCTCTTGTAAGTGTTTTTTTTTATGCAACGAAAGAGAAAACACTTATTACACTATCGATTATCGACATCATTCTGTTTGCATTGGAATATCGTTACCGGATAAACATTCACTCTATGTTTTTGTTTTTTTTTTAGTTTTCTAAATGCAAATGGTCCAACTTTTCGGGTTTTGTTCCAGATTTTCACGTGTTATTTGTTTTTTTAAAGTTAACATAAAAACAAAAATAAAAACGTACAAATTGTTGTCGGACATTACACAATTTTCAACGGACAACTGAGAAACAAACGAACAAATTTTAATCGGTCTATTCCAAAATCTGATCAATGGAAACTTCTGTGTGATTTTTGTTTGCATCATACATTATGGTCTAATCTAATCTTTCAGACAATGATTCGAGACCACATTCCCTGTTCCAATATCAACTGATATGTTTTGTTATGGAGGGCGTATAGCTTTTTGCGAAGAATAATACACAGTCAACATACTCTAGGGAACTAAATTGTTTAACTATTATTTAATCAACATTTGAAAGCCTTAAAAAACGTGTCTCGTGAGTTTTGACAAACGTGAACCGACAGTAATAGTTGATTTTGACGTCCACACGTTATAAAAAAAAAGGATGTGCTTCTTCAGGAACATCACGTAATATGGCTCGAAGATACACTTATACATCCTAACCGAGAGTTAAAAAAATGTTGAGAAAAATGAACAAAATATTTGTTTTTTTTTTTGCGAAATAGGTGTTAAGGTCTAAATAACTCATAACTCGGCCCGGTTGTGGAAGAAACAACAACACGCTGAACAAACAGTTATTGTGACAAACTAATAACAATTGGACCATTAAAAACCAGTGCCGTACGTCGTCCACGAACTAAATGTTTTATGTTGGGGATAGGGGATAAAATTATGCTACTATTATTATGGAATTCTGATAGAAGCATATCCGTGAGGGAGAGCTCATTAGCGCGCGATTCCACAAATATTCGCGCCGCATAGCGATGAGCTCGATCGGAGCCTATTTGCTAGGGAGCGATATGCTACTCCCGGATCATTCTCTGACGACTTCCTCTGTCTAGTGTACCCGTGTTGCATCGGGGACACCGATACGAATGGCAAGACGAGTTCGTGTTCGTCGTATCTTTCCGTTTTCAATATTTTACACGATACGCTACGATTGATTGACCCGACAGTCTGGTGATGCATGGGTTTCCGCATCTAACGGGTTGGCAGGATACCGGTACCGATGTGCAGACGCTTGATAGTTGCTTGATATTTGTGGTTACTACTGCTGTTACTGATGCTACTCTTGCTGCTAATGTTGCTACCGATGACAGTTCCGTAGCGTTCGATAGAGCCGGGCCGCCGTCGCTGGGGACCAGGAAGGCTAACAGCCCCGGTACCGGATCGAACACGGTACAGTGCGTTTTATCTGTCCTCGCCGATGCGATTGTCGTTGTGTGCTTGCCACTTGAACTTGGACTGCATTAGCCACTGTTGACCCTTCGAATAGTTGCACGGTCGCAGCAGCGGCGTTGATGGGTCCTCGGTAGTGGCACGCGTTAAACAGTTGCCACTGTTAACGTGCTTGATAGTCTTTTCCTGGAAGAAGATGTTGACATGAGAGTTTAGCAGCGCGGAAACAAATTCATCTCATATTGCTATGGGTTATCGTTCATCGGGAGGGGGTTGGAACGGAGGATATGAAACTTATCTATTACCTCGTCATCGTATATCCATTCCTGATTGCCGCCCATTCCATGACACCGGACCAAATTCACCGGTCCGAGGGCGTTCGATGCATCGAGACAATTATCGTCCGACATGATCTGGTGTCGTTTCGTGTACGCAAATACCTGATTGCCGCCCAAACCGTGACAGTAGCTGCTGCCAATCTTTTCGTTTGACTTACGTCCCATTGTGTCGAGACAGTTGTGGGTGTCTACATTGCGAATCTAAAATAAAAAAAAGGAACAGTAATCAGTTATCACGATAAATGAAATATATCATTTGAATTATCGAAACACGTTCACGTAATATTTACAATAAAAGCATAATATTTTACGGGTTTTTATACTTATTTCACAGAAACGGTTCTTCCCTTACGACAGCTAAAAGCTTACCTCTCCGAGGAAATAGTAATCCAGCGGCATCTGACTTTCAGGATAAATGTTTTCCAGATACCAGCGGAAGCTTTGGCACTTTAGCCGCTCCCGTAGGGCCCGCCGCTCGCTAACATCCCCGGCGGATGCTTTGCGTGCACCTGTCGGCGTGTCACAGTGGAAAATGGTGGAGAATATCGAACGAGGAAAAGGAAGCAAAGATTAGTACAAAACATATCGCATTCTATCAGTTTATTGTTTGCAAATGTTAGTATGGATATGGTACAGAATAGTTGCTTATGAATGTTTGTTACATGATGGAAAGAGGAAGAAAGCGGTTGATGGTGCAAAGTACAGATACCAAAGAATATAAACAACTTGGAACACTTGGACAAGTATCGATGCTACATATTTATACGATGGACAGCAAAGATTGGATGGGAAGGTGAAATTGTGAACAGGACGGAGTGATGGTAGAATAGGAAAGCGGAGATATAAAAAGAATATACAACAAAATATGCACATGTACTGCGATAAAAACAAACACAGGAAGCACATCATTCGAACGTACTATTTGCAATATTTGACATGATGTACAGTGTGAAACGTTGCATTGATTTGTATGATACATTTGTACACACTTTCAACCAGAAGTAACAATTCATTTGGGCTTATACAATGTATTTATCAAAGTACTGCCTGCGACGCACACAACGGTATGGAACAAAAAAAAAAGCATATTCAACGCTTTATCTGTGTCTGGTGCAAGAAATTAAATGTGACTTAAAATATATATTTCTAACTATAAACTTTGCAGAGAAATAATGTCAATCCTCCTTCAAGGTGCACCACTGAAGAATGGGATGCGCACAAATAATGTATACAATATTTTATTTACCACACGAAAAAAAACAATGATAAAACATTTCTCGACCATCCCACACCTTCAACACATTTAACAAAAACCGAATGAATCAATGGTGCTTTTGTGCGTCCCACCGGTTACCCGGTAAGGTTCGGCCCTCACACAGCAACATCGGGATAAAATGGAAAGCAAATAAATTATTCACATTTGTTGTATCCTAACACCTTGAATGGAAACGGACGTAACGGTGCGTCTTGCGCGTCGAGTTACCTCTCAATCAAATACAATTTGGCTTGAAAATCCAATTACTCTTAAGGACCATCGAGTGGTGGCGAATAGATCTCGCAAACCGATGGGGCGCATGCTGGAAGCTGGTGTGCTGTATCTACCAGCGTGAAAATAGACCGAGGACTTCGAAAGAAAAATCGAACCCGTTTTCTTAACCAGATAAAAGAACACAAGGGCCTAAAGTCTTCTCTCGCCTGACGACGTCAGATGGCTATCGGGAAGGATTTTGCACTCCAAGTGTATTGGTCGTTATCATCGGTGAGAGCGGTTGTGTGTAGTGATATGATTAGGATGAATTAATTTACGCCCATTAGGCACAGTCCGGGGAAAGGTAAACAAAAGGCCCAGTTCCTTTAAGATTTGTGCAGTACCAGGCGTCTCCATTAGACTATCACACACTAAGCAAATGTAAATACTGGCATTACGATTTATAATTTACTGGCAAAAGGGAGTACAAAAACTAAAACATAATTTATTATCTCATTTTTTACATTCGTTATGTTCGAAAGACACCGAAAATCGTGAATGTTCTTATGCGATTGCATTCAAAAAATCCTAAAAACACCAGGCGCCTCCATTGAAATTAGAAAAACAGAGAACCAGTTCAGTACGTGGTCTAATTCACGATATTGCGCCATACTTTGAATGCACTTAACCTGAACAACCACCGCCAGTGATGTTAAAATCCGTTATCAGGTAAAATATGCACAACCAGCAAAACCGTATGCCAAACGGACCGAACAGATCGATACGGAACAGATGGCCGGATTGTAGCCGTGAGATTGCAAATTGTGTGCAATAATTTCCACTTGGCAGTGTTCGGTGCCACTTAATGATTTCACACGGACCAGACACCGCTTTGATTGACATATTAATCTTCCAGCAAAATTCATCACTTAAGGATAATATTTCTGTCTGTCTATCTTCGCGTTGACATCTGTTGACGGGATTTTTGGAAGTTGGCACTAACCTTACGCCGACATTCGTACATATAGGCCATATATGGACGGGAAGTTAAATTTCTGCTTTTTTTTATCTATTCCCACCAACGTATCGAAAGACATCCGATCGTACATCGTGCTTTTGGTTTTCTATTTGTGGAAAAAAACCGCTACTCTACATCGCTTCGTGTCCTATTTGCCACGTGCATGTCCTTTACTGTTTCGTTTGGTGACATTTTGTCATCGAAACGCGACACATTTTTTAACGAGATTTCCAATGCCGGGCCCGGGGTTTTTTTTTCTCACCACCGTCAAACACACTTTCAGCAAAACAGTGCACACCGGAAGTGAGGTTGAAAAAAAAACGTCAGAAAAGTGTGTGTGTGTGCGTGTGTTTTTTTTTTGTTTCACTTGGCATTTTCCCTCTAAGCTATTGGCATTCTCGAATTCCACCGGGAACAGACAACTTGCCGATCCGTGATTTTCTGGAGTATGTTTTTCTTTTTTTACTTTCTCTCCCATGCCGTGTATTCCATCGTCAATACGGTTCTCCGCTTTCCGATGAAATAAAGCACGGTATGTGTGTGTGTTTTGATTATCCTATGGGAAAATAGCTAAGAGGCCTTATTTCGCTTCGTTCTCGCCGAATGAAATTGTTGCCATTTTGCTTTTTCTATGGTAATTTAAATATACATACACACACACACACACAGAGAACAACTTTCGCTTGCTGTTTGCTGTTTCAATACTGCTGCTTTCTAAAATCTAAACAGTGCCGATTGTGTTAGTGCATTCTTTACATAACCCGCCTGGATTCTGCTTCCTCAAGTGCAAAAGTCAATTAGTGCCACCCGATGCACTCGGGCCCGGGACGTAATCGGTACCCCGTGCTGTTTGTACAGCAAATACCACTCACACAAGCTCCGCAAAGGTACGGTGCGGTTCGCTACAAATCATACGTACACCCGCGCATTCGAAAGATAGTGTAAGGCGTTGTGGAAAAGTTGCACCAACCGCCCGTCGACCTAAGCGGCGACAGTGGTTTGCTAAACAAAAAAAAAAAGGTCAAAAATTCCAACGAATGCTTTACGGTCCATGGGTTTGCTAGTTTGTTTCGCTAGCGGCTAACCTTTCAAGGACCGAAAAATGTCAATCCGGGCGCAAACGTTTAGTCCCACGGTAAGCTTTTCCGACCGTGGCAGAAGCTTATATCGGTGCAGCTTAGTTTCTGATGGTAGAAAAGTTTGCACAAATCCAACAGTCGGCGTTTGCGACAAGCGAACATCAAAACGGAGCTAGAAAGTGAGTTTAAAATGTAGTTGCTTGCATTTTAAATTTGTTTTACTATTTTAAATAAATTTTTAATGTGATACATGTAAGGCTTAAATAAGTATGTCCAGTCTTGGTTGTATTTTATGCATATTAATGTACGCAATATTAATCCAATTAACCCCATTTAACTATTCTAAACTGATCCACTACACATATTTTAATTAAAGTTAGTCAATTTGCTGTAACCATAATTTAAAATATTTAAACTCTATAACTTAAGCTGCTTTTAACGCACATGCAAGAAAAAATAACACATAAACTTATATACACAAACAAACATTCATTCAACAAACAAACATAGAAAAAATACACATGCAAACACACGAAACAACGAATTTGAACACGACACGAGAACACAACTTTGCTACAATGGTGCAAAACCAAAATGGTGTATGGCATATTTAGTGGCATTTGTTTGATTTTTTTGTGTTTGTTCGACTAACACTGTGCGGTGCGGAGCCAGCAACGGCAAAAAGGTGAACAGTAAAAAAAAAACCGAACAAGCAGTTTAATAGAACTAAAACAAAAAAAGAAAGGAGGACGAAAAATAGTATCGGTAACGAGAAATAGAACCTGGGTTAATGTTGTAGTAAAATTCACTCCAACCATCGAGCCACACTTCGGCCAGCCGTGCATTGTTTTTGTTAACTATCTGCGAGGTACCGCCCGGGAATGAGTACGGGGTCGACTTCCGGAAGACGTGTCCTACGCGGGAACAGGGTGCAATCTCTAGCGTTCCGCCGCACATCCAGACCTAACACACATACACAAGTGCAGCAGCAGAGATACACCAACAGGCGGTGGACGTTTCGTTTTCCGATGCATGGTGATGAGCAGGAAGGTCCAATATGGAATCCGGGGAGTATTATTGTGTTTTGTGACGTCCGCATAACACACAAAAAACGGGTGGGAAATGATGAAAAACCCGCAGTCACAGGAGACACAGTAACCCGGGGAAACGTTATAGTTGGAGCATTTTTGTTTTATCGTTAGATATGACGGATGGTGCACAATATTTTTCCATCGACATGCAATTGATTGGTTCCGGTGTCGGTGGGCAGGTCGTGGTTGATGAAATGCAACCAAAGGGCAGGGAATAATACATATCCGCGAGCGATTTACAGTTTTTTAAAGCAACATTTGTAAGTGTGTTTTTTTTCGTCATATTAACCATTTTTGCAGCATTAGGCGCGTTTTAACGTGATGCAAAACCGGGGAGTTGTGGTTGATTAACAAGGTAGAAAATACGTCGCAAAACGCATTTGGAGTTTAGTGGTGAAGCAATAAGGCACGCAATACACACACGACAATGTTGTGGGGAGGGAAAAGAAAAAAAAAGAACGAGATCAAACGAGTTAATAGGTTAGTCTACAGTTAAGTTAAAGCAGTCAATAGTACGATTAAACCCTGTAGTTGGACAATAAATCACTGGAGCAGATTTTTCGCGAGAAGAGCTCTGTTATCAGCGGCAAGTGGAGGCTTGAGCTAACCCATCCTGTAAACGGCACACAGCGTGGGTTAATGTTACATTATGTTAAAAACATCTATCTATCTCTTAAAGTGTTAACCAACATGCTAACAAAATTGCAGCTACGTGTGGCAAGAAGAGTTATTTATCCAACTTAAGCAGCACACATGTGTTAATTCCGTTGCGTAACGAAGTCTTTCTAATCAGTGGTGACATTTGTTGAAGAATTCTTACATCCTAAATTTCGATAACGACTTCACGCGCAGACAATTATGCGCTAAAAGGAGTACTGATTTTATAACATAAAGCCGTCAAAATAAAAGGAAAATTCAAGATCTCTCCACAGAAACTCTTCCAAAAGCGTTTTCACGAGATCTTAGTCAACGTATTTTTACGTATGAATTTCACAAACTTTGTTGTATGTTTGCAAAGATTGTAAGGAGTCGAAGAAAGAGGCTTTGTTTTGAAGCATGACGAGTAGTTAGAAGGAAAAAACTGTTATGAAGTAAATTCTAACGAATGAAATGATATCCGAATAGGGATGAGGAAGGACATGATTTAGATTTTTTTAAATCGACTGATTTTAGTAGATTGGAGGAAAGAATAGCGCAACTAATTAACAACTAAACAAAACAGAAACTATTGCCAAACCTGGACTCATTTGATAGTAAAACTCTTTCCACTCATCTAGCCACACCTCGGCAACGCGGGCCGCATTTTTCAGCACAATATTTGCCACACCACCGGGGAAAGTGTACGGTGATTTGTCCCGGAACACATGGCCAACGTGCGAGCAGGGTGCGATCTCGAGGATGCCACCACATTGCCATATCTGATGGGTAAATCGATTTAATTATTAACCTTTTGCACAGTAGGTTGTTCTTTTTTTTTTGCTGCACGAAAAAGCGGATAAGTTAATGCTTTCGTTACGGCTGCTACTGCTGCTCTTCGTGTGCGATAAGACAACGGTCTCGGGGCTCGATTTCCAGGATGCCTAAAAACAAACCGTAACGAACTGCTGCCGCTGTGTCCCGGATGAGATACTTACCCGGAAAGACATTTCCAGATTTTCACCGCCCCAAATGTCCATACCCTCGTCATATGAGCCGATTTCGTAGAAATAGTCTCGATCGATCGAAAACAGTCCGCCTGCCATCGTTGGCGTCCGTAGCGGCGCTGTTCGGTCGTGATTGCGCCGCTGCATTTCCCGTGCCGGGACGCGATACCTGCACGCGGGGAAGTGATCATTCATTAATGGCGTTTTGTCAGCACGGCCCGGAATCATCGAATCGTGGCACTTACCATCGGAAGTTTAGCTTCCAGTTAAATCCTCCCCACGTCTGGTCGGACGCCGTCACGTACTCGAACGTTTCGTCCGATATCACGTCGATGATGGGACATACGACCGTCTTACGGTCCAGTACGATACGCGCCAACAGTGGCTCCAGCCAGCCCTCCGTACATTCGCAGTGCGCGTCTAGGAATGTGATCACTTGTCCCTGTGTGCACCGAAAGACCAAGAGATTCAAGTGAATTTTAAAATCGAGTGTTTTTTTATATCCATTTTTACTTCCCACCGGGGTGAGAAATGTTTGAAGTGTTGGCATACTTTCAGAACGGTAACAAACGGAACCGTCCATTCCCTTTTCCCTCCCGGCCTTACCTTGACGTGTTTGGCACCGAGCAGTCTGGCACGGATCAGACCGGATCGTTTGCCGGTCCGCAGGACGAACGTTGTAACGGGCAGCGTGCGGACGTACTCTTCCAGCTGGCGGCCCAAATGCTCCCGCTCGCTGGCATCATCGACGAGGATGATTTCCTTCAGCAACGGCCGGGGTGACCGATTTATTACACTCCATATCGTACGGAGCAGCGTGCTCCAGGCTTCGTTGTGGAACACAATCACAATCGAGGTCGTTGGCAGCTTCGCCGAATAGTGCTTCTTTTTACAGCTAATGGGAGAAATGGAAACAGCAAGAAGGAAATAAAATGTTAAAGCTCAGTTCCTTTGCATGAGATCGATTTGGTTACATTACTTTTTTTTATAATGAATGGCAATTTGTGTTTATGAATTTGTATTTAGCAATAATTATCTTAAATTGAAAATATATGTACAACACGAATAAATCCTATGAAGCTGTAAGTTCATCGTACTAAAGTCATTACAGGGGTTTCAATTTCAAATGCAAATTGCCGAATTAAACCCATTTCTAGATTCTGTTCAAGTAAAACTAGAATGTGTCGCAGTGCAAGTTGATACCGATCCGGTCTTAGTTTATATATTTGCCAAGCTTCCGGTGTGTCAGACATGGAAACTTTGAGCAAGATCGATCACAGATTGCAAAAGTTCCACAAAGTTTGAAAACTTCCAGATCTACCTCGACACATTCGATTTCAACTACAAAAATGACCAGATCTGTTTTCAACTTTTCCACTGGAAAACCCTGTAAAACAGGTTTGAACTGCGTACCGAGTACTGTTCATCCATCGTCAAGCTAGTTTTATGGGGTAATCCTATCCTGCGCCGAACATCAGTACGATGTCTGTTTGGTAACTAAAACCGATAAATAAAACCGAACTAGCTACCCTTCTTGACATGCAAAAACAAGCGAAAACCCCCCATCTCTAGAGACATCTCGTACTGAAGGCCCGCACACCGCACCACCTCATCTGCTGACTGTCTGAAATAGTCCCACCGAGAGCGTTTCCGGAACGTGGCGCGGAGAAAACTACACCCGATAGGGTTAACACTTTGCAAACAAATCGACAAAAGCGTTTGTGAAACATTCTTCAGCTAGGAAAGGTGAGTCGGTCCGGCAGATAGTACGCAGGGCAAGATTCCAACGGTGGCTTTGCACTGGGCAACTGTGCGGTGATGGACGGTGATGATGACCCATGTCGAAACGTCACAACCGAAACACGAAACACTCGCATACAACCGGGCAATGAAAATTGCACATTATTTACCATTCTTTAGGTGTCTGGAACAAGGCCACTATGTTGTGGAGAACAAGAGACAATTTTTTTTTGCTGGTTCCATCCTGATGGGGTGGTATAAAGGTTCCCGTACGATTCCCTGTACGACGATACGCGTTTGTGATAAGAATGTGCTTGCAAAAAGCGTCTCTCCCTGGGGAAGGATAGTGAGCTTTTCTTTTGCAGCTGAACCTGCCATTTTCCGTTGCCGTATACCAGCGTGCAGCTAATATTTAACATAACCCAACAAAGACCGAGGCTCTCGCTGCCGTGCAATCTGCACAGAAGGGAGTGACAAAAAAGAAAGAGCCCCCCGAATTCATGCACGGGGACCTGTTGTTGATACACTCGAGAGCTTTACGTACGTATCTTCATGGCAGGATCGCAAACTGCTGATTTGTTACGAGCACGGCGCAAAAGATTGACTTCGTTAAGTCAACTTTTACCGACTTTTCCCCGCATCTCGTTAGAAAGTGGAATGTTTTAGTGCGCCGTACCACGCGTGGCATTAACGTCACGGAACTCGTGTGGCGATGCAAGCCGAAAGCCCGGTCCTGTCCTTGGCCGCAAGGCTAGACAACCCGACATATATCTCACGCCACACGGAGGTAAAGACGATACACAGAGTGCTGCGGTGAAGTTGCCACTTTGGTACGTTTCGGGTACGGCACTAGGTCTTCCCACGCGTATCAAACTGTCGCCCCGTGTCTCCTTATCCTCGGTATCATGCCGCCTTCCAATTTGAGTGGGTGTGAATAATGGATAGGTTTTTAACCAGGTTTGCAAAATCCACCCAAACGCTACAGCCTAGAGAAAGAGAGAGAGAGCGAAAAGGTAGTTTGTGCTTGGGCAGGCTAGTTTCGACTCGTCGTGTCTATTTACAGCAGGCGAACTAACTAACAAGTGCTTTCATACGATGAGGGACTTCACACGAACATCAAACCCAAAAAATAGTCAAGCAATTTCCATTTCCCTTGGCTAAATTGGAACGAAGCATCGCCGACCGTAACCTACGGGTTTCAAAGTGAGGTAAATCTGTATCTGTACCAAGTCGGGGTTTTTTTTTTTTTTTGGAGGATGCTTGGGAACGATGCGCTTCTATCGGGATTGGTAGGGTTCTGGTTCTACATTCGTGTGAAAAATTTCGGTATCGTCACCGAAACAGATGAAATGATGGACGGTTATTAGATGCTTCAACATCTATTTACCGCAGCCCGGGTAAGCTTTTTCGGTCGCCTTTTTTCTTCTCCATCTGTCATTTATGGGACGACCATTATTTGCATTCGTTATGTTACTATTTACTTTGTACCATTCGCGTACAAAGTGAGCAAAACCTACAGCTAGGCACGATTAGAATGACAAATGAATCGCATTAGTAGCATAGGCAGGTAAATTTATTTACCGGCAGAATTCAATCCATTTCCGCTCGGTGTGGAACAAAGTGCCAATTCTTTTTGTAATGGAAAATGTTGCAAATAAGAGAAATGAATGTAATCTATTTGAGGTTTTCAATCGGTTTACATTATTGGGAGCTGTCAGATACTGCTCTTTAATTAATATATTGTCGTCCTGCAAAAGTTGTCAAAATGAATATTTTGAAGTTATTGTCACAAAGCGCAGATGCTTTTATTTGGACCAGCAACAGAACAAGTTCCACACGAAGTATGCTGCAGTAATGTGCATTCACGCTGCACTATTAATAAGACAAACGAGTTTTTCCCCTGTGAAAAGCTAGAAAGTTATTTCTAAACGTGACAATAAATCATGCAAGATTGATGGTGAATTCCACCATTGAACCGATTTAATGACGCACGAAATCGCTTTCCGTTTACAGTGGAAAGCTAAAACGACATGACCAACATCGCCGCAAAGTTCATTCCACGCTTCCAGCAATGGCATCAACCGCCCCGGGCGGTCACATTACTGCAGCAAACGCAGCGCCGAATTAAAGCACGCCTTCGTACATCGGCTTTAAATTCCCGTTTTACCTTACCCGGGGCCACCAACACCCCCATTACTTACTCGTGATGGCGTACATCGGTGAGCGATCGATTCAGCCAGATCATGTCACTGGCGAGGAGATTGAATTGATTCTCTTTGAACTTTTCCTTCATCAGCTCCTGCTGGTTAGACGGAATTTTAACCGGTTTACCTGGGGAAATAGAGAACAAACAAACAAAAAAACCGTGAAAAAAAGGCACATAATTTAAGGCGGCAGAACGGCATGGTGGAAAGGTGAGTGAAAAATGACGATCGAACAAAGGTGGGCAACTTTGAAGCAGAACTTGATTTAAATTAAGACTATGTTTTCCCGCTGCCGAAGGTAAAACCAAGGTACCGAAAGGACATGTGCAGTGCGCGGTTTCCTTCACGGTGCCTGCGCTTTCCCGATATCCTTTTTCTTTCCGGTTCGATGCGATTTTCTTTTCAGCGTTAGTTTGTTTTTTTTTTGTCGTCTTTAGCTGTATTGAAACCGGACGGGGGAAATAAGAAAAAAAAACCTCCGTCTCCATATAAAGAGTGAAGGAGTGATTAATGGCATTTTGGTACGATCGAATAACACCAACCACACAGCACCGCGTGGACAGAGATGAAGCGAGTCTGCTCTAGCCAGGCACACGGGGACGAGATTAATTCCTACCCCGGCACTGTTGGCACTGATGTTCTCCGGGGCCACGGAAAATGCCACACACCGTTTTGGGGCGTGTGGGGGGATAAGAATTTTCCGGGCGTACCCAACGGGCTAGGTACTTGGTTTTGTGGTAAATGTTGATTTTAGCTCACAGCGAAGCATAAAATAAACCATACGAAACCCCCCCATCCCATGACGACACGGTGGACGGGCATCGGGAGAAATCGGCAAGAAAGAATGCTTATGGCATCTGACTGTTCCCTCGGTTAGGTGGATTTGTTGCGTCGAGAGTTTCTCTCCTCCACTGACAGCGTAGGGTCATGGCAGAAGGATCACCCCGTCCATATGCAGGACCCGATATCCTCGCACCTGGGGGTGCCTGGGAGGACACACGTACCGGTGTGTGCTTGAAGGTTGCGTGTTTTAATGCCCGCAGGAGGTGAGCGATAAATTATGCTCTTAATCAATCTGCTTTGCTTTTTGCACACGACAGGGGCGGACGGTTTTTTATGGTCGTAGGAAAAGGGACGACGAACGGGCAAAATCAATGCATGTTCCATGGTGGTCTAGGTCTACCTTTGGGACAGCGCTGAAGTGCACATTAAAAGGATAACAATCGTCGCCATCATGTTGCCGGGTATGCACAAGAGCTCGGAGCAATCTTTGATACGATGTAAGAAGCTTCCTCCAAGGTGTGATACCCGCAGTGTCACATTTCATCACACAATTATCGGTCTATTCGTCAACCCGTGCCGCTGCTTCACGTTGGGGAATTAGCTTTAAACAGCCCTCCGAACCTGTCTGTAACTTTTGTAGGTAAATGGGTCTAAAACTTCAAGGAAATTCATGAATGTTTACCTCAAGTGATGGCAATATGGTGGTTTTTACGACCAAGAATTTCCCAAAAACTAATACACACTCCTAATTCTGCCCCCGTACTCGTTCGTTCCGTTCGACGCTCATAGCCCCCTTCCGACGATAATGTGACAGCGAGATATGAAGAACGGTAAGTAACCTGCCTCTGCCTAATTCTCCGGCTCAGCCACATAAGCCATCCAGTAATCTCCGAACAAAATTTTCCAAAGGCACTGGAATTTGTGGTGTAAGCTATCCTTTCCCATACACACACAAAGGAGAAATGTGTGGAGAAGGATAACTTCCTTCATAAAATTATGATCACTTTATCACTTCACGCACAATGCACAGCGCGATGGATGGGGCTGTACTACTGAAGTGGATACCCATTTTCCCATACTTGCGGCTCGACACGCTTGGGGCGGGGGTGCTTTAAAGGCAGCAGCTCGGTTGCAACTCACGAGCAATATAGCTTTTCCATGTTATTTTCGCAACTACTCAACCAGATAAGCTTGCGAAATGGGCCCGGCCAACGTTCTTGGAAGATAATAAAGCAAAAGTGCCTGTCGGAAGCAAAACTCGCCCTGTCCTTTCCACTAAAGGATGTAGTTTTGGGGTGGTTTGGTGCTTCAGAACGTTAATTACTGACGTTACAACAGGCACAGTGCGGCGATAAAGAAAATGAATTTGAGTTGGAAATAATTTTAAGGCTTGTTCATATGGATGGAACTGTCCCTTCTATGGTGAAAACAATGTTTTGTAATGGAATTCCACCATTACACACTTCATGCCATTAGAATGTCGATAAGTTGGGAAGCTTTATTTTCAATTTACCGAATACAGGCTCATACACGTCATGGTCTGCAACGGTGGTGCCATAGCATATTTTACACAATTCAAGTGATTCTTCCATCCAACCATTGAGCCATTACGACCGTGCCGCATGCTGCCACACACAATGGATCGTGGAAAAATTAGCGCGACATTACCGGTAGTGGACCGCGGCATCGCTTTTGGGACGGAGCCGAACTCTCACCATCAACACCCGACGACAATGGTTTTTACCGAACCACACACACACACCGATTGATCTGACAGTGAATGGGAAGATGAAAACACAAAAGCCCAACGGAGCACGTTAAGAGACGGAATTAATGGGAAAACTTTTCCACACCACCGTGCGAGAACAGCCCCTTTCCGAAAGACTCTGGCTACTCGCTGCTGGGCTGTGGTTGATACTGTCCGAACGTGTGTCCCGGTGGCCTTTTGTGGCCTGAGCGCTGATGGAAAATCTCGCTCAGCGTGCGGGGGCGGAGAAAATTGCGGGAAAAATGTGTCCGGCACACAGTGGAGGGAAGAGTGGCAGAGGTTAATTCTGTCAAGCTTTGGACGGTTTACCGGATTTACCGGTACAGTAAAGGACACGCTACAGACAAAAGATGCTTTTTTTTACACAAAGTAGCTACATTTATTTAATTTGTGATAGAATGTGCTTCCTGTACGTTGCCAAAACGTTTTAAACGACTCTTAGTTTGCTAAGTGTACCGCTTCACCAAAGTGCAACATTCTTTGTCGAATGTAACAAAGACATGAACAACGAAACAAACAAATCCACGACGGCGAAACAACAGAATATCCATGATCCAACCATGACCGAAACTTGCCTAAATGATCCGTCGAGAATTCGGGAAAAGTTAAGCTTACTCATTCGCAAAAAACCCACCCCCACACCAGTGTGTGGCCAGTGCGCCACCAAATCCCCAATGTCACACTACATTGCTCTTCTATTTTCCTTTCGCTTACATATCACATCATTTGTAGCGCATATCCCTCTAATATCCCAAGACACCGAAGTGGCGGAACAGAACCGCATTCTACACCACCCCCCCGAAGCTCCACTTTCCCCTCCCCAACCCCAACTTACCCATTTCACCGGGTCGACCGTAATTTTCGCCGACCGTTGGTGCCGGTCGCCATTTCTTCAGCTCCTGTGGCCGGTACGTGCGAGGCATTGAACTGTCGGCATCGTGGCCACCACCCGCGCCGGCCCCACCGTAACCGCCCGGGTCGCCAAAGTTGTTCGAGTTGGTGTCAATCTCCTCCACGTCCACGATGGGATCGTCGTCCTCGGGGGCCGCCGCCCGCCGTTGCTGCTGCGACTGCCGTGCTGCATGTGGTACCTGCGCATATTGCAACGAAAATAGACGGAATTACCGAACATTAGTCCAAGATAAAGCTTAAGGGTTAAGAATATTAAACGTTACTGCTACTGTCTGGCAGGTACTAGATAGAGATGTATTACGAAACATTACTTTGATGGCAGAGGAACGTTTAATTACTACCGACTTTATCAATAGCAACCGATTGTTTCGGAAATTAGACACAGACCACATGTGGCATAGCGTTCATGCATGAATGCGTTGAAGTTGCAAGATGAAACCACCGTAAACAGGAGGTTATTATTCAACGCTTAACTAGCAAAGTGCCTACAGGTGGAATCATTTTTGTGTGTATGTGGCCAACACCACCCGAGATCGTGCCAGAAGCTTCTGAAATTGCAAGGAACGAATCGAATCTTATACCCGAATCATCAACGTCTGCAGTATGAAATTCTACAATTTACTCTCATGCTGAATGTACAGCCCACTCGCACCGCTTGCCTGCCAGGGAATAGTGTGAGCAATTAGTAGGAAATTTTAATGAAGTAATTAGCACGGTGGTAAATGAGGACGGTTCGTACCAACGATGGTAAATAGTTCTACAGGTGAGAAATGATATTTGGCATCATTGGCGTAAGAGTATTGAAATCGAGGTTATTTAAAATTTGGAGCAATAGAAACCAAACCTTTAAAAACGTTTAAAATATTCGCACTCCGCTTGGAACACTAACGTTACACCTAATTACCAACGTTGTTTGAAGTTAAACTTGGAGTTATAAATCTTGCAAAAACCATAGTACCTCCAAGAAACTCCCGCTACGATGCGAATCTTTGTGACGGTTAATAAATAAACGTCTGAAAGCGAACTAAAACTTTGCAACAACCAAAATGGCGGAAGAACCTTATTCTGCCCATTGTTGGATTACAAATCATTTGAGCGAAAAGATTTTAAGTTTAAAACGATTCTTACGCAAACTTTGCATAGCATCCGCACTAAAACTTTACAGCCAAAACCATTGCCGCTCGGATGCGATAAAATGAAACGCATCGAGGGATGCATAATCCCATGCCGTGCACAGAGGGCGCAGACATTTCACGTATGAAACTTCGTCCGAATGACCACCGCTCCGTCGGCGATGCTTCTTCCAGAGGGATGCTTTTTACATCTCCGGTTATGATCTGCCCCGTTGCAATGAATCCCAGTAAGTGAATAAATAAATAATTCATCAACTTTACGCTCGGACGGACGATGCACTTACTGCACCTTTCTGAGGGTTAGCTTTCATCGTACGAGCTGTCAGCGGGTGCAATGGAGAGGAAAAACTGTTCATATCATAAAGTTTATGAATAAGTTTTCCTTTTTTTGTATTCATATTGCACATCACAAGCATCGCTTGCGTCATGTTGTGTTACCTCACAATGCTCGTTGTTGTTTTGTTTTTATCGGTGAAATAAAAATATTCGTTCCAATAAATTGAAGAATCGAAGTTTTTCTCACCAGAGCACAATAAGCCCATACATTGTCGCTTTCAAAAACACCTTCCCAACTAAGTGGAAAGCAAATCCAATAATCCAGTAAGCCTTTGAAAGAGGTTTCAGTTGTAAGACACTTTGAAATGTGGCCAAGCCCAATACTTCTCTACAGCGCAAGGTGAAGAGAAAAATTCGCTCGCTTGATAGCAATGCAATTGTAATAGTTTGTGTTCTTCCCCACCTGCGATCAGCAAAAGTATTCTTCACCTTGCGATTTACGAACCCATCTAGTCTTGCGGATCCGGTTACCCGGTACAATAAATTCACATGGAAATTTAATTTTCTTTGCCACGATATCCTTTTCGTTTCGATTTCAATGTTTTGTGCCATTGGTGCTTGGGGCGGCTTCAAGTGGTTCGCACACGGTGCACGCCGCATTTATACACATTCCACATGGTAGTTCCACAGCGTCTACAGGGGCAGAAAGCTTACCGTCGTGTTACTCCTGTGATTCGTCACAGTTTGTGTAGCCTACAGCAAATAAATCAATGATCACGGGAATCAAACATTGCGCACACCCCGTGGTATTACAAAAGCACTTCGTGGGATAAGAAATGCAATTGTATTGGGGGATTGCATTGTGCATCCTACCGTTCATGGTGCTCGGTGGGATAAATCCTCTTGGAGTGGTTTGCGGTTACACAAGACACATATGTAATTTCTCACGTATTTTCTTTCGAATTGTAGGTACTATGTGTAACAGAATTGTTTTTTAAAATCCGTCTGACTGACTGACACAAGCAATCTTTCTTGGAAATCCTTGCTGTTTTCACGTTAGAACTACCAAGCGATTTAAGCATTTTTATTGACATACTTTATTGTTATTATTATTATTTATTTATTTATTTTTTGCCTTTAAGGCTGTACAACAATTAACTTATTTTAATTAAAATTCTAACACTAACAAAGGAAAATAAAAGAAAAAAAGGGAAAACTAATAGACAGCGTATTTTGAGAAACGAGAATAAGAGAAATTACAACAAAAAAGGTACTTTTGTAGAGAACTTAGGAGAGAACGGAAATAGGGAAGGATGAAATCGAAATCAAACAGATGGGACGATGAATTAAAAGAACGCACTGTACGTAGCAGTTGATCACTACGACCTAAAGCGACGATTGGGAACGAGAAGGAATATAAAGTGGGATAAAGCCATGAAGAGTAGGAGCATCGGTGCAACCGAGCAGAAGGGAAGCAATGAAGAAAGACTGGAACGTAGCACGACGGACTTCTAGGAACTCAAGTCCCCATGAACTTTTGTCCACCAGCTTGCGTACTACAAATGTGACGAACAATCTCTTCCGCTCAACACGATCAATATGTACTCTGGTCGAAGCAGTCCAAAGTACCGAGCAGTACTCGAGCAAAGATCTTGCAATGGACCAATGCAGGGTTTTTAAACACAGCGGATCAGTTAAATCACCAGCATCACGTTTCAACAAACCAAGAGCCCTCCATACTTTGCTAACAAAATAATCAATATGATAGGAGAAGGTGAGGCCACAGTCTAACCCTTTTGAAAGCAATAAGGTCAATGGGATATACCGGTGGGAAATGGGAGTACGAGAACGGGAAAACGATAAGACATTGCGCTTATCTGGGAAAAGCGAGCAGGAGTGACGAGTACACCATAAGGAAAAATTATTTAGCATGGATTTTAGTACATCACAGTCGTCACGGGACGAGATGGGAGAGAAAATCTTTAAATCGTCCGCGTAACAAAGGAAACAATTAGGTGACAAGACACAACAAACAACGTTAATGAAAAGAACAAATAACAGAGAACTAAGCACGCTGTCCTGTGGGACATTGATTGTGTTTCAATATTTTTTTGGGGGTTCGTACTATAGAATTGATTTGTAAAAGTTTTGTTTGAATTGTTTAACCTCACAAACTAATGCTTCGAAAATTAAGCACTCGACTGGTCCGATAGTTTTAGTGTTAACACATTAAAATGATGTTGGAGAAATTTTCGATAAACCGACATTAAATTAGCTCAAATGTGCCAATGATGAATTACATTCCTCATTCACTATTGTTCCCAATTATTATTAATGAGCTATAAACATTAAAATGGAACTCGAATGCTCACCATCGGGAGACAATTTTCCAAAAATCATAATTAAACCCTAATTAAAGGATCGCGCCCAAGCTCATACCACATCAGCCCAGATTGACAAATAGCAACACCTATCCCATAGCACGCAGATGAGTGCCGAAAATTATTCAGCACTCGGTGCAGCTTACCCCGTGCACCGAATTCTAACAGACGGCATCGCATCGGGAGCACTCTAGCATCCGGACAAATACAAACACGCACCCGTTTATCCGGAAGCGCATTGCAATCTACACGCAAAAACCCCCTTTGCGGTTCCGCGTTTCCATCGCTACCGACGGATTCATTTCGTTGCACCAAAAATGCCCAATCGGCGTAATGAGCAATTTGTTTAATCGCATTTCGCTGCCCCTTTAATCATTGGTCTTGCATTGTTAGCCTGTCCGGAATCATGGAATATCCATTGGAATCCATGAGACCAGCGAGTGTTTGCGGAACAAAATGGGTCAATGTTTAAAGTCAAACAGGGTGCCGCATGGCCGCCACGGGTCCGGGACACGATGTGCCGCCAGGGAGGCCGAGTGTGGAAATAAATTAAATTTCTGAAATCACTAAAATGACAACCCTGCTGCACGTTGGCTTCAGCTGCAGGTCAATTAATTAAATGTAAGTGATTTAATTTCTCGGTGCTATGACCATCAAGCGGGCTGCCTGTCAATGTTCACGTTGGGGCAAATAAAACCAATCACTTCCATTCGTCCTCAATTACAGCGAGAATGTCTGAGCACGGAATGAGATTACTGCAATGAATTTGTGCATCCAACTCTAGGGTGTCTTTATATTGCTTTACATATAGTTAATATAATTTGCAATACCAAACTCAAAATTTCCAAAGTTTTCTTAACTTCAAATAAGAAACATTGTGTTGGGCAATATCATGAAATATAATTTATCTTTTTTATAATGAAACATATCAAAATGCCTCAATCAAAGGCGATATCAAAAGCACCAACTTCCACACACTCTATAAACTTTATTCTGGAAGACAAATCAACGTCCTCGCATGTGACTAACGTGTCATCCCACATTCGATCCCTAACCGTCTTCGCTTCCTTCAATGCCAAAACGACCACAACGCCGTGCTGCGAAGAGATTACGGCGGAACAGTGATAGGCCATTTCGGAGCACACGTGTGACATGGACCAGGTAGACGGGGTAGAGCGGTGGAATTTACTAAGAAAACGAGGCGTTAACGCATCCTGTCAGCCGACGAAGTGTACCGACGATGGCGAAACTGTGCTGATTTAATAAATCCAATCTTCGAGATAGCTCGGCATGACACGGCACCCGACCTTTGCCGTTGCTGGAAGGCAAGAAAGTGTGTTGCTAACGCAAAAGCTCGCAGTGCAATACCGGCCGTCCCAGGTGCATTTCCATGTGTGGCGTTAAATTGAAGGTACGTTTATTCAGAACCATTCCAGGTAGGGATGATAAAGATCAAATACGCAGTCTACGTCTACGGGGTCAAATTTTGTGAAGTAGATAACGTTTATTTTCACGCGCCCAATATATTCACCTTGCGTTACTTCGTTAAGATGCACACATGGCCACTTCAGCTGTGATGCCAACGATGAGAAGTCGTTGCTTTGCACGCTGGAAGGGACAATTTCGTAACAAAATTGGTTGGTAAATCTTCATTAATTAGTTTACTCAGTCTGCATATCCCGGTGCAGCCATCACAGGGTTGATAACATTAGAGTGCACTCCTGTGCTAACCACGTTCGTTTGTGCTTTGTGTAGAGAGTTATTGTTGGAGAATGTTACACATCAAGATATTTTGGGATTTTACTCTTTTGTTACCCAGCAGAGTATAAAAGGATGCGAATTGCGACTTATTGATTAACGCATGATGAAACTCTTATCATCAAGTGCAGAATACCAGGCCAAGACCTACGTGGACTTTGCCAACTTTGACTTTGACAATTGTCTCGGAGACTTTTTCTCCGCGACTATTTCGATGAAATGCGATGAAACGCCAATATATAAAAAACCGTTTCCCATTTACATCGCGCTCTATTTTGGCTTGTGTTCTGCTGTCATTTGTTCATAAATACAAGTTATATCCACAAAAACAAGTCATTTCAATCATTTTTCATTTTCATTTTCATTTTTTCATTTTGATTTTTTTATTTTATTTTTTAAGTTTTCACTTTTTCATTTTAATTCTTTCATTTTTCATGATTTTTTTAAATTTTTTCGAGACTTTCATAAAGAAGCTCAATCCTGCAACATTTACGCAACAATCAACAACAGCTACGTTTCTCCGAGACATTTCTGCGCTCATTTGTTTGTTCAACAAGCCGGCTTGTGGATGTATAATTTTTATTAAACAGTTAAAATTAATTTTATTTTAAACTTGAAATGACTTGTGTTTATGAACAAATGACAGTAGAACACCAGCCAAAATTGAGCTACTTCATACACGCGATGAAAACGGGAAGCCGTTTTTAACATATGGACTTTTCATCGCATTTCATCGAAAAAGTCTCCGAGACAATTGTCACCGTCTGATAGCACGGAGATATATAAATAATTGTGGAAAGCTGAAATTAGCCTCTTGATCATTAGGGATAGAGAAACTTTCCAACACGGAACGTTAAGCAACTTACACCGTATGAAACTATTTATTGCATATCGAATTGCGTGTTGCATGTGCAAGCGTAGCAATATCCAACCCAACATCACACTGGTATTGGTGGACCGGGCACAAATATCGATTGCAATGCGGCAGCTGTTCATGGTAGAGTAATTGTTTCCGAATCGAAACGATGTACGCAATCCATCTGCTGGTCCGTACAACAACACACAACTGCCATTTTATGCCCGTTTGGGATTACTGTAACATTTAATTGATGTGCAGATAATTAAAACTTCTGTACTGCAAGTACTGGAAAACACTCCTCCCCCCTACTAAACCCTGAGTAGACCCATCGAAAGGTGAATAATACATAAAATCAATCCTATAGGTTAGGTTGAAAAGTCGGTCTTTAAGAAATGTAAGAGCCACAAACAACAGAAGACGTGAAATTCTACCCCACAGTGTCTGCCATTATGCATGCAAAGTGCTCCGGAAAGGTCTTCTTCTCGATTCAATACCATACAGTGAAATGGCATCGATGCAATCATCCTCTTCCCGGAGAACCTTTCATCTTCTGCGGGCGAAGGAAAGGCTCGCCGGTTTCAGCATAAGGTTCGCATCTTTAACTATCATCATTGCAAATTCCGCACCGCACCCAAACACAATAGTTCAATTTTGTGAAACGCTTAACACAAACAAAAGGCTTCCACTTGCTTTTGTGCGGTCGAAGCAAATGCAGCTTTAGCCACCACCGCTTCACCAGCCAAGTGACAACGGTGCACCTCTGTCACCGCCGGTTCTACCTATTTGATATCGCGCCAACCTCCGGGGCCCGCACGGCAGAATGCAATCGTGCCATAACAAGCGGCGCATCCTACCGTCATCAAGCCACAATATTGACAATGATAAACAGTTGCATCAGTGTGCCCCGGCCCCGGTCGGAGATGCATCGGTTTGATGCATTCGGAGTTCGTGATTCCGGCGCATCCGTCTTACGGCAAAAACGCTTACGCTTGTTGTTGACTGTTCGCGTACCGAACAAAATTTTTTGCTTCTGTTTTTTGGTTCGAAAAACTGTGCACATTAGAGTTGATCCAATATGTTTCCCGTATGAAATAGAATGTACAAATGCACCTGTGTACGTACAACGTTTCCCTGCTAACCGAGCAGGCACTTTTCCTACTCGAAACCGGCACATTTGCGATCGGCTTTTGCCGATGTGTGCCATCATGCAACAAGGGGGAGGTACACACGCACCCACCATCATATTGTTGACTTTTTATCCTATTGTGCATCTCGATTCATCCGGTTTTGCAGTGCCGTCATCGCTGCCGCAAGCTGTTGTCCATCATTGTAAACAAGGGATGGATGCCCGAAACGAGGATGGTGCCATATTAATCCCTTCGGTGCGTTTCTCCCATTTTCGGGCAGTTGCAGTTGCACCGGATGCCTATTTGTCCCGCTGTGCGTTCGTTCGCATTTCAATTAATTAGTCGGAAGTATTGTACGGCGCGTTCAAAGTTTATAATCCCATCAATTATCGTTTGATGCTTTCCATTTGTTTATTAATTTCGCGCGTTCCTATTGTTCGCTTATTGTTGGGAACAAAACGCTGATACCATTTACAGTCCACCGAACAATGGAGCTTTAATATACTGATCTTCCTATTCGACAAATAATTTTAATTCCATGAACTACTACTTACTTAAGCTTCACTACCTTTCATTTAATAAAATATTGTTAAAAAAATTATCATTAAATTACAATTAAATTAGCAAAACTTGCATTATCCTGCACAAACAATCAGAATTATGCACCTAAATTAGTGATGTGTTTAATGAATCTTTTGCGAAGATTCATTCATATGAATCTTTAACGAGAAGTCATTCAAATCAGGAATCGACTCTCTAAGGAATCTCTGAGGACTCATTATTCTTTGAGGACTCATGAATCTTTGAGGACTCATGAATCTTTGAGGATTCATGAATCTTTGAGTATTAATGAATCTCTGAGGCCTCATGAATCTTTGAGGATTCATGAAGCTTTGAGGATTAGATAGAGATTTAGATTCATTATTTCGATTCATTTCATTAGAGAAATTAGAGATTCGTTAGAGAATAGAGATTCAGATTCATTCATTCAGTTAAAAGATTCATTCAGATTCATGAATCTGAATCGGAATTACCCAACACTACACTAAATCATTCCACGTATGTCGACATAATCCTTAGTGTACCGGTTGGGTTGGCTTAAATCGGGTACACACACCATCCTTGCAGTACGTTTCTGTGTGCCTAAAGAAGAACCACCAGAATACACGAAAAAGCTTGCCATAATACTGCAAAACTGCCCCAATCCACCATAGCCGAAGGTTGGAACCATAACACACACCACACAAGTGGAGCACCATCATCCCCAACGGTAGCATTAGATCCATACCCAAAACTTCCCCCATTACGATCGGAAGCAGCTCATCCCATTCTCACACTCATCGAACGACTTTTCGAGCCTGATGTGTGTTTTTTTTTTGTTTGTTTGTTTGCAGCTTTCCTTTGTTGCGAAAACGTGTAAAAGCAAAGCATAAAGTACAGCTTTTTATCACTCATTAGGGAATTATCCGTACTGCTTTGGGATTTTGTTTTCTTTTTGTTTTCGCTTTGTGGGTTAAGCTTCGAATTTTAGACCCACACTTTTTCGCCGTTTCAGCCCAGAAGAATGGAACAAAGAAAGTGAACAAAACCAACCCTGGGCCCACAATGCCATCCGGGGGGGGTGGGAGAGGGGTGTCTCGGAAAATGATAAAAACCACCAAACTACCCTGCTGCTGCTTCGTATCGCTGGCAAGCGCCAAAGAAAATGTGAAAGGTATGAGCAATATTGCAAATTTAAACTCCATCATTGCGACGCTTGAGCACCGGGGGTTAGGTGATAACTACCCTCATTTGGGACATAAAAGGATTCTCGTGTCTGCTTTGCTGCCGCCAAGCTGTCTGTGCCGTTACCGAGGTTTTGCAGCACACTGGCCGGCTTACAATGTATAACCGAACGCCGAACGTGCCGGGCTGCATTTTATTGTTTGCAATACTGGTAGAAAACGTTAAGGATTTTGTACTATTCGCGCTAATCATGGCAACAGCATAGTGTCATGCGCATGCAATACATTTTGCCGCTAGATCAGAGGTTTGCTGTCGCATGACGTTTCCTAGTAGCGTTATCTTCACGGCAATAAAATGAAACGTGTTACCAGTGCAAATCACAACCCACGAGTAAAATAAGCCCGTGAGAAGAAATGCTTTCCTATGCTGAGAAAAAGTGAGCAAAGGCAGTCGATAATGACTGCGTAGCACTGTGTTCCCTATTGCCCCGCTATGATTACGCTCAGCATGTTCACCCGTTCGCTGGCTTACAGTTTTGTCCGAGGGCTGTTAAGCAATATGCCGGTGCAAGAAGATGAGTTCTCATCATAGCGCTGCTGCCCCACTGTAACCAAGGTTATGGGGGCCTTGCTTTTGCTCTAGTTTCCATCTGCTTCAATGTCGTTGCGCGTAACCTAATAAACCGACGCAAATGCAGTCCGCCTTACTTCTGCCACAGTGCGAAGAATCGTTGATTGCATTGCAATGTCAATTTTGCCACGATTAAACTGCACTCAATGCTTCACATACCATGCGAAATAGTTTATCTAACAGAAAAGAGTTGTAAGGTTGACGCTAACGGCTAGAATTTTCTTGTCCATTTGTATAATCTCAAAGTCTTTCCGACGAAAGCCATTTTATCGCCATCATCTCAAAGTAAAACGTACAACATATAGCTCTACTGTTACAGTATTACTGGCGAATCGATATCCAGCATGGACGAAAGATGGAAATCTTAGACGAAATGAATTTGTTCAACGGAAGAAACGGCGGAACCCAAACGCACGTTAATTAATGAACTAAATAAACATCATCTAATTATGGCCAAAACGTGCCTTTTTGTTGTGTCGGCATACGTGTATTGTGTTTCAGTGAGCGATCCTGAACCAAAACAGCATTGCTGGATATATGGACATAGAGTAACGTTCCGTTTTTTTTTTGTTTCCAAGTCTTCCAAAAATGCTGAATACATTACGAAATGCTTTGCATTATTCGAAGGCAAAACTTTAAACATAAATAATATTGCACCCTGGTTAGAGATACGCCGATTTATTCGGTGAATATAGATAGTATCGGCAAATTCTTGTTCGGCCGTGTTTCCGATAGAGGGCGCTGCCGTCGATAAGTGGGTGATGCAAACAAAAAAAGACACTGAGGTCCAGCTCGTTTGGGCAACTTTTGACGAAGGATTTTCAGCGAAACTTATCTACCTTCACGGTTAATCCATTAATCAAGTTGATTGCAGTTCACTAAGTGAGTAATACATTGCATTTTATGCAAAAGAAAAACAATACAAAACACCATAAACCCCTAAAACTTAATCCACATTGACATTACAACTGTTCCGGATAATTCCGGAACTCATTAACGGCAAGAGTTTTGCATTTTTGCGAGCTATGTTTCGTGCCACCTTTATGGGGCGTTAATGTATTTTCATCGTTCTTTTCCCCCACAATCTTCCATGTGCAAAACACACACACACCGAAACTGCCACCTTTTGTGTACGGTTTACGGTTACATTTCCCACGTAAATTTACCAACGCCAAACTTTCGCCAAACGGACGAAATTACATCATAACGCGGAAGAAAGGATCTGTGCGATTTGCGCATTTCCAAAACTCACTAAAAAAAAAGACATAAATGACACCTCCCACCTCGAAGGGAAATGCGAAAGCGAAACCAGAAACAACAACTGAAGTATAATGGACAGGAATAATGAAGCATTTGGTGCGCTTCGAAACATAAATTTCCACTGCCGGTCGGTGTGGGAAATGAACAGAAAACCTACAAAATTCTAACAATACAGGGGGCAGCCAATTCATTCATCTACAAACAACTGCTTCTACACATTTCCCCAAAGAAATATAACAATACATGCCGGCAGTGTTGACGGTTCTGTAAACAAGAAGTTGTAACAATAACTTTGCAAACTAAATTGAAGCATGAAATGGAATATTTACGTTTGTAAAAGTTCTGGCATTTCATGCACAAATAGCCGTATGTATGATGGCAATATTCAATATCAGCGGAGACAATCAACACAAGCGGATCTATTTTTCAGATAGCGAAAATAACACAGAAAATGAAAACAATTCGCATCCCCTAAAGCTACTCCACATTATTCCCGGGTTCCAGGGCAAAAAATATTCGAAACTATGTTAAGCTTTGAGCCTTTCGATACCACTCTGCAGCCATTCCATCACCAAATCCATTCTAATAGGCCTGATCACTATATAAATGTTTATTGTAATGGTAGCGCCAATGACATTCGCAGCACACTCGGCGAATGCTGACGAACGATAAAATGAAATTGTCGCGTTTACGCCTAAGAGCTTTTCGGCCATCATTTCATCTCGTTTTCGGGCGGTGCAGCAATTGATGCGCCGTCCTGCGATCTAAAGTCACATTGGGTAAATTGCTTACGGAAGAGGGCCAAAAAAAAAACCCCCTCGCGCACGAAGAATCTGACAAAACACTTTTCACTTTTCCATGGGCCCCACATTTCACTCACGAAACGCGACAGTGCGACCCAGGCGCGCGGTGTGGTGCTCGTAGCAAGTAAAGCATCTTTTATAGTCGAATGAAATGAAAATCGAACGAAATAAATCTTGCACCGCGGCGGTATCGTGGGGCTGCCTGCCGACCGGCATCCACGACCAAAAACCGGGAAACATTTACGGCAATCGCGAATCGCGTCCCGCAAGTGAAAAGCAATCGAGCAACAAATAAAAAAAAATGCGCGCGCGCCCGAGATGCCAGAAGTTTATGGTGATAAATTTTATTTAAAAAGATGAATGGTTTTGCGTACGCGCGGCAGTTCCCGTTTTGTTAGTGGCTCCCGAGCCCACCAAGTCGCGCGACTCATCAATGACGGAAGAAATTGAAATAAAATTGTTACAGCCCGCCGGCTGCTGAAATGCAAATAAAAATGTTTAACGGGCTCCACACGATGTGTAACCTAGTGGCCCGCAGACAGCAAAAACGTGGCCAAAGGCCCATTTCTGTCGCTTAGAATGATGAACGGAATTATTATTATGTTTTGAGGGGAGAAGAGGGGGCTTGGGTCTCGTAAAGGCTTATGCCAATACATTTTTAATGTTTGCTTTCAATCTTACTGTGAAAATAACATAAAATCAACACAGCCGATCGTGTTTTATGCACCGTACACGTTAAGATGTCGCTTACGCGTGAGGATGCTACGGAATTGTCACGTTGTGATGATGGTCCGGAATTTTCGCGATTGATTTGCCCCGTTCTGATTAAATTACAAAACGTAATATATTACACGTTGGCAAACGGGAATAGCATCCATGTGGATAAAATTGCTCCAGAGAATGGAATCAATATGACGCGTTTTGCATAATTACACCGGTAAAGTCAATGCGTTATAATAAATTTAAAAGCACTTTAAATTTAAAACTTAAAAAAAGAACTTCAAATTTTAAAAAAAACTCTTTTCATTAAAATGTTAGACTTACACGCAAAAATCGAGCATCAATTTCAATAGTTATAATTAAAATAAATAACCAATATCTATGCAGATATATTTTACTTATCGCTCTCACAAAATAACAAAATATTCGCACAATTTGATTAGTTAAGGTGACACGGAGGCTCTCCATCCCGGACGTGACAGTCCCAAACGCTATTTCTTTGCAGTGGGCTTCAGTGTTTAGTGTGAGGCAAATTGAAAGAAATTGCAATGAGGAAAATAAACGATTTACACAACGTTCTTCCCAATTCGCCCCCCATCTTTCCAGCGATTTCATTCGCTTTCGCAGACCATCGCAACACAACTTGACTCGCATTAACAGTTGTGTTTCTTTCGAGCAGCTACGTCAGCAGGTTTACGCGAGTATCATACGGAAAAGCTCCGTACCGGGGGTATGGCCGTTGACGCCAATGGGCTCGAGAATGAGAAAATGAATTTCACAACGTTTTGCTCTTTAATTTACTTTTTCCCTACACCACACACCAGCCACATTCGCGTTCGTTTTTCATGTCTAAACCTATTCTTGCGTTGGTTGGTTCAAGTTTCCATCGTTGTGTTAGTATAAGTTAGCAACAACAAAAAAAAAGCACGTAAAAGCTTTATGCCAAACTTTTTCTTCTTCAATTAAATCTTTTATGTTTCAATTTTTCAAATCACTTCGTTCTGTAAAGTTGCTCAATTTCCACGCACTGTTTGCCATACTCCATCGTGCGTGCGTGCGAAACGTTTTTTTTTAACTAAATACCAGCATGAAACGTATTCGACCGGTAGAGAGTAATTTAGGATCCTATTTAAATGAATAATTACCACGAAACAGCTGGTTCTTTTACGTACATGCATGTGGGACACATTTTGTCGGGATGCGCAGCTGACGGCCCTCGACCGGGAGCGGATTTAAAGGACTCCCGTGGCATGCCCAAGACCGCGAAGTCTTTTTAGCGCCCGTAAAGCAAGTAAGTTCGAAGGTCATGGACAATGTCAGTAAAGGTTATTTGATTGTCAACAGCCAAGTTGCATTAAATTTTCATTTGCGCAACATGTTTTTTCCCCTATAAAGTACATTTCGAGATGCAGTCGCGTTTAGTGCCAAATTTTGTTAATAGATGGCGCTACTTTCAAGCACACCTTAATCTACGTTCGCCTTGTGTGGAGGTCGGCTTAAATTCAATGAGATTTAGGAAGGTTCTTTCTAAAAACCTTGTTTATTTATAATTTTTTATAACTAGTTTGTTTGAATGTCAGAATAAATTAAGTAGTAAAAAATTTGTAGAACAGAAAAAAAAGCCAAAAAATTCCAGCAGAACAACAATAACACAGAACAAATATTTCTCGCATATCGTTAACAATAGATTGGGAATGATTTTGTAATTCAAAATTACATTAGCTTCCTGCAGTAATGTGATCATCCTTATCGGGTCTTCTCCTATACTAAAAATAGTGATGTGTCAGTTAAACACCCAAACGTAATCCGTACTACGATAATCATTATCATTACGGTTTTATTTGCTTTTTAACACTCAACAACCATTTTACATCGTTGTTTTCCTAGAGTTAACGTTGAAATTGGTAATAACATTCACAGGATTACTGGACGGACAGATGGAGGGATGCACTTTGGTCACAACGAGACTTCCACTGGTTGGTGCCACCGTAAACATACCTTCGGGAAATATTGTTATGCCCGAATTCACGTACGATTCCAGCTAAAATATCAAAAAACGAAAGGAATTAACGTTACAACACTAGACAATAAATCATTATGGCGCGATAGCTTACGTAGACGATCATGCTGAAGCCACGGTGTTTCACGTTCGAACCATTGTAACCATTCTCGCTCGCCTCCCGCACGGCCACGTTGAACAAATTCGGAACGAGCGCATTTAGGCGGCGGCGAACATTTGGCTCGACTTGGCGCGTTGCGTTTGCGTGCTTCACTTCGGCCGGCGTCAGAAAATCGTGGTACACATCCAACGCGAACGGTATGCGGTTCATCTGCTCTTGCTTAAGCGGCCCGATAGTGTAGTACGGATTGCCACCCAAATCGGTATACTTGCAACGCAATTTAATTTCAAAGTACGGCGCACGAGGCTTCACCTGACCGCACATGGGATCCATCTGCTCCAGGACGATTTCGAACTTTCGGTTATCCTCGTTTTGCAAGTGTTGGATATCCTTGAACTCCTTGCCCAACGACTGTAGCCCTTCCATGATGCGCATCGTTTCGCGGAAGAACGCGAGCGGATTTTGGCTATCCTTTCTATTCTGCAGGGCCTTCAAATCATCACGCAACTGCTTGAACTTATCGATATGATCCTTCAATACTTCCGTTAGTGGCGCAATATCAGGAACGGGAAGCGTTTTCTCGCCCTTGGATGGTTCCACGGTGTAATAGCCTTCAATGCAGCAGAGCAACACTAGCAAAGAAGTTAGGCGCTGAACGCTAAACCGGCGACAAAACATGGCGGAGAGCACGCACAACCGTACACACTACGTCTTAAAGGGCCAATTGTTAACTAATCTGTATCTATCGATAAAATGGCCGTCAACCTTGTGTTCACAAGCCTCCGAATAATGAACTCTTTGCCGTATTGGAACGAAAAAATCACACAAACTGCTTACATATGATCAAGTCTGAGGTCGTATTGGTACTGACAGATTGTTTACACAGGTGCATTAATTCGTCCAATCCAGGGCAAACGACATCAGACCATTGTCTATACCCACAAGAGACACGTCAGTTCAAGCAGAGCTTCATCTTAGGAAGAAGTGAAATTTAAAAAAAATGTATTTGTAAGAAGTGAAGTTTGTTGCTAACAACAATTATTGATAAAAATTGTTTTTTTAGAGAATTGTAATTGTAGGAAATAATGATGGATCGGTTAAAGTGCAAGCTTAACTAAGTCCCAAGTTGTAGCGTGTGTGTTCAATGTGGCTTAGACGTGTACAAATGCAGGAGCGCTCAAAGTGTTTGCTCAAGTGTACAATGAATCAAACATGTTAAGGAAGATTTTGATTGTTAGGAACATGTTAACATGATACTATCTTACAAAACTGTGACATCTTCAACATGCTTGCACCATCATAATCTCACCTTCAATTATGCATAGTGTGGGACAGCGAATGATCGTGCGATGCAGCGAGTTTTTGTAAGTACTTTGTTCATACAGTTCGACAGAACACATTACAATTAAAAATGCATCGTGCACACACCGCAATGGACGCAATAAATTAGTGTCCATAGCATCAAAAATGCATCATTAATTCATCCACAAAGCATCACCCGAAGGGCAACAAACTCAAAACGGAGTTAATGAAATCAGCATTCCTATGCCACTGTAAAGTAACCCACCAGCTAGTACGCTTCCCCCGGAACCCGGGCGGTGGAAAGTGTTACATTTATAATAAATCGCCAACCACATCGGCAATCGCTCAATCCCATTTGACACGTAACGCACCTAGTTGTTAGAATACGGATTAAATTTTAACATCAATTCGTTACATAAAGGTGCTTAACATGCTTTTTAAAACTTCCCAAAATTATAGCAGATTATTGTAGGGATAATTTTCCTCATGTTGGTCTAACTTCATTGCGATTAACTCCTCATTTTGGTGTAATTGTACACATTATTAAATGAACACATTCTACTGCATTTATACTAAAAATATAGATAAAAAGACAGAAATTTAATTATGTAAATGAGCAAGCTTGAAGCTAACATAAAAAACCTTTCCAAAATATTGTTATTAAAAAAAGAAAAGTGGAGGTGAAATAATCATCCATTAAAGTACTCTATCCTTCGTTATATCCTTTTATGAAGAATAAATAACAATTTTAATTTTGAGTAAGAATATAACAATAAGCAATAATATCTATTTTGGCAATAATATCACCGCAATTTATACAAACTGGCTTACAAAACTGCCATTAAATCAAGATCAGCGAAGCATAGCCCATTTAATGCCATTTAAAATCCATTTTCATCACGGAGATTAATCGACCCATCCGATCAGGTGCAATTGTAGAATTGGAAAATCGTGGTAAAAAAAAGAATGGCAAAGTTTTTTTTTCAACAATGCTGCTCCACACCGCTATCAGAAACCACCCACCTTTTTTTTTTGGTTACTGTTCGGCATGTACACATCTTACACCCTGGCGGCCGTAAGTCAATCGAGTTAATGCTGCGGAATAATCAACGAGCACGATGATGATGCTTGTCGGTGGTCGAAAAGAAAGAATGAAAGAGCTCAACAATACAATTTACCATTTTGTGTACCATCATTCCGATCATCCATCGTTTGTGCGATGATTGTTCTTGCTGGTTGAGTATTGAACTGGAACATTTATCAGATCGCTGCAAGCCCATGCTAACTGGCGGGGCGATTAGGCAAAATAATTTGAGCAGTTGCGCACTGTTGTTCAATCGCAGTCTTTGAAAACACTCGTCAATACTATTGAAGACGTTGCAAGCACTATTCTATGTATATTTTAAAACATTTTTAATAACTTTCACTGCTCGAAATGATGGTAAAATAATTAATATAACAACACATAACGAGCATACAATACAACAACCTCAAGATGCCTGACATTTCTGGCATACTTGGACTATATTTACCCATAGCTGGATAGTCAATCCTGCTTATGGTTATACTTCTTTTACATTTTCGGTTGTCAATTAGTATAAGAAAGTTTTAAACGATCAGTTGACATAAACAACATCTCCAATTCAGAAAGTTCCTATTCAAACGGAAGCATAGTGTTGTTTGCTACTTCACTGGACTTCCATTTTACTAGCATTTCTACATCTGAAAGTGACGTACATCCGCTCCCAGGTCCTCCTCAAGCTGCTTCAAAATGTGCACAGCTCAGAAAAGCATAAAGCTCACACTTTTTTTTGTGCATAGGTAGCAGAGAATTGCAATTTCTATCGCAATTTAAGTACTCGAAACAAGACTTTGGCAGACTCGCCTTTCACGCCTCGAGATCTCCATTTCTAGCCAACGCACATCCACTGTGGGTCAGCCATAGCTGCCCACATTAAATGGTCAACAGTGCCGCATTCTTCTCAACTTCACGCCTCACTGAGGGTCGTTCACAAGCGAACGGACCCGGCAGGCAAAAGTTTTGATTGAATTTTTGTCTATTCGTAGCAAAACACGAGCACCAAACCATCGGTCCAGACGCTGGTGACATCTGGCGGCAAATGAACTGAACCCTGCAGTGCAGTGGGAGTTAAAGGCACCGGGAAGAATGGCAATCATGGGAAAAGAAAAGAAGGTGAATTAAACGAAACATTGTTTTCCCGACCGCATCACCCGGCCCACGTTGCCCAATTGCCCAGCACAAAACGATGGAAGGCATGAAAAACTTCACTCATTTCGTGTGATCGCGCGACACCACCGTTTGCCATTTCGCCCTTGACGGAAACGGCAGCTTAGGTGAGGGGGGGGTTGGGGGAGGTTTGCAATGAGAAACAAGATGAACTTTATGAAGCAAATCCAATTTGCAACCCGTTGATGGTAATTGACAATCACCCGAACGATATTTCAGAGTAAATTCAGTCCGAAACCAGGGTGTGCAACTGTGGCGGTGGTGGCGTTGGTCTGTTGCTACTACGAACACGTACCCGAAAACAGTGATGCTTTTTAAAGGAAAAGAGAAGGAATAGGAAACTTTTCGCATCCCGCTGTTCTAGGCGTAGCTACTAATTAAAGAATACGATCTCGTTAATTAAGAAGTAGCCTTGACGATGCCCCGAGTCTGGGGGCTGAGGCTTTTTGTGATTATTAAAAACGGGTTTAGGGCAAAAGTGTTTTAGACTGCAGTCGCTGAATGATGGACGGTGTGCCTTAAACTTTAATGATAACAATAACTACATCCAGTGTGGTCATTTGGTGAAGTTGCTAGAAGATGACCAAGCCCTCATAAAAAAGGCGTTTGTAGTGCTGTACCACGAACGCAGTTCAATAATCAGTTTGTACATGTGTTCAAGTGTCTTCAGTTTAATCGACCATGTTATTAGTTGAGGAGTTCCCATGACGGAGATAACCATCGTACATTGCAACGCTCATTAGGATTTTAAATCATGCATCACTTCTACAGCTTCGAATGACTGTGACCGAACAGCTCCGCTCAAAGCAAACCTCTCAAGCGCTGTTTTATTTTGCCTGACAAAAAAACCGTCTTACTGTAAGCGCACCAACCCATTTACGATCAATTTATGATGAGGGGTGTGAGAGGTCCCCGGCAAAGAATCGGTTCGAAAATAAAGCACATAAAATAATCACCCCATGCCCGAACCAGTCATAATAAAATACTCTTAATCTTATCATCCACCGAGCGCAACCAATACCGGCATAAGACAAACGAATAATTGATACCATCTTTTACGAGGTTTCGTTTGGACAAGATAAGTCTTCCTGCATTGCCTAATCAGTGAAACATCTATCAATCCCTCCTTGTAAAAAAATGCTTTCCTGATAAAAGAAGAACCGATAACGATTAGGTTGCGATTGATCAGAGCTAACGAAACACGTAGAGTCTTTAACACCAACTTTAAACATTATTTAGCTTTTAAGTCATACGTTAAGGTTCGTTTACACGATACGAACGGTGCTCGAAGTTTTACTGTCTCGTTATAATTTCACAATTTTCGCGCCACATTTGAGCAGTGTTGATTAACTTTATTCGAACAGAAAAGATTATACAATTTTGGTGGATAATAAAACATATTAAATTTGTAATCTTTTGATAGCCTCTGTTCTAACTTAAACTTAACTTAACATAATTTGCCAGTAAAGTTTCATATCGTGTACTTTTACGCAATACGTGGACCATTGTTTATTGCAACAATTTGTGCTTGTGATTATTTAAAATTGTGTATACATATTGATTTTTTGTTTAATAAATTTTCGTTATTAAAACACTTCAATGCAAATGATGTGGCATGGAATTACATTTAAAAACGAAATGTGAAAAAATGTTCCTTAACAGCGAAGGACCTTTTTCCAACAAGTGAACAATAACTGCACTATAATAACAGACAATTCCTTCTGTTTTTTCTTTATTTTCCACCTTCACAATTGATGAAAGGATGATGGAGGCAGAGATTTTTTTTCGCGATTGACTGGCTCACCTGACGAAACGGAATGACAAAGGACGAACTGCCTTCTGCTTGTCCTTCCCTTCCCACCTCGTAGTACTTGTTTATCCACCCCGCTTTCTCTCTCTCTCTCTTTCTTTGTCTCTCTCCTTGGTCTATCTTTTTTAATCTGCTTGTTTAATGTTTTACAACGGACGAGGTTTAAAGCTGTGGGGTTCTTTTATGGGTGGGTGGGTAAAATTATCATAATTTACTCGCTACCGCTAACGCTAACTGCTACTACCACTCGTGGTTGGTGTTTTGTGATTGTTCTCGAGGTTTTGCAAACACAGGAGATCAGTGCGCGCGATTTCTGCGAAGCACATTCAGGAATGCGCAGGTGTAAAGGATGCGAGTTTGTCATTTTATCTCAAAGCGCCCTTTTTCAGAAGCAGAAATTTATGTTCTTTTTTTTTATCTCAACCAAACCATGGCCCTGTCCCCTGTCAGCGGTCTCAGGCATGCTCTGACTGTTCAGAAGCTACGAGTAATAGTGTCACTCCATGTCTAAATTGTGACTACAACGTAAAGAACACCCGCGCGAGAGCGAACCGTTCGCTGTGCCCTTTTTCTTACGCACAAAGACGAGGGGGAAAGATAAATACGATGAAAAGTATTCCGGATGAAGCATTGTAGCTGTCTAGCTTCGGTCTTTTTATCTTCTGTGAGTAATAGGGTGCAATTATGATATTATTGAAATATGATTACCATTATCAGCAGATGTACAGTGCGAGGATGAAAGTATGTCTATGTTACTAAAAAAAAGCCTTTGTAAGTGACAATTTATCATTTGTCTTTGCCTTATAGTCCTGATGGAGTTGAAAGGGGCGTGAAATTTTATTTTAGATAACGAATCACGTGGGTGACTTCTAAGCATATTCCTAAAAACCGCTTTTTATCTCACAATATGTCACACACAATGATCAACACAACAGCTAATTAACAGCATTTTATTTATCAATAACAATCCGGAGCTTTGTTAAACAGTTGTTGTTCCTGTTTAGTGCTTCAAACCGGCATTGCGGTACCAACGTCAGCCTTACATGGATGGTGAAAACACACACAAAACCATTTTAATGCTACGATTTGGAAAGCAAAAGTTAAGCAGACGTATAACTACCATCTCGATTATGCATTTTTATCATTCCACCTGCAGGACCCGCCTGTATGTGACGCACAAAATCCTCGGGCTCGTGAGCCGAGAAGCCATGTCAGCTCAAGCCAAACGGGGTTTGGTGAGCGTGTACAGCCTGCAGGCGACCCGTTAATGGCCAATGCGCACTGCACAACGCTCAACAGTGTGCACACTTCGGGTAAAATTATGCATTCACTGTGCGTTTATGTGTACCTTTATTTCCGCACTAATTAAAAGGCAAAACATTTGCGTCTCTATTTGCCACACCCGTGGGAGGGGGAGGGGAGGTTGCGTTAATGCGTGGGGAGGGGTGGTGGGATGCATTTTGCGTCAAGTGCAGTCGCAATAACTTGATTACCAGAGGCCAGTAAAGCACGACCAAAACACATACCGGGACACCGAGTGCAGCCAGTGGTGCAACAGTTCATTCTCGAGTGTCCTTTCGAACAGGCACGTTCAAATCCCTCTAGCAGCCCGGCTACGTACATCATTCCGAGCATAAAGGTGCCATTGAGCATATGCTGAATGGTCGAAAACGCTGGCACCAACACACAACCGAGCACCGACAAGCAAGGTGAACATATAAAATGTTGCAATTGTGCCTTTATTCGTTTGTTTTTTTCTCTAACAGCTTTATGGGGTGTTTCGTTTGCTTTATAATAAAAAGATGAACAATTTAATAATTTTCATTCTGCATGCACTCATCATTCACACAACCGGTAAATTATAAATGTGGTGTGTTAGAGGCAATCTTTTATAAAAAAAAGTGTTTGTTTGTCATTGCATCGTAAAGCACAACCAAAGGTAACTGAAAGAGAGAAGAACAAAGGTCTCAAGTTATTGAAAGTAAAGTGTAACTACAACATTTCCATTTTCATGTTAACGTCTTAAATTAAATGCAATATTTTAAATAGAAGACAAAAAAACGTCGTTGTAAAACGTCGACCAGTAAAATAAGCTGCTCGCAATGAAAAGGTTTCTTAATAAAAATGAAGTTGAATAAAACCCCAAGAACGAAGCCAACTGACGTATCCTTCCCACTCATAATTTATGCTAATGAAGTCAGGGACTTCTTTTGAACCGTAACCTTTCTTTGGCGCGTGAAGCCCACTCATACAACTCTCGGTGAAATCAACATTTACTGCATCGGTCGCTTCTGCTTCTGCACGTCCCGGCCACGGTTGGTGCAGGGGAGCGTATTATCATTACTTGTAGCTCGGTCTAACCGCAACGAGATTTCCTTCTACAACACCCGATCTTGGCACAACAAGGACAATGTACAGGACACGTTTGCTTACGATTCTTGCACATTTTATCTTTTATGCTCTCTCTTTTTTTATGCTTGTACCAATGCTCTTTAAGTAAATTTACATCCCGGGGCAGTTGGTGTGCAGCTGTTTCAATTCTTACCTTCATTACAGGAATATCGTTTTGTGCACACAGGATGTTGGACTATGAAGTGTCAAATTAAAAAAAAACTGTTCAAACTAAAAAAAAATTTTAAAGTTTTATGCTGAGGACAGCACATGCAAATTCATCTTTCTGTTCCAAAAAACTGTAAATTTTAAAAAGAAATAATAAGTGTCCAATGTGATGGGAGATGGGGCGGACCGGTGGCATGATGGTAGCGGCGCCGTTCTTCACACAAACGGACGGCATCAAAATCCTATCCGAAACGCAGGACTGACAATCCAGCTAAGGGTAAATAAAGTCACAGAAAGCCAGAAATGGCAGGCCTAGACTTCTAGAGGTTGTTGGGCCCGAAATAAAAGTGATGGGAAATAAGGATTCGTAATTCTTTTTTGACTCCAAAAGACGAAAACTCAAATTTAACTGCAAAATAAACCCCAGTTGAACCACGTCGGATCGGCTTCCGATCACTTCGGAGTTGACGTCGGATTTGACTGCGACTTCCGCACTCGTGTCCACTCCGAATTCAGCTTCTACTCCCGATTTGATATTAAATTTGACTCCAGATTCGACATCGGACGCCACTCTCAATTCAACTACAGTTTGAATTCGATGTTGAACCCAGTCTTGACCACAGGAATGTCCCGGTGTGTACATAGATATCGACCTTTTTTTTTTTTTTGATTTGTCGAGATTTTAACCCATATAACAGTATTAATCTTCCACATCGCTGCTTGGTACTTTTTAACAGATTTTTTGCCTAGAAATTCTTTATTTGACTTTTGCGAAAATCCACAAACCAAGTTATTTGTCGATGCATTCCTATATCTTCATATGTACTTTCCATCGAACGGAACAGAAAATATCTGAAGAACTCAGCGGGTAGAATCTTGCATCGTTCTGTTTCTAGACAAAGTTTTTACAATGAGATCAAAGCCGTTGTTCTTTGGTGTACATTCAATTTGCCATTGCGAAATTTACATATTATTTGATTAAATCAATATACATCTTGTTCATCCAACCACTAATCGAATAAAGCATTATTCGGCATCGTCCGACACAAAACAATCAAACCTTAAAATATAAAGTTCGAGATTTGTTTATCCATCGATCCTTGTAGCACCGTTCCCAAACGTATACTACATCAAAACCCGGGTCAGAGGGAAACTTTCCTAGATTAATCAAAATGGCTCCTAGAGTCATAGAGATCGAAAAACGGAATGGCTCGTGTACCAATACACACACACACACATTAATAGTCTCCACCTTCATGTTCGGTGATAAAAGGGTTTAGTTATTGATTTATGTAATTTTCTCGACTGCTGAGCAGTACCGCAACTTGAATGCGTAAAAGGACCAACATCCGGATACCGTTCCGATTCTGATGTTGCGACCTAAAAATACATTCAATATCCACACCCGTGCTACGCATTCCTTTACACTCCATCGCAAAGGTATGATCCTTTCCGGTTCGAAAGGTACGGCGTGATCGATAGCATCACATCCATTTCCCAACCAAAAGATAAAACGAATCAACGATGTCCCATCTGGTTTTTCCTGTGTTTTTGTTTTCGTTAGTAGAGCACTGCTGAATTTGTTGCTTTTTGATGAAAATATCTATCTCACATCCATATTTAGCATAGAACAAATGATAAATCGATAAACTTGTTCGTAAAAGCAGCAAAATGTTGCTGCTGCAGATAAAACTTTTCCGTCGATAGAACGGACACGAGCATTATGTACCGTAAAAGCAATTTCTTTCTATAAATTCCTCTACAATCCATTTTTAAATACTTATGAAAACCAATCACCATTTTCATCTTAATCAATCGGAACAACGGAATTTAATGAAAAAAAAAACTGTGTCACTTACCTCCACATCATACGTTCCACTGTTTCGTTTGCAAAGCCAGCTGGAACCACCACCCGTGCTGGGACAGTCGGCATATTTTACTATCAGTATCACATCGATCAACAGCCACACGAGCGAAGTCAGCACCACAATTCGGCAGGTATTCGTGCGAAGCTTCCCCCGAAACATTCTATTTAAGCTGACAACGGACATTTTAATTTTCACACTTTCTCTCCACCCCTCCCGCTGCTATTCACTTATCCCACCGAGCCGGAGATGTGATGAGCACTGCAAGCGAACGGCACGCAGATTCACACACATACGCAAGCACTAAATAGACATCAACATTAACACCCCGCGCTCGTGCACGCTTGTTAGCTGCTACGGAACACAACAATTTCGGTCGCACAAACACACAGAAGGATGCCTGCCCCTCGGGAAGAGAAGCGTACAAATTTCTCTTCGGTGGTTTTACTGTTACAATTTATCAATGCTGCTGAACATTATTGCACATTCATTAGTAACGTAATTACACACATTGCCTACTCCCTGCATACGCCACAAACAAAGCTACGGCACACTTATACACTGCACGATTAAACATTCGCTCATTACATTTTCGACCGTTTCAAAAACTGTGGAAGCTATGGAAATGGATAGTTTTGTAGATAAATGAAAGAAAAACATTATTTATTGTTCGGTACACCTATTCAACCAGTTTCAAACAGCCACAGTATAAAATGTTTGTTTAATCTAAGCGAAGGTTTGTTCGGCACAGGTTGTTCCACCATCGTTTAGCTACCGTTCAGCCAGGCTTGCGATAAGTAGGCGCCCCTTCTTCTTCCCCGGAAGTTAATTTAAAGTTTACAAGGTAAATTAAATATTTACCTCAAGACAACAAAACACAACCGGTGGCGAACCTTTAAAAACTGCACTTTCACCAACGCATGCCCACCGAAACGATAAAGCTTTTCTTGCCACTTCCGGTGAGTGGAGTGCACTCACAAAAATGTAACGCTTGCAATGGAAGTTAGCACGGAATTGTAGGTGCAACATACTCATCGTTCATATCAAATAATGCTATCAGACACGTGTTATGCTACATATCGGTAGTTATGAAATGTGAGCAGCTAAATTTAGAGTAACTCAGAACGGAGTTTACGTTACGAAATGGACGAATTTAAAGATGGGGAACTTTCTATCAAAATCGATGAAACTAACTTCAACTTCGGGTTTTCCTTCATTGTTCGCTTCTTCAAACTAATTAGCAGATCATTTCGAATTATTGAATTATTACGATAAGTAAATTAAGTAAATATTTTATTTGCATTTAATTTGCAAAGTAATATTATTGCATTTATGAAATATACGAATGCATTTTCTGTATCATAGAACACCTTTGCTAGAATAAGCAAAGCAGAGGACTTGGTTACAAAATAAAACTTTAGGGAAAAGATGTTTCATGAACGCTTGTTAATTTTATACATGTGATGTCTGCAACAAAGCTTTCATCACAGATGAATTCATGTTTCAACGCATCGTTTTGTTTTCCTTTACGATATTTATGGCAATGTGGCTATGTGCAATAAGCCTGCAAAAACCTAACGTCCATACAAAAGGTCGTTTTACGACATCGAAACAATGGAGAATGATACAAAGTGAATTAATCTGAATCTAACCGTCATGCACGCCAGGTCGGTACCCAGTTTTTGGTTTTGGACCGCTTGTTTGCCGAGTCATTGCGAAGAAAGCGATAGTACATAGTATGTCCGGTAGCATAAAGTACATAGACGTACACGTTTTGCCACTGAGAGCAGCACCATGTGGCCGCCCGAATGAATTTTAATGCGTTTCCGATGAATAATTAGTAACGGAGGATTCCCGTAAACGCCCACACGCTGGTTGGTCAACGCTGGTCGTGTTTCATATCTGTTGATGGTTCTGCCGACGAACGATGATGATGATGATGATGATGGCGATAATGATGATTATCGTCCAAACTCGGAATGATGATGAACGTGGTTTTAATTTACAGCCATTTTGCAGTTTGGTTAACTTTTGTTCCAATGGTAATCACATGATCGCACTTCCACAACGTGAATAAAATCATGTCGCGTGAAGGTTTACGATTTGTTTGCACATTTTTGAGCATTGAAAACAGTGGCAGTTGATTATTCTCATGTTCTGCCGTTGTCCAGCAGCATTATTGGAGCGTAAGATTGCTCTTTTATCTCGAATCTGCAATGAAATAAAACAAAAACATACATTACAAATAGTATTTAGAATCTTAAGAAACTCATTTACGAGACATGAAATGTTCATTTCTTGAAGAATTTGACAAGTCAAACATCTTAGAACTTTGCACAAAATTGATTAAATGAAATTGATACATGCTGACCAACAGTCTGAGCTGATTACAATGCTTATCACGCTAGCAGATGCGATTGGCCAGAATAATCAAATCACAGCAAACAGAAAACAGTTTGCACCGCGAATGCCAGTTTCACCGAATCTACTAGTTACTCTAAACAGAACGAGAGAAAAAACCTCACCCTGGGAGTATCATCCGCACCCTTTACAAACAAAAAGCATGCTAACGCTAACGTGTGTTCTGCAAAAGGATACTTAATCAGCAAAAAAATCCTGGCCTAATCGTTATTTACACAGGCGTCGAATAAATAAATACTGTACCTGTCGTAATCATGGGAGGAGATGGTAGAAACGAAAGCGCACCGGGGCTAATCGTGCTATCTAGACCATTATTTGAATCCATACGAAACACCATAACAATACCCATACCAAACAAATCATTTGCCATCTGCTGACATCATATCTTTTCCTCTCATCTACTTAATTCCCTAACGATAGATATTGGAATGCACACGCACTAATGAAAGATGTTTCTGAGAAATTAACACATTTAATCATTCTTTGCAATCAAGGTAAAATGATTATTAATTTTCAAAATTGTTACAACTTTTCAATACTATTTAAATAACTATGCGGTGTAATTGCAAAGAAACAAGTGAAGGAGTTTTGTTTACGTTCACTGTGTGTCAAACTGTTGTGTTCGTCAGACGTCTACCTTCATCGTAGTATTTTCGCTGGGTGAAGTGTCCGTTTTTACTATGTATTAGGTGTAGGGCCGGTTTAGGCAGGATAAAACATGCTATTGTACCACATGTCGGAATAGAACGCTCTTACAGTCATTTCCCGAGTTTTAATACATTAGATTGAGATAATAAGCAAACATATAATTGAAGCATCAAAAGAACTTCAATCACATAATATAGAGTTAACCACTGAGCCTAATAATAGTCGTTATAATAATTCTAATCTGAAAAGATCCTTCGTAATAGAAAAAAAAGTGATAAAAAAAAGTATATGAATTATTTAAGGCACATTTTCAAAGGTTTTAAATATTACAAAAAAAAAAGTTGCATTTGTAAAAGTAAAATCATTTCGTGATAGTTTGTGATTAAGTGTACATTCTATGACAATTGCAACCACACTAAAGTAAAGTATGAACAGATCTTTTTTGTTCCATTATTATACATGTAATGAAAAGGGAAATTTACTTACACTACGTGTTTACTTTATTACACAAGAGCAAAACAATATTCTACCAAGCAGCAGAATCGCACCAAAAAGAAAACTGCATCCTACCACGCGTTAAGTCTGTACCGGGTATGAAGGTACCGGGTAATCTAAACCATTAAACCTAGAAACCATTTTCCGGCAACAAAAAAAAGGGAAGGGAAAAGAACAGCATACCGTACCGTCGGATGAAAGCTTAAACCCTCCCTCGTCACACACACAAACGGCTCAGAAAATGCATTCCACAGCAAATGTGCAGCTTAGCTCGGTCATGGAAGGGTGGCGGGGAGGGGGAGGTATTTTTTATGGCCAGAAAAGCTCCAAATGTAAGAGAAAACAGTTTCATCCGGGCAGGTAGGTCAACAGGCAAAAAATAATCACCCCGGTGCAAACGGAACCGTCGGGCGGCGCGCGACCAAAACAACGTGGAACGACGAGCCAGCGTTCCCGGGGGTCGATTTTGGCCGGAGAAAACTGCCACAAAGCACATAAAACATCCATCGTGGAAAACGAATAACGGGAGTTTCTTTTTTTTTTGTTGGTGTGTGTGTGCTGCATTACCTGTGGGTTTGGATATGCGATACGATTATTCAGGAGATTGAAGATATTTAAATAAAAGCCGCGCGACGACGGTTGTAATTTTATGCAAATACATGACCACCGGAGCGCAAGCATAGTTACAAACCCCGAGGTACCGGTGGTACACGGTTTCAATGCACGTCTATTCAGCTTTGAGTGGAGTTTTTTTTTATTTGCTACAAACCAAAACATGTTTGGATGGTCAAGTAAAGCGGGCAATTTTTAAGCAAAATTGCACAAGCGCGAACAAAAAATAAGCGCATTGACTTACTATTTCCCACAACACAGAAGAGGGTTTAGTACAACTGGGACAGGAATCGGGCAGAACAGTTCTAAACAGTCGGAGGTAATTTTAGTGGAATTTAATAAAACATATTGGTTGAAATTTTCCCTGACATGATTCGAAACTCTGTAAGAAAAACCACGTTTAGAATGGCTGACCCAAAGCTTCAAGGTTGTTACTACTATTCGTGAAAGGTGTGTCGACCCCTGGTTTATCGTGAAAGTTAAAAATATTTTCAATATGATTCACCGTACCAATTTCGGTCAGCAAATATCAGAGCCAAGCACATGCTCAACCTTTCATTTATGCATGACAGTAACATAATAGTTGACGAGGGCCTTAAATAAAACACTGACCGAACATACCGAATCACCGAGACCCGAGTAACACGCGTCTAAAACAGACATATTACTCGCCCGATTCTTTAACGCTGGTCTCCTGCGGTGAAGTTTTGATGAGATCATTGTGCTTTGCGAAGCAATGTTATGTTTATGTGCGTTGTTGTTGTGGTAATTATATCAGTTTGTGAAGTGGATTACGAAGTATAAATTGCTCGCTGTCATTAAATCGCCGGCTATTAAATTGATACATTTTACCATAAAGGTTCTATCCGATCAAATAGCAGCACCGTAGGCGTTAGGCGTACGAGGTGTTCTTTGTTTGATGCATATTTAACGACCTGGAAAGCAACATGGGCCAATACATATTTTAAATGCAATCAAATATTGATCGTACCGCAAGCACCATTTCGAAATGTTATAAAAAAAACAAGTGAAGTGGAGTTTTTTTTTTTAAATTAATGTCAAACTACCATGCTATACTATCAGCGCTATTGTTCATTGATGATTTTAATAAAAGAATCTGTAGAATTATAAGCTTACCGAATTGTATCATTCATGCAATACAAAGTAAACAACTCGTTGAAAGCTGTCTTTGCTAATCTTTTTTACTAATGCCTTCTTTTATTAAGGGGATTAAGCTCTAACTTCATCAAGCAACGATCATACAATGATATATCTTCCGCATTTACCTGTTCCATCCATGACTGTCTGTTTTGTCTTACGTGTATCATATGTAGTTTAAAAGTTGAAACAAAAAAAGCTCCAGAAGATCCAACGTTTACCGGTTGTGCCATTCTTACTGGACCACATCATATGCCAAAGACAGTAAAAAGTAAACTTGTCTCCTGTGGTATGTAAATTAAAACCGTTTCTTCATCAACTTCTACACGCTCGACAGCTCTATCCGAAAGATAAATAAAGTTTACCAAAAAAAAAAAAAGAACTGTTACTTTAGCATTCTAACCTAGGATGGATTAAAACCCCAACGTCCTTGACAACGCATTTGTGCACTTACTTCCAACGATGCAGACATGAAGAGAAATAGATTAAGTTGTATAGTTTGGAAAAAAAACCACAACCGAGTCAGTACACAGACAAACTTTAAACAACCTGTGCAAAACGATGTACGGTGGGGGGGGCCTGTTTGCTAACACAAAGTCGCTTATCAGCTTCCCGGCGAAGTTATGGACGATGTGAAATGTTTGCGGAAACTCCTCACAGTGTGGGTTTTTCGTATACAACGCAACACAGGAACAACCAAAAGCCATTTAATTAAACAATCCAAAACCGGTGTAACATTTTGAAGATGAACAACGTAAATACGATTTTTGTTTCAAAATCTGTTATACAAACAACCTTCCAATGGTCTGGAACCATCGACCGGTTCGACCCGGTTTAGACCAGCAGATGTTACTCAGAACGTTCACAATACTTCGAAAAACCCAAAACCCATTGTCAGCTACAGCTCTTCCTAACCGGAGCACGGAAACGATATTGCTTCCGTTCGAAATCTAATAAATTACTACAGCTGCTTGACGTTACTACCCACTACTGCACTTAGAGTGCATTCTGCCGGCGTGCCACAGCCACAAAAGGCTGTTATGAAACCGAAAATTCGAGAGTACCATAATCAACTCGTTGGAATGGAAATAAAAAATAAAACAGGGTAGAAGCTCCAACGGTGTTGGGTAGGAAAATTTCACACACAAACCGTCCAAGCCTCCTCTCCGACCTTTTTTTGCGCGTCCAGCACAACGTGTTCGTTTCGGCCCCAATATATTAGAAGTTGTTCAGCAATTGTCCAGCTTCAGTGGCAAAAATTGCTGGCTGGGTTTGCTGATCGAGAAGTTGATAAAAATAAGGATGTGAAAAGTAATGGAAACAGCAAAACGATTTTTTGTTCCTTCATTCCCCGTTCCATGCCCGTGTCCATCGCGCTAAGCGAAGTAGTACGAGATTAGTACATCTGCAGCAATTTCAGCTAGAAATTTTGCACCGCCGGTGTATTTCTTGCCCGCCCTCAAATAGCAGTTCCTCAAATCGGACAGATGAATGGCATCCGAACGGATTGTTCCATTACGGAATCATGATTCGTGGACGCCTGCTGAAAGGCATTCGTTATGGTCCTTTTACAAAAAAAAACTGTGCTACCACTGCAATCCCGTACAAAAATCAAGCTTTCAACCTTCAGTTAATAAAAGGTTTCCTCTGTTTTTGAGCATTAATATTTAACATACGAAAGTCTACTTGCTTACTTTAGAAATGATCTATGAAGAGATGGAAAATTTCTAAAACTATACATAATATTGTTTAACTTCAAGAATACATCCTAAATATTACCTAAGATACAGTAGAACCAACAGAACATAACATGGAATCAACAGAAACGCTAACTCCACTGTTCTATAATTCGCCCATAGAATTTCAAGCCACATCTGAACAGTCAACAAAACGAGTTATAGGCTTAAAGATGGCATAAAAGAGCCAGCATATCAAAAACAAAACAATAACAATAGAAAAGCTTTCTGTTTTTTTTTCACATTTGAAAGAGATTCAAATCTTTCTACCAAACCCAATATCGGTCAATTCAGCAGTTTTGCCGTGTTTCAATTGTGAACTATCAGCAAAAACCATTTCAATTCTCTTTATCTTCGTACTGCTTGACTTGCGGCTCGAATCCTTTTCAAGGGCCACACACACACAGGAACACAGCTCTTAAAGGAAGCAAAAAAAAACCATTCCGCTTCTTTGCAACAAAGCCTCCACGGAGGAATGTCACGTGGACGTAACGGAGCTGATGAAATGCTGCAAAGAAAATCGTGTAAGGAATGCTCATATTTGAAAAATCTCCATTCCATTACAAATGGCGCCGGGCAGGATTGTTCTGTGCGACAGTTTGATTTTTTTTTTATTTTTAAATAGGAAAATGGTTTTTACTTCTTTTCCTTCCTGCATACTTTTACCTTCGGCTTGCCTCTTTGGAATAGCCTTCATAATTCAACATTTTCACCACAGCATACAGAGCGCGTAAGCCGACTTTGGCATGACTGGCATCAGCAATGCTGTCGGTCTTTGCTTAGCCTCGAGGCGAATGCATTACAGCACGCATCTTATAGGCTTAATTACAACGCAACGCGACAGAATGTGTTCCCATAGACACGCGAAACTGAGACATAAATTAATTACAGCACATGCATGCAGAGAATGGCTGGACCCCGCCTCACATTCTAAATAATGTAAACTACGAAAAGACGAGAGTTTTTTTTATCTTTCTTAGATTTCACTTATTCCATTCAAAAGAGAGCAACATTTCTTTCCTTTTTTAATGTTTTTTTCAACAAAAAGGAAAATTCAAGAAGGTTCCTGATATTATGCAAAATACGTGAGCCTCTCTGCAGTATGTGAAGCGTGACCAAGACATTGTGTGAATATCAATAGGAAGGATTTCTGCTATGTTTGCATCATAATATCATAAAATAAGCTTTCTGCCAACTGTTTTTGTGTCTCTGTGTTGCAAAGAAATAGTTTGTGTGCTAGTTTTTATACATCTTACTATACTGTTTTCTTTAAATTTTTATTATTTGTAGTTTTTGTAATACGTAAACAATGAGTTAAGAAAGTGTTTAAACCAGTATTGTCTTCCTCAAGTGTTTTTTTTATTTGATAGAATTACGAAATGGCAAACCCCAGTATGCAAATGTACCATAACTGCACGAAATTAACAAATAACCGACCTCCGAAACAGGCTAACCTTCTGTCACATCCCAAACAGATAATTTTTGGGAACGGTTGCCTTCCTTTCAATATTCCTCGGCTACAACCACTAAAGCAGAAATTGCCTATCACTCTGCGTGTTTTTCCTGCTTCTTCCTTTCATCATACTTACCAGGGCCTAAAGGACACTAGCAAAACAATAATCAAAATTCGGGCCCGCCTTTGACTGTTCCCGCATATCAAACAGGTCACAACAACAGGACCACACATTGTTGAAGGGCCCATTCAAGGGAAAGGGAAACTTGCATCACCGGCATCTATTTTCTGGAACGTTTATCGCTCTAAGGATGTAGACCTTTCCTGTTCTCTATCAACCCTGCAGATGAATCGATAAATTTTTCATTTTTTTACCTGACTTTCCTCCCGTTGCCAGCTACACGAATAGAGTAAAAGTTGAAAGGTTGCTCAAATTTATTTATAATTTCGAAGCTGTTGTTATGTTCACGAAACATTAAGAGTAATGAACAGATATTCCATAATTAATCAAAGCTTTGTATTAAATTGTTTCAAGCTATTGCATTGCTTTGATTTGTTCGCTAGGCGACATATGACGCTGGGTCGCTTCATGCAGCAAAACATGAAACCTGAACAAGCGCACAATCCTCGAAAATCCTTTGGGGCTTTCGGTGCGCTATAAATCGCATGAATTGAGCTCCCTCAACGCAACACAAAACCGCACATCCAATTCCAGCCCGATTGCAAGCATCGTGAGACGATAAATCCTGCAAATAAATGTCAGTGCGCCTAAAGCGGGGCCCCAAAAGAAAACGAAACGCAACGTATCGCGATCAATGACGAGCGTCATTTTCGCGCGATTTATGACGCTCGGTTACGATTTGCGCACGCTTCTCCATTTCCCGCGCGAATCCGTCCGAGCGGGGAAAACTTCATCGCTAAGTAGCAAACATGACCCGTAAAAGCGTAACACATCTACGCATTTAACACCTCTATCCTTAACGAACACGAATCTTCCCCAGCTAGATTTGGCAAGGAATGCGGGGGGGAGGAGGGAGGAAGGGAGTTGATCCAACCCGAGGATAAACGCTCGCTAGGAGAGCGGTAAAATCGAAGACGCACTTGGACGTCATCCTTTCACATTAAATCACTACAAACGAGCCACCCCGTTCGGTGTCTCCCCCTAGCGCTTACGGAAGGCAAGATTCACTTTCCGGCGGGGGTCAGCCGTAGCGGTCGTAATTTCACGGCGTCCGATGGCATCATATCATCGCTGGCGCAGACTGACAATACAGCGCGAGCGGAAAATTTATAACCAGTTGCTCTAGTTCATCGGTGAGTGCTGCGTGGCGTGTGCTCAACACATCGAACGTGCGGAACGGAAATGTTACTCCCCACGCCCAATAGCATTAGTGCCCTATCTACGGTTAACCAAAGATAACCCTTCGGTGACAATCAAGAAATGATAAAGTTAGTCTCGAAGCTTAACACAGTGCAACTCCATTCAATGTTGAAGAATTTTTGAATAATTAGCAGAAAAAAAAAAATTAAATTTGTTTATTGCTAATAAAAGATTGCATACCGATGCACATTTCGTTAAGTATTAATTTAATAAACCACTAAAGATGTATGATAAGTTAACGTAAAAGTACTATTTAAAAATGATCGATTTTGAAACCGCCCGGTATTGGTATCGGCGCCGATCTTCACACGATAGAACTGGTCCAAAATCCCATCCGAACCGAACCTCCAGTACGCAGGACTGAGCTACGTGTAAATAAAGTTAAAGATAGGCAGATGTGTAAATAAAGTGTGCCGACAAAGAAGGACATTTAAAATCGATTTGCTTCATAGTTTGGAATCTTTGGCATTTGGTCTAGTACATCCAACATTGGAGGTCTCATTCTAAATGGTCCTTCCTAGCTTAACTATTTGGCTATACACTCCACAAGATCCTCCCAGCACAGATTGATAATGCCTTCTTATTCGAAGCAATAAATTTGTTTTCTTCATGTTTTGTTGCTACAAGTCATCTGAAATGTTGAAACATTTACGAGCAAAGAACGACCTCTGCTTTAAAATTTGAAAGTTACGTTATGAAAGAATAAACGATATTAAATGAATGCAATTCGTTATTCGAGTTCAAATTCGAAAATTCGAGAAACGCCGATCTCTCACGGATAAAAATAATACGTCATAATAGCCCCAGAATTACGGACTGTCTGACAGGAACAACAAGTTGACCTGAACGTTTGTTGCACCAAGAAGAATAAGGATTCATAATTAGCTCCTACCATCCATATGCGTGATAATAATTTTTATATTCACACCGTGAGTCAATTTCATCCTTTTTTACTATTCAACAAACATCGGCTATTGCAAAGAATGTTTATTGCATGCAGTAAAATGCTACGAGTCTTTGTTAATATTTTGTTAATATATAATATTTTCTATGAAAAACGTGTTAGAAACTTCGAACCAGGCTCGTTCGTGTTAGGCACGGAATAATAAATACCCAAATGCTACGAGTATTTTGTTAATATTTTGTTAATATATAATATTTTCTATGAAAAACGTGTTAGAAACTTTGAACCAGGCTTGTTCGTGTTAGGCACGGAAAGGTTTAACAGTAAAAGCTTCAGACACAGCACCCAACTTCCCAACTTCTGCCGATGAAACAAGGCTCACGTTTCGCAATGCTTCGCTTTAACCATCCCCACTTGCGCCACTTGCAGGTTTCGCTACACGGACGGTTGAAACGAATACGGTACTGCCGGGCAGGTCGTAGATTATCATTAGCACAATGCACCGCTATCGATCACTTCTGGATGGTGAAAGATTAAGAATTGATGATAAGGTTCGAATCTTTCCTAATCATTGCTAACGTGTTCATTCGTCTGAATCGGGGTGGTTTAGAACCAGCGGCTTTATGGTATGTGTGCTAGCTTTTAAGATGGTGGAAATAATCGTGTTAGCTATCGACAATGGCGACGCCGATAACCATTTGTATTTGCTTTAATGAGACTGGTTGAAATTACAAATAAAGCAATACTCAACCGTTAGAGAGTATCGAAGTTACGTTGCGAAAGTCCCTTTTGTTATCTGCGTATGTACCACGAACCATATGCACAATAACACAACATCCATAACAGCGGGCAAAAGTTAATGGTGTGTATTTTGCTCGCATAGTGTGTGGCCAACAGGGCAAGATAAACACACACATCGCGCGCGACATAAAAATTCTTCCGCTCCGTTTAAACCGTGCCCGGTTCTTATCAGTCACCGGCCCAGTGTCTGCGTGTGGCTGTTTGCGTACTGTCAGCGCATTTGAATACAGTTATGAACTAGAACGAAATCAAGCAACTAGCCGGGCTGGAAATGGAACGATAAACAATACGCACACGGGGTTGCTTCAACACACAGCAACGGCACGAGCCGGGTGTGTGTGCGTGTGTGTTCGGTTGGCAAAGAAAGTTCGCTAAAATAAATAAAGTTCGCCAGCATTGTGCCACCGCGCGAGACACCGCGCGGGCAGCAGCAAAGCTCGTTTCGATTCGGAACCGGGGCAGCAGCACACTTTCGAAACAGGTTTCATACGTGGCTCGTTGGCAATTCCAGCGTCAAACCACGTAAAGGCACCCGCCGGGTGGTGCCGGTGCTGCCACGCGGTCGAAAAAGAGCCGGTTTCGAGCAAAAAAGGTAGCAGTTGCGGTAGCTAAACATTATGAACTCGTCCATACCGTATGGTTTTTTTCCACATAAGTATCGCCCAACCGGTAGGTTGGCTGGGTGCACAAGGGGACGATACCGATAAAATAAAATGTACTTCTTACCTAAATGGGCTTTTACCAAAGACCGCCCTAAACCATCGCCTAGTACTTTAGACTCTGGAGCGATGTAGAACGAAACCGAGTCCGATCGCAACCGGTTCAATTCCATACCATTAGGTTTCGCGCTGAACGACCCGATTGTTGGCGGTCCAAATCTGCGTACAAATCTCTATCAAAAGGGTGGTGTTTTTTTTGCAGAATTGCATAAAACACCGGTAAACTGGAGTCCCGAGAAGGAAGAAAGGGCCCTCTTTTTTCCACACACGATTCCAACGATCTCGCCCTGTTGCAATAGGATTAGCGTTTGTGGTACCCACGAACATGCCAGCACACATGCCATACCGTAAAGATTCATTACAGCTGCAAAGGAATTTAACTCGCGAGCACTCACATACACAAAAGGCAAAACATCATACTACAGCTACAGGACCCAAGCACGTGCGAACGGAACGCAGCGTGAGCTTCAAAACCATGCGCATCGACCCGGCGAGACACGTCAAAACGGCACACGTCAAAGAGTCATTTACACTACCACCACTACCACTAGCAGGCGAACGAGCAAATGGAGCTGTGGTTGTACTTACGTGCTGTGCCGGGCGTTACATTGGAAAGTATAACAGCAATCAATGGTGCACTTTATTTAAACTAGCAGCGACAAATTATGTGACTCAGACAAATGTGTGACTCGAATTAAGAAGTATTCCTCAAAGACTACAAAGTAAAATTTAATGATGTCACAAGATGAAATACAGGGTTTTCGGGTATTGTATTGACAAGTTCAGCGAGGCGTTGTTTTGCTCTGGTATATAATTGAGTTGCTCGGCAAGTTATGGAGTTGTACAGAAGAAGGCGTTGACATGTTTGGCAGAACTATTGAACGACGATAGAATGTTGTTGCTAGCAACGCGGTTGCTAAGGATTTGACAGAAGCTGCGTTACTATTCGCTGCAGCAGCACTTTGCTAGCAGCAGTGTTGCCATCAGCATCATTCGACGATTGCCCAATAGTTCTGCCGAACGTCAACACCTTCCTCTGTGCAATTCAATAACTCACCGAACCAGTTAATCACATTCTTCTCGTTTTAGCTGAATATTTTCATACCCAAACTATAACTATATTTTATTGGTAATTATCGTTTGTTTCTTAAATTAGAAGGTTTTGCTCGATTAAATCTGAATGTGCTGATATGTGACCAATTTAATTTGTATGTACTACGTAACGTTATGTGTAAAAGATGCCTTAATTGTTCGTGATTTGATGCAAAACGGTATTTGCCCGACCGAAACAACATCTCGCAGAACTTGTCAATATTATGCTCGAAAACCCTGTAAGATAAACTTTAAAGCTTTCCTACACTAACAATCATTGACACGTATACGACGCACACAAGCGGACAGGTGGATAGAAAGCGTTTTGTTGGTTCATTAGCACTCACAAAATAGTTACTGACTTGAACGATTTGAGACGCGGCTACCCGTCGACCGCACACGCAGGCTTTAGCGCTTATTCACACACGCATGGGAAGTTACATGCGCAGTTACACACATTAGTGCTCAAGCTTCAAGGAAAGATAGCAAAGCTACTGATGTCTAAAACCGATGGACAGTCTTGGGCGTTGGTGAAATGCTAATGACGTGCAAAGAGAGATATCGATGTTGACACAAAGGGGAGATATTAGGCAGCAGTCATCTGTAGACAAAGAACTTAATTAATGGAACTAAAGTCACTTCACTCTGGGAGGTCGTATTCATAAGCTCTTGCTGTTGAGAGATGTTAATTTAGTCGATCAACACCCAATATATGCTTTGTGAAAATGCATCCGAAAGCAACAGTAACAATCGTCATCGGTATTCTCCGATCTACTGACGATATTGGAGCGCCGAATGTACGTCCAACCTTTTTCCCTCTAATGAATAGTAATGATTGTCCCCCAAAATCCTATCGAACGACATAGACGAACACTAGTTCCGTACGTCAACAAACAGTCAAACCTTTTTTTTTAACTTCCGAGAATCAAGAGGACACAGTAATAACGGGCAAACGACCCACAATGGCAACACTGAACCAAGACGTCAATAAACGGCATATCATTATTTTAACTCGATATATCCACACTGTTACCAACGCCACTTGCGTACACATATTGGAAGTGGTGCTTATATCCTTTCTTTCCCCTCTTCAGACAATTCCATCTTGGCCCAGGACAGTCCGCTTGGGCAGCACAAGAAAATGTATATTAATGAAAGTGTTGTCTTTTTGCTGTTCTTTTTTCTTTCTTTCCTTCCAAAGCGCACACACCAACGGGCACTCGGTAACATACAGCTTAAGGCACCGGTATCCGGTTTCGTTCCGGTTTCCGGTTGACTGTGGTGAGAGGCTCGGAAAATCGACAACACGATCCAGACGGAACCATCTCCCCCGCATGACGGCCTTTGATCGGAAAGGAAAAACCGGAACTGCATGGACCGGAACCCACTCGGGAAAAGTGGAAGAAATATAAAAATAGCTTTACAATCACCACCGACCGGCCAAAAGGTCTACCCGGGGCGCAAAGGAATGGAAGAAAAATCAAAACCCCCTAAAGTGAGGCTCAAACCCTCCGCCGAACCCACCACCCATTGAACCATTGTGGCTTTGTTCCGGTCAGACGGCATAAGTTGCGTACTTCTATTAACTTTTGCTCGTTTTTTTAATGGTACAGTTCTAAACCATACTGTTGGAATCTTTTTTTTTTTAATTTATCATTAGTACTGATGGGAAAATAAATTGATTTTCAACTATAATATTCAGTCCAGTGGGGATAATAGACAGATATTTTGTTCATTACACAATAAACATTAAGTCCACGGGCAGCACAAAATATCTCTCTTCCGAAACAATCGAGACTCACTGTTTTGTCCCTCGCCCCGAACCGAACGCATACTAATGAAATAAAATCAGTTTTCAACATTTTCATTGGCCTTGTTCCTATCGGAACAGCCCTGGAACACAACTTCCACCCACTAAAACAGTGTCGTTTGTGAAAGTATGTTTTTTTTTTTCTCTTCTCTTTCTTTTATCCTGTGAATAAGAACAAACCCCCCCCGAAACGGGTTGAAGGAAATGCGAGAAAAATGTAAAAATGCAATCGAAATGGGATCAGTTTTCAAATGGAGCGAAAATAAGTCGAGCTTTCTTCCCGCGTCGACCACGGTGTGTGTGTGTGTGGGGGGGGGGGGGGGTGGGCATGGGGCGTCGTAGTAGTTATCAACAATAGCGCACCATGATGTTCATTTGGTGAAAACTGTCCCACACCATCGCTGGCTTACGCGCCCCGTTTGGCGAACTACAATTTTCCACCCAAAAACCCGGGTTGCGTATATACCATCTTCCATCCGGTCTGCTTCACTCGTTCGACCATTGGATGGTAGCGGTGCTGGCAAAAATTCACATAAAACCCCGAAACACGAGTATAAACCATCTCATTAAATTGAACGACATTGAATTCGTGCCGCAAACCGAGGACACCGGGCGTCCCGAAGAAATATCCAATTGAATGGAGTGATTTGTAATTTGATGTGACTTCAGATTCAATGCGAAAACGGGAACTGGGATCGCAACTGGAGAGGTTATTACATGCTGCTGCAGGTAATTATGTGCCGGAATTATTGAAGAAGTTAATTGAATTAAAATAGGCACAACTCTATCATGCAAACCATTTGAAATAGGATTGGTGGAGTTGAACTTCGGAGCTATTATTGATTGGAGTTCGTACTAGAGAGTACGTAATAGAAGTTCATCTACTATCAGAACTGTTTAATTCCACAAACGTTATGTTATGAGAAGAAAGCAGACCAGTCAAACTGATTGAGGTAAGAGTTCTAGTTGTAGATGACCTCAGTATCGCCAGTGACGAATGTTGCCTGTTGCGTTACCATAGAACAGACATCCCGAGAGCTTCTAATAACACTCTTTTGGGAGTGAAGATGTAACAAAGGTCCACGATCTCGGTGTTATCTGTAATAATTATTTGATCTGCACAGTTTCTGCAGAAAAACCAGAAACTCCAGAAATTGAGAACGAACCTTAAAAAATTGACCATTTTTAGCCTCATGACTACCTCACCGGTGAAGCCTCTTTTAGTGATAATGCATAGTTTCAATAACTTGTAGGAGCACTTTGATTTCAACTCTTTTATGCAACTATTAATTAGTTCTAATAATAGGTTTGAAAACAGTGTTCAATTAAATTTTGAATCTTAAGTTAAATCTCCTTAAATCTTTAAAAAAAGAAAAACAATTTAATCAACAATTAAAATCAATTAAATCCGAAAATAATTAAATTAAATTAACTGTTAATTGAATCAACAGTTAAATTAAAAAACAAACATCAAATCCTTCGAACATACTAACAACCTAACATTCAGTAAATCAATCGAATTAAACTTTATACACTGTTGAATAGAGATGGGAAATTGAATTCTTTTTAAGGATTTAAATCCGAGTTAAAGAGATAGAATGAAGATGCATTAATTCGCGATTTAATTCTTCACGGCGACCTTTCATTTGACGCATTGACTCTTGACTTGACTTGACATTGACTCAACTCTTGTGCGAGTTAACTCTTTAACTCGCGATTTAAATCATGAGTTGAAGATCACCGTGAATAACTCTTGAGGGAATTAACTCGCGATTTAAATCGTGAGTTTAAGGCCGTCGTGTAGAATTAAATCGCGAATTAATTCCTAAAAGAGTTGACTCACGATGGAAATCATGAGTTAAAGGTCACCGTGAAGAATTAAATCACGAGTTAACTCCCACAAGAGTTAATTCATGATTTAAATCGTGAGTTGAAGGTCGCCGTGAAGAATTAAATCTTAATTATTTTAAATGATTTCCTTTCTTAAGAATGAGTTAAATCACAAAGAGTTATAAATACACTCCTTTTAGATTAGAATTAACTCACTCCCTAGCAAGACTTAAATCATTCATTCACTCTGAATCATTGTGCACATCACTACTGTGTGAAGTTATTCGAAATAAAAAACAATATCCATGTTAAGTGTTGATGATGTGCACCACGCGAGTTTGATGCTCCCGGCCATCAATGATCCCGCACACAAACACACACGTGCACGTACAACAATAAAGCCACGTTCTATGTTGGCCAATAATCAGCACGTCAGCAAACACCAGCGCAGCGTCGCAAATGCAAAGGTATGCGACGGCTGGTTGGATGGTAAATGGCAGCGACAATTTTCTCATTTACTCCAAAACCGGTCCCACCGATTGTGCCCGCACCAGCTCCGCCGACGATGATGATACGGCATACGGATTACCCATTGCCAATCGCGGTGCCACAGCGTGGTGCCAAACCCAATGTGTCACACTGTGTCCACGCGGACGGTAAGATGGGAGTGTAACGGACGAATGGAAATAAATAAAACAAAATGCCAAAGAGGAAAGGTCTCTCCTAGCGCATGACAGCGTTAGCCTTTCCAGACGCACCTTGTGCCGGATTGGTATGCGATCGCAATAATGCACACCACAATGGTCCAATGGACACCGGAGCAGATTCTGTGCGCGTGCTGGCAAAGATACACCTAAAAGAAGTTTGCAGCTCCAGTGCATCTGTGGTGGTATGAAAGTTGACGTTGCTTGGGAAATACAACACAAATGTTTTTTTTTTATTGAAAAAAAGACTTCACTTTTCAACATTTTTTTAAACGTTTACACCTAAAGTGAGATCCATTTAACAAATTAGAACCAAATTAGAACAATAACAAAAAATGTGACACAACATCAAACTCAAACGAAGTGGATAATCAACAAGTAAAAAAAAAATAGAGCACAAAAGCAGTAGAAGTATCTCGTGAACTCTAGCTAATTTTACACCGGAATTCGTTTAATTTTATGTATTTTTTGTGTGACCAAAAAAAAAGGTGCAGAGGTCGTCTGGGCACTCATAATTTGCAACTAATTGCAACCTTTTCTCCTTGGAATTCATTTCAACTGGCAAAAAAAACGTAATATCAAGTTGATGGAATTCCTTCCCCTCGACAGAATTTAAGGCGTCCTTTACTTGTGTACCACCACCTTCTTTCCCTCCTTTGCTATCACCCTGCGCCAACAAAATTATTGATTCACGCAGCGGACGACCCAATGCAAAAGAAGGTCTGCACCGATATTTTTTTTTCTTTTCTTTCGCCTCGACGCATCAAGGAACGGAACGCACCACATTCCGTAATAAAAATGTGTAAAAGAAGCATACAAAAACGTCCAACCTTACAGCACCGATGTCGCCACGATTTTGACGATCTGGCGACAGCCGGGCTTGTTATGTGAGGCGACTAACTAAACGTCAACGAGCGTCGGTTGTGGCGGAATGGGAGGAGAACAAACGCTGCACTGAACGGCAGATCAGGCATCAAACTTTCTTTGTCACCTCATTCATGTTCGGTGAGCAGTTGTAGCGAACCCCGTGCACAAGACTTGCCGCGCGTCAAGTAGCTTCGTTCAGCTGTTGCTTCAACTTCAACGCCACGGTGTGAAACACTCAATCCATGAAGCATGTTTATGATTTGTGTTCATTGAGGAGATGCCGTCCCCTTATGTTGTATGCCTAATTTCTTCCAACCAATGGGAAATTCAACTCGGGTTAGGCAACATACGATAACATACGATAATAAGTAATTAAATAACGCAAGCAAATAAAAGCAGTCATTTTGACCGAAACGCTTCATTTTAATCACATTAATTTTTAAAGTTAAACTAATTTACCATAGTTGGTGCATGATTTTTACATGACTATTATATAAAAAGAAGTTTAAAAAGTAATAAAACATAATCTAGGACCTTGATATTGTTTATGAGGCACCATTAATAAAAAAAACGCTTGAAACGCTTGGTATTTCTAGTTGATAAGTTCAATGCAACTTAACTTAAACGTTTCTAAGCCGACTTTACACGATACCTAACCATTTCCGGACAAACAAAAAGGAAGCAATAACATTGAAATCGCTTGGCAGAAGATTAAACCGACAAAAAAAAAAACAAAACATTTTACAACCACGAAGCCTTTATCAACTCCAACAGACCCTACAATGGCTCGGCTGACAGTAAAAACGGCAAACAGAATGCGCCGTCATCGCTTCCATCGTGAGCCGATAATGTCGGATGTTTATCGTTGTAAAAAAAAAAACCGTACACTATCTGCCACCCATTGGTGCCATTTCCTTCTTGCTGTTTGCTTGCTATCTCAGGAATCTTACACGCCGCGCCACGGACACGTTTTGTTCTAATTTGTTACGATGCGATACCGCTTCCGAAAAATTCCGGCGGCGCACGTACACGTACGGAATATGTTCCGTTGTTTGACTCGCAAACCCCGAGAGGGCCGGCTTGTGCCAGATCCATGGCAAGAAAAAAGGAAAGTTCTTTTCCCCGATTTCGGTGCACTTGGCACACAAAACCTCCAGCAAACGCCACCGCTGATGAGAAAAATGTTAATGACGGGGAAAATTAACCCAACTTTCAATTCCCATGTTTACACCCCCTCCCTCCCCCTCCGAAAAGCGAGAGCCCCCGGCGAAGAGCTGGGCTAAGAATGGGCCAGAGGCAAAACAAACCAAAAAAAAAAAAAAAAACCCTACACATGCCCGCACAGTTAAATTCAATCCCTGCTGTGTGTTTGTTAATTCAACAGCAGTACTGCGACTAAAAGGACTACTGCCCGCTGCTGCTGGCAATGTCAATGTGCGTTTGAAAAATAAATACACCCTAAAGCAACTAATGGGACACTACCCTGCACACGCAGACACATACAAAAGCATAAAAACCCCCCACTCTGCCCACAAAAGCATTGCAAATCCGTTTCAGCTTTGGTAGACACTGTGGGCAAAACGATTAGGAGACCGAATGCTAGCGAATAAACGAAATCAAAAATGGGTGTTCTTTTTAAATGTGGGACACATTCCTGCCCCAACGGCAAGGCCATGGCACACTGTGTGGCAGCCATCATCCCCGGCAAGCAATGATCCTTTTTTTTGTCTCGTAATGAAGAAAAAATCATAAAAAGCTAAAGGACACTAAAGCTCCTCGATGATGCTTATGACCACACACACACACACACACACACACCCACAAACGGCAACAGCATTTGTAGCGGGTATAACAGTAAAAGCTGAGCCCGGGGATCAGAATCACGGCACATCAACCGGTCCCGAAACGTGCCATCGCCCACCACTTGTCCACTTGCTGGCGTCCTCCCGCCAGAAACTAATCCAATTAGTTTATCAGCGTGCTTCACCGCAACAGGATGATCGGCACACCGGAACCGGAGTGAAGCACGGATGAGCAGAAGAAACACACACCGGAAAACGTGGATTAGGTTCACTTTGTCTCTCCTTTTACCAACCCACAGTTAATCTGCTTCCGGAGAAGATCTCTACCGAGCAAAAAAAAAAAAAGAAGCAAAAACGGGAAGATTAGTGGAGAACAAAAAAAGGCGCAGGCGAAAAGGAACCAGAAGCAGCGACTTGTGGTGGCGAATAATACGAAAGAATCAAATCTGAACGCCTAATATGTTTCGGGCAAATCAAAAACTACGTAGAGGAGATTTGTTTACATCCTTCGTCAGAATTTTATCAATAAAAGATGTTAAACCAACATTTAAAACATATTTCAATAGTTATAATTAATATCACGTCGTGCTCGCATCACACTCCAGTCGTAGGAACCGGCAATGGGAATGATCATACTTTAAGATAGAAAGCTTCTCATTAAGTAAGAACATCATTTAAAAGGAATGTGAAATTAGGGCAGGTTGCAGCATGTCTGGTAGTGGCGCCGCTCTTCACACGACAAGAACGACCCAAAATCCCCTAAAAAAGCAATTCTCCGCAGCTTCAGGCATATAAAAGTTAAAGAACGGCAGCAATGGCAGATCAAGACCTCTTGAGGTTGCTGTACCGGTAAAATAGACGAGGAAGAGAGTGAGATAATTCACATCTCCAAGAACGATTTTTGTAACTCTTTTTTGATTTAAGTCATTCACAGTGCAAAAAAAAATCAGTCCATAGCTATTTAACTCAAGACTGAGTTAGCTAAGATCTATCTCAGATTAAAATCCTTGAGGTGAGTTATATTTTCCGTCCCTAGTGCTCTAATGGAAGTGACCAACGTCACATAACAAGTGACAGTGGATGGTAAATTCTCAAGGCCCTTTCCGCTCCACTAGGGTCTGCGCCAAGGAGATGGGCTAGCTTGTCTACTCTTCAACTTAGTGCTAGAGAGGGACTTCGAGGAACACCTGTTTTAAGTCAACCCAAATTTTAACGTACGCTGCTAATGGCATATACATAATAGGTTAAACGCTCTCTTACTTAGCGAATGCTTTCTAAAGGATTGAGCCAGGCAGCGGAAAAGCTCGGGTTGGAGATTAACGAGGCAAAACCAAGTTGCTGGTAGACTTTCTAAGTCGCCTAAAGTTTCATCCATCTTGGGTCTAATGTCAGCACCGGAAATAAGATGGATGTTGAGATACGCGCTTCTTCTCTACTTCTCTACTTAAAACAACTGTCTGACTGTATAAACTTATGTAGCTACTCGCCTACAACTCCGAAGTATGGACTTTGTCTAAAACTGAAGAAATCCTCTTATACAATGACCAGCTTCTACAATGACCAGCTCTACGAACTGTAGGCCGAACTCGTTCTAGTACAGTGGATTATAATCGCTAGGCTCCGGTGGGTTGATCACGTCATGAAAATGACACCAGACAACCCTGCCCATCCTGTCAGGTCGTCCACATGGACAGAGGAGTCGTGGCAGGCCCAAGATGAGATGGAGTGTCTGCCAGAAAGGACAAAACTAAACCGTGAGCGGTTTGAAGAACTCCTACAACAAGCCAACTAATCTAAGCTTGAATTCACAGACTTACTTTAATTACTTATTTGTATAGGAAAACTAACAGCGGATAAGCCCTCTCAAACGTCAAAACGCATACCAAAAAAAAATACTAGTACCAGATTCTTATAGACCCCGGCATGGCATGGGTGCACTTCAAAAGAGACCAGGCATGCACGAAGCTGCCTCCTAATTGACCATGTTTATTACTACTCGTCCGGATCCAAATGAAGACATACTCGCCAAAATGATACTCTTCAGAACGGTCCCCCCCATCATAAACCAACTACACTTCGCCACGACGCTCGTCTAAAGCTGGCGCGTCCCAGAGTCACGCCGGTGAACGTTTTCCTTCTTTTTTCCCACTCGGCACCGGTTTCAAAAATGATATCCACGTCTGCACCACCCGTATGATTAGTGTTTTACCGCGTGGCGCACACACAGCGGCCATTCAATTGCACTTGCGAACAACAGTCGTGCGCGGGCATGATACCACGTACTCCACTGCTGACCGAGGAGAGAACGGAAGCAACAACAAAAAAATGGTCATTCAGTGGGAACAACGACCAAAAACAAAAAAAAAAACAGAAGCCGGACATGAACGACTTCAGCCTACTTCTCCCTGAGTAGGTGTGTGGGGTAAATTTTCACTTTTTTGTTTTGTTTGTGCCTTTTTTTGTTTGTTTGTTGGCCCAACACAAACGCGAGTGAGTCATTTCTGTGTCACGTATAAAGGGTGGGAAAACCTAAGGCTGAAAAAGTGTAAGCAATGGAGGAGCATTTGGAAAATATGGCCAATCTTTCACCGCACACGCTCAGCCTTTCCATCGTAGCCGTTGGTGGAATAAAATGAAATAAATGTTAATTAACCAATTACTTTTTTAATAAGTAACACAAGTATTCAATTAAAAATATATAAATAGTGTTTATTTGATAACTAGCTGCCAATCATTGATAAAAATAATTATAAAGTAGGTAGTAACATAAAATATACACATAAATCTGTACTTTGTGTTAAAACAGAACAAAAAGAAAATATTATTTTCATTGATGACGGGTACCGCACATGGTTCGAGCTAGTGATGGGACGTTGAATTCCTTTCAAGGATTTAAATCCGAGTTAAAGAGTTAGAATAAAGATTTAACTCTTTAACTTTCTCATAAAGTATTAAACAATTTCAAAAGAGCGAACGGGAAAAGGGGAGTGCTGCCACCTTCAACTCATGATTTAAATCAAGATTCAACTCTTCGAGGCGACCTTCAACTCACGATTTAAAGGTCACCGAGAAGAGTTGAATTTTAATCGTTTTGATTGATTTAAGTCACTGTGCAAGTCGCAAAAGAATTATAAATACTCTTTTTGGAGACTTAAATTAACTCACTCTCCAGAAAGAATTAAATCATTCCTTCATTCTGAATCATTGTGCACCTCACTAGCTCGGACTCGGACGTGTTATCGTGGGTTCGCAACTACAAACCATTAGCGATAATGATGGGGTCACGGGCGTACACCACTGGCAAATTGCAGTACATTTTGTTTTTACAGTCAATTGTTGTCCATGCCGGTTTGTGTGCCAAAACATTTCAGCCGCCAAAAGCTTAAGCTTAATGATCTGTTGCCGGAAACACTTTTCCCCGTGCGGCCTGACACGAAGGGCGCAGATGCACACGAAACGCCGACCCAATAGTTTACGCCGCCGGTGTCATTTGCAACGGAAAAATGTGGGTTGATGGTGTGAAGATGAGAATAAAAAGCGGACGCATCATGGACGCAACCCTAAAACAGATCAGCGCGGACCGTAGGCAGGTAGGCTTGGTAAATAAACAGCAGAACACGTACTTGAGCGCCATCAGCATAATCGGGCCATAGCTGTTGTGTAAGTGGGGGCCTCAGAGACAGGGAAGAGCAGGCAGTCTGCTAGAGCCATTAGGAGAAAGTAGTTAAAGTCCGAAACTGGGCGCAATCGTCACAGTTGGGATGCTCTTAACGATCTTTCATTTTATTAAGTGGACGAAGAGTGTACACAAAAGGTGTTGAAAGGAATCAAGAGAAATCTTAAAGTTGTTCAGCTGAATAAGAAATTATCGCAACAATTTAAAATATTTGGACAGTATTGCTTTACTAAATCATGTTATTCCATTACTATCCCACCAACTGCCCGGTTTATTTACCGATTTATGCCGGAAAACTACGTCAAAATGAGTCTATTTATTTAAAGCACGTATGGCCCCGGATAGAATTCTCCGAACAATCGGCCAATATCCAAAGCAGGAAAAACCGCGTTCTTCCTTTCAAGGGCGTACTACCACAACCAAAAGGTCAGATTAGAAAAAGCAACCACCAAAGTATCATTTAATATCCCATCGAACCTTTCGCAAGCACGTATGGTTTTGCCACCATCATCTTCGTAGGTGATGGCTTTTAGTTACCGCTCTTTTTGGAGGCAACAAGTAAAACGTCCTTTGCCGTGCTCGGGGAAATTGCAAATTTCTACTCTCCAGGAGGATTAACTTTATCTCCCATCCAATACTACATCTACAGGCGCGTGGATCGGTTTAATACACCTTTCCAAACGTGCCAGTAGCACAATAATCTTCCGATGTGGATGGCTCTCGGTGCTGTTGCGATATGAGCAAAAGGGTTTCAGTTTTGTTTAGCCGTCATATCCAACTAGACACGGAGAGGTGTAATCAGTTTGAAGTCCGGCTGATAAGGCAACCGGAATTACAAACAATGCAAAGCGGTGAGGAAGAATTTTATCACTGTCCGGTGTGTTGACACTTATCAGAAGGATAATTAAAATGCGGCAAATTTTCAGCAACCATATCAACAGATTGCTGCACCCAAATCAAGTGGTAAAGAGTGGTTTAGCGCTATGCTGTTGAAGGACTTGTTTGAATCGCAATCGTCAGTTCTGATCGAATCGTTAGTCCTGTCTTTTCTGATGGACACAGCGCCGTAAATGCTTTGCCGAATGGGTATTCCGGTGTCATTCTTATGACATTACTAGCTTAGCGATATTAGCATTCATACTGACAGTCGGATGTGGTCTAAGATTCTTCAAACAAAAAAACTCTCAAATTCTTGAAGTTTCATCAGGTCCTTCGTCCCAGAGGAATATGTGAGTAATAGGACTACAAATGCTTTGTGTATGACTAACTTGAATTCGAAGACTTCGCAGTATAAATTTAGATATGTGAAATAAAAGTCAATTAGAAGTTTCATCTTAGTCAACCTTAGAATAATCGAACGCATTGACTTTTATGATGCCTATTGCCGATAGCACTTGAGGCGACCCGGTGGTGTATTTGGTAGCGACGCTAGTCATCACACGACAGGACCGGTCCGAAAACCCGTACGGAGCAATCTTCGAATACGCAGGCAATGTCGGAATATCAAGTAGCCTTTAGAAAATGTTATATAAAAAAGAGCTACTGATAAATATGAAACTATTAAGAAAAAGGTTTAGTTTTTCCGAACAGGTCAGAATATCCAGCTAAAGGGGAAATAAAGTAAATAATATTAGAAATGGCAAGTTTTTTGGAATTCCTGAGGTTGTTATGCCAGCAAAGAAGACAAGAAATTCACGATAAAATGAAATGTCTGCATATTTATGCAAAGCTCTCTCATAAAACATCTTCCACGAATTTCCACATCAACTCAGATGACATTACTGACCCTGGATAGGTGAAGTTTTGGGAAATGAAAACAACTTCATTTTAGGTCCTATCACTTGCTCTATTTTTTATCTATTTTTTACCTTTCTTGGTAGGATCGCTAGTGATGCCGCCATCATTTCGATTTCAGCAACAACATTTTTGTCCATTACCAACAATGATCGTTCTGAACACCTTGATCAACATTATTTCGTTATTGAAATTAGAAATACATCAACATAATTATGTGTCTACCATGTTGCCCCACGTTGATGGTTGTAAATTGTCTAAATTTTATGATGAATTTGTTCCACAGCATGTTCAATAAGTTGTCCGCACTACCGCACACCAACCCTTGCGTTCGCACGGAAGAGTTCCCCCATCAGACCTTCCGCAATGTACCGAAAATTCATGTCGACAGCGTTGTATTCTCACCTGAGAACATAATTACTGCTTCCCGCGTCCGCTTCCAATCACGACCCAGCCGACCGTATATGCACATAATCAATCAAGACTCTACTCGATAGCCATGTCAATTTTCACTTTCCGCGCCTGGAGTGTCGGCAGCCTTCACCTGCGTTGGTATTGGTGAAGCAACATTTATACACTGGCACGCTGGAATGCACACGCTTTTAAACAAGCAAAGGAAACAAAAAATCGCACTTAACAATATCGCAATTCGTACGTACACATGTTCTTCAGCCGTCTGGCCCTGCTGTGGGCTGAGCAGTAGGCTGTGTTAGCTTTTCGTTACTCATTTTTATGCTTCCAGCCCACCTTACCTTCAACCACCGTGAACGAGCTCCCTTTAGCAATGGGTTTTGGAGCGTACTTTCCAACAATTGCTTGGCTCTTTTTTTTATTCGGGTAAACTTTCCGCCACGGCCTTATTGCGAATGCAAACCAGAGAAGTGCAAATTGTTACCGGTATCGTCAGCCGGAAGAAAACAAAAAAAACCCATCCCAAGGACCACCCAAAAAACAAGCCGCAAATAGCCGCCCAACATGCGCCGGTATAGGCGATACGTGTCTGTGTCGTTCATACCTGGTGTAACCTTACTTCCTGAATTGTTTCAAGCTGGCCAGTCTCGGTCGCTTCCTTGGTTGCTTCCTTGTCTGCGCCGTTATACCGTGTTTGCCTCAGACGCTTGGGCTCAAGTTTACAAACAACCGAACAACGCGTTCGCATTCGCAAACCGCAAAAACGGTTGGCAACGGGAAATAAACGACGGAGCGGCAGAAGAACTTTTTGAAGCCTAACATTAACTAACTTTCCCACCCAGCTTGTCCGAAACGCAATCTAAGGAAGTTTTGTTTTTCGCTTTTGTTTTACGTAAAGCAAATGAAGAAGGTGGTTCATTTCGGTGGGAAATATGAAAGGCTTTCTACTGTGGCACGTTTTTATTAAACATATAATTGCAATGGCAGAAAGTTTTCTTGAGTGTTGCGTTTGATGAAGAGGAATTGCTTGTAAGTGTGTACTCAAGGGATATGATGTTCTGGTAAGATTAATTTTCCAAGAAAATTTATTTTCCTTCCTTTCCCATAAACAATCATAATCAACAAGCAAAAAAATAAAACTATACAAAAGCTGCCAGTATTGCATTATGTTTCAATTAAATGAAATTGTGTAGTATCTTGTATTATGTTTAAATTGAAACGAAAAAAGTAAAATTTGAGCCAAATTTTTAACAAAAAGTATTTACAACCGTTTTAATTAAGGCAGACAAATTGTGTTCATGTCCGGCAGTATAGCAACCGCGGCCAGAATTTAACTGCTTTAGATATCTATTTGTTCCATTCGAACAAATATCGCCCTGTAGAGACCGGCAATCGATTATTATGTTTCATGCGACTGCACACCACTAGAGGACCGATGTGTTTTTTTTTTGTATTTTACTTCCACGTTTCTGCAGACAGCTGGTTTCGCCATCAATTACTAGGTCCACATGTAGTGTCAGCGCTGAAAGGCGAATGTTGCTAGTTGAGGTTTGAAAATAAAAATGATGGCAACGTATGGCTGCGATTAAATCTTATCAAATGTCGTTCTAGGAAACTGGTTTTACCGCGTGAATTTTTGATCGACAGGCCTGCTTAGTTTTTTCCTACAGGATGCACATTGATTGATTTGATAATTGTGCACGTAGTAAACCATGCAATGAGCGGAACAACTAAAACCGGACCAAGGTAAATACAGAATTAATGATCAGGTACACCAAGTGCACTCAAAAAAAATCTGAAAAGTTTACCATTTTGCACGATCTTCAGCCCAAAAGATGCCCTTGAGCGATGATTATGATGCAGATGAAACGAAAAACTAACTCCCCCCTTCCCTCACGCTTTAAAAATAACTCACCTCATTCGTCACGTTTCTTGGCCTCCTCTGTTCTGGCGTCTGTCCTACTGCCTACTGCACACGCTTCAATGCTTGATTTTCCCGGCCTACGCTGGTGGTAACCGATTGTTGTGGCTTCCTTTTTTCTTGGTCTGGCACCATTTTTTTTCCCTTCCAACTCGATCGCGAGAGATTGCACGAATATTGCCCTTGCTCCTTCTATGCAGACTTCCTCTTACGATTTCCGCCTGTTCACACTTTCCGCGGTAGAAGCATCTATATTCCACACCTTTTCACATACAAACGCACAAACCGATACGCACACAATCACATCCACACACACTCGGCACTGAATGAATGCCCGTGGACGAAAATAACAACGAGATCCGGCTCCAGATGGATGAAAACTAACCCCCAAATTCGGCTTCATTCTTTCGCTGAAGGCATACCGGTATGTGGAACGAAGCTGTGTCGGAACCAAGAGGAGGAGGAGGTGCCCATTTCATGGATAATTTTACGTTTTCGGTTTTCCAGGCCAGCACCACGGCACACACCAGCAGCTCTTCTCATCATCGGTCAGACGCGATCATCATCATCATCAGCACCAGCAGCACCAATCAACGTTGGTACTCTTGAACCACTTTTCCGCTCTTCCTTTGATCACCCGGACGCACACACACACACACAGGGTGCGAGAGTGAAGTCGATTTCTTAAGCATCTTTAAGCCGCGTCTACAATACCGGTCTCGGATACGGGAGCTCTTCTTTTTTATGTTCAATCTTTCATTCATACTTTTTGTCGGACGTTTTTTCACGCTCGATGCGTGTGAAGCAGATAAAGGAATATTGAAAAATACAATGATTGAATGATTAAAGATAACCACCTTTTCGTGGCATTGCTTATTCGCTAATCGTGCCTCAAGCGAAGGCACCTACGATTTACTCTGCTGGGACGAAATGATTCACAATTGGGTGAAAGATTTTATCGAGCTTCTTGGCCATCAAGGCTTCATGAGAGCATTACAATTTCCTTATCTAAATATCTAAATGAATTCGAATATTCTATATGAACTGTATTACATGCTACGATGCTTTTTACAAGAACTACAAATCTGGTTAATTTGTTTCAGGTAAATGCCGATTGTGGTCCAGCACCCGGCAGAAAGATCAAGCTCTGTTGGCATGGGGAAAACATCATGTACGCGGCTTGCTTACGCATTGCATCGGAACGGCGGCCCTCTGTCCACACTACACCACACCACACCCCATCCAACGATTCTCCAACAAGAAGAGCACACACTTGGCAACCTGTCAATAAGCGGTTACCACAGTTTGTTGGAATAAAGACGCCAATTCTGTAGGAAACTCTTCCTCGAAAGGCGATTGTACACGCATAATGTAGAATATTTCACACCAACCATTGTTGTTCCCGTTGTCATAGCACCACACGACCACGGCCACTGCACTCGCGTTGGAGTAAATAAACACACAACGTCATCAGCTTCTTGTTGCCCGTTTTGAAGTCGTCACCAACGTCACCAAATCCCGTGCACGACATGCAGCACCTGATCGCCGTGACCTGTTTTGACCACGGTAGTGTTTCACCCTAGTTTTACAACTTTCACGCACAATTTTTCTCCCTGCCAACTCGTGAAGCACGTACCGTAAGCAGCAGAACGATACGCTATTGTTGCTGGTTCAAGTTTATTTACTGCATTTTCCGGCAGCGAATGCATGCGCAACCTACCCACCACGAAGAAAATTGGTAAACTAAACCACCCAATTAACACACTGTAGCCGAGAGCATGACAGCTTTTTCCAAGCTGCATTTTTCGCCCGTAGTGTCAAAATTCGTAGAAAGCAGATTGGCCCAAGTACCGTTTTACGCATGGCGTAACGCTTCGATGAAATATCTCTTTGACAGTTGGGAGCAAATTCTGGAAAGAAATCTTTTGGCATCAGTTGGAAAGAAAATGCATTAAAACATCTCTATTTTAGTTTTAGTTGCTTTATTTACCTTCGATTTGCGATGTATCGATTGAGTAAACATTCATAATGCATAGAATAATCAAGCTAGAAACACTTTTTATCAAAAATGTTGGTTTTTTATGACAACAGCGTGCTTTTCTGTTTTGGAATATTGGAGCATTAACCTCCAGTCGTGTATTGTAACGTTTGGTAACGTTTTGTAGTGTCCTGACCACCAGAAATGCAACGCAGAAAAGAATACTAATAAAATTACTTAAAACGCTTGGTATTTGCAATGTTAACGCATAGATAATTCGTGGCTGGAACGGTATCCAAAGAACAATGCTAGTACGAGTTTAAACGCAATGTACTATATTCTCACATGTTAAAAACTTACAATAACAAATTTCTTTTTTTTTCTTTCAATAAACAAACAAACTATGCAACAATTTCTGTCACATTATCCTTTTTGCAACAATAACGTTTCCTAGTTTTATTTTTCGTATGTAATGTAAGAATATCTCCCGATCATATTCAGTAGGTTTATCAGAATACTTGTATAATTTGCTATAGTACTCAGCATCTACCTCATGCTCTCTTCCACCATGTCATCATGCAAAACAATGCCTTGCAGATTAAGAATGTTGTTACCCAACATACCACCGACGCTGTATAAAGCACACACTAAAAAAGATCCTTTCCCATGCACAAACGCTTGGTTGAGGCACTACGAGCACAGCAAGGACAAACTTTCCGTTAAATCACTGCCACCATTCTGAACAATCTTCGCTAAAGAACATGTCGACGTGCACGTTGTTCTTGCGAAAATGTATAAATACCTACGGTCACAAATAAGGGAGTAAATAACGTGCAGTTTGTTGCTCGGTCAACGCTTAGAGACCACTGGGGATGTTATTATATTTTTGGTGATAGCTAAATTACTTATCTAATGCATTGAAAGCTGCTCCATCTGGACGTATGCGTAATTTCATCTCTATCTTCAAGCGCCAACATACTGATAAATTTCTCTGAAGCCTAACGGATAACAAGTCTATTGAGTTGATCTGTTCATATCTCTATGGTGTTATCAAAGTGTGGATGGCATGGAATAGTTCTTGTGTTTTATTTTAGAAAACGAACAGAACCAGCCGCTAAACTATCGTTGATCGAAAGAAGAAATTCTTTCAAATTTATCTTAGCACTGTTTACTATAAAATTTTGATGGTTGACAAAATCATACCAAAACCCAAGAACCAGTAGCTATCTTTGTCGAATAAATATTTAATCACGAGCAGAGTAACTCAATAGAATGTCTTAAATCAACTTCGTCACGTCTTCACAATGCTGACACATCGTTCTACGTTGCCTTGAATTCATTTATAAGACCTTGCCCTAAGTGATATTCATTATCCGTTAATTACTTCTTTGTATCGTGTACTAGTCTCTATCGTACAATGCAGAAGTAAGTAATAGGCCCTTTTCATTCTTCTCCTCACTCAGTACGCCGAATATTATAAATCATTCGTGTTCGTTACGACAACATTTGTTAACAGTTTTAAAGGACATTAAAATCTTATCTACAAGTACGCATGTGTTGCCTACATATTTTTGTGGTTTTCTGTGTGTGTGTTTGATAAAACATAGCAATGCTGTATTTTACTTTAATCTGTGTGTAGGTTTTTCATTAACATAGACTAAGATTGTAGTGCACTAAACGATTCTACTTGTACGCTCGAGCCTTATCGATGTTAGAGCGCTCTACATCGGAGAATCCTAGAATGCTTTCAATCGCATTCAAGTGTCCCTGTGAATTTTCCTTATCCGTCAGAAAGTAGTAGATCGCGCTTTTCAGGAACTGCAGCGTCACCTCGGGATCGACTTTGTTTTTCGTCTGCTGGGCGTCAATCAACCGCTTGTACATGGTCTAAAATTAAAATGAGAGTAAATTATGGAATGCGTTAAGCGCATATTTTCTTATTGAAAACAAAAATTAATGAAACAGTAACGAATAAGAGAAATAAAAGCTAAAAAGCAGCAAGCAAGCATAGAAGAGGAAAACAGCTAAGCAGGTGAGAGCAAAAAATACGATAAAAAAGTGAATAGTGCTTAAAAGTGGAAGCAAACAGTTGTGCATAATGAAAGATAAAATTAGATACTAAGCGATGAATGGTACTAGGCATTGTGCAACTTTAATAATTTTAAATTAACATTTAACAAAAGGTTAGCAACGAAAACCTCCCCAAATAAAAAATGTTACTTATCATATGCATGCAGCTGTTGAATTTCTACAAAGCATAAGTGTAGAAAAGCACAGATAATGTAAAGCAGAATAATTCACTCCACTCAACTTCGCTAAAACGCATTACAGCCCCATAATGGATTAATACATCACTAAAAATGAACTTAAAAAACGTATTAAACAGCTTATTAGGATTTGAATTAACAGTCGCAAAAACCAACCTTAAACAGTCCGAATAACATACAGTGTACAATAAGGTAAACAAATCACCAAAGAAACAAAGCTTGGAGCATTCCCGAAGCCGAATACGCTTCGAAAGTTATGGGAATTAAAATCAAACAATTGCTCTAAACTTCAGCTAAGGATGCTAATTGTCTGGATTGTTTTAATTGTTGTTTTTTTTTTTGCTACCAACCTTACGGGCACCGAGAAGCCAGAGTGAGATTGCTTCTTTTGCGCTCAGTAAAACCTGCGTACCGCCATTTTCTTGCTGATAGTTCGTATCCTGGTGTGTGTGAACGACAGTAGGGAACATGGGGAGAAAGAGTGAGTTAAGATGAATGTTTTTAGGTTTTTGAAGAACTAAACATTTTGAATAACAAAACATTTACGAAACAGGCCGAATCGATTAGAGGTGGTTCGCTTTAATTTCAAACTCTAGCATGATTATTCAGAACTAAATGGAATAAATTTTTAAATTGTTTTGCATTACCTACCAGTGAACGGTAAGTAGTTCACAATAGACTATGGAAAATGAAGTTGATGTTGAGGAAGGAAGAGGAGAAAGATAAACAAGACAGTCGAGGCGTAGGAAGGCAAGAGCAGTACAGAAAGCAACAGTGCGTGTGGAGAATTCGGCAATTCTACGTTGGCGGATTTGCACAGTAGCGTAAAAACACACGATCCACGACCAATAATAATGCATGTACGCATGTAAGCAATTTAAATCCCTTTGCAATGTATTTAACTAAATCATTGTAACTTACTAAGTATAATTTATCTTCAGAATATGGATATGTTGCATATACGCAACCAGAAGAGTTGACCAGAACTTCTGTGCAATAATGCAATAATTTATATCTTATTATATTTTAAGATATTGATATGGAACAAATTTATACATCTGAACTGAATTAGTTTTATGAATCTCAGCAGAGACTTCATTTGGACAAACCCGAAATATAATAAAGAATCCCATCATAATTGCAGAACTTTCTACCGTTCATGGATTTATTTTAAGATTCCCTAACTCTTTTCATATCCAAAAGCAAAAAAAAAATCCAACACAATAGCTTTATGAGCTTATCTTGGCTACGAAAATCAGCGAGAAAAATAAGTTTCACACATTTCGTATCGCCAAATAGTGATGGCACAATCGCCGGCTCTTTCCTCTGTTGAATCCATAGCTCCTTTCACTTTTACTGTGCAGAGGTTGTTATATCTACGTCTATATTGGAACCACAAGCCAAAACAACGTCCAGTGTCTGCACAATCCACACAGCACAACCACAACATCGAATCGGTGCAAAGCTCTTTCGGGGTTGGAACGGAAAATAATGTATTACACAGTAAAGAAAAAATAAACATTCAATAATGACCATCTTCCCTGTGTATCCAGAGGTAAGGCAATATTGGCGCTTCCTTCACAACCAGACAAAACATGATAGGCACACCAGTAAAGATACCGATACGATTTGTGACGAGTTCTTACTATTTCGCGATCAACACTGCGGTAATCGTACCGTGATTGTCGTACATCCAACTTACCCTAATGTTTTCCAGTTCATCCTGCGTAACCTGGAGCTGCTGCATCAGTTCTGGGATAGAAACGCGACTCGGAGAAGCGTGAGCCATGTCACTAACACGGTCGGCTTGTTCCTGCCGTTCAGCCTCCTGTCCCTTGGTGTACATATGCAGATACATCTTGTTCGCCTTATCCTCCTGCTCCTGCAGTTGAGCTTGCAGCTTTTCCAGCTGCTTCTCTAGATCCCGAATGCGCTCTTTCGCCTGCAATGGATGCAAAGTAAGCTAAAGCTGCTGACTAAAACTTTAACGCAACCATTTACTCACTTGCTCGTAGTCCGGCACCAAGTCACAGTAGCGTGTGTTGGACTCGGCCAGCTTCTGCAGCAGTACCTCGAACCGATCATTGTTTGACGTTCGTAGCTGCTGCTCTTCCGTCTGGTGCTGCTTGATCAGCTCCTCGATGCGTTCCTCGTACAGCGCGATGAGGCGATTCTTCTCCGCGTCCATATCCTCGTCGCTTCCGCACGCACGGTCCTGCGTGTGTACGTACGAATCCTTCGAGTGGATCGAGGACGTCGTAATGTCTTCGAAATGACCCGAATCGGCAAACGAGCTTTGCATCTCGGACGTCGACAGCTTGTCGATGAACTGCACCTGATGGATGCCTGCCTGCATATGGTGATGATGGTGCCGTGGACTCGCCTTCGCAACGCCCTCGTCGATCTGATCGACGATGGGCGAAATGTCCTGGCTCGAGCTGGGCGTATTCACATCGTTCGTGGTGTTTTCCCGCACCGTTACCGCATCGCTCGAGTTGCTACGCTCCTCCGGGGAGCTAAGCGATGCTTTGAACAGTCGCAGCTCTACCACCTCCTTCGTGAGCCGCAGGATCTCGCTGTCACGCTGCTCCAGATCGCACCGAGCCTGCGATAGCAGCTCCTTGAGCCGCCGTATCTGACGCTGGGCGCGCTGCGTCGGTGTCAGATAGTCGCCCCCGGTTTGTCCGGCATGGCTGGAGCAGTGTACCACGTACTTCATCTTGCGACCACTGAAGGTGGTTCCGTTGCGTGCCACGTACGGATGATCACACGACATGCCACTCGCCACCGAGCTGTAGCTGTGCAGGGAATCTAGATCATCATCCAAATAGCTGTTGATTGGTGATTCCGGCGAAACGGGTGGCGTCTTTGGACTAAGGCCTCCACCTGTTCCACCACCTTGGCGTTGTAATCCTATACCAGGCCCTCCGTTCGGTGTTTGCGGAGTTCGCGGCGTTCTTTGACTGCTGCTACTGTGTCCAGAGTTGATTAAATTCAAAGACTGAATAGGAAGAGAAGAAATTGAAGATACAAAATCAGCTTTTTTGTCTATGCAGCAAATCATCTCCCTTCAATCCCATCAAATTAAACACTGCGTTGCTCGTCGAAACAAGTAATTTACCATCATTTTCGACACCTTTTCCCATAATCTGTGTGCGTTACGAGCGGAATCGTTACTCCTGCTTGGGACTCCCAGTGTTTTTCTTCACAAAACTTCAGAGAGCTGCGAGTAACTAACGCCGGAGTGATTTCGAAATCAACATCGACGGCTAGAACACGTTTGTGGTTAATCGTAACCAATCTTTGTACTTCTGTTACAAGCTTCTACTAAAAGAGAAGCTTAACGAGTACGATCGCCCTTAATCTACACCTTAACTAGCACGTTCTTTGCAACACACTGCACACCACGATTAATCTGCTCGTTCGTGGCTGTATTTTGTACTCCAAAACTCGTTGGCACCCAGTAGCACACTAAACCACCTATTCCGTTAGTTTCACCTCAAATGAAGCCTCTCGCTTAGACGAACGCGCGTGCACATTCGGATGGAGCACCGAATTCGCTCCAAGGGTGTTTACTGTGCGCGGCAAATGGTAGCGGAATTGCTTTAAACAGCAACAGATACGCGCTTCCGTTACACACTCGCCAAGTTCAACCACGTCCACAATCGCAACACTGCACCACCGGTAGCACCAGCAATGTGTCTTCACCGTTCCGAGTACGCCTACTACAAGCAGAGCGAATCACTGACCGTCACTTTGACGTCAGTTTTCCTTGTAACAATGGTAACCAGCAACGGTGGAACCTTTTGCAGGGGTGAAAAAGTCGTTCACAGTTCGTTCACTTGGGCGATCTTTTGCAGTTTTTAAACCGCACACTCGATGGGCTCGAATGGAAGCTGCTTTAGTAGAACGTCTCCAAATTAATCACTGTCCAGCGCTGGGAAACTTCTCATCGCGAGTAGCGCAAAGAACTTGCTCTTGGTCTCTCAGCAATCTTCACTCATTCAGAACACATAAAACAGGTTGTTCTTTCGTTTTTGGTCTATTTTCCATTCCATTTTGTGTTCCGGAGCAGTGCACACTTGAACTAAACTAATTTTTCTTCTGTTTGCGCACGCACAGCTGTACAATCTTGATTCCACGGAGTACAATTTCGGGGTTGGCAATTTAGACGCTAATTGATCATTTCACCGCGAAGGAAAATGAGGGAGCTTGGTTAGGGAAAAGCAGCGATGAAACGACGCCAGCTACTTCCGTCCGATCGCACGGAATGTCCGCAAGAGAATGAATGGATCGTGGATTCGTTGGACTGATAAGCCCGTTTGGTGCATGTTTTGGGCACTGGCGCTCGAGAGTTTCGATGCGAATCGCCTTCAAGCGATTGCATCCGACGCAATCAGGCGCATCTCTTCTTTTGTTTCATTTTTTTTTTTTTGCTTTAATTGAGAGTGGCCAATCTAAGAAAGAAAAGCAAAAGTTGTATTTTTTACCTCCCCCGCGCATACCTTGGACCCGTTGATGATGGAGGATGGATGGACGGATGTTGAATATGGCCGCGAGTGATCTTTTTTTTCGTGGCTTACTCTTTTTAAACAATCAACAACAAACTATTCCACCCACCAGACACCATCTCCATTACCATGGACAACATCTTTCTTTACACGTAATTATATTTTCCATTGCTTTCTATACAATCGACAGCCTGCGCGGCCGGGTAGCTATCGAAACGATTTGCCATTTGTAATGCCTCCAACAGTCTGGGAAAGATTGGTAATTGAGGAGGGTGTTTATTAGCCTTCTGCCTTCTTCAACCTGCACGAAAGCCTCATCTCATCGCCGAATCATCCTTTCGCAGCATGTAAATGATGTTCAATGCGCCACGGGGCCTCTGGCCATCCTCTATTATCAGGTGTTGGAAGCCACCCCTCGGCCACCTCGGCGCTTGTTTTGTGTTTATGTTAAATGTAGATCAGCTGATGTGGTGGAAACTCGGCCCCATAAGCACTGAATTGCACGCACGAACGCGATTGCAATACATGTTCGGCGTAAAATACACATAAACCACATCGATTGCGAATCGTTCGCGGGCAGGACGCGGGTACCGTATCACACCAGGGTCCCGGGGTGATTTATGATTACCGATTATTAATACCGGCGATTGTGCTTCATGGTCCGTGGTACCGAACCCATTCGATTTGTTTAGCTTTTTTTTGTCTGTTAACCGCATGGGTTGCATATTTCTGGTGAGTGATCATCGGTGATAGAGAAAACGGTTCATATTTGCAAACAGCAACCATCGATCGATTACTTCGGATCGAATGGAATTTTTATATGGGGCTTTACTCTGAGTTAATTGAGATTTCAGTGCAAAAATCCAAAGAAATAAGGAATAAGCATAAAAAACTAAATCACTTATGTCAATACAGTTGTACTGGAGTACATACAACTGTCAAAGGTTTCGGCGGCTCGATGACATGATGGCAGCGGCCCCAGTTTTCACACGAACGGACCGGACCAAAATCCCATCCGGACCAATCCCTCAAACGCTGGACTGCCTATCCAGCCCTACTCCAGTCCTGTCTACGGGTAAATAAAGTCACGGAAAGCCAGAAATGGCCAGCATTCTAGACCTCTTTTGAGGTTTTTGTGCCGATAAAGAAAAAACAAGTCAAAGGTTCCTATTAAAACTACCTAATATATGCTAAATATTTTACTCAAACACGCCATAAAACTCCATTGATCATTGACCTCTTCTGCAGACTGCAGGTTGTAAATGTTTGGCCACTTTCTGGGACCTCGCCAGCACAGCATATTGATTTTTCCCCACTCAGTGCACGCAATGAAACACCTGTCACAAACGATAGGACAAACTTCAATGACTTCACATTCAAGTCCACCCTGGGGAGGAAACTGGCAACTACAAGATATTGTGCACATTCTTTTCAATTCTTCATACAGGACATCTTAAGAAGTGAAGATTAGAACGGATAAGTTTTGAAACTGCAGAAGAGAAAAACCACTCCATTTGGCCATCTGACAGTTGCATGCAATTCACTATATTTAAATGGTACACCTCACTACTTGCTCACTCACCTCACTATACCTTCCAGCCTTGGCAAAGCTTTCGCCCTCCTTCAATATTCAAATATACTTCAACTGCACTTCCCTATTTACCGCACACAGACACATACGCATACCCACAAACTGGGTCACTTACGGGAACGCCGGGTGTCGATGTCCTTCGTTATGTAATACCCTACACAAAGCCACGCACGGCCACCGAACAGCCCGTCCAACTTACCATGCCACGTTCATGCTGCTTCTGCTGGCAGCTGATGATGCTGGGCGGCTGTTTCAGCTGCTGGCACGTTCCCTTCGCTTTGCACAGCCCGGCCGGGGACGTTGATGTGATGCAGTGGCCGTGCGGTGTATGACCGCCATCACTGGTGCCGCCGTGCGGTATTACACCGTTCGGTATGGGACCATCCTTCCCGGTGCTGGTTGGAACGGCGAATGAATCTACCGCATCGTGACCGTCCGTGGCAGGATTCGAAGTGGCCATCGTTGGTGAACGTTGCTGCTGCTGATGGTGGTGGCCATGGGAAATCGATTTACTACCTCCGTGCAATACGGCGGTCGTATTTTTCGTCTTCACGCCCGATCCTTGCATGACTAGATTGCTTGGATGGTTGCCCAGCTGCTGTTGCTGCGTACCATCACAATCGCACTCGCAGCACTCGCTCCGGTAATGTTGGTAGTCATGGAAGCTCCGGCTGGTGCGCATGCGCAGCGAATAGGACCGGCAGAAGGGTTGCGGGATCCGGGTGTTTTCATTTTCGCCAGGATACGGACGGCGCTGCGATACCGGCGTTACCGGTTTCGACGACATTTCTCCAGCTGGGCCGGATCGACCGTTACGACAAGCGTTACCCCGTCGACGAATGGATGCGCTCGGTAAACATCAAACGCGTCGATACGGTTGTAAATTTTCAAAATTATTCGCTCCTTTCAAACGGGTTTTTCATTTACTTTTTTTTTGCAGAAATGCACAGCAAATGGTGTGAAGTGATTACCAATAGAGAGCAAAAAAAAACACGAAAACAAAACTGACTTAACAGAAAAAAAGTAACACAACACAAATGGCCACCTCCCACACACTCGCTGGTGGGATTGTGCACCTGCAATGAAAGAAGATAAAAAAGAAATACGTTGTAGTTGAGAGGCACAAAAGAGCATAACAAAAAAAAATGCAGTACATGTTTTAGAAAGTGGTGGTGTAAAGCGATCATTAGGCGCCACCCCTGTAGAGGTCACCTTTCAAAGTCGCCGGCACGAATGACCAATGAATGGATGGACAATAATAATTATCCTGCCGTTTGGCGCTAGCTGTAACGTAATCGGGTACAAAGCGAATAAGAGTGTTACGCAGAACAACAGCCCCCAACAGCACACGGCTGTTTCCGTCATCCAAAGTTTTGTCAAAAAAAAATTATGCGCCTACAGCCGATACCCATGTTACGCGGTTCTCGACTTGCGCGGATTCGGAGATACGCGGACTTGCAAAAATTGACAATTCACGGAGTTTTGCATGCAGAATTAAATATTTAAATTGCAAATTTCAAAAATACTCATTATAAAAATTAATTTTCATAACATTTTATTGTAATTCTTGACATAAACGTATAAATATCAATTTTGAATGTGCTTCGTAACGTGGGATTAAGTATTCGATCCCTTAATACTACATATAAACGGTGTGTTAGAGGATATCTCTGGAATTGCATTTTCCGCGTATCTCGGGTATCGACTGTATATTGTTTTTCTATCCACTCTAACACCTTGTGTGATGGGATATCCTTTATCAATCGATTAATTTCAATCACCAAAAGCTCGTCGTTTGTTGGGCAACCGTTTTGGGACCTCAACTGTATTTAATCATTTATTATTAGCGCAATCGATTGCCAACACGCCATTGATGAATTGTATTTTTCCGCTTTCCGATTGCATTCCTAAACCCTCCCCCTGAAACCACCCAGCCAGTGCTGTTCGCTGAATTGCCCAAACTTTCAAGGTTACCGCGATGGTCTCGCTACGAACTAATACGATCGACGATATATTTTATGTGCCTTTTTACGAAAAACACAACAAAACCAATCGGTGCCAGCGGGAGGTCCCAATATCACCTTGAGCGAAGCCTTAGTCACACGTGTGCGAGGAAAAGATGTACCGCGAGATTTGGGTTTGGGTAGTCGGCCAAAAATAATCGCCCGTTTCCCGATCGTAACCGTCGAACGAAAAGTCACCGAGGGCACACCGAATTGTCCAAGGCACGCAATTTTCCGATCGTTACAGCAACAGCATTATCCCAATTGCTGCTAAAGGGTCTCATTAACTCCAGGCATGGTATTAACACACCACATCGGAACATATTCTAGTTACACCTTATTGTTGAATTCCTCATTCGGTTTCCTGCCAGATTGCATAAAACACCGGACGCCACCTCGGGAAAGCTAATTATTCTGATCTGGTCCATGCTTTCTCTCGAATTCAGTACAAGGCGAAGAGAAATCGCTCTTATTGTTTGTGTGTTGCGCTTATTTCACATCACAGCTATGCTAACCTTTTGACAAATGGGGAATAATTCATCAAGTTCTAAATTCGTTACCTTAATGATTGGGAAATTGGGACGACATTCCGAAAGTTTATTCTCACATTCATATTTCCATTCCTTTCGCAGCATCGTCCGACGCTGACATATTTTATCCAAAGCTTGCAATTATATTTACATTGGGCCCTGCTGTGTGCAGTTTCGTAAACAAGAAATAACTTCATTTACTTCCCACACGAAGAATGTTATGCGGCATGCAAGGAAAGAGCGAGTGAGAGAGACATTACAAATTAGCGAAAAAAACAACATAACTTCCCTCAAAGTATGGAAGAAAATCTCAAACCCATCAGATTACTTTCAGATGCGAAAATGTTAATTGACCCCGCCGAAATTATCCCACCGTACGCCGCGAAGACGCTGGGCATTTGCGTCCCAACCACTGAGGTACCGCTCTCGCAAGTGTTGTTTACTTTGGAAGATTTGTTTTTTCATCTTTTGTTTTCTAGTTTTGGTATTGTGTTTCCATTTGCTCTTTCTGCTTTCTTTTCGATATGATCGCGTACTGGGCTGCTGAGATGTAAGTAACAGTAATGCTCGCATAAGTTATGCTATGTACCTTTACATCGTTACTTATTTATTTTTCCTTTGGTTAAAACATCCATTTGTCATGTTTTGCGATCGTGAGATAAAGAATTAGCGGCAGAAGGAATTATTTAATATGTATTAAATGAAAATCACCCGCGCATCGAGATGTTATCACGAACCCCCATATGCCACAGCAAGCTCAGCGCTACATTCAACATCAGTGTGTAATTATGTAAATTTTTCCTAAAATGACGCACATCCAAAGGTCCAAAAATGGACAACAAAACGTGATAACGATCGTTGTCAAAAAAAAACACCTACGAATAATCAATGTCTCGCTTGCACTCCACATTGTACATCTACGATCAGCAGCAGCAGCAAAATACACCCCAACAACTTCCGGTCATTCAACTCCCACGGATTATACAGTTGTTTTGAGATTTTCTTTCTTTTCTCGTTTTTTACGTGAGTGAGTTCGCTTTTGACGCTTTTTGAGCAAGGAAAAATGCTTTAACCTCCAACGACCGCTTCCTCGTCCCACACACTCACGGCAAGTGACTGCCGGCAGCGGCATCATTCCTTGCCTTTTGTTGCCTCGATCGTTATGATCAGCCAATGAAAACCCCGTCGAAGCAAAATCCGGCACCGAAAAATGTTCGAATTGCATCGCAATCGACATAGTTACTCCACTGCTCCAGTAAACGCTCGTTGCGATTTAGTTCAGGTCGGGGCACCATCAGCCCACTGCTCACAGGAGAAAATGGGACAACGTTGAACATGTTTGGTGTTTCACTCTTCAGTAATTGCTCTTGTTTAATATGCAATACTTGAATGATTAGGAACCATCGCAATGTTGCTTGCAGTGCACTGAATCATGGAGAGTGTTTATTGCATTTGCTGTACATTAACAGCGTTCCGTACCACGTCAGCCACACATGGATGACGTGAAATATTTCCAGCGGCCCACGTCACCCAAATATTGGGTGACGCTTTTGTGCACTTTTGTTTTTTGCAAAATACAATATTTGTTTGCATTTTGTGATGGGCATTGGAGTAAACTATAAATGAGTCATTCACAGTCATTACAGTCATTCTAAACTTCTATTTTGTTTTGTTATAAAAAAAAAAATTAAACGTTTTTGTGACACGAATCATATTTGCGAAAGTTTTGTGCACCTCAACAAGATTTTATTAAAATATTATTTGTTTCTTCATGTTTAACAATTTTACCTGATACCTCTGTTAGCCCTACGCGACTACGAAATAGGCGAATCTCAAAGATTTGCCAATACGTGGACGTGGAATTCAAACTTTTATCTCCTCTCCAAATTTTCCAACTTTTCTCGAAAACACGTTACATTTTACATATTTATAAAAAAACATTTTTGGTACAATTGTACTGTATTTGTCGTGATAAACGCTGAAATAACAATTATAAATGTGCTTCATGACGTGAAAAAAATATATTCGATCCCTGATCAGTAAATTAAGGATCAGTAAGGATATTATAAAGAGATCTCTCTATAGCTGTGGCACGCATTATTCGCGTAACTCGGGAAATGACTATTCTCGGGAAAATGACTATTCCCCCTATTGTGACATCTATTGCGATTGTTAGTGACGAAGACTTGCTTATTGTATTATTGTAGTGTTTTAGACCAGTGGTCTCCAACCAACCTCCAACCACTTGTGGTCCGTGGCATAAGCAAAAGCGATCCGCGAAAGAAATTGTTTGACCGTTAAACCGATCATTATCACTTTGAGCGCCATGCCAAGCGAGTTTTTTAGGGAGATATAATTTACAGTGACACTTATATTTAATCTACTGAGCAAATTATCGTAAGTTATTTAGACACTTGGATCAATCATTTGCCATGTTTTATTGGCAGCCGGTGGAAGTAATCGGTGGTACTAAAAAGCTTAGGAAGCACTGTATTGCACTATTATAAACACATTTACAAACACATTAGTATCCCAAGCCATAAATTCAAAATTGACGATTTGTTAATCTATTTATTTATTTCGTGCATTTTTTGCCAATTACAATTATGAAATGTTGGACCCAGTAAGAAACTTCTCTGATTCGCTCTGGGTGCGTGTTACAAACATTAATTGCATTCATTTAATGTCTTAAATTATAACAATTAAACGAACATTTAGTCCAGTGTCGTACTGCTAATTATTGCACTTACGGACATACTTATTCTGCACAGTTTTCCCCTTTCATCAACCTTCCACGTTCAGCAGCCTGAAGAAGTGATGGCGGTTTAACCATGAAATATCTGCATCACCACACATCATTACCTAACTGGTAGAGATTAAATCTTTTTGTCCAGACTGATGATCACGCATACGCAGCCACGCTTTTGCTGCTCCGTTTTTTACTTCATTTTTAGTGCATTTTTCCCCCCCATTCAAATATTGCACAATATCTGATGACGTGCGTAGGCAAGTGCCGAACAGAACAAAATTGGCAACCAAGCAACAACTTTCGATTTTGTGGCTGGAAAGGAAAACATTTCTTCCTAACACTTTAAAATCGATAACCAAAATAAGCCTCACGAGAAGATATAAACATCAAACAACCACAATGATTGAATGAAAAAATCCTCTTCCAACATAAAGCAAACTTCCGTGGAGATTCGTCCGTGTGTAAAATCATCACTTAAGGCTGTGCTGCATTATTCCGCACCAGGGGTGTGGACGAATATTTTCAGGCGGTTACGTGACAGCAACGCTTTCCACGCTCATTTCCATTTTTCACATTCCATGCACACCTGCGTGGCGGAACCGAGCACATTTTCCTGTAGACATCAGCTATTTCTCCACTGATTGATGGCCATCTTTAATAGTTTCGGGCCGTAGGCATAAACATCAATCAATGTAACCTCTCTTCAAGGCCGGACATCATTTTGGTTATTAAGAAATTATATCTACCCGACCACCGATGACCGATGACCATTAAAAGTTATCTGCAGGGGTTCACAACGCCAACTGTGGGGGGCTCACACCGTTCTAGTTAATAGTTTTAGGAAGTATTACTTGGTAGTAGATGCTTCTATATTGTATGAATTTTTAGATATTTTATTCGTTTTACATAAAAAAAAATTAATCAACATTTCAACAATAAAAACTTTCTATGAAAAAGCGTCTCGTACAAGTGGAATTAGAATTTTCATTTCATTTCGAAAGTTTTCTAATTAAGACTCAAAGCTTTTAGGATTTACAAACAATTAACATGCAAGTTAATCCGGCTATTAAATCGTGTACATAATTGCCAAAGAATTTACCCGAACCGATAATTACGAGCAACGATCACGGTAAACAATTAAATTTCTTACTGCACGCCACACTGGAATGCTTCGAAAGCTAGTTCTATTAAGATGTGGTAACTGATGTTTCCATTAATTAAATAGATCATCTCAACAAACAAAAAACCCGAAGGCGAGCAATTTTGTACCGATTAGATTAACCCATGATGCTTCTTGGCCGCGCAAGGCAATTATTGCTTTGCATCGTTCGTTTCTCGCCCTCCATTCACAAGCGAAAGGTATAATAACTCGTTACAGACACCTACCCACACACACACATCTTTGCAACCTGCAATTGCAATTCGCAAAGATAATGCACAAAAACCAATTTTCCTTCCAAGCCGTGGTGAACCCATTCCGCAGCAGCAAACAGCTAGCGCCGTGCTTCTGCAAATGATTTGCAGCAGGCAAACAATTGAGGTGTTACATAAATGAAATGACTTTTCAGTCATCAACCACACCGCGTCCGACTGGGCGAACGTTGTCCGACTGGGCGGAGTGTCGTTGGGAAATGCAAAACCGGCGCCGTGTTTCGACGAGCGACGAGTGTGATCCACATTGCAACGGTTTTCGTTGTTGGCGGCGGAAATGCTTGCTGGAGTTGCTAAAATTTATGTAACGTGAAAATTTCGAACCCCAAACGAGAGGACTCTTGGTGAGGCGATTTGCAAAAAGGAAACTGCAGGCATCTGCTGTTTTGCGGGCATTTGGGGCGTTGCCAAAAAAGATATAGCTACAACGTTGGTTTCGTTTACTGCTTCCCGTTGCGGTTGTTGCATTTTTTTGTCACACAATGGAAAATCGAAAAAAATCGATGTGTGGTAAATGGTGAATGTGCTGATCGTCCAAATATTTAGAAAAGGCTTAATTTTTAAGAACTGACGTCCAAAACTAACGAAACCCTCTTGATCGCGTTAGAGAGAAAGATGCTCTAGAGGGGTTTTAGGCCCCGTATGTGTGGACGACCTGTACAACGAACTCACTGTCGTACAGCGCATTAGGCTCGCGAGGCTCCGGTGGGTTGGTCACGTCATGAGAAAGACACCGGACGGCCCAACCCGTACAGTCCTATAAGGTCGTCCACATGGACAGAGTAGCATAAACGGAACAACTAAGCATTAGATATTGTTCAATAATATTAATGAGATAAAGAGAGATCATTTTCAAATGGACAAATAATACAAAACTGTCAAATTTTGACAGTCTCCCCAGACTCCCCAGACAGAATCTCCACGGAAGTTTCCTTTATGTTGGAAGAGGATTTTTTCATTCAATCATTGTGGTTTGTTTGATGTTTATATCTTCTCGTGAGGCTTATTTTGGTTATCGATTTTAAAGTGTTAGGAAGAAATGTTTTCCTTTCCAGCCACAAAATCGAAAGTTGTTGCTTGGTTGCCAATTTTGTTCTGTTCGGCACTTGCCTACGCACGTCATCAGATATTGTGCAATATTTGAATGGGGGGGAAAAATGCACTAAAAATGAAGTAAAAAACGGAGCAGCAAAAGCGTGGCTGCGTATGCGTGATCATCAGTCTGGACAAAAAGATTCAATCTCTACCAGTTAGGTAATGATGTGTGGTGGTGCAGATATTTCATGGTTAAACCGCCATCACTTCTACAGGCTGCTGAACGTAGAAGGTTGATGAAAGGGGAAAACTGTGCAGAATTAGTGTGTCCGTAAGTGCAATAATTAGCAGTACGACACTGGACTAAATGTTCGTTTAATTGCTATAATTTAAGACATTAAATGAATGCAATTAATGTTTGTAACACGCACCCAGCGCGAATCAGAGATGTTTCTTGCTGGGTCCAACATTTCATAATCGCAATTGACAAAAAAATGCACGAAATAAATAAATAGATTAACAAATCGTCAATTTTGAATTTATGGCTTGGGATACTAATGTGTTTGTAAATGTGTTTATAATAGTGCAATACAGTGCTTCCTAAGCTTTTTAGTACCACCGATTACTTCCACCGGCTGCCAATAAAACATGGCAAATGATTGATCCAAGTGTCTAAATAACTTACGATAATTTGCTCAGTAGATTAAATATAAGTGTCACTGTAAATTATATCTCCCTAAAAAACTCGCTTGGCATGGCGCTCAAAGTGATAATGATCGATTTAACGATTTTCTCGATATCGATATCGATAATGATCGATTTTTTAAACAATTTCTTTCGCGGATCACTTTTACTTATGCCGCAGACCACAAGTGGTTAAAGGTTGGTTGGAGACCACTGGTCTAAAACACTACAATAAGCAAGTCTTCGTCACTAACAATCGCAATAGATGTCACAATAGGGGGAATAGTCATTTTCCCGAGAATAGTCATTTCCCGAGTTACGCGAATAATGCGTGCCACAGCTATAGAGAGATCTCTTTATAATATCCTTACTGATCCTTAATTTACTGATCAGGGATCGAATATATTTTTTTCACGTCATGAAGCACATTTATAATTGTTATTTCAGCGTTTATCACGACAAATACAGTACAATTGTACCAAAAATGTTTTTTTATAAATATGTAAAATGTAACGTGTTTTCGAGAAAAGTTGGAAAATTTGGAGAGGAGATAAAAGTTTGAATTCCACGTCCACGTATTGGCAAATCTTTGAGATTCGCCTATTTCGTAGTCGCGTAGGGCTAACAGAGGTGTCAGGGAAAATTGTTAAACATGAAGAAACAAATAATATTTAAAAAAAATCTTGTTGAGCTGCACAAAACATTCGCAAATGTGAACAGATTCGTGTCACAAAAACGTATAACATATTTTTTTTATAACAAAACAAAATACTCATGAATAGAAGTTTAGAATGACTGTAATGACTGTGAATGACTCATTTATAGTTTACTCCAATGCCCATCACAAAATGCAAACAAATATTGTATTTTGCAAAAAACAAAAGTGCACAAAAGCGTCACCCAATATTTGGGTGACGCGGGCCGCTGGAAATATTTCACGTCACCCATGTGTGGCTGACGTGGTACGGAACGCTGTTAATGTACAGCAAATGCAATAAACACTCTCCATGATTCAGTGCACTGCAAGCAACATTGCGATGGTTCCTAATCATTCAAGTATTGCATATTAAACAAGAGCAATTACTGAAGGGTGAAACACCAAACATGTTCAACGTTGTCCCATTTTTCTCCTGTGAGCAGTTGGCTGATGGTGCCCCGACCTGAACTAAATCGCAACGAGTCGTCCACATGGACAGAGTAGCATAAACGGAACAACTAAGCATTAGATATTGTTCAATAATATTAATGAGATAAAGAGAGATCATTTTCAAATGGACAAATAATACAAAACTGTCAAAATTTGACGTTTGCTCGCACAATATTTGAATTGATTTACAATTCTAAAATGTCGGATTATAGAGAACACATGGAAAGTTGTGCCAAAAAAAAGGAATCGCGCTCTTTTTGCAGTTCTTTGAAAAGAACGAACGAACTGCGTTCGTAAATAATAATGGACAGTTCTTTTCGAAACGCTTAGCTGTGATAAAAATTAGTTACGTAATGCAATATAAAAATGTGGAAAAATTCAATTAGTTCGGATCGGATTTTACCATATTAAAACAAAAAAGAACTTAAGCAGTTCGTTCTTAGAACCGTGCATCGTAAAATTGAGCAAGAACTGAACTAGTTCGCGTAATGAACATTTTAATTCGCATTTGGTCAAATCAAAACAAGAAAGAACAGAACTAGTTAGCTCAAAGAACGGTGCGTCGATTTTAACCACAGAAAAATGGAATAAAACACGTAGCGTGATCGCGATTCGTTCTTTTTCAAAAAGAACTGGATCGCTGCAGTTCACCAAAAATAACCAAAATGCGCATCTCTAATCATACGACAATCCCTTCACGAATACTCTAAAATCTTTTAATCCTTAAAGGTCTTTTTGGAACTAATACTCCTTTTCTTGGATTTTTATTATTTTTTATTTAAGCTCTTTTTTAATGTTAACTTGAGATATTTTGCAATATAATTTTTGTATAGCCTCCATCCTCAAACATATTCAATCATATTTACTCTTAATAATGAAGGCGATCTCAATTGGATCTCTATGCATTTGTTATTTATGCATCTTCTCATCGTCATACGGTAGCTCCGACGAAGGCATCCCATCATCAGTAATTAGCTTGGCTGCTAAATATTAATGACCACCTCCCGTTCCGTGGTGCTTCGGTTGGAACAGTGTGTGCATTACATCATGGTGGTCATTACGCTTCCGCTTTAACTTTTAGTTCATCTCCGATTACTGTGAGTTCCCCCGCACATTTCGGCCGGCGAAGAGGTCACAGCTAATGAGATATTTCCCGAGTTCAGCGCACATATACGTACGAACAATCCGAGTCGGTCAATGTCTATTGCCGGATAGAACCTAATCCAGCCAGCAATTAAGATCAATCGGCTTGAAAAGGGCACCCGAGCAAAAGGGTCGCCCCAGAAGCGGAACGGTGGAAGTTTTCAATGACTTTCCATCACCACGGTCCCGCATCAAAATAGCGGGCTTTTCACCGGAACATGGCACGCTTTTCACACCACATTGGCCTCCCACCGCATCTCTTCCCCGCGCACTGTCTCCACCCATCCGTAGGAGTTCCAATAAATTGCAGGAAAATTCTCTTCACGCTACGGTTTGCGGGTGCTTTCGAAATGAGGTCGGCGCGGGGGGTAGTTTTTCCTCCATCGTCTCTCTCACCATATATTTTGTTTAGTAGGCCGCCATGATGGTGGTCTTAGGGTAGTTCATACGAGGCCGCACACACATACACATTCATCTCATGGGGGGTTTTTTGTTTTCGGGGCCATCGTTTTGCGCGCATTTTTCTCGAAAAAATTGTTTGCCCACAACCTTGATGCACATAAAAAAAAACCTCACCGAAGGCCTCGAATGTTTTCGTTTTGCAGTTTATTTTTTTTTTTTTGCACGGAAAATGTTGTTTCGCTTGTTTGATGCGCAAACCGCTTACAATTCCACACACAAAAGCTAATCGTTCGGTGGAAACTCAAGACGCGGCTGTGCTGTGCCTTCCAGAAGCTTTCCGTGCAGTTGATTGCATCGGCACTGTGATTGATTTTCTGGGGTTTTTTTTTTTTCTCTCCACAAATTGTCACGTGAAACGTTTTGCAAGAAGCCGAGCATGGTTACACACCGGCTGGCCGCAACATTTCGAGCTCGAGCAATCGTTACGAGTGATTTGTACGCTAGCAACTGTGATTAGAGATGCTTTCTAATGCGGATATGTATAATCGCAGTATAATCATTAAAATTTAAATTATCTGTTGACAAATTTTGACACGGAAACGTTTCTTTAAACTGGAACAAATTGTTTAGATCAAATTTGTGGACAAGATTTCATTCAAAAAGAATACCGTGAGACATGTTTTATGATTCTATTATTCTACACAATAATAAAATAAATTTATTATATCCTTTAAAGTTATTCACATTAATGAACATTCGAAAATTCTTTTAAACAAAAAATTTAATGAAACAACCCTCCAACTGATGACACACAAAGTCAACCAATAAAACCCTACAAGCTGCAAATCAAGGTGAAAAGAAGAGCAGAAAGAGGTTAAAAACGGGAAAAGTAAAACACAAAGCGTATGACAAGGTTTCAAATATTACGCAAGCGGATTCTATTTGCAGAACCATTTCTCTTGGAAAAGGCACCATATTGCAGGTATGGAAAAAGCATCCCCCTACCGATTACATAAACCACCGTAAGCTTGCGTGAAACGTCTCCCTTCAGGCAAATGCAGGTGTGTTGAGCTAGAAAAAAATCACAACACAAGAACCTCAACAGCCCACCCGAAATGGCAAAGAGTGTGTGTAAGGCGAAAAGCTCAAGCTGTATTTAAATTGGAGACGAAAAAACCGACCACAGACACATTTATTTTTCCGCCATTTGTTGACTTTCTGCACAAGACGTCTTGAAATGCACAACAAACTTTTCCTTTGGCACAATGCGTTAACTGAAACACCTACCTTTAATTTCACTGCGTTGCACGTACTGCTTTTTTGGGGAGGGCAACGACTACGCGTGTCTACACGCTCGTTATCATCACAACCGTCCAGCTGACAGTACCGGCCCGAAGCGGAGAGTTTTCCACGGCAGCGCGCACATAACAGCGAAGGTGGCAGCTTCCGGCAACACGGACAAGATCGATACCATGGCAACCGTTTCCATGGTTGCCTGGTGAATTATTGGCCAGTGGAAATGTGTGCCATCGGCGCTTTGTGGAAGCTCTGGGATTTTAAGAAGAGCCTTGTTTTTGTCACCACCGCAACAAGGAAGCTTTGCTTGGAAGATAAAGGTGTTACGCAACTTTTCCTGCTGCTGCCGGAAAAAAAACTGTTTGCGAAACACGTACAACTACACACACATATTAACGCACAAACACTACGGGCTCACTATGGATGCAAGGAAACCTGATTTTCCACTGTCCAAAAACAAAAGCTTTTGGAAAAAATACTTTCAACATCTAGTCTACTCTGGAAGAGAAATACTGCTAGTCAACGGCAGCCAACGAACGCACAGCATCGACTACGATGGTGAACTTGGCAACCATTGCTACAACTCGTCGCTTTGCTTCTCTCCTTTGTCGTATTTTCCACGTATTCGGGATCTCGCTCTCCTTCACACGCTGTCTCCTTCACCGTTCCGTACCCCGGGGAGATGCCCTTTTACGTTCGGCACCAAAATGTCCTGAATTTCCGAATCGATTTCCCGAACGAACGACACCAAACAGTACCGGCAAGGGGAAGGCGACGGGGGGAGGGGGGGCGTTTTTCGCCCTCGACCGTTGCTGCTGGAACACCGAGCACCGAAAAGCAACTGACCGCGCAGCAACCGAAAACGAACGAAGCGAGTGAACCAACGCCAACCCAAACCAGTGGTGGGATGGTGTGTATTTGCTTCAAGATGGAGAACCTCGCACCATCGCATGTGTGTTTGTGTGTTTTTGTGCTCGTGCTCGGACCATAAAAACTCTGGCCATGTTTTCTTCCCTTCCAGCCCTGGAATTATCACGCTCGCGTGTGTGATAAATAGTGCCTTTTTGTGCCGAAAAATCCACATGTTGTTGACCCACGGCTGTTGTGGCTCCATTCCATTCCTGCTGAGCGGCACGCAAACACACACACACACACACACGGGGAAAACTGCACCGGAGAAGGTAGCAGAGCGTACACAGCTGATGGTTGTGACGTGCAAGTTGCTGTTACGATTTTCCATCCCTCCTTTGCAGGAAAAAAAGGGTAGGATGAGAAAAAACTAGCTCAGAAGGGAAGCAATAAAGGTGAAATAAAGTAAGCAAATGGAGAAAAAATAATCATCCCACCGCCACGGTTGCAGTTATGCTGCGCTCCATGTTGCAACCGGCCGTTGGAAAAAAAGGAGCTTTGAAGAATTCCATTCGCGCTGATCATAGCATGCTTAACTATTTAAAAATTCAATTCAAAATTGACATGGCAACAAGCTCCGATGTGTCATATTATTTAATTCAATTAATAAAATAATATAAACCTGTTTCCACCTACGTGCGAATCTCGTGCAGTTAGCTACGAATCGCATGCCATCTCTTTCGAATGCGTGCCACTACGATTGAAAAATGTGCCACTACCTTCGAAATCCTGCTTCGAGCATTTGACAGCTAAAAGTTTTCAATCAAAAACCTCAGATACATAAAACATGTGGATTATGCGATAATTTACTTTAAAATTACATTTTTTGTCGCAGTTTACAAACGTTTTCCCACTAGCAACAACGAAGGAAAGTTTCAGTTGTAAACAAACATCCTGAGATGTCAAAAATCCCATGGTAACAATTCGACCGTAGTGGCATATGATTCTATCGTAGTGGTACGCACTCGAACGAGATGGCACGCGATTCGAAGCAAGCGCCACAAGGTTCAATGCAAACGGCACGAGATTCGAACGAAGAAGGAAGCAGGTGTTAAAGTAAGTAAAGTCCCCTTTCATATAAATCACCCAAAGTATACATTTTCTATTTACCCAGCAAACCCTAAAACTTGGTCCAAAATCAATTTAAGGACAGGGCAACACAAGACAGCTGAGAATGCCCTCAAGTAAACTCGAATTACAAAGAAGACCCACCAATAAGCCCCATTTCCTTTTAGTGCGACAGTGGCTTTTGGGTTTGTCTGCTTTTGTTGCTGACCTTACACGTGACGTGTAACTTTACGAACGAAAGTGAACAACCAATGTCCTTGAACAGAGATGCGAAAAAAACCGGTAGACGAATGCTTTGCTAGCCGAAATCATTACATCCGTCGGCCACGTGTTGCGCTACAGTAATCCATTTTAGACACCGTCATAAACGATTAATCGTCCGTTGTCTATGCGATTATTCGTTAGAATAGTTGAGAAATTGAGTTAGTGGCACCTTCATGATTAATATTAGAGATGGTGACAATTATTGGTAGAAAACTAGAGTAAAGTAGAGTTTATTAAACGTTAGCAGAAAACATTTAAAAATGTTAATGCAATTTAAATTTCATATTTCACAGCTTTTGGGCAACCCGTGGAAGATTCTTCTACATCGCAACGTCCTTCAGGCAAGCCAATTAAATGAATGATTCAAATCAATGAAATAATTAGCTCAATCTGTTTTGGTGTAATGGCCCACAGCAATGGATCAATTAATCTCAAAATGCTTTGTCTCTAGACATTATCGTTGCATCAGCTTAAACATGCCGATCGTGGTCGCTAATAAAAAAAAAACGCACAGAATTGTTGCTGCACATGCAAAGGCTCTATTTTGCCGCAACAAACAATCCGAACGCATGAACCACACAGACATTGTTTCGAATTGATAAAAGTACTCACGAAACGAATGTGTTCCATCGTCGGTTGTTTCAATGTCAAATTAGCAGGGAGTCAAAACAAAAAGGAACGGATTTTTTTCGCTTTATTTTATACCTCAAGTCAACCGGATATTTGGTGGATAAAACACGCGTTCCTGTCCCTGTCATCGATGCAAAGCTAAATGTAGATGTGGAACGGATCGTTAAGCATGTACCATTGAAGAAGAAGATGTATGAATCGGGCTTGTTTTTTTTCTCTCTTTGACTGATGATTGTTCGAAACAATCACACTTAAAAAGCGCTGCACGACTGGAACTTAATTTGTTGTCACCTTCAACGCGGCGGATAGTCAAAATGGCAGCGTAACGTTGCAATTTGCAATTTGAATTAGCAAAAGCAGAGCAGCGCGTGTTTTTCCCCCCGGGAAATACATGGCAAACACCTTTGAAATATGTTTAATAACTAAATTAAACCACGCTGCCCGTTTCGCGTAATGCCGAGTAGTGCAATGCCTCCTGAAAGTGAAGCACAACTTCAAAGCGGTATGATAAATCATGCAAAAATTATGGCGACACTACACTGTCGGAGCGCATTTATCTGTGCTCACTGGTCAAGCGATGTGAACCACTTTCCTTTTTTTTTCCCCCATTCGTCAACTGCATCAAGCACCCCATCAGCTAACCAAAAGCCGGCCACATATTTTACGGTGATATATTGAGATGGTCACGCGTACGCGGATGTAAATTTACAAACTGCGCACAAAAAACAAACCTTCCCTGCTGTCGTTTTTGGGCAAATACCATCTCTTTTTTGTGGGATTTTGCCACACTTTAAACGGACTTAAATCCGTCCAGTGATTTGTGCAACCTTTCAGTTGCAAAACGCGCCACCAGAAGAACGGGGAAAGTGTTGTTTTCCTTACGGTACGGAGCGAATTTGTTGTCCACCAGTCTGTGTGTGCGTTTGTCTCTCAATGGTTATGCGGTGTGCGGTACATAGGTTAACTGCTTTTAAACTATACCAACCTCATTTCCATTCGACGTGCACGGAAAGTGAGAATTTTGACCACGAACCACGACCACGCATTGCTGGCCGGTACGTGATTAAATGTCCCATTCGCTGCTTGTGCCGCAACGCATGCGAGTACGCACGGTTTCCGTACCGGTGTTGGTTAATTTCCCACATGCGAATACGGCACGGAACATCCGGGAACAATTGTAGATGTGAGATGAAAGAAATCCACGACACCACGACTCTGAGGGCTCTGTTTTTGGACACTGATATTGAAATGATCCATGTGGTGACTTCATCCAGACAGACGGCAATGGCCTCACAGGGTTCGATTAATTACTCATTCTTCTTATAACCATTACGTCCAAAGCCGAATCAATGATGGTATCTTCGCTAATTATGATGTATAGGTATCTGGTGACTAGCGTTAGAAAAACTTGGAACTTTAGATCCAAGTATATTATGTTATTGAAGATGTTATTTGTTTACAGTATATTTGATTCCAAGATAAGCCTTGATATCAGATAGTAAAGATGAATTATACTTTACTTTGCGATACAAAAATCTTCGTAGGTATAAAATGACCTGTAATGTCTAAAGCCTGTCTAAATGATTATCTATATCTTGAGGAGTGCCTATAGTCGTAGTTTCGGTCTGAAGTGCAACAGGTGTTTAATATTCATAATACTACTAAAAAAATACTCAGGGTTCGATATTGTTGGCGGTTTTATAAATCACATGTTCCGCCTTCTTCTCTGCAAGATATTCTCAAAGATTCCCAGGTAATCCTATTTCCTGGGTCTTCCCCCGGCTATTCTGCTGGTTTGGTAACCAAATGCTCAACTATTTCAACACTAGTAATTTGAGGCTATACATTCTAAATTAAAACTTAACAACATAATCCTGATATTGAGATATGCACTAGGGTGCTGGCCTCCAACAGGTCGTCTGAGGAAACTTATCTTCTGTCGAACACATCTGACGCGACCAACGAAGCTAGAACTATATAGACTCTCATACCCCTCTGAGACATGGACTTTGTCCAAAACTGACGAAACCATCTTTAGCCGCGTTCGAGAGAAAGATGCTCAGAGAGATTTCTGGTCCAGTATAATTGGTAGGATCCCAGTATAGGAGCCTCTACAAATAAGGAGCTGTCACGTCATGCTCTGCTGGTCTGGTTATGTCATTAGAATGACACCGGACGACCTAGCTCGTAAAGTTCTTTTAGGTCCACTAGAGGACAAGAGGAGGCGTGGTAGGTCCAAATTGTGTGAAGGGATGATGTGGCCGCCAAGAAAGGCCAGGATTATGGATTGGCAGATGACGGCACGGAACCGAGAGTGGTATAGATGGCTCCAGCAGCAGTTAAAGATCGCAAAGCGGTTGTTGCGTCTGTTTAGTAAGTAAATGACGTCATTCTGAGTTTCATTGGGGATGAGATTTTGCACCGATCCTGTCGTGTGAGGAACGGCTTCGCTACTAAATACTCCAGCAGGCCGCCCAATATTACATCCCGTAATAATCCATACTATCAATCATGTTTCCTTGCACATTTATATCATACTGTTAAGCTATTGTTTCCACATGCTGCACACAAAATTCAATTACCGCTACCCTCTTTGCGGTAGCGCCAAATGTTCGATGACGGTTTGTGTGGAATGTAGCAAAAAAACCAAAATCTGCACCGAAAGAAAACAAACAGCTAAAGATTTGCCGAAACAAAACATCAATCACAACGGTTTGTAGAGCTGTGATCACGCATTGAGTGATCGTGATCGTGTTGCGAACGGCTCCGTAGCTAAACGATTACGACTACCTACTTGTTGTAACGACACGTTTATAGGTCACGGGAAAATTAATTAAATCAAACCCAATCACCCGTGATCGTTGGGAAGCAGGGAGGGTTTGGAGTTGGGTGGTTGGCCGTTGTTTCGTTTTCTTCTCCACCAAACATGTGAGGATGTGATGTGTGCTGGAGCCGAAACTAATGTGCCATAATGTACGTTACATGATCTAACTTTGTTGATGATTATTTTTTTTCTTAGTGTCGATGGGTTTTTTGGCCATGCTTTCTTACCTGGGTTTGGTAGTTTACTCAATCAAGAGTGAAAATAAAAAAAAAACACTTCACCGAATAGTTCCTAGCATCACCTTGTCAAAGTCTTCCAAATTGGCTGCATTCAACTGCACCACAAACTCACACTTTGTTCAACGTCACTAAACCTTCTTCCTTCTTATCTTATCACTAATCGATTCACATAAAATTGTTGTGTTATCTTTGGCGCACCACCTTTCCGTAGGTGATATTATCGATCAACACACTTCGCTACATGCCCCGCAACAGCATTTCCGACATTAAAATATTCTACTATTTAAACTTCACGGGCTAAACTGAACTTAACAAGTACGATTCACACTCAAAATCACCGGCAAATTGCGTTCGACTGACAATCAAAATTTACCACGTTTTAAACTCACGCAACGACATTTGCTACCACCACCAAGAAGCTTTTGCAGGCTTTGAGTTTGTACAGATGTTTTGCGTTCGACAAACACTTCGACGAGACTCGTCCCACGGTTGAAGTTCGCCGGCAAGTTTAGCTAATGTACTGTTGGTGCTGTTGTCGATTTCGTCGATAGCAAATCTGTATGCCACTGGGGCCCGTTGTCTAATGGCGCACTATAGGCCTAACGATCATTGCCGAATGGTCGAATAAGGTGGAACATCGGTTGAATGTTTTTGCTACCTTAAGCAGCATACTTAATGTGTTTAACCCTTGGGAGAATCAATGGGCATCAATTTATTATTTTTTAGAAAGGATGGTCTGATCATATTGCTTGCGGGGAGCTAACGATGTGATAACGATCCCATCTTTTTTCAGAATTCCAAAAAGGCATGAAGTTGCTTAAATCTGTGATGAACTCGTGTATTTTTTTCTCAATATTTGATTATTTTACAGTGTAATTACCTATCAGTCCTGATAATACATTCTTGGTATATAGAAATAATATTTGTAAGTCAATCAAAATCAAAGGATAATGTCATAATTCAACTTCCTTCTTCTTTGAGGTTCAAAATTTTCCAGGTTTTCATAATAAGTTGGATCGAAAATATAGCTCGTAAAGAGGACAATCATTTCTATCCAAAGTTGCCCAAATTATCCTACTGTGCGTTGATAGCACGTATGAAACGCACACAATATCGCAGAACTCAACACAATACACCTGGCGCTACACCACCAACAATGATAAGCGAAAAGTACGTATCACACATAATGCTTCATTACACTTGATGCTGTATTAAATGCAGTAGTACGTGTACCATTGGCGTGCAAAGGCCACAAGCAATTTTATTTTTACCTTGTCGCCCTTGCATACGTGGATATTTCGGTGCTTTAGTGACCTGTATTGCATTTCGCACGACTTGCCTCTCCATTGTGCTTGAACGCAATTCTAATTCGTACCATCTGCATGTCATTAAGCTCTTTAACCTGTCCCAAAATTTAAAACCATTACCCTGCATCAGAGAATGCACAGAGCACAACCGATGTGTGCCGAGAGACAAAAGCGCCCTACTGCTCGAGGACATATTTCACCATTCATTGGCCGATGGCTTTGGCTTTGGAGTGAACTTTCAAACCCTTCACTATATGCTGTAACGTAGTCACAGATGAACACAAATGACTTGCTAGTCCCTAAATGCCAGTAACATCATGGCAATTTGAAGTAATAATGCCCACGAATTGCAGAAAAGCTCAAACTTAATTGTACTCTGTGTACTCAGTGACTTCCTTTCAAATAGATTCAGGCAGATTCTATTTCTAGCGAATCATTTCTGATCTCTCTTAAATTGTTCTAGATTTTCGAGTACATGTATCTCTTCTTTCCATTCGTTAATGCTGCGAAAAAAAAAACGTTTGTAGGCAGTCCACCACTGTCGTTAAAATGAATTCTCCTCTTCTAGGTATTATTAAAACGCAATCAAAGTAACATTACAATGCCAAAACCTTGTGAAAACTTTCACGCATTGTACTGCAAATTTCATTCTCCCATTATAAATTCCCAGGATGCCATGTGAAACCCCAAATTTTAAACCTAACTGTCTTGCATAATAAAACACCTTCGCATGACACTGCGTAATTTTGCAGGCCGTGAAATGAAAAAAATATGTTTTACAATGTGCTTTGTGGTAAAATATTACTACTTACTTACTTATCAATATTGCTTATTACTTACTTATTACAACTGCTTCGCGATCTTGACCAACTAAAGGAGTTCTCTAAACCGCTCACGGTTGAGCGCCATTGTCAGTCAATCCATAATCTCGAGCTTTCTGGCGGACTCGTGAACGCCATCACTCTATCTCTATTTGGGCCTACCACACCGTGTCTGCCCATGTGGACGACCTAATAGGACTTTACGTGCTGGGTCGTCCGGTTTCATTCTAATGACGTGACTAGCCCACCGGATCCTGGTGAGTCTAATCCGCTGTACTTCAGTAACTTTGCCTACAGCTCATAAAGCTCGTCATTGACGAAATATTAAATACTCCAAACAGCGCGGTAGGAATTTAACTTTTTGAACCTTTTTTTAACAACGGCTGTACTCTACTGTATTTGTTCATTTGAGAATTAACTGAAGTACATTAATAGTAAATGATTTATGAAAAAACATGCACCTCTCAAACGTCCACGTAATAATAAAAGTGTAATAAATTCAAAATTATTTAAAAAAAACAAAAGATCAACTCTTATAAATAACGTCACCCTGCATCAAATGCTTATCAAAAGTAATAACTTTAAAAATTCGATTCCATACTACCGGTACCTCAGTAGCGCACCGGTAGCACAGAAATCGAATGCAGCTTATCGGGCTAGAGTTATCATTTTCGGTATCAACGAACCAAGCCTGATTAAGCCCTTTCTGGTGCAAATGTGCACTGTACTACAGAAGGATTTATCATAAACGTACAAAATTGGTTTTATTTTCTTCCATCTCAGCTAAATGCTACAATATAATTCTATGCTCCCATTCGAAATGATCGACACACTGATTAACAAACAAGGCCGGAGGTAACAGAACCTTAACAGTTCTTCCCGATGGTTTCCTTTTTGCTTTGCAAACGGAACCGCTTGTGAACACTGGCCCTTCTCATGCGTTCGTGGACGTATCTCTGTAACTCCGTGCATGATAAGATGCATTTTGCTTATAAACCTACAGCTCATCGCGATTCTCTTCACTTTCTTCGTACTCGTACTCATCGTCGATCGGTTGCTCTTTGCAGTATTTGGCCACCTGCGAGCATAACCGAATGTCCGTATCCTTCACCACCTCCTCCTGGAACATCCGGATAATATCCTCATCGTAGTTCTCCACAATCTCCAAACACAGATGCTTGAGCGTTTTGTTCAGATCGCCCTCCTGCACGAAGTTGACGTTTGCCATGTCCGGATTCATGCCACCATCGGTCATCATCTTCATCACCACCGGTCGGCCATTCTTCTTGTAGCGGGCCTTCGCGTAATCATCCATCCGATCGCACACCGTCTCCATCATCTCCGTCAGGTACATTTCCGACTTGGCATACAGGATCTTTTTCTTCTTTTTCGATTCACCCGTCGTATCTAGCCGGTAATCGCCAACTTCGACCTTCTTGTTCGGATCCACCTTCGAGGCGGCCAGCTCCATTTCCGCCATGGATGCCTTGCACACGAGGCACTTTAGCTCCTTGCTTTCGATGGGTCGCGCAATATCACCTACCTGACCGTTGGTCAGCGTCGGTGCCAGTACGATCGCTAGCCCTAGCACCACGATCAGATAAGCATGCAGATCGGAATACATGGCTCTTGGTGTATATCTACGTACGTTTCACTTAAGCTCACAAATCCTACAAGGAACCTTTCTGAGGAGAAGTTGCACCAGTCTCCAGCAAAGAATGACCGATTTGTCGAGGAATGGTATGTAGTTCAGTTCCGAGCGAAAGAACGTTCCGACTTATATCAACCGGTTTTGTTGCTTCCGCTATCAGACCGTCATGAAAATAAACACGTTTCTCGCCTCCGATTGGTTGATTTTTTGACAACCTTACGGCGAACACACTAGCGCAAATGTGGCCATGAAGGGATTTTACAAGAAATGTAAATTATTGATTCCAACGCAGAAGCAGTCACATTCGCATCAAGTTTTAATTTATATAAATTCACAGCACAATATGCAACAAACAAAGAGAAGAGAATCCAATGTACCGTTTGTCATCCATGCTATTGTTTGCGCACGTACATATTTCATTACTCATTCAAAATTGCGCCACTCAATTGCGGTTTTAATCGGTTTAATTAATTCAATGGTGCATTAATTTCTTAAACAAATTCAATATACCGCATTAACAAACATTGCATATGCTCGCGAAATTGAATACAACACTCATTTTACCTAAACTCTATTTAAAAAAAACATCCTAAGCTATTTCACATTATTTTCATTTAAATGGAATTTCTTTGCACTTTTGTCCTAGTCTAAAGTCTAGATAATAATTGAAAATACTAAACATGCTCTGTTTCGTCTATTAGTTAAATTTCTTTTCGTCATTTTCTTCTTTTGCCAATATGAATCTCACTGTTACCAGCTCTCAGTCCACAAAATTATGTGAAGTTTTAATGCGATGTAGATTGTGCATCAGTTTCATGCGCTATTTTTTCTATTTTCACTTTTCCCACGTTTTCGATGGACTGTTTGATGGCGCTCGAGGTGATGTGCATCATGGAAACCTTTCGAGCAAATCTGACACACAAAGTTTCGCTCATCCCGATGCCGTTTTTGGTGCAACTTTTTGTTGGAAATATTATTGAACGTCATGTCACAAAACTCGCAACGGTACGGTTTCTCTCCGGAATGAACTCGCTGATGCTTGTTGAAATTTCCTACATGGTTAAATAGTTTACTACAAATTTCACACTGAAACTGAAATTCCACATCTTTGTGAAATTTCTACAAAAAACCAGTATAATACGTCATGTGATTAATTATACAGAATGAAGGCAGACAAAAACTTACCGCATGCGACAGAAGGTGCGCGTTGGTGATGAATTTTTTGTCACATATTTCACACTGATACGGTCTTTCGCCTGTATGCTTTCGAATGTGGTAGGTCAGATTGTTGCTTTGCGCGAAAGATTTATCACAGAAGGTGCATTTGTACTTCTTATCGGATTTGTGAATTCTCATATGATCCGCCATCGATTTTACTTGCTTCCCGCAGATAGTGCATTCGGTTGGTTTTATTAAAACGGCCATCTTTCCCCAGTTTTCACCAAGCGCAAGTGCTTCTCCATCGTCCGAAGATGTTTTGCTAAAACGTTTCTTGTCTTGCACATCATTAGCACTATGCGTTTTATTTCTCGACGCACAAGCTAACGGATCGATTGCTGCATCTCCCGATACACGATCACTCTCGAGATCATATTCCACCATATACGGCTTAAAATCTTCATCGTACTCATCGATCCGACTTCGACAATATTCACACACGGGTGTGATGATTCCCTTGCGTGGTTGCACCCGCACGTTGGTGCTTTTGTAAATTTTTTCCAACATTTTGGTATCCGTTTGGGGGCAGATGATTGATCCCATCGTTTCGTAGCTTTCTTTGCATATTTTGCATGCATTTACGTTTATATCGAAAGCACTGGAAAGTGATGTAAATTACATTATGAATTAATGAAAACAAGTTTCACACACGTGCCACTTGTTCAATTACCTGAATCCGGTTAGAAGAGACATTTTTGCACCATGGAAAACGATAAAATCCACAAACAAACTAGCTAAACGTGCAGAAACTGAACCCGATTTGCTATTGTTTACATTCTCCGAACGAGGATGCCATTCCAACCAGCAAGCCAGCTTTGTCGAGCAATTGACATATCTGACAACCTACCAATGAGCTCGAAATGATGCGTCAGGTCGACGATGTTAGTTGGGCCAAAGTTGTTCGAGCACTACCACGGTAAAACGGAAAGTCATTGTTGGTTCCTTTTGTATGTAGGCAATTTAGCAGAAATCCGCATTATTTAAACAAGCGAGCTCAGTCGAAACGTGTCGAAAACATTCCTTCAAACGTGTGCTCCGTATTTGGGCGTAGAAATCAGCTGAAATCTAGGAACTTGTGCAGCTTTCAGCACTAGCTACAATGGATCGTTTGTTGCGACTCGGTGGCGGCATGCCCGGAATGAGCCAAGCACCACCTCCGTCGGATGCACCGGTCGTGGACACGGCCGAGCAGGTGTATATCTCATCGTTAGCACTCTTGAAGATGCTGAAACACGGTCGTGCTGGAGTGCCAATGGAAGTGATGGGACTCATGCTAGGTAAGTAGCCCCCGGCTCACAAGCACAAACGATGGCAACAACATCGAGATGATGGATGGTTGGTTTTCTCTCTCCGTAGGTGAATTTGTCGATGACTATACCGTGCAGGTGATTGACGTGTTTGCTATGCCACAAACTGGTACCGGCGTATCAGTCGAAGCTGTCGATCCGGTGTTCCAAGCGAAAATGTTGGACATGTTGAAGCAAACCGGTCGCCCGGAAATGGTTGTAGGGTGGTACCATTCCCATCCCGGGTTCGGATGCTGGTTGTCGGGCGTAGATATTAACACGCAGCAATCGTTCGAAGCCCTTTCCGAACGTGCCGTGGCCGTTGTCGTCGATCCTATTCAATCGGTCAAGGGAAAGGTCGTGATCGACGCGTTCCGACTGATCAATCACAACACGCTGGTGCTGTGCCAGGAGCCTCGACAAACGACATCCAATTTGGGCCATTTGCAGAAGCCATCGGTGCAGGCACTGATCCACGGGTTGAATCGTAACTACTACTCCATCAGTATCAATTATCGCAAGAATGAACTCGAGCAAAAGATGCTCTTGAATTTGCATAAGAAATCGTGGATGGATGGTTTAACGCTGGCCAACTATCAGGAACACTGCAGTATCAACGAAAGCACCATTAGCGAAATGTTGGAACTAGCTAAGAACTACAATAAGGTAAGCAAATGCAAAAAACCTTTGGAAAATGATCAATCTAACTCCCATTCCGTTTATCACAGGCTTTGGAAGATGAAGAGAAAATGACTCCCGAGCAGCTGGCTATCAAGAACGTTGGCAAACAGGACCCCAAGCGGCATCTGGAAGAGAAAGTCGATACGCTCATGTCGAACAACATCGTACAGTGTCTTGGCGCGATGTTGGATACGATTGTGTTTAAATAATGTTCAACGTGCCGGTGGAAATCGAAGCTCAATAGCTTCTTATTCAGCTTAAGTACACGGAATCGTGCGAATCTGGCACGTGTGCGTGATTGTCCCTTATTGTATGATGCGTTTTGATCTTGTTTTTTTGTGAGGAATGGCGATCTCCGCACAGCCCTTCCAACCCACTGACATATTTGTGTAATTAAAAGGAACACATAATTGTTTCGGGAAAAAAACAATCTGCCCATACTTGAAATACCAAGAGTATTTTGTGAGAAGAAGTACAAATTACTACATGATGACTTTTAGCGGTTTAGAAAAGTCCATATTTTGGATAGAAAAACGGAAAACTACGAAAAAAGTATCTCCCCGACGGGGAATCGAACCCCGGTCTCCCGCGTGACAGGCGGGGATACTGACCACTATACTATCGAGGACTTGCAGAAGTAGCTGCTAAAACCGGTATATAGATCTTCTCTCCTTTTGATGCTCCTGGAACATGGTACAAATATACCTGTTGATGACACATTATCTTATGCACCAATTTTGCATTTTTTGCGCAATGCGAAACAAAATTATTTGTTTTCTACACATTTGCATAAAAACCTCTACTCACTATTGTGTGCTTTTCCTGGCAACTCTGCAACAAACAACGATGGCAACACAGCTGTCACTGTAGTTACAACATGTCAAGCACCTCCCGTGTGCGGCTGAAATTAAATTTAACGATAATCAGACGCGTCAACCCAAGAATAAACAATTGGTGCTGTGTTGTGCATTGTGTAGCTACACGTTAGTGTCCGCTCGGTTGACTACGTTTCAGTTCTTCCAGTTTTCTCTGTCCCCCTCCAAAAAGTGGCATCATGGAACCGATGACGCTGGGTAGCCCAAGCGGCAGTTCTCTTTCCGGTGTGACCGGTGCCGGAACTGGTTATTTACCATCCTTTCTCATGGGAGATCCACCTACCACGCCGCGTCCGACCACGCTATCGCCGACTCGGGGTCGAACCTCACTTGCCTATTCGCACGGATTGATGGGATCACCGTCGGACGGGTTGCGGTCCCCGACGATGCTACACCAGCAGCAGCAACAACAGCAGCACCCTCATCAGCAGCAGCAGCATCATCATCATCATCAACAGCTGTCTTCCTCCTTCATGCATCCGCATACACCCCCAAGCCATCACGTTACACACTCTCAGCGATATCTGCACAATCCCCAACCGGCGCAGGGTGCCAACTTGACGAACCACTTCCGCAATGAATCTTTCGATGCAAACTCCAGCATCACTGGGCCACCGACGCAAGGGTTGTTTGATTCATGGCGGAAGGAGAAACAGTTGATGCAAACACCGATCCGTGCAAGCAATGAACGAACCACCGGTGGCAATCCGGCAGATCAAACGGCCCCACAAAACCAACCCTTCAACGAATCCTTGCTAAACCAGAGCGGATTTAACCTGTCGCGCGTAATGTCACCAATACCGATAGCGACGGACTACAATCGAAACGCGAGCATTAGCTCTTCGCCAACACCTTCGCCCTTTGGCGCACAAACACAGGTACAGCAGGCGGCCAAATCGTGCAATTGGGTGACGGTGTTTGGCTTTCCGCAAAATGCTGCGTCCAAAATTCTGTCCCACTTTATCGGCATCGGTACGATCGTGGACAAGCAGGCACCGTCACCGCAGAACGGGAACTGGGTGCATCTGCGCTACAGCTCGCGGTTAGAGTGTGACCGTGCGCTCAACTACAACGGACGCATAATAAGCCAGGGTTTGATGATCGGGGTACAGTACTGTAACGATCCGGCCATCGTCGGGAAGGAGAACGAAGGCAACGAGAACAACGATACGACCCAGCCAACGATTTCGTCACCGGATAAACCGCTTTGGCGTGTCCGTTCGCTAATGAATATGTCGTACACGGCGATGCAGGACCCGCAGGCTGTCATTTCGACACCACCAGTACAGAAGCGTGGCACCGGGATCGTTAATAAAGCGATGGATCTATTCTTCGGATGGTAATAAGCGGTAGGAAAAATGCGTGACACGGTACATTTGACCATTTAAAAAACGCAAAAAGCAATGTTCGCACGTGTAATTTGTAACTTTCCTTAATAAAATTGTAAAATGATCGCCAAAAAGAGTATCATCAGGATGGAAATAATTAAATAGATGTATGTTTACGGTAGACTGCCCTTTTTCCAATTCCGTCGTGTAGCCATAGCGAAAGCGACCTTTTATTTACGCCATTGCCCTAAATCGAGTCTAATTGATCCTCAGGGTGATCATCTCCTCACACCAACAGCTCGTATAGGTAGCTTGCACATTCGTTTAACTTTACAAAATTCGGCACCTCGCTGCTAATGTTGAACAGTATTTTGTCCGTCAGGACACTGTTTGCTTTGAGCGTATCTGCAATCACTCCCATGCCCGGGCCGGCAAGGCTCAACAAATTGCCCAGCGCCTGATAGCCACGGTACGTCGCTTCGTTATCCGTTACCAAACACAGCAGCTCACCGGTCGTGCCGGCAAGCACCTTGCAAAAGTCCACCGACGAAACCTTATCCAGCTGTGTCATCGTTAGGTTCAGATAGAAGCTGGCCAATGCAATCTGCAAATTCGCACTGCATCCGCCACGCACCGAACCGAACCGATCGACGATCGCGCGAATGTTTTCCACCACCACATTGCGGCCAGGCTGGTGGGCTAACATGTTTGTGAAGCACCGTGCCGACATCAGTTGATTCGCTGGCAGGTGGTTCGTGTGCTGCAGGAACGTTTCCATGAAGGAGGCGTCCTCAAACAGTTCCTGGCAGGCGCGCGGTTCACGCACGATCAGTCGCGTAATGTCCATGATCGGGAACAGTTTCTCCGTCGGCCAGGTCGTGTACAGGAACTTCAGTGCCGTCAGACAGGCCGAATTCTGTTCCCCGCACGTCATTACTTCGCCCGTGTACCGCACAATATCGTTCAGCGTTTCGTCCGACATCCGGAGGCTTTGATCCTCGATAACACCGTTCAGTTCTCTGTGGAGATGAAAGGGGATTGTACATTCATTGTTTGATTCCACTGGAAGACCTCCGAACTTACTTCAGCTTAATGAGCACTTTGGACAGATCAGCATTCTCCAGTAAGATGTAATGCCGGTGTGGAAAGTGTGTGTTGCTTTTCTTTACCTCAGTCGATCCGGTTGTATAGCTTGATCCGCCGGTAAACGGATCCAAATTGCCACCGCTTCCATTGGCCGCTCCACCACTTCCCGCATTTGGCGCCATAGCCACATTCGGCGTTTGTGTCGTGTAGCTCGACGCACCCGTAAACGGATCTGTATTGGCCGAGGATGGTTGAAACTGACCACCGGACGAACCGGGTACGTAACGTGAACCACCCGTGAACGGATCGTAGTAACTATTCGCGGCCGCACTTGCCACCGGTGCACTGTCGGAGTTTGTCACGATAAAATTAGCCACCTGGTCGAGGTACGCTTGGGGCAGGTTGTGCTTGTGGATGAACCGTTGCGCCACAAACCATGGATCCTCGCCGCGATTGTACGGCAGCTTCAGGTTGGGCGCATCGTCCGACAGATTTACCGAAAACACGTAATCGTACTCGCGCCCTTCGTACAGCTGCTTTCCCGTATCTCCATCGCTAGCACCCATAACATCGCCGACGCAATCCCACTTTCCGCCGGTCCACTGATAGCAGAGTATCTTTCCGTTCGGGTGTCGCACGATACGCGTCTGTCCATCGCGCCCTTCCGAGAGTAACGATTCGGGACCGGGCAAATCGTTTACATTCATTCCACCCAACTGTTTGGCCGATTCGGACTGGCGAACCTCGACCGCTACGCGATACGCGGCCAACGATTCCTCAGGTGCGGTGCGTTCTTGGTTTTGCGTAAACACACGCACGATCGCATCGCTCGTACCGGCAACAATGTCTCCATTCCGTAGTCCCGCAACGGCCCACACCGATTGGGCTGGCATTTGAAGCGCATCACCGAGAGCGCCTTCCCGCAGATGCCACATACGTATGGTGCTGTCCTCTCCTCCGGTAATGAACACCTCCTCGCCCCAAGCATCCGATCGTCCGATGCTGTAAATGTAGTTACTGTGTCCATGGAACTCTTTCACACACTCGTACGTATCGTTCCAGTGCCGGATGGTGGCATCATTCGAGCAGCTTAAAAATCCACCCATTGGTAACGGGCACAGGCCGCGCACACAATCCTTGTGACCCTTCAGTACCACCAGCTTCTCGCCCCGCTCGTTCCACACGAAGATGTTTTTGTCCGCCGAACCGGACACGTATCGGCCGTTCGGTAGACAGGCCACCGCCCACACCGCTGCCTCGTGCCCGACCAACGTAATGTTTGCGTTTGAACCGGGCGCATTGGTCCATATTTTGGCCGTTTTATCCCAACTGCCCGAGATCAGCGCTGTGGCATTGTGACCCGCTGCCAGTGCACAAACGGTGGAGGTGTGACCCTTCAGTACACCGATCGGTTCGGTTGAACCACTGCCGGGAAATGGAAAAATGCAAATCGTCGCATCGTTACTGCCCGTACAGATCCATCCATTCGATTCCACCACCAGCACCGCACCGACATAATTGGTGTGGTTCTTGAACGTTTCCTTGTCCTCGTAACGATTGCTGTAGGCAATTATGGCAGGAGTGTTAGCATAAATCCTGGCGTACAATCAGACCCGGAGGAACACTCACCCGAACGATTCCCAAACCTTAGCCGTTGTATCACGCGAACCAGACACAACAAAGCCCGTACCTTCCGCTACGGCGCGAACGTCTAGCTTATGGCCAACCAATTCACACGACAGCTTGAAGTCTTCTATTTTAACCATAGTGATCTTTATTCCTTTCCTTTCCGTTCGTGCCCACCGGTTAGAAGAATTATGGGAAGATGTTCAAAATCGGATCGATTGTGCAGCACTGTTTACCTTTTTGTTGGTGGACACGCAAACCTTTTCGCCTTCTAGACGATGGTAAGAAAATTACCGACTCACTGCTGTTGCCGGCAGCTTTCAGCATTCAGATACGGTAGAGAGAAAGGGATGGTACGAATTGCTGCGATGCGTGTGAACGAGCGCAAGCTACATGAATGAGACCCAGGTACGTCAAATGTCAAAGAGGACTTTCAAATTTTTGGGACATTATGAAATGGTATTTTCCATTTTCTTGTAAATTAAAATTCTGTTTTGCACTTGTGTCGAATAGAATGAAACTGAAGCGAGCATAGTTTTGCAAGTTCATTATCATTATCTACAAAAGTTATTTTTTAATTCAAAAAATATCGAAGATATTTGCCATATGTCCCAATTTTTCGCTCAATTTCTATGATAACCGAAGGCAAAACATCGCCACCGTCGATGACAAGCGGTGGGGTTTGTTATTGTTATGTGGTCGTTTATTCAGGGGTAGTGTTGGGATTTGGCTGTGTACTCATCAATCATACTCTGCTAGCGAGTAAGCTAGACGATCGTAAACCGAAGTTTTTACCATGAACTGTTAAAAATGTACACCCAATCACCGCTGCATATATCGTACGCATCCTTTACAATCAACATAATTGACCGGTGTTACCGGTAAAGGGTCTGAAGCAACGAAAATCTGAAGAAACACATCCACAACTCCGACAACATGACGAATGTTCGCGTGAATTGGGGCGAACTGTTCCCCAGCAGGAAGAGTGTATTCATTTTCTTCACCTACATGTCACTGTTTGTCAGCCAAGGTGAGATCATGTTTAGGCAAACTGTGTTTTATTACCGTACTTAAAATTGATATCTTCCCTTATGTTACGTTTGCAGGCATTCTGGTGACCGCTTCACAGCGTTCCGATAACTCCTACAGCTACAATACCGTGCTAGTTGTGTTGCTTACAGAAACACTGAAGCTTGTGATATCGGCAGGACTTTATTGTAGAGAGTAAGCACGCAACCATATCAGGACATAACGCAATGACCAAAAACTGATATCTCTGTTCCGTGGCGTTCTTTTCCTTCTTTATGTTTTTATTCAGACATAGCTTTCAGTCGCTTATCGCGCGCGTGGTTGAGGGAAGCAACGTGTTGCTACTATATTTTGTGCCCGCTTTCCTCTACTGCCTGTACAACAACTTGGCGTTTGTGAATCTTTCCACATTCGACCCAACCACGTACTATTTGCTGCTTCAGCTGCGCGTCGTTATAACGGGCATATTATTCCAAGTAATGCAAAGTACCAAATATTTATGTCACCGGTTCTCGTTAATTTGCCTTTTTCTCTTTTAGATTATCTTCAAAAAGTACCTAAGCCGAAAGCAATGGTTTTCTTTACTGCTTCTTACCGTCGGATGCATGTTGAAACAGTGGAACTTTTCTCTATTCTCTACCACGTCTCAATCCCTTACGGGAGGCAATGTTGCGAACGGCGATACAACAGTACGGGCAAACGCTGCTGAACCACTGAAGGAAACGGAGGTGGATGGTACCTTTCGGGGTAAAAACATTTCCGGATTCGATTTAAGCTACAGTGCCTTGCTTATTCTGGTACAAACGGTTTGCTCGTGTCTGGCAGGCGTGTACAACGAGTATCTGCTGAAGAAGAAAGGTTCCGACATCAACATCTACGTGCAGAACGTTTTCATGTACCTGGACTCGATCGTGTGCAACATGATGATCCTATTGCTGCAGGGTGAACTGGTCGGTGCATTCACGAGCGAGAATTTGCGCGAAATTGCACGCTTCGAGGTGATCATAATCATGTTGAATAATGCTGCAATTGGTATCATTACCAGTTTCTTTCTGAAGTACATGAACTCCATACTGAAAACATTTGCCAGTGCTCTGGAGCTAATGTTTACGGCAGTTCTGTGCTACTTGCTGTTTGCGATACCAGTCTACCTGAACACGATGCTGGCAATCGCCGTTGTTTCGTATGCTATCTATCTGTATTCACTGAATCCGGTAGTTAATTTGGCTAATACGCCAGCTGCATCGAAGGTGGCTTTGAATGTAACACACAGAAGTAATGAGGATCGTAAGACGTTGCTTACAATCGGCAGTGGTAAAACACGTTCACGGGCAAACGTTAGCGATTCCGAGGACGATAACATTGCACCTCAATTGCAAGAGGTATGATGCGAGGGATAATGTAGTGTATTATATAAAGTGACTTTGAGCAACATACACCATAGGATTGTATCATGGCGAACACTAGCAATGCAATCTACAAGATGCAGAATATATTTATTTCCTTCTTTAGACCATACGGATTAGGATTTACTTTACACATCATTACACAGAACGATGCAAGGCATGCAGGACGAAACTTATTTCCTCAGTATAATGGGTTGACAATAAAGCCCTCTTGCGTATTGGCAAATAAACACTTATATACATCAAGTTGTATTCGTAGTACTTTTTTTACTATTTCTAATTGCGAAAACACTGATATCAGCGCAGATGAAGGGTTTATAGGCACCAACAAGGCTATGAGTACATTGCATTCGAATATCGAATACGCTAAACTATAAAGATTCGCACCATATTTGTCTTTTTCAAGTTTTCAAAATCTAGAAGACACATAACCCTGCTATTGGCGACAACAAAAAACACATCAATTTCAGCATGAATCAAACAGAGTTCATAATTTTATTGACCTCAACATTAACGAAAATTTGACACGTAATTTAATGATTCAATTTATCTTGTCTCAATCTTCGCCTCCTTCCTCCTCCTCGTCCATTTCGCCTTCCTCATCGGCCGTAGCTTCTTGATATTGTTGGTACTCCGACACAAGGTCATTCATATTACTCTCCGCCTCAGTGAATTCCATCTCATCCATTCCTTCGCCCGTATACCAATGGAGGAATGCCTTGCGTCTGAACATTGCTGTAAATTGTTCGGCAATGCGCTTAAAAATCTCCTGAATTGCCGTGGAGTTTCCAATGAATGTAGAGGACATCTTAAGCCCACGTGGAGGAATATCACACACCGCTGTTTTTACGTTATTTGGGATCCATTCCACAAAATAGCTACTGTTCTTGGTCTGCGTATTCATCATCTGTTCGTCGACTTCCTTCATCGACATACGACCGCGAAAGATGGCAGCGACCGTTAGATAGCGACCGTGACGGGGATCGCATGCCGCCATCATATTTTTGGCATCGAACATCTGCTGGGTCAGTTCAGGCACCGTTAGGGCACGATACTGCTGGGCGCCACGGGAAGTAAGCGGCGCAAACCCAGTCATAAAGAAATGCAAACGCGGAAATGGTACCATGTTCACTGCCAGCTTACGGAGATCCGCGTTTAGCTGACCGGGAAAGCGAAGACACGTTGTGACACCAGACATGGACGCTGACACTAGATGGTTCAGATCGCTATACGTTGGCGTTGTCAACTTCAGAGTACGGAAACATATGTCGTATAGTGCTTCGTTGTCGATGCAGTACGTTTCATCCGTATTTTCAATCAGTTGGTGTACGCTCAGCGTAGCATTGTATGGCTCGACTACTGTATCGGACACTTTCGGAGAAGGTACGATCGAGAAGGTGTTCATTATGCGATCCGGAAACTCTTCGCGAATTTTCGATATAAGCAGCGTTCCCATTCCGGATCCGGTTCCACCACCAAGCGAATGTGTGAGCTGAAACCCCTGTAGACAATCGCACGCTTCGGCTTCCTTACGTACAATATCCAGAACAGAATCTACCAATTCTGCACCTTCCGTGTAATGGCCTTTGGCCCAATTATTTCCCGCACCGGATTGACCGAACGAAAAATTGTCCGGACGGAACAGCTGACCAAAGGGCCCGGCACGCACAGAATCCATAGTTCCTGGCTCGAGATCTACCAATACAGCTCGTGGTACATATTTGCCACCGGATGCTTCATTGTAGTAAACGTTGATTCGCTCCAATTGAAGATCACCGCAATCCCCCCTGAAGGCTCCGGTAGCATCGATGCCATGTTCATCGGAAATTATTTCCCAGAATTTGGCACCGATTTGGTTGCCACATTGCCCAGCTTGTAGATGGACGATTTCACGCATGTTGAAGCTTTTGAAACATAAAAAAGTTGATCGTTAGTTAATATAGTGGTTGAAAATAACACTAATGATACTTACGATGGATTAGTATTCCAAAGAAAATAAACGGGCAAAGAATTCTAACCGGATACTATCTACGGATGTACCTTGAATAAACTAGTTACAGCTGCTATTAGTATGATGACCAACTTCTCTCAGGGTTCTTTAAGAAATGAGTCGAATTGCAATCCATGATTCCATTAGAGCTAACACCCACAATGGTTACTGCGATTGGCTGCTGATTTATAAGCCCATTCTAAAGGAACATGTTCAGAAGAAACATGAGCGTATCAAGAAGATTATATCTTTTTACAACGCAGTAGACTGCTTTGGTTGACGTTTTCAACAACGATAAAAACAAGACAAAATAAGACAAAAAAAATTCGCGGGTATTATAATCATCATACCGAGAGTGTGAGTTTATTCAAATGTCAGTATTTTATAAAGAATTATTATTAAAAAAAAGGTATTTCTATATATGATGAGTCAAAATGGAGGCATTATGTTATATTTTTAATTTTTAAGCAATCCAAGAAACCATTTCTAAACCATTACCACCATTTTACGGTTTTCCATAGGATTGACCTACGATTATTTCTTGACTGTTTTCAGGAATTTTAGTAAATGAGTGCGCACAACTGAATGTGCCTCCGTGAGATTTGAAAAATTTTCATGCTGTCGAATAAATTGATATCTGAAAAGATGGATCATACGGTAAATTATAAAATGTTCAGTTGCTAGAAGAAATCGTTCGCATCCATTGAAAATATTACTTACAGCTCATTGCTACAATTCGAAGGTAATTTAATAACCCAGGGTTTCAGTACATCAAAGAGTTTAAGCAGTTTAGTTTCGCTGCGTTGAATACCATTTCCAGCATCAGTTTCCATCAATATTTTATCGATGATACATTGTATGATATTCAATGAGAAATCTCCTTTATCCTCCACTGGTAAGTGTTTTGCTTGAAAATGATGCAGGCTGAATATAAACTTCTGCAAAGAAAACCAAATATTTCTTACACCAGCGTAACAACGGGGTTTTACGTCCTACAAAATACCATTGATTATTGAAACAAACCTTCACTTTAGCGTTAAATTTGGATTTTGCACAACATTCAGTAACTACTTGCGCAACAATAGTGTAAAATTCGTTCCTATCGTTCCCAAACAGTACGTTTAAGAGCTGTTCCAGTTCTTCGGCAAACGGTTTGTTTTCCTCGTAATATTTCAATATACAATATGTATCCTTCTGTTGTGGTAATGCGTGATGCAACTCATATACATTATTGTAAGTGGCGAGCATAAGTTTCCTGGCCAACAGACAATTGGTGTCCTCTTCTGCAACAATTAATAAATTTATAACATTTCATCATCATGTTCATGAAAAACGCATATCATACTCACCTGCTGCCGTCTTCATGACGAACACGTGACGTTCTATGTACTTAGCAAGCTTATGTAATACCTCTGGTTCGATGCGGTACGTGATCTGCTTCAAGGGAACCGGTAGTAAGCTGGCGTATGATTCCTGCGTCAGGATTAGCATATTGCAAAGAGCATTCGCCACGTGGTTTGCAACAGTAAACGAACAGTCGCAAAAATTCAACTGTTCAACCAATTTGGCCATAAATGCTTGTACTCGTTTACCGAACTGCTCGAATTTTATCCCAGGATGTTTCTTGTACGGCTGCTCCAGGCAACATTTTGCGACGGCGTACAGTGCATTTTTGTATAGCCGATAAAAGATACCTTCCGAGTCGTTGGTGAGCTTCATCTTCCCCAAAAGTCGTAGATCGTTTGCCAAATATTCAGCAAGAGTAAAAGCGTCCTCGGACGTGTTATTTATCTCTATGAGCACGCAGAGCCGTGTTATGGCCGTGGCGTACGTTCCCATCAACTTCATATCTATACCCTGTGAAAAGTGAAACAAGATTAAATCCGGGCTGTATCTTTTCTGCAATCCATTACCAACTCACCAAATTGTAGCTTCTCAAACGGCTGCGCGTGTGAAAGAAGAAGGTGTAGTATTTCTCGGTCAGTTGGGTCCAAACATCTTCCGTAATGTGGGCAATGGTGTCGAAGCTGTTGATGGTTGTCAGCGTGTGGAAAAGCACCGAGTAGGAAGTTTCATTCAAAGCTATGTTTGAGAGAACATCGAACAAAACTTCCACGTGGTATCCTTCACAATCTACTTCAAGTAAACGGTACAGCTCGTTGTTTTCCGGATTTAGACAGTTTAATAGCAAGATGTAAGCATTAGGTGAGCTGGAAGCTTCTTTCAAGCAGTTGGGATAACCTTTCATGAAGCTATATATGCGTTTACGTATAACGTGCCAGTCAACTGTGTCGTGTGGATAATACGAAGGTGAAATCTTCGTCCTAATGTCGTCCATTAGTAGCTGGTGGCAGTAGTTGATCACTTGCGCTGTGCAGTTGGTGATAAAGGTAGCATTTGGCCGTGTCTTAGTCTCCGAAAGCATCTCAAACAACCCATCAAATTTACGGAAGAACCCCTTCACCCATAGCTTTTCAATAACTGTGTTGAATGACCCTAACGGATAGTCATATCGCTCAAACACGTCCAATATTGCTATGAGCGCACTGATTTCTACCTCGTCCGGCGGTTTAATAGAGGTGCAATAGATTCCGTGTAGATCGATTGCGGCATTTACTACATTTTCGTTCGCGCTAAACATTTTTAGAACAATTCGTTCTGCCGTTTCTGCGCGTAGAAGTATATTACCCACAACGCTGTAAGATAAAAAGAAAATAATGTTACGCTGCTGGGAAATATAGATACTAGATACTCCATGTGAAGGCACTCTTACCCCAGGGCAGCTAAAAATAGGTTCAAAATTTTCATATCAGTCGCTTTGAATTTTTCCATTACACGTGTTAGCTTGGTTTCCATCTTTAGAATAAACAATGCTACTGTTTCTTTCGTTGTTGGGCTGCACAAATCAACAATCAGAACTTTTAAGCATTTTAACGCTGTATGAACGACCTTCGCATTCTTCCAGTGCAACCCAGCGCTGATCAGTTCCAGCTGACCGTATGTTATTATCATTAGTTCCGGGAACGCAATGATGGTTTCGAAGATTTTATCCATTATATGGTTCGCTACAGTCAAATATTTTAATCCATGCTTAATGTCCGGTATCAGAACTTGGCAAATTTGATCAATGTAGTTCTGTTTCTTTTGCAGTGAACTTTTACGTTGACTATCTCTCCAGCAGCTGACCCTTGCGATATCGTCCTCCAATCTAACCCGCACCATGCATAGATTTGGAAGAATGTGCGTAGCAATCAACGATCCCATCATCACACATTCGTCACAATCGCTATTGGCAAGCGCCATGACGAACATAACACTCTTGTTGAACCAGTCGTTCTCGCGCATTAGTTCCTTCCATTCGTGTGCGATTGCAAATTCCAAGAATTTATCAAAGTTGACTAAAAATATTCTATCTTCCAAAATGTTTACTCTCTCGAATGGCTGTTGGAACATGAAGTACATCTTTCAATTACTATCCACGCTCGCTGTTGGTATTGGAACTTACCGCTTTGATTATTTTCTCCTCGAGTAAGTGATTAGCATCTTCGCTTAGTAACTGCAAATCTGCAGCCTCGACACTGTAGTCAAAACCGGTCATATCCGTAAAAAGCTGCAGTATGCGCATGGTGCCAGTATCTTTCTGTTGCTGGAGTAGTTGCCACCATGAATAGTAGATATCCTGAGAGAACAATAGATTAATAATAAAACACCAAACATGAATTGAACAGAGAAACTACATACTTTGGGGTTGTAGGCATTAGAAACGAAGAGATTGTACAAACGATCGTCCATTTTCACAGCTTATCAATAGTTATAAAGATTATGGAAAAGTTTTCACAGACGCCGGTACCGGTAGCACGTATGTTTCGCGGAAAACTACACCAAACGGCCGTTTTTTCTTGGATCGTGGCCCAAAATCTGACGTCAGCATTGTCATCACTTGAATTGACAGCTGCTAGCGACAACATTTATACAGGTAGCACCCAAGATACATCGTAAATATGCGGATTCGTATGTAGACGAAACGTGAAATTTTTATGCACGGTTTCTTTACATATGCTGGCCAAATTTCCAAACAGACCCGCAAAATTGAGTGTTTTACTTTCAAGTGTATACCATATTACCCGGATGCGACATATGCGAATCTCCGCGGATCGCTTTATTAATGTATCTCGGGAACATCCTGTACAAACATACAGAACGGAAGCGCACTTACGGGCATGGTTGTTGGTGCACATACTGAGAGATTTTGTGTAACCAAAGTCACGAAATACCGTTGAAACGTTCAGAAACACAAGCTGACACAAGCACACTGTACCCCCATCGTGAATCGTGCCTCGACAAATCAAGAAAAGGAAACATATTGCTGTTGCTCACCGGTAAGAAAGTTTCCCACTGTACGTATTGTATTGTACCCTCTAATTCAACCGATACTATTCCCCATTGTAGCTAGTACCAAAAGAAAATGTCCAACGAAATGATGGTATGTCCGTACGACAACAGTCATATTATTGTACGCCAGCGCATGCCGTATCATCTGGTGAAATGCAAGAAGCAGCACGAAACATCTGAAACGATGCAATCATGCCCATTTAATGCGATGCACGTACTACCTAAAACAGAAATGAAACAGCACATCGCAAAATGTCCAGATTATATTTCGGATTACTGATAGTACGCGGACATGTTTCCGTAAGCAACTGACTTCGCAGCGTACATGGATGGTTTCGTGCTCCTTTTCACACCAATAAGACGATAATAAGAATACAATAAAAGTTATATTTTCGATAGAATAAATGTATGTATCTCAATGTTTTATTAGTGGGAATAATACGACAATGCAATCCATGTTGGCCCAATATCGTGGTCGGGCGTCTGCTGTCATTCCGCACGCATCAAGCGCGGAACGTCAAAACAACGGAGAATGCGATGTCTTCTTCTACCTGCCATCTTCATTCCCTTCTTGCAATTGGTTCTTGCAATGATCGTCATCATGGGTGGTCCCCATGAATGCCAGTGCGTGCGTTGATCGTATACAAGCAAAAAAAAAACTTTGACAAAAGCAACGCCGCATATAAAATATGCGCGATCGTGAAGAGCCAGTTTAGTGCCTGTGTTCAGTGTAGATTCAATTTGCAAAGTACCTTGTGTTGAGAATAGTGATGATTTTTAACGTGACACAACAAAGTCAAGTGTAAAAGATTTATTACGTTTACAAACAGCAATGAAATACGCTTCACAAAATTTAGCTCCTCTATTCGCCAATTACGAAATTCGTAGCTACTGTCTTAGGACTTTTAGATCGCGGGTATATTGAAGCGCTTTTCAGGAGCACTCGAATGGAGGAAGGAATGGGTCGTTTCTATTGAGGTTTTATGAAACCACCCACTAAACACAGCACCTGGAATACGGTACGCGGGTAGCTGGAGACATCCATTGTAACTATAATCAATCCATTAGTATTCAAAACATATGATACCGTGTGTTTGATAATACTGCCCCCGGATACCTGTCGATGGCAACTAGTAGGCGCTGTACACTTTCGTAGAAAGTTCGAAGTTAAATGTGCAGTTTATATATGCATCAGACTCCCGCAGAGCCAAAGGGTGTTGGAATTGCTGGAAGTTGCGCTAGTTGTGAGGATAGCTGCAAACACTATTTGACCTACGCGTAACCTGGTAAGGATGTGGTTGTTCACCAATTTGTAATGCATTTCTAACCAAACTCAATGTTTACGACCCAATACAGAAAATACGCAAAGATGAAGGGAACGATCAGTATGATCATTTGCCTGGTACTGTTTTTCTGTATTACCGCTTGCCAGTGTAAAGAAACGAACCCAACAACGAATCTTATAACGCCGGAATCATCACGACCGATGCTGGAATCGATCAACGGTACGCGCAACTATCGTATGCATGGCAAAAAGGGGAAGGACGATAAGACCTGGTACGATGGACGTGAAATGCGTTATATTTACTGTGTCCGACCGGCAAAATGTGAACCGATACGGTACAAATCGTGCCTCGGTTCGACCCTCCCGTACTCATCGATCAGTCTCGATCTGACCGATTCATACAGCCAAGAGGCAACGCACACCAAGCTGTTCCAGTACAAAGCACTGATCAGTGTGCCGAAGTGCTGGGCCGTGATACAACCGTTTCTGTGCGCTGTGTTTATGCCCAAGTGTGAGAAGATCAATGGCCAGGACATGGTGTATCTGCCGCCGCTGGAGATGTGTAAAATAACGCTCGAACCCTGTCGCATACTCTACAATACAAGCTTCTTTCCCGAGTTTCTCAAATGCAACGAAACACTGTACCCTGCGAAGTGCAACAACGATGTGCGAGAGGAAATGAAATTTAATGCCACTGGCCAGTGTCTGAAACCGTTGGTAGCGGCCGATTTGCCAGCAAATTATTATAAAGGTAGTGAGAATGCTGGGAGGGATAGTTAACTGGATACGGTTCGATAACACGTCTTTCTTTTGTAGAAATCGACGGATGTGGTGTACAGTGCAAGGATCCACTGTACACGGATCATGAGCATCGGCAGATACACAAGCTAGTTGCGTGGGGTGCTAGCGTGTGTCTTGCATTTAATCTCTTCACGCTCGCCACGTTCGCTATCGATTGGCAAAATGCAAACAAGTATCCGGCGATGGTAATATTTTACATAAACTTCTGCTTCGCTGTATCCTGTTTGGGGTAAGTCGTCCATAACCAGTTGAAAAACTCTGTCAAACTTATGTGCTTTTTTCCCTTTCATTATCTCCCAGATGGTTAGCACAGTTCACTCCGGGCGGACGGGAGGACATCGTTTGTCGTAAGGACGGTACGCTGCGCACGTCCGAGCCCAGTGCTGGTGAAAACCTGTCCTGCATTGTGGTGTTCATATTGGTGTACTACTTCCTCATCGCAGCCATGGTGTGGTTCGTCATTTTCACCTACGTATGGCACATGAGTTTTAAAGCGATCGGAAAAATTCAGGACCGGATCGATAAGAAGGGTTCATACTTTCATCTGATCGCCTGGTCTTTGCCGCTCGTGTTGACGATCACCATTATGGCACTGAGCGAAATCGACGGCAACAGTACGGTAGGCATTTGTTTCGTCGGTTACCTAAACCATCCGATCCGCGGCGGATTTCTGTTGGCGCCCGTGCTCTGCGTGCTACTGGTCGGTGGGTACTTTCTCGGTCGAGGACTGTTGACGCTGATTCGTCTACGAATATCGAGCAAGGAAATCATCTCCGCACGTGCCAGCAAAAAGATCCATCAAACGATCGTACGAATGGGCATCTGTACCACTTTTACGTTCATTTTTATCGTTGCCACCGTTTTCTGTCACGTGCACGAGTTCCGGCACAGTGCGGCCTGGGCTACTGCTTTGCGGAACTTTATCGTATGTCAAATAACTTCCGTTTACGACGATGATGTTACAAACAGCTGCCGTATCGAGCAACGGCCCAGCGTGGCCATACTTCAGGTGCATCTAATCTGTTTGTTCGCGTCCGGAATAGTCATGTCATCGTGGGTTTGGACCAACTCCACACTCGAATCGTGGGGTCGGTATTTTCGGAGGCGCTTCGGTACGGACATCGACGAACCGGTGAAACTCCAGAAGCATAAGGTCATAGCGCAGGCGTTCGCCAAACGAAAAGAGTTTCAAAATCAGGGCCGATTATCAATCTCGTTCCATAACTCACACACCGATCCGGTAGGTTTAAAGTTCGATATTAACTCCGCCATCGGTAGTCACGATTTCAGCTCGACCTGGGCAAACAATTTACCCCGGTTTGTGAATCGTCGCTGTGCGCTTACGGGAGCCGCGACCAGCTCGAGTCACGATCCACGCAAAAACTCGGTAGATTCAGAGATCAGCTTCAGCGTACGGCACGTTTCCGTCGAGTCTCGTCGGAACTCGATCGACTCGCAGGTATCGGTGAAAATTGCGGAAGTAAAAACGAAGGTTGCCAGCCGGAGTAGCCGTGGTACGGTAGTGGTTGGTGCGGCAGGTGGAAAACACGCCCATAAATCGCGTCAAAGCCGAAGAAGACATGATTTTGCTGCTACTGGGCGACGATATAGCCGTAAGGAAAGCAGCACTTCCGTCGAGTCGCAGATTGTGACGGCAGCAATTCAAAAGTCCGCTGGAGGTGCAGCAGGTCGACATTCAACCACGGCCGGTACGTTCGGGGCAGGCAACATGCAACGTCGCACGGGAATCGGGGCCATGGACGCACATCAGATCAATGATTTGATCTCGAATGGCAAGCTGTTGCTTCCATTCCTGCAAGGCCAAGGACTGACCACATCGGAGGATGATAACGTTTCGGTGGGTTCGTTCAAGCTACAAGATTCCAAATTCGACATTATTATGAAGCAGTTTGATGGATCAAGCCGTATGGGAGATGGCGCTGGGTGTACTAGTGTACCTGGGCCAGTAACCACCACAGGTGGCTGTCGTATTGAGGAGTATCGCAGCAGCGATGATGATGAAGACGATGACGATGATGATGTGGAAACAGAATCGCTGCTTAACGGAAGGAATATTCCATTGCGTCAGATTACTTCTGGGCGGGATGATATCCTCACGAGGGTGACTGATTCTAAAGATACCCCAATGGGAACACGCCACACTAAGGATGGAGGATCGCGTATCAGTAAGACCGGCACGACCAAGAGCGTTCGCAGTCGCAAGACAGGAACCGGATCTCGTCAGGGTACGATGAGCAGGAAAACTCAGCATAATCGTAGAAAAAAAGAGAAAGCAAGGGAACGTGAGCGTGAAAAGGATCAGGAAATGTTGGAACGCGCACCATCTCCATCTGCTGGAACGTTTGGTGTTGAGACGATGTACGATTTCAACGATTCCTCTTTCACGTCGTACTGTTCCGAATTGTCCCCATTGCAGATAAACAGCTCGTATTCGGGCGTTTCGATAGCTAAAACCAATTCGCGCAATTCCAAGCGTAGCTGTGATGTCGGCATACAGACTAATGCGCACGAAATTGCCACGCAGACTATGTCCTCCTTTGAGTTTAACGAAAAAGCGCTCAAGAACGAGGAGAATGCGGACATATATACGGAAAACCATCAGATGCTACCAGCGCTAGCGATGGTGGTACAACAAGCTCCATCCAAACTCATCCAAACGATCGGTCCGACCGGCATGGTTGGACGCAAACAGCGCGATACGAACGAATCGGCTGGCATGAGTGATGCGGAAAAATTGAAAATGCTTCTGCTGCCATCGAAATAATGTTTATCAATCAAAATTGATATATTTTTTTTATTTCAAGGAAAATGATAAGGGCGCACACGTGTTGAAGCGCAACCGGTAACGACTTAGATGAGTAAATTAGGCACGTAAGGAACCTATATAGGGGATCATTTCGAAAGAATGGATCGAGCGAATGTGTTTGATTTCGATTGTGGAATACAGCTAGGATAATAATCTTTTTCTGAGTGCCTTTTAATGCTTAAGCATGTCGTTGATTTCATATCAGCATACCTCGACCGCTGTGTAACTGTGCATTTAAAGCCATAGGATTGATACTCAAAGTGCAGTAGAATCTCACCACCAGATGTGCAAATGTTACAATATTTGTGTGTAAAACGTCAAACAAACGAATCAATATGGTTAAAACATAAACTAACAGCAAGACTGAACAATACATCAGCAATCAAGAACAATTATAGAAGCAACAAAACACAGTTAGTGTAAAAAGCATGCTTCCTAATGAACAAAAACGTGTTGAAAGACTAAAAAGAACAAATGCAAACAACGACATACATTTAATGATTATTCACAATATGAATCTCACGGAAGCATTTTTTTCCGTAGCGTCCACACGTGTACAAGTGTATATGACGACTTTGTACATTGTCAACACATTTCCGTTTTGATGTGCTTTTTTTACAAGTAGATGCGTAGATTATGCCTTCAATTTTGTGGAGGATCTCCTTTTGTCTCTCCCTACGATCATGCCAAACATATACGCCATGTGTAAAGTGGAAATTTAGTGTCGATGTCTGGATGGATGAATAGGAAAGTTTATCAATTTATGGTAAACAGCTGGAAGAGTATGAATGTAAAAGGATTAAAATAAAAGTATGGTAATTTTACTTACCTAAAGAAAGATACCACAGTCAATTTTTCGGCGTACAAACAAATCGAATCCATTGTTTCATACTATAGTTTTTATTTTCATTTGTATTATAAGCAAATCGAATGAATCTTGTAAAGAGTGACACCGTACACCAGTCCACCGCTAAACTCGTTTTTTTTCGCTAGTTCGAGCTGTTTGTAGATTAAAAATTGAATATTTGTCATTTCATATTCTAACCCTTTTTTCTATCTACGACCGTGTGTGTGCGATGGACAAGTTCTATGCCTATCGTGACGCACGCACACGCAACATCTAAATTGGTACTACACAGTAATGAACAGGAGGGTACCCCACGGAAGGACTTCCAAAAAATGAAAGAGTCCTTGTTGAATTTCCATTGGTGATTCAAAAACATTGGTGACCCTATAATTTTCAGCTATATAATGACGATTTCGTTAATAATGCTTACGCCCGGCTATTCTCCCTCTATCGTAATATTACATCACGGTCAAATTCGGTCCAAAGTGTTTGAATAGTACAGAAACTGGAAGTATCGATGATTATAATTGCCAAATTTTGTAAGTATTTCTGTTCCCTATTGGTGTCGCATTACACATAAGTACACACACACACATACAAACGAGTGGCAAAATTTATTCACATCTAAATTCGTCAAAAAATGTGTTATCGAGCACGTGAATCTTGTGTTTAAATGCGTGTACAATCGCCATACAGATTAAATGTGTACACAATGCTGTTCCCCTTCGGTCATACTTTACGCTAAAAACATCAATAGTGCGAGCGGCAAAATACGTTAATAACGATGATTTACTTTATACCGATGAAATGTTGCCTGACCCACCATATTCTGATGCTTTATGGCCTAAAAAAAACCTGACACCGTTGCACTGGTATGTGCTTGTTTGAATCTTCCAAGCGTTAGCTTGTGAATTAAATACAATTATATTAGATGTAAATGCATATGCTAATGTTTGCTTATTTGCTATGTATATATATTGACGCTAAGCGATGCTCCGAAAAGAAACTTTGTCTCTCTCTCCTGCATTACACAATATTCATCGCATGGAGCTTTGTGGATAGTTCATCGTCTACCGTCGGTTGAGACACTTTGATAGCGGGAATGTGTGCATAAATACAATGGGGCGATATTTTGTGTGGCGGAAAAGAGAAATGAAAATTGTGTTAAATAATTTTGTTGTTTCTTAATTGCACTGCAAGACCTAACGACAATCAAAATATCACACACCACACGCACACACAAAAACGTCATGCAAATCACCTTCGAGACTAACCGTAACTTTCTTTTGCAGCCCAATGAAACGATTCTTGCAAAGAGTCACGCATTGTAAATGTTAGTAATCTGAACAGGGAGAAAGAAGCTCCCGTTTCCGGGTCCGAGTTTTGTAAAAATTCAGGATGAAGCATGGTATGTACGTACATTGGCCATTCGTACCATTTGGTTAACGGATGTACTTAAAACAAACACAAAAAAGGAACACTCACAACTGGATGAAACGAACACGCGATGTTGTATTAATTAAAAACAAAATGCACACCCCAATGAATGAGGCTTTTGCACACGCATGGGAAGGATTCTTTTCCTAACCCAGCGGCCACAACAGCATGCAGTGGCGCAAAACGGCTACAAATGTAAAACGAATTAATCTGACGAATTGCATCGTCTATTTGGTCTTCTTACTAGCACCGCCGGCAGTGGCCGTCCGAAGCTGTTTGAGCTCCTTCGTCCAGATCAGATTGTTAAAGAACTCCCCGAGTAGGTACAGACCTACGCAAAAACCAAGACTGACGGCAAAGAATACGAGACGCTGCGGTAGGTTCAGTACTTCCAGCACCGGGTAGACCCAGATGCCGCCATAGTGTCGCACAACGTGCAACCACCCAAGGTATGATGCCATGAAAATGCCCAGACCGGTCAAACCGGCTTTACGCGTCGGGTACTGCCGGAAGCTGGTGCAAATTTCTATTACCATGAAAATGACGATGTTGGTATGCATCACATGGTTTAGCCAGCTGCAAGACGAACGAAGATCAGATGTTAGTAATTGTAATCAAACGCTATCCGAACGTTTGTTATGTCTTTCGCTGTATTTACCCAGGGAAAACGGCATCTAGCGCCTTGGGGAACACGAGCTCACGATCGATCGCCATCAGCGTCCAAAACGTAACGCCAACATTCAGCGCTACCGGGAAAGCGAACGCGGCCAGCATGTAATCCTTCACTTTCCGGATCAGTGGCATCCGCTTCGGAGCTACCTCATTTGTGCCGACGAAATCGTTTAGCAGACAGATCGTAAAGTAAACCGCTTGTAGTATCTGTAAAAAAGAATTTAAGAAGGTTCAAATTAATCGGCCACAGTTTCCAGCAATCGTATATTGATTGAAAATTCGAAGGAGCACACAATTATTCACGTACCGCATCCCAGACAGTGAGAAATTTTAGTTTGCCACCAAACTCACCACCCGGTCGTAGCATTCCCGGTGGAAAGTGAACGTACGTAAAGTCATAATAAATTCCGTATGAAAACTGGATGGCCGCGATTAGGTGCATAAGCGTACGCAGTGCACCATAAACACCGCGCTGATACCCATCGTTGGACTTGGATTTGGGCATTTTTGTGTGGGCAAGGTGATGTAAATCTGTTACTGAACTGAACACGTTACAATGCAAAGCGTGCAGTGTTTTCTATCGGGTTTTGTTTTTGTTACTCGGCACAACTCTGAGGCGAATGCACAACACTTAGCGCCTTCTCTGGCGTGTACTACTGTTGAGTGCCGCGTTGTAGATGACTGTGCATTATTACGCGCGTGTTGAAGATGTGGTTTATTATCTCACTGCCACGACTGTTAACGAGGAAGAGCAATCAAATGCCCCACTTCGTACTTTGACCGCACTAGAAAAGATGCAAGATTTCTGGTGTTGGAAAAAAACAACGTCGCACAGGTTTCCGTGTGTGCGTTTTGCCTGATTGTTGACATTTTCAGCCAGATTTTGACAGCTGCCAGTTGGATCGAAAGCAAACCGCGAATCACAGCAGGCGTGCGCAATTCGCGTTTCGTAAACTTTACCACCCGCTTGCTCAAATAAACAAAGTGTAAATCCCCCCGGAGCCCTCCCGTCTGCTCTCTTTGGCGACCCGGAACTGCAGCAGATTGATTGAAAACTAATTAAAAATAAACCGATACTTCAGAAAGTGCAGTGAGCGTAAAAGCTGCTCATGAAAGTACGTAGCGTACAGATCGATTGCGTGCGGAACTGCATCATCTTGTACAGTTCATTGGCATAGCGTCGATAGTAGTGCTACCGTATCAGCTGATCCTATCCTTGGAATGCACTCGAAGTTCGCTGAACTCCCGCGCGGTTGATATTTCTTGTGAACGGCTAAAAAAGAGCGGGTGAGTGTTGTTTTTAATATTATTAAACTCAATTATGGTTTTCAGGGGAACGTTATTCTGTATTTTTCAGCTTCAGATGATATTTTTAGAACCAATTTTGTTGATTACCTCTTGGCCATACTTGCTATCATACAGAGACCAAGAACAATCCGCATCCGCAGAGCAATTATATTGAAAATAGCGACAACAGGTTGCGTCGCGAATTTATATGTGACTGATTTTGCATGATGGTGAGGTGTGCAGAATTATATTGATTTTAGCTATTTTTTACGATCTACTAAAAACCATCCGATGGAATGATTGTATTTTTTTGTCATGAAAAACGACCTGACCGCATAGGTTAAATCTATTGGAATCTTATTTTAAAGTACATTTCACATTAATTTCAAGACATCTCATTCTCCGAACAGTGAAAGTGCACCATATCCCAGATGGACTCGGCCTTCGTATGATCGAATAGATAATACAGTCCGTAACAAAACTATACGATATATAGTTTTTTAAGGATAACAAAAACAAGCTTTATTTTGCACAGTTATAGAGAATAAAACATATATTTTTCTAAGGGGTCACATATTTTTATGCATATTATAACAATTTTTTAATGAGGTTAAAAAGAGCTCCATGTAACATAACTACAGGCAGTCCCCGAGATACGCGATTCCTCTTATACGTGGATTCGGAGAGATAAAGAGTCTACCTCAGAGCATTTAGTACATTATATCAATTGCTTTACGAAGCTAATTTCTTAATATTGTTCCCCAAGATTACCACGAATACGATTTACGATAAATGTTTATACGAAGAACTGCGTTAAATGTGGAAAATTCGTTTGGCACTCTGGGAACGTTCTTACCGTTATTTTGATGTTACACCGTCCTCAGAAAGTGGCTGTTTCAACGGAAAACGTTCCTTCACTTCATTCCGTAATCTACCAGTACTACATTTTATTAGAGTCTATAAAACACCAGGTATCCGCTTCGGTGTGCGGAATGTTACCCCGTGTTGGCTTACACACGTCAGGTTGGTGAGGCGTTTCTGGCAAGCATATGGTTACCATCAAGTGTGGGCGAACCGTCGTGTTGCCGTCGTAGATCGGGCGTAGTGTTTGTTTGTGCGAGGTGCATTCTTGACAAGCGCTACGAAGATATGCTCTTCCTTGGACGTAAGTGCACCAATCAGAAAGTGTACATCATCATTACCATTCGCTTATCTTCTTCATGTTAAATAAACTGGAGATACCTGGAAGCTGTTTTTTAATAGCAGGATGGCCAGGTGCTCATGAAGAGATACAAAGCATGTTATACCAAACTAATTGTAGTTTTAGTCTAGAAGGTCTCTGTCTGAAAACAATTATTGAATGAAATGATACTCTTTAACTAACTAAAATATTGTTGACAAACGTTTAGTAGCTCTCTTACGCTACGGAGAAAGTGGGTAAATTAATTGGAATCTAACAATTGGGGTTTCGGTCATACGGTTGGAACCCAGACTGGAAGCCGTCAAAGTTTGCCAGCGGGTTTGCGTAACCCACTGGTGCCGTCATCGTGGGGACAAAGTCGTTAAAGTGATTATGTTATTTGTTTCATACTTCCTACCCTCCATCTTTCCGTACGAACGACAACCTCTGGTGGAAGACGGACAGTACAAGAAAGGGAACAAGTACGTACATATATATCGATTTTTGGAGCAGTTCAATTGCATTCGTTTCGTTTCGACCCCGTTTCGTCTCAAGTGTCTTTGGAAGGTGATCTTTACCAATGACCTCGGATAGTATGGAGGTCGACTAGATGTAGATATAATATAGGACGGTAACATTCGAGACATGATTAAGTGAATTAAAAAAGTCATTTTATATAGTAACTAATAACACGCAAGATTTAATCTTGTGCTACTGGAAATAGAGTATTGAAATATATTAATATTTTATTAATAAATTATAATAGTATTAGTATTAGTATTAATAAATCTTTTGAGAAGAGTCTTTCATATGAATCTTTAAATAAATGACTCTCAGAAGATTCATCCGCCCAAAGGAGGGGCGGGGGGTACTGAATCTCACAGGATTAATTAATATTTGAAATCGGGATTCAGATTCATTTGTTCAGTTCAAAGATTCATTCCGATTCATGAATCTGAATCAGATCCACTGGTATCAGCTAGTATGTCTTATTAATCTTGCTTGATCTTGCTTATACAATGAGCAATTTGTTTTTATTTTACGCCGCAAGACAATGTCTGTATCTAGGTTATCGCTTGTGATAAGCTGCTCTGTAAGTTTTATTTACAAAAGTTTGTTTTCGTAGGTTTTATTTGCATTAAGAGTAACGGATGTACTCATACGCAACACATTTTCTTCATGCAAATGATACTTCTGAAATGTTTGTTTGCGTAATTTCTCTTTACATTTTCTTGTTATTTTTCAAATCAGTAAGCCAAAGAAAAATTCAAATTATAATATTTTGCAATAATTTTTTTCAAGTATTTGTAATTAAAAAAGTTCCTATGGCACTGTTTGAGTAAATACAATAATAGTTAGATAAACAACAGCTGAATCGTTCTTCGGATGAACAAATTTGATGTGAATAAATAAAAAAAAATATATATATATATCAACAACCAGGCGGCTCCATCGAACTCCAGTACACAACGTTTGCACAACAACTGCACCAGCAACAGGGCGATAATGGTAGGTCATTATCACCTGCCAGCCTGGGGCAAAACGGTATCAAAATACTTGTCGATTTGCCAGCGCCGGGTTTTGCACGCGCGCCACCTCGACCTCGCGTTTTCGGCGAGCGCATTTGTTTATGTTACATTTTATTTTTAACAAATTGCGCACATTTTATCATCAGCCGAAGTGTTTTCATTTTTATGCATACGAACATGGACGGAGTAGAGCGCACATGGGTGTAATAAGTGCCCACCCAGCTAAGGAAACGTTAAACATCAACAAAACACCGAAACGGAAACAAGCTCTGGAAATTTAACGTTGCTTCGTTTGGATTCGTAACCGAACACTTTTTTTTTGCGCCGTACACGCTTCTCAATGTGTGTTTTTTTTTTTTTTTGTGGGGAACCTTATCCGCCTATACTTTTACGGAAGCCGTCCATAAATCTTTCGCTTTATTGATCCGCTTGCAATAACGAATTTCGCGAGTTGATGTGTTGTTGATGATTTTGATGACGGGATGAGGTTATGGGCGAGAAGGAAGGCAAGAAAGGTTACAAACGGAAGACGCGGAAAACATATGCACATTTTTGACAACCCCACCACGGACAGGACGGTACGAAATGAAATGTTTTACCGACTGGAAAGAACCTTCGGTGAGGAAATGTTTTCCTTACCAGTCTCGGGTGTGTTTTGTTTGCGATTTAGTGACCTTCGGAAGTTTTCTAATTTTGGACAGTTACAGACATAACATTATTTGCTCAGAACTCCAAACCAGGTTGCTGGTACTGGACAACTCTTGTAATATTGAGCCAAGTCTTCTTCTGTTTGGCGCAACAAGCTTATTTTACCACGACTTCTGAGCATTTCTAACTTATTTTAACCACGTTGCCGTATTGCCCAGTTCTTGTTTCGGGGGATTGGTCTGGGTGGGATTTTGTACCAGTCTTGTCACGCGAAGACCGTCGCCGCTGCCAATACACCACCCACTAAACCAAGTAAATGTTGTAAATACTTTAAAAAAGCTCCCTAGATTTGTATTAGAACATGTTTGTTTCTTGTGTGTATGTGTGCCTTGCGTTTGTTTCGTGTTTGTTGTGTTAGTTTATTGATTAAACAATATTTTAAAATTAGAGTTTTTTTATTTCATAAGGCTCGACTTGAAACGCTTGAAGCTTTTATCCAAAGTGCAATTCCCATTAGTTTGAAGACACTCCTTTCTTCAAGCAGCGAAAGAGCAGCCATTTGTGGGCGGAAATTGCTTTATTTTATCAATGACCAAATAGCTTGGGAATCTTCTTAGAGTGCGAGTTACGAGGAACTTTAACAAGTTAGACAATATGATGATACTAACCAAACACCAGTACGTCAAGAACTTGGATCGCCCGCCGTATTCGGTCGGTCGCATCATCTTCGGCACGACGAGATCATCCGGGATGTGGACGAAAAAGCGATCGTAATAGATCGCGTAACCGTACTGGCCGAACGCGATCAGATGCCACGTAATAACGAAGGCTGGCAGCTTGTAAAGTTGCACACTGGACATCTCGGTAGGACTCACTTATGCTACACCAGGGAAAAAGGACACTCCAAGAACAAACAAAAAGATGCAACAAACGTTCGCAGCGACAGCTGTTTGGCGTGCTTTGCTGCAGTAAGTGGTTTCTGTTTCTCTTTATCCTTGCGTATTCCGTCTACACTCGACACTGTTTAACAAAGGAAAGCTACACGGAAAGGGAACATCTCATTAGCAACGTACACATATATTTATGCCGTATTGCTGGAACTCAAACACACGCACACACACACACACATCGCAACTTCTGTTGGTCACTTTTCCTTTGATCCGTTTTGCTGTCAGTAGCGGGGAACGAACCTAGTTCACACACGTACAAAACGTTCCTCAGTGTAATAATTTGCGAAAACGGCATGCAGTCACGATGTGGTGAGTTTTCCGAATGGCCACGGAAACGTCTGCGCGGAAGTGCGGAATACCGAGCCACTGCGACGTTTGATTACAGGAGTGGAAAAAGGAAAAGGAAGCAGGAAGAAATGTCTCAAAGCAAAACCTAAACGAAATGGAAAATGTGCGCTAGTCGGTGTTATTTTGTGCCAACCCTTTGTGGTTTGTTTTTTTTTTTTCGAGGGAAGAAGAGAATATAACAGCCACTCTAGCAATGTTACTACTGTGCTTCCATTTCAGAGAGTTCCAGCACGGGTTGGGTGGTACAATGGAGAGACAACTCACACGTGCTTTGTCAGCACTTGAAGTTAGTGATGGAAGTGAGCTTTAACTTTAACACACACCGCACACTATGCCGTCACGTTGGAGAAAGGAAGAACTGAATACACAACTCAGGACGAGTTAAGGTAATCGACCGCACGGCTAGCGTTCAGTATACCTCGGTTGAAAACGTGCAAACCGGAGCTCGTATTACACCGGACTTTTCTTCCCGACGCCTACAACTCCACTCGTAGAGGTGGTTCGCTCTCGATAATCAACGCGAACGCGCCTACCGATGGTACACGAATGAATGAATTTTGTGTTGTGTGGAAACGTTACCGACCGGGTTACTCGGTATTGTAGTGCAGTGTGCTGTGTGGTTCGCTGTGAAAAGGAAGAGCAAATGTGGGAGAGCATTGCGCAACCGTTTGCTCTCTTTGTGTGTGATGGAGGCGCCCCATACTTGATGATGTTTTCCTTTTTTTTTTAAAAATTTTGATGATAGTGAGCGAAGATGACACTTTCGCCTTTAAATGTGAATTTTGTGCGTGAGAAACCAAGAGTTGGCAAGAGTGTAGTATGAGAGCTTATTTTATCACAGAGCGAATGAGCGCTCTCAGTGACGTTGTTTGATATTTACGGTGTGAGACCGAATGTGTGATGACGATATCCGTTGCATATTGTGTATCTATTTTTTGTGTTAATGTGTTTGTTTAATTGTATTGTGCTTAAGTAAGTGGTTTATGGTGCTTTCATTCTGTTGCTCCCTGCACAATTGTACAAGCAGTTTATTAACATTATTGAAGATTACATTATTTTTAAAAAAAGATAATTCAGTTCATTCTTGTAATAACAAGCTATCCAGCTTTCTCCATACAAAGATGTTCAAGTTCCAAACATTCCCAATAGATTGTTCGATTATTTATCGGTCATATGTGTTTAAAATACAGTTGATGCACTTTAAATGATAACCGATTATCTCGCTTAGTATAGTCAAACGGTACACGAAGTTGATGCAGTAATTAGTATCCATTAAATACACACAAATTGATTGGACGTACTTGTTTGGACAAATGATCATATGTCACGCACAGCGGTATCACAACAATGAATGATAGATTGCATGTCTACTATTTTTGTACAGTTATCTTAATAGAGGCTGCAGGTTGAGATGAACACTGTTTATTTCTGCTTCAAGGGCACTAATGTTCAAGCTGTAGTAAGCTAGCCATTTCTCTTTCGCTCTCTGGACATTTCGCTAATCTTTAGAATTCAGTTCGTAATTTTAATAACAGTCAATAATTATGTTCCCACGAAGCACACTTGCTCTGTTCCCTTGCAGAATTAACATAAATCCTGTCAGTTAAGTCAAAGCGAATGATAAAAAAATATGCAGTGGAGCACCGATTATCCGGGTGCCCAATTATCTGTGCAGCTCAGAAATGACAATTCCAAAGGAAATTTGACAAATTCCCTGAAACACCGTTGATGAAACAGTGGAAAGTCTCTATTTTATTTGATAAAATCAGCTTAAAGCCACAGAAAACAAATACAGTTTCTCTTGCAACAGACAGGAAAGATTAATTACACACTTATAAAGCCCACCCCTTCATTATACGCAAATATTTATCTTAAAAAGAAGATGTGCCTATTAACCGTGTGGTCCAGTTATCCAGCAACCTTCTAGTCGTTGAGAGCACGGATCATCGGCGCGCCACTGCATGTTAATATCCGTACTCACCAAATTCCAGTAAGTTAGAAATATGATCCGTCCCTTGAGCGGTAGTTGAAATTGATCGCTTGCAGCCAACAGCTTTAAACTTTCTTCCACCGCTGCTAGGTGCATTTCGGTGTACGAATAATCGTAGTACATAGCAAACACTTCCGTTAGTAGCTCCGTGCTGTACACGAGCCGATATAATGTTCTTTTAGTTTTTAATATTTTAAGGCAATTACGCCAACTATTTTCAACCTTAACACACATTTTATGGAATTTCTCTAATATCTATGATGTGTAGCCACCGTTTGTGAGGTTTTAAGTGTACTGCAGGTTCACGATGAGATCATCAACAGATCACTAACGGCGTGTATAGATGGAAGGTCTACTGCTAGTCAATTCGAATGTTGGAAAGCAAAGGCATGAGTTGCGTGAGTTATGTCTATTTCGTCTCGTTATAATGATGCTACATGGCGTTCCTTAAATAGAAGCAGTTAAGTAGACACAATCGACCATTCACGACCATGCGTATGCGTAATATGATAAGTAAAGGTTTAGTCTTGGCCCGTAGCTCATGCCAATCTGTAATTTTTTTTTGTATCTTATGATCAAATCGATGCTTTTTATTGTTAGAGTCGATATCTAATGCGTCTAAGAATCAACACTATCAGACAAAAAGTAAAACATTGTTACTATTTTAACTTAGCTCTCATAAACGGGCTCTTACGTCTGATATAATAGTACTACTATTACGAACATTTCACTTTTTATTCCCACCGTATATGCGTATTTCCCATAGTGTAGAGCCTACGTGCCAGAGCACGAAGCGTTCTACGAATGCGAGCAACGGTTATCTTCATTTGCAGTGTGTACAATGGCAACCACGGATCAACTTTGCATCATACCGCCGAACGAGTGGAACGAACTACGTGATCTGTTTCGGGAAAGTTGGCCCGAACATCACATGGCCTATACAACGATTGACAACTACATCCGGTGGTATGAAAAGGATAGCAATATTAAACATCTCACCATTTACTGCTTGAACGGAAGCTGGCGTTCAGATGGAACTTATTTAGTTGTGGTACGTTAATACAACGGATCGATCATTTTGAATTCCTAATGTAAACTTCCATTCTTTGTAGGATCGCTATCAGCTGTTTGCGTACAGCCTGGAACCAAGTAACTGCGTACTGGAAAAGGCTCTTCATCTGCTTGATTGGAGTACGGGATTGAAAGTGAGTTCCTTACTCGCCCGTCATCGAGCGCCTGTTATCAATGTGATCACTGCGAAAAATCTGGAGAAAGAGTATGACAGTGAAACAATACTTTTCTACATGCCGAAAGCCGATTGCGATGCACTGTGTCTGACTGTACCGGAAGGATTTGAACTGAAGCCGTTACGTTCGGAGGATGCTGCTAAGGCGAACGATCATTGGCCAAATCGACACCAGGGTTCGTTGTTCTTCTTGCAGCGGTTGGCTGCATGGAATGCAAACGTGGGACTGTACGAGCGTTCATCCGGTACATTGGTGGCGTGGTGCTTTCGTCTGCAGGCTGGACCTCTCGGAGCCCTGCAAGTCGATCCGGAATATTTGCGACGCGGGTTTGGTACGGTAGTGGCAATTGCAACGGCTAAACAAACAGCCGATCTCGGTCACGATTGTTGTGCTTTAGTAAATGCGAATAATATCCCATCGAAGAGGATGTTTGAACGAATTGGCTTCAAACATAGCGGGGAAGCATATTGGATAAGAACAATACCGACTGTGCCAAACGAATGGCAAGATTGAAGATGTATGAAGATTGTGTCACGGATAGGTATAGGATTATCAGTTTTGTTGAAACTAAATTGCAGAATATGTGATGAAAGAAGTATGATAATAATTATTAGCGACTGAAGCAGACAATGCTATGAAAAACAAATCTCACTATCACGACAACCACTCATAAACCTTTGCTTATGGTGATTTACCCTTATCGTAGCAATGGTGACTCATTATCAGTCACAACTATCTAGGTCTAGTAAATACTGCAACGATTATCTCTGCATATTCAATCTCATTTCACATCAACGCTTAGCAATGACTGGTTGCGATCAACTGGTAGAGATACCGCCGGAAGATTGGACCGAGCTACGGCATCTCTTTCATTGTGATTGGCCGAAGCACGAATTTGCCTACTATCTATTGGGAAACTACGTGAATTGGAAGGCACATAAAGAAGCATTGGACATTGAATGTTACTCGTTAAATGGTAACTGGAGACAAAATGCAACATTTGTTTTAAAGGTGAGTGAAGTGTGGATTGGAGCTGGGGGATCATTTGTCACTGTTTATATTTAAATCATCTTCTGTTTATTTCAGGATGGCTTTGAAATATATTTCTATTCAAAATTTGAAAACGATAACTGCGCAATGTTGATAAGACTCTTATCTCTAGTTCGATGGGATTCAACGTATGAAGTTAGTATGGATTACCTGGAGAGACATCATCCAGCGATTGAGAGAATAATCAGTGACAGATGTCTAACGGTGGCAAGTAGTAATTTAGCAAACTACTATTTTCTGCCCAAGGAGGAATCCCTCACACTGCATACATCTACAATACCTAAGGGGTTCACGATTAAAAAGTTACAGCTGAAGGACTTAGACAATATCTACGCTCATTGGCCTCTGAAAAATCACATCAGCTATGAAGCAGGCTATGGGCTACTGAAACGGTTGATACTATTGAACGAAAATGTAGGATTGTTTAATGAAAAAGACGTGCTTGTGTCGTGGTGTTTAAGGTATGGCTGCGGTTGATGCACCGTTAATAAGGAATGATGAGTTTTGTTTTTGTTCCCACAGTGATCAAACCGGTGCCCATTCCGATCTTCAAACATTGCCAGCCTTTTGTCGTAATGGATATGGGCGGATGGTTGTAATGGAACTGGCAATACGACTAGCACGAGCGGGATCGGATTCCAAAGCGTATGTTTTACATGATAACGAAAAATCGATACAATTATTTGAGAGTGTAGGGTTTCAAAAGCTACAAAATCTGCATTGGGTTGTTGTGCATGCAAAACGATAAATGATACGAACTTTTTGATTGACTCAATGATTGCGCCTATGACGCCAATAGAGGTTTTAGCTTAGCCAGGCATGACAGCCCAGGGTTTTACACTTTAGTTTTGACTGGCAGCACACATTTTTTGACGCGCCGCACTCGATCTCTTGTGCGCCTTAAAAACTGAAGTGTGCTACCAGTGCTGCCTGTCAAAACTAAAGCGTAAAACCCTGTAGTAACAAGTGTTTTGTTGATAGTTCTATTAAATCAGCATAGATATTTTTTTTGATTAAAAAATGTAATCTAATGTACTCAAAATATATATATACACATAAATTGCAGAACGAAATTTTGAAACGATCGATATTATTGATAACATATGGATGTATTTTAATCAAGTAGATAAATATACTACAACCGATAATTACTATAATATATATTACTATAATATAATATATATTACTATAATTACTATAATATATAATATATATACTATAATATAATTATATACGAATTTGTAGACAGTGTCTCAAATGCAGCATTAAAATTGAATTTGCCTTAATATTTGTACAACATACGTTCAGTAAAATAAATAGCGAGCTTCTTTGAAAAACCTAACAGGTGATTAACTGTAACGTTAGCCTAGCAGTGTGCAATGTGTTGTGTTGCGAATCAATTGCTTCAAACGATACTGATGGAGCGCCAACATTTGGCAAGTTACAGATAAGATAAAAACCATCACCACGACATTACACGAGTGGAGACATGATTGTACATGTTTATGGACAACCAACAAAACTTAAGATTTGTTCTTAATGATCGAAACTACTGTTTCTCATAAAAATAAAATAAACAATATTTTATATGCAGCGAAAAATAAACCATGTTTAAAATTATGACCCAACAATATGCATGAGCTGTGTAAATCATTATTGAAAAATTAGTTTTTTCTGAAATTCTAGTAATTTTATTTAGTTTTACTACATAAAATGTGCACATGCAATTCAAGACAGTTTAATTTAGTTGCTCTTTAAGATTACTGTTTTAAAATGAAAGTTCTTATTATTTTTCCATTTTATTCGAGTTCTGTTATATGTCCATATTCGAGTTTATTCTGTTTAAATTTTGCTTATTTTTTTTTTCTCTAAACGATAAACTTGTTCTATTACACTTTGTGTTGTGTTCAGTTTAATTTAGTACGCAATGTAATTGAATTCGACTCTGCAACTGCTACAGGAAACAACTTGTTGCATACAATAATTCAACAGTGATTCACGTTTATTGTTTAAGGGCAAACCCATTGCCTCGCCCTAAAACGATGACATTATAATCTTCAACCTTATAATGACCATTAAACCCATTCTTCTCACAACCCACACCAATAGAACTGTACTGATGGAAGGACTATAAAACTCCATCGTGTTTGCCCCTCTACCCGGTTTGCGCGTGTATACCTTCCTGATTAGTAACGGAAAAGCATGTTTTCCTTTATCTTATCAGCAACAGCTTCCGCTATTTTATTCGCCAACATTTATCGAAGGCGCCAATACGACTGATAGAAGACCATTCGAATGCGATATAAAAGTGGTGTTCAGTTGCCAAAGTAGACCAAATCAGTCGATCGAGCGTCGCAGAGCACATCTTCTTAGCCTTGAACAGTACCGTCTCGTAGTGAGTTGTGATAAAATCATGGCAAAGTTCTTAGTAGCTTGTGTGTTTCTTGCCGTGGCTCTGTTCGGCTTGATTCATGCCTCAGATCTAATTCTTGGCACCATCAACACCGGTGATCGCATCCTCTATTCGTAAGTTTCCTTCCAACCTCATACCAACGTACTTACCACTGTGCAAATGTACTAACAACGATTTTTTTCCTTCCTGTAGACAAGTGACCGTAGCACCCGGTATTCCTGGTGGACTTGTAAGCCGCGCTGTGAATTACACCGGCGTCTACAACATCACCGCCGTCCGTGCTTACGATCGTACATTCAATCGTACCGGTCAGGCTCACGTTACTGGCGGAGGACTTTATCAGCGATACGTCAACTTGGCCCTCCAGACTCGTTATGTCGGCAACGCGCTCGACTACTTGGTGGAGATTTACGGACGATAAGCCATAGCGTACACAAATAAAAAAAAAAAACCTCCTTTTCCTCTCAGCAAAATGGATTCCGTGCACTGATTTACCGACAAAGAAAAACGTTTGCAAAACGGCAGAAACATAATTGCTAGTATTGCGGTGGTGATTGAAAAGGGTCGGGTCGTAGGTGTGATCCGGAATCCGTTCGCTAGATGGATTATGCATGCAGATGATCTGTTTGTATTTTGCTTATCGCATCGCGATTATACCGAAGGAATTAAGACCCAGTTGTGGGTACGGTCGTAGTTGTTTGTGCTACATTATTGTATAAAAACAATTCCGACAAATGTGGAACGAACACTCCACTAGGCCATGGCACTAGTCAGTTAATTATTTTTTTCTTGAATTATTTCGTGTTTTACTAAAATTAGCACGTGTAACCGCTTGGTCGACTTCCGTCACTTATAAAGTGTTCCAAACATTTGGTTTAGTTTTAATTGTAAGCATGAAATAAATCTTATAATTAATTATCTTACCTGTAATTCTGCAACAACCAACGAACGTAACTCAAAACCATACAGAGTAAATACAGAGTTCTTGATAACAGCGGTTTATTGCCGATGGAGTAGTAGCAGCAGCGTGTCCACCTCATCGTGTCGGCTTTTATGGAAGCGGTTGACAACAGTAAAACATGCACAACAATCGAACATCTCGTATCTTGCTGAGATGTGCCCATTGCTTACGGAACGACTCATTGTACGCGGGTTAGTTACGTTTGAGCGCTGGTGGAAGTAAGTAGCCGACCCCTATATATCTCTAAATATGTCATCAGTGGCAAATCTCCAGAACATTCCGTTGGAAGAGTTGGATGAATTGTGTGAGCTGTATCGTGTCGATTGGCCAAGATATGCGTACACGTTCTACATGCTGGAAAATTTTTACAACTGGCGCCATCGGGTACGAAATGGAGAGGTGCAAGTGTTTACTGACCCGAAACGAGATTGGCGAACTACTGGAACTTTTGTGCTAAAGGTACCTGCAAGGTAGTTGATCATTTTAGTACAAAATACAAAGGAACTGCTCTTTTTACAGGATTGCAAGGAGTTGTTTTTCTATACCTTGGAAAATACGGTCGATAGCTTGGAAAAGGTGCTTCGAATGGTTATGAGTAGTTTGAGTGCCTGTATTAGTATGGTGTATGATTCTTGCTTTCGGGACGTGGTTGAACGGTCTTTGAGCTGTCTTTCCTTTGTGAAGGATAGTGATGAACGAATGGTGTGTTACCGACAGCTAGTACCATATGAAGAGCAAAAAGATATATACAATGAACCGCAATCCGAGTACCGCTTCAGTGTTGTGGACCCAGCGGATAGTGTCACCGTCGAACGGCAGTGGGTGCATAATGATCCGGTTTTTACGAACCTACCGACACGCTTGATCCAACGTAATCCATCCCTGGGAGTGTACGATGCCAATGAGCGGTTGGTAGCTTGGTGTTTGATGTGAGTACAACGATAGTAGATCATGTAGAACGGAACTCTTTACAACATTTTCGTATTATTCCAGTGATCAGACCGGTTCGTTGGCCATATTCCAGACAGTTCCCGACCATCGGCGCAAGGGTTTGGGTCGAGCGATTATTGACCGTTTTTCGAAGCAACTGCATGAGCGAGGGCAACTGCCACAAGCGTATATCGTGGAATGCAATGTGGCGTCACGCAGTTTATTCGAGAGCTTAGGTTTTGATGCTGTCGCACTGTGGCATTGGACAAAGGCTCACAAACAAGTGTCGTATGAATGACCACTCAATAACCTCTTTAAACACAACTGTTGGTAGAAATAAACTTCACTCATGCTTTTATTACCTTAAGAAGCTCGGTACCATCAAATGTGCTCTTCATGTTCTTCAACCAGCACGCTTCGCCGACTATACGGAAACCAAGCTTTTCGAACAGTTTGCGCGAAGCCAGGTTCGTACGACGCACGCTTGCATACGTACTGTATCCTTGTTCCGCCAGCCGGCGGGCGATCGCTTTAATTACCAACGAACCGTAACCCTTCCGTTGGGCGACCACACCGAGCAGCCCGAGCGCACCGTTCTGTGTGCGGATGCACCATGCCAACGGTTCCCGTGCACCCTCGCAGAACAGACCCATCGAAACGTTCCACCGGAGCATCCGTTCGATGAAGTACTCTGTGCCGACGGATTTATTCAGCCACTGGTTGTAGATGAACGACGCGTAGTGTGGTGGGATCAGTTTGAGCGTAAGGCCCACCGGCAGATCGTATCGAAAATGGCGCGCGACCTGCTGCGGAAGATGATAGATGACATCGGCACTGTCTAAGGCAATCTCGAGCCGATGCAGCCGGTACACCTCCAGTACGATGGCACGATACAGGCACATGTTCATCAGATAGCTATGGTGCCAGTCGAGCAGAAGCAGCATTCGCTTTAGCGTTTCACCGGTACTGTCCAGCGTGTACATAAACACATCTGTGTGATCCTAAAAAACACGGGACAGAGTGTTATACCACGGACTAGATGACTAGACCAACCTGTATTAGAAGCGTAGGGCAAATGCTCCGTACTTACTATAATAATGTAGGTGCCATTTTGTCGCCAGCTTCCATTTAGGCTGTACACAATCAACGTTGCGCTAATCTGGGGATCTCGTTCTATCCAGCGTATGTAGTTCTGCACATTGTTATACGCTATCTCGTGGCGCGGCCAATCCTGCCTGTATAGATCACGCAGCTGTTCCCAGGCGCTCGCAGGGATCCGGACAAGCGTGTCGTTCTGCATAGCTGATTTGTTTGAGTGCTACTAAATCCGTTCCCTCGTCAGCGATGCGCAAATAGTGCAGCACACACAAGATAGAAGCGGGCACGGTGTGTTAGGTTGATTTTAGGTAGGTGTTGGTTCATACGCTGCGTTTATTTCAGCGCTGAGGTCTTGAATAAGGCTGATAAGATTACTCAATCGTTGGACGAAAACACCGACTAGGCGAAGATTATGGAACGGTTTCGGGAAGAAGAGGTGCATTTGCCGTTTGGGGGTGCGAGCAGCACAGCTGATGTCGGCAGCTGTGCTAACTATCCCATTCGGCGAGCTTTCGTACTTCGTTGAATGTCCAGGGTATGGTATCGGCGTTTTGGAAATCAAGCGTCTGAAACATCGCCCATAGCGGATCGTTGGTGGTGTGGAAGCAGGCTTATTAATCAGTCTATCTCAATCATCATTCTATCCGGCTTTTTAGTAACGAACGAACCATGAAGCTTAGAGCTTGTGTTTCTAGGCTATCTGCGGTGTACCATGTGCTACGGATGGTGACAATTAAAAATACTAAACAAAGTAGTACTTTTGTTGTATCATCGAACAGTTGGCCGTTGGGATTCCATTGGAGCAAGATTTTAACGCTAAAATTACAGCATCTTCGACCTTGAAGTTCGTGTGGGATGGTAAAGCCGACGTTAAGTGCTTCTTCCTTGCTCAGTCAACGTATTCCAGTGTAGAAATTGTAAAAACCCGATAGATTCGCGGTTCTGCTCGTTAACCTGTAGTGCTCGAGTCAGTCTGTTGAACGAGGATTCGACCGTGTGAAAAAACAGCTGATAGCGGTCCACTGTCGGAATGTTTTAATCGTTCATTCTGTGCTGATCTGTATGATAAAAGATATGTTTCCACACCGTGTACTATCGAACAAAATGTCGTTTGCTTTCCTGTTGCTCCGTAGACACTTAATAGAGTTCTGAAGAGTTGAGGCTTGCCACGACGGTAGATATGCTGAGCATCTGTTCACGTGTGATATAGCAACAAGCCGTTTATTTTTAGAAGATGAAACTTTTGGCTTTATCATTTATTGAATTTTCGTCGTACAATTAAATCAGAGAAGAAGATAAACATACTCAGCTGGGTTAACATATGTTGTAGCCCGAAAGGGAAGTTTTTATTGTTGAGCTTAATGCCTGTAGATAAGATAGGTAAAAGCGGGCCCTCTTTAGAATAATCAACTCAGAAAAGAGTTATCTTTATTGTATTGGCCAGTTGAAATTAATTTAAAACTTCTTAGTTTATTGGTTTTGTAAATAATTTTTCTATTTATTTTACTGATTTAATTAGGTGCTGTAAGATCCACAACTCCACTCCACAAACTTTCGTTCGCAGTTTCGAATCCAGGTTGTGTCCTTGATGGCTTTAAATCCGACGCTTGCAAACAGCGCTCTTGATGGTTCATTTTCCACTAAAACACTAGCGTACAGGTTGTGGCCCATTTCGGCTAGCTGTTTGACGAAAGCGTGCAGGACAATCCTGCCGTACCCTTTGCGTCGCTCTATCACACCTAGCGATCCTATGACACCAGGCTGCGTGAACAAACACCAACCAAGCAGATCTCCTTGCTCGTTGAACAAACCAATCGATGGATTCCAGCGAATTAACCGCTCCAGGGTGAACTCCGTACCCGTTTCTCGGTGGGGCCACAGGTCGTTAATAATTTTGGCATGATGCGGTTGTAGTGGTCCAACGTGGAGACCTTCCGGTATCGTTACATTCACCTTCAAGCCCTCCTCCTTGGGCAGGAAATACATTATATTTGCACGTGCTACCGACAAGCGGACATTTAGCTTCTCAAACGTGCTGTAGAGCAACGTTTCATATTCGCACATGATGGCCACGTAGTAGTAGTCCCAATCGACTAGCTCCAGTGCCCGGCGCAGTGTATCCAAAGACTCGTCCAGCGTGTGCATATACAAATCGATACGATCCTGCAACACGATCCCAAACAATAGCAAACCTTACATCTCAGCACACGTTTCAAATGCTACTAGCAACATACACGATCACTTACGATTATGACAAACGTTCCGTTCTCCCGCCAGGTGCCATTGAGGCTGTACAGTGCCAGGTCCTTAATTTTACGATCGCGCTTCGACCAATCTATGTAGTTTTGCACCAAGTTAAATGCTATCTCATGGCGCGGCCAATCACGCTTGTACAAATCACGCCACTCTTCCCAATCGTTTCGAGGGATTTCAACCAAACGATCTTCTGCCATGACGGTTAGTGATACACTGACTCCGGGTCAGGCTCGGCCTCTGCTGCGGGCATGTTCCCAACTGGCTCACCAGTGTGATAAGATAGCGTTAAGCTTGGCGAAATATGTTATTCACCAACGAATGCTTATTTTTTGCCGAGTATTTGCACCCTTTGACGCCTATCACCTAAGGAACAATAACGAAGTTTTACTTTTTTGGTTTTGTTGGCAACCACCCTGTGTTGTAACGCTGTCACTCTCAATGACAGTAACGCACTATCATGGTAGTAAGAGCGCGGCACAACTTGGGACGTATATCAGAGAAAGCGTTGACCGACCGGACGGATAAGAGCATTGTAGTTTGTGGTGTTGTAATTGTGTTTTATGTTAATAAATAAGTTCTAAACCAAAGAACACAAAAGTGGCGACGAGAATTATACAAACCCAGCGTCAACATTCAACGAATTCGTCAAGATTCTGCGAAAAAGGAAACGAATGTTGAGCCCCGATGATCATACGATAGAAGAACGGCGTCTTTCATAGAATGTCGTTAACCTTCCACCGGTTTTTATGCAGCATCCACCATCGCAGAACCGCAACAAGCAGCAACGACGGACACTTCAGGTAATTTTAATAGAATTTTGTGTTTGTTGCAGAAGCAACAGATGGAGCAGCACATGAAATTAGTGAACCAAGTGCTACAGCAGCAGCAACGATTGCAACCTGTAACGGTTTTGCAGCAGCAGCCAGAGCAGCATTCACTCGCCAAACCCAGTAACCCGGAGTTGAACCTAGAAGCTCTCGCTGGCAGTGTGAGTGTGTTGTTGTTGGCGTGTCAGTACGACATGGACGCAGGCATTACCTTCGAAGCGTGGTACGCTCGGTATGAGGATCTGTTTCAGCACAATGCTTCACGGCTGGAAGATGCCGTTAACCTGTAGTGGTCGAGTCAGTCTGTTGTACGAGGGTTCGACCGTGTGAAAAACAGCTGATAGCGGTCCACTGTCGGAATGTTTTAATTGTTCATTATGTGCTTATCTGTATGATAAAAGCTATGGTACCACACCGTGTACCATCGAAAAATACAACGGAAATGTCGTTTGCTTTCCTGTTGCTCCGTAGATATTTGATGTAGTTCTGAAGAGTTGAGGCATGTCACGACGGTAGCTATGCGGAGGATCTGTTCATGTCTGATATAGCAACAAGGCTTTGTTTTTAGTTTGATTTTTTAATTTTATTTTTTTGGCTATGTACATAACTTTTCTATTTATATTACTGATTTAATTAGGTGCTGTGAGCTCCACACCTCCACTCCACAAACTTTCGCTCGCAGTTAAGAATAAAGGTTGTGTCCTTGATGGGTTTAAATCCGGCGCTTGCAAACAGCGCTCTCGATGGTTCATTTTCCACCAAAACACTAGCATACAGGTTGCGGCCCATTTCGGCCAGCTGTTTGATAAACGCGTGCAGGACAATTCTGCCGTACCCTTTGCGTCGCTCTATCACACCTAGCGATCCTATGACACCAGGCTGAGTTAACAAACACCACCCAAGCAGATTTCCATGCTCGTTGAACAAACCAATCGATGGATTCCAGCGAATTAACCGCTCCAGGGCAAACTCCGTACCCGTTTCTCGGTGTGGCCACAAGTCGTTAATAATTTTGGCATGATGCGGTTGTAGTGGTCCAACGTGGAGACCTTCCGGAATCGTTACATTCACCTTCAAGCCCTCCTCCTTGGGCAGGAAATACATTATGTTTGGGAATGCTACCGACAAGCGGACATTTAGCTTCTTAAACGTACTATAGAGCAACGTTTCGTATTCGCACATGACGGCCACGTAGTAGTAGTCCCAATCGACTAGCTCCAGTGCCCGGCGCAGTGTATCCAAAGACTCGTCCAGCGTGTGCATGTACAAATCGATACGATCCTGCAACACGATCCCAAACAATAGCAAACCTTACATCTCAGCACAAGTTTCAAATTGTTGTATACAGTAATCAGGGCTTGCCTGCCCCTGGAACCGAAGCAGTGAGTGCCGCTCTTAAGAGACAGTAATCGGTCTCCTAGTGATGCGTGCGGGAGCATCGTGCGTTGTCTCGTCCTAGCCAGCAGCCTAGTCGGTCGTATCATTGTACCTTGTACATTTTAATTATAGTGATAAAAATAAATCGATAAGCTTTGTACAAGATCCAACAGTGGCGACGAGGATTTTTGTTTTAACTTATTTAACGTACAGACCACACGTGCATAAGTGAAATAGTAATGCATACCAATGAAGAAATCAATCAGCAGACGCGCAACGGCGCCGAAGGACCGCCATCGCGCAGCAGCCATCGAGGAAGCGTCGGTCGGCCAGAAACTGAATTTGGCTGGATTCATGAACTTTTCAAACAACAGCAAACTATGATGCAGGAGCAACAACAAACGTTTATGAAGCAACAGGAAAAGTTCATAGCAGAAATTTGGCAAACAGCACGCTGCAAGGATCCCGTGAATGTGGAACAGATAAGTGATGTGCTGGCGGGCCAGATCAAAGACTTTCGTTTCAACCCAGAAGAGTGTGTCACTTTCACCGGATGGTTTTCGCGGTACGAAGACCTTTTTGAGAAGGATGCGCATAAACTGGAAGACGATGGAAAGGTGCGATTGCTGCTGAGGAAGCTTGGTTTACCCGAGCACGAACGATACACGAGCTATGTGCTGCCGAGTAAGCCGAAGGATTTCAATTTTGCCGAGACGGTGAGTAAGTTGAAATCGCTTTTTGGTCCCCGTGAATCGGAGGTGAGCAAACGGTTTAAGTGTCTTCAACTGCAAAAGACAAAGCTGGAGGACTATGTGGCATTTAGCTGCCGAGTGAATAAAAGTGTGGTGGAATCCGAACTCGCGGTGCTAACGGAAGAACAACTGAAGTGTTTTCTATTCGTGTGCGGGTTAAAGGACGATAGCGACGCCGAAGTAAGATTGCGATTGCTTAAGCAGATTAGGGGAAACGGATCAATCACATTGCCCCAGTTAGTCGAGGAATGTCAGCAGATTGTTGATTTGAAGGGAGACACCGTAATGATCGAGGGCGAGAACAAAGATGTAAACGTCGTGAAGGACGGGAAACGAGGCCATATTGCTCAAAAGTGGCAAAATAACCGCGTTGAACAAGGAGCACAGCGTAAAGTCAGTATACCTGTGATAAAGTGTTGGCTTTGTGGGGAAGGCCATTTTGCTCGGAAGTGTTCATATGGCGGTTACAGATGCAAGCAATGTCACAAGTATGGCCACAAGGAAGGTCATTGTAATGCAGCCGAACGGTATAGGAAATCAAAAACGTATGGCAAAGTACGAACGGTTGTAGTTAACAGGGTCATGAGCAAAGGCAAAGGTCATGTGAGCGTGATGCTAAATGGCGAATCTGTGAAGATGATGGTGGACACTGGTGCAGATATCTCTATAATTTCGAGAGAACAATGGCGAAAAATCGGCGAGCCGCCATTGCGTCCACCATCCGTGAAAGCAAAGACAGCGTCGGGTAACAAGCTGCGAATCATAGGTGAATTTAGTGCACAGTTAACATTGAAGCAACAAACGAAGAATTGTACAGTGCGAGTTACTGAGGAACAATTAATGTTGCTAGGTGCTGATATGATGGATGTTTTCGGGTTGTGGGATGTACCGCTAGCGTCGGTGTGTAATAGTGTATGTGTAGCAACTCAGAGCATGGAATCTGTTAGAAGGGAGTTCGGTAGCCTGTTTTCCCATGATTTGGGACACTGCACGAAGGCGAAAGTGAGGATGGAGCTGAAGAAAGAAGCTGTTCCCGTATTTCGGCCGAAACGACCAGTTTCTTATGCGATGCGTCCGGCAATAGACGAGGAATTAGATCGGCTGGAAAAAGAAGGTATCATAAACCGCGTTAACTTTTCAGCATGGGCGGCGCCTATAGTAGTAGTCCGCAAGGCTAATGGGAGTATACGCATATGTGGAGACTACTCTACAGGGTTAAATAATGCACTTCAGCCCCACCAATATCCAATTCCGTTGCCGGAAGAGATTTTCTCAACGTTGGCGAATTCAGCGATGTTCAGCCAGATAGACCTCACCGATGCTTTTCTTCAGGTCGAAGTAGAACAAGAGTGCAGAGAGCTGCTAACAGTAAACACACATCGAGGATTGTATGCGTACAATCGACTGCCGCCGGGGGTGAAGGTTGCACCAGGTGCCTTTCAGCAGTTAATGGAGACCATGCTGGCTGGAATAAAGGATGTTGCAGTGTATTTGGATGATATAGTCATCGGCGGAGCGGATGAACACACCCACATGATGAACCTGCGTGCAGTGCTAGCAAAGCTGCGGGAGTATGGTTTCAAAATCAGACCAGAGAAGTGTAAATTTTTACAAAAACAGATTAAATATCTTGGTCACATTTTAGATCGTGAAGGTCAACGCCCGGATCCCGCTAAGATAGAAGCGATCGTGAATATGCCCACACCGAAGAATCCATCAGAGGTACGTTCATTCTTAGGGGCGATCAATTATTACGGAAAATTTGTGCCCCAGATGAGAAATCTGCGTTATCCGCTTGATGACTTGCTTAAGAAAGATGGTCATTGGCAATGGAGTCCGGAATGTCAACAAGCCTTCGAAACGTTTAAGCGGATACTGACCTCAGATCTTTTGTTGACATACTACGATCCGAGGAAGCCGATAATTGTAGCGGCCGATGCATCGTCAGTGGGTGTAGGAGCCACAATTAGCCACAAAATGTCGAACGGAACTATGAAAATAATTCAGCATGCATCCCGCGCCCTAACGAAGACGGAAATGGGTTATAGCCAACCAGATCGCGAAGGATTGGCAATAATATATGCGGTTACTAAGTTCCACCGAATGATTTTCGGACGACGATTTACGTTGCAAACGGATCATGCACCTTTGTTGCGAATTTTTGGATCGCGCACGGGAATTCCAGTCTATACGGCTAATAGATTGCAACGTTGGGCTCTGACATTGCTGATGTATGATTTTAACATTGAATATGTGTCAACTGAGAAATTCGGAAATGCCGACGTACTGTCTCGCTTGATAGCGAACCATGAGAAACCGGATCTAGAATACGTGATTGCGAGCGTCGAAATAGAAAGGGATGTGCGGGCCGTGATAGGCAGCATAACGCAAATAATGCCACTGACGTTTGAAGATGTCTTGCGTGAAACTAACAAAGACCTGTTACTAAGAGAAGTACGAGATTTTGTTCTACACGGTTGGCCAAAGAAGAAATTGGAGAAGTTAGAACTGCGAAACTTTCAAGTCAGAAGCGAGTCTTTGTCCACAGTAAACGGATGTTTACTTTTTGGCGAGCGGTTAGTGATTCCTGGTCCTCAGAGGCAGAAATGCTTACAGCAGTTACATAAAGGTCATCCCGGCATGGATAAAATGAAGGCGCTTGCAAGAAGCTATGTATATTGGCCCGGGATAGACCGTGATGTCGAAGAAAAGGTCCGGAAATGCCAACAATGTGCAGCAGTTGCGAAGACATCAGCTCATAGTAATCCAATCTCTTGGCCAGAATCAACTGCTCCATGGCAGCGAGTACATGTGGACTACGCGGGGCCTATCAACGGAACATATTATTTACTTGTAGTTGATTCATTTTCTAAATGGCCAGAGATAGTGGCGACCACGGCTATTACATCAAATGCAACCATTAGGATACTACGAGGCCTGTTCAGTCGTTTCGGAATGCCGAATGTATTAGTGAGTGACAATGGGTTGCAGTTTACCAGTGCGGATTTTGAAATGTTTTGTACAACCAACGGAATTGAGCATTTGCGTACGGCCCCCTTCCATCCGCAATCAAACGGGCAGGTAGAAAGATTTGTAGATACGTTTAAGCGGGCCTTAAGGAAAATGGAGGGGGAAGGTAGGACAGAACAAGAGGTTTTAGATATTTTCCTAATGACATATCGTAGTACACCACACAAGCAGTTGGAACGGAAACAATCTCCTGCGGAATTGATGTTTGGTCGTAGAATGCGTACGTGTATGGAACTTTTGCGACCAACGTTGAAGTTAGGCATAGGTGCGAGAGATAGTCAAGTCTTGAGAGAATACCAATTAAACGATATTGTGTACGCGAAGCAGTATTTCCGTAATAAGTGGAAGTGGGTTCCCGGCACAGTAAAGAGACGGTTAGGTACGGTGATGTATGAGATCAAAACAGAAGGTAATCGATTGTTGCGCGTTCACATCAACCAGTTGCGAACGCGTGTTCCCGACGATAGAGCGAGAAAGCAGATTAAAACGAATCGTTCGTTTCGCATGTTGGACGTGCTACTCGACGCTTGTGACATAAATATAGATGGAACAACATCAAGCAGAGAAGAGACCATCGAACGCAACACTCAGGTAGCTGGATCATCTGAACAAGTATCGCTGTCAACGTCCTCAGTTCCATCATCTCCATCGTCGTCATCCGATTATTTATCATCGCCGTCATCAGCAGAACAACGATCTGCGACATCTCCAGGGTTTGCCACAGCCGACAGCGGATCGTCAACGCCGGTACAGCCTCTACGTCGCTCTACGAGGATTCGTAGACCGCCTCAGTGGATTGAGCCATACCGCCGGTATTAAAAGGGGGAGATGTTGTATACAGTAATCAGGGCTTGCCTGCCCCTGGAACCGAAGCAGTGAGTGCCGCTCTTAAGAGACAGTAATCGGTCTCCTAGTGATGCGTGCGGGAGCATCGTGCGTTGTCTCGTCCTAGCCAGCAGCCTAGTCGGTCGTATCATTGTACCTTGTACATTTTAATTATAGTGATAAAAATAAATCGATAAGCTTTGTACAAGATCCAACACAAATGCTACTAGCAACATACACGATCACTTACGATTATGACAAACGTTCCGTTCTCCCGCCAGGTGCCATTGAGGCTGTATAGTGCCAGGTCCTTAATTTTACGATCGCGCTTCGACCAGTCAATGTAGTTTTGTACCAAGTTAAATGCTATCTCGTGGCGCGGCCAATCACGCTTGTACAAATCACGCCACTCTTCCCAATCGTTTCGAGGGATTTCAACCAAACGATCTTCTGCCATGACGGTTAGTGATACACTGGCTCCGAGTCAGGCTCGGCCTCTGCTGCGAGCATGTTCTCAACTGGCTGACCAGTGTGATAAGATAGCGTTAAGCTTGGCGAAATATGTTATTCACCAACGAATGCTTATTTTTTGCCGAGTGTATGCACCCTTTGTCGCCTATCAATAACGAATTTTGACTTTTTTGGTTTCTTTAAATCCGATAGCTTACACCCTAGAATAGAAGAAATAATATCATAGCCTAACGCTTTAGAGAACCTACTTGCGGGGCCGTTCCTGATTATTTGTTTAATATATGTTGTGGCTCTGTTTGATTACTGTTGCAAAAACCCTAGTAAAATTAGGAAAATATGCTCTTAGTATGTATAAAATACTTATCCACCCTGATTGTATCAAGCACTAGGCTATATTTTGGGATTTTCCAAACATCATTTGCTGTAGGCTCATACTGGCCTAAGCATTAAATGTTACATCCAGCGATGAATATCCTCGAATGCTTTGCAATAGAATAACCAAAAAAGAATCATGTTATAACAAGCAGTTTATTATTATTAAATTAACCAGCTTTTAGTTTGCAGTTGTTGTAACTTTGGTGAAGATATCTCAGTAACAATCTTGCCTTAGAACAAACTACTTTTGATGGAATTTTCTCACAAATTCTTGTACCCTGTCTTGAATTGTAGCTAACGCCAGGCCTTGAATTCTAAAGAGCAGAGTGCTATCCAAGATAAATGAAAAGCAAATATAACATGAACAAATGTTCTCTTTTCACTGTCATTTTTCTATATTTGTAGAAGAAACGGTACTTAAATTGATTACATCACTATGTACACCGATTGCTCATCATTCTGCTATCCCTCAATGTGTCTTTTTGGTTGGAGAATATTTATGTACAAAGGTAGTTCCTGTCCTGAGCTGATGTTGAAACAGTTGCGATTGAACATAAGTAGTTCTAGGTTATTAAAGCACCATTTGCGAAAAGCACTCGTTAAGCTATACTCCCGCAGCTATTCACAGCTCGATGTCCTCCATATCGTCCGCGGGCGGGGTTGTCTGCGGTAACGGAGTGGTTGGTATCTGTGGGTACGCGTGTTGAGCGATCAGAAATACATTCGTTTAGTGTTATTGTGCACAATCCTATCGGGTGCGATCACCACGCGATAACCACGCATGCTGCTGGCCGACGGTGAGTGCGGGTTTGCTGTTTCTAAGCTCGCTTTTTTCCTGAGGAAGGGGGACCATAGGGGCTTAACATCTGACTGTACGGCATGCTGAATTCGATAGGGTTTAGTTGATCTCTGGGAAACATGTGTTTGAGTTGAGGTGCGTAGACAGAGCGAGTATTGCAGCAAGTTTAGTAACTTAGTAAAGGCTTATCGTGCGGCGCAATCTATCCTCAATGCGCGTGAAAGTTAGAGTATTTTGAGCAGTAGTCGACGGTAGTCGTTGAAGTATGGACCATTTAATTGTGAGTGTTGGAAAGAAATCAAGGCATAAGTTATTAGTGTGTTCGAACTGTTGTAAAATTTAATGGATGTACAAGTTTGCTAAGGGTAAAGGAAAAGGATCTACAAACAAGGACGACACACACACACACGGCTAATGTACAGGGAACTTTAAAGAAATCAAAACACAACGCCATGCGACGAGTATCTAGTGTTAATCAGCACAATTATGCACAATCCATGCCTAGTAACGCATGATAAAACACAGCCTACCGGTGATCGTATCACTACTGTATGTAGATTACTTAGCGAATGATAGTAATATTTACACCACATCTTCCGCGCACACTCGGACACTTCACACGTGATGGTGGACGCAACACATTCCGCACACATTTCTGACCCAAACACCGTAGTCTAAACCAGAGCTAGTTTCGCTTTTCGCTTTTCCAGTGGGTCGATCTGCTCGAAGCAAAACAAGGTGGTAGTAATTCGGGTAGTCATTTTCTGGTTAGCGTTTTAGCAAATTGGTCTTATCGTTGCACATGGTACGCTACAGACTACGGACCACGGTTTCTACTTGGATTTGTTCTGGCGGTGGTTAAGATGATGCTTGTTAGGATAGCTACCGTTACGGTTAACATCTAAGTTATTAGTATGCGCAGTAAGCTTACTAGCATCCGATCTTACTTTGAAACAACGAATCCGGAAATGGTGGCACATTTCGCGTACCACTCCTGCACCGTAGTGTATGTGCGCGATCGTGACGCAGAATGTCAACCCGTACAGCAGGTATCGCTCGACCTGGATGCTTAACTCGGGCAAACCAAGGAAATGATAGGGCAGGATACAGAAGAACGCAACGACACATAGCAAGTTCAGCAGCCCGTTCCAAAGATCTGCCCGTGTATCAGACATTTGTGCTACAATGAGACGACACTACAAAAAAAAAGAAACCCAAACGGTAATTATTGTCAATTATAATCGAAACACGTTTAACATGTCACTTACACAAATGTTGGAAAACAGTGTGCCGCACATCACGAAGTACAGCCGTGGTTCCATATCGATTATTCCGTTGCGGGAGCACAGCACCCACACGGTGCACAGAATAAATAGACTGCTAAGCGGCACCAATGGTCGGATTGCTTCGCTGAATGATCGCATTTTGCCCGTTTTGTCACGGTAAGATCTACAAAGTGGAGTAAGCCATTGGCATTATCGGCATAAAATCTCAGTTTTTACAATCCGCAGTACATACTTGTAGACATTATGTATAATAATAGGATGACTAGTGATGACGGCAGACACGTAGAGTGTCATCTCGAATATGTGACAAGGTTTCACACCAAAGACGGGGATTTGCCAAAACTCTGCACCAAAAATTCCTGTGATCGCTAGCGTTATTGAGACGCCCTGGAAAAGACAAAAAAAACATTGAATTGTTTGAAAGATGCGTCTACTAAATGCGCAGAGCAGCTCCGCTTTACTTACCCACATGACAAAGTCATAACCCCACGGTAGGAACATCACACCGGTTAGGTATTTCTCCACATGTGGTAGATAGAAGTTAAGGAACACGTTCAAGGTAATGAAGTACATTCGCACCGGTGGTAAATCGGCAGCACCGAATATGGTGAACATGTAGATCGGTATGAGTACTGCCGAGTACGAATCGAGACCATGATCGAATAGCTCGCCCAGTGGTCCACTGGTTCCGGTTCTTCGTGCCTGTTTACCATCGATACCGTCTGTGGGTGTGTAAGTAGGGAAAGTGAGAAATAGTTGACAGCTAAAATCACCCATGCGGATAGTAATGTAGTAAGCTTACCTAACGTGTAGGCTACAAAAAGATTTATTGCCGCTAGGATCCATACCCAGTCCGGTACGGGTATGGGAGTTTTGGTGGCTGCTCGGAAATCGTAGTCATAATAGGCTATTAGGAAGAAATTCACCACCGTCAGCAGAAAGCCCGTAAAGGTAAGCAAGTTGGGCGCAATCCATCGGGGACAGTATAGCACGACCTTGTTCCAGAACGGGTGCATAACATAAACGCTAAGAATACTAGTATCGACGCAGTTGTACTAAATTGCAGAATGGAAAAGAGGAAAAGGGGAAAATCAATATCTATTCAAAATGCTTCTTCATACCAAATAGTACTGAATGAATAGTAGGCGTTAAACAAAAAAGTGTGTGCTAATTTGATGACAGATGTCGCTGCTAGCTTTCTGCTCATTTGATGATCTGGCAACACTTCCATTTAAATTGACGGTGTGGCTGGCGATGAAAAGTGGCTCCTTTTGCCATAATTCACATCTCACTCATAATCCATCACATTTATCGCAAATATTCATGACGATAATATTACACTGTGTATTTGGTGGGGTATGATAGTAGTGGCGCCGGTCTTCACACGAACGGCCCGGACCAAAATCCCATCCAGACCAAACCCGCGCAGGTCTGACTATCCTGTTACGAGTAAAAAATGTCACTTCTCAACCTATTGAGGTTGTTGTGCCGAAGAAGTATTTGGTGGGACCAGCTGTGGGTGTCATGTATTATGAGCTGCCTAATCCTTTCGTACAGATCATTAGTGAACTTTACTTAAAAATTTAAATTTGAAAAGTGAAGTTGATTTTTGACTTAAACTTTGCTTCTGTCGATTGTTAATATTTCGTCACAACACTGGCTTTCCGATAGACACTTCACCAATTGCGAAGAGTAGGTTAGGTACAAATTCCATCGACACTAAAGATCGATTCCATCGTAGGCCAAAGAATCTGTCTTTTGTTTGTGACATGTTTAAAAAAATACACAATGTTAGACAATCCACATTTCTAGTTATTCACAAAAATAACTAGAGTATCGACTGCATATTAATACTCCTGCTACGAGAGAATAATGTACATAAATGCCGCTAGTATGCTTGTTTTGTTGTTCAGAAAGTTCAGTCCCTATCATTGTGAGTTCCCTCAGGAAGGTCACGCCACAAGGGTCCACCGATAGTGGCGCCGATGGCATCTGATTTATTCATAACTTATGCCCTGCTTTCGCTTGGCCTTTTTCTTTCGCATCCCATCCGAGTGGGAAGTCGCCATTCAAATGAGTACAAGAACTTGTCTTTTCTACCTCTATCATTTGCTTGAAGCAGGACCAGGAAGGCAAATGAGGAAAAGTTACAGCCTTTGGCCGCAAAAGAATTGTAAACAGGCGTCACCGTTCGCACGCTGGTGTCGACGCACACGCGATTGATTGATCCATTCGTGTAGTCTGCCCATGTCGGACGATTCGAAAGTGATCTCTCAGTGTGCCAACGGAGAAGCAATCAACGACCCACGATAATCAAGCCCCTGTTTTCCACACTTCTTGCGGTGGGATTATCAATTTTGAAAGGAGTTACTACAGGGTTCTGGAGTGGCAGAAATAGGGCAAAGGTCGTCCGCTGGTCATTATACATGCCTGCTGTCCGATACGACGGAAGGCCACGGAGAAACAATCAATTCGAAGAGAGATCAAGGATGAGTCGCGCTTGGTTGCTATGGTTTATGTTTCCTGCTTCGATTGACGTTCGCAAAGACTGAAATAAAACATCACGAAAAGAACAAGATGGTTTTTTTTTGCTGCTTTCCAGAACTGCGAACGTGACCTATCTTGACGAAGCAGAACATTTCGTGCAATTCGTTGGTGATACTGCGAGAAGCACGGTAAGAGCAATTGCTACGAATCTAAAGCAGCTTGTGCCCATTATCAACCATTGCATCACTAATCTTAGCTCGTTTAAACTTAATACGACGAAGCGTATCGCGGATCTCGCGCCCTCGTTGTACAGTAATTGAGTGCACCGAGTTCACTAAACCGACTTAGACGACACCCAGACGGGAGAAGGTTGGTTCAAATAGCTCAGTTGGCATCTTTTATGAAGCGATAAGCGGGGGAAGAAAATCATACTCTCCACACGTACTAGTCGAAGGGCTTGAAAATAGAAAGTGAAATGACGCGCTGTATCTTCGTTTTGCCGGCAGTGTAAGAATAAGGTCGCACGGTTGGAAAAGCAATGATGGAATCAGAAACAGACGAGCCGATTGTTTTACATGAAGCGTGCCACGAACGGTAAACAGTAACGGTGGGAGAGTTCCAAGCTGTTGTTACAGTACGGTGGTCTACTGCCGTATATTGGGCGCTGAGTAGGTCGGGAAACTGCACCAAATAACAAACACGTGGAGTCTCGACAGAAGGAAAACAGGCCACGTTGTGACGTGAAAATACAAACAGTCCTCACCGATGTTGCTTACTTTCTGGTAAGCGGAAGTGAGTGACGCATTACATGAGGGAAGCATAATTGCCAATACTCGACTACTGCGACTACGACTCCAAGTCTCTTCACGAAACCGAATATCTTTTCAATTTCAAACCCGCTCACCAAATCCGTTGATGAAGGGGAAAACGAATTCCACCCCATGAAATGCCTAAAAAATTCTCACTAATTTACAAAAAAACTTCCTATCGGGGCGGGTCAGTGAGGAGATCTAAAGACCTTTGCTACCGCCACTGGCGGTAATAAATAACACGATAACAAAACCACCCGTAGCCGTACTGCGGCACCGATGTGATAACAACATAATAGCTCAGCCGTTCTAAATCGATTTGATTCGTCGTTGCGTCACGACAAATCACACTTATCTCGATCTCAGTTGCTGCATTCGATACGAATGATCCATCGAATGTTGTCCGATTGCACCGGGTGGGATATTCCCCGGTTTCAATCTCATATATACGAACGTGATTTTCGTGGTGGTCATCCATTGTTCATAATCGTCACAGATCACGCCATGCTTAGCACTCGTCTTCAGACATCGGTAGGGAAAAAATCCGCGTAACACAAATTGCTTCGGTGTTGGAGTTTGTCTCTTTGCCCAGCATCCGAGATACCGCGCGTGTTATCCAATTCAAATGCAACCACTTATCACATTCAGCGCAGAAAAATGGCGTACGTCCGGGCGACGGAACGTAGATACCCTTCACCCGTGAAGCGATTGTTAGCATAGCACGGTGTCTCACTGTCGTCCGGCGGAACTACCTACCTTGTACTTTTCGAACCCCTTAAGGTGGGCATCGTTGAGATATTTAATGCCGATCATGTTGTTGCGGATGAGGCACGACTCAACGGCGAACGCTTTGCAAGGCACAGAATATCACGTGTAAGCAAACAACTCACAGGCTGGTGAGAAACGAGCGACCTTTCACCGGGCCGCACACGTACCGCGCTCGTCTTCGGCCAAACGTTTACGTAAAGCAATCAGGTGTAGTATTCTATTCGCAAAAAAAAAAACGATCTTAACGCATAGCGGACAGGTTTACACGGCGAACTTTGCGTGCGACACGTTGCGTTGCTTTGCGCGAGTGACGAACGATCCTCGGTACGGTCGTGGCGCTTCAGCTATGGCACAGTAATTACAGCACCGCACACCCGGCAAAAGCCGTAATCATCATCGTACTGAAATCACCCGGTATGTGCACACCATACCAATACCAAAGTCGTATGCGGCGGTCTCCGCCCGTATCAGCGCATCGGAACAACTGGTTGGATTATAAGGGGCATAACAAACACACGCTCCAGGCAGAACTCGCACTGTGAGTGGGTTTTAATCCGCCACACATCGAGGGGTCACGGCACAAACTGCGGGGAGCAACAGGCACTCCTACTGATAAGCCACAATCATACGCGCGCGTTTCGTCACCGTTTTGCTGACAGATCGCATCGGATCAATCACACTTCAACAGCAGGCTAATAGTAATCCATGCCGTGTAGAGCAATCGTAGTAACGCACTCTAGTGGTCGCACAGAACCGCGGAACAGCACACTAAAACGACTAGCCCGGGGTCAAACCCCGCTGTGCAGCTTATCGCAATTCCGGGTGCGAGACCTTTGGAGTCAGTTGAAGTTATTTTGGGTGTTGAACAAGCGTATCAGTACACAATCGGGTATTGAAAGCTCCCGAGAGGCGTTCGGCGGTGATGAAACGTTTGAACACAAAGTTAGACACACTTTCGGTGCACCAACTGCTGAATCACTAGTTCACCAGGAATGCTACTGCCGAAGTTACGGTTGTTTGTACACAAGCGGCTTACCACAACATCGTACCACGCACGTAATTAGCTTAGCTTGCGAAGCCTTCCTCGTGGGCCGTCCGACACCTGGGTGTGAGTTAAAAGTCAGCTGGCAAAAAAAAAGGAACCGTAAATGCAACACACCCCGCCGGTACGACGCACTGAATTCTCAACCACCACCACCACAACCAGCAGCTTGGGCTAAGGGTTCGTGCGAGGGCTTCCGCTTCACTCAACGGTTCGCTAACGAATGCGGGTTTTACCGTGGCACAGCGGAACTGCAAACGATAAATAATCCGATCGCTCGTTCCGCTGCGAGCTCGGCTCGGCGACGATTGGCGCGGCAAGTGTAGACGTTCCGTTTGCATAGGAATGAATGAACCGGTTGCACTAGTAGTCGTGTGCACCAACCATCGGCCGTCGGATGAGCTGATAAGCATCGTGAAGTTTAAAGTGCGTATTTATGGGTGTTTTTTTTGTTGTGTTCAAACAGATGAACGTATGCATGCAGTTTAGCTTAGCGAGGTTGAAGTGCATTTCGTAGCCCATTAGCATGAACCTGCAACAGCTTGCGATGGTATACGGGCAGAGCTATACAACTGCAGGCAAATAAAAAGGTGCATATCAGCTTTAGCCGACTGTAATGTTAATGTTATTTACAATAGTAAGCTGTTCTCCATTAAATAGCTCGTTATAATTTATGATAACTTTTCACAAACTACATCGATCGATGAGACGTACGAAGTTTAGCGTTTCAGTACGATGGCCGCTTCTATTCTTAATTGCTCAATTATATCATTGATTAGATTCATTATTTATACGCCATTTCGGTCTCTGTTTGGTCTCTGTCGGGTCAACACATTCGTAATTTTAATAAGAATTTATTGTCACATTCAATCAGTTTCACAAATTTTGTGTTCACTTATTACAGCTAGAATTAGTTTCAACAGCGCACATTTTAATTAATTTGCGAAAAAGCGTAAACATTCTATTTATCCTTCCCGTTTGTGCACTGTCTGGTGGAAGTTTCGGTTTATTCGCATTCCTTTTTCATAAAACCTTCGTAGTCGTTGTCGCCGTTAGTCCTTCCTGCTCCAGACGGGCCAGCATGGGCCGGTAGATATCGGCCGAGAATGGCAAAACCACTCCACGCTGCTGGATTTCACCTGCAAGAAAACAGGACGAGAAGGGATCAGTCGGTTTTGGTTTGCTATTGTGCCGGTCAACCGGAAACCGGAATTGTGCAGAGAGGGAAATGCAAATACCTACCATCGATAATCATTTTTGCTGCAATCGCTGCCGGAAATCCGACTGTTTTGGCCATCGCTGAGTGGCCTCCCTCCGAGCCAGGCTGACCGTACACGACGAAGTTTATGCCCCGTTCCTCACGTCGTCCATCACTCCAACGAATTCCGACTTCATGGCGCAGCACGACTAGATCACGCTCGGTGTCAGCTGGAGGGGAGAGATCAGAATTTTGAAAGTTAGATGGAGATACACAAACCGGACAGTACTTTCCTCTTACCAAAGGCTAGTTTCTTCGATAGGTAATAGCTGAGTGTATCCAACGGAGAGCCCATCTTCACTACGGGAGCGTTTTCCAGCAGTCCCAACTCTTCCAATCCTTCAATTGTACCCACGCGCTCCGCTAGCTTATACTTAAGATTTTCGATAAAAATGTCCGCATCGGCCAGTCCGAGCATGTTTACTATCAGCTGCCTCCAGGTCAGCTCCGGTCCGTGAGGATGCAGCAACGGATGTGGATTGGGATCGATCAGTCCGAGCAGCTGCATCGGTTTAATCGTGTCCGAGAAACCCTTGTAACGGATCGTTCCCCGCAGCAGTGTGTTGATGTTGGTTAATCCATACAGCGACTGGTACTTGGTAGAATCACGGTTCGGGAAACCCTCGAGTGCAAATCCTGGCAGGAATTCGAGTTCTCGCGGTGCCGACATCAGCTCGCCACCACCGGATATCTCAACGACTTGACCCTTGCTCAGGTACTTTGCAGCAGACACCGTGTTGAGCAGCACACCGCGCGGTGACCAGGAGAATTTGTACCGCAGCGGATTGTCCGAGTGTTCCGGTGCGGGAAGTCCGCCACAGAAGCTGACGAAGGACTCAACTACGCCACCGTTCTCCTGCACGTCCTGAATGCACTCAAGTGCCAGCAGATGATCGATACCGGGATCAAGCCCGACCTCGTTCATGATCGTCACACCGGCATCCTGGGCGGCACCGTGCAGCGCACTGATATCATCGTTCACATAGCTGGCCGTCACGAGATGGGTCTTGCCCGCGATGCAGTGCTTTGCGATGACGCTGTGCAGTGAGTATGGCAGCAGCGACACCACGACATCGCTTTCCTCGCACAGGTTATGTAGGTTGGCACTTTCATCCTGCACGTTAACGTACACCGACTCGACACCTTGGTATCGGTGTGCCAATCGATCCGCTTCTTCCTTGTACTGAGACGCTACCTTAATACTAACGTTCGACTCACGGTGAAGGTACTCCACCAGCGGAGCCGACACGAATCCAGCTCCCAGCACCAACACCCGCTTCTTGCCCTCGTAACATCCTTCCGTCTTATGCCGCGATCGGCTGTTCAACTCCCGAAGCTCGTTAATGTACTCGTAGCCTGGCGTAAGACTTCCGTTACTGCAAATAATGGCTCCCTCCACCGGTTGGCAGAAGCTGTGTTCGGCGAGTGGCTTCGACGCATCGCTCTGCAGTATGTCCAGTGCGTAGGGGTAAAGCAGATCGCCAAAAAAGTCCGTTGATTCCCGGGGTAGCTGCGTCGGCATATTGTCGATCGAGCAAACAAGCACTCCCGGGCCCTTGAAGCTCTTCTGATCCTTGTTACGATCGGCATCGTACAGGCAGAAGGGCGTATCGATCGTAGTGCATTCGTTCATGAACTCGATCGAACCGCCCGGATCGGCCGATATATCGCAGATCGCCAGCATTCGATGTGGAAGCGCTGGAGAACCACGGCTCGTGGGCAGCCAGGGTGTATTTGCTGGTCGGAGAAGATTTTTCGCATCGGGAATCGTGATTAGTTTCGGTGCACCGACCGCCCAGTAAATTCCATTCACAATCACGGACGCGTACGGTGCAATGTTATTGCTGAAGGTGGATGTGTACCGTTCCGGGTACTGATCATACTCGACGGGATCAAATTTACCGCCCTCGCGTCGCTCGAGATGATCGGAACGGCTCACCTCGCATCCGTACAGCTTGTTAGTCGAACCGTGCTCGGCCACCTTGCGAAGCATCTCCGGTGGTACGAACTCTACTGGCAACTCCTGGAACACCTCTTGTGCTCCCTGCGAAACATTGCCGGAGCCGGTGAAGATGAACGTAATAGGCCCGATCGACTTGGGCATCATACCAAGCGAAATTTCGTACCCACAGTCCCGTACGGCTTGTCGTGCCATTGACGAGTTTCGATAGTTATGAGCTGGACCAACATGCTATCACAAAGAGAAAACAATCGATTATGAAAAAGATCCAACAACTTCACACATCCGGCTCCGACTTACCATAAAAGGCGTATGATGTCCCAGTGCCAGTAATCTCAAGCCAAGCCCGTGCAAAATGTTTATCATGCCGGCAACACCGGCGTATTTTCCGAACGCCACCAAGCGTAAGCCGTTGCGATCCATCAGCTTCTCGTAGTCGATTAGCCGAATGTTTTTCTCCAGACATGCATCCAGCAGGGGCATGTTCGATTCTTGTGCTTTAATCGTGTGGGAGAAGAAGCAGTACGTTTTCTGCGGGATCAGCGCATCAACGGGCACTTGCTTCACACCGAAGATGACGGATGCTTCGCTGATGTCCTCCTGAACGGTGGCACCTGCATTGAGATATGCCTATGGAGAAGTTGGAGCATAAAGTGATACATTGATTGTGATGTAGTGATAGATGTCTGATGGATAGTGATGAATTGGGAAAGTTTTCCGAAATAGACTGATTTAGATATTATTGCTCGTTTCTACAAAATTCTTCTGCTCTTTCATGTAGCTCTGGAAGGTGTCATGAGAAGCGCGGCCCTCGATATCCGGGGCACGATTTTCACTCGGTCACTTCAACTTCTAAACTTCGTGGACCATCGACCATTGATTGACGACGACTTCATCGGACGGACATCTGCCCATGAAGCCTTAAAGATTGGATTGCCGATTAATACGACGAATAGATGATGAAACTTCAACGTTTCTATAGCTTGCTGGAGACTATAGGACTCTCTGAAGGAAATCTGGAGGCAAATTGTGATGGGATATCGAGCTCCACTACTAGAAGTTCCACAAACTCCTACGTTCCAGGAGACTCCAAGAAGACACAAAATGCAGCATTACGGTCATAAGTCTTATACGATACGAACGGAGGACGCCAATAATCTCACCAGCTTTTCGAGTGTCGGATGCTACGGACTATCTTTGGCGGGACTATTGACTATTTGTTGGGATTATATTGGGCGTGTGCAGAAGGCGAATGAACCACGAGCTAGCTGAGGTGTTTTGCGGAGCCGAAATCCTGACGGTGGCCAAGGCCTAGGCTGAGTGGAAGGGGCATGCTAACCTGTGGTCAAGAAGACGAAGAAGAAGTCTACAAAATCCACCATCCTCATTCGTAGACGTAAGAGTTCGAGAAAAACTTGTCATGTTTAAAAGAACAATCATGATCAATAGCTCGAGTCAGTTGAAGATGAATGTAGATACAAGGAATAGACACAACTTTCAAGAATATTACTCAATAGTAAATACCTCTCCTAGTTATTCATCGTATTGTTTTGTACAAATCATGTTGTCAATATTTTCGTCACTATTGCCCAATGAGTTCGAGTTTCAGCGTTCTGCGCATTACGAGAAAAGATTGTTTGCCTCATTCTTTCTGCGCATCGAACAATTCCTTCGCGGCAAAACATCCAGCTGATGTTAATCTGGAATCATGGCGCATATGACAACCATTGATAGAAATCCCTTTTCCGTCATTCTCATTCAATCGACCATTCATTGAAGCCCTACAATCGAGATCGCGTGGTCTTCCACACTCGGGGTATAGAAGCAAAAGCGAAACGAAGAAAAACAAATACACAACTGGGAGGTGTGTACGGTACCATCAGCAACCTGCTTATCAGCTGGTGTGGTCAGATCTGTCCGTGCCGCTGTTGGCGACGCCATGTACGCACCTTCGCCCGCCGCTGGCAGTCTCACTAGCAATACCGACGACTCGGTAGACAATATCGTTATCTGCCTTTGTGCGATATCACGCTTAATCAAATTGCAATAATAACATGAGCTTCAGAAGATATGTCGATATTGCCGGTGATACGGCTTCAAGTACCAATCCATGTGATAATAACATAGTAAGAGGGGAGTGAGTAGTCGATAGTAGGCAATAAAACAGGAAAAAGACTTAGGAAATTCGGTAGATGAAGTACTAAGCGCAACTAGCGACAGGGACTACTGTCACGTGCTTTCCTACAATGTGTAGTTGAAATGAAAGTTGTTCCACTATCGCTATTTGTTAATTTCCCAAGGTATACTTGCAGTATGATTGCCTAATGATCTTGGACTACCTTGTACGACGGTGGACAAACAAGAAATACACTTGCAACAAGTACGATCTTATCGGAAAAGCCTACACGGGATGCCTTTCATAGAGGAATGTGGGATGCTACGTTGAAAGTACACAAGGACGCCAGAATCCACCGAGAAACACAAAATTCCTCCTACTGTGTCTCATTATCTCGCACCATGTGGACCAGAATCAGTGAAGCTAAGCCGATAAGACGGACACATGTGAACCACATTAAATGTCTAGTGGAAAAGTTTGTGCTGGTTGTAATAGATGTTGTTGAAGTGCTTCAATCATGTCACGATCTTCAAGTTGAATTACCTCAACCCATTAAGATAAGGCCACGCAGAAACGTTGACGTACAAAACTTTCTAAACCGCTCGCCTGATACTGCAGATCCTTAGTAACAGTGTGATGCGATGGGATGGGATGCTAGTGGACCACCAGCAGCGCGATAGTGACACTTACCTGCATCGGGTAGGCTCGCCTGTTGGACGGTTGTACTATCACCTTGACGCCCTGCTTGATGAGTTTTTTCACCACCGCTGGTGGGAAGGAAGCTCGCCGTTCCCATACGGATTGATCTTCTCGGCGAATAGCGATCACTTTTCCAGTCTGCAAAAGAGAGCACAGGGATAGGTGTCGTGGGTTTCCAAACACTCATTTTCACGCGATGCTAAACAGCGAAAATCAAACACCAAACGTTTTTCCAGAAATTGGTCCACCAAATTATCCCAACAGCAGCAGCACCAAATCAGAGAGAAGCCATTATGAAGATTGCTTACATGTTTGCCACGAGTAAACTGTCGCACTGATAAGTGTTCACTACATTTTAAAATACGAAACATCTTTGCGGTTCGGCGGATGAAGCAGGACTGACGATGTTTCTGGCCACGCTGAACTGAAGCACCGTATCAGGGATACCGGAGGCAGTCGCGCTAGTGCGATAATGGCATCGAGCACTGTAGAATCGAGAATTATTGATAGTCTTCCGAGATTCGCACTGGGCTCGACATCTTGCTGTTGCGTACGAGCATTGGTGCGCTGGTAGGAATGGGCCCCGTGGGCTTTAGGAATGCATTGATAAGAAAAATCTAACTGCACTTGAAACCGTTTGCTGTGGAACTGTTTTGCAGTTGAGGAACGTTACTCACTACGTTACGAGACTTGTAAATGTCGAATTGTTTGTAAATTATTTGTATGTACTCTTGTTTGCATTTTATCATTTTTAATTAAATTTATTTTTGATTGTTAAAAAACTGTTCAACACAAACAAATATCACAAACATTTTTCACAGCGTTGAATTGTATCAAAATGAATGATTATTTGATTATGCTTAGGATAGTTGGTCTTGTCATTAATTTTTACGTGAATTTTATTTTTACGAGATAACTTTTAGTATAGCTCTCATTAGGAACTGGAAGCAGTATATGTTTCACATGTTTTAACCTATCCTACAAGTTGAATTAGAATGTAGTTCACCAATTAGATAATTATGGAAATATTTGAATAAAGGTTACGATCACCCTTGTTAATCGTTTTTTTTTTCAGATGGCTTATTATTTCGCATTGTAAGGTTGAGCACAGCACTACGGTAATGCATCAAAAAGGTTGAAAATATTAGAAATCCGCGATGTATTACCTTGCTTTTGCTTCAGCGCAACGAACATTTTCGAATCTCGAATGCTTCTCACCCACATGTTCATGCATTCTTCTAAACATGTGTTTGTTTGAAGTTTTCAGTCGAGTGTTTTAAACATTACTGCTATCAGCCGTTGAAACGTCATTGAAAACATAAATATAAACAAACTTTAATCGTAGAGCCTGCAACCAATAATGGTTTCGGAAGGCGAGGATACAGATGAATTAGTGAACAATGATGCTGCTGGAAATGGTAAGAACCAGATTGAAAGAATGTAATTCAAGAGACGAATGAAAAATTCACCTGTTTACTTCTAGAAACACTTAATACCGTTGAAAAGAAGGTACCAGCAAGGCCACCCAGAAAGTTCAATACCACGAGCGACGAGGACAGAGCAATGGTTATAAAGATTTACGAAAGTGGCCATAGTATAAAAGAAATAGCCGACGTGCTAGATATCAATCGTTCCACGGTTTATGGTATTCTACGAAAGTACAGAACAACGTTCGAGACAACAGCTGCAAGAAGAGGTGGCACCAGGGTTCCAAAACCGATAGATGAGAACGTATCGCAGCAAATACGTCGCTGGATTGAGGAGGACAGAACAATCCCACTCACTCGGCTTGTAGAGAAGGTTAAGGACACCTTTGGCATTCGTGTCAATTTATCTACTATGGCCATCAAAATTCAGGAATTTAAAAGTTAAAACAAAGGAAAGAATCTCTTTAAATTGTTTGTATAAATTATTTTTCTTTTATTACCTAGGAAAAAAGGTTTCACAGCAAATATAATAAAACATCTCACAAAATTCTTCAGCATGGCAGTAACATCGCACAATTGAAACAATAAATTTACGATAAACAAAATAACCAAACCGTGAGCCCACTAGACCTTGTTAAGCTCTGTAGTAGCGATTTTTGTCAACAGGGAACCAATATGTATCGGCCGCGCACAACTGTCACGCTGGCTGTCAAAGTCGGACAGGTTTTTTTTCCTTTTGTTCACGAACCGCTTCAACCAATCAGGAAGCACCACAATTTCCACACTATACAAACATTGAGCCAAACCCCGAACCAAGCAAGAGTAACTTTGTGTGTGCAATGGCCTCGTCGGATGTGCTGAACGAATAACTTTCTCAATTTTGCTATCAACGCGAAACGGGAAGAAAGTGTCGCGCCGTCTTAACAAACGCAAACGTAATATACCCTAGCGGTAAACGCAGTATCCTCTACCGTGAGTGTCCGGTGTACGGTGAAAGGATCGGAAAATTTCGAGGGTTTTGATTTGTTGTTGTTTTTGGGTTTGTGTTTTTCCTACACGAAAAGTGAAAAGCTACACACAGGAGCAGTGGCGTGGAAAGACATACTGGCCATTCATTGTTTATTGTGCGGTACAATCGAGTCGAATCTCAGTGCACCGTGATCTTGTGCATTGTGCGTGTTGCGTGTGTGTGCCAAGGAAAAATAGCAATTGGATTGTAACGCGAACTTTTTACCTCGAACTTTAATCGGTCACAAGTCGGGCTGACCGTGGCATACTACAGGAAGTAGCCTCAGTATATGCGTACGTGTGCGTTAGTGTTAATTAAAGTTTGCCCTGCAACGTTGACTCTTATTCGTGAATGCGGCGCACTAATTGTAGTGCACTAGCGGAGAAAAGAACCACTCCATCGAGACAAATACTTTGTTATGGTTGTCTAAATTTAGCTGCTAGCTGTTCATCTCCGAGGCGAGGTCAATATTGGCAAATACCTCAACCATTTGGGGACGACTACATTCACATAAGGAAGCAAAAAAAAATCCAACCAATCTACAGTGGAGACAAAACCGTATCGCGAATCGCAGGCAACCTTGGGTGGAAGGTGGTCGTAATAGATAGATTCGTTTTTTGCGGTGGCAAGAGTGGTTTTCTATCAGCAAGAGCAGCAAGAGGTGGCAAGGGCTAATCGGCAGAGCATCTCCTCTCACATATACACGGAACGCCGCAGTAGAGTAAACGCACAGACGTTCAACCATCAACACGGGTGCCCTTATTTGACCGTTGATATATTTTCGGGAAACTTCCATACTTTTTATCAGCCTGCCTGCCTGTCCGATTTCTTTCGGACGCTGAAAGGTGGAGGTGTACTGTGCAACGTAATAAATTGTTGAAAACAACAAACTTTGATAAAAAAAAAGACATACAAACAGCGTACGCGTACTCTCGCGCAGAAACGGAGTACGGTGTGTGAATCGCGGCATCGTAAAAACAAACCAAGAGTAGTGGTGTTTATTTGTATTCGTTGTGTTGGTTAAACGCCATATAACCATATCGTCGGATGCGACTGCGGGCGGTTAGTGTTGTGAAATAATATTCCCATCCAAACGAGTTCCCGTCGCACGAACCGTACTACCGGGGGGAGGTTTTGCTGGGAGAGAGCCCCGACATCAATTCTGCGACATACAATTTATCCTACGAAACGCAGAATCATATCGTCCCGTAGTACCATCGCCTACTACGCAAAATACAACATTTCGCAGAGGCCCGGGACATACACAAAATTCTAAAATGGATGTAACGTTGATCGTGAAAGCTTCCAACCAGCAATGCGAAGATCTAACCATCAAATGCGAACCATCCTGGACGATTCGGCGACTAAAGGGACACCTGACGGAAGTCTATCCGGGCAAGCCGGTAAGTAGTAGCGTAGCTGTCGAAACTAAATTTTCATCTTTGCGAGCTGTCCGTTTTAGCGAAACTGTAATATCGATTTTGAAAAGGGTGCACCACAAAAACTCTCGGCCTACTTGGATCTAGCGCGCAGCCAGTTAATACAAGAATGAATCAGAGACACAGAGCTGTATCGATTGCATGTCGTGCACGGTGTACATGTGACAAATAGCTGGAACCATACAAACCGAGCGCGTTGGCGTTGAACGGTGGAATGTTTACATGCTTAATTAAGCTGATCAGTTCTAGAAACGTTTGGGTTTCGGAAAGGGACAAACGGGTCGTCTTCATACACACAAACACATGCATAACCTCCACGCAAGAGTACGAACAATGTGGTTTTGGTTTGGCCACGTGCAATGGGACAAGAAACCAGTTGTGTAAACACTCGATGACGTGTGTTTATTATTGCACTTGTCTAACGAGTCTGTAATACTTAACGCAACCGAATTCTATCATCCACTGCATCAGACTATTGAAAGCAGAATCGTAACTATGGATGGACGGAGCTTTATTGTCCGCATCTAATGTTGGTAGTGTTTTGTCATATTGCATCATTCTTCTTGTATGTAGCATTCTTTGTAAGAAGGACGACAATTTCCCATATTGGAAGGAAATGTTATTGATTTATTAGACTTTCCGTTTGCAACATTATTGCCGCAGTGTTTGGTAGAATAAGAAATAATTCTCTACAGCTATCCAATTACAGAGCTGACGGTAGGACACGTCATTGTTTTGTAAATCGATTATTGCATTCAAAACCTGATGCTGCTCGTGGCTTGATACGTAGCAATAGTAATACATTTGAATTTAAGCTTAAAAACACATAGTCAATCAAAACGCAACGTAAAATTGCAAGTTTATCTTCGGCTATGGCTACTGCTCATTTGCATCACTCTCGAATACATTTTAAAAGGAACACTTGTCATTATCATCTACGTGCAAAATCTGTAGTACGTACTGGGGGAAATTCCCGTCCTACGGTGGTTTATGTATGACGAGTTGATAATTAAACCGATAGAGCCCCTGAGATAATGCTAATCTCAGTCCGCTTTCACTGTGTGTAGTGTTTGAACGCAAACCAGAGCAACAGAGAGTCTTAATTAGGGGCCAGATTGGTTTGCTTGTCTCTTTAGACGTATGGTGTGGCGGAGGATCAGTTTCAATTGGTGATCATTAACGACCAGTTGATATGGTTTTAAATATAATTTCTTTAAAATAATTATTAATAATTTTCTTATGTGTCCGTTGAAGTAATTGATAAAAACTCATAAAATTTTCAAGTGTCCCATTTATGTCTTGTGACACTGCAAACAGACCACCAGACTTGGAACAGATTTTGTTAAAGCATATTGTGTGAGAACTTAACCCTTAGCGTACACACTACAAAAGACTTAAATCTCGTCACTTTCTGTACAAGTATACAGGGCAAAAACAGTGAATACGTGTCCCTTTCCAGTTGGATAATGATAAGAGGTTGTGAATGTATACAAAAACAGAAAGCAGTGGTTGTGTGAAGCTCGCTGAGCTCCCAAACCGTTGTTGTAGTGGGACAGCCTTAAAAATAATGCTGTTTTCGTCATATGATAACGAGGCACAGTAGAACAGTAGAAATTGTCGACTGCAGCATAATGGTTTGAAAAATACATTTACACATCAGGACAGTGCGATTTAAATGATACTTCGAACAGGACGTGTCACGAGTGTACCAAGAGTTCAAAGTACCTGACGCAACATTAATCGCAATAAGTTTCGCCAGTGTAATATTTTTAATATTGATACCACGTATACACAAATTCACTGTTGACAGGTTAGTTAAGATAAGAACATTTTCTCGCTCATTATGAATATGTTTACCCAATGAAAACAACGTTAGTTTCCAATTAATATCTTCATTTTTCGATACAATCTAAAAGGTTGCTTTTTTATCTTCCCTTTTACAGAGCACTGATGAACAGAAGCTGATCTACTCCGGCCAGCTGCTCGGTGACAGTGTGGTCCTGAAGGACGTCCTTCGCCAGTACGATGGTCAGCAGGCACACACGGTGCATTTAGTGTTTACGCCAAAGAACAGCTATTACGGGGGAGGCGGCAGCAGCAGTAGTAGCGGCGGTAGCAAATCGAATGCCAACAGCAAAATGGTTTCGAATGCAAGTGCATCCGCTGCCGGGACGAGCAGCAGCAATAATGGTAGCAACAATTCCAGTACCTCGCTCGGGTCTAGCCCATCCTCCTACGAAAGAAGTGCGCGTGAAGGTGTACACAACGTCGAAGAAGCGAATGGTGATGGGCTCCGTCAACGTTCCGTTTCGCAGGCTCGGTCCACGGCAAGAACAACAAACCCGAGACCGTCGCAATTTGTGGAGCAAACCGTCGCACTTGAAAATTTCATGCAACAAACATACATGCAATACCTAAACCAATATATTAATCTGTAAGTATTGCGCATTTGCCATCCAAATGGTTGCACTATATAACTTGTTAAATAATAATGCTCCGGTGTAATCAATTATGTCTACATAAAAAAGAATTTTAATAAAAAAAAACTTACATTTTTCTTTTTATTTTCAGAATCAACGAACAGACAAATGCGAATGCTTTATACTCTGCTACCGGTCTGCCAGGCGCTAATGGAAGTAACGAAACGGCACCATCGACTTTAAATCCCCTTTCGGGAAATCAACCATTTCCAGCTGTTCCATTCGTGCCGGTCGTACAATCAGCGACACTGGTTGGAGGTTTCCCTAACCTTGCCTATTATCCCTGCATGACGTCAGCCCCATATGCGAGTGGGTTTCCATCCACCAGCAACATTCCAACTGCTTCATCCGATGCTGGAAGTGTCCCAGGCGTACAATCCGGCCCAAACCCTTTCTTACCATCTTCCACGCATCCTAGCACCGATGTGGCATCGGCTTCCGGTCAGCCAATTCCCTCACCACAACACATCCCAGGTATGGTAAACCCAACATCCTCCAGCTCATCGATAGAGGGTGGTGAGGCAAATGCTGCCACAACTCCGGCAGCAGCTGCAAGTGGTGCAGAAACGGCTGCTGTAGCACCTGCGGAACAGGGCACGCCACAAGATGCGGCCCCAGCAGCAGCAGCCCCAGCCCGAGCACGTCGGTTTCCCAATATTGTGGTCGAGGAGCAGGAAAACAACGATTGGCTGGATGTTTTCTTCAGCTTGTGTCGGTTCGGAATTCTGATCACGGTCATTTATCTTTATTCGTCTCCGATCCGATGCCTGACGGTACTTTTCATTGGTTTTATGTTGTATCTGTAAGTAGCAATCCATTTGATTATAACATGATATAACACAAATCGTGCTTTATTGAGATATGTTTGGTTTTTTTTTTTCTAGTAAAAAACATCTACGACGTATACCTCAGTTGCAAGCAAACCAAGATGCTAATGCCGTCGCAGCTCAACGGGAACAGCAGCCAGCGGTGGCTCAACCAAACAACAACAATGTACCTGAGCACAACAATCCAGACCAGCAGCTACCGAACGAATCGGGTGCCGCTAGTGTGGATAATGTCGCCAAAACGCGCAACAGTGAAACGGATAGCGCAACGGCTGGAACGTCTGGCCAGCAGGGAAGCAGCAGTACTAGCAGTAACGATGCTTCAGTTGTCTCGCGCCCACGGACTAGCTCTGCCGGTCGAAGTACCGAACCAACCACAGCAAACGCGGTTGAAGAGGAGGAACAGCAGCAGCAGACGATTAGCGAAGGTGAACCGGGGGCTGCCGCTGAACAACCGGCCGCTGAAGGTCAGCGGATGACATTCAACGATATGACTTCGTTTCTCGGCACGCTGGTGATAACGTTCTTCACCTCCATAATCCCCGATACGCCTGCAGCGTAAGCCTTGGGCAAAAGGTGTTGCAAAAAAAAAACGGTAAGAATTCGTTGGTGCTGTGTGTTGCTGCTTTTAAAATTTCCTATCTTAGCAGAGAGAGAGAGAGAGAGAGAGTAAGGGAGCGTGAGCACAGTTCCGTTTCCGTTCATTACTATGTCCACAGTCCAGGCCGATGCATTAACTTGAACGAAAAGTGGAAGCTTTGTACAGTTAGATTTACATATAACGTGGGAATATTTGGGTTAGGAAAAAACACATAGCATCGAAACACACACTTTCGCCAAAACAAAATGCGCGCTTGCTGGATGCTACCATACCCCGACGAGGGCATGTTGGTAGTTCCCCCACGGTCGTTGGGGGATGAAGAATGTGAGCGATTTGGTGTAAATTATGGACACTTGCAGAAGAAGGACACTAGCGAACGGTAGTTTCACTGTTAATAACCTAATTATGTTTATGTTTACCCTTTTTCTTTTAAATTTCACACATGGTATATTATTTAATTAATCTGTGTTAATAACGGCCATGCATGTTGTGCAAGATGTATAGAATCAATCACGTAGAATGAAAGTCGTTATTTAGAAACTAAAGCTAGTAGAAAAACATTGATCGTGGAGAGCAAAGCAAAGCAACGAGACGTTGTGGCGTGGTGCTATTTGAGGAAAGCCGTGTTGGAACTTTTGATCACACACACAAAAAGCTACAATATTTAAACACATTTTCTGCGTTCTTTTTTTGCGTTAGCATTTCGTGTATTGCTGCTTCCCCGCTGGATAGGGAAAGTTTATCAATTCGATTCTAGTATCAGGAAAACGGGAAATAATCGATAACAAAAAGCGAGTTGAATTTATCCAACAACACACTTTCTGCATGGTAGATTTTTTCACATTTTCTGGCATTACACGCATCGTTAAAACGGCGAAGGATATAGTAGTAGATGGATCTAGCGATACCCTGTTACACCTACAAAGCTTTAAGCAAAGTGGACAGATTTCGTTCGTTAGCACGAACTAACCAAAAACAAAAGAAAAAAATCTATTAGCAGAAAAAAACAAACAAACAAAAACAATAAATGGTATGTGTAATAAGTTAATGAATTGTGTTGTCGATCCTTAACATATTTCCTAATTTTTACGTCTTGTTAAATCCTTGTGATTGATGTATTAATGCAAATAAAATAAAAATTCAAAAAAGTAACATAATGTGTTTTGATACAAAAAAATAAACGATATTACATAATACATTAAATGATGTACCTACTAAACAAGCAAGTGGACCAACCTTCATCCAGGTTTTTTTTGTTCTTTTAGGTTTCCTACTGAATAGCTCGGAACAAATCTGGCCAAAAATGTAGTTATTCTCGATTGAAGAAGATAGTCATATTTTTGGATTGATAATTACAGAAGCAAAAGGTAAACATTATCTTTATTACACTTTATGCTTTAATTAAAGCTTCTTTACAACACATTCTCGTACACCCACACGTAAGGAGTGGATTTGCAACGATGAAGCATTTCGAAGCATAAGAAAACATCGGAGGCTGACAAACGAGGCCGACAAAGTGCAGTTTCTTGTGCTAGGATCGAGTGGGGCCGATTCGCTGGAGTGAGCTGTATCGCGCAGGTGGTTTATCACGATTTTTCACTCGTTTCGTTAGAAGCACCACCGTCTCCATCTGCTTCGTCGTCGTCATCGTCTTCGTCATCATCGCTAAGCTCGTCATCCAATCCTTCGAGATCTTCCTCAAGGAACAGGTTTTCATTGATAGGTGCGGCATCGTTGGCAGTTCCGGCGGCAGCACTCTCACCCTCAGCGTCTTCCGCGGCAGTTCGACTGGCTGCTTCCGCTGCCATCTTCTCCCACCGATCGGATTCCGCAACCGTGCCCGTATTATCGACCTGGTGGTAAAGGGGGAATCAAAAGTCAATCTTATCCACCATAACGCAAATAGATGTCCATCGGTAAGGAAACTCACATCTTTGATGTTCAGACTAAGCATGTTCAAATCCAGCTCCCTGTACTCAATCGTATCATCATCATCCTCGTTGCGACCGTACGATTCGACTGCCACTTCACCATCGTCCATACCATCGTCGACCAGATCCGGATTGAAGCTGAACATTTCCCTACCGGACAGCCCATTCTGGCGACCGGCCTTGAAGTCCTTCAGCTTGCGTTCTTCCTCCTTCTGTAACTTGTCCTTCTTCTCCTGTATCTTACGCTTCTTCCACGCCAAGAACGATTCCAGTGTCACGCGCGTTTGGCTCGGCCCAAGAGCTGCTCGCTCGCGTTCAATCAAATCGACCAGCGATATCTCTTCTTTCTGTGCTTCGGCCCTTTTCTTGTCCTTCTTCAATACGTACCCTGGTGGCAGGGCATGACGGTAGATACACTTTTCGCCATTGGGACACTCCCAAAACCAACCGTACAGCGAGCGTTCAACGGCATCGAGGAAGTATTTGCAAATCTATAGGAAACGGTTAAAAACGATCGTAAACCAACGAAGCGATAATTTCGTCTGCAATAATGCGCAATACTTACGATCGTGGTAGTGGGCATCGTTTTCTCTTTGCCGTGCTTTTTGGCAACGACTTCGGCCAGCTTCTCCTCGGACCAGTTTTCGATCGTATCGTTCGCATCGGCATCGCGTATGTCGACGTGAATCGAACGCTTTTCCGATTTCCTTTCGACGGCAGGATCGTGCGAAAACTTGCATTTGTCCCCTTTGGTACAGGTGCCTTGCTTGAAGAACGCACACAGTACCGATTTCGGATCGGCACCAACCTCCAGCTTCTGGGTCGCCACCGGTTTGAACAGTTTGGCCAGCTCCTTCTGCTCCTTCAGCTTCTTTTCCTTTTCTTCCTTCTTGGCGTTTACATTCTGGTTTAGGTTATGTTGTCCACCGCTCTTCACCTGCTTTTCCACTTGGGATATAAACTTTTGCTGCTTAGCTCCTTTTTTATTCTTCAATCCAAACGTTTTGTCCTGCAAAAATAACACCAATCACAGAAGATAAATGTTACATTCAATGGAATCGTCACATCTGACTGCGGCGTTCACTTCGTCCTTCGTCATCAAATACCTCAATGATTTTCTCCTTTTTCTTAGTTTCCGTTTTCTTCGACGTGGAGGGCGCTTTCTTTGGGGGCATCTTGCGGCTAGGAAAATCCTATACACTTTTGTCCAACTGAATAAATATTGATTAGAAAAGGGGAGAAAACAAATGTGCAATGGAATGGCAACAATTTAGCCAAAAACACACACGGCGACCAACTTGCCGAAAGATGACATTTGACCGTCAACCGATTGACATTTTGCGATGTTTTTTTAAAGCTGACGTACCTACATTTACAAGACCACTTTCAACGATCCAGATGACAACAGATTCCGCGATATTCGATGTTGTTCCCACAGAAAAAAATAATTTTTCCGTCGATCAGCAGGCTAGAAAACGTTTGAATGCAGAAGCTGTAGAACTCTGAAGATTTTGTTTACTTGGGTACATAAATATACCAAATGTACGTTCACTTTGAAGCCACAAAATTCCGTTTGCTGACTTGGCGATTGGTATTTTTGTTACTTGGGTGGTCTAGTGTAGGAGACAGACAATGTATACTAACCTTGGTACACATAGCAGAAGTATTTCTTCACCATGTGGTCGGGCCTGTGAAGTGGCCGTGTTTGTTTACGGCCTGCTTAGCAAAAGTGTAACTTTCGGCCGAAAAAATGGTGCGCCACAATAACCAGCTGCCGGACAATTTGCCGCAACTGCAAAACCTCATCAAGCGCGATCCGGATTCGTATCGGGATGAGTTTTTGCAGCAGTATCACCACTTCCACAGCGTGCTCGACATCTTTCGCCTGGAACCGGACAAGGAAAACAAAAACCTTTGCGAGTCGATCATGTTCCTGGCACAGGTGGCACAGTGCTATCTGGAAGAGTTGAAAACTTTTCCACAAACGCTGGTGGATCTTCTGAAAACCCACTCAACCACGCTCGATCCGGAGATGCGGAACACATTCTGCCGGGCGCTAATATTGCTGCGAAATAAGAACCTGATTTCGCCGCTCGATCTACTGGAATTGTTCTTTCAGCTGTTACGTTGCCCGGACAAAGCATTACGTACTTTCCTGGAGAATCACATCATAAATGATATCAAAAACATGAACGCAAAGCAGAAGGACATGAAGCTGAACTCTACGCTGCAAAACTTCATGTACACCATGCTGCGGGATACGAACCCAAAGGCGGCTAAAATGTCGGTTGACATCATGATCGAGCTGTACCGGAAGCAGGTTTGGAACGATGCCAAAACGGTAAACGTGATAGCGAACGTTGGTTGCTTTTCGAAGATCACGAAGGTGGCGGTGGCGTCATTGAAATTTTTCCTGGGAACCGATCAGCAGGACGAGGACGATGACGAGGAGGACAGCGATCGCGAAGTGGACCTGAAGGGTATCATGATGGCAGCCAAGGTGAACAAAAAAACTAAGAAGCGCAAGAAGAAGGTGGAAGCGGCCAAAAAGTTGTACACGCAGACCCAAAAGAAGAAGAAAAAGCCGGTGGCGTTCAACTTCTCCGCTATTCACCTGATTCACAACCCGCAAGGAATGGCGGAAAATTTGTTCAAACAGTTGCAGGATGGGAATGAACGATTTGAAGTGAAATTGATGCATCTGGATGTAATTTCGCGTTTGATCGGTATTCACGAGTTGTTCCTGTTCAGCTTCTATCCGTATATAGCTCGGTAAGTGGACCAGACAGTTGCCGCACCGCTAGAGAAACTAATATATGACCCATTTTATCTTCTTTCCCTTGCAGATTTATTCAACCACATCAACGACAGGTTACTCGTATACTTCAGTTTGCCGCGCAGGCATCTCACGAACTAATCCCGCCGGAAATCATCGAACCGGTGATAAAAACGTTGGTAAACAATTTCGTCACCGAGCGCAACTCGAGCGATGTCATGGCGATCGGGCTGAACGCGGTCCGTGAAATTTGCGTCCGATGTCCGCTTGCGATGAATGAAGACTTGCTGCGCGATTTAACGATGTACAAAAATTACAAGGAAAAGTCGGTCATGATGGCATCGAAGGCGTTGATAATGTTGTACCGCGAACAAATGCCCACGATGCTGACGAAGAAGGATCGTGGCCGACCGACGGAAGCGAGTGTGGAGGTTAAGCCGAAGCGTTACGGTGAGATCGTTGCAGCTGATTACATCCCCGGTACGGAAGCATTGTTGCGGGAAGATGCACCGGAACTGGAAGAAGAGGAAGGTTCGGCAGGAGATGAATCGGATGGGGACTGGGTGGATGTGGACAGCAGTGAGGATGAAACGGATGCCGTGTTGCGCGAGGCAAGGGGCAAAAAGGGTATCGTTATGATTAAATCTTCCAAACATAGCCAAGAAGAGGAGGAGGAAGAAGATAGTGAAGAGGAAGATGAGGAGAGTGATGAGGATGAGGACGTGGATGATGAGGATGAGGATGAGTGGGAAGAGTGCAGTGAAGAAGAAGAGGTTGAAGAAGAGAAGCAAGTCGAGCAACCGAAACTAAGCAAGCAAGCGAAACGAAGAGAAAAGAGAAAACGCACGAAGAAAATTCCCACTATCACGAAAGCAACCGCCGTTGAATCAGCAACAGCCGGCAGTGACACGGAACAAACGGCCAAAAATGGCGAACAAACACTTAATACGGCGGAAGCCATGCAGGAGCTGGCGTTGACCAAAATCTTTACCGATGCCGACTTTGCACGCATCGAGCAGGAGCGTGTGAAGAAGCAGCTTACGCATCACAGCCGCAAACGTCAGCTGGAAACGGAGCGCAGCGAGTTTGTAAAGCTGGACGCAATCGAGATGATCTACAAGCGGCGCAAGGCGGACAAGCAGGCACGCGTGGAGAGCATGCAACAGGGTCGTGAAGATCGGGAAAAGTTTGGCTACAAGGATAATCGGTTGAATCCCCACTGTTCCAAGACGAACCGTGAAAAGCAGAAGAATAAGAACTTCTCGATGATACGCCACAAGGTGCGAGGCAAGGTAAAGAAGTCGTTCCGCGACAAACAGGTAGCGCTGAGGAAACATTTGTTGCATGTCAAGAAGATGAAATAAACTGGGAACTACTTTTGTTAGAAAGTACACCCAAAGTTGAAGTTTTACGGGGTTGACTATAAATGTCGTAAAGAATGCAAGGCGATCACGCACGTCGCGAAGAGCAAGGAGGTTGAAGATATTAATACCACATTAGCATTCATTCGGAAACCCAATTGCATTACCAATTTGGAGTTGACGGAGATTCTGATCCCAAATTGTCTTGAAATGGAAAAAACGGTGTAATTGATTAATTAAAAACATCTCATGACTAGTAACCTTGGTGATTGTTTGCATACGTGTATACATACCTTGACATATATTTGACACTTCTCCGTAAAAATCGCATTGTTTACCTTTATACTTTCCGATTTTTGGTTGTTCTCCCTAATTGCGTGTTGTTTTCGATCACTTTCAACTCCTTCTTCCTTGGCAGTGTTAAATATAGGCCATGTATCGGACGTCCAGCCTTGTGGTGGCGCTGGGCTGCGTTATACTATCGATCAAATATGGCATTGCCTTCCCAACGTATGACACCAGTCCCGTATCGAACGTTCCACTCTACACGGATGGAATCTATTTTGAAGAACTGAAAACGATTAAAGTGCAGGTAAGCTCGTGGACACTGCGAGCTGATTATGATATTGCGTTGTTCATAGAGGAAATCGCCACGGCAAACAATACCGTGGCTAACCTGTTGAAAGCCTGTGCAGAGATGCGAGAAAAACGTATAGGGAACTGCGATGGAATTAACAACATTCTTGGACTGACAAAGCAGCTGAATGACTTTAGCGTCCTGCTGGCTAGTTTTTGTGAAGACGGTAAAACCACATCGACAAGAATGAAGCGAGGCATTTTCCGTTCCTGGTTCGGACTGATGGACGATGAGGATAGAAACGATATTCGTGACAATTTCGATAAGGTGAATCATCAGCTCACCATTGAGTCAACCTCGCTCAAGATGTTCTATAACACCACCAACGAAGCGTTGGCCGTATTGTCGGGAAACACCTTCCAGGTCGATCCAAAGCGGCCGCATACGATTGATTTCACGCGCGAAGGTCAACTGTTGCTAATGGACATTTTGCTAAACAAAATTATAGCCAAGAAGAAGTTGTTCATGGAACTGTTACAAACCACAACCTCGATGGGATTGAGCGATAGCATAATCTCTCCAACGCAGCTGCTTGCTGAGTTGCAGAAGGTGCAAAAATTACTTCCGGAGGAGTTTATCTTTCCCGTCGAGTTAAAGCTTCGCGAGATGCTCAAACTGTACCCATTGTCGAAGGTGATCGCTAATGTGGATGGGTGCCGGGTGGTAGTCAACATACTGATACCGCTGTGCAATCGCTTGCTGTACCGTACGCTAAAGGGAACGAGCGTTCCAATGCTGTCCGAGGGTGTTATGAAAATGTACCTGCTGGAGCGAGACATTATGGCGTTCAATGAGACATCTCACACCGGAATGGTAATGACGTTCGATGAGTACAAACAGTGCACCCATCTGACGGACTTTACGCTCTGCAATGCTCACCATCTGATGCGCAATCTTTCCACCACCGACGATTGTATCGTAGCGACGTACTTCAACGCCACGGAACGCGATTCGGACTGTCGTCTGTCGCGGGTGCAGCTGCGCAACCAGCTGTGGATACAGTTGGCCAATCCGAACGTATGGATTTACGTTATGCCGAACTTTACCGTCATCACCGTACAGTACGCATCCAACCGGCAGAAGGTCCTTACCTTGCACGGTGTCGGGATGCTAAAACTCCTCCAAATGTGTCACGTGCGTTCAATGGACGTGCTGCTACAGTACGTGCCACAGCTAGGCGGAACGAAAATAAGCCTCGCCGTTTCCGACGGCTTTAGTCTTCCAGTGAAGATCACACGCGAACAATCGTTAATAATATCAGGTAGCTCGAACGACAACAGTCGCATCATTCCGGTTGGCAAGTCCACCGAGGTGCAGTTAAGTGAATCGTCCCACGTCGCAGGCATATACCGCGAACCGACCCAACTTTCGCCGTGGATTATCGTGGGAGTAGTTTTCGCCGTGTTTTTCGTCCTGCTGGCCGCGATGCACGTATTTCTGAGGGAGTTTGCGATCAAACGTCGCTTGCGCCCCAACCAACAGGAGGATCCTCAAGGTATGGATTCATCGCAACACCAGTGGATTCCGTGCGACAATACACAACTAGCGTCAGCGAATTCGTCCCTGCAAAGTCAGTGAGCAGCTTAAGGAACGATTTCCTTGCATTTTAGCTTTAGCAAACGGTTCTAGTGCCTTGTTGTGGCAAAGATATACGCAAAGTAGCCAAAGTGTAATTGCATAACGAGAATGATAATCAACCTACATACGCACAACATATTTAAAGGCGTATTAGTGCAAATATTGTGATAACATTTGCTTGAGGGTGGAATACGTATAGGGGAGCTTATTTTTGTACGAAAGTTTACCAGCTACGGACCAGATAAACATAAACAGTTGTTAACGATATAAAATGGTCTGTAGTATTGTTGTACCGTGCTCATGGTACGCGAAAACCGGCCATATAAATGTAGAAACGCACAATATTTACGCCGTTAGGAGAATAGATAATACTGCTCACGGAAAGGTTCAGACAAAAAGTTTAACCTTTAATTAAATACGATGTTTAGTGATATTTTTCATATGGCTTAAAATTATTTGTTTGTTTTCGTGTTTATTTTTAAATTTCTTTGACCCATTGTTAGGCAAAAAAATTGATGTACTTTTTAAGGGAAAGTATTGTTTACATTTCGTACGAATTATTTCGGTTTGTTTATCGAATGAACTTGCATAATTCTTGTGACTTTCTCGCATACAGTTGTACTTCAACCAAAAGATCTTCAATCAAAATTCTTCCCAGATTTGGCACGTACACTCGAGTGGTGTCAATTAACATTCTTTGTATTGCTTAATTTAGATAGAAAGCTCGGCCCTTTCTCCTTCCAATGCATACAGCTTGATAAGTACGGAATAAAGCAAAGGTTACCGACTAAAATTAATTTACGACTTTTCTTCCCTAGAACAGTTGAACCACATGCTACAAAAAAGACAATATCCGAAACCGATAGTTTAATGATTTTATTACCGACCTATGTGCTGAGATTAGAAAGATGAGTATCATCTGTGTAATTAGGTAGGGCTGTACTTGCTATTTGCAGAATTTTATTCGCAAATTATCGCTTTCGATAATGGTCACACAATTGATCACGGGTTTATAGAGAACAAGCTTTGTGCAAAACCCGAACACACTCGTTACGAATCTACGCTTAATCAGTTAAGTTATTTTACTACACGAACAGGGCCTATCTATGCGTCAATGAGAACATTGGTAGTGCTTTTGCACGATTGTATCTAATTCATGCAGGAACAACCCGTTAAGCTTAGCAAGTTGGATACGACTCAAAATCGTATCGGAACTGTGGGCTCCAGTTTGTCAAAGCATCGTCATCTACACGTGGAAGTTCTCCACCGACGTGAGCGTTGTTTCAATCAGCAGGTTAAAGTCAAGTTCGTTGAGGTTGGCTTTAGCAGTAAGCAGGTCGAGAAAATTGTCCAACGGTTGCTGAAGCTTCCGGGCAGCTCCTAGCCCGTGGCTGAGATCTAGAACAAATGTGAACCATACTTTAAATACAACGTGTTGCACTGGTAGAAACGAACGATTTTCCACACTGATCCAAAGAAAAAGCATTGCAAATTTAATAACAAAAACGATTTAAACAAAAAAAAGGGATAAGAATTACTTTAAAACATTGAAAACATGCAAAGCGAAATGAAAGTATCGAGCGTCGAAATGTCTTTTCGCTCAGAATTGCAATTAAAAAAAATGCCCAAACATGCCACATGCCACATGGAAATGAATTATTCCACACGGAAATTTAAAACAGCATTCGCAACATTTGCGTATACCAGGCAACGGAAGATGCAACACGGAACTCTAGCATAACAAACACGACCAAAGCGACGATCGTGCTGGCCACAATTAAATAACCAACACTAAGCATCAGTGTTACCGTGCGGAACGATTCCTCCCGGCCACGATTACTGTGTTCAGTTGCGGCATTACGTCTCGACAAGCGAACAGCTTTATCCGGAGTGTCGCGACAAAGTTGCATTAGAAAGGAGGATGTAGAGGAGGTGCAGCGAAACCGCTGCACATGAGCTCTTGCCCAATGCGTAGGCGAGCAGCTACCGATAGTAGCATTGGGATTGGGATCTTCTTTGCCGTCATCTCCCCGATCACGATCGCTACCGCTGCCGGTTTGTCCGGCCTCCAAGTCGACCAGCGACGAAGGTGAAGTTACGAGACGGAGAGCGTTTAAGCTCGCGTATGTACGCAAATTTCGCGAACGGGATGAATTTTCCATATGATCGAGGTCGGATGATGAGGCGGGTGAGCACGCTTCCGAGGATGAGGTGCATGATGGTGGCTTTCGGAAGGATCGACTTGTGCGGAATGGTGATGATGCTAGACACTCGTTTTCTTCTGATTGAACGCAACCAAATGAAATGAAAATACGATGGCAATAGTTACGCAAGCATTCACAAACTGAAAACAGAGCAAGTAAATTAATGAAATAAAAAAAAATGCATAAAATGAAATATTTAGAAAAAAAGAACATACATAAACTTACGGAAAGAAAACATGATCCAGTGGCAGGACGAATTATTCAGAACAATACGAAACGAGAAACAAAACTGGGATAATAAATAAAAAAATAATTCAAATACATGCCGCAAGTAACACTTAGTAGGAAACATGCAAAACATTGAAAATATTCACGGTACAACACAAAAGTGGAACATTTAAAACAAGCAACAAATACGTGGAAATCCATGCAAACGCCATTCCCAACGAGTTGTATACTTGCTGGCTCTACCTTTCGGTTGATAGTCCCGCTTTTTCAGATGTGCCGATCCGCGTGGATGGACCGAGTTCCCGGACAAGATGTTCATGGCGTGTTCGCGTCCGCGCAGCATCGCGCTCACCGGATGGTTCCAGCTATTCAGCAACCTTCGAGCTCTCGATCGGGGCAAAATCATGAGCAGCTTCAGCTTCTGCCGAATCCCATCCTGCGTATCCTCAATGTCGGCAAAGATCACCTTCACCACGTCGATCTGCAGCTCGAATACGTGATGCTCCACGTACTGCATGAAGCTGTCGAACGACAGTGCCCGATAGCCGAGGTACGAGAAGAACGAGCAAAACCCAAGCGGGAGCGGAAATGCCAGCGTTTCCACCGCCAAACAGTACCGTTCGAGCATGGCAAACAATCGTACCTGCAGTGCACGTTCGAGCTGATCGATCAGTGCGAACCCGCGGCTTTCGGTACCCTCCACGGCTAGCGCATGATCAAGACCCGCCGTACGGCACACAAGCACACAGAGTGCTCGCGATTGTTCCAGCTGGGCGGCAACGTATCGTGTCGCGACCGCATGCACGTGCGACGTGGCCGGATTCGTATCGTAGAAAGCATTCTTTAACCACCGGAAACCGGTCACCTCTTTCACGCTGTGCTTCACCAAATGCATGCTCAGTTCGCGCAGATTTACGTTCAGCACTAGCTCCTGTTTGTTAGCGGTGCACGCTTCCGTTTCGACGAACGGTAGATCGTTCTGTAACCGTGCCCGACCAGCGGACGAGCTGGCGCCGGTTATAAAGTCCACCCCGAACGATCCACCGATCGGGTTAGCCGGTGACATGGGAGTTGTGCAGCGGGATAGCGCTTCCGGTTGGTAGCAGGCCAGTGAGTACATTAGCTTTTCGCGCACCTGATCCTGATGGAAGCGGGGTCGTTCCTTGCTACTGCCACCATTATCACTGAGCCGATCCCACAGCTGGGTCCAGATGTCTTTACGAAACGGTGATAGCCGTTGCTGCGGCGAGAGCAACATCATCGAGGTATTGTAGAGCGTTTCGTGCGAAAGGCCCACATTTAGCTTGCCCACTTTGGCCTCGATTGGTTTCGCCGTGCTGCAGGTTGTCAGTGGAAGCAAACGGAACAGGGCCAACTGATCCTGGGTGAGCCCTTTTTTGGCCGAGGCGTACGTACCGGCAACCAAGGCTTCCTTTAGCAGTGGAACCGTGTCGAGATGGAGTGGCCGTTCCATGATGATACTCAATATCTGTAAATATTGGAAAATTAGAAATATCGCATGCTTAAAAGTGTGCCAAATACTTAACAAAAATCTCTACGACTTATAAAACGTACCTCGGAAAATATTTCAATAATATCACCACCATTCGAATGTGCCAGAAAATAGTGCACGATCGCGAGCCGATTATCGATCGACGTATCATTCCGGAATGCATCGATCAGATGCGACTTCGGGATCGTTATCGAGATCAGATCGAGTGTGGCCGAATCGTAGCAAATGTTGTTAGTGGCGAAACACGGAACCAGCTGCGTAATGGGTGCACGAGTAAACGGTGCACACACGATATGGCACGAAGGCTCATGGGACAGTCCCACATCGAGCAGATGCATAAACAGATCCGCCTGAAACACCAGCACGTGATGATCACCGTGCAGCGTGAACGTGGGTTTCATCAGTTTGGCCTTCTCCCACGGTATGCCCGGCATTACACAGTGTATCACGCACCCGTGGTGCAGAATCGTTACCGAGTAGGCAAAGTGTACGTCGAAAATGTTCTGCGTCGTACCGTTCGAGGGCTGTGCTTCCTCTTCCTGCTGCTTGATAGGCTGATAAAGATAGTAGTGGCAGACGAACAGCATCCCCGTTTCATCGCTCACTATTACCAGATTTAGAGAAGAATCATGTATCCGCAATGGTACAGTGTCATCCTCGTAAATGTCCTCGCTGCTGGAAGAAGGTATTTTGGGTAAATTTAACGGTATGTTCAGTACCGTCTCCGTCGGTAGATCGTCGTGAAACTGAAACGCGGATAGGGTCGGTTGAAGCCGCTTGGATGCTTCCCCCTGCTCACCGGCAGCTTCATCTTCCTTTTCGAAGATGGTTCTGGTCGTTGGTTTAAGGTGTATGTAGTACAGCGCTTGTACGGTCGGATCCCACTGTGCCCATATGAACGCTTTTGTTATCGTTTCACTTTTCATTGCATCCCGATCGAGCTCCCAGGCGTTTGGGTTGGTGTAATCGATCCTGCTACTGCTGCCCGCAGCGAGGACATTCTCATAGCTACCATCTTCTGCGGATGTTTCGATTTTCTTCAACGACGCTGTATACAACAGCACGTGCTCGTGGTGCACCAGCAGCAAAAATTTGTCCTGATAATTCTTCTCGAAGGTGGACAGTTTGCGCCACAGGAACGTAACCATAACCTGCCGGTTACGCTCAACTTCCACTAGCAGATGGGGCCGTATCGATTCCACCTTGGGGCGTACCTCCACCAAGAACGCACGATAAATGTCACAGTTGCGACCGGATTCGTCCTGCTTAATTTCCTTCGTTACGTACAGTAGCAGGGTGTGGGTGAGATTGACCGAAGCCTGAATAACGTTTTCCCTGCCCGGGAAGGTGTACAGCACGGCGAAGGTTTTGTGTTTCGGCGTGTAAATGCCCACATTGGTACGCTGTTCCTCCCGGCCTTTTTTGGGATCAAATGACACCCAACTGGCGAGCAGGGAACTGTCCTGCTCCTTCCCTAGTATGCGCCATTCAATTGCTACATCTAAAGCAAGAACAGGAATCGTCAATTTAGGGAATCTGTAATCGATTAATTGATAAAACCAGACAATACCTTTATTTCCGCTCACGGATAGTAAACCGCAAAAATTAGCGGCCAAGTTTTCCTGCTTTAGCATGGTTTTATTCCGCTATGCCACACGAATTGAAAATACGCACACACGCACCCGTCCAGTTCAATTTTTCGGAGATGCAATTTGATTAAATCCGCGAAAATCACTTTTCCCGGGCAGTGTTTCACTGTACAAATCAACCATTAGCCATTAAACTGCATGTACACATAACACACAAACGAACCATTCCATTTACGGTCCGATAGAATTCACCGATTAAAGCTATTTGCTCTCAATTCCTTGCTGTCTCCACATCACATTGCTGAAATCAATAATCTGTTCCGTCACCGTTCGTTGTGCCACTCTGTCAATGATGCTGGAATTCGGTGCTGCTGATAAAGTTTACGGTTAGACCCACCTCGCCCGTATCTTCTTTGGTCCCTTTCTGATTACAAATTTCTTCGTCGCATGCTCAAATACTGCGTTTGCGTTGTCGGCATTTCCCGCACCTCGCGCAATACATCCCCTTCCGTTTCCCACGGTACCCTTTTTCTTATCAGTATGCATTCGTTGTCGTACTGAGCAATGAACGACGCTTTTTTTTGCCTTTGAACAACGCACATGCGCATGCAATTGTAAACAACAGTTGAAAGGTGGGTTATTTACGGGTTTGATTTCGGAATTGTGGTTACTTGGATGCAACGGATCATCGGTATTCGGGATAGATTTTCTAAGGGCCATGTTGTGTGTATCTCTTAACCACAGGCCTGATTCTAATCGTGGCATAACTGGTGTGTCGCCGTTCTCGCTGAATTCTGATTATGGAAGGACTCCGCTTTTCGGTCAGTCAGTCTTGAACTGCTGCAGGAGTCCTTTAATCCGCTCGGAGTTGAGCGAAGTTGGTGTGCCTCTCCAGTATCCCGGTGGGATATTGGATAACGTGTCTCTCGGGCGCATCAACGCCGTCAGTCCATCTCTATATGGTTCTACCACGCCTCCTCTGTCTATGTGGACTTGAAGGACATAACGGACTGAGTTGTCCGGTGTCATTCTAATGCCATGACCGTGTAGCGGTCTTCTCAATGGCCCTTTCACGCATACAGGGTTTGAGCTCTACATGTAAGTTGTAAGTTCTACATAGTCCCAGCTTTTTTGTCGCGATAGGTGTTTTGAGAAGAGAAAGAACGGTTGGTAATACGTATATCAACTTCAAACTACAACCGGTTGTCGGTGCAGACCATTCGACCCAAGATAGGTCTAAATTTCTTTCTCTAGCACTACATTGGAAAACTGCATTATTCTTAGACTATTTATACGAATATCAACGCAAAAATAAGAAGCTCTCGTCCTTTATTGATTAACCGGCGCTTAAAATACCTTATCGTTCATTACTAGGCTTGTTATTTCAGCTTAAAAAGTTTGTCTCCTGGGTACGGAGGGATTCGAATTGGGAACCGGTCTGTTGTTGGTCGCTGTCAAACAGTACAGTCATCATTGCTGTCAAACAGGTAACGAGCGGCATTCGGGGAAAGAAGCAAAATTAACAATCGGAACGCTGTTTTGTGTTTGTTAGTTTACGTACCCGGTTTGTTGATAAAAGCAGGATTTTACTGTTAATTCAGCGCTCTTTTAGGTTGAAAACCTCGTCCGATCGTCCTCACGGTAGTGCTTTCGACACTAGTTTGTTAATTGCAACCATTTCCGTAACGATACGTGCGTGTAGGGTGAGACTGTTTGCCACCGGATAGAAATATGGCCGCCCAGCTTGATGGTGTTTTCGAGTCGGGACTGCAGAAGAAAATCACCGATTCGAAGGTGCTGGTTGTTGGTGCCGGTGGAATTGGGTGTGAAGTATTGAAAAATCTTGTGCTAACAGGATTCCAGGACATTGAGATCGTAAGTATTAGCTGCAGTCGTACCAATAGAGCGTCACGGGAAACATAACCTTACATTCCAATTCGTACGGAAAAAATGATGATGGATTATCTACACGTACCTGTTTACCCTGGTTGTTCTCTACGTTCTTTGCAGATCGATTTGGATACGATTGATGTGAGCAACCTAAATCGGCAATTTTTGTTCCACAAGGAGCACGTCGGAAAATCGAAGGCGAACGTAGCCCGCGAGAGTGCGCTCTCGTTTAATCCGAATACAAACATCAAAGCGTACCATGACAGTATTACAACGTATGTATAAATTACCAATGTCTACGCATTTCGCGATACATTTCATTTATTAATCGTATAAATATGATCCTTTCAGCAATAATTATGGCGTAAATTTTTTTAAACGTTTTTCGGTTGTACTGAGTGCACTGGATAACCATGCTGCCCGTAGTCATGTGAATCGTTTGTGCTTGACGGCGGACGTGCCGTTAATAGAATCAGGTACAGCCGGATACAACGGTCAGGTGGAGCTGATTAAGCGGGGTCTCACATTATGCTATGATTGTTCCCCGAAAGCAACTCAAAAAACCTTCCCAGGATGTACGATTAGAAACACGCCATCAGAGCCAATTCACTGCATTGTATGGGCCAAACACCTCTTCAAGTAAGAATTCACTTCACTATTGCATTATGAAAAACACGTACGAAAACATTTCTGTCACTTGCAGCCAATTGTTTGGAGAAAGTAATGAAGATGAAGACGTCTCACCTGATACGGCCGATCCGGAAGCGGGGGCCGAGGTTGGTCAGGCCGCGCTGGAGAAAGATGCAAACGAAAAGGGTAACGTTGATCGTGTGAATACGCGCGCCTGGGCGAAGCAATGTGAATACGATCCGGAAAAGATTTTTAACAAACTTTTCTACGACGACATCAATTATCTGCTGAGTATGTCCAACCTGTGGCAGAACCGTAACCCACCAAAGCCCGTGAAGTATGACACGGTGCAGGAAGACGCGACGGACAGTACCATTATCGAGGATAGCGTCGTACGAGATCAAAAAGTGCTCAGTGCGGTGGACACAGTGAAGTTGTTTGCTGCGAGTCTGAAAGCGTTGCAGACGACTTTTACTAAGCTACCGGAAGGGGATCATCTCGTTTGGGATAAGGATGATAAGGACGCGATGGATTTTGTGGCCGCGTGTGCCAATATTCGTGCGCAAATCTTTGACATTCAAAGAAAGAGTCGTTTCGAGATCAAATGTAAGTGAGAGGCTCTGCGATGTGTAAACGAGGAGTTGAATTAATGATTGGGTTTTTTTTTACAGCTATGGCCGGAAACATAATACCGGCAATTGCGACAACCAACGCTATTACGGCCGGTGTTGTCGTAATGCGCGCATTCCGTTTGCTGCAGGAACAGTACGACAAGTGCAAGACGGTGTACGTTCGGTTAGTGGTCAATGGATGGAACCAGTTCATCGTACCGGAAGTAAATACCATTCCACCGAACCCGAAATGCTACGTCTGTGCCGCCAAACCGGAGGTCGTCCTGAAGCTCGACACTAAAAAGCTAACCGTGCGCGAGCTTCGTGACGACATCCTGATCAAGGCACTGAATATGGTCAGCCCAGATGTCACGCTCGATGGCATGAATTCGATTGTAATTTCTTCCGAAGAGGGAGAAACCGATTGCAACAATGACAAAACGCTGGAACAGATGAAAATTGTGGACGGGTGCATTCTGAAGGTGGACGATTTTCTGCAAAACTACGAGCTGAGCATTACGGTGCTGCACAAGGATCCGGGTCGCGAAGAGTTACCGTTCGAAGTCGTTGCCAATCCTAAATCGCTGAAACCGAAGGAGGAGACGGAAAGTGTGCCATCGGCTCCGGCACTTGATGATGCGCAACCATCCACATCCAAAGGTTTGAATGGGTCTGCGAATGGTAAGAAAACGACCGTCAACCGGATTGAAAATGACGATGATGACTTTTGCGAAATTGTGGAAGAGGATAGTGTCAATAAACCGTCCACGTCCAAGGCGGACACAACACCGAGCAAGAGCGTGGAGAAACGAAAGCATGCTCCAGAAGAGGATGAACCAGCACTCAAAAAGGCGAAAGTGTCCCCGCGCGAGCCACAAGCGACGGAAGACGATGATGACCTGATCATCATGGATTAAACGTAGGTGGTAAGGGGTGTACTAGTTGTAAAAGTGCGAACGCGCCACTGGTTCTTATCAATCCATCTCATTATAATGATCGATATCACTACACTAACAAATGTATCCTTTGTATGAGTAGAAAATCTCCATAATAAATTTAATCAACATGGCAAATGTTTAAGAATCACATCTAGAGATAAGTTCAACGCAATCAATTGTGGTATCCTTTGGAAATGGTTAATTTATTTTTCAAAACATTATCTTACGTAAAAAAGTCACACAAAACATAGAATGTACTCATTAAAACTTGGTCAAATCGACGGTTATTCCATGCGAAAAACTATTCCTTTTCCTCACTGTGCGCTTTTGCCGGCTTCGGTTTAGCCGAAACATTCTTCTTACCCTTTGGCTTTGCCGATTTTTCAGCGGCAGCAGTCGTTTTAGAACCGTTCTTCTTTGCCTTGGCCGTCTTTGCGCTCGTGCTCGGTGATGGATCCGTACTGGTAACGATCGATAGGCGCACCTTGCCACCGGATCTTGCAATTTTCGTTTTCGTAATGGCGGTTTTCTTCGTGCTTGGCTTAGCATGTAGCGTCGGTTTCGTCTTAACCGCTTTACCCTTCTTCTTTTCGTTATTGTTTTTGTCCTTTTCGTTCTTAGTCGCTTGCTTTTTCGGCGGTTTGGCAATTTTCGGTTTTGCTTTAGCAGCGAGCTTCTGCTGCTTACTAACTTCCGCGATGTGGGCTTTGGTAAGCCGGATGCTTCCACTCATGCCAGCCATTCCCGACACCCGTTCGACAGTGTTCTTGCTGCTAAGCTTTTCAAATGCCTTCTTTACGTAGGACGTTATTTCCCCTTCGATCTGGTACTTGCCTTTGATGAACTTTTTAATCAATGTAAACGATATACCCTTCCGGCGTGGATCGTTCTCCGTGATGGCGTCGATGATCATCTGCTCGTAGGATTTTTTAGTAGCTTTGCTTTGCTGGTTACTGGTTACGGTAGTCGTTATGAATTGGGATTCCTTCTTAAGCTCAGCGGAAATAGTTTTTGGGCCGGTTTCATCGGCATAAGTTATCTTTTTCACCTCCATTGGTTTAGCTACGGATTGTGTTACTTCTTTCGCCATCGCTGGAGAATCGAATGTTAAACGTTGAGGCACAACCATCGAGCTTGGGTGGCAAATGAATACTAATGGTGGAAGAGAGTTTCTGTCGTGTTATAGTAATGGCCACCGTTAGCCGAACCGTTTACGAGTGTAATGTAAAAAGAAGCCAAGAGTGTACAGCACATCGAGGAATAATGAAGATTTTGTATCGGAGTTTCGACACTCAGTAAAAGTTGTTAAAACGAAATTATCTCAAATTGTAGAAAGTCTAGCTAAATTCTTCACAACATCTCTTTGTGATCGAGAATATATTAGCAAGTTAAACGTTCTGCAATGTGATGAAACTGTTTTTAAAAATCACCGAACATGTGTTTTGCAAATCAAATCTCGCAGAGTCACCCTGTGCATTTTCCTCATTATCCAATGATAACAAAACAAATCGTTCGATGTTTGACGTTTTTGTCGAGTGTGTTTTGTCAGCCGTCTGGAATTTGCACAGTTCCTTTTTTATCAATAATACGACACATCCACTCGTCCCGTGAACCGAAAACGTTGGTAAAGAATCCGCCAGGACATTAACGAGCTGTATGAAGGTGCAATTACAATGCACCGGACAGATTTGCGAACGAGCTGAAAATAAGTGCATTGCAGTGCAACACGGCCCAAGGCAACACGCATCGTTAATACGACGGAGAAAGTGAATGTACCGAGCAAAAACACGCCAATCAAGGAGGCAGAGTGGCAACCGGGCTGGAGCGCGGGAGAATAAGCATAGCAACAGGATTTCATTAAAAACAGGTGGCCATGGATGGTATTTCGTTACGCGAATGGGTTCGTTTCGTATGTCTGATGTTGGTCACCATTCCGTGGGTCAACTGTGGCCTTGATGAGGTAAGGAAGGAAGACCCACGAGTGGCATCGGAAGCTTCGGAACTATCCGGCATTGAAAAGTGTCCTCGCATGATGCATTACGTGTTTGAAGGATATGCACCGATTGGTAAGATACGATGTAGTTATTTTCCGGGGAAATACTAACGACACCTGTGTCGTTTGTTTTCTTTTTTTTACAGGTAATAAAAATGCCGGAAACTTTACTGAAAATTCGAAGGCCACCACGCTGGAAGATTGTGTGCGGGATTGCTGCGTGAAGGGGCCAAACTGTCACACGGCATTCATATTTAACCAGACCTGTTATCATGTCAAGTGCATCAGCAATGATTTGTGCCTTCCGGCGAAAAAGGAAACGTCCTCCACGTTGCGCATGGTGCTGGTAAACCCGATCGAGGATGCATCGCGTGTAGAAGCCAGCTGGTGGGAGGTGTTAAAGAAAGCACAGGAGAAGCGACTGCTAGCGAATGGAGCAGTTCCACCGGTTCGGATACCGGAGGACGAAGGGGAGGAAAACTTGTTGGGCAAGCTGACGGAAATGTATAACCTTGCGAACGGAGTACCGAGGGCTCGGGGTGAGGAGAAGTATGGACTCCCATCGGTAGAGGATATTTATCGGGGTCCGTACAAATCGCTTGACTACGGTACACCCGGCGCAGGGTTTGAAAAGTATGCCAACAACTACATTCGCGATCAGTACGATGAAGAAGCGGAAGAGAGCAAGTATTATTCCGAGTCAAAAGCGCTCGGTTCGATGAGACCGTGTGATGTGGCGCGCGAAGAATCATGTCCACGGAACGAAGTGTGTTTGCGTGTTGTTCCCAACCTGCGGCACGGTATATGTACCTGCCCGGAAGGATTCGAACGAAGCGAAAAGGATGTTTGTCTCTCGAAAGAACAACTAGCGGAGCAGCACCAGCAGCAACAGGACCGAGTAGTCCCGCAAATGTTATCCGCCCAGAAGCTAACCATGGGTATTGGGAATGATGATACGGAAGTGGAACCTCCACTGTCACCGATACGTTCGAGCACTACGAAAGAACTCACCGTTTCGGTCGCTTCCAAGGATGTCCGTTTGCCGACCAACGAAGCGACATTGTCCGCATACGTAATACCGGACGAAAAAACGAGCGGAGACAAGTACAACTACCTGTGGACGTTGGTATCGCAACCGAAAGGTGACAGTAACAGCACGATAGCAGATCAGACGAAATCGATCGCCAAGTTGTCCGGATTGGCGGAAGGATTGTATCAGTTCAAGGTAACGGTCAGCGGTCAGAACGGTTCGTATGGTGAAGCGTTCATGAACATTACCGTACTGCCGGAGCAGAAAATTAACAAACCTCCGCGGGCGGTAATAACACCAGCAAATCAACCGGTACGATTGCCCAACCATGAAGCAATCCTTGATGGTAGTGCATCAAGCGACGATGTAAAAATTATACGCTGGCAGTGGGTTTTAGCGCAGGGTCCGCTCGGTTATCAACCCGAGCTGCCCGAAGTGAGCACGCTCCAGCTGAAGGATCTCACGATCGCTGGCAACTATACGTTCAATCTGACCGTTGTGGACGAGCAGGGACTGAGCAATAGTACGACGGCCATCATACAGGTGCTGAAGGAGATCGATTACCCACCGGAAGCGAATGCAGGCAAGAACGTAATTCTTTACCTTCCGAACAATAACGTCACACTGAATGGGTCACTGTCGAAGGACGATAATGGGATCGTGGCCTGGGAGTGGACCAAGATCAGCACTAACCAATCGAAGGCGGTCGATATGCAGAATACGAGGACACCGTTTCTGCAGCTGTCCAACCTAGAGGAGGGTGTGTACGCCTTCGAGTTGAAGGTGACGGACGCGAAGAACCAAAGTTCCACCTCGATGGTGCACGTGTTCGTTAAACCACCAACAAACCGTCCACCGGTGGCGAAGGCAGGTGTAAACGGTACCACGATCTATCTGCCCCAAACCTGGGTTGCGCTTAATGGGAGTGAATCGAGCGATGATATTAAGATCAGCACATACTACTGGCAGCAGATATCGGGACCGAATACGGCGTTGATCGAGAATGCGAATGCTTCCGTAAGTGTGTTCCTAACCGTGGAAAGTATGTAATGAATCTGAGCCCTTTATGTTAACTGTTGCAGATAGCAAATGCAACCACAATGACGGTAGGCGACTACGTGTTCGAGCTGATCGTTTCGGACGAAGCGAACAACAATGCAAGCGATCGAGTTCGCATTACGGTGGTGCAAGAAAAGAATACAGCTCCGATAGCGAATGCGGGTGGCGATCAGACGGTAACACTGCCCACGAACGTACTCGTACTGAATGGAAGTCGATCGAGCGATGATCTTGGTATCGCGCGGTACAGTTGGACGCGAGAACCGAGCAGTTTAGCATTGGGCACTGTAATCGGCGATAGTGATAACAAACCGGTTCTGATGGTAAGTTTACAAGGAATCACACAAAGGTGCCACACAGTATATAATGTTGTACTTGTAGTTAACGAACATCGTCACTGGACGGTACGTGTTTAAGTTGACTGTATACGATGGACAAGGCTTGTCCGCATCTGATACCGTGAGTATCATAGTACATCCCGATCCGTTGCTCATGAGCCTGGTTGAAGTAACGATTACAACGGAAGCGACCGTGCTAACTGCAACCGAGTTGGATTCGATCGAACAAAAGCTAACCCTGCTCATTGGTGACAATATGGCGAAATTGCACGTTAGAGAACTAAAAGTGGAACCAAGAACCGGGCAGGTGGTAATTGTATTTTACGTGCAGAAAAAATACGGCCTCGAGGTAAAAGCCACTTTTCCGGAGAGGATGTAGAAAGTTATAAATGTAACGTTTTTGCTGTTTACGTTCGATAGGAAAAGGATAAACAGGAGCTGATGCCAGCGCTCGAAGTTGAGCGAATACTGAAGGAAAAGTTTTGGCGCGACTATACGATACTGGGAACGTCGGTAATCGGCATACGCACGACCGTATGCCAGAACGATTGCTCCGGACATGGGGTTTGCAATGCGGAAACCCGCGAATGCATCTGCCAAAGCTTTTGGATGCCGGATATTTTCTATTTCTGGGGTATTGCTGAGGCAAACTGTGGTATGTATGCGGGGAACACGCAGATTGTAATGGATAGTCGAATAACTAAGGAAAACGGGTTTGTTTGTTTTGTTGCTACAGATTGGTCCATACTGTACGTGATTGTCGGTGTACTGATAGTGTTTTTTGTGCTATCCGGAATCTGTTGGGGTATTACCTGCTTTTGCCGACGGTCGGCGAAACCACGCACGAGACCAAAGCCGCAAAAGTATTCGCTGCTGCAAACGCACGACGAAGAATTGCCTTCATGTGAGTATTGATGAAAAAAAATGCATTTTAAAGGGATTGAATAATGTGGTTCAAACATCTGCAATGATAAAACCGTACAAAACATTTGTGAAGCGCTACAAATGTGATGCACATTTGCTGTGCTACGCAATGGGGAACTAATGGTTGTCATTGCAACAGCGATAACAACACAAGTTTTTTGTTGCGATAGATTCTAGCGACGAAATTGAAAATGTAGCAAATTCCTGTGCAAAGTGTGATTACTTGGATGGGCAGTTACGTGTTGATGAGTTCAATGATTTGTGGAGAGGTTTAGTGCAAGAAAGTTGGTTTTATTTGCGATGATGTGCCGCCGCCCGATAAACAGGCGGCATTGACAAGAGGACATGAGATGTGCATGCGTACAGTGTAGCCACGCATCGCTAGCATAGCATGGCGCGTGTTGGTGTGGTGGTTTGGAAAGTGCGTGTGAGGGTTACTCTGATCTCTCTTCAGTTGTCGAATAAATCTTTCGCCTTTTACTAAAGATTTCCGTGGAGAGGGATACTCTAATGAGTCTAAATTGAATTTTTGTCGTCTCGACTCCATCAGGAGTCGAGCCCTAACCGTAAACAATCAATTGGATAAACATGTGATGCTCAATCTGCATGTTGGAATTATGCAACTAGTCAAGGAAAATATGAGGATAGCTTCGTCGATTGCGCTACAGTGAATTATATTTTAGTCTTCTAATTTAATATTAAAACCGTAGTCTATGTTGAAATGCCATGGATAATTAGTTAGATAATCGCAGACTGGAATTACAGGAATTACCCGTGACAATAATAATAATAATAACAAAGTTCAATAATTAGCCCTGCGGAAGCGGGCATGGTACCATAGAGATATGAATCCCGAACGGACATTTAAAAAAATTGGATATACATAAATGCTACATTGTAGTTTATATCATTGAATAAGAATAAGTCCACTAGATCATCAAATTTGAAAAGCAATTTTGATCTTTTTCACATTCATAAAGAATCTCTAGGCATCATGAAGGCGATTTTCGCATTATGGGACCGTAGAAAGATATCAGTGATAAAAAGTATTTTTTATTTTAATCTTTTAAATTGTAGAAAAATGTATCTGCAACGATATTTATTTACTCTCAAACAAACTAACGATAATGTTTGTACTAAACGATGTTTCATAATGCAATTCCATTTCATATTGAGTTGGGTTAAACTTGCACACAGCACTGTATGGGTGTTTCGCCTGTCCACAGACATTTTTCATCCGTGTGCAAAGCCCTACAAATGTTTTATGCTTGCACGTGGGCTGTCATTTGTTCATACGCTGTCAGAAATATAAAACGCGAAGAAGAGCAGCAAAATGAGAATACAACCGGCAGTGCGGTTGTTTACATCGATATGGGAAGTTAAAAAGTAAAATTGATAATATTTAACGGAAGGAAACTATTTCATACAGCGATTCTATTAGCGTACAGCACTTATTTCTATTGTGAAACATGATATGTCCAGAACTGCATTTTTCTCACACGAAAATGTGTTTCAAAACATGAAAGGTACGCAACTGCATCAGCGGCAACCACGCATCGCTAGCATAGCATGGCGCGTGTTGGTGTGGTGGTTGGGAAAGTGCGTGTGAGGGTTACTCTGATCTCTCTTCAGTTGTCGAATAAATCTTTCGCCTTTTACTAAAGATTTCCGTGGAGAGGGATACTCTAATGAGTCTAAATTGAATTTTTGTCGTCTCGACTCCATCAGGAGTCGAGCCCTAATCGAATAACAAAATATATAGCGATCGAATCACAGATCTAACTTCGTAATAGAGTTGTCGAAATGTATGATAGAAGTAATGTACAATTGTTTTTATTTCTTCTTGCAGTTAATCGCGCGGGAACAACCATTTCCGACAGCGAAACCGATTCGGACGTGCTGTTCGAGAGCCGTTCACGACAAAACGGCCTTTTGCCGGGACGATCCGGCAATGGGGGCTTGCCGAACGGTGAGCTACGAAACGGTGCTGGCGGTCACCCTAAGTACGGTGTTACGCGCCTGGGACGACGCATAAAAGCTTAAGCTCGGGAAAGCACGAATACGAACCACAAATAGTAAGGCCAAACGCGAGAAAAGTCGTTCGCGTCAGAAGAGTCGATAATTAGTACAGTGCCACCGCTGAGGAAATGAGGCTAGAAACCTGGTGCGTTGGATACAGCTAGTCTGAAGAAATTTCTTTACCAATACGTTCCTAATGCGCTTGTAGTGATTTTGAAGTATGTATAACGAACATTCATTTGAGGTGGTACGTTCTACCCAAAACTTACTTTCCATTCCATATTTAATGCTTTTGTTGTTTCTGTTAATATAATTGTTTCTGTTAATTGTATTACACCTAGGTCGAATCTATGCTTACCTGTCTTCGCATTCCTGTCCAAGCATGCCAGTATGATACGTGCTTTATGAAGTATAAGTAATTGTAATAACCTAATGTGATTCACAAGCCATCGAACTAATCAAGACAGTATCGGAATGCAACGTGTGTACGATTAACAAGAGGAACGATATCATAATTGACCAGCACGATGCATAATATTTGTTCCTTTCTTATGAGTGGTTGCATTTACCATAGCGAGAGAGTAGGTGAGCATTTTAAATTAATCCTACCACTGTTTCACGACACAGCCACGCCAACACAGGGTGTATGTACTTTTGAAGGTATTGCTTATGAGTGTTGTTCCTTTTTTTTTGTAATGTATTCCATCATAACATATTCCGTACCTTTAGTAAGAGCCACAACACAATACAAAATACGCACATATTGTATCTGGGGCGTGCAATTGTAAAGGTGAAAAGTAAAGTATTAATACATAAGAATAACGCCGTACCCGTACCAAACCGGGCTGTGAGCAAATGGCGCCACACACAACCGAATCAGATGCTGGGGCGGTGGAGATGCGTAGCGGGGGAGCATTAGAAGCATTTGCCCGAACTCCGGGGATCAGTCAGTGTGGTCAGTATTAAAATTGGTAACAAAGCGATCGAATTGGCGTCTGACCGATTCGGAAATGCAGTAATGATGTACTTATGTGTCGTCTGTCATTTGGGTATAAGGAACGAGTGAAGGACGTTGCGATAAAGGATAATAAAGGACGAGAAATATTATCATTATATTATTATTAATCGAGCTGGAAAGTGATTATATCACCACACGAAGAAGAGCATTCCGGACTATTTGCAGGGCATGTCATCAAATATTCGAACTCCAACGCTTTTCAAGTTGAAGGAATCTTTCAACTATTAACCATTAATTCAATTAAACATTAGTTCTACCCCATTGCATACGGGTACTTAAATGTACAACCTTTCAAATTAAACCAAAATCATACCGCGGTGCGGTTCATATAGTTTTGCATAAATCTTACCCTCATTTCGCATCACTCACAATCAAACGGAAGCGCTTCGATGGTAATTGGGGTAATTATCAGTGGTTTTAAGCTCTACGCGGCGTAACTTTAAACCTCAACCACCCAAAAGCAAACATAGATCGTCCAGCCAGCATCGAATTAAACTGCTCATGATCAATTAGCACTGGTTAATATTGCTCTGTAGCTAGGGGTTCGCATAGCTGCACACGAAGTGGACTACGCTCAAGGTTTTGCCAGCAGAACTGACTATAGTTATGCATCCAATTCCAACCCAACGGATGGAATGTACTAGTTTTAGTGATGGTTTATTGGGTTTATTAAACCGTCCCGCTTACAAATGCATCATCGTATCGATATCGGTCACTAGTGAACCGAGTCGAATGGTAGTTCTATTGCTGCGCGTGAGAATATGACGTATTCATTGTTTACGGATCGCCGACAAGAGCTTCCTGTTTTTGGGCAATTCAAACAGTTTTGGAACATTTCGCCTTGAGCTTCTTTTTGAGCACTTTTTTATTAGACCAAACTGCAGATTTACTCTATTGATGTTGGAAGGAATGTGCTCAAATAGTTTTAGTTTAGCTATGCAATGGGGTTGGATCCGAAGCTATTTTAAATTCCCACAGGCTCTTCAACTCCTATTCCGTTACGTCCTCGTCGTGCAGAGTGATAACATGAGTATCCAAGCTTGGGTACACGGGCTAGTCCCAACCCCTTGGGCGAATGGGTGCGGATGGCATAACAGAAAGTGTAGTCCAGTTTTTGGGCTACCTGAAGCGAACGACTGGACTACCTGTTGCTTCCTGGGGTACCTGTCTCAATTATTCAATTGACTACGGAAAGCAAAATGAATTCTAAAACCGGATTTTGACCATATAGAACTTATATAGTCCCGGTAATCACACACGTCACTGGGACATGGACTTTGTGGAGACATGAAGGAAGATGCACAGAAGGATTTTTGGTCCCGTATGTGTCGGAAGGAGAATGGACACTGTCGTACAACGAATTGAACTTGCCAGGGTCCGGTGGTAAGATCATGTCGTGAGAATAACACCGGACAACCCAACCCCTAAAGTTCTTTCTCCGAAAAAGAAAGTACGCCTGTGAGCGATTTAGAGGATTCCTGCAGCAGGCCAAGACCGTGGATGAGTTTAACCACCAGATAAGTAAGCAAGCAAGTAAGTAAGATGCTAAAACCAAATTCACGTTCATATCAAATTCATGCTATCGACTCGATGTAAAGCTACAGAATTATTGCAGTTAATGTTTGTAGTCATCTTCACTGTCTAAATCGACAAAAATGGGTCAAAAATAACGATTTTCATGTTCATGTGCATATTTTTTTGAATTAAACCCCTCTTTATAGCAGTGACTCATTAGTAGACCACCCACCCCCACCCACTGAAATTGTAACCTCGGACGGTATTCTGGTATACACAGCCCCTTGGCCTAGTTAGTATGCGCAAGCAGAAATGTTGTTTCAGCAAAGACATTACTAACCCCGCAAGCAAACAGATCTGTTGCACGCGAACGTTTCCCCAATTTGTTGTGAGTTCTGGCGTTCTGAGTTCCTTCTGCTTCCGACACTTATTGCCCGTATGTTGTGGCTTCACGCAGCTTCCCAAATGGGTCAAAACACAACTGTGAGCACAACCGAAAATCAAACCAACTTCATCAATCGTGGAATAACTTCATCGTGGTATGCAGTTTGTTACATTTATTTAAAAACATCATTTGTGTGTGTGTGTGTGAGGTGGTTTGTTCGCCCCTTTTTTTTGGGATACCTCTTGACCTTCGCGCGATCGTCAACGATCGCACCCTTGGTACTGCGATCTGTAGGGATGATCGTGAGGGAGACTGTTTGCTGGCACGATGCCAACGGTTGGGCAGCGCTTCGATCTCGGTTTTGTTACCATCGATACTGTAGCTCTTTGTTTCGTGCCCCTCTAATACAGCCGTGCAGGAACGCGTTTCGTTCCACGCTTTCCTCTTCGCTCTAGCGTTCTTCTGCCGATGCACGTGCCAGCGCGTTGTTGTTCTTGCGTCCTGCTCTAACCACATAAATTACATCATCGTCAAATGATTTACGAACCACGCACAGACGACGTCAAAACTTGTGCGTGTACGACGACCCAGGTTGGGCCCGGGCATCGCTGGGAGCGCTGTGGAACGGACCAGCCGTATGATGTAGAGGAATTTGGCTCTGTAAAGGGGGCAGGTAAAAGAAGCAACAAATGTTGTCTTCAAAAGTGACCATTTTGAGATTTTATTTTCATTTCAATGCTCAAGCCCCCCAACAGGTCCAGGACAAATAGCTTTCTTTAATAAAGTTTTATAAATGCATTAGTTTTATGCACGTAATTTCAACTATAGTTAATGAAATATAAAAATATTAAAAATTCATATAAATTTTATGAAAACCCACATTAAAGTATGGTTAACGTTCACTGTTACTAAAAATAATTGCAATTTATCAAAGTTTCCCTAGTTTAAAACCAGAAAATAAACAAAAATCTGCCACAATTTTGCGTCCAATCTTTGCAACTCCCGCTATAAATATTCGCCCTTCCCTGTGTAGTGGTAGATTGGCACGATCACCGCAAACCACGCGCGTTACTAGGGACGCGCTGCCCATTCCATTGGCGCATTTTTCGATGCTGTTGTGTATGCGTGTACTTGAAAGCAAACAAAAATCACGCGTCATAACAACGCCAGCGGGTTGCGGCCACCCCGTTTATACATCGATCAGCGTCCATTTGTAACTCACCGTCACTCGCTACACAACCGACATGCGTGTGTGTGTGTGTGTGACACTTTTTCTCTCTCTCTCTCTATCTCTCCGTCTCTCTTTTGTTTTCAACCACCATGCGAAAGCTTCGCGTACGGGTTTGCGATTCAGCGTTCGTACGGGTGCGGCGCGAAGCGGGGGGAACAGGGGTTGCGCGTGCGCGTACGCCTCCTCCCAACCCCCTTTCAAGCTTGCTGGGCGCGCGTTTGCTTAGGAAAAGTGTTTAGCGCGCCATGTTTAGTCTCTTGACAGATCTACGCTCGTACGCACGTATATTCGCGCTCCCGTTCACGCTTGCTACGATCCCAACCGTTACGGGTTTGACACCTTTGCAAAACGGAAATACACCGTGTGAGCACGCTTGCAGTGAAATTTGTTGTTCGTGTGCAACTCCCATTTCGAGCTTCGGATTCGAGCGGCACTGTGCGGCAATACTCGTTCCTTGCAGTTTCAAGTTTTGAGTGCAATTTTCGGCTGCTGTTGATTGTGTGTCGAACCCCCAAGGATCAACCGTGAAGCAAAAAAAAAACACACACACACTAACAACTGTTGGTGGTTTCAGTGCACAGTGTAATACCGTCCCAACCATCGGTGTGACCCCAAAGGAAAGGAAATTCAAGACAAAAAATAAAATAGCACCAACAAACGTGATGGCCAACAAATTCGTGTCAGTGCTGCTGGTTTCAGCTTTCCTGCTGGTGGTTAGCTTCGAAGCAGGTAGGTGTGCTAGGGGTGGAGCCGGACGTGAAGATAGTTTACCGAGAGCATCACCTTCGGGGCCAACGGTGTAATCACGATGCGATCAAACCGCGTGATGAAATCGAAAAGGGAAGGAAACGCTCACGGACTTTCCATGGCATTAGTTTCGCATTGAATTATTGATAAATAATGGACAGATAAATTGGAACTCCCAAAAAAAAAAAAACAAGTGGGTTGATTTGAAAGTTGGACGCATACAGCCGGAGCTTGATCTTCAAGTGTGTGCAATTAGGGGTGGAATTTTAACAAAATTTCCAAACAAAAATGATAAAATGCACACCACGCGAAGGAGAGGATCACTACGGGCTGAAATTAGAAGGGGTACCGGTTTATAGCACGTTGGAACTCGTGTCTAATGAAAGCAAATAAACTGCCATTCTACAGCACCCAGTAGATCGTTTGAAGGTAAAACAAACGTTGGATCACAATAAATGGCGATTGTCAGGAGGCCACTTGCGTCGCGAGTGTTTTCCGAGCGGTTGCCTCTGCTAACTGGAACGCTTCTCTCCACTTAACTTCAACCTTTTGCGAACAAACAGTACCCAGTTTGTATTGGGACAAATATTGTTTTCGGAGGAGAACCCGGCCCAGCTATGTCAGCGCGTTAATAAGCTGTTTGTCGAGTGTTTGTTTGGAAGTGGCAACAGCACCACCGTTGGATTGGCGTTGTACTCCTGTGGGGTGGAAGTTCTGCTCTTGCTTAATGTGCCGAAATTGAGAACACTTTCGACGTTTAGACAGCCGATTAAGAACGATTCATTGCGCACTCCACTGGCGCTTAGAGTGCTGCAATTCAATTCAACGCAATGCTGACAGATAGGATCATCTCCGGATCTGCCAAAGCCTTGTTAAGTAAGCAGCTTGGTGCAGTGGTTACGAAAATCGGTGCCTATTACAAGAACAACATCTGCCCGAATGTGTTTATTGTTTCCAACCACTCTTGAGGATGGGATGCCAATTGACAAAAACCCGTTGCAGCATCTTCTTGCAGAGCCTCAATTAAAAACGCATCACTCCACCGACTGTTCTCGCCAATGTGCTCAAGATGCAACGGTCTTGGCATGGGATGGCATGGTACTGCCAGAACCTAGGGTGACCCATCCCGGAAGACAAAGGTCACCTCCCCCCCCCCCCCCCCCCCCCCCAAACCCGGGAACGGGCCGTTAACGTTGCCCGGAATCGACACAAAACGACATCCAAGTGGATTATATGTCACGAGAGTGCGACATTAATTAACGATAAATTTAATCTATCACACTCGCTGTTGGGCGCTGTGCACATTCCAGCGAGCATTCCCCGTTTGCGCGCAAGCTGCTGTGGATGTGCGAGCGACAGCGAAAACATAAACAAACGGGTAACAACGGGGTTGAGATACTTGTTTCGTGTAGTTAGCGTCCATGGTCAGAATAGTTTCGTTTATGCTCGCTTGTGTCGTTGCAGGAACGAAAGGCGAGTATTTATGAATTCAATTAGCTAAAATTCAAGATCAAAAGATCAACGTCAGTCTTGTGAATGATTGAATTCTTGTACCTTCTCCCCCCCATCCGGACCGGTGTAGTTGTGCGTCTGACCGTTGGACAACTTGGGGCTTCGGGGGACACCACGTACCATATGGATCAAACACACACAATACAATACAGACCCAGGACTGGTGGCTATGTGGAATTCCAGCCAGCACTAGAACGGTAACGGCAATCAGTTAGCGCTTCACATTCACCCCGTGTTCCCACCGCTGCCCGGTGGACCTGCATGACTAAGCCGATTGATACAGCTGCACACGGCGGTCGGCATTAATTGTGCCTGTAGGTGATGCAATTAACTGCCGGTCGCGATCGCATGGTCGGCTGGTGTGGGTGCGGTTGTGCTTTGCTGGAATAATTTCACTCCGGGTCTCCGGGTGGTTAATGGGGTGGCCAGGGTAAATGGTTACCACTTGTTGTGTACCGTTCCGGCGTTGCAAGGGCATCAAATAGGATTTTGTCTTCTCGCTTCTGCTCTAGCTTGGTGACACTATGGCCAACGAAGGTGTGTGCCGAGTGTTTTTGATCCAGTGTCGCACACATTGGTTGGGTGCGTCTGGAAGTAATAAGGTTGGTAGTAGTAATGGTAGATGGTTCAGAATAGTGTAAGACTGTTGATGACTTCAAGATAAAATGTTATTAAATATGGCCATGTAATCATTAGCTCAGCCTTATTTAACTAATGAATATCTCCCTAAGATAAAGCGTGGTTAGATAACTTGTTTTAAGTATTGTTTATCAAATGAGTAAGACGAATCACATGTTTGTACTCATTCTTAATGGACGTTTTGCAAATCTCTAGTGTAATCTTATTTGCTTTATCTGGTGGACTTGGTCTGACAGTTCTAGCTTTCCTTGACCTTTTTTACCGGTTGTTGGATATTCAGTGCTACTGCGAGATCTAAGCCAATCCCGTTTTCCCGTGCCAGTTCGGATGCAAGTCCGTTCACGATCACGATCAACCGGTTTGGGATACAATTCGTCTCAAGCTTAAGGAGGCTATTTGGATCACCTCAATGGTCAATGGGTGTCAATGTCAATGATCAACGCAATGGGACCTTTTCTCCAATTGGGAATGGGAGAGTTGTTAGAACCCCCGGTAAATCGCCAACAACCTGAAGCTCACCTATTTGTACGTCAGCAGTGCGCAAGTTAGGATTTGTTAGCAGAGCCTCTGGTTGTGCCACCATCATCTTGGGTTTTGCCTCGTTAATCTTCAAACCGAGGTTTTTGTGTTGCCTGCTCAATCCTTTGGTAAGCATCCACTACGTAGGAGAGCCGTAAACCAATGATGTCTACGTCATCAGCGTATGCCAATATCTGGATTGACCTAATAGAAGATGGTCTCAGAAGTTTCCACCTCCGAGTCGCGGATGGCCTTCTCTAGATGTTTGTTGTCTACTTTAGGGATTTATGAATATTGTTTAATTCCTCTTATGAGATAAAAAAACATTTACTTTCATTTTACCTTCAATAACGCAGGCCAAGATCTCTGGAGGTTTTAGTGCCACAGAATATCTTCATACGACGAAGATCTCAAGCCTGAAGTTATGGAGCAAAGAATTATCTTTTAGTACTCTCGAAGATCGTTATTATCTATATTTTTCTCAAATCTTATTGTCAGTTACATCCTTATCACATCTTTCGAAATTCTTCACTTTAATTCCAAACCCGCGTGTGCGAAGTATTGCGGGAAGTAGTTGGAATTCAAAAAGTTTTGTGTGTTTGCAGCGTCTAAAAATCATCCAACAATTAAGCTTCGGTGATACTGCTCCGCTGTGTTCACAATGACCTATTGTTTTAGAAAATGATGCCAATTTATTCCACCCACCCCACGAGATCGCTGGATAAGTACAAACCAAAAAAAATAGGAAGGAAACGCCTAGTCGCGTGGCGCGTCATTTGATAACGCATTATTTCTCACAAACAGCCTTTTTTGAACGGAGAGCGTTACACAATGCTAACCTCTAACGCCGAAGGACACCGTCCACCGGGTGAGCCCTTGGCCGACACATGACACGGCGTGATGACAACGATCACACACGCTGCTGATGATGTCACCCGTGTGACCCCAATGCTGGGGGCTAACAAACGATGATGGATGTTTTGGTCCGGGGCTGCCGGTTTGGACACACTCGGCAGCCGGCGATAAATGTATGGGCGACAATTTGCTACCCACGGCACAATGAGATGCTTACCGATTAAGTGAAAAGTAAGGTTTTTTTTTGTTTGTCTTCGGCACAAATTGTTAAAGCTCTTCTCATTTCCGGTTTGGTATGGATTTTTCCCCCAAATGATCGTGTTGTGATTGTTTCGTGCGGTTGCCGTACCGTGCGCAACTGAATGAAGGTGCACAAAAAGGTGTAATCCTATTGTTTACCTCCCGAACGTCGTCAAAATTGTCACCCACGGTTCGAAGTGCGCGTAAATTAGAAGTACAACCTTGAAGAAGTTCTTCTCCTTGCTTCCATACGCGCATTGTTCAGCTGGCTAGTCTGGATGATGCTTGAAGTCCATAACGAACGCGAACTGTTTGTCCACACCACACGTGTCGCCTGTGTTGGAACCCCAACACCCCAACACCCCAACACCGCTCCCGAGCGGGAGGTGTAAATAATGCGTACGATGAGCTCATCGCAGGACACTTGTCGGCGAATTGGCGACGGCTTGGCTCGCAAATGCGCCTCCGAGACTCCCTTACGCGGCACGCACGGTGTGTGTGTGGATCGAACGGTTCTGGGTTTGGAATGCGGCCACCTCACACAATCACCGATCGCGTATGGCATAAATCAACGATCGGGCAATGTCGGTATCAGGTGGCGCGAAGATGAAGCCGATCGGTTGTTTGCTGGCATTGAAGCGCCACGAACAAAAGAATGTGGGACATGGCACACGTGGCCACCACCGGCTGGCGGGCCGATCGCCTATCAACGAGGACAGTTGCATGTTTTGTGAGGCTTTTAATTACCGCGCGGCACACAGGGAGATGGGAGACGGCCATGTGTACATTCTAAATTATGATTGATTCCATACTTTATTCTTGGTGGTCGTGATTGGATTCGCATCGATTAAAGGTACGATTATGGCACGTAAAATCTAGGCCAGCGATAATAAAGATGGCATCGCTTCCATCGCGTGTCTAAACCATGTTTAACGGTGTGGGGACGATTAGCCACACCTTAGAAGCTGTCTTAATCGTTTTGCCTAAACGGGGGTTTTTCCCCCTTTTTCCAATTTCCTTGCGATGAGACGGCTCGTAGGTGTGGGAAGAAGGTTAATTTTCTGCCCTCCCACCCACCAAACACATACCCGAACCAGCGTGCCATCTTATTGCCAACATTAAAGGCGTAATGTGCGAAGACACGGCCTCGCCCGGCCGGCTCCAAACAAAACGTTTTCGGAAAGTTGTACAATGTTGTGCGCGGGAAAGTTGATTTCCTCGATGTGTGTTTGTTTTTCCTTTCCCTTTGCTACTGTTCCGCCAAATTCATGTTGCCCTGCGTAAAAACATGGGCGACCCGGAGATGCGATGCGGTTGCTGTCGCCGGGTAATGCTGCTTTCCGCCGCAAGCGTCGTCTGTTCTAAGGTTCGCAACCGTACGCCGCGATAATCCGGGATTTATTGGGCCGAGGAAAGGTTTTCGGTTGTGCGTGCGGGTGTGTGTTTTGGTTTTTCGGGGTATGTAAAAGCGACCCGATTACATCATCGTCAGCATGATCGCATACATCGGTGAGAGCATTACGATGTTTCGGTATGCCTTTTGGGGGGGTTTGGTGGGTGATTTTGTTTGATGCGCGGGCCTGAAAATTCGTAATGTTGATGGCGCCGTTTGTCATCCGCCACGGTGGCGGATGTTGTTTTGTTACGCTTTTGCCGTAGAAACCGTGGGGGGGGGGGGGGGGGGGGGGATGTTCTCCAAAAATATGTCCGAATAAGTTGCGGCTGTAATGCGCTTAAAATGCAGTCTTTATTATGTTTGCCATCTCTTAAGCGCCTCAACGAAGATATAAGTTTTGGAACGATCAATTCACTGAGGTAGATGTTGTACTGCACTGATCTCGTTGTGTTTCACACATACTGCATCATGTAAAGAAAATATGTGTGATCGATAGCGAAATTCGGGTTCCAGGGCAGTCAGATTTGATCCCAACATCGTTGGCACCCAAGATGTACCAATGTTTTTCAGCATAAGCGAAGATCTTCCTTACTTTCGGTGAACCAAGAACGATTGGAAGATTGGAGCTATTAGAAGATGTAGATATTGTAAAATAGCCATGTCTCGCTTATTTATCACTTCATTAAAAGATCAAAGATCTTGTAAATCTTAATTTGTCCATGTCTTAGAATTTGATTTGTTAAGTAAAATTCGTTGACATCGAAGACATTCTTCTCTGACTTGTGAATATTATCTTTGATAAAGATCTTTGAAGATTTGAACTATTTGAAGATTTAGACATTGCATGTTAGCCACATCTAACTCACTTCTAAACGAACACACTGCATTAGTGACTTTTTTGGCAGTGATCTTGCCAATCCTAATTCTTAGTCTTAGATTTTGACTTCTGAAGAAGAACTTACATCGATCTTTAGTTGTAGAACAAATTAAACTCCCTCTCCTTCTAGATTAATAACCTCTTCATCTAATACAAGGCTCAAAATATAAGAATTGAAGTTTCGGCTTAGTAAAACTCAGAACTCCTCGGTTCGCCACCGTACGCCACTGTATACGGGGAGGATCCCTTCGAACAATGCACACTACATCTTGCCTTTCCACCGTGTGACCGTTTGTTGTTTACTCAAACCCGGAAATAGCCATCAGTACCTCGAAATAGTCCATCGAATATTTGGATTAAACTGTTCAGCCAACTGTTTCTGGGGGCAGGTTGTAACAGGGAACTTGCTGGAACTGTTTTGGGGAGCAAACCAACACCGACCGCACAATCCGGCCGGCTCACTTTTGCCGAAGAGAGGGCCGAAATTACGTCAAACCGGTCGGTTGATGGAAACCACCGGGAATGTCGACAGATTTTCACTCCAAGGGAGAGAATTGAGCTGGGTGGGGGGGTAGGTGTGCGAACATTGAGGAAGAAATCCATCGTTGACCCACCGCACGTTGATGAGCTGCCAGTACGCATCTATTCCTTATCCATTCGAGCATAGCACCCGAGTGCACGGTGCTATGCGAAGGAAGCGCGCGTGTGTCCGTGCCTGTTGAGCAACTTTATTTTTAAATCATAATATTTTTAGCTAACTCAACAACATCTGTTTTAGCAAAGCCGAAACAAATCATCATCGGTGGTAGTGTGAAATTTTGACTGTTCCAGAGAGGGGAAGAAAAAAAACTCCACCCAATGCCACTCTTTTACGGTTACTATAGCAACACATTCGGAATGCGTACCAGTAAGCGATTAAGTGACCATCGATGGGGTTGTTTTGTTGGGGACGATTCGATCATCAACACTTTTGGAAGAACACAAAGGCACACACGCAAACATTATGTCATAATTTCTTCATCGCAAACGACTGAAAGGGTGCGGTACTGTTCCGAAGTCGTAAAATTAAATAAAAAATTGAATTCCATCGCATAGAACACTGCTAAGGCAAGTGTTGCCTGCCTGTAACGCGGTTTGCCATTGAACATCGCAACCGTGTGAGTCAACAGCTCCCGTGCTTAGGTATCACTTTTCTGCTCGCCGAGTGCTGCGCAAGTGCTGAAAACAATTAGTGACAACGTGACGGGGTTTGTCGATTAGATACCATTCCGTTGCCGATTGGTAGCCGCTGCTGGAGGAGTCATGGATGTTTAAGATCGCTACCGATAACCCGTAACGATCATCGCTGCATACGGAAGCATTTGTTGGGCTTTGATTCCGTTCCTTTATTTACCGACACGCGCTGTGTGCGTTGGAATGTGACGATATTAATTGGAGGATCATGATTGACTTACAGCGGTGTGATCGGTTCGGCATTTTGAGTCATATATATATGCACTTTGTGTGTGAGAAACGCTTCCCCGGTGAGGTAGAAACGATTAAAACATTAAACCTCCTCCTACACCGAACCATAATTCACATCTCATCAAAGTTGGCGGTGAAGCATTTTTATGGTAAAAGCGAAACTGATCATCAACCGCCAAGTGGAGCATTATTTATAATTTTGCCCGATGTTTTGAACCAGCCCCGAAGTCTCTAAACACCGGTGCATCATACTGCACCGTGCTAGGGAGCTACACACCCATTAAGGAAATAATGGCTACGATTTAGAGTTGATTTATCTAGCGGGAAAACTTTTCCGCTCGCTTAGCGAGACTAGCGTGGCGCGGGTGACGCGCAATGTGATGCAACCCCGCCATCGATTCGTGATCGTGTGCGTTGTTCTGGTGTGTTTTGAAATTGCGCACTTGCTTGCTGATGCTTGAGGTTGTACAAAGCGGTCCATGTTTTGAAGTTTCGCTCTATGGGAATATTTCCCCGTTTTTGCCATCGTGCCCGATCCGATCCCATTCCACCGTCCGGCACCGGTTGTGAATGATTGCGACTTGCATTTACACCTCTCTGTCAACTGGGTCCGGTGGTGGAATCGGTGGAACCGGCCACTCGAAATGACTATCATTTGTCCGTCAAAGTTACCTTGCGATCGGTCGTGTGGTAGGATTTGATTAATGCCGTCCCTAACCGTCCATCTGGCTTTTGACAGCTCGCTAAGCGAACGGTGGAACGAAATATCTGGGCTAGTGCCCGCTGATTGACCACACGTCCATCTGGACTGTTGATTTCCGTTCTCTTTCTACTTTCAAAAGGAAGAGGGAAACAAAACGTTACGACAGCAGGTGATAAGGTTTGACGTACGCGGTTGCTCTCATTAGGTGAATTAGTTATGAATAAAACAGCACAATTGCGTTGGAAAACCCCCCCCCCCCCCCGGTACGAAACGCTCGGCGGCCATTGCAGTGTGGTAATTTTCCGAAAAACTTACCCCGGAAGTATATGTGTTTGCTTGCTGTGGGACCGATTTTCCATCGTTATCCAGCGGGAACATGGCTTTCACCCGTCAATAGTGACAGTAATCGAAATTAACGGTTAACTTCTGGCTTTCCGCTCCATCCACAACGGATACAGGAACATAAGAAAGCACTTCGAACCTGTTGGTGTGGGATCGTATTGAGTGCTTGTTAAAGATTGATCAGGTTCGATGAACTCACGTGTTAACACCTGCAAAACTCATTTGGACCACTTTTTAGCTTTGTTGTGTCGTTTCTGACCGAATGACAGAATGCAATTCCTGGTATGTCCACCACATATGCATAATGTATTAATGGACTGCTTGATTATAGAGCGGGGGTCAACAATACTTCACGTTCCGTAAATATGATTAATAACTGATTATAGCCACCATTATAAAGTAGCAATAAACCCATGATTTTTAAATAATTAATATGACTTTAATGTGTTTATACCGTTCAAGATTACTTTCTCTATGCTTCACGAATAGTATTAGTGTTATAAAAAAGATTGATATTTTAAACAAAATTATCTTTTTCTTTCTATTATTGGCCAATACTTTAGATAACTTCATTATCATTCATTCTCTGGCACGTATTATTCGCGTAACTCGAGAAATGACTGTACTTCAAGTATCTTTTGAGGAGAGCCATTCGTATGAATCTTTAGTGATGAGTCATTCAAATCGGGCATCAATTATCACAAGATTCATGAATCCTTAAGAATTAATGAACCTCTCTGGACCCATGATGTTAGGCTAATTTTTAATCTTCTTGCTTCTGAAATAAGATTTTTTGTACACTCCGAAACTTCACTATAAGACATCTGGTGTTTTGAGATTTGAAGATTCATGATTTATATGAAGATTTGGGATTTAAAGATTCATAAATCATTGAGGATTCAATTTCTGGAATAGAGAACCATTCATTCAGTTCAACGATTCACTCTGATACTTGACTCTAAATCAGATTCGTCTTCTCTGAGGACTCTTGTAACTTTGAGGGTTCAAGAATATCTGAAGATTCTTAAATCTTAGAAATAGAGATTCAGATTCATTTTCTGTTCAAAGATTCACTTTGATACATGACTCTAAATCAGATTTGTCTTCATGACTCCCCAAACATGAACCTTTGAGGGTGCAAGACTCTCTGAAGATTGTTAATGTTCGGAATTCCCTCAGGAGATTCAGATTCATTCATTTAGTTCAAATAATCACTCAGGTTCATGACTCTAAATCAAATCCACCCAATACTGGATAACTTTCGTAATAATAAACGCGAAAATATGAACTTCTACAAGACAAGACAAGACAAGACGAAATGGAGGTCATGTTGTACGCCCGTCATCACGTGAGGCCGGGGTAGTAGCGAATCCCAGTAATTCTGAACTTTACAAAAAAAGAAAAAGAATGTTATTAACATGAATGAAATTAAATCACCAGTTATCATACATATCATACACTGTTTATAATAATATGCGTGCTCGTTTTCTGTCGTAAATCGTTCCGTTTTCAAAGTTTCCAAAATACCAATAGAAATTTAATAAACGTCTTGCGCGTGTGAAACTGCAAACTTCCTGCTGATCAATGAGTACAACTCGGCGTGGGAGGAAACGTACGTTCCTTCCTAACGATTATTACACCAAACCGATGACGGACTAATGGTCTTCCGTAGGTGATAAAATTCATCAATCGTACTGCTGGTTCGCGGTAGTGCAAGCGATTCCATGCTGCGTTGTTTACACCTAGCTGGAGGTAAATAAACAATTTAAGTTAAGCTTTTTCAATCGCTACAACCCAACCTGAAACACTGGTACGATTCGGTGTCACGAGCAAGTCCACCCAGCCACCTTTCTTCGGCGTAAACGAACATGATTGATAGGGAATGTGATGACGGGTGGAATAAAGTTAGCACAACCAAAAAAAAAAACACTGACGGTTTTATTTTCGTTCAACGATCCTAATTGCACGGTACGGTAGGTGTGCTCGTTGGCGATGGGAGTAGTGGCCATTACGTCACAAAAACCTCGATCTAAATTCGTACCCTGGCGGCTACGGACTATGTGTTAGCAAGTAACTAAATCATTGCACCAGAAGACACCCCGAATGCTGGGAACGATCTGTCTCGGGGTGGTACAATAATATAAATAAATCAGACAAATTTTGAGGACAGTCTTTATGCACCACCCGAATTGCCCTGCGCTCACGTACTAGCGAACAAAAACCTGTTGCGAACAAAAGGACGAATCGTTTATCTTGTTAGCAAAAGCCTTTTTTCATCGTTTAAAGATTTCCGTCTCCAGGCCCTGCGATGATGCATCAGACCGAGACGGGCCACTTCCTGCCGTGGGGTGATTAAAAAATTAAACACAATCTAATGGGGTTTTGGGTTTTCTTTCTTTGCTTTTTTTGCACTTACAGCGAGCGCCCTGAAATGCTGGCGCTGCTCGTCGGACGCTTCGACGGCCGCCTTCTGCGATGACCCATTCACCCAGGACATCATTACGGAGCAGCAGAGACGCTGGAGCTACGTCGACTGCAGCTATCCGCCACAGGTCAACTACCAGTTCTCCCAGCAGAATCAACAAACCCGACCGGTCTGCAAGAAAATGAAGCAAATCAGTAAGTAGAACGGTCAACGGACAACCGAAGACACCACATATCTGAAATGGGGTCAGGAGTACTATAAGAAGACAGAATTGTACCGGGGCGAGGTATTCTTCAACCTCAATTAGCTAATGTCTGGGAAGGGAAACACGAACACTATCACTTCACTCCCAACCCTGTGTCCTGGAGCAATGTCCAAGGATCCAACCAGGAAGGGACGACCAAACCCGGGGAAGCATCGCGTGCCGTTACCGGGCCGACGGGAGGTGTGCCGAAAAGATTTACAAGTTAATTTAATTAGCTTCGTTCGGGGTACGTGCCAGATAGAGCCGTTCGGTGTGGGGTTTATCGCTTTCACTAAGGTTTTTGGGGTGGTAAAATGGCGATTAAACACGAAGCGGCAGTGAAGCGCGAAAGCGTGCTTGTACATACGTGTGCAGCGAAGGATGTGGAGCACATTTGGTCAAGGAAATGCAAGTGAAGTTTTGAAGTTTATTCCAGTGTTTCCATAACATCAGGCAAGACATTTAAACAGTCCGGGAATTTGTTGTAGTATTTTGAAATGTGTTACATGTGTTTACCATACATTTAGTAACGCTTAGAGATCTTGGTTCTTCTTCCAACTTGGAGACATTTAAACCGCCCAGGAATTTGTAAATGCATTTCGTAAGTTGTTACATGTGTTTTCAATACTTTCAGTAACGCTTAGAGATCTTGGTTATTGGATTAATGATCTGCTGAGAAGTAATATTTCTGCAATCTAACGACTTGATAGACATAACTTCGCCACATGGGCGGCTGCTGGTCCAGATGTGATTCCAACCATGACCTTCGATCAGCAAGTCTTCAAATGATTCATCAATTTTCCAGAAATTCAGTTTTTCTTCTTTTTCTTTATTGGAACAACAACCTCAAGAGGTCTAGAGGACTGCCATTTTTAGCTCTCTTTGATTTTATTTAGACGCATCTGGTTAGGCAGTCCTGCGTACGGTCTTCACACGACAGGACCGGTCTAAAATCCCACCTGGAATCATCCTCCTTAGCAAGTACTGACTATCCGGATACGTGATAAAATTATTCTTCTTCTTCTTTATTGGCACAACAACCTCAAGAGGTCCAGGCCTGCAATTTCTGGCGTTCTTTGATTTTGTTTATCCGTAAGCTGGATAGTCAAGTCCTGCGTACGAGGGATTGGCCCGGATGGGATTTTGGTCCGGTCCGTTCGTGTGAAGACCGGCGTCGCTACCATTATGCCATCGGGCCGCCTTCAATAAGATGATAAGATTGTTGGGGATAAGATGAGTCTAGTTAACCAGAACTGTCAGACATGATCTAGTAGGTCGTCACGTCAAGAAGAAGAGTTTGGAAGGCTGAACGGAAGCGTTAAGCTGGAAGCGAACTCTAATTGCATTGATATTTCACATCATGACACACAACTTAATTAGCTACGAGTAGGAATAGTTTAACAATTTTCATGAATAAAACATTGCTTTGTTTCCAAGGATGAGTTGGCAGTGTTTGCACCCGTAAACCACGCTCCACCATCCGTCGGGAATAATTAACCTAGCCGCTTTAAACGACACCGTGCGCGCAAGAAGCGCCAATTGTCAAATCGTAACACATAACGACTAATTGTATTGAAACGTGCTCGATGGGGGGAGTTCCTTACTGACACCCGGCGCAATATGCATATCCGATGCAAGAAGCGCTGATCCCAAAAGTGCGAAAGAAATTAATATCAATTTGCACCGGCCGGTTGCTTCGTTGGGCTGAGATGAAATCTCGGGCACGTGGCGCCCATTGCAGTCCAACTGACTCACAGACAAGTCAAGCCAGTCTTCCAGATCGTCAGGGCCTGCACGATTTTTTCTTTGCGAAGATGGAGAACAATTCAAGGTCGAAGGCAACACGTCTCCAAGCGTGTACAGCGGGATCGTTGAGGTGATTGGAGTATAGAGAGTCTTGTTTCGGTTCCCACAATTATTGCTGTAGCCTGGGTGCATGTCGGGGGTGCCGTAGTTGCGTAATGAACCGCAGCCGCCTTATTGCCTATGCTAACACGCATGCATCACCGTATGCGCCACGGTTACAGTTGTTACAAGTGCGCATCCAATAACAACCAGGCAACACCAGGCATACCTGTAACTGTAGGCTATCCATCAGACGACCCTCCACGTCGAGTCATTCGGTTGTTGTGTTTGCTTCATATCTCGTTACGATACCTCGTTGAAGAAGAAGGTGAAAACAAACGCCATGTTCTACATTTTTATTTGAATTTGCTTTCACAAGTACAAACAGCTAGCGGAAGTACTACCGCATCCGCCTGAAGATCGTTAACAGCTCTGTGAGCTACAGTAACTCTGGAGGCAGTTTTCCGTCACCTGTTATTTTACCGACCATACCGATGGTTCGTTGGCGAAAGCAACCTTCGCTTGATGAGTGATCGTTTTTATGATCGACAGGCTACACTCTGTGCATTATGATCAGTGTCTTCAGTGTCGTGATAGACAGACGCATGCTCTTTGCATATTGCCCTTTTACGCCTTCACCTTCTGTCGTGAGAAATAGGCAACCAAAAGGGAATGTCTAGCAGACATTGGTGTTGTCTAGCTATCACCGTCAGCTCCCTGGCGACAGCTAGACCCGCATGGAAAGTTCTATGGACGGAAGTACGACTTATCAGGCGTCCTGCGTCGCAGGTGTCTAGAGTTCGATCGTCACTGTACCGTTTGAACGCACCAAATACAATTCAAAGCCAGTGCAATTCAAAGAAGAGCATTGGTGGTGGGGGTCGATAAGGTAGTTTTGCAATTTATGCTAGGTGCATAACCATTACACAATCCCGAAAGGGGCATCATTAAGGCCTCTTATAGTCTTTTGCCGTATGGAGTTGCTTCTTGGGGGTTTTTGCAATGTGTTCGACTAAACATTGAGGCCCTTTTTTGATGTAGGATTAGTTGGTGCCTTCTTCTTTTGTGCATGCTCCAAAGTAAAAGAAGCATCCCTATTGTAGAGTAACATAACTATAATTATGGCCTTTTTTATGTTCAACTGCTCAGATCTATAACAAAATCGTAGTAAAATATGCACGATTCAAATCTGCTCTTGAAACCAACGATTGTTTCGAACGAAATTTGAATACACACTATATTGGCATGCCCGTGAACTCATTTACTAAGAAAAAAACATCCAACGCATACCAGCATGGGACGGCTATAGTCGGAAAAAATAACAACCTTCACAGTGACTTTGAGTTGCATGCATTTAAGCGTAGCATATTACTGCATCAGCACACGCCTGACATTGAACTAGCAGATGGCATAAATTTTCTAAGCTTTGCTGATCATCAAACGATTACCATCGGCCATGCCAATGTTCCAAATCAAAGATGCGCATTGCTCGTCGGATATTTACATTAGAATCGTTCGCGATCCGTTAGCATTTGCGGTGAGCGGAGTGGATGGTGTCTAGTACTAAGGGTGAGAAGGGCATTTTGTTCAATGGAGCGTTTAAAAATTGGACCAAGAATCTATAACCGTGTCGGCTTTACCTGCTCCATATTAACATAACGTTTGCATCTATTTCATTGCAGTTAACGATCGTGTCGTGGTGTCGCGTTCCTGCGCCTATGAGGATGTCAACACAGCGCCCAACTCCTGTCTGAACGCTCAAACACCGTCCTACATCAAGACCGAGTACTGCGAGACCTGTCTCACCGATGGATGCAACGGTGCGTCGCAGTACGGCCCGGCAGTGCTGACGATTCTGATCAGCGCACTCGTGGCGAAACTGCTCGCCTGGTAATGGGGAGGATCCGCCGGGTCCCATGTCCCAGTGTTGTGGCGATCCCCACCGAAACAGGTGCTGAGAAGGTGCGGAGCAAATAGCAGCAAGAGCAGTGTAAAACAAAATCAATCACAACAGCAATTCGTCCATTTGTGCGCGCTGCAGCACCGGAAAGGTTGACCCGCACATCCACAACCAGAATCTCATTCGTCACCGGTTCACCGGTTGGTTGCCTTACGGGGACGCTGTAAGCGTTCGATAAGCGTTAAAGTATTTCTTTTCCGAAGCAACACACACAATCTTACCTTAATTCTACAAAACAAAAAAGTATCAGAGCATCGTAAAACTATATTATTATTCGGAAGCGATTGTATTTGTATGTTGCAGTGTTAAACTAAGCTTGAAAAGTGTAGGATAACGAACCGTTGAAGATGGAACACTATCAAAACGTGTTGATAGATGTAAGGCGAACAGTAACAGTTTAGCGAGCGGCAGATGATAAATGTACAAAACCAACACAAGATGTGCAAAAACGAGAAATAGAAAGGATAGACCACACAGACTTCACAGCCACCAAACATTTATGTACACAGTTCAATCTTTTAGAAAACACCTTATTCTACACCAAACCCACCTATGATCACTGTCCGTTTTTAACACCACAATGTTATGGTTCGCGTAAGTTTTAATTTAATCAGGGAACTTTCCATCTAGAAGTATGTATGCCGTTTTGTGTAGGAAACCCACATTGAAGATAAAATTTCAGCAGAAAGATAATACAGAAAATGAACTACAGTGGCATAACATGGATCAATTTGCAATCAAACAGTGTTTTTTTTGACACTGTTCACACCATGACGCATGATAAAATCAATTTAAACAACACTGATTACAAAGCTATTTTCAGAATCATTCTACACCACATCACTAACGTTAAAAGTGTACATAAAAAAGAATAGAAAATAAAGTTACACAAACCAATTCGTGTGGATGTTTCAGTTTTAGGAAGTTGTTTGATCAGAGGGGTTGAGAATGGCTTTAAAATTTCCTCATATATTCTCACAAAAAATCCGAATCGCCATACCTCTGCGCTCCCAGCTCTATCTGGACATTATGTAATGACTCATACAACCTGGAATATGCTACGTTCGTATAATATGCTACGTTCGTGGTAAGGACCTTCTAGTTTAAGGTTGCATATAGCGATTATTGAATTTATTTCTTTTATGAAACTAGCAAAAAGATAGCTCATGTGAGTCTGCTCCAGATGAGATTTGGCAAGAGACCTTCAGTCTATCACACCGAATACTACATGAAGGAGTTTATGGAATTTGTAATTCGCTACATAGTTAATATTTCGCAAAGGAAACTCAACTAAAAAGACTCATATCAAGTCCCAGATAACTCGGCTTGTACTGGCTATATTTTCAAATTTTGTGGAGACGTATTTTTACTATTCGATCATTATTCACAATTATTTTTCGGAGACGCGAATGAAAGATTATCAAATTTATATTGCTCTTCGTTGGAATACACATTGTACATTTTTTATTTAAATTAACTTTAAAAAAATCAAAAAGATGAAGATCGCACCAACGGCCAAATAAAATTCACAGGGTGATCAGGAATTCAACAGTTGAGTCTTTGCTACAACAGCGAAGGGCGCGGCACGCTTGTTTACCTGTGGTGCATACCGCTCCACAAGTTTTGTATCTGTTCTTAGTTACTTATGAAGTGAAGCGGGCTTCAGTTGTTGCTGTTGTATGCACGCTTATACACACACATGGTACACCGAATGGTTCGATGCAGTACTGAACCTGTGGTCATAAACCAGACGAAGTTGTCAACTGATCGCATCATCCACCGTCCAAATTGTTTTCGAAACGCGAATCAATCAACCTCGTCGTTCTGTGCCTTATTTTAATGTTAAGTGACTCGATTTTACAACTACTTTATTCCAACGCTTTTGTGGAATTGTCTTTACCGATCCAATAGTGAATCGAATACGAATCATGATGCAGTCTCGAGCAATTTGTTTGGTCACATGCGGTTTGGTGGTGCTGCTGAGTTTCGGCGTCCAAATGGGTGTGTATTGTTTACGATCACTTGATTACCTGCGTTGTCTATGCAGGATCAAACGCTGAGTTGATCAAAATGGAGCAATTATGAAGCAAATTTCTATGATTTGTCTGTTTGATTTCTGCAATATGGTTGATTACAGTTTATCTATGCACAGTCATTAATTTGATAAAAAAAAGCTAATGTATATGTTCCCCGTAGGTTCGGCCATCAAATGCTGGGAGTGTCGTTCAGATTCCGATCCGAAGTGTGCGGATCCATTCGACAATAGTACACTTTCCATCACGGACTGTAGACAGGTGGAACGGAAGGAACATCTTCCCGAGGCGCAGGCGACAATGTGCCGCAAGATTCGTCAGAAAGTGAACGGAGAGTGGCGTTACTTCCGCAGCTGTGCCTTTATGGGTGAACCCGGCATCGAGGGTGACGAGCGATTCTGTCTGATGCGAAGCGGTACCTACAACATCTTCATGGAGTACTGTACCTGTAACAGCAAGGATGGTTGCAACGGGGCGTCATTGCGTAGCCCAACCGTGTTGACGGTGCTAGGTGCGCTAGTACTGGCCGTATCAACAGCGATCGGTTTCTGTCGCGTTTAAAGCAGCTTAGACCAAGAGTTTTGGTGGAGTTTAGGTTGGCACGCCATAGGAGTTTTTTTATGCTGAACTTGCAGCCGGTAGAAGTATGACAACAAACACGGAAAGCTAATGTTCCGATGCTTAACTACATTCCGTCCTCTATTGAATCTCCGTCAGTATTCGGTGCACTTTTGTATCTGTTCCGATGATTATTCTACATGAAGTAATAAACCTTTTTTTAAGTAAAACTAAAGCATTTAGCACAAGAAAATCGATCCTTTCTAGGAGTGGTAAATTTATTGAACGGTCTGTATAAAAAAGATACACAACTGTAATACTAACTCTAGGATTCACACTCTTAAGGAATGTTTCATGATATTCTTACATGGACGGAATAGTTTCTTGGTTGTGAAAGCACCTCCCTCTGGATGGATGGTGGTGATAGTGAAGACTCACGAAAGAATTTTCGCAACAAACAGCATCGAAACAAGGCACAAAAGGACTATCGATGTTGTTTTAATCTGCGGGGCGCTATTGCACTCATCCTCCACACAGTAGCATTCTTCCCAGTACACACCATTCTCATATACACCCCAGTTACATACACCGGTAACACCTGTTTCCGACACGGACGCGCACTGTCTAATCACCTGTCGCCATCGCCCATCCCCTACACAAAGAGAAATGTTATTTAGTAAGAAATTTAACATAGATTCATTAAAGCATCCACTCACATATGAATCCCCGCGGACTCTGGTGTACCACCTTCATGCAGAAGGATCCGGGCATGTGCGACTCGTCACTGTTGCACTCGATGGCAATGTTTTGCGTCTTGTTGAAGGCTTTGTACGCACCACAGTTATCGATTCCTTTCGGATCCGTTTGCGAGGAGCACTGGTAGCAACGGATAGCAAGTGCTGCAATAGCAAATAAAACGGGTTCTGTTAGAACTTGTTGTGGGTGCGTAATCATAGGGCCACTCCCATCAGTAGGCGTCCCTGAAAGTACCATGGGACGCTGTTTCGTTTCCCGGTGCCATACACTTACCCGATCCGATGCTAAGGATAAAAAGCAGAGTTTTCATTTCAGTTTGCATTCTTGCAGGCAGTTAAAGAACGCACAAAACAGAAGGAAACTAAACTAATGGGAAAAACAATTTGAGATTCTGCTGTAAACAAACGATCGCACAATGATGGAATGATGTCGATGATGTGGTCGCTCCGATGGTCATTTGAATGACATTTGAGGGGGTTTTTTTGAAAATTTTTAATAAAATTTCAAAAATATTAATTTCACAAAATAGTATGTTTCAAAAAAAAAGAATATCGGTTTCTGTAATTTCTAAATTGCCCAACGCAGTTAATAACCGCATGAAAATAATAGGCCATAAATATTTTATGACCGATATTGCAAATGCGGACGACCCACTGTGAAACTGTTGTTTACAAAGCATTTCTGGTAGTGAATACAGTAGCAGACAATGGAAAGGTCATACCAACCTGTTGCACGCATTTGCAATGACTAATTTGCCGAATTTATTTATTTTTAGCTCGTACCCAGATATTCTTCTAACTGTTAATGAAAGGAAAACTAACATATTATAACATATTACTTCATTTCGCCGTGATTGGTACGTATTGCTATGTTCCGCTGTTTGTTCGGATTTGCAGGTTAAAGTTGCATCAAATTAGTTCAAACGACTTGTTGAAGATCAGTATTCCATGGGTACAACAAATTGGGATTCAATTCCAGCGTAGGATTTAACGCCCTCTATCGTCAAAGATACGAAGCTAGCAGTAAGTTTGAATTGACCGTTGATATTTATCACTACAGCCGTTTGCACGGTGGTTAAATTTAAAACAACGATTAAATTTTTATAAGTATCAGAATTTATTGTACAAATATAGTTTACACACTTGCGGTTAGGTTCGATTTTATATCATTTGTTTTATTTTCTGTTCTGTTTCTGGGGGTTTTGTAACAGTGATCCATTAAACTATTCCTTTATACGGCGAATATAGAGTAAGAGGGTTATGTATTTAACTGCTAACATCCTTGCTTTTTGCTCGCAATATTTTTTTTTTTTCATGTTTTACTGTGTCTCGTCCTCGTCTAAAATAAAGTAGCACGCAGCTGCTGTGTTTTCTTTCATGGGCAGTACGGGGAGGATAGTAAAAATCGGATCTTCAGTAAGGACATAAGGGTGAGAGAGAGAACGAAAGAGCGTTAAATGTTATTAGTTGGGTAGTTTAAAAAGACATGTCGATTGAGTTTAGCTTGTTGTCCCGCGGGTAAAGCAACCAGTGCGGGTGATTGTATAACAGTTTTGGCTTCATCTTTACTATAAATATCCATGTATAATATTTCTATTTCCCACCCGCGAATAGGGTACAAAAAAAAGCAAACAGTCCGTAAAAGAGAACCATACCATCAGACACACATACACTTATACGAAAACGGAGGGTTTTATGTTTAGTGTTGTATGAAGGAAGAGCATCAACGCAAACACACTTCACAAACGTACCTAGCGACACATACAAGACATAGTTCTATTGTTTAGCGTTGTCTCCGTGTGTATTTGTGCATTTTATTTTGGGTTTAAATCCTCGTCTTCATTCTTTTTGTATTAGTTTCATGTATGGTAGAAAGTGTTTCGCTCGCTCGCTCGCTCGCTTTACACTTTTTGTTGTTATTTTACTTTAGCCGGCTTAATCGTCTCAAGTCATTCCCAGCTGGGAGTTTGTTGCATGAAGTTGACACAAAATAAATTCTGCTAAATTAAACGCAAGAACGAACCAAAGTCAGCCTTCAACCAAAACCCGAGAAAAGAAGCGAAGCATTTCCTTTTCCAGCCAAAGCCTCTGTACGTCCACCACTTTGAGGTTATTTTTTTTTTATTAAACAATTTTCCTATGACTTTCCCGCTCCGTTCTGCGGCGCTGGTTTGGTTTGTTTCTCTGTCGCCAGCGGGCCACTGGCTGCTGCACTGAAAGAGTTTCCCTTTCGCTTCTCTGCTGGCACCACGTCGGGCCACGTGCGCGACGGTGTTTGCGTGACAACGGGGGTGTGTTTTGGATGGTGGAATTTGGAAACTTTACTCCAACTCTGCTGTACCATCGCACGTACCGAAAAAAGTATCGCCGGGCCGGGAAGCATATTTCGGTCCACTGGCAGCTGGAAGGTTGACGGTAAGGTTCGGCGGCTAGAGCACGAACAATCTCTTTCTTGTTTATGGATGGCTACATCGAACGTGACGATGTTGTTGTGCGATAATATTAATAATAACAATAACAGCTCCCGGGTAGGGATGTGTTACTCCACCAGAAAACACAAACGTTTCCATGGGAACGCAATAATTGCTCGCGGCGAGAGCGGACACCCACACGCACACACACAATCACCAACGCACAGCGTCGCAGGAAAAGGGTAACAGCGATGGGAAGGGGAAAATGGTAGAAAATCACGGTGGCTCCGGTTTTCCCCTGGCCATTCGCAGCGGGTAGAACTCGCACCAGCAAATGGTCCAATGTCTGGCCAATCCATTGTTTTGCAGCATTAATCTACTTGCGTACTCACGCGCACCCCCTTGGGGCTGCAGGGGGGACGCTACCAAAACGGGAGCCGGGAAAGTGATGGAAAATTTGCAAAAACCTTTTGCATTGTTTTTTTTATCGTTTTTGTTCAAATTCTTTACAAATTACACACACACACGCGCGCGCACACCCACACTCACACAAACAAAATCAAGACACCTTCTTGTCGGTTGCCGAAAAGCCAAAAGGTCCTCGGAAAAACGCTTCGATGTCTTGTCGGGTGGAGGGGGGGGGGGGGGGGGGGGGAGGCGAACGATAGATGCATGGGACTGGCAGGCTTCCAACTGGTTCCGAAGAGAAGCACAAGGAAGCGCAACAAAGTAAGGTGGAATTTAATTTATACTAAATGAAATCCCGAGTACTTGCGCACACGTATGCGAGGCATACGATAAATAAGATAGAAAGAAACAACAAAAATTTAATTACTAGATAAGAAAAGTAAAGAAAAAAAGCACACAAACAAACATAACTTTCAACGCTCTTCTGTTCTGTTATACGGTTGAATCTGTTGAACTGTTTACTTTCCAACTCTTTTGGTTGGGTTTTTAATGTTTTTTTGCATGTGCTTTTTTTTGGTTTGTTTTCGGTTGTGAATTTGACGTTTTAAACCCGAATCCTTTTTATCCACACATCGTCATGCTGACATGGTAATAAGAGTATAATAGAGTTGTTTCTTTCCCCTTCCCACGATGGAACTGTTATACAGTTGAAGTAAACATTCACCATTTAGCTAAACAGCTCTAGTAGTAAACACATTCTGCGCTGTGTGTGTGTGTGTTAGTGTTTGTCTGTTGTTGTGTTGCGGATCGTTTGGTTTCCTTCGTTTAATGTCGTGTTTTGTTTTTACTTTAGCTTTCTTTTTCGGTTATTTTATGTTAGTCTATCGATAAGTTTAGCTTACATATTCGTTTCTCAGCTTTGTTTTTTTTTGTCACTTAGTAACATCTTAGATGCATCTTAAATAGATTTTTCCTAAACACATGAACGATTGTATATTGTAACGTGTGCGCTATTCGGGGTTTTAGCTTTTGTTTTGCTTTCATTTCTACCTCCATTGTATGAGTTTTTATTTGTTTTGTTTGTTTTTTTCATTATCCTATTAACAATCACACTAAAACATTTGTTTTGGGGCATGATTTTGATTAGCTTAGTACACAGTTTTGTTTCGCTCTAGCTTGCTTTTGCTATTATCTAGAACATCTCAGTTTACTTTATATGCACCCAGAGCTTACCACACCGAAATGTGATGTGGTTAGTGTTTTGTTTTCTGAGAATATTTTTTTTAAACAGACTTTCATTGGTTTTTAGCATGTTCGCTATCAACTATGCCCTTGTGTTGCTTGTGCTGTGTGGGTAGTCGGAGAGGTCTAGGACGCTTTTTTGTTTAAATTCAAATAATTGACAAGCGACAAACACGGCAACGTGTTGCCTTTCTGTAGTCATTTTTTTTCATAGCGAGAAACCCAATAGGAACACAATATCTTTCAGGACACAACAGGTGGACATGGGCATGGGTATTTTTTTGCGTGCTATTCTACACATTAATAAATGTCCACCAGCGAGCGCGGCCGCGTTGTGGCAGGCTGAAATGAAATCAAAACTTTACCCATTCCCAGTGGGTAGTTGGGAAGCGTTAAAAAAGTGGACCAAACCCAAGCTTGTGCTCGTTTCCAGTAGCGTTAGCAATCAATATTGCCAGTCGTGAAGGGTAGGGCCTGTGTGTGCAGGAGTCTGGGGGATTTTTTTTTGCACCTCTCCACTCACGATGTACCATAGTGCTTCCTGTTTGGTTTTCATCATCTCATCATCATCCCTATCAGGTCGGTGCAAATGCGCTGCCTGGGCTGCAACGTGTACCGTCGTCCCGGCAGATGCGTTCTGTGCTGCCGCTATTAATAGCGAACGAATAGGGGAAATGACAGTGTTATACAGTGTTTTTCCCTGCACGCACTACCCACGTCACGCGCCACCCATCCGACGCTAGGATTTGAGGTGTATTGGAACGGTGCTGCGATGTCACCGTTCGATGTCCTGTGTGGATTGTGGGGATACAATTCTGCCTCGTGCGAGGGTAAGGATTTTTGCTCGATAACCTGACTACATTTGCGAAAACTGCGGCCCCCAAAAAACATCTACGACTCCATGTGTATTTTCTACCATTTCTTTCTCTATCGCTCGCCTATCAACATCACGAAAATAGCTTCCGAGATGGACACAAGACACAACAGTTAATGGTCAACAGTCTACTCCAGTTTGACATCTTCCAACCAACGGACACACACTCGATTCCGCAACGGATCACACTTTTGCTCGCACGGAAATGAATTGCCCGTTTGCTTCTTCTGCTGTGGGTGATGGATAGAACTGTCTCGACAACGATTTATCGTCTTCCCAGTAACGCACGATATTGACGGGGTTTTTTTTTTCATCTCTCTCACTACTCCTCCGTTGGAAACCCGACGATTGATAGGCGGTAAATCTCCTTCGCCCCACCTGCTCTGCGACTGAGGAAAATCGAAATGTACTCGTGTAACATAGGCAAGGAAAAAGCGGCAGCATTTGCAATACCTTTCGGATAGGCCCTTGATCGTTAACCGAATTGAAAGTCGTCATAATGTACGCATGGAATGCATTACGCTTTCTTGCCCCACTTTTCGTCTCCAATGATGTGCTAGATCTGGAAATAGAGGATGAAAATGAGAGAGAAAAAAAAACATGATAATAACACTTAAATACGACGGGGTTTTATAATTCACTTCGCAAATAGAAGTCGTCCGAAATGCTTAAATCCTCGACAGGAGGTTGAATAAGAATTTCAACTTTACGAGTTTTAAATCAAATGTATGGACTGTATGGATGAATTTTGATATGGAGAAGCTCCTCCGAATGGGAAGTTTCAAACATAAAACAAATTGCACACTTTAAAGCTTCAAAGACCAGTTAGTAGCACAGGAGCAGGGGTCGCTCGGTGGTGTATTGGTAACGGCGCTGGTTTTCACAAGACACGACCGGTCCAACATCCCATCCGGACTACGACGACTGACTAAATAAAGTCAAAGTAAGCCAGAAATGGTATTCTGTTTATTGCAGACCTGTTGAGGTTGTTATGCCGCTGAAGAAGAAAAAAGTCGTAGTACAGTCCTCAAGGTTAGGGCTCGAGAATCATAATACTAATGCTGTGTTATACTAAACCCGTATTACACATATTTTAGTAAGCTTAGGGAAACGATCGATCTGATTAACCTGATCATGTTATGTCGAATATACCGATAGATCTTAATTTAGTCCTGTAGAGTTGTAAATAGTGTGAGTGAACAATATGTGTAACTAAGTAGCGCTTAAGTAGTGCATACGTAGTAATAAGTGGTTATGTGTGTGTTTGTGTACTGTAAGAATAAAAGGTCAGTCACAATCGAGAAGTCTCACGAGTAGACAACAAGTACCACCCGGACCGATTTCCCGTGGTATGGACTCGTAGAACTAAATACCTGGTGAATATGAGTCCATTCTAATCCCCTCATGACCAAGACCAATGATGATCTCGTTGGTATTAGTCTAATTAGTGACAATGCTGAGGCGAGTTGCTTAATAACAGCTACTTAACACGTGATGTCGAGATGCTGTCAGTTTGCGATACGCAGCAGTTAATTAGACTGCTTGCGTCATTGGCTGCGTTCCGCATATACTCAGCCGTAAGACACATCTAAGTATTGCCAGTTACAGTGTTATTTGTAAGAATAAGTACCAAGATCAGTATGCTTTGTTCTGGACATTAAACATTACGTACTAAATGTTTAGCTTTGAGGCCAAAAACGATTAAGATGTTGAACAGACTTCAAATGTCTGCATGCCCCAATACTAATGATGACCGAAATATCGTTCCGAAGATCAATTGCTGTACAGCTTGTTGCCCTAATGATGTCCATTAAAGCAAGGCGATTAGTTTTATTGTTTGCGTGCCCCCAAAAAAAATAAAACCATTCTGCCAAAGGCCAGAGCTCAACGCTCTAGAGCCCCACCGTGCCTAATCGTGTAAATAAGTTTAAACTTGAGCAAATTTTTCGTTAAGCACGGAAAAGAACCGGAAGAACCCATCGTCTGCAACAAAAAAAAAAAACGCAAAACCTTCTAATTGGTTCTCGAGGCCACGTCTAATACCAATCTGAGCCGTTGCTGGAATGTTGCTATAAGCACGGCTCAGCCCCAAACAACCCGTTATTCACGGGCCCGCCATCAAAACCCGAGTGGTTCGGCGAGTAACCTTTTAATCCGATTACAGCTTTAGCAGGGAATTTGAACCAAATTGGACAGCACCGAGCTTCAGGCACTGAATGAAGTCTGTGGTGAAAAGAGCAAAACAAAACAAAAAAAAAAGGCACGCCCGAGTAATGTACACGCTTCAAACACCATCGGAATGATTTCCGGATTTTGCGTATCGGAGTGCCCCCAAAAATTGCCTCGAGCCCTCGGGATGGCAAGTGGCTTTGATTTTGTTGAAGTGGAAAGGCATAAACAGGTTGGGCCAGGCTACGGATACACGCATGAGTGGAATTTAATGAAAACTTAGCCCGGTTCCAGGGTAGTACGAAACTATGCCGCACCGTACGCGCTTTGTTTCCAGGAAGGTATGATTTTGGAGTGCTTTGGATATCAGGTCTGATAGACAGTCGTGGGACGATTATGGCGGCTTCGGGCTCGCCGCATGAATGGGCAACGCTATAGTACATAAATTACACCATTTTTGCGGTAAATTCCAATCTTCCAATTCATTTCGGAGCAAATTTGTAGATCTTGCCCCGATGAACTTATTTATTTTCTGCGCGTATCCTGAATGAAATGGATAAACTGATTGTGATGTGGGTTGGTGTTCTCTTGGTTGGTTGAATAACTATAAAATTTAGTACAATTTTACGTATTTCATCGTCTGTATGGGATCATTTGAGGCGAGCATCTTGCGTAGCATTAAGGAAGAGATCCGCCGAAAAAGAGCTTTCATTAAGAGCAGCTGTGTGTGAGCTCAGTTTAAGCTTACAGGGTCTGGCGATGGATAGGAAGCGCCGGGCCCCACTTACTGAATCGTGCAAGCGAATTAGAAAAAAACGGTGAAATTGATAGTGAAACACGAAACACTTTACGGTATCGAAAAACTGGATATGGAATCGCGAGCACAATTTAGTGAATGTCACTTCGGCCAGGCTGTTTACGCTCCCGCGGATTCAAGAGTTGACATATAGTATACAAAATTCTACGAAATTTTAAGCAAATGATGTGCAGAATAGAATTTAAAAATTATGTTCAATAATGATAAATAACTGTGTTTACTTTTTTTCTAATTTAATCGTCAAGAATTTCATTTTACATCTCAACTCTTGAATCCGTATGTGCGTAAACAACCTGGCCGAATTGACATTTACTAAATTGTGCAAGTTTTGTATTTCACTATCAATCTCACCGTTTTTTCTTATTCACTAGCGCGATTCAATAAGTTTGGCACGCCATTATTATCTATCGTCAGACCCTGTATTAAAATCTGACAGGTAACCTAACTTGGAGTACATTTCCATTATTTTTGTAAATATTCCCTTTCATCTGATCGATTCGGTATTGCACATTCGTACTACATCACCTGCAATCTCCTCGAGATTATTTTTCGTGCAATGTGCTACAACCACATGTTGTGCTTCAGGGACGTACGTCGTCTGGACGGCGTAATCCAGGGAAAAAAAGAATGTATGCAGTTCGCTGCAATGAAATCACTCATCTCTTTATTAAGAGCGGAATGCCAGATATGACAAGCGTGTCCCGCAGTCCCGTACCTCACAGTAATCCTTATCCGGATTGCCCGGAGTGTTCCACATGCGTGGAATTCACGAGGGACTCGTCGTGGTTCAAAACCCTCGGCTGAAGCCTTACGTGATTGTGATGCCATTGCACTGGCAGTGTAGGACACTTTTTACCGATCCCCAAACGGTACGGGAGTGCTGCTTCAGCGTTATTAAGTACGTGCTGCACAGTAAGTAGCTTCACCGCTACTGGCTTTTGTGGCATGTAGTTCTAGGAGCTGTTTTTGTTGCTAGTTTATCCACTGCATTCCCCACCAGTTCAGCTCCCAATACCCTGTGCCGTTGGTTCGTCAGTTTCCGTTCGGCTCGATTGCGTTCGATAACGAGCGATCCGGGAGAATCAGGAGATCCACGCCGGGATTATAAATTTCTGCCCGACATACTGTCACTACGATAATCCTCGAAACCCCGTGACACCCAATCGGTGGTTCACAGATGGCGACCGTGTAAGGATGTCGCACGGAGTACGGCCATTTTGCAAACAAAAAAGGTCAAACGGTTACTAGGTGAGACCGGGTTCGATTCGATTCTAGGTTTACCGTAAGGTAGAACCGTGCCCAAAGCACACCGGTGGATACTGACACCCAGATGTGGACGGCGCGTGTGTTGGCTTGTTGGTAATTTAAATTTTAATTAGTTTGATTGATGATGATACTCACGTTGATGGGAAAGTTTTCTCGTTTTTTTTTACCCGTCGTCGCAAACGATGCTGCAGCTGTGTGCCAGGGCGTGTGCGGGGTTTCCGGGGACCTCGGGAAAACTGATGCTCTCCCATCAGGAAAAAGGGATGTCACAAAGGAAGAGCAACGGTTCTAGGGCGTACGGTGTGTTGTTTTCTATCGCCTCCTTCCAGCGGATTGTTCACTTTTGATTCATTTACCGTCCCTCACCATCGCCCCGGTGGACAAAAAAGGGGTTTGAGTTTGTGTGCTGTTGTCGAGTACTTTGTTGAGCGAGCGAGCTTTGCCGTGCGGGTGACGAACCTCGACCATAATTCCGTAACACTTGTTAGCATTTCCCAGCTGCCCGGAGGAAAAAAGGCAAAGAGAAGCATCATGTAAAACATGGCAGCATGAGTTTCTGGCTGTGCTGAACTGGAGAAAGAGGAGGGGGGGAGGAAGAACAAACACACACACACACACAGTCACACGAACAACAGAACTAGTTGGGAACTAATCAGTAAGGCCAGCGTTGGAAGGCAACGGGAGCCAACAGTCTGCGAGTGTTTACTGGGCGAGAAAAGAGCATTTTGTGCGTCAAACAAACGGCCAACTCGGGGCCCAACCCAACCCGAACCAACCAGGGGGTGACAATAAGTCTGAAGCGATGAAGTAACAATTTTCCAAAACAGAACCACACCGTTCCCTACAGGAAGTTGTGTCTTCGTCTCGGGGGGTTTTTTTTTTTTGGGAAACCCGGGAGTGTCCCATGGGAAGCCATTTCCAACTCGTCAGTGGATGGTACACGTGGTTTGTGTTACATTGGAATTGTAATTATTTAAATTGCGATTTGATTGCAGCTGTTGAGGAAAGTTGTTTAGCAACAATTGAGTGTTACCGCTGTCGAAACTTTCCCATATTTTGCTGCAATAAGCAGACACTGGGGCTTTGGGTTTATAATTTCCTGCTTGTATGACTAAATTTTGATTGCTTACAGCGCAACACTACACCAAGCAATTCTTATCTGCAACTCAACAGCAAATCAGTGACACTAAATAATCGGGCCCGCCGTTCGTCAGCAAATGCGTTTGATGTGTTTCGGAATCAATTCACCCGCCCGCCGTACAAGGAGTGCGCCAATCGATGTACACCAAACAGGCGAGTCTCGGTTTTATTGCGCAGCAGTCATATAAATTTATCGTGCTCCGATGCACAGTAAAAACATCAACAGATTTTACGAGCCGGAGCCCGAACCGGCCCGGTGGCCATTTAGGTTGACGGGTTTTTATTTTTTGCTTTGGAGTTGATTGATTGAAATAAAGGGAAAAAAGCGATACATCAACAGTTCGCGTCGATTTGCAGGGAGTTTTTGATTAAATCGTTCATTGTTATCGTTATTGGGCTGGAGAATGTGTAGGGTGGATAAAAATAAAGGTGTGATAGCAAAATTGAATGCATGTTTCATGTACGATATTGCTGTACATACAATTTAACGGGACATAAAAATCTATTTTTGTAATTGGTTTTAACTAATTCTTATTTTAACCGCAAGAGCGAAATTAGCAACGCCTGTGTGTATGCAATAAACGATTTGAAGTATAAATATTGCATACTTTCAGGGGTGTGCAGATTGAAAAGCAATATCACACTATGCAGCAGGAGAAAGTGGTTACTTATATAGAACTTCCCAACTGCAGTCAGCTTCTCATACAAGTAGGACATATTAAACATGTAACATATTTAATTTACAAAACAAATATTTTTTTTTTTATGCAGTACTTAGTTAGTATGCAATTACATAATATTTTGATATTTTGATTTGTACATCGACATGTACATGTTTGTTCAAGAGGTGGAATAGTATTGCAGTTAAGTAAGTCAAATAATGCCCTTCCACAATTTAGCTGCGTTCTGTTACATGGAAGTGGCATTAACAATGTTAGACAGCTTCCATGTACGGGCAATCAATGGACAGCTTCATTATCTAGCATGAGCACTTTATTTATCCGCACGCAAAACATAAACACATGGATGATCTTTTTATTTCCTTACAAAAATAGATCCTCCCCTTTGAACCCGGATCAGTACCACTCCTATGAAGCTTCAGCATGCTATCCTGCTTCAACTGCACTAATCTATTTGTGCATCTGACAAGTGGTTATACAACGGGAGTACGGCATCCGCCTCGTGCGGATTGCAGTTTGCGGGCACCCATGGTCCGTTCCCCTTGACCCGTCAGTGAACCGAGGACAAATAAATTCAACCGTAACGTGTCGGTAATTTCCCATCAGCATCACAGCACCGTGCACACGCATAGACATCCAGACCGATCCCGTCGTGTACTGGAAAATCCTTTAATCTCACGTCCGGGTTTGTCATGGTCAAGTTTCCGGTCCATTTGGAGGTTTCGTCACCCACTTTGGATCTCTTGGCCCTTTTTAGTTACACGTAGGATTGTTTCCTCGTTTTTTTTTTATGTGTGCGTTGTGCCTTCCGGTTGTGCATATCATTGGTGGGTCGGTGTTTGCTCAACCTTACCCCTTTTTAGCACGGTTGAGCTAGAAAGCAGCGTGCCGAGGCGTGCTGAGGGCAATTATTTAAATTGTTCATCCATTGGCGCGTGTTTGACTGCCGAGGGACTTGGTGGGTGTACAACATTGTATGTCCGGCAGTAGCCGGCAGTGGCGTTTTTTTCTTCTTACAATATCCAACTTTGTTGGACATTTCTTTGAAAGTTGTCTTGAACAAATTATGTATATAATACAAGAAGAACATAATAGTAAGACTTCAACTGTAAAATATTCGAAATTGGACATGTGTTCCAAACTGTTGTTGAAGTTAATAACTGCAATTGTTTTATTATTTCTGAAAAGCAGCATTTGTTATTCGATTAATTAAACAAATCTATCACTATTTTTGACCTTATATCATTGTGGTTAAATGTGGACATATTTAAAAGTCACTTAAATAATCATTAGGCACGTAAAAATGAGTAAATGTAGCACAATGTTTTAATGTGTTAGTCAAGGGAGTACAAATACAGGGAGTTTTTTTGTACAGTTCAATCGAAAACAGTCCTCCAAGGATGTTAACTAACGCTTTATGTATAACATTACTTAGAATTTCCATTGCAATTACTTACCTTGTGAGAGGTGGTGTGTACGTTGGCTTCGTTCCACTGCATCCACTATTACGAGCGGCACTCTTCAGACAAATCGTCCTATCAACCAAAGGACCTCACCTTCACCGTTGTTTCAACCAGCATAAATCATCGTCCTTGGGTGTCGTATGGGATGGTTCATCGCTCCTTCTCTTCTATTTGCATCCGCAAACTACAGTGCACAAAATAAACAACTGTACGGCGATGAGGACGAGGGAAAAAAACGGTTCATCCCGCTGGTTGGCGGCTACAACAACATGCCCTTTGTTTAGCCGAGAGTGTTTGCTCCGTGCCTTTTTTTTTTTTGGTTGCTGGTTGCTTTGCGTTGCGGTTGCTCTGGATGGAGGCGAAAGCGTCAAACTTAAGCATAAAACATGACCACGCGTTTGGAACATGAGAAATTGTGGTCCGGCCCCTCGTCAGTCAGGACAAGATAACAAGCATAACAGACGGCAGTTGGCAGTAATAACAAACCCGGCACACATACACACACATACAAAAAAACTCACCAAACACATACCCACAGACACACACACGCATCGTCAGGAAAACAACGCTTAATGGTGGTGGCCGGTTCCAAAATGGTGGCGTGGACGAGAAAAAAAGTGGGATAAATGCGAGCGAATTCGCAACCATTGGCTCTGGATGGTTGGTAATGTAATTCGCTCGACATCGTGTCACTTGTTTCTCTTCATTATCACGTGCTTGAGATGGTTTTTGTGAGGGTGTCCTCCATGCTCCTGCTCCCTAGTTTCATGTGGCATGTGCTTTGGTGTCTGCGGCCATATTTAATGCCGCACTGCTGCTGCCGGTTGTCGCCGTGTTGCGGAAGGATTTATGTTCCGCCGCTCTGGAGGGTACGTCCGCACATCATTCAGCCTGTCCGCGGCAACAGTGGGAGGGAGTTACAATACCAAAGGACAACAAGTTATCTCGTGTCAGTAGCGGTGCCTCAGCCTGCCACAATCGCAATCTCATACGTACACGGGTAAACGTTGATCGACGGTGTCGCTGGTGGTGTGTGTGCTGGTGGTATCGGTCGTATCGATGGTCGCAGTGCAGTCGAGCCCGATAGAGCCGTCATCCGTGCGCGGTACGGAGCTGCGGGTCGAAACCGACGGCGACGGCAGCGAGGATGGTACAGGTGATGACCCGGCACCATCCCCGATCCGTGGCACGATGTGGTTGTTGTTCAGTCGATTATGCTCCTCCGGTGCCGTCCCTGCCACGATCGGAGACGCGCCCGGCACCGATGGCTTGCTTTGATTATTATTGCAGTTATCGTGATCGTTGCTAGTGGCACCGGCAGCAGCAATCATGCGAACAGGATCACCACTGCACGGATGACCACCGACGGTAGCGTGGCTGACGGTGGTGTAAGGAACGTTATTTACGTTGCTACCGCCATGGCTGCTGCCGTTGTTGTAGCTGCCATTGTTGTTGTCGTTGCTGAGATTGATACCGGAGCCCGGGTTGGCATTTTTTGCGCCGCCAACGGTAAGTTTCACCCGGGTCGGTTGGTTGACGCTGTAGTTGATGTTGTAGCTAACGCCGGGATGGTTCGTACTGTCCGTTGCCGTGTACGTGGCGGAGTTGGACGATGAATGGTGTGGGCTCGTGTCGGTATCTTCCGCCGTCGTGTGTCCATCTCGGGTGCCTTGTCATACCTTCTCGGTCATCCCACTGCTGTTGTTTGCCGCGGTGGTCGGTTGCGATGTAAAGCTACGAACGGGCGGTAGAAGAAAATGGGCGAGAAAATTTAGCAAATAAAGCAGGGGACAAACACGAGCGTGGCGTGCAACCATTCGTTAGATATGGTAACGAGTACGGGCAGCAACTTCAAAGGCAAGCGTCCAATCGGACGGTTAGGTACTGCAGAAGAAGTCGTTTCATCAAATTGCACCACATGCAAACTGCAATCATGCTTATGCCCATGAATACGTTGGAGTTGCAACTTAACACAAAGATTACAGAAGAACTGTAAATCAAATTTGGCAAATCAAAACCAGATGAAAGTAATTAGAAATGCAGATAAAATCATGATGCTTTTATTAAAATTAATTTAATAAAAACGTTATCATTTCGATAATTTGAGGCCTTTTTTTAATAAATGCATACAGGTGATGGTAGTAAATCAATTGGTTCATATGCTTAAAACGCTGTTTACTTTTCCTTATCGATACGCTATTTATTTGATTTTCCCCTTCGTTCGATTGAATGGAGACGCCTGGTACCTTTCACTGAGTAATTGGCTGCGTACTTTAATTTTTTCCATTGTCAGCCATGTTGAATTGGTGACGTATCTTCTCATAACAGATGAGCTTGCATTATGAAAAAGACACTTGAAATTGGTTTATCGTTCGTACATATTGTGGAATTTATCTCAGTTGTTAAAAAAAAGCCATGAGTGAGATGAGCATAATATTCATATTTTATATTCAATCCTCTATGACGGAATGCAGGTATAAAAGCTACCACCAATCAATCGATTCGATGTTCAGTTATATTTTACCATCAATGGTAAACCATTAATCTTATACCATTGCAACTTTTCCGATGAAATCAATAAAAACTCACTTTAAGACATAAATCATCGTCGATTCTCATTCCACTTAAGTACACAAATATCCCACGGGCAATGCCAAACAATTTTCCCCCCAATAAACGTACACAAACAGGGTACCTCGCTGTAGACCAACAAATTTCTAACCACAAGTAAAATCACCGAGGTATCAGCAGGGTAAAGAAGAATAAAAAAAGTACTACAAAGTTTTGTGTTTTTGATGTCGATTTTGATGCAAATGTTGGATTTTGGTTTGGTTTTGAATTGGAGATCGGTTTCTCGCTTATGCTTATGACGTGATGACGATAGAGAGCGAAAGAGAGAGAGAGACGGTGGGGGAACGGAACAAGAGAGACTTGATACCTAAAACTCACCCGATGGAGTTAGCCGTGCCCGAGTAGCAACTGTTGGTACCGCTGTGCCCATCCTCCGTGACGCCGCTGTGCTCCTTCACCGAGTCATCCTTGGTGTGTTTGTGCCGGTGCGAACCGCTGCCACTGCCACCGCCACCGGTACCGCCGCCACCGAACGATTTGCCGAGTGGGCTTTTCATGGTAAAGTAGCCGCCCGGTTTCGGCTTCAGATGGCGATTGTTCATTTCCATGTGAACAATTTTCATGAATTCAATTTGAGCAGCGAGTTTCTGAATTTCTTCCTTTGGGAGAAGAAAAAAAAATCCCACGTACACGGAGTATGCCGCAATCAGTACGGTGCCATTGAATGGGTGTTTGTCCAGTGGGGGTATTTTTTTAAATAAAATATGTAGGAACGGTGAAACGACAAGGAAGAAAAAAACAATATGCATAGAATCCGGTTAAGTGAAGTGTCGAATGCAAATGCCACGAAGGGAAAATTGAAAAATCAGCTGCCACGGTGGACGCACACACCGGGTAGTGCGGTCAGCTATCACAATTTCATATCCCGGCCCGCTCACCTTCAGCTCTTCGTTCTCCTGATATAGGTCGGCCGTTTCCTCCGGCACCAGACCGATGCCGTTGAGCGAAAAGGACGCGGTGATGCCACGCTTCCGTGCCCGCTGATCCCACTGGTCACCCTGGCCGCGCAGGATACGCAAAACTTTCGGCCCGAACACGAGCGCTATCGTGACCGAGGTGGAAAGCTGCGTTCGTATGAACCCGAGCAGGTATTTAATATCCGGCCCAGCCTGGGGGAAAATGAACAGGCTGAAAGCAAGCGCAGAAGAGCAAATGTATAGGAAGCGTAGGATTAATTTTTCAGCTAAAAACCATCCACTAATGGGGTTGAGAAGTTAAGAGTTTTTGTCCACAGCAGTCCTCACCATCGCCGGCCAAGGAAGGCCATTCCATGACGCTTGAACGCAACCGATAAAAAAAAACCGCCCCCACGCTTCTTAACAGGGCCAGTAAAAATGGCATTAAAACTCGCCCAAGCACCGTGCGATGGCGATGGCGATGGAAGAACGATAATCGATACTCACTGAAATGCTACCATGGTCGTGTTGACCAGCGCAATGTTGTAGATGGCGTAGGAGATGAGCTTTGCCTCGTTGTAAAGCGATTCGGCATTGCGCACGTTGTAGCAGACGCGTATTCCCCAGGCAAGAAACAGTACCTCGCCGATGGCCAAACTGTGGTCCCACCAGTTGTACGAGCACTGCTTGAATATCAACCCGTACTGGTCCTCGATCTGGAAATGAAGGCAAACAAGCAGCCAATTTAGCAGAAATAAACATTAGCTTTTGGACGGTTTGCAATAGGAAATAACAGTTAGAGTTTATAAAGAGATATATACAATCATATAATGAATAGTAAAAGGTTCATGATTTTATTTAACGTACTTTGGACAGTCAGGTCCAGACTATATAGTGGTTGTATTTAAACATCCTAACCGCTCCCGCTCCCTAAGTTTCTGGAGTGTTACTAAAGACGTTCTGAAGTCAGACATTGTCCTGATGGAACATACAACTTCTTTTGATGACCAATTATGACAGTTTCTGCTCAATTTCTCAATTGACAGTAAACATTTGAATTTAGTGTTTGGCCGTACGGAAAGCAACTCATAATAAATGATTTCCTCATAGTCCCACCAAATACACAGTAGAACCTGGTTGTGGATTGGAATTGTGGATTTCTTTTCCCCGAACCAAATACTACTTGTATGAAAAATTTGATGAGTTTTTTAAACATCCACTCCCTATGCCTCGAAATTAAGAATCAGTTTTGCTCGTTTCTGTATTCTAAAACCATTCCCACAACTAGGTGGGATCGACTGAAAGTTCTATATTATGAGCTGATAAAATTTGATGGTGCTGTAGGCGCCTAAAATTAACTTTCTTCCATGTGGCACATATGTATTAAGATAACACCACGATATTTATGTAGGATGAAAGGAAAAAAGAGAAAGTTTTTTTATTTTAACATCGATCAATTCTTATAATCTTCCTAGTGCAGTTCCCGATCTTGACTGCTCTGTCGCTATCCTCGCTAGCTTTTTTTTTTTGACAACCGTGTTGCCAGCACTTCGCACCAACTGTCACCAAGCACAGGGTGATTCATGCCCTACATTTATTAGCTTGTTGTGCGTATTTAGCAATGATTAGAATCATTATGGGGAATGTTTGCAATCACACATGGGGAGCCATTCTATTTCACCATCCAAAAACCCGGTTTGTTTCGGTGTTATTTTACAACTAATTATGTATGTCTTCTCGAACGGTATTAGGTCATATTTCACTCGAGCAATTAATGCCGACGGTCATCATTTTCGCTAATAGTTTTATCTAGATATCTGTCTCTCATACGTGATCCAATCATAATCCCAGTAAATGTTATCAGATCCAGTTCAGCACAGCAGCTAGGAAGCCCCGTATAGGGCTTCGTTTATTGCTCAGCATAACAAATAAAACGATATGGAAGGACCTTCCATCCCAGACTTGGTTTAATGAGCGAAAACAAAAATTCACCAGCCGGGTATATCATTCACCTCTACCCAATCGTGTAGGCATTCGAGCTTACCAAAGCATCCGCGCAGACCAAAGTCCGTCTGGCTGGGTACGTGCGAAAACAGCAACACCGGAACAAGTTTGGTGATAATGATTTTATGGCTGCCCGGAGGAGTAATTAAGCGGATTATTAAAAATGTATTGCTCGTCCCGATGCCGTCGTTGCTGGGCGTTTACTGTTGGAAGCAGCCCGACACACGGGCAAACGGTCAGTGGAATCGCTGCCGAATCGACCCGCAATCAATGGATGGTTGGTTTCTCCGCTGTCTGCGCAAGGTAGAATAATAATAACCTTACCGGAAACGCTTACAGTGGCCCGACTACAGCGGGTGGGCGTAAATTAGGAACGATACAGAATTCTATTAGACCCTTGGGTTGCTCACGTTTTCCCGACTAATAATTGGGTATGTCGCATACATACACGCGTCCGACCGCAGAGTTTCGGTAGAGATAATCCGGTTTCGTGCTGGCGCGGGGTGGAATGAATGTTTCACTCGTGTCAACTTACCCGTTCCGCCGTCGGTGGAGCTGAGAGCGTCCAGGTGCCAAGGTAGATAAACATGACCAGCAGTATCGGGACCATCCACTGGAGCAGCTGCTTGTCGGTAAGCTTCACCTTGTGGGCGGATTTGACGCGGTAGGTGAGCGAAACGCGCCAGGTCTTCATCAGCAGCGCCGTGTACGTCACGCAGAAGCCCATGTGCCGCGTCCATTTGGTGGCGATGCACGCGTAGGTGTCGAGGATGGGAAAGATGGCCGCCATCTCCAGGTACATGAAGGCACAACCGAGCAGCGTGATGGTGAGAAAGATAGGGCTGGCCACCTTGAACACTTTCACCTTCCGGTGCTGATACATGTACAGTGCGAGCACGACGGTAAATCCGGCGCACATGATGGAGAAGGTGAGCAGTGTCGTTCTGTGGGGTGTAGTTGGAAGATGAGGAAGCCCCGTTAAGCAGGGTGAAACGTATTTCGATCGATCGGGTTTGCTCGATTTCACATTAAAGGTACTTTAAATTCAAATAAATCTATCTTCTGGCAGGTCAAACGATACAGTGCGTGACATATATATACGAACAGTTAGTTAATTGATAATTAAACTTAAGTTGATAGAAATAAATGAAGGTAGATAAATGCAATAAAGTTCACTAGAATCATATTCATACCGAAAAAAATGCTATGAAGCTCTATAAGGTGGCCAAACGCCGCCTGTCCAGAACCTTAGCTAATGCCTCTTACTGAATTAAATAATAATTTTGAACTCCCCGTCCTTATGGGAGGACGCTTACCGGCCACTGGTCTTGACAAACACTTTCGCAATACAAAGTTGAGTTGTTTTTCATTGTTTGGCCGGTTATTTCAACTTCCAGAGAGACGTATGCTTTACTATTTACGTAGGGGTCGTTACACATTTGCCGATAATGTTGTTAAATTTTGGTTGTTAATAATAATAGCATGGCTACAAAGCAAGGTACAGAGCTGGGTTCTCCTCGAGAAGGCAGGGAGCTTGTATTAAAAATCGATGAATTTGGTATATTTTTGGTATTGTTTCAGTAAGGGTTCTGTTACACGTAGGATCGCTTAGCAATTTTATCAAGCTTTTTTCCCACCCGACCACAAATGTTCGTATTGTTATGCCACACACTGTAGTTTCAACCGACCGTCGCATTAGCAGCGTCATGACCCAACTTTACATCATATTTTTAGTATTCTTAGAAAGGTTTCGCAATCGCAATAGCTTCTTTTAAAACTCACCTGAATGCCCAATTGTAGCTCGCCAGGCACGGTTCCGGCCCGGTACAGGTGGCACACCCGGGTGCACACCGAACGCAGACGAACACCTCCTTGTAGTAGGAGCTAATGTTATCCCGATATTCCTGGTACGCCACCTCCATGATGCTGCCATTGAATCCATCCGGGTGGCGGAACGAATAAAATCCATCCTTGCAGCGACACTGATACGCACCCCGGGTCCACCCATTCACGACAGTTTGCAGTGCACTGCCGGCAGCTAGCAGTACGCTCGGTCCGCTCGACGAACCATTCACCAAGCTCTGCATTACCGGACCGGTACCATTCGGGCCCAGCGCTAGGGACGCGGCCGAGCTGATAACGCTGGTGACGACCGGGCGGTACTCACAGCGCATGCTGTGCACGTGGCACTTGTGCGAACCGTGGAATGCCTCGATCTGCCGCAGCTGTTCATCCTCGCCGAGCCTGAGGTTCCGCAAGAACGGGTAAAATTGGCGCAGGTGCTGGTTGTAGCTGAGGATTTCGTAGCGATTCGGATTGTTGCACTGGTTCACTTGAAGATCACTGATGTCGATGTCGATGCTTAGAAAACCGCGTATGCTAATGTGGAAAATGTAACCAAGACGAGGGGTTAGACAACTGGCCGAATGTCAGACAGCGCGGGATAATTACCCGTGCCGACCCATCGGTGGGATTGCGACGCTGTACGAGAGGATCCACTTCTTCTGGCCGCAGGAATAGTATGGGTAGGTCCACCAGCCCTTGTACGAAATGTTTGGCGGTGTTGGCGTAAACTTTGGCGACCGTAAACCGGGTGACGACGTTTCATCCTCAAACCTGCTTAATGAAAATCGACAATCGTTTGCTAAGTGGAGGGGATTTATCTTCCGACACCGAACGGTGAAACGGGTGCTACTTGCCATGGATAGCTGGGATCGAGTTTGGTACCGATCGCTATACCTTCAGCCTCGATGCGCAGCGGGCCACCCATACCGCCCGGTTCCTTGTTCCACCAGACGGAGTTGGTGAGCAAACCATCGCTAACGTTGATCGACAGGATGCGGGCACTGGTGACGTGTGCGTCGGATAGCAAACCCTTCGCCAGCGCATCCAGCAAACCTGCGGCGATTGTATTCCGATCGATATCAATCAATACTATTCCTAATCCAGTGTGATAAATCTCTAATAGCATCATTCGCATCATAAAAATCCAAACACCAGAATCTGTGCATCGGGCATTAATCATTAATCATATTACATCTCACAAGTAGCAAGGCTTTACCGGTTGTCTACCAATTATCCTACTTAGCGGAATAATACATCGATTAGAACTGATTCGGACGCACCGCTTATGGTAAAGAGATCTGAATTGTTCGTGTTAAACTACCGGAACATGATTTCGACCGTACGCAAACACTAGAGTTCATGGTGAAGTGTCCATTAGTGGCGTGTAAGGACGTCCAACCGCCGCATCGCATTGAGACTCGCAACAAGTTCTTTGTTCTACCAAGCAATACATTACCCATGGTGATCGAACGCATCATAATTGGCAAACAACAACATTAGTTGCTGCTAGGCTGTCCGTATCGTAATCGTGGTTCGAGTGGCCGATTTTCCAACGAGTCAATCATCGAACCCTTCAGTTATTAGATTGATTTCTTGAGAGTAATTAGTGATTGGAAGGATGTTCGTTGTTGAAGCTCATTAGATACATGCTCAGCACGCTGTTAAGCAAAAGGGTCCTTTACCCATTCTGATACGTCAATTCGCCTTCCGAACGTTCCCGTTCGGCAGTTCGTTCATTGCGTCAAATGAATGTGTTCGGTACGGGAGAAACGTGAAAACTTTCTATCGCCCATCACATCCCCTCGCCACTCGCGGTCGCGGATGGCGATGTTAATTATTAATCGTGGATCCGCACCACCTCCACCCCCGCAGTACGCACTTACCGTTGTGGCGTGACACACCCACGTCCTGGAGTACGACCGCGGCCAGATCGGCCTTCTGCCGGGCACCGGTGTAGCGCTCCGGGTTGAGCGTTATCTTGAGTGGCCGATAGAGCTTCGTCAGACAGAGGGCACCCAGGTTTTCCGTCGCGATGTCGTGAATTGTTTGCAGAGAGTCTTCGATGGCTTCCTGGGAGAAAAACAAAAGGGAGCAAGGAGAGGTACAGTGGCAGAATGGCTACGGGGAAGGCGCGTGCAAACAGTAAAGCCTAGCTCACGGACCCGGGCGGAGAAACGATGACGTACACGCAAACGTTACTAGAACGCACACCGTCGAGCGAATCGTTCGGTCGGTGTGGGGTGGTTTATTTGATCTTGTTTTCCATTGTTTTGTCGGTGAAATGATGTGGGACGGTCTTTGTTGTACTAGACGCGATACGGACAAAGCACCGGGGCAAAGACCGGGGTTTGTCTTCATGATTATATTTACCTCCGAAAACTTTATCTTCATTTAAAGCGTTGGCACTGTAGATGTGCGCATTTCTGCTGTGTGCTTGCGAAACATTACCGCATGCCCGGTTGATAGGTAATGGGCGAAAAATTGTAAGTTGAAAGTACACATACGTGAATGGATGAAAGGTGATAGTTTAAAATTCATAAACCATCCGTACCCAATGCGTTTTGGCCCCAAGAGATGAGAGAGTAATATTTTCCCTTTTAATAAATAAACGTTTTCCAGCAAAGCTAACGACCAGATGAACGTGGGTGAGGGATTGTTTTTGCTCTTCATGGTTTTGATGGATTTAGATGCTTACGGTTGTCTCGATGGAGCATTAAAATAGAATTGCACATTTGCACAGTGGGTCGTTATCAGCAAATGTTGGCTAGAAAATAGTTTTTGATCGATACAGGGTTTAACAAACCACTTTGCTACGCGAATGGCGTACTTCGTCGGAAGTGTATTTCGTTTCCTACGAAGTTTTTCCTCTCGCTCAAAATGTAAATCCGCTGGCACGATATGATTTTCGCGACGATTGCTTTAGCTTTTTCACTAGGATTTCGGGCTTTGAAGACCGGCAAAGTATGCCATGTCATTTTTACACATTGCAAAGTAATTTGTTAAACTCTGTAAGAATATTTTTAATTAAAATTAACAACCATTGTATGTTAATACTAAAATCAATCTTACGTTCCGATTGGGAAGTATCGCTCAGGTAAAACAATCTTTTGGGCGAGTCCCTTTTGCTTACTTCGTACTACTTCTCGCTTTATTATCCTTCAAACAAAATAGTTCTAAAGTTCTTTATAATAAACAATTTAAAAAGAGAAACAAAAACACTCCAGGAAGACTCTTAGTGTCTAGTGAGTTTAACTTTAACAGAGCATTGATCAGTTATCAGTTATATTTTTTACTATCATCTGAGATGTCTGCACCCCTAGACTAAAACTCTTCCTCAATTAAATTTATTGAGAGATCAAAATGTTTATGTTCATGTGCATAAAATTTTAATTTCAAATTAATTAAAGAAATCTTCCAAAAAAGAAGAAATAAAATTAAAAAAATGCATAAAGAATTTTGGACTTTTGTTCAGGAAAAAATACCCATAGTGAACGAAACATCTACGACCCTCTTCCGGCCTAAGCCCTCTGGTGACCACAGTCGAGTAAATGCAAAACGTTGGTCACCGGCGGGATAAAAGTCATTTCTTTTGGGAACCGTCTGACACCCAAACAGTTCAAAATCCGGACTTTGTTTATTCATCACCGATCCCGGCGGAGTCTTTTCGGACGGTTCCATTGAAAGGTGGATTGGTTGCAGGGTGGCAGGGAAAATCTTCCTCGGTTCAACGGCAACCACCTGGCTGTGGTTCATGACGATGATGATGATGATGATGATGATGATGTATTAGTCGTTTGAAAGTCACTTTTTGCATCACGTTCCGGTGTGACGTTTTCTTATCAAACCCACCACGGATTAAGACCCTCACCCAAACCGGCTGGACGCAACTGTTCGGAAAAGCAGAAAAGCTTGTCATTCCCGCATACCTTCGACCCAGTTTTTTTTTTCAGTCGTTTTTCCCCGTCCCATCAAATACCCCTTCGGAAACGGTACATCCTCAAAAGGTACGCTCGAGAGCTGTGCATCCTTTTTGTTCTGATTTTTCATTTTTGTCATGCCCCAACATTGCTCGATCACACATAAAAACAGCACGCCGGGTGCGCATCCTTCTTGTGGCCGAGATTTAGCGACTCCCTGTCCACCGTCAAAAGCACTCTTGATTTATTCACCGACGGGTGCAAAACAAAGAAGAACCTTCACTCTTGCGCTGTGAATGCCGGCCTGTGCTGTAGCACGCTTCCCTGGAGACACGTTTATTGAAATGCCCCGTGGGAATGCTGATTTTCTCATCTTTCGTACGCTTTTTTTTTGTTGTAACCCTCCCCGGGAGGCACTTGCTTGCTGGAATGGCACACTTTACCGCACAGAAACTAATCAACGCGTCGAATGAAATATTAATCGTGCCGCTCCGAGGAAGGAGGGTTAGGGAAAGCGGGGGAAAAAGGAATGATGCTGCGTCAACACGGATTTTACTCGCTCTCTGTCTATTTCGTTTTTTGTTTTTATTACCATACAAAAGAGAGCACGGCAAAATATAGGGGGAAAAAACGCAAAAAGAGAAGGCCTTTTAGGACGAAACTAGGAGGCCGATGACACTTCAATCGATTAGCATCCGTTTCCGATTTCACGCACACACACACACACACACACACACACTCTGCCACGTATGATCATCTTTCGCAGGCAATGGTTGCGGACGTGATGGGACCGGACGCATGCGACCAGAGTGTGGCGCACGCTGTGCTAATAAAGCACGAGATTGTGCAGAAATTGGCTCTGACGAGATTTCCTTCCACGCGCTTAAAGCGGATGCGGTTAACGATCATGAAACCGGCGAGGCCACCCCGAGGGGAAGGATTGGCACGCGCGGAGAATGTTCTCCCGTTCTGCAAAGTAAATGCCTTATCGTGCGGCACCAACTACGGGGCCAGAGGAAGCCGTCTGCCGTTAGATAGGAAGCTAATTTCCGTACGTGTGTGTTTGGCTGTGTGCATGGGCATTTAAGTGGCTTTGAGTGCGAAATAAGAAAGGCGAAAGGCTGTTTGAAGCGTTCGCATCAAAACGGAAACGATTTTCGTGCCGACTGCAAAGCACACACACACACAAAATGGAAACGTGACGCGAAAAAGGCACACCACGTGAGCCACACGTTTTGGGGACGGCGTGACATTCGCCAAGAATTCGAAGCATGTTCGGCCGTAGTTGAGTTTAGATGGGTCGTTCGCGCTGCCACACACCACTCGTGCGACTTTGGTTTGAAGTTTTGAATATTTTATGCAGCCAATTCACCGGTTTGTACCAATATCCGGGCATGTACTTAAAGACGACTGCGTTAAAACAGGTCAGACATCGTGGATGTGTACGGTACGGCCCCGTACCAGGGTCCCCCGGTAGTGATGGGGTTTTTTTGTTGTTGTAGTTACTATTTCGGGGCATAACATTTAACACGGTGTGAGCATTGCAGGCATACTTTTCGTTTACGACTCTGTTCTGTTTTCTTAAATATTTCATTAACGCCTGTCCATGGAGCGCTCGAATGCGCATCGTAAATTCGTGTGACTTTCTATTAGGACGACTGACAGCATTAGGAACGCACGTCATTACGCACATTTACCGCACGGATCTGTGGTTGGAAGGGAAGGGACCTTTTGACTGCCATAAATTGCTCCTCGTTTTCGGGCGCAGGATTTATTTATGAGCGACAATCTATTATCGCTTCTGTTGCTGCATTTTTAATGGGGTTCGTTTTGACGGTGCACGGTTAGCACGATTTGACTCCGTAAATTATGAATTCTGCCTCGGAGAGCAAACTTTGGGTGATTTGACATTCTGGGAATTTATAGCAGCCGTTCCGCTTGTACCCAATTGTAGTTGTGTAGAAATAAGCTTATTACGACGTTTAATTTTGTAGGCTTCTTCGCACGAATAATCCAAACCTCGTGACCGATGACCGATATTCGTAAAGATATGTTGGGAATAACTTGTGAATTTCAAGACTACTCACGGAAGTTATGTTCGAGAAATCCTGCATTCAATTCTGTTCAATTTTATAGATTTTATCGTTGAGTCCATCCGTTTAGTAGGTACGCATTAATTGTTATTAGATCATACAATTGAACCCAATTCTACGATGAACTCAAGCATCGGTATCACGAGTTGCACAGTGACTGAAACCATGAATTGTTCAAAAGATTCCTTATTACAGGGGTCTCCAAACTTTTCAACCCGCGAGCCGCATTGGTTGAGCCTACGATAGCGTGAGGGCCACTTACACATTACAGGGTTTTACATGGCGAATCCAACTTACTGAATCGCACGAACAGACAAGATAGACACAAAAACTACAAACGTCAATGAATCGCTAAAATTGGATATGGAAACGCATGCGCAATTTAGTGAATGTCAAATCGGTCAGCCTGTTTACGTACAGGCGGATTCAAGTGTTGAACTACAAAATGAAGTTGGAAATTAATCTCAGGGATTTATCATCATTAAACCTAAGTTTTAATCGATAGTTTGCACATGCTTTATTTAAAATTTCGTACATTAATTTTGAATATTCTATCTCAACTCTTGAATCCGGCAGATATGGAAACAGTCCGGCTGGATTTGACATTCACTAAATTGTGCTCGCGACTCCTTATCCAGCATTTGCGATTCAGTAAAATGCGTTGTGTTGCACTATCAATCTTCCAGTTTATCTTATAAGCTAACGCGAATCATTAAGTTGCGCTCGTCAGATTCTATCTATTATAAAACTCTGTATCTTCCGGGTAATTTAGAGAGATGTTGCGCTCGAGATGATTTTTATTTCATAATTTCTACTATTAACTATTGCTAACTATTACAGTAATTAAATTGAGCAGTTAAGAAATAATACAACTTTCCCAAATTAGACATTTTCATAACAATGGTAATATTAGCAACAGCGTCGCGGGCCGCACTGGAGACTCTTGAGGGCCGTAGTTTGGAGATCCCTGCCTTAGAATAAGGTACAGCAGAGCAAAAAACCTTTTTTAGCACTGTAAGTGGCTAGTGGTTTAGGACAAAATATAGCAGAGATAATCATGCCTATAGCCAAACTCTAATGTTATACAAAATGATTCCAATTTCACACATTGCCATTATGAAGCGTGCTTGGCTCTCCGTTTAGTTTGACAAGCTGTGTTAGACACTTGCTTGTTAGAATTGCAAATCGTTTATCTTTAATGGGTCTCTAAGCCTAATCAAGATAAACATTGTTGCAGATAACCGGTTTCAGGAAACGAAAATAACAAAGTCGAGAACAATTCCAAAGAACTGTAACAGCCATGGGATAATACGAAGTCATAAGTGAAGTGTTGCGATTAAATGCTGAAGTCAAACACAACAGAGATTCCATTAAATTCGGCAGACATTCGAAGCGTTGGACCAGATCGCCCAGTAAAGGGACGAGACTAGGGCATTCGTAGAACATCCCTAGTCCTGAGAGATTGAGATGGTGCGTAGACATCAATGAGGGACAACAGAGACGACGATTCGATGGTGTGGTTGAACCGACCAGCAATTAAGGAACTTCTTCAGAAAACCCTAGCGGAAACCTCCCCAGGCTTTTACGCTTTGAAAAAAAAAATATGAATCTAACTTGACACGTCAACGAGAACTCGATCTTTGGTATGTTGGGTCAAAAATCCACTCATTTGGAGCTTATTATTACTCCCCTTTTGCTCAGATTCTGCTGCAAAATCAAATGATATTGTAACGTAACATTGTGCAAACTGAGCAAGCACATGAAGAATGAAAGATACTATGCTATAAGAATTGAAAAGTCTGTTAAAACTCCTTTAGGATTTAGCCTTTAACAGAAGGTCTTTAACACTGCAGGTGGTATCGTTCACATCATACATGACTGCATGACGCATGTGAGACGAAGGTAACGCGTCGAGCAAGAAATACATGCGCTGCATTAACCTTACCCACTCGGTAGCATCGCTCGACCGGCGATCTAGATGTACGTACAACCAGTTTGCTTTCTTTTCTTGTTCAACGGTGCGCAAAAATCCCCGGTTTCGCACCTACGACAAACACGCCGGACGCAAGATAAAAGTTCCCATCTCGGCGGTGAATCCCCTTTGCGCTGGCAAGCAGCGAGCGTTCGACATAAATGCAGTATAAAAAGACTCGCGTCTTGTTTGGTTTTCTGTCAATGCTCTTTAAGCTTAGCTTTGGTTCAGATCGTGGTGTGTTCATACAGACATCCGTCAAACATGAAGCAAGTGTGCATTCTTCTAGCGGTGCTGCTCTGCACGGCAGCCGTCGCGGACGCCATCGTTTATGTTTACGTGAGTATTGCGGCTCAACCGTTGATGAATTCTCACTTATTCACTTCCTTTCCACTTTAACTTGCCACAGGCTCCAACGTGTGCGAGATGTAAAAGCATCGGAGCGCGGTACTGTGGTTATGGGTATCTCAACCGGAAAGGAGTCTCGTGTGACGGACAGGTAGGCTTGCACGGTTGAGTGCTTTTTGAAAATGCAATGGAATGTAAACCTAACCAAACGTTTAACCTTTCCAGACTACCATCAATAGCTGTGCGGACTGCAAACGAAGATTCGGTCGCTGTTCGGACTCGTTCATTACGGAGTGCTTCATGTGAGAAGGTGACATTCGGCTGGGTGACATGAGCGTCAAACTCATGTGGAACTTGGACGGTGGAAAGGTAACAGAAATCCTGAACTCCAAACCGTCAATGCTACAGTGATCATTGATGCATTGATCATCAATACGGATCATGTGGCTTGTGCAGGATACACAGATCTTATGAGGAGTTCCACATCCTTCCCGGTCACTATGAAGTTGCTGAACAAGTGATGTGTAGAAATTAAGTCTTCTCGACATTTTGGTAAAATGTGTCGTTGCCTAGAGATCGAATACGGTGGCAATTTCTTCTGAATCAATGGGACGGATCATAGCTTAAATTAAGTAACTTAAGCTTTACCATGGCATCTGTCAAATAATTCAGGTACCAGATTGTATCATTTTGAAGGGATTCGTAAAAGATACAACATTTTGACATAAAGGAAGACATAATTTTTACGAGAAACAATATTTAGAGGAAAATCAGAACGTATCTTTAAATTCAATTCATTTGGAACAATATATAAAAATGATAATTAAAATGATCTACAATAACAATTTTGTAACTCAAATCATCTACATTTGCAGTTTAGTGCCTTTCTCAGGATTTTGAAATAAATAAAATATTTTAGATGTTATTTGAAATGTTAATGATTGATAATTGTTGATGCATGGCCGTTATTGTTTATTTTTGTTTACATTTCCATCATACGGGATATATGGTCTAAACTGGTTCAGACCTGCTAAAAAATTGCTTTGTTTTGACATTTGTTGAACAACTGACCGAAGCTTTCAGTAAGTCAACAATATAACCGTCTTTCATTTGGTTAATTAGGCTTGCCAATTTGTTTGCGAAACTGGCTCCGGATAAGTCTCCAAACGTCACAATCCGTACAAAAAAAAAAAAACTATCTAAAAGCATGATTAGAGTATTACATATGTGATTAGTATGACGTCATTACACACATTTGTATGGATCTGTGGACCGTGGTTGGGAGAAGAGCGATGTTTGATTACCATAAAGTGCTCGGGAGTACAATTTATTTATGAGCCCAGTTTATTATCGCTTTTGTTTCTGAATTTTTAATGGGGTTCGTTTCGAGCACGTTTAGAGAGTTAAATTATGAATTCTGCCTCGGTAAGTAAACTTTACGAGATTTGCCATTCTGGGAATTTATAGCAACCGTTCTGCTTGCACCCAAATCTAGTTGTGTAGAGCTAAGTTTATCGTTTAAGATTATTTTTGTAATTTACTTAATTTAGTTAATTTATATTTTTTTAAAGTGTGTGATCTCACATACTAACACACCGCTGGAAATAGTTTGTGATCGATATTATCAGACGGATAAAGTAGAATTTCATGAATTTCTAAATTTCCATTCATTGAGGTTTGTGCTGTCTCTTCACTGCAGAGTAGTGGTGGGAACTCGGATTCGGAACTGCCTGGTTCTGATTCCGTTTTTGGAATCGGTTCCGGAATCAGAATTGATTTCGTAGAAAAGGTCTTTGATAAGGTTAAATTTCAATGAGATTGTAAACTCTTTCAGACAAAAAATGATCTGTTTTACAAGTTTAGCATAGGATAGAATAGGTTGACACAGTTAACCCGACAACGCTCGGGCTTCCTGATCGTACTTTTCTGACAAGCCCGAGTGCTACTCCTATTCGAAACGCAATTGTCGCTATATGGAACCAAAAATCCCCGCCATTTATAACTATTTACCCTATTTCTACTCGATCTCTTGCTGTTACTTAGTATCGTGCATTCTTTAAATCTGCATGAACTCGACAAAGGGAAGATACTGTACTACATGCAAATTGTACAGTCTGTGATTGTACAATCGCCTTAAAGATTCAACCTTTAAAGATCTTTGACAGTGCAGATAGGACCGTTCTCGTTATAAATGAATGCATGACTCATGTGGGGGGGGGAAGCTAACGCGATGCTGCATTAACCTTATCCAATCTCATCGCTGAGTGCTAGAAACTGGTTGTTTGCTTTCTTTTCTTATCCAACGGTGCGAAAAAGTCCCTATAGGTTGCGCACGTACAGAAAACATGACCGACGCGAGATAAAAGTTCTCATCTCGGCGGTGAATCATTTTGGCGCCGACAAGAAAGCATTGGAGCAAGATGAAGTATAAAAAGGCTAGCGCCTGATTCTGTTTCCTATCAGTGCTCTGTAAGCGAAGATTTGATCCAGTGGCACATCGTACGTGGTGTATTCATAGACGTCCCCCAAACATGAAGCAAGTGTGCATTCTTCTAGCGGTGCTACTCTGTACGGCAGCCGTCGCGGACGGCTTAGTTTTAGTTTACGTGAGTATTGCAGCGCAACCGTTGATGAATTCTCACTTATTCACTTCCGATTCTTTATAACTTTCCATAGGCGTCAACGTGTGCGAGATGTAATAGCATCGGATCGTTCCGCTGTGGTACTGGGTATGGACATATGGTTTCATGCGTCGGCCAGGTAGGATTGCACGGTTGTGTGATTTTCGAAAATGCAAACATTATCAAACGCTTATCTTTCCCAGACCGCCATCAGTAGCTGTGCAGACTGTAGACGTGGGGGGGGTTACTGTTCGGATCATTTCATTACGGACTGCTTTCTGTGAGTCAAACTTTGAAGCTACCTCAATTTCTTTGGATAGTGGAAGGGTGACAGACATCATGAACTCCATATTATGGACATCAATGAATGGTTTGCATCTCGGCAAGACGCTACAATGATCAGGTCTTGTGTCTAGTGCAGAAACCGGTGAGGAGTTCTATAGAACTCCAAAGTAGAGAATAAGGCTTTGGGCGACATTGGGGGAAAATGAGTCGTGGTGGTTTTTTTTTTACTAAAACAATATTATGCTGGAAGATTCCACTGAAGAGTTTATAAAAAAAAAGATGCAAATATATAGAAGATATGAAATATACGACTCGTACAGTTGATCCAGCAAGGAATATGGCAGTGTGTACTGTTGCAGTAATATCAGGAACTACTGACATAGTTTATCCACTTTTATAAACTTTAAATTGTTGACAACTTGGCAAGCGAGACTATTTGATCTTCGACTACTTGAGACAAAGTGAACTATCCTTCAAGACAGTACATCCTACAATAGCGTATGTTTGTTGTAGTGATCTAGTAAGATCTAATAATTAATTAAAAACGAACCAACGATAGCCATCAACACCATTACCTATAAATAGAGCCGGAAGTTTTTAACGACCTTTAGAACACTATTATCGCTGGTTCCTCTTAACAAAGTTGAACTTTAAAGAAACCTGCAAAGGTCTAACCCGCAACTAAGCACGGTCGCAGTGTAGCTTTCCTTTCAACGCTGTTAATTAAATGAAGCTTTTAATTAAATCAAAGCTATGGTTTTTTTAGCCAAGAAAAACGTGTTTTGAGCTGAGAGCCACAAAAAAGGGACAATTTGAAAGGGCACGTGGTTTCGCTGGTATTATGACGCCTAGCAGAGGTCGAGAGGAAAGCTTGGGAAGTGAGTTATTTTGTACCTGATTTTCATAAATTGCCACTGCGATACACACTCAAACTAATGACCCGCTAGGGAACGTCGTAGTATAGCGTTCGGGAATTGGCGTAAAGCAGCGAAAGCTGTTGCACTAGTTTATGATCGATAGGAAACTTGATGCGTTTAGAGGATAATGTTGTTACCCCCCTAATCTACTGCGGGTAGGGCGGTAATTGAGCGGTAAAACGGGCGGAAAACGTTCTTCACGGACTCAAGGACGCGGTCTATGATTGATGATGATGATGGTGATGACGACACTAGTGATGGCTTACCTCCGTCGGCGATGTGGGGTGACGCTCGGTATAGATGGTCGCGGGTCCCGCTAGCACACCGTCCTGCTCCACCGGGCTGGGTACACCGGCCGGCGTGTGGCCACGGCTACTGGCACCTTCGCCACCGTCCCCGATGCTACTTCCATCGCTTGTTTTTAAACCACTTGACGGGACAGAGCCGGCGCACCAGCTTTGTGCTAACAAATTCAATATAATGACGATTCTCCATCTCCAGGCTATGGCTAACCAGGGCCATAACGCAATTTTATGCATCGCGATGAGTCATGGGACCTGTGCCGGGGAAGAGAAGAGAAAATAAAACACAAACATTGCGAATGAAATTTGCTTCACTAATGGTTCTGTGTGTAACGTAATTTATGGAGTAAAAATAAAGAAAACAAAAAAAACAAACGTTTGTTTTGCTTCCTTGTGGCCATTCGGTGTGGGCTGTAAGAAATGTGCCATTACGCACAAACACAAAGCAAAACGTGAAGGTCTATAGGGTTTAGAAAACAAGAACGTTTGTACACCGGAATGAATTGATTGTTTGGCTGGAAGTGTCTTTGAGAAGTGCTGAAAATAAATTAGCATCATTAATTTGAAACTTTTATAAAATTGTGGCGACTAACAACCAACCAAACCTTGAACTTTCGACCGCTACCGCTTGTCTAGGTGTGGAGAACAGAAGAACGGAAAAGAAAGAATAAGGACGTGTCAAAGGAATGACTAAAGAACATTTTACTTCCATTTCATTAAGCGTCGCCCGTAAATGCGTTCGGCCCCGTGGGCTGCTTAGATGCCAGAACGATTAGTACCGCTGGGATGATGGTCATTCCTGCAGCACCTGGTTAGCTATCATCATTGAGGTTGTTTTCTGTAAGCAGCACACAGAAGCTTCCAGCATGGGCGTAAAATGCCATTTGTAGGACATGGCGACAGGGGGCGGAGACAGGAAATAAGATAAAAAAACAAAGCCAAACACCTCCACCAAGGTGACCGGGACACATTCCCGTGCCAAGTGTTCGCCCCGAGCTGCAGTCAGTATCGATAAGATTTCCACCCCGATGCTTCCGGCATCAGGCGACGCGATCGTGAACCGTTGCGATAAGCGATGCACAAGGCGTTTCCGTGTTACAAACATCTGCCGCCGGTGGCGCCACCTTCCTGTTCTAAGCAGTGTGGAAAATAAATTAAATTTTCTTTCACCGCCTGCCGCTCGATGCTGGCAGGAAGATGGGTTTTGCCAACGGCTGAGATTGATGGTTCCAATGATTGCCCACCGTTTTGCCGGTTGTGAACGCCGGTTGAGGCAAAGCATGTTTGCGCAACTACCGAGCCGAGCACACGGAGCGCTTTGAAACGTGATAAAATGGTCGTGAAAGTGTTTCTTGCCGTGGTTCACATTCTTGTCACCTCGATGCTCAGGTATGTCCGGACACTGGGACACTTCGTGGGCACACTGTGGGTGTATTAGGCGAGCCGGGCCAATGTAACGTTTCGTGTATCGTCTGAGCTGCTGTTGTGCAACGGCATGGAAGTAACGTGGGGTAAAGATTCTTTTTAATTATTGTTTGGGGTTTTTAATGAAATTTTGCCTGGTGTAGAGTTACGGAAGAGAGGTGAAAGAAGAAAAAAAAAACACACGATAAAGCTGAGTGGAACGCAATTGTCTATTATTTACAGACCTAATATGGCTTTATTTGGAATGGCAAAGTATTATCCATTAATTAGTTGAAACATTTTTCATTGATTCATTTAAAATTGCTTCTTATTGTCCGGAAAAGACACCTGCAGAAGGTTACGGTGTGTCACGGTATGTGGCTGTAAAGCATTGTCACAAATGTATGATGTTTCCACAGGTAACGTTGCAACCGTTGCGTGCCTCACCGTTCCAACAAAAGTTCCTCTGTCATTGGATATAAAACCAAAAGAAAAAAAAAAACCGCAGTTTCTCTTCCGTTCGTTCGAGTTCAGCGCCCCAACACGCTGTAACAGGGAAGATAAGGTGACATGCGGCTGTATACCTCCAATCCAATCGATCGAAAAAAAATCTTCCTGCCACTATATAGAGACTGGAGATTCAAACCACAGACGCACGTGAAATATGTGCACAAAACATCAAATCAGCTGTATCAACAACACCAAGTTTGGCGTGCGTCTTGCAACTCACTGTGACAGCGAACGGATTTACGCTAGTAGCGCCGAACTAGCTGTACAGCGTAGCCGCGTGTCACGATGAAGTGTGCGTTGATCATTTTAGCACTGATGGCAGTTTTCGTCGGTTTATGTTTCGCCGATGACGAGATCCCCATCTACGTGAGTAAACTTACGTGCCCGGGCGTATTGTTGTGATGCGTTATTTGTAGTGCATGACGCTAGAACAATGCTGGAATGATTAATAATGTTGGCTTGTTCGAACCTTCAATAGGCCCGTTCGTGTTCGCTTTGCCGGATGCGTGGTACACCCCAGTCCTGTACCACAGTTACCCGGGCCTACGTCCAGTGTAATGGAATGGTAAGTTGATGTAAATTGATTATTGAATGTAAAGTGTACAATAATATGGTTTTTTTTTCCTCGAACTCACAGCACCTAAACTCCGTTTCCGCTTGCATACGACGAGCCGGAATGTATCTGACCGAACCGAAGATGGGATGCTACATGGTATAGCGCGCTAGGAATGAAATTAATTAACAGAATAAAATCGTGTTTATATCACAAGTGATGGGCTCGTGTTTCTTAAACGTGGTGTTGCCACAAATCTAGACAGACAATATTGATGGAGCATTTATCCAGGAATATTCTCACAAAACAGCTGAACAAATATTGTCTCCATCGACAATTGACAATTCTTGAGAACAAAATCAAGAACAAATGCGTTGTTCCCTGCTATCATGTAAAAGGTTTTCCTTCCTTTCAGCATTGATTGCGTCTCGCAGTGAAATTACTAGCGGTGATGAAGCTTGATCCTGCTGCCTAAATTATTTATTCGCTGCACTGCCTATCGGGCCGGATCAATAATCGGGTAGTCAACACCAGCTCAGATGAGATTCGAACCTTGGCATCAGATCATGAACCTTCTATATATATTTAAAAAACATTTGATGTAGTAAGGAGAACTTAATTTTACTACATATTTGTACTGCGGAAACCTCTCTTGATTGCAATACTTTAATTACTGCCGCTTGAAGTTATTAGTAAGATTTTTTATACGTTGCATCCTCCATCCATAGTTGCTTCTAGTACATCATTCCAATTGTACAGGATTGTATACAATCATATTGTGACAAGATAATCGATAAGTTCGGTCCAAAGCGATAAGTCCGATCAACTGTCAGTTGGTGAGCGCCAGGGACACTCAACTAAAGTGCCATCGGCTTAAGCAACTTAAAATGAATTCTTTCTTCTACGCTAGGGGTTTACGACCGAACTCTTATTATGTAATCCTGCATCATTAGCTCGGCTTAAGTTAGGAGCTTAAGTGGGCATTGTTAAGACATTTGGCTTAGAAATAATGCATTTAAATCAAGATACAAACTCAATTTTGCTCTGTAAACAAAAAAACATGTTCATGTACTCCCAGTTATAGCATTACCTCCCATTGGCCTTGGTCCATCTGTTTTTAAACCCAATTTTTCCAATTTTTTTTTAAAACCATTTATTTTAGAATCAAATACAACAATTTGTCATGTCCTTGTGGGGACGCCTAGTACCTTATGTACCTGTTGCCTGACACATGAAATGCAATTCAAATACAATTTTCAATTCTTTGTTTCACCGGACAACCATTTTGCTAATTCTTGATTGAAATCTTTTAACAAATCACAAAACACGAGTATGTATTCTTATAAAAATAGGAAACATTAATTCAAGATCGCACCAAATTCATCAACATTAGTCCATTATACAAAGATTTTTTCACAAATAACAAATTTTACCCCGTAATATGCCCAATGTGCATGGGTGAGATGTTGTATCTCTTTCGCTTCGGAAGCTTCCGACGATCGTTTTAAAAATGAACGTACGCGAAATGGACGTTGAACGAATGAACGAAAGTCAAAAACAAATTTAAAACTCTAGGATTGTTGAGAACTTTTAAACAAAATGAAAAACAGAAGAATGAAATTAGAGTTATACAAAGATCTAATATCTTAGCCAGTATATCATTAAACTTCAATTTGTAGCGATAAGAATATAATAATACAAGTTTTGTTTTGAATCAGCAAAAAAAAAGGTTGCGAATTTGTTTTTCATGCAAACAGGAACGAACGCCACCATGTATAACAGTTTAACTTATACACAACACAATTAAAAATGAGTATACATTTAGGGCAGTATGAACAGAACTGTGAGTTCATTAACACTCGGGGCATTTTGAACATTTGGAAACGAAGGAGTTACATGATCGGACCACATATTGCGCTGTATAAATAGAGTTGACCTAAATACATAGCTCACTTGCTTGCTTTATTTGTACAATTGTGCACTAACATTCTAGGATTCGCAACCAATCAAATAAACAACACGGACACAGATTAAAATTGAGGAAAGTGGTAATAGCACGCGGTGTGTGTTCGACATAAATCCAGTATAAAAGGATCGGTTATCTGTCAGTGTTCTTTAAGTTTAGCTTTAGTCCAGTACGTGGTATATTCAAAGACATCCCCCAAACATGAAGCAAGTGTGCATTCTGCTAGCGGTGCTGCTCTGCACGGCAGCCGTCGCGGACGCCATCGTTTATGTTTACGTGAGTATTGCAGCGCAACCGTTGATGAATTCTCACTTATTCATTTCCTTTCCACTTTAACTTGCCCTAGGCTCCTACGTGCGCGATATGTAAAAACATCGGAGCGCGGTACTGTGGCTATGGGAATGGAAGGCTTGTCTCATGCGATGGTCAGGTAGGCTTGGTCCAATAAGCACGGTCGAGTGCTTTTTGAAAATGCAACGGATAAAGCAAACATTACCAAGCCGTTTATCTTTTCCAGACCGCCATCAATAGTTGTGCGGACTGCAAACGAAGACTTGGTCGCTGTTCGGGCTCGTTCATTACGGAGTGTTTTTTGTGAGTTAAACCTTGCATCGGAAGAATGTGACGTTCGACTCGTATGATAAATGAGATGCTATATGGAAACAATGGAAGGAATGACATCAAATTAACAAAATAAAATCGCGACATGATTCTCTAAAACAGTTTCTATACAGACATTCAACACCAGTTCAGTTGAAATTCGGACCAATCACAGGCGAACACAAGAGGTCGTTTCGCCAAAAAGAAAGAAAGTCTAAGATTATCTTGAAATGATCTTTGATAATTCGTAAATCAAACGAATGATTGAAGATCACTGATTTAATTATCTTACATTTTTCAACTCATGCACTACAGATTTTAGCAAAAAAAAATATTGTTTTTGATTCAGAGCCGCAACCGAAAGCGTCGCGCATGCATTGCATACAAACCGGAGCGAACATCGCTGTGTATAACAGTTCAACTTATTGGAAACCAACAAAGCAGGCCAGATTGTCGATTTACATGATCGCACCACCATATTTCGGTGTATCAGTAGAGCTGACCTACACGCACCAATCGCTTGCTTTCTTTATTTGACCAACTGTTCAATAAAATTTTCAGATTTCAGACGTCACCAATAAAAGGTGCGCCTTCGAGATAAATGCAGTATAAAAAGATCTGTTTTCTGTCAGTGCTTTGTTAACTTAGCTTTGATCCAGTACGTGGTGCGTGGTATATTCACAGGCATCTTAAACATGAAGCAAGTGTGCATTCTTCTAGCTGTGCTGCTCTGCATGGCAGCCGTCGCGGACGCCATAAGCAATATACGTGTCTATGTGAGTATTGCAGCGCCACCGTTTAATAAATCGCCTATACCGCACTGCCTGACTTACTTTCCCTTTTCACTTTCCATAGGCGACAACGTGTGAGAAATGTAAAAGCATCGGAGCGGTGAAGTGTGGCAATGGATATTTAAAGTTGGTCTCGTGCGTTGGACAGGTAGGCTTGCTTGGTTGAAGGTTTTTTTTGAAAATGCAATGAGAAGTAAACATTTATCCAACCGTTTATCCTTTCCAGACTGCCATTAATAACTGTGGAAGCTGTACTGGGAGACAGGGTCGGTGTTCGAACTTTATCTCTTCGCAATGCTTCTTGTGAGTCAAACCGAACACCGGAAGAATGTGACATTCGAGTAGTATGGGAAATGGGATGCTAGATGGTGTAACGCGCTAGAAATCAAATTAAATTCCAGAATAAAATCGCGATTACATCACTAGTGGTGGGTTCGTATTTTTAAAACGTTGGGGGCTTCATAGCTTTACGTCGATAATATAGTTGGGCCATTTATCCAGGAATATACTCACAAAACAGTTGAACAAATAAAGGCCACCGTGTATGTTGTTGACAATTCTGAAAAACAAAACCAAGAACAAATGCGTTGTTCCCTGCTATCACCCAAAAGGTTTCGTTATCTTTCATCATTGATTGAGTTTCTCAGTTTCTCGCCATGATATAACATGATTTCCTAAAACCGTTTCTTCTGCATATCAGTATAGTCAATACCAGTGATATTGGACCTTCTATACCTATCTCATCAGAAAGAGCATTCGTTTATCCAACATGATCATTGCTTTGAAAACAAAACAAAAACAGATGATTATTGATTTGATTTCTTCAATGTTTAAGTTTCGTAAACAAATCAAATGAAGATTTTAATAAACAAAATGTTGCAGATTTTGACACACATCCGCACCACTAAAAGTTGCGAACTCATTTCATACAAACCATAGCGAATATCACTGTGTATAACAGTTCAACTTATCAAAGCAGGCCAGATTTTCGATACATCCGCAGCGATTCTTCCCGGAACGAACGAGTTACACGATCGCACCTCATATTTCGTTGTATCAGCAGAGCTGACCTGCACGTACAGTTCACTTGCTTTCGTTATTTGTTCAACTGTGCTCATAAATTTTCAGATTCGCAACCGATCAAACAAAAACAGCCAGGAAGCAGTTAAAAATTGAAATACAAGGTATGGAACACGTTGTTTTTTCGAGATAAATGCACCATAAGACGGCCGATCGCTTCTCAGTGCTCTGTAGGCTATGATTTGATCCAGTACGTGGTGTATTCAAAGACGTTCCAAACATGAAGCAAGTGTGCATTCTCCTAGCGGTGCTGCTCTGCACGGCAACCGTCGCGGACGCCATTGTTTATGTCTACGTAAGTATTGCAGGGCAACCGGCGATGAGGTTGCTCTCACATATGCCACACTTATTCATTTCGTTTCCTTTAACGGTTTCTACAGGCGACGACATGTGCGAAATGCAAAAGCGTAGGAGCTCTCTACTGTAACTATGGGAACATAGCTCAGAAAGGAATTTTATGCGACGGTCAGGTAGGTTTACACGGTTTGGTGTATTTTTGAAAACGTAGTTAGAAGTAAACATTATCGAACGCTCAACACTTCCAGAGGACCATTAATAGCTGTGCGGATTGTCAACGAAGACTAGGCCGTTGTTTTTTTACCAACTTTAATCTGCATTGCACATTGTGAATCAGACCGCGCCCCGCCAAACCTCAGTAGTCTGCTAATTTACACATTCGAGCAGATTGTTTATTCGTTAAAAGCGACGAAATTAAATTAAATAATAGAGAAAGGTTTAGGTCACAAGTGTTGTGTCGTTATTTCTCTATCGCGGAACGTACAGGTATTAACGGGGAAAACAATAGCTTCTGGCAGTTCCAACAATATTTTCACAGCCCAGTTGAACAAATAGTGTGCCCATGGATGCTGATGACATTTCTGGTAGACAAAACCAAGGGCAAATGTGTTCTACTCTATCCCTCAAAAGGCTTTACTTCCTTTCAATATAAAATGTGTCTCTCTGTTGATTAGCAAGCGGCGATATAGCATGATCTTGTGAAGTAAAGTATATAACAGCATAAAACCAATTTTGTCAACTACTGTTATACAAATTTCTGAAGCAGCATCGTGTCTTATGATCACTGAGCTATTTTTTGTACATGTTTTAAATTTACAAGAATAAACAATGTGAAATGAGAATTAATACCATTGCATTGAATAATATCCTTAATTTCCATTTTTCCCATATCCCTTTCTAATCCATCCTTTATTCTATGTTGTCTTTATCGGTAATGTGCCCGGGATAAGGTAAATTACAAGAAGGAAATGCCTTGCAGCTTTTGTTATATACTCAACACAAGCGATGCTGATAATGTGAAAAAGCCGTCAATATAAAAGATTAAAAAATAAAGTAAAATCAAATAAATAAAATAAATAATACCATTACAAAAGCTTTAGATCGTCATTAATATTAGACAGCCGCCTCCATTCTCACTTAACCATTACCATTTACATCTATTCTTAATTTCTTCTTAACCATCACCATTTACATCTATTGCCTATCCTAATCAGTTAGTTTATCGTTCCATAATATTTGCCCTTCTTTGCCTAATGAATGTTAATTTGAAGCAACATTTTAGTATTCTTAAGTATTAGTACTATGTGTTGCCACAAGGACGCAGCATCCTACTTTCAAGTAATTGTCCCACCTTTCGAATAATCTCTTCTCTTGTGTACGCAAACAGGTTGTATGCAATTCGATGTTATCGAGTTGATTAAAACGATAAGTTAGGTCACAATCGATAAATCCCATCGGTTGTCAGTTGCTGACTCTCAATTATTATGCTACGAGCACAGCTCTTTGGCCATGCAAATGAATGTTTCGCCTACGCGATTCAGAATAGTGTTTTCGTACTGGAACTGTTTTGTTTACGACAGAACGTTGTATCATCAAGTGTTTTACGAAATATTCTCTCTCATTTGATCAGAAAGATATGTCTTCTTCTCTCCCTGTTGACTAGAGACGGTGTGAAACCGGTACTCTGCTCTACTGGAAAAAATGGATAGTTATTTTAGAATGATTTCGTTAGGCATTACATGGATTCAACAACTGCAGCGTATCAAGATTAACTACATTTTAATCATTGGCATTCAGGAATTAGTACACTAAAAACAATCAGCCCTGATCTATAGCTCATCAGAAATTGCACTCATATCAACCCATCGTTATGTTGACTGGGTAAAGCGTACATGATACGGGAAACAGCCACGTATCTACACGAAGATACATCACCCAGTGGTGCCCCCGGATACCCCCACGCATGCACAAACCAAATCTACCCGATCGTCCCGATGTTACCAACATCAACACAAACATCCCCAGACATGACAGGCTAGAAATAAGTAAATTTTAAGAAAGCTGTATTTTGGAACAAATCTTTATTGTTTATCCAACTTTATTTCGGAACCTAAAGTGTATCTCGCGTAATTGTATAACAATCACTACAATGTACACGCAAGTCAATATCAATATTTTTGCCAAGTCATGGAAGTTGTGTATGTTTCAGTAGTAGAAGTTGCGAAGATTTTACATCGAGGCCTGGTGGCGGCGCCGGTCTTCACACGAATGGACCAGACCAAAATCTCATCCGTACCAATCCCCTCCGTACGCAGGGTCGATTATCCAGCTACCGGTAACTGATGACTTTATAATCACAGAAAGCCAGAAAAGGCAGGCCTCTAGACTTCTTGAGGTAGTTGCCGAAGAAAAGAAACCCACATCATAAACGAGAGATCAATATTTATTGGGGTCTAGTTGGGCGAATCTTCCATCTTTGAAAAACAAAAGTACATTAACACGTTCCGGGCCGCATCATCCGATTTTGGGTGAAGCTGTATGGAAATCGCCATGACACGGCGTTGAAAGGCGTTCCATACCATACCATATTTCATTTTATCACTATAGTTAACCTAGATGAGCAGATCGCTTATTTGTCCAACTGTGCTCAGAAACTCTCCTACTCACACCACTATAGTTTAAAAAACTAATAACGCATGATACAGCTGAGAAAAAAAAAACCACAGTATAAAAAGAACGGTTTCTTATCAGTGCTCGGCACATTAGAAGTTGATCCCGCACGAGATATATTCATCGCCCGTGAACATGAAGCTAGTGTTCGTTTTACTTCTTCTAGCTGTGCTGCACTGCATGGAAGCCGCCAAAACTCCATTGCCACCCAAGAAAATTATTGTCTATGTGAGTGTTGCAGCTGAACCGTTGATGGATTTGTACTCACACACGCAGCGACTCATACTCTCTTTCTTTCCTCAAACCCTTTCCAACCAGGCTAAATCGTGTTCGGTATGTAAATCGCTCGGAAGTTTTCCCTGTGGTCATGAGTTCTTTTGGTCACGGAATGGCGTCACATGCCATAATCAGGTAGGTTTGGAGGAGAGTTTTTTTTGTTGGGTTTTTTGAAAATGCAACGGAGCAACTAAGCATTGGCGAACGCTAATCCTTTTCAGACGGCCATCAAAAACTGTGCGGAGTGCACAAAGAGAAGGGGAGCCACCTGCGAACAGACGCAAACTTTGATGACGTGCATCTTGTGAGGCAAGAAATGGCGACCCATTCGCGCCGGTTTGTCACGTTAAGCATCAGATGGAGTAGTCAAACGAAATAGCAGAATAAAGCAGTGCTTATATTACAAGATGATTTTGTTGATTTGTTTAAAGTTGTATCACAAGTGATATTTTCTTATTTTCGTATCGTAAGACGTGCGAGGCTTCCACAGACAAGATACTACACCATTTTCGCAGGCCAATGGATGCTGTTGACGATTTCTAGACAATTACAAAAGGGAGGGGACGCATCACGCAAAAGGCTTCATTTCCTTGCTTAAACTAATTGCGTCTCTCTGTGGAACAACCGACGGTGCGATAAAGCATGATACAGTGATGGTTGCTATCTCTCACCTGCCTGGTACAGTGTCCGCCAGCAGGTCAATAAGTAGGCAAGGGAGACTTACTCACCCGCGCGTAGCGTGACCTGCACGTCAGTTTGAAGAAGGAAATTTATAGCGATATCCACACTTTCATGTCAGTCCCTCGTTTGACACACAATGCGAATGCTCCCAGGACATGGACTGGTGACTAGCACCGTTCTTCGCTTCTTCAGGTCTGTTAGTGTCAGTTTATTTATCGTTCCACAGCCATCCTGTCGAAATAGTTGGGATAAAAATGGATCGTTGGCAAATGGATGGCCCGGAGGGATCCATTGCGTGTCACGTGAAACGTTGCATGCCGTTCTTGATGGTTTGTCCGTACGGTGCTGCCCACGATGCCTCATCGCCATCTCATCTCATCGTCGTGCCCGAGGGTGCAGCGGAAGAAACGGCACTGACACAATATAGACCACGGATGATGCACTGCCGCTCGAACGGATGCTCTTGGGTTTAACAATGCATGCAAGATGGCGATGGTGGCTGGGCGGGATGCTGTTCGGTGGGCGTCGATATGAAAATAATTGTTCAGCGCCAAACCTCATCTCCACTGACAAAGGCACATTTTACACTGCTTGAGTTGAACGCACTTCAAGTGAGTTAGCGAACGGATAGAACCAACCAACGTTAAGTGGAGTCTTCATATGATAGCCGGTTGAAAAGAAAGTGCTTATGCAAAAGCAGTTCATGCACACTGACATATCGTTTATCGTACAAAAGAATTCTCTATCAAATTGCTAGTTTCAAAAACCATCAGCATCCGCACGGTGTTACAACGTGAGCCACCGTGACCTCGTACCGCATGTTTGTCAGGACACATGCGCTTGGAAACACGACGCTACACACCGTCACCGAACGGATTGACGCCGGAGTGTATGTTACGTAGCTGCACACCTTGAGCAGCGAAATTAATATCGCTGTTTGGTAAACTCTCACACCCGTACCCCAACATGGAACTGTTTTCGTTCGTACATGTCGAATGGAAACGATATTGGAATCGAATTGATTGGACCGGCTGTGTGTGTGTTAGTGTTTGCGGGCTGTGATGATCACGTAATGGAAACCATATTTATTTTAAACAACAGCATCATGTAACACAACCGTTTAGTGATCTTTTTTTTCTAAACAGGAAACCACATTAGGCAATCGGGAAAGAATAAAAGTCATGCATAAGTCATGGAGATCTCTTAAAAGAAGTGATAAATTTAGACCGTAAATAGAAAAACATTTTTAAAACACTTCTTGAAGTCTTCTAGAAGTCTTGGAGTTTGTTTTTGTTAAAGTTGAGTGGAGTAATCCGCATAATCCCACATGCTTTTTCACTCGACAATAATTTCACGCCATCACTCAATTTGGGTTTACTACGCCTACTTCGTCCGTGAGGACGACCTAAAAGGACGCTACGGGCTGGATCGTCCGGTGTCATTCTCATGACGTGACCAGCCCACCGGAGCTTGGCGAGTCTTATTCGCTGTACGCTTTGTATATTAGTGATTGAAAAAAAAACGGCTCCAGAATCGGAGCTGGTTCCGACTGGCTCCAAAAAAAATGTTAGAACCGGTTCCGGAGCCGGTGATGATGTTTGACAGCTGCTTTACAACGGAAAATAACAGTCGCTTTCAAAGCTAGTTGTGTTCGTGATCTGTTTGTCTGCCTGTATACACCATTATACAGTAGGAGATCCTCTCAATATGCACCTGACGCAATATTCTTCGTGTGTGTGATGATATGTGAGACTACTACTTCTGGTTGCCGTATCGAATAATATGAAATAGCAGTAAAAAAACATTACTCTCCACGTAATGGATAAAAAATGGAATAAATTTAATTTAAAAGTTTTCATTTAAAAAAGTAATTACGGCGAAGAATCAACACAATTCAAATAAATAATTAAAATAATCAATAAAAACAAAAATTTGTTAAATAATTCATTTTATCCATAAATTTCTTTTAAACTGCCCACTGTGCGATAATGTCCTCCGGAGCGCACATCACTAGTACATACTTCAAATCTACAAGAATATAAACATGAATTTAAAACTAAAATTTAAAATTTAAAAATTTAAATTTTGAGAAAATTTTGGAAAATTTAATATTAAAACTTAACAAAGTCAATACTTATTATATTATTATAAAGAAACTAATAATGCGCACACGATATTGCAATAGCGGCCTAACGTTATCAACAACTTCATGATTCATGTCGGGCGGAACATACGCATCGATAAAGCAATACGCGCTGGTTTTTTTAATCTTATCCGCTCTGTTACATCCTAGAGCCTATCAAGATGCCCTATATGATACAGTTCGTTTGCTTCTTTTCTATTATTTAACTGTGCGCAAAACAAAACCCGGATTCTCATCGATAATCAACACAATATAAGCAAGATAAAAGCTCCCATCACGCCGTGAATCACCTGCGGGCTGACAGGGGCGCGAGATAAATGCAGTATAAAAAGATTCGCGTCTGTTACGGGTTTCCGTCAGTGTTCTGCAGGCAAAGATTTGATCCAGTACGTGGTACGAATATATTCAAAGACAATCCCCAAACATGAAGCAAGTGTGCATTCTGCTAGCGGTGCTGCTCTGTACGGCAGCCGTCGCGGACGCCATGGTGTTTGTCTACGTGAGTATTGCGGCTCGACCGTTGATGGGTCTGCATATGGCGCACTTATTCGCTTCCTTTACTCTACCGTTTTTCCACAGGCACCAACGTGTGCGATATGTAAAAGCATCGGAGCGCGTTACTGTGGCTATGGGTACCTCAGTCGGAAGGGAGTCTCGTGCGACGACCAGGTAGGTGTGCAGGGTAGAGTGGGGGGAGTTTTATTTTAAAATGCAATGGGAAATAAACATTACCGAGCCGCTTATCCTTTCCAGACGACCATCAATAGCTGTGCGGACTGTACGAAAAAACTGGGCCGCTGTGAGGACGGGTTCATTACGGAGTGTTTCTTGTGAGTTAAACCTTGACGCGCAACCGGAAACGCGTCCCGATTTATTTGGATGGCCTGCAATGGATGCATGAAAGTATTTTACTCAATTTGTCACAATTTCCAAATGAGCAATAAAGCATTTTGTTCAGCAAAATCATTAACAATTCGCTTGCGTCAGCTATTATTCAACTACCCTTTGCTCACATTCACACTACTTTTCGAGGGTAAATGGAATGTCAAATGGAAGGTACCAAATTAGATTTTGGTGACCTAAAAACCCCTTTTTACCATGCGAGAGAAGTACCTTTTTCTTCGAACACCTGATTGAAAGGCTGTAACTGTTAGGTTCGTGGAAGTCAGTCTTCAATTTGCGCAGTGATAATGTCAAACTAACATTTTAGCAGTAAACAGTACAACGCATCGGATGGAAGCTTTACCTTGCTTTGATGTAAGCTTCAAGGAAAAGTTTCCTTTCATTAGCTTTTTTTTTGTTGAGTGATGAAAGAACTCGGCGAATGAAGCATGTCCGAACATACGTTCAGCAATGTTTGACGTGTGACTTTTCAACTAGAGACACATAAGACACATTCTTTTTATCGGTTGCTCGGGACTATATTATATAATATGCACACAAATTTATGTTATATTAGTTTGTCTTACTAATATAATTTATAATATATATAATATACATAATATATGTAGAATACTTAATATAAGAGATGCTGAATGTTGAATATTAAAGTGTATCGTAAATAGCACGAAAAAGCCTAAATTTTTATTTGCAAACCGTCCTTTCTCCTTTCATGATCTTCCTGGAAGCGAAAGCAACATCAGCAAACATTTACCATCGCACACCATCTCACATCGAACTTATCATTTATCACCTCGCTCGCTGAACGGCGTGCCAAAAAAGCATCGACCGAACGGGCATGATTCACTTAATCTTCTCGCTTTAAAGCTAATTGAGGGCTAATCGCTCTTGAAAGCGGGGAAATCTTTTCGCGAACGCCCAAAATGAGTGCCGATGGAAACGGAACAGCGCGACAGAAGCGAAACCAGGCACCGACGCGCTGAACAACATTAAAAACATAAATTGCACTTGAGCGGCAAGCGCTCGCGTTGTTGCCCCGCAGACGGAAAGCGCGCACCAGCGTTTGATAGGTCATTCACGAGCAATCATCATCATCATCCTCGTCATCATTTCGCCTCGTCTTTTGCGGAATGAAAAGTTCATTAACGCGGAAAATCTATCCCCCCCCGAGATGATGCTTCAGTGAATGCCTGTTTTTTATGCCGCTGTTGTCAGGAGGATTAGATGTTTGCCCCGTTCCCGATGCTGAGCCAGGGGTTGTGCTCTTTTTTTTTCTTTCTTTTGCTTTAGCTGAATGTTGGGAAGTGGTGAACAAGCGCTGAAGTATGGTCCTTGCAGTTGAGGATGCGCACCCGGCGGAGGGTTTCATTCTGCAGACGAGAGGCCTTTCCCTGCAGTTGAACAAGTTGTGTGCACCTTGCGTCTGTCCGCAGACGTTTCTCGAGGTGGTTCAAAGGAAGGAAAGGAAAAAAAAATGTACGAACATTGCATAATTGCCACTTTGGCTGGGTATGTTTTGTCATTGAGTCATCCAGGTTTGGGCAACGTTTGGGTGATGAAGGCGTGTTCGTTTCTTACACACAAAACCACCGGGAAAGTAATATCACGCTCAACGGTCGGTCAAGTGAAACGGCCGCTTGCTCGATGTGTGTGAAGGCACAACACAAACAGTTGCCCTCTTGTCTGGCAAAGTGCGAAAAGGACGAGCTGAAGTGTGGACGTTATTGGAAATGGAAACTTTTCTCCGCGCCGATGCTAGGGAGTGATCGAAAAAAATAAGCAAGAATGAGCAACCGAGAGCATCGAAAACATCCTTGAAAAGGAAAGTCCCTGGAGTAGTTCGCATGATGATGAAGGATATAGCATATAGCTGTCGGCTATTCATTGGGTTCATTGGGTCGTTTTGTTGATCGTGTCAGTTTATTTCCCAACTCCACTTTTTTTTTCTTCTCCCTCGCTAAAGTCCCCATTCGCCATCATCAATCGGAGACTCGCAAATGGAAAGATTGTGGACGTTGCCAGATGCTCCATCTGCTGGCTGGCTATTATCGACCATTTCTTGTTGTTGTTGTTGCCAGTGTGGAGTCTTCGCCCGGGGATCACTGACCAGCCATAAAATCAAACATGGGGAAGCGCTAGAACGTGACGCGTCAGCACTAATGGGAAGGACAACTCGAAAGGTTCGAGCTCTGGATTATTAACATCAAAACAATACGGAAGAAGGTAACAAAAACAAGCAAACACGACGGAGAGGATAAAAGTGCTTATTCAACGTGCACTAGGAATCAGGGTCAAATTCCGGTCAATAGGTGCTGGAAGACCTTGAGAACGAGAAGGTTCCAGAGTGTTGTGACAGATGTACTCATGAAGGCAGGCCTGTAATAATCGGCCAGGGATTGTTTATTCTTTGGTTTTAAGGAGCAAATTGGGTGGACTATGGAGAATTATCGTCTTATGTTCGAGATATTTACGTTTCGTGTTGGCAAATTGGTTTTTATCTAAACTTTGTCACCATAGGAGAGTACTTAAATGATTACTGAAAGTACTTCATATAAAGCTTATAAATAATTAGCAGGCATTTAGTTGTGGATCTTACTTAGCTTTGTGAATTCCATCACAAATTTGTCCAATTTTCGAAAATTTTAACCGCAGTCCAGTGTATAAAAGCTGTCAAACTCTGACAAGTCTTCTCGAGCATGGACGGTCATGGAACAAGGAGGCTGTGGTTATTGTACGATTTAGTTGAACAACTAACAACTTGTCACTTGTGGAAGGAGAAGAAGCAACAGAAGAAACGAGAAACAGTTCAAGAGCATACTAGACATCTAAATAAATCTCTTTCGTTTAATAAAGTGCACAGTTCCAGTTCTCAAGAAGCAGTAATTCAGGGCAATAAAAACTAATGGACAACCTGTAACAAACAAAAAAAAAAGGGGGATCTTTTCTAACCTAATGTTTTCCCAATGTGCGTTCCCAATAACACGGGACGCTGCGAGGACACTGCTACCATTTAGGATTCCGGGTGTCCCCAACAAAACCGGAATGGTGCCGGGTGCTTCGTTCACCGTAATCAGCATCCGTTTTCCTTTTTTTTGGCCAGCTTCCTGCAATCGAAATTGAGAAATCCATCCCAAAATCCGCAAGGGATTTACGCCCGGGTGTATCGAGACGCATATCAATAGTCTGACCACCGATAATGCTTTCGGTTATGGTATGGCACGTAATGCTACGGATTTTCAAGGCGAGGCCAACTAATTTGGCAACAAATTGAGAGCTACGCGTTTGACGCACACCGGGCAGTGCTGTAAAAACTTTAACGATCCCTGCAGCTTAAGCTTATTTGGCTGCGGTTTCAGCGAATTCCCTTTAGGGAACTGCCGAAAAGTTTGGCTTGACACTTTGTGTGTGTGAGTGAAATTCTACGCGGATTGCATGTATTTTAACGATGGGATCGCGCCATTCAGAGATTTTTCTATTCCAGATGGAATATTCTGGCCTGTTATACGTACGGTACATGGGAGCTTTGCATTCACACACGCTCGATTTCATCCCGGGGTTACACGTTGTTTTGGGCTTGTTGCCTAGCGAGCGCCATCCTGTACGTGAAAGCAAAGCACACCTTCCGTCTCAAGGCGCCGGTTGCCGAGCATAAATCTTTTTATTCGATTTCGCCCCGACTTTCGGGCCGGTGCTACCGATCTCATTCCCAAGGTTCGCCTTTTCTTTCCCTCTTTGTCACCAAACGAAAGAAACTCAAAGATTACACCCCCAACGGTGAGCTTCTCGCTCACCGTACGATGAAACTGGAGCTGACTTTTTTTTTTGGTGTGTGTTTTGAAAGGAAAACTACCCGTGGAACGTTCAATATATTCATGCGACGTGTAATATTCAGTGTGTGATTCTGGTGCTGCCAAACCGTGCATTTTTATTGCGAAGCGCTTTCCGGTGAGGTGCGCATTTTTGTACTGTTTGCTTCCGTGTATGAAACAGCCCCCGGCATGGAGCGTTGGTCTCGTCGGGTATGCGGGTCAAATAGTCAAAACCTGCTGCTGCTCCGCATGGGTTTTTTTCCTCGTGTTGATTCTTTTCTTCTACAGCTCCAAATATCTCCCCCCTCCTATCGCGTACCGGATGTAATGGTGCTCTCTTCCTATCCCGATTTCACGAACAATTCAACATCGGTGCGTGATTTATGTTGAAAGGCTTCACAGGGAAAACTACACCATGGAGGCACCTTTTTGTTCCTTTGGTAAAGCATTCCTTCACCCTTCGCACGAGGGATCGTGTTGAAAAGCTGGGATTATTGCTAGCCTTGCCTTGGGTCACCCAATCTTCCCCAAACAACTATGGGGTCACATTGGAGAAGAGCGGGAAGGTGCGAAAAATAGACACAAAACAGACCGAGTCTTCATAGGTATTAGAGGGGGAATGAAAGAAAAAAAAAGGCGATGGGGTTAAATTCCATCACCGTCGAGCTGCCGAGAGCTTATTGTAAAATCAATGTAGCTTCTTCCTTTGGCTTTGGCTGATAACGCTATCATGGGAAGGGGTTATAAGATTGGGGCTTGGCGCATTAGCTGCCAGTGCCGGTGGGATATCTTCAACGCATGGGGGATATTGGTTGGAAATTGAAATAGATCCATGTGTGGCTCACGGGTATGCCGGGATGTCTTAAAGGGATAGCAAGATGTTATTACGGTGTATCGTTTACATTCGCCAGAGTTTTAGACCGAGGACATGTGTAATGACATTCATTGAAGCATAAACGTCCGTCCTTGGACATGATGGTTTAATTTTAATTGGTTTTAATCAAAGAGTGCGGTGAACAGAATCTAAATAAAGTGGATCACTGCTACTGACTGACTTCAAAACAACAGTATGAGTATGAAGCGTATGAAGTGCACAGTAATTTGTGTCCATTAGAGATCAGACCAATTAAGATGTAGAAGAGCAAGCAAGCACGTACGCTTTATTTTCTCAAGGACTGTCATTAAGGATCTTTGGAGTATTAAAAACAACTTAGAGCTTGGTCTAATATCGGTACAGGCATCATAGTTACGCAACATGCTGAAGAATGGTATGAGAATGGAAAAAGGTTGCTGAGGTGTGTTAACGAAAAAAAAAAAACAAATCGAGTTGACTTTGGTCGTCAACAAAGTTTGCCGAAGCTGTCAAACTCGTACATTACACCAGCAACATGCTGCCCCCGCAACTATATTATACCATTACCATACTCAACTAGATCAAACTATTATTAACATTTTAAGATAAGAGTTAATTTGCTAGTTCAATATATACGTTGTGATCTTTTTGGATGCAAATTCAAACACATACAAATGACATTTATTGTGAATTTTCATCAAATACTTGCACGGCCCATTGCATAATTCTGATAGATAATTAACTGGATTGTCACTATTTCGTTACAGCTTTACTTAAATTGCAAACGTTTAAAACATTCCCAGCTGCTGATTGTTGAAATCAACAATATTTTTGGATTGGTTCGTCATACATTTGTTTATCTTAATCGTTATCTGTTAGATATCATTCATCACATTGCCAACCACCATCAACACATTGTCCAACGGTGTACCCCATTTATCTTTGCAAATGATACTGGATGGATCATACACAGATATAAGCGAGTTCTATTTACTTAACTGGTGACATATCTGACGCACACAAACAATCCCTTTTCTGTCGCAAAAGTTCACAAAAAAAAACCGTCCCAAACTTTGCACATCTACAAACATGCGGTCGTGTTGCTTCGTTGGAAAGCCGCTTTTGTCATGGAAAATCATTCACCAAAAATTTCCACCTCGCTGCATGCCGAAAATTCAACTCAAAAATTAATCATTGTAAGGCTGACAAGGGACTGCACAATCTGGAATCAACAACAAGAAAAAAAAACATGAAGACCGTTGTGACAGGAACAGAATGGCGACGCAAAGCGATACTGAAGCGCTTCACACCTGATGAATCAGTACAAAAACTGTGCCACCAGAACATTGAAATTCGTTTCCCATTGTCATCGGGAAAACTGGTGGCTGTTTATTGTAGCGCCTCGCACAAAAACCGACACTGCCCTTGCAGGGTAAATCTCTTTAACTGGGTTGGGTGTGTGTGTGTGTCTTTTTTTCTGTGTGTTGTTGGTCGTTGTTTTATTTATTCGTTCACTGTATCCTGCTCATTTTGTCGTTTTTATCTCCTTTAGGCAATGTTGTTTATTTATGTCTGTTCACAATTTGCATGTAAAATTCAGCGGAACAAGATACTAACATTTTCCCTCTGTTCTATGCCTCGTGCATCCATTTCCGCCTGCGAGGCCACCCGTTTTGGCATTTGTTCGGAAATTGTAATCCCGATAATTTTGTTTACATGGGACACCGCTGTCAGATTGTGCTGGCTTGCCAGCCCATTTGCGTCGGTGGCATCGACGCCAGGCACGGGAAAAGAAAAAAGAAAAACGCGACCGGACCGGAAGCATGGAGCGTTTTGTTGTTTGATTTTGCGTTACGTTCCTTCCGGTGGTAAGGAACGGTTGTAATCGTGAGAAGAGTGTAATAGAGTAGTACCGAAAGGTAGTAATGATCTTTTTGGTAGGTATTTGGTACGCAACGAAAAAGATTGCGTTAAATGATCTTATCAGAGTATTATAGCTGTCCAGTTACGTTTTCTCGTTAATAATGATCTTAACCTGTCTTATACTCAATATATTTAAGCAAAATTCTAAGTTTTAAATAATATAAACTATATGGAAACAAGTTCTAATGAATATCAGCATTATAAAGTACGAGAATACTATTAAAAACCCCCATTTAGCTGATGCTTTATTACACAATATTTTAGGAACAGAATGCTCCAGCGCTAACACCGCTCCAACAGTATCGTATGATTTATGCTAATGGTAGCGGTAGCTAAATAGAACAGTGAGCTATTGTCCCTTGCTCCCTACTACACCGAAAAGCACTTTACAAGGGTGTGGTGCTTTTGTTGATTTTTCCCCCCACTTTCATGCGCACACGCATACACACGCCCGTTGTGCTTTACATTATTTACAAAACGCATCAGCGCAAAAGCGAATTTTTGGGGGCATAAATTATGCATTCCACCGTCGTACGCATTTGACCGCGGATTGTTAATTCCCGTGCGATCGGTTAGTAACCGTTTTTGGGGGGTGGAACGGTGGAACCGCACCAAGCGGCGGCGACCAAATCCGATTTAGGGCGCAACGGCAGCCACAAATTAATGCCTCCCGGATGACCATGAACGGTAAGGAATCTTTGCAAGTGGGATGGAAAACAAAGAAAATCGTGACCACGGGACGAAGCAGAGCGCCAGAGAGACAGGAAAGGAAAAGACGAGAAATTAGAACAGCGCAAGGAAAGCTGTTTTGTACCTCGTACTGTCTTGTTTTGCGTCACTGCCTCGCACTGCAACTGGTGCCGTTTTTCTCGCAATGGGAAATTTTCCAACAGCAGGCGAGCAAAAAAAAAAATCTAGTGAGCCTTGACATTAAAGATGCTGATGGGCGCACAGTTAAATGGTCCAGTTTTAAAGGTCATTTTTATTATTTATTTCTGTTTGGCGATGGTAGAACAAGAACATTGTTCAGTCGTTGTCTTTTTTGGCCACATGCTCAGCGCACTAAATATGCTGCGTCCGGTATATATCATTTTTATTCTTTGTTGGGGTGTTATGGTCAGGGATACTAACGACCAGGCGCAAATCATCGTTAATTTAATGGCGGAACAGCTTCATATACAGGGGTTAAAAATGGCATCAAATGGAGCGATATTTTAAATTATTTATAAATTTAGTTTAACTTTTAGATCATGAAAATGTCCTACTGTCTAATGTCCTATAAATAACGAATTTATAAACTAATTATCGTCATTAGCAAGTTTTACTTTATAGAACACCAAACTAATTTTTTAAACGTCCGTAGGCAGCAATTTACAAAATAAAATCTCAAAAAAATCTAAAAAACCCTTGAATTGGCGTCCAAAACAGTTACAAAACCTCTGTAAAATTGAACGATTCACAGCGGTTGGCAGTAAAAAAAAACCGGCACACTTGAAAAGAAATTAAACATCATGGGAAGAAATCGAAAAGAACTGCCGCAGCCCTGTGGCAGTTAAGGGCAAACGCTTGCGAGCAGTACCTTTAACTGCGCCAAGCGAGAATCTAAATTTTTACGACGCACAGTTCTGGTAACGGTGCGCCCAAATGTGACGACCCATTTTTCCACCTCACTGGGCACGTAGTCACCGCCAGCACGTTGATTTGAAGCCGATTTGAACCCGGTGAAGGAAGAAAAATGCTGTACTTGAATTTTTGCGACCAAAGAGCAGCTCCCGTGCGAAGCATGCCCTGGGAAACCGGTGAGCATAATTTATTCGCAAACATTTGCAGCCACATTGTGGTGGTGTCTACTGTAGGATGGGTCGGTTTGATCAAAGCAAGCGAAACAGATGGCTGCGTACGTAACTGGGAAGTTGTGGCTGCGTACGACAATGGTGCCGCTCGGGCATACTTCTCCTGTGCACAATACAGCGGTGAAAGATTTTTTGTTTGATGGACTGCGTTAACTTTTCATCATTTATACGGGTGTGTGTACTGCGAACCCAATTAATTTGCCTTCCATTTTAGCGAAAGCAATTTTGAAGTGGAAAGAATAGGCGGAAAGGTACAACACAGGACCGACCGTACGTCAATGAATAATTTTGCAACACAATTTAATACGAAGAAAGCGCACATGGCCACCCATCCGTTAAATGAAGGTGTACCACAGCATGAAAATTGTACTCCTGCTTTATAATGTGTGTGTGCGCGAATGTCTGTGCGTGCTACTTACACTCATGTCCACGGGATGTCTAGTAGCTGATGGGACGATCCGTTCGCGGGCATGTTCCTTTCGCCAGCAGCCGGAAACGCGGGAACGGTGATCCTCCTGGTGGCTCTGGTGAATCAAGGTTGATTTATTCTTTTCTCTTCGCCGGATGGCGCTGTCCCACAGCTGTACCACCCGTTAAAGATCCGCCGTGAAAGGATCCGTAACTAACGCCAAACCGCCCAACCACGATGCTTGATTGCACACCTTTCCTGGCACGTTTTTTTTGTCGTTTTGTTGCCCCACGCCCCCAACAAAAAATGGCTTCCTTTTCACGGTCGGTATACGTTTCTGTCGCTCACTGTCACTTCCTGGCGGTGGTGTTGGTGCGATTTAATTGTTTGCTCAATTACACATCGCATTACACAAGACGCAACCGGATGGTAAATATGCATTTCACTTTATCCTTGCACCACAAGCAATCACACACACACACACACACTTAGGCACACGCTGGTGCCACAAACTCACGCGTATGGTTATAAAATAAACTCATAGACACACGTACACACTAAGTGCGGAAGCCTCTCGTCGGCAAAGGTGCAGGAGATAATGCGGCATAGGGGAATGAGGTTAAACTGCTGCGGCAAGACGTTCGGCAAAGCTGGCAAATACTGGCTCGCTTTATAGCACTAATTCGGTGGGGTTTGGTATGATTTAAGCGTCACTCATTGGGCTTTATGACATTTCGTTAGGATTGTTTGCACAACGCTTGGTGGTAACACTGATTTTGGTAGAATTCTAAAAAGATGGCCCTAAGAAAACCCCGAAAAAAGTTGTTAGTATTAAATTTAGTAGATATTTGTAGTAGATATATGGTTTTACCTATATTTTATGATAAAATAATGAACTTTGTGAATCCTTCCGGGTCAAAAAGAGTAATTTAAAAAAAAGTTAGTAACAGAAAATTCCGTTGTAGAAATTAAAGCCTTGTAACAATTTCACAGCTATTTTGCTATTGCACTTTTGCTATTACAATGGAAGGAAAATTTTAATAAAGCATCCACAACATATTGAAATATTTTCCAATAATAAATAAAATAAATGCATATTAAGGATGAAGAAAAAAAAATAAAAAAGAAATTGTCCAAATAAAAAAAAGAGAAATTACATAAGAAAACAAACTATACTAATAGAAATAACAAAACATGATGGAAATTTGTGGCATTAGCATATAAAAATTTTTAAAACATTTATTCAGTGTACATACGCGCCAAATTAAATTAGATTTAGAAGAAAAAATAAGTAAAAAAAAGCGATAAAAAAAGTGCGAAACAAGTGTGAAGATCACTAAGTTAAATAGAAGAGGAGTAAATAAATAATAAAAACCAAAGTAACAAAATGAACAATTCGAAGTAATTATACACCCCCAACAAACAATACACACAATTCCTTTTTTTCTCCTAAGTAGCACGACTTACACGCGCCGACCGCCTTTGTGTTGAAGAAGCTTATCAAAAAGAGACTAATAATAAATTATTTCAGTGAAAAAACGACACATTAAAGAGACAAATGAAGTAAACAAGGGGCTAACCTAAACCTTCATCAGTGTTTTATCCGTCGTGAAAGGGATTAACAATGCCCCGTGTTCGGAAAGGGCCATATTTGTTGCGACGTTCCGTTTTACCGTTTCATCGCGTCCGTCAGTCAGTCCATTTAGAGCTTAAATACCCCAGTTTCGGCAAAGGCTGTCTTTGGGTTGAAAATGCCCTGTAGTGATGGAGCAAAACCGTTCGTGGAATCGAACATGACGGTGGTAAATTCCACTCGCTGTCTAAAGGACAACCGAAATTGCAAGTACCCGCCACGATCGACTACCTTGTGACACTCACCTGGTGACGATTTGTACTACAATAATCGCAATTAAATGGTGCGTTTGCTGAACGGTTTTCCCCCCTGGGTCGGTCGAGTGATGTTTCCGTAGGCTGTGGCGCTTTCTTTCTGGCTCGGTACCGGTAGGTAATAAATTGTGTGGTAGGGCAGAGATTAATTAGGTTAATGAAAGGAGCATTTTCGGTTGAATGCGTTGCTGGTAAATGTTGGAAATTGGAAATTTTCATTTCGCTTCCACTTGATGCCGCTGGATCGATGGTGATAGTGTTTCAATGAGCTTCTCCTGATGGCATTCATTCATTTTCAGCGCGTGGAATATTATTGAATGCACAGAACGAATGGACCAATTCGTAGAACAGGCAAAGCTTTTCATTGATTGTGGGGATGTTTGTTCTTTTGGAAAGGACCAAATGTGGTGTGCTTATCACGAAACCGAAGTGTTCGGTATGTTTAAAAATTCAAAGGAAATTCAATATTCATTGAGGCAGTTTTCATGTTAATTTGTGTTATTTAAATGTGTTTCACTAGAATCCTAACGAATAGATAGAGCTGCTTCTCTGTTATGATATTTCTTTATCTTTTATGGGTGGATGATTTCAGCAGAAGCAATCAATCATCGATGACACTTCATGAAACTTATAAGATGCTTGTAGTTAAAAGTTCATTGTACACAATATACCTCTTTTTAGGTAATATATCTACGTACAAAGGAGAAACGTCGCACTAAGAACGTCGTTTTTTTAGTTTTAAAGCAGTTTATCAATGTAAATTTGAATAAGTTCCTAGTGAAGTTCTAAGATAAAATTCGAGCACATAGCTGAATCTCTTTTTACTTCTAGTCTTCATCATAGCCGGCCATGAAAATGTCAAAACTATTTCCCATCGCTTGGTAACAACGAAAGTTAATCGTGGTAATTGGTTATTCCGTTCTTTAAGCTTCCAATAATTGAAAAGGTCTATAGCACTTAGCACCGAGAGGAGTACAACATTTGTGCCCAAGTATTGTGTTGGACATAGTTTTACCGACATTTTTCCAACTAATGTTGGGGTAGCAAAGCACGAATAAATAAATAATAGTAAAAGGATGAAAATGGAATGAAAGCATAATTGAGTCTAAGTCAATTACTTTACTAGTTTAAGCTTGTGAAATGTTTTCACTTGTCACATATTTGACAGTTGTAATCCTACTTTACTGTTCGGTGGCGCCCTCTATTGGAGAGCCGTGATAGTAATCTAGGCATCTGCTTTAATAAATATCTTTTTTTATGTTTTTTTTTCTCTGATCCCATTTAGGAACGTATCGTAAGGCAACCCTAGGCAGCAAACTCTATAAAAATGAAAAAAAAATGAAGACATTATGTTGGCAGCAAAAATCATTTAGCACATCTCGTTTGGCGTACACACCCACTCACACCAGCGGGCCCAACTTTCCCAATTAGCTCTTTGCACCAAATGTGTGACCATAATTTTCCCATTTCGTGCGAGGCATCGCTTGCTGCCAACAGTCGCGCGCTAATGAGACATATACTCGAACCGTCCGGACTTACGCCCTGATTGCCTTTACGAATCAAACGCCTAAGTGAATTCCAATGGATGCTCAATCCGATGAAGCTGATCAGTTGATTAGGCGTGGAATTTGCGATAAAACACACATTCTCGCGTACCAACCCATCGGGCGTTCGGAAGGCTTGGCATCGGTTTTTTTTTTCTTGTATGCGTGTACGCCCTTATGCATGTGCCTGAGCTAATCTCTGAAGGACTGATTGCAAACTGATGATTAGCGGCTAAACCCCCCTGGCTGGGGCACTGGTACGGTGCGGCCGGCATGGCAGATGGTTTTATTTCCTGTGTCACCTCCTTCTATTCGCTTTGCCACGTTCGCAGCGTTGAAAAGTAGGCCAAAGACATCGATTGGCATTAGCATCGGATGCACTGGAGTGTTCCACGATGCCGTTAGGGACCTCCTCTTCTGACACCATCATGAGATTAATTTCATTCCCCAATCAAAAAGGGAGCTTCGGAAGGACAAGAGAGAAAAAAAAACACACACACATACACACTCGAAGGCATCGAGTTAACAAGGAAGGGTAGAAAAAGGGTCCATTTGTTCGTTGCCTTCGCTTGTTGGCATCGTAAATCGGCCCAGAAACCCCGGCATCAAGCGTCGTTAGAGGGATGCTACGATGGGAGAAATGTCGAGTGGACCGAACCACAGCAAGATGACACTTGTTAAAGTGAAACTAAGCAAGTGTGTTTACACAGTAGGCGTTGGAAGCGACCGGTATCGGTTCGGAACCGTACAAAGTCCCCCCAAAGAAAACCCCCATTGGGGAAAGCGTCGGGCCGATCTCTTGGCAACGGTCTGGATTTTTGTTTCGCCTTCGGTTTCCATCCAGTTTTCCTCGGGCGCGGACAAACCCATCCGAGATCGGTATCGGCATTCCGAACGGATTGGATTCCGGGAGGGTTTTTTTTTCCTCCGTGTTTGGGGCTCTCTTTCTCATTCCATTCTCGTTACCGTCAAGTAAATTGAGACAATAGACTGCACATAGCCGCGTACGCGCTTAACAAGTGGCAGGCAGGAAATAGGAAACTTCGGGCAGTGGAAAAATGTCCGCACAGCTACGGGGACACGACGTCCCACGGAGCCGTCCCATCGTTGCAAGTAATGGGTGGTGGTTTCATTCTCAACGTTCCGTTCGAGACTCTCCCCGCCGTTCCCGCTGCCGTTCACTTTAGCTTTTTAATAGCTTTTCCCCACCAGCCGTGGCCCATCGCGACAGTCCATGGAAGCAGCGAACTACTCGGCGATGGAAACAAAAAAAGCAACGTGAAGTGGAAAAATGTTTCAATCAACCGTGGAATGCCCCGTGGTGTGGAGCGTTTCGAGTGAAATAAAATACGTCGAAAAGCATAAGTCAACGAAAGCGTTACATAAGCGCGATCCTTTGTCATCGATGTCGGCGCAAAGTTGTCGTCATACCGGGCGCCCACGCGCCGACCACCCCAACCGAATCGGCCATTATATACCGTGCGGGGGCTGGTGGGGATGAGAACCGGCCACACCAGCCCGGTGAGTCGAACTTTCATTGGACAAATTTTGTTAAATTTCTCGCACCACCGTCCTCGGAAAAGTTGGTGTGTAAATCTGCCCGGATCGGCCACCCTTTTGCTTCTCATACCTTCGTGAGGTTCGGCACTGGTTGGCTGGTAGGCTGAAGTTGAGAACTTCACTTTTTCTTCATTCAAGGTTTTTCCCCTCCCCGGTACCATCCGCACCACTCCGTTATCGGTTACATTTAGCCTTGGCCTTTTGCCAGCCATACGACTACAGTGACGTTTTGTGTTTCGAATTGTTATGTACTGTCTGTGAGTGTGTGTGTGTGGGTGTAATTTTTATTCCCGGAAGGGACCATTCTAAGGTGCACGAATCACGGGCCAGATCGCTGAAGGTTTACAGAACTGTACATAGCTCATTCTAGCAACCCTTGGCTTCCACAATGAACACGATTGTTGGAAATCAGGCAGTTTCCTCTCCTTACATTGTACTCTAGCATCTTATCGTTGATCATTTATATGCTTGAGAAAAATATCATAGTACGCCAGTGTTTCGCTTCGTAAGATTATTACTTGAAATAAGGTTAAAAATAGTTTTAGCAATATCAATGAAAAAATTTTGCAATTATTTAATTATATTATTATCCTAACGTTTATGTTCTAGAAATTTCCACTATCGATGGAGGCGCCCGGTGGTTCAGTGATAGTGGCGTTGGGCTTCACACGAGTCGACCAGCATGCAGGGCTGATTAACTGGCAGTCGGTAAATAATTTCAAGACTAGTGCTATGAATGTTATAGTGTCAAAAAGTAAACATAATAACCAAATAATATGAGTTAGTCAGCGTAAATATTGTCATTTGTTCTCACTCATTGTTTTAAGCTTTCGTATTGCGACAAAATTATATTAAATAAAAGGTCCTTTTCTCGTCGTTTTCGAAGCAAGGTTGTATAAAACAGAACTGAAGTGAGCATAAACCAATAACAAACACAAAAGCCATTTGTCAGAAGCATCTTGACAATATCGTACAGAGCGCTCGGTTTTGTGCACCGTTACGGCAAGACAATCGATTGTTTGCACAATTCCGCATGTGTATGTGTGTCCCGGACGCGGGAAGTACGGGTGACAAATCGCAGAATTCACACTGCCACGGCGAATGGTTGCGATGGGCTCCGGTGCATGTTTAATTACGGTGGCGGCAACAAACAGCCCAAAGCCATCCAAAACCCCACCCCATGGCCCCATTGCACAGGCAGGAAGTTCGGTACAGTTCGGTCGGTCTCGGCTGACAGTCACTCTTTGCACTGCCTTCCGAGCGTCCCAGTGTATGGGCGGGATGCCGCGATACGATACATCCTGCGGCAGGCAAAGGATTTTTGAGTAATTAATGGAGTAATTTCAATTAAACGCACCTTTTAATAGAGGGGGTGGAAACAGACCCATACGGGGCGTCATTCAATCGCTTTCATTTTAATTTATTTCAATTTGATACTGTTTTAATCTGTACCGGCTGTATCGGAAGCTGTCAGGCGTACAAGATGGCACAGGCATATTGTTTTATAATATGGTGCTTGTGCTGTTGGAGGGGCTTTAATGTACTGGTAAAATGATGGTGAGTTTGCTTCTCCATATACAAGCCCATATGAAGACAATTACACGTAACGTTACGTTAATCATTAAGAGTACTTTCAATTTTGGGAAAAATGCTACGGAACATACCTTGTAGAATGTTGGGAGATTTTGAAAAATTAAAACCTCATTTTAGAGATTCTAAACATTTTATATAATTTTTATGCATTCATTACATTGCAGGGATAAAAAATGTTATCCTTAATGGCAAGAACCTGGTAGCCTATCAAGAGATGACTCATAAATGGGAAGGGCTAGGCCATTATTTTGTTGTGGACATCTTCAGAGCCCGACAAATTTGTTCTTTCTTTTTTCTTATTTCGTCGTCGTTTTTGTTATTTGCTTCGTGTGTTCGATTTGCAAACGCATAATCCTACGACTGTGGTATGGTTTTTTTTGCAAAATTAAACAATATCACATCTTTTAACAAGCTAATCTTAGACATTTTGGAGGCTCACTTGTTTGACTATTTTTTACCCCCACTTTACAGTATAAAAAGCTACACTAAACACACCGTAATTGACTGCAAACACACAAAAAAAAATTGATCAACTTTGACCCACAAATTACTACTCCCACTAAAGGCACTATTAAACTCACATCTCTGGTATCGTTTAAAACAAGTTGGATGCTTTACTTATTTTCTTTAGATAGTCACATCTTATAAAAAATGCCTATGAAATTTCATACGTTGGTATAAAGTAAGAGTTAATTAGTTAAAGAAGTCATTCAACTTAACAAAATAATGAAGGTTCGAAATAAGTACAGCATTTTTTCCATACCACTCATAATAAACAAGCAGTAAAACACGATGTGCTATAAAAGCTGCAAGGATGTGATACTAAACACCCTATCCCCTAACATTACTTCATAGTTTAGCAATAGATAATGGTTTAATCGGTACAAATCATTGCAAGCGCACGTGCCGTACAATAAATGCTGTTAATTACTGAGCGAAGCAACAAATGGGAAAGCCCTGCCCTGCCCCGTCCGGTGGAAGTAAAAAAAGAAAAAAAAAACGTACTGTACAAGATGTTTGGCCGCTCTCGAGCCTGGTTTCGTCACGGTTGGCAACGCTCCAAAACGTGTCGGGCACAGAAATTGCCCAGCCGCCGGGCTGGTACAGCAAACCAACCAGACAATGCCAGTTATCCAGCGATCAGCCAGATGCTGGCTGAGCATGGCCCAACCTGTTGCCACGAAGCACTGCAACCGATATAGATGTATCAAACACGTGTATTACTTCGCATTAAATACACGTTCTGTTTGTCCATTTGTTTTTGTTTTTTTTTATGGATTGTTTTAGTATTTTTGTCTAACTGAATCTTTTAAAGCTAAATATTAAATATTTTCCTTCGAACGTGATTGGCGACACCTTCGCAAGCGACGAAAACAATGTATTTCCTCGAAAAGAAGCCTGTTGCATGCGCTGCTCTTAACCTTGATTCCTGCAAAGGATAATTAAGCATCGTGAGTAAACCTGTAGAAAGAAATAAACAGAAGAAGGCGAAAAAACACTCAAACCTCATCCAAAAGACCAACAAACTGGAAAAGGCCTGCGGTTGGAAAGAGATTAGAAGAAGAGCCACTGAACACCACAGCATTTTTCTCGCGAGCTACCGCAAGGTCTGCGGGAAAGAAAACCAGTGTGTTTCGCTAATCAAATTACTACACCGAATGCAAAAAGCGATACACAGGTCAGGTGTACGGCGCTATGGGTGGATTAGTGGATGGTCAATTTCGTGCAGCGTTGGAAGATTTCTATTTACCGCGAAACGGTAGTTGGGTGAAGTTGCTCGCCAAAGGGAAGCGCTAATGGGAATGTTTAAATGCGTGCTCTTGCAGCCAGAGCAGATGGCGTAATCTGGCGGGATGATTATTATTACCCCTCGAGTGTGTGTTTGTTTGTGTGAGTCTGGTTTTGTTTATAATTTATTTGGCCAATGATGGAAGTTTCTTGCGCTTTCGGGAGAGCAAAACACATTTTTTAAGAGTGGAATAATCCATATTTCGTGTATTTACGTTCCTTTCCGTTACGGACCATCGCTCAAACTGCAGTACGATATCACGCCACGTTGCACGTACGATGAAACACATCCTATCGGCACACACAAACACACGATCGGTTGTTGTTGTTTTGGTCGATTTTCAACCATACACACACTTACGTGCGTTCGATGGGATGAGAGTAAAATGTTTGCTTGTTTTCCCTCACGGTGTTTCATCCGAAAAGTTCATGCCATCAATTGCCCTTGGGGAAACCGGAAGGAAGCAAGGGCTAGTGACCGAAGCGTACATGGCTGCACGACAGAGAAACAGGGCCAGGTGGAAGCTGCACAAAAATCCTTTCCCTTCGCCCAAAAAAGGGATCGTTTCGAGAATGTGCCGAGAAGTGACACGGAGAAAAGCCCTTGCCATTCCAAGTACCTTCGCAGAGGAGCCCATTGGGAGCGTTGTTCGTTTGGAGTGTTTTCCAAAAGCCGTTTAGTATAAGCGTTCATTAATCACTCTTTGCTTTCTCGCAATTTTTGTTTGCAAAGTTTGACTGCGTGGCGTGATTTTGTTTGTGTTCGATATTGTTCTATGCTCAATATTCGATGGGAAGATTTTTGTTTTTAAAGTCCTCCCTCGGCAAACAATTGTACCGTGTTTTCTATTGTACGATCGAAAGGGATTGAAGTTGACGCTTCATTGGTGAAGACTTTTCCTGAAATTAAGGCCACGGATCATTATTTCGCCATCATGATTGCATTGTGTCCGGGCGTTTATCTTCACGGTAGGGAAATTATTAGGAAAATGGGATTTATTTGTTCCTTCAATTGTGCCGTACCAAATCATGTGAAGTAATGTAATATGGTGCAATAGGAATTATGGGCTCGTGTGCGCAACGGACCATTGTTGGAATTTAGATAGGAAGTTACGTACGTTGCTTAATACGGAGAAGGTCTTTATTGAGGATGATAACCTAACCTAGAAATTCAATCAATATGTGAAAATTTATATATTTACCAGTTTTAGTTAGTTTTTTATATAAACAATAAGTAAAGTAAATACAGGCACTCATCGAGATTCTCGGTTCCGCTCCTACACGGACTCGGGGATACTTGGGTCTTGGAAATTTAGGCAGAAATATAACAAAATGTAGAGAAGGCATACGACTTTGTAACTTTGAGGTATAAACGATATTGCATGAGGTTTCGACATGTGCCGAAATTCGAGATACGATGATCTTTCGCGAAACATAGCAGGCCGTCATAATTCGCGATAGATTCGCGGCTCTCGAAATTTCCGCGTATGTCGAATCAGGAAGTAAAATCGTTTACACTGGAGAGTTATAAAGTTGACTTTTCTCTCACATATTCAGGTTTTATGCTATCTTTTGGAAGAAAACTTTAAGGCGATTTAAAATAAATGTGTTATTTAAGTTACAAATGAATATTCAATGGTATTATCGAACTTAATTTTTAAAGTTATATCTGAATCGCGTGTTTCCGAATCAATGTATTAGTGCGTATTCCGGGGACTAGCTGTATATAAAAAATCATGAAAGCTTAATTAAAACATAGCAAATATATGAACAGCCCGTCACAAAGAATTTCCTGGTAATTTTCCTGTACATTTTAGCCTTTAATTAACAATATATTCAATATTTACACTGACTTAATCGTTGCCGGTTAAACTCCGCTAAGCATTGCTTCTAAGAAATCTTCCAACAACGGAACCGTCTGTGCCGATCCTTGTAAGGAAAAGGTTGAACAATCCTTTAACTTATCCCAACCTTTTACTGCTGGCTGGTGTATCCTTTAACTAATCCCATCCTTCTGCTTCATGGCTGGTGCAGAGAGAGAGCGCTTTAGGCATAAATTAATTTGTCTCACTGGCTCATAAGATGCTTACCTTCGCTCGTACTCGAAGCACTGTGCACTGTGTCCCCTGGACGGCTTTGGCAAAGCGTCGGAATGCTCAAACAGTTCATCAACATCGAAGCTTCCCCGCCAACTCCCCCCTTGGAGGATAATCTTCCCAGCCAGCTTCAAATCACCTGTCTGCTTGTGTGAGCGAACTTTTCCTTCCCGGCCGACGGTAAGGAACCACGGTCACGGTTTACGGAGCCTTACAGCAAGTACAATCACGTACACACGCGTAAGCACACCCACCTACACACACACACTCTCTGGGCACAATCACCCCTCCCATGCGATGCCGCTGTGGCCGAAGCACCCTAGGAATAGGCAAAGCGAATCTTCTAGGAGTAATCGAAATAGACATATACGTTTATATTACACAACGCCATACGAGCCCGGGAAGCAAACTTCTGCGGAACTGTTTCACTTGGCCTTGGCCATGTTGGTTCCCAAGTTGGCTCGCTTCGGACGCAACAGACAGACACTATCGTACCCACATGCACTATCACTTAACCGAACCGAAATGGGTGCAAAACTGATGATGCAGCACGGAAATTTTAAAGCAACTTTTGCTTCGCATGGTGGAAAACTTTGTGCGTTTATTGGAATGGAAGAAATTGAAGGTAGGAACGGTAGGGAATGGAGCAACATACACACCAGAACGGAAGCACACACTATATCACGAGGTCAGCAGAAGCTCTAGGCTGGTACGGATAGAGAGCCACCTAAAAAACTAGGACGCCCCCCCCCCCCCCCCCACACGTTACTTCTAGCGAGCGAATTCTGGGTGTGGGTCAGCGGGCAAATTGATGAAGCAACCAGAACCGACTGGATAGAAAAATAAATAAATGTGAAAACTCACTAGAAACACCACACTGACACACGCTGGGTGGTGTGCTGTGCGAGCAACGACGGATGTTGCCGGAACGATGCAGACGAGCACCGGTGGTCCGCCTTTCCGACGCCCGGAACGACCAAAACTCGACTGAAGCGAAGGCCAAATGGATGGTTGTCGTGCACCGAAGCGTTTCTTCCTAGCAGCAGGACGACGCGTAGGAGATAACGAGCGAGCGTTCGAGAGTGCTAAATGAGCGAGAGCCCGAGAGCGCCCATCACCACACAAGGACATCCGGTTCGGGATGAAGCTTTCGGCGAGACAAAAATCGTAACGCTTTGCCCCGGCAAAACATGTTGCAACTCCCGGCGTGCACGCAGAAGAGTGTAGCGCCTCGCAGCGTACGTAAAGTTTTCCGAGGCGCAATTCCCCAAACATGCGGCTTCGGAAGGATACGCAAGCATCCGTACAGTGTTCCCATGGGAGAGAAAGAGGACACCAGAATGCGTGGGCTTTGCCACCGGCCCGATCCCATGGGCCGTTGGGTGTGAGTGTGTGCTTTCTAGAACACGAGAGACACGTGAGAGTTGTTTCGGGTCAGTGCGATGAACGAACCGCTTCCGAAGGCGAAAAGCTGCCCCTCATTCCACCGTAAACAGGGAGATCTGTCCAGCGCTTTTGATGAGTCGCAACTCGACTCGATCAACAAGTTAATAACCTGATGCTAGGGAACGCGTGTGTGTTGGAGCCTGCGCACGGCATACTATCTCCTGTGCGGTGAAGCACGATGTTGAAAACTTTCGTTGCATTTCCCGGTAGCGTTTGCACAATGTTTCCCGCGAGATGACGCTAGTGTGCACATGCGGTATGAGGCGCAAAAGGATTCAAACACAGCAAAATTATCATACTTTTAAGAATGAAAACTTATAATAAAAATACAGTTAAGAAAACGTTCGGATGTGGAGGCCATTATTACTATCCACTTTGTGCGCCATGTTCAGAAAAATAGTACACTTTATTATAAGCCATTTCTGCTAGATGATGGTTGCCTGCTTGCAATCGCAATCGCATGGTTCAATGGTTATGTGTTTGTGTAAGTGTGTGCGTATGGTAGTGTAATTTTGTATGTTTAAATAAGATAGATTTATCTGCGAGGCAGATTAGTAACCAACTTTGAACCAGTCAATGAGCTTAAAGCAATGACAAAATCATACTAAAAAGGAAGATGGTTCCTTGCCTTCTTTCTAAACGATTTAAAAAAAAAACAATTTCAAAGACACACACGCACAAATATACACAACACCAACATCGAATCTTTTTGGGCGGAGAGGGGTGTGGGGGAGTGGGGGCCAAACATTGATTGATGACACATTGAAGAAACGTTATACGACCAACATCACGTTTAAGGACGATTCACACATGTTTCCCATGTTTCTTACTACTGCTAGCGGGATTGCAAAAGGGGGCATTTGTATTGTTAACAATAAATTACTACCATTGCTACGAAACGGTTGGTTGATTGGATGTGCTTCTAGCAATGTTTTAAAAAAACACCCCTCACGTTGTCCTCACGTCGTACCTGAAGCACTTTACACTATGAAGGATTCTACCGTGCAGTCATATACGGACACTAAATGTTATATCCAACCGTCATCACGCTTTCAAAACGACAAATTTGGGAGTTGGGAGCAAAGAAGAAAGTGAACGTTACACAGGTTGATTCGAATACGCAGAACAACTATAACAGGTGTTTGTTCTCATACAAGTACATAATTATAATGGTCCATAGAACAAGTAATACTCCTTCCGGATTGTTTCCTTACTAATATTAGAACGTCGGTGCACAATGCGCTGTCGCCTTTTGCCTTTTTGTTTCAAGATCATTGACTTTTGGTTTTTGGCTTTCTCTTTCATTGCGTGCCATAGGCTGTGTTTCTTGGCAGACACACGATTCTTGTTTGCTAAGGGAGTACACCTTCTATACACCGAGCTCTCAAAATGTTAACATTAAATAATTATTCTGCTGACTAGTGCTGAAGTTATGGTTTCTCGCTTGTTTTTTTGTTTCGTTCTCTTCTAAATATACGGTTTAAAAATAGATCTCTACTGTAAGAAATTGGTTGTTGGCTGGCTGTAATCGTAACAATTAATCTGAATATTACAAATAGTTGTGCATTAGCATCACCCGGATGGTTGGGAGACTGGGCACCGGGGGGGATGTTCCGGTTCCGGTTTTGCTAGTACAGATTGTACAAGTGTAACAATTAACAAACAATTACCTAGAATATTTACACTCAACATACCTTTACGAATAGTACAATATAATGTGTGCGTACGATTTTCAAATCAAAGCTTCATGCGTGTCACACATTCTCAAATGTATGCTTGAAATGGTTATACAAATAGAATTTGTTTGCAGATTAGCTTTCCCATTAGTTGAGACATTGCGGTCGGGTATAATATAAAACAAAACAAAACATACCACTAACATACAATTGCAGAGGTCATAGAGTGAAAAACGATTTAAAAGTAATGAGAAAAGAAGGCTACGCGGGATATGCTGGACAGGATTAGGCTAATTTACAGGGTTTTGTTTTTCTCTCGGTCTAAGTGGTAGTACCGAAAGGACGAATCACATTTATCAATCGTTTTGGTCGTGGTGGAGCTGGGTTAGAACTTGAGACAGTCACGAAGGGTGTTTTTTTTTATCCTCCATCCATCTAGTCCAGCAGTGTGTCCACCTCGTCCACCGTTGGATGCCGTTGAAGTTGCTCGTCCAGCAGAAGTTCACTCGTTTTGCCATCGGATGATGACAGACGTATGAGTCGCACCTTGTCACCGTTCACCCATCCGTTGCCCTTCTGACCGACCACCAGAAACGATGGTTTGTCTGCGTACGGTGGCGATGAGGCGAGATCAACCCCCAACCGGCCGACGATCTTCTCCTTTATGTTACAACTATTAGTGGTGGACTCTTGGCTACCTATACTGTGGTGGTGACCACTATCAGTACAATCAGGTTCAAGGGAAAGCTTACGCGTGGTTCCATTACTTGCTGGTGATCCGGGCGGGCTGCGAACGCATTCGCTCTCGCTGTGGTCCTCTGTGTGGTCCGCACAATGGCTCTTATTGTTGTTATTGTTTTCGCTCGTATTGTTATTGTTTGCGTAGGCATCCTTCGCACTTTGAGCCGCCTCGATCCAGTGCTTCTTGTTCTCCAGTACACCATCGATCAATGGGGTCAGTTTGTCGGATAAAGTTGCAAAAGCCTGCAGTCGAGGGTAGAGATAAGCTGGAATAGTGTACACAAATGTTGCGTCAATATCGTTGGTCATACCTCGTATATAGGAATACAGATGGAGTCTATAAAGCCAACTTGCATCATTGGCAATTGATCTTCCTTCTCTCGATTCATTATATCCTGCGAAATAGTGTTATAAAACGATAATAACAACGCGACGATAACAAAACGTCTGAATGCTATCGCTTGAAGTGCTTACAATAGGTGTGATGTTTAACTCTTGTCGCTCCATATCGCCCTGCTCGAAGAACTCCGAGCTGACCAGATCGGCGACACGCTTCTCTATCTCCCACGGTTTCGTGATGGCGGACAGATCGCAAACGGTCATGCTCATCGCACGTAGCAATGATCGCGGTTCTTCCGCTTGCCAGGAACTCATTTCAATGGTCGGTTCGACTAAATTCAAAAAAGCTCCACGTTTCCTGTGGATTAGAAAAGATTGGCGATGTATGAACGTGGTTTTCCTGACGTTTCCTTCAGAGCTAAATAACTACCTGAAATAAACTGCTAGATCAGTGGAGAGGATGGCATCTTCCAGTACGCGTATCACACGACTGTAGTCTTCCGATGACATATTGGACAGTATTTGGTTGCCGGGACTGTTAATGATCATCAGACACTGGTCAAAGTGGTGGTGTTCCATCGTGGACGTCGAGTAGAGCTGAGCCAGCGGTGACGAGGCTCTATCGGTAAGCAATGGAGAACGATCCATTTAACTTGTGCGGCCCTTCATAGCAAACACACACACACACACACCGCGTAAGCATACGTACTTGATCTGGAACGAATTGTTGGTCCCACGGTGATCCAGATCGTGGCACAGGCAGGCTATGATCAGCGCAAGGCACTCAATCTCGCCAAAGATCTTCCACCACTGCGTCGACGTGAGGATGGCAAACATCATCTGCGTCACGTTAAATGCGTGCCGCCAGTTGTGGTACGTCACGTTACGGTAGTTCTTCTTTACGCTCAGCAACCATCGACACAGCACCTCGTACTCGATGTGAAACCGCTCGACCAGATCCAGGTCCAGGAACATTCGGATGCACGCCTTGAGCGTGTGGTCATCGTCCAGTGTCAGATCGTCGAATTTAAAGTCGTGCAGCTTGAAGAACGCCGACGATGGCACTTTCAGTTGCTGGGGAAAGGAATAACCGTTACTAGGTGAACATCGTCGGATAGACGATTGCAGCTTACCCGTAACCGGTACGCGTCATCGATGGTAGCTGAAGCATGGTAGCTCAACACTTCCAGTGTAACACTCTGCTTCGCCATGGCAATGATTGCCTTCTCGTACATGTGCGTATTGTGAATGCCCATACCGCAGAAGATTGCAAACGCCTCGACAAAGTTCTCATCGTTTTTGGTAAAAGTCTGCAAGGAATGCTGATCGTTAGACTAGCCGCTCAGAAAGACCCTACCGCAATGCAAACTTACAAGATCATCGAACTTGTTGATCAACTGTATTACGCCTATAATTTGACTTAAAGAATTCTTGATCGCCATGCAGAGAATCGTTTTGTGGCGGAAGTTGAGCCCTTCGTCGACACTCGGATCGAACCTGTCGTTTTCGTACGCATTGCAGATATTTACAGTCTGGCGGAAGAGAAAAAAAGAATAGACGTTTTAGACCTGGGTTGGACTATTGGACGGTTGGATTCACAAACAAACGGAATAATTACCTCGCCAGTTGTCGCCACATAGCCAGTTATTCCGACGTTGATCGGAAAGCGGGACTCGAACGGGCTCGTGCGAGCATCACCGTCATCGCCGCTGAGATCGTTGGCCTCGAAGTCGAACACTCGCGAAAAGCTGCCCTTTGACGCTTCGTGCACCAGCAGGATCTGGAGGGGATTGCAAGCGTTGCCGTTAAATTGCAATGTGTCACCGTCACCCGGGACGCTACTCACCTGCACTCTTTGGCATTGTATTAAGCTCTGCATGTGGGTCAGAATGCGAAAGACCATATGCTCGATGGTGCTTTGCTCCTCGAAGATCATCCGGGCGAGATCGAGCAGCACCTGGTTGCGCTTCACCTCGAGCTGTGACTTTTCGTACAGTTGCGCATTCCGAAGCCCGATACCACAGAACTGCAGGTAGGACGAGAATATCTGGAAACATAATACAGCAGTAAATCCATAAATGTACACCAAAATGGCCCAAAAGTTCGATTTAAAATGACTCCCGGTACGGTGGCCCCCTTTTACCGGCCGGTTATAAAAGCCGACGAAGGGATAATAAAGTGAACAGTGCCCGCCGTCGTTATGCCGGAGGGGAGGGAAAAAAACATGATTTTAACACCCAATTCAAACAATTTGCACATGATATTCGCATTGAGTGCAGTGAACGGGGTTTGCTGCTTTCCACGAAGTAGCGGAGCAGGGAAACACACAAACACGACAAATAAATTGCACTCACCATGTGACCAAAATGTACCTCACCCAACCCAACACTGTTCTGCTCAGCACCGAACGCATGGGAGCATCCTTCTGAAAGCTCTTTGCTTGAACCCATCATTAATCTCATCTCGGTTTCGGTTCACATACCGTTCCGCTCGAATGCCGTAACGTGGTGAAAATTTCTGCCAATTCATGTGCTTTTATATTTGATCTTCCACGCTCGGCCGTCGGCCCTACCGTCCACAACATGCGCGCGTCCGCCCAAAGGGACATTCGGTGACAAAACAGTGAGCACATGTCCGAAACGCGCCTGAAACGCCACTTCGTTTCGCGTGGATATGATTTTAATATTTCATGATTTTTCACACACCGTACTGGGGCGGCAGTCAGACACTGGTGCAAGCACACACGGTGGTGCGCTTTTCAATTTTTGCACACAAAAATCATGAACCCGAATGTATCCCCGTAACCCCGGCAACGGGCCCTCCCTCCCTTGGGAGAAATCGTAATCGAATTGCACACACATTTTAACATGGTATGGGGATTTTTTGTTGTGTATTTATAGTTGTTTTGCGAGACGGAGGAACAGCAACGCCGTACAAACACTAGTAAAATGCGGAACCATTTTCTTCGCAGCGTAAAATTCGACGCTGCTTTTCGATGCAATTTTTGCCGGTTGCGTTTAACCGGCAGGGGTATCGTAAAATTATTTATACCCCAATATTCGATCCAATGTCGCGTGGATCTATTTTTTCACTTTTTTGTAAACCTTTTTTCCCGCTTTGCAAATGGTAAATCGTAAAGTTTACGGTAATATCGCCCTGTTCCGCTGTGCTACCTCAACGGATGGGTTCTGAAGGGTTCTGTAGGTTGTCCGAATGGTAATATCGGCGGGATCTTTGGTAGAGGCAAATTTTATTGGCTACGCTGGACAACGATGTACACGTCCGCGACAAAGTATGGACAGTGAAAAATGAAATCGATATTGATTATTATCAAGATAATGTGTAGTAAGTTGCTGTTGGATGCTTTTAACTGGAAAAAGAAGTTAACGGTGGAGATATTTGAATTTAAAGACTTATAACTCGAGTCCAAGTGATTTGTGGGATGGATTTAATTTTTACAAATTTGTGAGAGAAATAAACTAAACACCATGATCAGAAAGTTCAGATTAAATTTCTAAATTCGATTAAAAAATAAAATTGAATTTTTTGCTATTGGATTTCTAAGTAGATAATGGTATTTATGTCTATGAAGTAAATCTTGAGTTAACTTAGGATTTAAATCATGAATTAAAGGTCGCCGTGGAGCATTAAATCTGAATTGTTTTGAACGATTTATTTTTCTGTGTATGAGTTAAATCGTTAAAGTACTATAAATACTTTTCTTGGATATTTCAATTAACTCACTCTCTGGAAATATTTAAATCCTTTCATCATTCGGAATCATTGAGCACATCACTACGAGCCAAAACCAAGCGTTACGCACGACTTCCATGGGAATTTTTGCCCGAGATTTGAGAGTTATCGTCTTGCACTGGTCCAAAGTGATATTTTTGTATTTGCTTCGAATCGATATCAAAGCAGAACCAAACAAACAGTTAATAGGATTAAAATCTGGGTAGTTGGGAGTCCACAACGTTTTATCCAAGAATTCGATTAAATCGTTCTTACACCTGCTTTGGATCAAATTGCCGCATGGGTTGCCATGTTGGAGGTCATGTCATGTTGCACATCATGTGGCTGCTGCAGCTCGAACAGTTTCTCGTCCGAAAAAAATAATTTTTGACCTTCGTGCCCAAAGACGAAAACCTGTGCAACACTCAACCTCTTTGGCTGATCCTTCCGAAGAAACAACAACAGATAGAAAGTCAACACCATGTCCGTTTGAAAGCTAACATGTGTAGTTAAAACTAACAACAATATCAGAACAGAACATGAACATGGTGCAAAAACAATGACGCATGCTTGACGATGCCAATTTGTGTTCAAATATTGATCTCGGCGGTATTCGCACAGAAAACAATAATGAAAACCTCACACCATTTGCCATGCACTCATGCACCCTCTGAAGCGCAATGCACCGCTGCGGTTCTGCTGCACATTTCATTATTTTCCACATGTGCTCGTTATTTAATTTTAATTGATTATCAAAGTTCAGGCCCGTCACCGTGCGGCTCCGATCGTTTGATGGATAGCGCACATAATTAAAAGCTTCCGGAAAAGGAATTTTTGGAAATCCCGACCAACTGCAACGGGTACCGGATTCCAGAGACCGTCCCACCATTAATCAACTGCGTTGTGGGTGACCGCGGGAACGAGAGCTGCTAGTGTGTGGTGTCCGGTGCCTAATGCTTACCTTCTCATCCGCGGTGCTAAAGCACTGATCACCCTGTTTGTTTATCACTTGCGCGACTCCAACCACGTCTCCGGACGCATCCTTGATTGGCATGCAGAGTAGCGCCTTTGTACGGTAGCCAGTTTGTACATCGATTTCCCGGTTGAAACGTTCATCCTGCAAAAAAAAAAGGCAGAGAAAGAGAGCGAAAATGGTGAGTCAATAGCGATGGATGACGGATTCGGGCCGAATGGTCGTAATACATCCATAGGTATTTAATACTACTTTCTCATTAATTTTGACAACAAGTGTAGGCACGGATGGCGCAAGGGAAATAGAGCAGCCGGTAATGGTTATGGGAAACATATGGTTGTGCAATAAATAAGACAAACAGGTGGGTTGCTGTGGAAGGGACACGAAATCATTGATAAAATGGTGCAAGAATTGTGTGCTAAAAATAGTTTTTTTTAAAGTAGCCCTAGTATGTGGGCCCAATGTGCATGAACTGCTGCCGGGTGGTGTATTTCCGCAAACTTCATCACACTTAATGTTCAGCATCATCAGCGTGTAAACAATGTTATAGAGAATTGGGTAGTCGAATCTGATAAATTAATTTATGATTCCAAAGAAGCGTGCATGTTTTAAGTGGTATAAAAATCCGTTGGACATGGCACCAAATAAACAACCAAGAAATTTACTAACCGAATTTTAATAATAACGCAACCGTCCAGAATTCTCATTAAAATCGGCTACTCTTTGCATTTCAGTGTAAAATCGAATATAAGATTAAATTTCATTTCGACTGAAATTTTCCCCAATCGAACCAAATGTATTCATTTGCATATTCATTCTGACCGATGCTGTGAAAAACAAGCGAAAAACATCTATCCAACAGGGTAAAATCCTGGTGGCAGGTTCATGTGAATGTTAGTTTCCACCATGAAACGCACCCCCATTCTGCAGCGGAACAGTTGCACTAGCAAAACTGGAAGGAAACCAGGTGCCTCATTTACGATTCTACACAAATACACAAATGCGCAAATAAAATTAAACCCCGGAACCAAGATATTTGCATACAATTAAAGGTTCTATTTCGGGTCACCTTACCAGCTTCCGTTTAAAATAAACACACAAACTGGAACAGAATAGCCATTCCGCAAGCACCTGCGGATCGCTAATAAATGATTAATTACATCTAAAGTGATGAATTTAACGAAACGGAACACCACTCGGATGGTATTACAATTGTGCATTTCGCTTTGTGCCGCAAATGAAGACTGGGTTTCGATAAAATATGCATCCAGTTTACGCGCTGCAAGTGGCTCGTTACCGGTTCCCGCTATCTTTGTGCGACGCCGTAGACAGCGGCAACAGCACGGAGAAGCACCTTGACTTTAAGCAGCGAGCGGCGTGGATTATGTGGAGTGTGGAGATTACAAAACTGAATAACCGATGGTAAGGTACGAACGTGCGCACCATTAGCTTGAGCATTCCGGGGATTTTACCGAAGGTATGGGCAGAATGAAGCGTGTGCACGGGTGCACGAAACTAATGGGAAAGTTGTCTGGTGTACAACATCGCGCCGGTGTTCGTACGCTCGCTACAAGGAGACGAATGTGGGTTAGCTAAAAGTAGAAGTTTGCTTATAGTGATTAAATTGTTATAAAATTAAAAGCCCTATTACGCCGTATATTAATCCAAAAGTAGCGTTATTGTACAGCTAACTTCGAGACTTTCAGTACCATTAAATGGTTTACAGCGCAGTGGAGTGGTTTGGTGCGGTAGCGAACAAGCTAAGCGATTGTTTTTATATGGTTGAAGTTTCATTATCACCCTAGCACGACCTACACCCGCACAAACACCAAAATCCCCGCCCTTTTTCACCCACAACATTCTATCACTCTGTGTGAATGTGTGTGGCAGAAGATAAAGGGCTCACAATGGTTGGTTTGTATTTATTCGAATTCCAACCATGAATCATGGCCGCACAACGGAAAAGGTTGAAGTAAATAGACTTTTGATGCTTTATTTGTTTGCTTTTTGACCCTTGGAAGGGGGGGGGGGGGGGGGGCTTGCTGCTTTTGCTGATGCTGTGTTTAAACTAGTACATTCTAGTAAGGAAGCCCATATATAACCGGGCACGGAAATAATCATCCAGAACGTCTACTGTGCTGTGCTGGCCGACCGAGACACGGTCGGTGTTGTGGTAATTCGGGTTCCGGACGCAATGTTTCGGTAGAATTTCACACACTATAACCTGGTGCGTCCCAATACCATGCTGCGAATGTGATATCGATTTTCCAACGCACCGTCCAGGTCCACGGTTGCACGATATCACCTGTGGTGTGGTAGTGTGGCCATTCTCCCGCAAACGGCAGGTAATGCAACCCCTGATAAGGTGGGGTAATGGGCACCGAACAGCAATTCCCACCAATTACCGTAGAACATACGCGCTGGTGGTAATTGTGACCACCACCATCACAAAACCATGGACGACAATGGTGTCAGACCGCGGGGGTATCTTTGTTTGCCGACTGATAAGATAAGCACTAGTCGCCCTTTTCTGTTCACGGCGGTCTTGTCGGGGCTGGGACACCATTTGCGTGTCAGTTCGGTCACAGAAAACTAGCAAGTTGCTGTCAAATTGCAACCGATCACTAGAAGTACAAGTGCTGAGGGCGTTGAAACATCGGTGCAAGACTATTTCGTGTGGGGAAGGCACTTTACGCGAGACGGTGTCACCGCGTGAAAATCGGAGTGTTACAAACGCTTTGCTTTAACTGCTTGGAAACAAAAACGGAGTTGTCGCCCAAACCTGCCATCCAACATGGCGTCGGAACGGTACGAGCTTAATATGAATATGAAGTGTGTCAAGTACATGATCTTCGTCATCAGCATTACGTTTGCGGTGAGTAGACTAAGATTTGATGACTCTAAACACCGTCGGTATTAATCATTCTGCACCGGATGTGAAGGGATTTCAATCCGTTTTAACATATTGGGCATGTACTGGCGGTATCGTTATCTTTGCCACTTGTGTACGGGTGGAAAAAAAAAGATGTGACGCAGATGAGTCAGGAACCCCTTTGTGTGACAGCCAACTAAACGGTTTCCTTTTCCTCCAAACACAGGTTGTGGCCGCAATGCTACTGTCGATGGCGGTGGCCATCGGTAATCTGTTTGATGATTTCCAGAACTTTATCGATTCACACTTCTTCGTACCGCCGAATCTGCTCATTGCCATCGGTGTCATCCTGCTGGTGATTGCACTGTTTGGGTGTGTCGGTGCACTCAAGGAAAGCACAGCGATGATCAACATTGTACGTAGAGCGGGCGCTGTGTGTGTCTCTTTCTGGTTCGCAACACTCAACTCGATCTTTTTTTTTCCGTTACAGTACGGTGTGTTGCTGTTGAGCGTGTTTGTCCTACAGCTGGCCGCAGCCATTACGGCGTTTGTAATGCGCGGGCAGGTGGAGATGATGGTGCGCCAAAAGATTTTCGATTCGATGGCCGATTACAAGCAGCAGGAAGGTTATCGCAATCCGATCGATATGCTGCAGAACACGGTAAGACTCAGCAGCAGGTTTCGGCCACACCCGTTTATTTAACAATAACTCTCATTTTCCAAAACAGCTCGAATGTTGCGGTGTCGATGGATATACTGATTGGGCCCAGTTCTTGCCGTCGGATGGTATCGTGATGGAGTACCCGGAAACTTGCTGTGCGGCCGCACCGATCGATGGGGAATGCATCCCGCGCGACTACGGTTGCTATTCGCGCCTTTCGTGGCTGATCTCGCAGGGATCGGTGCTGATCGCGACCGGCACGATTGCCGTCGCGTTCGTACAGGTACTGGGAGCTGTCTGTGCGTTCATGCTTGCCAGTGCAATTCGGCGTGCGAAGACGCTGCGTGCTACGCGCCGTTGGCATCTGCAGCAGAGCCTCGGCATCATGACGAAGACTATTGAACCGCAGTACACGGGAATGGAGAAATCGGAGGCCAACGTTGATCCGGATAAGTATCTTCCAACTAGCGCGAGCGTCATCTAAGTTGAGTAGAGTATCAACGTGGACAGGACGTGTATCTTCTAGTTTTGTTGCTTAAACTGTAAGCAAGGATGTAATATTTTTGTGTTGAATAAATGTGATGATAAGGGTGAATGAATGTGTAATTCAACTTGATTCTATAAAGTACAAACAGTTAAATATAGTATTGATGTTTTTATATTCAATACACATTTATGGATGGTTTTGGTTTAACCTTCACATTGCAATTAACGCATCAAATTAATAGTTTGAATAGTAGTTTTATTAATAGTCAAATTAATAGTTTTTGATTTGATCAAATTAATAGTTTAGTTTGAAGATTCTGTTTGAGCAGACAGCAAACATCTCAGAAAAGTATTACAACAAGCGAAACTAATGAAAGAGTCACACACATGCAACTGTTTATTAACGAAAGAGTCACGATACGGCGCATGTAACGAAAGTCGTCGCGTGAACTTGACACATTAGTTACTACGCAATCTGCCAAGAACATGCCGAAATGGTTAACAATCCAAACTTGGACTTATAACATATTAATCCGCAATTAACTACTCGCCTATCGGGTACTAATTGGACCAGTGAAAAAGCAAATCACAAACTGTGTCTGATCCCTTTACATTGCATTGTTGCTGATCTCTTTGCAGTACAGTACAATAAACACATAAATCTTTCATCACGTACAACACTACACACAAACCGAGGGTAAATGTTGGATTTTATTCGTGACGCTCTGCACCATTCGGTAGAATGGTGGATGCTATACGGGTAGATGAATTCTTATTGAGTTTAGCAGCGCTAATAAATATTCCATGCCCCGTGAAACTGTTAACCGTAACCCGATCCCATACCCAGACCATGCGCGGAAAGGTGAATTTGCTTGCGCTTGCAAACAAAGACCTGTGCCGTGCTCAGGGAGCAGGTAGCATCAACAGGTGGTTCTCGTCAGTATTGGTAGAGCATTGGTTCCGTTGGAACCGAGCGAAACAGACGAGGGTTTACAGCCACTAGCCTAGCCATTCCAACCGTACACCCCCATCAATTATGCAGCAAAGGACATAATAAACAGTGCTGCTAAGACCCACGGCCCTCGGCCTAATGGCCATTCCTCGTGGATACGGTACTCACCTGGTAAGCATCCGGTATATTTACAGGTTCACCACTTTCGGCAACGTGTCCAGCGATGCCCGTACCCCAGGCCACCTTTACCTCGTCCTGCTGCTCCATCTCCTCCAGAGTGCTGTTGGAGCATACATCAAACAGTTTCGATACTAAGCATCTGCAAGAAAATGGAAATAAATCAGCGATGGTTTAACGCGCGGCAGTACCGTCACTAGCAGCAACATCGGAATCGGATTACAGATCACCCTCGAATCGTCCAAATGGGGGTTGGGGTTTTGTTTCAGCGTATTGCATCGTTGCGACCTTACACCTTCACGCCCGTCGATTTTAAACGTAAATTTCCAAACACGACACACAGACCCGGATTGAGGATTAATAAATTATCGGCGCATCCTATCACCGCCTATTAGCCGCAAACCGGAAATTGAAAGCCGGTTGCGGATCCGATGTCTGGTAAATCGCCCCGTTGCCATGCGGACACAGGTAAGCATCGGAGCTTTTGCATACGGTGCGCAGATTTATTATGCCAACCCAATGAACTTTGCTGGCTTTGGGGGCTTTCGTGGCGTATGCATAAAATATCTCCACGAGCCAAGGGGCCGTTAGGGGCAGCCGTAATTACGCCCTGCTCCGGGGGGTGGTTAGGAGGATAATTTCAAATTTCAAGCACACCGATGGGACAGCGACAACATTAAATCACTATCTTTCACTCTTCAACCAGCTGAGATTCGTCGCAAAGTGTACCCCGAAGCGCTTCCACATAACGTCCGGATCATGCAATCATTGTCTTGTGGTACACGGATATGGTGGAGCGGTTCCTGCTTGCCAAATGAAAATTGATTACTTATGCTGCAAACATCACATTAATTATAATGAAACAAAACCAACACCAGCACAAAGTCGTCCCAGCGGTTCGCAGTTTTCAGCGCTGTGTCACAGTGCGAAGGACGTAGGTTTCGCTACACGTCACGCTTGTCCTGCGGCACCATCTAGCCCTTGGACGATGCTGTTGCTACCAACAAAAGCACTTAATGGCAAACATACGGCATGCGTTTGTGCAGGAGCGTGCTAGGGAGGGAAAGTAAAAATCCATCACAATACCAAGGACAACGCGGGGCAGCGGGCACGGATGAAATCGGGACCCACGGAACCAACACACCAACAAGGCCCGTTGTTCTCCGGGCCGTATGTGAACCAGTGGCGCCGCACCGTGGCGGCGGTAATGGGGAAAAATTGTCTTGAATATATTTTCATTAGAGAGCAGTACTTGACGGTTCACGAAAGGTTCATCACATATCTCGTGATGGATTGTTTGTGTGCTTTTGCCGAAAGCAAGCTGGAGCCATCGGTTTGGAAGAATATACTCTTACCAACCGTCATGGATAAACGCCTTCCGGCGTGTGTAGGTGAACGTTGCTCCCTCGCTTTATATTTCATACATGCAGCAAGAATGTGTAGCGTGTGCTGACAGGCTATTCTCGGCAGAGCGAGCAGTAATGAATTGAATTCCGTTCGAGTGTAGTATAATAAGGAGGAAACCATCCACCAGCTGCTCTATGATTGCGATGCGCACACGGTTAGAAATCGAATACAAATTGTCTCAAGTGGGGTGCACAGCGTGATGGCGGCACCAAAAATATCCTGGGAATATTTTGACATGAATTCCTATCCAAATTAATTTACTGGGTGGGGATTATGGAAGAATCAGAAAAAATGCTCTATGCAGCGGAAGATAAAAAGGATTCATTTTTTGGGGGAAGATTATAAATTCAGTGAGCGGATATTCGAATAAATTGCAACAACATTTCTTACTAACAATTGTTTTTCTATTATAATAAAAGAGTTACACCAGAAAAAATACGAGTCTTTCAATTCCTGTGTGTTCAACGAAGTTTTCACCAGAATGACAGTTGAATGTTTTTGGTGACATTTTTAAACATTATGTCCGTGGCTTCAAAAGCACAGAGTTTTACAAAAGTTTCTTCTTTCCGAGACGGTGTCATGTTCCAAGCCCTTTAATGTTGGTTCTTGTGACTGCTCGGTGAACTTGACACTTGCTCATTAATTAATGCGCGAGACACATACCAACGAAATGAATTTCGTCTCGTTGACATGTGTGATGCTTTCTTTGGATGTAAGCATCCAAGTGTTCACAAAGCTTCTTCTTCATAAAAGGCAGAACAGAACTACCGGCGTAAATTGATAAGCCAGCATTATGTGGTACGTTTGCTGGGTGGAAGAACTTTCCGGAAAACGTACAACATGTTTCTAATGATGAGTCTTTCGCGACAACCGCTCGGAGGGTTTTGAGCCCAGCTTAAGGTAGTAAACAAGTATCGCACCGTACACCGTATACGGTTGACGGTTGCATGATTACAAGTAATGAAACATAATCCAACCGCTAATTGATAAATGCATTGCAGAGCATAAGGAATTGGGAAAAGCTTTGCACGGGCGAAAATAGAAATACCGGGAACGTACACAGCCGTGTTACTGGATCGCATACTCGTGCCGTTAAACGAGAAAGACACACCACCACGAACCAATAAGTCAGCCATACTCGATTGTTCACGGGGTTCAACGGTGGAAATAGACGGGATCGAAATATCACGGATAGACTTTCCAATTTATGCCATCGGCAGAAGTCCGTGTGATCGATCTCGCTGTCAACTAAAATGATACCATCGCAAAACCGAATCAAAAGAACAATTTCTTCGGAAACATTCCTTTCGTGTGGTTCGTGCTTATGTTCAGCGGCTGTGTTGTTTTGTTGTTGCTTCGTTCGCTAATGATCCATCCGACCCCGTCGATGTTCTGCGAATGTTCTGCCTAACAGATAATAATACATACTTTTTGGTATTGTCGCCACCGCAGGTGCTCTTGCCCTGCACCAGGAACAGTGAGCCACGATCGGCATTCAGCAGAATTGACACATTTTGCAGGATTTTGTGACACAGCGAGCGTACGTCGAGATCGTTGCAAATATCCTTCACCTGAAAGAAAAGATAGCGATTAGAAATTTAGGATGAAGCCATGTGGACCACTCGTTGTGGGATTAGCTGCCGAAACACAACCTACCAGTTCGAATATGAGCTCCCGTTCGTCGAGTTGTTTCAGCTCGTTACGGGAGAGGCGAAGTGGTCGAAGATTGGCGCCACAGTACGCGACACCATTCGGACAGCACTGGATACTCCCGGCAGCGGAGGACTCATTTTGTGGGCTTATGCTCAGGAAGGTGGGTGTACCATCAATGGTGTTCACGATCGGTTTTAGCAGTCCACCACGTTCAAACTCGTGAGCGGATATTTTCCTACAGAGAAAAAGAAACGAAATTGAAATAGTCTATTATTAAAATGAAAGAATATACAACAAAATAATCTGATTACTTTATCATATTTTATGAACAATATTGGATAGAAGGTTCCACGAACTTTCAAGCGTTAATTGGTTTAGTGCAGCCTTTTATGTATGCTATTGTTTCAGAAAGCGAACTGGATTCAGCCCGTGATTGAATTTGATACCATTTTGCACATTTTTTTCTCTCTCTACTCATATTGTTCAAAGCTGTTTTAAAATAATTAAATAATCTGATCCCGCCAACGTACATGCTAATGAAATTTCTGTTCATTAAAGGTAGCTCGCAGGTGCAAACGATAACTGACAAAATAAAAAATACATTCGAACATGTATCATTCTTTGTCCTCTCAGCGTTGTACATTAACATCAAAGGTAATGGATGGTAATGGTAATGGTTTATAGGTTTTGCTTCGCGAACAGGGATGAGTCTATCGATCGCAGCACAATAGCAGAGTGGTGAGTTTATGTTGGCCTCTTTTTCGGAACGTTGTATTCAATTTTTCCAGTCACCATTCGAAATGGAGCATGTTTTTGAACCGAATCCAACTCCACAAACGGGGTTCGGCTATTGAAGCATGGGAGAAATGTGAGCAAGAAAAACCCGGTGCTTATCTTTCTCTGTAGGCGTAATTGGCCTATTGGAACATAGCCAATGTGAAAATTCGAGCCGTAACAGCCAAACAAAAAAAAAAACCTCAACTAGTTCGATTTGTTCTTTGCACATTTCCACAGAGCAGAGAGAGAGAGAGAGAGAGAGAGAGAGAGAGAGAGAGAGAGAGGGAAAAAGAACCAACGATTTCAATTAACCTTTATTGGAGGTGAAAGCATCAATTGTGGTCGAATTCGGTCGAAGGTGGACGGTTCGGTTCGTGGTTTCATTGGTCGAAATCAAATGTTGCATGTACACGAAATAGCAACGCGGTTGGTGACAACAACCGGGTTTCGGTCATAGGTTGCGCAGGTGGCAAGCCAAACATCATTTCGCCCCTAAGTATGAACGCTACAGCGTTCAGTGACGAGAGTGCAGGAGAGTCGACAAGGCGTCGTTAAGCCGGAAATAAAACGATCCAATGGTGTAATTGGAGTATTTTCATTCCGGATCCCATGAGTTGGAGCATTGAACCGTATCGGGTTGGGTGATCCAAAAAAAAAAAGGGGCATAAACCAACGGCATCCATCGATGGTTTATTAGTGAAGCTAGTGCTGGCAAATGATGTATTGACGAGTTTCAATTAATTAGCATCTTTTAGGTCATTACGGTCAACCCTATTAACACGGACGGCCAACAGGTTGGGTGCAATGAATTTCGCCCCGTAATTGGCATCCGGAGGTGTTTGTTCCGTACAAAATAAATGTGCTTTTGGCACAACATTCCTAATTAAATGGCTAATTTGTACTAAAATAATGTTTATCAGGCGATAATCCAAGTAACCGAAATATTATAAGCATTATTATCGTTTTTTTTCAATTTCTTGAAGTAATTTAATACATAAAAATCAGAATTTCGGAAATATCACTACAGCTATCAACCATTTATACCGTTTAGTTATACAAGTTTAGTTGAATCCGGGAGTAAAATCGTTTATACTTCAAAGTTAGATGATTGACTTCCTTCCCTGCACTTGATTTATTCAGCAATCCAGGCTACTTTTTGATAGAATGAACAGAAATAAACTAAAAACAAATGTATAATATGACGAAGGAAGCTATTTTAGACCAATTTGACACTGTTTTGCTTAGATTTTGTGCTATGAACTAACTCAGCTGTCAAATTTCCAAAAACCACATATCTCCGAATCCGGGTATACGAGGAACCGCGTATCTCGCGGACTGCCTGTATATTTAGCTAGCAATAAAGAGTAGCTGACACAAACACGTCAAGAGTTTGAGAAAGCAGCATTTGGACACTGAAACATACCCGCTTCGAGCTTTTTTGAGAAGCAGATCCTCAACAAAGTAATGACGAATTTCAGATAACGATGACTACATTCTAATGCATACAAAGTTTTCCGACAGACGGTTCCTAGATGTTGTCTGAATCTACCCGAAGCAAAATGGTACGTATTTGTTAAAAGATCAGCATAATTCGCTTGCTTTTCCAACCGACCATTCTAGCGTTCTCTCGACGAGTTCGCGAACAAGGTGGATACCATTTAGTGTCTATTCTTCGGCATCAATGAGCTGTTACACGCAGACCATGCGGTCCCTTTATGGACACACTTTGGCGTACACAGCACGCCGGAACAGACAAGCATGGTGAGTGCTTGGTGCTGTTTTTTTTTTACTTTCACCATGACGTAGGTTCCCTATCGCGAGGATTGTAACTGATGAATATTCATGGGAACTAGCCGGCTAGGGATCGCGAAGTCGGGACCCGGTTTCATTACACACCTGCGCCTGCAACTACCGGTCGCCGGCAGAGACGATATCGGGTGTGCGGGGTCTATTTGCTGGCCCACCACGGACAAGGGCGCGTGAGGTGTCGCGAACGCGAAGGTCAGGGCCAGGGTGCGTAACGAGTTTGATAAACATGCTGCAATGGGTGGCCCTTTGGCAGTAGTGTGGAAGATAACTAATTTGTGGGTCGCGCACGGCAAGGTTATGGAGTGTCTGTGTATGTGTACATGTGCCTACCTGACGGGTGTTGTCGCGCCAGAACCGCCGCGTGACGAGTTCGGTTGATTGGAGCCATGTGTCGGCGAGTCCACACTGTTGGCCGCCGTGGTCACCGGTGTTGCGTGTGAGACGAGCCATCCGTCCACCATGTTGCGGGTCGCCTTGCGAATGAAGTAATCCTGCACGAACTCGGGATTCTCGTCCAACCACGACTCCATGCGGGCAAACTCGGCATCATACCCAACCATGGCCCCGCCGCCCGCTTGCTGTGCAGCGCCTTGCGCCCCTGCCGCACCACTGCCCTGCGTCCCCGTCTGTTGCTGCTGATGGTGATGATGGTGGTGGTGGTGATGGTGATGGTTGGAGGTGCTGTGGGCATGGTGACTACTGCTGCTGCTGCTGCTATTAGCATGATGGTGACCGTGGTGGAGACTGTGGTGCGGGTGATGATGGTGGAGGTTGCTGTGTGGTGGTAGCTGTAGCGGCAGGGGGACACCAGCACGAGAGCCCAACGTAGCATCGAGCCCCACTGTGCCCCCCTGCTCGGTGGGCATTCTGCTCTGGGGCTCCTCTATGCTGCGCAAGTGCAATCCTGTGGAATGACGAGATAGAAAGAGAGAGAGAGAGAGATAAGAAGTGAGCAAAGCAAAAAAAAAAATCATGTAACTAAGCGCAACTACAGTGGACGAATTATTTAACTTGATTAAGCGATTTTCGGGAAGAGCAAACGTACGATGGATGGGTGGCGCCCATTTTTTTTACAAACCGACCGGGCGGCACCCGGTATTGGATGCGTCCGTTTGAGTGTTATATGTATGATAAATGTGTTTTGTGCGAGTGATCGACCGTAACGACTAAGAAAGTCCTGTATCTAATTGTGAAATTATTAGATAATATGTAAAACAGATGAAGCCTGATGGGTAATGTGTAATATTAGAAGAAAATCGTTCAAATATATCGTTTTGTTACGGGTCCAATATTCACATAACAATAACTAACTTTACAATACTTAAAGAATCTTTTAAAACTATAAGAAAACTCTTCCAAACTTTGCTTATATTGTAATGGAATGAAAATGATATAAAATAAAGTACACAATTATTATCTGAACAATCACAAAATATTTCATAAACACACTTTCTGGATGTGTTTTTGTAAATGGTTTTACTTTTAACAATAATAATTTGAAACAAAAATTAAACGCGACAGGTAGTTGTGTTGTTATCTGTGTTCTTTAAACGACTTGAATAAAATCGTTTTTGCTAAAAAGTTCCTAACAGCACCATCTCATCTCAGTTGGCAAGGCAAACTGTCTGTCAAATGCAACCAACCTCGAAGATGAGATGTTGGGAAAGCAAGAAATGCCTTATCATCTGAGTCAACAAAGTTTCCCCTTTGTTTCCACAGTATGGGGGTTTTTGCCGCTGTGAAAAACATGAGTCCTTCCCCCTTACCAGCAACGCCCGCCCAACCTGGAATAACGGAACTGTTTCCAACGTAATGTTTTGTTTCATCGGGTTGAACATTTACATAGCTACAACCGAACATGCCCCAAGAACCCGTTCGGAGTGCGTACGCTCACTTGGGAGCGAACAGCGAACGGAAATTCATGGTGGGAAAGCATTTCGGCAAAGATCAATGGAATGCAAACGTGTGTCTAAAGAAGCATATCCACTTTCAAAGTTCGAGTTCCGGTGGAGTTCCAGGGAGGCGTGCGAGGTAAGGTGTAAGCCCGTTCAGTTCAGGTGGTTTACGAGTAGCCCCCAAACTAAATCGGCAATGTGGGCGAATCCATGCTTTACCGCCCACCGACCCCCATTACTTGCGATTGCAGCTTGTTTTTGCTGTAACAAACCGTGGCCGAAATGATGTTCGAAGGATCAAATTTGCCCACCCCGAGATAAAGTATCGTTGCGAACTTTGCTTGCCGCTCAATGTGGAAGTGTGTTTGCTGTTTCGTTTTCTTCTCTCGCTAAAATCAGGAAATATGTCCGTATTGGCTTTTTGAACGCGGAGAATGGAACCGACCAGCCGGAACACTCTGGAGGAATGTAATTTATTATCATTTTCTAAACCAGCCAAGTCATGACTGGTATTATGGTGTGAAGGTTTGCGCCACTTGCATGCCGCTGCATCCGGCCGAAGAAGTGTCCGTACCATGGTCACGCAAGCGGGCAAAAGAATTCCACCCCGAACGACACAAAGTTTTTTGGTGAGGACCACCAGGAACTAGCAGGGAACTGGTGCTGGAAACTTCTCCCGGACGGAAGCGTAACTGGTTCAACCGGAGCAGTAACAAACGGCTGTAAAGATTAGCGGAAATTACCTTGCTTGTTTCGCTTGTAACGACAACCATTGAAACGACACATGCTAGTGCTCTGGCCCATCAGGGCCCCCTGTTACGTTGCTGGCAGGAAGCTGGCTCCGTTTCCGGCACTATTTTCCAATAAACGCACTCGCTGGACGCCGTGCCCGGTCGATGCCGTTGCCACTGGACCGTACCGGACCGACAACGTCGCCGTCGACGCACGACACGGTCGGGTGAGCGTAGTGGCTGCTGCCCGGCACCGGTCTCGTCCACGCCACCACTGGAACTACTGCTACTTCCGCGCTGTTTGCTGGGAGTGTTCGGGGCGGTGCGGAAGCAGTGGCACTTCATTTTACCCACACATGCGACGCGCGGTCATGGAACACGGGACGGGGATGGGGAGCACTGTAGATCACCAGGGGGGTTTTCTTGTTTATTTGCACCTTTTCGTTTAGCGTCTTTCGGTCTTTTCACACTATTTTCCAACCCAACGGTAAGATCGACGATTAGTTTACGAGGCTTTACGACTTCTAGTTAATAATGGCAGCATTTTGTCGAGTGTCCGTAAAATTGTAGTAAAGAACACAATAATGTAATAACACTTCTGTGAAAACGGAAATTACTATTTGCACCCATAAAATGTGTTGATTCCGTTTAATCCATAAATTCTTAGATCGCATAATGAAGTGTACCAAACCGTTGGACATGAACTACCCTTGAATGTCTTCCGTTCGTGCTTGATAAATGTCATTTCTGACAGAGCAAGAGATAAATATGATTCAATTAAAACATTAAATAACTCTTTGAGTGACGTTTTTTTGTCCTCAACAGCAAGCAAATAACTCCACCGCGCACTAAGGCCTCCGAGGTCAAGATCTTGCTCAATCATTTCTTATAATGCCACCAACCAACATTCTCCATTTTGCCGGTAACCCCATCGGGTGAAGGTGTGCACGAATACAGTTGACATGCATTTTTCACTGTCCAACATGACAGCCACCACTTTCCGGCGCGATGCGAATTGATAGTCCGCCGGCACGCGATGCATTTCCTCCCTTTAATGGAGCTTAATGGAGACGCCTGGTGGCGGACAGCAGTACCGATATGGGAAGGCGCAATGGCGGTTTGCAAACACGCCCGTCGCCCTGCCTGCACTGTTACCAATCCCCACCCGGGGGCCCATACCCATAAAAGTAGTTGTAATTGTCAAACGGCCACAATTCGTTAACAGCCATAATGGGCAAACAAACTGTCGATTGGGTTTCGCGTGATCGATACTTAAATTTTCCATCTCGGGTGATGGACCCCCTCCCAAAATTCGATCGAAGACGGATTATGCGCGACACGGACGGCACGGTGGGTGGGCAAACTGCCAAAGCAAATAGTAGATTGCTTCTCTGAAATGTAAATGGAGGAATATAACGAAAAACGACCCGAACGCCATTAACGCTGATGGGGGCGCCCCAATGACCAGGGGGGGGGGGGGGGGTCCATCCCGCCCGAACGACGGGACGGAGCACCAGTGCTGTATGTATTTTTTACAGCACTCTGCAACTATTGCAATACCGCGATGATCTCGCACTTTGTTTCATTAGTATGCGGTCCGTTTCCGCGAATGAAGACAAGCGCCGCTCGCTTACCCCGTGCTATTGCCCCCCCTCGTACAGGACGAACCCCCCGGAGCGTGGCACTCGATGGTCCGAATGCGAATGATGGCGAATGAGTTTTGAAAGTGAAATTCCACAAAGCGGTGTTGCGATGGTGGACGCATCGATCCGTCGTGCGGGTGGTCGTCGTACCATGTTGACGCTGGTGGGTCTGTTTCTTGGGGGTTTTTTTTTTTTTGCTAGTGTTACGTTTCTTCGCATCTTTTCGCGTTCCGGCTCTGTGTATTCCCCGCCAAGCAACGAACCACTGGGAGGATTGGTTTGAAGAAAACAAAAAAGACGAAGCGAACGGAATATGTAATTCAAGGAAAAGCTCGCAACCGGCAACCGACCACGCATCCGGGGTGAAGCCTTTCGTTTAATCAACGTGGTGATGCGGCAATGCGGGGAATCAATTTCATCCAATAGCATTGATGACACAGCTAAGATCTTCATCTGCTGATGATTAAATTGTTTGAACAGCCCGAGCGTTGGTGAAACCGTTCCTGGAATCAAAGAGCCGCCTTCGGAACAGTGGTGAACATAGGAATGCGTAAATTATGTTCATATGTGTGATAAATGTACGGCTTAGGCAAAGAAATCAATTCCGAAAAAAAAGAAGTTAAAGAAACTCGACGGGAAGCATGGTTCTTTTTGTTCCATGCAATGCATGGATCGGTGACATGTGTTCCTTTAGATACTTCAATATTTTTTGGACGAAATAGAACACACGGAAGTTTCCCTAAGCAGCAAACTGAAGGGACTGTCATCTTAGCGAATCTTACAACTTGGGGGAACAAACACACAGTGATGGTGCTCCAATGACGCATTAGAAAAGTCTTCAACGACGAGATGTTAATAAAACAACATGAAAACAATGCCATTTGATGTATTAATATCATATGAAGCTTTATACCTCAAAGAAACATAAAATGTGCTGAAAATGAAGCGGCTGTCAAAAATGTTCATCTCAATTATGTTTGACATCTTAGGGGGGGAAACAGCCTAAAGATACTTCAATGTATTCACATATTATTGCAGAGGTCGGTATTTTGATCAAAGGAGATTATTATTTAATTTAAAATACCATTTAGCTAAAGTTCTCCTTTTGTCCTGTAAAAATACTGATGATTTCGACAATTTCTATATTTGTTTCCAGTGTAGCCCTCGAAATTATCGACTAGTCGCTATTCGTTATTCGATCCGTTATCTCAAGTTAAGAAAAAGTTTATAAATGCTTTTGGCGTTTTCAAAAATCGTCAAAATCATAATTTGGTTGGTGTCTGATCGTGTGAATGTAGAGACCAAACTAAAAAAACCACGACTTAAAGCCATCAGCAAAGAATGACAATGGGTAATCGCTTAAGGTATTCTGCTACAGGGAAGTTTTATCCACAATTTGTATAAAAAATAAATGTGGTGTTTAAAAATATTTAAATAATTATAGAATTTGTGAATTTTGCGATATTAGCGCACATAAAAATGTCTTCTTCGTTTCTTCTTTGTTTTACGGAAAAGGATATATATTTCTATAATTGTTTCACATTCAGAATCTTGTTTTTACTGTTCAGACTTCCACTGTCTAGAGTCATCGAGACTAAAGAAACTTTACTCTTATTAAAGTCAAAAGTTAATGGGAACTCCTTTGCCAGCAAATAAAGCATCAACTGTCGTGATGATATTTTGTAGATTGGGCACTGAATGTCTAAGTTATACAAAATTGCTGGCAACCGGTTAACTATTGATATATTAATTCACAAATAGCCAGATCATAGGCTGATCACTCTTTTAACAGACCAACCGGATTATATTCTTTTATACCTTTAAAAATGTGATTTTTAACTGTCCAGTCACTCGTTTGCATTTCGAAACAACCATGAAACAAGACAAATTATATTCAAATTGAAGTAAATCTTCACATAATCCATCGGCTTATGCCTTTCAAGAGCTTTCCAGAGATGCTTGTCAACACAATTAACGATAATTTGTTGAAGTCTGTCCGCAGTAAGGCACATCACCCTATCGGCAAGGGTAGATGACACGGGTTCTTCTGGTGCTATTAAGCAACATTTTATCATGCAAACTCTCTGCCCACGGTCCGTGACCGGCGACGATGATGAATTGGCACATTTCCTTAACCCCGTCAAGTGTACGCACGTGCGAACGTCGAGCAGAAACAAAGGAACAGTATCCGATATTAATTTGTTTCCCACATTGTGGTATCGCTGGCTCCATACACACATATATATTTATTGATCCGTGCAAGGACACGTGCCCGGTTTTGGGTGATAAAAGTTTTGCAACAGCAAACAAAACCAAAAAAAAAAAAACTTTGAAAAGCACATGGCAGCTTGAGCACCGTGTTGTATGCTGCAATGCAATGATGTCGCTCACCATGGTGACCGATTGACCACGAAATCATTCGTCACGACCTTCGCCGCGTGGAGTTCGCGCAATGCACAGTGGGACACGTCTTTGCTGGAATTGGCGAACCAGCTGGAAGAATGGATAACAGATAACCCGTGAACATGGGGCAAGAATTCTATAGCTGTTATGTGAGCAGCATGCAGTGCTGTGGAGTGCAAACGCCAAGGATGGTGCCTAGGCGAACATGGCACAACTTGCGGTTGCGTTGCTGAGCTTCGCTTCTATTATTGGTACCAGAAACTAGATGCAGGAATTCGGTGCGACCGATTGGCGTGCCGGGGTGGTACCGTCATCGGAACAAAGCACAATGAAGACGTTCATCTAACCGCGGGGAACGGGGATGGAGGCCACGTCACAAAAAAGGCAAAAAGAAAACAGTGAACTAAAGTGAGACGATATTTCCATTTTTATTCCGCACCAGGACCAGTGACCTTAGGAGCAGAGTGTCGCTTATGGTGATGTCCTGTGTTTGTACCGCTTTTTGCAGCCATCACCGATACCATAGCCGATTGATGAACTTGTTTGTCCGTGTGTGTGCTGTAGTTTTTCTCGAAACAAATCATATTCTGCCAGCTCCGCTACCGCAGCGTCTCCAAGGAGCGTGCCAACACAAACAAAAAAGCAACAGTCATTTCATCAATCTCCGATAACTTTGCAGAAGTTGAACTTAATCGTTGCCACTGGAGATGGTGACGGGCGCAGCGCAGAGATATATTGGATAATTTTGCAATAAATATCAGTAATCGTGGGCTGTTTGGGGCGAAGTTGCTGTTATTTAGGCGTTCTTTTTCGGCAGGTTGCTTAGCCGTGTGTAAATCCCCCCGGATGAAGAAGTGTGTGCAAATAAGAATTTTCGTTTCCCTGGGGGGCGGGAGGTGCTCACACACATGTTGAAGTGGCTGAAAACATGCATTAGGGAAATTGCTTGTGAATCATAGCTGCCAACATCTTTTGTTTTCCTGGCGCTATTGAGCATACACGATGCACGAATGGCAACATAAGCTGAATGCGTGGAAAATACAGAAGATGTTCCGTTCAAGAATTTCAGAGAAGGACTTGGTGATTGAAAATGGTATTAACATGAAATGAAAGGCATGATGATTATGGTATTAACATTTTTAATTTAGAATTTAAAAATTTGTTGAATCATTATTTCCAGGAAGTAAATTCCCAGGATTCCTAAAATATATTTAAAAGAATAACCAAATTTTAGAAGGTGTTGGAAGGAATCGGTCTTATGCCTTTGAAGCACTACTCAATGATATAATAATAAAGCATTTAGCAGTTGACCAGTATTGCCTTATTACTGATAAGAAGTACATATTTCTACTGCTACGAATTGTACCCAATTTCTCAACACGATACGTACATGTTGCTTGGTAAGTGCTTTAACAAAACCGACAGCCAATAACGACTGTAAAGTCATTCCAAAACTGGATCAATTTGAAAAAAAAAACCCACCCTATGAGCCTTTCGCTTAAAAAGCAACTAAGGACCTTCTTCTTCGGCGTTCCTTGAGTGGCTAGGGATTATTTATAACCAACAATAAATCAATCATTCGATCGTGCGCTCCATTGGTCGAACCAGGAAACCCTGGTTCTGTTCCCGCCGTTGTGGCTTTGTGGGAAACGATAGAGTTATCGGCCGAGCGCTTGTTCACTCTGCGAAAGGTGAAGAAATCATCCCTCGCGGGGAAAAAAGGGAAAGTAAAACTCGTGCTCCTTAGCGCGGTTGCTCAGCTGCAAGGCGTCGCTTGACAAAGGAAATGTAGCCACACAAACGCATCCACACGGATTCACAAAGGCGATCGCAGACGTTCGGCGAAGATGGGAAATTTTCCTCATAAAAGTAGCAGGAGACAAAAGTTAATTTTTCCCACACCGTGCCTTTTCCCGTGCGCGAGTGGCACGAGTTTTCTTCGAAACAATTTCTCTCCTCGGAACGTAAGCAGAAAGCTGTTCGGCTCTCCTTCTTGCGGTGTGTGCATTCGCTGGATAATTAATCTTCAAATGATGATGTCTCCTGCAGTCCCGAGGTAAGGCAGTATCGAAGACAACACGAAACATGGATGGGAGCCACGGCCGTTCGTGCCGGGCCTGGCCGGTTCCATCAACAAACACATCGTGTGCGGCTGCGGCACTGACAAGACGAGTGATAAATTGTTGTCGAGCAAAAGTTTATCTTCCCGCGCCCGCTTTTTTTTTGTTTGTTTGCTGCCAGGGCGATGTTGTTCGCGAGAACTGGTGCCCGTGTGTTTTGTGGCTATGCTTTTCTTTGGCTAAATGAGGGAAGAAAATCGTCAATCACAATGACTGGGTAACAATCCATTTGTGAACGAGGCTTTTCTTCAAAGTTAAGGCTAAACACAGTCAAACAAAAACCATTGCCAGCACACGTGGCTGCTAAAGATGGAAGGTTAAACCGGCGAATGACGAAAAGTGTAGAAGATTTTGCGACCTACAATTTGGTAAAGGGAAGACGAAACGAAACATAAATAAGAACGAAGAAACAATATGAGAAATTGAAGTTGCCATTAGGGAATCGCAACTAATAGATACAGCCAATAAAGTTGTAAACGTTTCTAGAGCAAAAACTTATCGACCTACACAGTAAATATGTTTATAATCTCGTTTAAAGCATTATTATTTCTTAATTACCCTCGGGAATTGTGTTGTCGATAGGAATTCGATGCTTTTTTTATCATCGAAACTTGAATTACTTGCAGTAAGCATTTAAACTCATCAAGAAAGTGCTATTACAAATTCGTTCCACGCACAATAAATTACCCAATTTGAATTTAACTAGATATCATGTTTAATTTGAACAATCTGATACGATAAATTCGATAGAAATAAAACGATTCTAGATATATTCCTTCCATGGAATAAATTCAACTTACGGCCAGCTGGACAGCTCGGAACGGCATTTTGCCTTTGATTTACAACGGAGACAAATTGAATAACGGCAAAATATGCTTTACTAAACTACAGCACGATGAGTATCATCATTCTCATCATCATCATCATGAACAGATACCATCTTCGACATCATTGTTATTGTGTAGCATCGGTTTGTTGTCATCTTCCCGGTGTGCTACACTCGGGCAGAGATTTCTGGGAACGCAAGACGTTCATCTTTGTCGGCATCGCGCGACAGTTCAGCAGTGTGGAGAGAAAGGTTAATTTTCCAGCACAATCTGCTGAACGCGTGTACTTCACCGAATCATCGTCCATGGTCCTCTCCAGCAATGCGAGATAGGTTGGATGGACACGCTTTAAATGTTACATTTTTCCACCCGTTGAAACATACTCTCGGTGATATCTGTTCGTTCTTTGTTTCAATTTTTGCTAGCAAAAAAAGGGAAAGAAAAATGAAAATTTGGAAAATTCAATAAAATCCCCGCTTCGGCTGTACGCTGGTGAGGTGATATGTCTGAGCGCAATTCATCGCGCAGAACAATTTTCCCGAACGAAAATGCATCCGAATTCGCTTCATAATGGAAGCTGAAGTTATGGGAAACAGTCATCTTGGATGAACTTGAAAACTTTTCCAATTTGAGTGGGGGTAAATTTTCCAAATTCCGGAAACTGTTTCAAAATGTACGCACACAGAAGAGGAAAGAACAATGTTTGCCAGAAATTTTTAAAAAATGTTTCACCATTCTATTAAAATTGATCGCAATCAGTGTTTTTATTAAATGAAGAACGTTAAGATCTTGCGTTTAAGTGCATTTTAACTAAATCGAATTGAAAAAAATACCCGCAAAAAGCCTAAGCAATTGTTATTCTACTTCATCCCTCCAGGAATTACTAATTATAAGTTGAAGTCCAGGAAATTTTTAAAATGTAATATTTACACAATTTGTTGTAAGTCCCTTATACTGATTTTTTTATTTCTGAAGCGATCTAATGAGGACGAATAGCAGAAGGTTTTCAACCAATATCGGATCGCATCAATGCGCCATCAGTCGACACCATACTGGGCAAAACTGATCAGAACCGACGAAAGTGACCCCAGCAGCGTTTGCAGGATGGAAATTGGTGGTTCACAAGAAAATCCCAACGAAGAAATCCCTAATCAGGATTGAAAAATCGCCGAGACACAGCTGTGCGGTACATTGCGGTATCCACTGCACTGGGAGGCAGCATGGGCCAAGAGCCCCTCGTTCGTTTCACTTCCCTCCCCCGACCGATCTTCAGCCATCGAAACGCGGCCTTGGGAATGTCCCATACCCGTCACCGTCGTTCGGGTCCATTTTGTCCACGGCCTTACCGAGCTTACCGATGAAGACCACTTGAGTAATTGGGACACATTTGTGTGCGACATTTCGGCTAATGTTGCTGAAAAAGTGAGTCACATTTACAACTCTGGGCGCGGGATTAGGGAAACGCCGAAACGAAACGGATCAATCTTGGACAAGGTCGGGCGCGATGATCTCTAGGCGGTCTTTGCAGTGAAAAATGACCGGCGGTGTGGGACGGATGGGTAGCAAAGTTTCGGAGAACACGGGTCGGCTTTTTTTTGTGCTGTATGCCGTTGTAGGCAATTTTGTGTGTTGTCACAAATTTTGGTAGAACCCTAAACTAAATGTCAAATATGTCAAAGTTTAACCGCAAGCCCTCAAGCTGTGATGGTGTACGGTTATGTTGCTGTAATGATTTGTCTTGGGTCTTTTGTTGGTCATAGTACTAGAACAGGTTCCCGATGGTATGTGATTGAACAAAGCAACAAGAACAAGTGCACTAACAAGTAAAGATATAATTCCATAACATTAACTAGTGGAATGAGTAAATTTAGTAGCAAAACTGTTTTTTTTTTTATTCGAAAAGAACGGAAATTTGCTTGAATATATCGGAATCTTCGTCTAAAATACAATTCACAATTCACAGACATTTCCTTCTTCGAGCAGTGAAAGAACCCTACCCCTGAGCAGTAAAAGAACACCTACCCCCCTACCCTTACCCCTGGTGTACACAGACAGCAAAACTTGAATTTTTGCTTGAAAAGCAATTAAATTTTAAAATTAAATTAAAATTAATTTAAAGAAATTAAATTTAAATAAACATTGTTTTTTACTTCTCTTTAAGCATTACTTTAAAGCTTGAATTTTGTGCTTCATGCTTACCGTTCCATGCAGCATTATCGAAGGATCCGCAATTAAAATTAAAGGCACTCCTTCAGGCGACCGCACACTGTCAGTTGCATGCAGCGGTAGTACAAGAAATAAATTAATATACCACGCAAAACAACGTTCGTATCGGCCATAGGTAAAGGCACATGCCACGTGCATGCATATAGGGGAACGCACACAACCACCCCACTCAGCTTCTGCTGGTAGACACCGACCGTGGCAATCCGTGGCCATGCGATCGAGGCTCAAGCTTTTCTCCGCTAACCGTCAAGCCACAAGCGCGTCGAAAGCTTTTAATTATATCCGCCCTTTAAACTGCGTAAACTTTGTCTATGTGCATGAAACGCATTTCGGGATAAAGGGGAAGCACTCGCGGGAGCACCGTGCGCCATATTACTATCTTCAGCAGAAAGGGTTATAAAATTGAATTTAGCGACCAAATCGCCGAAGGAAATCACTCGGGGCCTACGGTGTAAATCGAAACGATAGTGCTGCAGCAGAAGATGTCTGCTCTTTTGCCCTATTACTTGGCAGAAAAGAAATCGTGCTAAATTGGACTAAAATTGGATTTTCATACAGTGTGAAAAGGTGGGAACAGGATTCTACTGTATGCAATCTAATCTGTTGGGAAACTCTCGAAAAGGGTGCTAGAGATTGGTGCTAAACGAATTATATGAAAAGCTTTTATATAATACAGCCCCACCATTGATACAATTTATATTTCCCACGTTATTCGTGGTATGTTTTTATGCAACTCAACGTTAACTTAAAAGGAACACAACAAATATTTTAAACCAAAAACATATGATAAAAAGAACTTTTTCATTTTTATCTTTAGTTTTTCAACAAGTAATTCATGGTCGGTTCAAATTAAAAAGATACAAAATCAAGCCGTTTTTTACTTTATGAACATATGACAGAAGATAACATAATGGACGAGAACGAAGCAAAAAATTTGACAGATTTTCGTTGTACGGTAACGTAACGAAATATAGCGTCGGATAAAAATGAACCACTTCGAACGTCATGCAGGCGTTTGGGTTTTGCATAACAAATTCGATATTAAAAATAAAAAAAAACACACTGTTAACCAAAGCACAGCTTATATTGCATCCTCCGGGTTTTCCACTGACGTCGAGGTTGACGTAATGCCAATACACATCCGGATGCATCGAGCGAGCGGAGCACAAAAGGAAAACTATACTATCGCTATTAATCGACCTCGAACGTCGCATCGTAGGCTAAAATTAGAACCAGATATGTCGCGCAAAGTTCGCTCAACTTTCGATCGGACGCGATTCCATTCAAGCTTTTTTTTTTTTCAAAGCCATACCCCCTTCCTGCTGCATCCGCCGTTTAGGGGAGCACAAACTTTTTTCGATTTTCCCAGCGTAATGCTACCTAGTTCTTCGTAGTTATGCCATTTATTATCTCACCCGTTTGGTACCGAGCGTTGAAACCTTCATCGGTGGAGCGGTCGTAAACCACCGAAAACGTTGTTTTTAATCGCATTTCCACGGACAGGGTGCATTTTTCAGTAACTTTTTAACGAAACTAATTTAACTCAGTCTTCCAGTCTGAGTCTTCAGTCCTCAGTGCGTCTATGGGTTACACTATGAGCGCAAAAAAAAAGAAAGCAACCAACCACTAACTAAATAAATGTCCGAAGCTATCCTTTTTCTCTTACTGCTGAACTTTTTTCGACAGAATAGCAGGACTACGGGAACCGACCCCGGGATATGCAGTGCAACAATTACTTCCAGAGCTTGTAAACGAAAAAAAAATAGATCTACCGCTTGTATCGTAAACTCGGTAAATACACCAACCCGACCCCGGCCATTCTATTTGCCATTCGTACAATCCTTTCGCATCTTCATTTTGCTGACCGTGAACCAGAAGCAGAATAAATAAAACAATAATTTATACCGACACAACGAACGGAGCGAACCGGTTATGCTGCTGGCGAAGAGTTTTACCGCTTGGTTCAACTCGGTTGCGCACCTGAGAGCGAAGCCATAATTTAGGCTGACAGACTGTTCCAGGACATCGTGAAGGACATCAACGTTGAGGCAATTAGGCGAGTGCGAGTAAGTTTAACTGATGGTTTCTCAACAGCCCGTTACGATACCATTGCAAAGGCCATCTTTCTGCGGTAGACTTAAAGTTGGGCTTTACGTTTCATTCTGCCTTCCGCTGGTTGCGGTCCACGTACCCACCGTTGGGTTGGCCCATTAGAGACCAGCAAGGGGTACCGAGGCTTCTTCAGCTCGAGATGATTAAATTAAATGTGACATACAACCGAGAAGATTCCTATTGAGAAGATGTATTTGATGTACTGGGTAACCACCATCCACGATTGCCGGTGCAAGAATAAAGGACAGGTGGGGGTATCATTTACTTCGGACGGGATTATGATACAAGCGGAAAGCTCTACCACACACCGGAGCGACCAGAAGAAGACTCCAGAAAGTTGTTGCTAATTAAATTTTCTCATACCCTGCGGTTGGTAATTGTTCACATTGTAATTGAATTGCTGCACAAGCTTAAAACTTTTGCAATCTGTCTCTAACAAGCTATAAGACGGACCTCGGTATGGGTTATTATATCGAAAAGTGTCATCTGTCATTTGTAACAACATTTATGTTGGATGCGTATTAGATATTCTTGCGAAGTTTTTACGCAGATGAGTAGCAATTTCGTTGAAATGATTGCAAAATCCCATCGTGAAGTTTTTGATGAGATTCCGAATCGATCCCGTATAAGTGATGGAATGTCCGAGCTTTCTAATTTATAGTTGCTATAAACCGGTATATAAAAAATTTGCCCTAACCTTCAATGGCCGGAATCATACTCTAAGCGATTTTTTTTGTATGCGTTTTGACGTTTCCAGGCTTATCCGCTGACAGCTCGCCATACAAATGGCAAGCCAAGTTAAACCTAGGAAAGAAGGATTAGGTTGGTTTCTCAATGAAAGCAACTAACCCAAGCTCGACAAATGTCAAAACAATTAATTTTGCTAGCTGGTGTGAGCCAGGTTAGGCCATGTTTTCCGTGTGCGAAAAATGTAAACAATTTTTTTCAACGACAACAACTGAAAAAGAATTATTTTAATATTCAAACTTAAATTTTGTTTGAAATGAATTGAAATTAAAATTAAATTACTAAACTTAAATAGATTTTCTTCAAATTGTAGTTTACAAAAATGATCCCTTGAGTCATTCTTTATGTCAAAATGCCATGTCCTTTATGAATCTGTACAGAATGATACAGCCCGGTACCTGGATTATTTGACAGATACAGGCTAAAAGCTTAAGCTTTCTAACTTAGAGTATGATCTGCCCCGATATCAGCAATAAAATATTTACTAACATTGACTAAAGCAGATTAGCACAAGAACCTTTCTATGGGTTTATGTAGGATTTCTTTAAATGTTGTATAATTCCCCACAGCTTTCATCACCTCCACAACAACGTGCCATTATCGATGGTACGGCGTATCCCAACGAATACCCAATGACCACAACACGGCGTTCCAATTTTGCGAAATACAAATGGCAAACTTTTGGGCGAAGTCTTACGGTTTAGCCGCAACAGCTTCCCGAATGGCTACAGGGGCGAGCAAATGAATCACTCGATAGCCATATACTGCGTCCGCCTCTCTTTCTATTCTAGCACCAAAACCGCTAATTAATGGTTAATTATTTTTCATCAAACGAATTTCATACCAAACCTCACTAACAAAACAAAAAAAGTGGCTAAAGCCCTTCCAACGTGCCCTTTCTCGAGCGATTGCACAAATTTTCAAACGCGCGTCTGTATACATTATCCCAGTTAGGCCGGACACGCGGGAACTGGAAGTTGGGTGAAGAACAGCATACTTTAAGCTGCTGCTACTCAAACTTTGAATACCCTCGTCAAACGGTATTGTTGCGTTGGCCGGTCTGTTGTCAGAACCGATAATTTATCAACGGACGGATCTTATCATTCGACAAACGACAGCTTTAAAGCAACTCCCTGTCGACGGATGGCTGGGAGCTATCTGATGAGAGAGCAAAAGGGAGTTTTATCCTTTTGTCACACAATATTTCTTCACCTGCGCTACTGTTTGGGGCAACGGAAAATTTATGGAAAATGATAAAGTTCACAAACGATTTTTCAAAAATATTGCACCATTTGCACACGAATGCATTGTGCACGGTGAGAAAATTCGGCTGTGCAGTTCGGTACACGGTACGGCGGCCACAAGAAACCCCTTTTTCTCAACCCATTTCCGATGAATCAGCTTCCGGACCGCAACCGTCTTCCTGTGCACCGATGATGCAAACTATCGTTGCCTGCAGGCACACGGCACGGTGATGCAGCCAGCCGGTCGTCGAAATTCTGACACACGGAAATAGAATTCATACCACTATCTGGCAGGCTCTCAACAAGCACTTTGCAAGCCTTTTCCTTAGACCGGATGTCGTCGAAAGAGCATACAGAAAGCAGTGTGCCGCAGTCAAAAGTGCCAGTGGAACATATTTATGTGCATGTTTCTCTTTCGCTTTCGCAGGTATCCGAGCGTTTTGGGGCAAGGACGAGAGAGAGAGGGGGGGAAAAAAGAGACCAGATAAAGCAAATTCCATTTGACGGAACACGCCATTCGAATAATGTGTCACACCGCGCACGTGTATCCGTTGTCGAAATTTCAACCGAAACAAAGGATCCATTTCCGTGGCCGGTTTCCGTGTGAAAGTCAAAGTTAGTTTCAGATCCCCGGATGACATACCATATGCATATACGTGTTCGTCCGCTGTGTTGAATGGAGCTCTTTATATTTCTACGAAAACCGTTGTACTTTTTAGTTTTGTTAGCACAATATACATCAGTGAACTCATGTCACGAGAATGAACGAAAAGCAGGTATTTGAACAATTTTAACGTCTAGATGATAAATTCCATTATTTATCGTATTTTTTTACATATTCAGATGTTAAACAAAATCATTTTGTCAAAGTTTTTGACACAACCTGCCAATTATAGAGGATCGGAGTTCGGATCGAATCACGGAAGAGGGCGCCACCGTCGTATTTCGAGGATCGAGCCCTTTTCCAGTGGCAGACAGCGTTAAAAGCAGTAATAAATTTTTAACTTCACTCACCTAGTAGGAGTTGTTAAAAATATTACACCGAACAATCCGAAGTAAACAAATTTTGAAATATTTACCAAAAAATCAATTACCACAGAAGAACCATTCAAACGAAACGGTACAAAAATGTTGCAAGAATGAAACATACCACGGGAAATGAATACCTTTGCGTGCGTAATTTATGATTGACTTTTCATCGAGTTTTGAACAGGCTCCTGCTAGGTACAGCCAACCCTTTGGTGAATCAACCGTGCACAATGTACACACAAACTGCCGGGCGAATATTTTACTTTTATGCGTTTGAGTAACCTTTTAGCACAAACGGGTAGGTAATTCCAACCCATGCAGTCAGAAAATTGGTTCGGTTTCAGCTTTCAGCTCACAACTGGACAAAAATTCAGCTAGAACACCGCAGGGTTTCGGAGCTTGCTTACTGTATTTTGAGCTCATAAAAGAGAGAGAAAAAAAACTGTATTCAATAGCGAGAACGTGCAACGAAAGAACAAAAAAAATCCGACCCGAAGGGTAACATTGCACACACGTTCGCGCTGCTGTTTGGCACAGTTTCGGCAGTGTGGTGCGGGCCGTATTGTACTGGACCCTGCCGTGGCAGGAAGAATTTGACGATCCAGACACAGTTATGCGCAACATAACGCCGAGCGGAATGGATACACATCGAATGGGAGGAACAAGAAGCGGATCTGGAAGGGGGGAGATAACATCCAGCCAACTGGCTTTACCTAGTTTTCGTGCAAGCGTCCAATTGGTACCGAGCAAACGGACAGCGTCATTCGGTCTCCAAAGTTTGTGGATATCTGAAAGAAAAGATATCGGGGATCAAATGCAAATACCTACAGTGTACATACACTTATATGACAGATACGTACACCCAGCTGCTTTACAGAGCACAAGGAAATACATTGTTTTATCAGTTGTGTTTTAAAGTACAATTAAACAACAGACGAGGAAAACAGGTGATCGATAGATATGGTTTAACACAAACGTACAGTGGCAATAAATGATGACTTTATGGAATGTGTATGTAAAATGAGAATAAAGCTTGACAAAATAGAACGAAGGGCAGTGGGTGATGTTTGTATGGTTTTAATTGTAAAACGTAGCATGCATACTTAATCTAACATTGAATAAACAGTCAGCACGTTTAATATTTAGTTGTTAATTTAAATACGTTTTCAACGAAATGAGATAACAAAAGGGGGTTAAACTACCGTAATGATTAAACCAATTCTTTTGCTCCAAAAAAGAACATCTTTAAAACATTAAACGTTGTGCAAAATATGACAAAAAAAGGATATAAAAATGGCACACTCGTATCATCAGCGACGGGAGCGATTGTCTGCCAAAAGTTCGTGGATCGAAATGGTCTCAGAACTATCATTCACTTCTTGCGGGAAAATGATCTCCGACTCTACACAATGGGAAGTAGATTAAATCGAGCTTAAACAGAACAAGTCTATGAGGAAGTCAAACTTGGGCAACACTACGGAGAAATTTGTTGAAAAACAATGAATTATGTGTGCTTCATGACTAACATAATTTATGACTTGGCAGTTGATGTACTGCGTCAAAATGAGTAAATATTTTATTAAAAACAATTATGAGCAATGATTTTAAGCATTAACAACTCAGAGAATAAAACTTTTCTTTAGCTTTCAAGAGAATTTCTACAGTGCCATGACTCATTTTAACGCCTAGCACATGTGACTACATCCAAACGAGTGGTCAAATACACTGATAATGTACGCAGTGTCACTTCTGTCCGAGTCTTTGCCATGTTATTATTCTAATCCCTTTGAGGTAAAGCTATCGTGCTGCAAAACATTGCAATTATACATTCAAGATGATAATAAACCCACCAGAGACCGACAGGGGCAAAGAGGCAATCAAAATGACAACTGTACCGATGTTCAACATACAGCGCGAAACCGAACACAACGAACAACATGTCAATTGATTGCGTACAATATAATCTCCACCCTGTGAGTAGTGTAAGTTGACGCAAGTGAACCAAGACTATTGATCCTGAACGAATCATCGCACCGATACACTCACGCGATCGGCAGCGGCCACGTTGGCAAAAGGGAAGATAGGAGGCAAGCGAAAACAAACACTAATGGATGCACCTGAAGGGTGCATCACCTTAATGAAAGTGTACTAAGCGACCACACACACATCGACGGACGGTTATTCGCACGTGTAAGGTTTTCCTTTATCGGGCAGATTATTTATTGAGTGACAGATTGGTCGGCACCATTGACAGCGATGTCTCAGACGCGCGGAACCCTAGCAGTCAATTAATGAATGATAATGCAACAAATACAGCCGAACGTGGCGTCAAAAATACCAATACCAATTTTAAAACAGAACAGCAGCATTTTAGTGTTGGATCACATCCAGCTTCCCGTTTCGGCCGAACGGAAAACGATGTCCGACGGTTCGCGTCTCCGGTGAAATGGCGTCCACGGTCACATGGCGCTCGTACAGCGGAATACTAATCAATATCAACGCTTCCGTTCAGCTTCGTGCCCTGTTTGTCGCAGAAAAGCGCACATTGGTTTGCTCTTTTCCTCGCCAACGGTTCGTCTGTTGACCATCGTCGAGTGGTGCTGCGGTACGCGAGTTTAGTTTAATTAGAGCTTATTTGTTGCGTTCGGTGTTCGTGACCAGCTGGTGCTGTTGCGATACTGACGGAAGGTGTTGCAATGCAGGCCAATGCCACCATGGTAACGGAACAACACCGATGCACCCGACGGTGACGACGCTTCGGTATTCCTGTTCTAAAAGACTTTAGTGTTTGGGCTGCAAACGATTCTTGCACAATGGTCGAAGGTTGCGGTGCCAATCTAACCTTGAACTGACAGATTATTGTGGCGTTGTGGCACATGACATACATGCTGACTGGCAGACGATATCAGTATAATATGAGTACCCGAACCATAATAGTCGAATATCTTCTTCCAACAGAAAGCACAAATTGAACTGATCTGAGAGACTAACAAACAAAACCAAACAAGACAACAATCGAAACAATATTACGCTAAATGTATCAACAGTTAAAATTAATATTCTATGCAATTAACCCATCTTAATCCAAATCCCATTCAAATTGAAGTTTTGGATGCTCAATTTTCCGACTCGGGTTTTGCCGAACTTTGCACACTTTAGTGTGAAGTATTCCTGGCGCTAAAGCTTTTATTAAATTACCATTAAAAACAAGCTGGGCCGTTTAATTGAATATCTAATGCTTTCTTTAAAAAAACTATTTTTACGAAAGAAATTTCAAACGTACGAAATTGAATGGGTTAAATAACCATATTTTAGTAAACCTACGTAAACCTTGCTCCAAACTCTCTTCAGCATATGTTTACTATTTTTTCACAAATGCTCATAGTCAATCGAATTATAAATTTCTATCAAAAAATGAATACCAGAGAAAAACAAGCGCTAGAGGGCTCTTAAACACAATAAACGAATTTCAACGGGAAACCCATGTCTAGCGTGAATTTCGTTGTGTTTATTTTCGTACCAATCATCATCCCCTTTTCTGTGGCAAAACAGGAAAATAAAGTAAAAAAAAATACGAACATCTCCCACTCTTTCGGTTGCTTTCTTCTCGGCGAAAATGCAACATTTCTGGTAGCGCCACAGAGCAAAAGTCTATACTCCCCGGTAAATTAGCTTCCCGCCGTTTATGGGTACGGTACACATGCAACAACATTCAACCCCACCTCCACGTCGTGGGCCCACGGTGTGAGTCTCGCACATAAAATCGATGATCGCACGTCAGTTGCAACCGGCCGGCAATTTCACCCGGCATCCCTTCTTCCCGCGCTAAACGATGCGCATCGAAGTCTACCGAGGCGAACGATTCTATCGATCATTTTTAACTTTATCGTTCAACTGCAGCGATTCCCCGGGCCCAATCAACATGGATCGGTTTCTTGATGAACGATGCGGTTGTACGCAAGGCGGCACTGATACGGCACTGTTTGCAAGGGCTAACAGGGGGTGTCCCTACCATTTGTTTCACAATTTGGTAAGCCACTTCACTTGAGAGTACTTTCTTAAGCCACACCATTAAGTCAACTCGACAAAACTTCACCGTGGGGAAGCTCTAATTGATTCTAGAGCTGTTGAGAGTGGGTGGTGTGTTTAATGAGTGCGAAAGAAAGAGCTACCATTACAGGGGTTTCGAACTAAGTAAATTGAGAAAACAACGCATACTTCAAACATTTTCAAACAATTCAAATATCAAATGTCAAAATCGAATGCTTAATTTTAAGCTGACTTATTTTACTAATTGTTAGCCTAACAAAGCTTAGTAAGGTTAAAATTGTGATCGTTATGAGGATAATGGCGTAAGTTCTTTACACGCTTGACATTATATTACAAATAATCACAATATAATATAGTAAAGCTTTGAGGTTACCCAACAATATTTTTGTTTGCGGACAGTTGGACAAAAGTATCGCACAAAGGCTAGAATGATAAACTGCGACAAATAATATTCTATCACATCTCATGGAAAACTTTCGCCGAGCCGTTTTCTGATCGCTGAATAATGTTTGAACCCCGCTTAATATTTTCATCATATCGCCAATCGCTGATCAAAAACGAGGTTTTTTTTTAACTTTTATGAGCGCGTTACGGTCGCAAACTGTTTCTTTAAGCACCGTGTGTACAGGAGGAAGTACGATAATAATAGGAATTTAAAATTTCAAACGAATAAAACAGAACGGCACGTCTAGGCGCATCGACACCGCACCGTGTGTGGGTTTCCGTATACATAAATACAAAGAAAGAGAGAAAGAGAGAGAGAGAGCGCGAGAAGAGGAGGAAAAAAACAATCGCATAAAATTGAGCAAAATTATAAATAAACATCACGGTGCTGCAATAAGACAACAAAGCGAATGGGCCGAACGGGAGCACCGCCGGCAGGACATCGGCCACCATTGCTTCAGCCACGTTTACTCCCTCCCGCCCCGTAACGTGCCGTGTGGTGAACAAATTGGAGGATGATGATTTCGCCGCATATTTCAAGCCGTAAGATGGCGGACCAAAGCATAAGACACGGCGTTGGCGATGGCGGGTTTGGCGGGTGCGGCGCCTTAAGGATGTATCGATGGGCGGCATACATACAATGCACGCCAAACCGCGGCTCACCCACAACAACCACCCAAACAAAAAAAAAAAAATACAGAACCACAAACCAATGCGACACCAACGTGGCGGTGCCGCGATATGCTTTTCGGAAGACGTAAGAAAGTAAACAAAACAACAGAGAACGCCGAGCCGGCAAACCCCGCGAGTGGGACAATTTGTCCGCCTGTTTTCCGTACGCCCGGGCACGGATGAGTTTCCTTTCACCGGCACTTGTTTTCCCCCACAAACCCAACCAGAAGTGGCCACTTTGGTGCCGTTTTTTTTTTTATTTTTGTTCAATGTACAACTTGGCTGCGCGTGTATGTATATCTTTCATTTCGGTTTTGTTACTTTCTCTGCTCATTTAAAAACACTCTCGCTCACTTGATGCACTCAAAGTGCATTGCATGACGGGAGGAATTCCCTCTCCCCTTCCCGGGTGGGTTGGGGGGGGTTTGAAGATACTGCAGCACTTGTATATCGCTTTCAGTGCCCCTGCACCAACACATGCACTGCTCGCGCGCCAGAGCTTACTCACTGGGCCAATCCCGGTACCGCGGGCATAACTTAATAAACTATTCGTTTAGCGCTGCTTTTCTTCGGCCTTCGAACAAATATTATTTATCACTTTCGCGCAATGCATCGCTGCGGTGCATCTGCATACAGAGTCGATACACTCTGAAGCCAAACCGCCACTGTTGTTGGGCAGCACAAACTCAAACACACAAAAGAGGGGCAAAAAACACACACACTCACATTTGCTCACATTCAAAAAGTCACCGGTTGACCGGATGGCAACGCACAAATTCACACGAAATGTGAATCAAAAATAGACACCACACGGTTTATCCATCGGAATTACGAATACGCGTAATGCTATCGCTACGGGAGCACACACGGTTGCTGTCTGCCCGACGAGCTCGTCACGATCCGATGCCACTTTCGCGAATCAGTGTACGTCCGACGCGTCCGGCAGTTCGAACTCGACGCCGTGAGGAATTCTGTCGGAACCTGTCGGAACACCGTACGCAAGCAGCAGCGATCAACCGTGAGGCCCATAGTGCAACCCCGCCGATAGGGGAGCGAGAGAGAGAGAGAGAAAACTCGAGCATCATTCGCCACCCCCAAACTGGCTCTGTACGGTATCCTCCCCTTAACCGTCCACAAACATCATCCCGAGCACATGCCACTTGTGTCTCTCGGGTTTCATTCGTGTCTGTTTGAATTTTACTCTCCTAAACCGAAGCAATGGTGCGTTGCTGAGAAGTAAACCATATGATGGAGCAATTCAGTTCGATCTTGTGCCGAAACACACCGAAAAAAGGTTATTAATTATAGTTAAAAGTAAATTGCGTACCTTAACAAATTATTAAAACGTATAACGATATAAATTTCTTGTAAATATGTAGTTCTGCTACGAACACTAAGTCATATTTTAAAACAAATTCTATATTCTACAAGTTTTACTTGAAAAATTAAATACTAAATTTAGATAATTTAAACATGAATTAAATTTGGGAACGGAAATTGCAAGATAATATTGAAATGACTTTTTTAAATTGTGAGAAACAAAATATTTGCGTAATTTTAAAAATTACGCTAGTAATTATAACAATAGCTATACATGCAAACATACCAAATTATATATAATAAAAAGTGGTTAATGTCCAAATAATATTAAAGTATCAAAAAATGATAAGCAAATGAAAACTTCAACACGTACACAAATGTTGTAAAACAATGCCGTTAAGTTTCCTCTCAATTCCAAATGAAAATATTGTTTGATTGCTAATATTACTTATCCTTTTTTAATGGAAAATAGACCCATATTACTATCTTCGATGATCTTCACCCGGATAGTACCAGGCGACTCCATTAACCTTCATACAAGTTTGACTAGGTATTACATAGCCTACTATGCATACTAGGTTTGCTTGTACTTTGGTTTACTTATGTAGTGACATGTATGTTTCCATCTAGATAACAAGCATTTGATATGATAAAATTTGTTCGTTTTAAATAAAAAATACTAACTATACGCACATCGTACTAACATTAGTCGATAAAATATAAAACATATATAATTTAACCAACTTCTTATAACTATTATTAAACTTTTGAGAAAGTTATAAAAACTTTCACAAATATTTTAATCAATTAATGCAATAAATATATATAATACTTTAGCACATGACAGTTAGGCAAGACCCATAATAATACAGCTTGGTTAATCATAATGTGATGCAGACCGAAAATGGCGGTTTATTTGCATGCATGTGCAGATTACTCACAGCCACGGCGTGTATTACAGCTAAGTAATTCTTTCATAGAACTCACCTGAAAATATAAGAAACAGAAGGAAAACATTAGAACAATCGTTATAGAACGGTGAAGATTAATTGAAATTAAGCAATACATCACATTGCACCCTCAGTACGGCGGTAGTTCAGTCAACCGAACCACCCAGCAAAAACCCACCGAATCAGCATAAAGCCTAGCATAAGGAAGCGACCAGTACGCTTAGCGTAACGGTGAAATGAAAACCATTCGAGTGTTATGGGTTACAAATCTTACACACAAATCGCATACTGCGCATTGCAAACTTATGACGATTGGTGCATTTCTCAGGGACCCCAATGGAAACCGGAGACACCAATGCCAAGGCCCGAAAATGTCTCCAGTCTTCAGGTCTACGTTACAGTTACAGATGGTTTGACCAACCATCGTGTGATACGGCAACCCGCTGAAGTTGCATCATCCACAAAGCAAAAGGAAAAGGTCAGTTATTGCTACGGCTAGCGATTTTTACCACACAGTGTCAAACTGGTAATTGCGTGTTATTGGTAGCGCTGTACGGGTGAACCTGAGAACATTTGGTGAGCGCGTTCTGGTGTGAACCATGTTGACCAAATTTGTACTTCTTGCGGGTATTGGATTGTGCAAACTGCCACGCAAATTATAACAAAATATCTATCATCAATATTTTTGATAATATTTGTCTACTAACAATCTACCACTTCTACGATCCTACGATCCACAGTATGTATGTCAGAGGTGGTCTAAAGTAAGCTATAGATTTGTTATAATCATAATGAGATAATAGTTAATTCTTGATCCAATACGTTTAATTAATATTTTCTCGTATCTATGAGTAACGTAGTACCCATTCATAAGTGCTTACAATATTTTTTACTGTGCGACGCTGAAGTATCGTGTAATTAATGCGATGAAACACACTGACACAAAAACTGATTGTAAATAATGATATACAAGCTACCATACATACACATATCATACATTGTAGATTCAATGTAATGCAATCCCTGATATAAGAAACCGCTTGTTTAAATATTTTCTCCTGCTATCCCACCGTGGTAGGACTTGTTGACTTTACTATTAAAACTAAGCGTGGGGTATTAATGCAAACTAAACCACCATCTTATCACTTTCGCGTGGAATTTTTCAGGTAGTTCTTGGAAATTAAGTAACTCTCCAAAGTGTATCAGTAAACAAAGTACTGAATTACGCTTGGTCTGAGAGCGGTCTGTAGTGTTTCATATATAACGCGACAACGAAAGACTGTCACTGTAGTTCCCTTGGATTCGACACACTTTGCAGTTCAGAAGCATCATGAATTCGCTGAAAGTTGTAGTGATGCTAGTGTTGGCAGGAAGTTACGTACAAGCAGATACATTTTTTGCAAACTCCTTTGATGGTGAGTAAAACGACGGAATCTTCACCTAAATGAAGGAAAGAACTGAAATGTTTCCTTTATGGCTCCGTGTTAGCGGTAAGAGGATGTAAACAATTCGAGAATATGGTGGGTTACAATGAATCCCACGCGTACTTCCCAGTAGCGGGTCTGCAGAACGTTGGTGTCACAAAAAACTCGCAGTACTTTCGACTGGCGTTCGTTGGCGCAAGCGGTGCCCACACACGGTTCGGCGAATCGTTGTTCCCCTACGAGAAGAACGTGGTAGAGATCGGTAAGTTCTGGACAGTTCGATCGGATGGGGGAGGGAATGGTTTTCATTTGCCAATTCTTCTGCCCAGTGATCGGTGGTTTGGGCAACACGTGGAGCGCCGGAAGAAGACAGTTTCGTGCGGCATCGAATCAACATAAAAACACTTTGCTCGGCGAAGCGCAAACACCAAATATTCTTTCCCGATACCATCCAACCGTAGTGGTGCTGGAAGTGTTCAATAATGGTATGGTGCAAGTCACCATGGACGGGCAAATGCGCCCGTTCCTATCGTTCACCGACGGTAGCCAGATACCGGTCAAGTATATGACCTTTACCCGTTGGGGTAGTGATGTGATCGCGTTCTACGATTGTCCGCTGCTGGAAGCGAACAGATTTTATAAATCGCATCCCTTGAATCAAACCGTCGTGCAATGATACGACGAAATCGAATAATCGAAAGGCATTACGGCCACTAAAGGCGCACACATTACAGTGAAATAAATCCACATGTTATGAGCACTAAACAAGTTCTTTCAAGGGTTTTATTACAAGTTAATTGTACCATTCCATTCTCTATCAATTGAACAATCGATAAACATATTCTTGTGCATTTGGATACTGCTCGTTGTCGAATATTTCAGATGAATGTACCATGCTCGATGTATAAAAATTAACATTCCCTTTCACATGCATCTTCGAAACTTTGAACTACAAATAATTATAAAAGAAGTTAAATAACACATGGTTTTTACTGCTACTTACCGGCTTTTCGTCGCGAGCGCCACAGGACGGGCGGTACCGTATCACCCGGGGTGGCCAGTGTGACTATCTTGTCGAAGATTCCTGTGGAAACCATAAAGAAAAAAGCGAGTTTAAAAAAAAAACATCCCAATTGAAAGTTTTAAACGTAAGTGTTGGACATAAGAAACGAGAGCATTTGTTTCCCCCTCCCTGAATTAGGGACAAGTGAAGATATTCCTCGTCACGCGATGATTAATAGACGACTAATATGGATTTTACCGTCCAATTGGAAACCGGCAGAATTTGTCACGCTGTACGGGCGCATGTAGCGAATCGTTCAGTCATTCATCACTCGCGCGTACATGATCGCACTGATGCGAGCGCAAAACCTGTTCTGTACGGGGTGACAATCTGGTGGTTCACATTCCCCGCAAGCGTGATTGATCGCGCGAGGCGCCGGACGTCACATTGGAAGTCGATTAATCGCATAGCGCCACCGTCGCAGCTAATTGACAAGCTAGCTATCCTCCAGTCCAGTCCATTTTCTCACTCAATCGCTTACCGGTTTTCTTTCCCGCGCAAAGATTTCTGCCACTGTTGTGACCGCGCAAAGATTTCTGCCACTGTTGTGACAAGCGAGAGCGAGAGAAAGACAGAGCCCACACACAGATTGAGGGTGGACTTTTCGTGGTGTCACTGGAAATTACTGGTTAGCTTGTCAGCAGCCTCATCCATATTGGTGCACAGTGTCACCCATTGTCACCCCGTTTACAGATGGTAATTTTTATCTTATTTTTGTCTCGCAACGGAGGTTGGCAAAAATTGCCGCCCGCTGGGATGCACATGTGCACGATATGACGGGTACAGCCAATTCCTAGGTCCTATTACAAAGTAAATCGATATTCAAATTTAGACACACGGGATCGTGGCGTGACTGCGGGTCGATGTTTAATTGAGCGACGAGTTTACAAATTCTTTTATTTATGAGCTCGAGGTAACGAACATTCTCGTTTCTTAAGGGGAAAAACTTAGCTTGTGCACTAGTAACACTAAAGCAATTTCTTGCTGCAACAAAATTTTTCTTGAAACCAACCATATTTTTGAAGTTTCAAATAATACAAAAGATCTCTTAAATGATGAAGAAGATCATCGATCACATTGTGTAGCTAACTTATATCTAACAAATCTAACAAACACAATACACTTCCTTCACGAACTGGCGGAAAACAACTAACATTGGCTGCGTCTGGGGAAGAAGCCTTAGCCTCATGGGAGTTTTTGCACAGATATCGGGTTATCGAACAAAAAAAAATGTTTACCATTCGTTGGAAAGGAATTGGTTCATTAGTGAAACATTCAAAATCCATGTATCATAGCGATGGCCATGACTAAAAATAACCATACTCGTGGTCGATGGTACATTTGTTCTTCGGACAGGCATAATCAAGGAATGAAACTGAATCAAGTAGGTCAAGGGATGGCATCCACACAGTTAGGGAACAGCTAAGCGCCTTTGCGATGGCGCACGCTTTCACCGATCGAAATGAGCGCTAGCGGCAATGCCGTTACCATTGTTCCCCAACGGCCTTCAACATTTTTATGATCGATTTCTGCAAGCCTTTGGCGAACTGTTGATAACGCTATTAAAAAGCCAAAGTGACATTTTTCGTCGTGTTATGCATGGTACCTATATGAAGAGACAGACATTAGCAGGTCTCATCTATAATTCGTGTTCCACACGTGCTCTGGTGCACCTTTCAAAAATTATATTAAACCCCTTTTGTAGTCTAGACTTAAAATAGTCTTTTTTTTGGATTTGGTTATAAATGTACACTTGTTTTGCTTCATTCAGTCATTGTTTTCCAGAACACGTGCGATCAGGTGATGGAATATTGGCTCCCAGAAGATGTAGGAATTTTATTCAACAATTCACCAGTTATACAACTCACTCTTTGGCAACATAGTTTAAACATAATAATTCATAACGCGATATGAATATTAAGAGGAACGCTTAACATTGTGAAAGGTTTGCGTATCAAATATGTCAATGGGTTCTATCAATTTTTATGCGTCCGTGATTATTTCAACCGGTCGGCGAAACAACCCGGGAAACCCCAACCGTTCGGACATGCTATCAACACGGGCACCGCATTTTGGAAAAGGTTTTCGTTAAACGGTTATAGACATCGTGACGTCGACCGATTGTGTTGCTTGTAAAGAAGTTTTGATTCAGGCTGTATAATGATATGTGCATAATGTTGACTAGTTGTCATAAATGATTTGAATACGGAAAAGTTTAATAATCAAATGAATTATTGAATCACGACATAATTTCGGGAACCTGTTTTTAGCGAAGGTTTATGGCGACGGACACAAGGATTAACTCATCAACTTTTTTTTATCATATCCATAAATTCATCATTCAGCAACTATAAAGCTGATATTCATTAGCATGTTATTTTAAAAAAATGATACACTTAATTCACTTAATACACAAATTGAGATCTTTAGAATTTTTATGTAAGAATTTTACAATTCTTAACCATATTGATGATGATAAGTTTCCTTTGTACACCAACATAGGTTTGAGAGGGACGGAATTCCCTTTGCCGAATATCTAAGTTATAGAAAAATCTGGTTATATTTGAGTATACATCTTAGAAAAAGCAACAACTCTCGTATTCCTAGTGTGACATTAACCCACTCCTTTAAACACGGCTTCGTGTTAAGTATCATCAATTATCTAGCTGCCATTTTGGTATAACCAGTACAGCTGCGTTCCAGAATATGACAACTTCGTGATTTTGAAGGTTTGAATTTCAATAAATGCATCCAATTCCATACTAAATCCCATCCGTACCGTTTCCCGTATCGAGAATTCCAGATCCAGATAAGTGGTTAAAAAAGAAATAGCGATATCATCTGAAAGGTTGATACGCTAATAATTACTATAAATAAACGCAATATGTATTCATTTTGAAAGAACTCTAAATAAGCTACAGCATCAAATTGCTTCTTATTTTGATTGTTAAAAGGAGCGATGCCTCTGCACTGGAATTGCTAAAACTAAAAAAAACTAAAATATAATGCTAACAACGAATGAAATAAACGAATTAAAATACCAATGTAGTACAAAAACGTCCTTGTGCGACCACCTAAGTCGTTCGGCTATGGTCGGGTGGCGATTGGCAAGCAGGGAGGTCTGACCGCAAACGCCATCCCGACAGTGATCAAGATACGATTTGAAATTCTTTTCATGAACAATGATAATCAACAGTATACCATTCCCATAGTCGATCGATCGAATGGCGTCTCTCGTTTGAAATGACGATCGTCCAGCTGAAATCGATGAACTCAGTGCCCGGCGGAGTGGAATCCTCGCAACGGGAGTTCGCGATACGATCGCACACAGATATGCATGCACGCGTCGCGATCGCGAATGTTTTGTGAGCCAAAAGAAAATAAAGCAAAACACAACGCTACCACGCAACGGAAAGGCACAATAACCCATCGGGTCCAAACTGATCGGCAATAAAGCGGATCGATTGAAAAGCAGAGTGACCTGAATAACAAAACGGTTCGCGTTAACCGCGACACCCGAAGGCGACAACGGCAATGACGACGAAATGGCTGCAATATAAAACCGACCAGGTCCCAACCGATTCCATAGATTCTATTACGATTTGTTTGTCTTTTTTTTCTTCTTCAATCCTCCCGCTGGGAACGGTCTCTTTTGGTCAAATTAATGCCAATCGATCGATGGCTTTAAATGTCTTCCCGATGCTATTGCGACTGCAAACCACCGTGATGTCAATACACGATTGAAGGCCGCAATTGATGGTGTGGTTTAATAAGTGTGCCCAGATAAAACAATTGATGCTCGCCAATTGGATCGATCGTCTTACTGTGTCTTCGCTTAAAACTGTGGCTTTTCAACTGGTACGATCGGAGAAGACTGTAGTTTCGAGCGGAATTACATAACCAAACCACAACCACTACCAACCAAAGCATCGTCTTAGTGCAACGACATAGATGAAGAAGAGACATTGCAAAGTAGCTAAAATAAATAATTAAACATTAGAAAACGAGATACAAAAAACGAAGCCCACTAACTTACATGTCGGAGGCCGCTGTAGATGTTTTGGGGGAAAAATTAGATAACCGGAAGCCCAAACAGCGACCGATCAACGCAATGGGATGATCACAACAAATAAGCTTAAAAAGATACACAAAACGCTCAACCGCACACACACTCACTTTGCGTCACTGTTCGCAAGATGGTCACAAATAAAAAGGGGATGCGCTAAGAAAACATAAAACGATACTTTCGTGTGCAAGCCTGTCTTGAGAAAGACTGCTTTGCGTTCTTCTTGAGTTTGGTTTGGCCCGATCCTAAAATGACATTTCCGCTTTCGTTATTCGGTGCACCGCGATGAGAAGCGATGAGGAATTTAATCGAACATTTACTTCGGCGATCGTTATCTGCCTGATCTTCGACGCACTTCACACGGGTGGAAGAGTGTCGAATGGAAAGGGTTGGTTTATTGCTCTTCTTTGGTGTACGGGAGGATTCAGCACGACACTATTTCCGCTCCGGTACCGAGTGGAAATTCTTTTCCTGCACCAAGAAAACACGATCGACACAGTTTCTGTACCAGGCATGCACGCACGCACCCGTGAACACTCTGCCCATAGCCTACTTTTTTACGGCAAGAGGGAGATTATTTGTTTATAGCTCGACATCTCACTTGCAAAAGGAATGATCTTCGTTCTACACACAATGTATATTCTTAGCTTGTTCCACACTTTTCACGCATCAAACGCACTCCCTCTTTTGGGTTTTTTTTCACGATCAGTGAACTAACAACACAGCCTCTTCCGGACTATCGATTTTGCTCTCCTGTTGTGCAGTGTTGTGTAAAGTTTATCTTACTACTGCGATCAACACGAATCAAAACATAATAGCACACGCACGCACACACACACACTAGCTGCTACAACTTCAAGAGAACAATTACACACCGCCGATCGTGCGTTGTTCGTGACGAAAAGATCATCAAATAGCGTGCATACTGGCAGAGAGCCGCCCCACAAAAGGAAAGGCAAAAACAATATGTACACCAAAATAGTTACCACTACTAGCGCAGCCGATCAACAACACGACGGGCACCACAGGCGAACTGTCAAAGTGGATCCAACGCGGCCTGCTGAGCACACGCACACACTGCCAGTGGGCGAGCTGTCAAACAGCGATTGTGTTGCCGCTTGTTGTTTTTGTTTTTCGTTCCGCATTGCAATGGGAAGCAGGGAGCAAAAAAAAAGATTCAAAATTACAGACTCTTTGGTGTTTGTTGATGAGTGGTGCAATGTTTCGAGTAGGCAAGCATTTACAGCACTGGCATACAATTTTTTGTTCTGGATCGGTTAAACGGATAAACGATTCGCGCAAGCGCCACAGAAAGAGGAATTCCGCGGTCAGCTGCACAATGTATGCTACACAAACACCCACCCAAGCAATTTAGAACCTTGCGCACACGCACACACGTTGCCCTTTTTGCGTCAGGGTTGTCAAACACATGTGTTGCGTGATCAAGTTACGGTATGATCAAACTAGAAGCAAAGTAGAGTGTTCATTTGACTCTTATTTTGTATAGCATTGGGTTGTGCACAGTTTGAAGCTGTTTTCTAACTTTATAATTGTTTGCCACATTTATGTTTTTTATGATTCAGAAAAGTAACATTTTTATGTCACTAAAGACAATACTACTAAACTTCTTATTTCAACTATTTTATTTTAACTAGCTTCCAAGCAATCGTGTTTATCTAATCCATAACACATTTCACTCTGACGTCCCTGTTTTCGATGGAAGAGCGAAATCACTTCGCAACGATAAAGCTGTATGGGTACACAATCTACTGCCGGATCTCAACCCGGAGTGGAATATTTCGCGGATTAAAATTTGCAGCTCAACAGCTTCGTTTGGATAAACACTCACTGCACACCGCATCGATGCTGGATGCTGCCAGATGCCAGAAATATTCCAACCGCAACGAGCAAGCGATCACAAAAACCACCCGCAAAGCACACCCGCGATACTACACGCGCAATTGTGCACGGTCGACTCACTAGTGCGCCATCATCGTTCGCAAATTAGATACAATTTACACACCGGTGTGTCTATCCCTGCCGTGTCGATTCGCGTTTCGGAAGGGTGCTTATGTCCGCTTATCTACGCCTTTTTCCCGCGGATGACCATACACACATACACACACACCTGCACAGCGCATCGTGTATGGTGGAGTGTCTCCAGCATACAGCGCCGGTTCGTGCGCACAGCACGATAAGAAATCGATTTCGATCACAAATGGGTTCCGCTTGTCTGCTTTTACGACAAGGCGGTCAGGTTATCGGTTCGATAAGACATGGAAGGTGGAGTACGGAACGTGTTGTGTGTTGTCCAAATTCGCATGCGCAGCGTCGGATTTTCATTAACGCTTCGCTGTTTAGTCGATGGTTTCGATGGAACCAAAACAGTGCTACAAATATTGAGTAATGATAAGGTCATCAGATGATAAGTGACTTCTGTTTGCTAGACCTTTTGATAGTCTAGGTCTTGAAGTTGCCTATGCTTGAAGTCTTTCAAATCATTTTGCTCGACTCAAAGACGTCCAAAACTTAACCGCAGTTCAAAGTTAATGGAACTTTAACATGGAGTTAATCCTCGAAGAAATCCATGTTAGTTTCAGACCTCTAGAAGCGGTTTCAAACTTGCCGCAATGCATTCATCAGCTGTTTTGGTCTTTCAAACTATGCAATTAACTTCAGTCTTGGTGGCGAAGTGGCGTCAATTGGATGAGTAAATTGATTTCAACAGCTGATTAGCGTTCACTCTGATAAGACACATCATCATTGCATCATTGAGCTCCATTTATGATCATGTAAAGAGGATCATCATCATATTCAACAAAAACGAAATATTAAAGAAGAGAAAAATGACATAATTTTGAATTTATTTTTTTCAAACGGAGGAAATGTTTTGAGAAATTTGTATTAATTTCATGTGGCTCCCAAATGTGGCTAATAAAACGGCAAAAAGCTGTCATAATCATAATAAAGACTATTAATCTTTTTTCACATTTATTAAAACTTTTGTTAAATTTTATTTCATTTTTTTTGAAAAGTCGATGTTTGGTATACGTTTGTTCTACTCTGCCCATTACAGAAGAATAACAACCGGAACTTTGCGTTCCGCTAGAATCGCAGTTGCGCAATGCAACTGGCGCCTGTTTCGCAAGTTTGCATCAAGATGTCAGCACCTGTCAGCGGGCCAGAAACGTCGACAAATGGCAGTGTGCTTTTCGCTATAAAAGCGTCAGCCGTAACCGTGCCTCCCACGACACGGTTCCACCGTGTGTCACGGGCAAGCTTTTGCGAAACGTATTCTTATTCCGGTTTCTCTTATTCCAACCGCGTGTATACTAAGTTACAAGGTAAGGATTTGTTCATCCGTTCACACCACCAACACCAACGGGTGGGGCTCGAGTGGAATATCGGGAAATGGAAAACGGCATGGCATAGGCAAAACCAAAAGCAATTAAAAGGACATTAGGAAAGATTGCCAGCCGACAGGATGGCGCAGGAAATGAAATGAAACGATACTGTCGCCTTTCGGCCGTCCTTGGCATTAAAGGGCGAACACTTTTTAATTCTGTCCATTCTGTGTGTTTGTGTGTGTGTGTGGGGGCGAACGTTTGGCCAGTGTCGCTACAGGTGTAAATGCCGGAATGTGCATGGTGAGTGACAGAATGTGGGTTATATTGGTACATTTCGGAAGGGAAAAAAAACCATAACCATTCCGGGTGTTTCATCTACGGACGTTCCGTTTCGTTCGTTCGTTGCTTTTGTGTGTTGGCATTATTATAAAACGGTTTAGGCGAGGTTGTTGCAGGTGCCGCACGAGCATTTCGCATTGTGGCGTGTGACAAATCCCTATACGCATGCAAATGCAGTAACAACACCACGACCTTTTCCACGATTGTCCCGCTGAACAGGGAAATGGAAATCAAACGTTGCGTTGCGAGCAGCGCAGCACTTTGTTTAATAACGTCTGCAACTGCTTTTATAATCAAGCGACTCGAACCTGGTCGCTTTGCGCTCTTTCCTGCACTCGATCGCATGCATTTGAATACCGATAGCGCGCACCGTGTAACATTCTTGCAGTGGAAATTGCACAGATACGGTGGAGGGATTTGGATAAGGTCGCACGTACCGTGGAGGACCAAACGCCATTACATGTGCTCATCGGTGGGACAACGAGACAGGACGGCGTCGGAGCGCGGTCAGCCCGGAAGCAGACGGAAAAAAAGTAACATCAAACAGGAGAGCGTGAGACGTGAGTGTGCTGGTGGAGGATACCGCTTCCGGTTAGATTACAACCTCTGACTGGACTGGGCGAGGTCTGGTTCCTCCTTTTTATTCTCCTTCATTTTAGTGTGTTTGTGCTGAATGCTTCCATTAGCCTCACACCCTACGCCAGGTCTCGGATGCCTCACATTGGACACGGTGGTGAAATTGAAACACGAACCCTAATCCTTGATCCCCCCGCCGGTCCGGGCATTCGCCGTTTGCTATCTATTTCTTCCTCGTACCGTTCCACTCCACAGCTGCTATGTAGCAGGAGGGTTTCGATTTTAACCGAGCTCAAGGCTGTTGCCACAGTGCATCGGATGCCGGAAAACTGCATTGTTGGTGCGCTCGGAAGGCGCCACTTGCAGTAAAAGTGCAGTGTGAGTTTCACGCAAAAATCAAACCTGAATAAAGGAAGACACCGCACACAGTATGTGTGTGTGTGTGTGGAGTGCAACGAAAGGAGAGCTGCAGTGTGCCGTGTGCTGTATGGTAGGGCTGAAAATAGTTGCCCTCAGCAGTGCAATGGGAAAAGTTGAAATGAGACTCTCATTGGATTAAGCTTTTTTTGTGAGATATTGGAAAAATAATGGCCAAGTCTCGCTCTTCTGGCTTTGTATTTTCTGCTATAAGTTGAGGATCGATTTTTTATATTGAATGTTTCCTAATTTAAACAATGGAGTTGTGAAGAGCCCTTGGAATTTCAGTTAATTTTTAAATATCTTTCCTTTTACGTAAAATTATTAAAACAAAGCGGAAAGTAAAGTTATTACAATGGCTCTTCTTAAGGGTTTTTACTGAAACCAAGCAGAGGGTAAACAAATCAATTCACTTCGAACGCTCCCCCCCCCCCCCCGGCCCGGCAAGATAGCATAATGTAGCGAGTTACCAGTTCGTTTAAATTTAAATGTTCTTTGAAGCACATCAAATGAAGCAATTTAGATACAGGTGCAGGTACGGCTCTTTTCCCAGATACGCGTCCTCTAGCGCCATTCGCGAGGTTGTGATGTGCCTTTGCACCTTCTCCACCCACCCACCGACATTAGACCCGACCCAGCAGCAGCTGGGATACCCTTTTTTCCGACCGATTGCACTGTTGCGTTTGGTCCGGGCGTCCGGTGAGCAACACCTCAACGAAGGGAAGTACGAAACAGCCAACCTCGGCCAAAAGGCGAAAGACGAGCGCAAATAAAACAAAAAAAAGGTGAACCATGATAAGAACGAATGACTTTTCATATCATTTGGCAAACCTGACCTCCACCGACCGCGCACGCATCACCGGCGTTAGGGGGCGGCGCACATTCATGTTTAATTCAGCCGAAGAATCACACACAAACCGAATCGTCAAGGTTGGGCCGGGATGTGTGCGCCAACTGGTGGCGTGGGGGGACTTGGCTGGACGTGAGTGGCGTTTAAAAAATGGTTCGTTCGACGCCAAACCCTGCTTAAAGCCCGCCCCAGACAATGGCACCCTGGGCACCGACCGCGTACAGAAACCCGCGTGAAGGTAACCAGGCGACGGAACGATGCGGTTAAACGTCTCCAGGAATCGCGGCGTCCATCGCATCGGATGGACGTGATTTTCATGCTTTTTGATTTAAAGCTTTGCAATAGGATTAGTGGCGTTTCGCTTGGCGGGGCAATGGAAGTCTCGAAAACATATTGCCCCCGGACGCGTGAATGCGGCTAGGAGAAATGGAGTGCAAATTTACGGAGGGATTAGCGTGTGTTTTGGCTGTTTATTTTGTGATTGAGTGCACATAATCGAATTTTGATTCAGCTCTATTTGAAGGCCACGGCACAAAGGAACTTGCGGTGCGCCTTTACACCCCTGACGTGTGTGCAGTAATACGCAATAGGAATTTATTTGAAGGTGAATAGTTTTTTTTTTCCTCACCGCTAAATGGTGTTCCTTTGTATTTGGCGTAACAAACTTTGACCTTGACCTACCTTGTGGATCAGCTGACTGATCTGTGACTTGAATTCCTTACAGTTTGAACAAGTACATACACCTTTGGGACATTGAATTTGTCCAAAACTGACGGAATCCTCTAAGCCGCTTGCGAAAGGAAGATGCTCGGAAGGAATTTTGGCCCCGTTTGTGTGGAAGGACAATGGAGAATTCGGACCAATGAAGTGCTCTACGAACTGTACGGTGAACTCATTGTTCGAATGCGAATTAAACTCGCCAGGACAGGGTTGATCACGTCATGAGAATGACACCGAACGACCCAGCCCGTAGCTTCCTTTTAGGTCGTCCACATGGACAGAGACGGAGTGGTGGGTCCAAATTGAGATGGAGTGATGGCCGTAATGCGTTCCACAGAAAGGCCGGGATTAAGGATTGGCAGATGACGGTGCTCGACAGTGAGCGATTTAGAGGACTCCTGAGGCAGGCCCAGACTAACAAATCTGTTAGCAGCACCTGATCAGTAACTTAGTAAAGCTTCTCTTCAACAAATTCTAGTCCTTATTGTGATTGGTCCTCAATATACAAGAAATTTTTCAATGAGAGAAATGGATGATATTTGCTTGTTGTCAGCTTCTATCTCAACAATTTTACCAGAGTTTTCAATAAATTAAGTCAGGCTGGCGAGAGTGACCTGGTGTTGTTTTGATGGAAGACAATACATTTTTTTTCATTAATAGCTGTAGCTGTTTGATCAACGTCTATCTTCTAAAAGTCATGTTTGTGTTAAAAGTAAGGCTAGGACGGGTGGAGACGCGAACGTTCCCGGTCTCTAAATCATTATTCTTGAAATTTTGGTAGAAAAGTAACAATAATTTAGCTGGGTGATAGTTGATATACAATCGTTAGTCAGAAGTCACATGGATGCCGTATTAGAAAAAATCATGGAGGCCAACAACAAATTGTAAAGTCGAATAAGATTGCCGCTCCATCAATGTAGTTAGCATTAACATATGTTGTAGAATTAATGGCAAAGCATACGTTTCTGGTGCTGTCGGCAGATTCTCGGTAAAATTGAAAATCAAGTTATATTTATACTACAATACCGTCAAGCTTAATATTTCATCTATATACAGACATGAACGCTAGACATTTTCAAGAAAAGCTATCATCATAATAGGACAGAGTGTCAAGCTGATCGAAACTGAAGTACGGTTGCATTGTTCCCATTCCTTAACGCTCTCTCAACGGCTTGCAATGTCCATCTGTTTGGCAAACTCCAATTATACCCCGTCAGATAAGCACCCCTCGCCCCCAGGCACCAACAGTGTGTGCGGACCACTCAATAAATGCATCAAACCTCGTACACACTCTGCTCTGCATAACCGCTGCATGTTTATGGGCATGACAGCGATGTGCGCGCCATGACACAAACAAACATAAATCGCTCTTTTCGCTTCCTATTTTTTGTTCACCCGCAAAACCGACCGACCGACATCCTTCAGACGCTGGCAGCCATACGCAGGAAGCGAATGGAATTATCCTGCCTTGCGGAGCGCATCGAAGTATCAATCAAACGTCGCCGTGATTGTGTGTGCGTGGTTCGTGAAGAAGGATGATGTTGGCCCGGGTGGGCTAAAAATAAAGTCACCCCGTTGCCCCTTCGTTCCACGAGCACGCTAAGCACATCGTTTGACGCGAAAAGGAAAGCTCATCAAGCCGGTCTGGTGGAAGTGTGTCGGATTGGTAGCGTCTTGCCGTGCGGTCCAGTTTCTTGATCTGGCACAAAAGGATGACGCGACCGGTGGTGTCGCTGCTCGTCATCATGGATACTCGCCAAGGACGATGGCCGCATCGGTTGATGGCGACATCCACGGAAACGGTCACAATGGAGGCATTTTCCTTTCGTCTATTGTCGATAGCAATAAGCAATCGTCGTCTAACGGGCCGGATCCACCCAGTTCGGTTTCGCCAAGAGAAAACGAATGTCAGTCAAGGAAAGAGGTGGATTAATATTGTGCCGCACTGTCTCGGTTTCGCCAAGAGAAAACGAATGTCAGTCAAGGAAAGAGGTGGATTAATATTGTGCCGCACTGTCGCAGGCTCACAATGCGCAAGCGGCTCCCCCCGGCTCGATGGAGTTAATGAATTTTATGTGCATCATTATTTGCTCGACATTGACCGATTTGATGCGCATCGGATTTTGGTGTTATGAAAAAGACCCACGGTCACTTCGGATTCCTCGAAACGACCGATAACCGCCCGATGCCGGGAACGGTTTTTAAATGCCCCTAAAACTCCATCGTCTTATGATGATGGCATGGCAAAAAAAAACGGGGAAAAACGTACCACAGAGCAGACGCAAGCATAAAACTCATAATGATCCACTTTCGCTATGAAACGCAATACTAGATATAACAATCAACTAATGAGGTGAGTGAATGTGATGTACGCGTCTATAAATATTGCGCTGCCCCGCAACAAAAAAAAAACCTTTTCCGGCGATGAAAAGATCACGCACTCAGCGCAAAGAAATTCGAGAGCTTGATGAGCAATGTGTGCCCGTCGTTATGGCCCCTATTATCTGCGGACCATTAGCAGGGCCTGTACTCCAGCCAAAGTTCGAACGCGTTTCGGTTTTGATGTCATCCGCCTATTGGCGGGTATTTCGGTTCCATTGTGGTGTCGTTCTCGATTACAGCCACGACTGCGAGGCAACCAAACTCATCGAGTAATTGAATCATCCTGCAGCGCAACGGTAAGATGTAAATATAAACACACCGCTCAGCTGTGGGTGCTGTTCCGCATTGTGTATCGTAAAATAATTGGTATTGACCTATCATTTCGGCAGCCGGCGTAGCTGGAGAAACGCGTGAAGCTGTACGGTGTACTGCGCTTTAACTGTTCCAACCGCTGCAAACGCCAAACGGAAGAAATACGCGAGTGACGTCAATCCCTGCGTCTTCCGTTTACCACACTCCACGCCCGGAAAAAGGGAAGCGAAAAACTAGTTCGCGACTATTACGACCCATCCAAAGCGTTTCCTTTGGGCGATGCGCATTTCGTGGCCGCAGAATAAAATGGAAAAACTGGAGGAATCGAGTTCGCTGCTCCGAACGGGAAATTGTCCCTGGTGTCAACAAAACGAGGCAGTAAAATCTAATACCATTTCCACGTTTGCAGGGCAACATCAATTACTTTCCAGCGAACGGACCGACTCACTCAAAACCGAGCGTCCAGTCAGGATAGTTTCGGTAGAATGGAACTCAGCGGGAAAAGTATGTCGTTGTTTCGCAACGCTATGTCTGCTGCATGGAACAAACAAATAAAACACAAAATGGGACGGACCCCGTCGGGAACTCCTCCTGGCACGTAACACGAGCATTGTGACGTTGATGAGCTGGTGCACGTGGAAATAAAATTCTCTTTAGTGTGGTATGGAAAAAACAACCGGACAACACGAAGATAGGAATAATTTCGTTGTTATGAAGATTACTCTCGCTAAGTTGAAGATGCAACGACTTTAAACCGTCGTTCGAACTAGCATCGAAAAGAACAATAAGCATTTGTTCTATCATCGCGTTCGTACATGCGACGCACATACGGTTTGACCGTTGCTGCGGAATGTGTCCGATTGTTAACACTCTGGTCAATTAAATTAATGAAGCGAGTTGCCTCGAAAACCCACCCCATCTCGTCCGACCAAGTTCCTACAGAAGAGGGTGCAGTTGCTCAACTGGAAGGAAGGAAAAAAATAGAAATGTGGCCCCGAACCGCAGACAAGCATCGTGGCTGCGTCAGTAAACAATCATTATTACCTCGCAAATAAATCAATCAACCGCACGCACGCACTCCTCAGCGCGACAAAGGAACCGTTGATGAGCAGCCGGTGGTGGTTTTGAACGGATGGAAGATGAGCCCTTTGGATTATGGCGCGATGTCAAGTCCGGACTGTCAAGACTTTGCGATTCGTGCACGTCCTGTAAATAAAAAAATGCAAAGTTACATGAAAGGGAATTATTAACTGATATGGTGGATGGTAACCTATTTATATGCTTTAATTTAATGTGTTAAAGTATGTTTTAACTTATCTATGTTCAAATTGAATTCTTCATAAACCTCAATAATTTAGTATTATTTCAAATATTCATGATGTCTTTGGGCTAATCTCAATATTATGTCGTACTTCAATCATTGTTTAAAGCCTCACAAGGGATACTTAAGCAACATTTCATGTTAAACTAAACGGGCTTACGAAATCTGTTGGTATATTTAGTTGCAACGTCGAAATCAAATCTCTCGAGCACAGGGTTGACTATCCTTCTTCTTTATCGGCAACAACAATCTCAAAAGGTCAGAAGGCCTGCCATTTCTGGCTTTTTGTGACTGTATTTACCCGGAGCTGGATTGGTCTAGATGAGATTTTGGTCCGGTCCGTTCGTGTGAAGACCGGCACCGCGTCCATCATGCCACCGGACCGCCCCATTGACTACCCAGCTACGGATAAATAAAGTCAAAGAATACCGAACTTCTTGACCTTGTTGTGTCGATAAAGAAGAAAAAGAAGAAGACTCCATTGTTGTGGAGTCTAGAAAAGGAATTGATAGAATAATATTTTAGATCTCTTTTCGCTACATTTTTAAAATTAAAAACTTGACAAACGCCTTAACATATTAGGATTATTTTTGAGGAGTTCTCCTTAAAAGAGGCGAATGTTTTAAATGCTCTATTTATATCCACACACATCGACGAACATTCCAATGGCTAAACAATAATTTTCATGCATTTAAATACAATTTTCCTGTAGGTATTTATACCCATTTTTGACACTAAAACCATTTAATCGTTTTTGTAAAACCGACAGCGTAAACAACCACACCAATAAAAACAACAACGGTCAACGATGCTGCTAGCATTCTCGGACTAATAATGAGGGAGAAGATTAAAAACATGTTGTACCCAATTTGCATCAAAAGGGGGGTTTAGGTGCTTTCGGTCGGTTTCGTTACACCACGGGCGCTGCACCTTAGGTGAAGTCTTCTCGGGAGGCGGTTTCGCTTTGCCCAGGATTTTGGGTACCGACTTTCCATGGAAAAAAGGTCGCCAAACGTTGGATCAAAGGCGAAACCTAATCGCCCACGTGGGATGACTTAGAACGAGTTCAAAGTTTCATTATTTAAATTGTGCCTAATGCATGAGGTTGTTTCCATTTCTGCCAAATTCAATCGTTTATTCATGTTGTGAAGGAAATCCGATGGTGTAAAATTAAAATAACATAATGAATATGATATCTGTTCTATTTGATGCTGTTAAATGACATTACAGCTCCACGGTAACAGATACTACGCAATAGATCGCATCGCCACATCGCCCGGGCTATATAGCCAATGGGTCGCATTACAATTCCTCCCCATTCCTGTCTCAATTGACAATTAAAATGTCAGTGTTCCGTCAGAAACATGTTCATCCGCGCTAATGGAAGCAGTAATTACAGTCGCATCGTACGAAACGGACAGCGGTGTCGAAACGAACCCGTATGTATCGAATCGGGCACGATTAACTACAGCAAATGAATAGATTTTGTTGTTCATCCGTTCTGAAATATCAGATGGCGTGTTCTTAACACAGCAACAGGAACTTCGGATGCAAATGAACAATTGCACAAATAATCCATTTTGTATCTAGTGGTGGGCAAGCTCAGAACCGGCTCAGAACGCAACTGGTACCATTTCCTTTCCTGGCGGTAAGAAATCGTCATCTCGCGAACGGCACAACGGGCCTGTGATTGGCACAATTAGCAAGTGTACGCTAAACCTGTCTAATAAAGTTACATAAAGAACGATCCACACGGGAACACACTCACGGTCTGACAGCCTGACGGTAGTGGCCGTGGCGTGCGGTTGGTGTGACTGGTGATCGTGAACGAAATCGGTGGAGACGTTAGCCAGATGGCCTGTATCGGAACAATCGGTCAAAGTCGAACCCAAGTGCCCGAGGGTTCGGAATGGTTAAAGGAAGTAGCATGAGTTTGTTTTGCGGTTAACCCATAGTGCGATCGTTATCGTGTACCGTTCCAGGCTGTAACTAGTCGATTACCTGGTGGGTGATGTAATATCATTTTAGATGTTCACAATGTCTTTAACACGCTGTACAAACCATTCGGTGTTGTTTGGCCTCGGTGTTAGTAGTTATTTGTGTTTTAAAATGTAGGGCATGAAGGGTCTCCAAGCAATACGAAATAAACAAAGTTTGGTAATTAAAATGTAAGACTAGGTTGAGTGCTGCTAGGTTATGTATTTCTTGTATTTTGTTGTCTAGACCAGAGGTCTCTAAACTACGGCACGCGGGCCGCATGCAGCCCTCGAGAGCCTCCAGTGCGGCCCGCGACGCTATTGCTAAAGTTACCATTTTAATTAAAATGTCTAATTCAGGAAAGATGTAATATTACTTTAACTATTCAAATATTAATTACAGTAATAGTTAGTAATATTTAATACTAGAAATTATTTTTAAAAAATCCTCTCGAGCGCAACATCTCACTAAAATACCCGCAAGATACAGGGTTTTTCCATTAGATAGAAAATGATGAGCCCAACTTAGTGAATCGCTTTAAGCTTATAAGATAAACGGGGACATTGATAGTGATCATATTTTATTGAATCGCAAAAGCTGTGGGGCACAATTTAGTGAATGTCAAACCCGTTTACGTACCTGTCGGATTCAAGATTTGAGATATAATATACAAAATTACAGTACGAAATTTTAAACAAAGGATGGGAAGGAAACAAAGAAAAATATCGATTAAATTTTATGTTTAATGGTGATAAATTATTTTTTTTATTGATTTATTCCAATATGACGACATTTGCCGTATTACAGGGTATCAACAGAGTGTTAAGTTTTTACAAATTTTACAAGGCATTTCCTCCTTGCAAATTGCCTTATCCCGGACATACTGGGTTGTAATGATGATAAATACATGTGATTACTTTCCATTTTCATGTTGTCAACACTTGAATCCGCAGTACGTAAACAGGCTGACCGATTTGGCATTCACTAAATTGCGCATGCGATTCCATATGCAGTTTTAGCGATTCAGTAAAGTTTGTTGTTTTTGTGTCTATCTTGTCTGTTCGTGCGATTCAGTAAGTTGGATTCGCCATATACTATCTAATGTAAAACCCTGTAATGTGTAAGTGGTCCCCACGCTATCATAATTTGAAACAATGCGGCTCGCGGGTTGAGAAGTATGGAGACCCCTGATCTAAACGAATTAAATTAGTAAATAAAATAATTGTCCAAATAAAGGAAGCAGTATAAATTGGATTTGTTTCACGAATTTCTGCATGCTTTATCGATCTTAAATTTGCGAGAACATTGGAGCTTAAATCTGAAGAAAAGATAACCTAAGACTTGCAATAGTTGCTAAGGTACTTTTGTAGAATAATTTTGGAGAAATCTCAATTTGGAGAACACGCAAGTATTCACAGTTGACCGAAGGTGTTTCACCCAATTACGAGAAAACACGATCAGATGTGTCATAATCTCCCGTAGATAAGTGCCGAGTAAGTCTAATTTATTGTACCATCATCATCTTCCACTTGAAGAGTTTAGCTCCTTTTTAAATTCGATTGCTCATAATCATACAACATTCCTTTCACCTGTGCTAGACAAACAGCACAAGGGATGTAAAGATCAAATGGCAGGCGACTTGTTTAAAAAAAAAAAAAACTACAAACATATTTATAAAACCGTAATCGGATTGCGAACCGACGCCTTAAATTCCTTCGCCAGCGTGTGGGCTAGATGTTTCATAAATCTCACTCTTCCTACCACTACCGCGCGGCCTGACCTTTATCATAATCGCGCAGGAAAACTGGAAAGGTAGATGATAAAAGCCGAAAACAGAAGCGATTTGCAAAACGCTGCCAATGCGCTGGCCTGGCACCGGCATGTGACGGGGCCGGGTCCAGGGCGATGATCACGCGCACACACCGCTTTACACGATTTGCATAAAAACACAATAGCATTCATAACCGATCATCGCGGACGGAACAAGAAGACGCCGCATGTGACATACGCGAAGCTGAAGTCACTGTGTGTGTGTGTGTGTGCCTGTCCCGCCGACCAGCACGTCCGCTTGCCTTGGTTTGGCAGCGAAAGAACTAATATGCTTAACACCGAAATCCAACTCCAATGCCATCGGAGCGCAGTTTCGGCTTGGGAGAGGCCCGGCACGATCACGCCCGTGAGAGTCCTCGACGGTTGCGGCCCATATTTATGCCTTCATCCTTGAAACTCGTGGCAACTGGTGGCAAAGGATACACGGGAGAGGGGGGGGGGGAGAGTGCCCAGGCCGCCAGGGGAAAAATAAAAATTGTCTGAAACTTCGGAACAATCACCCAAAAATGGATGGCGCATGGACGGAAAACCTGTTTCGTTTGGTACCCTGCCCTGCTCGAAAACTGGATTTTTGCGCCCGATATTCGACTACTGCCAGCGGAGTATCATCGGCACATAGGAACGGAGCAGAGGGGGTGGGGGGGGGGGGGAGTTCCCTTCAGAGCATAAAGGGGGAAATGGCAAGTAGCCGGGGCCCCGTTTGTGGTGGCGATAAGGGCTTAAGTGAGATTAAAGGGAGGTGGGCGATGGGCGAATGGTGATCACTGCGTAAGGTCATTACCGTGCTTTTGGGGCCCAGCTGGGATGGGCAGGTGTTCCGGTTAGACGTAAACCGTGGCGGAAAGAGAATGTACTGCGCGCGTGTAGTCTAATTCGTGGACCATTTGCAGTGTGTACCGGCGAGTTCCACGGTTCATTACACTGAAGGTCAAGATCTTGCTCGGATATTTTAAAGATTTTGGGTGAAAGTTGGTCTGGTATCTTTTTCTTCTCCCCCCCCCAGCTTGTTCCAGTACCATAAACTATTAAACTGTCACGGTACAAACACGGCTTTTTTAAACACCAACAAAGAGCTAAATGGTGTACCGATCATGAGATTTCGGCCGGTGGCGTCGTAACGCAAGGCTGCACAACACACTAAATGGCCGCCAAAAGCCACCGAAAAGACTGGTGGCAGCCAAAGCAATGAGAAAAAAACCCCGGGACGATGGTTTTCATCTCCGACGCAATAGCACTAGCAGCAAATGATATTGGCTTATTACACACAGACACACACACACATTGTTGGTGCTTCGTCGGATCGCGGTGAGGACATTACAACGCGCCGATTATTGAGGCTGTACTTCAGTGACCTGTTTTGGTATGGATGTGTCAAAAAATGGCGCAGTACCACGAGAATGTCCGGCTGGATCGGGAATTTACATAATCGGAAACCGTTCGGAAGAAACTACTGACCCGTTTCGCTAACGGACTGCTGACCTCGAAAGGTTATATTTAGAAAATTGACGTTTTGGGTTCGGGAGGGGGTGTGTCTCAATGGGGGCATGGCGGAGTTAACATTAAACCGCACGCTGATCGCTGAAAATCGGGATGAAGTGGAAACCTTCCACCACTAAGTGAGATAGGGGAGAGCAATTTCATTCTCACCCAATGATGTCCGCCAGCGTGTTCGCGGTGTCCCCGCGTAGGTTGGTGGCCTACGACGGATTAGAGCTGATTGTGTACGGACACAAGCACCGTTTGCTTGTGCGCTTTTATCAAAACAATACATTTAATCACTTATCAATGCCGTAAAACAATCTCGTTGAAGCATCTGAACGTCGGTTTGCTGGCGTCCTAGTGCTCCGGGCGCGTTCTGAGCGCCGGGCTGCGCATACAGTGTGAAGATCTTGACGGAACCAGTCATTTCAATGTGAGTGTACTGTAGTTCAAGATCAAACCGCGCAAAAACCTCCCGGTCCGTTTATTTGCCAGGTACCGCAAAATGCACAGCGCGACAGCGCAGCCACCATTTGTTGTTGTGGTGCGTGGACATTGTCACAACAGTTTATTAAAGCTTTAACATATTTACACTGCCTCACCATCACAATGACGACGGTGACGTGGTGGCGCGAGTGACGCATGGGTAATGCCAGCTGCTACTTGCATTCAAATTGCTACGGTCAACAGACAGACACGTCAGGCAAAGGGTGCCAAAAAAAAAACCCCTCGAGGTACACTAAGTACAACAAGAAGGCACATTTGGCACAGCACACAAAACCCACTAATGGGTGGTGATCCTCAGCCCTCCGGCCGGTTGCCTTGTTTCGCACGAGAGCACCCAAATTGTGTGTCACGTTCAGTGGTTTTTTTTTCAATACAATACCTTCCATTAATGTTCCACTCACCTTTCCGGTGTCGGTGAATTGGGCCTCCGATCGGTGGTTGGGTTTATACGGCTTCTCGCACACACTTCCTTATCCGGCACCGTCCGTTGCGCGATTGCGGTGCCAGCGGTAGGTTATCATTTATGGGTGCGCAATAATCGGCGGTGTGTACCGGTGCCTGCTGAAATCTTTCTGTCACACGTGAAAGCACCCACTAAGCGGAAGGCACCTTCGAGCGCTTCCTGCTAGAATTGTTTGTTAGGCTAGACACTTGACGGAGAGTTAGGAGAGTGGGAGTTGTATTTGATAGATTACGCTAGCTGGCGTTGGTTTCTGTATTGGAAAAGTTTACATAGCACCATGCTGCGAATGTTGCTGCAAGGGATAGTGCGAAAAAGTCACACCGACATGATGGCGAAGGCGATAATGGCGAGAGGCATCTTCAGCTCTGACTCACCGAATGTCGATAATGATTCCGGCAATGCGAGTGCTGCGATGATTAATACGGGACAGGATGAAAGCGAGACACCAGCACGAACCCTGCTGACGTAGCGTAGCTTCCACGGTACGAAAACGCGGTCCCGTGCCGCACCGTTCCCTGGCAACGGAATGTTTCAAACTTTTGTTCAAACATAAGCGTCGGCACTACTGTTTACACTTCGTTCTGCACTGTACACCCGGTGTGTACCACCAATACGTACGCACCGCACACAACAACGCCTGCTGAGTTAACAACGTTCCGACGGCTAGAATACATACGCTGTACGGGAAATATCGCGAAATAAGAGGCGATTCGACACTCTTCCCGAACCCCACAAACACGTGTCGAGGGGGAGGGGGGGGGGGGGAGGCTGTCAAAAACGTTGCACTGGTCGATGGCTTCCGTTGGTGGTACTTTGTTCACAGCCTCCGTTCACAGATTTTCAATAAAGATAAAGGCTTTATACAGAAATGCCACTGCCACGCACACGAACGAAACGAAACCGACCCGAGGGAAGGTTGGGGACACACTAACCGCTACGCTGTTTCGGACAGGTTGCCCTTCTTTTCGAGTTTAATTTCTCTTCAGCCTCATCATGCGCTGGGCGCAAATGGCAGGGAAGGGTTTTTGTTGTTATTTGGAATTGAGATAAAGGAGAGGACGGTGACAAAACCGAGAGAAAGACACATTGACAAGCCACACAAAGACAAGGTTGCACGCGCTCTCCCCTTTGCCTACCCAAAACCCCGAACGCGTCCCATTTGTCGGCCGCAGCAACAATCGCCACCCAATCGCTCACCTTTGACACAATTTCGCTTCCCGTACGATGGGTTCGATTCGGACCAAACCCCTGTACCGGGGGAAAGCGTTTGGTGGGAAAATCTCGATGCACCCTCTCCTCCCCAAAAAAAAAACTCCCCTAACAAACATTCCACCCCAAATTCAAAAGCGGCTCCCTTTTGGTAATTGTGCGACCAAAATAAAAACACGGCACCAGATGATGGTGATGGTGAGGGCTTTTTAATTTGCTTTCATTTGTTGAATGCAGTGCACTTGTGCAGTGTAATTTGCACCACACGACGCGATCGCACGTGCACACCCCACACGCGCCACCCTTCGCGCTCTCTCACTCACTCTCACACGCCTACTCTGTCGTGCTTTTATTCCGTTTGATCGGCAAACGCAATCAAAATAATAACAATATCCCTCTTATTGCTCCTGTCCCGGGTCGCGCAATCTTCTCCACGCCGCGATACCACTATTCCCTATCAGACGTGATTCGAAAAAAGCAGAAACGTGCAAACACAAACACACACACAAGCGAGCGCACACACATACAAACTCAATCACACACAGATAACACCGGGATGCAGCAACCGTCCCGGCGGGCACTGGGCACAAACGTCACCCGTATTTACGGGGGGAGGGGGGGTGGATCGGTACGGGGAGCAACGCGTGATGATTGGGGGTGGTTTTTTTACCGTTTTCCTTTTGAATGGTCGTTCGCGTCCGCGGTGCGGAATTTTTTCGTTTCGCCTCTGCTACACACGGTAGAGTGTGAACGGAACCCGGTGTGCCGTTCGCGCGCTTTATACCCACGTCCGTTCGGGCTCACTGTCGTGAGATTTCTGGCGGTTCCGGTGCCAATCCGAACGCGGTCGTACGCACACCGAACGTTACGGCAACACAACGGATGCGACGTGCGGATGGGTTCAGTGGCGCGCAACTTTCTGCGGCAGACAATCTGTTGCATCATATTGTGGCAATTTTTGATAAGATTGCAGGTCAATTAAACGGGAAAGTTTTAGGGCAAACATAGTTTTATGTATTTTTGGTTGATTAAATTTAAAATACATTTAATAACAATCTTTATAAAGATGTGCTGTTTCACCCTCTAAATATTGTTAAGATATTTTTAATTTATCTTGAAATAGAAATCCATCAAACGGGCAATTCTAGTTCCAATAAAGATTTTGGACGATTTGGACGATTTCTATTTAATGCTAAAATTTGTATGAATATGTGATTTGATGATGATGTTAGACTTATTTTTAAATTCCTCATAGTTATATTAGTTTTTTTTTTGTTTCGTCAAAAGTGTTTGTATCCCAAGTTGAAATTAATATAAAATAAAGCAACTCTTTATCGTAATTAATAATAAATTCGTCGTCGGAACGGAACGAGATAAATGAGGTTGTTCACCCCTGCAAAGCACGACGCATGTTGCTGCTGAAACGTTGCATTCATATGTGCTTTCTTTACGCTTGGTGTTTCTTATTTTTTTGCTAAAGCTGTTGTGTCAATACAATTCAAACACATCTTCTATGTGCAAGCTAATGTACCCGAGCCTCGTGTTGGTTATTATATTAAAAAAAAAAAAACAGAAAAATCTTCCAAGCAGCTCTCAAAATCTCACTCGTATGTAGTTGCCAACGCTTTGTGTAGGTACAGCGAAGGCTTCCATTGATAGGATTGAGTTAAATTGTTGGTACTTCAAACATCAGAAGAGGGTGTTCTTAAAAGCGAATGCTAAGAGACGCCACTGTTCGAGTGTTTTTTAAGCACCCTCTCTCATATACATTGCAGCGAAAGTGCATTCTTTAGAATCTCTTCAAGAAGCACGACCGCAAGAACGCAAGAGAACGTAAGAGTTGACGTACAATGTAAAATATGGTTAACGGAAATATACCAAGACATAAAAAAATCTTGTTTAAGTCACTAATAAGCTATAGTTAGATCGGAGCTGCAAACAATACAAGCCGAAAATATGTTACTGAAGTTCCCAACTGCATGTTAATAGTAAATTATTCAACCGCAATAAACGAAGACTGTTTGTGTTGCAATCACGCTGTTGCGTACAGACACAACCTGTTGCATTGGAGGAGAGATTTCAGAGCTTTATGGCTCGTCTCAGAAGCTTACGCACAAAAGCGTCCGATAGAAAGCTTTCACAATCGTGACAAACATTTGAATTAATCTAGCAGAGATGCAACTGATGGGTAGTGAAACTCCATTGCTTTAAATTTGTTTACTATTAATGTGGATTTTATATGTTGAATGAGCTATCGAAATAAATAGCTTACTTGAGGTTAATAAATTAGAATCAAAAGTATATCCAATGGTTTATTTACTGAAAATTTGAATATTTTTCACTTATTTAAGACAAATGATCCAATTACTCAAATAATAACAATATTATACGAAGTATAAAACAAATCTTCATTACTACAGGAGAGTTCCAGAACTGACTTAGCACACTATATAAAACATATTTACTTTTCTTTATAACTTTAAATAAAATATTTCTAAATTCCTTAACTATCGTTTCTTTTTCTTCCTTAATGGCAATACAAACTCTAGGCCTTTACACCACCTCTGACATTATTTGACTTTATAAACCCGAAAAAGGATACTCAGTCCTCCGTGCTGCAGATTGCCCCGGATAGGATTTTGTACCGGTCCTGTCGTGCAAAGACGGGCGTCGTTATCAAATGTACCACCCGAAAAATACAGTTTAGCTGTAGATTATTGAGCTAAATTATAATCAGACCAATTTGACTTATGAAGCAAATTCATCATCCTCTAAGTTGGTCCAAAATGTGCTGCACTATAAAAACAAGCATTTGACAAATTCAACTGACATTGCTACCAAAACTCCCAACAAGTTTCATAAACACTCACGAGCCATTAGGTTATCGCCAAAAAGTAAAACATTCCATGACTTACAAAAGTTATTACTCTTCCCATTTCTGGACGAACGATCCATCCTCACCAAAGGCAGCATCTATCACATGCGGCTTCAGTAGCCGATAAGCGGCGGTGTAAACTTTTCGCCAAACATCATCTCTGAACGCTCGGTTTGTCTAGGGTTTTTTTTTGCAGCTGGTGGTATGTCCTGCGGTTCGGAATAAGGTAAGGTAAGGACTATTAATTCATTTCCTGCTAGCGGGCCGTGTGCAAACAATGGCCAGCGACATTATTTGCTCGTGCTCGCATTGTGGTGCACGAACGCATCACTAGCCAAATTCCGCTGGGACTCGTAAAAGGGCACGGAAATAAATTATTGATCAACGCAATCACCAGCATGATCGTCGGAGGCCCGAACGTATGGTTTTTATTTTTGAACAATAAAAATAAACTGCAAGTAACGCACGATGGAGGCGCCCAGCTTTTAAGCAGAGACGGTGAGTGACCGCCATAAGTAACTCACGGACCCAATGGAGACGCCTAGCCGTTGTCGGCTTGGGTGAGTGTCTAGCAAAACGGTACTCACTTTCTACAATGGAAATTATGAAAGTACGTACAGCACTAGACATACCTCCCCGAGTGACTGTGTGATTGGTTACGACTGGAAAAGAAAGGATCGTAAAATGGGTGACACGAGCGATATGAAGCTTTCGGACAAATCATTAGCGCTATCAGTAGCGTGCTGATCTTCGAACGGAGGAGGGTCTCGTACGCTTGGAGTTCGCGCCTCCGCCACCTGTAGTGGCGAAAAAGGTGTGCATTGCGAACCAGTGAGAAAGATATCGATTTTTACTCGCAGAGGACAGAAACGCTGCGAGTAGTACTGCTGCTCTTCCAAATCCCACAGGCCAGGGAGTCCCCCCTGCTCTTTTTGTTTGTTGGCCAGTGGGCAAAACGATAACAAATGGTTTTGACATTGGCGGTAGCGAGGGTACGTGTTGGGAGGGCTGTATTCCGGAAATGGTAATGCATTGCTGGTTTATTTTCCTAAGAAGCGAAACAAAGTGTACAGGTGCGAGAGGTGAATAAGTGTGTGAGTGGTTTTTGTTTTTGCTCTTCTCCGCTGTATATTTGATTGCTGTGCTAAGACGAGATAATAGGAAACATCCGGATAAAGCAGCTGCAAGTGATTGGTGCTAGTGCAGCAAATATAATGTTAATACCGTTGAAATCATTCAAGCGCCGGCGAGCATGTGAGTGATGTGTGAATCATACGACAGCATTAGTGTCAGACCGTATTACCATCACCGGACGTACGCTGTGAAGGTAAGAACCGCCCATCTACCCATCTGCTTCCCAGTCCAAGCAGGCACACGCAACCATTTGCCCGCGGTACAGTGTCTACTTGTTGAAGGGGCAAACAAAAAAAAAAAAAACGATGACAAAGCTGGGATGAGCCACTTCAGGCCACTACGAGCGAACGGGCGGGAATATTCATCGGCACGCGTCACCGAGTACCGGGCGAGTTTGAGTTTTCTCAACACCGCTCCGGGGGTAGTTGTTGAACGGGTCCAATTAGAGTGTGTGAAGGTTGTTAGTCTTAATGAACGATTGCTACGATTGTTGCTACGAGACACTCTGCATACACTCTAGGCGTCTATTGTGATTTGTGATATTGAAATGAAGCTCGTCTAATGAGAAAAGTTACTTCTCTGGAGGGACCACAGGAAAGTAAATTCGTTGGCCATATGCAAATACCATTAAGTAAGAAAGAGTAGTTTAAATTGGGTCATCGTTTTTTTTTCGAAAACTAACACAATCCGTACATTCTACCATTTTTAATCGTTATTTTTGATGCACCAACTAAAATGGCCGTTCACTTTTCACATCTTTGTCTTAAATTTCATAGTCCTGAAACTCCTTTTTTCCGTACCGTTCATACAAATAAGGTCCCGGAATGAAAGACTTTTTCCTTGCGAAAGCTCAGAAACTTTACGAGCAACAACTTAATCGGCGGAATCTCAACCAGTGGCAACAAACTTCAATCCAACCACCCATACCGTTTGCCGTTACGATGTTACATTATTCCTTTACAGCGATAATCCCCTGCAAGCAATCGCGGCCGGCATACGCGCTTGAAGAAACGGACCAACATAATATTGACCTTTTGACTCCATTTGTTTTTGCTCCGCGCATTTGCCACAATATTTTCATACACACTCTGCGGGGTTTTGCTTCAACAATAGCTTACAATAGCCAGTGTTATCGGCAATGGCAGCCACGTAGCACAAAGCGGAAAATATTTGCATTTCATTTGCATCCAGTTTTGCGCGCATGGTTTCGACCCGCACAGTACGGGCCACCATGTTGGATGTTGTGAACATGTTTGGTGGAAAAGCTGAATAAAAATGTTTGTTGCTACGCTTTCTCCACCATTTTGTTGTTGTATTCATTCCTTGTTGCGTATAAAGAACCGCAGTGTCAAGTGTGTATGATGGCCGTGCATAGGGGTGGCTGGAAAGCACATGTCAGGATGATAAGCAAATTGGTGGACTCTTGTGATGAAGCGAGTTATTCGTATGGAAAGCCCATGATAAGGAACGATGGATGTAAAGAATTGAGTAATGTTTGAGTTATAAATCAAAATCGCTTATTAGGCGCCAATGTCTAAATTTTGAACAACACTGCGCAATAACTCTTGCTATAACATACCACAAAAAAAACAACAAATTATTCATAAAATTACCAAAAAAAAAATCCTGCCAACTGTTTTCTTAGTGGTGCTATATCTTCAAGAGGACTTACTTTGCCATTGTTAGCTTTCTTTGACTTCATTCACCCCACCCTGACGAAAAGATTCTAAATAACCTTTCAAAACCATCAAAACTTTGAGGTTAAATAGGAATGGCGAAGAAACTAAAGGCGCTGGTACTGATAACCAATTTAGTTTCATAAACTATGCACAGAGAAAGAAACAATAAATTTCAATTATTTTTAGATGATTTTAAAGTAAATCTCAAAAATATCTAAAGATAGGTGTGGAATTTACAGCCATTGCTCGAATAAGTCGAATAAGTTGTATGATGGATGTATATGTTGGGAAAGTTTTTAAAATAACTAAATTATTTAAAAATTATATCCAAAAGGTGGGCATGAAGCTAAATCCACCTCTATATGTTCCACTTCAACTTGATAATTTTCCAAAAACATAACTGAGTTTATCGCTCGAATTCAAAAACCCTGTATTATCTACTATTTAACATTTGCATGGACCGTAACTTCGTGTTAGACTCGCCGTTGTAGAATTTGGTACTTTGGCTAAGATTGTTCATCGCATTCGAGTTCCACTTGGGAGTGTTAAAGTTTTCGTTATAGCTAACCATTTTCGATTACTCGATCGATTAAGCTTGCAACAATGTCGATCTTGTCCAAGTACTTGTTCACCATTTGGCCGATTACTTCAACTACCAATGAGAACGCAGGGATCACTTTGCCTTCGATCTCCATCTTTAGGCTGTGCTTCACGGTGATGTTTGCTATCGTGGCGTTCTATGCTGTAGTGGCCAGAGCAAGACTACTAATTAACACTTTTTAATATAGGAAAAGTTAAAAAAAGATGACAATTCGATCATATTGGACCATCAGGTAAAACAATGGTTGGAACAAAGACTTTTAAGCAGTTACCTTACAATTTTGGTAGTGGCTATTACACAGTTAGGAATAACGTTGTCAAATTTTGGTTGCGCAGAAAAGGATAGCTATAAAACACGAAATAGTGCCGAGTTCTTTGTTAAATCGCAGCGAACTCGTAAGAAAGCTCTTTGAATTTTATCCAGTTTAATATATTCATTGGACTTACTTAAAGGTTTTCGAGTTCAAGTGGTACAGTTGTGACTTTTATAAACTAGTAGAACATTTCCTAGTTTCAATATATGTAAAAGGATGCTTGACAAAGATTAAATTCTCACTTGCAATTAGTATTATGTTGACACAAATGCTTAACACAGTACGGGTCCGTTCTAGAATAGCTACCACTTTATCTTCTAACAATGTCTAAAAACGAGCAACTGTTGAAGTTCTAAGCTCATTATTTAAATATATCTTGCCACAATTATCGTATCGCAGCTAACCCATCTAATACTCCCCCCCTGTTCTTGGGATCTCATCATTAAAACATTTGCTAATACTTTGAGGATCATCGTTACGAACCTTTAGCCTTTCAGAAGGCTTTAGTGGAACTCAATGGTTCGCTTCTTCAAACAAATCCCTTCCATTTATATTAAAAAAAAAAAAACACAGCCTTTTGTCCGTCCGTGGCAAGGCAGTTAGCGCTCACCGGAATCCTTTTATTTCCCATCCAACCAACCCGAAGCATCGGATGAAATGTCCCTGTAGGGCCATTTTTGGTTTTTTATGCGAACCGTCTCCTCCTTGGCTCGCTTGGTTCGGTTCGGTTTGCCCCGGTATTACTTTTCGCTCGGTGAAATGGCATTAAGATTCATAGCATGAAACGTCCGCCTTTGCCTTTTCCTGGGGGAGGTGAAAGCAGTTGATCAGATTTTTTCGTCGTTGAGGAAGCAATCGAAACGAAGAAAGAAAAGTAAAGAAAAAAACAGACCCAAGATAAGATTGCCCGCATAGAGAGAAGTATTTTGGGGACATGGAGTGAGAAAACAATATATACTTGCTCCAATTTCATCCGTGGGACTTGTTTATGTACTTCGCCGGCAGACGAAAACTTTTTCCTCAGTAGCTTGGCAAGATGCTGCAGCACATCCTTAAAATGGCTCGGCAGCAAACGACACGAACTTTTACGACAGTTGTTAAACCGTTTAGTTCACTGTGAAAAAGCTTAAAACATAGCGTACTGTATTAGCTTTGAAAATTATTGGTAGGATCTAGTGTTATTATACTTTAGATTAAACCGTCTCAAAGATTTTAGTTACTTTAACCAATGAATTAATTACACTCAACAAGCTTAGTCCATTAGTAATTGAAGGTGATTTATTCAGGGGGGATGAAAAAAAAATTAATAAACACCTCGCGTATTATTATTTCATTGGCTGCTTCCGGCCGCATATCTGGTGCCAGCGGGCTATCGTCCACGTGGAATGGAAATGCCCAAAATTATATTGATATTGATCGTAGCAGCGTACCGTGGGCGCAGGCAAACAGAGAAATAAGTGACCAGAAGTCGCGCACTTCCCGGCAGGTAAAATTTAATTTATTTCCTAACCACGAAGGTAGACACGGCTGGCCTTTCGGAGTCCCTTTGTCAACGCAAAGATGTTTCTCAATGATTTATCTGTGTAATGGTAGCGTCGAAAGACATTATGGCTTCTTGAGCCCACCGATCCATGGGGCCATTTTGTGGTTCGTTTTGGTCGGTTAAAGTTTTCACCCGCTCGCTCGGGGAGGGGCGAAACCCCACCCATGCATTGTTGGCTTGTAAAATGAGCCAATGTCTGTCTTGTTAACGGGGTTGCGCGCTTCATTTGGTGCTTTATTTTTATCTTTACTTTTCCCCGCGGGACGAAGCAAACTAACGATGCTGGTCGTTTGATGAATTGCTCGACATTAGTAATCCGCAGAAATGCGCCCAACATTTGGCTCGCAGCGTTGCGTGTTGTCGTTTGTGGTCGTAGACGCGCATTAAAATTCACGGCCAGCACGGTTCAAACTAACTTTGCCAATTAGCGAGCGAGCTTATGTTAATTGAGATACCCATTGGATTGGAGGTACCGTGCCGTTATGTTCTGGCGGAAAGATCCTTCGAGATAGAATTTTAAATGAACTATATTAAAGTGGGCGCACGGTTTAAACACAAACTAATCCGTTTAAGCCTGATACAGAAGGATTAAGTTGCAATTAGGATGGCAATTTAGACAATGGACTATGTGTAAAGTGTGTGTACCAGGCTTTCGGATCAAAAAAATCGAACAATATGCATTATAAATTAGGGTTGTTATTTACTTTAGTTTGATGGAAACATAAACAATGTATCACATGTGAAAGAGATTCATTACAAACAGGAATCATAATGTTTCGACCAGAATTTATCGATAATACCGAAGCCGGATTGGAAACATCCCCAGCTAACAAAAATCTCTCTCAAATCTCTCTAAATGTCCGTATACGGTTCACCAGCCTTATTGCCCACCGGTTTAGTTAAAAGCACAAATTACGATGTCAGGAGTACGAGGACAACGGCCTCTGCTTCACCTGACCTAAAAGTACCAGGAAAAACGAAATCTCTAAGCGCCATGTTTGTGTTGTCCATTAGTATATGGTTTGCAACAAAATGGCCGACCACGAAGACGAGTATCCGTGTAGGACATTTATTAAATGATCTGCATGAGAGCTGTGGGAGTTTCCCCAATGCAGCATAATGTGTTATGAGATTATTTGTTTTGTAAATGAGCTAATGTTGTTGAATGTTTGCTAAATATATTACGTTGAAAACGATGGCACTATTACATTAACATGTTTAGGCAAGTTGCGTAAGGATCGAAAATACCTCTGTATTGCTTTTCCAAAAATTAACGAAATAATTTAATATATTTTTATTCAGAAAATAAAATAAAATAAAATAAAATATACTTATCATATTCTGAAGTACTAAAATGGTAAAAATAGAAAACATCCATTCATTGATTATCAAAGTTTATCTTAAAGAGTCCCCGGTACTAACAACCGCAAAAGATGTCGTATAATAACAATTTATTACATTTCTCGCATTCGGGATTTAGCGAACATTAGCGAAAAGTGTGTAATAAACAGCAACAAAAAACGTTTTACATACAAAATAAATAATAATATATTTTTTATAACCTTTTAGAACTGTCGAAAACCATCACAGAATTGGAGAGCTTGTTTCAATGTCGTTATTATTTTTAATTACGAAATAATATACTCATCTATGAAAGTTAAAAATGTGTATTTTATTTATTTCTAAATAATACTCCGGAGGTTGTTCTATTGATTTCGCATCAAAAATGCAAACGAATCTTTAATTTTTAAGTGCACAAGAGCGTCACCCATATATTGGGTGACGCACTGTCCCTGAAAACATTCCGCGTCACCCATATTTGGGTGTTGCAGTAAGAAAATGCAGTCGAAATATTTGCTTTTCCACCAATCGGTAATTCATTTTGGGTCATAATGGTGGAAAATTAACTAGACAGCAAGATTACTTCAAAATTACTTTCGCTATAATCAAACGATGGAAGGGAAGACATTAAAAAAAAAACCTTCCTCCAACCTTTTCCACTACCACCAAGTATACGGGATTCAATGTGTCCGTAGACTGCCAACCAGGCACAAAGTTTCTGGCCACAATATTGTACACACCACGAAGCATGTAAAAGGTTAACACAACTATCCGTCCGCTTCCGTGCGTCGTTGCACATAATATCGCCTTTTCACGAAGAAAACAAACCAGGACCATCGCCCATTCGAGCCCGCTCGTTACAAAGTTTCGAAAGCACAGTTCGCTGTTCGATGCAGCACAATCGGCACCAGCAGCGAACGAACGTAAAAAGCGCGCCTCACATACACAGCACAGCACACATTCGATACCACGGGAGAAAGGCGCTAAGAGCTTCGTTCAACAACGGTGCAAAAGTGCAATCGTGGTGCTTTCTCTGGTGTCATCGTTGTTTTGCTGCCCGTGCAGCAGTCCGCACGTTGCCTCCCGTGCGGTGTGTCGCTTTTAATATTAACCAGCTGTGTGCCGAGACACCAAACTGGTTCCGACGGACTATGGAAGTGCACACGGATTAAAAGTTTTGCGTTCGTACCGGGCGAAGCTGCTGTCTTGGGCGGGAAGCTTTGCTCGGCAAAGGGATGGTTTAATCTTGTGCGATTCGTGTTGCTGCTGCTGCGGTGGCATCGGGTTAGGTTGGGTAAAGGTCAACCTTGTTTGCCTCTGTGTGGCCGTGCTATTGGAAATTGTTTTGCCAATATCGAAGTGTTGTAGTTTGGCGACAATATTACATTGAAGCGATTGGATAGCAAAAGCTCTCGATGCCTCCGCTACACCGTGCTTTATAATGGAAGAAAGTATTTTATCTTTTTTGTAAACAATTTTCAACTCAACTTTTTTTTTTATTAATTTGAAGCATTGTATCTAAGAATGGATAATTTTCAATGTAATGATCTTGTTGTGTAAATTAATTAAATTAATATTTAAATTATTACTTAATGTCCCTCTTTTACACAAGCTTAGAGAATTTTTTTCTCGATAAATTTTTAGATATTTTATTGCATAGGGAATTAAGATTTTCCTAACGTCAAATTCTTCCCACCACATCGTCGAAACGCACTACACTGTCCGTTGGCGTCTCGTGAACGCATTCTTTAGTTATTGCGGGTGAAATGGTACACCATCAGTTGCGCTGGTGCATACTGCATGGTTGCACCGAAATCGCACCCTCAAGCAACACCAATAACATGCACGCGTTCAGCTTCTGCACGCCGCTCTGCTGGAAGCTGGTGCTAGTGTCCTTGTGGTGGCCGATCAGTGCCGAGGAAAATGGCGGATGTCCGCCATGTGGTTCGTATACTACCAGAAGGTGCTATTCGGATAAGAAGAGTGCATTTAATCCCCTCTCGGGTTGCAGTTTGCGGTAAGCAGCCCGACCCACCGATGCCGAACACGTTGCGTGTTATCGGTGGCAACGCGTCCGACATTGACCGATTCCCTTGGATGGCGGCACTCTACTACCGGGAACGGTTCACCTGCGGTGGAAGCTTGATTAACGATCGCTACATCCTGACGGCGGCCCACTGTGTGGCACGGCTGGATGCGGCTGAGTTCGAGGTGTACCTAAGACGTCCGAACATTGTCACCCTGAACGCGGACGCCGTCCATCGCCGGGTGACACGCATCATATTGAATTGGTACCAGCAAGTCAGAAACAACAACGATGTGGCACTGTTGCTGTTGAAGGAGCCGATTCGGGCTGAGGACGGCCTAGTTCCGATCTGTCTGCCCGTCGATGCATCGACCTTCGAAGGAAGGGAAGCAATCGTTACCGGTTGGGGCACGACCGACAGTGGCGAGTTGTCGGAGCACTTGCAGCAGCTGACCGTGCCCATCCTGACCAACCAGCAGTGCCGAAAGGCGGGTTACTTTCGCTTCCAAATCACGGCGAAAATGTTGTGTGCCGGGTATCTGGAGGGTGGCCGCGATTCCTGCCAGGGCGATAGTGGTGGCCCACTGCAGCTGACGACGAGTGAAAGCGGTCAGCAGCAGATCGTGGGCGTTGTGTCCTGGGGCAACGAGTGCGCCCAACGGAACTATCCCGGGGTGTACGCAAGGGTTAGTCGGTTTGTGAGCTGGATTCGGAGGCAAAGTCGCGGTGCTTGCTGGTGCACCGGGTGAATTGTGCCGAGCCGAGAACGACACGAGAATGTGCAGGTGACAGTTAGCAATTACTTTCGACGAAGACGCCACGAAGCGCTGCAACGATGCGAAGGGATGCTTGGGAAAAATGGGATTAAGATGTGAATTTTTTAAGGGTGAAATTGGCTGTGTGTGAGTTTCAGGTGCGTGCCGGAGACAAATCGTCTAGCAGGAGTGTTCTTTGCGATGTCTTAAAGAAACTTTAACGAAGCGTGTCCATTCACCGGACGAGTCACTGTCAAGTCGAGGGAAGGAAATTCTCTACTCTGTGGCAGAAGATTCACTGCACTAGAGAATTAATTCCATTAGAGTTCCGAGAAGCTGAAACAGTGCTCGGTGAAGTTGATTGGACAGCATTACGAACAGCCAGGTCAATCATTGGATTTAGGTGAATAAATATTTCAAAAACGAAACTGTGCTCGATTGATTGTAATCTGATTCAAACTAGCGGTTTTGCTGGCCAAAATAAACCAAATTTGCAGCAAGTCGGACGGCTGTTGGCTGGACTTATGATTAAAGAATCCATGAGACAACCATGAGCTATCAGCTCGCTTCGCCCGGTGTAGTTCACTCTGGTGAAGTAGCAAGAGTTTCGCCATCAATCAACATAAATCCATAAATCTTAGATTAATAATTCACGGGTTTTGTGAATGAATCATAGTGTTTGTCTCGGCTGTAAAGCACACTACGAAGTTTGATAAAGCTTCAAGCGGTAGTAAGTGATACGAGTTAAAGAAGAAATACATTAACAATCAAATCGTGCTGGAGGTTTGAGGCATTCTTTTGAAGTTCTGGAGAATTTTGATGCGAATTGTTTTATTAAAACTAACGCTCATTATGAACTTCGTTTGGAGAGTTTTCCTCTTTATCGGCACAACAACTTCAAGAAGTTGGGGTCTGCCATTTTTGACATTCTTTGACCGCTACCAATACACCTACAGGGCCCCCTTTTTTGGAGACTAATGTTCATTATAAATTTCTACGGTCGATACGGTGAAGAGCCTTCATTCTTTGATATAAATAAAATATAGCAATAAGCCTATAAGTCTATAAGTATGACCTCTCTAAGCAAAGAGAGCAAACAGACGAGATTGAGAAATAAGCATTACAAAACACCACTAATCATGTCTCCACCAAGAAGCCATCGTAACGAAGCTGCTGCTGTCCCCTCAAGAAAGGTTTCATCTTCATCAAAGTCCCGATTTAAGCCATTATCCGCCCGCCAGTAAACGGGATGTGATGGCACGGCGAGCGCCATTTATGAAATAAAAGCTTAACTGCGAATTACAAGTGGTTGAGAGCGCACGCATTTAATCGAAAGACATTGTCAAACCCACTGCTTGGCTGTATCGTTTCCTTCGGCGGCAACGGTACACCAATTTGGGGCCCAATTGGGTGGCCGTGTGTACCCGCCTGGGGAATAACGTAAATTCCTAATTTTTCGGCAACTCCTCCCGCTTCCACCAGCGGGTGCGGGATGGTGGAAGAACTTTAATCTTTTCTTTCATACCCGTCGCGTCAACGGATGGGCGAACTCTGCGAACGCCTTTTGGAGCGGTGTTGTGTTGTTTGGGTAGCCGCGTTTCACCGAAGAAAGTCGAAACGGGGCAACCATTCGGAACGGCAACACGTTGTTCGGTTGTTGCAAAAGTTGGCTTGTTTCGGCTGATGCGCATGCTCCCGATGGAAGTGACCGTGAGTGCCGTGAGTTACGCCTATCTGACGAGGGGAACGTCGGTTCGTCGGAACGGCACTCGCTTCACCGCGGTGTGTTGGGCTGTACGGTTCATTCCGGTTTCAGTAGAGTAGCAGTCCGGTGTGTGGATGCCCGACGGTGGTATCTTATCCGGAAGCCTTGGTTCCAGGTGGTTGCAATTTTACGGTGAATCAGATGCCCTCGCTAGACGCTTAATTTAGTGTCCTCCACCACGGAGTTCGATCGTGCAGCTTGATTAGCTAGTGACCTAGAAGTGGTAAATCGATTTCCATCCTCACAGTGACTCAAAAAGTCTTAAAACACTCCATGCATGCATGCGGATGCAGCATGTCGCTAGGGCCGACCATGCCATGGCAGCGTATGAGCACCGTGCACTAGGTGCTTGCACCATCGTAAAAATGTATTAAAGATCCGCAGCACAAATTGGGCGACATTTCAAACATATTGTTTGCCAGCATCGAAACCCCCACTCCCCCCCTCCCATATCAGCACAGTGACCACCACAACGGAAGGCGCCAGTCGAGGATATAAAGTGCATTTATAACGTGCGATACCGGATGTAGGTAAAGCGTGGCATGACAAACTCGTGGCAAATGTACGTTCCACCGCCCGGTGACGATCTGGGCGAGCGTTTTAACGGCTTCGCTTTATCGTCCGGTTTCATCGAAGTAATTGATCATTTGGGTTGTGCATCAATCGGTGACGGTGGCTGGTAAGGTAAGGTAAGTGACATTCGAGGAAAATCGAGTACATCTCTCGCCACCGGGTGAACGGGTGATGTGGTGATGAGAAAATGGATTAAATATTTACTACCGTTGCGATTCCGCTGCTCCGATGGGAAGCCCATGGGTGTCCGATGCGGCCAGGATAATTGCTGGCATGTGTGTCGCGGTGTTTGGAATGTGATTACACGTGGCACATAATTTAAATAATGGTTTCATACGGTATGGGGAGAAATGAGTTACATTTTGTGTGTGATTTGATATAATCTGTACATATCACAACATGCCTCAAGGTTCACTAAACCCCCCCCCAAGTAGATATGTATTACTGAGGCTGTACCAAATCGTCCAAAATGGGCCATAGCTCTCGACATGATTTATTCGTCTGCGTAATTCACTGTTATGCGACTGTTTCGCTACGACATTTATCAAAAGCTATCCATCAGGAGGACGTGTCATAAATGTCAGAAAAATGATACACATCTTTCCAGCGGCCTTGTGGCATTGCAAAACCGGCACCATGCAGTGCAGTGCCGTTGGGAACCATATTTGCATCCAAAATGTATCAGCTAAACGCATAAACTACATAAAAAATTAAGTTAATGTTGGAGTGTATCGTTAGTGACTTAAACTGGACATTTGTTAAGAGAGGGGAATTCTTAAGTAGTGCAACTAACAATAAGATTTTTGAACATTTTTATTTTCAAACTACAGCATTATGATATTTGAACTGAAACCTAGTAGAATTAGATAAACTTAGATAAGTAGAAGCATAAAAACATTTAAAGCAAGAGTTGTAGGGATTTCTAATAAGATAAAGGACTTAATAACTTGCTTCCTTGATAGACAAAGGGTGAAATCAACCATTTTTACATCGAATCTGATCGGAAGACCCTAAGTATAAAATGTTAAGGCTTTTTATATTTTTGTTAGTTTAAGCTGTCGCATCATTCGCTCACTCCGAGGAAATCAAACCAAACACATCTGGTTTCTATAATTAACTAATAAGTGTAAAGTCAAAGAGAAAAAAGATTTAAATTGATTGATTCGATGCACAATGTTGAAAAACGTAAATGTTTCGTTATTGAATTCCATCCATTGCATATCTGCATGTGAGCAATGGTCGGTTATCTCATATCTCATCGCAATGGTCAATCTCACTGGAGGCACGGTCCTTAATCTCTCACTCGAAGTGTCGAGTGAGTTGTGTATTACTGGCTCTTAACACACTATATTCCAGCATATGAAAGTGGAAAAAATTGCTTTTATGTTGCGGTAATAATGCAACTAAAGTGCCTATCATGTGTTAAAGGACACCAGACGATATTTTAAGAGTGCCTTTTATTGCCAGGAACATATCGTGGGTAAATTTTGATGGAATATCTTGAGTTTTGTTGTGTGCAATGTACTGGTAAATTGGAGTAAAAAAAGTAAGGAAGGACCGAGGACTTCTGAAGACGTTTAAATGAAAAGATGTCCTTTTGGGATGTTTTCTAGATGGACTGCAAAGTTTCAATCCATATGCATTTGGATTCCGTATTCCTGAGTTATAATGGGTTAAGTAGTTGTAGAGGCCCGCTTAGGAAGATCAACAGTGGAAAAGAACGTTCGATTGTTACTAGCTAAAGGTGTACCAATTTACTTACATTCCTAATGAGCACCAAAATAGCCTAACAAGTCTGTCTGTCTTAGGTCTGCCTCTTAGACTACATATAGTTAAGTGTCTTGAAACGGATTTCAATAAGACATGAGAAAATTGTCAACAAAACTCTGTTGTTGGGTATACATCAGTTATTACATCCATAATTCAACATAACTAGTTTGAAGGCTCGTCTACCTTTTACATAGCAGTACATCTTTTTTCCGTAAAAGCATAATTTATCAACCTTTCATTTATATTTTAGTGTTAGCTCTCCTTATTTATATTTGTTTTATATCTGTGTTTTTAACAAGTTATCCCAATTGTCATTTTAAACTTTTCATTCATTTGGAATCTTCTTAATAATTTTAAACTCCTACATCAACCGTTCAATTTTACCATAATTAATTCAACTTAATTGGATATTTTAACAATAAACTATTTAAAATACGCGCTGAGTATGAACGATGTATACTCGTATGTTTCGTTTCTAATTTGTAAGTTGACACGTAACAACAATTACACAAAAAAAGCGTTCTGTTACGTGCTGAAAACCATGCACCAACGGATTTGTTGATGAGGAATGGTTACAGGTTTGTCTTGGCATTTGAGGAGTATCCTGCTGTTGTTATAGTTGTAACCATTGCACACATACACAACCGTACAGAGTCAAATCTTCTGCATTGTTGCACTGCACGAGCTGTCCTTTAGCGCGTACCACCGCTCCTTCAAACGCTCGTATCCCAAGCCAGAGCTGTTTGCTACTGTTGTGAAGGATGTTTTCATACCGCCAGGCGACATCTACCATTCGCCACACATGCCAACACACTTGAAGCCATTCTTTACCGACGATTTCACCGACCGGCAGGTTGGCAAGTGCGGGCGATGTGCTGGCAATGGTGCGGCGATTATGCGATGTCACAAGTCTCAAGTAACCTTGCTCAAGCGCACCGGGTTGGCACATCACGTACCGTTCCGTTTGGGGTCTTGCAAGAAGACATTCCAAGTTCCCTTTTTGCACAGGGAAGCATTTCCCATACATTAGCCGCACACGCCCACCAGCCGGGATCGCCACAGGATCGGAAGGATGTGGTCAAGATATTTTATCGAAAGGAAAGGAAAGATTTACATCGTGAAATATAATATAATATTTTCTTGTTGCAAGCGTATACTTCTTTTATTTTGCTTTCCATTACTTCCCGCGGTATCCTTCCTGCTGGGCGATACTTAGTTGCCCACGCGAGTAACGCTGTTATTTCTCAGTAAGAGTGAAAGGAAGAAAAAATCAAGCCATAAATCATCCCGAAACCGGGTGATAATTTAGGTGATGGTAAACTTTTTTTTAACCGAAGTTTGGGCATATATAAAAAAAGGGAGAAAAATACGAAGGTCACCAAGGGATGTCCGAAGGGTGATAATAGATATAACGGACGAGTCATTCTAGGAGAGAGGAGAACATATGACATCTTTACCGTTTTATGTAAATATTATAATACACTGAAAGTTACCAACAAGTGTGCCATGACTATAGAAAAGTTGTTGACAAGTTGTTAATGTAGTTGTAAATATTTTTAAACACAACGATACTACCATTTATCGTACTGATCCTTAAGGTGTAGAATTTTTTGTTTAAATTTCCACATTTTTTAAGAGTTCCTCAATTTTAGTTTTAGAAAAATATTAAATTTAATTTTAGTATTAAATTACTTTAACACGTAGCCAAATAGTTAGTCTTAGCTAAGGAGAAATGGTCCAGATGGGATGTTTTCTCGGTCCTATCGTGTGCAGACCGGCCCAGCTACCTTTATACTATTGGATTGCGCCATTTTTTTTTGTGTAGTTTATTTGAACAACTTTCCATCAGCGTGTGATTAAAGCACTAACGAAGCAATGGAAGTAATCGTCAATGCCGATACTAATAAAAGTTAAATAGCGTATCATTACGTTCCCTGTAACATACTTCCTATGCGTCCAGAAGCGAATGGAATTGTTGGCCGGTCATACTTTTAAATCGTACTTGTTGAGCACCACTCACTGCACGCGAAGCGAAAGCTTCTGCCAGTCAGTTTTCTGTGTGTGTGTGTGCTTAACGTTAAGTGGCATTTAACAGTACATGGGAAAGGTAAATTAAAAAAAAAAAGAAATGTCGATGCCGTCATGTCGACCCGCTGGAAAATGGTAATTACGTTTAAGGGGGGAAGACATTTTAACGTACCTACGCTACGCAAAAGATAAAGTTTCGTCCTACTCACCCCGTCCGACGCAAGCGTATCGTATTGGGGGAAAACAGAGAGTGGTGCTGTTGTTTGTATTGTTTAAAACAATTTTGCACCCGATTACAATTAGTTTACTCGCTGACCTAGCAAATTAAATTTAGCTTTATTGCTGTAGGGTTTTTGGATCCAAATTTACATTGGGTTTTTGAAACGTGAGCCCTCTGCTTGTTAACGTGCTGTACTTTTGTTATGTTGTGTGCAAAAAAAGAGGTCTAACGAACGAAAAATTGAGATGAATGTGTACCGTTCACCGCCGCATTTGTCCCCCGACAAAGTGGGATCCACTAATTGGGAGTCGACTCTTGTAGCCGTCCGTGGCATGGTCGTCATATCGCATGGCTGCCGTCGACAGTGTTGTCGTGCCGCATTAAAGATCAACGTGCACGCAATGCAGCAAAGAAAAAAAACAGAATACAAAAAAAAACAACCCCTAGCAAGGATATTGAGTGTAGCAGGAAGTGAGTAAGACCCCGGCAACAGCGGAAGAGAAACGCGTAAATTCCACAACTCTAACCGAACGATATTCACCACTGCTCCCCCGGGAGGGATGGTCAGGAACGCGAGAAAAAAAAAACAACAGTGTGTGATAATGATCGGGGGAACATTCATTTACGTCCTTACCGGACGTTCCGCCACAGGACGCTTGTGACGGTTCGGATGGTTTGACACGCTCTGAAAGATCACATTAAAGCATTCCGAGGCGTACCGAGGCGAGACCCGAGCGGAATGCAGAAGCATCCTTACCGATGCCGATCACGTCAGAAATATGCTTTTTGATTCAATTACGCCTCTCGGGGGATGAAATATTGAACGATGACGTCAGGATTAGTTGGCGAAGATGAAAAGATGGACGGCGCGCACGTGCCTTCGACCGAGACGGTGCGAACAACAAAAGGACAGTGTAAATGCGGTTAAGAAATGATGAGCACGAAAAAAGTAAAGGAAATGATGGAAGCCAACGTGTGGATGAATTTAATTAAACTTTTTGGTTTCCTTTTTAAAGCTTTAAGATATTGGTTAATATTCTTCTTTATGGTGGCTGAGTTTATGGTGGTTTGTTTTCAATTTTTAATAGCTAATAACAGCATTGCGGATGGCAGTTATTATGAACTGCTATTATTAACACTGCTGACGAAGCCTTAGGGTGTAGAGAGGGATCGGTGCCGTTCCTCGCACGACAGGACTGGTACGAAATCCCATTCCAACCGCACTCCTGTATGCAGTGGCGGACAAAGTTCCTTGAAGCCCCTGAGAGGAGTTCCTTAGCTGGAGTACACCACCAGTGGAGTTAGGAAGTTCCTCGCAAAACTTGACTCAAAAGTCTAAGGAAGTCAGAATTGCCACATCACAAGACATAAGTTAAAAACAAGATAGAAAACAGATTCAATCGATACAGATTTACGAGATGATATTGTAGTTATGTAAATGCAAATAATTAAATTAATGTGTTTATAAACACTTTGTTTCTCGTTGGTAGAGTCTAAGTCTCGTCAGGAGACGAGTACTTGACGTGCCAACAAAGAACGAGTTTCAGGTGTAATGTAATCAGCATCTTACCGTTCGTTAATTAAAAGTTTGTGAGTTTAAGAAAAACCCGTGAAAGATCGCCGGTAAAGTAACAGTTTTGAATTATTAACCTCACGCAAAAGAGCTTTTGCCACACTAAACCTATCACAGTGACGACTCAACCTGAGTTAGATTGGGATTAAAATTAGTAGTAGTAGTAGTAGTAGTCCCTACCTTCCATTTTCCTACCATATCCGGTGCTGTGCTTCCACTGTGGCTGGTGAACTTTGCACTCAAATTGAATGGGAAGATTAAAATCATGCTCTGCTCGCAACTGAAACAGGAGCAAAATGAGCTTTGCTCCTCGGCTAAAGGGAAGAGGTAATACCATCCACTTTATGCTTCATCTCCAAGATTGGAACCACGGGTACGTCGTCTACACTGTGGGAAAAGTTTATCAAATTTCCATCCTCTTTTATGTACTTTCATCGTCGGTGCTGATGAAGACTGCCGCATGTGAGCGTTCGTATGGTTTGAAGCTTTAAAATAACAAACAGAAAGATAATAAAGCTAGACCGTTCGCGCTCGCTTGCTCAATGAACCCTGTACAATTAATTAATTTCCTATCATTTCGTATTCATTCTCGTCCCATTCACCGTGTGTGTTGTGTCGGTAGATCGATAGATAAAGGCGACCTCTCGTAACGCGTCCGTCACGATGAAGACTCCAATCGTCAGTTGGTTCAGCCAGTCGGTGGATGGTGTCAATCCCACACAGATAGCCATCTACGGTTCGGTATCGTTCCTCGTCGTCTCGCTGCTTGGTTTGCTGATTTACATTACCTGCTCGAAGCGTTACCGACTCAACTGGTACGAAAAGAATTTGCTGGAATCGGCCAAGGAGCGTGAAGCGGCACAACGGGGCAGGTAAGCGGCAATTCATCGCAACACGTGCCAAACGAGCCACCTGTTTGATGGGAGTGGTTTTCTTTTTCTTCTATCGATCTTGTCATCTTTTCGGCGCGGGGGTAGCCACCAGGGACACATAACCTGCCCAATTGCGTACAATGTCGATGCCGTCGCTGGGACGTCTCGCTATCTAAATCGAGCCAACGGTGGAAGCGGTGGGAGCCCCCAGACGCGAGCCGACCATCCACCGTTCTGGGCGTCGCAGGGCCTTTACCGGAAAAGTGACAGCCGGGGGCAGTTGATTGACACATCGGACGGTGAGCGTTCTTGCTTCGCCGTTGGCGGAAGAGACCGCCTTCTCCACCCAACACCCCGTTGAGGCGCGAAGGCGTAACCATTTTCCACAAACATCTTTTGTTGTTTTCTTGCAGAGGAAACGACCGGCGAGGACAGCGGTGATTCTGCCTGCAGCAGCAGTAGGTCAGTTATTGCGGCACCCAGCGGTGCGGTGGCCATCGCCAGCACGGGTAAACATGTAGTGCTTGTTACGTCAAGCCCGGCCAAACCCACCACCTCGATGGTGTCTACGGTTGCGGCGACCGCGGGCGGCGGCACGGCCGGTGCGACCAAGGTTGACCAAGCGAAGATCGATATGCTGGACTCCGTCAGCACGTGCAGTACGGTTAGCCGGGACGAGCTGGGCGGTGAGGACGCCCGCGGTGCAATACATCTGACACTGAGCTACGATCCTGCGGCGGGCATCCTGAACGTGAAGCTGGTCGAGGTAATGGGCGAACGCGAGCCGGTCCTTTCGTAATAATGCGTCAAACAAGTCGAACCCCTTTTTCACTTCCTTCGTACCCAGGCCCAGGACCTGCAGCCACAGGACTTTAGCGGGACGGCAGACCCGTACGCCAAGATAAGGTTGCTGCCGGATCGGAACAATATGTGGCAGACGAGGATTCACAAGAAAACGCTCAACCCTGGTAAGTGGTGGAGAGTTGGTTACGTGGCAGTTACCATCGGTTGACATAATGGACGACCCTTGTTCCGAGCATGAAAGCGAACGAATTATGGGATTTTGCGGATGGCATTATGTATTACCATTTCGAATGAAATCTATTGTACGTTTGGCAGATGGGACATTCGCAGCAATAACCCGTCCAAGCAAACGAACAACTTCCACAGCTTCCGTGAAACATTGCGTCTTACATTGTACATATTTGTACAAGTAATCCCACATGAGTAGCTCACATTTAATATCTCGTGAATGTTGCAACGCAATGTTTTGTTCAAACTGGCCTACTGATCAGATTGGTATCTATGAGTATTATGATTGGCATACTATGATTGGTATTATGAGCAGATAGGACATCAATTGGAATATTGAAAATTATATCTTTGTCTTTTTTCTATTTTGCGCAGCTGGGATGTGTCCTTGTTTATTGGGGAGACGAAGAGTCCGCTCTTCATATACAAATGCATACCGCTCCTTTTTTTTGGTTTACGACTTAGAATATCAAGTCAACAAGAGAGAAGAACTGTACGTACCGTGCAATGATTAAGTAAAACCGAACGTTAAAGTAATACCGATTAACGACTCTTAGATTAGAGTTGGATTACAAAACCTCTACAGTTCGATCAGTTACCAGTTCGTTATCAGTTCCATCAGCGAACTTCGTTCAACGAGTTTGTTACTGTAGTTCACGAATAATTCACAGCTTGAACTGTCTATTTAGAGAGGTTAGGTTCATTATGCGCTAAATGTAAAAGAAATTAAATGAGATTGGGAAGCAGGTTGAATGACGCACGTTGAACGGCTTGTAACGCTGGTTGAACTGCCGCGTAACGCAGGTCGAGCGGAAAGTAACGTAGGTGGAGCGATGGGAAATGGTGTTGAGGAACATTTGGTGAGAGACCTGAGGTTAAGCGAACTGTACAAGATAAAGTATGAGCAACAATTTTTTTTTTAATGAGGGACAAAAGAGCTAAAGAACTGTACCGTTCGTTCAGTTCTTCACAAAGAACGAACCGGTTCGCTCAATTTCATGATCTAACTAATGATTTACCCAATCCTATTCCAGATATCTTGCCACCAGACCACATCTTGACTATGTACAAAAAAAGGAAACGTTTTGAGTTTAAGCTTAAGTTCTTTTCTCTCCTTTGCAGTGTTTGATGAGGATTTTGTGTTTGAAGTGCGGTCGGCTACGATCGGCAGGCGAACACTCGAGATTCTCCTATTCGACTTTGACGCGTACTCCCGCCACGTCTGCATCGGTGGCGTACAGTTCCCGCTGGCACAGGTTTGCCTCGCCGAACGGATAGACATCTGGCGTCCACTGCTACCGTACACCGAACAGGACAACAAGCAGGATTTGGGCGACTTGATGGTGTCGCTATCATATCTACCCGCCGCCGAAAAGCTCACGGTCGTCATCATCAAGGCACGCAATCTGCGCGTCATCGACGGTACACGAAATTCCTCCGATCCGTACGTGAAGGTGTGCCTGTACAATGCGGATGGGCGGCGAATCAAGAAGCGCAAGACGACGGTGGCACGCAATACGACCGCACCCGTCTACAACGAGGCCCTGACCTTCGACATTAGTCGCGAAATGTTGCGAGACTGTTCGATCGAGTTCCAAGTGCTGCACGACAGTTTGTTGGGCAGGAATGAAACGCTCGGCCGTGCGACGGTCGGCAGCGGGCCAGAGTTTCGGCAGGAAAACCGAAAGTTCTTCGACGAGTTGTTCCGTACGCGGGCAGCAACCGCCCAGTGGATATCGCTGTGCGAGCTGAAGATGAAATCCGACGCAGGGTCGAAGAAAAAGTGAAAGAGCTCAAGGATTTTAGGGAAATATGAGAAGGATTTTAGCTAAGCTAAACTCTGCACCAACTTATTGTAGCATACGCGATGTACTATACTGCTGGTAACTCTTCTGTTCTGTCCGGTCATCCAGTTACGGGTTAATGATAACACGATCACGGATATGATTTTTCTTTTTCCTGCAAGAAAGCCCTTATATTTACACCGGTGGTTTAGCATAAAATGCAAAATGGTAATTAAACAAATTTGTTTTTTTAAACTTTGAGGAGAATTACTGTCTTGTGTTATTCCACTGTCTAGTTTTGGTTTTTCTGTAACGAATAGTCTGCATTTTACAAGAAACTATAAAGCTATGGTTCTAATTTAAGGTACAAGAGAGCATTTCGTTCGTTGGCATGATATATTCACACGCTTTCCCGCACCGTTTCACGCCTTCCCGGAAGCACCTATTCCGGAGCGCCATAAATCACGTTAGTTCCTATGACGCTCCTTATGCACCTCTCCATTTTACAACGGCAAAAGAACACAAACTCACACGTTAAATATTTACAAATATACATGTATACATATACAAATATCAAACAGAAGTGGGTGGGAACAAAGAAAATAAAAAGGAACGGAAAAATAAGGGCTGAACAGCAAAAGAAACAAACAAACAACACATACATAAGTGGGTGCAGTAAACGTTTCAAAGTACCACCACCAATGTTAATGGTAACGGAGGACTATCAAAAAGTGCGAATCAAAACGGGATACCTAGTAGCATCGGGCGATGTATGGCAGGAACCATATATTGCAAACAATGAAACATATTTATACAACCTCAGAGAGAAATGTATTTAGTAGATGTGAAACAACATTCAGAAATAAATATTGTGTATCTAATCCAGTGGATGTATACCTGGAAGAATTTGTTTTTTTTTTTGTAATTTGTAAAGAAACTAATTCCTAATGACCATCTAATTTCGTTCTTAGTTCTTGTGATTGCTAAACAAGCTCTGAACTTCTTTACCTATACTTTTCCATTTATTTTATTCATCCAGAAATAGATTAAATGAAATGTAGAGAACTATAATAACCGGAAACTAAACGGCAAAATTAATACAACAATGAACAACGTTGTTCCTTGATCTCCGGACATCGTCCTTATTGAATAGCAGGGCAGCAAATGAAACCTTTGTGACCAATACATGTAGTATTTAATGCGCAATGTTCATGAAGGGGGTTTGATCAATTTGGGGAAACAGAAACTCCATTACATGCAATTTAGTGTACAAATTATTTTTTATAAAATTGATGAAAAAAAAATCCTGTTCGAAACTTTCATTAGTTTTCATAACTTTCATAACTAAGGGCGTAAACATTAACACGTACACTAAACAAAATACATTGAATACAAAGCATATTAAATGCATACTTGGACAAAATCGAAGAACATTTCACGACTTGCGACAACTTAAATTTCACCAGCGAACAAAATAGTATTTTTTCTCCAAACTTCTTAAGATCTTTAAGATCTTAAGGAACTGTAAAATTTCGTAAGCATCTCTAGAAGTCACAAGAAGTAATACATATAACTTAGTAATAGTAATACATAATAATTGTCGCTGTTGTTTAGCAATAGAAATGATTAGCTCAATTACTGTGTGATTAAATTCTACCTATCTTAGTTCAATAATTTGAAGAAATTATTAATTGTTTTGCAGTACTGACAATATTTACCTGAGATATAGATATGAGTATTACTGATAGCATAGAACCACAATAATGTGAGCTCAGCATGTTTGTTTTACTTCTTTTTCAAGAACTTTTCAATGGTGGTCTCAAGCTTTCGTTTCTTGGGGGCCGCACTCGCTTTTGTCGTCGCTGGACGCTTTTTTCCTGTCGAACTGGCACCTGGTGCACTGTCACCGTCCAGATCGTGTTCTTTTAGTGCCTTGTTGCGCTTATAAGCGGCAGACATGCGTTGTATATTCACCTTCGATATCTCCTCATGGACAACTATCCGGCGTGGATAATCTTTCCCGATAATGCAACCCAGCTTCTTCTGCGTTTCGAGATTCGCTTTCCACGGTTCGTAGATGATTCCGGCGGGAAAGCGTGCCAGCTCCGGTACGTATTTGCGGATAAACTTTCCCTCCGGATCGGTCTTTTTGCCAAATGCCACCGGGCTGTAGACGCGGAAGAATTGATGAAAGAAGGCAGAGGCCGACAACCACATCCAGTTGCCAGCATTCAATGCCCAGTCGGCATCCAGCAGCAATTCTTCGAAAACTCGCTGTCCTTCTTCCCACGATATCCAGAGATCGCCACGCGTCAGGAAGCAAGCAACGGCATGGCGGGCAAGATGATGTATCCAACCTTCCTGGCGTAACTGGTGCATGATGGCGTCGATGAACGGATAACCCGTTCTCCCGTGGGTCCACGCTTCCAGATGGTCCTGGTTAGTGTCCCAATCGACCTGCAAACATACACTGTTTCCGACCATTTTATCGAAGCTGGGAGTTACAGCTGCCACGCAGTAATAAAACTCGCGCCACATTATCTGACCGATCAGCGATACTGGAGGTTGCGAGTGTTTCTGGCCTTTGATAATCTCCGACACACGACTGTAGAATAAACGCACACTCAGGCATCCAAACTTCAGGTACGGACTCAGAACCGTGGTAGATGGTTCGAGAGAATTTGGTGAGGTGTTTGGCTTCTCGAAGTTGCACACCCACGACTTTCGACTGAGGGATTCGTCCATCCTGCGCAAAGCTTCCGTTTCTCCGCCCGGAAACTTGCATTCGTCTAACGTACTTTCCTTCACGCCCAGTTCTTGCATAGTGGGGGAAATGTAACAGTTGGAATTTTTTCTCTCCTCCTTATCCGGCTCAGGGGCAGTATAATTGGGGGGAAGTTTTTTAGGTGCTGGCAAAGCTTGCGGTATTTTGCAAGCAGACGCAACTGTTGCATACTTTTGGAAGGTCAGTGGCGGCTTGCCAGCATTTTTCTTCACGATCGTATCGGGATCAAAGATAGTGTGTGATTTTTCCACATGAATCTTCACATTGTGCTTCTTTGCCTGATCCTCGACGGTTTTATCACGTTTTACAGCGTACGGTTCAATGTCATGCTCGAATGTTAACAACGACACGTTCCATTCGGCGAAGAGTCTAGGAAATATTTCCACAGGATTGCCACGCACTACGTACAGCCTGGAAGAAGATATTCATAAACATATAGAACATAGTACATTTTAAGGTTTAAACAAACAAATGTTACCTCGAGTTAATGGAACGCAAATTTTCATCCAGATTTACCAGCGTTTGTTGCAAAAACCGCCACCGATTTGGTCCCACGCGCAACCATTTGCGAATGCCAGGATCAAGCACGAATACCGGCCGGAGGGCATATTTGGTGGGATGTTCTCGCACTTTATCCACAGCAATCGAAAGTGCTGGATTATCGTGAATACGCAAACCTTTCCGGAACCAATGCACGATAGTTTCACGTTTGGCCATGGTAAAATGTCGCCGAGGCGCTGCAATTGCGACGGAATTTAAAACGGTTATAAAATATGACGAAATACACAACCGCACATGCTAAAACCAAAACAAAACACCGACTCAGAGCACGTTCACAGAGTATGAGGCCTATTTCGATTATCAATTCGAAATGTGAACGCGCTCCACCTTTTGAAGTTTTGACAGTCACGGCGACCTTGACGGTACAAACAAAAACAACTCACTTTTACCAAACACAGCATAAAATCTCGTCTGTGCAGCAATATTTGTAATTAAACCAACGCAGAATGGCTGCAAGTGGTAGGAATATTGGAAAATTTGCATTTGTAGAGAATTTTTGTAACCGAAAGCTGTATTTTGTAGGCGCTGAAGGTGAACCAAAGCGAGAGTTTGTGGTGCCGGAAAAGCTGGTCAAATCACCCACCGATATGGAGCTGTGGAGAATGTCCGAATGCTATTACGATTTGTTGGGGTTCATTAGCAGCATGGCGGTCGCATTGCAAGGCACGCGCAACAGTCAGGAAGTGCCGATACCTCCAATTGTAGAAAAGCTCATGAAGGTGTTAGATCGACTGGAACAGCTGGCAATCGAAACGCCTCCGGTTGATCAGCCGGCTCGATTCGGTAACGTTGCGTTCAAGAGCTGGTTTCAGAAGATGCAGTCGGAAAGCAAGCAGCTCATTGGCGATGTACTGCCGGATTCGCTGAAAGACGCAACCAAGGAGCTGTGTGTCTATTTTGTCGACTGCTTCGGGAATCCAACACGCATTGATTACGGCACCGGGCACGAGCTGGCTTTCATCATGTTTTTGATGTGCCTATTCAAGATCGGTGCTTTCGAGCGCAAAGATGAAGTAGCGGTTGGGTTGAAGGTAAAGCCATGGAGGTGTATAGAAGAAAAGAGAATTTTAACGTCTTTTACATAATTTTTGACAGCTGTTCCAGAAATACATTATATTAGCTAGGAAGCTACAGGTGACGTACCGTATGGAACCGGCCGGCAGCCATGGTGTGTGGAGTTTGGACGATTTTCAGTTCGTTCCCTTCATATGGGGCAGTGCGCAGCTGGCTGTGAACAGTCCGATCGAACCGGCCCAGTTTGTGGAAGAGAAATCGATCGCAAAATACAAAAAGGAGCTCATGTTCGTCAGTTGCATCGACTACATACAGCAGGTGAAGACGGGTCATTTTGCCGAACACTCGAATCAGCTGTGGAGCATCAGCGCTGTCCCGCAGTGGTCGAAGATCTCTACCGGACTGATTAAAATGTACCAAAAGGAGGTGTTGTCCAAGTTTCCCGTTATTCAGCACGTGTACTTCGGATCGATCCTTACGCTTAAAACGGTCAAGCCGGGTACGATGTTACCCAATCCAAGGCTAGGCATGATTCCCCGGCAGCATGCTCCGGCGCCGGCGGCAGTTCCAGCTCCTCCAAAATTCCCCGGTGGCGATGGAATGTGATAAAATTGTGTATTACACATGCTACTAGTTTGTGATTGTTCGAAGAATAAAATATTGAAATTCTTCCTTTGGAAACATTGGTTGCAGAATTGCTAAAGATTAGTAAACTTTCCAAAATCAAGGGATATTCTGCTCGGGTTGGAAGTAGAACACACCCTTGCGATTCGTTTGACGTTTCGCAAAGGGAACGTCATTTTGACAGTTCTCCATCAAAATATCGTTCTCGGGAAGGAGCTCGGAAAGAAATTTGTGTGACCCTTTCGGCGGCGATATTCTGTGTTTCTTCGCCTCAAAATGGCTCGTTACGTAGGTTTGAATAAGCTTGGCAAGCTGTTCAACTATATCCGCGACAATGGAGGTATTCGGGCTAGTTTGTATAAGCTGTACAGGTGTGTAAATGGACGAATATCAACTTATGTAATAGAACCTGCGAACGATGTACCATCGACGATGCCACAACTGTATCAAAACAAACCATCCTTTGCTCGTTTTAGAATGGATGAGATGAAGTCGGGACGTTTGGTCGGTGAAGATAAGTACGGTAACAAGTACTACGAGGACCCGTCACAGTTTTATGGCCGTAACCGTTGGGTAGAGTACGCACCGCACTGGAACCTGGAGTACGACGGTTCTCAAATCCCGTCTGAATGGTTCGGTTGGATGCACTACAAGGTAAGGATGATGTTTGAAAGAATGGTAACGTTGTATCACGGAAAATTTCTAATCTTTGATCCAGACTGATCTGCCACCGAATCGGGACGGAAACCGTCCGCACTACTCGTGGATGATCGATCATAGTGAAAATGTGTCCGGAACTAAAGGTAAGGCATAGCAACGTTTCGTTAAGCGTTGGGTAAAAACATAACTGCTTTCTTTTTTTTCAGATGCCTACATGCCATACTCAACAACCCGTCCCAAGGTAGAAGCATGGGATCCGAAAAAGTCGCTACCGAAATGAAGTGTTGGTTTGTTGTGTTAAATCCAATATAAAAGCTTGTAGAAGGTTGTACATAACAGACTTCCAAAGTGCTACAATCGTTAAAATATCGGTCCGAAATTAGTGGTAATTCCGTGGTAAATCTCTTCCAAATTACTTCAGTTTGCGTAATCTCCGTAGTAGGGTAGAATCTTTAAGAGAGTAAAAAATTCGAACCATACATTTATCATAGTTCAAAATACAGTACATCTTCCAAATGGAGTTTTTAATGATAAGAAGAAGTTCGGATTGTAAATTAAAATCATCTAATGATAGAGTGAAACATGATTTACAATTCAAATGAGAATTAATACGGTCGAAATAAGGTATCATATTACAAAAGATGTTTGCTAATGTAGATACAAATATTTTATTTCGTTTCGTTCATTACAACACAATCAAGTAATTGCATCCAGCGAATGATATTCACATCTGGAAACACATTCTGACGCCCCCGTTCAGGTCGTAGTTCCGATTTGCTTGAATGCAACGTTAGCTGTAACAGCAAAGAATACAAACATCATAGAAATACCTTTTACATAATTGCCAACCAAAAAAGTAAATATACTTACACGCATCAGCTAAATCGAACACCTTAATTGTACCGGGTAGCTGACGAGTTCTAACATTCTGCCGAAATCCGGTCACATTGAAGCATTTCTGCTGTAAGCCAATCTCTTCGAATGTAATCGACAATTGTGTTTCATCGTTTCTCAGTACGGTAGCCTGGCAATGAAGGGAACATGAATTTTGTACCCTTAATTTTCACTATTCCAATACCTACCACTATGTCTTCTAGTTGATTTAACTCATCCACGCTGTCGTCCAGTGCAATGTATCCGGTCGGGAATGAGATCTCACACGTAACCATGTGCGTTTTGTCGTAGAATCCATGCGGCAGAAAGCGAATGCAAATGCGCCAATCGGTGTAATCCTCGTTGGAGGTTTCGTACCTGTACAAGACGATGTCGAACTTTTGCTTTTGCTTGGTCACACTCTCCATGTAACTGTAGTTGATTTCAATGGCTCCCGAAATGGAACCACTGATCGAGAAGTTTACCGATCGGGTGGTCGATGGAAGCTTCACCACACGATTGCTGCTACCGTGCTGCAGTTCATGTCGCACTATCTCACCGGTTTTATCCCTTGCGGTGATCAATGCCGTGTATTGCTTTTCGAGAAAGGTTGTATGTTTTGCATACTCGATCAGTGCCCGGAGCGCAATGTGGGAGTTGGGTGTAATGGAAGGTGTCGCCCGACGGTATGGTTGCCCTTTAATCCAGTTCACTATTGGAGCTGCGTCAAATAGGTGCTTTTTGGTGGTCATCAGCAGCAACACGTATGCCGTTGTTTCCAGATCTGACGCAGCAGCTGTAGTATTCCACCACATCTTCATGCCGGAAGGGCTTTGTCTTTTCTGGTCCAACAGCTCACCCAGAATGTGGGCCAAACTTTGGTTGATCAAGGCAAGATCTTCATCTCCTGTGATGGGGTTTAAAAAGAATGTCAACACGTGTCCAACCAGTGCTAGGTGGTACGGTTCTCGTAGTGTGGAAAGCTTTGAAAGTAGGTAGGTTCTTGCTTTGTCGATAACCGTAACGTAACGCCAGGTGGAACTCCTCATGCCGAGATACGCTAACAACACGTGAGCAGTCTTTTCAATGCGTTCCAAATCAGTCTGCTCACCGTCGTTAGTACAGAAATGGCCATCAGTTGCCTGTCTGTTCTTTAACCATTCTAGCGCATCTACAATGGCGGCCGTGATGGCTGCACTGCTGAGATGTTCACTAGCATGGGCTAGTGCTTGTACGGCAATAACCGTATCCCAACATTTCGACGAGGGCACATGTTGTGCGGGGATAGCAAACGACCCATCCGTTTTGGCATAAGCTAGGATATCAACAACCGTTTCGTTGGCCATTGTTTTTGCTAACGCCTCACGTTCGCTCCAATGCAATCGTCCCAATGCCAGCACGTCCAGCGTTAGGGAAGCCTTCATGGCCATTGTGAAAGGATCCGCTTGGACGAGCTTGTCCATCAGTATGCTCGCCGGAAGGGCAGCAATTTGAATTTGTTCACGGTGCAGTGATACAGTTACTTTCTCCGACCCAACATCGACCGTGGGCGGAATGGGTATTTTAATGTCGTCCAAACGATAGGTAGAATTGTCCACGTTAAACACTCGCACGATGCTGTCCATTTGCTGTACACTCTCTGGAATAGTTCGAAGTATGGTTTCTGCACTCGCAATTACGTCGCCTTCGGTGTAGGCATTTGCCTTCAGCGTGATCGAGCCCAACTTCTTGGGGCGTATCAGGAACTCTGCACGCTGTACCTCGTACGGTTGCAGTCTACCGTACACCGTTTTCTCAATAGCTGATTTAAAGGAAGATACAGCAAACAGTGGTTAATGTGGCGCAGTGTGTACATTTTACTACTCACCATCAGTGCGTCCCGAGTTGTTTAGGAAGTGGAATTCATTCGCTTTGTTCAAAAGCTCCAACAGTACAAAGTCCACTGATTGGTCACGATTATTTACTACGTATAGATCGACGGTGACTGCTTCCATCCTTTTTGCCGAGTACGGGATATGAAGGTAGATCTCTATGTCCTGCTGACGGTGCCATTGGATGGGTGCCGCAATACCGAGTCCACCGGTGAGACTAAACGCAAATGCAGTTACGGTTACCTGATTGACGTGTGGAAAAGGATGGAATCGGAACCGGGCCATTTGCTTCCTGCGCAGGAAAGTAAATTTATCACACAACAATAGTTGACAGTAACCAACAAGTTTGACCAACTACCTTGTAATTCCTTCGTTCCAGAGCAGTAGACGGTTTGAAGGTGATGATGTGCTGATGTCCGAATCTCCATCTGGCTGGTTGTCGCTGTCTGAGTGTTGGAGCGACGGCATCACTTTCAACTCGTTAATGGACAATGGGAAAAAATCTGCAGTCTAAAAAAAAGTATTCGTTTTACTTGAATATATCGATAATAGTTGCCCCCTTATTGTACCTTACCTCTGGATACACCGATCCGTTGAACATGGAACGAGCATAGATGGTTTTGAGCTGGGTCTCATCCAACGAACCTTCATAAACTGCTATACCAACGCGACAATCGTCTCCATCCGTGAATACTCTTATATTCGTACCATCCATTGATAGACGTACCTAGCCGTAAAAGGTTGGAGAAACGAATTTTTAACATCCTGTTTTTCTACATTGTTCTACCTTTGTTTACCTGCTGATCTAGGTCAGGCTCCTGGTAGGTGGTGGAAGTTTGCACCAAAGTTTCCTCAAATCTTGCAAACACGTACAACCGCTTCACATCACGCGGGCGAATCGAGGGGACATAATGCTCGTGATAGTTTTGCAGATTGCAGTTAATGAAGAGTGGAATGTTTTCGCCAGCGTGTTTCCGAATCACCACCAGCACACCGTCCATCGGATGTGAAGATGCTACTGCCAGCTCCAAACCGTCTCTCGTTTTTTGATGTATAGAATTCCCAACATACACGTAGAGCTGTGGACTGTAGGCCGATTCCAGGGTAAGCGTAGTGGCCACATCCTGATACGAAACGCTAACCGTTAACCGCTCCGTAGAACCATCGGTTGGAATTGACAACATTGCCGTATGGTCATTATCCAACAGTGTTTCGAACTGTTTAGTAAGTATAAAACCGTCGTTATCAAACTTTGCACTAACATAAATTTTTCTGTTTGTAAGTTTTAGCTCTGCTAGAGGTTTTCCATTTGCTTTCATCGCTTTAACCAAAAGTGTTGCATTTTGGCCTGGTGTGAAGTCAACCGTTCTCAGGACCTCTAATTTATACGGTGATGGATAAATCTGAATGGTTTTAGTCTGTTGGTAGCTACGTTGAGTTAATCCATTCTTAGTGACCACCGTTGCGTTAATATGAACCATTCTTGCCTCAGATGGATTCATCTTTCGGAATAGTTGATTAATCGGGATGTCCATCTCCTTTCTTCCAGCAATGGTATACGTTCGCTGCATGATAAGATCAGCATCGCCGGAAATCGTCAATGTTAATATTCCATTGATTGGCTTTCCAAACATGAACATTGCTTCCACGCTCATCTCAATATCCGTCTGCCAGAACGTGTTCATTTCTCCCGTGTTGATCGTTATTTTGTGGATTGGAGCCGTGTACAGCATCACTCGAAAGCGTTTCATTGTGATCTGTTCTCCGATCTTCACGGTCATGTTCCAATCTCCTATGTCACGATCATCAGCGAATAGATGCTGACTGCTGTAGATGTCACCCGGATAGAGCCGAGCATTCCAGGACGCTACGGTGTGTTGTGTTTCGTGCCGCAGATCTATCGTCAGGTTGAACGGATGATCGGTTCTTGGCAAAGGTTTGTTCAGCTCGTCCGTTAGAATGACACGAAACGTCAAGTAGTCTCCTGGCGTATGGAACACATCGTTCAGTTGAATTAACACCTTCGGCTGCTGGACCAGTTCAATTTGTCCCGTTAGCCGTGCGGCTTCCTCCGTTCTGGATGAGGTGACGATGTCTAATTGAATCGCTTCTTCACCAGTTGCGTGACTCCATTCATGCGGAATAACGTAGAGTTGTACGTGCTTCGAGCGGACTGTGGTGGACACTATCACATCACCTTCTTCCATTCCGATGTTTTCTATCTCGAACGTACTGGCAACAGTGTCCATGTTCGCTAATATGATGCTGACATTATCACTTCCAGCAGACGATCCGGTAGTGAATATGGAGATATAGTCACTGGAAAAAGGAAACATAACCTGTGAAATTCCCACAAATCTTGGTTCTGTTAGGCAAAGTTCCTATATACCCTTCTTCGGCAAACACGATGCCACCTAAAGTGCACGCAACTAAACAACAGATCACTATTCGCGAGAGCATTTCGCGAACGCTCGCTTATGAACGGCAAATGAAGACTGACTGTCTTGGAACTGGAACTGATAGGCATTGGTTAGATTACCGTTGAGACGGGAATTCCCGGTGTCAAGGAAAAAGGTTATCAATTTCACCAATAGCTCTTACCTTACCGTAGGACCGTTGCATTTGTTTGGTTGTAATTCAGTTTTAATGTTGGTGTTGAAGTAATGAGACTAGTGGCGAAGTCAGGGGCTGTAGAATTTTCAGTATAAGCGTGACGAATTCTTTCCGCTAGATTGATTCTTGCCTTTGTTTCCATCTTTTTGAGCATTGTGCGTTTTGAATGAGATTTTGTTGTAATAAAGGATCTTCAAAGTCTCTTATTAATTAGACGCAGAGGTTACGTTACTTTTTTATGTGCAATACATACTTGTAAATTGTAAACTTGTAAAGGATCCATTTGTCCATTTCCGAATACATCCATTCATTACGTAACGCTGATATGGGAGCGGGTGTTGTATTGGATTTGTACCAGCGTTATGATAGAAGAGGGATTCATCTTTTTGTTTCGTAGCATACAATAAGATAAAACTTAGATTAGCGACGTTTTATTTACAGAAAATCAACTACGTTTAGACATTTTTATACAAATTCCTTGTTATATAGCTGTTTATTAATATTTAAAGGCTAAGATTCTCGGTTTTGATACGTAACTGATGTCCACTCAGATGTTGGTTTTTCAATTCAGGTGTGTAGTGGAGGATCCAGTTTAACTCCGTTGTCATGTGTCGACCTTGTAAAATCATCACCTTTTGATGTCAATCCAAGTAATCAAAGGTATCCAACTGCAGTTTTCATCATTCATTAGTTCATCATTCAATATCATTTAGTGCTCGGAATACCAAGGGCAAAGTGACTTCTTCGTCTCATCGGTAGATCGGTGTAACCGACCAAATTGTGAAGAACTACTTTCACTTTTAATAATTTAATACTACTTCTCATAATTTAGACTTGGAACACAAAAAATACTATTGAGCCAGGCCTTCGAGTGACCTAAAGAATACCCATGGAACATAAATTATGAAGAAAACTGGACCACCTTTCATCGAAACGCTTCGACCAAATTACACTTGGCGTGAGTTCTAAGCCCATTCTGACTCATCAAGAATCGAGCGGAAAGTTTATGTGAAAGACAGCGAACATGTCTAATTTATTGACAGCTCCCATTAGCCTCCCAAACAATAAATCACGCACGGGCACCCTTGTCAGTTTTGGGGACGTCTTGTTGGCTGTATCTTATCGCAAGAGCAAACACAATCATTAAGCTGTCTTATAGTGGATCAATGACCCTGGTAAAAGGAGCGGACATTGGAGACTGCCCCCCTCGGTGGAAAGTTCACGTGTGTGCTCAAGTAAGCGTTTGAATGCTGGGGACTAGCGAATGGTACACATTTTCTCCCAAATGTCTTTTGTACGATTGCGAAGTTGGCGCACTTATTGGGTGGATTGTAAAATAAACAACAAATATTTGCCCTGCAATGCCTTGAGATGGCTGCATTCAAAGGGAAATAGTTTGTAAGCCGAATTGTACGTTGTGTTCTTCATTAATGTTGGATGATCCTTTGAAGTATTTTGACCGTTTTTTTGTTGTTGTAAAGAATCATGTTTGTGTGCTTCATTTATGTCACTCCAAGAAACGGGCAAACAAGATTTAGTTAGTGTTTTCTATATACCTCCCGATACATGTGCCGAACCTCCTGCAAACATCTGCCACATCAAACAAATGCGTCGTCGAAAGGAAGCTGCAAACAAACGGCCCGAATTGGAAACTGCACAGCAAAAGTTAAACACTACACCATCGCGGTTTATGAGCCATTGTGTGGCACGCTGAAAATGGTTCGCTTAAAACGAATTGTGGCGTTTGCATCTGTGCGCCCCTTCGCCGCGGTGGACTTACGCCGTCGATTCTCTAACGCAATGCCAATGTCATGCTTCGAAATGGAACCGCCGTTCGGGGCTTGTGAAGTGGTGCAGACTTTTGAAGCACCGAGGCTTGGTGAAAATGTTTTGCGGCTCGTAGAGCCGCGCCACGTGTGAAAAACAGTGCGAACTTCGAAGGTTTGCTGGTGCCGGATGCAGTTGCAGTCGCCTGTTTATTGCGCTCGGTGCAAGTGCAACACACGGACATTACGGCACGGCCATACAGGCGGCTCGTTCGTGCCTGGCCGTGAGTCTCGAGCAGGGTGAAAATATTTGAACAACACCCCAACAACCGGGACCGGAATCATCCTTCCGTTTGGCAGGATTTCGTTTGATACGAACCTTTATGCTCCTATTATTGGGTGCAAATATACGATGCAGGATAAACTGTAGCGCGATGTGTTGTGCTGTGCGCGGATATGCTTTTCGTGGGTGATTTTGATGTGGGAATTGTGGGAATTTTATTTTAAAAAATCTAAAGTCTCATCAATCTATTGCTTTATTTCCTTTTTGTGTGAAAGTTGTGGAAAGGTAATGTAATGTAAGTTCTATTGCTACAGTCGCCCTTTTTTAAGTGATCTCCCATTGGTATATGCTAATGTGTAGTAAATACTGCTATGAATATGCTGTTTCTTAACACACTTAAAGAGGTTCTTTAGGCTAAACGAATGCTCGGTTGGTAGTACAGACCGATGCTCTGCACGGGTTTCTGAGCAACGGCGCTATCGAATCAAAATTTACAGCAATATCTTTTGTGAGCCTGGCAAAGTCCGTTACGGATGAGTGCATGAATGAACGCTCCTGATGCACGATTACAGCCATTGTAAGCGGATGTTTATTATGTGGAAGAACCATGAAACCCATTGTTGGCCGGGCCTAAGCGGAGTATTACAGCTTATTACGGAAGATCGATTTTTGGTGAAACACCTGAAATGACTTGAAGGGAGTTGTTTTGCACTGTCTTGTGTGTATTTAAAATTCAAGTCATATACATCAGTTTGGTCGTAATTTGTTGTTTAGCAAAGGAAGTGTTTGCAGATTTGTAGTGTCACTTAGTTAATATTCAGACATTGAAGTTACTCGGTCTCTGATTTGGTTCTGTAAACTATTGATGATGAATCCCTCCTCTTACCCCGACAATGGCACGAGAGGAATGAATTTGTCACCAGTTTATTTAAAATACTTAAAATAAATATCAGGAAATTTAAAGAGCTATCTATCAAGATTGGAGATGTTGATAATCCAAATTATTCAAATATTTTTCGTCCAATAATACAACCGGTAGTACTATTGTGTCAAAGAAATAAGTTGTCATTCAACCTAAAACTACGTGCATCAAAGGAATTGGCGATTTTTTGCCAATAGTGGTGTCTTTGACTTCCCTGTCAAGTTACGTCACCGGATTTTTTGAACACAGTAGGCCACAAATGCCCGGTCTGGGTTTGAATTTATTTATCTGTTCGGTTATGGATATTCAAAATCACAAATATCGAGCCTTTTTCTTAAAGAAGTTTTTTGTAGACTCCAATAAAAAACAGGAAAGAGAATAACGCCTAGCCATACCATGAAATTAATTCAATATCCAGTTCAATAGGCGTTGTATAATATAATTACTGAATTTTTAATTTCAAATTAAATGCTCCATAAGATGGCCAAAATCTTACTGCATCTGCCCACTTCCAATGTGCTTTCAAAAGCTGAAGCTATTTTTGCATTTTATTCGAATGGTTCGGTTCTACTTTCAGACAATCTTTTTTTTTTTTTTTGGTATCGACAAGAAAAACCACCAAGAAAAATGACAAAGTGCAATATTGGAAAACACAGAAGAATGCAACCCATAAATTATGAGGCAGAGTAGAACGATGTAAATTTAAGCAATTATGATTATTTTGCAAAAAACAGAAACAATAATTGGAAATTGCTTTTCATTTCCCTTTTTCAAACAGCATCTCAACTTCAGGATGATAAAATCCTCAACGAGAAGGGAACTCGTATCAATTACTGAAAGGATTGGTACGAAGAGAGTTGCTCAAAAAACAAATTAAATCCATTTTCCAAATGCGATGAAACGAACCAGCTGTCATTAGAAATGTGATGCAAGAATGCATTACAGGCACCATCCATAGTATTGAAAGAATTTTATTCTTTTTTGGAGCTTTAATTTATATTCTAATAGCCTCAAAAGATTTTTTAATTACTGCAGCTCAACTTAAATTTTTGTGCCTAAAACCTGGAAGCTCTTCCTGCAGTATTCAATTAAATATAAGATGAACGAACACGCACGATACGATGTTTAATGCAGTGGTTTAATTGCATCCAGCTGTAAGTGAACGGAGAAGAACGCTTATGGTGCATTATTAAAATGGAGTTGATAATGGGCAGCAGCATCCAGAAAGATTGTAATTGCGCCACACTTTCATTCGATACTTTCATCGTGTGATTACTTACTGCCTTCACATTCACACGTAATGGATTCGTAATGTATGCTTTTGTAGTGTTCTGGAATTCTAAGTGATTTACTTGATACGCAATTGTGAGATGGCTGTACTTCATGTTATCTCCACAAATTGTCATTGGTGGGAGTAGCATGAAGAGAGAGAGAGAAAGAGAGGAAATTAAAGTTTTATAGAACTAAGGACTTACTGGGTTTGAATAGGTTTTTAAATTGTAAGTATTGTTTTTTGTGCTTCAATTTAATGGATTCTGTGATGACTGATGTAAAAAACTTTTGTAGCTTGCCAGGACTATTTAGAGATATAAAAAAGAGAACTAAGTAGTACAAAAAATACCAAAAATCGAAAGACTGGACCATACAACTGGTTAAAAGGTTCTGTACTACTTACCACTTACGCACACACACGGTAGAAAATAAGAATCCAACCACAATGGTTTGTAGTTTACATTTTCTTATGAATATTTGTTTTATTTCATCGGTAGGCTATGTATGTATATATATATATATAGATCGTTTAAGTACTTTCATTTAACTATCTCTTGCGCTTTGCACTGTGGCGCCAACCCGCGCACCCACTACCACCCGTTGGCTCCATTCGACAACCGGCTGTTTGCAGTTTTTTTTTTTACTTCGTAATGGTAATGCTAGCATTAAATTATTTATTGTCTTGTTATTTTATTACTCAATGGAGATGGTAGATAGATTTACTATGCATGAATGTGTCGTTCCCGTATCGTTCCGTACCGTTGAACTTATTATTTTCCGTTAGCGTTTGGTTTGATTTGTGTTGCTGTAAGTTCATCATTTGCTTAGGATAGTATTTGCTCATATACCTTTCGTTCGCCGGTTAACCGATCGTGCTGCGTGCCATTTTATGCTAATGGATCGTAAATTGTGTTTTAGATAAGTTTTTGTTTTAACATATGCCTTGATTTATGTTTGATATCGTGTTTTTTTTTTTTTGGTTGTTGCAGTCATGATTTTCATTTAGCTCGTTGCACGCAGCCCCTCGATCAGACACACATTTCATTTAGCAAACGTTGTGTACATCAGTTATTTGTTAGCGTACGTGTAGTTTTGGAAAATGTAATTATAAAATTCAAAATTATTTCTCGTAAAATCCAACTCAATGTCGATGAAGTGTGTGCGTACGGTTTGCCACGGTTAATTGTTAGAAATGCTTGATGTTTTCGGTTGCTTTTATCGGTTAAGCGTATGGATGATTGTTGTCTGTGTACGTTATTCCTTTGTCAACGCTCTATCTAGCTGCGCAAATGGAACTGTACACAATATAAAAAACAAGGTAGCTATTGTATGCAAGATGCCGCCCATCTCCCATCGATGTTATAAAACGATTTGTGTAAAACATGCTTCATATGGTGTGATTTTCCCAATTAACTGACCCGCCTGAGGCGGCGCCCTCCTGTTGGCCTGAAACAATTCAAATACATTGCTTTATATATACACAGTTAAACTTTGGTAAGTTACAATGCTTAATTTGCTTGTAATGTTTACAATATCCTTTTGCTCGACATATTCACCATGCTTGGCGCGCAGAGCATCGCTCCAGTACTGAATTGTATTCAAGAAGTGTAATAACTTGTAATGGATTTGATTCATGGGTTTTGTTGTTATTTTTTGTTTTGTTGCACTTGCTCTTCTGCTCACAAAACGGGAACAATGTTCGACTAGCAGATATATGTTTGGAAACACCACCAAAATCCACTTATATGCGCGTTCTCTCGGGTTAAACGGGTTATAACAAATTTAGCTACGTCAGTTTACGGCGGTTTAGTGTGGTTTTATGTACTATTGTTCTTATATGTTTGTGTTTTGTTGTTTGATCGTTTTGCTGTTTATTTCTGTTTGCATTTGTCACGGAAGACATCAACATTTTTGTATGATCTTCTGCATAGTAATTTATGTTTCATTCCTGTTTTGATCTTTTTTTTTTAAACTGCGCATCCTGACTATGATCGATCGGGATAATCAGTAAACGCTTAGCTTTGATGGTGAATAAGTGTTGGTGGTAGTAATTAGTAATTTAAGTGTTCTGTTTCCTGTTTCATTTGTTTATATAGTCTGGATAAGGTGTTTACGAACAGCTTTAATATAGTGGGAAGAGTTAGGTGAGTACCACTCAAGAAGGAGTAATTATAATTAGGGAAGAAAAGAATAAAACAATTGTGGATGTTTGAATCATAATAATATAAAAGTTAGCTTCTGACACAAGTTAGTAAACACAAAATTAAACTGCAAGGATACGGGTGGATCGAATCGAAAATATGTTACAGGTACGTGATATTTATGATGCGTGAAATAAATTTACCCTCCACCGTTACGCTACTGCCGCCACCCAAACCCTTGCCGACAACCCCCAACTTAATGTGCTTCTGATGGGGAAAATGGGCGGCACATGTGTTTGTGTGCTGCTGTCAAGCGAGTTTTCTAGGCAAAAAGCCGGAACCGGAAAGGGATTCTTGGGCCAGAGTTTTACGACCACGGCACGGCATTGCGAAGGGAATTGGGGGGGGGCAAAGATGCCGTTTTTCACGGGTGAGCCTGAATCGTACCGCTCTGGGTACTCTGTCAAGGAATTAATTGAGTTTTAATAAGTTCTAAAATAACTTCCCAAATTATTTGACAACATGACGCGTGCTGGTAATGATGAAGGCATTTTAGGGAAGAAGGTGAACAAAATTATCCCTTCGTAAAATCGGTAGAACGCGTGTCTAAATGGAACCATTTTATGTGATGTTCCGACGGAAGTCTAACTCTTGAAAGAATCCCAAAGCTTTCTACAATACACTAATATTTAGTATCATACAGTAAACCGTTTGCTTCCAACTGCACATCGTTGTAAACCGCTCAATTATCGACCGGTTCGGTGTCACTTTCACCACGAGCAAAGCTTCCGATACCGCTCGTGCCGGTTCACATGCTGTACTTGTTTTCACGGACAGCCTTGAAAGCTGATGCATAAACATTAATTAAAATTATATCGTAAACCACGACGCGACAGGCGGGAAAATTAAGATCTCAACCAATGGCTCAGTGTAGTGCGGCTAACCATTTGGTGGCGGTGTGTCCTTGGATTACACGGCTCCCATCCAGGTTGCGAAATATCCTTTCCCGGTGCGTGTGTACGTGTGCACATCAAAATGGGTTCATCTTCATTATCGATGCCGGTGGTTTTGGGTTTTTCGTTACATGCTTTTCCGACTTTTCCCGCAACTCGTGTTACCGTTTTACAGCGAAGAAAACCCATCGCTGGACGTATCGCGAGGGATGGAATATATTGACTTGCGAATATAAATCATGTGAAGTAGGGATATTGCAACATTATTGAGCGTTTTTTGTTTGATATATAGCAGAAAAAGGCTCAGATCGTTATTAGATGCATTAATTAAAGTTTCTTTTCCCAATTCGCAAAACAATTTCAAACAGGATAAAGATATCGAAAACCTGAAAATATACATATTTTTTTACAGGTTTTGTTATATTAGATCGAATATCGAAGCCATTTCTGAAATTTCTTCATTTCATGGTGTGAAATATACAGAAGTAGTTATGGAATATTTCCTAGTCTAGATCCATTTTTGCAAATAAAAAAGTATTCTATTCAAAGCTCGCTCATCTGACGCATCCATAAAGGTAGTAAGCTTTATGTAAGTGAGAATTGAGAGATGCATTGTATAACATCCATTTTTTTCTTGCAAATGGTCGAGAAAAGATGAAAGATCTAATTTTTGTCACGAACTATTCCACTAAAACTTGAAAAGAATCGAAAAATGGTAGAAATGTCAGCATCATCAATCTCAAAAGTCTTTTGACAGAGTCAAATTAGTTTGGATGAAGCCATTTTAAATTTTTAATCAATTTATAAAAAGTGAAACAAATTTAAGAATTGTTAAATAAAAAATTAAAACTAACAAATATCAAATAAAAATACCAATTAAAATAATGTTCATGATCAATAGATAAAACATATTTCATAAACACACCTGAATGGTATTCAACAACCCTCTTCCTTATAACGTTATGTACATAGTAACTAACACGGTGTGGTTTTAAGTTTTGCCCTTTCCCACCCCCCCCCCCCCCCCCCCCGGCTTAATCCCCCAAGGTTTTGTTTTGTACAAGCTCATTCATGCATGGTTAAACTATTCTGACTTTGACACTGTATAAATTTCTATTACACCAGCGGTTAAACGACATTTGCTACACTCTCAACCGCTGTCCCTTGTAGTAACTTAGGCTCTTTTAGCTTTTTTTATCCCCCTTTTTTTTTTGGTTGTAAGTTATGTTTTATTACAAAGTGCACTTATATTTGTAACAAACTTTTCCCTCTAACTTAATACACATTCAACCCCCCACCCCTAACCTTTTGGAGGCCTTTAGTTATCGCCTAATTTCCCTGTCTCACCACACACGCACACACTCGGTTACACTCAAACACACGTACATACCTGTGGGGCAGCGACCAGCCGATCTGTGGCTCTTATACGTGCCTCGGCCTGGTTTTGTGTAAATGATTGTAAGTAGTTTATTTAACAGCTGTTTTAATTAGCGCTAATCGCACACCCCCACACACATACACACAGTCGATCGAACGATCGAAATGCATCAATTCGTCCATCTTTGGGTGTTGCTATGTTGTCACACGTGTCCCGGAACCTTCACCTCACGTATGAACTGCGTTATTGTTCATCCCGGCGTTGGTTCGCCTTTCTCCACACACACACCCGACACCAAGCAGAATGGGGGAGGCATACTCGTGGGTGTCGTGACCGCTGCGACTAATTTTCTCCATACTTATCGGCAACGTACACCATCGGCCATTTGTGGCGCCCGAAACGGCGGGGAGATGGTTCGCTTCCACATAACACATAACATAACACAGCTTCATGTAAACGTCAGCAGCATCAACAGACTATAAATCATTAGCAAACAACAACTAACGAACGCGACCGTGCGCCTGTGGCTGAAGATGTCCATCGCGCGGGATTTGTTGTTCAGTATCCAGTGCGGTTGGCGCGATGGGATCGGTGCCGGCATTTGCGTGTTGCGTGGCTTCTCCAACCCACCGTTGGTACCGCCCGGACCGCCCAACCCATTGCCGGTACCCATTGTCGCACCGTTCATACCTACCAGCCCATGTCCGCCGTTACCTGCGTGATGAGAAATGACGAGAAGCGGAGTGATAAAGAGAGAGAGACAGAGAGAGAGAGTGTATGTGTGATGTGAAATGTTTTTACGAATGTGTGCATATAATTGCATTGCGCACTTGAGCAAAATGTCATTCGGTGCATTCTAACATTTAATTTATAATATTGAAATCCTGCAAACTGTTTCAAAATTTGGTTGTATGCTGAGTATGTAGTTGGTTATGTTGAAATATTGCATTTTATTGCTACAATGTTTAAGAAGCACATTTGAAAGAAATGGTTTTAAATATTCGCATATTTCATATAAAAGAATCGAGTCCAGTGCATGAACGCGTTTAGCGGTTTGAGCATTGATTCTCGGCTGCAAGAACGCAAAAATGGACAGATATTCGCTATGATTAATTCGACAGGGCATCAATGGTAAACATTTGTTTCAGAATCTCCGAGCAACATGCTCGTTTGAGCCTTAAGTTATCTCTCGCTTACTGCTCAACTTGCCGAGTGCGAGCGCTCTGCTCAGCTTATTCTTAAATGCTTCTTGACCCAACATTAATTATCAACCATTGGTAAACTTTTAGCTGTTAAATTTAAACTATAAACTTGTTCAGCTGTGCAAATCTCACGAAAATATCCATGAATCTTTAGAACCGGCGTATAACAGAAACACGGGTATTTCGGGAACTTTCTGTAATCGAAAGTTATAAAGTAGACTTTCTGCTGTGTTTATAATATATTTAGCTGCTCATGTGACTTTTTAAACAAATGATGAAGGATTCATTTATTTATTGCATTAAATGATCTGATCTGATATCAAATTTCAAAACCCCGCATAGCTCCGAATCCTTATATAAGACGTACCGCATGTCTACGTCGGGGACTACTTGTATTAAGCGAAATTTCAATTGAGGAGCTTAAAAAGTGTATCACTCTCTAAATTTTTAGAGTAAAATAATTTACACAGTAATAATTGAATGCCGATAGTTTTATTTATATATTTTTTAAGTATTCTCTGCTAAGTATACCATGCGCCTCCATCGAACCAAATATCGCTACACCAGCTCGGTTTGGGAAAAAATGTATTATTCACCAAAAAATATTTAGAATAAAACAATTTAGGACAACAAAGGATGAGTGAAAATTGAACACCAAAAGTGTTATTTTTAAATAAAATTGTAAAAAAAATTGTATGCTCTTTTCAGTGCACCATGCGCCTCCATCGAACCAAATTCCGTTCGACCAGCACGGGTTGGAATTTCTATTGGAACACGACATAATGAAACACGCCGTGCAGTGTCACGACCCCGCTGTTGTATTATTTAATTTTTGCCACCGAATGAAGGCTTAAGCAACATTATCACCGCGTTTGGGAGAGAGATTGAAAGCTGCACTCAAATAATTAATAACGAATATTCGCTATCCCCACCGGGTTGTGGCAACCGGCGGGCTACAGAACAGAAGCCGTTTGGGGGGATGTTTTTTTTTTTTAACTGTTTTCCCAGATATTGAACGAACATACCATTCTGGGGTGTTTTTACCTCTTAACCTTATCATCCGTGTTCGTGTCATTAAAAATAAATAAATGCGTGCGTTGATCGAGCTGAAGGACTTGATTTGTTCCTGAACTGTTTTGCATCCTTGCACGCACCAAAACCATTCCCGACAGCGATTGATAATCGCATCGCATTTTTTTTTTTTAATACTCGCTCCGTATTGTTGCTTTGTTTAAAAATAAAAAGATCGCCCATCGCCGCTGCACCGGGTTTTTAATGAGGAAAGCGGCCGGTGAAAGCGGCGAATGGGCACTTGAGGAGGAGTGAAGCGAAAAAGCGCAACACGCAAACACCGATCCGATGCACCGAGGCAGCATAAAATTGCGCCAAGAGCTGATAATCACATCAATTAATTTATTGTTATGGGGTGTTTCATTGTGATGCAATAAAAATTAATTGAGCCTCCGCATCATAACCAGTGCGGCGGGTTTTTTCAATTACGGCCAATCGAATGCAAATGCAGTAAAGGAGTAAAAGGCTCATCCGAAAAAAAAATGGCCGAGAGAGGAAAACAAAGAAAAAAAGAACAGTAGAAAATGGAAGGGAAAAACAGCAGAGATTAAACAGCGCAAAGATTAAAGCGAGAGAAACAAATCACCGAACGTTGGTGCTGTTGTTAAGCTCGTAAAAACATGAGCAAAATATATAGGTTAGGTGATTATGGCGCGCATTTTGTTCCCCAGGTTTTGTTGTACTAATGTGTGTTGTGTGCTGTTTTTATTGTTTTTAATCCATGCTTTCGCATCCGATCAGTTAATTAGTGCGTCCGCGTACGCTAATCGTACACTGCATCGGGGGTGCAGATGCTCGTTTAATGCAAGCGCAGCTATCGATGGTTAGTCTCGTTTTTTTTTTTCTTAACGTGGACATACCCGGTAAGGACTTGTAGAGGATATAATTGTTTTGCCGTGTTTGTATAAAGCGTTTTTTTGTCTAACGCGAAGCTGGAATATCCCGGCAGTTATGAGGGTACTTTTAGATAAACAGTCCAAGCCGATACCAATCTGACATAATTTGTCAGACAAATGATTTATTTATGTTGAGCAAAGGGGGGAACTTTCTGTATCCGCTAAGTTCAGTTGATGCGTGGGGCTTCAACAGTGCCATGTTGCACTGCGTCCCAAAATGATAGCCAGTTTTCGCTATCTTGGGCCAACATGACTTATTGGAACGTTATCTATGAGTTATAAAATGTGTTTATTCGGGGGATAATTTTCGCTATGAAAATGTCTGAATCAAAAGCTAAAAAACCTAAGCAATAAAGCCATGGTAAGAATGTTGTATCGTCTATTTTAACACTCTTATATAGTGATGTATCTGGTCTGGTTCTTCTTAACTAACTGCGCTATGCACAACCTCAAGAGGTGTAGTCCTGGAATTTCTGGTTTTAATTTGACTTTATTTACACGTAGCTGGATAGGCAGTGCTGCGCACGGTCTGGATGGGATTTTGGACTGGTCCTGTCGTGTGAAGACCGGCTACTCTACCAAATACACCAACGGGCCACCATCACCAACTTATTTTCTTATTTTTTCTAAACTCTTTGCTTGTGCTCTTTTATGCTGTTTAGCTCTCAACTTCAAGAAGTTCGTCGACCAATGCCGTAGACAGCTTAAAGTCATTAGGAAAAATTGTAAGACTTTAAACTACATTAAATTGCCAATTAAACTATGTGCTTCACTCCAAAAAATAGTTTTAAAAAATCCGTAACATTCTTCATATTTAAGCAAAGTTCATCAATCCACCAGCAATGCAACGTCCCTTTTCCCACTGGTCTTACCTTCGTGCACTATCAAGCTGCCGAGATAATCGTTCTCCTGTATGTGGTTGATGATGTACGTATCCCGGTTGAAGGTGTTGGCGCCCTTGCCCGCCTCATGGCCCTTACCGTGCGTCGAGTAGTGCTGCTTCCGACGCGGTTGCTTCACTGTTGACGGTACGTAAGGCGTTGGTGTTGTGGTAGGTTTCGGAGGTAGGTGTAGTTCTGCAAGCAAATGCACGAACAGGAAAATGGAGCAACTCGGTGAGCAAAGCGATGCCGCACAAAGAAACCGTACTAGCTCAGTCGCCGTAAATAAGCGTGCACGAACATTCGGCAGCAAAGCTTCGGCGGTGTTTGATGAAGCGTGCATGTACCTACCCTGCAAACGTATCCTAGCGTCCGATTTTCCCAACGCATTGATGCTTGAGCAAATGTACGGTCCAAAGTCACCCTTGTGGAGATTTTTCACGGTCAAGTTTAGCTGCCAGGTGTAGGCGTTGAGCTTTTCCTCGCTGATTGTGTATTTTTCACCTTCGTAAAGCTTCATGCCTGTAATTGGGAGCACAACCGAAACCGTTCCGTTTGTTTGCAGCCCATTGCGATGGAATCCAATGTTAATGGATTGGTGGTAGATTGTGCATGTATTGCTAGAAGATGGGTGAAAAGCTTACCATCGTGCTTGTGCCAACCGTTTAGTGGGGTTGGAAATGCCTCCACGATGCACTGCAACAGGACATGGCTTTCCACCGGTGCTGCTACTAGTTGATTTCCTGCCTTCACATTTGGTGGAACTGGGGAATGAGAAGGATGTGGTCATTATTGGAGTTTTTATTAGATAAATTCCATCATTTTACAAGGGATTATTACATCTGAATACATAGAAATTGCTATAATAGAATTCTAAGCTAGTAACAACACTGAAAATGATTCTCTCTACGGTATGAGGAAAATTCTCTTCTCAAAACACCTGCCACGACGAACGAAGGTAGGACTCATATAGTTCTAATACTCAAGAAGAAATCCTTTTCAAAAAGAAGTCGCATTCGAGAACGATATTCTCAGGAGCATTTTTGGCCTCATTTGTGTGGAAGGACGATGCAGGGGTAGCTACAATACCGAGCTATAATGAATTAAATTAAATTAAATAAGCAACAGTTTAATATAAAAACTAAATCTAAGTGGATAAAAACAACGTCCAATGCGCTCAACGAGATCATTGCCTGAAAATGGGTTAAAATTTAAACGAATAGAAAACAAAACTTCAACCCTATCAACCCTTGCCCGGAAAATCCACTCCACCAAAACACGCTTCAGGCTCGGTGTGAAAAGTAACAAAATGAATTAAACTATTTGCCCTTCTAGCTGCACGGAAGATAATGAGACAGGCAAACAAGTAAAATACTTACAGTTTACTTGCACATCGAACCGTTTGCTGACGGAGGGTGGTACACCGTTCGACGCTATGCACAGATACCCGCCCATGTCGGTCCGTTGCACCTGATTCAGGACGAGCCGTTCGCCCTCAACAAACTTTACGACTGTCGGGAGAAGAGAAAACGGAACAGAGAAGTCACAAAGAGCAGTTGTAGCAAAAAAAAAAACGGTTTAAAATCGATTTAAACTTAAAGGAGTGGAAGAACGGAAGGCGAAGAACTGTAGATCGTTCAACGTAACACAATTCTACTCTTGGCGATTTGTGTGTGTGTGTGTGTTTTTTTTTGCTTGCAGGAAAACTTTAATGTAAAGAGAGGATAAAAAAAGCAGGCCAATGTACGGGAATCTTTCCGCATTGTTCGGTAATTAACTGGCGTTGGATCTAACCTTTGGGGGTCAGCTGAGAAGTAGTTAGTAAATCAAACGCCATGTCAGAAACTACGGTTCCAATGGCGGAAAATGGAGGGAAAACGCGCGGAAAATCCGGATGAAAGTTTAGCTGTTGTTGTTCGTGAGCGTGTGTTTGTGTGTGTGTCGTTTTCTCCCGAGAGTTACCTTGCTTTTCTCGGCCCTCCGTTCGTACGACGATGTCCTTGCCATTCTCGCGTCTCCACTGTACGGCCGGTTCTGGTACGCCGGTCGCTTGGCACACCAGCTGCACGTTGCCGCCCTCGTTCGCCACACCACCCTCGAGCGTGTTGGGTTCGTTTTCGTTCAGTATGTCCGGCGGCACGACGACGTCCAGGTTGCCCGACTGTAATTATGGTTTTTCTTGGTTAGTTTGCAGTGCAACGGTTTGGCGGGATTGGCAGGGAGCAAACCGCACCGAGCATGCAAGTACATGGTGTGTCGGTCCATTTGCTCTGATGAGCATGAGACGAAAAAAAGGGCAACATGACTCATTTCGCTACTCGCAGCCAAACCCTCCCCCCTCCCATGGGGATCATCAACTCTACCCGTGCCATTTGCTAACCCGGGCGAGCGATGTCCTTTTTTGTAGTTCGGTTGGGGGTTTTTGTTTTGTTTGCACCGACAATTTAACGCGGTTCTTGGCTTTAAAATCGCAAGCTGTCACAGTGATGGGTTACGGGATCTTGTTCCTTTCTTGCCACCACCATTCATTCACACGCTTACCTGATGCCGCATTGGGTCCGTGTTCACCTGACACATGTAGCTGCCGGAGTCGTTCAGCTGCACGTGCGATATGTGCAGCTTCCACGTGTTGTGCCCGTTGTGGGTGACGGATAGGCGCGGGTTTAGCGCAACCATGTGCGTGTGGATCGCCAGTATTGCCTTCGAATCGGATTTTATCCAAGCAACCTAAATCGGAATACGAGTGGGTAGACATTGTTAGTTTCTGGGTTTGAAATAATAGGAATAATAGGAATAGGTGTTATTAGATAAATTAGATTAGATATTAAATTTTAATAATTTAATAATTTTATTTTAATTTGAATTCTGATATTTGATGTACTTAAACGCTCTCATTGGTCGAAAGATAAATTAGTTAACATTAGATTAAGTTATGTTATTAAATTTTGTGTATTTTTTAAAAAGATTTTCGGAAGAATTCTTAAGTATCACAAACTTTATCGATAACAATTCATGTCTGACAATATGTTATCCTCAAATTCAACTCTTTTGTCGATGAGGTTTGCATTATTGAATAACGCAATAAAGAATCATTTTCAGGAAAATAGAAGATCTCATATTGTTGAGTTGAGACCACAGAATTGGATGAGTTGTATCTCATATCATAGGACATGCGAACGCTTTACTTAAGGATCAGGATGAGAGAAACCTGGAAGTTATGCTTCGATAGGCAATTCGTTATATTTATGTTGATATACATTAGTTATGAGTTAAAAGATTTATCTATATTCCTATGAATAATGAGTGATATTGTGAATAATTTTCACAATTTATTGATGATCTCTCAATTACGCGATGTGTTCTTTCAATACTGTTTAAGGTCTGGGTTTAAGGTAATATTCTACCGTATACTGACGATGAAATAGAAATTGAAAATATTCTATTAATCCCATGATCTTGTGCTATGTTATTATAGTGTAATCCATTGAAAGTCAGGGTCGTATCATATTTCGACCACACTCCTTTACCAATGTCTTTAATATGCGCCCAGATGCTTCGTAAGTGTTCGTCTTCTCTAGTAGCACTAAAACCTCAAGAACTCTAGGCCTACTTTACTTTAGCGTATGAAATTTTATACTCTGGGATGTGTAATGGGTTAAATGGCGATTGATAGAAATTAGCTTAGCATGAGCTGGAATAAGTGATCATGTACTATCCAAACATAATGTAGATAATATTTGTTGGTTCACCCCCCGAATGTTGAAGTGTCTTTAAAAAAATTTCCTGCACGAACATCGCGTGCTAAATTCGTTAGCTGTTGAGTAATAAAGAGTCACAAGCTTACCAATGTAGTAAGGAGAATATGTTGGGGTGTTTTTTTTAAATCACAGAATTAGACGAGGTGTCTCTCACGATAGAATATAAATTGAATGACTCCAATGGAATACGTGTGCTTATCCTATCGTGCTTGTGCGTATCCTTTTTTTTCAAAATCTCCTATTGCATTTAATTGAAAATTCATGCCGAACAAGCATGTTTCATAATGTAGCAGAAAATGTCCGAAAGAAAAATGGATTTTTATTTCTTTTTTCAAACTTTTATGCACGCTTTTCATTAGGCAGTGATTTGCCACTTTCTAGCGATGGGGGTCGACGGTAAATTCAGCCTGTCCGCTTCGCGCCCGATGCGCGCTGCGTGTCAATAAAAGTTGGTCTTTGTTTTCAATAAATTTCCCAAATGAGATCATCAATAACTCCTGGCTGCGAGGCGGTATTAAATAGGCTTGGTTGTGCTACTTTCGCTGAACAGCGCAAAACATGCTACCGCATAGCTTAGAGTGTTTCGGTGGTCGTAAAGAAAAACAATATTTTGAACTCATCCTCCGGTGCCCCTGCTGTACGTGAACGACAGGTTTTACACGTGGAGCAATTTATAATTTTACTTAACCATGTTTAGCCTCTTTTGTAAGGAATGGTTATTATTCCTGCCTTTTGAGTTGAATATTTACCAGGTAGCTGTTAAACCTTCGCAATGGGTGCAATTATTTTACGCATTTCTTAATTTTTATCCTCATTTATATAAAAAATACTATTTTATAACCATATTTGTATTTCAAATCAAATTCAATTCAATTAATTCAGTGTTAAAATGAGTTTCTCTTTTAAAACATAAACAGAAAGATGCTTTAACTGACCCGTAACTACCTACCCTATATTGTCCAAGATTATTAACGACGCAAGTGAACGAAACGTCACGGCCCTGCGTCACCGTAAGATTGTCCAGCGGTGCCAAAAACTCCGGCTGTGCTTCCGTCTGAGTGCCATGTCCTATCGCGGGCAGAACACGAGCAGAACAAACAAAACGAGAGTGAAACAGGAACGACACCGATCCGTAGCGACAAAACGAATGGTGGAAAACTGGAACCGATTTTCATCATTCGCTTCTGAAGTTACGTTTGTTTTAATGGAACAAAAAAAAAGTAACACACACACACAGAACAGAAGTGAAAAAGAAAACGAAATAGCAGCCACGCAACTGCGAACCGCTTCCTCCGGTTTGTGTCATCCATTATGATTATTTACCGTCGCGCATAAATCATACTAATTCGAGAAATTAAATTTCGAATACAAAACTTACCGTTTACCAGCAGCACGACTAATGATATATTTAACAAAAGCTTTAGTTCGAGCAGATTTATGTATCCCATCGCTGCGGCCCTCACTGGTTGCCGTGGTGCATTCGGTTTCTATTTTTGCTCGCGCCTGGTTCTCACTCACTTGTTTTTGGTTTGGTTTGGTTTGGCGGTGTGTTCCGTTGGCTGCCAGCAGTATTAGTACTATTATCACTGCCTGCTACACTTCTTGAGCACAATTCGCCCGCTAATGCGCCACGGTAAAATCGGTCCTTAATCCCTGCTTTTTTTTGTTGTTGTTGTTGCCTTCTTCGCTTTATTTCGCACCCGGGAAACTTCACACTCGTGGCCGCGTGTACCGGTGAGATGAGTCACTACCACTTCGGTTGGCTTAAGCCGTGCTTCAGTTTCGCACCATCGCACGCTGCTTCACTTGCTGCACTTATTGCAAATGCACCGGCGCCCATTGTTGCGGGAGAAAACACTTCACCGGAGTCCTTACGAAACCATTCACTGCTGCATTGTAGCGCAAGCCGGTTAAGGTATGAGAGACCTCAGAAGAACGGCTTCCCGAGCCTCAGCTGCACCGGCATCGGCGCCCGTCGTTTACCATCGCACCGAAGTTTCCCACCCATGCACCATGCAACGGCACCCGTACGAAACTCCACAACCCTGCGCCCAACGACCGGCCGTTAGACGGTGGCCTCTTCAGCCGGTTCGCTGATGCGTGAACTGTGGGCGAGAGCGCGCGCGCGCTTTTATTCATCCGCGTAATGCACCGAAACAAATGCAATGCCCCCGCATCTCACTCACATTGGTTTTTTGGAGTGGACATTAAAATGTTGATTGCACGGGAAATACACTTTTGCACCGTTTCGTTCGCCTCCTTTCCGGCTCACATTTCACTACCACACGTAACACGCGGCGATTGGTCCGTTTTGCGGTGTGAATATTTAAAGATGTAAGCTGTTGGAACTGTTGTGAAGTTTTAATATAGAATTGTTGTTTTTTTTTTGGTTGTTTGTTTGTAATATTTCACTGTAAAATGGGCGACAAATGGGCTAAAAAAACACACACACACACACACTCATGCACAATGAGCGATGAAATATGGTGCGGTGTAAGTGAAAGGTTGTTAATTTGAAAATATGTGCAGCTGCACATATGCTTTTAGCGATTGCCTTTGCTGTGGCATGCACGGCAACCCGAGTGGTCTTTGTGGTAGTTGGGGCAGTGCTCTACGTACGGATAATAGTAACAACATAACGAGTATTTCGGAACCTTTCACGATAATCCATATCAAATGCTGGGCAAATGAAGAAGACAATAAGACAATGTTTCATGTATAATATTTAAAGGGATTATACCTTTTGTTCTTGATTGTTAGACATTAATAGAAATAGACATTAATTTACTGTTGATTTGATGAACATATTGCAAACAAATTTTCATTTTCAATTTTCATGAAGTTTCAGACTCCAAAAGTAACATATGATTATTGTATAACAGTTTAAATTTTTTATTTTCAAGTTAAATTTTTACTTTACATTTATTAAAATTTAATTGTTCACCATCACAGATTAACAAAAAGCTACTTGATCTTGTAAGACACTACAATTGCTTGGTGGGCTTGGTGTATGTCTAAAATGCTTAAATTAAATTTATAACATCGATTGCAGAAATGCCTGAAACAGGATCAAGATCGCGCGATCTCAGTAAGTCAAGAAATAAGAAAGCCAGAAATCTTAGAAAACCACTTAAGGATGTAGTGCCACTAATGAAGAAGGAGAAGGTTGTCCGATGTCTTTCTAATGACATGACTAACCTACTGGTGAATCGAAAGCCTTTATTCTACTCCATTTTATTTAATCCAAAGAGCATCGATCCGAGGATTGAAACAATAATTTATACAAAATGACGAAGAAACCTCAGGTGGGTTGAACAAGTAAGATAATACAAGGAGAATATTCGGTCCAGAAAGTCCAGATGGATTAAGAATAAAAAAAAAATTAAAAGTGTAGAGAATTACTTTCTATTGATTGATTGTTTGCTCAGGATTGATGTCCTGAGGTAATACTAAATCAATCCAAGAATATGATGCAGTGTTTCAGCAGAATTTCAACTTAACTTTATTTATGATTTCCTCTAGCTAAATGCTTGTAAAACAAGTCGACGATAAAAAGAAATTTTACAACAAGAATAACATTGAAAACTACCTAATAGTTCCTATTTAGACATTAAATGTTGTTAAAAGGATCTTGCATTTGAGATCATTTATGGCAAGCATCGTTTTGTTCATGTGCATAAGAAATAACACGTTTAACACGTTTCAAACTTCTGTTATTACAAACTAATTCATTAGAATTCATCTATAAACGCTAACAAACCATCAAGCGTTGTAACGAGGCTTTGTAATCATTGCAGCAGCTACTGAGACCGCAAACTGTCACGCTGGCGATGGCCAAATAGTGTTTGAATAATTCAACTAGTCCCTCACGTACGGTCGGGTGCCGGGTGGCTAGCGGTTCCTTCGCCGAGGCAACACGCTTTTCGCATATTCGTGACCCGTGCCACGAATATGAATATGAAATCTATTTCCGAGCCGTGGGACGCGGTTTCCGATGGGCGTGAAATGGCACCCGGTGCGGTTTTAATAGCCGGCAGTGGATGTACCGAATGTGGAGTGCCTTATTATGAAGGCAACGTCGCAGCTGTCAACTTGATTTTAATTAGACCATTCAATTGATTACCATTTGATCGTGCCCATACCGTGTCGCGTTTGGCAATGGCTATGGGGAGTGGAAATTTCCTTATGCGTTTTTGGGTGAAGGAAATGGCGCCAGCGGTGACTTTAAGCTCGCAGCATAACTACTCGCCGCAGAACATTGAATAATTTCTGATAATAGAAATATTTATCAATTTCATCATGCTTTACTAAGAATTTGGCATGAAAGCAGGAACTGATTATCGATCAATCATTAAAAACAACGCTTCTGGGGACAGGAATTCAACCGTATAAAATACGGTTGAAATTGGTTGTCGATAATCAAAATTGAAAAAAAGCCGGATTATCACGAGTGTTAAATAAAATCCATCCACATAATTCATCGCAATCGATCGGACGAGTATGCGACTGGGGCAGATAAATTAAATCGCAACTGTTAGCGGGATTATGTTCAAACTGAGGCACGGTGGGCACCGAAGAAACAAAGAGATGTTGCGTGCAGCATGCCACTCGGGTTGGAAATATTTGATTCCGTGTTGGTTGTGGGCAAAGTGTGACGGTGTCTTTCCCGGTCACTACACATCCACATCGCATCGGTGCAGGTGACATTCTTTCTCGGAAGAATGTTGATAATCGCATTTCGCCGAATATTTCACTGTTTTTAGTGCTGGCAATGTCATTCTCTTTCGGGTGAAAACATTTTGATTATTGTCAATTTTTGCTTTCAAAAACAGCATTGGAGCGACATTTTTATTATTTCTTTGTATATAACCCGAATGTTCGACTATTGAACATTAAAATTTCAGAAGAGCAAAAGGTTCGTTATAATTATTCGTGAAATTGATATTGAAAAGCTAAAGTTATTCAATTTATAATTGTCTTTCAAAAGTATTTGCGCAAGAGTACAATGTTCAACTCAATAGTTTGCATTTTATGTAAAATGTATATTCATTTAAGTGGATAAAACATCCTCAAATATTTACTCGGGAACCAACAGGAACCAACAGCACGTGATTTATGCTATCGAAAGGATAAACTTCATGTTCCCCCTATAATTATTAACTCTATGTAAATGTTTAATTTCTACCCAAAAGCTTCACCTTTCAGAAAATAATAATCTGAAATGATTGCCACTCGGAATTAAACTGTTTTATTTGCACACGTTGCATGTGAACTATTTATTTGCAGCATATGAACTAATAAATATCTGGTCCAGCTGTGTAGTAAAGCTAAACAATGTTTGATCTGTTTGTGCAAACTCTTTGACCATGGCATTGTTGCACACTACACATACCTCACTGTGATGAGCGATCAGCAATCCAACGCAAACAGGTAGAGCGGTATGGTATGGAACGGATTTTCCATATATTTTTGAAGCAAATAAATTTGACGTTGCAAAAGGTACCCAAAAGTTCAACTAATCATTAACTCGCGGATGCTCTCGACTGGTTTTGTACATCCAATATGTGTACTGTGACCTATTTTCGTTAGGCTGTACACATATGTGTGTTGAAAGCATCGAAATTTTGATACTTTGTTCTCAGTTTTTGCATCCTGCTCTCACTGTTGGATGTTAGATGCTACCGGTACACCGGTAGTCATGGAAACTACAACTCCCCAATTTGGTACATAACTATCAATCGCATGAATGAAATTCTCGTGAATCAATTGCAATAAAATTAAATTAATTTATGTAACTTAATATAACACTTTAGCTAAATTTACATTTAATTCAAAATTGTTGACACGTTCAAAGATAATTTAATTAAAATGTTTATAGAGAAAAAAGCGATCAAATGTTTATTTTCCTAGCTTCAAAATTTTCCAATACCCGTATCGCTATCGCTAATGTTGCCCACATGTTAAACGTGCTCTAAATTCATAAAAGCACACAGCGTCTTGTCACGTCGCGTATGAAATAGATTCAAACTAACCGAGTCTATTATACGATTGCCTTTTTTCGGCGGCACGTTGTAAAATTTTATCACCGATCATCATCACCGGACAGCCACGAGACCACTCTCTCTCTCTCTCTCTCGACCGTAGCAGGGAAGCTTTTGAAGGAGGGAAAATAAAGCGAACGTTTCGAGGAGTTTATTACATTTCCTCCGTATATCGTCATTATGCTTGGCTGAATGGCTTGGTGGATTTAGATTCGATTATGGTAAAAGTAGCCATGGCGAGGGTAACAACATAAACATCTTCGATACGCTTGACAAGCCATCGGGAACGGGAAAATTTGTCCCGGAAAGTGCAACCTTTTTTCAGCCTTTCCAGCTTTCCTCCGGCTCACACACATACATCGCGTTCCTGTTTTGTTGTCTGATCGAGTGTAAAAGTACTTTTTGGTCATTTTTTCTTCCGCTTTATGGTTGCCCCCAGCCCGGTGCCGATATTGGTAGCGTTTTTGCTTCCGAACGATAATGGGGGGTTGTTATGGTGAGGACATTATTCAACGTGTTCAACCGGAGAAATTGCTACCGTTATGACGAATTGATGGCGCCGGTGTTACGGGGCGAGGGATAGGTGAAATTCGAGGTGTGAAAAAAGGACGATAGCTACGGTCCATCTGCATTAAGAAGATTAGCATCGAAGCGAGGACGGAAGGATGTAAAAGTATTGCAATAGCAAGCAATAACTGTGAATTATAACTATTTCGGTCGCAGAATTGTTCTTTCTCTTCCGAAGGGGCGTGGTGGCGATTATCGTTAAAATATTGGCTTCATGATGAATATTATCGTGAATGTATTTTTCCGCTACGGAATTCGGGAATTCAGGCAGTTAGTACTAGTCAATGTGTCATTGTTAATATATGTTATTGTCATATACACGTAATAGATGTTGTAGAAAACTTTGTTAGAAATAAGGTTTAGTTCAGCTTCTTTTAAGGGACAAGCGCTATAGAAGATATAGCTCAGCGCAAGATGCTGACAATCCTTTTGGTAGTCTGTTAGGAATCCCTTTGCTATTCAATTGTTATTAAGTAAGTTATGTTAAAAAAAAATATTTACAATGTTTCAATTCCTTCCAAAATCATAGTATGTCATATTCGCCCACATCACTCAGGTTTTATTTTATATTCTTATGCCCAATTTATGTATTTTTGTCTACCACGATTGTTTACTGTGTCCTTAACTTTCTCTCCCTTTGGTTAAGTTATTTAAGTTAAAATATTTTATACATAAAATAGTTTTTTAGTAGGTCGTTAAGCCAGTAAGAGAAAACGAGAAAGAGAGAGTATTTCATTGACTTGATCTTCTTTTTTCTTTATTGGCACAACAACCTCAAGAAGTCTAGGCCTACTATTTGTGACTTTCTTTGACTTTATTTTTACTCGTAGCTTGATAGTCAGTCCTGCGTACAGGAGATTAACTCGGATGGGATTTGGACCCGTCCTGTCGTGTGAAGACAGGAACCGCTACCAATATACCACCGGGTCTGACTTGATCTTGCTACGCGATAAAAATAAATCCAGAAATAGTCCGAATGTCCTAGAAGATCGTTATGCTAAGAAGAAGAAGAAGAAAAATAAAAACAAAAAGAATAAGAATAAAAAGAATCGTTTTTATTCCGTTAAACTAGGCACCCAAAACAATAAACATAAAAAAAATACATGAAAATCATTTCAAGCAGCTAAATGGGAAACCCTTTAGATATTCCAATGGAAGTACACTGTGAAAGCTAATTCAATGTTTTTTTTTAACAATAAGTTAATATCCTTTCAGACAATCGAATAACAAAAACAGCAGATAAAAGCCAATTAATGTTTATATTCGCTTGACTGTGGAGATGTTTTGTTGAAGCCACTGAAAATCGATAAATTATTATTTCCTGCTCATTGATAATGATCAGCGGGACGCTTAAAAACAAACCTCAATTCCACACGGGAAATGTTTCACAAACCAAAGCGTTAGATATCCGGCCCAAAACCGACTGCATTCAATCACCTCACCCGAACATAAGCATCATGATTGGCCATGATCGTGATCAATGGAAGCTTTACAAAGCGCAGCGTACCATTTATTTGATGCGGAATGCGAGGCCATGACATCGCAGTGTTTAAATAGACAAATAGACGTACGGAGGCACGCAAAGTATATTACTCAGTGAGCGATTAATTATCGAACTGTGCAGCTGATGATACTAATAACAGATAATGGGTGGTCTTGTGAATAGCGAAAGCATGATTATAACCACACCATTTAACCTCCTTTCAAGTCCATGTTTCACGCCGCTGTATTGTACCCGGCAATCAAACAAACTTTTGTGCCTTTTTGGGTTGTGTTTTTTTTTTTTTTTTGTTTGTTAATTATCATTTGTCCGGTAATTATGGTACACTATTGAGCATTGACATTTACACCCACGATGCACTCCGATGAAAAGGCTGATGTTTCCCACCCCGGATCAATGTTGTTTTCCGCTTTAATCAAGTGTCACAGAGTATGAATAAACGGATCCAAAACATCAAGAGCGTTCTGCTGTGAGGTTCACTTACAGTGTACTGTATCTTGGGCCATCGGCCATCTTGGTTTCATTTCCAACACAGCCTGTCCAACACGCCAACAATCACCGTTGCACATGGCATTCTTGTTCTTCGGCAAACTTTGCACGGCACCAAATCGAGGTCACTTGCTGCTTGGTTTCTTTCATATTCTAGGCTCACCTCGTTGCTGATTATTTGTACCGATTTCATGCTTTCATTATTGCACCGGTGCGCTTCTACCTCCCCCGGTACTCCCCCCGGTTGTTCTCGTTGTCGCGTTCCGTTCCCACAGGCACAACAATAAACGAGGCACCCGACCCGGAGCGTTATGTTGTGCTAATTTTGTGCCTGATGCCGAGAGCTTCAATCACGCTTCACAGGTCGGTACAGATTGCACGAGATGAGCACCAGCGGAAACCCTGGCACGTGCCACCTCTTTCAATAACATGTTGCTTAGTACAATCTTCCTTCACGCATCATACCCACTATCGGCATGATACTCTCCAGCGCCGAGCAAACAAAAAAAAAGGACTCCAAGCCGCTGCTAATATTGATGGGACGTACACTCACTTGCACTCACAGAAGGTTAAAGGGAATGGAGAAGAAAAAAAAAACACAATGTGACGCTTCCTGTCGTTACGCACTCCGATAAGAAGGCGCCCATGATTGACCTTTCGATTCCATCCATTCTTTTTATCATGTTCTTCCCTCTTTCCATTGCACTCCACACCACTCCACTGCACCGCTCATCCCAGCGCCCTTGCCCATACTAAAACCGTACGACCGAGATGATAGTTGATCCTGGCACATAAATTTTGCACCGTGACACCGGAAAGTATTCGAAACTCACTGCTTCCTTACTGGGTCGTAAAAGCCGGAATCACTTCCAAGCGCTCGTGGATTCGCACTGCCACGGGATACGGGATCGAGCACGTGATTCTGTCGCCGTCCGTTGGAACGGAACGATGAATTTGGAAAAAAAACCGTACAGGACAGCGTCCGTTAAAGCATCCGCGCGCTGTGCTACGTCAGGATACACTGGTGCGAACTCGGTACGCTAGCCGGTATGGTTCGAAACGAAGCGAACTTCGGGCTGTGGCACGAATCGTGCTTCAGGATATGGAGCCGAATGTTGGGTAGGCGAGTAGAGCGACCGACCCACTTCAACGAAGGAGAAGGTCGTACTTTCGGGGAGCTTTTCCGACTGGATCCACCAATAGACTTTACATGCGTTCGTTGGGTGGTATCTCGAATTTTCCCCTGATGTTACGTGGGAAAAAGGCGAAATGTTTCGGAGCTTCAGTATGATGCTGAAAATACGGATGAACCCGAACGGAAGCGGTGAGTGGTATTTGCTTTGAAGGACTGGAAATCATGGAACTAACATCGTTTTTTTTTGCTTTTTATTGATTTAAGTTCGCTTTTCTGTTGCTATTCGTAATAATCAGCTGAAAAATGATTATTTTGCAAGTTACCAGAATGATGTGCTGAGAGTGTTTTACGATTAACTGAATATCGTGAATCAAACTCGTCAGATTACGGTGGGAAGGTCACATCATAGGAATGACGCCGGACAACCCAGCTCGCCATGTCTGTTTGAGTCATTCAGAACGATATGAACGAGCCAGGGTTACGATATAGTACAGACGACAGCCATAGACCGTGAGTGAGTCTTTCAACTTCTGGAGTAGACCAAAACGTCCAAGCGGTTAATTCGCCTGTTAAGTTAGTTATTGACGTGAAGTACTGTGTTATATGCTAACCATATTTAACCCATTACATTCCAGGGGTGCGAAATTTAAATTCAAATGGCCAGAATCGTTGTAGTTCTTCTTGAAATGGAGGGCTAGGACAATATTTTCATTTGAACTCTCTAGAACTGAAGATATCTAGGGAATTATTCAATTTTTCCAATCACACATTTTTTAATATTACTTAGTTTGCTTCGAATTTTGTCGAAAAATATATAGTAAAGCTTGTTTATAATCGTTTTATTACAATTTTAATCAAATTAGAGCAACATTCAGATTTTCAACATTTTATAATCTCTCTTTTTTGACTCAATTTTTTCCGAACTTTAGACAATGCAAAACACTACATATATGACAAAAATTAACAAAAATTAATTAAAAAAAATGTTGTCTGATGTCATTAAAGGCAAGGCTGATTCATCCTGATAACACCCTTATCGGGCTGCCCGATAACACCCTTATCGGGCTGCCCGATAACACCCTTATCGGGCTGCCCGATAACACCCTTATCGGGCTGCCCGATAACACCCTTATCGGGCTGCCCGATAACACCCTTATCGGGCTGCCCGATAACACCCTTATCGGGCTGCCCGATAACACCCTTATCGGGCTGCCCGATAACACCCTTATCGGGCTGCCCGATAACACCCTTATCGGGCTGCCCGATAACACCCTTATCGGGCTGCCCGATAACACCCTTATCGGGCTGCCCGATAACACCCTTATCGGGCTGCCCGATAACACCCTTATCGGGCTGCCCGATAACACCCTTATCGGGCTGCCCGATAACACCCTTATCGGGCTGCCCGATAACACCCTTATCGGGCTGCCCGATAACACCCTTATCGGGCTGCCCGATAACACCCTTATCGGGCTGCCCGATAACACCCTTATCGGGCTGCCCGATAACACCCTTATCGGGCTGCCCGATAACACCCTTATCGGGCTGCCCGATAACACCCTTATCGGGCTGCCCGATAACACCCTTATCGGGCTGCCCGATAACACCCTTATCGGGCTGCCCGATAACACCCTTATCGGGCTGCCCGATAACACCCTTATCGGGCTGCCCGATAACACCCTTATCGGGCTGCCCGATAACACCCTTATCGGGCTGCCCGATAACACCCTTATCGGGCTGCCCGATAACACCCTTATCGGGCTGCCCGATAACACCCTTATCGGGCTGCCCGATAACACCCTTATCGGGCTGCCCGATAACACCCTTATCGGGCTGCCCGATAACACCCTTATCGGGCTGCCCGATAACACCCTTATCGGGCTGCCCGATAACACCCTTATCGGGCTGCCCGATAACACCCTTATCGGGCTGCCCGATAACACCCTTATCGGGCTGCCCGATAACACCCTTATCGGGCTGCCCGATAACACCCTTATCGGGCTGCCCGATAACACCCTTATCGGGCTGCCCGATAACACCCTTATCGGGCTGCCCGATAACACCCTTATCGGGCTGCCCGATAACACCCTTATCGGGCTGCCCGATAACACCCTTATCGGGCTGCCCGATAACACCCTTATCGGGCTGCCCGATAACACCCTTATCGGGCTGCCCGATAACACCCTTATCGGGCTGCCCGATAACACCCTTATCGGGCTGCCCGATAACACCCTTATCGGGCTGCCCGATAACACCCTTATCGGGCTGCCCGATAACACCCTTATCGGGCTGCCCGATAACACCCTTATCGGGCTGCCCGATAACACCCTTATCGGGCTGCCCGATAACACCCTTATCGGGCTGCCCGATAACACCCTTATCGGGCTGCCCGATAACACCCTTATCGGGCTGCCCGATAACACCCTTATCGGGCTGCCCGTTCCCAGATAATAGACGATGCCCGATGCTTACATCATCATCAATAACTGTCAACTGTTCCGTCCCCATTTAAAATGTTCGTTGTATTATGAACTCGGTATTAAAAGCAAATTTATATAACCTAATTCTCTTTACATTATGTTATTAAAATTACCAAAACAGATGTGCAATGAAAAAACTGATTACAATTCCGATTGTGGCGTAACCGTTTTCTACAGCTCGGGTACAAACTATTTGTAACGCATACTTCTCGTACAGTCCGTTGGAGTGAGTTCCACATCCGGCCGTCACCACGGAAAGTGCTGCATTCCCTCAGGCAGTTTTTAACGAGATATTTTAGTTTTGTCATATTTTCGCTCGGTGGTATGCTTCCCAACCGCTGCCGACCGTCGCCGCGCGCGCGCTCGCCAATGTCGCGTCATGCTTTTCGGCAAATTTTGTTCTGCATGCTCGAAGGATTTTGCCACGTGGTTTTCTGCAACTATGAGCGATGTCTCAGGCGCACAAGTATGCGACAAACAATGTCTTCCCATTGTCTTCGCATCCCGTTCAGTAAGAAGCGGATGAGCTATGGGGTACTGTGGTCGCGAGTGCTGTTGTGGTTGGGTTTTGGATCAAGCATCATGTGCGTTTGCCTTGTTTTAATATTTACCGGGAACGTTTGTGTGTTGAAATTTTTTGTGTTACATAAATTGCACACGAACAAACTCATTATTACATGTAACATGCAAGTCGTTCGGCAAAAAATTGTGTCCTTCTTGTTGGGATAGAGCTTAAAACCCCATTTTACAACCGCTTTTAGGTGGATCGAACGCTTATTATGGCACTTTCACCACATTTGCCATCGCGGCGGGCACACATTTTCGAGCGTACAGATATTTGAGCTTATTTTGTGCAATAGCCTGCAGCTGGAAAACCGGCCGCAGAATGCAGAATGTTGCGATGATGAAACAAGAGCCTGGTCTGGTTCGCACATCATGTTCGCCGTACAGCGCGAGGTTGGCATTCGCGAGGCCACGGGGAAAAGGTATTTCGCTCGAAGAGAAATTGTTCTTCCAAGCGAAACCAGGCTTTCGTAACGCATCCCGCCGTTGGTTTCGGGGCTTGGCATGAGGATAAGCCTTTGAAATGGTTGATGTTTGCTGTGAAAAGCCGGAGAACGCGGTACGTAGCGCAATTTGGTCGGGGCTTTCGAACGAACGAAATTGTCCCACCAACGTTCCTGTGTGTGTGTTTTTTGCTGATGCGCCCAGCTTAGGGTACCAAATATTAATAAACTCCCGCCCGATGATGAGCGACAATGAGATAACGCTAGAGAGTGTTAGTGTAACACATGGTGTCGCAGCATCTTCCACGTGGCAAAGTGTTATTGAGTGGTGTAATTGTGGGCTTGCGGGTCAATTTCTTCGGCAAGCTCGCCGCCCCACCCAGGCTGGATGAGTGTTTTATTAGCGATTCAATAACGCAATCGCTACCATTGTGTAACATTCCTCCGGAACACTTGCCAATATTGCATTCCGGTGCCACTTAGCATCGACCACAATCAGCGTTCGCACTTGCGAACTGCCAGGACCTTTCGGTTTGTGACAATGTGCGATGTCGTACAGGGATTTCCATGCATTTTCTATGTCGTCCTGCTATGGGTGGGTGGTGGGAAGCATGGTGGAAATTCCACTAACATGAGCATATTTGTGGACCCGACAAAGCATTACATTGCAATGGTGACAGACAGAGTGGTATAAGCAGAGCGTTCAAGAAAAATGGCTCGTGAGCGTGATGATGGAAGGTCACAAAACGCGCTTGGATGCAGAATATTGGGCAGCGATCGGAATAAAAGGGATATTAGAGCACGCGTTCCTAAGTAACACAAGAAAACAGCTCGGGCTGAATTTGCATGGCGAGAATCGAACGATATTGCAATCATATTTGTACCCTTCTCGCTGTATCATGTTACGTCTGTTTAGTGGTGATATCTTCTCCACGAAATCTAACTGCACCGCCCATGCTAGTAACTGATCCTCGTCCACACTTTGACAAGATCAAATCTCCGCTTCCGCCCTGAGACGTACGTGTTGAGAAAGTGAATGGATGTCCGATGAATTCGAGTCTGATTTTGATGTTCCCAAGACCTACCGTTCTTGATCCTTTTTCGACAGCGAAAACAGCAACAGCAGCTCTCTCCGGCGCAGGAAGAATTTACTGTCGGCATCGACCAGCATCCAGTCCACATCCAACACGCACTCGCCCAACCAACGCCGGCACGGCACAATAGAACTTTTGATTAAATTCTTCTGTTCACTCCCACTCGCCAGTTAACAACTTCCGGGTGGTCGGTCGGTCGGTGCCGTTTGTGCAACAATGGTGAATCGTAATAAACTATCAATGGATGTCGTTTTGCTCGTGCCGCTTTTCGCTAACTTTGTCCGCAAAGTTCGGTTCCGGTTCCGGCAAAGTGGGGGGGTGGGGCGGGCGAAACTAACCTCGAAAAAGATAGCCACAAAACAACTCGCGAGTTCTCCGGGAGTTGGCAGGGAGGGTAATCAGATTTGCCAACTGGACGGTGATGTGTAATCGGATCGGGTGAAGTTTGGTGTTTGGTGGATTGCATGATGTCGTCGGCAGGTGATGGGATGAAAAACTCGTGAAGAAACAAAAACAATGTTAGAGGTTGTTGAACGAACTTGAGCTTGATGATAAGTTTATGATATGAGATTAGGTTTTTTAAAGTAAATTCGTAATTTAATTCATAATTCGTATAAAAGTAATTCGTCTGTTATTAAATACAACATACACATTAAATACATATACAAAACAGGATTCTAAGGGTTATTCTAGGGGAAAAAAGTCATGACAAGTATAAGTTTAGAGATACGAATAAACGCTGGTGGCATATAAAAGTGCACAATGTTGAGATTTTAATCGGTTTGACGATTACAAAAGCTATCTGAACAGTATTGGCTTTCGCTAAAGCAAGCGAATTTTACAAAAGATGGGAAATATATCCCTGTAAGTCCGTGATTGAAGAAAATACAAAGAAATAGATATGAAACTCGAGCCTGAGCCTCAACCATACCAGCAGCGTTATAGGGATGGACAATCGAAGATGTCAAAGCGAAACCAACGAAATCCATTACAATGTGGCAGCGTTGGCCTTGTGCTTCTGCTGAAATCGACACCTACCAACAAACATGCACCATTGCGGATCGTTTGAGGTTGTCCATCGGACCGAGTGCCGTCTCCACTGCTGGCCCATAATCTAGTGGATGTAGTGTAGTGGGGCGTCCACCGACGGCACACGAAGAAACTTCGCCCTGGAATCTTTTTGTCCGGGTTGGCTAATGGATCTCGCAAATGATAGCAATTTTCTGAAGAACCATCCGCTGGCCGAATGGGGCCAGCCTTGAAGATGCAGAATCCTCCCGGTGCATTGCTTTCATCCCCCAAATGGACTGCCATATATCAGTGCACAGGGCCACGTTACCACGTGCTGGCTTCTCGCTTCTCGTTTGACCATCCGCCAGATGGTTCCGGGCGCTGTTGTTCGGACAGTGTCGGAATGATTCTATTTGCTCATGCCCATTGTGCCGCGTCCAGATCCGACCGCTTCGCCACGCACGCAGCTATCCGAATGGTGTGCTAAACTGCATTAGAATAATTGAATTTTCAAACAAAATTTTCCATTTTCCAACATTTTGCGATGTGTAACACTGCGGCACTGTGGCAAGCGTTGGAGCCGTAGTGTTCTGAAAAGAAAATCTGTGCTGTTGTTGAGCTGTATGAAAATCCTTCTAGGAAATAGTATCAGCACCCTTGCTGGTGGCGGTGAATTTGAAAGTGAACTGAGCTATCTTCTCTTATTATGTGCTCATTTCATAACTTTCGAACGAATGCAGCGATGACTTAATTTAAAGTTGGGGTTTAGAGAATATCCTTCGTAAAATTGGAGACTTTTGCCAATTTTCTTACTGAAAGCAATCCTTCTCCATAATCATATGTAAAAGATAACAGCACGGATAACATTGAAGGTGCAAAATGAAACAACAAATTAAAACCTTATAATACACGTACAAGTAGCAATAATTTGCTTTATATAACTAATTTTTTAACAAAAAAGGATTCTATCAACAGCAAACTTAATCAACTTAGCGGGATTATCCGACCACTGACTGACTGATCGGGATATCTGGTGATTAATCGAAATTCTTTTGCAAAATATTGAAGTTATCCAAATTTTTTATAACTGAATGGTTTCTGCTGGTTATTGAATGTTTTATTATCCAGTTCTATCAGTACTAATTTCAGTATATGAATATTTTAAAAATATATAAGGAATTTAGTTGATTGTACAGCTTACTGTTAACTTACCCCCGCTATTAATATAGTCTTTCGTAAAATTTCGTTTTTGTGACAAGTTTTCATGAATTAATTCCCTCAAAAATGCCTAAACAACATCCGCTTTCTTGCAATCGTATTATGCTCACGAGCAAATCATTTCCATATTTCACATCACTCCAGCTGCATTTCGGCCATGCCTTTTTGTTCGTAAACACACTAACCCGGCATTGTGTGACCTTATTTACCTTGTATCTTCAATAGCTGAAAATGGAACTATTGTGTAATTATGTATCGCCTTTCGAAATGATACACGCTCAATGCCGATACTTCTGCTAGAACAATGGCTTTATCGGTGCGTAGCACAGGAAACGGGGCGCCGTCCTACCATCCACGGAACTCCCCCGGCTGGCAGGATTATGCCTCGTGCTTTGGATGGGCAATGCCGGTCGAGAGAATTCCCCCGAACCGAAAGACCGGATCCAGACGCACTCGAAATCACTCGACATATTGTTTTCGACGGATGGGGATGGATTTTTGTCCATAAATGCAGTGTCGTCCTTTGGTGTATGGTTTGTGCACGGGCCTGGCACTGGCGTTCAGCGGACGGAAGGTGTCACGGTGTTTGGCAGCCAAAAGGTGGGTTCATGCAAAGGGAGTCAGCAGGACTGTACGAAAACCAGCTGCCAAGAGAGCATTATCCGTGGTGAATTGTTTTCAATTGCCATTTCGCTTGACAGATTAAACATGGCGGTCGTCGTTTTCGTCGTCTTCCAGCGAAGGGTGCGCACATTTGGCACGGAGCTGCTGGGTCGGAGCAGGATGGAATTATCGCATCCCGCCAGAACGCGTAACGCGTCGGTTGGTAGCGGTAATTGTGGTCTATTGTGTACACCAACACCACTACCACCACCACCGTCATGCGTCCAGTGGTACGGTTTCGAATGCGAACCAAAGCGGATCGGCAAGAGGCTGTCGGTTTTGCTGTCAAACTCAAACCCCGGTCGGGAAAGATCCTCGAAAACCACACCACCCTGCACCGCAGGGCTGGCGAGGCACGGTTCTCCTCATCTCAAGTCGTTGGACAAATAAACCCGTCACCTTAGCGTTGCCCAGGCTCACGAAACCTTCGCCACAAAACGGGCCGAAGCAACAAGCAACAAGCCATGCGCTCTTTGAAGCGGGGTGAATGTTGAAAAATTATCCACTACACCACGGACGGTATCATCGGTGTAGCGCTCCTGTACATGTCCGGGCGGCTTGGAACATGGAAAGCCCCCAAAAACACATCCCATATGTGTGCCGGGTGACATGCAGAAACACTGGGTAAAGGCGACCTGCAACACGTCACCGTTTGCGAGCGGCAAAGTGGAAATTCCGATGGGCAACCAAAAGATTAATGGTCGCTCTGACAACTGACGATACAAAATAGATAAATTATCCGGTTCGTTTCTTTCGATAATCAAACGCATCCGCCGGCGTCCGGGTTCCTTTGCGGGGCACGGGTGGTGGGCTGATCTAACCTACTGTACAACGGCGGACGGAAAGGTAGGTAGGTACAATTTTCTGCATCGACACCCTGTACGAATATACGGTGTATGGTGTATCGGTGTGCTCGGTTGACAGCCGACAAGATCAACATGTGTGCCATGACTGTCGTGTCGTGTTCTTTTGCTAAAACCTTCGACATGAGTGCAAGGAACATTTGTGTTAGTGGGACGTATTGTGGGTGGTGATGTTGTGTTTGTTTTTTTCTTCTTCCTCCTCCATCGGTACGAAAAATATTGTTTTAGTGGTGAATGTTAGCTGTCAGCAGCATATTGAAGGAAGAGAAATTATGCGGAGATAGCTGTGGACTCTTCAACATATGATATTGCGTTTATACGGTGTGTAGTGAGTGCTTGAGATTGCCTTTTCATTGCGTATTGCTAGATAAATCATATCATTCGTAAGCAGTGCAAGTTAAGGTTGGAATTGAATTTGTTTTTGAAGCAAAATTCAAAACACAATTTGCTCTCGAGGTTCAATAAGGCATTTATTAATCTAAGCAAAAGTTTCCTTTTCGGAGCTATTATTTGGTGGTATGCTGAAGGAAGATAAAGCTGATAAATGAATGTTCGTAGAACTTCGATCGAAAATCCAATTCCATTCACTTCAAAAGCATTCCAATCAAGCTGCACAATACCATTCAGTTGGATGGCGAAATAAAGACATCTCCCGAGCAGGTTTTTCTTGCCGTAAATGGGCATGGGTGGGGATCATCCTATTCATTTGCAAATGGTTGCAATTGAAAGATACTTGTTGTAGTAGAGTAGAGAAAAAAAAAGCTTCACGTAATTGTAATGCACACTCAAAATCCGCCACAATCAAGCGGAATAATGAATTTGAAAGCGCCCGACGGTGGCGGAAGATTATTTACACGCGATCACCACCAATACCACCGACCGTCACGATTTGCAGTGCAAATGGAACACATTCCTGCTAAATAGAATACTGTTCGATGTCTTTACCTTAAATTGAATCCCAAAGCCCAAATTTCTGCGAAGCTTCCGCATCAGTGCCCTTTCCGCCGAAGCTTCCTAATTGAATGAAATCAAACATCGCCTGATTGGATCGGAGACGGAGATTTGCGCACAATGACGGGCGCCTTTTTTCGTCCGGAAATCTTGGAGCCGGGATGATGACGGGGGGGAGGAGGGGAAGTCACGTGGCTGAGCACCGAAGTGATCAGTGGTAGCATGTACTGGGCACGGAATTAATTCCCACGAGCGTTGGATGGAAGAAAAGTTGTGACTGTGTATTTTGTGGCCATGCTTTAACCAAAGATGCTGCTGATTGACGAAAATGCTTGGAAGTAATGGGGCTCTAGAAATAGTTAAAAAATAAATTAATTTTCAGCTTTATTTTTACCATATGGTAGGAAGTTTAGCTTTGATAATATGGACAAGCGTGGTGTACTAACATTTTTAGGATTTTACGGAATTACTAGCAGGTTTTTTATAGCATAATCTTATTCTTAACATAATCAACTATATAACTTGGTTTTAATTCACTTCTCAATCCTTAATCATCTCACTAGCGTCTCATATTATCCCGTGATCTATGTTTTCTCTTATTTTGGAGTTTCCTATTCTCGACGCTTTTAGTTACTTCAATGCTGAGCTCATAATTTGCTACTCTTTCTTTTCTCCTTTTTTATACATCTCCCCCGTTCGAAGAGAAAATACAAGAAACATGCCTTGTGCTTTACCCGTTCTACGCCGAAATGTGTTGCTATTCCCGTCACATACTTCGCACATGAGTGGTTCTAGAAAATCCGGATAATAGCGGGTCCAGAACAAAATAGTGAGTGGCACTAAAAGCAGTCACGTCACATTTCTTCAAGGAAAATAAACCAACCAAAAATGTTGTCTAGAAGAAAAACTGGGGTGCAAGAATATGCTTCGAGCACATCAATAAGAGAGCTTCTTGAAAACTTCTTCATAAATCGCAGAAATGAGAGCAATCGATCGAAAATTTAAAAGAATTGTTATATATTTAATTCGCCAACTTCTTAAAGTTTAGTTAAACCAACAAGAGTTGTACATCTAAAGTAATAATTCGACCTAAAAGAATTTTCCCAACTGTACTGTAATGTATTTCCAGACTTTTAGTATGCAGTGGAACGAAGAGAATAATAGAAAAGATATAAATTTATCTGTTTTTTTGGTAAGATATTAGTTCTTAAGATATCTACACCATCATCCTACTAATCCTACTGCTTTCCCTTAAAAATCCACCCCATAAGCATTAAGATCCCATTCCTGCCTCAATCAATTCGATTGGCCTTTTATTGATATATCTATGCATGGATGTGTATGTGCATCTCCAAATCCACTCCATTTGTACTAACTCCGACACTTCAACTGCACGGTGTAGTTTTTCATCCCCCTTCGGGCAATTCCTTCGGCAAAAGAAAAAAAAAAACCTCCATCGATGCCTGTTTCGCTCGAGTGCGATCGCTAATGAAGCCGTGGTGGTAGCAATATTCAAAGTCACCGGAAAAATACCGAGTCATGGGATAAAAGGCAAACAAAAAAAAAAACAATCATTAGGCCGTAAATTTCGCACCCTAACTTTTTTCAATTTTCTTGAGATCCGTTTCGCGCCCGGTTTTACCGTGCGCGCGAGGACTCACGGGGAGAGGGTGCGCTAAATTAAGCGATGGTGCTGTATTGATGCGATTGAGAAAATCCGCTGTGCACAGGGCAGGAGCAGAAAATGGAGAAGCATACGATACGTTTTATGTTTTTTGCTTCTTTTGTTTTTCGTCCATTGTTTTAAGGCGCAGCCGGGTAAGTGTGACTCCCGGCACTGCGCAGAACAGCATGAGTATCGATAATTGAATTAAATAACAGTAAGTTTGGGGAAAAAAGCCTTCACGTTAAATCAGTGGAAAATGGGGAAGTTGTTTATTTCGCATTTTCGGGGTTGCTTACTTTACGATGTACGAAGATTTGCTAGTTTTTGCAATCAGATTTGGGTATTTAATTAAGTATAGTTTTTTCTGCTGCGGTGTAGTATAGGCGAATGACATCGTATCGATTAATTGTGTGTAACTTTGAACGTTTGAAAGCGGCGGAAAGATGTACTGATGAGTTCAAAAAGTTATTTACCTTTAATTGTTTTGAATTTTAAATTAGATATTCGATAATATTTAATCATCTTGAATTGATAGATCATATGCCTAAGGTTTTTCCGAATTTGGTTTGATATAATTCTTAATTTTGGGGTGACCCGGTGGTGTATTGGTAGCGACGCCGGTCTTCACACGACAGGATAAACGGACTGGCTATCCGTTTATGGGTAAATAAAGTCAAAGAAAAACAGCAATGGCAGGCCCCAGACCTCTCGTTGTGCCGCAAAAGAAGCTAATTCTTGATTTTACCTTATGAACTTATTTTTCTACATCAACCAGCTACATTTATTATATGTATCAATTATTTAAATCTATTAAAAGCATCTTGTCAGCCTGAATTTTTGGGCAATAATAGGGGCCGAATTTGAGTGAAGTTGCAAAATATTTCTTCCCAAATCCACGGCCAGGTTGTGTTGCAGAATTAATTGCAAAACGTTTGGTGGATAGATTTTCATTTCACCTAAACCAAATCATTTCCATTTTTCCACTAAATGTTGCGTTGATTTAGGCAGACGAAGTGCATCTTTTTCGGCCATTTGCTATGCCGCGTGGGAGAGCAAAAACTGATGGGAATGCTTCTCGTGGATTGAAATAATTCTACTCCGTATAGCGCCAGCTGCCATTCCAGCCGATCTGTTATCATTAAGCGTGCACCGGCTGTTGGAAAGGTTGTCCTCAACACACAACCCCGTCCACCGACCTCAATCTCCGATCGAGCTGCAGCTTCGTGTACGAGTACAGGCCGCGACGCACACAATTAATTAGTGCTAATGATTAGGAAATCCACATTTCAATCGGTGCATAATGGACCCGGGTCGACGCTGGTCCGATGCGTTGACCGCAAGTATTAACCGTGTTAGTGTCTCCGAAGTTCGCCAGGACCCACACACACACGGTGGAGGACGAGGGCAATTGGCGTTCTGGTCCGGTGAGTTGTCTCCCGTGGGGCGGGAAACCCAGCTCGGTGGGGTTGGGCATCGGTGGTGGTTTTTGCCACCAGCGCATTGCATGATTGAGTGGTAATTTGAATTGGCTAAACATTCGATGACAACGTAGCGCTCGGATGGCCGTACCGTTCCAGGGGCGGATATCGCCTTTACCCCCCTGGGGGAGGAAAAGTAAATTTGAATAAACCATGCACGGTGTCGGACAGGGCCCCGGCGCATCATCGGTGCGCGGTGGTGGTCGTGCAGATTTTATCAAATCTCCATTAAACTAATTGATGTGGTTCCATCTGCACTTAAAATGAGTTTCAAAGTGCCCGTGCCGCGTTGCGTTGTGTTGCGTTGCAGTGAGTAAAGCAAAGGCAAAGGTTGTGCTTTCGAGGGACAAATTGATACGCGTAATATTATTTGAATGTGCGTTGCCTAAGTAATGAAGCTTATTGACTTCTCCTTAAAAGTCCCTTTACGTTCAGTAAATGATTTTTAAACAATGCTCTAACTGGCAATAATATTGCTAGTTCTGCCAAATACTACAAATGTAAATGTGTTTTTAAGCAGTCCCTACACGATGTCAACGCAGATAACAAATCTCCCTCGATTGAGCAATAAATAACTCACTTTTTCAACCCACTACTACCAACCTACACGAGCATCTGCTTACGATTGCTCTTTCGCATCATAGTTTTATATGATTGGATTGTGCGCGTGATTCGAAAGAGGTAAAGTGTAGTCACCATACCATATACCCTGCCGAATGCATTTGCGAAGACGCAAGACACACAATATTGAGCATTAAACAGGAGTCGAAACTGTTTATGCACACCATGCACCACGTGTCAATCGGTCGTGAAAAATGAAAATGCATTACAAGGCAAACGTGCAGACGTTCGGACGCGCGAAAGGACCTGAAGCATTCAAACTCCGTCCCCACAGTATTCCAACAAAAAAGAAAAATAGCAATGCAATGATGTCACACCGAGTCCGCTGCATCGGAAAAGCGCTTTGGTGTGTTGAGTTGTTTTCTGTGGAGTATTTTTTTTTTTTTTTTTGGGTGTGTGCAACTCACTCCTCCCGGAACTCAACTTTGGATAGTTCGTGCTGGAGTTTGTACGTTTTTGCTGCTGCTGGGCAGGGGTTTTGTGCGCGTAAGCGAACGGCAACGGTGCTGGCGAGGTGCTGAACGGCAGCTGTTCCCACGGTGGTCTCGTAATTTTGATGGTGCAATATTTCGCCCGGTCTCCACGACAAGTAGCGCTCCGGAACCGCTCGCCAAACGGCGAAATGATCGCTGCACCGTGACGCTAACGCTCGCTGCATAACAATAAACCAAGAAATGATTTGCATTCAGCTAGCTGCGGGTTCGGATGCTAAGAAATGGTGCTGCTGCTGCTGCTACGGAGTGTTGCGTATCACTGGCAGAGCAACCTACCGCAACTGAAGCAGCAGGAGATGCACCCAGCTATAACTGCACCATCGGTAGTGGAGGGTCGAAATGCGAGTCTGCGATGGGCGAGTGTTTTTTTTCTTCTTCGTGACGCTGCATAAAGCATTTTGTTTGATATTCTTCAGGGTGTTTGTGTGAGCTGCCGTCTGCCGATGGAATGGCTTTTCATTAAGCTATATCTGGTGGGTTTGTTCTTTGATTGGTCGCAGTCATATTTTGGGGCTGAGTTTTTCTGTGGTTCTATTTCTAAAAGGTGCTTGAAAATTATTTTTGTACATTACTCATGTTACTAATAATCATTATTTGTTTGAAGGTTGTTAGTACAGTGTAAGTTCTATCGCTTTTGTGTTTTTTGTTTGAATGTATAAAATTTAATACGTAAAAATTTTCCTTTTTTAACTGTATTTATTAAAAGATTGTGTTCATCTTGTTGTAAATGATACCAAATGATAATTTGAGAGTGCCTTTAGTGCGAATTTAATTTTTCCTTGGTCAATTTTGAACGATTATGTTGTGTTTTTAGCTGTGCAAAGTGAGGTTAAAAATGAGTAGAACGAAAAAAAAAACATTTAAAATTTTCAAAAATATAACTTAAATTGTTTAAAGTAGGTTTTATAAATGACTAAATTAGAGTAAACTTCCCTCAAAATATCATTTTGCACCAAATACCAAGAATGTATCAAAAAAAGAAAAATTTTATGAAAAAAAAAGATTTTCATTGCTAAACATCTAAACTTCTAAAGATTTCTCTATAAAATAATACCATCCCAACCACCTAATTAGGAAAATTCAAATGTGGAAATTTATAATAAAGCTTTCTGGATTAAGACTCGGATATATAGGAATAAAAGTGGATTAAGCATAACATTTTATTAACATACATCAACAGGTCTAGATATAACTGAATTTTTGATCTTTTGTTATTTACCATAATTACTCTTTAACCGATAGTTGAATACCTTTTTCGTAAAGTCATATAAATAATGTACACTACGCACCAAGTCCCAGCACACTCCCCTCCAAGCCACGTTTCCCCAGCGCTCGAATGAATTGTGTTTAATTAAAATCTCACTAAACCAAAGCCAGCCCCTGCCCCTAATGCGCCAAACGAACGCCTTTCACGCACCTCTCGAGCGAGTGTGCCGCAGCGTAGAGTTTATGAGATTTAAAATTTTCACTAAACACACATATTATCATTCCCCGAGCAATCAGCGAAATCCAGCACCGCGCTAACACGAGAGCGCCCTTTTGCGGTTGATTAACGCACTCGTCTCATTAGCAGAAGGAAATTAAAGACCCGCACACTAAAAATGCCTGCGGTGAGGCCTCATTTCCCGTCCCGTGGCGCAGGATGAACGTTAGTCAGGACGTCGGGGTTTCGGTTTGTTTTTTTTTTTGTTGTTGTTGCGTTATGCCACTTTTACGTTACGGAAGTGCTCTGCATGCCGTTAGGGGATAACGCTTTCTCCGGTCACATGCAGTGGCGTTTTTTTCTTGTTGCCCTGCTGGTGGTGAAAAACGCCTGTTGGAATTCTTTCTAACCGTCTGGGGCTGTCTGTGGTGCAGCAATCGTGCCAATCGTGGCTGGGCCTTTCTCGTTCCGTGAGTTCCGCTAAATGCTCTCATGAGGAGTTGTAGCAAAACCAGAGCGGGGGGAGGGGGACCAAAAGGAAACTTCGCATATCTAAGGCACGTAGAAAAACGCGATTGTTTGTGAGTGAAGCGCAAAGAAGCGTTCCGTTCCGGCAAATGGGAAAGGAAAGCGAGAAATTGACGGATGTGAAATTGGATCAGGAAAATTAAGCAAACATTCTACGGGACCGTTCACTACCGTGCCTTTGCCGCTTGGTTGGGTGATGGTTTTGCAAAAAAAAAAGGGAATGGAAAGAAAGGACACAAAAGGAAAAACGCACATCACCGGTTATGGTAGAGCTAGATTTGGCATGAGCAAAAAAAAAAAAAACAAACGAAAAACCCACCCCCCACCCGGAAGTGAGCCACCACCCATGAAATAGTCTTTTGTTTCCATCCTTCCATTGCTTCGTATTTGGCAGTGTGATGCGCAGTTTTAATTCAATTTCGACGTACTTTTGAAGCGATTTGAAATTTTCGTAAAAAAAACAAAGCGCAAAGCTGAAAGTTCCTACTCTGCCGCACTCATGATGACGTCTTTTAGCGAATATGTGTGTGTGTGTGTGGTTTTTGGTGGTTTTGGTATCCTCATATAAGAGAATGTTGCAAAAAAAGGTTCAAACATAGTGAGGACCGTACAAGGAGTACAAAAAACCAAAAACAAATTCGCACAGTTCCGCCTTTACGGTGGGTGGCAAGTTAGGTAACCGCGGCGGAGAACTGTTTTCTACCAATCGAGTTGGGTGTTTGTTTCCCAGCAAAAAGCACGAAAAAGCAAATAAACCGAACGCACTGGAAAAGCGGCGTTCGCGGCGGAAGTCAAATGGGGCGTTAATGATATGAATTGATGGAGCAGTGACGCATCCAGACGTTTCGGTGGTGGCGAGCGTCGAATGAATTTTTCATTATCTGTGCGCGCCGGTCCTTCCGGGTTAATTTGCGTACAATCGGAAAAGCGTTTGCCGGGCGTGGATTACGGATTGTTTAGGTGTAAAGCTGGTGAGTAATGATAGGAAAAATGTTTACTTAATAAACAGGGAGGTGAGCTTGTTTAAACCTACGTGAGAGTCAATAACAGCAATATGATGGATAAAACCTCATTGTTAAATGTGTTTCAGTTATGAGTGGTTGATGATTCATGGTTTATGCTTTAGGTTTAGCGTTATTAGGCGTTATTGTGTTATCTTTTAGTAATCTCTTTGTAAATTCCTTGTAAATTTCTTCTATGAAACGTTTAAAATGAGACATATTCTTGACTCATTATGAGCTGTATGTATAATTTGGCAGCTGTTCCGGTAGAATACTCGTTAATCCATAGTCTGAGAATAAATCTATCCTAGGCGAAAATCTTAAAGCACACCTTCTCAAGATTGTGTTTTATTCAAGTTACTGATCGAAGATTCACATATGACTTCTGATCATGTGCTTCCTATTTTGAATTTGTATAAAGATTCATTTTACTCTTTCATTTTTTCTTCTCTGCAGAATAATCCTCCTGTATGCCTAGGGAATTTAACTTCATGGGCCTTATTTAGTTACTTCGCTGATTTGTACTATAAGGGTTCAATTTCCTCAATTTACCGTAAGACTACCAGCTAATAGTCATATTAATCAATGGAAGTTTTCATCAATTTGATCATAAAATTCAACAGGGTTTCTATAACACACAAAACTTCGAAACACAACTTAATTCATTTATTTCTTCTAACAATTCTAATTCAAGTTCTAAAACTTCTAATTTTAACATTATTTCCCAATACCTATTTTAAATTGGAATTCAACACCAACTTTGAACCAGTTGAATTAAAGTATTTATTTAACAGGGAAATTTTTATGTCATAGATTGGCTTAAAAATAGAGCTTGCTTATTTTCTAACATAAAATAGACCCTAGACAACGTTAAGATAAATGTTTCCTAAAGGATGAAGGGTTCATTTCAGTCAAAAATACTATTCACATGATTGAATTCTCGTAACATAGCCTCAATAGGTCCGTTTTTGCACGGTATTATGGATACTTATAGCTAGTTTGCTTAATATATTTTGCTAAATATGAAGGAATTGAATTGATTTATAAAATATAAATTATGAATTAATGGGACTTCACAAAATACAATGCTATAACGGTATTAGTAACTAAATCGATTATGCAATACTTTCCAATTGAAATCAATTGAAGCAAATTTCATTACATTTTTTTCAATTGTTTTAGATTGCACCCTACAAAAAAACAATTTCACCGAATCTACTGCAAAACCCATTTGGAAAACTGTCCAACTGTATTCGGTACTATCACGTTTTTAAAGTGTCACCTCACAGGTGTCCACCTTGCGTAACCGTGATAGAAGAGATCACAGTTCGCCCGGCTAAACCCAATGCAAATACGAAAACAATCAATCGCTTCCCGTGTGATGCACCACACGAGAAAAAAATGAAACCAGCGTCGGGAGTTTGATTTTTCCGCCTTGTTTTTACGCATGCATCCAGCATTACAACACACTTCGGAAGCAGACATGTAACCCAAACGCACACGTGTGAAGTCGAACTTTCTATTGTATTAATCACTCGCCGTCCGGGACAAACCTTGCGCGCCTTTATCCCGTTCCAGTAGAAGGATTCCAGCGGAAGGGATGCTGGAGAGCCGTTTGTTTCCATTGTTCTACCGGCTGAATGGCATTTACACCGTTCAACCATTCACGCGTTTGACACTTCAATTCCGATAGGATCGCTAGGTTGATGTTTGATTGCCTATGGTCATCGTGGGCTTTTTTCACACCCTCCCTGAGGATCCTTTTTGTTCTTCCCATTCGATGCATTACAGTTTTATGCTTTGCGAACTTTTGCGTTTTTCTTTTTTTCATTTTCCATCCAATCTACCACGGTGGTGGTGCGGTTTCGCTCGATTTCGGAATGGTTTTGGAAGATTGTGCAATTGACACGTCACTTGCCAGCCAAAGGTGAAGTGGCTGCCCATTTTTGATTCATTACCCATACGAGTTTGCGCAATGCTTGTGGGATGGTTGGTGTTTTTTTTGTCTAATTTTAATTCTAATTTAAATATAATTTCCTTGAAATTGTACAAATAAAGTTCCAGAGCTATCCAATTTTGGAGGATTACTGTAAACCACCATCTCATAACATTTCTTTAGAAAAGTAATACTAAATACTTCCAAAACAGAAACTTTTCACGTTCCTCAGTTAATCCACTGCATTTGCTCTGTACATAAATTAAGCTTGCCAAAATCAAACCTTCGCGTACCGTGTCAGTAGTTTATTGTTCCCCGTTTTATGCTGTCATATCCACACATCGTCTGCATCGACAGCGGACAGACACTGCCATCGTTGGGCAGGGGTTTCGGTCATAAAAACGATCAAAAATCATTTCCACCAAATGTGTCGCGTCTGTTCGGTTCGTATCGCCATTCCCGGTGTGGCTTTTGTTTGCTGGGACCGATTACCGACAGCATTGCACACGTCCTGTTTTGTATTTCCTTCGCTAGTTGCGGAATGCCCTTCCGAAGTGTGCGAACGGATGCATCCAGTACGTCCGCAAGAGCAATTAAATTAAATCCGCCTGGAAATATGTTCATGGTAATTAAAGCTTCAAGCGCTATTTGGTTGAAGGGTAATTTTTGGAGTGCTGTAAATTAACCCCCGCAAACCAAGTGTTCCCCGGTGGCACGGCATCCAATATTTGCAAAATCGATTCGTTGTGAAGGTGATGGATGCTTTTAAAATATTTAAATAATGTTTTGGAAATATTTGAACGGGAAGTACACTGAGCCGTAAAGTAACCGTTGGAGATCAGTTCTAATTATTCATTGGAAGTAATGTGGTGAATTACTTGCCGCATGCCAGGACGAAAGTAATTTCCAATTAATGAACGTTCCATCGTAGCAGTTCCCAGCGCTCCGAGAGCAAATGGTGTTCCTTTTCAATTATCACACAAGGCAATAAAGTGGTGCGTTGTGATCTTTTACGATTTACACCAATGCTGCTATGAGCTATTGTTTGCATAGTCCCTACAGAGTCCCTCCACAATCTCAAAGAATGTATTCCATGCGAGCATGGATAAAGTTTGAGCGATGATTTATTAATTGTAAGCCGTAAACCACTGTGTTGCCAATGGCCGTCGCGTCAGACAGCAAGACGCCACAACCACTGCCGGTTCAAGGAGCAGCTTTGCTGGTAAACTTCTTAACCGGAGCAAGTGTGCCCGGTTGGTGGCCATGTGGCCGTTGCGTTGCCATTATCCCGGGTGCAGAACGGTTCATTGTTTTCCTCCCGGGGAATCGGGCAAGTTTCCGGTAACTAATTTTCATCCCTTGCCGGATAACAATACCATCCCTTACACGTGTTCACACCCGCTCGTCCGATGAATTTGCTGGAAGTGCGGCCAGCGTTCGCTTCGCGTCTCGCGCCTGCCTCGTCCGTCGTGCGGTGCAAGCTGTGCCGGCTATGCACATAACTGCACATAATCGTTTGAAATTTGCTCGTTGAACACGAACCGGCGTCACGTGAACGTTTGCAGGTAATAAACGCCTTTAAAATTTAAATTCCAACCGCACTGTTAGCATGGTGCTGTGACACGGGAACAACGAAAGAGAAAGTTGCTGAACTTTGGGCGCAAGATTATGTGCAAGATGTTGTAAGTTAGGAAGCGCTTGCATACATTACATTCGAGTGAAACACATTAATTATTTGCTTGGTAAAACTTTCGCGGCAAGCCCATTAAAAAGAATTTTCCTTACACGTTGATGACCTTCGCGCTGGTTCGCTTTTGTGTAGTTGTTTTTGGTGGTTAACATGAGTCACTTGTGGTGGAATCAGTTCACACGTACTCACAGAGGAGAAACTTTTGCGTAAATGAAGACAAAAAAGTCTTGGCGATTATAAGTGATTTGCATGTTGTCAGAAACAGCAAGTGGAGAAAAAAGAGTCTGCTTTCGTTCGAAAAACTTGCGATATTTTAAAATTCGACTTAAGAGCTGCAAAATACTCGCTACTTAAACTTTTGGCACGAGAAAACAAAATACACAAGTAAAAAAAAAAAAACAGAACCCCGCCATCGTCCGGAAACAGGACGCGACTTTTAATGGTCTCGCAAAAATATTTCAACGTAAGCGGGTCCTCGTTTTGCACCAGCAGCAAACCAACCGTAGATGGTGCGGAAAAGCTTATAAGCTGCAAATTTACATGAAGTATAAGTTTTGCTGCCAGTCTAATTAAGAAACATTTAGGTAATTTTGATTGCTGGCCCGCTGCCGATGTCTTCGTCGCGCCGTCCTGGTGTGACGCGGTGCTAAAGCTGGCCAACGATTGCACCGCGTTTTTTTGTTGAAGGAATGACTTAAGAAGTGTTTCTCACGCAAAAAAGATGGAGCAACGAAGCAACATCTCATTTGCTAGCCATTTATCAACCGCTTCAGTAGGGATGGGAGGCAGTGAAATGCACAGAACTATGCTAATGAAGTGTTGTTAGTCAAAAACGGCAATAAATGTACTTGGGAATGTAGCAACATGTTAAAATTTATGATGTATCAGACTAAATGGAGCATTTTTCATATCATTATCAGAAAATCGCTTCTTTTATAATTTTTGTTTTTAATATTATTATATTTAATATATTTGATAATGAATAAGTTTTCGAAGAAATAAATAACCTTTTACCCAACTTAAAAAAATTCAATGAACTTAACAATGTTTAATTTAATATTCAAAATTTTTATGTTTGATCCAATTAAATAATTTGGACTTTACCTAGGCTTTAAATACTGTAGGCTCACATCACTCTCCCGAAATGGTAACGTTCCTTAAAGGAGTGCATATTACGACCCAAAACCCACTGACCCTGCTGTTCCCCCACTCTAAATCAATCCAACACTCCATCATAATTACGACACCCATCGCTGCCGGCACTAGGGACAACATAAATTCAACAGCCAATTTGGCACGACACGACATTGACCAATTTGCTCCTCTCAGCCGAACCCTCTGCCCGGGGGAAGAGGAAACGTCGTGAGTAGTTTCGAATGGGCTCATAAGTGTTCTCACACACCCGGTGGTTCATCTTTATCGGTAAACCGTATTTAGGAAATTGCGTATCGGTCGACAAATATTTGCTCACCACGATGTTTGCTTTTGGCCGGCGACAAAACCACTCGAATGTAGTCAAGAGGAAGGATAAGACACACACACAGAGACTGTTTGTCCAATGACACTAGCTCTAGTGCACCGGAAGTGGACTAGATTTCGTGTGGGTTAAGTGAAGCACTGGCTAAGTGGTATTGGCAAACGACGAGAAAGAACTACACAGCCACTTGCACAAACACAAACTCACACACACAAAAATGCTTCGTTTCATGTTTCGCAATGTCAACAGGAAGATTGTCGTTGGAAGACGGTGTAGCGGATCGCTAAATGCAACGACATGTTATCGGGAGTAAATTGGTTGGATTGGGTATAGCAAACACAAAATTAGCACAATGTAATAGTGGAGCAATCTTTCGCAGGGATATATTGGCGATGGATTTCTTTTCCATTTCACTTAAGGCTGAGAAATCATCAGCTATTTCTTTTTAAAATATCTTAGTCGTGTATTTTAACATATGGAAGCATCAGTTAAAAGATTAAAAACTTTTAGGAGTAGTAGGACAAAGACCCTCTCAGCATAACTCGTAGGACATTTGGACATCGATTAAATGCCTGTTAGGCAGTTTTCAACAGTTAGAGTATTGCCAGCATCTGATGCATACGTCACACAATATAAAAAATGTAGTCAGAATCGTGGTGTTGTTCTGCGATGCCAACAAGTACGTGAACAATGTCTAAAAGTCTCTCAAGTAGTTGGGCAACAGAAGCTTCATATAAATTAAAGCTCAACTAATAATGTATTGTAATCAATCGGTTGAACAACTTTTGTCTAACCGTATATTTAATGCCATTCACAATTTTATTGTCACGTGTCAAGGGCGAAAAAACCCCAAAAGGAAGGTCCAAAACCTTTAAGGAAGATAATCTATTCGTATGCTGAGAAGGAGAGTTCACAATTTTCTACATCAACATCATCTCGTTCACCTCAACAATAAATAGTGACTAGGATATATCCTAACTAATTATTATCGAAGAGTTTCTTTTGCTTTCAGGCTATTTTTAATGGTGAATTGTGATCTATTACTTGATAATAATGTCATGTATATGAAGGAACAGCACGTTAGGATACCTAAACCGAAGTTGATCGTTTGATCGACTGAAACTCTTGAAAAAGAATTAATATCCTGTGCTGTGTGCGCTGTGTAGGTCTTTTGATTAAAATTAACTTTTTGTAACAAAACTTCTATTTAGTCACTATATGTTTATTACAGCCTCAAATTTAGCCCACAACGCAACCCCTGTCTCCTAGCAAACAAAAACAATGCAGTGAATTGATTAATCGAATCTCATTAAAGCATGTGACAAGAGCAATCTAGTGAGTCTCCATCATCTGGTCGTTAGATGCCCTCAGAGGGATAATCATCATAAAGCCGAGCCAAACCCAGACTATTTCCCCAGTGCACACACACACACACTCACCCACATATATACAAGCCAGGCAGACTGCAAACGAATCACAAAGTGTAAAATGACAGCTATCTCATTGAGACGATTTTGTTTCATCGAGTTTGTTGAGGCGTTTCAGCGCACTGGCAAATTGGAATCCTGGCCCTGGTCAACAACAGTCGACGGACGGTCATATCCTTTGCCGTGGGAAGGCAGTACCACCCCAACTCCAGACTCCTTCCCTGCCCAAGTTTACAGCTCAATTTTAATGGAAAAGGACAGGAGAACGGTTTTCGGGGGCTGAGTAAGAAGCAATTTTGGAGCCTTTGCTTTTTGGGTACACTCTCGGCCTGTCATAATCGGGCAATTTAGCCTCGGATTTCATTTCCCATTTTCCAGCACGGCACCAAAACCCATGGACGGGTCTGTTACTTGCGGTGGTACATTCTTCGGCTGTACACGCTGGCACGATGCAAGAACGACAAGAGCCAACATGATTTAGCACAGGCGTCTTGGATGGTTTCTGTTAACGGTCGGGCGTAAGTGAAACACAGCGAAACTTATTTCCCAGTCCCGGCTGACCATGCTGGCTGATTATCGCCCGCGGTAACACGAAATGACATTTTTGTTTTCGCCGCTTGGCCAAGTGGTACATGGGGAAAATGAAAAGATTTGATGTTATTTCGGTAATCTTCGGAGGTAATCAGATTGTGGTTCAGGCAATCACGTGCAAACGTTTGCCGCGAGCGAACGTTTCGGATGACTTTGTTGATCGCATTGTTCACACGGTTAAATAAGACATCTAAAAGGAGAAAATTGGCTCCATGGCTGGTGTTGGCCATGGACGGGATTATGGTAACGCATTTATTTTTATTCTCATCAATTCTACTACGCTGGTAGTTTTCGATGCGAGCTATAAATTAGCAAGCTATTATGTCGATACAAAACCTACATTCTAACCTACACAGTGTCCGTTCGGCTGTGCACATTGCTTCCCGGGCGAGGAAGGTGTTTGGCGAGATGTGTTTTATGCAAAATTTATGCGCCTCAGAATATGTTGTACGGCAATCGTTACAAATCGCTTCACACGCAGACATCTGGGTAAATAATTGATGGTGTCCTGCTTGCATGTTGCCAATTGCCATGGCGTCCCAGCAAAACCGGCCACATTATCGGCTAATCCTTACACGGTTCCAGAGCACGACCGATGGCGAAGAGGTGGGCACTCTTGTGCCTGTGTGTGCTTGTGTCTATTTGAGGGTATGTTAACCTTGTTGCAAGCGTCGTTCATGTTCTCATTTATTTTTCAGCTCACAGACAGCCACAGTGAGGTAAGGAGTCGGTGGCTTGGGGAAGAAAAGAAGCTGGTGGGACATCTGACACATATTCCTTTGGAGGGTCTGGTAGCATGTTAAACTACGAGTGCCACACACAGAGGCTCACTGCAGCATCTGGACATACGTATGTTTTGAGCGTTTTGTATCTTTGGTTACGTTTGTATCTCGTCCAGATGAGACGGATTAGTGTAAATGATCGTTTTGCATAGATGAAATTTAATCCCTGTTTGCATTGTGTTCGGAACAATTGAAGCGTCAGATTATTGCATTACTTTCCCATGGCTTTTTAAGGTGTGTTGTAGAAAATAGTACAAAAGAGAAGAACCACATCGTACAAAACCATCGGTTTATTTCGATGAGTTCCGAGAGTCTTGTGATAGAAATTATTAAAAGTGGGTAGTAAATGAAATTTATGGTTACACCATTGAACTTGGCTTGATATGGACATATCTTCAATGGTTGAATATCTTGTTTTATGCTGCTCCACTCCACTTTCGAAGGTCGAAGAATTCAAAAATAAATAAATGTAATTGAGTATAGCCCAGTGGTCGGCAAGTGTGGTCTACGAGACGGATGCTGATTTGTGACACTCTTACTGTGGCTCTTCGTTCATGAAAATGATCCATCTCAACTTGAGTTTGCTAAAAATGTATCGCAAATTGTGTCTGCATTGCAACTCTTTTACTGATTTATTGATTTATGAAATTATTCGAATAACATCTAGATATTATCAAAATTTGGCTTGAAAAGAGTGATAACTCACTGCCTCCCAAGCTGTCCCACCAATCGTTTTCTATCAGGAGCATTGGATGGTTATCAATAACTCTGCAGCTATTTTTATGCATCAAGTAGTCATATGTCAGTAAAACAACCTGTAAATAAAACAAAACTGGGAACAAAAATCTAAAACAGATGTTATTCCAAAATGGCAGCTGTAGTTCATCAGTCTTCTAGTAGAATGCTATCTGAAAAGGAGACAACCGATTGAAACCAGGAGATTTAGTAATTAGAAAGTCATTCTAATTACATTTTGTTATTTCAAAAATTGGTTTAGAAACACTTTCGATTAATTTTCCGATGGATGCAAATATTTCAATGATTCCGTCATGATATGCCGTGGTAAGAGTGATTTATTGGTTGTTTTTACATGTATATGTAGTGGCATATTTAAATAACTCTTTGAAAACTTATTGAAAGCTTTATCTGGTTCTTCGCAACCGCTTAAAATTATTTTCCTTCACGATAACGCTTCCGATTTCGTACATCTCTAGGCTCTTTGAAACTTATTGCGTATATTTTTTATGGTATTTGGTTCTATGTTCCCAGAAGTTTACCAAGCGCTGGTATAACCACATTATGCAACTATAAGTAGAGTTTTTTTAGGTATCAAGAAATTTAGTTCTTAGAAATTCTGCTCATTTTAAGAGGAAATTGCGCATCTCAAAATAACATCATAATCGGTGTAAATATATTTTAACATCCTTTAAAATGAATAAGCTATAACATTTTTTGGTTTCAAACTTTAATAATAGAGTGTAAATGCTTAGTTTGTGTTACTTTTAGTTTCTGGCTATACATATCAACAATATTTTCAATCAAGTGTATCAAACTACCCCACACATGCTATCGCAGTGTGCTAAATATCAGTTACAAACTAAACTAACGCCCCTACAATGATCCTTATCCACGGTCGTAATGTTTTCCCTGTGGCCAAAAACTCTAATAACTGTCCAGTGGCAGTCATTCCGGAAACCCACAAGCACCATAAAGCGACTCCGATCGCATCCTTCCCCCGTCCGGCACCCGTCGCATTGCCGTTGCCAACATGTAGCTAACAAACCATCTCGCACACGTTCCATGTCGCGTAAGGACATTGAAGCGGTTCATCATCAACGTCACAACGGTGGTGTGTGCTTGCAAAGAGTGCAACTGCATCGCTAACTGCAAAACTCGCGCGTCGGAAAAACCGTCCACGTGCACGTGCAACTCGGACGACCGGGTGTAGAATGGGGGCATTTTTTTCCACCATTTATTTGAATGTGGCATCGGTGGTTTGGTGCGGTGGAATGGCCATTTATGCGGTGACAATGTGAGCGGTAAACCTGGGTACCTGGGTGGTGCTTTGGCGTGCGATTCGAGCAAATCGAGTACCCGTCCCCAGGGCCGTTCCGCAAAACGTTCGGTTCACCGGTTCGGCGATGGCCAACCGACGCCAACACGTGGTTTTATCAGCGATGTGAAAAATCTACTACCCCGAAAGGCTAGTACAAATAGAGCCTCGCATCGGTGTGAGGTTTTCCGCTCCACTTCAACCTCCATGGCCTCCTTCGTGCGGGTCCGGTGGAGAAAGGTACAAAAAGCGCACGCACTCTTCACACTGTGGCGCTGCATACGTCGGACCGGCGACTAACCGTGTTGTCAAAAAATCATTCTCGGTGGTTTAGTTGAGAAAACATCCTGCTTTGTCGGATACAAATGGCAATATTTGGGCTGTGACCGTGGGAACTATGGGCAGCGAAGCGTGCACAAATTTCATCCCGTTTGTACCGCAACGGAGATGGAATCAAATATTGTACACCGCAACGACAAAAGTACTCGCATACTCCCGGTTTGGTACATATTTGTTTAGCGTGTGTCACAAATGTACTGCAACTTTGTGCAACACAGATTTATTTGCCACAGAAAGATGCTTTCAGAGCAATGAAGTTTAGTTTTACAGAAGTTTTACTTGTGCAACTTACAAGAACAATACAAATTGAGTGTTTTGTATCTGTTTGGGCTCTTTAAATTGTTGAATATCTTCAATTCTTTCACAGCAAACACACAAAGCGGGTTGGTTTTATCTTTTAATTTAATTTTGGGCATCGCAAATAAACCACTCCACGATTGCCATTTTGATCAGTACACCTGGTTCGCACGGTTCACTGTGTCGGTACAGAGCTTTGTCGCAGTCCGGTGGCCGTAAAAAAAGGGAGACATACTCACGTTTGATACTGTGCCACATCCGGCAGCCATACAACCGGCCGGGGGTTGTTCGTTTGCTTATCAGTTAGGTTTTCCGCAAATACCGTGCCAATCCGGTGGCGTTTGCAGCGGCAAACGGCGCCTGCATGGGACGCCGGAAGCGGACCAGGGGGAACGATTAAAAGAGTGCGACACACCATTCGAGATCGAAGATATGGCAAATTCTTCCGATGATGGAAGGTAAACAATAGAACCGACGTCCGGGCTACAATGCCAACCCCCGCCCGCCGACAACGTGTCCGGCGGCAATTGAAGGATCCTTTTGCGTCGTCGTTCCGTCTCGCTTCCGTACACTCGCACACAGGAAGGACGAGTTTGACGATATGTTTGTCCACAGTATCACCGCACTATCCGTCCGTGTTCGCCCTGCTCTAGCCATCACCATCGTGTGCCGCAGGATAAAGGACACTTTTTCGTTTGGCCCTCCTCGCAGAGGATTAGAGTTTTTTGTCCGTACTTTAGTTACAGTTTTTTTTTTCGTTCATGTTGTTGCTAAAAGTGCTTGTACCCTTTCGGGGTAAACCCAACACTCACTCACACAGCACCACACCACACCGCACAAAAAGCACTTTTCGCAAACAGTTTATCTTTGCGCCGGTCGGTACGGGGTGGCTCACAACTGCTTCCCTTGTCACAATTGCAGGATAATGCTCGTGATGGGGAAGGACTGGCGTTACAGTGGACGTACACCAACGAATGCAACCGATGCGATGTGAAACAATGCGATAAAAATTAACCCTCCAACAAAGTGGGGTTATGTTCGGGTATCGGTCACGTGGGAACGGGCGACTGTTCTTTGTTTCAGTTGGAATTGGGATTTCTACCACCGACACACACACACACATGCACGCAGTTTCCGGTTGATGCGAGAGTGAGTGGTGTCCGGATTCACTGTACGCTTTCGGGGCGCTTATCTGTTGCGGAACATGCAAGTCCTTTCTTGTGACAGATTTTCTGAGAATCGTGAATGCGGCACGGGCAAGAAGCGAAAAGCACACACACACACGCAAAAAAACGCAATCGCCTCCTGACCGATGGCCTCCCCGGCTATCGCTCCCATGAAGACATTAATTAGAACATGGGCGCTGGCAATGGCAACAAGAACCGTGGGCCCGGGTTTAGTGTTGTTTGCATTCTTGGGGTGATCGTGCGCGTGTAATGTAATTATGGTCAGTTCCTTCGGGTGCCGGCTAAAACTTTGAATGTGACCGTGCCCAAGTGAGCCAGCTCGTACGCGCGTGTTGTGCGCTGATATGTCGGCGGTTTGCGGCAAGATGTGATGCAATGGATCGCATTAATATCACAGTATTGTGTGCATGTGCTAGGTGCTCGATTGTATCCAGACTTCATGCTGGTGTACAGCTGTTTTAGAGGGTACTCTCATACAAAGATAGATTTAATTCTTTTTTTGTGGGTTTTCCCACAAATTGAATCGAAATAATTGTTGGATAAATCTAATTTGAGCTACGGTCAAGAAGTGTAAAAATAGATACATTTACTGTGCCTTTTAGTTAAACATTTTGAAACAATATGTTATCACGGGTTTATCAAATAAAGCTGGATTTGTAATGATTTTCAATGGAGCAACTTAAACATTAAGTTAAAGTTAAGGGGATTTGAACCCTTAAATAAATTAGAAACTGAACTTTAAATTCAATATGTCTGTTAATTTAAAATTTTATTGTAAAATCGTTCTTAAGAGCATCTTTCATGTGTTTATGCTACAATTCATCGATAAAATTTTGATGTCGCAAGTTTTGTTCACACTGACATGATTCAGCGATAGATATTAAAGTGAAATTACTTGAGAGACATTTTGTAGATTTTTTTTTTACAGTGTTTTGTAAATGGGCCTTTTAGTTTTTAGCCTTTAGTTAATTTAAATACTTATTTACATTCAAATGGAAAGTACTATAGTAACAATTTTAATATTGTTGTTAAGCTTATTTAGGTACTTGTTTATAAACATTCAAAAGTTCTAAGAATTGATCAAACTATATTTTTCTTAAAGGCGATTATATTTCTACCGTTCAACTTAAGTAGCCCAAGTAGTATCAAGTATAACATGAATGAATGAATGAAACACTTGCAGTAAGTGCTCTCGATCAGATTGTGAAAGTTCCTGATCATGATTAGGAAATACTCCGAGAAAACTGCCATGATTCTCATCTCCACCTCTCAAATAGGATGCAAAAAAAGTGGAGTAAAAAGAAAAACATCACACTAAACTCGTTTATAATCGGCAGATTTCTAACCAACCCACATAAGATTACTGTTTTCAATCAACAAGAAGATTACGCAGCATGAAACCAGTTCCCGACCTGAAGGGTCGCCGACGATTACTGGCGAACCCATCCCCGACATGCCCGGGCTCTTCGACAGGTTGCGTTTGTTAACTCAATTTAACTTTCTCACCACTCAATTCCGCAATAAAACTGTCCGGAATGATGAGGAAAAGTTTCTCCCCCTTTGTTGCCACCGCGCACAGCCCTCGGGCGAAAGCCCAATGGCGGCAAGGAAGGAAAATAAATTTCAACTCATGTTCTTTCCATTTTACTTAACTTCCATAACCGTTTCTGCGGTTGCTGTGGTCGCTCTCGGGTGCCTCACCCAATCGTGTTCGGGTGTATCGACGACTCAGCAGTTCCGGGGCCATGTGGACCGGGCGTTGGTCTCTGTTTAACTCGCCCTGCCGTTCCTTTTCGAACCAGAATCGTATCATTAATTTTCTACAGCTTCCAGATTCTTCCCGCTGCAGCATCTCGCACATTGCTTCGTGAAGAAGTGACGGAACATACGACAGGGGGGAGGCGAAAAAAGAATTCAGCATCCTACACACTGAAGCGCACCATCCTGATCCATCGTCTTTGCGCCTTCGCCTTTCCGGTTCCGGCGGTTGTCGAACGGGCTGCCAAAATTTCAAAACAGAAAGTCAATTTAGACAAATGCATTTTTGTTCCCCTCGCTACGGAAACAATTTCGGGTTTTCGGTTACTGGGTGGTTTCCTTGTTTTTTTCCTTTGCAACATTCTTTTGCTGCGCAAAAGTGGTTGTTCCGCTGTGAACCTCGTCGGAGGTTAAGGCTGTAGGAAGCGGGAAAGAAAAATACGTCTATAAATCATTCAAACCGTTTCGGGCCCTCCGTACACCACGTGATTGGTTGAAGAATCATCCCGGCACTGATGTGGAAGAAAAACTCACGCTGCTGTTGCCAGTTTGATGCACTCTGCCGGCTGCCGGATGCAACGGTTCGAAATGGACTGCAGCGCTGCTCGTCAGGAATGCAACAATGTTTGCCGCATCACTTCAAATGGAGACTGTTTTCCGTTGGGTGCGAGAAGTTGGGAGCTAAAATTGAATTTAGCACACGCTGGAAAGTTCAGTTCATTGGAAAGCATTTAAAGGATGATCTCAAGGGTGCATGCAATTTAAGATGCAATCAAATTAAAGAGAGGCGGGTTGTTTCAAGGACTTTTCACTGATATTACGTGCCCTTTAGCATGTACTTCAACAACGGACGTGGTTTATCATTCGATTAACATTTAGCGATCAATATCAGGCATCCATTTATTCCGTTAAACGTAGAACGTTTTCTTACCTTGCTGTATTGCGCAAGGAATTTATGCTTCGATCGGGTCTGTTGATGAAAAACGACCCTCAAAGCTCAAGCCCCAGTACTCACCGATACAAATGATCTCCGATGGCCAAGGGTGCATTCTTCGAGAACAATTTATCCCACAGAAAAGCGCCCGCTGACGGGAACTAATCGGTGGCCTATTTGTAACAGTCTGCTTAATTATGCGCTTGCCTTAATAATGTAACGATGCGCCGGCCGGAGCGCGTTACCGAATGGTGGTTACAGTTTTGCTGCTATAAATTTCATCTGCAGTTTTTGGACTAGTCGTTTCGACGGGGTGAGAACCGGGAAAAAAACGAACAGTAATAATCGACACTGCAAATAATGATTGCTAGCTACAGGATGTAAACGTTCGGCACGGGAAACACAATTGCTTCGCAAATGGCTTGGAATCATCTTGTCAGGAATGTTGTTGCCTCCCGGAGGTCGTTCTTCAACTGTCAGAAGATAATGCGTAGCCTACCGTGCAAGATTATACCATCAGATGTCTTCCGATGCCGGTGGGAATTAATCGTCCCAATTGGCGTCTTCGAGCGTAACATTCGTGGGTGGTACGATCCGAGAGGAGAATGTCAAAAGGATGTCAATGGCTACGTGGGGGGGAGGGGGGCCTCTGAGTACTAAACAGTATAGGAACCAAAATCCAATACGAAAACCCAACGAACCCGAAAAATCCAATCGTAATGGGATCAATGTCGTGATGGGGGATCATGGCATCGGTCAAAAGCAGTGGGAAAATTCACATAACCGCAATTTGATTTCCCTTGGCGCTGAGACGCTGGTCGTGAACCTTAGATCGGTGTTCGATAGGGGGGGGGGGGGGGGGGGATACACACGTCACAAATATTGGGAGTATGTAATCTTTGACCGTGTACATCTTAACGCAAGGCAGTGATATCAGTGTGGGCATCAGGAAAATAATTGTTGAAAAATAACATTGGAGTAGGTTAAAGTTGTTACTTTAATAGGAACACAGGCATAACAACGACATTACGAATCTTCAATAGCTCATCAATAACATACATTGATTAGAATAGTACTATACAAGCATTAAATATCAATTTGTACTTCAAGTAATCAAGTACTTCATAATAAGAAAAGTAAATAAATCTTCACCTGTCCATCAAATACAGGGTTTTACACATTAGTTTTGACTGGCAGGACACATAGTTTGGCCCGCTGCACTCGATTTCTTGTCGCCGGCGCACATTTTTGATTGCAAACACCAGATTTTTGAACGTGAGCATTTAATTTCATCAGCCCGATTTTTGACAGCTTTTCGGCCGCATGTTTATAACCCCCCATGTGAAAGATTAGTTTGAGTTTGAAGCACTTGTTTATATGCAATATTGTTTGTTTTTTTAGCTACTTTTAAGTACTTATTAGTAACTCCAATTACATTTTTCTTAAATGCTTTCATTTATGAGGATTAGTGCTAAAAACACCTTGGTTGATTATGCAGATAGCGTATTAAATTTGCATTATCTTCTAAGAATATATTTTTTAAACTAATCTTCTATACCATACGGATCAACTTCATGCTGCCGACAAACTTATGGTGTCCGATGCGCTTTAATTATTTTCCCCGTTTTTGCTTTTCGGGAAACGATGCCACCTGATTGATTGCGGGATATTGAACCGGCACAGTGTTAGTAATTGTGTTGCTGGCCGTGTGACCAGCCCGTTTCGTCGACCAAGTTTATTATTTCCCAACAGCCAATTCCGGGCCGGTATGCCATCCATTCAGATCGAACCGGTACGGTCAAAAGGCAGAGATCAACATTGAATGGCCGTTGATGCTGGTTTGTGAGTTTGTTCTGGGCCATTGCTCCAATATGCTTCGGTCGGCTTCAGGAAGATTGCATCTGCCAACCGATCTGCAACCATCGAACGACCGTCGAAACCCGAATGCGTCAAGGTCCGTTTCGGTTGTCATCTATTTTGTCCCAGGCGAACGAACCGGTTGATTCTTTGGCCACTGCATCGTCACAAGCACTGCTGGAAAAGGGAACCAAAACTGCCCGGACCGATGGTATGGCAATAAATTACGAAATCATTAGGAGATAAAGCACACTAATTTATTTCCCCGTGTAAGGATTGCCCAGACCTGGCGCTCGTTCTGTTCCGCTTTGAGGATCCTGATCAATAAAAAGGGAATGCATGGTGACTTCCGTGCGGTGACTTCCTGAGAGGATACTGGAATGGAAAAATAACTCGACAAAATAAGTGTTTAGGGTGTCCCGGCAGTGCAATGTGCTGCTGTGGATGTGTGTGGGTTTTATAATGAGCTAATGATTTAGAAGAGCCTCACGGTTGCTTATGTATCGTTGGGATTTTTCATCCCACCCTGCTGATGACGAGCACTGATTGATGATCGAAATGCACACTGGCAGTCGTTTGCGGACTCGGTGGTAAATGAGGTGAATAAGCTGCCCGAGCAGATTAAATTTTAAATACTTTATAGATCTACGCAGGGCCACAGGTACTTCACTGGCCATTGCGCTGTTTTGTCGCATAATCCGTATTTTTATTAGCGATGTATACGGCAAACAGATAAAGTGTGAATTGGGCCTCTTGCATGAACCCTACCCCGATCGAATATTATGTCCCTTATACCTTTGCCCACACACTCCACTACATGTCGAACGTAATTGAGTTTGAAACCAAAATCGAGAGTGAAATCAGTGCCTGTTATTTAAAGGACTAATAAACCCAATCGAGCCGGTACCTTTTACCCAACCGGCGAGCCCTCAGATCTTGCGGATTATGATTCTGTCCGGTTCCGAAACTTCTCCAGCAAACTCACAGATACACTCGGGTTACACTTGAACAGTGTGTGGCAAAGTCTAGACCACGGCAGACCATAACATCCCGTAACGGTTTCATACCCAACAAAAGGTTTTGTGACGCAAATAAAGTCTAGCTTTAGTATCCGCTTATCGGTGAAGGTGCTTTAACCCGGGCGGCCAAATAAAAAAGAGAGGAACGAAAAATCGATCCTTACTTGCCACCTTCGGTTTGGTGGATTTAGATAGGAAACCCGAGCGTGCGGTATAGGGGTCAGTTAAAATCCGATCCGTTTCAATTATCTGTGAAACATAAATTTGCGTTGGTTATTGGCCAATATTGAGGAACGGCTTGATTGGCTTCTCTCGGGTTAACCTTTGCCCACCGCATTCGCTTGTTGCTCGCCAATGTGATGTGAAAATGATAGTACGGGGCAAAATATTCCATTAAATCAATAGAATAAAGTTCGTTCTCAAACATTGGTGAGTGGTGTCAGTATTGTAACGTACGTTCGGTATGTTTTTCATTAATGAGTTGATTGTTTCGATTACAAATTAAACTTCTGAAAAACGATAGTAAACTTCAGATTAAGTGAAACTCTGGGTTCGTTACTTATAAGTTCCCTTCCTTATAGTTACCCAGTTATTGTTTAAAACTTGAAATGCGCATTGAATATAAATATTTTGAACAATTCTGTTTCGAATATTGATAGTTATTTTAACAAATTCAATAGCATTTTTAAATAAGAATTAAATACCTAGTTGCTAAGTGTATTATCACATAAAAAAGTATTTAAACACATATAAAGCAAGCTGTATCAGTGCCATAATGCCATCATTTACAATTCCAGCTCTTTTCTTCCATCTGGGTAACTTTTTACTGAACATAGATTTTAAAAGCCTGTGATTAGGAAATGTTGTCTAAAATTTGGCCTACATTAGACGACGTATCAATTATGCACGTCAATGCTGCAAGCGAAAGAAATTCTTTTTCCATGTAGTTGATGAGATATTCATTGTGATTTTTTTGTTGTCACTCTCGCGTTCTTCATCATCAACCGTGCACGGTAGCACAAGGGATCAAAGCAACCCAAAATACCCGTCCTATCGTTTCACACCGTTTTTCACTTTACATCTGGTTGAAAGCAGTTGCATCACACTAGTATCATTATTTGATATCAAGCCCAAGAACTGCTTACGAAATTCACTTTAGACTCGGCTTACTTGAAGTGCTTTAAAGGAAAAGTTTCGTCAACCTAAGACAGACACATTTGCCGTGCGCAAGAAAAACCGGAGCACACATTCGAAGATCTCCCTGCCGTTTTGCAAAAAGAAAACGCTGGCAGCACACCGAAATGTATTCACTAAGGTAAATCAAGCACAACATCAGCAACTAGACGACAGCAAAAAAAAAATTCCCCGAAACAGCTTTCTTGTATCTCATATTTAGAATAACTAATTAACAACTTTGACAACCTTTCTTCCGTTTCCTGGCTTTCGAACAATTTGCTCGTGGTGCGCATTCCGCTTTCAACCGAACGAGTATTTCTTTTGAAATGAACATGTCTTCTCTCGGTCTGAAACAGTTTGGAAAGTTTTAGCACATAGCAAAGTCGAACCTTTCCGAGTCCTTCCTTCGTCGCACCCAAACACACACACACACACTCACTCATCCGCTTTGAAAAGGATAATCATTTTAGTTTTCACATGACTAATGTGAATGAATGTAGGAACCATCTTATCGAGTGCGCCACGTGTCTACGTTATGGAGATGATTTTCAAGTCGTTGGAGCGTTGGAATGGGCCAAGTATGTTTTGTGCTTTTTATCGTTAAGATGTTTCTTATGAGTATTTTCAGTAAATTTTTTGCTCTAGATGATGTTGATGTTTTAGTTATGAAGTACAAATTATTCAAAATTTAAAATATTATTTTTCAAACATTTTGTTGATGAGACAATCCCACTCATTGTGTGAAAGGCTAATAAACTCTCCACCTTTTTTTAATCTTATCATTTCCATCATCAGTCCAAACAGGACGGAGAGAACGCAAGCAAAGTCTTCCGGTTTGCCGATCCGGAACTACCATCACAAGTTCCTGTGACACTTTTTAATGTTCCACGCCCGTCTGGCAGGACAGTTTTTTCTGCAGTTCCCTGTTCTCTGGTCCCTTCCTTTTAAAGCGGACACATTATGCGTGCACTGTCGTTCGCGGCGATGCCTTCATTTCCTTATTCCGGCCGTAGACATGGAACACGCGGGTTGAGCTCTTGGCGGGACGGGAGAGCAAAAAAAAAAAGCACGGCACAGAAAGCGGATATCCAATTAAGCGTTATGCTACCCGGCATCGTGTTCCGACGCCCCAGTATTAATTGAAACCGAATGGCGACCGTGGCGGATGTTGTGGACGAAGAATAATTATATTTAAGCTCACAGAAGCGCACAAGATTCGGCTGCTTGGCCAAATACACCTTTTTCAAGAAGTTTGTTAATATCTTGAAGTTGTAGAAAACAGTTGATAAAATGATAGAGAATTTAAAAATACATCTTATACTATGTTCTACTACTACTACTGCCACTACTATTACCACTACTACTGCTACAACTACTATTACTACTAGTACTACTATTTCTACTACTATCAATACAACGTTTACCACCACCACTACTAATACTACTACTACTTCTACGACCCCTAGCAGTAGTAGTACTATTGTTACTACTACTACTACCACTTCTACTACTAATATTACCACTTCACACGTTCGGTGACTGACGTAGGCTTTAAAATGCTATGTTCCAGAATAGGTTAGAAAGTCATCGAGTTATATTATAAAGTTAATATATAGTTATATAGTCGCAACCTTCGTAGCGCGACACAAAAAACAGTAATAAATAACTAACACGTTTTGTAATGGACAATTATAAACCAAATTACATTCCTTCATTCAACCATAATCGTATGAATTGTGCTGCATGATAATCCGTACAAGAAAAACAATAAATCCGGAATCGCATTTCTAAAGGCATTTTGCGAAACTGTTTAAACCGGAATATGGCACACAACGATAAAAGCGTAAGATGGCTTCAATCCGCACATTAGCAATGATCTCGTTCTCGCGTTCGAAAAACTATCTCATACAAAATCCATTACACCTCCACAACCGATGTGCACAAATGTACGCACGAGCAGTGGTACGAGTGCAAGCAAAATGTGCTAACAAATATAAAACAAACACCAAAAACAAAGAAAAAGAAAGACGATCTCCCTCCCACAACCCGGGGCTCCCAGATGCAAGCTATTACATTCCACATCCGACCGGGAAGTGCGGAAAACTTCTGCCATAAAAATATTTTCCAATTCCCTGCCAGCAGAATGTGGACTGGAAAGTTTCCCCCTTTTTGCCGCATTTGTTGCATACATACACACACACACGCGCGCGCTGCTGCGCGGACATAATTTTAAATAATATTTCAAAGGAACGCTCAGCTCATAATAAAATTTTCATATTCATTCGTTTACTTTTACTGCCTTTGTGCTTCCTGGCGAGCGTTGTTTGGGTAGTGCAGCGTGTACTTTTTTTTTGCTAAGCAAGCACCGGGTTCGGTGGGCTGGGATGACCTTGCCTTGGTAATGTATGAAAATGGGAGTTTAGCAGGAGGATTAGGCGGTTTCGCACCATTTCCCCGCCCCGTTGCGCGATGTCTCAAGCATCAGTTGGCACGTACCGTCGTGGTGCATTAAGTGTTTTCTCGTAGTGATGATGTAGTATAAAATTAAGAACGCGTTACATAAAAGCAGTGGAGATCGACACTTAAAGCACTAAGACCATTTCATCTAGAAAATGGGCCATAAAAACGGTGCTTCAAGTAATCGAAATTTTTGTTTATAATTGAATATTTTAAGAGAGATTTTTAGTGTGGTAACCCGTGGTAACTGTCGGTTCTACACGACAGAACCGGTTTTAAATGATATCCAGACCAATTCCCTATACGCAATACTGGCTGACCTAGACCTAGATACCTAAACTTCATGAGGTTTGTAATTATCAACAAAAAAAGTGATGTATGTCCCATTGCCACCATAAGGCAAATGAAGCATTCCATTCTCTGCAATTCATTGTCATTAGTTTGACGAAATGATAACAGACAATAACGATACCTCCCATCCATCCAAACACTCTGGAGATCAATAAATTATTTCCTGCTCCCTAAACACACATCACGGGTTGCAGGTTTACGGTAAGGTTTAAGCAGGAGACAGTTGGAGAATGGTTTGCTTGTTGAAATGCTTTGGGACAGAAATACCCTGAGGTACAATTAAGGTATCTTTAACAAGAGTCTGCTCCCTGTGAGACGAGGTTTTAATGTGCGTACTGTTACAATCGGAAGCATAGTCTTTATATTCTAACTTGATCTTATAATTTAATCATTATATAGGAGATGCTTCCAGTGAAAAGATGGCTCAACGCGCCCTGCAACTTAGTTTGAAATTACTTCGAAATTCCTGGCCCGATTCGCTCTTCTTTAAAACTTCCAATATTCATACCCATGTGCCCAACCGTGTGTGAAACGAAGTTCCTTTGTTAGTTCTCGGTTTTGCTGTTGTTGTGGTGGCGCCGGGAGGGTAACTAATCGTTGGTGTTGTTTTCTGGTACATTAAATCTTAATTTATTTAATTGTCAAGACCAATCGCCGGCACCGAACGCCGGAAGCCCTGCTCAGCTTGTACGCGCACTGACCGTTCCGGTCCCGCTTGTATCCGTTCCTCCGTTTTTCCTGCCCGTTGGCAAATAACTTTAGTGTTGGTACCCAACGTGGGGGTGGGCCGCTTAACGGCAAGTATCTGCTGGACCCCAACATAGAAGTGTTGCACGTTGGTATAGCAAGACCCCACTGCCGCTTACCGTATGTACTGGGCAGCGAAAAGACAAAGAGATTCCTATGATGGTTTGATATTGGAGTAGCTTTTGGTGCGAAACAGTGTCCTCTGGAGTGGCGCACTCGTACCAAGGGCACGAAGATGGTAAGATAGTGCGCCAAAGGCTACCGCCATACGAAGTAAAATTGGTCGTAAAATGCTCATTCGATAGAAGGATTCAGTCAAGTGAAACAGAGTAACAACCGCAGTGAGAGCAAGTATTCGTACGGTTTCGAGTGGGATTGGTCGGACTACACCTTTAACCTGCGAACCTTTAAGCAACTACATTTATGAGTGTGACTTGATTAGTAATTATTTGATATTGCTTACAAAATGAACTCTGATTTTTCGACATTTTGTTTTTTTTTCAACAATCTTTAAGAATTATTATCAGTGTTCCAGATTTTATCATTCGTTCAAGACATTGCTGACGTATCGTTTAGGATTCTCAAAAGTGGATCAACCTGCTCAAAAATGCTTTAGATAATATTCAACTAACTTTTAAGAATGAGTCGTGACAATAATTTAGAAACATAATTCAGACACATGGTTCACTTCCCTAATTGAAAACTTACCGTCAACAACATTTTTTGCCGAGCTGTCAAACGTGTCCCTGCCGGTTGTTTTGCCCTGGACACAGCTGAGTTTGGTGGCAAACTTTGGCGCACTAATTCACCACTCCGCACCCATTCGCATCACTTCGTTTGAGCGCTTGTGCCAGCACGTTCAACGTCGCCTTCCGGGCGACACTGACGCGTCGCACTGTCAGCAGCAGATAAGTGCGATTCTTTAAAAAACCTTCTCTAAGGATCATCCTCCGTCATTTCTGCATGCTTCCCGCACTGGCGACGCTGACAAAATGACGAAAGTTTTGCGGAAGCTCAACCAGGCTCACTAACCGGTTGGGGCTAAGTTTAATCTTGAGCGTCGTGTTGGGAATTCAATGTGCCCGAGCGCCCTGTCGGGAGTGTATGCGTTGTACAAGATAAACAATATTCAATTTGGATGAAGTCGCCCTTACACACCGATGTGTCACGAAGGCGAGTGGGTTAGCGGTTTTAAAGAAGTTGTCGCCACTCGCACGTCCTCTGTGCCAGTCCGCAACGATGGCGAACGCAGCAACACTTCCCGGAAATAACTTATTAAAATGATAATCTTCATGATGTGCTCACGGCGGTGCCCGTACAGTGACGCTGAACTTGACGGATGCGTTGGTTGCTTGGTCGGGGTTTCGTCAACATGTATTCCACTTCTGACGGGTTGCACAACTGTGATCACTGTGACGGTTCCGACCTCTGTGCTTGCAACAAATGAGTGCGGTTGTCAACTCGAGCACGTGGGCCCTCGGAATGCATCGGGGGTGCCAAATTTGTAGCAATTTATACACTGCTACCCGAGAGGTTGAAGTCGCACCGGAACTGGAATCCGAGCCCAGCGTTCCTGGTGGATGAGGAGAGTAAAAAATAAATCTGGGTTAACCATTAGGATGCTGGCCGGAGCTTCAAGCCCTCGGCAGTGACGTCCACTTTACGCCCAGTGTCGCTTTAGTGGGTCGCTTGCTCGGTTGTTGTTAGCAGACGGCTCCACTCGCCCAATAATCCGCTGTCGGCTTTCGAGTGCTCGGTCACCGTCGTTACCTTTAACCGTACTCCATTATCCTTGAATCCGACCAGATTTACGTTTTACATCGGTGCTGCCCATTGCACGGGTGCAGGTGCTGCTTCCACTCTTGGCGTAAATTTATCGATTTTCGGCTTAAGCTCCGCTCGGTGCCGCTCGCACCGACCAAGACTCTGCCGGTTGAACAATGTTTTGCATGCAGACCGGCAGGACGGCTGGGGAAAGCGGACAGCGAGCGTTATTTTGCAGGGTATTATACAGTCCAGGCGGAAGCTTCCAAAGCTGACCTAGCCAGGCTGGTTGAAGAGGCTCGGCGTAACGATTGCTCAAGTGGCCAAACGGTAGGTTCGGTGTATTGCATGCAGTGGACATACGTGTGCACGCTGTCTGCCAATTTCGGTGCACGTTTTCGGTATGGCACAGGTACACAGTACTTGGCAAGAAATCGTTGCAGCGTAATGAGGACGTTCGTGTCGGTATGATGTTAACGTTATCATTAAGCCGGCCTTTGGTGCAATAAAGGGTTAGTCGATGCAGTTATTATTTTCATCAAATTACTTCCATGCTTTATCATCCCTATTAATTAATTTATATATTAATTTGCCCTGTCCAGTGGTAAAGCTTATTGAAACACACAATTTCAACTCAATTGAAATATGCACAATAAAGAAGCGATACGTTACCATGAGAAGCATTCAAGTTATCAAGAGCAAACACACTTCAAAAACTTCATTAAGTAGATCTAATGAACTATCGCATGTTTGTTTTTATTATACACCAATTTTTTTGGTATTTAAAACAACTTGCACTTCTTTGTATCCAATGTGCTTTGAAACGATGCAGTGCATTTCCCGTATTCAGCATCATTCATTCCATCTGGTGAAAGTGTTGCAACGTGCTGATTGGCCTGTAACTTTAAACAAAGGGCAGCGTAATTTGAGCACCGGCCAAGACCAGATGAGTTTATTATGCATCCTTTTTTGTTTTTTCAACCCGTGGAGTTGCAAAGTGGCAGTTGTGTGAAAAATGTATAATAGGATTATGGCCGAAAACCAATGCACCATGTGCATACGAGTGTTCGCTTTTTTTATTCCGTCCATACATTTCTCTTCTCTTGGGTTGAACATCCGGAAAGGGATAATCATGAGGAGTGCTGTACGTATTTGCCCGAAGAAGAGTGTTGAAATCTGATTTGCGATCATGACATGTTGGAGTTTAATAAAGATTTTGAGAATGTTAATAACGATTTTAACAGCAAGCGAATGGATTTCGTTAAGTCTGTGAAATTTAAACAAAAAACTCATTATGTCTATAAGAGGTTCGTTATTCTATCAACTTTCAAACTGGACCTTTTTGGAGCTGCCCAGTACATGGGCAAATAGTCAAGTGCACTTGATGCTATTTTTGATTTCCCGTGCAAATAAACAGTATGCCCACACAATGCTCTTGACGCAGCAGAAGGCATGTACTTCAACAGGGGGGGAAAAAAACAAAACCGTACCGAACAAACAGGGATTTTCCGGCCGGCCTCGTCGGAGCAGCAGATTGACTTCTTTGAACTATCTGATCCGTATCAACGTCTTAATTGAGTGCCGCCCTCAAGTATCATCAATCACCCCCGATGGTTCGGTCCGGTTTCGAGTGGTCTGTTCGATTCGCCCGGCTCGAAGTAATCTCTCATTCCAGCCTGCGTAGCGTAGCGCGCAGTTGCGTCGCTCTCGCAGGCCCGCACTGTTGAGCAGCTACAGCCCCCGAAAAAACAAGCACCGGTAGTAATTCAACAGGGATTAGCATCAAATGAGCTCCGGCCCAGTACCATTATCCCGTAATCTTTCGGGCCGGATGGGAAACTTCCAGCGTGCCCGCAGGCACCATCCCGATCAGCGTTCTCTTCGGGTTTTCGGTGTCGGGACGGTACTGGGGCGGCTGTAAGGATTTACCTTCCGATAGGCATCGAACGCATTTTGCTACACGGCATTGTGGAGTGTGTGTCTTGTTCTTCGGCTAAAAGGATAACAACATCGCTCCTGGTGCCTGGTTGCTGGGTGGCTAGTTTGCGAGGAAGTGTTTCCGAAGAAAACGTCAAAGATCGGTCCGGCCCTGGGGTGAACAAAACAAAACAATTTATCCTGTCACTGTCCGCATGTAGCCGAGTCCGGGTTGGATTCCAGGGACAAAGATGCTCGGGGTTCTTTCTCCGGGGGTCCGCAGTGGTTGTTCGCCCTTCACTGACTGAGGCGGTGTAATTAATGGATTTCTTCGATATAAAGAGGAGAGAGAAAAAAATGCGATACGATCCAAATCATCTGACGTTGTTTCGGCTTTGGTTGTAATAATCCCTTAGCACAGGCACGGGCGCTTCTAGGGAAACGCTCCACCAACCCAACCACAAGCGGTGCGTTCTGCCCGAGATGCGTATCCTTTGGCTACCCCGCAGCGTGACTGTCAGATAATGTAAGTGATTTTGATTTGATTAGCCTACAAATTATTTCCTCCCAGCTAAACACCGTCCAGCATTCACACGGATCGCTTATTGCGAGTGAAGCCGTAGGCCGTACATCTCACGCGGCAGATCGTTTGGCGTGGGATGGGCACTGGATTGTGGCAACGGTATTTTCATTGGAAAATGGAATGTAATCGTTCGGCAAGCGTATCGCATACAAGCTATTCATTAGAATTCTTCGGATCCGGTATCACACCACATGCAATCTGGACGCTGGAATCTTCACCGCAAAAATCAATTGTCGAGACGTATCCAAACACCTACAGCCTGGAAGTCGTCGGATAAGGCCTTTGCACAATCTCGCTATGCATTGGTGAAATCGTTTAAAGCCTTTTGCAAACCACAATCTCCTAATAGAATACCTTTCGTGGCTCCACGCTTCGAGAGACCGAGCCCGAGCGAGTGCCTTTGAGTCTCATAAATAATCACATTACAAATAGAAACTCGTCACACCCGTGGCCCCGTGCAGTGAGGCGACGAGGAACGGTACCGTATGCATCCGTTTCCGGGATTACGGTCTGTGTGAAAGGCTCTAGACGTCATCGCATGACAGCGGCGAACGCCTATAACGACCCGTTTGCTGATCTTCTCCGACAATGGCACGGGTTAGTGCAGCCAAAAAAAAAAAAGGGGTAGCAGCAGTGACAACAGCACTATTTCATCATCTGTCGTTTATATAACAGATTCACTTTCTTCCTGGGGTGCAGAAAGATTCCAGTTCCCCTTTGGGGAGGTTATTCCACTGCAACTACATCCAGATGCGGCCCGGCTTGTGACTAAATTCAGATTTTCGTTTCACCTTTCCCGTGCTCGTGCGGCGCAGAGGCCATGGTACTGATGGTAGATAAATCTCGCCGTCAGTAGCAGCTAACTCCCGAGGTCAGAGAGTATCGTGATCCGGTTGTCCCTTTGGGAAGGATGGTTCCCGGCAAGGGGAAGGATTTACGCCTTATCTTCATCCTGTCGCCTCGGCATCACTCAAACCAACACAACTTGGGGGAGGGTGTCAGTCGTCCCAGTGACTTATGGTTACGAGAGTGAAGCCAGACGCCGTTTCCATTCGGTGCCGTGTGACAAACTAAGCGGCTTAGTTATAATGCGGCTGCTGGTTGCCACCCTCGCTTGCTCCACAAGTGCGATAGTGCGGTGGTCACGTAATGATTTTAAACTGCCGTCAGAGCAGCGTTGCTGAAAGATACGCCTCAAGACACCCCCAACGCGTAGGGAGTGTGTGAAAAAGGGCGAGAGAGAGAGAGAGCGGGTTAAGAAGAGTGAAATTAAATTTTCTTCTTTACAAAAGGAAGTCGATAAGGAAGAGCAACTTTGGCGTACGGCTTTCCCCAGTCCCGGGTGGGTGTTCCCCGAAATAGGGAAGTGAAGATAATTCAGCGTGCGGAAACTATCACATAAATTAGCCTTTAAGCGCCGTACCGTCTTGGGACGGAAACTTTAAACGGGCAGCGGAACACGGATGCAAAATCCGGTGCGAAGAGAGTTTTGTGTTTTTTTTCCCCACTCTTCATCTCTTACTGCAAATGCACCGGGCACAATTCGTGGCAGGGTTCTGAGTCAGCAATGGCGGCTATTTGAATTTCATTCATAATGCTGGCGCATCCGTTCCGTTTGCGCTTGGAGATAAAGCAAAACTATGTAGATTGTGTAGCTTCTGAAGATGAAATTGGGTAAAATTTAAAGACATCTTATTATTGCGTCGCTAATCCTTTCCGCCTGACGAGCGTCGTCTTGGAAGCGAGTGTGTTTAAATTGCATTTTTGTAATTATCCCAACACATTGCTGTTGTTTGAGGTGTTGATTACCGTCATGTTTTGTACTCGTGGCCCTAAGCTGATTTGTTTGCATTGTGCTTATTTTTTGTTTAGTTTATTTATCATGAAATTGCGTGTATTTATAACAACCAATTTCATACCAAAGAACTGACATGATCATACAAGAATCAGATATTTGTTTCGTTTAAGCTTATTCGGGAGGTAAATATGCGGTCAAGGCCATCCTCAAAGACCTTTTTGGGGAATTTTAAGGGTTCGATCGTATGAATAACTGCAACACTTTACTGAATTAATTCTAACAGCAGAGTTTCAGTAAAGCTTAATTATTTTATAATAGAAAGTTAAGCTTTTTTAATCACATCTATGTATAGTTATGTCTAGCTTCATCTATCGAATCTGAGAAAGAAAATAGTTCAATGAACTATTGTTAGAACTTATCAATACATTCTCTCAGAATTTTGCATATGAGAAGGAAATCACAGAAAACAGTAAAACAAAAAAGTAACAAACCAAAGAGATTCATCTCATTCATTTAGCAGAAACTAAATTAAAAGTCATACACAGGCGCAGGTCGGGTTGAGAAGTTTTCACTTGAGTTTTTAGTTTCGCTCGCTCGGAAAAATCTATAACAATTGCTAAGTAAATGTGGTGAATGCTGTTGCTTACGTACCTTCCCAGCCAAAAGTTGCCACCACTAAGAAGCTTAGTTCGCTTGGGAAGCTCTGAACATCGGAAGCAACCCACCGGAAACGGAAATATGCAGTAGCGCCTCTTGTGCAGCGTACGGTAGTTTCGTGTAAGATAAATGGTATTGCCGGTAGCCTTGCAAAACCTTTATCATCCTGTGGCTGTAGGAAACGTTCGGCAAGAGGTGAAACCGGTACGCATTGTTTAAACTGCCCGTGTAAAAGGAAATGGGCCCATCGTGCATTATTTATGGCGTTTGTCGCTGTCTGGATAAAGCGATTCAACAAAGCTATCTGTTAAATGGACAGATAAACCTGTCTTTAAGTAACAACATCCTTTTTGATTGTCGTTTTAAATTATCCATCATAGTAGCTGTTGCTCGATTTCGTAGCGAAAATGTAATGAATGAATGTAACTAATTGGAAATTAATAATTCAGACCACGTTGGAGAATCGATTTACTCTGTAGAGGCAATTTTATGCAAGATCTTGCATTTAAAGAAGATTTTCCTTGAATTGTAATGGAATACATAATCGATGGAGTGTTTCATCCGGTTTTAATCATACAGAGCGGACTTGTGAACGAGTAACGCATGGAAACATTGCTTTCTGATCTTTCCTGTCTATTTATGCCATTGATATGAGTTGGAATTTTTGTGTATTAGATCTTTCTTGGTTTAGCCTTTGAACAGTGAATGAAGAAAGCTTCTAACTTTAGTTCATTCTCATGCACACCCAACCCCGGGTTAATAATTCACAACAAATTGTTTTTCCCTAAGATGAACGTTCGATTTTCTTAGAAGGACTAGCCAGTGAAAGCAAACGTTTATTGAAAGACAAATGTTGTCTTGTGTTTCCTGCAGCATCTATGTGTTCGTGAAAAATTCATTGGGCTATGGTTGAGAAAGAGTGTGTGGTAAAGACGTAGCTGCTTTGGATTCAAACGAAGCATTTTCCAACATTTCGACCCGCTACGTGGCTCGTCAAAGCTGCTTCGTCCACAGTTTATACTCTATTTCCTAGAAGACTATAAGTGATTTAATGTAGTGAGCTGTTCGAGAAGCCATAAAAAAGCCCCATAACCGAAGGCTTACTTCCGCCTTACGGGTCAATCGATATTTTAAAGGGCCAAACACAATAGCTTTAAAATGCTTCAATCAGAAGCTCGCGCCGGCACCGTTTCGTTCAAGAGATCCCCATAAAATGATCGTAAAAGTAAATTATGTGGACAGTCTGCGCAGACAGCATTTGCCCCGTGCAGGACCCGAGGTTAAAGTGGCCGATGAAAAATGTAACTATGGTGCGACAGTTTTTGCTGCCGGCGACCCAACAGAGATGTCACCGGCGTAAGAAGGCCATCATCAGCGTGCAGTGGAAGACGGTTTTAGACTGTAGCGTCTGGCGTAATTCATTGGTTCTTTTATCCGAGGCTTCTTGCGATTTAGTGCCGTGTTGACTCCTTCAAATGTTGGTTATTTTTCAAGTGTTCTGCTGTCTCGCTGTGCTATAGATGATATCGGTCGCTAAGCGAGAAAAATGAAAATAGGAAAAAATAATGCGAATCAGTGCGCCGAAAGAACTTTAAAACTACTAACTCATGCAAAAGCAGAATGATTTAAACACTCCGATCAAACAGCACAAACCTTAGAATAAAACCCGAACCCTCTGTGACGCAAACGAAAAAAAAATAACAGAAAACTTTACCCAGAACACGCCACGGCACATCGTCACTCACAAAACATGAATATAGTGCGGAAAAAGCACATGCTTCCGGAAAAGTTGTGTACCCCATTGCGAATGTGGTACATTAAAACGAGCTACCCCGATAGTGGAAAACAATGATACCGTGCGTGGTATTCCAGCACCGAACCGAACCTGAAGCGGGGCAGAAAACTTTCTCGTTTAGCACCATTTAGCATTGGAGTGTCGTTCCGAGCAAAGGCACATCACAAAACCCCAGCCCAGGCAAACTTTGGCGTCATCACATTCGTATCCTGGAAATTGGAAGATAGTTACAATGCCCCCGGACACAAACTTTTGCCCCAAAAGCTTTACGGCAAACAACGGCCATCAAAATCACACACCATCACTTTGCTCTTCGATTATTTGCCTTTTTTTTTCTTTCCCTTGTTAGTTCTATTATTCCATGCCATTTGTTGTCTACTGCTCCGGCCAACCCCTCAATGTCTTTTGTCGTCGGTCGAAGGGAGTCTTTTTTTTCCTCAACACTGTGTTGAAAGGAGAAACAGGGCTCGAAAACTATTGCTTGAATTCAATTGGGACTCGTCTATTCCAGTGGGATGTGATTTGTGTTAGAACCAGCTGAGCAATAGTCAATTTTGATCCTAGAACTTGTCGGAACGATCGAATAATGCAGTAAAATATTTCAACTCAACTGTGGCGATAAGAGATAAGAGATAAGGCATGATCGATCAAGTCTATTCAATAAATCTCGATTGAGTCGTGTTGGTCGTGTCAAATAATTATTTCAAGCAGAGTCAATTAAATCATGAGTGGTCTCACAAAATATTCAGAAGTCCTTCAAGATAAGTGAATCTTCAATAAATTCTAAAATCTTGAAAATCAGTCCAAAGATCCATAAATCACTGATAAATTCGCCTTTTACGGATTTCTCTTGTTTTAGCTACTAAAATAAAAATTTATTTGCTGATAAAAACATTCAAGTATTCGAGTACTCATTCAAGTATTCGATGGTGTTGTCCAATTGAATAGAAGTTGTTGAACTTGCGTTTATTATAGTTGATAATTAGTAGATTATCGAATCTTTGGAGATTCATAAGTCTTTCTTAACTCATGAGTCGATGAGAATTCCAGATTCTTTGGAGAAATCTTTAAGGAATCACGGACGTCCAGAAAAGAGAATCAGTGATTCAGATTCATGATTCTGATTCTGATTCCCCCCCACACTACTTTTGAATAATGTAAATAATGTGCCTTATTAAATGATAAGCCAGAAATGAAAATAATCCAATGACCACTTGATCAGTTGCTGAATGTTCTCTAAAAATTAACCGAAGGAAATAACTTTGCGACTTGTAATAGCATATGGTTTTTAAATTTTAAATTCAGATCAGAAATAATTATTTTATTTTTCACACATTTTGTTGTGTGTTAAAAATTCTGCAACATCCATTTGTTGCCTTCCGATCCATTAACTTTCTCTAATTATCGCTCACAAAACGATGAATCAAAATAATGATGCCATCGATCGTGAGTGCGAAACAAGCAGCTTTCAAACGCTTTTAAGTGTCAATCTAATTACCAACTAGCTTCAACACCTTTTCCCAAGCAGCGACACGGTACGACACTGTAAGTGAAGATCTAATAAATGTAAGAAATCCACTTTCAAAACGATCCTGATTCGCCCGTAAATTAAGAGATTAAAATGCTAAAGTACCGGCAAACCTTCATTAGCCGCATTAAACTAATTGTCCCTAATTAGGGGAGCCGAGGAAAAACCGATGTATTCCACCGCTTCCACTGAACAGGCTTATCTGCTGGTGGAAAAAAAAGCAAATTTGTGCAATGCATATCGGGCTCGGACTCAATTCACTAAGCGGCAATTAAAAAAAGGGAGTAATTAGAAAATTATGTTTGCCGGTGGTACCATTTCCTGGGATGGGGCAACGGACGGACAAAAAGAAAGCTTTTAAATAGTTCTTCGACTAATGATTACTGAGTGCTGAAATAATCCTGCATGGTGTGTCATCATTCATGTTGCCAGTCAAGGATTAAGCTTGTTTGCAGTTATTTCCGGTGGGTGGCGTTTTATTGAAGGTTTTTAGCGTTCTTGCTATGAGGAGGAGGTGGATGACAGCAATTAAAATATCTACTTTTATTCGCAAAATGTAGTTTTTCTTGTTTGGGGTTTAATACATTTCACATAGCAAGCCGTGCGTGATGCAATGAATAAAATTCGCAAGCAAGCTAACAAAAAAACACCGACAAGGAAATTTTAAAATTAACACCTAATCCACTGTTGTTCTATTCACGGAAACTATTGAATCGCCGGGAGAACATTTATTTGCCCAAATCCCTTGTTTAACCTTTCCCGTTGGGATCGAAATCGAAAAAATGCTTCCATCGCCACGGGAAGAAACGAACTAACGAACGTTGGGTAAATGCCACATCATTGCCCGTTCTGCTTTCTTCCGCACGAGAAGAAAATAATCTTTGCTCGATAGTAATCTTTAATTATTTTAAACCGTCTGCTTGCCGTCGGTCGATTGTCGCTGTCGCCGAAATTGTCCAACGAAGGCGAGCGCTTTCTCGGGTGCCTGATCCCTTTCGGTGCCAGTATTTTAGAGAACGAATTAGCTCGCGAGACTGGCGCGCGTACACAGGGTGCGAGCCCCGAGTCTCTGCCCGAGGCTGCCATATCTGCCATAATGGTCCCCGGTTAGATAATCTTGATTGGGGGCTTAGCGAAAAGCGAAAACGAAGCACGGCAAGACGTGCTTCGCTTTTGCGGCGGTGTTTGAGCAACTTCTGACTGTTTTGTTTGCTCGTCTTGCGATCGTCGAGAACTATTCGCCTCGTGCGAAGTTAGAGATTTGCTGCAATCATTCCGGGCGTAAGAAGGTACGTTTTTTATACGCGTTGTTTAAATTCAGACCTCATAACTCCTGCTGGTGGTTGAATGTATAAAACCTCGTTTATTTTATTTAAAATACTAAGTTGAGTTGAGGCACCGAAACAATTATAGTTATAGTTAATAAACAATTGATATAATTTTTATATTCTAAGGCCTACTGGAGATGAATGATGGTATTTATATTATAGCAAGAATAATATAAATGGGATATATTTAGTTTTTTAATACAAGATTCCAATAGAATCTTTGAATCAGACGCTAATGTTACAGAAAATCTTATCCACATACAGTATCGACTAAATTTATCCAGTTTGTCTCTGAATGTCATAAAGCGATTGATGTAGGTTGTCAGGTTAATGCGATCTACATCGATCTTAAGGCTGCATTTGACTCTATAAGTCATTATTCCTAGGATTTCTAGCGCTTCCAGCGTTCCTGAGCAATATGGTACAATTAATGACCTGCCACAAGCCATTTATGATAAATTAATGCTTGAGTATGCCTAAAGTATTAAAATGTGTACAATACAATAAATATTGCATTTTGGCAACCATCTGTTGACTCGTAACAATGATACTCGGGAGCTCGGATCATTACTGTACAACAAGCTTAGCTTTCATGATTACCATTTAGCTGAGATAGACCGCCGAATGTTAGGATGCCACAATTTTTGGAAACAAAATTTACTTAAAATCAGATTTGATCTTCGTTAGTTTGTTCAGTTTTTGAGTTCAATTTAGTAACTACTGCCACCATCTACTGAACATCGGTCCAATAGAATTGGTTCAATACAACGCAGATAGAACTGACCATGGATTAATCTGATAACCGCTTCAATGACAGGTGCTCTTTAGTGGGATTGGTGGCTCTACTATAGACGACAAGTAGCACAAGCTGTGTGTATCGCCAAGATGATAGCTGATGCAATTGACGTACTTATACTCTTATTAAGCAATTTACATAATTGTGTCCCTAAGCGTGTTCTTAGAACTAGACTAATATGGCTACGAAATTCAAAATAAAGAACTCTCCACGGATCACAATGTGCAACACATTTAACGTAGTTAACAACCCCCAGGACTATCGGACTTGTACTTAAAGCTTTAGTCGCTAGTAGCCAAAGTACTTAAAGCTAAAACATGATTTTATTGGGAAGGAAACTGTTCAATTTCATGTAAGTCCGTTGAATAATTTTTTAAATAAATAACTAAACACAACACGGTTCTGCGAGTAGAAGACCGAGAGATTGTAATCGATTTTTTTTAATCGGTCTGTTTTGCATATGTCATAGCAAGGGCTCAAAACGACAATTTAACCCACATCTGTAAAAGCTACCAATTTATGCAAATCCACGCCTCACTTGGCTGGCATTCATTTCAAACCAAACAAGCACTTTACCACACGGAGAACACGCACAACACGATTAATTTACGTAATACCTTCCAATGATCACTCCCGGACTTGGAACTCCAGAAGTCGGGCTGCTCCCGGTGTCATCTTTCGCTTGTCGTACGCATTTAATCTTCCGATTTTAGCAGAGGTTGTGGAAATTATGGACCACACTTTACCCGTAACTGATCGTGATACTGTCGGGCTCGGTGAAGACAGGAGTGGCCGCCGTTAGTCGGTGCGGTTACGGTGTGAAACTCGGCGGTATCACCTTCTCGAACGCTCCATCTTCCCTCTTTGGTCCCCGATCGGAATCGTCCAAGGGGGTTCCCCCGGGGGAAAACTCGGAACATAAATGTAATAAACAAATGAAACTCAATTACAGGGATAATAAATTTGCACTCATCATCATAATCAAAATTAATTTATTACGAAACTTTTCTCCTCTCGCGAACGCGGCCCTCCCCCTTTGCGTCCCGTTCCGGAGGACGTGCTTCTCATATCGCGCCACACCTGGGGCTCGCTAGCTGCGCAGTCGGTGTACCCGATTTCTCTGGCGAATCCAACCGAACCCCGGGTCTGGAGGATGTTGGCGAACGCAGACAAAATACAATTTGCTTTCCAGACGCGCCCGGTCGCCTTCACCAACGGCCCCGGGGAAAGATAATGATAACAACGTTAGCGGGTGCTTTTGTGTTTGCACAAGCCGGTTTCTCACACCGTAACCGATGCAAGCGCGAGTGTGCTCTCGTGCGGGAATGGGTGAAATTAAATAAAAATGGTTATTTAAAAGAAAAAGGTGTGGCCATTCAGTGGAACATTTAATTTGAATTCTTTCCGAAGTGGTTTCAAATGCCCATCTCATTGTATGTTTAACGGCCCTTTTTTTTGGGGTAGTTTTAGAATGAAATTTTACGCAAGACTCCATTTGAGTCACGTAAGCTTAAACATTATTCAAGTGTTTCTTTACGTTTAGCAAACTCTCCCTTCGCTCATGGGTTAATTAAAGTTGAAGCAAAGTTGCCACAAAACGCTGTTTACATCAATTCTTCAGAACAGTGAATAACTCACGGTAAATAACTTCCGGAATTTGCCCAAAAACGGATGTGGTAAACCGTGCCTCGCGTAGCTCAACTGTCCTGTGTAATGTGCTACACGTCACGCGTGGTGGATTACTCCTGTCGTAGACTTTCCTGCGGTTAGTCTGTCTTCGGCTTCGCCTTTCACGTGCTTAATGAAAGGGAAAACGAACCTATCATATCCACTCCGAGCGGACTGTTCATTGAGCTATCCAGCGCGTTCAGACGGACCACGGCAATAAGCATTCTTGCCCAGCGAGGCGACCTGTATCCGGACGGTGGAACGGTCAGGAACCGGGGATGAATGACAGGAATTTATTATACTTTATCTTGAAGATATTATTTTCCGCCGAATGAGACGTCACGCTGTGTTTCCGGGAGCGTCCGGAATGTCCCCTTAGTCGAGCGGAACGCGCTTTTCCGACCCATTTTCTTCCCCGCGTGCACAGTGCTTGGCACTATTGTATCCGATTGTAGTTCCGCCCTGTCGGCATAGGGGTAGCGTTGGTAAATGGTTATAGCACCCCGAGACCCAGTTCGATGAGCAGTTCCCACCCGGCCCGGACACTACATTTATGATCGAAACGTACCGAAATTGGAGTTCCAGGTTGGTGCCAGGCATGTGCCAGAAAACTTTACTTTCTACACGGCCAGGTTCGTACGGGTACGGTACAGCAACACGTTACCGGAAGTGACATAAAACATTTCAACACTTGTCGAGTGTAACCTACATGCAGAAGTCATTGTGCCGAGAGGATAGGAAACAAAGTTCCTCCTTCGCCTGCTGGCCATGTCTGGCGGTCTCGTCGCACGACACAAACACGTCCGTCCTGGGTGAACGGCAACAAAACTCCCCACGGAACGATGATACACATTTCGACACCACATTACCGTATATTACAGCCAAACCACCGGCAATCGATTTTCCATTCACTTTACGATGGTTGTGTGCTGGGAACTCTGCCTTCCCTATCTCTCTCTCTCTCTTCCTGGTGTTCCTTTTACTCACTATCTTCCATCAAAGAGAAAGTGCCACGCAAGTGATAATGCACTGTACCGAAAGGGGACACCGTAAGGAAGCTCACGGGCCAGATGCTGCGGAAGAATGCCTTTGCTGTGGCGCGTTGGCTTGTTTCTCCACACCGACCGTATCGATATTCCCTATGTCAGTGTTCGCGGTCAAGTTTATTTAGTTTATTAGTTCGCGCACTTGCCAATTGGGGGGTCGGGTGTCGGGCGTGTACAATGGTTGGTACGAGGAATATGACACTTGGCAACATGTGCCGGATCGCAACCATAAATTCTCTGCTGCACGATACCCACCGGCAACGAGCCGTTTTTATCCCATTTCTGGGTTTGGTTTAAGAATGAAGCATGCAATACAATGAAGGGAGTTCCGTTTTTTTTGGGCCTATTTTCTATATGGTATTTTTGAAGCATTCCAGGACTGCTTGCAACATGACAATGAACAACGCTAAAACAACACATATTCTAGAAAATTATTTAACACTCTTTAGACTTCTCTTTAGATAAGAAAATGTTACGTCTCAAATCATGTAAATTTTAGCAGAATTGGACAAAAAAGGGGATTTTTATAGCTACATAAAATATATATAAAAGCCTTCATACCAAGAACACACCTCCTGCAATTGAAGATGAAAAGCTTTTCAGGTAGACGAAGATGCATGCACCTTGTGACATCGTTTCAAAAACGAAACTGTAATCCTCACATGTGCGCGTGAGCTTTCTCACACCACCGAGAACAAGCACATAATTATCAATCAACCCGAGGTGCTATAAACCTCACACGATAGCTCCCATACCGCCCTCAGCAGACTGTTAAATCAAGCCATAAAACTCACCACCACTTCACCCTTGATAATCGGGTCGACGCACTGCCGTGGCAGGTCGACAAAGCTGAATTTAATCTATTTAATGAATGCATCCCCCTTGCTGGTGTGGAAGCTATCTCCGGTTTTGTTTTTTTTATGAACCACCCATTCTGTCACTGTGCTTGCCCCGTCCCATTAAAGACGCTAAGGTGACGCTTTAACATGCGACCTCTGGGGTTTGCCTTTAGTTTGAAGCGCGTCGCGTGTGGCACTCGTGCTGGCCATTTTCCAGTCCACTTTCAATGCCATTTCTACGGCAAGATTTGACCTCGCACGGTTAGTGGTTTTCTAAAGCCGACCGGTTTTGCCATTATAGCGGGATCTCGGTACGTTTCGGTTTGACCTGTCGCTTTTTTGTTCATACTGTGTCGGAAGCAGAAACGGACTAAGACAACAAGATCAAAGGCCGTACGAGGAACAGGCCGTTGGATAACAATGGTGCGTTTGTGGAAGCCTCTTGGACAGATGGGTGTACCGATTTCTAAATTGGCTCAAGCTCCCTGAGCTCGTAACAACCTACACGAACATCATTCGAGGCAATGTGTTGTTTGAGCTTTAAAGTGAAGTTATTTTTAAATTTTGACATCGATTCTCGGACATTCATCGTCTATTATTCACTTTTAATCTGTTTTTTCCTAAATAGTTTTTTTTTTCATAAAGTCATCACTCTTTTATCGTACTGTTTATTTTCTAATTTTACTTCTAATCTTCACAACGATCACTGCTTTAAAATAACATTCTCTCAAGCACAAGAAACCGATTTACCTAGTTCCTTATTTTTTGCATCGCCCTCTTGAGTAAACTGATTTTATGTAACACAATTTTATACACCATCAGCGTCATTGACACCCTGACAGCAGCAAAGGGAACAGGGAAAAAAAACCGAAGCACCTCGTACGCAACGGTACAAGTGGTACAACATAAATTTCAATTTTATTACCAATCTCCTCTCATTTTCAATGTTTACGCATCCCGCACCCGGGGATACAAAACCTTCGCATCCACACCCGGTCCCGGTAGTGCGAAAGGAATCGTTCGGAAGAGGGAGTGAGCTGGTGATCATCGTGTCAGTCGCGACAAATTCTGGCACACCCGCATCACCATGCCCTGGATGGATTTGTACGTCCAGGAATCCAGGCAAAACACAACTCACCGGAAGTGCCACTTACGGCAGAATGGAGAACGCTAGAAAATCGATTTGCAAACACTTTTATGCGCTCGCAGCGGGATAAACGTTTCGATTTAACGATTCCACAGCTCCCGGTGTCGCGTCCGTTCCCAGTTCCGACGGCGGTGGTTTATTCGTAACAGTCGAGATTTTATTTTCCTCTAAACCACACAACCGCAAAAACGAGGGATGTAGGAAAACTGCCGTCTTCAGGAAGAATAGATGTAGGGAATGGAAAATAAAAGAACTTCCTTTCTTGACTCGCTTGCAAGAAGAGCTAGCAAGCCATTAATTTTTTCATAGCAAATTACATAAATCAAAGTAATGTTTAATAGAAAAGTTAATTTGTATTTTTAAATAAATGTGTTGTGTTCTTGTTTAATCATTTTTTTTTGAAAACTATAATCATTTTATCTACACCAGTTTTATGTTTCACTACTCTCAATGTTTAAACGGTCCTTTTGAATGTGTTCTGCTTAAGTTAAGCGACTATCGTTTAGAAGACAATTCATCTCACTGATATTTCACACGAAGATAACGTTCCATTTGGATCAAAATACAACCTTGAATATCCGTACACGCTTTACACCACACTTTTCCCATCCCGTATGTGTCATTATCTATTTGACTCCATCGGCACGACAACCGCAACCAGACTCCGAGGCTTAAAGATGCTAAGACGTCGACCACTTTCTTATCGTGGCACGTGTCTGCACCCCATCTTAAGCACCGATGCAACCACATCGTCCAACCTGCTGGTACCGTGCCAGCTTTCCTAACGAGAAAACACACCGGAAACAGCACCCCCACCTCCGGGGGGGGCGGCGCGTCGAGCATATCCGATCTGAGAACAGAAGTAGCAACCGTCTGGGGAGGTATCGAAAATTACCATAATTTGACACCCTTGATGCCATCGTCGCCTTCCGGGCACGGCAATCAACACGTGTGATTGAGCCGTAGCGCGCTGGCGTTTGCCCGGCCCGACGGGCTTTCGGTTGACTTGCCGCTGATTTAGTGTGAAGGCAAGTGTGAAAAGATTAAGTCATGAGTCCGGAAGAAACACCGTTACACACCGCTTTCGGGACGGTACACATCCCCGAGCGTAACGGGCGGGCGCTCGTCGTCCCTAATCGATACCGGGTTCAATAAAATGGAAAATCTCTCAACGGGGACAAGGTAAACGGTACAACCCAAATGAGTGGACTGGAAGTAGTGCTTTGGAAAAGGTAACAAATTAGCGACAAATTGGGATCAAGCCAAGGGATAAAAATGTTTTTGTTGCTGTAGAGTTACAAAGGTTTTTTTTTGCGTATCTCATGGGATTATTTCGTCTACTCGTATAAGAAGGGATAAACATGTAAAAGCCGTAATCTCTAGAACTATTGGCTGTTGGGCAGATCTTAAACTTCAATTGAAATTTGGGGCCTAATATATTTGTGCTTGCAAGATATCTTTTGTAATGTTTTATTTTAGGGACTCTGTAACTAGTCAAAGCATAATGACCTCTCGTCAGGATAAATGATTTGTGCAAGGCATTTTCTGTTGGTATTTTTTGTTTTATCTCAGGTGTTCTCGGTACAAAGGATTTAAAGTGAATACAGATAAATGAGCATCGTCAACTAAAGGTAGCAAAAGCAAAAGCACATCTAGTTTCCTTCTAATTAAGACAACTCAAAGCTACAGGTCATTTAGTTACGAACCCTGCATCATGTTTGTAGACTTGAATTCTTCTTTGAACTTCAAAGAAATTCTCCATAAGACGATATGTCGTCTAACCTACATCTCAGATCGAGATGACATTACGGACTGTGCAACGTATTTATTTGATTCGTTTCTGTTCATTTGAAGGAATATGTCAGTCTAGTCAATATAATTTAAGTGCAGGGTAACTGTTACTCATATCTTATTTAATTTCATCGGAATTTAGTGATGCAAAATCTTTGGGCTAAAAAATGATAGGCGTTGAATATTTTATAACATAATGTTTCTATTATATAGCATTCTAACTGGAACATCCTTATTGATGGAAAGATCTCATCATAAATATATTTAGTTTTTATAATTATTGTAATAGCTATCATAATAACCATAAAAATAATATAAGTAAAAATCAAAACTACCAATATGTGCCACACAAATGATGTTTAAAACGACGATTTTATTTTAAATGAAAAAGAGTATTTCAGAATTAAAGTGATAATGCGAAAAAGTATTCAAGCTGTTATAAAGATTGACTTTAAACAGACATTACAAAACAATACAATTCCACATAAAATTCGGACAAGTTTTGCCATATGTTACCGACATGATGGACACGAATCTATCGATACATCCATTACGATACAGCTTGTAGATGATTTTTCCATCATTTTCCATCACCCTGTTCCGCTTACGGCATTCCTACCACCCCTGATTGAAGTGCATGCAAATGGGTATCTTTATTTTTGCTGCATGTCATGTTCCACCCCAAAAAGCAGCACACACCGTACACGCATGCAGCGTCAATGCATATCGAATGCCGTTTACATTCCTTCCCCCCCGGGGCGGGTTGGTTGGAAAAGGAGTGCAAAAAAAAACCCCAACCAGCTGGTGTTAAAATAACTGTTACCCGTACCGATGCCGATTCGAACGGTTCCACTAGCAATGATGACCGTGGCAACCGGATTAGCAATGAATGGTAGACGCATTTATTCACATACATACACTCGCACAGACACACCGTTTGGTCGGTCTCGGGCAGGGAACGATACAATAAAACATTGAAACCGGTCGACAGTGTCAGCTTGCAACGCGTGAGCTGGCCAGTTTGTTACACCAAAAGGCATCAAGAATCATCATCGTTTCGGTGATGTTCATCGACCCACTGCTAACGACTGATGCACGATGGTGTAAAGCGCAATGCACATATGAATCTGCTGGACAATGTTTCACCAATTTCGTTGTCCGTAGTGTGAGGCGAATATTTGACATTTGGTGGAAAAATTATTCGTCAACGAGCACACGGACAGCTAGTGCAATTTCACATTCGTTTAGCAGCTCTTTAATCCAATATTCTGTTTGAAAAGTCTAATTAAAAAGTAGTTTTGGGAAGTGCTCCTAGAAGTTGCTACTAAGTACTCAATATAATACTCAACACATTCATGCATCATCAAAATGGTTTCCGCATTTTTCGGTGAAATTGTATTCTAAAATATTGATCTAAAATAATAATAACTTCATATAATTTCATTAATTATTCAGCAAAAATTGTTGATGTATCACAATAACTAATCATATCGTTTCGTCTGCTTTGTACCCTATTATGCCGTTTTTCTTATCATGAAGCACTCACGAAGTGTACGGTTGTGACATTGACTATTAAAACAATCAATTGTCCACTTACATGAAATAAACTTGAAGTCAAGGATTTATCGCCGTGTGTCCTTTAAGAAAATAAACAGCACATTACATGATTGTGAAAGGAACCGGCCTGCGATGTTGGACACGGTTGAAGCGTTTTGACATTTTATCCCCCATGCCAAGCTAATCGAGTTTGAGCCACACTCACATTCGTATTAGCAACGTGCCATTAAATAAGCCTTCATTTGCAGACGTCGTGAAAGATTAGGTTTATGTTTGGTCGCGCTGTACTTACAACTGCTGCCAACCCATTCCACGGCCCTGGGTCGAACGGTTGGCTGTAGCATAGAAAATAAACGAATCGAATAAATACGATATTGTAGGATTGCTGGTCTCTATTTGCCGGGTAAACGTTTCCGTTTCCCCGTAACCGGTCCGAACCGAGCGGTCGGAGACGTCAAGTGGCATGAAAAATGTAATCCTCAAGCTTGCTATTTGTTTCCGTCGTCTTTTGCTGCACTTAATTGGGATGCAATGAGTTGTGTAATTGGAAAAAGCAAGACCACCTTTTGTTTGTAGGTTGAAGGCAAGACTTTTCCAGTTGATTTTCTAAAGTCAAGTTGCAAACAGATCCTGTATTTTAATCCGTAATAGGAATTTTTTATTTAATAACGATTATGGTTTAAGTTAAAGTTTCTTCTAGTAAAATTTATGTATGATTATTTTATTAAATATAATCTTAAATAAATGAATTTTAAGACTTTATTGTTTACGCACGCAATAGACAATAAACATCAGACGAGTGTGTACCTTTGTCACAGCATGATGGTGTACAATAACCAACTGAACCGCTGTTCAGATGGTGAACTGATATAAGCTTCAACCTATCGTTTCCCGAATCGGGTGTAATCCGATTTTTCTCGAACTTTTCACATCGTGCGTTCCGAGGGTTGACGAATAGCTCTTCGGGTCCCTTCAAATCGATTCGAAGGGGAACGGGAGTATTCTTTATGGCCACGAAATGACAGCATATATCGTTCACAAAGAATCACACATTAAAACATATTAATTTATCATGTAACGCGTAACAATGTTCCATGAAATATTCGTTAAGTTTTATTAAATTGTTTGCAATACTGATTTTTGGTGAAACTGAACGCTGGAAAATTTATTTAAACACGTACTAAAATCCAATTTAGTTTACTATAATTTGTCAAGCAGATAAAAATTCATTACGTCAAGATTTTCGTAGTTAGCATGGTTTAGCTACGTGGTTATGTACACAATTCACAGAAATTTATGTTTAACCAGCTTTATTTAAACAAATTAACATTATTTCATAATTAAATATGCAACTTTAACTACTCTATAAACCAAGTTTTCATTGGGTTTACGCGACTTTGGGCTCGATTCCAGACGGCTGAGAGTTTTAGGCATAAAATACTAGGCGCCTCCATGTCATTATTAAACACAGTTCAGTGGAGACGCCCAGTATTTCATCAAATATTTACTTATTTAAGTATGCATAAGAATATCAAACATTATAATTACAGCAGAAAAACCAACCATCAAGCTTTATTTTTCAAACCAAATGCACTTAAATTTGGCGTTAAAACTTCCGGCTGTTATCTTTCATTGCTTACTGCACCTACCGCACGCAATCACACAAGATATCACTAACAATCTGGAGGAAGGAACTCCGCAAATATCCTACATCCTGCTAGCAAAAGCAAAGCGTATCTGCTTTTAGAAAGCGCACGATACATAACCGCAAGTCTATTCTGTCCAACTGCAAGCTGTGCAAACGTTTTGTTATAGCTGTCACGAGTTTTTTTTTATGTGTATCTTTTCTGCATTCACATTCTTTCGTCGTTTTCGTGTGAAAGACTACCACCTTAACATCGTCCGTTGTCATTTCCCGCATTCGTCAGTTTGGCTTCCGCGATTGCAAACTTCCTTCAACGGGAACGCATTGCAAGTGCATCTTCGCTTCATTTTTTTCCATCGTTGATGTATTTCTTTTCTTCCTTTAGCACTTGTCAGTCGACACGTGAAATCTAGCATCGAAGCAATCTTCTGGTTTTCGTCATACGTGGCGTTATAAAAGAGCGAGACAGAGAGAACAAAAAACTATCGCTGAACCGTTAAACCAGGCATAAAATAACTTAGCTCTTTGTTAGATACTGCAACGACAACAATACTGCATTACTGTATGTATTTTAGAGGCATTAAAATCATCCATGATCTGAAAAATTATTTCATAACGTTACGAAATGCTCCACTCATTAGTGCAGATAGGTTTAAAATTTACTCAGTACCCTTTTTGACCTAGCCAAAAACATGACTATTAATCCCACAGTACAGTGTATCTAAATTGGATTGCCTTTCAAAATGCTCGTTGTTGCTAGCTTTTTTCCATCAACGATAAATAGTTTGGAATCACTCGACACCGTCCATTGTTGCAGAAGATCATAAATTTTTAGTCACGCCATCGAAACGCCAAAGAAGAACCACCAGTCGATGCTTCTTGTCTTCCTTTGCCATTCACTCCAATAAGGGTGCTTTTGCGTCGGGCTTTTGCCCCATTGCCAACGCTTCACTCCTCCATCATTACAAAGTCCAACACTATGCTTCCCTGGCAGCTTTTGAAATTTCCATAGTTGGGTTGCCCGCTGGCAGTGAACTCATTCGCACGACCAGTTGCCGGAGGGATGCCCAGCCTCGGCTTCAATGGACCATCGGAAGGGTACATAAGTAACCCACGATGGGGCAATAAAAATAATACTTCCCCTTTAATGCTCTTTTATGTGATTGCTACCGCACCTAGCAGCCGTCGTCGGGTGACTATTGAAGTTAATGTGACCCGTGGACGGTCACCCCTTTTAACCCTCCAGACGATCACCAGGGGGAGATGGTTTCACTACCACCAAATCTCCCCCTCATGCACGAACCGTGCGTGAACATAAATTCACTTTCCTGCCATTTTTCCGATACACAGTAGAGCTCGCCAGTATCAAATTCCGTCATGCTCCGGGTGCAGTGTCGCGGGTGTCTTCAAGCCAACTTCGACGAGCTTGATGCAAAACCCGACTTAATAGCATCACCATCATCATCAGCATCATCATCGGAGGAAGAGACTGTTTTTGTTTCGGTTCAGGTTTCCCTTCGAACTTCCGGAAAGCTTGCTGCAAAAGGCGAACGCGCCGCCATACCGATTCTATTAGCAGTGGAACAGATTTTCGCAAATAATTGAATTAAACTTAATTAAATTCAAAACTTTCCACTTTGCCTGTTTCATTTACTCTATTTGCCCATCAGTTTCTCTCTCTCTCTCTCACACACACACACTCACAGACTAAACAATACTAGGCGGTGGTTACAGTTATGATCTCTAATAGAATTAAGGGCACCCAGTTGTATTTTCATTGGGGTTGGAAGCTCATTAGTAAGGATTTTCCTTTTTCTCTGTTGGAAGTCTTCATGCATATGCGGGGTTCAGATTTTTTTTCGAGTAAGCTTTACTTGTGGAATGCTAATATTAGTTGCTGCATATATATTGATTAGAAATTGTAATTTATATGCACTAAATAAATGTGATTCGCGATTATCTAATATATCGATCTATTTCAAATGAATTAAACAGAGAAATTGATAGAAATTATTAAGAATAGAAAGTCTTTTGAAGCCATTTCTACTCCATTTTTTGCCACATGCATTTTCATTACAATGCCATTAACTTATCGTTCAAAAGCTAAATATCGCAAATGTCCCAAAGCCTCGTAATATTTAAAAATAACAGCAAGCGCCCCATAATATACAGCCACTTTCAATTACTTAGCCCAAAACTGCCAATACCGCACTCCACACGTGCGATCGTATGACTTAACGGGTCGAGGAAATTTACACCGTCTCACTTAGCGTAACGGCTTCATCCGAAACCGAGCTTATTGCCCGACGGTAATCGTGAGAATGTGTACGAGAGAAGCACATGCAATCATAAATTTGCCGCTTAGCAGGAAAGTATACCATTTTCGCTCCATCCCAAAGCTAAGCGAAATTCGTTCCAAGCGTTCCGAACCGCGCGTCCCATCGAATGCATCCGCGCTGAATGCTCGCTGACGCTGTACAATAGTCGTAAATAATAACTCCCGCAAATGGGGAACCCCGCACCCGCACGCTCGGGAGAGATGATGGTGAAATTTTTCACGCTCTTTATATTTGTCGGCATCGAGGCGAGGTAAAGCCCGAGCAAAGAATGTCCACATCATCATTCCGGGGAACCTTTAAGTGGCAAAGTGGGCAAGAATCGAGCAGGCTCGTTCCAGGCAGCTTTCTTTTTTTTCTTCCTCAAGCCACACTTCACTGCTGTCGCTAGCCGTCCTCCAAACTTTCATTGGCAACTGTAAATTGAAACGTCCGACGGGCTCCATTGGCTGCGTGGACATCGGCGCAAAAGGCTTTTGCACTTCACCGGCACCCCGTAAGAAAATGGCCTCACTCGTCTGGCAAGTGTTTTCCCATTTCCTCTCGGTGTCCTAATCAGGGCCATTTGGCTCGAGATTTCATTTCCTATTTTCCTATTTGACTCGAGCTACGGTGCGGTGTGGCACACACACCTACAGCGTTCGTCCTATTGCCACGCTCATAATACTCCAACCATGTCCGGCAGCCATTTCTGGGGCAAAAGTGCAAACGGAACCGGCGACAGTGCGAAGGGTCAGCGTGGATGCAGTCGCGTAATGTTATAACGGCGACAAGTGAATTGTAAGCTGATTTCTGTCACCGTTTGTGTCCGATTTGAGGGCCATTAGCTGGCATGGGATACGGTTTTGCACCGATTTGCTGTGACATTTTTGCAGTTGTACTTGTCTTTTATTTTCTAGCAAGCAGCTATTTCGTGGTACGTTTTCACTTCAGCTAGTTGGTTTGGTGTTTGTTGGGCTTTTTTTTTGAAGATGTTATTTTATTCCTCAATACGCCTTTACTCAGGGATTACAGCTCCAGACCGAACGATTGGTGGCTATAAAATGTTTAATAAACCTCTTAATAGGCGAATAAATCGACCCCGTAGAAAGAAAGGAATTTTGAAAAGCAAGAAATTTGTTGTGCTAAATATCTTTGCAGTCTATTAACAAGTTCCATACCACGTCACCCAAATATGGGTGACACCGAATGTTTCTGGACGCCCGCGTCACCCCAATTTGGGTGAGGCTCTTAGAATAAAACATTCGATTTTTGATACGAAATTAATAGGAACAAAATTCATAGTGTAAATTTATAACTCTTTATCAATCCTGTAATTTTCAGTTTTACAGATAAGTATTATTAACAATGCAGATAAATATTACATTTCACAATATTAATTTTTTGTTACTTTTTTGTCGCACGATGTATAACAATCTCTTCATTTGTATGACGAATTAGGATATCTCAAATAAAAATTTATTGAAGCATTACTTTAAGCGTTCGTAAAAAAAATTTCTCTTCTCTTTTATTCCAAACTTGTCACTAATGTTTGCCATTCCGGTATGTGAGAAATGTACGAGGTTTTTCTCTGCCTTCTATTGCGGTTATCTAAGCAAGACTTACTTTTGTGATTGACCAATCATTGATAATCATTTCATGAAAGTGTAATATTTGTATTATTGCATTTTCTTGGACCATTATAAGTACCTTATCATTTATTATCCCAAGCAATAAATGCAAAAATGTAGATTTATAAATACATTTGTTTTTTTTCGTGCATTTTTTGTACATTGCGATCGTAACATTCAATCGTAACAGGAAACATTCGTTCTGCGGTACTGATTCGTTCTCGCCGCCGAACTTACTGTCATACACATGCAAATGATTTTCTTTTCTTTTTAGATTAATTTGACCTACATTTTTACATACTATCAATCAAATGAAGCACCCCCCCTTCAAGCTGCCATAAACTATCCAATTGATGTAAATACAGCGTACCCTTTTTACAAATTCGTTATTGCAACCTCTTATCGGCTGAAATAATAATAAATGAAGATCCCTTCATTTGAGCCGACGTCAACACAATTGTGACATGGAGTTTTTGTTTCTGCTCTCGTACGAAGCCATCCTCCGCATACGGGTCACGCCTAGCACGGATGTTGCAGACACCATTTGCAGACGAAATCGAGCGCACCAAAAATGTGCCCCCAAAACGATGTCCGACGAAGATCTTATTGCTACCATTCCAGTGGATGCCCCGAGAGGTGATTTGACTTGAACCGCATTTTACGATACGGCCACATTCTTGAAGAGTTGCTTATTGTTTTCACTTTCCCGCCGTTGCATCCTCGCATGAAACACCCACTTTACATATGTGAATATCGAGTCCATTCTTGGTTTCGCTCGGTCTCGCATATCTGCATAAACACGTAATTTCGCACCAGCAAAACCATCGCCGGGTCATCTGCTTCTGCTACTGTAAGCGGGACAACCGGCCGGTCCGGGTGGGTGGAATGGAAATGGAATTGCTTTTCGCCACAGTAACCCACACTGAAACAGTGAAGCTTCGGAATGCACATTCCATCCACAAGTCACCGAACATTGTCCGGTTTTTGGGGCGTCGAAAGCGACGGAACGCTTGATCAACTTGATAAATTCTGTGCCACCGTCACCGAATCAACCCTTGTTCGTAACTCACGGTCGAATAAAACCGGACGGGAAGCTGCTCGTTCGTTCGATGCTTTGGGGGTTTTTTTTTTGCTTGTTACAAATTTTCTTTCTCTTTGCCTATCTTTCCCCCACTGTCGGGCGACATTCCTCTGGTAGGGCGGAAGCGGATCGGGATGAGTTTGGTTAATGCTGTCTTGGAGCAATGTCATCTGTCAGTTGTCTAGCGTTGGGGTTTAGTGTTTCGGGATCCAAGCAGAAATCAATGTTTGCTGGCGGTGGGATGCTGCTGATTTCATTTGAACACGGTGAAGAAATGGAAGAATTTCGGTTTCGTTTGCGACAGGGAGCGTTTTATTTCTTCTTCATTCTTAACTCTGTTCGCTAAAAGACTAGAAAGAATTCACTGAATTTTAAATCAATGCTTTTGTTCCACGAGGAAACAATGTTTAGCTTTTTGCCAATTATCTATCTTATGTAGCTGTTTTTGTAGCTTGCTCTTTTCAATGTCTGCTTTTTAATAGTTTTACCAAACAGTAAAACGCCGATTATCCGGGGCATTTTATTAACCGGCGGTTGGATTATCCGTGATCTGACAGAATCAGTAGATTCGTTTTGATTTTTATTACATTTAAATTGTGTTGCCCGAGAAGAACTGTAGCGTTTTGAATGTTATGAAAACTTAATAAAGTTAAACTTCTTTAATAATTTTGATAATGGTAGTAAACAATATCCTTTAACATAAAAAAATCATAGTGTTTCGCGTTGACCTACACTATTTATTTTCAAATATTGTACGTATAAAACTGAAGTTATCCGTGGAAATCGTATAACCAGCATACGACTTGTTCGAATTTCCTCGGATAATCGACGTTCTACTGTACTTTGATTTCCTAGCAAAAATTGACCTTCGATGCTATAAATTGCAATAACAACTAAAAAAACGATATAGAAAATGAATACTATGGTTCTAGCTTGAATGGTTGTTACACAAATCTTATTTTGAATTCCCCTATCCTTTCACCACTATAATGTCTTTCAACTTCACCATGAATAAAACTTAAAGACACTGGCCCAAAAAATAGTAAAAAGGATGGAAGTATAACTCTCCCAGCCACAGTCTGGCAAGTGCATAAAAAGAAGATAATACAAGAGCAAAAACCTGCTACTCCGACATGTAACAGGCGGTTCATTGCAGGCTCGTTAACGTTCGCTTGCCCGTCACGGGAGTGCCTTTTTTGGCAAGATATCCTCTTTTTTCCCCCCAATTACACATTTCATTACATCCCAATTATGGGAAAAATAAGAAAACGATGGGATGTTATTTATGTCTAGACGCTTCACTATCAATGAAACGAGCAAAGCACTTTAAGAACAGCGCCAATAGTGAATAAGTAGGGAAAACATGTTACACATTGTATGAAAAAGCCGTCTTTATGAGAGTCTCATTGGAACTCAATATCGTTCTTGAACTTTAAGCATTTTTTTAAACTAAAAAATTGACTCAACTACTTAATACAACTTTTTTACTTATCTAACAGACAGTGAAATATAAACAAACAAAACACTTGTTAAAAAAAACTGGCTTTAGATAGTGAAACAACAAAAAAACACACACTCACACATCAGCCGTATAAAGTTGAACATGTTTCAGCATGCCCAAACCAAACAGGATACTGCTGACTGGCAGTAACCGGTCGGGACTCTTCCCCGTGGACAATGTTCGAGAAAATTTATGATTCGCACATATGTTGCCAAGTGTCATATCTGCTATCCTCCTCCCCGCAGCCAGTGGCCCATTATTGTTTCTCTTTCCTCGCCTTTATCTTTACCGCATGCCGAAACGATGCACGGTACGACTGCACAACTCGGTAGCCCAATAAACTAAATAAACTTGACCGCGAAAAGGGTAGAAGCTGTTGTGTTTTTGGTTTTAAGGGTGGGTTTTGTCGGTGTGGCCATGCACCGTACAAAACCACTCATCAGCTCTTTAAAAAGCTGTTCAACTGCGGGTCGTGCTTGCAATGAAAGTTAGCTTTCCAGCAAGATGGTTGGCATATTTTTGTTAACCATTAAATGTCTTAAAGGGTTTATTGAGGAAAAAAACTAAAAAGGTTTTATAAACAACTTTAATTTAAAAAAAATGGCTTCCAAGTTCCATGCATCTATCATGCTCAACTGCTTAGCATTACGATCGATGCGATGAGTACACAACTTGATAATAAAGTTATCCTTCGGTCAATATTAATCAAACCAAACTTCTTCATGCAATCGCATTAACGATGACCTCCCAACCGGCAAAAGCAAACCCCCCGCGTTTTTGAAGTAAAACCATTTTCACATCGTTATTATTTATAGCCCGCTTTAAGCTTTTCCCAACAATCGTAGCATATTAATTACGATAACCATGCTCGGCGGGCTAATTATGCTTGGCCTTTTTATCACCTGCGACCGTTGGGCTTTTGCGATTTTTTGTTGCTTTGTTGCTCCTCCAGCACGATGATACAATGAGCAGCAGTTTGTTCTTTCTAAACTTTCCCCTCTAAATAAATCTAAAAATGACTGCAAAGCCTTTTCCAGCGGCGATGGGGCACAGTGTCGCGGAAACAAGTTTGCTAATAAATTAGCTTGATTATGATGATGAGAGCAAATTTATTATAGTCTGCACGTTGGTCTCCATTTGCTCATTGCCTGTTGTTTATTCACCATTTTTGGGGGGTGTATTTTTTTTTAATCTTTCGCTTCATTCCGGGGTAAGGCACTGCGAGCAAACATGAGCAAACAAAGAAAAGACAGCGCGAGCATGAATGCTTAAGATTCGTCTTCATACGCGTGACAAATCGATGAATGAGTGTTCTGGAAGCATTATTTACGTACGGCTGGAATATGAAAAGGGGTTACCCGGCACAAAAGAGATTTCCCAGTCACACTGCCGTCACCGTACCGTGTGGTGGTGGGGGGGTTGGTGATTGTGATGGAATGTGTTTGCATTTAATTTTCCTAAGCAAAGCCGTTTCATGCTGCTTCTAATTTAGGCTTCAAGCCGCATGCCGGAACGATAAATCAAAGCAGAAAAATGAGATGTTGGCCTGCTTTGTTTGGTTGAACATTTCTCTATACGTTCTATTTCGCTGGCGTTTTGCACTCACATGACAATTGTTTGGTTGGCCTAATCGTGTATTATGCTAAATAAAAATATCAACCAAGCGTGTGATGGTTTTAAGCAGTTTAACTTTCACTGCGAATAAACAGTTTTTTGATCCCACGTGAGTACGTGTATAAAAATGAAAGATACAGTATCGTACCGCTTTACTCTTCAGGACGGCAACAGTAAAACAAACTCTTGAAGCTCATGTCTTTCCTTCGCAAATTGTCTCTAGCTCGTGCAAAGTTACACTAAAACGTCTTCCGCTGTATCAAACCGTTGGTGCCGCCGGGTAGAGACAGTTATAAATTCCATCCTTCGTGTGCGCAGTGTCCACAGAATGTAAGCAACCGCTGCTCCTAGCATCGAAGACAAAATGCAATATATTTCGAGATTATCCTGCTCTTCAAACAGTGCTAGAAATCTCGTCTCGGTGAGTAAGGTTCGGTTAAGTAAAGCCCGCTAAAGAAACCATTTCCAAACCCAGCCCAGTCAGCCCTGGCTTGCAGGCTCGAGGTGTTTTGTTGTGTCAAGCCTTTTTGTCTCGGTGTTTATGTACGTTTGAGAGCCGTTACTGCTATCACCCGTTGTCAGTCCGTCAGCGATACGGTGTGACTGTTTGGAGCAAATAACACCTTTCGGGCCAACAATCGTAAATTGCAGGGCCCAGTTTTTGGCGTGGCGTGTAAACGTTTGTCTTTGTTATACAAACCAAAGTGAACGCAAGGGTGGCACACAAAAAAACCACTTGAAGGTGCATTTTCTGAGGTCTAAAAGAACCTCCACAACCAGTAAAAATTAGAAATGGAACTGTATGAGAAACAAAGACGAAGTGTTTATTTAAATTGTTTCCGAGCGTATTATCCGTGGGATACATTTAAGGTAGGAGATTTGTTTGAATTCAAGTTTCTGTTCTTTATCAAGTTATTATTTGACATTACGAGAAATATCAGCGGCTTAGTAGAAGCGGAGGATGGACACTCTTTAGACGGCATGAAATCTAAAAACAGAAGGTCGTAGTGTAACAAAACGAAAAAACAAGGGAGTCAAGGTCATTTCAAGGCATTTCATAAAAATAACATTGCATATGAACTGTATAATTATTAAACTATATGAATATATACTATATGAACTGACCTAGAAATGGGCCAGAGAAGGATGTTATCGGACAGCCCGATAAGGATGTCCGTTAAGGATGTCCGTTAAGGATGATCCGTATGGACAAAGTAGGCGTATCAAGCTAGTATTGAGATAAAGTGATGGTGTTGATAAGCTAAAAAGGCGCTTAAAAGGACTTCAGCAACAAGAACGCGTGGCGCGTATTCTTTTTTTGGAAAAAAAAACTTAAGGATGACTATTCTTAAACATTAAGAGGCTAAAGCCTTAACATGATTTGTAGAAAAAGATAGTGACTCCTCATAAACAACCTTACTTTACTAACGTTTTCCTAGTGTACTTTTCCTACACTGCTGCATATAGTACGCAGTACGCAACAGTGTACCTTGTATGCATCATCAACTCTTCAGCGTTAGTTGATTGTCATTTAAAATTGTTTTAAAGTTATTTCACACAACCGAATCTCCTGCAACCTCATCGTCCGTGCAGGCGAGAGCTCACCAAAATTGGCTAGAAAAGTGGGTTAGATTGCCTGCACGGAACGATGTGGGCGTGCAGCAAGAGTATGAAGGTTGGGCTTTATTTAATAACACAAATGATCAATTTTCCTAAGTTAGTTATTTCCCCCAAAAAACCGAACCTGATGCTCATATTAAACCATGAAACGCTAAACAACTCGACGGGAGAAAGAGGCCACACAAACTTTGTCCTTTTCTCATGCTTCCATCCGCACTCGCATCCGCTCGTTCCTGCTTATTTTCACTGTTTTTATCTAGTAAAATATTGGCTCCCGGAGGGCAGTTGGGAAAATTGTTTGATGTTATGGATTTTATCACTGGCGAAAATTATTCCACTCCAACTTGGCGTACGTTGCTTCTGCCGGCCCGACTCCACAAACAGTGGGCGACGGGGACGACCGGCAAAATGGCCCGGATAGAATTAAATTTAATTAAAGCATTCCAGTTTGGTAGAGTATCGCGCACACCACCCATGCACACATACACCCATGGACGGTGGACGTTGCTCATAGGCAGCCATAATTTCATTAGTTATGTTATATCGTTGCCTTCCGATGATGTCGTTGCAAATAGTGACAAACAAAATACAAAGCAGTAGCTGGTTTTGCTGGCGAAAAGGTAACAAATTGAGAATGGAGTGTCGTCCTACTCGATCGGCCTGAAACGGTCCTGCAGTTGTGAGGCTAGGTTTGCATTGCGGTGGTATTTGATGGTACTTTGTTTCTTTGTCTTTCCTTTGACCAAAAATAGGGATTTTTCCTGTTGCATGGATGCAAAATGTCACGACAAACAGCATTAAAGCAAAACATTGCTTTACCAATTCCAACATTTAGCAATTTAAAAACATTAAACTTCAATTGAATAATGTGGCAATGTAACTTGACGATGCGTTTTGTATTTAGTTTGCGTATGTTAAATTTTAGTTCGAATTGAATTATTCTTTAATTATATTAATACATTTATTTGCGAATACTAACATTGTTTCTTTGAGAAAATTTATAAATTTGATTCTTTATTTATATTTCATCCTTGTTAAATATTCTCTTTATCTAGCAGTACAACCGTTGTATCGGACTTTATCTGCTGTCGGAGGCTTCTTAACCGCTCTCGGCCGAATACCGTAGTCTACCAGTCCATTATCCCGAACTTAGATATCAGTAAATCTCGATATGATCTCTCTACGCCTCGTCGGTTCATGCGGATGACCTAAAAGGGCTTTACTGGCTGGATCGTCCGGTGTCATTCTAATGACATGTCCAACCCACCGACACCGAGTCTGACCGATAGAGCTCTTCATTATAAAAATTCCTCCATTGTCCTTGCACACATACGGGGCCAAAAATCTTTCTGACCATCTTCATCTCGAACGCTGCTATGAGAGTCAGTTTTGAACAAAGTTCCTGTCTCAGAGGCGTATGTGAGTACCGGTACTATATAAGTTCTATAGAGTCCCAACTTCGTTCATGGCGACAGGTGTTTTGACTATAGAAATTTAATAAATCTCTTTAAGTTAGTTAAAACACTAATAATTTGAACATCCTTTGAACTTGTGTGTTGTAAACTATTTTTCGAACCATGTCGAAACTTGAAGAAATATTTCTTTGTTTTTGAATTATTTTGTTCCATTAAGAGCAAGAGCAACGGTCAACTGTACATACAAATTATATTTCCTACTGCAGCCAAACCCGCCAAAGGCAAAAACAAACAATTTTTCTTGCATAACCACACATTCCGTTTCGTTTCAACTTCATCTTGAACGCTTTAAAACGCACTGCCTCACCAAACTCAGCAGCCCCGCAGCGGGACTATCAGCAAGCAGAAACGTCTCTGGTGTTTTCGATTTTGCTTCAAGTTTAATGAGTTGTGTATTTGTGTAAGCCATGGCATAATTCGTTTTTACGCTCGGCAGCACCCGACGAAGCTTTCGGGGGTGTTACGTTTTTCCATCCAGCAGCTCCAGCCAGCCAAGCGCCACTGCAGGGAGGTGCGTTTCTTCAGTGCGCCAGCACCGATCGACCGGTATGGGCGTCTTTGTTTTTGGTGGATAAGCAAGAAAATGGCAAACGGCGTCCATTACGCTACGGTTGACGGCTTTTTATGAGTGAAACCGAAGGCGGAAGAATGCCAGAAGAAATCGATATGTATGGTGCAGATGTAGGAGCTGTGGGAAAAGCAGCATCCGCACAGCACGAAGGGGTAATGACACTTTAAGGGGGTGTCGTTGTAGGTTGAGCCTTTTTTGGGTGTTGGATATATTTTTCGTTCACTGCCAGCAAAACATTCATCTTCGCCGGTTCTAAGTTGATACGGTTCTGTTGGGTGTGGTGTAATGTTTAGCAACGCTCGCTACGGAAGTGTCGGGACGCACGTATGTTTTAATCACGTCCTGTGCAGCACATTAACCGTACCGTACCGTCTGTTGTTTAATGTATTGAGTTGAAATTAATTGCAAAACGCTTCTTGCAAACAAGCGCATGCATCACACGCTGCTCCCGCCACGTACAAATCATGGCTAATCTTGCCCAAAGCGGCGTTCCTACGGCAAATGAAGCATAGCGTAACGTATTTAGCAGGTTGAAAGTTAAATTGAAACATAAATACTCGAGCGAACCGTAAAGCGATTAGCAAACATCCCAACCGTTTCAGTGGCGGTGGCGGTGTGTGGGCGCCATTTGTGCCAATTGCCGTCGCTGCTGGGGAGCAAATGGAATCGATTGAATGGTTTAACAGGCGCATTTAATGCTTCTAATCTCTGCATGCACACCCAGACACTCGGGCGCAGTGCAATCCAACATTGATGACTTTGAATATGTGTGCACGAAGGAAGGGCCCGCCCGCACAGTGTAGCGAGATGCGTTAAATCGTTTGGATGTTAGAATTGGTTCCCATCTTAAGTTGGTGGTTTTGTTTGAGTTGAAAAGAGCATGCTCGCGTCCCAATGGAGAGGAACTTCCCTTCCCCAGTGTGAGAAACATTCCAAAAGCACAGCGGACCCCCCCCCCACAGTAGAGCCAAATGCGTTCGCGATGAGTATTGTTTGATGCGGTACATCAAATGTTCGGTTCACACAAAACTGTATTTTGGGGGTTTGAGCAAAACTTTGCTCCAAGCAACATCTATCTATTTCCCAGCGAGGAATGGCGAATTCGAGAAGAAAAGCTTGAAGGGGCATGAACACCAACACACCGACACTATTACTTTGGGGCTGCCCAAAGTTCGCTTGTGAGTTCGAAAGTTTGACATCGATACTGTCGCGGTTTTCTTTTTTCGTTTCCAATTCATCTGTCGGACAGATGGTGGTGGTGGTGGTGGACTTTGGATCAGTTTAAGCATGTACCTCCGCTGTGTCTCTCTAAGGGAATGTGTGAATCTGCTGCATCGTGAAGAACACAGCGGAAAGAAACTTTTCGAGAAACATAACCGCTGCACTGGAAGCCATTCGCAAGCGTGATAAAGTTTCTTGTGTGATGTTGTACAACACATTCGTATGTGCTGTTTAACTTGCAAAACCATTTGATGTCAGTTTTAAACGATTGGATTTGTGTTTGTCTTAAAAGTGTGCGTTATTACGAGAAGATAAATATTTAATTTAAACCCTTTCTGGCATATTAGACTTAGAATAGAATATGACATTAAAAGCAATAGTTGTGATATAATTCTCACACAAAAAAAAACCAATCAAGAATCTACTTTTTTAACAGTAGCACCATAAACGAAATATTTTTTTAAAAACCCTTCCAAAGTACTCTGCTCCTTCAAAGTGTTCTACAAAGTATTTACCCTCTAATCGAGCCCATCACACTCACGACACACTGCCGGACGTCTCTACCGGGTAGCTCGGGCGCAAATCTGTTCCGTAGTTGGCCCGTTTGCCGCATTCTTTAGCGCACTTCAGCGTTAAAAGTGTTGCTCGCGCTTTTGCTGCCGGCAAAGATAAAGCCAATAGGCAACTCAGCCCTCCAGGAAAATCCATCCATAAAAGCACGTGCGCCCAGATTCCGAAATAATACCCCACTTGCATCTTAATCCTTATAATGTTGAAACTCAGCGAAGAAAGCTGGTCTGGCAGGAACGGAACCCGAGCGCCTGGTGAAGCTAAGAAAGGACAAAAGTATCGAAGTATGTTGGTGCGGGTGCGGTACGGGACCGGGGGAGGGAAGAAAAAAAAATATGGATGAATTATTTCCATTACACTTCTTCGGAAGGTTCTTGGCCACTTGGATACAATGGAATCGTTGCAATGGAAGATCCGGTTGAATCAATGTCGGGGACTAGTTTCCATTCGTTTTCCATTCCCGTACTCGTACAGCAGTCGGTGTTTCTGCGGGAATTGGCTTTAATGGTCATAAAGTGGGCGGGTTTTTTTTTTTTGGGGGAAAAAACTTAACTCGTTTCGGGAGTTTAAAGCGTTTCCGTTTAAAACACCCATTGCAGCAGTAACGATAGTCATAATCGTATAACTCATGGTGAAATCGTTACAATTCGTGTGGTTGAAGGAATAAAAATCTCACATTAAAAATACTCAATTACATAAATTAAGCTAAATTGTATACAGCTTGGTAGTGTTATATCTTCACTAAAATATTATAAAACGGAACAATCTGTAATTCTTATACAAAAATACAATAAACTTACGCGTGCCTGAGCTTTTTTGTTTCCGAACTAACTTCAAATATTGTACCGGAATCTCTTGATTACTAACAACCAATTGCGCACATCTTGAAAAGCACATCAGTAGCAATCGTAACCATTTGGGTGCATAATTTATGCGTACGGCAATTGAATTCATCTAAAAATTAATGCCCCTCCCCTCAATGAGCAACGTTCGCAATGCAGAAACAGGCCTGCCAAGCTACCAGCAACTACACTCAACAGGCTCGTGTGAATGGAGTACAGCATCAAGCATGGAAATTACATGCAGTACGGCCTAGCACATAAAGCTGACGTGATCTGCGGCAGAAATGGAACGCTCGCCCGTGTAATGCTCCCGTTCATGTCTTGCCAGCTTCATAAAGAACCCATCCTGGGGGGGAGGGTTTTTTTGCTGCCCCGAGCAATGACTGTAACGAAGGGCACACTCGATATCCATATTTCTGCAAACCTCTTTCCATCGGTCTGCTCACGGACAACACCGAATTATTATAACTGCTTTATTCCTTCTACTTCATTTTGGGGCCCCTTAACTCGAGTCGTGCGGCTACATTGCGAAACGTTACGCTCCATTTCCCAATTGGTTTTTCCCTCCCAATCGGTACAGCAAACCGGAACCCCGAGAACGGTTTGCTAGCGATAGAATACGACTAAATCAGGAAAATGCTAGACGTTCCCTCCAACCAGTGGTTGGGGCCGTGGGCACAAAACACTCGTACAGTATAATTAAATTTGTTTCCCATCAACTTGTTGCTTTCTCACCCTTCTACCGATAGGAGGAAGCAGCACCAGCACGATGCACACAATCGATGCATCCAGTGGTGGGTATACCCGAATGGAGTCACTTTGGTGGAATGCTTCCCTACAAGTACTGGCAATTGGTGCTCCAATTATGACTGTTCTCCTTCAGCGAATGGTAATTGAGTCAAATTCAATCTACCATTTGACTGCGTGTAATATTTGTGAACAATTTTGCAACCTTTGCAAAGATTGCGCTACACTTCTATTGGTTTTGGGTTAATTGAACAAACAAAGGGGAGAACGGTAGTCAAACGATAGGCTTTCCGAATAATTGTTTCTGGCAGCTGTCAAACCGAAATGACGCATATTGGAATGGGATGGTTTTAAACTGATTGAAAAATGAACCTTAATTGACTAATTGGTGTTTGAATTTAGTACGGTTATGATCATGCCCTTTTAATGTACGGGTTAAAACAGCTTTGTAAAAGTTGCTTTACACAAGTCCGTAATGTTTTTCTTGACATAAAAATCATAACATTGAACGGTTCATGCGCTATTTTCTAATCAGCCGCTTAAAACTAGCCCCCAAACACCTTGAAAACTTTCCCCCTGACACTGAAAAGATAGCTTCCAGAAGAGACAAAAGCCCACTTTAACCCTGCTACTCGTACCTTACGAGAATTTATTGCGAAAGGACAAGGACTGGAACGGTAAAGAGATATATGTGACACTGCATGCTTTGTTGGCCACAGTACCCACCGCAGTGTGACTGTGACCAAACGACTGCTTTAAAGGGTGTGTTTGCCCACACGGCTCGCTGGCTGCAGCATTCGGCACAGCACAGCGCTAGTGCGAGACAAAAATGTCACAACCATGGATGGGTGAACAGCACGCGTGGTTTGCAAAAATCGTTGCAATGGATCCCACCCCGGAAGAAGCCATTTCCGGTGATTTAATGAAGAATGATATAACGATAGTTACTAGTTACGGATTGGTTCGGTTTGAGATTTGTTTGGATTTCTACTGCACAGATCACCAAAACCTAGGTAAACCTTAGTGAAGTTTAACTGTATCGATGCTTAATTTAATATAAGCATTTTACTTGTTTTTATACTTAAACCTTAGAACGAGAAAGATCTGTGTTATGAGAGAATTGGCCATAAAAATGTTACCTCACACTTTTATAATTTTCAAAATTGCAATTGACTTGACTATTAATTGAATGCAAGCATTAAAGAGTAGGTAAAGTATCGTGCACGGCTTGAAGGTTCTCTTTCCTTGATTCAATTACAGCTTTTACTCATGAATGATCAATTCAGTCTTACACAGTCTTGTCTTCCTAGAGTCACTACCGTTCACCATAGAACACGGCTTTCCCTGTAGACGTTAATTTCCATCGGTTGCGGTACGACTGGTGAGTGCATCGAAATCGAAAATCGATATGATCACACTCGGTCGGATCGCTTATGGTTCAATTTCCATTGTAAATGTGCCAGGATCTTTCTGTAATTGAATTTCACCATGGGTAGACGGTTGTGCGTGTGTTTCGATTTACTTTGGAGAAGTTTATTGATTATGACATGGAGATGTTTAAGTGGGAGTTCAGGCACATGTGTATTTATTGTAATTTAATCGAAGTGTCCAGACTAAACTAAGACTGGATTTATTCGATTGCTTTGGTAATGGGTAACCATCCATTTACCTTTAGCCTCACTTCAAGCTACAATTTGCAATTAAGTGTCTGTCTCTATTAGATAGGAGTAAACAATCACCAACAATTCGTGTTTAAAAATTTGTTCAAAATTAAGAATGCCAAACAAAAAAACGTTTATAACGAATAGCCCAACTTCCTTTGAAACACACTCGTTATCAACAAGACACTAGAAGTTAGAAAATTGTTTTATTCGCTGAAGCATCAATTTCCCTACACCCCCCGTTGATTGAGGGATCATTCTTCACCGTGATCCATTTTTTACGGATCTTCATTAGAATAATTGAGTTTTGAAGCACACTTTTCAACCGTCAATTGCCAAAGCTAAGAGCTTGGAAATTGCTGGAAAAAAGCTACTCCAAAACTGGAGCGAAATAAGCCCCAGCGGTAGTCGAAGCCAGAGTGAATCCTTTCCAACCACTCTCCACAGCAGCACCGTCTGCGAAAGCGTGTAGATCGCTCCCAACCGGCAAAAAAAGGGGATTACTCACGGCGCATCCCATGGCCTCGGTACCTCGGTGTGAAATAAATTTACCATAACTAAACCAATTTCCACGGCACGGCCAGGGGTGGGCAGGGGAGCAGGGTCACGGTTTGGTGACTTTGTTTCTTGGTGCGGTCTGAGCGCTTTCCGCCGACGCCAGTTAAGTCAAACAAATAAAACTCCTGCTAACTGTTCTCGGTTCAACTTTCGGTCTCGTTGCAGCATCGTTTCGGTACGCTTCTTGCCCCGTTGTGCTGTACAGCCGAGATTTAGCATTTTCGAGGTTAGAGTCGCTTAGAGATGTATGTTTACCAGCACTGGACCGAGATACACCGCACGGGGAGACATACACACAGACCCACGGGCATCTACTACACAAGCACGGGACGGTTATGCGGTTTTGCTGTGAGCCCGTAAATTACACTCTGCCAACGGCGCACGGAACGGGTTGAGCCTGATCCGTTGCATAATCGAAAGTTTTCTTGCCCCCAAAACTCCCGATGGTTGACGAGCGGACGAGCGTCCACAAGCCGCAGAAGCTTAACTATAATGTTAGTTGTTATCCCCGATCTTTCGGGAGATGCATGTGTTGGCGAATAGTGGATGATATTTAAAAAAAAAAACCCCTTCCACACAGAACGAACAAATGTCATGTTCTAAAAAAACGACGCTAAAGTTTTGGATGACATTGGCTCAGGTTTGTAAGGCTGCTTAATTGCATCTGAAAGCAGTTCACAAATGAAGCCACTACACATTAAGTTTTATATCTTACGTTTTTTTAGTTTGTGTTTTTGCTAATTTCAGCCACGTTGTTTAAGTCTTTATATTTAATTTTATGAAAAATTATTTTAATTATTACATAATTAAATATTTAATTAACTATATAAAACAAAACAATGAACAATGATGAAGATGCTCAGAAGGATTGTTGGCACCGTATGTGTGGAAGAACAATGGTGGAGTCGCTATAATGAAGAGGCCTACGAGCTGTAAGATGAACTCACTGTCGTACAGCGGATTACACTCGCTATGCTCCGATGGGCTGGTAACGTCATGAGAATGACACCGGACGACCCAGCCCATACAGTTCGTTTACGTCGTCCACACGGGCAGACGAGGCGTGGTAGATTCAAATTGAGATGAAGTAATGTCGTCAATTGGGTCATTTTTTCTAACTTCCTGTTGTAATGTAGTTAAATTTATTCGTTGCTGTATAGACAGTACAGTGCACCGGAGATGAGTCCGGATGGGATTTTGTCCCAGTCCTGTCGTGTGTAGACCGCCTTCGTTTTTTGAAGTAATCTGAAAAATTATCGTTTTTTCGAACAACTGAAATTTAATGTTTTAACTAATGTTGGTAATACTATGATTTTTAATTCACTCATGCTTTATCAACAAACTATTAAACGATTCATTAGTTATTCCAGGTGTTACAACTTTAGTATATTCAAAGCATAACTAACCCTCTTGTCTCTATCTTCTTAAAGTTACCTTTCACAATTGTTTCAAATTCGCAAATGTTGAATTGAACTCCATACGAATCAAGCATTTATATTATATATTTATATAATATATTATCATATATTTTATTTTAGAACACATATTTCAATATCCTCAATTCCGCAGACCCCAATAGCAAGAATAAAATTTCCCCTCAACTCACGATCCCAGCTCAAGCCACAATTTAGCAATCATTTTTTTTTCTCATTCTCCCTCCCACCGTGCAAAGCTCGTTGAAAGTTAAAAGTGAATAAGCCCTCCGGCGTGGCACGCCAAATATGCATCCGCGCCAAGGCGCGGGACCATGTTGTGAGCCACATCCTTCGAGAGTCTGTTTTGTCACTCAAACTGTCAGGACGAATGGTTCGCATTTCGCGAAATTCCAAAACCATGGTTCTGACAAGCGCTTTTCCGAAAGGGAAAGACACGAAAAATGTCTTCAAGGAATGTGCATGAATGCTTTTGTAGCGGGATGGCGGATGCTTTTTATCCACGGTGTATAGCGGCAGATATTCACTGCTCTGGAGCGCACGTTTACCATGTTGAATTGTTACGGCGAGAGTGGATATTTAGTTGAAAATGGTTCAGAACAGAGGATAATAAGCGTGTCTGTTTTGAATACACCAGCATATTTAGCCAAGACGAATGATTTGTATGAGGAAATCAATAAAACAAATACAGAAAGATAAGGGAATTAAAAGTTAAAACATAATTCGTCGTATTTCACCATTTTTTTTTTGCATGACTTTTACAGGTGGATTCAAGGCAAGGCACATTGCCGTCCCGATCGATGTTTCCAAATCGGATTAGCAGTAAAGTATCTATTAATCTTGCTTCATCCTTAAGGTACAGCGTTCCATCATACCGCTGGTGACATCCCAACCGGCACGATACATCCAGTCCGGGGAAAACCCCATACCGTTTTAGACGAATTACCCCGTGGCATTTCTGCCGCACTTCGCTTCTTTGTTGTTTCTTCGTTTACAAGATTAGGCGGATGATGACGCCCGCAGTTTGTCAAGCGAGTTGCTTCTCTCACGCAGCGCCGCTGGTGGATGGTGTGAAGAGTCAACAAGTGCGGAAGCGTGATTCAGGCGGGTTTTTTTTTTTTCGTCGCAGAGTGTCGACGGAAGTTATGTAAACATCGTAGATCACAAACAAAGAAGAAAAATCACTTCCGCGGTGAAAAGTTAAAAGCATGAATAATAAACGCTCGGCGGGGAATCGCTGTCTAGGGCGAAAATTGATGGAAAGGTGCGCGTTCGGGACGGGAAAGGGGCAGGACAGCATCAAGAATGATAAGGACACAAATATTTGAAAGAAAAGCAGGGCCTGAGGAAAGTAGAACAAAAGAAGGACAGGAATTTCGCCTTTGCAGAACAGATCATCGAGCATGAACGGTTTGTTCGGGAGTGAGTTCTAGCCGCCAGTACAATGGAACGTGTAATTCCCTTTAATTGATCTGTGTGGTACATGTTAAGTCAACTAAAAACGGTGAGCAATGACGTTTGATTAAGTTAGCTTTGTGACATGGTACCAAATCTTGAGTAAATTGATTTGTTTTTATTGCATCCGCTGAACTGTTTGCCGGAGGAAAGAGATTTGCTTTCTTAATCGATTTAAATTGAAACTCATCTGACAGTCGATTGACGGAGAGTTGGATTTGAGGCCAATGACAAGTGATTTATAGAGCTAGCAAACCAACCGTATTGCGGGAAAAATGTTGACTCGTGTGGGTTTGCAATTGGATTTACGCAGAATTGGATAATAAAGCCACGGAGATGATGTTTTTGCGAAGGTTTCATTCGACAAAAGCTGATTGTTAGGATTTTTACAACCAAATGGATTTTCTTATGTGTGTGCTATTATTATAAATATAAGCAAAATCAATTTGTTGTTAAATTGTTTTGGAAGTATAAAGTATTCTTTAAAAAATGTTATTCAAACATAATTGAAATGGATAAAATGTAAAATATTTTAATAATATTCTCCCCCTTCTTGATGTTTACAAATCATAAAACACATAAGCCTAAATCACATCAAATTCTGTTTGCTTTATTTCACCCATTCTTAACAATATCATTTGAACACAACACAATAAGTTGAACCACCCTTTGCACCGCTTTTCCCAAAGTGTGTCGAATGCGTACGATCATGGGTTTTGCGCATGCACTTACACAAATTTGCCTGCTTTGCGCGAAATCCCACCTGATCCGTTTTTAAAGCACTCACCACGCTTCGCGCTAGAAAATGTGGCATCGCTTACGCCCGTATGTCGCTGCTTTATGCCGTTTTTTTTTTTTCTTTCTTGCCACTTCTGCATTTCTCACCGTGTCGACGTGCCCGTTCACAACCAAACCAGCGAACCTCTGTTCGTTTCACTTGTTGGAAGTGTTTTCGCTTCTTGCGCGCACAGAGTAAAAAAAAACCTTCTTCCTCGGCACTGGATGTACCGATGGCCGTGGAAGCATCGGTGCGCCGTGGCGGGACTAGTATATCATCCTCCGAAATGTTTTACCATTCGCGTCACATACTTTGCACATGGATGGGTTTGTGAAAATCCTGATAATAACCGACGGTGGATTAAATAGAGCGTGTCCGGAAACAACGTCCGCTCGCGCCAGTGTGGAAAGCAAAGGGCACCGGTGTCCTTGGTGTCTGTTGATCACCAAATATGTTACCGAGCTCCCGTCGGAATTGCAACCTCACGGGGAAAAGAGAAATCGTTTAAGGCAGCGATATGCTTCGTTTGAACGTATTTCAAGACAAAGTGCAGCCACGGGAATATACACTCGATACCTGTCCTTCGATCAAGCGTGTGTGATTGAATGAGAGATTATAAATAAGACTTAAAGCGGGACCGTGTCCGTATGTGCTAAGATTACCTTAAGTCGTGATATTTCCTATTTTATATTTGTCCCATTGTAGGCCTTTTTATTCAGGCGTTATTATCTTGCGTTTAAAAAAGGATTAGATTGGGAAAACAGATTATAGTTTTTGTGGTAAATGACACAACAGTCATATATTCTACAGCATCGTTCAAACAATTTTGAAATGTTACTCGCTGTTAAATATATGTTTTCCACTAGCAAAACAATTTGTATGTTTGTTGTTTGGTCCATTCATGTGTCAGTTTTTAGCCGTTAATAATGGAATCAACGAATCAAAGAAATATTTCAATATATTTCACAGTTTTTCTTTGTTTATTTGAGGTCAATAGTCTTGATTAGTTCCTCAAACTAAGTAATTATAGCTGGTCCTGGTGCAATGGAATATTTTAAACTTTTTTCCAGGTTTTTTTCCTGACAGCTAGTTAAGTGTCATTTTAGTTTCAGCACTTATCTTCAGGCATTTTTGATGTTAAAGATGCACCGCAAATCGAAATTCAATCCGTGAAGCCTTGGTCAAGCGGAATTAAATCGACCTTTTTCTTCAACGGTAGGTAGAATGCGACAATATTTCGCCGAAAATATCGCTTTCAAATCGTGCTGAAACTCAAATGGTGATGAAACCAGGACTTACGTCCACGCAAGTTTCATGGGAATAGAAGGGATTCACCTAAAGGAAACACTAATATCAGATTTCTACTGCCAACAGCTGAACCATTTGAAGCTAACATTTGATCAGAAACAGGAAACAGAAAAGGCGTTAAGTTAAGTTAAGTTAAGTTAAGTTAAGTACAAAACAGTTGGAAAACAAAAATGCATTCCCACTTATGACAGGTTTTATTGTAAGTTTGTAGAGCGAGGCATGTAGATTCCCCGCCCAAGATGGTACATTATTTTAGCTAAATCGAATAATCCAAAGAATGTCAAATAAAATCATGAAAATAACTTAAATTGGAATAACAATATGCTAGACCGTTTAACACTAGTGTGCTTGTTTAATTTTTTCTCTTTCAAACGCTAAAATTATATCAAACAGAAAAGCAAATAATTTTCCAACTTCTAATTTACATGATCAATTTTCAAACATTTATGCCAGAGCAAAATCCATTCGATACCATCAAAATGCATTAAAATCACTCTCTCAATGCAGGAATTTGTGCTTGAAAATTGGTCAAAACGCGTCGAATTTAAACTAACCCCGCAAGCCTGAGGTGAAGCGAGAGTCGAAGCCGAAAATCGAAGATTCGGCAATGCGTATGCAGTGCCTGCAAGCTTCAACCGTATTATTCAATATTCTTCGCTCGATTTGCGATTAACATGCATCCTTGCGCAATCCTTTCGCCATTTCGCCCACCATCGGTCGTGTGGTCGGGTGGAGCATTGCATTATACCGAACCAGGCACGGTGTGGCATTTGTTGGGGAGGCAACAAAAAAAAAACCGGCCGCAAAAGTTTATCTCGATCACACAATACATGCAGCGAAGCATTTCCACATGTGCGGTAAAGAACGCATTTTATGCCTCGTCCTTACTTTCTCCCGCACTCCGCTTCTATCACCGCCCGATGCAGACTGCATTGCATACCGATTTGTGCTTTTTTTTGTCCACCTGACTCACAAAATCTCAGTGTCTGCACCGGGGGTGATGAAATTGCAGATGATAAATGGCACAAGAAGCGGTTGTCTACGGTGGGTTTGTCGTACGGTTTTTTCCTTCACGGAAATCTAATCTTCCGGGGTTTTGCCGGTTTCGGGTGGCTTTGGTGCCCGATCCGAGCGCTACTTCCGGACATCCGGGCAACAGATTCTTGATATGGTTTCCGTTGATATGATCAGTATTGTGCCGCTGTTTTTTTTTCCTACTGCGGCCGACTGTAGAAGGTGTACGGATCAAAATGCAATTTTTGCACTTTCTGATAACACGGGAAATTGACTGAAAAATCACAGCTTCCGCTTGAACTGTGATTTGAGACGGGTTTGGTATGCTGCTCGATTTTTTTTGCTCTCGTTGCACATTTGCATTTGTGATACTTTGATTCGTACACATCTGCATTGGGAAGTTGCACGAAAGCGGTGACGCTTGTAGGGTACAAATCCTTAGCAAAGCTCATTTAATTGAATCGGGCAAATAATTGATTGTTTTGCATCGTTTTAAGCTTTCCTGTTCGAATGATTCGTTCTTTTGCAATTAAACACCATTGATTCGCTTCAATGCTCGCGCAATAAGGCGCCGTGCAACGGAACCAGCAATGGGATGGAAAAAACGCCATTGCCAATCGTCATAATGGTTTCCAGTCAGGCTCAATGAATTATTCATTATTCACTTGAAAACATGCAAAGCCACCGTTTTGCAACCCCAACCCAACAGAGACAATGCGCAAAGGAGTTGAAAAAGCACCCTTAAAGATCCATTACTTACGGTGACTAACAATTTAACTTAACGCCAAGTCTTTCTTCTTATCCCCCCGCCCCCCTTCTCTCATTGGTGAAAATGCACAGCCACCTTAGACGCTGCTCAATTCGTAAATAATCACTATCACCCGCTGGGTGAGCAAAAACTGGCTGAACGCAAACTTTTCACTGCACCGTTTTCCCCCGTGGCCGGATCGGTCCAATCGGGTGTGTGGAAGCACCCAGATAAGACGCTGCTTTATGATGAGTCATGGCTTTTGTGCTGGCACCCCCGGGCTGCCGGTCCCGCACCACTTTCCTTCAAACCCGAAATAATGGCCGAAAATGCAACGTTTTCGATTTAATTTGACTCAAGTGGCATAAATTAGCTTTCACCTTCTGAGCTGCTCTCCCGGTCCGTAATACGGCGGGAAGCCTCGAAGGTGATTTTCTTTTGGGGGGGGGGGCGTTTCTTTGGGGGTTTGGAAGCCGGCTTACCTTCCGCCGGCACGCAAGCACCGGCGAAACGGGTCGCTTTCGGCAAAGGGTTCCGGGAGACAAAAAATAAATGGGTTCGCCAGTCTTAGCCAATTTGCTCCGATTTTCAGGCCATTTATTAAATGGTCTTTAGTGCAACGGTAACAATCATGGAGCAGCGACAAACAGAGAGAAAGAGCGAATAGGATTGAATTTGTTAGGAAATTTATCAACCAAACCTAGCGGAACAGAGTTGAAACAGTAATTTAAAGTGCATAGTTAAAGGATTGTTTTTGTAATTGGGAAAACATTTTCACCTCTCATTAAATAAATTTCCTTTAAAACTAAAATTCACTTAACCCATATTCACTATCCCCATTAACATAAACTGCTCGTCCTTCAACGGTTACGCTTGGTTTAATGTCCCAAGCGTTAAAGTTTAATTTATGGAGGATTGCTTACCGTTCAGGGATCATCCAACTCCAACGCCATTATCTTGCCGAACTTCACTCCACAAAGTGTTTGTACACCGAACACATTTGCATCGTGTTATATCATGAAATTTAATTTTAGGACAGTTTTCAAACATTACCACCAATCAGGTTGCCAAAACCCGTGGGCAATGCCCCACCAGTGACCGACTGTACACGGCACTACAAAAAAAAGCACAACGTACACCATCCACCGCGCCGAAAAGTTGCTGAATATACAATGCAAAATTATTTATGTATTCTCCACGAAAACCATCTGCTGCCGGGTGTCAATCGTTTGTGAAAAATGGAAACGCTTTACAAGAAAAGCTTTCAACCACTTGTGTCACGCTGTACAGCGTCTCGGGCCGGGAAGCTCGGAAACGGTACGCTCCCTGGACAGAAACAAAAGGACGTCTAGAGCGGAAAAGCTTCGTACAGCAAAAAACGAAAGGTACAAACAAACTCCCCTCAACAAATGGGTAACTAACAGTGAGCTTGAAAAATGTGCCAAATGCAACGTAGCGCACTGGCAGACAGGAGAGTGTGCAGCAGCGCATAGTTAAGCGTGCTGAAAAGTGCCACTCTGCTGTGATGTTTTTCGAAGCAGGGTTTCCAAACACCGACTGTAATGTTACATTGGCTCGGGGAAGAATGGCGGCCTTATGGTACGTAATTTCTGTGCACGAAGAAAAGCATCATCAAGCGTTGTCGATGGTGATTCCGACTGCTGCACGAGGGAAACTGCACGTTTGTTTACTGCTTGTGATCATTGACGGAGAGACTTGGCGACAGTGTTAAGCAGGTTGTAGGAAAGGGATGGGGAACTGGGCAGAAACGCGGCCAGAATAATAATAGCACAATGTGATGATTTGCACTCCAACGCGACTATTCACAGAAGGATTTGTTTTTAGTGTAAAGAGAGAAAGCGAGAGAAGTAGGTAGGTGCAATAATAACAATTTATTAGACTTTAATAGCATGAAAGATGTTTATTGGTATCAATATGGAGTGGTAGTTTTAATGAAGAGCGATCAATGTTTTATCATCAATTTATAAACATTGTCTATGAACAAAAAAGCTTTTACTAAGTGGTTAATTCATCCATTGCTGTCTAAATTTATGCTTTACTGCCTTTAAAAATTTTCATTAACGCATTGTAGCCAAACGTATGAGAATTCTTGCTTGTTTTAAATAATACCAGAAGATAATTTGAGGGTGCCTTTACTGGTAATAAATTAATTTCGTGATAAAATCTCGAAAGACAACTGTTATTAAATGTTTTTGCACAACATTGCTATGAAAATCACAGAAAAGCTAAAATATTGAACAGAAAAGACGAATTTTGTTATGTAGAAAGCTCATCCTTTTTAAGACGTTAACATTAAAATAATGTCCCTGCACTCTATTTTGGGGTATTTCTAGATAGACTCTAAAGTTTGATTTGCTACAATATAAGGCTCGTTAGCCTTGGCATGTAATAGGTTAATGTGAAGGACTAATCACCCAACTACCTTAGCAAAGGGAATATCCACAAGATTGGCAGAGATGTTGAATTCGTTGTGTTTAGGCAATATGGCGGCTCTCCAAGGAATTTATTCTACTTAATATTTTTCGAAAAAGCTGGAAAAACCTTATTTATCCTCAAAAAGAAAATCTAACGCTTTGTTTCCTTATCGTAACACTTCTTCGGACACTTCAACAGCTACGACCGTTTCAGTTCTTATCGACTACGAAACACGTTCTCCTGTTCTGTTCACGTTGTCTCGAGGCGGGAAGAACCTTCTGTAACTAATATCACTTGTGCCAGCTCACTTGTGACTTGCTCAAAAACAGAACATCCCCATTTTGCTCATCAAGCTCCGATGGCACGGGGGAAAACTTGGACTTCCACGTGGATATTAATTAGAGCAGCTTGCCGGATGGCAAACCGTAACAAGCGCTACAGATAATGCAATTTGCATCTGTTTGTGATGTGTGTACCGAAACTTGACTCGAAAACTCATCGTTGCGATGTGTTTCGGGTGGTTTAGGAAGCCAGGAAGGTTTAGCTGCAGCTGGGTGCACATATCGACAACACACTGCTCGAATGGTTGCTGCGATATGAACCGCACGAGAAACCACAATTGCCAGACCGGTACTGCTGAAGAAGAAAAAAGATAGGCTCAAATGCACATAACAATTGCATCCTGAAATGCTGCTAATTATGAAACGGGTGTCAATTGAATTATGCCTCTGCCGTGTTGCTGCCTCGCTGGGAGGTGACTGAATTCAGCAGAGGCTTTCGGTCTTGTATAATGAGATTATTCATTATGCTAAGATTTTAGATATTTTTTTTTGCATATGATTGCATAAACTTTCATAGAAAAATAGGCATCAAGTGCAAATTAATGAGGTATACGTTCAACACAAAGCAAATCTATGAAACAATGTGAGTTTTTAATCCGAATATTAATAACAAAAAATCTTATTTTTATGTTTACTTTTTAAGAAAACATTGTTCCTTAGCGATGTCAAGTAATTAGAAAATCTGGAATGAATTTTAACTCTTCCAAAGCGCATAAGGATTGCTGTTTTGACGAAAACAGCTTATGAATACAGATACTTATAGACGGTCGCACGATACCGGCGAAGTCCTTGCCCGGCGCATCTAAAAACGCTTACGACCGAGGTTAAAAGCGATTACGAGAAGTGTTCATTATTAGTGCCGTATAATAATTAAGCTGATTATAGGAACGGAATTAACTTTGCATGAATAATCGTTGCCTAAGCTGGTGATGGTGCCTATCGTGCAATACGTCCGGCTGGACGACGGTCGTGTGGAAGCGTCGTGATCGTCTGTAAACCTAAGAATTGTATAAGTAAAGAATTTAATGGTCATTTGAAATAGCCAAAATTAGTAACGTTTAAACAATTTTATGAAGTTTGCATAGAATAGTGTGGTGACTATTGATAAAGAAAAGCTTCGAAACAGTTATAAATATGTCTCCCTGTTTCGCATTGCTCTAATAATAACAACCAACTTAACGTTCCATCCAACCTAAAAATATAATCCTCCTTTTCCCCATTTTACCTGTGCTGCACTGTGATTTATTTTCTGTCTGCTTCCCTCTATCTGTTAGTTCCGACGCCCACTGGCTGTCCGGTCGGCAGCTAACACTCGGGTGGGAAAATTCCAAGAAAGATTTAGTCTCGTTAAGGCAGATTAGCCGGTAACGATGTTCATCCGTTTCGGTTAGGCACGAAGACAAGCATGGAAGGTTCTTCATCTGATTCTTTTGGTAATATTTTTTTTCGTACTTCTACTTTTCAACATAACTTTTTCTTTTTTTTTAGCTGGTTGCAACTTTTTGCATTTCATTTCGCGAGGAGAAATGCTTTCAAACACTCCAATTCTATTTTCCTCCCCGTATCAAACAAAAAAGATTATCCTGAAAGAAAGTACTGCTCCTCGAGACAATTTATGTTCAACAGGGTGTAAAGTTTTTTTTTGTGGCCCCTCACTCTCTTTGCTTGCTTTCATTTTCCGTTTTTGTTTCACATCCTTAACTTTGTTGCACACCACTTGGGCCGTCTTGGCAGGGCGAGGAAAAACATAAATTCTACACACTCCTTCAAAAATCACGCCCTGCTGCTGGTGGTGGGTTGCCCCTTTTCTACACCCAGCTCAGCACCGGAACGGCACGATGGTCGGAACTCATTGGCTAAATGTCTGGTAAACAGATAACATGCTTTTAAAATCCTTCGCCTCACTTTATGGCAACTACTTTGACGCTTCATGTTTCACCATGGTTTTTTTGGTTCGGGTTCGGCAAAGGACATCCACAGCAAACTTCGCCTCGTCCCCGTTGTCTCGTCGTGTCCTTTGCTGAAAAAAAGTGATGATTGTAAATGGTGCTCTTAGACTGACAAACGACTCGCTTATGGTTTCTGATGGATTGGCATTTCTCAAGTGTCTTGTGCGGAGTGCTTGTTTATGGTGCTTTATTTACCATCATCATCACCAGGACCCCTTGCGAGAGTGTCACGGGGGTGTCGTGTAGGGTCAGGACCGTCAAGCACTGCAGGTCGAGTGAAAGTGGCACCCCAAATGCAAAGAAGGAGCGGGTGGTTGTGGTTGCATATTTTTATGCTTCTTCTAACCAGTTCTGGTATGAACCCCGTGCAGGTATTGGATTGTTATACATTCGAAGGCAATGATGCTCTTCAAATTAAATGGACGATCATGACACTCGTGTTCATGCCGAAAGCCTCAAAAGATTTGCCTCTTGTATTTGTGTTATTTTAGTGAAATTCTTCCCCTTCATAAGCTTTCTTTCGTATTCGATCTCGAAAGTCCTAAAGCCACCTTGTCCTTTTCAAGAGGGTTCAAGAAAACAACCAACCACAGCAGATAAAACATTTACAAGGTATTGTACTTCTCTGTGGATTGCAACCGGGATGGGAAGTACCGAGCGCAAAGTACATCGACTTTAAGCAGCAATTTTTACATTCCACCCAGCGGATGCGTCTGAAACTTTTACCATAAAAATATTTCTACCATCGCTCTACCAGAAACAATCTCCATTTCAGTTCCATACGGCTCTCTCGGACGCTTTTCCAACGAAGCCAATCGAAAGGTGCAACGCGTGGTCGGAAGCGGTGCGACGTTGGGGAGCGCTTAGAGTTTGTGCATAATTTTAAGCAGTATTCCAAAATAATAAAACTTTCATATCCATCCCGGATGCAGGGGTAGGGTTTTGTGCGTTGGGAGCGGTCAATTGCTTTGGTTTGGAATTTCCCGAGTTTTCCCTGACCTTTCCCACGCAAAACGCGTTAAATGTTTTGGGTGGAAAAGGGCAAGCAAGAGAGCGTGACGGAGAGAAACAAAATACAGATTCCCAAACATGAAGATGTTAGTCGCACCGAGTGCTGCAGAAGTGGAAATGGTTGTTGTAGAGCAAATTAACACTTTAATATGAAAAGTTATCTAAAAATGTCAAGTTATATTTTAAAATGTTTTAAAAATATCATATTTTCATTATTTCTGTGTAGGAAACAAAATGTTAATATGTTTATTTATTTTACCATTCAACAAAAATGATGTCTTGAAGCTTGCTTACAAGGTCATATTTTATGTAAAACAATCTAAATAAAATTTGAAAAACATCAAATTATAGTGAAAATACAAATACGATACAATTACAACTACAATAAACCAACAATTCTACAATAACTAAAATTACAATACAAAAACCTTCAAAAACATAAGTTCAACACTAATCAACTGTATTTGCACAGAACACAAAGTCCCGCACACAAGCAAAATCGTAGTGAATTATCCATTTTCCTTATTTTTGTTGTTGTTGTTGTGCCATCTTCCCGCCAACCATCGAACCAAGATTAAATCCTCCATCCTTCTTAATGTATTGCACGGCTTACGTCAGGCCACACGCCACACAACAACAAAAAAAAAGCCATCCCCCATCCGGGAAAGCTGGACGGCGAGAGGTGGCGGGTTGAAAACCACGATAGAGTAATAAAAATGGCACTTCCTCTTTTAATGCTGCCCTTTATGCGCTGCTACAACAAATCCCCTTCGTTAGTATCGGGTGTCCTCCTTGGTTGTATATTGGTTTCGATTTCCACGTCCGACCGACCGACCAGACCCGGGCAACGGTATGGACGGTGTTTCCTTTTGGCTCTAGCTTGTTTCTTTTTCGCTTATTATTCCCATCCTCCATCCTGCCGCCAGATAGTGCCGTACGTTTCCGGGGTCGTTCCCTTTAGGCTTAGCGTGGAACGCCATTCCGCGTTGGGAAGGCGAAAGGCGAAACAACCCTCAACGCCACCGATACTTCCAGCGTGCCATCCTCGTAATCATCAGCATCCTCATCCACCGCGACATCTTCCACTAAAAGCAGCTGTAAGCATCATGATCATCACCATCAGTGGATGGATTGGCTTTCCAACGCCATACGGTCGGTTAAGCTGAGCACCGACGAAACGCAAGATGTTTAAGGACCTTCCAATCCAACCCGAAGGCGCACGCCGCCGCTCTCTCTCTTGCTGGCACAAATAATTGAATTGAACTTAATTAAATTCAAAACTTCCAAACTAAAGCAGCGTCAACCGGCCGGGGGGCCAACCAAACGCCACCGCTAGGGAAGTTTCCGGCCAGAACCACTCCAGGTCATGATACAGTGAAATGATCACCAGCTTTTCGCTTTTGTTCGTTCCGTTTTTACTTTCACTTTTTCCCCTTTTTTTAAAACGTATCGTTCCGCTTTTTTTCTGTATATTTAAACAACGGTGCCACCTCCCCCCCCCCCCCGTTCGTTCACTATGCGACCGTGCGCTTCGCTTTTATGGCCATTTCATTAGCCTCCCAAACTATGCAGATTTCTCTCGACGGTCGCACCGTACCGGGCTGGTGTACCGTTTTGCCACTCCTATTCCGGGGAAGTGTGCTTTAACTAAGGATAGAAAAACCGAACGTACGCATTCCGGTACGTAAGAAAGATTCTTTGTTTACCATCCTTCCGGTTGCTTTCTTTTGCGCAAAACTGCTCTTTTACGATCATTTCTATCGCTTTACGTTTTCTTACGCCTTTTGTCTTAGCTATTGGGCATAGAGAAAAAGAAGCTAAACAGCTTCGGTGCTATATTTGCAAAACCTTTGCTGCGAAAGGACAGTTGCTCTTAGTGTAACGGTTTCATCTTCATTAAAGTTTGGTCGATTGCAGCACGGTCAAAGGCTCTTCTTGATCTGCTCAATTTTGAGATTCAATTAACAAAACGCAATAATTAGTTGCTTTGTTTTTGTACGATCATTCTTGGCATGACCGAACTGTTCATTTCCGTCCCTTTTCCCGAATATGTTTTTCGCTCTTTAATTCAATTTCTTCTGGGGAATATAGACGTAGAATTAAACTTTTTTTCGCTAGAACGGCCAGTTTTAGCACGTAACTGGTTAGTTAGTCTTAGCGGATGGGATTTTTCTTCGATGACCGGTGCCACCAGCAATACATCACCGGATCGTGCTCTTAGTATTGAACTTCATATACGTAAAAAGCAAATAATTGACCCAATGGGGAAGACCTCGAAGTCTCTAAATCCGATCAGAAGTCCGATATTTCGTAGTGACGATTGCAGAGTCTGTTTTTTTTAATATCACAAGATCATGATCTTTAATGATCTTTCAATAATTGAAAATTATATAGGATTGGTTGGAAAATACGGCTTAGATATAAAATTTCTTCACTATTAATTGTGTTATTACTACTTACTTCTAACATGCTTATCAGGCATTACAACCGTTGCTGCATGAGTCCTGCTAAAGGCAGTGCGCCGTCGTTTGCCTATCCATTGTCCCGGCCATCCTTCTGGTGATAACATGAACATCATCACTCCATCTATTGGGGCTACCGCGCATCCTCTGTCTATGTGGACGCTTGCCTTCAATCCTTAAAAGAACTTTGCTTGCTCGGTCGTCCGGTGTCATTCTCATGACATGACTAACACTCCAGCGTCTAATCCATTACGTCTAATTCATTCACTAGCTCGTCATTGTAGCGGCTCCTTCTGACCTTTGACTCAAGTTAGATTAAATTTTGGACGACTTCGAAAGTGCGATCACCTATCTGTACTTCACCATTGTTAGCAGATACTCGAATTATTTGAGTATATACAATAAAATCATTCAATTAATAAAATAAAGTTTTTCTATTTTAATTTTGCACAAAAGGCAGCTTAACTTTAAATAATAGATAATGACCTTTGACCCAAGTTAGATGAAATTGTGGACGACTTCGAAGGTGCGATCACCTATCTGTACTTCGCCACTGCGTAAGTTAGGAGTTGTTAGCAGATCCTCGAATTGTTCGAGTCTATAGAATAAAATCATTCAATAAATCTTGACCTGAATTAATCTTAACTAGCATTAAATTAATTAAATAAAGTTTTTCTATTTTAATTTTGCTCAAATGGCAGCTTAACTTCAAATAATAGATTTCCATTTAATATTACCACAAATAACCAATCGCAAATAGGAAACTCATCCCAATATAGACCATTCCAGCCTACATCATACTTTCTATTACAATTCACTTTTCCTTAAAGAACCTGCCCAAAACCGGAAGAAATTCCTTTTGTTCCGAATGTCGAAGGATTTCACGGTAGCAGGAAAAAAAACGCACACAGCTACAAACTTTCGACCACGGTGCCGAAACTATTTGTGTGAGGAATAGAATTCAAACCAAGACCCGCAGTACCGTTGAAGCTAAAGCACCGGTACCGCTTGCGGCACTTTTTAACGAGATGTTTTAGTTTTGTCCTGATTCAGCCATTCTGTGGCTATGCGGTGGATGAGTGAGTGAGTGAAGAGAGCAGGAAAGGGCAAAGTCGGACGAAATAGGCTGGTTGCATTTCGGGGAAAACTGATGGGAAAACTATGTCGGCATGCTTCCCGGACGCGGAAGTACGAAAGTATGCGAGCCGAAACAATTTCTCGGCGAATGTTTTCGTCTTCGCCTTGTGCCGTGCAGGCTCGGGGTCACCAGCTGATGAAGCTCTTGGACGGATGGATGGATGGAACGCATTTCGACTGTCGAATTTTTTATGATCCTAAAATTTGAATAGCATTTTATTATGGTGTTTAAATTTCGTTAGAAAAAAAAACTACCTCACAAGTTAAGGGTGAAAGTTCAACTGTAACACCCAAGCAAATTTACGTTTAGAGCCTTCAAATAATTACTTTATGTTGTCTGATCATTTCTCGTGATGCATGAGATCATAAGCATGGAACCGGAAAACCTGTACAGTCCCTTGATCTCTAAAGAGATGCAAAGAGCATTTTTGATTTCGGGTCCATCTACTACTGGTCAGGATCGAAACGGGTGTTATTGCTCAATTTAATTTAATATTCGTTGGGGCTTCATGATACGGTTCGTATGACACTCTTCACTAGCTTAGCACTTTGAATATATTGTTTGCCAATATCCCAGGACAAATATCCTCGAAATGATACAAAACTCATACCCTAATTTGTGTTCTATTCTGATCAGTTCTGGTGGTTCAGCTGAAGGGCAAAAATGCAACGAAAGTCTTACTCAACAGTGCAACCCAACACATTCGGATCATCATCAAATCAAGACCACCAACTTCGTAAAAGCTTTTACATACGAACCGATGAAATATCTCAACCCGAAACAGAGCATGGAATTTTGAAATGACAGAGCAAAAAAAAAAACTATTTGACACAAAGAAAACTTTCTACCGCCAACCAACCGGAGGCGTAGCATTCCTCAGCAATCTCAGCAATGAAGAAGCCGGCCTGTTTGAGAATGGGGTGCATTCTCGTACCGAAAACCACCGGTTTCGAAATTTCACCGTACGAACCGGTGGAATGCAGTCGAGCGCGATAGAACGATAATAATGCTTCTCGATGCCTTACACGGAAATGTGTTATAATTTTTGTGTGCTTCAAATAGTTGAGCTAACCATGAAGTTGGCCGGTACGCCTTAGCCCAGCGGAATGCTGCCTTCTGCCGGGCGTGTATGCTGGTTGGAATGCTAATGCAGCTGCATGTAAAACCCGTTCAAACTTTCCTCGGAACGTAGCGGGCGCGCTGCCGGGATGCATAATTGCTGGAGAATGTAAGCCCGGTGGGCCAAACCAGTTGGCTAAATCATGTGCGTATGAATTATTTGATGCATTACTAAAACTTCATACACCAATGGGAATAGTTCAAGATTCCAAGGTAAAAAGAGTCAAATGCTGTTTTCATTAGAATTAAAACCTTACAAAATTATTAAAAATTAAAATTATTACAAAAAAAATGTAATTGCATTACAATGTCTAGAAAAAAAAACCCTAGGTAAAAACAAACGCCTCAACACTATCGTTAAAATGCTATCATCTAATCATTTTCGATCTAATCTCACCATATCGAATCTCGTCACTTTCTCCACAGTAGGCGGGACATTGGCAAGGACAGAAGCTCTTCAAAGGCGAGGAAAACTTATCCAGCCTCTTTCTTGCATTTTTTTGGTCTTCCTCAACACCAATGTACCAAACATTCCCCGTTCGGGGGTTTCTTTCCCTACCAACCCGAAGATGGTTTTGTTTGCTTCGGTTCGGGTTTGCTCCCCTCTACAATTTGCCACCGAAAACCCGATCGTGCGAGCATGCGAACAACAAGGAAAGACGTTTATCTTCGGGTGCAAATAAAAAAAAAAATAACACACACGAACCAACGAAGGGGAAATTTCATTTTCCGCTGTTCGTTTCTGCTTAGCCTGCTTAGTGTGCTTTCGACGATGGTTGAGGATGGTTCACGTATTGTTGGTGTATACGGGTCGCGTTTCCCAACATAGGTGTGCCCCTATGTCACGTGTTGTGAGCGTGCTCTTATGATCGTCCCAATTCTGTTCTAGTCCCGTTTGTTAGCTTCGCTAGTGAATTTATGTCTAAAGATTAAGCATCTAACTCCAATAGATTGTCTCTTTTATGGGAAAACCGTCCAAAAAAAAAAAGGATCCTCCACCATGATCACGGACGATACCATCGCGTCTATGTCGTGTGATGAGTGTGATGGAAATTATTTTTATAAACATGCAAACGAACCTCCAAAAGCAAATCATTACAAAAGGGAATCCATTTCATCAGTTCGTATGTTTCGTTCATGGCGTTGCCTTCGCCCCGGAATAACGTGTCTAGCCAAAGATACACTACACATTTATTCTAAAGCCACGCACACAATCGCCATATTTTGCTTGATTTTATGCACTGACTGCCACCAAGTTACGACCCGATCCAATTAAAGTGTGCGAGTCCTTTTCGTGCGTTTGACTCATCCCAACCGTTGCGTGACGGTTCGCTTAAAGACTTTTCGCCGGTTCCCATACTGCCCAAGCGATTCACAATGGTACTTGCTTGTGTTTCGAAATGCTTTTCCCTGCTGCTGGATCGTGCCCTTCACCGGGTGGATAACGGTGGGGACATGGTGGAGGACAAATAGCACCAGCACCAGGTTCACGTTTGCCACTTGATGAATTTCCACAGATAGTGTAAATAATGTCATTTTCAACTTGATTCACCCATCCGCCACCCACCACTGGCCACCAAACCCCTTCCCACCGCACCATCGAGCAGAAGCCTAATGTGGTTGATAAATGATAATTAAAAACGCACAACCGTTTGTTTCTGGGGGGCTTTCGGGTCCACAAACAGAATAGATAAGCGTGTGCGTTCCGCGCAGTGACCTTTTATCGTCGTCGTCAACAGAAAACAGAACGGGGACCGTAGTTTTCCGGGGCATTTGTTTTTTTTTTTGTTGCGATTCTATAAATTTCATCACACAAAAGGGCTGCGTGCATTATGGGGTAAAGCAAGAAATATGAACTATTTACATTGTTTGATCGTTACGAAGTGTGTTATTACGGTCGTCAATTAACTTACCGTTTGATACGCGTTTGCACATAAACACCGGCACTTTTCATTAACGTTACGTACAGTATCATTATCTTTTCGGTGGAATGTTTTATAAATCAGGTATTGATGGTTACAATAAATTGATAAAAATTACTGACTCGTGTGTTTTTTTAAATATGCTTCCATTACTGCAATTTCCAATGAATGATCAGCGCAAAACAAATCAAATTCTTATTTATTGACTTTTAAGTGCAACAAATGGAACACAAACAGCTCCTTTTAAAAGTAAATAAATGATATTTAAATTAAGCAAATATTTAATTTACACATCAAATGGTTGTCGTTTAATTAATTTTTATTTCTTCCATTTCTTTAGAGAAAAAAGTGTTTAAACGAAACGACACAAAAATTCACAATAATAAATAAAATTGATAACTTGGATTGGATTGGAAATTATCAACATTCAGTTGAAGTTTATCAAAAAACTGTAAAGATTCAAACACCTTATAATATTTTGTTAATGACGTTTAATTGACACAAGACTCACTGCTTAATATTTACATTTTTTTATTAAAACATCAAACTTATCTATCAGACCTAAATTGAACACAAGTTTAATTTTCGTTTAAATCATGCCATCACCGTAAACAGATGTTACTGTATTAAGACCTCGCTACCAATAAGCGAAACATTTACCAGACAAACATTGTCGCAATCAATACGACCGGAGACAAACAAGGCCTAATCCTGGAATGCTTTGCAGCCAACCTTCCTAGCGAGAGATGGCTAATAAATTAATTTTGATTATGATGATGGGTTCTGCGCCATTGCTCTCTCAACAACCATCATCCCATCGTCGGTTTCATCGCACCGATGACCATTCATTTATGAGTGACACCGATACGCTATCCCAGTCTTTAAAGGTAAAGCCAAAAAGAGAACTGAGAACAGAGCAAATCTGAAATCGTTTGTCCCCCATTGGTTTGGATTTGAATATCCTTTTAATGGGAAGCAAGTTCTGAAGCGGAACGTTGCAAAGGAATGTTTCCGACCTTCCACAGCAAGTCGGCTGGCAAGACGTCTGGTATGCGTTCTGCAATATGACAGTTTAAAACAATTTATCACTAAACCGAGGCACTGGTACTGTGGGCTTTTAAAAGAGTTTAGAAAGAAAAGAGGAATGAAAATTGAAACATTTTAGTCGCGTCAGTGTTTTGCATACCGGAAAGCGGTTGAATCGTGAGAGTTTTAGAGCCTGTGTTTTATTTAACACTTTAAGACATAGTGGCAACTTTATAAAATAGCTCATACCATACTTTCGGTCAACGTACAAGGCAGAGACGGCAGTTTATCTCACTGTGGATTGTTTCAGAATATTCTTCAGTAAAAAATGTTATGATCAACTTTAAATTGTGCTGATTTTGAAGAAATCAGACTGTAAAGCACTACAATCACCGTGAACAGTAGTGCTCTTCAGGACAAGAATTTAATATATCTAGATAAGGAATGAATTGACTAAGCATGTCCGGGAAAAGGCAACAAATAAGGAGGAAATGTGTAGTCTTCTCAGCCTATATGTGGTTGATAATACGGCGAAAAATCGTCATGAATGCAATAAATTAAAATTAATTTATTTAAATAAATTATTAATAAATTAATAGTGAATTGAGGAACTTAAGCGAGAACGGAATGAGAGCAGTGATATCTGGAAGTCAATTAAATGAGACTGTTGGGAGTATGAGATTTTTCAAAGAAATGTCATGAGAACCATGAATTACTAAATTCATTTTATTTCATGCATCTTCCTCATTAACTTTCACTTAAGCTCAAGTAACATAACTGAACAGTGACATAGCGGGGCTGTATCGGTTTTTATACAGTCGATTCCCAGGACCTTCAAACGTTCTCTAACACGACATTAGTGTCTGTGGACTTGGCCATATGCATGAAACAATTCTGAAAACTGGTAGACCTTTTCCCAATCAATGGTGTTCGACATACCTCTTAAACGAACACTGGGGATTTAGGATAAAACGGTTTAATTGTTGGAAGTTTATGGAAATTCGACGAGTAGCCCATACAATTTTCTTGCTGTCTCCACTTACCGAGTAGTTTTAATGGGTTAGAATAGAGTTTAAATATCTTAAAGTTAATTTCGACTCTCTCAAACCTTTGTTGGTGCATGTCCAGGTTGGTCATCATCCGAAAATGGAAAGCTGAATGATTTCGCAGTAAAGCCATGATGGAAAGAAACATATGAACATTCAGATCTTCCACATAGAAACCCTCGAGTACAAATCCAAGGCTCATTCGATTGACGGACTGCATAAAGAAAAAATACCTCCACTTTTACATGAAGTCAATCAAGTAGTCATAGTTTCTGATAGAACAAGTTAGAAACCTGAATTAAATTCACTCTCCGCAAGTAATTTACAAATACTTAAGCAAACTAAAAAAAAAGGGAGAAATGTGTTAATATATTATGCAATTTTATGAGTTTTTCTTCTGCCAGTAAATATGAATAATGTAATGCAGCTGCAAGCTAATCTATCATCAAACGTCAACAAGCCAACACTTACCGGGACAGTTTGATGCGGTTGATGCTGTGGTTTTAACAATCAAAAGTTTAATTTAATTATGCTGCTCCCACCGCACTCCCACGGCACATTGGCACTACTACGCTGCTCGTTTGGGGGAGGGGTCCGTTTTCCACAGTTACGCCAACGGAACGCGCCAGCGGTTCGCCTCTTATCGACTGGACATCAAATCGTAAATCAATCCCATCCCGGCTGGTGGACCATTTTTATCGTGCACGAACCTTTTCATAATCGGATTCGCAGGGCCTCGTGTCAGCTACAGTGCAATTGGACCACCACTGTTTTGCCAACCCTGTGTCCGATCTGTCCGAACATGGGGCGAGTGTTTATGCGTTTTCCATAATTTACATACATCTGTTGCACCCGGTTCCTTGATGGTTGGGGGGAATGTTGAATTGGCGGTTTGGGGAGGGAAGAACGAAAGCGTATGCGTGCCATCTCGACTCTAATCGGACAGACATCGACAGACCGATAGCGACCGGTGCGTTTGAAAAGCCTCCCACCCACCGAGCACCCCACCCAGGCCTCCCACATCCCGCCAAAAAACGTTGCATGTTTGTGCGCGTTTTTCCAAAACACCCAACGAGGTCAAACGATGCAATCCCGATGTATCCGGGACACACCCGGGTGACAATGGGGACGGTGTTGTGGGGAGACGGGGGAAAATTTATGCAACATTCGATGCTATTTACGATCGATGGCAATGTGCCGTCTGCCCGGAATGTCAACATTCGGTGCAATGGCAGAACGAAGCGCACGGCAAGGATGGACGCAAAATGTACCCCGCTACCCGGGCATCGCGCGGAGGTTTTAATCCTGTGCCGGTGTGGCTGTGTGTCAGTGTTTTCCGGGCCGGTCTGTTTCGGTTACCTTGTTTGCTGTCGATTGTTGTGTTGTGCTTTACCCACCCGGTACCATATATCCGTATTTGCTTGTTTGCTGTATTTTATGTGTTCGTATTTTTATGACCATAAATTTCGCGCACCGATTTTCTTGTTTCTCGCCCGATAGTATGATTTGTTCGTTTTGTTTTGTTTTGGTTTTGTTTCCGACTCTACTTTCCATCTCATTCTTTTCTCATTGGTTTTATGTTTTTTTTTGCTATGTTTTATGTTTTTTTATGCCATTCAACATACGGGTTTTCCAATTTGATGTTCACTTTTGTTCGCTTAAATGGTGTGCAAAATGGCTGTGCGACTTTTTGACTTTTTGATTTTTTAATCCACTGTCTAGGCCACGCAGCTTATGAAGGTTTAAGTGGGATTACTTGTTTGTTTTACTTATTTGAAAGTATGTATCTTGTATGCTAATAAGTTTCATGGTTCGACTGCTTCCTAGTTCTTGGGAGCGATTCGTATACTTTACTGTAATATTACATCAATGCTAATGGTTCTTCTTTTTTCTTAGCATTCCGTTATATCTAGTAAATTCATATATTGTTTAATTATTGTTATCATTATTTTAACTAAATTTATATATTATTTATTAGTTTATTCGTTTTGCATCTTCTTAAGGAATCACTCACCATGTACCTATGCTTCCTTTACGTGTATACTTCCCTACCTTTTATACTTTTTTTTTAATCTTCCACTAACTTTTATCAAGCAGTCATTAGGGATCATCCATTTATTACGTAACGCTCATCGAGAGGGAGTGAAGTTAGTGCCAGTGTTACGATTTATTACATTATGATTAAGTAGGGATTTAACTTCCTGTTGCGTGACATGCAATAAGAAAAGTTTTTGATTCGCAATTCATACAACGTTTATGAAAATTTAGCTAATTTTAGACATTTTCATACAAGGTATCTATATTCTTGTTGATATTTAATTGTCAACATTCTCGATCGGAATGGAGAATGGAATAGATGGATGCAGGTTCCATTGTCCATCCATTGTCATATGCCGACCCAATAAAATTGTATTGCGCTTGAAGAGCTCTTAACAGTGCTCCTGATCTACAACGCGTTTGATCTGGCGTAAGCAAATGCGCCCAAATCAACTGACACATGTCCAAATTGTGGTTCAAAATTGTAAAAACACTATTAACACATCCGAACTTTCTTGTAGAACTTCGATTGCAGATCACTCCATATGATTTTGTACATATCGAACACGGATCGATTTTCACTCGGCAGATCGTTTGATGCACAGATGCGGTTGGTGCGCTGATAGCGTTTCTAGATAGCCATCTACGGTGAAGAATTGCTTATACCAATTGGACTTTGGCACGTGGAATTGTCGCGGAATCTAAACAGCAGACAATCACCTCAAAAGGAATGGTTGATAGTGCTGATAAATAAGTTCGTTCACGCACAAGGTCTTGACGGATGGCAACGATTTCCCTGGGTACTATGTAGCGTACGGCCACCAATGAGCTTCTTTTGCGGTGCGACAATGAGCGAATGAGACGATTTCGTTTGTGGACTGTGGTGGCAATATGGATGTCAAAGTGTCTTCCGGAGATTGACTGCTTCATCAAGAACCTTTTCAAAATTTAATGGTACGTTTTGTAAAAATATGGGTAGGAGAGGCTTCAGATAGGAGAGGGTTTTAAATTGTTGCGTTACTTAATAATTGATTGAGCCCTAGTATAGCTGAAGGTTGGAGTGATTTTCATTAACTTAGAAGCAACAAACAGAACAGCAAATGTGTTTCTAACGTATAATTCTAATAAGATATACATTATTGCAACAGTGGAGTGATTATAAAAATTAATGATGATCATAAAAACATTTTAATTAAGAAATCATACTACAAAACATTAAAAGTATCGGCAATGTTATTGATAAAAGCTTTATAAACAGATCGCTAACTAGTGGTGAAAATTAGTGTTCATTTTGCCTCCGCACGATTGACCACGTGTCCAAGGATAACAGCAACAGCAACAGCATGAACAGAATATGCTCGCCACCAACCTGAATCAGTTGCCCGAATCACATCGTTTGAATAATTTACTCTAAACTATAATCGCATTAACTGTAACTGAACGCATCCTCGCCTGTTTCCCGGGCGGTTGCATCGCTCTGTTCCGCATCACCCGCCCCAGAGACTGGCGACGGGCACACCGAGTGTCAATTGTTTCGTACGGTAGCGAACATGCGTGGGCATATTGTTCTAGCTTTATGCTTTATGCTTTCGCGCGCTCCATATCGCGGTCGTTTATTGTGCCAAGCCGGCCGATTCCCATGTGCGTGTAAGCGTATCGGGTATGGGCTGTAGGGACGCGCGATGCAAATTTGCCATATTCCATCATAAACAAATTGATTGGATAATGCGATTAACACTTACACTTCGACTGCCACCGCACACACAATGTGTGTCGATAAAACGATCGAACGGGATTTGCGGAAGGTGAATAATGGCTTCCGTACTCGATGGGCGATGGTGGTTTTCCGGAGTTGTTTGGAGAATATTTGAGAAAAAAAGAAGCTGCGTTATTAGAATTGGGTGCTTAACATTTTTTTTATAGTGAGAACATAAAATTAGTGACTGTGTTCTGTGTTACGCTGTTCTCGGTGTTTAATGCATAACAAAACAAGTTCGATCATAAACTTGTATAAGTTTAACAACAAATTTAATAGAGTTGGTCTAATTTAGTGATAGTAACACAATTGTATTGTTCTATTAGAACTTTGAACTAGACTCTATGCTATGAGTGTTCGCATACAATGCTCAATGCTAGAATTAACTAAGGTTAGATTGAAACTAATTAAGGTTCAAAAGGCTTAACTATTGAAACCGGAACTTGACAACGGGTCAAAATGATATTAAAAAGATGAATCTAAATGTATTGTATTTATTTGTCAACTATTATCTATCTCTTTTTTTGCATAATTGTATGATCCATTCATCCAATCCATTAGCCCTCATCACACAATTCCATAACCTCAGAAATGCCTGGTATAGACGTTTTACATCGCAAAGAAAATCGTCTTGGCGTCGTGCAATGGCTACTTGGTTAAGGATAAGGTCAGCTTTGAAATTGTCAGAGGCTACTAGCAGGATTAATGAGACTCTTCCAGCCTCCATCTAAGATACATCGCCTGCAATGCCATTATATTCACTACTAGCTACGGCTACTGTGTTGTACCGTAGTAACCACTAATGGGATGATACTCTCGGCTGACATCAGATTGAGCACCTGGTCCAGTTTCAATATGTACTACAACCTCACCATGCAGGAGAATTTGCAGGAAATAATCTGCCATAACGGTTGATTTAATGGTTGCAGTGCAAACTACAATAAATGAAGAGGATTTATAAAGGATGTTTGTGATTGTATCGGCTAGCTGTGCCATAAAACATTATAACTAGGATTTTAACAGAACACTACAAATGTTGCCTGAGTTGTCCTTATGGCGCTGCCGTCAGAAGAGAGCATACGGTGTAATCCTGTGTAATTCAAAAGTGGGGTTTAATGACATCTGGTGCATGTTTTCTTGGACACATACCTTTGCAATCTAAGCATAAATTTTTATATTAGCTTATTATATTATAATAAGCTAGGATTTGGTAGGATTATATTATAGCGAAGGATTGCTAATCCTTGAGCACGTTTGATAGAATAGACTTTAAAACTTTAGACTTTTAGACCTTTAGAACTGCTTTATACAGGCAGTTCTCAAGATACGAGGTTCGTCTTGTGCGCGGATTCGGAGATACGCCGTTTTTGGAAATTTGACAGCTGAGTTAGTTTACAGCCTGAAACATTTGTTTTTAATTAGTTTGAATGCATTCTTTCAAAACGTCGCCAGATTTTCTGAATAGATTAAGTGCAGAGAAGGTAGTCAACTATGTAACTTTAAAGTATAAACGATATTATTCCCGGATTCGACTTACGCGGAAATTCGAGATAAGCGAATGAGCTGAGGCGGGGGAGGGGGCATTCCCTAACCCTTACTTACTTACCTTTGGTCTTCAGGAGTTCTCTAAACCATTCACCATTTCCTCGACCTTTCTGGCGGACGCAGCAACGCCATCACTCCATCTCAAATTAGGCTTACCACGCCGTCTCTGTCCATGTGGACGACCTAAACTTTACGAGCTGGCTCATCTGGTGTCATTCTCATGATGTGACCAGCCCACCGGAGCCTGGGGAGTCTAAACCGCTATACGATAGTGAGTTCGTGGTACAGGTCGTAGAGCTCGTTATTACAGTGACTTCTGCTTTGTCCTTTGATGGCTAAGATGGTTTCATCAGTGTATAGACTAAGTCCATGTCTCAAAGGCGTTCGTGAGAACTACGACTTTATGACACCTGTATCATGAGAAAAGAAGTTTGCCCAGAATGTAGAATGACTCATTCTCGGCCTGTTCCTAACGCTTTAAGGGCTCCCTAAAAGAGAAGGCATGGCCGTGTAGTATACGCTCACAGTTCAAGCATACCATACTCTTTCATTTTCGGACAGTTGGATGCACAAACGTACACAAACGGATTTACATTTTTTGATATTTTTTTGTTTGTTTAATTTCTCATTTCTCTTTTTATTTCTAATTTTCAAAGATGTTTACATTTTTCTAGTTTGCCTGTTGCCTTGTAGCGATATTTGTTTGTCTGTTTTTTTTTGTTTGCTTTTGTTGTTTTCTTTTTTCGACTTCATTTTATTACCGTTTTGTTACTTCTGGTTTTACTACTTCTTCTGCCGCTTCTTCGTTAGTTTCATTATTTTCTTCCCCACCGCCCCTATTATGATCACTGTATCTTCAGTTTTGTTTAGCTGGTTTGTTTTTGTTTTGCTCGGTTTTAATGGTTCGCAGCATCATGCGGTCAGCTTCGTTAACAGATTTGTTGTTTTTGTTTTATTATTTCATCAACTTTGCTAAGGCTGGATGAGCCGCAAGCGATACACTCTGTCGTCGATTATTATCGTTTTCTTTTCCGTGAATGCTTTCCCGCATGCAAATGGGTTCAATTTTCGAGGATGCTTTGTGTAGTTGTGTGTATGATTTTTTTGATGAGAAAGTGTGTTGTATTTTCTTTATTGCATTAGTTTCAATTCACGGCGAAACAAACATAGCTTATGCTGCACCGCGTCAACCACGTCCGTGTAAGCTTGTGTGGATTTGCTTACTAAATCATACTGAAGAACGTCGAAACAGACGACGAAATAACGTAAGGGCATTGCTCAAAGCTAGCAGAAGAAAACATATAAGCAAGCTATATCGGTTCCTTCCTTAAAAGGTTAGATGTGGTTGTTACTTTGCTGTTTGCCGCTGATGCCCGGTTTAAACCATAATCATACACCGCCAAGCAGAAGAAAAGCTTATTAACTGCATACGAGTCTTGTGTGTATTGCATGCTTTGTACGCCTTTGGGTTGCCTTAAATGGTGAGTTGGAAAAGAAACAACCGAGATGATGCTCTTCAAGGTGTTTGTTGTTAAGTTAGAGTTCCGGCACTGAGTTTTTCGTTTCTCCAGTACAAGTATTCACTGTACAACATCCTGTCGGAACTAACCTTCCGTGTGAGTATGTTTGTTCTTGCTTTTCCTGATTCCTGATCAGTGTTCGGCTCAGATCCGACTTTCTGAGCACCAGTGAGTGCCTGTTCTCGTTGAGCATTTTCTTTGCGCGATGTGCCACAATAACCGCCGGGTTACGTATGTATGAAATGTGTTGTCACATTAGCTAAAGACTCCTTTGCTGTTGTTGTGTGTCGCCCACTTGTTTTTTTTTTTTGTTGCGCGTTCGCTTCACATTGCTTACGCTCTATTTTTACAACTGTGCTGCATGATTTCATGTTCCCGTCTTCCTTCACCTTTCCTTCTTTGTATTTTCGACATTTAGTTCAACGGTACGCTGGATTTCACAAACCCATCGCGCGCTAGAGGAGTAAGCGAATGCCCGGAAGGCCATCACAGTTCAAAAGCTTCCTCCCCCTTTTCCTTATCAGCTTTTCCGTTCATACTTTCGTTTTTCCTTTTGCTTTGTTGCAATTTATGTTTATTCTCCTCTGGCACTATCCTGTTTTTGTAATCCTCCGCTGTGATTATTAATCGTTTAACTGGTTCATCTCGTAACACTCTGCTCCGTACTCGATCCTGTTGTAATTCGATTATTACGTACTTTCTTAATTCTTACAAGCAATAAGCGAAAACTTAATTAATTTATGTTCTTTTCTTGTGTGTGTGTGTGTGTTTGTTTTTTCTCACCTGTTCTTGGTCTCGTAACCATTAGTCAAATACTAAGATAATGTATATAAGATTTGTGTATTTTGCGGCAGGGGGGAAGGTGAACGCATTTGTTTGCTGTTTGTGGGGTTGTTTGCGTGGGTTTTCTTTTACAGTTTCGTTTCCTCGTGTCGCATTAATGTCGCTCGCTTACCACTACCGGGCATGTGCGCCGGCATGTGGAGAAGTTAGTAAAGTGAAAGATGAATGTGTGAGGTTTTCCTTTTTTGTTTTTGCATTAACTGGTACTGCGGTAGTATCGTTCTGGCTTTACATGCGGATTAAACTTCCTGCTCCCATCCCCTGTTCTGCTGTTTTCCCACTTTGTTCACTACTGCTGTTGTTCAAACTTACCTAAAGAGATCAATAACGCTACTACTGGAGATGTTAAGTTTTTTTTTTAAATTGTTAATATTTTTCTTCCGGTCGCCTTTTTTTTTTTTGGTTTGTTTGTGTGTTTTTTCTCTCTTTTCGTTTTATTAGTTAGTTAATTTTTTTTTGTTCTTCAGGAAGAAAGCGGCAAGGAAATTAATGTCGGTTTGTTTGTTTCTTGTAACTGGCGTACTTAAGGAGACGGTGTGTATGAGTGCATCGGTGATTTTTGTTTAATAAATGCGAATTTTCTTAATTATTCAATTTGTGCTACGTTTTTCGCCGTTTTTTTTCTTCTCTGCCTCACATCCTATTCACGCAAGTGTTTTTTTCCATACTTTTCATTAAGTATGACCATTTCGGTAAAGATTCTGTATGATGAAGACGATGGAACCGTTAATAGGGGAACAAAAACTTCGCTCGTCATTACTTAACATATTGGCGCATACATGTGTCCTTCCTTCTGCTAACTGACTGCCTTATCCCCGTTTTTGACGCATTTTTATTGGAGAAAGGGATAGAAAAAGATACCCCAAATCAGATTATGGAAAAGATGTGGTAAATGATTAGCGATTCCCTGTGTTCTAGTGGGTCAGCAATTGTATTCTTTTAGCAACTTGTGTAACAATCGCCCTACTAGCAGCAGTAGCAATTTTGTTTTCTTAGTCATTCGGAGTGATTATAGCAAACAGTCACATTGATCCTCAATTATGCCAATCGGACAATTGTCTTATCCCTGTTTCCGCTTAAAATAATTTTTCCATTTCCTAAAAAAAACCGGCAAATGCAATGAAATGTTCCACTGGTGAAAATTGTTCGGACCGAAAAAGTCGAGATGCTTCACACCCTTCCTATCTCCGCGCCTTTGAAAGTATACGCTCATGATCAAAACCGATCAAGGATCTCTTTTTTTCAAGCACAGTTCATCAGTAAATTGTGTCTTTGTTTGTTCGCAGAACGGACTGTTTGTAACTGGGCGCGATAGAACCGACGTGATTCCTGCTTAAAGTAGTTAATTTATCTATGTATATGAATATATGAGTTTAAGTAAGTGTAGCTTTCTTGCCATCATCGCATTTTCTTGAGAAAAATTGCCTCGTTTTGGCCCTTCCTTCCCTTTCCTTGTTAATGTTTCACAAAACTAAAACTTTCCATCAGCAAACGTTAGCTTAACTTTCATGTAGTGAACATATGGCAAAGTAAACAGACAAATCTTTTCGCAACACAAAGAAAAACTATAAAAATAAACATCCCAGCAAACTAGCAAACGATTTATCCACTAATGGTTTTTTTTTTATTAATTATATATCTTTAAGTGAGTGAGAATGATTTGTGTTTGTTTGGATGATACTCGAGTTCCTTTCGCTTCCCTTTTTCCCCGCAAGCAAATACTGGTCTCTCACACAAGCGGCACGCAAAACAAAACACCCAAATACTTTAATCGCAAGCGTATCGTTTAGTTTAGTAATTCATACAGGCTTTTTTTTGTTAAAAAAAAAAAACATTAACAACTTGCTGCACTTGATGCGGGTGAAAAGTTGTGAATAATCGTAGGTTTGTTGCTGTTGTTGTTCCGTATGTTTAAATAGTTATTTGGTTTAAATATATGTATATTAATACGCAGTATGCCTTTTCGATAAATAGAAATTTCTATGTACAGCAAACGGGGACCGTCGAAACAAAGGCGCCGAAAACGCACTATCGAACTAGCGAAGCGAACGTACTGTCATAAACGGTTTCGTTTACTTTTCTTTATAACATCGATCCATCTTGTATCCGGTCAAGCGTGAGAATCCAGAAGGTTGTTCCGTCTCCGTCACGTATTACGCTACTACACGCTAAAAACCTGTATCGAAATGAATTCTTCCCTGTTCTTCCAATGCGCCCACATGTCTGATCCCGGAAATTCTCACCCAACAATCGTCACAATAAAACTTCACAATTTCTGTTTTCGGAATAAAGGACAAACCAAACACACGCCTTCATGATGCTTGACTGGTTAGGTGGCAACACAAGGAGCGAAGGAAATGGTTAAATTGGAACAAAATTTCCTTCAGGAAGCTTCATATTGTTTTGCCTTTACGCACGGCTCATCATCCATACGTACTATATCGTAACTACTACGCTTACGGTACACTATTTTCAAATATTCGTGTGTTCTATAGTATGGTTGACTGTTTTTTTTTTAGGTTTTTTTGTACTTTTTACAACTTGTCACTTGACGAAACACGCTAGTGGTAAGCAATTACAATTGCCCGTCAAAGAGTAGGGAAGGCTCTCGCCTCTCGCTCACCTGTTTTACGTGTGTGTGTGTGCGTGTGACTGTTTTTTGTGTCCTCTGTGATTCATCAACCGATTAACCGTCCTTTACCAGAAACATTAAACTCAAATCTCACATTCAAACTTTAATTTTTGCTCAACTCTGTCTGTTGCGCCGTCTTCCGTTATCATGGTTGTGCGTAACGGAAAAATTGAGTGGTAAAGTAAACGAAACAGCTCCTATTTACAGACATCTCGTTTGTTTTATTCTCCCTTCGCCCCCCCCCCCCCCCCCCCCACAGTTCAGCTGTCTTCCGGGTTCACTGCATCGGAGAGGTACGCACGCAATCGGCTGTGTGGCTTTTCCTTTTGCCCGAATTGCTTTTACACCGCCGCAAAACATAAACCCATTAATAGTTCACTTTCTTCCGCATATAATGTCAGTCTTTTACGGTTCTGGATTCTTGTTTTTTTTCTTCTTCTTCATTTTACCACACACGATTTGTAACATTTTCCATTTCCGATCGTTTGGAACCAACTCGTTTCTTATGCTACAAACGTATTATTTTTTTGTTTTGGATCGTGAGTTTTGGATTTGGAAGCTAACGTAAAGTGATTTTTCTCCATTTAAATTCCACCTTCGTTCCGGAGTTAGGCAATTTCTCTGTTATGTTACGGTCGTGACTGATGTGGCGTGTAGAGCCCTTCGTTTTGTTCGCTAGCTTTGTGGTTTTGTTTTTATCATTTGTTTATCGTTCTACACTACTCGTAAATTTGGAATTGTTATTAGAAGTTACCGTTCATATTCCTTTCTTACCGATTTGCCATGCGTTATTTTTTTGCTTTCATTGTGTTTATAAGTAAATGAGCAGAATGGGCGCGCTACTGCCTCTACTATCGCTAGTGCTACTACTTCTCTACTACTATCGCATGAACCATCCCAATGTTCTGACTACTGATTCAATGATTTCCCTCTTCTCAATGGTTTATGTTCATCTGGTTCCCGTTTTGCTGCATTGTAAATAGCAATGCTAACAATGCTCTTTCCTCTCTAGCCCTCCCCGGCTGTGTGGCCTCTGGTTAGCTTTATTTACACTACTACCTGCATGAAGAATGTGGTTGGTTTTGTTTGGAAATTTGTCTACTCGAGCAAAAGATGTAACGTTTGTATGTGACTAGGCTTACATGGTGGCTATTTGCTAGTGTAACTACCTATGGTTATATCTATCTGTATATATATTTATATATGTATAATTATATGCTGATGCAAGGAGAAAATACCTTGCATTGTTCCTTACACTTCCCCCATTTGCACTGGGTTTGTTCCAACGTAAGCCATGTTCCATGTCCCCCCCATACTCTTACGCCTTCAAGATGAAGCCCCACAGTCCCCCACACACAGCTCGCCTCAAGCGATTTCAAATTAATGAACCTGCACGCCTATCTACAACCGATGATTGTGCCTGACCTTCATTCGTATCTCACACCCGATACCTGTCACTGTGACAGAATAGTTTTGGAATTGACTTTTTGTATGTGTTGAGTATAAGTTATGTTAGTTTTTTTTCTCCTATAGTTAACGGGTATACCTTATGCGACGATACAACGATGGCGTCCTGATTCGAAAGCGCTTTGTTTGAGCACGGCAACGCACGTACAGTGCAAGATGGACTTGATGATGGAGCAGTGAGAGAGTATCGATTTTTATTTTCTTCATACAATCTGCAAAAAAGAGGAAAGAAAAACAACCAACAAAAAATAAACTTAAACAAAATTCAAATTAGAAAACATATGTGATTTTAAAAACAAATAAACCAACCGGTAACATAACATTTTTTTTATATAAAAAATAATATTTATTTTTAGAGCCTACAATAAATATGAATTTATGGAGACGCTTAAACTATTCGATTGGAATTTTTTGTATCCTGCTTACAACTGTGTACCGAAAAAGAACTAAATTAAAACATATTCTCTATGTAATTCAAACCTATTGACCTTAACTATGTAAACAAAAGCAAAAACCCTGTATTCAGAAAACATAAAAGCACAATTGGGGTGGATTAAAGCTAACGAAAAATAATGAATTTTGAAATATAACACCGAACAAAACAAATAACATCACATTTTAAAATCATTTCCTGGACCCCAGCCACACCATTTAGTACAGTACAGTAGAGTATCTGTCAGTAGTTTCGGTACGCCATTGGGATTTGTGTGTGTGTGTGTGCATTGCTTGGGAGTAAAAGCAGTCTTTTTGCACATAATTTCAAACATTCCACTTGAGATTCTGTGAGCAAACAAATGTGCATCCTACTTTAGGAGAAAATTATTATTGATTGAAAAGTACTAACTAATTCTTTACTAATCCTTCACAAAGGTACTGAAAAATGTTGTTCCATCCGCCATGTTTAACTATCGATAAACATCCTTCTAATTTAATGTGATTTAGTAAATAGAAAAAAACCCATTGTTTTGTGATTATTTGATCTTTTTTTTTACAAAAGATTAATGTACGTGTATGCAACTACGGGTAGAAAGACAGTTTTGTTTATCGAACTTTTTGTTAAACCATAATTAGTACCGTTCTAACACGGACGGAAATCTCCATTTTTAAATGCAATCAAATCATTTGCTCCCTTCGATAAAGTCCCATTTGCCAAGCCTAAAACACAAGGCAGAACATTATTCTTTAATTTTGGATAAAACTATACAACAAAACAATACCAACAGCCGAACAAATTGTGGTGTCTTAATAGCTGATTACTTAGAAATCGTTGCAAACTAATATTACACAGGTCACACCCTACTGCAGCGCATGTCTACCGAGTATTTTGGAGGTGTGTTTTGTGGTTGCAGTCATTTGTTGATACTATTTGTTCATGTTTATTATTTTGGTTTCGTAAATCAGACTCTTGAGAGGCGGGAAATGTGCTATCCTTTAACAGGAGCAGTGTGAAATCAAGTGAACTGAAATCAACGTTTTCCGTTAAGATGTATAGTTAATCGGCTTATTGATTACGATGACTACATAATGTCCCTCCGCCAGCGCTCATTCACTGGTTTGGAATGGAAACTGTGAATAAAATCTCCATTGCACGGAAGCTTAACTTGAGTAATCCCAGAAAGACCGTCCTTTGTCGCGAGACGCTTTTTAACTAAAGTAAAACTACTCGCTATTTCTATCGAACAAAACTGGGAACTATGTACAGGATACAATTAAGCCTACCCAATCATTTACCCCATCACCAAATCGTCCATTTGCTCTGATGGTTTTGCTTGTCTCTACCCTCTCTCTCTCTCTCTCTCTCTCTCTCTCTCTCTCTCTCTCTCTCTCTCTATTTTTACAAAATTTTGTTCGTTTCACACTGACTTGGCAAACTCTAAAAACTTTCATTATCATCTTCCCCCGTATCGATGGGTTTAAGGACAAGCATGTCGAACTCCTTCGGATCGCCGCTCGCACTGTTTCTGCGCGACGAACGCAATCGTGGTTTGCGCTGGCGCTGATCTCGCGCTCGACTGGGTCCGGCCATCGAACGGCTTCCGGACGGTTCACGCTGCTGTTGAGTGGTACGGAATTCCTGATTGCTTTCGGATTCGCTTTCGCGATGGTAGAAATTGCCCGCCTCAAAGTCAGCCGCCGTACAGGTGACGGCGGATTCGATCGAGTGGTACGAATCGTTCCGGACGTTCGTGCGCACACTGCCGGAAGGGCCACCGTTGGCATTGCTCGTGTTCGCTCCACCGCCTGCTTTGAGCAGCAGGAAGCTAAAATCGTTCCACTTATCGTTCAGGTTGGCCAGCTTCTGGTTGAAATTTTGCGCCAATGACGCACTCAGTGCCATCTTGAGCCGACCGGTGGAACCACCCGAGCCCGATCCGACTGCTCGGTGACCACCTCCGCCTGATGGCCGCTTCGGTGTCGTAGGTGGTGTAATGATCGATAGCGAGGAAGATGTGGAGAGACGATTCAGTTTCTTAGTCGTATCGTTGCCACTGCTGTTTGTGCTGTTGAGAAGCTGGTTCGTGTGCGTACGCGAACTGCTCGCCAAGGGGGAAGCGGACCGCGGAACGAGCGTAGCCGGATTTGCAGCGGATGAGCCAGAGTATGAGCTGCCAGCTCCCGTTGAAGAGGGATAGTGAGGGTAGCATAATGTGTAGTTGTGCTGACTAGTACCGTAAGGGACGGCATGGCCAAAGTTGCTGTTGCTGTTGCCAGAAGGGTAAAGTATACCACCATCGCCACCAGCCGCGGCATCACTGTCGAGCATGACGAGTGCCGGATAGGACTTGCTCGTCGTCGCTGCAGGATGTAGTTGCTGCTGTTGCTGCTGCTGCTGCTGCTGGGGCACGTTTCTTAATCAATCCCGGTAGATGTAGCTACAGTTCTTGGGGCTTTCCTGTGGGCTGGGACTGCTGGATGGAGGCGCAGGACTAGAGCTACTGTTGGACATGACTGGGGAAGATCCGGAGCTGGAATGGTGTGGACTGTCGGAACGATGTTGTGTTACTGGAAATACGGAAAGAGAAAAAGTGTTAGTTTAAAAATTATCATTGGGAATTAGACTACATTACATTCACCACTTACCCATACCATGCCGGGGCGGCTGCCTTTTCATACGGCCGAGACTTCTGTTACGAGTGTTTGAATTAAGGACCTATATAGAAATGCTATTTTTTAATTATACTTTCACTACCCTTCAGCGGATCGATGGTGGTACGATATAAATACATCGGTCAACCATTGCGAAATAGATATTTACCATATTTTGATTGATCAGTCCCTGGCTGGTCTCAGCCGCCCCGTTTCCGTCTCAAAGATATACCTGTAAAACAAACGACGAGAAAATACATTAGCCGCCGTGCCACACAGCATTAAATATCGCTTTAGGGTAACCGTTCCCTGGCCACTGTACAACAGTCCAGTAGCGAATGAGTGATAGGATCGGTAGAAAAACAAATTTCATTTAAGGGAATAGATGAAAAAAGCGTTCTCAATTTAACGATTGGCGAGCAGAGTAATTGTGAAACGGACGAATAGTATACAAGCATAAAACACATAGAAGAAAAGCGAACATAGAAAACTATAACGGTAGCATTTACTGCAATGGGCTTTGTACAATGAAAACTCAATGACGATGTCGTTGGGTGACTGTTGCAGATGAATTAGTCGCAAAAGAACTCGAAGAACCCAAAACGGCAACCGTATGCTAGTTGAAATCTTCCTTTAAGATTTAAAAAATTGAGCTCGTGTAATCTTTTTACAGATTATTGAATGTAAAAAGAGGATTATCAGTATAGAAATATCATTCAAAAACTGTTCTCTAGCCTTCTTTATGTATAAAATAACAATCTAAAGTACAATATTATATTAAACAGTGACATGTAAAACATTGAAGTGCATTAGCAAAATGAAGTGAGATATGTTGTTTCGTATTGCAGATCATGCAGATAATTAATAAAAGAAATTAATTTAAAAAGAAAACATATTTTCCACAAACGAACGAGCTTTATTTCCATTCGTGAGAAGCGAAGCGAACAATCCGCAAGCTGAAACGGATCATTTTTATTATTTTTTTTCACCCCCTCAACGTGACACGAACAAACATGAAAAGGGACACCTTTTCCGGGAAAGAAAATTAACGTCAGCCAACATTTCAAGCCCCCGCACCAAATAGGCCAATACCAAACGAAAAATAGAACAGAGCACAAACAATTCGGGCACGATGAAAGAAACAATCCAAGAAGGACGACGAATGAAACGAAATACTTCATAATCAACGGCACAACACAATTAAAACCATACAATTTTGCAAGAGATGAAAATTCGATTACGGACACTCTCCAATACGGTGCAATCAATGCTTGTTATGACGATTGGGTATAATAAAAAAAAACAATGGGGACTGTATTTTTGTGGTACTATACAAATGCAATGCAAGAAAACGAAAAGTGAGCAAAAATCGGGGCGGAAACTAGTGAATGAAAATGTGATCAGTGAAAGCGCTTGATGATTTAATTTTGAAACGGCTTAATTCGGAATTCGTGTAGGAAAAGGAGGTGTTGCGGCATGGATGGATTACAACAAAAAAACGGACAATGGAGGCGCCCAGTAGCGCCTTCCAGTGAAGGTTCAGAGAGAAAAAAAAACTTTTTGCCGAACAGAACGTGTAGAAACCACTGGTGTGAGTGTGTGTTCCATCTTTAAGTAGGACCGCGTGGACGAACGGACAGTGGGTGGTTATGTGAGGTTGATTTAATTTAGGTTTTGATAACATTACAAAAGAAAAGGGCCAGGAACACTGTTTTTTTTTTCTTCGGGACCTACTTTTTTGACACTTCTTGTCGTTGAAAATCCGTCACCGCGACGATAATTATCACCCTGTTGGAAATATGGTTCGCAAATGGGAAAGCGGAAAACCCAGGGAAAGAGAAAAAGAAAGAAGAGAGAGAGATTCAGTGAGTGAGATATAGAAAGACAGAGAGAGAGAGAATGAGAGATAACATAAATAATGAAAAGTTTAGGATAAGTTTAGCATCTACCAAAACGAGCAGATTTGTATGGTTTGGTTTGTTATGTGTGTTTGTTGTGGGATGGTTTACTGTAAAGTGTTTTATCTTGTACCATCTCGTTACAATTCTTTATATATTTTTAACCTCAGCTTGAGAAATGGAAATGGTTCTGGTTCTTCTCGAACTAGAGCAGAAGGTGCGATCGACAACCGAATTGTTCTTAATAATAGCGCACACTAGCCGAATGCGAGAGCCCGCGGTGCGCACAAGCTGCACGTGGAGCTGTTGCTAGCAAAAGCTGGCGAAAAGGCAATAAGCTTTACGGTTATTGCTTAGCTGCATTCAATCAGTCGCTTGCTGCCTGCATCATTCGTACGTAACACTTTTAGCTAATTTTAATCCCGTATGAAGAGAGTAAGTAATCATGGCCGGAGAATCTAAAATGAAACTCATGTCGACACGAATAACGCACCCACACCCGGGATGAATTGACGTATGAATCGTGTGGATTTTACTGCTTTGGTTCCGAGATTACCAGCTAAAGATGCTACATGTCAAGGTCACTGCTTAACGTACCTGATGGGATCGAAGGGTGCCGAAGTTGTCTCGGCCTCGGTAATTGTCTCGAGCATTATTGTAGTTGTCCGGTTGGAACTGCAAATGGTACACACAAAGGGCAATCAAATGTCAATCCATCAATCGCCAGTCCCGAAACACGCGCGACTTACCTGGAACAACGTTTCCGAGTTGACGCCATGATGGTGACCCATCGGTTTCCTTAACGTATTTTTTGGCGAATGCTGCATCTTATTCTGACTAGACGGTTGAGGTAATAGTACAGGCTCGGCGTAGGTCACTTCTTCGACCTGCGGTAGTAGCTTCGGTTCGGCTTGTATCCTAAAAATAACAAAAATGAACAATGTTAAAATATTATAGCTCCATGTAAGTTTGTACAGCTTTGCACGGCTCTCCCATCCCGTCAAATCGATAACTAACCGATTAACATTCTGACGCTGTTCGAAGTACTCATACTCGGTATCCGGATATGGTAGGTTGTCGTCCTCGTCCTTGTGACATCGGCGACCACAGAAGTAGCCGGTAATGAAACCGACCAGCAGAGCAAAGATTGCCCCTGCCAATACGGCCATGACTAGCGTCTCTACCGTATATTGAGCGTTAATCAGATCGGGTGTAATCTGCGGTCCCTTGTCGTTGTAGTTCTCCGAGTTGAACTGAATCTTATCTGCCGGTTGATCTCGGAATGGCCGCTGTGGATCGTACTCAAGATCTGAAAACAAAAGGTACACCGAGCTGTTATTTAGCCTTCTGTTCATTACAATAGTATAAATCGTTGTGGTGATTGTGATTACAAAGATTAAAATAACAATTACTGACACAGAAATCGATTGTCAGAATAATCATTTCGTCACTAAATCTTAAGGCACTGGTCTATCGGTACTATCCGATGTGTGATTGGTTTTACAACTGCTTTGCAAATTTAAAGTTAAACAATAAACAAACCGTTAACATTGGTTTGATGTAAATAACAGTGCTGCAGAATTATGGGGCTTACGACATTTTCAGACACTGTCGAAGCTTTTACTGATTTTATCAAGCAAGAACTGGACGCTGCAGATACAGATCTGTAATTCTTCAAGATTTCTCGACCGAAAACTTTCCATTCACACTTTTGCAATTGATTCATGCATTGTTGACTAAAACTTATTTATTTCATTGCTCAAAAATTTCCGATTTTTCTCCTTAATTCAAAAGCTGGTAGTTAGGACAGTTTTGCACTATTGTCACGTAAGATTCCGTGAATACATGACATAATTCTTTCTCTCGCATCCAACTGTTCCTCCTCTGACATGGCATCAAGTGCTGGCACAAAACTGGCCATAAACAAGGAATTCGCCTTGTTCGTGTCCACGGTTTGTTTTTGCTGCTCCTGTTTTCCTTTTTCCAAAGTCACAAGCTTTTGCAGCACGGGATCCACCATCTTCGCTTTTGAACTACTTGTTTGTTGTGTCGTTGACTCGTGACGGTACTTTTGCGAATTTTCTACCACCTTTCCAGGAGGTGGACTACGGTCTTCCACGAACGCCTCGTTCAAAAATGTATCTGTGGATGTACATATGCGAATCATTTGCCGTTAATCGTTTGTCGCTATTTGTTCCAACACCTGCCTCTTCGTTGAAGAAATTGGCAGAGATGTGCCAGATTAGAATTCCGAATGGGCGTCCTATGCAATGAGTTCCAATTAGTTTTCTGGATGACGTTCGACGCTATGAAGAGTTACTAAGTTCAGCTTTACCACATGTTTTGTATCGAGTTCTGTCGTTGATTGAATGTTTGGAACCGGCGGCAAGGCAGTATTAGCAGAACGTTCAAAGTTTAACTGCTACACTGCTTAACATAACGTCCACGACTACCCAACTCTGCGCAGTTCTTGCCTTTTCAAACCACATTATTCGATCAATGAGATGGACCAAATGTTGGATGAAACATGATTCTTGCCGAAAATATTCAGTTGCTTTCCATTATTTCCCCCCTAATATTTCTTACTTCGATAGTCCTTATACATAATTAAGTTGATTGAGATCCTTCCGAATAGGGTTTTCATGCACCAACTTTATGAAATTTTCTTCATTAATATGAGTAACGTGCATTGTGTTTGAGCATTCGTTTTAAAATTAAAGTAGTAAATAATATTCTAGAATATAGACAACTCTGCAACACTCTACCAAATAAAATTGTAGCGGTTTGTTTTACTTTTCAACTTTAAATTCGTGTGAAATTTAAAGTTGCGATACACACGTCCGACAAAGTTGCTTTCGACAAAGCGTTTGTGTCAATTATGCATCAAATTTCCTTAGTGGAAAATGTAGCAAACACCAATGACATGAATTTTCAAATCCATTTCTATAAAAACAGGATGAACTAAATATAACTTGTACTATAGTATTGAAGATGATTTATAAGTATTGATGACTTTAAAATACACATGACAAAAAGTGTCACAAACAAAATGATAAAAACATACAAACTGTACAGATTGTACTAATGTACAATCATACAGTTAGTATGAAATCATTTCTTTTTGCACCAGATTACTAGTGTAAATGAAAAATGAAACAATCGTTTATTTGTAACAGCGTAATTTGAGCATCGGATGGAAATAAACGAAATGTTGCTGTTATACCCTATACATAAGCGAGCTGTTAAACCCTAGCAAGCATATGAGTTCGTATCAATCAGCCTTTCATGTCTCGTAGTCTCCATTAACTGGTTTACCCGTGTGCTACAACCACTAATCCAATTAAAGACACCGATGACAAGTTGCTCCCAATTCACGTACACCATCTCTCTATCGGACGTACGTACCTCGGTAGCCCTGTCGTTCGACGACGTTTGCATCCTTTGCCATCTTGCCAGATGGACATGCCGCGTGATCACCGGTGGCCACGCTCTGGTAAAATACATTCTCCTCAGACCACCGGGGGGCACCATGTGACCGACACTTGCCCACTATTTTATCCCAGGCACAGTACGGATCCTGCAGCGCTACACACTCACTATGGGGAGAGAAGGAGAGCAATGATTAAAAAGAAAACATTTAGCCGAGGGAATGTTCAACGTTATAAGCAAATGGAAATTAAAATTGATCTGAATGAAATGGTCCTTTGGGGATGAGGAATTTTAGATTTATAACGGGAGTACACCATGTGCACGGCAATGTGCTTCCTTTACACGAGCGTTGTACACCGTTTATTGTAAGGATAATTTTACCATAAGGAAGCAAATCTAGGTCTTTGCATGGTGCTGCGAATATTGTTCACAACCTCAACCCAATGGCGCAAAATTACTAGCATTTAACTCCTATATTCCAACGCAGCACAAACAAGACGAAATATGTATGCGCTCGGATGCATTAATTACCTGCAGCTTGTTATCTTCTCACTGCTGCAGCGGTGCAATTTGATCGCCAGCACGGTCGTATCGGTGACTATAATTAATTTTCCATCATCGTAACTGCCATCCTTGGGAGTGTCTGCGGGTGTGAAGCAGCAACGGCAGCCGTCCGTTTGTTTGGATTTGGTTCGTAACAGCATTGTTTTGCCAATGGTTTTGTTCGCCCGGGGGAGTGGGACGTTGATTACAATCGAGCATTTGTTCGTTTGATCGCCGCGCGTTGTACGTTGCCGCAGGACATTGCACATTAATATGCGAACGTTGCACGATGCACACAACCGAGAATGGTAGGTCGGCACGGATTGTATGAAAAGAAATTAAAACGAAACTTAGATTAGTAGTCAGCTATTATCAATGGTAAACGAGGTGGGGAGCTGTAGGAAAGGGAATTAGGTAAAAAGGCGGAGTAATTGAATTTGATGCGTTTAAATGAACTGTTTGTTTAATTCACAAGGGTTCTTTGCGTTTTCTCTAACTCAATTTGTTACCCGATGACAATCTCGTTGCCTTTTTCTGCATAATGTTTTCTCCATTTTCAAACGAAATCACAGTTTGCACATCTTCTATTCAATCTTACCAAGAAGTTTTTTCGTTTTTATGTGCCGGAAAAAGCGACGATGCCTCCTATTTAATACAGCACACACACAGAAGATTCTCATGCGCAAAACTTTTATAATGAGCACTAGTCGTAATCTTGTGCCTCGCTGACTAAGCACACACACACACACCCATACGGACTTCCACCAGTAGATCAACAGCGAACGAAACAGGCAACATCACATAACATGTTCGTACCTATCTGACGGTGTTTCGCTTCACAACTTTACTCCAATTACTGCCTAATTATGAGTTCGCTTCGCACAGGTCGACATGCTTCTCCCATCGACCCGGAAGACGCACACCTATCCCAGATATCGAATGACGCTAACCAAAGAAGAGGATGTGTCTTTTAGAAAGTCGCTGAAAAGTCGGTTCTTTTTGTCAGCGATACTTCTCTTTTCAGCAATGCCGAATAAACTGTCAGAACTGAAAATGCGGGGGGGGGGGGGCGACCGACAGCGACTCTTTCTTTACCGATGCAGCACTTTGTCTTTCGGCATCACGATCGTTTGCGAGCGTGGCAGACGTCCTTGGGGAGGCATTCTTCCGAACCGGTTCCCTTTTACCGCGTTTTAGTCAGTAAACATCAATTAAATTATAAACTGAAGTTTTATTTGACCAGCCGGGTAATTGAGCGGCTGTGAGCATGATGTGCGCCGGGGATACTGAACAGATCTTGCAGTTGAAAAGTAGTGCTGCATGAGTTTTTCTGTCGCTATAGTGCGGATATTGCTGATACAACGAAGGTACCAAGTACGTGGAAATGAATAAATATGCTAATAAGACTAAAGTAATTAACGAAATTACACAAACTGTAGGGTAATAGTAACATTAAACGGATAACTCCTTCTTAAGGGAACTAACAACCTACTGGTTCGTATTTATTAAGGGTCAGCTTCGAATAGACTTGAAACTTCAAGTACCATTACGTCGAATACGCTTAACGCCCCCCTATTGTAGGCGGACCAGATAATCGTTTGCATCCTACCTGATAAAATGACTAGTTCTTGCTAGAATAAATAAATTAGATCAAAAACTTATAACTGATAGTTCAGCAAGTTGTTACAGGACATACTCAAAACCGAAGATTATACCATTTATAAATTTGTTTTTTAATAATACTAATTATTAAAAATTATTCAACTATACTAATCAACCATTCCCAAAAAGAACAAAATTGGTAATGGAAAAAAAATAAATAGTGCATATAATCTTAAACGATCTCATTTTAAAGTTCAGTTGTACCAATTACGAAACGATTGCACTATTATCAAGTGCAGCAAAACATTGTCAAAGACGATAACAATAGCTCAATTCTGTTAATCCTGATCCGCCTAACAGGACCATAATTATGGGCTATATCGCGGAAAATCGATAAAGCCCTAAAAACCTAGCAGGACATCAAGCCAACGCTTAGCGAACGAGCTGGCCAGTTGCCAGGTTATGCACGTCTTTTTTCTTCACAGCGCAATCAGTGGCACTAATCTATGCGGATGCTACCGGACGACACTGCGTCACTGTCAATCGGTGGTCATCAGAGGCGTGATGACCGGGGAAACGGGCACACCCCGGTGCCGATCATTAGACCGTGCATGGATCACACTAAGGAAGGCACCGAGGCCAGGCTGAGCATTAGAAAAAGGCTTGCTTTATCGTCCTGATGTGATCTAAAATGCCGACCGGGGCTGTCAACGTATCTTTTCTACCTATCGATTTCCTCAATTTGCTTTAGCTCACGTTAGCTCGGGCTTATCTACACACCGTTTGCCACCAAACCCCGGGGCCGATCGATTGTTTCTCGATTTAATAAAACCTTTTGCTGGGAGGAAAAGGTACACGCGGGAGTGAGGCAAGTGGAAAAGAGAATGGCAAATCCTTATCCTCGGTTGTTACTTTTTGAGGCGGATTGAAATTCCCACCGGACCCAGTTGAGCCTTTTCCTTTTTTTTTTGAAGAGGTTTGAACGACAACGATAATCATACCCTGCCCGGTTGTTGCCAGCGCCAACAGTTATATAGGGACTTGCACACTGCTACTCTTCACGTCACTCCACCCGATGTATCGGTGGGATACTAAGAACAACGATGATGATGATGTCGATGATGACGATGATGAGGACGCAAACCGGACGATGTGTCTGAATTTTACCGGAAACAATTTTCCAATGTGTAGACTCGGGCACGCTGCCCATCCCGATTACCTCACCAACTGGTTTTCTTTTATTTCACTGGTACAAACGTGCAAACGAAACAAAACCGAATTGTGCCACGATTCGGGCCACGTGCCACGATGTGGCCTTTTGCGGCCGAAGAGCACACATTCACCTAAAACTGTATGCGTGGGAAGGTGGGTAAATAAGGCTTGCGTGGCTGTGTGGGTGGGTGGTTTGTGTGGCCTCACCGTGGCCGTTGTGTGGCAAAACGATCGGAACGTCCAGTTTTATTTTTACCACCCACTTCGTTTGGAGCTGCGGAATTTGCTTTGTGTCCTCATCATACCGGCTCTGCCCTCCATTTTGTTTTTGTTTGCGAAACGCTGCCACAGTTTTCCGTAGAACGCGATTCCCCAGCATCGATTGAAATTGAATTAACAACCGGCAGAATAAAAGGGAGACAGAGAGAGAGAAATAAAATTTGCTTTGAGAAAACAGTCGGCGCAGCACTAGGACACACCGTACCGCTTTTCCACGAAAGCTTCGGTTCCAAAAACTGACCCACTTCGGAGGGAACTTGGGTGAGGATGTATTTATCCTGCTTTTCTTCCGGCCGATCGGGCTCAAAACTCAGTCTCTACGCTAGGTCGTTTGAACAGTCCCGTGCGAATGTGTAAAAGGTTAGCACAGCGTGAAAATTTCAATTCAACATAACACACACCCAAATATACGGCCGAACAGTGTGCGCCTCACGTGGAAAAACAATCCGGCCGGCACTGGACGGAGAAAGCCCTAAAAATCGCCCACCATTTCACTTCGCTTCGACGAAAAGAAGGGGAAAATAAATTGGAAAAATGCAAATAGGCTTCACCGTTTGGGGCCGTTTTGTGAGCGATGAGTTTATCCAGCTGCTGCGAAAGGAACTGTGTTGTCCACCCGCTGGTCCGTGTGTCTACCATTCGATTTGGACGATGTTTTTCTTCTGACCAAAAACTGGCACGCTCTCCGTTCCAAACATCAAACGTGGAAGCGTTAAAGCAAGGGCGCAAGCATCTTTTTTCTCCGGTTGTACCACCACTCACGGATCTCACGGATCAACACAAATGGGAACGGAGGCACTAAGGTGGAAGTGGTTTTTCACTACTTCTACACTTTTTTGTTTTGCTTACCGTACTGTGTTGTGCGAACGATTTCCAGCGTCCGAATAGGTTCGTTCGTTTGAAGTGCATCGATTTCCTCGATCACCACCGACGTTACCTTCTTGTTTGAGTCGGCCGATTCAGCGTTAACCGTTTTGAGGATTTTACCGTGATCTGCAAAAGAATGCAAGGAAGGAATGATTAAAGTGTTTTTGAATAAACGCAACTGTGGTAACGGGATAAGGAGATCGATTTATTCTTTCTGTTTGGGGGTTTGCAGGACTAATGTATTGTAATTCAACATCGAAAACATGTACACATGTACACGAAGCAAACCCTTAACAATAACATTGATTATAAACAGTAAAAACCAAATGGTAAACAAAGGCATCACATAAAAATAGCTCCTTCAGATGACATCCGAACTTACCTGTACCAACAAAGATGACATCGTATGTCTTGCCACCGGGCGTTTTTATTTGTGGATCTACGGCAATTGCAGTGAACCGATACCTGTGAACAGTCAAATAAATCATTGTTAAAGCCATAGTTCAAGCATTAATCATAGCAAACTGAAGAAACTGTTATTGGTTTGAAGTACTTATAATATTTTTTTTCAATGCAACAAATTTATTTTTGTATAACATAATTTTACAAATTGTTTTTTTTTTCTGACCGTTCCAAATGAATTGAAAAAAATTTATAATACCTACAATAATTGTCAGGTATTTAAAACATTCTATTACTTAAGATGTTTTACTTGATAGTAACATCCATTTCCAGCATCTTAAAATATGCAATGGTCATTTATTGAAGCAACTTGATTGTTTATGCAGTATTGGGAAATTGTTATAACACTTTAGTGTAAGTCCTATGGTTCCCTTCAACCCTGATAGAAAATGTAAAACATACCACAAAACATTCTAATGGTGCAAGTTTGACGTAACAAGCAATTAAAAGGAATAAAGGAATTTAAGACTTGTTGTTTTGTTTTGCTCCAACCATTGTGCATTGCATCAAAAATAACAACATAATCAACAGCATGTACAATTATTTGATGCACAACATTTCCCCTTGATGCAAAATATACAGTTAGCTCTATGCAAAGCGCCCTATTAAATCTAAACATCGGATCTACAAAACATTGCCCCGGATAGCAAAAAGGTTTTATGCGGTTAATCCTTCCACATCCTGGCCACCTATCTACATGCATATCTTCACCCCGGAGAAGCATTAATGCAAAACAGTTTCAAACAGTTTTTCTGTCCACTGATATGGTATCAACACTTTCCACTCACAAACACACACACACACACTTACATCGTGCTGACGCGCGTCAGGATCGGAGAGCCGAAAAATGCGGGCACGGTTTCGTCCATCAGCGAATGGGTCTTTTTGAAGTTGAGCGTCAGATCGGGCAGGGTGCGCGAATCGTTATGGCACGAGCCGGGCCGTGGATCGGGAACCTAAACCAGCAACGTTGAAGATGAACCGGAAACGAGAGAAATGGATGCAATTCAGTAAAGCGAAATAAAATGGCACACACATCTCGACCGGAGGTGTGCTGCAGCAGCAGACGTCCGTGTCTCGACGTGGTCACACGCCAACAAAATTGACAGGATAAACAAGCGACACATCGCGTCCAGCATTAGCCAGTACCGGCAGGAGCAGCAGCATCAACAGCAACACGGTTCACGTTTGGTTTTATTTTAATTAGCGGGCATAAGCACACGTTTGCACTAATTAGTTTGCAGTTCTCGGCGCTTGATCCGCCGTTCCGTTCTGCTGTCCTGCTGTATCTATCCATCTGAGGAGGGGACGAAATGGACCGTACTTTGATGGTGGTGAAACATTTACATCGCGCTGCTTTGATCCAATTAGCGGTAAATTTCGCTTCTTATCTAAGGGATATGTGGCAAATGAGCAAACCCATCGCTGTGCTGCTGCTTCGCTTGCAGTGGAGTAGTTTCACCCCTCGGCGGTTGATTGCACTCTTGTCGCACACTAATCAGATTACTATTGAAAGCAATTATCGCTAGATCAGGAACCAGTTACTAACGCAAAGCCATGTTTAGTGGTTGAAAGATGTGAAACTTTTTTTCTTGCTCCCTTTGCATAAAGTGCACCGGATTATGCTTTCGAGCATGGTAAGGAAATATGCACACGTGTTTATCCATGCTTAAAAGGATCCACTTACGTTCAGCGGGTTTACTGGCAACCAATTCGAGTTAAGTCCACTTTGCTCCTTGAAGTTACCCTCGAACGTGTCCGAAATTTCCTAAAACGAAAGAGAAGGCGAAGAAATGTGTTACTATCGTTTATCAAGTAAATTACATTTTAATGCGATTTATCTTCAATATGCTAGCTCTTTGCTGCCGTATGCTTAAAAATGAAAATTATCTCAAAAAGCTCCTCCATATATATTGTGCACGTGATGGTGATGATGATTATATTACAAAACACCCTCGTAAAAATGGGAGGGCATGCGGCCACCGCAACCCGGGTTGTTCGCTGGACACGTTTCTGTTGCCACGCAAAATAGGTCAACGGGAAAACGGGAAACTCGAGAGCGAGAGAGAGAGAGAGAGAGAAAAAACCCTCAATTTGAGTGCGGTTTGGCAATTTCGCGAAGTAATGTCAATGGGATTGGATGAAATGTGGGAACGGCGAGTGGTTTTGGGTGGCTTAATGGTATTAATTTCGGTCTGCAATGAGTTTGAGGAAAATTCCTTCACAACGCAACCCCCAACGTTGGTTGCCTCAATGTGAGCGATGAAAATTGAAAAGGTTGGCGCGATGAAAAATGATTCATGGCTGCCAAATATCAAACGGAAATAAGTACGATAGAATACGAATCGTTTCCTTCAAACGGAACAGCATAAAACAAAGCTAGTTACATCGCAACAGTCAGGTGTTTTCAACATATTTACACCACTCAGACGATTGATGACACCAGCGCAAGATTAACCATTATTATAGCAATCGGATCAATTAGTGGCTTCTTATCGACACAACCACTGACCAACTACGGCGACGCTTTCCATCTCATCATATTATCAAGTAATAAAAGGTTCGAAAGATCATTTCGTTGGAACATTGTTCAATACCAAAGCAAAATTAAAAGCCATCGTTCGATAGTAAAGCGGTTAACTTTTACTTTGCGCTGTCAGTTAAATGGAAATGGTTTCCAAACTGAAACCCAATCCTGCTGCCGGAAGTGCAAACAACCTTCGCGAAGACCCACCGTGCGCCATATTCCGTCCGAGTACGATGGGTTGAATATTCTATGAAATGAAATTTTAAATCCCGTCCATCAATCGTCTAACGAGCGACAGGTCATTAGCGAGCGAGATAGCTACCTTCACTTTGGGCTTTCACCGCCGGCTTTGAGCAAGAGTCCTTCGCCGGGGCAAATAAAACCGCACGGAAATGCAATGAAAAGACATTGCTGGGGCTTTTTCCGTTCCTTTGGTGTGGTGTCCCCTGGTCGAAACCGGCGATCAAAATCAATCATCTTTGATAATGTGCAAAGGTGGTGCGAGAACTACGTTATAGCACCCGGTAAGCACCTTTAATGAGATCCTTTTTGCGTTTTTTTTCTATATTACATTTGTTTTGCTAAAGGTTAATGGTGTGCGTGGACAGTTTCGGTGAACGGGGAGTAATGATAATGATGATTGAAATGGCGTGGTTGGAAAGCAACAGGATTATATTTTTGTGGCAACAGCCAGTATGCCTATTGAGATATTAGACACAAAAAAACAGCTAATAACATTCATTGCATAGAGGGAAAATATTAATACATGTAATTTAGTACGCATCTACGCAATTAGACCATATCGATTAGTTCCCGGAACTAGCAACTGCACTGTATCGTTTAAGCAATACATCAGTTTTAATTAGTGAACATTTCGCCGGTACATACACGGCTGCCCAATTTGGCTAATGGAATAAAATTTCATCAAATGCACCATACCGTTCGCAAAAGGTACAGCAGAGGCCTCTCTGGTACGCTTTGGAGCAAAAATATTACAAATGTTTACTCCGAATCCATTACAACCCCTACGAACAGTATGGCCCATCACTGCAGTGCAATTGATCGATGACGGCTGGCAACGTCCATGCCCGTAGTATGAGCGTGTATGATGTTCTACTACAATGAATATGCTTTTCTGTTTATTCTGCTTATTGTTGCATACATCAAAATTGTGCGCCTTTGGGATGGTTGATCGATGCCCTACTGCTGATGCGTTGCATGTACCGAAACTCGAGCGATAAGGGCATGGAAAACATTTTATGAATGCGAGGGAACCAGCAGCATTTCGTAAATTGTTTTATTCACCATGAACCACCATCAAGGCTCTGCTGTAGAGTAGGATTTTGAACTGATTTCAGTTTGGATTGTTGAAAACTATCCTTTGAATATTGGTTGATGTGCTATAAATTGCAATTATACATTCGATCAAATCAGAATACAGCAGCACATGCATAGAACCTTCAATGTGTAATATTTTTCGAATTTACAACATTTAACACGTTGCAGTTTATTGTTTATATTATATCTATTCTTAAAGGGAATGAATTTCTGCATCAGCTTACCTGTAGTGAAAATGCACATATTGCTGATCCTGCAATTGCGTTCGGTGCCGTAGAGAACACACCGTAGATGAGCTTAGAGTTGGCATGTCCGTATCTGCCTTCGACAAGATTACTGGTGGATTCTGTGAATAAAGGGAAGATCGTATCAGTTACATTGGGATGATTTTATCCATAAAATGCAAAGATGTAAGTAAAACAATATACATCTCGAAACAACAAACCCATTTCAATGGACTATTTAAAAAATATATACATTGCGAATATAGAAAATTTGTCCTCCTCTAAATGTACATCATTCAAGCACATGAAAACATACGTTTCTATAAGATTGCTTCGGTGAAACAGCAAATTTATTGTCAATCAAATTATAACACGAAAATCTTTTAAAGCAATCAATACATCGTTGCGCAGCACACATCAGGTAATTCATAATTCGTATTAGTTTCCAACGAAAACAAACAAAAATATACTTGATTTAATCTCCAATGCATTTACGAGGAACCGTTTTTCCCCTGCTGCCAATGGGAAAAGGTCAATGCAATGAAAAAGCACATCCGCATGGTGCTCGTGCCAAACGCACGAGAAGCAAACACCACTTCACAACTCCATTGCAGAACTAACAGCAGCAGCACCAGCAGCCAGAGCAAACAACATAAATGAGTTTCGATAGAAACAAGACATCGAATGGAAGAAGGATTTGAAAACTTTTTTCGCTTTTTCTTCCCCGCCAGCGCAAGTGTTCGTTTAGAACACTGCAATTTCGCCCCCTTTGGTGCAGCAGCGCAGTGCTCCTTGTGGACCGTTTTGCTCTAGCAGCGGTGCAAGAAGTTGCACCGAAGTTGCGAATTGATGACGCTGCTGTCCGACACACACACACACACTCCCTCTTCATCCTGCCACAAACAACGCGGACCCTGACGATGCGGTGATGGTGTTCAATTTTTCCTACCACAAGTCTCCTGCCGCACCCCACTAGCACAGGGATGATGCGGCAAGATCCCGCAGCACACCGTTCGATCGTCCCTGCTTTGGCACCATGAACTGACTTTTCAATATTTTCCTAGCTAACTATTTTTCAACTGCTGTTGATTCAATTTCATTTCCTGTCCGCCTGCAAACCGGAACCCACACACTTCTCGCCCGGGTTTTTGCACCATTGTTTAGATGCAATCATCAGCTCCCCGGGATCGGTTCTTTTAGCAGTGAAGTTTGAAGTGTGCAAGCTCTACCCCGGTTCACCGGTTGCACATATTGCAGCTGGAAGGGGTTACGCCAGGGGGGAGGGGGCGGAACCGTAGATACGTCTTATTTTACGTCCGCTTTCGGTGGATGCTAAACTTTTTCCCTCGCACGTTTCGGAGACGTGTCCCGCGGATAGGGTAGATACGAAACAGTGCAAAAAGATGGACCAAAAGCCCAAATTAAAGAATATAAAATTACCTTACGGTGTCTAGTGTCTAGGTTGAAGGTGGCGCACAGAAACGTGAATAAGTTTTTTTCTTTCACTTTTGGTTTGAACGAACTTTAAAAGAAGAAATGATTCTTGCAATAGATAAACCACATTAAAGTTACGTTTAAATTAAATATCACTCTGCGAGGGTGTATGAGACTAATGCCAATTTGTTATCATGTTGAAATGAATAATAGATAAAAGCTTTATACGCAATTAAAATCATTACCAATACGCAATTTCATTAGTTGTATAAAATACATGTCAAACCCACTCAGTCAACTACCGAATTTAAACAGGACAAAGAGATATTAGAGGATTTCTAGAGTGCTCAATACATTCAGCTCATTTCAACATACACAGAGAAGTGATTCCGAATCGAGCGAAAAGTAACGACGCTATCATCAAACTATCTGTATTTTCTGCAGGTTATCAATATCTCTTATCCACGATTTAAATCGTTCCCATATCGTGGCATTTCTGAGCCTTCGCAAGGACTCGTTCAAAAAAAAAAAAGGATCGCTCAAATTCGATAATTTACAAACTTCCCCTTAACTGACTTCCAGATACTTACGTATTTCATCAAAATAGAACGGAAAATCGCCCGGCATGGAGCAATTTAGACGAGATTTCAGGTAAGACGTCCAGCGGTTCTTCAGTCGATTCGGACCACCCTTGTCCCATTTGCACACACGCGCAACACGGCTGAAGATGGCCTGCAAAGAAAGCAATGACAAAAACATTAATGTTGGTTAGAAAATAGAAATAAAATAATGCAACAGATATACAAAAGAAAAGCAAGTTTCTTCATTTCCAGGATATGAGCCGGCACACGCCCAATGTGCAATGAAGCTTTGACAACGCGGAAATGTCGGTAATGAAATTATTTTCCACAACCTAGTTAAGACGTGAGGCAGTCACAAAAGCAGAACAAACTACCCTTTGGTGCAGCTTTTCATCTTCTTCACAGCATAAAACGTTCAAGAAGGAAAAACTTTAGTAATATGAATGCGGCACGGTGAAAAACTATGGCCAAAGTGTATAAGCAATACGGGGAGGGAGGGCAAGCGATGTGATAATCAACGCAACCGAAGCAGGGAAAGAAAAGTGACAAGAACATCATAACGATTTCTTACGGGAAGGTAAGGAAAATAAAGGCAAAAAATGCCTCGTACACTTATCTTTCGTACAAGGGGAAGTAGTGAAGTGGACAAGCAAAAAAAAAAAGAACCAGGACGTGAGAAAACAAGTAGTGAAAACAAGCGAAGAAAAGCACTTTAATTAAAGTTATTTCATTATCGTTCGACATGCCCAGTCTCGTGCTGGTACCATGCCCAGGCTAATGGCGACGACAACGACGACAGGGTCGACTTCTTGTGAATGGGAGAAATTGTCTGTGAAATGAAACACAAGCAAACTACTACCAGGCCCGTGCCGGCCCTGGCCTCGCCATGTGCCCTGCCTGGACGGTCCATTTATGACGTTCGCCAGCACGTTCACCGCCGCCAACCCAGAAGACACAAACTCCCTTGGCTTACCTTGCCACAGTTGATGAATTCGACGGCCGTCTCGCGGAAGAAGAAGTACACGAAGTCACCCTGCGTGAAGGATCCGACAAAGTTGGGCGCTGAAATATTTATGAAAGCGATAATGATCAATTTACACCTTTGACCGGTGGACAGCGCTGCGTACGGAGCGGGGTTTTGTGGTGGATGGAATAGGTGCGATTAATTATTCATTTTAATGCACGACAACTATTTGCCTACCAGATGGCATACGATATCTCGCGAGCACTGGAATCGCGGGTATGGCTTCCATTCGGGAACCAATACCCCGCGAGCGATCATATAACGATGCACAGCACACCGAAGGTATGGTATTATTGGAATAATTATTTAGATAGTTTAGCTGCCGGCGTCGGTTGGCAGGAGAGGAAGTTTGTGAGCACGGGTGAATAATTCAGCTACAAACGAAACGAGGATTATCGAAGCATAATGTTAGTGGGTTTTGGGCACGCTCAGTTGTCCTTTGCAATTAGCGTTGATCGAATTGCAGTATGTGTTATACATTTCCGACGGATGAAAGTAATTTTCCATGCGCAACACCAGCATGGCAGATTACGTGGAACTAATGTGCGAGACCGGGCTAAATCTAGTTTGGGGCTCGAAATACAAAGAGCACTGCTTATAGTTTCGTTTTGTCCAGTGGGTCGCGCTGAGTGATAAAACTTCATTTAAACAGCTTTTTTTTCTTTTTTGGCTAAACAAATGCACAATTTGCATGTTTTGCTTTGTTCGCTCTGTGCCATATCTCTGCTCTGTTGTGGTAGGCAAATTGCGCGTCGCTATCCATTTTGGGACGGGGGAAGTTATGGTTTGGTGTTCAAATGGAATGTTGGTCGGTTTAATTCTGTTTTACCGTTCAAGCTGAGGCTGTCGTATTGTTCGGTTTGTAGATGTTCGCGATAGATGATAGGGTCCAGTCCACTGAAATCAGCAACAGTGCCCGAATAAAGTTCGTTATCTGAAAAAAAACGAACAAGAGAGATAATATGAATTTAGTAAATTTAGTGACTCAAGGTAAACATTTGAGAAACGAAATAATAATTTAACTTGCTTAGGTACTATAAAATATTGAGCAAAGATCACTTAATAAATAAACGCAAGAAAACGAAAACACAAGGGAAAGTTACAATTCATCGCGTATCTTTGCGTTTTCATAATGAACAAAGTCTCTTTAAATTTGCGCCCGCATTCCTCTCGAAACCAAATCTCATAAAATACCTTAATGTTACCATACAATCTCACCTGAACTCGTATGGTTTCAGCGCAACTTGAGTGTATTTTATTTATGACGTTTCATCGAACAGTTTGATCCTTGGTTCGTCCTTCCCAGCGTTCTATTGCGATTTGTAATGAAATATACCTTGCGCTACACGCACAATCAGCAACTTGAATCTAATCTGCAACGTTATGAGTGTGTTCACGTTCGTTTATTGCTTGCCCCGTACCGCGCCACAGCAGCTCCATGCAACCGCCCAAAATTGCTGGGCCGGTTTCCCGCTAGTAGACAGAGTGATTGACTTTTTCTTTTTACGCTGCGCCACACAACCACACAACATCAAACGAAAATGATGCGATAAAGATGGAGGCAGGCAGCATGGTTTTATGAAAATCCATCGCTCCCCTTCCCAAATACGTTGATTGCATCTTCATGCTTGCAAACGGTCGGGTCTTCGGAACCGGGTTCGAACCATCAAGATCCATCGCTCGGATGGATAATGATCAGAAACCGATTCGAGTGAGGGGGGAAAAACCCTCCACCGGAAGGATATATAATACGGAGAGAACTCAACCTTGAACGAGATTATAGCCACCCGAATACGCGGTTTAAGCGCGGATGGATGTAATGTACTCTCTTTTATCTCTCCCTCCTTCTCTATTTTCCGACTTTTCTTTTCCAACCGATCCTTCCAAGCATCTCGCACAGGCGGAGAGTTCAAGTGTCGTAATTTCCAGCGTCATGGCGCTGATACGCTTGAGCTACCGATACTTCTCCCCTTATTTTATTTCATTTTGTGTTTTGATAGGTTGGAGTATGTGCAGTTTTTTTCTTTCGTTGTTGCTTTCTCGAACACTGCTTCAATCAAAGGAAGAGGAAAATCAAACCGGCCACCCCGCGTGTTGGCTGCGTATAATGAGATTCCTGCGGGAAACCGGCTAAACCACCCAAAACCTACCACCATCATCATCAGCAGCAGCCGCAGCACGGTGGCCCCTGTGCCTTATCAAAACCCTGCAACCGTGGGTTTCGTTGGCGAGGAGGGCGATTTGGCAAAGGGGTTTGGTCGATACATTTGCAGACACGCCACCCGAATGGTTGGTTGCAAAATGGATGTTGGAATAACGATAACAAATTAAATTCATTCCGCTTGCAGCTTACGAGCAAGCTTTTCCCATCCTAATTCGGGGATGTTTTTTTTCCCGTATTTTTACCGAACAAAAAAAAAAGAGCTGGTAAAAACAGCTTTACAAGTATGGAAGACTTTATGGTTTTTAAAGGCTACCCTCAACATTCCACTTCCGTGTGGCAAATTGAGCACGTAAATAAGTAATAAATCCTTGTACAGTTTTGGACTGAGCAATGTTTTTTTTTACGCGGCAGGTGGGAGAAGGAAGCGAACGAGTCCCGGAAGGACACAAACAAGCATCCCTTTTTGCATTTGGTATTCATTGTTTCGGGTATGACCTGCTTTACAAGCTTTGTAGCTGCAGTATTTCGCCGACATAAAATTGACTCCATCCCGGGATACGGGAAATCCTTTTCAGTTTTTGGTCGTGTCTTTCTTTTTTGTTGTTGTTGTTGTTGCAGGTTCGTAGTAACTGCGCGAGAAAATAAACTGGCCACACTGTCCTAAGCTAACAAGCTAACGGAAGCACGATGCGATTCTCATCATATTGCGTCATGAAGTAGCGTAGGGAAAAAAAAGGGGCGAACATCACTACGCGAGACTGCATTTCGGGTGCAATTTCAATGTAGACAAGAAATTCGCTGAGAATATATGATGAGGAATTTTGCCGCATGCTTCAAAAACGTAACCAACCTGCTACCAACCTTTCTTTGTTATCCAGCAATCTGAAGCGTCTGGTCAATTTTTAGTGGCTGTCTTGTGTAATATTAAACGCGAGATATTACTAGTGAAAAGCTTACATCAAAGTTCAACCAAGTTGGGATATAAAATGCACCACTATCTTCCATTGAAAATAATCTTATAAACATGTGCGATATTGAGGGATTTTTTTTTTTCCAATGAGAGGACCAATACCAGTTCTTTGCAGCTGCTGATTATCTACTTACACTGAGCGCAGGAAGCATTTGTTTCGTTAGGGATAACATCCATTACATTCGGGCAATAAACATGAGGTGAAGACAGCAAAAGCGCTCTTCTTATTCATGTGCATGTTTATTTTACCGCACGTCCTTTTGTCCTTTTTGTCTGTGACCGAAAAAAAAAGTACAACCCACCCACATCCGGTCAGGTCATTACTCGTAAGCCAATTTATGTAGCCATGTTTCCGCTTCACGAAAAGAAACGGTTTACATTTTTTATTTCCCAGATACTCGGTGTGCCCATCGGCCATAAGCCAGTAAACGCTCCCGGGATGTGTTGTACCGCGCGCCAGGCTTCTAGGGCTTCTTCCGGGCCCTAACTTGTGTTTCCACCATCGTTACGTAAACGGTTACGTGATTTCCGGTCTGTGACTAATGAAGGAGCAGTTCCACGAACAGCTGTGCTCTAACCGTGCCGTATTCTGGGCAAGGGATGAGGTGTTTTTTTTTTGTGCCACTCCTTTCCATATGGTATCACAACATCCTCGCAAAGTCCTCGAAAGAACCGAAAAGCAAAATATGTTTCCTTCTCGGTAGATTTGTCGAGAGGCCAAAAGGCGGGGCGCGAGAGGACTTTTTGTGTTACTGTCCTGTCGCTGGTCATTTCGCAATTGTCGTTACCAGAAAAGAATTCCGAAATTAAGGGCAAGCAAGTCACCACGACGACAACGACAGTCGGGGGGAAAAAAAACTCTGAAACCGCCCGTCCGACGGTCCAGCGATTCGGAACCACCATTGGAATGTGGTGTCAGATGAGAGACGAATATTTGCAGGTAGGAAATACCCGCGGCACGGCAAAGAATCCTTAGTCTTAGGTTTAAAACCGTGAACTTTGCGTAAAGTACAGCAAGAAAAGCAGGAAAATAAGGACAACTACAGTGGGAAAAAGCGAGTCACATACACCCAACCCAAAATCCGAAGAAAAGTTGTTCTGCCATAGCGACCTGGCACGAGGGCATGAGGTGCACACAACCAACCAAGACAAGACCGTCGGAGCATACCATAAACTTACTCTCCCCCCCCCCCCCCCCTTGCCTTCCCTCGTTCGCGCTTCATACAGCACCCTGCACACGTATACACACGGGAAAGGCAAACATAAAAGCGCCCGTCAAGAAAGCGGCAGTTCAAGTGGAAAACTTGTCCTCAACCACGGTGGAAGGCAGGTGGTCGCTTACTCCGAAAGAAAAATAAGATGCATGAGAAAAAGTTTTGCCTTGCTACGTCTTGCCGTCTTCGCACGGGGTGCCAGGTTTGACGGTCCGGACCGCCAAGCAGTGGAACTTCCACGATGGTTGTGCAGAAATTGTATGCATATTTTTACTTCAACTTTATGAATTATCCTGTGAAAACACAGGCCCCACTTCTTCGAGCGGCCGAATGTGTGCATGTGTTTGTGGTGCTTTTGCCGGCTGATGGATGTGTTACGATGTGGTGAAAGGAAAAGCTGTTGTGCTAGCAGGCAATGTGGAGCCATTCATCTTTTGCTTGAGACAGGGACACAGGCTGTTGACGTACTTGTTCGACGAAACGGTTGGAATGCAGTTGCCACTTTGATTTTATTTTTTCGTTGCTTCACATGAACCTCGCCTATGCATGTTTTATGAAGAATCAGGCGGAATAGTGGTGAAGGGTATTTTTGGGTTGAAGAATTTTGGAAGAAAATTTTGCGATTTTTTATAGCGTCACATCGCATTTTTACACATTAGATCAATTTCTACAGAGGTTCTCCTTCTAGGCAATTAAAAATTAGCAGATATTCATAGACTAAAATCAACCAGAACTAGAACCATTGAATGCAATTCTCAACTCAATACAATGTTCTCACGATGTGTCCCTAAATTTTCCTACAAAATAAAGATCAACGATAGACTCGTTTGCTCAGTAATTTGTGGACGATCATGTCGCTATTCAAAGAAAGTGCTCGGTGAGTTTTATTTAGAACTCTCTACTCACGGATTCCAAAATACACCAGGAAATCACAAGCTGTGGAACAATATTCGAAAGCTGATATATCAAACATAATTGCCCGGGATAAGGCAAAACGATAGGAGGAAATGCCATGAGAAATTTGTACTCACCACCGCCCCTATGCGGCTGATAATACGGCGACGAGCCGTCATAATTATAATAAATAAATATCCAACATAATGCATCAACCATCATATTAATTACCACCCAATTAACATTCGTCTTCTTATTTAGAGACACAACACGCTCAAGAGATCTAGGTCAACCATTTTTAGTTTTGTTTGACATTATTAACCAGTAGCTGGATAGTCAGTCCTGCGTGATACGGGGGACTTGATCCCGATGGGGTTGTCGTCCTGCCCTAATTGTAATTACCATTACCAGGGCAATATTAATTATGATAAATTGTAGATATATTAAAAAACTGAAATTTAAATGCTTAAACATATAAACTTGCTTCCAGCTAAATAAAAATAAATAAAAACAGCTTTTATGTTTCGCTTAAATTTAACTATTTCAACACTTACCTACGAACACAGCGGTGGAGTTGTGGGTTGGATCGTACGGACACATTGCCTGGCCAGGTTTCTCCGTCTCCATCGAGTAGTTGTTACCATTGATGGAGTACGTTCGGCAAATCGGCCGGAATGCGTTCGTCCCGCAGCTCAGCAGCGATCCCTGGGCAGGGATTGCCAACACCCGGATATAGTTTTGGCAGAGATCCTACGGAACCGAGAGCATGTGAAATAACAAAGGAAAACAAGAAACAAGGCAATGATTAATTTTATCTAAATTCTCACCAGTCTGTTACATTCCCACCCCCCCTTCCCCGGTACTATCGGTGGAATCGAATGAAAGACAAACAACCGGAGCATTTGACCAGTTTTTGTTGTTCCTTTTTGTGTGACACAAAAGCGGAACTGAACACGACACATTTTAGAATACAGCAGCACATAAGCGGCAAACTCGTTTAAATTATGAGTGTTTTTTGTTTTGTTTTGCTAGCAAACAAACACTGCGCCCATCACACCTTGGGGCATCAAAATCCATAAAATCACATTTTGAGACATTTGTTTTTGTTTCTAGTTCAATCGTGCTTAACAAACACGAACTTAATTGATGTTGGTTCAAAGAAATGGAAATCAAATATAGCAATGAACCACACCCACGGTTCTCAGAGAAAAAAACATGATGTTTTAGTTAAATTTAAACACATTTATAACTATTTGTTTTCGTTTAGTTATATAGTTGCTAAAAATTCTCCTTATAAATTTAACATTAGTTCAGATCAATCATTTGATCAGACATTTGATAAATCGACTTTTTAACGACCACAAAAGATTATATATGTTTTATTCAACAAAGAACAGCAGCAAACACTCGATAAAGCCCAAAATTTCAAACATTTTTAATAATTAACACCAAAATATACACATTAACTATTGTGCACGGTTCTGGAATCTTTGGCAGCCGATTTAAATTCAATTCTACTGAAAGCTACTCCACAATTAACGATTTCATGTGTTTATTATACGAAAATTACACATTCTACATCCTTTGCGATAGCTAGTGCACACCCTATTCGCTACTGTTCCCTTCAGAAATTGGTCAAAAGAAAACAGTCTTTGTCCTCGGGATAGATAAGATTTGTTTGCTCCTTCATTGAAAATCTCCCAGAATATAAAAACACACACAGATGGTGTTACACACCCTCTTCTCGCAACAGTTTTCCACTGCTTTGGCTTGTAGTGCAGCTGGAATAATTTTAATTAAGTTGAATGGTGAGATAGAATATTTGGACAGTCATATCTTTTCTCCCCTCCCGGCACCGATCGCCACTGTTCACCCTCACCCGTTATGGATTATTATTTTCGCAACTAGTATCATAAGCAAACAGAAACGCGCGCGCCGAAATTGCTTTCGGTCACACAACACAGTCCCAACCGTGTAGCACGGGGCACACAAAGCCCGATGAGAGCATCGCGTGCAGTGGATGGGGAAACTGCCAATGGATGGTTGGAAAATCCCGTACAGGCACACCTTTCTCCCTTCGTACCCGGTTCGGTGGGGTGGGGTGTGATCATTGTGAGCCGTACATGTTATCACAGGTCATTTGCATAACCAAATCGTTAGCAACAACTTTAGCGGCTGGTCTGCCCGAAACTTTGTTTATCCTTTGCATTTCTGTCTGGTACAAAAAAAAACCCCGAAACCGTCCTTCAACATGACAGCCCGGTGGTACAGAACACATATACAGTGGTTGACAGAAAAATGAAGATGGCAGGAGCGACATTTTTGAATTCCTAAACGAACAGAACAAATAAGTATAGCTGGCCCGCTAATATACTGGCATTAATAAAAGTGTATAAATATTTGTTGCCGATATTCTGATCTTTTATCTGTATGCAATAAAGTAATCGTGTGTCAAGAGACAAATAAAGTATAAACAACCGTTTCATTAACTTTTATCACAATTTTAATTATTATGAACGTTTCTGATACTTCAAGATATGATAATCACACAAATATCATCAGCCACATACATTGAGTATCCACTACCAGCATTTGCTTGGCGACTGGGCCACCCTATAATCCACCCTGTGTATATGTTTATGAGCGATTAGAGCGCACTGCAAAGCCTGATTATCGCCAAAACGAACCGAAACCGAAACGAAGAAAGAAGCTACATTATGAAAATCGGCCAACCCCCCAGATAAGCCGGCCCTAATGAAAGTAAACCTTTCCAACCCAGGCCACTGGTTGGAAGTTTTTCACTCGAGTAAATGGAAATGGCCACACGAACGTACCTCATCCTTGCCCTTTACAATGCACATCTTGATGTCGTCGTCCGATGAATACCACGAGAGACGCGTCGTTTCTGCCAGATCGTAGATGCTGAGATTGTAGACGATGTTTCTGCATTGGAAAAGAAGAGAGAAAAAGAGAATATAAGATCATTAAATTACGCAAAAATGGGCACGTCGATTAGGTGTGCAAGATATACCGCACATCACAATTAGTTTACACAAGAACGACGCTGAACGCTTGGATAATGAAGCTTTATGGTACAATTTGTGGAAATTTTATCACCCAGCGAAGATGGCAAGTCCCACAACATTAGGCGATTACTTCGGGAAGAAAAAGTTAAACATTTTTTGGTTCTTTTTACATTTGCTGACTGGCGCATGAGCTGAAGTCTCTTGCTCGCTAGCTATCTTTATTTGACATAACAAGAGCTTTAGAACTTTCTCCTGTTCAAATAAGCAAATGCAAAGATGCCCCTCTGTTGCATCAACTTGCCGTGGGACGTAACTAGCTTTCCTGCAATCAACGACTCTTCACTCCGTGTGCAAAAGCAACCTTACGGTCGAAATGAAAAGAAATGTGTCCCGCTACATACCTCCAGCCGTAATGCAATCCGAATCCTTCGAAAAGCAGGCCAGTTTACAACACAATAGCGACGGCACGTATGGAAAACCGTTCCCAGTGCCAAGTGCTTCCGAGTGTCCGAGTGGCGGAAAATGTCTCTTCAAGCGGCAATACCACCACCTACGGCTGAGGTAGTAGTGGTTGTGTGTGTGTGTGCAAACGAAGGTAAATTGTAGCTGATTTTATGCTTTAGTGTGTGATTTTCAACACCTGTACACGCGCTTGCAGTCGGACACAGACCATTTACCAGTTTCGGTAGAACAAGGAAAATGGTTTAAATCATTTCAAATGCAGGCATGTGTAGTTTGTTCAGCGCATTGCGCACAGTGAACATGAACATGAAACCACATATCATATAATGCGTGGTTTATTATATGCCAAAGAGGGAGAGGAGTATACTATTTATATGAAATTGAACTGAAAATTTATCTGTGATGAATTTTTAAAATTATTTCAAATATTTGTGCAATATTTTAATTACTTATTTAAGATTGTTATGGAATATATGGTAAGAATATATGGTGTCAAAAATAAGTATATTCTAGCAGTTGCAGATAAAATTGTTCAAAATAAGAATATTCTAGCAGTTACAGATAAAATTGTTGTTATATGAATATCCTGCCAAAGTTATAGCCCAACACAATCATTAACCGGAAAGTGTAGCCTGTTACACATATTGTATCAATAAATTACACACTAAATGTCTTGCTCATTAGACTTTGTGCGTTAGCATTTAAATAATGGTGGAAGCCAATATCCTGCCAGTCCAGCTGATCCTTTTCCTCTTATGGGTTCGCCTTATCAACCGAATTGACAGTGTGTCCTCGGAAGCGTCTTGAGCGATAAAAATACAAAGATACCTCTTTCCGTACATTACCATTTATCTGAGCAGCAAACGAAACCGGGGAAAGAAGCAAACCATCCAAGCAGTCCATTAAATGTTGCAAAAACCATCATCATAATGTCAAACCACCTCCCCGCCCCTCCACCACGACCGTGAGCCTGTCAAACACAAGCCCAGTGAACCACACCGTGTCAACCGCACAATCATCCCAAAAGCTAAATATTTCGGGTAAGGCACGGGTAATATTCTACACAGCAGACAGCAATTAGGTGTCGTCATAAATTACGTTTATATTCATTACATCAATTTGTAACTGCCAGCCCAGGCAGGCACCAGCATCAGCTGACAACGGAGAAGCGGGGGGCTCAAGTATCGTCACACATATGCCCACCAGCACACGATACGTTGTCGGGGGATGCCTGCTGATGATCGTGATGGAATCTCAAATTTTCAAAAAACACACACACCCAAAACTACCGCGCGCAATAGCGATGGGTGCCGAAAGTGAGGTGGGCGCTCTGGGGCGGGTTTTCTCGAACACCATACAGCAAAATTCCATTTAGATGCTGTGAAAGAACTGTTCGGCCCATCCGGGCCCGTCGAATCGCACATCATTTTGACATGACGCCCCTGCGCTCTGTCAAAATCGTTCCCGAGTGATGGGACATGCGTCGCTCAATTTAAATTAGTCAACCGTCGAAAAGAATGCGCACCGTACGGTGGAGATGTCGAGCCATACATTCTAAGAACGATACGTACGAAGCATCGAATTAATGCCATTCCATATGTGTGCTCTATTGGAGAAGCTAGACAAGAACCCCCCTCTCTTTATTCTACCATCGGTTAGCGCTGCCAGCAGCTCAAGAAAATGCCTTCAAAAAACGCCCGACAGCCAATCAACACGCTCACGACACTAAGCGCAATAGTTTTGAAGACTTTAAACTTTCACAATTAATGCTAATTTATGAAGGCAACCCGTACCACATGTTTGCTACTGTGTATGACTATGCGCACGGTGTTGACTTTGCGTATAAATGCATACACACAGAGTCGCGCGAATGAATGGAGTCAAACCGAAACCCCTCATCGGCAGACATGAGAACGGAAGGTCACCATAAATCAATAAACAAACATCGTTCCCAAGCACATGTTTGCGCAGGCATTCGCTGACGATGGTTGAAGAGAAAACAAATGGGAGATTTTTGGGGTGGTCAAGTGCAGTTATGTTTTATTGCATTCTTCACCCCATCGAGCCCTGCAAGCCAGAGGTTAATGAAGAAACCGTGCATATTTATTGGCCGCTGTTGTGCAATGTTTACTCGTAAGATACGTAGACATCATCTGGATGAGTACACAGCGTAGTTAAACGAAGTAATTATATTAAAACATATAAAAAGAATTTTTAAGCTAGAGTCGCACAAGATATTTCAAGAATGTTAAGGATATCGTATAAATAGTAACTTCATGTAATTTGTTAGATGTTCTATTCAGTTTATCGTAAAAACACAGAAAACTACATATGAGAATAAATTCTAACTCAAAACTCGCCCTTACACTAGCACTGTACCCAAACAGAATCTTTGTCCAACGCTAGCCAGGCCAACGGACAACAACAAAAAAAAGAAAACAAACAACGCTTTGACACTGTGCTCCATCACTTTGGCGACATTATTCTCGATTCTACGAACCGGCTCGCATGTGCCGAAAACTCGCACCACATCTTGGCCCTACAGCGGATGGACAAATGCCAGCCGGGGCACCGTGTGTCGAGGGAGAGATGTCATAAAGCGTTTCAACCAGCTACCGTACTGCCAGCCACCATTGTGACAGTTCCACCCTTTTTTGTTTTCTTCCCCCGCAAACTCTGGCGGGCGAAACCGTCTCGGTAATCATTTTTCATTCTGCTTCCACTGGCACATTTCACGAGTAAAAGCAAACTAATTTATCACACTGAATTACCACCGTAGGGCGCCTATCAACCGTCACCAGCTTCGGACTTGCGTTGCTGCTTTTATGAGTCCATTACAACCCGTTACAACACGGCAGGGAAGAAGAACCATTTCATTCTTCGTGAGCATGATTTTGCAAAGGCGCTGGGTACCGGCACCACAGTCGAGGCGACACCGTTGTACTGTGTGTGTGCTGGCTGCAGTTGGCTTTTCTTCCGGCCATTCTCAAGCATGCGTTTTGGTAGGAGCTTCTCCAAACCACCAAGTACCGGGTACACTCAAAACTTGGAACCCAACCCGAAAGCACCCAACCTCTTATGCAACCGATCTGGGCCGTGTCCTTGCTACCAACGGTCAAATGGGTAGGATGACGATGGCAACGTGTGTACTTCGTCGTGTGCATGACTTTCGTCGCCTGTTTGTCCACTGCCCAGGAAATGTGCCCGGGTGCACATCCGGACCTGCACCACGCTCGGTACACACGTCGGTAAATAATCAATCACTTCACTTCAGTAAACCTCATGAAGCATCGAGAACCGACAGCGTTACACCACCCACTCACCCACCCACCCCAAACACGGTCAGGGGCAACAAGTTTTTCCAAGCGTAGCTCGAATGGTTCGAGTTGTTCCGCTCCAGGAGAGGTGATCGCATACCATCGTGTACGTGTCCTTACGGTGCATTGAATTGAGCGGACGATGGTACTGCTGGCACTTGACTGAATAGCGAGGTTTTTGGAGGTGCCCACGTTTCCGTCAACATTAAAGAGCACTGCTTGTTGGCAGTGGTAGATTTTAAACTATTCAATTCACACACATACAAAAAAAACATAAGGGCGTTTCTGAAATACTTCTTGAGCAAAATTTAAAATACCACACTAAATCTGTAGTATTTAGCATATCAATGTAATACCTCATCCATTTGCCAGGGTAAACTAAACAGTGCAACTATACCCTGTCTCCACTCTGCCGCACAAGTGTCAAAAGTTGCCAGCAAAAGTTTAATTAAATTCGTACTCAAACAACCGGAACTCTGCATGCAGCGCCAACTGCAAGTAGCGCGTACCGTGTCCAACGTGCATCGGAATAACATTCCCAACATTCATACTGCCCCTTGCTAAGGAACGAACAACTATCAGCAACCGTGTGTATACAATAACTTTTAAACTTTTCCCACTTGATTTTCATTTGGATATTACTGCACCGTACATATTTCCGACGTTGCCCCGTGCCCGCTGTTGGACTCGAGAATGATGCAATAAAAGTGCATCATAAGCATTTTTATTAATCCTTCCTGCCGTCCACCGGTTGCAGATGCGATGCATCCGGTGGCGAGCGCGATATCATCTCGCTGCATCTAACACACATAAGCTTTTTTATGGTACATTATGTTTAATGTCACTTTACCGTATCTTTTCGCCGTTCATGCCACCATTGCTGGGTGATAGAAGCGATGTAGTTTATCGCATCATCTCACTTCCTTTCGGTGGGTTTCTTTAAGGAGCAGCACCACTACTGACAGTACTTGGCGAAGATCACGCTGAGGATCGTATTTTTATTGGGTGTTTTTTTTTTTTTTTTTTTGCTGCACTGCCGAGCTTTCGATGGATTTCATCGTTCGCAGACATATGCTTTCACGGAACGACGTTTTACGTAAGCCATTTCTCAAGAAGAAATTATCTTGTGTAACATGCGAGGGAAAATGGAGGCGCCCAGTCAACTGTGAATAGGTCAACCTGCTGACAAACACAGTTTGAATAAATATTTTAACTACGATCGCAACATTTGACTGACAGGAAAATAGAAAATGTGGGGAGCTTAAACACAGTTCTGGATTTTTTAGTACAAAAATAATCAGAATCGGAACTTACCGCTTGCCGTGGTAGACTGTTCCAGGAAAATCTTCCTCCTTTCTAATGCACAATTTTTAATATCCAATTTGGTTAAAGGAGTATCCACATGGATAGTTTTCACAAGGATTTTTTATGTTTTTTTTTTTCACTTTCCCACCAATCAGCTCAACTGCCATTTCACGGGAAATACTTTGTTTTTGCTCCAATAAATTCATCATCACACCTACACCACTGGTGAAGGTGAAGGTGAAGCAAGATCCCGCTAGGAGCTTTTCGGTAACTTAAGCGTTAAAGCGGTAACTCCTTACTTCCCATGAAAGACCGATCCGGTGTGACTTCTGTCGCGCTCGGTTAATAATTTATAGCAGCGTTCATTTAATTAACATAAGATGAAAGAGCATAAATCACGGGACGATAAATTACGCCTTCCTGGAGAAATTCTTGCGCTGGTTGGTGCTGTGCTTTTCTCTAACATGACTATAATTTAAGGGCAGCTTGTCTAGGGGGAAACTGCTCCGTGGCTAACGCACACATCCAGGCCAAGGTTAATGGATGGTGGTAAACGTTGATCGGCGGGGTGGGGGTGGGGGGGGCGAAAGCATTGCGCTTTGGGCATTGAAAAAAAGTGGATCCAACGTAACTTTGCATGAACCTATCTTAAGTCGCTAGTTTTACCCCCTTCATTTAAACACTCGTCAATAGGATGTTTCGCCCGCACCAAGCTTGCACCGTGGGCTCTTTTCGTTTCTTGCTCAACTTTTGTACCACGCCCGTTCATCGCCCGCCACACTCACGAGCATGGTTTTGGCATGGCGCGGGTTTCAACGCGTGGATGAGCAATTTTTACGTGCAAGTTAGTTTTGCTCGTTTCAACCGGCACTAATGGTTTTTCGCGTAATCGCGTCAAAAGTCAGCCAGCTGGAAGCAGTTGAAATGTTCCCCGTAATGAGCAGTGTGCTACATTTGTGAAGAAGAAGCTATCTCTCACTCTGGTTAATGAAACACTGAACGCTACGGGATTCTTCGAACCACCATTGCCCAGACCGCCGGATAACTAGAAATCATTAAACAAACCACTACATGAACGCTTTTAACTAAATGGTAAGTGGAATATTTTGAAAACCATGAGCAATTACACGGAGGACTTGCTTTGAGCAGCGTTTAGATGATATTACAATTCAGAGAAATAAATATTCTTAATTATGTTGAAGAACTATAAGTGACAATTACAATTTAATTAAGTGCTACCAATTCCAGTGTCCTAAGATCTATCAATGTCCATAGACCAAGTTCTAAATACAGGATTTAAAAATATGTTAACAATATTTTCGAGATTCGATTTTGTAGCATAAAGATAAATGCATTTAAAACATAATTATTCCATTTTGAACACCACAACAATTGCTTCTTCATTGGCACAACAACCACTTTGGCTTTCTATGACATTATTTACCCGTAGCGGGATAGTTAATCCGGCGTACAGGGGTTTGGTTCAGATGAGATTTTGGTCCGTTCCTTTCTTGTGAAGACCGGCGCCATCACCATCATGCTACCGAGCCACCGTCATCGCTCTGAACAATCTCAAAAGAATACAACCAAAATTTACCACTAACAGATGTATGGAACAAACTCAAAGGGCACGCTCCTGTAACAGAAGTTCCAGCCTAGCTTTACGTCTAATTAAATCTTCATCAAGCAATGCATAATCTCGTGGAAAGCAACAATTCTAACGCCTTCCAATTTGGGCTTAACAACCTAGCTTCCCAAAACAAATGCGACCACACGGACAAATGAAAGGTTTAGCGCGCTCTTACGTCATGCCCAACCGTGTTTCCTTCCCCCACGTTTTTTTTTTGTCTTGTTAATCCCTTCACTTCAATCAAGATCCCGCCCGGTACCGACACCGAAGTTATTAAGGAGTTATTAAATTTATCGCAAAACTTTGCCCCCCAACTGTGACGTACCCACCCTCCCTCCAAAACGGTGCTCTATTTCATTCTCCCGCTGGAGCTTATACTAGGAAATGTTAGAAAATCCCTTGTTCTACCCAATGCGGACGGTCCTTTTTCCTCGGTGAGGGTTCTCCGCCGCTTCCCAAATGCGATTGGCAAAAGGGTAGGTGGTTTCGTTTTTCATTCAGTCACGTTTTTTAATAGAGATATAAACAGCAGAAATTAATTAGTAACCGAACAAAGTTAAAACCATCGGAACGAAACGGGCGTGGCTGACCGGAAGCAGCATCCGCGAAAGGAGACGGCGGCAGGCAGTGGGGCGGGGCGGAAAGGTTGTTCTTTTCATATTCCACGATAATTAAGATCTTTGCAATTTGTTTCCATCTTCCTTCGGTGCTGCTTTTTTTTCTTATTCGCCTTCTTAAGATGTTTGCCAACAAGTAGCGTAAGGCAATTGAGAAGGTTCTACTTTTTAAAGATGTTTTGAAGATACCATGAAGAATTGAATTTCGACGCATATTAAACTATTCGTGGCGGAAAAGAATACATTTTAAAATACAAATTTTTTACACATTTGCAATTAACGCGGCAGTTATGAGTCTCGAATTTATTTTGCTTAAATAATAACCTCCAAAAAGCAGATTGGTGCTATAAAAAGGGTATCGCACCAAAAAGGAACAGCTCGACAACGATACATTTTTAAACACAGCCCACACTCGGTCCGAGTAACACCTCCGGAACGCACCCATACACTCATACGTTCATTAAGTGATTAATATTCCGTAAGCAAATTAAAGCCTGATTCAAATGTGTCAAAGCCCCCAACGAGAGTGGGTGTGGGCTATTTGATCAATAATTTAGTTGCATTATGTATGGACGTCTGGGCTATCGGGCGTACCGTGCGTGAAACGGAACGCAAAACCCACACATACGCGTATAGCGTGAATCCTTTTGCAATGCAGCCTCTAGTGTGCGTTCCTGCGCTCCGGCATCGCGTTGGCCCCATGCCACACTCCCGCACGTCTGGCGGAATGGGAATTTTGTTCGTATTGATTTTCTACGGAACCGTCCCCGTAACAGTCACGTGCGGCCGAGACGAGCATATGCGTCGAACATCGTTGATTATGATGAGCGACGGGAGCCTGATGGTTCGATGTTTCGCTGACTTGCATGTTCCGTGTCCAAGCGCACAAGTTCGTGTACCGTATCACACGTTGCAAATGCAAATGGATTCCAAACGCCCCGGTGCCCCAGCACGCCACCAGCATTAAAATCTAATGATATGGAACACTACAACGGTCGCGTGCGGTGCGGAACGGTTGCGAGATGGCACGGGCGTGTGGGAACATGAGATCCTTGCTAAAATTATCGATGACATCAGTGTATCAGGTACGGCGTTACGGTGTTTCTGATAGTAGTGACGGAAGACTACCCACTGATGAACGTGAACCTTTGACAATAATAATTATTGATGTTCGTAATTACTTATTGATGTTTGCATTCGCCATTCATGTTTCATTGCATGATGATTATTTGCATTGAAATGCTTGTTTCGAAGAAATTTTTGGAAATGTAAACCAATCAGCTCATTATTTTTAATTTTTACGAAAATCTTGCCACATTTGTTTCCTGGAAGTGGGTAGTTTTATAATGCATGTTCTGCCTACCCGTTACACAGAGAAAAATGAAAAAAAAATTGAATGAATGGATTCATTTTCTGTTTCTGATTAAAAGGGCATTTTCACACTTTTTGGGCAGATTGAATAGCGGCTGATGATTGGACAGCCTATTCATGCACACCAATTTTATCAGCCGAATGTTTCAACAGATGCAACTTTGAGAAATGTTGAAAATTTTCACAATATACCGTATTACTCCCTGCAAATAATTAACACATTTTCTTCTAACGGCTATGCAATGTGTCTTACAAGTTTCCAAACATGAACATATTAAACTGTGTACTTTTAAAACAGATAAAAATAATCATTTTCTGTGTGTAATCAATTTGGGGTTTGATAGATGTTAGAGAAAAAAACATCGTACTGTGCTGCATTAAACTACGGACAGCTTCAAATTCCCAACCTCATACCCAAACTATATTAATTACACTGCATATTAATTTGAGCATTATTGCCATGATATACTGAAGGCACTGTATAAAGTTACTGGCATATTTAAGCCTTAATTTTGGAAAAAAAAATAATGTTTTCCGTCTATCGCTTCCGTTTATTTCTTCTCTGAAGGTTTTTTTTTGACAGATTTGCTTCAAATCGATTAAAATTGGAATTGACAACAAATAGCGAAGAGTATGCTACAATTTCTTTTTCAATAAAAAAAGCTTAAAAAAACTTTATGAGCCATCCAAATGTACAATTTTTTATTTTTATTTTTTATTTTAATTTTAAACGGTTTGAATTTATTAAATTATTATTGTTGTTATATTATTAAAAATTGTTATTATTATTAAGTAATTTAAATGATCAGGTTTGCAGGTGAAAGGTGGCGAAGGTTTAAAATTATTGTTTTGTTGTTCTTCGTAATTATTAGTAAGGAGGTTGTTCTATTGATTCCGTAGTAAAAATGCAAACTAATAGTTTTTTTTTCTAAATGCATAAGAGCGTCACCCATATGTTGGTGACGCGGGCCCCTGGAAACATTTTGCATGGAAAGCATGGTAAATGAACAAATCTATACTAATTTCCAATTTTTTTTTCCGACCTCCATTCCCACTGTTTTCGTCTGTGAGATTAGTATGAATATAAATAGACTTGTTCAATTGCTTAAATAAATTCAACTCATCTGTTCAAATGTACATCTAAAATATCGTACACATCGAAATAAATTCTTCGAAAATTACCATATTTCCGATCAACACCTATCGTACAGTTTCTGCTATTCCTGTGCAACATGCATATCGATTATCCATATCGCACTCACGATTCTCAGTGCGCACACCACAACATAAACAAACCAACAAACCATGCGTTAGTAATTTAATACACTTCAATGCTAAACTGGAATCCATTATTCCTCCCTGATTGCAAACTAACGTACCTCGCGGCAAGGACGAAAATGGGTATTTGATTACGTTTAAAATAATGGGAAATTAATTTCTTTGTAACGGCCGCATATTATTATGCATTTAGCCTACGGTTAATGGTGGTGTAGGTTTTCTGTTAAAGTTTTTTTGCCATCAAATTTTACGTACAATCGAATGAAGTACAACTGGAGAGACCAACATGGAGAAGTATAACAAAGTGACCACAGCTAAAATGGCAGTTACAATTACCGCTCGATTGATAACGATTAAACGATATAGAAAATTAGCCAACGGACCATTTACGACAGTAAGTGAGCTATAAATCAAGGGAGAATTTGAAACAACAAATATTCCATCCCATATTTTCAATTCAATTCCAAACGAACGCAAAACTGGATTAAATTTAAGAGATTAAAGATAACAAATCATGTGTAAACTTATCACAACCTCACTGTTCCATTATTTTTCGATAAGACAATCTTTACGCAGAAAACGGTACATCTGCCTGCAGAACGTAATTTTCCTTACATATGGTGAACGATGTTATCGGGATTCACATACCTAAAAATAAAATTGTCTCCCGCTTTACCTCCAACGCAATAGTATCCGCCGAAAGTTAGCAGCTTCCCGGATCGACAAAGAACGAAACACGAAATCGAATTATTGCCAACCATATCGAATCGAAGAACCGCCATTACTCGATGGTATTTCATCAATGCTGTAGCTACCATCACCCCCTGTGCTCGGCCTCGATGGTTTATCGATTTTTGCGCCACCATCTCAAAACATGCTAGCCACGCAAAAATCGATGTACTTTACCTTCCCGCTCTCGCACAAACATGCATGCTTACAAAGAAAAAAAAACTTGGCCTTTTGTCACACAACTGGAGTGGAACACGCACGGGACTGCTTAAAAATTCATCCCCAAGCTTTATGCGCTCGAGCAGAGGCAGAAAAGGGTAGACAAGGACAACGACCGTATGCTGTTGGTGTTTAAGCCCAAGAATTCAAGAGCTCCACAACAACAACACAATCCTCACCAGCTGCTTACGTAATAATTTCTTTTTTTACACCATGCTCCAAAATACAACCAAATGTGTTCTACCTTATCTGGGTAGAAATTGTATTCCCTCACATAGTCACACACACACACACAAAATGGGAGCAATTTTCAGACGGTTTCCCTTCTTTAAATCCCTAAAGGTTGCAGATGGAACTGTTTGCCGTGGAAAATGGACCGTAAGTGCCATGGACCGACTATGCCAAGCGAATATATCCAACATTACAAATAATGCAAAAACCTCTAGGCGGGGGCTTTGCACCCAAGCGCACAAGGGAAAGAGGGACAGAGAGAATGAGAAATACCAATCCAGCGGCTAACATAATACTTGGTTTATCTTATGGCAGCACACATGATTTAACTTTTGGCAGCATTAGCACAGTGTACAAGTGCGATAAGCGATAGTGGATGAAGAGCGATAACGGGTAGTGTTCAAGAACACAAGAAAACAATGATGACAATAATATAAATAAGTTTAATATTGTTCCAATCGATATATACGTTGATTCGAATATTGCATTTTGAACAATTTCTTAGATAATTTTTTTTGGAAATTTGAAAACTTTCCAATAGTTTAGCGCAAAAAGCTAACAACAACCACAAAAAACTACCAACAATAGGTACACAATATGAAAAATGTACAATCAGACACACTGAACTGCACACCACGCTGAGCAGCATACTTTTGCAATGTTGCCAATTAAACTGGGATTAAACTTCAATCAAACTATAAAGCGAGACGGAACATGCGCGCCTAACACGGGCCCCCCCTTATGGTATACCGACCGATGGCACATATTCACCGCCGTGAATTTAACAGCAGTGATCCGGCTGGGCCACACAGGAATAAGCCACGATCGGAAGCGCATTAGCCGAAAGTTTAGTTATTAAAATCGACAGCTGCGTTAGCTGATTTCAATTCATACATTCTCAGGACCACTTGCTCGCGTTCGTCCGTCTCCCCTAAAGGCAGCCAGTGAGGGCGATATGGTTTGGGGAAAAGTCTCCATAAACCCGCCCTGCCGAGGGGGTAAAGCAGGTCGATAATTACAAATAATTCAATAGCATTTAACGAGAAAAGTTTGCCGCTTTTCCGTCCAAACGGATGCTGGATCATGTTTACCGTACTGATGTTCTTCGCATCCGGAACGTATGCAGAGGATGTGACTTTTCCTTGTACGTTTCACGCACACACGCGCGTTCCCTTCCCGCCTGACTGCTGTACAGCACCGAAGACTTTGCTCCATCAACACGCGCCATGATGATGACTCATTTACGGTGGTGCAACTTTTCCTTCGATAGTTCGGCGAAGAAGGATGCGAGAAAAGATAAGGTAACTCCCAGTGCTTTCTGCAAACTATCGGTGAATCATTCATTTCTCCCTCGGTATTTTGGTTCACAGTGAGAGTAACATTACAGTGAGGGTGACACTTCCTACTACACTTACTCCAGATTGCTTCAATATTTGGTAGTAACAGGTCGTTAACTTTTGCATCAGAAAATTAAATACTTCTTATCAACAACGTACTCATGAACCTGTTTTAAATTGATAAGCACTATCTTGATTATCGCTTCCGACCGACACTAAAAACAACCATCACATTCTTCCAACAAAGCGATCTTGGTGACAAAGACACAAGCTCCAGAGAAATACTCCAACATTAGCAAGCAGTGCTGCAGTAAAAGATGATCATCGAAGGGAACAAGGAAAAGCAAAACGAATGCGTACACAAAAAAAAGGAAACTCCATCAACACCATTCAGATAAACGCGAGACTAGCTGACAGCCTCATCAATCATGACGAGTGCTTGTTTTTCCTTCAGTTCATCGTGAAAAGCTGTTCTTTTCGGTGTGTTTTTCACGCTCGCACGGCCCTGTGGCTTTGAAGTAAACGGTGCAATATTCTGCGCGAAAGGGGTCTCCGCACGCTGCAAACGGAGGCGAAGAAAAGCTGGGTCAAAATCTTCTACGCCAAGAAGAGAATACAAAAACCAAGCTTGCCCTGCCAAACAGCTACCGTGCAAAGAACGAGGAAATCTGTTTCGTCGGCCAAATTCCCAAGCATATCGGGTGGAGCATCCCCCGAGGAAAGGCGTACCGGTGTTCGTCATTAGTCTTGCGCCGATGATAGACAGTGAAGATAACGGGTAAGGACATTTGGCGCTTTTTTGCTGTGCGGAACAGTACATGAAGATGCGCGCAAAAAAAAACGAGCAAACCCAGCTTTAAAGGAAAACAGTCTACCAATATTGCGTAGCGCCTTCCGTTATCAAATGTAAAGTGCCGTTGCTCAGCAAAGTTCGTGATAAATGTTGCAAATGATCTCTCGCTCGTTTGCTAACTGTGCCCGTGCTGAAATTGAAATTCACTGCAAATTGATGGCACGTTTAAACTAATTTGTCACCATCGATCATGACATCCATGGGTGTAGGATGGGAGGGAGAAATGGTTAGAAACTACGAGGGTTAATGGAGGTCGGAAGATGTTTGAATTCGTGATTCATTAACAGCCGACCGGCGATAGAACAAAATCAATCTTCTCGTTGAAGATTTTCCTTCCTTCACAATCCTTCACGCTAATGTTTCCACTGTCTGTTTGCACTAAGTGATCCCAATAAACGTGCTCCGGCCAGAGAGTTTCACACGCAAGAGGTTTGAATTGGAATAGCTTTACATTACTGACGCAACATTCAAGTGAAACGATATGGAACTATCAGAACGCTACATCTGCTGCATCATGATCATTTCAGAAAAGCAATAATTTTATCACCAGAAGCATGGATCATCATCTGTTACGAATGCCGAAAGTATTATCCACCATCACACACATACTGTGAAAAAGGTATTTTTCCTCCCAGCACACTAGCAACGGTTCAGGATGGCGTCACATTTCCCAACACAAAATGGAAAGCATTTCAGAAAGAAAGGTTCCAACAAAACAAAACAAAAAAACAAGCTTTTGTTCTGCAAACATCGAACCAAAAAATCGGAAAATCTAAGAAGAACTATTTGCCATTTGGTTGAACAAAAGGTACTACCGGTCCGATACTGATCACACGCTTCCGAAACGAATGACGAAGCTCGGATTGTATTTATTTATTGGCAAAATTGATAGCATCTTCTGATCTTGCTACTTCTTGTCACGAATAACGCTTCATGTGAGTCATTTTATTGGGGAACTATTCCACCCTAGTTGATAGTTTTACTGACTTCCTAACATCTTGTGATTTTTTTTTTCTGTTCACAAAACTGCATGCTGTGCCATAGCGTTCCATCAAAAACACAACCCACTGCACAATCACCGTGTAGAAGATCCACATAGTCGCTGGTTGGTAAACCCTAGAGGCGATTGATGATGATTTGCGATTAAATGTTTACGTCTACAAACATATTCCATCCGAAACAGAGCAAATCATTCCAGCCATGGAACAGTTCCTTGCAGCAGGTAATCTGTCATGAGAGTGATCGTAATTGCAATGCTCTTCAAGATGACTTTAAGATGCTTCAAACGTATAGGGTTGTCTGGTCTGTACCGGAAATAATATCAAAGAGTTAAAATAAACGATCCGTTATCAGCTTCCGCTTTGTTATTTCTTCATGTTAACGCAACTTCCAACTCTTCAATATTCCCAAATATTGGGGTAGATCATACTCTAAGTTAGAAAGCTTAAGCTATAAGCCTGTATCTGCCAAAAAATTTCAAGTACCGGGCAGTACCATTTTGTACAGATTCGTAAAGGACATAGCATTTTGACATAAAGAATGACACAAGGGATCATTTTTGTGAAACTACAATTTGAGAAAAATCGATTAAAGTTTAGAAAATAAATTTTAATTTCAGTTAATTTGAAATTATATAATATTAATAAAGTAAACCTTTTTCAGTTGTTTTCATTACAAAAAAATTGTTAAAATTTTTCACACACGGGAAACATGGCCTAACCTGGCTCAGACCAGCTAGCAATTTTTTTGTTTTGACATTTGTCTTTCCTAGGCTAAATTTGGCTTGCTATTTGTATGGCGAGTTGTAAGCGGATAAGTCTGGAAACGTCAAAACGCATACAAAAAAACTGGCTTAGAGTATGATTCTGGCCATTATCGCAATGCCTCAACGATAACAGAATGTAATTGGTAGCAGAACTAAAAATCGCCAAAAACATCCAATTTCTCTTACCTTAAGAGGTGCTACTCAAAACTTCGTATTTGAACTTTGAAAATACTTTACCTAAAAACTACCCCATTCCTCTCAAGAATAGTTAGTTCAAGTATCTATATAGTTTAATCCCAAATTAATAGCTTGAACGCTACAGCTCATGATCCCGAACCTCGTGAAAATTCCCCAATGGGGCTCGCCTCAGCACCACGAACAAATCTCTGCACGGTAAGCACATTCCACTTTCGGTGCTGCACACTTATCCACATTTCACTCTTCAAAATGGCTACTCCCGTGTCGTCGTCAACGGGTCAGCGGAGATTGGACAGCATCACCTGTCAAGTGCGACCGACCAATCCGAAACGAATCGCCTTTCCCTAGACGTGCTCTGCGCCACCGCATCAAAAGGCCCGAAGGAATTCCATTTTAATGTCGGCATGTTAGTGGCACCGACAGGACAAAGCGCCACCATCTACCACCCACTCGCTGGCGAACGCTGATTTCAATTCAACTTTCCTTTGAGTGCGTGTCAGAAGCGAGTGCCTGATTGGGGATATCCGAACGACTCGTTGCTGCCCCCATCTGCATGACGCTTCACACGTGCTGAAGAGTGGTTGGTTTTGGATTTTGATGAGTCTACCCTTCGATCCAGATGCAGACGGGCGAGAATCCCCCTGATACTGTGGCATTCCGATTGCACATTCCTTCTCCTGGCTCGACACATGCTGCAGATGCACAGACGCCGAAAAGTGCACCGGAACGCTACCTTTAACCACACTATGCCCCGTCCTATTATGGTCTTTAAAGGATGCAATACCGCTCCGCAAAACGAGTTTGCTCTCGCTGGGTGCGGTGGGAACGTACAAATGCTCCCACAGCTACCGCCGTTCAAATGTGAAATAGTTAATGGTGCGAATCGAAACTACTGCTGCCGACTACTGCTTCGCTGCTGGCAGCCATCATATGCAAACATTAGTTATGCATAGTGCGTTTTGCATTGCAGTGTGTTGGACGTATTGCGGGTTTCATCAAGAAGTGGTAAGAAGAGTTTTCTTACCGCTGCATGAAAGCTTTTGGACAAACTTGAAGAGATCTCACCGAGTGAAGTACTCGTTTCATTCGTACCCATTTGATCGTCTTGCTTTATTCTTCAATCATAGCCACTATGAAGTGAAGGTTAAAATGAGAAGTTTATTTGAAACTTTAATATACACTTGCAATTATCCTACACAGTATTCAAAATGTTATACTTAAACTTCTTGACAGTGGCCTAAATGAAACCTTCTGCTAGCCTAAACCGTTGAAGTAACTTCAAAATCTCCTTTTCATTGGTATAATAAAACGTACATCCTGAAGTAAAAAAACAGCAAACAATAAAAACTTTGTTCAACTTCCACGTTACAATCACGAAACCACCAAACAAAGAACACCAACACCAGCAGTTAGTGTGAGAATGTATAACTTTTCCGCTTTCATCGATTGTTCTTCAGCTTTTCGGAAACTAGAAGCCAATCGAGTATGCAAACAATGTGAAACTGGAAGCAAATTGCATTATGCTGGAGAACTGTCTTGGGAATGCAGGAAGATCACTGCACTGGTAGCATTAGAACGTTTTTCCTCATCGCATAACGCTAGCATGTGTAGGTGTGCGTGTTGCAATCAGCAGTGCGATGTCGTCCGTCTCGTGGCCGGAAACGTTCGTAGCGGATGCACATCATCCTTGCAATCCAATCCAATCAGTCAGTTTCACCCTGCTGCACAAAAACATATGATGTACGTTTGTGCTTATAATCAATAATGGGTCTGCTCGGGAGGGACTTGCAAGGTGAAGGAAGCGACGGCATAAACGAACTTTCAAAATCAATTTGCTTTATTAAATAGCCCAGAAATGTGTGTGGGTCTTTTACAATACCTACTGCCGTAAGAGCAAACATGACAGAATTCTAGATATTGTGATTAAACTATGGACATTCTCAGTACAGTTTAGATTATCAACCAGCAAACCATAATTAAATAGGTTTATTTAATTTAAACTTATTCCATGTTTATCATCGGATTTCCTTAATTAGTTAATCGCAACATAAAGACAAAAACGGACGGGTCTTTCATAGAATATTTACCTAATGTCACTCAGAAGAAGACTTCTTAGCATTAAAGCCTAGAACTAAAATGATTTAACTAAACGATACTTCTAAACCCGCAGGTTAAAGAACCTCTTCAAACGAGCTGAGCATCAAAACGGTTCGGATCATCTTACGAGCATAGCATTAATTTAAAACCGTTCTCAACTCATAAATCGAATCTCGCCCGTTCGTTTCGATCGGCGAAAGCCGATAGCGCCCACACGCTGGCCTTACATCGTTAGAATCCAGCATCCTCCAATGGCGTAACCCTTCACGCTATCGCATTATTCTGTTCCATTCTGGCTTTCGAATGCAGCGGGTGAAAGTGGAATACATAATGTGATCGTAAAACTGGTCCGCTACTTACCGTGCACCCACTAGCAGATTGTTGCTGTTCGGATCGCGCAGCACCAGCTTGAAATAATCGCTCGTCGATTCGTTGCCCTGGAACCGAAGGTACTCTTTATCGGCTGGAAAAGAGACGGGAAAGAACAAAAAATGCATAAATTAATAATCAACTGTTGGTTAATCGATACAAAAGGTTCAGTAGAATAAAAGGGGAAAATAATCTCAATCTCCAAAGATTGGCTTCAGTCAGCGCCAGATTTTATTTAACGTTTTTATTAAATATATTAAAAGATGTAATGCTCCGATATTTTTAACACATATCGGATATTATTCTCTAACTATAAATGGTTCCCAAATTTGCATCTCCAACAGCAGTTCTTTTTTTAATTCTCGGAAGGAGCAGCATTTCAAAAACATAACATCAATCAGACTCCCGACAGTGGGCAATGGCAAAAAATAAACTGTTTATAAGCAAAGCTGAACCAAGAAGCAAAACTACAGCAAAAAAAAAAACAATCACGACACACATGGTCAAGCGTGGCGAAAAACATCAAACCATTTTTCATCCCACATCGCAAAACGAGCGTTCGATAGTTACGTAACATCTCACCGGATGCCATTTTCATCCTTTCGACGTTCTGGTTTAATGGGAATGGGAGTCCTTCCGGAGGGATGGAACAACACAACGGATAGTGCCGTCCTTTTTACGCCAATTTTCCGCTTGCACAACGGCCATGCACATACGTACTAGCTGCTTTTAAACTGGGACATCAAAGGCGAAAGGAAACTGGAAGCGAAAACTTTCCGAGCAGCATTCCTGCGCACCAAACTGCGGAACCGAGACATCGTACCGCCGGCGACCATGTCTAGTCGGAGTTCCGTTCCGCAGCACGGGAGTGTGTTTGTGTACCAGCCGATAAATCTTTGACATCGATTCTACTCTTAGTTTCTACTGTGTCCTCTTCACGCGGCCCCCCGTTCCCAATTCACATCCTGTTGGCAACGGAACCGCCGAACCCAACAGAACTAACCGATTACGGAATGCAAACAGCGTTCAAAGTGGTAAACGATCGGTAATTTATCAGTCAAATCCGAACGAACGAAAAGCGACATGTTTGTTTTATTAACTCCAGCGTCCTCGCACCGGTTAAGGTTTACACGGCGGGCGGGAAGCAAATTTGCGGGGAGAAAATGCAAACAACCGCAAATAACAACATGGGCACAGCCCAGAATGGCAACCATTCACAGCACGTAAGGAGTTGTCTGAGGATTTTCATTTTTTCCATTTGCAATCGGGATGATAGATTTTGGCTTGTGGCGCACAGTTTAACATCAATATCGTACCAGTGCCGGACGAGATGTTGTGACGCAGTTACAGCGATCCTTACACCAACCAGGGTTAAGTTTTCCTTTGACGCGTCGGAATATTTGGCAGAAATGCAATGACTTGTAGACGACAGAACAAACATCAACAACCTAATCTAATACATACCATAACCACGGCCGACGGGTGATTTATTATCATTTCCAAAACTGTTCTGTAGCCAAAGCTCGAAAAAGCTCGCTCAAAGCTTTAAGTATTTTATTGAACCGAATTTACAAAGCATATGCTGAAATACGATAGCATTATGGTCAGCAGTTTTGAACGCACATTTCCATACGCGAAAACAAAAGTTTTCTTCGCAAGGATAGCATTTAGGTCGATGAAGATTCTTCATCTTTCAGCTTCTAACCCATTCTAAGTTTTCAACTTCACCAGTTAACGGAGCGCAATTCAGTCAAATTCACGAGCAAATTAAATGATCCATGAAATCAAATCGATTGTGCTACGGTTTCAACATCACACCGGTTTCCACCTGATCAAACCCAAAAACATTATTCAACAATTCTTCGGTCTAGCAATCGCAACCATCGAACCATTACAATGCAATACACAGTTTTTTGTAAACCATCGGTAACATAATTAATCGCATAAGGTATTCCTGCAGCGCAATATCGATCGATTTCGGGTCAAGATTGTGGTATACAAACAATGCAAATTTAGAAGCTATTTAATATATTTTCCGATCAATGTAGCTTTAATTTTAAAAGGTTCGGCTATAAGAAGAGAACTGACAATGAAGTAAAAAAATCGCTAATACTTCAGCATAAAAACATTCAAAAAAAATTCGAGCTTGAAATATTTCTTCACGCCTTCGTACAGTAAAACAAACCTCAAAGGCTTGAAATATTAATTTTTAGCTACTTTTAAACATACATTTACACATTCAGGCATTCACTAATTATTTCTTAAAAACGAGACTTGCAGACATGAAACACTAAGCCACTGTATCTTTCTATATGTAATCGTTATGTAAATGTAAAATGCCTAAACGACTCAACTTTCTAAAATTAAATGCCTTCCAGTTCGCCGGACCTCAGGGCAGATCAAACCCTTGCTTACACTATTAGAAACTACAGTACCATCTTCTAAATGTAGCTCTTGCTAACAAGATATGCAAACCAAAAGGAACGCAGTTTCAACACGACCAACCGGATATGAAGATCGATCGCGTACACACAGTGCCCATTACGCATGCATAACGACGCACCGATGCTCAACTATGATTCAACACCATCTCGTGGACAACTGCGCCGATACACAGCTAATTGCAAGACACCGGAGCATAGAATGTGTCAAAACCATTATTAATCCCCTTTGCAGCACTATCGTAGCGGAAGGAATCGAAGTGTAAAATCGATCCGTAAAACCGAACGAATGGCTCTCGCGAGTGCTGGCCTTATCTGGTGGTTTGTCGCCGAACAGCATAATTTGTGATTTATGATGAACAGAATGAGTAATTAAATACGTTACTGAAATTAATGATGCCGGTTACCACACGGAAGGGCGAGTATAGCAAAACACGATTAGTGGTAAGAATTTATGATCTCAAGCGAATAAAGCAGTTACATTAGAGCAATTGCACGTTTTGGCCGTAACGTTGGCTCCACGCTGCAATATTCATACGCATTTAAACGTTTATATAGTATAGGCAATTGTAAATATCCTAAAAACCCGGAAATCTCCGAGAAAATGAGGTCAACGACCAACGCTCAAGGTCGTTACGGGAAAGTGTTGCGCGCAACAAAAATCCCAAATGAATCATTGAAGTCACTGACCTAAATTCTCCAGACAAATACTCCACACAACGCCAGGGAAGCAAAACGTTACCTTCTACCTGGTCTTGGGAGAAGAAACCAACACATTCTCCGAAACAACATGTGCGTTTCTTCGCGTTTCGCGTTTCATTTCGCGCTTGGTATATTTTTTTATAGTAAATTACCTCATCGAAAGGCACGTCCAGATAAGATAGTGGACACAAACACACACCCTTTCTGTGTGGACCCTTGGTAGATGCAGGCCCTTAAGAAAGCGCTAGTGTAAGCGATGGTGTGTATGTATAGGTAACACCAAGCAAGTTCATGGACATGCGTGCCGTTGAGTGGTCAAGTGTAAGTGGCTTTGTGGACGCGTCGACGGTATGGCTCGCGATTTCGCGATTCCTCTCTTTGTCTGCAGAACATTCACACGGCCACACACCCGTGTAAGCGTAGTGCGTGAAAAAAATATCACAGTCAAGACATTTTATTATCGTAAAGTAGTTCTCAAACTGCCGGTCAGAAACGTTAGAATACCAGATTTAATCTTGGAAATATCTTGGTTTATTGGAAATATTAAATCACTTTGTATTATAAGACCAAAATATAAGCTTGCATTTCCTTAATAACTAAAGAGCACATAGTGAAAATAGATGTTATGTGACTAAATAAATTAATTTATATTTTTGTAATTTACCACGATCATTTTGACATATGTTTAAACGAAGGACCTAGCATTAATGTACTATAGAAATCACAATAAATCATTACATATTTTCCAATTGATTTGACACATGTCCATCAAAAACTCTATATTTCATATGTATGATACAGTTGATAGCATTGTAAACAAGAATCAATAAAGAACATACAAAAAAGGAAAACATTGCTTAACAATATGCTCGCAAAAAGCTTTACTATTTTCGTAATGCGTTAATACATACAATGTGAATAAATGAAGAAAACATAAAAACGCTGACCTATCCATACGCCCACCACTGTTGTTAAGCCGGTTTTTCACAGTACGGCACGAAAGTTCTGTGTGTGCGTGTGGGTCTTGGGCACCTGTGCCTACGGAGCAAACCGCAAGCGAATCGTGCGGCATTATGTTGGAAGTCGTTGTTGGACATGGACCAGAAGGTAAGTTTCGCGCACCGTAAGCTTTGAAACACGTTTATCCCTGTTCCGTTTCTTCAATGTTTGTGCGTGGAATGAAGCGATATTCCGCAAACGGGAAGATATTCCGCGATCGTACCGTGTCACAAATGCTCACGGACTACACGTAAACTAGTGAATGCCTCGCAGGCAATGAGTGCAACAGAGCAAAAGTTTTAAAGAAACTAGTAAAATGCAAGTGCTTTTCGTCGGTGACTAATGTTGTTTCATGTGTCGTTTGCTTTGTGTCGTTCATTTCAAACTCCCCCAGAACTGCGACTGCGAGCCTGTGGACGTGAATGACCGGTCAAATTTGCTGACTGCGCCAACCGCCCGATGTAGAAGGTGCTGTAGCCCTAGTGACGGCATTGCCAGCACGCCCGGCTGAGAACAGGGAAAAAAAAACAAAAGTGTCACGCCATCCCCCATCACACCGTTACCAATACCAATAAAAGTACGCAACGCTCAACATGGCTCTCCCGGTTGCTGTTATAACACTGATGCGAAATATTGGCTGCGATCTTGGAGAATTGCTGGAGATCATACGAAATATATGGAGCTGCATTTTGCAAACACAGTTTGGAACCGACATTGGTCATGGAGCAAACGGAGGAGAGGGATCCAACAAAGCCGGATTGTGCCTTCTGTGAGGGTGGTTTCATCCCTTCCTCAAATACTCAAACAATGCTGATTAGCAAGAAATAGACAAATTCATTGTATATTTATTGGAAAAATGAAGAATGAAAGAGCGCTTGCTTGCCTTCGTGAGAAAACAATAAATTAGAGGTTTAATATGAATGATGATGCAATACATCAGTTGTGCATTATGAAATACAAACACATTGATATCAGAGCGATAAAACGAAGTAATACGCAATAATTTGATCCAAACTCGTATGACAAACGATGACAACACGTTAATCCTGATAAAAAACATAGACACAACCGTTGCCTTTTATCAATCATAAATCTTCTTATCTAGAACAATCAGCTCCTTTGGACGGCGTGGGAAATTCACGAGTAATAAACGCATTACTTGTTCAAGATAATTCGTACGAAACATTGTTTTATTTTTTTAACCTTTTTTGTACACATTTCAAACGATTCTACAGCACAAAATATGAGAAACGCACCGAGTTGCCAACTAATCGAGATGGAAAGAAAAAAAATCTGCCCAAACGTATGACGTGGGACACGTCACGAACAGATTTTCACAGAGAGGGGATACGATATAAGTTAACCCGGTGAAACATATTAACATAAGCGAAATGACGTCTACACTCCTTCTTTTCTGTCTTTCTCTCTGCTTCTTGTTCTCTTGTTCTCTCTCTGCTGTTATATCTTCCTGCTCCAAAAGGAACGTTACAGAAATTTCTTCATCTTTCTTTTGCGATTTTTTGCTCGAATTATTGTATTATTGGGATGCCCGGGATTGGTTGGGTTGACTAATATGTCTCAAATATCCTATAACTGTCACTTTTACATATAATGACCATGGTCTCATTAAGATTTGAAACCAAGGCTTCCGTAGTACTGTACATCACCCATTAATTCATTTCCTAGAAAGCGTCCACCGAATGGTCTTGGATTGTCAATATGCAATTACATTTAGTTTAGATTATTATCATAGAGACAAGAATTCACTATACAAAAAATACACACAATTTTCTTTGGCAAGTTCTCCAGTAACATGTACATGATGGTATAATTGCTTTCATAACACGTACGAAGGGTTAATAAGGTGAATCGTGAACCGACGAACTTCAAAGGTGACGACAGCCAGAGGGAAGGGACAAATTCGTTTCAAGCTTCTTAGTCGGTTAATCCTCGCAACGCATCTTTTCTCGAGCACGATTGCAGAGGCACTGGAAGCAGTGACACTTGAGGCGCTAGAATCCCAAAACCCGGGCCCACACGCCCAGAGCTCGCGCGGCTCGCTACAACGAATGATTCTAATCGAATAAATTTGAATAAAATTAATTAAACCCCGAACATAATCATTGCGAAACAATGGTCCTAAAAATTACCACCATTTCTCATGGACCCGGTTCATCCACCTTTCCTTTCCCTGCTGCTTTCACTTCCACCCAGTTGTGGCGAAACGCGAGCGAAAGTGATGATGGTGATGGTGATGATGACGATGATAGGAAAATACGCGTTCACATTCGTACGTTTCGCGAATGAATTTTACTGTCGGTTCTAACGGAAGTAAATACGGTCGATTGCAACGGGGAACCCAACACATAAAAGGAACCCGAAACTCGGCGGCAACGGTCGATGCCTCGCAGACAAAGCGTTTGAGAACGGATGATGATTATGATTATGGGATGCCGGGGTCGTCGTCCCCGGTGGACCCAGGGGTTCACCGGTACAGCCAGCACGTCGCGATGTATATTTACCCGCCACCAGCGTCCGACCCCACCCCCGAAAAGGAAGTCCCTCGGGCGGGTTGAATAAGAGATAAAACTGATGATTATGTCCTGACAGTGCCGTGACAGGGCTCACGGGCTCACCGGAGCCCAGATCATCGTTGCCGGCTCGTCTCGTTTGCTCGTTACTAATGGTTGGATGCACAACGCGTCCCGTCCCGTGCGCATTCCACGTTCGCTTTCCACCACAGGGACACAAAACTTCAGTTGCAATCGGCGGCTTTGCGCTGACGTTGACCGCCGCGTGGGATTAACGGGTTTAAAATATTCATCACCGACTGCATTCGTCGAATCGGGATGTGGTAAAAGGATGTACGCGATGGCAGGGGTTTGCTTGCACTTTAAGCTGAAGCGAAGGCCATTAGATTTCTCCCCCGTGGGAGAAAATATTAATGTTCGAAATCAACAAAACAAAGGATAACAATGAGAGGCACCTCTTGAAAACAAATGTTTGCAATACAATTCAAATGATACGTAGTAGAAATAAAGGAAGCAATAACACTTATTGCTATATATTTTAAGTCTTCTACAACAATTTATGGTCAAAGTTTTGTTTTCTAAATGATGCACTGTCCCGGATATTGGGATTAGGCTTGAAGAAGCTCGGACAACATCAAAAACTTATTTTAACATGTTTAGGTTAAAATATTCGTCTCGAATATTCGGTTTCATTACTATAATACATGCCTAATCCTTAAAAATGATGATGAAATAGTATCAAATATTGTACCTTCGAAACGAATAACGGTTGCAGGCGTATACAACCTTCATGCGATGCTTCGTCTGCACGAACGCTAACCCAAAGAAACGCCACCAACTAGAAGTCGGGGATTTCCCCGATATCAAACCAAATGACTCACACACACTTATGTGTATGATGCTGGGCATGTAAATTGTTCACTTAAGCCGTTCATAGGGGAAGAACCCGTCCATTGTCCTCTCCTCCTCCCTCCCCTCCCTCCCTTTCTCTTCATGGCTATCTGTATGGTGCAGGGTGAACGGCCTCTGTTTTGGAAAATGCACAATAAAAGTGATAGGGGAATATGTTTACCCGGAGGGAAAATTAAACTCTCTTCCCCCTGAAAGCCTTTCCGCCCGGACGTAACGCCCGCAGGACAACAGCACACAGAAATGTCCTCCGAAAGAAGAATAATATTCCACTTTCCAATTTCCAGCCTAATTGATTAGAACGCGCTGCACCCGGGGTGGACCAATTTGGGTGAGTAACTTACTGAGGGAGCGCAAAAAGGTGTTACCTTCGTACATTTATGGGTTTGTCATGTAGTGCCTGGCTACTTAATACAACGCAATTTCAACAGCTCGTACCGCTGTCGTGTTTGTTCCCTGTAACCCTTCAAAGCTGCCATTCCATTGCCGTGAAATGGAGTGTTGATAACTATCCTCGGGACTTGAGGATTGAAGAAGCGCGGAAAACGTGACCAGCAAAACACGACAAACTAGTTTTGGGGCACTGTCGAAACTTTTTCTCCGCTAACAAGTCGTCAGTCGGATGATGGCTGAAGCAGGGAAACAAACAGAAGCAACTTCTCTAGTTCCACACCAGCACACAAAAAAAAAAACACCCCGACCTGCAGTTGGCAATTCTTTGGCATTTGATTTTGCCTTTTGCTCGCATCCTCTTTCGCGGTTTGCCGGTGAACAAAGCATACACACCTTCAAGCTCTCGTTGGTGTGCTAACCAAAACGAGATTAGTCTGGCAAACTCGCCACACCACAAGGACTTTCAACGAAGAGTTCCAAACCACTGTGTTCGCACTATCAGAACACCCCAGCGGAGGCGGGGGAAAAATCTGTCACAGCAAAACGCGCGTTGCATCGATTCGCGGTGGGCAACAAACCGAACAAAGATTATCCGTAAGCCATGGCGAGAAGAATAACAGAATGTTTTCAAATAGTGAAAATGCTCGGGCAAAACTAGAACCCATGAATCAAGTAGATTAAAAAAAAAACACACAGAAACAGATAAAATAAATAAAATACACAACTTCTGCCTAAGGTTTGGCAATTGAATGACAAAACGACGGGAATGTCGGATTGATGGTGCTTGCCTAAAGGCTGAGAAAATTGTACTCCGAGTACCATCTGTTTCAGTGTGTGCTGCGGTCTTGAAACGGTTGCAGCAGAGCGAGATGGAATTAACAAATGTTCGCATTCTTCGATCGGAGGTAGTCTAGCAATTCTTTGTGGTGGTTTTTTACCTAAAAAAAATCCTTCAACCCCTATGTCAAGCGCACAAACGAAACACAAAGAAACGAAACTTTTCATGGGGAGGTGTGGCAATTTTAGGAAAATACATTAATTACCCCTATATTTCTAGAGGTGAAGTAACCGGAATTAAAGAAACCCCAACAGCAAAACAAGTGATATTGATGTAGCATATTTGCTAAACAGCCTTCAATCAATCAGAATCACTCAGATTTCACCCTCTGCTCCCATGTTGAGATATTATAGCGAGAAATGGAATAAACAAATAACGCACATAACATATATCACTTAAAAATTAAATTAAAACAACTCAAATATTGCACACAAAAAAACAAGGAGGAAATACCTAGAGAAAACTGTATTCTTCAGCCCATGTGTGGCTGCTAACACGGCAAAAAGTCGTCGTTATACAATAATAAATAACGATCAATAACATTTCATATCTTTTGGAAATAAATCACTCTACCGCATAATCGTTCTAATTTATCTTTAGTTTTATCCTCATCGAAGTTTAAGATAAAACTACTCTATTGTTCCTCGTTCTTATGGAGAGAATATTGCTTGAAATGATGAAACAATGAAAGATCAGAAAGAATATTTAAATAATTGTTAAAAACATCTTCCAAAACATATTTATATCCGTGAAGTACAATAACATCCGGTCTATATAAAAACCATTACGAAAACTAATATATTGCGAGTGTCCAAAACTAACCAAAAATCTTAACTAATGTTTAGTGTTTCAACTTTCGTGAAGTGTATTAACTTCATTGAAAATATACCTTTCGCTAAATCCTTCAAATGCAATAGATTAATTCATGCTACGAAAGCAAATCTCCTTTATGTCGAATGCATACGCTTTTCTCATGACAGCCATTTTCAGGTGAACTCTTCCCCAATACCGCACGGAAGGCTAAGGAGCGCAAAGCTACCGGGATTTTGTAGTTTGATTGCCGGTTTGATTGATATCTCCGGGTGCACGTGCAGGCTGCTGAATGGGAAAAAGATGTTTTGTATCTCCCTTTTCAAAGCGCGGCCATAATGGAACGCCCATTGAGGGACCGGGAATCAATCGAACGATACATGAAAGGATTCGACGAGGCTCACCGATGGCTCTCCTGTCTGCGTGCTCCTATGCTACCGCACATGGGTGTGCACCCATTGACCTCTGACCTATTTTCTCGTATTCTAAACGGACACCAGACACAAACCAGCCCTGCATTAAGCGTGTGCATCGAGCTGTGTGCAGATTGTTCTGCGTGCACACACAACGTGCACAACCGGCGAAATACACACATCCTATACGGTGGGGCAATTGAATTGTTGCATAATTTCATTTCCAGCTCGAAACCTCCGTACGGTGAAATGCAATTTGAGTGCTTTATTGGTTTCAGCCATGTGATTATCGGGACCCGGGATTGCGTTTCGCATTGACAAGAAGGATGCAAACCGCATCGAGCTGTTTCCTTACAGCACACTGCCCTCCCCCCCGCCGGCCGGTCCGTCGCGCACAGTTGTCTCCCCGCCCCGACTATGCAGCTGGCAATGCAATTAGAGCAAACCGCCCCGTTCAAAGAACAACAGGCATTCGGGTGATGATGAAATGAAATCGAGAACCAGGTCTGGTGCATCGTTATTTATGTGTCCTCCCTACGGTGGTGCTAGATGCACGGGAGGGCAGCATCGATGCATGCTGCACGGTCATGAGTGCACAGCCACAAATTAATGATCGAATCGAGGATATACTGGCAGGAGATGATCCTGCCCAGACTAGCGATATTACACGTTTTGTTCGATACATGGATGGAGCAAAGAATAACTGGCTATTTGTGCGAGAAAGAAAACAATTATCCATAATAATTAAAAAAATTGGGTTAAAAAAACGAATATAACGACACACAAAAATTGTACAAATTACGAATTTCGGAGAAAAACATATTTAAAAATTCTAATTTGTATAAATATAACGCAACTCATATGAACCATATCTTAATTTCGTGTCAGTAATAGTTTTTTATTCTTCATTCTATCCTCCCGTACGGCAGTGGAAGGCTCAAAATACTAGTTTTAATTAGTAAGCCGCTAACATGATTCCAAGATCTCTATTTAGAGGGTAATTGGGTCATCATGTGCGATAAGCCATCGCCTCATCCCAACGTCCCACAACAAAACCACCGTTTGTTACGCAATCAATGAAAGGTATACCTTAGCACGGTCTCGCCGACACCGGCAAGACCTAACTATGGTTAGAAATTATTTATTCTTGGCAGGTTCATACATTTCACGCATGAAAGCTGTCTCCATTTACCGCGCACCGTTCACGACCCATTGCCTCCGCATAGCGGCATAGTTGCTCGCGCTACCGGGATACCAAAAACGTGGCCAAAATCGGTGGGATCGGTCTTAGCGCCAACTGCTTGATTAGCTCTTGCAGGCACAGGCTAATTTAATCAGATCACTCCATCACGAGCTAGTACAACTATCCTACGGCACGGGAAACCGTTCGGCCCCTTTCTTATAAAACTCACATACACAAACACCTTCCATCCGCCACACAGCGAGAAAATGATGGAAGCGAAGCTTTTCGAACAGGGCGGATATTTGAGCCCTATTTTCCCTTGCCTTGGCGAAGTGAACCTTTGTTTCCGAGCGAAATGATACATCGCACTACCAGCCACATCCGGTCGGTTTCCTGAGGTGGGGCAGCTTCCGATATCCGATGCCTTCGGGCGTGCCCGAAACCCGATTCCCAACGACCCAAACAGGCAGGCAGGCAGCGTGTCAACATTGACTAGTTGGAGCAAAATTAATGCCTGTAATTACGGAAAATTACCACAAGTAATTAACATCGCCGTGGAAAAAGGGATGAAACTGGCACACAACTCCCGGGGCACACGAGAACAAGAACCAACCAGTGACAATGTTCGAAGAAAAGAAGAAGGACAACAGGCAAACGGCAAAAAAATCGCCAACCCCTTCCCCTCGTTGCAAGTGTAACGCACCCTTAGGCATCTCATTATCTCCGAGCGAGTAGACGAGATACCGGCGCGGTACCCATTTGCTGCGGTAATATTGATTGAGCTTTCACCATTAGAACGAACACGCGCCTTTGGTTCCCCGCGGTTTGATCGACACGTACTGATATGCGATCCGCTGTCTGGGCTCGATGCGGCAGCAGTGCAGAATGTATCGGAAATGTAATTATTGACTTCCTGAAAGCACTACCAGTGCCGGAGCAGTGGCCTGTACATCTAGTTGGGCTTGAGAAGTTTCGCTGATAACATTTTAATTTGTAGCTAAATTGTGCGCTACAAGAAAGGAAAAACCCATAAACGTGTCAGAAAGATACAACAAAGCCGTTCTTGAATGCCGTACAACGCAGTCTTGACGGAGTCAAAGGTTTGATAATCTGATAGCAGACGAAGCATTAACTTATCATGATATTAGATCATTCACACGAACACTCGCAACAAAAACTTCTGGGTATATTAGACTGAGACTTGACATTCAATTATTGATTAAAAAAATTATCTTAACATGTCATCTACATTTTTTTTTACAAAAAGCATTCGTAGTTAAGACGTAGATATGAATAAGCGCATAAAGCAAGCCCCTTCAAAGACACGATTAATTAACGGCGGAATGAGATAACTATGTCAATGAGTCATGATAACAGTGAATTATTTCAGAAAAAAATGCGTACCAGAGGGATTTTATTTTCACCAATTTTAGATTGCAAACAGTCACAGGAAGGTGATATTGTTTAATCTAAAATACAAGTCCTACCACGCAACGCATGACTGACCAATACTGCGAGATAACTCAATTGTGGCTATCAATTTGACAAGAAAAGTTGAGTGTACTTCTCATAATGTTGAAAGATCAAAAGAATATTGTTTGCGCCCATAGTAAGACTGTTTTAGTGTAATTTTTGGAGGAATGTAAAATCTTTACCTTCATTTCACCTATGAACATAGCCAAATTTAATAAACTCAATTTTAATGTCGCACTGCATAAACATTCCATAAAATGATGAATAAGATCTAAGTTTTTTTTATCTTTCGAATTCAATTTGCTAAGTTAAATAACATCTCAGAGCAATGCGAATATTTTCAGCAAATAAAAAAAAACACCATAACTTTAGTGAGTATTGTTTTAGTTCACCAAGGAGGAAGGCAACCGGTGGAAGATTCATCTCCCTAGTGACTACCATACGCAAAACCTTCAAATAACCAGTATCCCGAAATTATTTCCACTCATGCGGCATTGCTAATCGCATGAATAATTTGCAACAAAGTTTGTGCTATACAGCACTCGTTGTTTCACTTCTTTTCACATCCCTACAGGATTTTTTTCCGAAAGCCTTAAAGCTAAGGGGGACGAAAAATGAAGACGACGTATCATTGTGCCATCCTTTACTTCTCTGCACTTTAGCGAGAAATTGTGTAGGGAGTTTTTGTTCTTTCTCAAATTCTAACACTCCACATAAGAACGCACAGCTGTCTATGCTTCCTGTGTTCTCGTGTTATGAAATTGGCGTCAAATCGTTTAAGTTTAACATTCTTACGGCTTATAAAAAATGCATTCTGCGTAATAAAAAAAAAACGGAGCATGAGACAAATAACAACGCTGGCGACGAAATGCACCAAAAGCTTTCTCGTTTCTTTTTTGTCTCTCTAACACAATAAAACAATTCGACACGTTTGTCGCACTAGTAGGACGAATGGGTATGATTTAGATGACGCATGCGCATTTTCCACTACATACAAAAAACCTCTATTTCCCAACCTAAATGGTCTGGATTTCAGTCAGGCAAAAATGAAATGGCAATGTTAAAATCTGGCCAGTAAAATTTTTCATGAGGACTAGGTAACATTCTAAAGATTTGAAAAGTTTTTGCGATAATATAATGGTTAATAGAATAAACGAAATGTCTTTTAACGAAACAATACATCGTTCTAAGATTAAACACCATTCCCATCAAATCATCCATATCTGAATCTGTTGGAAAATATTCCCAAAAGGGTATGAATAGTGAAGAATATAAGTAAAAATTTTTCAATAATTGACTGCCCTTAGTATGTTTGATTCTAATAATACCTAAATTACATCATGAAACAATCAAATACTGAGGCTATCAATATGAAATAAACTTAAAGTTATAGAAATGGGAATCCTCTTCTTTCACTAGAAAGAAGTGTGCAAAAACTATACAAAAGGGCACAACAGACACTTTGCAACTTTTCGACAAACAAATCAGTTTTTGACAAGCATACAATAACTTCCCCTCATCCAGTATCATACGCATGCAAAATATTATCGCAAAACAAAAAAACAATGTTTTAAACAGCTTGTGAAATCTCTTTAATTTTCCCTCCTACAGCAAAAGTACCTCCACCACACGAAAGGTACAAAAAAGTAAATTATCACTCACCTACGTCATGCCATGTCAGATCGTTAGTCAATCAGCTGTCGCTTTGGTTCGTTTCCAATCGAAAACCCAACGTAAACTCAACATGCCACACTAAATACGGCAACACATGCACTTGCTCGCATTCGATTTGGGCCACATTCCCGTTTTGGTTTCGTTCGTTAGGATCTTGCGGGAGCATTCCTTCGAATAAAAGCATTTCCATCGTCAGGATAGAGCACACCAGAGGGTACACTACGACAATCGCCTCCAAAAGAGTGGTAATTCTCGGCTCTTTTTCCACAAAAGGAACGAACTTTTCTTTCCTTTCTCCTCCCCCCAAAACGAACCCGCCGGGGTTCACCCGTGTAGGGGAAGAAATCTAATCAATCATGCTCGACTCGGTACGGGCTAGTGTTCGATTCGTCCGAGTGGCGTGATTTCGTATTCAAAACGAATGACAATTCCTACATTTCAACGACGCCACGTTCAAAATTATCCTCGCGGCACTCGACACCGCTTACGGTGGCTAGAACTTTCCCAAAGAACGTAGGAAGTGAAATCCTTTTTTGTGGGGAATCGTGCAACCGAATTAAAATAACAATTCGTTCTGTCGTGCCCGAGGTGGACGAAAAAAAAACGCTCACATTTGCTACAAAAATCTTCAACCTTCTCCGTTCACGAGACGATTCTTCTTTGTCCTGGTGCAGGACAAACACACATTCGCGACACCACAGGATCGGAAAAAGAGAGATATTCCGGAAAATGGTAAACTTTCACGACTTTTCCTCTGTGTGCCTTTCTGAGAAATATTGAATCGTGAAAAGATTTTCCATGTCCGCTCTGGCCGATTTTAATTCCACTAGCAAAAAGGAAAACCTTTCATAATGTCCTTCAAATGAATGGCAACCACGACGTACTGGCGGTGATATTCAGCCCCATCGTCTGTGTTCGTGTGCCATGGGTTCATTCTACTTATTTATTTTGTACCACTTCCCACCTACGTGTCTTTCTGTGGAAAAACATTATTTTCATGATAATGGAACGTTTTGCCGCCAGCATGGAACCGTACCGGAGGAACGATTTCGGTCACCAAACGATTCCAAATCCTGGCCACATCTACCCCGGTTGAACAATGAGCAAAATCGAATCAACCGAAACCATTGCCAAGAAGAAGTCGCCAGCATTTCTCCGTTGTCTAACAGGGCCGTACAAGCAGCAACAGCACCATTAGTTCCGAACAGAACGATATCTACCACGAGTGAATCGTTAAGTTTTAATCCTACCCAATGTGACCGTACAATACAGAATTCAAGGAAGCAGTCAAGGGAGGGAGGAAAGTGAAAAAATCACAAAACAATATTAAAGAAACGCAATCAGCAATGCACAGCGTCGGTCACGTTTTGCTTCGGATGCGACGAATAACGACGCTGCACCGGGGAATATAAAGCTCACAAATCCAGCGTTCTGAATGCAGTTCGATCGATCGTATAAATTCTTCGAATTTTCATTCACAACACTTCGCCAAGGTGGTTCTAGTGTCCACTAATATACGCAGCAGCACAACTATGAATGTACACTACATTCTAGCCGTGATGTATTACAGTGTGTGCCACCGCGACAAATGCACTTTAATTTTATTATTTTGTCCACAATGTTCAAAAGCAAAAATAACTCCAGTTGACAAATGTAATTTTTTTATATTATTCACCTCCAACTGTAGAATGTAATGATTGTCTATTACCTTCAATTACTAAATTGTTTGACAGATGTCTTAACGTTTAAGCTTCCTCACAAAAATCAGCAAATCGTAAGTCAGCTTAAAATGCTTTTTATATTAATTATAATCATTTCATTTTACCAAGAGGATCACTGGGTCAAAAATATTTCGATCTTTAGTTTCTGTTCAGTATAGCAGTAGTAGTAATAATGATAGTAGTAGTAGTAGTAGTGGTAGTATTGGCAGTAGTAATAGTAGTAGTAGCAGTATTAGTAGCAATAGCAGTAGTAGTAGGACAAACAGATGAACGGGACTATGAAAGACGATAGAACAAAATGCGTGTAAGTTTACGTTGAACTGATTCTCACTTCGAGATTGTTTCACTGTGTTGGAGTCCACAAGACGCTACAAAATAATATAATTGATCGGACACTAAACGGATTTTTGGAATATTATAATCGAATTTTAGATAGCTTCGCCTACCTGTAAAGCACGCACTGTGTAATTTTTGTTTCAAAGTTGCTCCTAGCCTCCTCTGCTCCTGGCTCATACCATTTTTTGGCTTCACAAAACTTCGTTTTCCAGCTGCCACTCTCAATTCCCACTGGCGAGAGATTCGGTACACGGCACACCGGCCAGCGCCGGGGTTTTGTCGGATTCGTTCGGATATGGAAAAATGACATGCAGGAATACCAACACCCCCCTTTCCCGACCATACCAGACGTCCACCCATCCTCCGTGAAAGGTTTACCCACTTTCCTCTCAATAATGGCGGCAAAATACCGAGTTCTAATACCGAAGTGTGATCAAGACAGCGGAACGCTTGGGAGCACCAGGGGCAGAAAATGATAAACGAGGATACAAGGGATGTAATGTTGTTTTATGTGGGTAAAAAACGGACCCCGGTGTATGGGTGACCAGGACGGAATCGCAAACGAAAACAAGAAGGACACTTGTATATATTTGTTTTTGCATGTTATCGCTGACAGTATAACCGGGGGTTTGTTCGGGAAACGACATCGAGTTGCGATGCTCTTCCCACCTTTCCTTGGCAGTTGCTTACGGCCGTTGCATAAGCACGGGGCATTGGTTCGCGTAAAACAAAAGACACGAAGCAAAACAAAAACACAATAACGCTCCAGAGCTGACGGAAGGAGACAAACATGGAGCGCTTCCACCGTGCTGACACAAAATGGAACACATACACGGTGGCGGGAGGGCAGGCAAGCAAGAGGGAAAACCCGAACCAAATCCATTATCAAGATAAATGAACAACACAGCCGAACCCCAGCCAAATCTCGGTGGAATGTGACTAATGGAAACCGGGTCGAAAGCAAAACTGCAACGCTAGGACGACACAAACCTGGGAAGCAAACAGGACGGCCTTGGTAGCATCGACCGAAAGCAAAATAAAAAAAAACAGCCAGGGAAAAACAATTTCTCCTATATTTCACTCAATTACGCTAGTCATTTGAGAGGGCCCCGAACATTGACTGCCGACTGCTGCAAAGGACAGTACTAGATTAGTGTGTACCGTCGTATCTGTCGCTCCTTAAAGGACCATAGTTCTTGCAGCGATCTCGCTGTTATTGATACTAATTTACTTTCGGCCCAATTGCGGACCGGAAGAAACGATTTGCCGAAGCACGCCAAAGCCGCTGGACACGGAACGGTCGTAACGATGTACAATCCATCTTTGCGTAATTGCCGTTGGTGTGCCATCAATACATACCTAAAATGACACAAAAGAGAACGAAAAAAGACATGAAAAATCAATATTGATCTTGATTAGACTTAGAACAGCAAGATTTACTAAATTTTATACATTCGTTTGTGTAAAAGAAAATATTAAATAAAAAACGTTCCCTTTTCATTAAAGCAATTGGACAAACTGTTATGCAAATCCTATGATCAAGTTTATAATTGATTCCATTACATTAATTCGACGCACTTCCTAATATACGCTTCATTTTGAGAAATTTCTTGATAAAATCGATGAAATCAATTATGTACGCTTTATAATGATTTTGGTCCAAAATTTTGGAGGTTATGTTAATAAAGAACCAGAAATGGAATTCCACGAAACTGGAGGGCACATCCGCCCATAAATGAAGAAAGAAAATTAATTAAAATTTACTTTTGTGGTATTTCTTACTGATAGCTTTCCAAATAATACCGTTTTCAGGATTACTTTTTTCTTCGGTGGCCATTCCATCAATGGTTGGTCCAAATATAATGGACAAGCTAGTCCTCAGCATTGGGGGTGCTGCTCGAAAGTTATCCTAAATTATGTTCATAAAAGAGGAAAAAAAGGAAACTCACTCTTCTCTAGTTTGCTGTAACCATCACATATCATCGTTCAATTCTTACGATCGTTCCTGCAACGATAATTAAAGCACTCAAATGCTCGTTCCTCAAACGCACGTGCCCGCTGCTGCTGCCTCCAATGGAAAATATTCGGTTTGATGAACATTTCGGACCACCATCCGGGGAACGTCCATTTTCCCGGCGAAAGCGTGCGAATCGTGCTCGTATTGAAATTCAATGAATATTCCTTTTGATATTGTGACACACTCTCGCACTTAAGGGATTAGTATCGGATCAAAAGTCCGCAAACCGATGCGATCTGGTGTCACACATCTTCCTCGTGTGCGGCTCCATTCGGTGGTGGCGGCAAGTGTGGCTGAGACACGCGCCAACGCATACGTGTGGGTACGACGCTGGTGTCCGCACAGTGTCCAGCAATCGGACCAGAAGCTAAAACCCGGTCTGCCGGTATTTGATGAGCAAAGAGGGAAAAAGTTAATTCCAACCAATCCGCCGGCCATTCAGGGGCACATGCATGCCGGGGATGCTTTCGGAAAACAGCTCGTCAAAAAGACTTCCGCAACAGAACCTGGGAACACATGATGTACGGAATTCTTCGCCTTCAGCGTGACACACAAAAGCATCCTTTTTTACCGCACCGGGTTTTTTTTTTTGTTTGTTCTTTCTTCCTTCGCACCAACATCAGTCACTTTATTCAATCATCAGCGTTATCACATCGTGCTGGAATGGCACTAAAGTGACAGCATTCCGGTGTCGGGATGCTATCAAAATGCGAGACGGCGAACAAAACGAAACAAACAACAGCGCCGGGAGTGCGGATCAATGCCAACGTCTAGGTATTAAATAGAATGATTTATTGTTGGATTGAAGTGCACACGGTTCCAGCGTATCCGTGTCCATCTATTTCTCGTCCGGTGACACTTAGAACTATTTAACAGGGAATTCCACTTCGGTAATGGTTCGATCGAGCGGAAATTTCAAGCTGCTACTACTTTCGTTGGGAATACATTACCCACAAAATTTATTTCCATATACTAATTTATTATTTCCTTGAAGGAGTGCTGATTTCTTTTCGAGTTGAAGCGGCAAATTGAGTAGAATCAAGCGGTATCCTTCCTCCGTTCCCTTACATTTGCAGGTCAAAATCGATTCGCTACACAAAGAGTTATCAACTCGACACGTGTGCAAAGGTTTCTAACTGGACGGATGTGTTAATTGAGAACACATCGCATCTCATCTGCAATTTCCACTCAACTTCAACTTCAACTTGTGAAGAAATCAGAAAATATTCCAACCTTCTTAATTGAAAACAACAACGCCATTTCTTCTGATTAAGTCAATCTTCTACAAACTTATGCACAAAACCATTCCAATCCTCTTTCAAATGAATGAAATGAGTGAAAAACTCGAGAAGAAATTACGAAATTCTAAAGAAAACACTAAACCGGCCATGCTGCTTGCGTCCATTGCACATTTTCTACACCATCTATGAAATGCCTTTAGATGGACCGATAACTGAACCGAACCTAGAAACCACATAACTCTAAACTTCGCACAAAGAACTCCGTGAGCAATTTAACGGCTCTTCTTGCTTCCCCGAAACATCTCGCCACTCACGGGGCAAAATCTCAAAACGTCCAAACTACCCCTCCAACGACGTGTATTACTCATCGCATTGGATCACATAATGACGAGGGGTTAGCTCTCAATTGCCCACGTGTCACGTGCTCGATGCACGAGGGGAGATTATTGACATTGCCGATTGATTGGCTTTTATTGGCTTATGGTAGCCCTCAGAATCGCGCGGTAGCATTATGTCGCATCTACCAAGCACGGAAGCGCCAGCATACATGCCGGTTCGAAAATTCCGCTCCCGTACTGCGCGGGTGCAATCTCCCCTAGCGAAACGTGTGACGCCGCCCGGAAGAAATTGACAGTGCGCAGGGAATGCTGGGTTGCGCCGTATGCTGTACGTACTGCAACTTCAAAACCCGCACAGCCAGCGAACAAGGGTCGGACACATGACCGCACCGCGATGCTGTCGTGTAGCGGTGTATTGAGAAGATGATTTATTTGAGCGACATTATCGACGTCCGATCTACGGCTGCTTATGAGCCGCTACCGATGATGTTGTTTGCGGATATGCTTAAACGCTGAATGAAAGCTAGCGGATCTTGCCTGCCCATCATTAGGACGTCCTTTTCCTGCACGTCTTTCACTGCAACGCCAATGCGCCCTGTCTCGCAAGCGGATTTAAAAAAACTAACCCAATATGCTACCGCTGCTACCTCAATCAAGGGCCAATCGAAATGTGACCAAGTGCAGTACAAACACTACTATCACGGACCAACACTTGCGACATCAGATGCGGTTTATCGTGGAGAAATGCGGAGAAAAATATCATCCAATACAATCGTAAATGAAATAAAGTCGTATATAACAAGATCAGCTCGAATTTATAAGTTGCAGTGCAAATTAAATTATATTTAACAGATTTGTGTTTTAACTATAACACACCGGAGAACTTTCAAATTTAACTTTTAACTGTGTTGTTTTAAGAGGATCATATGATCGTATTCTTAAATTCCAGTTACAATATGTGAAACGATATATGAGTTAATATATCGTTAATATCATTAATATATAAGGTCGATAAGTTAAATATAATGCATCTCGTCCAGTACTTTTATAGATGTTTCGACAATTTTCTTTCTTCTCCTTCACCTGATTTACAATCTGAAGAAGTCTAGGCCTGTCAATTCTGGGTTTCTTGGAATAAATTTCCATAGCTAAATAGTCAGTCCGGCTGCTACATATACAACTCAAGACCGCCCCAATACATGGATACAAATCCACAATATGTTCTAATTAATCTGTGAAGAACCATCTTACGACATGATAAATTCGTTACAAAACCATATTGATTCCATTAACAACATACAACTCGAAAGTCATCAGCACCGCGTTCATCTGCTTCTGTTTTTGGGTATACAGCGTACACAGAGTCAAACCAAATGAACGCATCATGAAACAATTGTTATAACATTGTTTGAAAGCATTTGAAAGTATCAAATACAGTGTGACGCACGAATCAAATTTGCACAGACAAAAACACAGACACACTAAGCCGTGGTCGAAGTCGGTTCTTCGTACACCTTAAAAATATCCTCCAAAGGTAGTGTGACTTTTTTTCTCCCTGTTTTTAATTTCATTTCCCCGGGTTTAAACTACTGTCGATTTAACTGGTTGCCGCCATTTTTATTTTATTTTCTACCGCCACATATTAAAGTTAACCACTGCGCTGAGACGCGGCACGGCGGAAAGATACCATCGATCGCGTTTTACCTTCTTTTTATGGGATAAAAATAAAAGGATTGATTAAATTTGCAATAGAAGCTCCGGTGGAACACTCTTTTGCCAAAGCACACCTGCAAACCAAGGAACAGCGTGGCGTTTTTACCGGTGAGCGCTTTTCACCGATGGTAGTCTTCATACGCGATAACGTGATTTAAAAAAAAAAGCGGTGAGCTGTGGGGTTCCGTACGCTGTACAAGAGAACTTAAAAGGAACAGCGAGAACCGAAAATAAAACCAAAACGCACATGGCACATAGAAATGGATGCAATGAAAGAATACGATGGCAATATCACAATTTTCGCTGACGGTGAAGTTTCGTTGCCCTGTACGCTTGGCTGGAATTTTGGTGGCCGCCAGCAAAAATGAACAATGAACGACAGGCTAAAAAAATACGAAACTTCACTGGCACGCCTGAAAAAAAAATGTAAAGCTCCCTTCCACTAGTACCCAACGCGGTGCACGGCTACCGACACTGAAGCACCCCGAAAAAAAAGCCACACCATGATGCATTATATTGTTGCAATTTTTGCTGCCAGGCTCGCCGTCCTGGTTTAATATTCTGGGATGTGTTGGGAACGTTCGCTGATGATGGCTTTATGGTCACAATTTTGAAGTGGAAAAAACTTGCCCCTCCAAATAAAAAAATGCACCATTGTGCGTAGCGGTGGGGCCTCCTGCACAAATTCGATCCACAGACATGGCGGATTTTCCGCGTTTCCACTTGCATTTGCGAACGCGTTTTCCACGAACACACTGCAACGAGCATCAAAAATGCACCACCACCTTTTGTGTGCACATGCCGGTTTGCAACATTTTGACGACTGATGGTAACCATAAACCAATTGAGTTAATACTGTGCGTAAACGTACACGGATTTCCAAGCGGGCACTTGCAGAAGCGCCAGAATGCCAATTTTTAGTGCATCGCGTGATGTAACGATAAATATGATTAATACCACCGCGAGTCATTTGCATTTTCCGTTCGGCCAATTGCCAGTTTGGGATGACTTTTTTTTGAGCTTCTTGTTTTATTTTAACAGCCAGTGCAGAACAATCCCTCCATAAAGTCAGACTTTCTGGCATTTTTTTTTATTCGACCACTAACGAATTACGTTTCATTAGAATAAAAACTAATTATTTGGAATTGAACATCTATCTAAATAAGGGGTCTGATTTAACAACTTTCATCTTTCGATATAACGGTCGACAGTTGTTTATGTGTATAGTTAATGAATTAAGATGGTGAAAGCACAGTGTAAAACGATAGCTTCGGAACCATCTGAAGAACAAGATACGTTCAGAATTATGCAATCCTTTGACTTTGGAGCGTTGGCTAACCACTGCGCTCTGCATAGGTTGGACATTCCCCAAAAATTGAATGCTGATAAGTTATACAACGAGTCTGTCATATTCTAGGTACTGATGCCTCGGGAGTTGTTTCTCCCAGAGCGCTTCGTCAAATCCTGATCAAATCCTGTGCCTGATCAGACTTTCAAATGGCGAGGTTCTCTGATAAAATTTTATCCACCGACATTTTAAAATCCATTTTTGCAGTGCTCCTGCATCTTAGCTAGTTCAAAGCAGCAGTTACGATTCGAACATACGCAGTTCCTACGATCAGGGCTGTCGCCAATTGTCGGAAATAAACTTTAAATTGTTCACTGATCAAATCGTTCCTAAAAGTATAGTTCAGTAATCTGGCCTCTTTTACCTTTTACCCGTCTTAAAAGTTTTTTACCAGCTTTTCTGTCCAGATGTCGACTTTTGGGATTAAACTGTCTAAAAGATCGCTACTCCCAATGATCTCCCCCCCTCTAATTATTCCCAAAAGATGTACAACCGTAGACCACAAAGGTCAATTGTTTCGTGCCTTGTCCCAATTCAAATCCACATCTAATGAATTTGACTTTCACCTATCCTTACTTGCTTTCCGATGACATCGTTTACAGTTGCTAAGCGTACATTTGCGTAGCCTTAAGGCAGACGCATTGCAATAGAGAGATAAATAAAAGCAAATAACATGAACAACAAATTCAATAAGTAGAGGCAATGAAACCAACATATCATGGCCAGATATTCTATATTCATTTTCCTCGTTGTTTCTATAAACTAATAAAATATCTAACGTACAATACAACGACCAAGCTCGCTCAGTAATTGTTAATGGTGATCGTTTACTTGGTCCAAGCGGCAAATGGCCCCGTAAAACGCAAAATATTATCAGTAAACAGATAGTACTTGCATGCTACAGATACGCAGCGAGATAACATTCATCAATATCGTTTCTTATATTTATAAAAACAGATTCTAAATCAATGTATTATCCTTCACAGTGAAGCTAATGTACTCAAAGCTGTTTCTTTCAATGACAAACCATCTCATGTGGCAAATTCCGAAAGCACGTGATCCTTTTCAACTGTTCACTGCACGCTAGCCACCTGTTCCTATCTCTCTACCTCAACAGAAACATATCTCACCAGTTCTCTGCCATTGTTTCGTCAATTTTATCTCCGTCCGCCTGAAACTGAAAAGTTTCAAGAAGCGAATTTTGCACACCACTAGGATGCTTCTTCTCCTCCGTTGTTTTATCGCTTATTGAGCGACATTGCCGAACGAAACCGAACCGACTGCGACAAACAGAGCTCGCCGAACTGGCCCCAGCGTTCGTTGGATAAAAAATTCCATGCATAAATTTTCATTCTTAATCAACCGTGTCCGGAAGGATGAAAGTTAAGCTGTAATGGTGACGGAGGCACGGACAACTCACCAGCCAGTGCTGATGGGATGTCCCGATGACGATGATGATAGCGCCCGGTAAACGGTGAGGACAACAACACGAAAAAAGAAAGAAAAGGTATTCCGTTTTCGTCCATGGAACCGATTCATATCTAGCTGTCAAATTATGCTGCTCTCGGCAGTAACCCACAATGTCAACGCGGGGCTCATTATTACGCAAGCAGTGGTGAGCAGGCGGTAAAGGTGCGCTTGTGTTCGCTACTCATTATCCGACCGAGGCTATCCGCAGGTTCGCTTTGGTCACACTTCCAGCACGATTTTCCAGCCCACGTAGCATGTTTATGGTGATTCCGTTCTGTTTCACTTCCTTTGCATTTGCAAGTTCGGGTTTTAGTGCGCTTTCGTAACGCCACTATTAAGATTCATTCTATTACGAAGAAGTGATACAAATTGGAAAAGTTTCCGAACATTAACAACACTCAGAGCGCTTTAAAGTGATAGTTCGTTCCAAATTTATAATATTACTTCGTAAACTAAATCAAATAGATTATCGATAAGTGGTGCTGGTGAGTGTAGTGGATGAAAGATATCAGATCATAAACGATAGAAGGTGAATAATGAACAATGGCCAATTGGTAAAACATAGAACATAACTAAGTAATACTGATAAAGGACAGCCTATTTCTCAATAAAACTTCGGATTAACTTGAAGTATAAATTATTTTGAAGAATTATTCAATTTCAATTATTAAATCCCATCCAACCGAATTTATCCGCGTTCCAGTGATGCATGAAACATTGTCTAAAAAATTGCCGCTAAAAAATTGTCTATTTTCGTGTACGAAATGAACCAACCTGACAGCGATTCTACAAATCTGGCGCAAACGAAAATCCACTCGAAAGATTATACATTAAAACCTTCGTCGCGATAGGGCACACTTTCGATGGATCAAAAAATGGAATTATAATACAATGCTAAATCATCTCGTGATGTTGCTTTCGTCTTCCACAAAGCAAAAAAAAACCAGCGCTGTACGGAAAATCCGTGAAAAACTCGCCCCACAACCGCGCAACCAGTGACCGGAGGCGAAGTAAGTCGCACAAGTGATTTACTCTCCCGGTCAACCGTGGCAGCTTAACAGTCATTAGAGAAAATTTCATTTGCATCACTGATGTGCGGTGAAGAGACCCCGTCATCGTTGGCGAGTGGTGCTAAACGCACAAGGAAACATCGTTCGTGTCCGTCGCCCTTCGCCAAGATTTTCTCCATTTGGCCCCCGGCGCATTGGTGAGCTGCGTAAGAATATACTAACTAGAAACGGTTGCCGGTGTCCTTCGATCACCGAAGCAAGCGTTCCGGTGTGAGACGCGAACTTGGCCATCTTCTTCCACAACTTCACGCGCGTCAAACTTGGTGTAGTTAATTTACCTAACAACTTTTCAACAAGCTCCTCGCCTCTGCTCACCCTCTTCCGGGGTGTTTAGTACACATTACATCCGAGCACTCGTAGGCAGCACTAGCTGGAAAAGCATGAGGCTGGGAAAAAAAAATCTCATAACAAGGGACTAAAAGGGCCATCTTCTTCAACGACACGCACCCTGCAACCAGGACAACGCACGTTCGGAACACCTCGATGCGGCTCGTTACTGTTGTGCCTGTTCCAGATCACAATGAGATGATACTTCAAACCGGCCCACTTCTCCCCCCCCCCCTTCTCATTCGGGTCCCGGCAAATTCTCATAATCTATGCAGCAACTGCCGATAAGTGCGCGCCCACGGAAACGTGCCGTGTCTCATTGAGAACTTCCGAAAATACAGACTCGTCGCGTCTTACGTGCGCTGATGGGGCGGAGCGTGGAGATCCTCGTCCCGAGTGCCGTGCCGATTTTCGCAACGAAACCAAAACCAAACCCAACCAACCGCGCGCCTGTTGGCAAGATTCGTTTTGCGAGTCGGTTCCACCACCTCTGCTTCTCTGTCCGCTTTCCGCTGCCGTACAGCCTCGCTACCGCCCAAGGGTGAATGAATGTCATTCACTTTTTGTGCACGATTTAATGTGCCAACGAGAGGAAAAGAAGCCACTTCCCTGTCGACCGGAAGCGAACCGGTGCGTTACGACGGAAGTGATAAATTTATTAATTTCTTTAATTTGAACGCAACGAAAAACGAATCTTCTTGCAGGCCACTGGCTCAATTGCTGCCCGCTATTACGGTTCATAGTGGTGGAGATTTTTTTTTTTTCGTTCACCCTCTCTTTATTTAACAATATCTTTTAGTTTCCTTTTTAGTTAGCCGTTTCGGACATTCTTCAACCTACCAACCGTGAAACCCAGACTCGCATTACGCTGGCCAAGAAAACCGGGTAGAAATCGGAAAGTTTTTAAAAGACTAGAATAAAAAAAAAACAACGTTACACGTGCCCTATCTCGATAGCGCTGCGTTCGGGACCGACACCGCAATGATTCATTGCCCGGTTGCAGCGAGCAAAAGCAAATGACGACCTCGGAACAGGAAACGACGAGAGAACATTATTTACGAGACTTTCAGGATACATTGATTTTCTTTATGGAAATCGTTAAACTTTCCGGTGCCACAAAAGCGAATCCGCTGCCCGCCCCACGAGGATGAAGTTTATTTCGGCATCCGGGCGCATCGTTTATTCGGGTGGCAAAGCAAGTGGCAAGCAAGGAGCAAACCTCCACGCTTCATGAAATTAATACTCATTTATCTAGGCAGTAACACATGCCGGGCATGGTAGAGTTTTCAACAAAATTCACCAAAAAAAAAAAATGTGTCGATTTTCGCAAAGTGCCTCGGCTATAAACCAACAGTTGAGACAGCACTTGATAAAATCAAATGTCGGATCGAAGTTTGGTGGAATGCTTTATGCTTACCCAGAGGGTAAAGCGTAAGATTCGTCCTTGAAAACAAAATAAAATCGTAAATACATAAAACATTACACTTCATGCTCCAAATACAGCAGAAAACATAAACAAATATTGGATACATACACCAAACCTAATAAAAATAACCAACATATTTATACGATGTTGATACCCGAAGCATATACCAATACAATTATCCGAATAATTTGGGTCTCTTCGACACTTATATAACCCAACTCCCAATCCGCATTCGCATAACTTCAATGGGTAAAAGTTGGATCGCGGAACAGAACTCTCATTCGCCAATTACACTTCCGGCAAGAAGGAGCTATTCGACAACAAAAAGAAACTCATTGCAAAGTCATCAGCATTTTGTTCCTGCGTACCCCCTCGAGGGTTTGGTCGCTTGATGCTTAAGCGTGTGGAGAAACGGTTCATGCCGTTCCGGGAAGGAACACGTAGAAAAACGCAAACCAGGACAACGTCAGCTAGAGGATAGATCATTCCATTATGACGCTGAGCCTGAAACTGGACGACCAGAGTACTGAGGCACGACGAGAAACGAGATTTGTGGCACTGCTCCGTAGGGAATAACGGCTACAAATCCGATTTCTCGGCACGGAAGAATCCAATCCCGTTCTAGGTGAGTCAGAAAGCGGCCGGTAATAGTGCTGCGTTTTGCTGGTTAAGCAAACCTAAATTGGTAAGCCTGTGTGAGGTTGAAGATTTCGGGCAAACGTTAGCTGTATTTCCGCTCCCGGACACTCGAAACACCCGTACGAGCTCCCAGGAGTCGTTACGCAATCATATGTAAACACACGCCCACACAGTTGAGCCTTTGCAAGCCATTTATATGATGTTTTGAATGAAATTTAATTTTGAAATAGTTATTAGTCCATAAATAAGTAGATTATGCAAGAGGTTTTAGCCGATGTACGAACCGTTTCCGGCACGATGCACACCCCGAAAATTGCAAGTCTTCCCGGAGGCCCACCCGGGGCACACTTTGCAATTAAGAAGGGGAAACGAGCGAAAGCGTCTAGGAAAAGTGGCGAAGGTTGCAAACTGATCTTGGTTCATAAAAATAGCGTTTTATCGTAACGACCGCCAGCATAAAGTTGATGCGAAACTGGTTTTAACGGAGAAACTCTCTTGTGACAATCAAAGGACCGTATATTTGTAAGGCATTTGTGGAGTTTGTTTAATAAATTTGAGCTTCTGTATTAGTATTAATCTAACTGTGTTAATATTTGTTCCACTGTGTAACAATATTTCCCGCGAAACGAACAATGTAGAAATTCACAATATTGAAAGATAATTCATCTTAATTCTGCTATTCTTCGAACCACATTCATTTCGCGAAAATTACCATCAAAAATCATTAGTGAAATCCACGGTCAGGATTCTGGCTGATAATTCCGATGTCATGAATTGTGTGGTGCACCCAGAAGATGGCAAGTTTTGAGAATTGTGAGCTATGAACGGTATTGTCTTTTGACCGGAAGGTACTGAATATATAGATACAATACATTATAGTCTAGTTCTGTGCTAAAAACATGAATAGAACCATTATTCAAGCAATTCGTAATGCTGTCAAGTTGATTTCCATGGTTGATTCCTATTGTCTAAGAACGTAACATGCTAACACTGGAGTGAAATCTTCCACAAGCAAAGTTCTACGAAGTCTCTTTTTCCATACAATTCCGTCTTAAAGCAGTCTAACTAGTTCGAAATTTACAGCACCAATTTTTGTTTCAAATCAAATCGAAATCCATAACAAACAATTCTCGTAAACAGAAGCACGTTCAATATCGTTCAACCAGCAACGCCAGATTGGCACATTCTCTCACACTTTTCATTACCAAACACAACCCGAAACCACTCTTGGCTTTGTTTTAGGCACTAGCGCCAGATTGAATTTTCACAGTTCAAACCAACCCTTGACTATCGGGCAAACAACTTAGCCAGCATTATTGTGCCGATTCCCACCCGCCTCAAGGTATCCTCACACGGCACACGAAGGCGTACCGAAATGAAGTACATCGTGAAAAAAAAAATCCAAATTTTGGCTCCATCGTTACTTCGTAAAACAGTGCCCACACTCACACACACACACTAATCGAAGAGTATCATCGAAGAATTCCTTGATTAAAATGCTACTGCCACTTGCACCTTCCCGACCTGCCCTATGCTAAAATAAACTCGATGTGCTAGCATTCTCGAATGTTGGCTAGGAAAAAAAAGCCATGCACTGCAAATTTTCCTTTCAAAAATACACCACTCCGAAAAAAAATCGAGCAGTCACGGCAGCTTGTAAAGCTGCCCCGTGCTTGTAAAGCTGATATGAAGGTACCGGGCAGATGGAACAAAATTAGAAACTATTCCATTCGCCCCTCCCAGAACTTGGCTGAATTTTGAAGGCAGCCAGGGAACCAAATCACATGCAGAATACGAATGAGCTTACACAGTGTACGTTGCAAGAAAAGGGAAAACATCGCCTCATCTAACAAGCTACGAACACGAACACTTTGCCGATTCGCACTTCACGACCAAACGGATATTTGAAGCTTTGCAACAGCCCCCGAACAAGCACTTCCACAGGGCACTTGCAAATCCGACTCATTCGGGGGATGGAAATTAAATGTTTTGAAAAAAAAAATCTTCAAACATGCGAACGCTCTAATTTCACAGAGTTTCACGCTAGTGCAAAAAAAGAAAAACGATCGAATTCGACCATTTTTAAACGATTCCACAAAATTTAAACTCTTTCTTTTCGACGAAAACGACCCCGAAACAAGTTCGATTAAGCTGGAAACGGAAATGAGTTTCTAGACGTTTTTTTTCCATCATATCTTCCAGTGTATCCAACTAAGCAACGATTTCCGAACGCGGTGCGAAATCGTGCTGCCCCAGAATGGTTGTAAAATATAAATGAAACGAATTGAAAAATAACGATCTCGCGCGGTGCAGCCGCGCCATTAGCGGAAATAAAACGAAACAGCCGACGAGAATGAGTGCTCACCCCGGTTTCCCGATACAACAGAACGCGGGGTGATGCCTTCGTCCGCAAGCTAGAAACCAATACTGACTGGGATGGGAGAAGAAACAGTAGTGCAACAACAACGCAACAACAACAAAAAAAACGCCCTGACAAGCTTAACATGTAGCGTGTAAATGGTGTAGCGAACACAGGGTGAAGAAAGAAAATCATTATGGCACCATTACTGGTACTGCTGGTGGAAGATGTCTTCGTATTAAACTTAAACGAGAGCGGACGTCAACCGTCAAGTAGACGGGGACACGGAATCGGAAATGGTTTCCGTGAACGATGCGCACGAAGCACGGTTGACTTTACCACTTCCCCATCGTTCTAGTTCCAATGCAAGGGTAAGAGTGTCTTTCACACTTGTAAATGTAAAAGGACACTTATTAAAGGAAACAGAATAACGTGCGCCCTCCCGTGCACTAGCAGGAAAAGTTGCGCAAATTATAGCCCTTCACAGTGCGCATATAGGATAAAATTACTAGAGAAAACTAAACGTTACTACATACTCACAATTTTAAATATAACAACAAACATTTCTACCCTTACTTACGTTAATTCAAGTGATACACTCATTAAATATAAATATTTAATTGATAATTAATATTGATAGCCATATCAAATGAAATATTAAATTAGAAATGATTAATTGAACTATAGTTACTTCATACTAATGTTGTTTAACGCACTGCTTTATACTGTTTTTGTTTATTGATCGTTTTTACTAATGTACACAGTTTTAACTACTCATATTCACTTGAAAATGAACATTAAGTTTCTGTCAGCTGTTGTTCATTAGGATCATCACTTAATTTCATCTTTCTGCTCCCAATTTTCCTCATTTGGCTCCCGAATCATCAATATGTTTATTCGTACGAAAAACTATTCGATCTGCAGCAGGCACATGATGTGCAACATGACCAGAAGTAGACTCCAACATGGGACCGCATTCCTGAATCCAATATCTCACACTTATCAAATAAATCGTCTATGATGGTTTGGAGAATAGACCCCAAACGCGGACACCTCTCTTGGTATTCTTTGCAAAACAACGCTGATTTCAACGACGCGTTCTTTATTATTTAGTTTTTATACTGATCATCTCCAGTCTCTGAAATCAGGTATGATCACTACGTGTTCCAGCTGACGGTGCTACAGAACATACGGTAATTTGGTCCAAATCTTTGAAATAATCTTAGACATAACTTTGTGTACTCCCAGCTTACGGCTATTAGAATCCTATTTGGTCTGTTACGGTATGATGTCGATTCTGAACGGACGATAATTCTCAACATCTCGGACAAATTAGCAGGAGTTCAAAACTAAAAGACACAAAGGATTCCAATGTCATAATAACATACGACAAGATATTTTCGACGTAAGTTCAGCATCTGAGTTTAGAAAATTATGTACAATGATGTTTCTAATAGCCTGTAGTTCAACACCCTGCAGAATATATACCACTATAGTCTATCTTTCTGTTAAAAGAAAGAAATCCTAAACTCTGAAAGTGGTTTCCTAATTCCAGGCAGAAATCCTATCGTCTCGCAACCAGCGCCACCAAAAATAAAGGCTCAAAACTCGTACTTAATAGCATGCAAATCTGTTCATTTATTTATTCAGTGAGCATTTTCAGCTGTCCGGGTGAAACCGTCGAATTGTTTTCTCTGCGCACTATTGTCTGCACAACCAGTGTCCACAGCGGCACACAGCCGAGTGCCGACAGAGGTGGACAGGTTTTATAAAACACTGTTTCCAGTTGCTTAGAAGGAACACTTCAACGTTTGTTCCTCTTCCCTGTAGCCGTTTCGAGCCGTGCTTAAGCAAACAACCGCTTCAAACGCTCGGTAAACTACTTGCAGCTATATCTTCCGAGCGACGCAACATCCGGGCGTGAGTGCGAATCGGACCGGTTCCGGGGTGTGGTTTTGTCGAGTTTTTCACGGTCGTTTGCCTCGATACCACCATACCGTAGCAATGTGTCTCGTCGTTGAACGCAACCGAACACGAGCGGGGGAAAAGCCCGCACTGCTACGGCAGAGGAACCATAAATACACATAAAACATTACGCCACTGCCGGAACACACCGGAAACACCGACAGAACCTGGGCACTTCAAGAAAGCACCTCCTGTCATCTAGACGCACACACACACACACAAACGAAAGCACACATACATAGAACAGATACACTTCATCGCCATCTGGCCACGCACCGGATGCAGACGTGCTCTCAGGAGACAGCGCAGGATGGCCACCGGAAGCTGTGCATTATTTAAATCACATTCTTCGCTCACTTCCATTCACCGGGGGGAAAACTCCGCACGCCCCGCCAGGATGAGCGCGACATTTCGTCACGGTTTTAGGTAAAGCATATATACACACAGTCGAATGACCCGCATCGTCTAAATTAACGATGGATGGGTTTTGTTGTCCATGCGGGATTTTAACTATCGTCTGGAATAGTTCCGTTCGATCGGAAACATTTTCCACTCGGATGATCCCACGCTTTGGTACATTTTGTTTTAGAGGTTATTGTTAAAACAACATTATTTTAAATATGATATTTAAAGCACGGGGAAAATAGCAGCAAAAGAATTGTGCACAACATTGCTAAAGCGAAGCGTAAAACTACATTCCAATTCATGTACAATTTACCGAGTACCATGCGCCTCCATCCTTGTCAAATTAGCCAATGTCCATCAGAGTATGCTGGAAACTATGTTACTGCAGCATTATTTACTAGCAGTCCCATAATTCACATTATTTACTCACACTAAATGAACGTTCCCTGTCAGAGCGAAGCTACACCCCACAAAACAAGTACCATACAGGAATTCCAACCATTCAAGTAATTAAGTTCCAACTAGAAACGCCATCGAAACACCCCGAAAGGTTACACATCGCTGGTACAGCGGGCATCAAACACCCAGCACCAACCCATACGAGCGGTCAACTCTGCAGGTTCCGCTCAAATCCCTTCCAGATCCAGTTAGGGGCCGGATCCTTTCAACGCGCGACTCTACAACATCCGCTAAGCCGTACGCGAACCCCCTTCGAAAAGGGGGAATGCAAATGACACCGACCAACTTGGTGTCAAAGGAAATTCTCTGCAGCGGCCAACTATCAATGTCCCTTTGCTCGAAAGGGGAAGGCGAAAGCGCACGGCGAATAACCGCTATGATGGAATGCGTTTTCGCGCAAATGCAGAATGTCTAGTACGCAAAATTAAGTTTTACCGTAGAAAACCATAAATTGCTCATCTATTCTACCGCAAAGCGCGGCGAATGGCCACACGGTGCGGAATGTGTTTCACAACCGAAATGAACAGACACGGGTAGATGCATTGGTGTGGATGATTGACGACGGCCATAGCGCATATATTGAGTGTGTACTTACTGAAGAGGATGAATGAATGGTGCATTGCTAATATAGATTGGAATTTGTTGCGCTTTCTCTTACCTGTAATTAAAGAATAATAAAGGAGTTAATTAGTACTTTTATAAAAAGCGAAATAAACACCATAAATACTATCTTCACTTTATCATCTATAAATTGTAAAGATACAGAGTAATATTTAATATCTAGGAATACACATCATAAATAATTAATTACTTTATTCAACCTCTGAATGTTACCGTAAAACAGTATTAAAATACTGATTGAAAATATCTAAAAAACGAGTTTTCATCGTTCATCTCCCCACTATCTTGTCGTTTTTTTTTTGTCGCAACTAAAAGCGAGACTTTGCAACAGACACCCATCATATCATACCGACAGTCAACTTCCGAGACAGAGCCTGGGCACAGACTTTATCACAAGTGTCTGCTAACAAAAAAAAAAGAGGCAAACAAAAAACACAAGCCGCCTATATTTTGTATTTTACATCTATATGGACCTGACATGACGAAGCTTATTATTAATAAAAAATGGAAACAAAACAAAAAGAGACGACAGTCCGAAACAAAAAAAAAACATCACGAGATCCAACGATACACCAAAATGTCAGCGGCATATCTTTGTTTACGTATTGTATGCGCTGTTTTTTTTTTCTTTAGCGTCCTCGAGCCATTCTGAAATTTTTTGTCTTTACTTAAGGTCCTCGTGGATATTTTTAACTCTCACTTTCTAAAGCTGTCAGGGCCGTACACGGTACAGCGTGATAGACGCGCAGGTGGATCGCAAAGAAAGGACATCCTTTTCCAACCCCTTTTTTTTGTTCGTTGTTGCTTAACTCCCCCCCGTCCGGAAGGGCTTTCGGCCAAAGTGTCTCGCGCTTTTGTACCACTCAAATTAACTTTATCCTTTCATCGTGCTGATCCTTTTCATCCAGTATTTTCTATCTGGCACTACGGCAAACGATAGCTACGTTGGAAAGGATTAACATCGGCAAACAGCAGAAGGAAAGGAAAATACGCACAACACTCGAAGAGGATAAGGCTTTTAGTGTTTGAGGTTGAAGCCGATCGTCCAGTGTCTGAATAGCTCCCAGGGTGTTTCATTGCTGTGAAAAAATGCTTTCACATTTTGAATATTTCGACGTTCATCGTTGTGCATGTAAGCGTAGTGGAATCGACATAAGTTAGTTGTTTTTCTGTGTGTCGGTATAGATATGAAGTTCATAAAAATGTATCGAATGCTTTTAAAATACTTACACAAATAGTTAAGCAACCAATAGGAATAATGCTACGAACCAATCACAATGCAACAGCGCAAGATGAATTATGTGAAACATTTCATTATTTTCCCCAAAAACATTTCACCTTAAATGTGGCAGTCATTCGTCGAATACCGCTACTCCTTCTCGATCTCGTTTGCGTTCGGAAAAGCCTTTTTTGTATATACAAGCGGACGATACAGGTGCACTGACACATTTAAAAAAGGTACGTATTAACCTGGCCTTTGTCTCGGGTTCGTGACCGAAACCGGGCGAGGGACATCCGAAAAAAAATTATTTACTTTTCATATCTTTTCAGATGTTTCAGATGAGTTTGTGTGTATGTGTGTATTATGTAGCCAATTCTTTATGGGTCTGTCGACACACCATGAGATCAACAGACTTTTTGCCACAAACAAAACGATACGAATACAGTTTGCGAACATTGCGTTCGGGTCGTGAATTCGAGTTGCACTGCCCGAACGTGATGCATCATGATGAACATTGGGATAAGCTCATCGATCATGCTGGCTACCGAGAGGTGAGCTAGCAAATCAGAAAACTACCTTTTTCATAAATTTCTTTTATATATTATAAATATACCAATAAACAAAAATATTTTATCAGATGTTTTTGTCCATAGACATAGACTTTTTTAAAGATTTTAATCACCAATCATTCATCCAAATAATAATGTTTCATAAATCAAAATGTTGTCAATAAATTAGATAACATTTGAAATTAGTTCTTAGCATTTATTTCCAGAGCTATTCCCGACAAATTTACTTCATAACATAAAACTAGACAGTTTTATTTAAAAGAAAATTGAATCATGGCCCAACGATATAAAATAATTTGCCGACCCCTGACATTGGCATTCGTCTATCTACACGCGGCCGCATGATGTTACTTTCCCATTTCAATGTTTAGAAAATAAAAGAAAATTAGACTGCAACACACTTGAGAAAACTGCGAATACGAAGACAATAAAAAAAAACACAACTCCAGGGAGAAAATCCTCCCTCACGTTCAGACACCATTCGTAAATATCCTTCCAAACGAAGCGCAAAAGACCTTGCTCCGAAAAGGACAAAGCACGGACCAAACAGCAATGAAATTAAAAACGCTCATCACTGCGCAGAAAGTTTTTCTTTGCTTTGCACTTTTTGTGCCCAACGTTGGGGGGGCAGTTTGGAATGGAGTTTTGCAATATTTTGTGCACCAGAATACCGAATATCGGGCTGAGACGCGAAGAGGTTTGCAGGTGAAACGGGGAACGGTGCTGTTAAATCCCTCGCTCGGCAACGAAGAACCGCTTGCGTATGATTTGCTCTGGCCCAAAAAAAAAACCCTCACACCAGCCCGCTGATAGTCTGGCACCGTTGTCACTTTTCTTATCCACGGCCGTCCACAGCCCATACATAAGTGGATTGCGAAAGTTTCAGACGACGAAATAGCGTACACCGCACTCTGTTCTAGAAGAAGAAAAAAAAAACACAAACACCTTAAAGGAAAAAGACTTCACCGGCCAATGTGCAACTGGTTTCTTGCCTGCTGCATCACCTTTCTGCCTTGCCACAGCGGGACCAGGTTCGGGAGATTTTATTTGCGAATGGGAAAAATGGGTTTCCGAGACAGAATCAAATCGTGTCGCAAGCGTGAAGCAAACGACGTCTCAAACCCCGGTGCCACAAACCCCCCGGAGCGTAACGAGGTGCAATTTTCAAAAGCGAACGGAGAAAGGCTTGTGGTGTGGTTCCGTCTTTCAAACTCCTTGGGGCAATTGTCCCGGACAGCAGCAAAACGTCTCCGTACATAACTCATTTCGTATGCATCTTTCGTTTGGTCCCTGTGCAACTATATACATACACAAATAGCTGCTTAAGAAGTTTTGTGCATTTTTTCAATCGCTTTCCTGCCTTTTTCATGTTGGCTATGGCTGTGACAAAGGAGAGTATAGAACTCCGTTTTTTTTTCTTCACTACACCGAACGGTCATTTCAAAAGTTTTGCCTGGCAACTCAGGCAAAGACGTTCTTCACACCCAATCTGAGCTGCTCAAAGGATGTCAGAGAAGTTTTGAAAAAGCGACGAAAAAACAAATCGCACAACCTCCGAGCAAATAGAATATAAATAAAACTACAACGAAACAAACATCTGGCAGCCATTTTGTTGATATTTACACCTCTAAATGTTCTACATTGTTGAAGAATTTATTTTCTCACAGTTGCCGAATAGAATTGCACCTTGTGTCTACGTTATAAGACGGCATACTCAACGTACTGCCTAGTGTCACCTCGGTTGTTACGAAAAATGAAACCTTTGCTCTCCACATCGTGGACCGCCAGGGTTCAGCAACGATGGAAAAACACAAGATAAAACAAAAACCGTATTAGCCAGTCAAATGCTTACGGAAAGCGAGACTCAACCATACGATTTTCTTTCCCTTGTTGCTGTACTGGAATAAGTGCAGACGTACAACTACACTTACACTTTTACACTTTTCTCAGCTAAATTCAATTTCATGTTTACAGCAAAAAGCTTTCACTATTCCTGCTAGCTGGCAGCTAACATTGTCCACTGAAGCAGTGCCCCTGCAGGCGAAGTATCGTTCTGCTCGGAAGACGAATTCTAAGATGAAACTAAAAGCAGACGATGCTTGCTTAATTCTCGGCATCCTGCTCGTGAATGAAATATTCGTGCATTGGCAGCAACAATACGTACAAACCAACAACTTTCCAAGGACAAAACAAGGGCACAACATACAAAATGTATGCAATACTCAACATCGTAAGTTGAGAAGGTCAGAAAAAAATTCGATAATGTTTACTCTAAATTCCAGACTAAATTTAAAAGTTACACAATATTTTTAATATATTATAGAAATAAAATAAAAAACTTAAGGTATTGGAGCTACATAAACACATATTTAATTTTATTTGTTTAATATTTATTTATATAATTTAAGCATCAAGAGAATATGGACGTATATTATACGGACAAACGGGAGCAAGAAGTGTTATGATGTAGGTAAAAACATACTAATGTCCTCTCGCTATACTTTCCGAATCGTAAAAAAGCTCCGATATCAACAGAAGGTTCTATGTTCGAACCTTGGCGGTCATCTTTCAAACCAGCGATCGTCAATACCAGAGCGCCAGATGTTTCAATTAGACGGGTTCATCAATGGTTCATCTAATCTTCTATTTTAATTGTAAACTTAAACACTTTTTATTCAACGTCCTCTCAATAATACCGACGTAGCCTTACAGTGTGGCTCAAACAATGGCATATTAAAACACAGCATCAATTATTATTTCTAATGATGAAATCTCACCCTGTAGAATGTTCATCCATTTTACTCCAAACAAGACTATGTTTCTTCTTCCAGTTAAATGTTTTAATTACTTCGTGTTGTAAAACCCACAAAGTAAGGAAAAATACATCCTATCCCTAAGAAATTCCAGAAACAAAAATAAATTAATTCTCTGAAGTTATCTTTCTTGAAGATCAGAACAGTTTACATGCAAAACATTATTCCTTTTACTGATGCATCAGAGCAACAGTATCTCTATCCATCCTCTTCGCCAGAATCCAGCCACATGACTTTTGCTATTGTTAACCAATTAATGTTAGATTATGCCCATCATTATTTTAAAAGCTCCTGTCCCAAACGCAACACGCAGTTACCAGCTTGGTCTGTATGGAGAAGAAAATCAACCCTTATATGTAGTATAATATTCTAGCTACATTGTTACAATGCGGTGCTTCACGACCCTTTACGTACTTGATTGGCAACCTTTCGGGAGCTTTGCCGGATTAATTCCTTGAGATGCTGTACCATGGATACAAGTAGCGTACTGAGCTATGCTCCAGTGAAGCTCTACTCGGTAGAAACAATGATCCCCTCGGTATGATACTTCAACCGACGGAGATTTAACCAATCACATACGCGGATATGTACACGTTCGCTTCCTACCCCCACCCCCACTGATAATCTCCCCTTCCCATCCAGTTCTCGCGCCACATGCAGAAAGCCGATATCGGAATTGCACGATTCTCAATCTAGCGAAATTAAAATTTCCATTATTAATTCCCAATCTCGGCGGGCCGAGATCGAAACTGGACGGAATGTTTGTCTGCAATGTACACCACACGATCCAACCACACACACCATGGCATGCTACGCATCTGATCCTAGACCGCACACACACACACGCATGGATCCATGGACCGTTTTAATTATTAAGTCACGAGCCACGAACGTTTCACCACGTCGGACACAAAGTTTCCAGCATAAAGTCAGCTTTGGAATATCGTGTGCAAAATCGCTTCCGAGCGCAGATCGGTAAGGAAATTCACATATTAATCTTTTCCCCCCTCCCCGTACTACCCGCTGGCTGCTACACACCGTGCAAGGGAAGTGTTGCATTCCCGAAAGCCTCCCTGATATGCTGGCGCGTCGTACCTAAACACAAACGCCATTTCCGATAGCACCGAAATGTTGGAACGGAAGAGCAGTGTCTACCGACAATGCGTCCAATTTTGCTGTTTTGTCTGAGTTCGGGGTTGCCGATAGGGCTTTAGAGTACTTCTACATGGCTACCCTTCCGGTAGACCGCTCACTAGCCAGCAGCCGATAATCTTTACGGCAAACATAAGCGACGGCCCTGGACGCTTTCGGTACCATCGCTACATTCGTATATCGTTTCTGATTAGGTTTCTGTGATAATGTTATGCTGAACCATTTTTCGTTTACTGCCGGTAGTGTGTGAACGCCTAAAAGTTTCCCATCCTCTCGAGGGACGCGATGACACACGGCACACAACAATCGGTGGAATGCAATCTTTTGGGTATGATTTCGAACACACACACACACAAGGGTCTTGTTTGAATGGAGTATTGGTGGGCTACTCTTAAAACCGAGTACGATATGTAATTTTCACTCCCGAAAAAGAAACACCCTGCACCGTCCGCAAAAGGACACCGATTGGGGGTTCGGTTGGATGCAACGCTCCCTTCGCACGACCGGAACAATCGGAACAACCGTGTGGACATGTGGAATAAAGGGGGAGGAGGGGGGGGGGGGAATTTGAATCGGTGTACCGCATTTGGTTGCGGCGAAGATAAGCCGATGGATTTCGGATTTCATCCGCTTATCAACCGGTACGCAGCCCGGTACAGAAGGACCGCACATGCGATAGGCGTGCGTTACGGGGGTAGCTTTGATACATCCAGCCACCACAAACACTCACGATGCTGCTCGCTTACTTGTCGGTGGTATATACGAAAACGCCTCCTGCTAGTTCCACCCGGGAATGGGGATATTTCATGGCTTCATGCACAACTCCGTACGTATAACAAGCCACTCCAAAAACCCGCACGAGTGCGGGCAAAACGTATTCCCGTCCAGCATTCGATCACGATACCGGCCCGTGTTGTGTAGCACTGCGTGCCGAGAGGGGTTCGAAAGGGGAACCGAGTGTTCAAGCGAAAACACTCGCCGAACAATGGTATACCGGGCTGTACGGTAACCGGTATCTGTTCATCTAAATAGGTGCATCAGCAAATTTCACGTTACTTGTCACCGTCGTTTTGAATATTCGGACGAGTCATCCTTGCGCCAGGGTAACGAGCGGAAGTCGCCGGCCTTACGACAAGAAGAGCCTGCTGGAGAGCACTTGCTGGGGGAGCGATATCGATGCGGGTACAACACAATGGATATAGTTTGTCCAGTGCCATTTGTTTTACTCTACGTAAGGATGCCTAACGATCCATTTTACCAGGGTAAATTAGGTTTTAAAATGAAGTACTATACTCACCGGGTCCTGATGTGATCTTGGCGGACATACTCATTTTAATGAGCAATAGAAATTAGATTGAAAAAGTTGCAACTGGATGTAAACGAAGGGCAGAGATGAAGTTTACTTCAAACAAGCGAACATATTTCGGGATTTTTGTGTGAAACGTCGTCTATATTCTCTATTTCCAAAATTCAAGTTCGAGTTCTAGTTTTGATTTGCAGCTTCATGTAACTCTGTAATTGTTTTCCCTACTCCTTCCTGGATTTTCCATGCTTCAACAATTCTTTCTGCAGTTCATTTATTAACCAAAAATTTCTCCTTTCAACTTTTAATGATTCATTGTACATCAGTGATTGTATTTTCCATTTTTGATACCAAAAACTCTAAGCAGGAAATACCAAACTAATAATACCAACAACTCGGACATGCGATCACCAAACGCATGGGACCGGACTAGCAAAAAAAAGGTAGTGAGACACACCATGAAATGCTCCTCTAGCAACAGTAAAGAGGAAAATGTGTCCATAGCCATTCTGCAACCGACAGACAAACTAACAAGCAGCGATGATAAACGCGATCACAGGAAAGGCAAACGAAAAAGTGGATGGAAAAAGCACTTACGCCACTAAACTAGGCCACCTTCGAAGGGCGACGACCTCTTTTCCTCGAATGAAATATGCATTACAGCTTCCTCCGTGCGTTCCTTCCTACAGGACCCCCTCCCCCCAAGCCCAGCGGAACTCGTTATGATATTTTTTTTTGTTCGCCTCATCTCCCTCATTCGTGTCGTTAATGAGAAACTTTTCCTATCTCACTAGCTGGTGGCCGCCAACTGCAGTAGCCTGGCTGCCGTTACCCACACCAACAGGGGGGAAAAGACCAGGTTTTGCCGGATATGCCCTTGGTTGTTGAATGGGTTGGTCGAGGTGTTTTTTTCCCACCAGCCCACCACCGTTCACCCCTACGGGCGTCCGGGTTCTGATTCGACCATTTGAGCGAACACTTCAACCCAAGTGGAAACGACCGTACATGATCTACGGCCGTCAAGACAACATATTGCCCATCGCCAAAGCGAACACACAGCCACACAGCCAGCAGGAGACGCGCCATCCTTTGCCGCACAATCGCGAATCGCATTTTCCGGGTCGATAGCTTTGATAACACACGAGGCGCAGAGCGTAAATAGAACTGTGGTGCGCTTGACAGGTCGTCGCGACGGGCCAACGAATTGCTTTTCGATTCCTTTCCTCCATTATGTGGGTGTGTGTGTGTGTCTGTTTGTCCGGACGAGCAGATCACCACGTTAAAGTCGCTTTTTTCTGTGCTCCCATCGCGAAGCACAACACACGAGATGCTGCGGAGCACATCGAGCTACCGTGTGCCATGGTAGCAGGACAACGAAACAGATGCTTCTGAGATGGTAATCTCCGTACACTCGACTAACCGGGAATGTGTTTTTCCTGCACCTAACGCAACGTTCCGGACGGTTGTATCGCGTTTGCTCAGGCTGTACCACAACTAGCCGTCGCCGTGTCCTGCCATTCAGCGGAAAATGCACAATCGAAGCATTGCGCCGCAGCAAATCGAACAGATAAGGCCGAGCCACATTAAAGGGAGCATTCAACCACCACCGATCGATTAGTGTGCGTCCTGACCCACCATACAAACCACCCTTTAAAGCCAACGAATAGCAAGAATCGAAAGGAATGAGATTGCCATAAACGAAGATCGGCAAACCCCATTAATGAAATTAACCTTCATTTATCATCTTTTCACAAAAGTCTCACACTTTCCCCCCAGCACACTACATCATTGGCAGGATTCTTTTTTTTGGGGTTAAATATGCGGCAGATAAGCGGAGAGCGTGATGCTGCTGGTTCTGGAAGTGACCCATCATCATCGTCTTCATCATAGTGGAGCGGAAGATCGATATAAAAATGGAAAGCATTACGTTGCAACTTTCTCTGTACAGAACTTCTGGAAGCACTGTATGAAAGCTGTCCAATATTCTAAATCGGTATAAAATTTGAGAACTAAAATTTCCTTTAGTAAATTTATTTATTCATTACAGAAAAGGAATAAAAGTCTCAATCAACAAATTTTCAGTTTATTTTAACAGATATTAGAACGCTTTACTAATCCGATTCCAACTAAACCAATAGCAAACAATGATTTATTGGTCAACATATTTATTTACCTTGCTTTCTATTGACTCCCACTGGAAACTCATCATCCCATGAAAAACAATAACTCTAACCTTTCCTAAACGTGCATCATCAAATCGGGAAGCACTGGATTCCGCGTCACACCTTGAACTCCACACAACAACAAAAAAAAACACAGAAAGCTTGTGCAAATAAACAAACGCATCATTTCCCTCAACACACCAGCTGGGATGACCAATTTCACCCGATGCCGTATCCCATTAAGCAGACAGAACTGCGCTTTCGGGATGTTGGCATCGGTACCACTCCTTCACCATTCAAAAAACGATATCGTAAACCCAGAACAACCCATCCATCCGGCACCAGATTTCCCACTTGAAATGTCGACTCTCGTCAACCATTTACATTTTCCGCCCACGCCCTATCACCCCGCACAGCGTCGCTTCTAAAACAACACCCCGGGCGATCATTGGCTCTGTTGGGCGGAGAGGTCAACAGACGGACAGGGGGCGAAGCGGTGGTTCAAAATGTTGTAATTTAACTTTCGTCCAATGTTGTCCCGCCCTGCTAGCCTACTGATGGGGCAAGTTTTATCCGAGATGCGCAGTTATTGATCCACCCGGCCCGGTTTTTCGAGGGTTTGGGGACGGTTCGCAGGCTCGCTAAAATAAACCTCACCAACTCAGCAAAAGTTCGTCATGCGGCAGCAAAAGTCAGCAGTACTCCACCCCCACCGAGATCGCTCCCATTGTGGGCGATCAATGGGCAAGCCAAACACACTGCCGAAAAACTAAGTGTCTCAACTCTCCACCCGTACCACACGTACTACCTTCCGACGGCTTCCGTGTTCCGCTGTTTTGGGAAACCTCCTCGCTGGCATGGTACTTTCGAAAACGGGCGATGAGAATTTTATTGCCCTTCTGCGTTTGCCTAAAACGGCCATGCCGGGAGTTGGCCGGTGTGCCCCTGTCTGTGAGTATGCTTTTTTATCAACTCCCAACCATCAGCTTTCCCGCCATGGGAAAGTTTTATCAGCTCGTGCAAGCTCTCCCGAACGAAAAGCGTACGAATGAATGGGAGCTTTCTCACACGGCCCTGGCAAAATAAATCGTTTCCCTTTTTTTTTTTGGTCTTCCATTTTGCAGCGGTTCATGTGCTGCATTCTTTCTTTTTTTCTTGGGGGGATCGCCAGAAAGGAGCACCACACCCACCCCAGTTTACAACCACTAACCCTTTGCAACCCCAAATGCTGAATGGTTGTCCAATTCTGTGAATGATAACGACTTTCTGACCGGCAAAAGGATGCGCCTTACGGTTGAGATTGTATTTTTTTTTTTCAGATTTAACAGCTTCTCTCCCGATGGGAGGCAAATTAAATGACCAACTGAAACATTTCTCTCTGTATACCATCTTATCAATTTCGTTCATTATTCCTGTATTACTCATAGAAAATGAAAGTTGAATACTTATGTGCTACGAAGATAAAGACATTTAAAACATGAACTAAAATTAATTATATCAAACATTAAATATCTTTATGAAACGCCTTTAAGCTCCCTGATGTATTTCCCGTAGATAAAGTTAGAAATTAAGCCCTTCTAATTGTCACTAAATCAACAGAAAGCTTTCCGCAAATCACAATCACCGTACATCGGTGAATGCAAATTGCAGTGCTACAAACAACATGATCCACACTTTTCAGCGTAAAATCAAAGGACTTAACCCATCTGCAAATAATGGGCGGTGAATTATTTTTCCTGCCCCAAAAACAAAACGCCATAAACATACGCAACAAATCGCTACCAGTGCCAGATTCGGATGACACAAACACCGTTTGGCCACATATTCATCACGCACTTAAGCACACGCGCACGCACACGGCACTGTTCTACCCCGTCTCCCCCCTCGGGGAGTGTGCGAATGTGATCAAGCGTTTAGCACATTAATCCTGTGAAAAAGTCATTTTATGCACCTGCAGCATTAGCAGCGACACCGCGTCTACCGTTCACCATCATTCATCTTTTCGTATCTCGTTGACCATATGGGACGCGAATGGGGTCGATTTGGCATAAATGATCATAAATCACGTGGCCATAAATTCTGGCCAACCGACGACACAGCACAAAAATGTGATGCGATTTGGCGAATATCGTACCTGCAACGTGAACTATTTAGTTGTACCAGTACAAAAGCTTCACCGATCAGATGCGCAAAGGAACCTTTACCAACTAAAAAAACCGCCGGGGAATTATTGATGAAAATTCACGGTGTTATAATTGCAAAGATTTGGGACGTAAAACAGTGATCCACAATCACTCAGCCCAAACAATATAACGGCTGTAACAATGACAACATGACAATGTCTAGCTACGTTATAGGTCACGATAAGAGAAAATCCTTTTTTCTATGCGTGTTTTATTACATCTTTAATACAAACACACCATTAACAAGATGGAGAAAATGTGCTCCTACGAAGTATCATTTGCATAATACAACCTCTATAAACAACACCAAACCACAATGACATCTTATTCCATTCGTCCAACACTTCCAACGAAAATGAATCCCTCCACCTAAATGCGAAGTACATTTTTTGGCCACATGTGGCCCAACAACCACAGCAAATGGTTATTTCATGACTTATATGAGTACGCTGCATTTCGACATGGTTGGAACGTTACGTTCGTGCTGGGGGGGGCTTCATTATGAAGCACACACTCAACCAGCAACCAGGGAGGAGCTGGCACGATGTTGGAAGGAGAAACATAACAAAATCGATCCAATACAAATAAATTCATACGATTTATTATCATTTATATTTATTGAAATGCTTTTTCGAGTGCTAAAAGCGTAAGGATATCACGGGCAGATCGTGCGGAAAACGGACGCCGCCATCTTGAATAACGGCTAGAAAGCCTACGGAGCACTCTGTTTGAGGCGCCCCCTCGAAGGGGGTGAAATGATAAGGGAAAAGCGAGAAAAATATTCCATTTAATCTTTCGCACACAGACTACGCACGAACACAGCACATTACAGAGTGACTGTCTGCGCTTCCCGCTATCGTGTCCTTTCCCCTTACAACAACATCTCCAACGACATCCATAATTCGAGTATCGCTTCATCCTTTTCCAAAGTCCGAACGACGTTCGCAGACGACAAAGCTGTGCTCTTTATGGATAGTCAATCTAGCAAAAAGCATGCCAGCCACTCATACAAACACATTAATTTAATTTGTTTCCTCTTTTTTATAGAAAGGAAATCAGAGAAGAAACATTATAGCGGGAAAGTTGGAGCTTGATGTACAAGGCATTGTCTTACTGTAAGATAGCTGAACGAAGCTAGGTTACATATTACTAAAAACGGACATGAATTTCATCTATTCACAACTATTTCTTCATCGGCACAATAACTCCAAGCGATATAGGGTTGCCATTTCTGGCTTTGGATTTATTCGCCCTGTAGATGGATAGTTAGTCCTTGCAGGATTGGTTCGGAAGAATATCGGCACCTCTACCTGATCGCCTCTTTGTGAACCCTTTTTAGGATTCAAGGATCTTTGAAATAGAGATTCAGATTCATTAATTCATTCAATTCAAAGATGGAATTCATGAATCTGAATCCAATTCACCCAACACTGCACCAAATACAACACCGGGTCAAGACATGATATTTCAGGTTATATTTGTGATTTTGTCCAAAATAAACCTGAAAAGCACACACACACACACCCCATCTTGAAATTGATGTTTGAGAATGGACCAGAGAACTCCAGAGGAGGCTTAATTGCACACACCAAACGTACATGACAACCATCTAAACATCCTTTCATGAACGATAACTACACCCAAAGGAAATTGCTGTTGGTAATAGTAATAGTAATTGGTAATAGTTTATGCCAAGCACTGGACGGTAAACGACCTGATGTTTTCTAATGGATCGAAAATTGACCTATAACCGTGCAAGCACACAAGAACCAAATTGCATGTGCTTGAGATCTCTGGTTATTGGTCTTCTAGTTAATGTGTCATATTTAAGAATTCGGCCATTAAAACCTGTCCAAATAATAAAAATAGTTTAGCCAAATATTATTAAGAAGCGCTATCCGAGTACAACTTTCAACTGAACTGCTTTAATGAATAGCTCGAAGAAGTTTAAATCATCATTTTTTTATTTTCCACAATTTGAGTTCATTTTTTTACCACTGCTCAGCCAGTAGACTTAAATACAAAATAAATAATAACACAAATCGTCCATAAGAAACATTGTAGAAGCATGAAGAAGCTACACAACAGAACAGCAAAGCATTCATCCAACTGCCGCATCATTACACTCCAACCACCGTCACGGCCTTACGACACCAAACCTCCTCTCTTACCACCAAAAACGCCACCACATCTGCGCCTGCTGCACTTACCTGAATGTGCAGGAAAATGTGCGCCACCCACCCATCAGGCCCCCTCCCCCGAAAGCAATTCAATATTTTCCTCGTGCAGCACGTTTTGCCAATCACACAATGAAACCCATCCACACCAGGAGCGCATTATACGATTGGCTTTCGATGGTGGAGATGAAAAAGCTGCAAAATGACGAAAGTCAGCAGAAGAAAGACGAGGACCCACTTTGCTTCCGCACAACAACAAAAAAAAAACACGTGCCGCAATGTTGCCAACTGTGGAAAACGAATGCAATTGATTCCACGTCTCGTTGCGGTGAAGCTTAACCGAGGATCGATGTATGTGTGTACGCCGTTTACCACCAGTCCACTTGACTCTTCGGCGTTTTTTTTTTTCGGAAAAACCTTTATAACTAAGAATGAATGCTGAATTTCGTTTGAGTTGATGGCTTTCGTAACCGAAGCTGAACGAAACAAAAAAAAAACCCGAACCATTATTCGCTGGAAAAAGCGTCCTTCTATTTGTCTGCCTAGTGATTGGATTTTCCCCACCGTAACTCAACACGTGCTATCGTTGCAGTGGGGTTGATGGTACAGCAACAACAACAAAAAACTGCAATACGTAGAGCACGCAGAAACTGTACCGCATTGAGCCGGGTCCCACACAGTCAGGCTGCACAACATAAATCGTAAGTGAACAAAAATCTCTAGCCGAACGTTAAAAGAATGATGTTCACCAATGCGAAGGGTAAGAAAGATTACACCGCCTCATTCTGTTCATCGGATAAAGATTTTCCTACCGACAAACCAATCGCATTTTGCAAGCAGATAGCTCTCAAACCGCGTGTACCGCCTGTGATAACATTCCGAAACGCCAAGCGCCATCATCCTTCGACGTGTTTTGCAGTCCCTCCATCGCTTACCTGTAATAAAACAATATGAAATGATTGTTAATATTGGCCATATCTGTGGTTTTTATTGTTGATTCGGAAAGGAGGGGAGGGGGTAGGGAGGAGGGGGGTTGGGTTTGCCTCAAGGATTAATTAAAACCATCATCCGACAACCAACAACCAGGCGTCTCCATCACGGTAAGTGTGCGCACCAGTGGCGGAATTAAGTAAGCTACCGTGGAAGTTATTTGGCAAATTCCGATTTGCTGGCAAACGGTAACCTCCAGGAGTGTACAAATGCTTTAATTTAAATACAAAGTGCTTTATCCAGCGTAACAAATTGTGGTATGCCTTCGGATGGAAATGCCTACGCTCAGCGAAGCGTGGAAATATTGGATTTACATTCATCGGACAAAGAATGAAACCCACAAATATTTCTCAACCAACCTGGAGATGAGGTATTTTAGATTGTTTTATTGCCCTTTCGCTCGTAGGAATGATTTTGAAATTTGTACACATACCAGGAGTATCGACCTTACGAAATCTACTTGCGTTATTATTGCCACAGTTCTGCCTGCCACAGGCAAAATATGATTGCCGGCTAATAACGAGCTTCACAAAAATCAACTTCCGTTCGTTCGTTTTGTCAATCGCTGGGGAATTAATTTCAATTGCCAGGCGACTTCGGTGAATGGACGAAGTCATGCACGGCGAAAGGCATGACCCCTGTTCGCTGGCAACGGTTAACCTCCGTTCATTTCCCGCTCACATGCTGCGTTCGATCATGGGCAGCACCCAAGCGGGGGTTAACTTATTTGATCTTTGCCAGCGTCGACCGTGCAATCCATATTTGACTTGTTGCTGTTGAGCCAGCCTCAGATGAAGAGGGAAAATAAAGAAAGGGACAAGCAACAATCAATTTTACACTTTGAGTAAACAATTAAGATATTATTTTAATTTGGTCAACAATTTTCTTTTATTTCAATATTTTTATTTTTATTTCAAAGAAAAGGTTGTTAAATGAGAGATTTTAATTTTTATCAAGAATAGAAAAAATGCCGCACTAACATATGGTTGGTTTGGTGCTATTTCCGCTCACTCAAAGCTTTTACATCCACCAGAAGATATCCTTCCCCAGCCATAACTTTCAAGATAACACTCAAGCAACTTTAACGACTGCACACCGACCGACCACAACGCAACATGACAAACAGCACACAGCAAACAAAACCGAAAAAAAAACGCATACACCATTAAGACGATTTGGGGCCATGTTTTCATACCATTAGCGAACGCGAAGCAGCCGGCAATGGCCTCCAGTTTACTGAAGGCGCATCATTACGGTTTACTTTTTTCCCCCTCGGCGATGCAGAAAGCTCGGTCGAGTTCCCGTACAAGTACGACTGTCGTCGCTGTGTTGTGTTCCCATCCATCCCACAGCCAGCACTGCTTCTTTCTGTTATCAAGCGGTTTTTTTTTTACTTTCTAACCAAAATAAAGCAGCCAGCCCGCTGCAGTATGTGTAGCACACAGGGTGAAGAAAAAGTAAACCCTAAGCTTAAGACAAATGTGCGTCTTTCCTCATTCTCGCTCTCACGGTTAGAGAGATCTAGCGCAATACTTTTCCGCTGAAGGTACAAGAAATTACTCAGAATATAGTGCCGCTTACAGTGGTCCTTGGTGATCATCATCTTGGTGGGAAAATGGCGAACGACGAGTGTGTAATCAACTTTCATTTAATAGCAAACCCAAGAGAAAATGATTTTTACTTTAGACATAACGATCGGATTTTTTTTTTCCGCTAACAAATCATTAGTATTTAAAGCTTAACTCGTAAGCTGGTAAGAAAAGCATTTCATAAACTATCATCGAAAACCCTTTAAAAACCATTAAAAAGATACCCAAAACTATCTTAAAGTGTAACCACATTCCTACACATGCAACCCAGCAACTTCACTGAACAACGATTAATGATGCTGTCCTGAGGATGCCATCATACACCCACACCCACACACACACATTCTCGTGCAAGTACCGTGCAGAAGACATTCCGAGAGCTACGCAAGACAAATCGCCATCCTCGCTGAGCGTCATTTTTCTACACCGTTCTTCGGTCAGAGAGCTGCATGTGCATTTCATTCGATAGCACTTCACGAAACGATGGCTGCGCGAGATTGTTGCTGCACACTCCAAAACAACAATCAACCACTAATGAAGCCCAACAGGCGAGGAAGATAAAGCTGGGAGGGAAAATGTAGCTAACAGGAATAAAAAAACCACACTAAAACATTCTTCACTGAAGACACTGGCAACAGGAAAGAAATCACTCCACACACTCCATGGAAGAGGAGGAGGTTGATTGAGAATAGTATCCTCCATTTTGAAGATGAAAATGTTAGCTACCGCTACCACTTCCACCACCGATGGCGGCATCGATAGTAACAACTGCAACTTTCCTGCATGATGAATATTTTATGACAGATTTCGGGGCGATCCGTTCCGAAAATCCGTCCCGGGCCGTTGAGGGGTCTTCTCGCATGTTGCATCCGAACTTTGCCCAAACTTCTGACAAACGCCATCTGTTCCGCAGGCGTGCAGTGTGTTTCCGTATCTCGACCAGTGTGTGCTAAACATTCCAACCATCCCTGCGAACACTATTTATATTTACATCTTTGTGTGTTTTGAGAAGCGCGCAGCATTCCCATTGTGTGAAGGTTCTCTGATTTACGGTTCAGCTGCTCATCATCAAAAGCCGTTTGGACATGTTTTTTTTTCATATTAAATATCTGTGCTAACCGACACTACTAAATGTGACAAATTGGTACAGTGAGAAATTCATCATTTCCTCATCACAACTATGGCCACAAAAAAAAACACACACACACACTCCACACGGGAAGAATGTTTAAATGGATTGCAATTCCAATATTGTAAAAACTTTCTTCATCGTTCATAACACATAGCTGGGCACACGAGAACTTTAATCCATTTTTAACGAAAAATGTCCAACAATCTACCACCCCAAGGACCTTAACACGTACACGGGTCATCTGGCATTTTGGCATTGGTGCCCCCTGAACACTGGTTCATACACACGTTCGTACAACACTCCGATCGTCCTACCACCTGCCATCCAGCAGCAAAATAAAAGGGTCGTTCCTTTTGCAAAACTTTCACCAAATAAAAATAAAAACCACCCGACAAGGTATCGATCCCGGTGCGTTGCCAGCACCGGCATACACGCTTCGGCTGGGCGTGCGAAAGTTCCTAACTTCTAAGTTCCCCCCAGGGGAACGTGCCCTAGAATACGGCATCATCAGCCGCCCCATGGTGCCAACCCCTCAGCGCTGCTGGAAGAGGTTCGGCAAATTTACTTACGAAAATTATACATACACACGTCAGGACGGAAATTTATACTCTTCCCGCATGCGGATGAAAACAAACGACCGGTACGGGATAAGGGTCCGTGTGCTACGTTTCGTAGATACCAGGGGAGGGGGGGAACGGTGGAAACGGAGCCCAAAAAGTGGTATGGCTGGAACGTTACGAGTTTGATGATGTCTAGGAATTTCTAGACATTTGCAATCCCTCCCAGTGACACCTTCAGATTTTGCACAGGCAAACGTTGCTCTGATGGGCGATGCTGTGCGTGTGGATGTAGACGGACATTCTTCCACCTGGCAGGAATTTGAGCTTGACAGCCTTTTACTAAGTCACACCAGCAAACCAGCAGGGCGGGGATGATACCGCATCAGAGCTGATCTCCCCCCAAAAGGGGCCGAGGTCAGGTGCGCCAATTGGTATTTTCATTAGAGGTGATACCCTATATGCGTGTTCCGAGTTGGAATCTGGGTGATCAAATTGGACTACAAACGTAAACCTTCTTTTTGAAGATTTCCATAGAGCTTTCGCTCTCTCACTCTGACGTTTTAGTTTCGTTTTTATGAATTCAGCACCGGATGGATAGGAATTATACGCCGGAATATTTACCATACTTTCTTCCCAGTCACAACTTTTCCTCGACAACGGTTTGTAGCAGCGAGAGTAGACTATTTGTACAAACATTTTGCATGCGAAACGGTCGGAAACGGCTCATCGCTTCCGGAACTCTGTGGATCTGTGAAATGAACGTTCCCGCACCCGCACAACACACACAGCACCGGCAAGAGGGACACCAGGGGACAGGAGTCATACGCCGAAAGCACCAGCAAAATAAGAACCAATGTGCACACGGACGCATGCATTCGGGCGATAATGACTAAAGGAAGCTGGATCATGTTACCGAGCGATAAAGCGCACTTTCCAACGGTCCCATAGACCGACGGGAAGCTAGGGCCAAGGAGCTTTCACTGCGAGTTTTTCACTGCGAGTATAACGGGTGGCACGATAAGGTCTCGAGCGGTACAAGTAGCACCCTCGAAGCAGAGTGCTGTGTGTTGCTGTCTGTATCTCAATTCGGAGACCGGAGACCCTACACACACACACGCTTCCATACGGACAATATCTTCTCAAGGCTTAGGCCTAATGTTCCCCGGAGCATACAGCTCCTAGCCTTTGCGCCAACATTACCGCCCCGGTTGTCTTTCAGCGAGGCACTATGCAGGCACTGAACTTTCAACAACTCACTTCTTCCCGTGTGATGTGCGCCTACATGGCGAACCGAAAACCGTCTCGACCACACACCCTAATGGCAGCACCGTCCCGGAAAGTTGGCGTATAAAAACGGAAAATGGATATTTAACGTCCGAGCAGGAGCTCGGTGCACAGGCAAATCGGTATCTCGTATTTGCGCAGTCACTTCACTGCCAGTGCCCGCAAAACGAACCTTGGTCGGATGCATTAGAAATTCCTCTCCAACGCTTTTGCGGAAGACAATTTCCACTTGCACGCCTACGGGCAACCAAGGTCCAATGAGTCATCTCATATATTGCGGATTATGTGATGCCGGAGTGGGGCAGGCATATGGAGCCATTTCCTTCGAGATAGGACGCTAAACTTTGCAACCGTGACACTCATTACAGTGTTGCGAATAAATAAATGCCAGGTTGGGTTGTTTGCACCAATATATAGAGAGCGAAAATGCAATAAATTATATTTTGTAATTTATAAGGGGTAAATACAGTGCTGAACAAAATAAAATGTCCACTTTTTTTCTTACATTTCACTCAATCGTTTTGATCACATTCCAGTACAGTCATTTCCCGAGTTACGCAAATAATGCGTGCCAGAGAAATTCACGTAACTTGAATTCCCTGTATAATATCATTTGTATGAAGTATTTAGTTTGCGATTTCTGCTTGCCACGTTACGAAATACATTATTAATTGATAGTTTTACGATTATTTCGATAATTAAAGGAAATTTTTAACCAAAATTAAAAAATTGAAAATAAAAATACTTCTTATTTTTGGGAACATTTGAAATTTGATAAATACAAGCTTCAATTTCACATACAAAATTACACGAATTGTCAAAATTTTGAGATTCGCGTAACTCGACTGCCGCGTTACTCGGGAAATGACTGTATTAAATATGCAACTTTTTTTTGTGTTTTGTGCATTCATACTCGTTTAATTTTACAATAATGGTGTGTTAAAACCCTAAACAGTTTGTTTATATTATTATTTAAATTATTATTATTATTAATTTATAATTATATTAATATTATTATATTAACCAATTTTATAAAAAAAAACACTTTTTTATGTTTATAACATAATAGTAAAATATCAAAATTTGCATTTTTATTGTAATTCATCATATATTTAAAAAAAAACATGTTAAATATTCACAGCCACAAGGGTAATCGTATTGCTCAAAAAGCATTCATTCGATTTCACATTCAAAGAACGAAATCAATTCTTGTACCGATTTCTTTTTAACGAACAACACGTTGCATGGCTTCCAATGTAATGAATGCGCAAATAAAATATGAAAGAAATATCTCAACCATCACCACCGTGCTGTGCCTTTCATGCCTATGTCATGCTCTCTGTTTACACACAACACATTCCTGCTAAAAACAACTTCACGCAAATCCGCTTCCCAGGCAGGAAAGAAACTTGCCGCCTATTTTTGCGCAATTTCCGCCGTACAGTACATCAAAGCGGAAGGAAGTGGATAGCTAACGAAGCGCTAGTGCGAGGTAGGTGCGGGGAATCCAGAATCCCAAATCGATTCCACATGCTTCCGGACGGGATGCCGCTGCTCGCTTAAATACATTACGTGCCCCTTCGCAAAACCTCAACGATTTGCGTTGCGATGTCGTCCAGGTGTACAGTTCACCATTCTTGCATATTCCCGTTTCGCAGGCGGATGCGTTGTTGTTTTGCGATTGCAGTACGGCAGTAAATCTTTGCTGCGTCATATCCATCATCAGTGGGTAGTGGGGAGGTTTCAATGGTGTCATACCACACCGAACGCATCTCGCGCTCGACGGTATCCTTTTGGAAACTGACAACGCAAAAATCGAAAAGGTGAATCGACTACAAACAGTAAATAAATACGCACATGTACTGCTCCTCCAGTCACCTAAGGGCGGATACAACAAACACCACGCATCAACCGTTGCTTCCGATGATGGCAAAAAGGAATTCCGTAGATCCGTGCAGTGAATAAATTGACACCCGATCGAGAACCGCCTGCCGACAACGTTGACTACGGATCGCCTTTTTCGGGTAGCATCCGTCGCCGGCATATTCTTTCCTATTTCGGTACGAAAGGAAGCAACTCCCGAAATGGTTACATAATGCAATGAATTTGATTAAATTTCCCTCAATCGCCTCGCCTCGGCGGTTCCACAACCACCGCCAGATTGCACCAAACGTCTCCACAAAACAACAACAGACTCATCAGACGATTCCAAAGTTGCCGACGACTGCTGATAGTGTGACAATGGTCCGGCCGATAAAGCCATACACCGAACCAACGCTGCTGTACGGTAGTGTGTTTCACGCTTCCCAAATATGCAACATTGTCACGGAACGCATCATCATACCCGGTTCCGATGACGTTTAAAACGTTAACTTAATTGAATTTCATGTCGGGCGCATCCGTGCCGCGACCAAACAGTGTCAAGAGTGTAGCCGTCCGGTAGCAGCGATATGAATGATCACAGGTTAGGGGTTCTGAGTTCTAACCAAACAAACCTTTCCAGTTTTTGGGAGAGTTTCACTGTATTGAAATAGAAGAGGAGCTATTGCTGACGCTACTCAAACTGATAGAAATATACTTCATGGAAATCAACGAGCCTGCGAATGAAATGTCTTTTATCTAAAGTCTATAAACACAATATTTTGTCCAAATTACAGTGTAATTTCCAATATAATTTTAACATTTTCTAAACTTCAGTAACGCTAACTTAAAGTCATTGTTCAAAGAATTCTTTAAAATTCAACTTGATGAAACGCTAAACTAATATTAAATTAACATTTAAACAGTTGTTATCCCCCAACTGTTCTAATAATTGTTATTTCAGGGATTCCCAATGTAGAACACAGGATAATTGCTTGAGAGTTCTCGCTCTTACAAATAACTAAATTGCGGTTATTTAACCAAATCGTACATTTCAATGTTATAAATACGCAATTGACGATTGAATTCATTTCCATCTTCATCACCACCCCTGGGGGAACTGTGGAAAACGATGGGAAACATTTCCGCACCTGAATGTCCTGGACATCAAAAGTTGCTTTTATGTAACAACAATGGTTGCGCAGCTGTTTCGTCGTGAAGCTGCAGCAATAACACTCAATTAGGCTGCTTTGCCATTCGCAACACGAAAGGATCTTCCTCACTGCGTTGTTTCCTTACGTACGTTACATTGCAAACAGCAATCGCTCCAGGCAACGGAGAAGCGTTACTTTCATTTCTTGTTTGAATTTTAACGGCAAGTGCATAGGGTCGTCGTCGGTTAGGAAAAAAAACTTCGCCACTAGCCCTGAGGTTTTGCCACCCTTTCAGCTATCTATTGGCGTGCTATTCAACACAAATAACCATGTCGATAGCAACCGGCTTTGAAAGGCCCGATCAACTGCACAGGATAATACGACAGTGATCCATTACTCCTGTCCCTAGTATTCTTAGCCTTTGCTTCCAGCAGAGGAAAAATCTCCACAATGTTTTTCTTCTCCTCTTGCGGACAAAACCAAAACGATAAGAGTTCGAAGGGAATCGAGTAAAAGGTAGAAACGATTTTAACTCCTTTCCGCACGCTAACCTCAACACTACGCTTGCTTTTGAGTTCCATCGACCGGAATCTTTACACTACAAACTTACAACCCACCATACGCCTGCCTCCCCTTGGGCAGCACGTCTTCTCAGATGTAAGATTTTTTTGTTGTTGCTCCCCCCCGTTCCAAACACAACAGAAAGAATTTAACGACAAAAGAAAACACATTTATCGGAACCGTGGCAACGTTCCGGAAGCCGGATAGTTAGCATCGCGATGTGATGATGTGCAGCAGGAGAATCCGTTTCTTAGGAGACTCATCAGGCCGCACCTTCCATCGCCAGTTTTCAGCTGCCGTGCCGCGTTTCTTACACCGTTACCAGATAAGACGATACAAAAGCGAAACTGAAACCTTTTTCGCCAATGCAAAAGAAAACTGCATACGAAACAAGGAACGGATCACCATGCGGTGCCAGGCAAAGCGAACAAAATGAAAACCTTTGAATTATATCGTGTTTCATGCTTCATTCATTGATGGGCCCCACGACGCCAACGGCATCGATCCGGTGTTCCTAGCATCCACATCACACACACACAGTACGACTTCCACCACTTTCTTCGCCCTCGTGGGAGAACCTCAATCCTTTTATGCATCGACAGCTGCCACCCATTCAACAACTTTTCACACCCTTTCCCGGTCCCGGTACCGTGCAGCGCATCCCCCCATCATCAGCTCTATCGTTTTCCAATTGTCCTGCTACCGCCGTCATAGCATCATCATCTCACTATCATCTTCACCTTAGCGTCCTCAGCACCACCGTCGCCTAACTGCAGGCACTTCTCCGACACCGGCACAAAGACTTCCTACCGTTCTTCAATTACTGCCACTCCCTGCCCGGCCCAATGCCGACACTGTGCAGCTAACCTTTCCCGGCTTTGTGTTGACGAATCGACAAAGACGACGACGAGTGGCATTAAATATCAACCCGACGGCGGAGACTGCCAGCTTCCGGCACGAAAGCACCGGAACCTGAACTGCACCTTCCGCCCCGTTCCAACCAAACACGAAGACAAAACATACTGTCATGCGGAATGAACCAAAGCTTGGGAGGGAAAGTTCACTATCAGCTTCTTCGTTCTTCCGCCAGAAGGTCAGAAGAAGGTGGCCGTGCGCGAAGAGCATGGCACTTCTGTACTTCCACTATTTCCATCGGTAGAACTGAAATGTTGTGGCCACGTTAAAGAATGTGAGATGTTTTTTTTTTTGCACAGATATTTGAAGAGTGAAAAGCCAATCCACCATCATGTATTTGTAAAATGCTGAAAGGTACGCGAAAGCGCATCCAAGAGCTCGAAGCCACACCGTGCCATACGATCGGTTGTTAAACAGTGATGCAATATTTACAACGAAACGGATTCATTTGCATTATAGATGGAGTGTTTTAATTTAAATACATACCATTTTCCTTGAAAATTGCAATCTTTATGGAAAAGCTTCAATGATTTCTTATGAAAGAATCATATCGTTTCAACTAGAGTTCGATAAATCTGATTCAGATTCATGATCCTGAATGAATCTTTGAGCTAAATGACTGAATCTGGATCTCTTTTTCGAGATACATGAATCCTCTTTAATCGCTCAAGATTAATGACCTCCAATGAGCTTGATCGCTATGGACCTCTGGCCCTCGGTCATCGGTTGTCAAACTACTATTTTGTCGGTTCCTACCGATTTGTCGGAATTGATCGACTCCCCGCTAAAGATTCATATGAATGACTCTTCTTAAAAAAAATATTTTTCGGATAGAGGGTAGATTTTGTCGACAAAGAATCGTATCGTCTCATCATACCTAATGAATTCTATTGTCTTCTTAGCAGATTGCTAAAAATGAAGCAACAAGCTACTAAAATCCCCTCGGTTTTTAATGGCAAGTTTCAGATAAAATGTGTAATATGCGAAGTTGTTTGAAAAAATTATCAAACCACGACACAAAAAAACAAACAAACCATTACCCATTCGAAAACGTGCCAGGTAAATATCTGCTTCAAGCCGTACGCAAACACACTACTTAACGAAGCACCAACGCAGTAGCAATAACTTCATTCAATTAACCACTGCTTAACATGTTTGTCGTGTCTAACCGTCGGAGCGCATCACTAAAGCTCACCGGAGCCCACAACACAGGGCGTCGGCAATAGTGGCATTCACTGCACGTCTGCGGAAACATTCTGATTTTGGTTTGCCATACGCAAAAGCTCGCCGATCGAATCAGCACGAACCAGCCCCCTCCATTCCGACAAGCTGTCCGACAGCCGAGTCGGAGTGGGATTTTTGAACGAACGGTTTGCAACGAAGTATTAGCTATCCGTTATTACGGAACCAGCCTCCAGCTCGGTGGAATTACTTCGTCAAGAAGAAAACTAACCCCGTGCGCTTTGAAGCCGAGAACCAACCGTAACCACCGAAACCTAGCGAAACCGAACAAACACAAACCGCCACACACCGAGCCTGGCCCGCAAGATGAGAAGTTCATTCGATTGAGAAACCGTACCGAACCGTTTATTAAATTATGCAAGTTATATTATTTACATTCAAAGCATTGGCCCGATCCGAAACGAGCTATACGGGGGTGGGGGTCTTCATTCAGAGCTGCTTCCGGTGGTGTGGTTTCGGTGGTTCTCGGTTCTCGAAACGCTACGCACTCGGCAACAATCAGCTACCGCCCTGTGTACACCACCGCATGGCACAGGCTGTTCACTTATTCACGCACCTTCTTTAAGTATTTATCACAGGACCGACGTAGGTGCTCAGGAATTTACAGTCGAACCGGTGGCAAATGCAAATCAAACCAAAACCAATCGAACCGACCGGGCCGGGGTGCCTGCTATCGCAAGGTGACCGGACGGTTCTGGACTACCGTAGAACGATATGTAAAATTCACATCCATACCAGAGTGGGCATACTTAACTTATTGCAACACAAACAACGTGTAGGTTTCACCGGTACGAACTTCTTACCTTGCGAATCGTTTCACGTACAGGTACTATTAGGCATTGCGAAATAAATTGAGTTGAGTTGAAGTTTTTCTTTAAAACATACAACTTTAAGTCTACGATGTTCGCTGGTTTGCTCTAATTCTTTATCATTTACCGAAATATTCCATTTTAAAGAATTAAAAAAACTTTGATTATTGTGAGGTTTATATAAATAATATATCTGGAACTTGAAAGATATCTTTTTTTTTACAATAAGTACAATATTTATACTCCATAATACTTATTTCATCATTTTAAATTCGTATCTAACTTTTTTTTAAATGCTTTATGTACTATATTATGCGAATTAATTTCTAAATAAATGAAAAAAACTATATTTATAACTTTGTGTGCTTAAAACCTTATATATAATGCGAAATTCATCTTAATGCTTCACAATGTGTCAGCAGTAGCAGCACATAAAACTGCTAGCAAAAGCTTCAGAAAAGGTCAAATCTCCTAAAACCAACTCCACCAACAGGCAATTTACAAAAATGCCCACCGTTTTTTTTTTCCATTTTGTCCCCCAACTTATTTCAACCAATGCCTTTCTACCTTCCAGCAAGCCTGCACACATCGGTTGGAAAGTTACGAATGAGGGGTCATAGCTTCTATTCCCATTTGGAATGGTTGCGAGCCGGAGAGCATGTTCGGATATAACAAATCCAACGTTAAGACAATCCCCACTGCAGTGCCCGAATGCCTCGCCAGGCATGGCCGGAGAAGGTAAAAAAAAGGTTCATTTGCTTACGGCGAGGAAATTGCCAGTGGACTGGACTGTACCTTTGTTTCTGTTTGCTTCCACCAAACCATCCACGCCTTTGCCGTGCACGGCCCACTGGAAACCCGATGCCATAATACGGAAGTGTTAATGATGGAACGGGTTCAAAAATGAATTAATCCATCGGGACAACGACGGGGTTCGGGGGATTTTTTTTCTCTTGCCTCCAGCATACAACTTGGGAAATGGACGTAGCGTGGGATCAGCAAAACGGAAAGGAAATTATTTTCATAACGGCTTCGGCTAACCGTACACTCCTATGGCTCTAGCGGGCAATGATTTATTGCCCTTTAAAAGCAACGGAACTGGTAAGAATACACTTCCAATAAAATGTATTACCAAAACTGTGTCAAATTGCTGTGACTATGTCAAATAACCATACCGAAGTTCTTCAAGATGTTCCAAAGAAATGTCATGGATCAATTCAATTCCACCATGATTTAATTAATTTACATTCAATAAACTTTTAAATAAGACTTTAGACATTTCTATAATTTAGTAAACATAAAAGCAGAACAATTTAAGCCTTAATTCACAGATAAACCATTTCCTTGCCAATCTGTATGGTAAGCTAGCTGCGTATCAAAATGCATGCAAAAAAAATACTGATTGAAGGTATCACACACCTCAGTGCTGGAAACGCAGAAGACAAGATGCATTAGAATATGTTATTTCCTTTTTTTTAGTAATCACTAAAATGGCTAAAGCAGATTCAGCCTTTTCCTCGCAATGTAGAACTGCTGGTGATTCATTTTATTATTCTCCGCACGTAATCGCATACCTAAGCCAATCGTAGAATTATTTCGCAGCATCGAAACGCATTGAACTAGAAATATTTACGGCACAACACATTCGACTCGCACACACGTTGAGTCGCTCCATGGAGGAAGCCCTTCCTTGCTATTAAGGATTCATATATTTCTCTTTCGTTTTTTTTTTTACACTCTCATCTTCCGATGGAAAATGACCTAAGGCTGCATACAGAGGAGAAAAAAAGGGGGCACACTACATAAAAACGAGTTACAACAAATCGATCCACCAGCTGGCGCTGTACCTCCCTTTACCGAGCGGTCGGTAACTGCAGAGCTTATGAAGCTGTGACCCGTGGGGGGAGTAAAAAATCGTCCCCGGTTCTGACGGATTCATTGATCTGTCAAAGGACGGCGCCCGGTCCGAGCGTGCTGTGTCATATCGGTACAGATGTGCTTTACGAAACTGCTTTGCTGAGTAGTCAAAAAGATGATCACAGGCTGACACACACGGTAGCTGCTGGGACCATTACACTGGCTTGTGTGAGCAAAAAATAAAAAAGCTCCGCTACACAATAAAAAAACACACACACACACTCTCGAATCGTATCGAACTTCGAGACAAGACAACATATCCACTTCAACCCAACCAATGCAACACACTTTCATCAACAAAGCGCAGGAATGTAACGGAGAGACGGGAAAGTGACGTGCATGCAACAGCAAAAGGAAACGGCTTTGCAACACAATGGAAAATAAAAACCCAAAATGAAAAAAAAAACTGTTTGCCAACCAAGGAAAAACAGAGACAGACGCCATGGCAGAAAGCTCCAGGAAGAAAGCCACCCAACAACAAGCGCCATCTTCCTTGCCCGCGCCCGTGTGGATGGAATATGTAAATTGAGTTTGGAAACTCATAACATAAATTTCGTTTTCGGAATCATATTTTTCCTCCAACAGCTTAACCTGCACCGGGGAACCACAGGAAAAACGGCAGGAAAGAAAAACAGGCAGGACGAAACAGAGCATGAAAACGAATCCTACTGAAAGCCAGAGAACATATCACTGCCTGGTGGAAAAAAAGAGCTACAGGCACAAGCACACGACGCGAGCGCAGCGCACAACGACATAAATAAATAAAAATACAATACAGTATTTTTCTCCCGACTGCTGCACCACCAGACCGTGCAGCAACCCCCTTTAGTAGGTTCGACATGTGCCAATGTGAATCTTGACTTGACTTGCCAGCCGAATGGCCGGCTTGGCTGCGTGGCAGCATGGCAGAAATGGGAAAGTTACAAACCGAAAAGAAACTCAGGGGTGGGAAAAAAGCACCACCGAAGAGTTCAATGAAACAACAAACTACACACCACCCAAAACCCACGCTGCAGACTGTAAGGCACAGAACGTAAGTTCGGGTGCACGATTGCTCAGGATCCTTTTCACATTACACGAGCCGCAAGTGGAAGAGAGTTTTCCTTTAGCGTTTTGTTTTCCTCCATCTTTCCACTTCCGAACCGTTTTGCAATGGAGTGTGTTTCTTTGATTTTATTGCCGAACTTTTTAATAAACTTTTGCGCGACTGCCCACCCAAACAACGGCACACGGCAGCAGCAGCAGCAGCGGCAGCATGGTGAATGCACCGGGTGTTTCGGTGGCAAAGCGAGCAAAAGCATTAGCATTTCCGCGCGCTCAGCAGTCGATGAAGAGTGCATATTTCAGGGCGCTACACGCGGGCAAAGGTACGCATTCGGTTTATTTATTGAATGCATCACACGGGAAAAAAGAATTATGCAGCAAAAAGAATTTCGAGTGGAGAAGGTGCCGGAGAAGTACAAATTTGTCATCTGTCTAGAATTATTTCCATTGCTTTGCTGAGTTGGGTGGCTTTTACAATGTCAATAAAATGATTGATGGGCATGGAGAAGACGCTCGAAAGCAGGCTGATATCAAATTAATTAAAAATACAATAACAAATAATTAATGACATAGTTTACTTATCTTGACTTCTTGAGGTGAATTTGAGGTTATGTCTTTAGGACTAGAACTACTGGAGTCATTCATTTTGACTGGGATGCTTTCGTTTAATAACGTTATTAATGGAAGCGTTTGTAATTATGAATATTTTTTTTTACAATTTTAAGATTTATTTTCAAATGTAATGACTATTTCCAAACATTTTTATAATTAAGTGTACAAAAAAGTTCGTTCTCGTTGAAATTGAGAAAACTTTCTTGCAATTTTAGAATTTCAAACCAAAACAAATGCTCCGCTATGATATCACACATTCGCTCCCATATTTTTTCCGGAACATACGACAAAAATCACTGCTACTATAATTTGTATTGGAGAACAAAACAAACACTGTTTAAAATTGAAAACAACTTGCCATGATGTCGCTCGAAAACTTATAAAAATTTGATAAAAATAAATACCAAAGTACAATTACGTTATAAACAATTTTTCAACACATTCCAACACTAAACATATTGAAATTTAACATATTAATGACGTTGATGACACATAGAAGAAAACAAATCACAAAAATATCTCATTTTATAAAAAAAATCAATAAGTCATTGATAAGAGCCATTTTTATATTCAATCAATCCTTGGAATAAATCAAGAATTACTATTAAACTGGATATAAAATTTGAAACGTCGTTAAATGATTCGAACCTAACGGTGCAATAACACCTAATACTCTTTTTATTTACGCTTCATACAACCCTTCCGCATATGCTGTTTTCCTACCTTTAGCTACACGCACACCACTTATACTTCGAACATCAAATAAAATCTAAGCATCTCCTACCTAGACCGGAATAAAACGGCACGCGTTTCATGCTGCTGTCGAATAGAGTTCCACACGAAACGAGAATAATTTATATATTCCATGTGTTTGCACGCTACCTTCGTTACCTACCGTCCTTTCCCATTACTACAGACAGATATTCTAATAAAAATAAATAACCGATCCAATCGACCAACCAACCAAACCATGCAAACACCCAACGCAGAACGCATTTATCGGACGGAAGTTACCATAAAACAGCCGGAATGATAAGCTTGTCTATTGTGTCCGTGGTCATGCGCTTGGGCCCAATAACAAAAAAAGACCGATTTTCTGCTTGGTTCCTCCCTGACCCGGAAGCGATTGTTTCCTTTCGCTACCGGGCACAATTATTGAAAGGTACCATAAAAACCGCGTTCAGCTTTCAAGCGCTTGCGGAAGGCGAACGGGAAAGCTTCCTTTTGCGTTCCATTCTGTCCTTACAGATGCAAACAACGGAAAAAAACCATCACTTTGTGGCTCGAACGGAGGGAAGTCGCGCCTGAAGACGATCTCGCCCCGAGTTTACACAACACTTCGTCTCTTGGTCTTCGTTGTATTGAACACGAAAAAAAAACAACAATAATAATCACACAGCTTTTCCCTCAACCTTATTCCAAAGGAGCCGGTGTCAAGCAACAGGATAACGGGGAAACACGCAGCTCCACACACAAAGGACAAACTTTTCTGAAACCAATCATTAACGAACGATGCAGGCAGGTATTGATAAACAAAGGGCAACGGACTGGAAAAGAAAGTGAAGCGAAACAAGCCCTGGCTCTTCTTAGTCAAACCAAATACTCGTCGCAAAACGATGCTCCCAACACAACGTGTGTTGGTGCCCCCGGTTGGGAATGAAATATTGCTATAAGCGAGAATTAATGTTCCCATGGGTAATTTTCCTAGCGTCTAACACCACAATAATGGTGTTAATTTCGATACTTTTATCGTTTCGTAACGGAAGCAAGGTTTTTCTTTCCCGCACAATTGCGATCCGCCACGATGCTTCACCCAAATCCGGCACTGCCACGACGGGTGTGTGGTGAAGATGACGGGAAGGGAAACACGTCCGGAGCGAATAAATTTGTCCAACCGACGGTTCACAGATAAACGTTATCCTTCCCCAAGGAACTCTAGAATACACCTACAAACACACACACACACCTTCGCAAGAAAATGTCGAAGTGAAATGTATCGTGAAAAATCCCCAACGGTGTAGATGTGCTTCTCTTATCGCGGACGCTTTCCATCTCGGGGACCTACATAGATATAAATCGGCTTTTCAAAAAGTTCGACGAATAATTGATTCCAATTCCAAGTCGTGGGATGTAAGTGTGGAAGGAGGAGAAATGAGGAAGGAAACGAATAACAACTTTTTAAGGGTAACAGCAAAACAGCAACGCCCCCCTCAAACCGAAAAAATGCCCCCAAGGTTTTATTTTGCTGTTGTCTATTTTGCTGAGTTTGTTGGAAGGAAATTTGTAGCGATAGAAACATAAACAACGGCAGCAAGTTTGCAGAAAGATGAAAGTTTTGTTTTAATGTTTTCGGAACGATTGTAATTATATGTCTGTGCGATCTATGTTTTAAAAACTTTTTTTTATTTTAGTCTTTTGTTAGTTATTTTATTTTGCACAAATACATTATTTGATAATCTTTGAGCAGAACCATTGATATGAATCTTTAGAGATGAGTCATTCAAAGCAGAAAATGATTAAAAAAAATTATGAAGTCTCAAGGATTCATAAATCCTCAAATATTGCTGACTCCTGAAAGATTCATTGATTATTTTTTCGTTAGAACGGCCTGGCCGTATCGACTTATTTTACCACGTAGCCGGATAGTCAGTCTTTGCTACGGGGGATTGGCCCGGATGGGATTTTGGTCCGGTCCGTTCGTGTGAAGACCGGCTCCGCTACCATCATGCCACCGGGTCGCCCCAAGATTCATTGATTATCATACATTAAATAACTTCTCTGAGAACATGATTTTTGGCTTATGTTTATTATTTTCACTTCTGAAATATATTTCTATACAGTTGAAATAATACCGGTTTAGTAATGTATTCATCACTTGTTTCGTGTCTTTTCTAACTTCTAAGTTTTCTAAAAATTCTAACTTCAGAAGTCAAAAATCAATCAAGTCTCCGGAGAGCCTAATGAACCTATAAGGATTCATGAATCTTTCAAAATCCCCAAGGATCTTGAATTCTCAACGATTAATTAATATTCAGAATAGAGATTCAGATTCGTTCCATCAGTTCAAAGACTCCTTCAGGTTACTGAATCTTAATCAGCACTTAACCAAACACTTTTACACGTTGTTGTAGACTTAATTTTAAACATTAAAACATTTTTTTTGCACAATAAAAGACACACATCAGACATATCCGAACACTTGTTTTCTTTAGAATTCTTCTACATCACAAAACCCCAAAACGACTACCGGATATGTCTGCGTGTAGCTTCAAACCACACGTATAAACGCCATTCGTTTTCTTCTCAAAACTCCCCACCATACAAATGCACAGAAAGCAAATTATGCACAGACCACATTGAGAGGATTAATTTTAATCACTTCACTGCGCGCATCACGCACCCTCTCGTGTCGAGTGCGAAGAAAATGTTGGTGCGATAAACAATCATTCCGCCTGAGACCAGCGAAGGCACTTATTTGACATTTCGGAAGCGCACGTCACAGCGTTGGTAGCAGTGCAGAGCTAACGAACGGATCGAACAATGCTCATGTGCGTGCTGCGAGACGTTAGGCGAACTGGTGGAATAGATACAAGGGGCCACAACGGTAGCTTTCTCACGAATTAAATCACTATCGCGACTTCGGTGGGGCACGGCGGTACGAAGGTGAGAATTGGGAGGGAACCTCATCCCGCAAACTAAGGGTAACGGAATTGAATAGTGGGTACTATACCTCATAGTTAGCATATTTCTGGTAACGTTCCATTTCCAGCTTTCCACCACACCATCCCGGAAGACAAGTGCAAAGGAGCACACATCCGTTTTCTTCAATCGACGGCATAAAGTATGCATTTGTTTATGCACCAGTGCACACGGAACTACTGCATACACACACACTCACATCCTCCATCCCCTGGCTATGCATATTTATGACGATCCTTTTGTGGCACTTTTCCCACTTTAGACTCTTGCTAGCTACATATTCTTTATTCCACTTTTTACTTCCTACTCTGTTCGGTGCGTCGGAGACTGGAGCACAGGCAGGGTCTCTCGCTCGGTTCTGGGGCACCACATTTAGAACCGTACATCACCATACATCTAATCTTCTTCTCAGCCAGCTACAACTCTGGCAAGCTGGAGCAAAACCTGCAATGCCAATATCGAAAGCAAAGTAGGAATTTTGCAAATCAAAATGTGCCCATACCTTCAACCTGTCCAGGAGCGGTGTGTGAAAAAGTGATAGTGGATTTTTCACTCCCTTCTGCTTTGTGCAGAAAATGTAGTATATCTTTCTCTCTCTCTTTCTCATTTTATTTTTCAACTGTATGGCAATCTAAAGTTGTGGGAGATGAGGTTTTAGCTAAGTATGCACATCGTTTAACATGAAAAGCAGTACATAACCAACCAGATGCAAACGCGTGGAGCTGCATACGTTTAGCGTGTACAACAGACAAATCAAGGATATATGGTACACGGAACAGTCCGCCCACAAAGGGCAATGTACAGAAGAGCGGTAATTGGAAGGGAACTTCGGTCAAAGGTTAAACATAGTTGTAAGTACACAGTTGCAATTTGTAATTAAAAATCAACTAAACTGCCATAGAACAAAATGCAAATATTCAATAAATTTCGCAAACAAAAAATACAAACTCAAATCAAACAACGTTATGAAAACAATTAGCAGAAGCACAGCATATTCAAGCGCCACCATAACAAACCTGTCATAAACTAAGCGGGGAAACAAAACAAAAAGTTTCAAAACCGTACCCAACACGAAACGTCCCGCGTGTAGCGATGACGGTGAAATATCCTGTCCAGAATGTACCAACTTTTATGTCCAAACATCACCACCACCGTCAAACAGCGATGGCGACTCACAACAGCGTAACGTGCGTAAAACCAGCGTCCGATTAAATCGGGCGTAACATTTTAATGAAACAATTAATTTACTGAACTGTACAGCACCGACACTCTTGGACGGGGGCTAGGGCAGCGGTTACCGGGTGGGTACCGTACTGTTTGCCATCAGTTTCCACCGTGCCAGTCAGCGAAGGAACTTTTGAAGTGCACGGTGCCAAGCTAGCAAACCCCCATCCCAATGCATCCATTATTACCGTTCAGCGGAGGAACGGCAACAATCATCGAATGCATTCGCCGCCCGCCTCCGCCGGTGGTAGATTTAATTTGTCGTGCATAAAACGGTGCACGGTAATTAAAGGGAAGAATAAAACAGCTTAGCCCGATAGCCCGAGCATGGAGGAGCATTGTGAAGTGTTCTTTATTTTTTTATATGGAAAAACTTCTTCAAGCAATCGATGAATGGCAGTGGTGTGAACCCATTAGCCAGCTATCTGATTTGTCCATTTACACTGGAGCTTGAATTTTAATGGCATGTTAAGAGTTGGTGGTACATGTTGATCATGCGATTGTCTATCTTGCTTTTAGCTATTAATCATGATCAGTAGCATTAACCTATCATATTTCTCATGCCTTTAAATCAGGGATCAGCACACCTTTCATAAACAGTGAATACAATTCAGAACCTGCTGTCCAAACACCCCCAATGTGGTTTCAGATACAAGAGATAGGTGATAGGTTTTATAAAATTAGTTTTGTGCTCAATGAATTTTTTGAGAAGAGCCATTCATATGAATCTTTATGAGGAGTGGTTAAAATCGTCTCCCAAAAGGTCCCCCTTTCATGAATGAAAGCTCGAAGCAGTGGCAGATCAAGCCCCTTGAGACCTTAAGCGAAATGTTAGTTGGGGCCATGAATGTCATGAAGGTTGGATGATTCCTGCATCCTTGAGGTATCATGGATCTTTCAGGACACATTCGACTTAAAATCGACTCCCAAAAGGATTCATGAAAGCTCGGAGCAGTGGCAGATCAAGCTCCTTGAGGCCTTAAGCGAAATGGTAGTTGGGGCCATGAATGTCATGATGCTTGGATGATTCCTGCATCCTTGAGGATTCATGGATCTTTCAGGACACGTTTGACGACGATGAAGATTCGCAAGTATAAATTGTTAGTGTCGTGGTGAAGAGAACTTGTTTTGTTTGTGCGATCTTTCAAAATTTTCGATCGGGTCGGTTAAAAGCTATTTCCGGGCTGGATTTGGCCCGCGGGTTGCACTTTGTCGGCCCCTGGTCATAATGATTGGTGGATCTTTTCGATAGGACTTTCAGTATCCGAACAATTATTTTAAGAAAAATTTGCCAAGCAGATCGTCATGTACGTTTTTTGTACACCTAGAACACCCTCGGGGGTCTAGAGACCTGATCTTTCTAGCTTTCTTTGACTTTATTCACCCGCAGTCAGTTAATCCTGCGTACGGGTAAATAGTCCGGATGGGATTTTGAGTCGGTCCTGCCGGATGAATGTAGCGCAGGCACCAAATAAAACACTCGGTTGCTCCATTAGATCTTAATCTTCATTATAATTTGTAATAGCATTACAATTCCCCAATATTACAAAGACACATTCATGACATTAACGAGTTCTTCATCTTTCATATAATAAGTTATTCATCATCACCCCCAAGCAAACGAATATCGATCATGTATCTATGGCCGCTTCTTTCTTTTGGTATTCCAAAATTATCACAACCGTATCAAGTTAAGATCTGTGGCACGTGATATGAGCATCAAAAATGAATAGCAGAGTCTTGTTCCAGAATTGGACCAAAAGTGATCTCTGATACTAGCTGGCATATTTCTTTGCGTTTAGAGATTTGAAGGTTTCGATTATTGGATAAAATGTTTCTTTTGCTACGTCTGAAATATCAATGGGTAAAATACGTTGGATATAACGGGATTTGTTTGGAGAAAAGGCAATAATTTTAGGAAAATAAATTATAAATTTCAGAAATTATTGCACAAACAACTGCAAAGAATTCAATCACCGAAATGAAGGCGAATCAGCTCTTAATTCCAACTCAACAGCAATAGGGCACAGGTAGCATTTCCGAAAAGTTATAACATTTGTGTTCGAGCACCTTCCCATAAGCGTAAAGAACTCAACTTCAAAATGCCTGTAAAGCGCTAATGGTGCTTCATTTTCCTTCGAAAATACTGCCATATCTCCGGTTACAGCAAGTGTAGCAAAAGTGCTAGATTCCTTGCTGTAGCACCTACAAAAACACATCGAACATTCACCAGGAATCACCACCACTGGGATCGATGTACGCACCGAAATATGCACAACAATTCGAAGAAACAATTTCCCAAAATTGTTTCCCATCATCCCCCAAACCCAGAGACTTCTTCTCTCTACAGCAGCAAGTGCTCAGGACATACACACACACGCACCAACGCCCATACTTAACGAGTGGCGGGTACGTTTGTGCACGTTTTACAAACACTCTCACCGGCATATCCTTTTTACCATCGTGCCGAGAGCAGTACGGTTGAACATGACAGAAAAAAAAGCACCGGTTCTCCTGTAAGCAGCATGGACCCCTCCAGGTAACGTTGCTCACGACTTCAGTCTTTGCGCGAACGTAAATAATTTCACGCCCGTCTAACTTCTGCTGGCCGGAACCGGCATTCGAAAACCAGTCCAGACCCAGCCGAGCGAAGCAGAGTAGTTGGTAGTTTCGAAGTGGGTATCTCCTGCACCCGCTTCCGTTCACTCGCCCAGGTGAAATGAAAATGAATTCTTAAAGCTGGCAACTCCATTCGGCCCATCTCCGGTAAGCTTCAATTTTCCACCAAATAAGACTCCGCAACAAAATAATTGCACGCAAAACAAATGAGCAACCCGGGCACAACCCAGTTGCTCCTCCGGACGGGGGAAACAAAAAGGTATCACACAACGGGAAAAAAAATGCTAAAATATTACCATTTACGGCTTACATGCCGCAGACAATATGCTTTCCTCCTTTCCACCACACGTGCGCTCGCCGTGGAAAAAAACCCCAGGTGACAAGCATCCGAAATAACACCGAAAAAGTGAGTTTCTAATAAACGACTTCATGTCTGGGAAATTGAAACATTTCTCCCTTCAATGTGTTCAGCATTTGACGTCGAGAATGAAAGCTTACACGAAATAAGGTACAATTTCTGGAGCTACAAAATCCTGAACAACACAGCCAAAATCCATCCACTGCGTACGTCTGTAAAGCACCAACCAACAATAACAAAAAAAAAACAATATTACTCACGAAAAAGTACCCGTGATATAGCATACCCGTGTGTAACCGGGGAAGCAGGCTAGAGCTTCTTCCTTCACCGAGGAAAACACAATGCAATAAAACCGAGAAAATTATCACAAGATGGCTCCTTTCCTTTTTTTCCCGGGCACACTACACACAAAGCAGTAAACCTCCCTGAACCGTGAAGGCATAAAAAAGCCACACGTCAGCAAACGAAAGCCTAGAAGTAATGCGGTCCTCACCCTCCCCACTCACGCCCGTACCTCCTCCTTCGCGTGGATCGTAAAATACTCCCGTTGTCACCGAAGTGAGACGAGCAGCGGCGGCCTACGCACGACTTGAAATACTTCGAGAGATTTGTGGTGGAAAAAGCCGTTGTTCCTTACGGCTGCTGGTGTGTGGAAAGTGGTTCGGTTTCCACCTCTCTCTTTCTCTCTCTCTACTACACCCTGGGCTCCTCTAATATTTCCACGCGTAAGAAAATGTCACTGATAACCGAGCACACGCACAAAACAAAACGCAGCTGAGGTTTCAAAGCGATTCGCTTCTTCGGTACCGTCGGACCTGTGGTGGAATTTTCTTTATCACTCGACAGCAAAAGCAACGGGAAGAAAGTCGGAGCCGGAAAGCCGTTATCTGCGTCAGATAGGCCTCCCCACGAGAGGGTATGAATTAAAATTAAACACAACCAAAAAATGTTAAACGCATCGTAAAAGTCCCGAAACGGAGGAAAACTGTATCGTCCACACGTCCAGCATACAAGCGCCCAATCCAACCAAAAATTTCCCAATTACTCCTTTCGAACACCAGCCACCACCAACAAACCCACCACTCCCACCTGAGGTGGAACGTTTCTGGCGACGCCACCCAAAAACCCAGCGCGCTCCCTTCAAACGGCGGTGGGTTTGCATAAGGCAGGCATTAAAGTTGTTTGCCGTCGGTTAGCGCCCGAGCGAGACAGGAAGCTAAATAAAATTGTTTGCTTAATGTGCTCTGATTACATGCTGATAGCGTTAATGAGAAATACCAAAATTAATTTATTGCTTGTCCAGTTAAGCTTCCCCCGTGCCACGGTCGGTCTCCGCAAACGGACCAACCAGCTCGGTGGTGTTGTTAGTGGTTCCAATCCTTGAGGAATACTAACCGACCTAACTGAGTTACTGACAGCAGCGCACACGACCCGGCGACGCATTCGAATTTGACGACAGTTTTGAGCAGCAGCAGCAGCAGCGTGGCACATGAAATGTCCCAGGCCAGGAAGTGCCGGGCGTACCGTCGCGACAAATTGAGGTTATGTTGGTTTTATGGTTTACGATGCAAAGTCAGGCAATACATCTCGTCCGTGGTGTGTCACTGGTGATGTACAGCAGTAATAAGCGAAATGGTCAATGTACCAGCAGATAAGCGACAAGTTGAGTACACCACATAAAGCACATTTAATGCAGGGCTTACTTGTTTTATAATCCTTTTGTTTTCTTCTGCTAATGAATTTATTAAACCAAATTACACTCACTGCAAGGAAAGCATTTGCGAGATATTCTCCAATAAATCCATAAGAAGTCTGCATAGCAGATGTGTTTTATATGCAAATAACAGCGAGCCTACAATGGGGGTGCAATTAGCATCGTGCCTCACCTTCGGTCTAATATGCCAACGGTCGTAGTTCGAATCTCATATGAATCCCACCAACCCTACGTAGCAAAGAGTGGAAAAGAAGCTATAAGATAAAAATCAGTAAATCATGATATGGTCGTCATGGACTAACCGTAATTCCCAGAAGTTTTTTATATATGGCCTAAAAACGCCCAACGAAATAACCGGATATGAATCAAATATTCATTATAAAAAAAAATCCAACATTTTCTATAAACTACGGGTGAAATCTATCTCGCACACCGCTTCTCCAGATGTTGTAAATCCACCACGAGAAAAAAAAATACAACATTAAATTGTAAATGAGCTCGTCTAACTTAGACGTTGGTATAATAATAATACCACCCGTACTGGAATCGATAACACCTAACTCCTAAGTTGTCTTACTATATTAAGAAAGATAAAACACTAGCGCTTACGATTGAGCGATATAAGCGTCAATTTATTGCATCGACTTAACACGCCCTACACACGTTCGCGTTCGAAAGTGCTAACCAAAAGCCGAAGATGTCGTGTCCGTGGTCGTCGTTATATACGACTGTCAGTATAATTCATCGGATAAGATTAACGCACATGGTATGGCTTGTAGTTAGCATTTAGAATAAATTATGTCCGATGTTTGATCTCCATGTATAAGATTTCTACTTGAAACTTGGATAATACAAAACAAGATGCAAAATCCGTATTCGGACAATAATTTGATGAAGTTTATAAAATAAAATGCAAAGTGCACAAATCGTAAATTTATAGAGGATTCTAGTCAAATTCTTAATTTATTATAAATATTTCTATTCTATTGTTTGAGATTGACGGTAGCTCGATAGCTCGTTTATTACTATGACGAATACGTTTTTTATTCAAACTACCGAGTAAGCAAAGAGCAAGCATTTAAAAACAGTTACAAAATGTTAATTTCTCCTGCGATTACCTTCCTTCTCATGCACACACCACACCCAATGGCATATGTCATGTGGCACTATGTTTGGAAGTGCACCGTGCACACAAAGAAACGATTATGTCTTCAGGTTCCCAAGCACACCAAAAAAAAAAAAAACAACAAAACCAACTCCCAAAAGCAAAGATGTGCATGTCAGTTTTCACTCCGGAGCGAACCGGTGGCTGCTGCCAGGCCTTCATTTCATCTTCGTCTCCCCTTGCTCCTACCGATTCCATCCATCCGACCAGTTTTATTTCTCCTTCTTTAATTCGAAGGCCCAGGCAAACATTTGCGACAGTTATACCAACACCCGGACCGGGAGACTCGAAACGGTTTTTAATAAGCGGCAATATGTTACATGTTACAAGTGCTGTCTCATTGTTGTTTACATTTGCCCTACTCGAGAGAAAGCGAGAGACGAATGCCCATGCACTGCACCACGCCCGACTCCATGCTCCTAAACAAACAGCCAAGAAGAGGTAGATACCGGGAGCACAGACAACGGCCCTGGCCGTGGAGAAGTGTCCTCTACAGACAGTGCCACTGCACACAGGGCGAAGACGGTACAGGCAGCCGCAAGTTTTACCGAGTTTAATTTTATGCTCTATCTCTCATCGGTGCAGACGATGCGGCGGACACACCACGGGTCCACATTGGCCACCAAATAACCTCCTTGCCCTTCATTCATCATCCATCGCGTCCGATCTATTTAAAGTTTCGTCCGCTTTCCTGCGCCCACCACATACTCCCACCGGGTCACACACTTATTCCACAACTGCAGAACCCATTTCCGTTCGCGCCGAGAGACGAGAGCGTATGAGCGTGTGGACATAAAAATAATTACGCTTTCCATATGTTGTTTGCACAGACGGCACCCAACGGTGGCAGAAGCGTTCCCGAAGCACCAAAACATATGTGCAAGAACCCTCAACTCCTCCCCTTCTTCCTCAACGTACGTGAACTTGGGTCGCTGATCTTTGTTGAAACTTCACTTTAATTTACATTACATCATGTCTTCATTTATTATAGACACAATATTTCATATTCCTCAGAAAATGAAAATAATATTCGCTCTAGACATAAACGGCTCTAGAGATAGCAAGTGCGATTAAAAATTAATGTAAAATCGTCTTATGCTTTTTACTGCAATTTAAAGAACATTTCTGCATAAACTATAGTCCATCCATTTTGTAAATTGCACAAGAACTTACTTCTAAGAAACACACATCAATACAGCGTGGTCTAGAAATTTGTCTCGTTAGTGATACCTAAATTTAGACTTCTGCTGTTCCTGTTGTACTGCTGTTAAATAAAAGACACAGCTACGATCCACCAGATAGAACAGGCAATAAAGTTTAATGGCACTCGGCCGGATATTGAGACTGGAAATAGCGTTGTCGAGGGTACTGCTGATGATGGTTTCAGAAGCCAGGATGTCTCGATTGTTCCGGAGAGCAGTTTGCGAATTTAGCCGCATGTGAACTTACCTAGCGTGACGTAGAGCTTGGGTCGAACGTTCTCCTGCCAGGCACAAAGGTTACCAATGACGAATACCGTCGCCAGGAGGTAGCCGACCAGCAGCAGGCCTCCGCGGGAAACAAATGCGTCCGAACGTCCGTGTGCGGACGATCGTATCGATTCGGCTGACATCTTGCTGCTGCTGTAACTTCCTTCGCTCTATTCGTATATATCACACCTTTGCCACTGTGCAACACTTCAACACACAATTTATTACCCCCCCCTCTCACTGCCACTGCCACCTCAGACCGGTGCCACTTCGCACAATAAGGATTTTTCTAGCCACAGATGAAACTAAAACTACCACTTTTCTCTCTCCTTTTTTGCAGTGGAATGTGGCACGATTTGGAATCTTCACCCACGAAATACACTAGTTTTGCGCACTAGACGACCGTGTCGACCACTCACCAAGACCCGTGACGGTGCAGCAAGAAGACTTGATCGATCCATACAGCTCCGGAGCACGTGAGCACTGCTTTTAACCACATTTCAACGCACTTCACTGCCGTAAGCAACAGCGATAACCCTTCGCCGCCACACAAGGTGCAGAATTCGCGATCAACACACCACAACCAAACGCCACGTGATACCTAAAAAAAGATAAATTAAAACAGCCGATAAGATTGGTTTCACTTCCAATTCGAGAACTGCTAAGCACAATTTTCTTTGCACACTTTTTGTCTTCCGCCAGCAGTCCCAACACATGGGCTGCCTTCATTTCTGTTGAACGTCTCCGAAGGTACGATGATCAAATCGATAGGCAAACACTATTTGCACCCTGCCAAAGGGACATACGCCGCCACATCATTGGATCTCGTAAGTTATTTATTTGTTTACATTAATTCCTCACGAAGGAGTGATCCCAGGCCGGGTCCCGTTCGCCGCCGTATTGTTTGCGTTTTCCTCATAAATAATAGACACTGGAGCACGCGTCGGTAATGCCACCGAACCAAGGCGGGCGATCTATTTGGCTTTATTTAGAGCTGGTTACTGTGGATAGCCATAACAAATCCCACCCGGATTTTGAAACTCACAAGCGTTACAAACTTTCTTATCGAAGAGTTTGATGATCTGCAAAAAAAAGAAGCACAACGGTATTGGTTAGTTAAACGAGTAACAGAAGAAAAGGGCAAAAAACAGTACAAAGCATAGCGAACATTCATAGTCTAAACAGGACCTATGGCAATACGGTGCGTGGACGGTGCGTATTTATTTATTTACAGGTTTTGTTATGGTTATAAATGTTAAACAAATAAATACACCCAGGGAGGTTTCGTTTGAGAGTGAAATTTGAATGGCTAACAAGAGCATTTGACTTGAGGAGCAATCAAATGAGTTTGTACTAAAAGCAAACTGCAAAAAAAAATGTTTCCAATCGCTCAATTTTATTATTATTTTGCAATTAGTTATATAAACAGCTTAAAAATCACTCAAACAACCATTTGTTTACCAATCGAAAGGTATGAATTGAGTCACCGATAAGAGAAGTTAGTACGCACAATCTTGTTTATGTACAGGAACAACAAGAATATTTTTAAAATTAATTCTTTCATATCAAAACATGGGGATCAAAAGCCAAATCGTAAAGAAGTAAATTGAACATGAAAATAAACAATGAAAAATGAACATTATAAAAAAAGGTAATCAAAATGGAAAACAAAAAAAAAACAATATAAAAATAAACTAAAAAGTGTACTGTAGCGAAGGAAATAATCAAACAACCAAAGGAGTAAACAGGTAATAAACCTAGCAAATAAATATGAAGAAGAAAATATCGAATGTAAACAGAAACTTACAGCAAGAACATACTTTAACTTGTTTTCAAAACATTAATATGTACGTAATTGAAATCGATTCCACAATCTCCCACAACATACAAACATTCCGACTCTAATGCATTTGCCCCATTATTTTTGCTATACCATAGCTCGCATCCTTCAGCTCGCCCCCATAACGCAAACAAAGGTACCCGTACCAAACCATCGGAGTTATTTAATTTAAGCCCACCCACAACCGACAATAACGCAAGTGAATTCTCATCACCACGCACCAAGCTCATCCTCCATTGTTTCGAAATCAGTATTAAAAAAGGATGTTGTTTTGCAAGTGTAACGTACCGACAATAAATAGACAGCACAAGAAACAACACGCTCCTAACAAGACATTCCAAGAAACCGACGAGACAAGCATAGAATCACGAGCAAAGGCAGAAGGGCAGTGCAGGTGTTTATGTTATATCCGCCCGTCGGTAAACCTTGATTTACGATCGGCATATTTGGACGACATTTCAAGTAATAAATTCATACACACCCACCCGTCCCTCAAAGCCTATCCTTCCTCCCCCAAAAGAGTATTCCACCCCGTTGGTAGGGTTAGTTCGGTTGAAGGGAGCAACTAAGAGTAAAAAACATAGACCAGATCCTACTGCTCGATCGAAACCAAATACCAAGGTGAAACATAGACCACAATGACTTTTCGATGCCGGCCTGTGGAATACTGACCCCATTCCCGAGGTTTCGTTTCTATCCCCGTTGCATCTTACCTGCGAAGGGCGTAATATCAGGAGAGATATTTTCTAGTGTTTCATTTAACGAGGAAAAATTGTCAACGGAAACCTGGTGGCTTTGCTGCTGAGCAGCCCAGGGAGAAACCAACACAAATGCCAGCCTAGGCTACAGCACACTTCTACGTTGGATTATTGAAACCACACGCCTTCGAGCCGGCCCAAGTCAAGAAGCCAAGGCAAACCGTCCGTGTATCCTCTCTCCCTTCGATACCTTCTACAACTTGCGGTAGTAGGTGAATTGATATATTGGCAAGAAGCAAGAACACTACAAACGAGAATTAATATTTCACCAGCTTGGTCTCTGGTGGAAAAAGCGTTTCAATTTGTTTTGCCAGTTTCGATTCCGACACGGGCAAACAAGTGACAGGACGTCCGCTTCGTGTCGTGCGGGGTGTAGCACACACTGCATAGAAAGCAAATCGTTGCGTTTAACCTTTTCGTCATTATTTTCGGATTAACATAGAAGAACACTCCATACAGCACCAACCGTAGTACCGCTGTCGCCAGGGACATTAGACACCAAATCGATCCGGATAAGGATGAGCAACACGCACTCGAACAAAAAGTGAGCAATGTCACCCGTGTTGGCATGCCACCACAAGTGCACAACGGATGCAATGACGATTGGTGCCGTGACGCTCAGCAGCGCACGAAAGGAATTTGCAATTTAACATTGGCTGCAATTATTTCCCGTATCAAATTACCGCGTGAGAGTGTGAATACCATTCGAAAACAGGACTTACTTACGGGAGGAGAGAGCGAAACAAAAAAAAAAACCTCCACCCCCAAAGGAACAACGCCCGCACGCATGCAACACTGCAGGGCAGTGAAGTGCATTGAACCTTTCGCCGGGGAGCTTGTGATGCAATACAAAATGGCCAAACAATGCGGGGGGGGGGGGTGATGGAGGACCATCGGGGAAGCTTCAAAGAGAAATCATTCCCTTTGATGCTGAAGTGTCTGGAAGCTGTTGCCACTTGAAAGGGGTCAGGCTTTACGGAAGACATTTCCTTCAACACACCGGGACGACTCCAATCGATACGAATGCCAAACACGTGGTTCCCCACCTAGAGAAAGAGGCTTTGATTTCTCTCTCCGGAATGGTATAAATGTGTCCGAAGTCCTCTTCGAGATCCTCACGTTTATTCTAACTGTCTAGCAAACACCGAAAAGCGGCCGATACAGCCATATACTTTCACGCGTCTTTAACGAACATTTGCATTCATCGCTCGGATGTGCTTTCATTCTTTACATATTTATGAAATCCACCCATTACCGTTTTACGATTTGCGCCGATTGCCACCCCAAAATCCTCGCAAATCGGGCCACGAGAACTCGACTTCAAATAACGCAAATTTTTATTTCCATCATCAACCACCACGCCGAGTTTGGACGAAACTCTCCAGCATCGGGTTTGCCTTTGTTTCCAAACCTTAAGCACTGCTGTACCGCAAATCCCCCCCCCCCCCCCCTCGAATTGGCCAGGCGCTGAAGGCGAGCAGGAGAGACCGTGCTCAGGATGTCCTTATTTCATGCAGTCTGTCCATAACAAACCCACAATCCACCCCAAACCCTAAAACAGGAAAGGAAAACAAAGAGCGAAAAGCCGGAAAAGTGTCTCCTTCCTCCAGGACTCAAACAAAAAAAAAAAGGATTCGGTTTAACGTCCCGTGCCCATAGGACATTCCGACGGATTTCTGTTTCGTGGTGTGCATTTTTCAACTCACTCTCTCATCGCGCTCTCGTTTTTGGGGATCGACCGCGGTGTAAAAAAAACACAACCATATCTACTGTACTTTTGGATACTGAAATGTGCTCTTTCCCGCTCAAAATTTTGCACTCTCTCTCTATCTCTCTCTCTCGTCACTAAAACATCCTTTTTGCTCACCGTTGCACTACCAATTGGCCGAATGTTCTCACCTTCTCGTCGGGGGTTTTTGCTCTGAAAAAGGATACGTGGTGCAAACAAAACGCACACACTAAAAACTCGACGGCACCAGCAGCAGCACTGCGGAATCGGATTCGGCACATTTATTCCCCCGCGTATCAACCCAAACCCCGCTGGACTCCCAAACCCCCCTCCCCCTAAAACCCCAAAAAATCAACCCTCTGCATCCCTGTTTTTGCCGTCGTTTCTCCACTCAACAATAACACTGTGCGGTGCCCCCGTTCAGTTTCGGTTTTCGGGTTCTTTATTTGATTTTCTTTGCTACTGCGCATATCCTTATGCCACATGACCCCCCCCCCCACAAACACCTCGATGCTTCCGTGTGTTGCCTTCTCTCCGGTAGCGGGCACTCTTGTTTCATTTGCCATCGAAAACCGTCCACCAAAAAACAAAACAAAAAAAAAACACCGAGGTACGTCAAACACAGGGCAACAACAGCACCGAAAAGAGCACAAGAAGCGATGCTGCTAGCGAGACCGGGTAAATGCCGGCAGCGACTTCAAATGTGTTCAAACATGCGTTCCATTGCACAGGCATTCGGGTGAGGGGAGTCGTTCGGCTAAAAGCTACATACGCGCACGTACCCGGTTGCGGCCAGCATGAAGGCGGCAGGTTGAGCGTCTTACCGGCCAACTGAATCTCGCAAGCATCTCCTTCCGAAACAGAGCCACCGTTTAGTAGCCGGTTGCGAAACCAACGCCAGCGTCGGCAGATAAGTCGGGGGTTGTTTTTGCTCGTGCCTTTGTCTTAAAGGCTTGCGCTCTGCTGCCCGAAATTATGCTTGCCCGGAGCATTTCATTTCCCATTTGCGTACTTTTCCATTTGCCGGAGCGCACACGGTCGTCGGTCACGAGAGTGAGTCGATTTCGCCCGGTTTCGTTCTTGAAGAATAAGTGGATTCTCTTCGTCCCGGGGCCTCGCACCCCCATTCGCAACGACCCATTATGCTGGCTTCCAAACCACCAAAGCACCGAATCCTTTCATTCAAACGGTACCACCATCCGAATTACCGTTTGGCACACACTCGAACCGGTATCCCGGCGGTGGTGGTTCGCATCGAAACGAAACGTTTGCCACACACCGAAAGGATAAGCGCGGTACGCGCGCACGACGGTGCAGATTAGGACGCACACTCTATCTCCGCACACAATTGTGAGGTTTGTGTTGTGCGTATGTGATCATTCCGTATCCGTTGCGAGAAGCCATCTTCGGCACCGCAATTGCTTTGGCAATGAAGCGGAGGTGATACGCATCGAGCGATGACAATTTTTAGCAGAAAGCTTAGACGAATGGCATTGGCTTAAAATTTTGAGCACTCGAAAGATTGTGTTCATTCACGTCATGACGCACTAATGGCATCAAATATTTGCTTTAAAGAAATTGATTACACCTACGAGGAGCGCGTCATGTATTCAATACATTCAATAGGCGTCGAGTATTCTTAAGAAGTTTCATCTTGTAATTAATTTCAAATTGAATTTTGAACAGCATCAAACATATATTACTAACCTACGCTGCGTTATAACAATATATGAAGAACACTTCCTGGAGCGGCCCGGTGGCATGATGGTAGCGGTGCCGGTCTTCACACTAACGGACCGGACCAAAATCCCATACGGACCTAACTCCCGTACGCAGGACTGATTATCCCGCTTCGGGTAAATAAAGTCACAGAAAGCCAGAAATGGCCATGTCTTAGACCTATTGAGGTTGTTGTGCCGATGAAGAAGAAGAAGAAGAAGAATTCCTGAAAATGCTGTGTCAGAATAGAGATGCCACCGGTGTGTTGCAGTGGTAGTAACGCTGGTCTTCTACATAACATTTGCATGAAAAAAAATCTAAACTACAGAATTTTAACACCGAACGAATCCGTTCACTCCGTGAAAGGGAGTGGAACCGCTCCAACAGGATCGGATCGTCGTTCATGGAGCGATATTTGAGCCGTTGCTTCAAGGAGCGGTTACAGAGACATGGTACAATTACTAGTTCTACGAGCTGTACGTCGACAGCGTCGTACAGCGAATTAGACTCGCCAGACTCCGGTGGGCTGGTCACGTCATGAGAATGACACCGGACGACCCAGTCCGTAAAGTCCGTTTAGGTCGTCCCTATGCGGCGTGGAGGCGTGGTAGGCTTGAAAAATGATCCAAATTCAGTTAGAGTGATTGCGTTGATACGTCCGTCAGAATAGCCAGGAGAGGACTCCTAAGTTAGTGAGAACCAAGGAGCGATATTTGAAATAAAATCGAAAAGTAAATGAAGAGCAAACTTTTTTGCACTTGCACCTGTCGTTCATACCAGGTAAAGAGCGGAACAGTTCCACCAGGTTCGTTCCTTATTTATGTTATTCAAATCCTCGATTCTTTTTAGCTTGAACTGGAACAAGTGGGTATGGAAAATTCCGTACGTTTTCAAAGATTTTCAAAATAAAGCCGGCATTAAGTTAAGTTTCCTGACATGACGTACAAGGCAGTTGCTTTAGTATAAGGCAGGAAAGCTTTGGCCAGAATCCATTTCACTCGGAACTATGCTCCAGAAAATGCTTCCAATTAGACATCCGGAAAATAGTTAGGGCACTCAGTTTGGGGATAGAACTCAAAACTCCTGAAGCGTCCTGAGCGTACGCAACATCAAACAAATACCATATTAGCACTAACAAGATGGAATATGTTTTAAAAGTAGGTAAAAATTCACAAGCCATCCCCTTTTCATATTTCCACGCGATTTGCTAAAAAGCCTTTCCTTCAAACGCAAGACAGCTTTTCTTGCGCTACTCATAAATTGTCCCGCACCACCACGAGTGGGGGGGGCGCACCATTTACAACCATCAAACGAAGCGAATGTGCGTATAATGGTTTTTCACGTGCATTACCGCTCCCCACAACGTCCCCCTTCCTAAAGCTAATGTCGTCTATTTTCCCAAATGGATAAATTCCGCCCGATGCGGCCCCATTAAAACGTGCCACGCGTGTACGAAATAAGTTCGTAAATTACGCTCTTCCTCTGACGCTCGCTAATCAAGGGCGAGGTTTTGCGCGTTTCACTTTCGCGCCCCACCCGGTACGGTACGTTCGCCATCAACCGAGATGTGTTGCATGTTTCGCCCAAATTAACCCAATTAAAAAGCGAGCGCGTCAAATTTGGGCCCCTGCGTTTGTGTGTCGCTTCGCAGCGAGTGGGCAAAACCCGAAAGGCACTAAAATAAAACACAACTAAGCTAGTGAACGGGGAAAAACGCATTTATCAAGTTCGTTTCCGCGGCGGACATTTGCTCCTTCCACCTTGCCGATGACAAGAAACACGAGTTGCTGTGAACATTTCATCCCCCATCGGTACACGATCGTTGTCGATCAAAATTGTTGCTCCTGTAAGTCGGTAATGTTATATGTGAGTGGAGCGAGAGAAAAAACAACGAAAAATAACACAATCCATTCGATATCGTCAGCACCATCAAAACGCGCTGTACACCATTAAAATCCTCATTAATTTCGTGTCAAATAAAACGAACTCCACACCACACCGCTGGGCCGACAAGTCTCGAACAGCCCCAAATCGGGAAACGCTCACACATATCCAGCCCGAGAAGGGTGAAAAATAATAAACTGCATCCTAAAACGGTAGCCAGAGCCGGAGGTTTGTCGTATGCAAAAAACCCACCCGACCACACCCGCCTCCGAAGCGCAACAGTATTTTAATCACTTGAGCATAAATAAATTCCTCACACTCTTCCGCAGGGTGTTGTCACGAAACGAAACGAAATAAAAAAAAAAGCACGCACGCAACTTGTCGGTGCAATTTCTTCTCGCGCAAACATGCAAACACACATGGCTAAATATAAGGCCATGGGGCTAGCGGTCTCCTTTTTCTACCCTGCCCTGTTCTGGAGTGCTGCGTGCTGAAGTGCATCACATAAGCTAACGAGCACCTTTCCGAGGTCTCGAGGGTGGATGTGAAAGTGACCAGGGAAAAAGTCCACGGGAACATGGTGTCGAGAATTAGGGACAATAAACCAGGTACCAGAAAGAGAGTAAGAAAAAACTGTAAGTACGTACATCAGGACTAAATAATTTAAAATTTAAAAATAGTCTAAATAATTTTTAGTTAAAAACCAACGCCTAGTAGTTTTACAAACATATAATATAATTTTCCTGTGTGCTACTCGTTGGTGTATAGGGTAGCGACACGACACGACCAGTACAAAATCAAATCTGACCTGTTTCCTAGCAGCAAAGACAAACTCTCCGACAACGTGCTTATAAATTATTCAATACGATCTGAGCATTCTTTTGAACAAAAAAATACTTTTCCTACGCGATTTTTGAATAAACATTTATTATTGTCACTGTTCGGAGAAGGAACTGTTTCCAAACTAATATGAATTGTAATTTAGATAAAGATTCCAATAGATAATTTGATCTTTATTGATGATTCATGAGAATATTCGAATAAATAATAACATCTATCCCTAAGAACATTGAGAACTTGGGATCTTTCGGAATCCATTGCGTTCGGTTTAGAGATAAGAAATTTAACTGATTCCAAGAATTTAAATCTAAGTCAAAGAGTTGGAATAATGATTTAACTCTTTAAATTCGCTCATAATGATTTCAGCTCAGGATTTAATACAATAACTCACTTACACCGATTTCAAACATCCATGAGTTATTAACGTTAACACCTATGTGAGAAAATTGAAATATCCAAACAGTGCCAAACAGTGGGTTATTGTGTTAAATCTGGAGTTAACAGACACAATAATTATCTCATGATTTAAATTGTGAATTTAAGGTCGCAATGAAAAGGTAAAACCTGATTGAAGTCACACAAGAGTTAACTCATGATTTAAATCGTGAGTTGAAGTTCACCTAATTCAGGGTGCACATCACTAGTTCTAGGTGGACATCTACACATCTTCTAGATGGGCATCTAGCACTAGGTGGACATCTTTACAAGCAATGTGCAATATAATCTGAATGTGCGCTGGTTCGCCGTACAATAATGAAATTTAAGTAAAAAATTTCATGTTTGCGCTCTTTTAAACTCATTCCATGCAAATTGTTATGAAGTTTGAGTCTTTGCTCCCAAAAGTCCACTGATTTAAGAGATCAATATATGGAGAATGATACTATTTATATTTTATGCACATATCCTGGGATAAAACCAAGACACTTTTCAATTAATTTATGTCGCCGAAAAAATTGTTCTGTTCGTTCTATGCGCAACTACTAAGTAATTCAAAATCGTGTTTGACGCTCCTGACTTTCGCCGGCAAACTTTCACATGGGCATTATCTGTCAGCAACTGAAAGAACAACATACAATAATGCATCTGCAAGAAGGTTATTGGAACATAGGGTTATCAGTACAATAAATGAACGGCCACGTCCATGAATTGAGAGCAAACGATTTCGCAGAATAAGAACAGCGAGACCGGGTAATCATCAGTCAAATGAGATAAATATGAATTTAAGTGATTTGACCATGGCAACATTTGTCACAATGAACGAATATCCTTCAATTAGTAACACGAACGTCTGAGAGAGCATGATTCCAAACTAATTTCGCATCGAAATTCGCCTCTTAAAGAGACAATAACCGATCGCAATCGTCAATCAGATTCTTTTTAAACTAACTATTTGAAGCATTTATATAGTGTCGATCGAAAACACGTTAAACATACAATCATTATTGCAATGACAAAAGAAATGTTGCTTTAAAACCATATTGGAAAGCACCCACACACGAACTAGACGCGCCAATATGCAATAAAAACTTCATCCTCGAAATAAAAACCCCAGTAACTGGAGCAAAAACACATCAACCAAATAGAATTCGATCGTTCAAATGAATCGTGGTATGTACTCGGGTGGGGGGGCGCACAGCTGGCTCACTGGCTGCTGGCACGAATTGGGCGGTAATATGTTGCCCTTGCGGCTTGTGGCCACCCGACGATACCACCCAGTGCCCGCCTCCTCCTCGAAAAGCGCACACGACATTCCGCCACTGGCCAATCCGCGTGCCTTCGGACGCGCCGGGCGGAATCCAATTAAAATTAAACAACCAGAACACGAAACTATGGCCATAAATAAGTTCGCTAAATGAACGGCGGCTGCATGCGTTCTCACGCGCGCGCGTACTGCCAGTTGCCACGGGGACGACCATTCGGCTGTGGCAGGAGCAACCGAGCATGTGGTGTTTGCATCCATGGCCCTAGCGATCGTTTCCTTTTTTTTCCGTTCCGGCTTTTGTACAGTTCACTTCATTTAACCGAGTCCACCCGCCCGCCCTCCGGGAACATTTGCTATGGGCGGCAAATGGGGAAGACAGATAAAAAGTGCCAACGCGGACAATGAGTAACACCAAATTGGTCGTGCTTAGGTGGCCGCGCATTGTAAATTTGCTGACTGTGGTGATACTTTGGTGGTGTGTGGCGGGCAGAACCGAACTGATTGTTCCTATTTTTCGGGTGTGTTGCGTAGTGCTTTACGTGTCCTGGATGTCGTTGATTTAATAAGTACAGGCACAAAGGATTTTAAGGTGCCCCGGCAGTTCCCGTTAGTGTCCTTGAAGCATAGCAAATTTATGTTTATTGACTTGATATTTAAATATGTGTTTTGGACAATAACATTTTAAAAAGGTGTAAAACTTATTATATTTCAAGTAGAATTTTCAATCCTCTGTATACTAATAGGTCAACATTGTTTTTTTGGACACATTTTCCGCTCCAGGAAACGTTACCAACAACAGCTCAAGTGATTTTCACGTGCTCTCCGGAATATTCCGGTGGCCACTTTCCGTCAGTTATAAAAATACACTCTCACACAATCAGCAGCAGCAGCAGCAGCAGTGGCCTGGTACTCGGGCAACAATAAAGAAAAACCTTACCAGAGATCCAATACTTTTCCTTTTCGCGGCAACACCCACCACCAACCTTTGAGACTCCCGATCCCAATTGAAATTGTGACCAAAAACTACGCGAAAGCTTCCAAAACCCGGGCGGAGTTTCGTCCTGGCGAAGAGAGTTGGTCGCACTCGCATTCCCTGTGGTCGTAATATTCGCGCACACAGTCTCGCTGTGTGTGTGTGTGTGTGATTCTTGATTTTTTTCCTATTTGTTTGCTTTAATGGTGGGTTTTGGTTTCCACTAAGGACATTACTCTTGGTCGTTTTCATCGTAAGCTTGCAGTTTATTCGCTTTGCAGTTGTTCTCAATGTATTTTTTTTTGTTTGGCCGCTACTAACAAGGGAAACTGTTTCCATTCTCGCGCCATGTACGCTCCGAGTGCAACACATAACGATGTTCCTGAGCAGGGTGGTGGCCAGTGTTATTTATCGTCCAGGCACAATCTGAAAAAAGCATCACCAGATGCACACTGCTTTTGAATTGTCAGAATTTTGCAGCTTAACAAAAACTCGTACGCGTATATGAGTGAACATCAAAATAATTGATGTTGATTGTAGATGATCAGATGTGATTTTGAAAATCTGATTACTTTCCGGTAAATAAGCTTAGATTAATTATACATATTTTTTATAATTAGAATAACCTCAATCTTCATAACTAAAAAACGAGATATTGTTTCCGTTAAACCGTAAGATGGAGGGCTTGAATTCAAGTTTAAAATCTTTCTTTACACAGAGTAGTGCAATCACTGATAACGTCTATTAGAAGGGAAATGGAAAATGTAAACCCCTTGTTTAAAGCTCACGATGTGCAAAGGGCTTGTACTAGATTATTATCACCCATTAGCATTCAAACCAATCAGTCCTGCATTGGCAGCTGGTGCGGTCCGGATGGGATTTGGTAACCTGTCTGGTAGTGTGAAAAACCAGCTCAACTGCCACTACACCACCAGGCTGTCAGCCGGATGAAGCACAAAAAGTCCTACTGGTTTTAACTGCTGCTTACGTTCTCTCGTAATGCTTAAGTTTTCCATTGCCCTAATTAGCAAACAAATGTCCATTTGTCACGATGTGAAAAATAAACTATACACTTCTTATTATATTGATGTTCATTTTTTCGATTTTGTTCCAACAAACAATTTCTATGTTCGTTATACTATATGCGCTACATAAAAGCACAGCAAAAAAAACGGTACAGAACCCGTGATCTATAACTATTTATAGCAGCGCAACTATCTTTATACGTAGGTAGAACGTTAACCTTCCCATTTGCGTCCATTTCCTATCATTAGGGACGGAAAAAAAGCTGTTTGATGGAGTAGTTGTTGCGAAGTTTCTATGTGGCAGGATTTCACCCAACGCGCCTGCACTGCACCCGCTGGGTTTTCCTTTTAAAGTATCATATTTCACCAAACCACAACGGGAACCACCACAGAAGACGGCAGACGCTTTCCATCAACTGCAGCATTGTGCTTACGCTGCCACCAGTGTAGGGTGGAGATCTATTCATAATGGTCTGCTTAACATTGGGGGCACACCCTTTTACAATTTATGTACATTTACTCTAGAACAATATATGTAGCGGCATTAGAATGGCAAAAAAAGGTTGTACAATAAATGGCAAACTTGGCGTCGATATTTTATTGCACACACGCATGTTCTTAGTGCTGCAAACCATCGAACGATGGAGTAAAATTAATCCTTTGCATTAGAAATTTTGCTCTCGCGAAAGGGAAGCCTACCAGAAATGCTCTTAACTGCTGCATCAGCAACTTCTGGGAATTCCAGATTGCCGACAGTACACGCAAAAGCAACAATTCGAAACGATACATCGGTCTCTAATGAACTCGCACAACGTATTGGACATACGATTCTACCGAACCACAGCGCAGCCCACGATCGATCGCCACAACCACAACTATCAGGCCGTGAAAGCTCAGCTGTCGGCCAGGAATGCCGAACCGAACCTTCTGCGCGATCCCGAAACTGCCCCATCCGCATCGATCCGCACACCTCCGTCAGCGTGGGTACGACGAGGCTAGAAATTAATTCCAACAGCACACAACACGCGGCGGGCTACTTTGCTAACTTTTCAATCACACCTTGGGGGGTTTTTCGACTTCATCCTGCCATCACTGCCCATACGCGAACCGTGCCCGATTTCCCTTACGAAACACCTGTACCAATCGTGCAGACACGACCGATGCAATCGAAAATCCTCTTGCAGCGAAAAAGGTGGAAACAAGAGCGCACCGTTGCATTCAAAAGCCACACCCCACGTGGCCATTAATCTTCATCACACGCGAGGAAAATTGTTTGCACTCTCGAACGAACCGAGAACGTGTCGGTTGTTAGAAATGTTTCGTGCGCAAGCTTACCACAACAGTATGCACAGTTTGGGGAAAAACACATTTGAAACATCTTCCACTGTTTATCTACTTTTCCTCATTAAGACGGCTCATTCGTCGTGTCTTGTGTTGGGTGAATCGGATTCTGATTCATGAATCTGAAGAAATCTTTGAACTGAATGAAGGAATCTGAATTTCGACTTAAAAGATTCATGAATCTTGTAAGATTCATCAATAAACCAAAGATTTCATGCCTCCCCTTTCCCCTTTTCTCTCTCTCTCTCTCCCTTCGTCAGTTGCCAAAAATGGCCACTGCTGAGGATTCATGAATCATCTGAGAGTCAATTCCTTAATAACCCCTCCACAGAACATTTGATTCGATTGACTCCGCGCTAAAAATTCATATGAATGACTCTTCTCAAAAGATTCATTAAACACAACACTAGCTGTGTCTCTTTGTAGTAAAGTTTAATCCACTATTTGCATCAAAGGTGTCTTTGAAATGCAAAATTCATGGAACACTGTAGCATCTGTACACCGATTTTGTAAAAGTATTCCAAATAGATTAATTGCCTAATGCTACCTGGCTCGCTTAATCCAACTGTAATCTTCTGCAACCTTCCCAAAATCCAAACCTACCACAAACCCCATACTGCTGCACTAACTAAGCCCACCGACCAGATGTGTTGTGTAATCCCGAAAAAGTTGTCTCATCAATAATTGATCATCGACACCATTCCGAAAATGTGTCCATCACACATCGTACGCATTTCAAACAGTTTCCACACGTTACACGTTTAAGTACACAGCGGGAGCGCGGGCGGATCAGGAGAAGAAAAAACCACCACCTCCCAACACAAACGAGCTGCGAACGAGCTGTGGGCGATCCACATTCCCGGAACAGCGCAAGTGAGACATTCAATTACTTCCTTACCATCCCCAACAGCCGAAAACTCGAACCACACCACCACCGTCGACCGCTTTCGTCGATTGGACGGAATAGGAGGAAACCGAAAGCCAAATTGATCGAATTGGGCGCGTAACTTGCACGCGCACACACACGTGTACGGTGTGCGAATTGAAAGGACCTCCCCGATTGATGAGCCATCGTCATTCTGCTTCCTTTTTGGTCACATATTTTTTCCCTCCTATTTTTGGAACGCAGCCGTGAATAGAGGAAGGACCAGCAGCACCACCCGATGCAACCTTTCACTCGAAGGGCTTCAAGTGTGTGGGTGTGACGCGCCCCCATGATCCTTCGATTTCGACGAAAGCGAGCTTTCACATACGGAGTACACGGGAATGGATCGCACAGTACGAGAAAAGCAGCATCTTGACAGCATAGCAACACCATACCTCACTACTGGGCGGTGAGTGTCGTACGACTACCACCATCGCCCATCACATAAGCGAGCTTTTTCACAGGAATACTTCAAATTCCCACCAGATATCGATTTCACGTTCCACAACCGAGGGGGAACCAGGTGATGTAATTAAATTGTGATTGAAATGTTCATTGTGTCCTGTCTTGTGCTGGGGACGACGACAACGATGACAACGACTGCATTTTCCTTTCTCCTTTTTGGCCCTAGGACAAGCCCTGCGATTGGTAAGGTTGGTACCTCTGCCACATTGGCAACGAATTGCGAAACATTAAAAGAATTTCCCCCCCACCAGCGTTCATCAGCTCTGTTGGCCATTCCTTTGCTTCACATTTCTTAGCTACTTTCATAATCTACGGTCCAACGCATAGTTCAACAACTTCGGTCGATTATTGCACTGACTTTTGAAAACATCTGCGTCGTTTGGTTCATCTTTTTTGCATGGCGTAATTCAAAAGTTGGCTGCAGAATGAGAAGAACAGAGCTGCTAAATGTTTCGGCTCGAGGATCTGTTTTTTTTTTCTCTCTCTCCTGGGTGCAACATACTCCGTTGGATGGTAAAGAGCAAAGACCTTTCAGATACAGCAAGATTTTACAATGTGAAATGAAGCATGGAATTCTTAATGCATTATAAAGTAGTCCTTTTAATCCCAAAACAGCATAGATCAATTACTTCCGATGATGAATCTTTGCTTTATATTGATCCAAACAGACAGTCAAGATCGTGTTCCCCACTAAAGACTTTCGATTTATTCACTTTAAAATTTGTTGTATATTTTAAAAAACAATACATGTGATGAATTATAATGCTGCAATGAGGTGGAAAAGGAACCTCATAAATTGAACGCACAATAAGCAGTTGAGAGAATTGGAAGAGCCCAAACAAAAGAGACTTTTGAATAAAATTTGAATGACGCCGCTTTACCCTTTATAGTTACGGCCGTCAACTGCTTTAATATATCATACTGACAATTCTCTTCCGCCCCCCTTAATATTCTCCAACGAGCTAGACGACTTTACCCTTTTGCATTGAAATTTATGCTCTCTTACCGTGGGGGTTTTTTTTTCGACCAAAACTTTTCAAAACGCCAGCTTCCAAAAGCCAGTGTAGCCATTTGCCTACCGCCTAACGACGTACGCGTCAAAGCCACACTCCAGCTGAGTGGGCGCACAAATAATAAGCTGCTTAGCATGGCGTAGTCTATATTTCTACCTCACGAAACCAAGACGCCGTTCACATCTGTCCCACTGAACCAAGACGCGTACGTACGTGTGTGAGATTTATTTCGGAACCTATTTTGTCCAATTCATTTGAGCATCAAATAAACAGACACCTACTGGCAAAATTTCAATTTTGGAGTTGAATTAGATTTCCAGCTCCATGTATTCACGCGACCGCGCTTTGTGATGGTGGCTGCGGTTGAAGATGGTTTATCCACGCAAACACACTCAACACCGGCGACACAACAGTGGGTAATTCAAGCTTATGCGGTTTTATATTTTCAGCTTCAGTTCGCTTTGGCAAACGTTACAACCACAGCAGTTTCAACCGTTCCTACCAATGGTATCATCGGCTACACAGAAGCGCGCAAAAAGAAAATAAATCCTCCAATGTCCTTGGTTTGACATTAAAACTTGGAAGAAATTGGCATTGGCTGTCGTGCGAAGGAACAATGGAACCGACTGCCCCAACTCCCCCACAGCATTGTGTTTCAAACCGGTGAAGAAGCGCCAGAAACACACAAAGCGCACAGTACTGTGCGCGATAGCGAAGCGTTAAACGGACATCGGTAAGCTGTGCCCTTTTTCAACGTTCGTTTTTCTTTTCTTCCTTCATTGCAACGAACGTCCTTAATGCTTTACATTAATCCACAAACATTAGTGAAACCCACGTCATTTGAAAGTCGATCCCGCTGTATGCCTTCCCTTCTCGAGCGAAAGGATACGGATTTACAGCCAAAGGACAGCGCGGTCCCTTCAGATACGCAGAATGGTCCTAATGTACGTACGCAAGACCTTTCCGGCCGCTTTGGGGACCACCTTACATAACTGAGAAACAAACAAAACAAATAAAAAAAAAAGGTGAACCGAATGCTTTAGCTGTCGTCCTATTCCGTATCAGAATCGAAAGCATTGTTTCATGCTTCCCCTTTTGCACAGGTGAGGGAGTGAGATACTGCGCCGGGTGGCGTTGATCACGTGGGTCATGCATTTAGCATTAAAACCCCCCACCCTCTCCTTCAAAATAACGATCCTTCTCCACTTCTCGAGCAAACCCGTAAGAAATGAAACCAGTGTAGCGCTTCTTCATGGTGGCTAATGTATAGCCTTTTATAGTTGCAAGCTATCAAAACCCACCACTCAAAGTGGGAATGGGATTCCATCAGCATGATCTTGCCGGGTGTTCGTCTCGGGGTTGTCTCGGACAAACAACCAAACCCACCCACCATTAAGTTGGTGATGGTGGACCCCACTGGTGACTGGGAGATAATTTTCTCCAACCCAGAGCAAAAAACGGACGGAGCATCATCGGGAAAAGTAAAATCCCACTAGCACGCAGCTACTATTGACGTTTTGGTTTAGCGGGAACGTGATTCTCACGCACCGGTTTAGGATTTGGAATGATTTTGCCGCCCCGTTTTTAAACAGGTTTTCTGTGACAATTTCTTCAGGACGAAGAGTATATCGCTCGTGTGTTTAAGATTTTTTTTGGGTTTAGTTTGCAAGAAATCTTTACGGTAACGATGTAACGAGTGCGAAATACTTTTGAAACAAAGAGATATCACGTAACTATACTAAAAACCATCTCCATGTGTTAGTTCCAACCGCGATAGTAAAAAGGCCTTATTATGTCAGGACTGTACTGCTATTGGTAACTTAATCTAGCATACAATTTACATTAGTTGGAAGACATTTCTTGACATTTTGAAAGGCGCTGAAAAAATCGCCGTTCAACGCTCTCGCTCCTTTGCACGAAGCTCCAAATGTCGCCCTATTTAACGGCGCTCTAAACATCGCTGTTTGGACAAAGTTCTAAATATCGTTCCTTTGAACGACGCTCTAAACATCATTCTTTTGATGAACACTCGAAATATCGCTCCTTTGTACGATGCTCGAAAAATCGACGCTCTAAACATCGTTCCGTTGAACGACGTTCCAAATATCGCTCCTTTGAACGACGGTCGAAACATCGCTCCTTTGAAGGACACTCGAAATATCGCTCCTTTGAACGATGCTCGAAATATCCCTCTTTTTAACGACGCTCTAAACATCGCTCCTTGAACGACGTTCCAAATAACGCTCCTTTGAACGACGCTCGAAACATCGCTCTTTTGAACGACACTCTAAACATCGCTCCTTTGAACGACGTTCCAAATATCGCTCCTTTGAACGACACTCTAAACAGTGCTGCTTAGAACGACACTCTAAACATCGCTCCTTTGAACGACGTTCCAAATACCACTCCTTTGAACGGTGCTCCAAATATCACTCCTTTAACCAAAGTTCCAAATACATTCTTTCAACGACGTTCCAAATATCACTCCTTTGAACGACGTTCCAAATATCGCTCTTTTGAACGACGTTCCAAATACCACTCCTTTGAACGGTGCTCCAAATATCACTCCTTTAACCAAAGTTCCAAATACATTCTTTGAACGACGCTCCAAAAATAGTTGATAAGTTTCTATGAGTGGTCCCTTCACATATCAGTCCTTTGCCTTCCAAACCCGTTAGAGCGGTTGAAGCAAGTGAACAAATTTGCTACGCTCCTTTTATAAAAACTTTTCCCATCACTCCGTTCATTAAATTCATTCAATTAAGAAGTTAAGAAACTGTACAAATTATAAATTCGAGTGACCGCGAGTGACAGCAGCGCCACACGACAGGACCGGTCCAAAATCCCCTCTGGAACAATCCCCCGCAACAAGGACTAACTATCCGGCTACCTAGCAACATTAAGTTTAGTAAGCCAGAAATCTAAATCTAAGTCCGTTACGAGGCACCATTATGAAATTCTTATCTCTCACTGCTCTAGTGACCCTACTGATAACCATTTATAACATTTCGTTGCCAATATTCGCTACTGTGGGTAAATATTTCACCAGCACCTTCACACATCGATGCACGAATAATGATGATTGCTTGTCAGGTTTTGCCAGAGTTGCGAAACGCGAACAAACAATGGCACAACACACCGATAAGCACTATCGGCAGCGCCTTAGTCAGCGCTGCCGGAGACGACGACTCCGTCATCCGTAATAAATGTATCCCTACACCCATAAAATCATTCCCTTTGGCCCAACAGCAATCAGCGAACCCAAACAAAGCTTGTGCCGCCTTGTGAGGAAGCAACCGTCGAATGACATAATTTATGAATAGAAGAAGTAAACAACCTTTCCAGCGGTATCGCGGTAAAGAGTATGGGAATGTGTGTGCAAGGCAGATTAATACTGAATTATGCTCATCTACACCACTTAACTGAGAACGCAATATACGGAGTAGAGTTCGTGTGGATGAGAAAAAAAAACCTCATACAAAATGTCACATTTTCTCCCTCAACGTCAGTTCCCAGCAATCCAGCACAGGCCCCTTTTCGCAAACTTGCGTTCCCGAACGGTGCGGTGCACTCAGTTGGCCATTGCCGAAAAACCCTTACCGATCGAAAGAAAGCATCCGAAAGGATCAAAAACCCACACCCACACACACAGCGCGGCAAGCACGATGATAATGAAAATTTAATCACATCCATATCCACACCGCTACCGACACGCGATACAGCGCGCCAACGTGGATGAAGTTGCCATCGTCCCCGGGAAAGTATGCCTGCTACCCCAAAAGCTGCTCGCGCTAACGAACGGCTGAAATGGGTTTAGTGGTGCAAGGTGAATGAAAAAAAAAACACACACAGATCAAGAACAGCCCATTTCTAACAGTATCATCCGTTCTATTTCTTCGCTACTGGCGGGCGTCGTAGCACCCGTAAGACGAGACACGCCGAAAATGCAAAAGGTAAGGCAGCCGAGAAACTACATCATCGCTCGGAGCAGCATATTAACCGGAATGGAAACACCGCATCCACTGTACGCAATTTATCCAACTTTAAAATTTATCATAACCCATTAGTGCGATGGATGGAAGAAGGATGTAGGTCCCTTCCAGCGAGCGCAAGGCGTGATGGAAATATGATGAAAAATTAAGTTAATATATATACATCTTCAGTTAAGGGTACCCGGTATAACTTCACCTTGCTGAAGGATGTTGCAACGATGGCAGCGAATAAAAACCGTTCCCTTGTCAAGTTGCGCAAATTAGGAAAGTGGTTTAAGTCTCATTTCCAACCCCCGTTAGCAAAACCCCGTCGTGTTGCGGTTTATTTCAGCGACAGGTGATTACTAACAACTTCACGGCAGGCATACGAAAAACATATCGATGAGTCACATCCGGTACATTGCTGTATTATAGATAAGTTAACAGCAAGATATACGGATGGGAAAACATATGTGAGACGATAGATTTTGCCAGCCCTCTTATAGAAAGGAGTGGCTGTTCAGCTACAGTGTGAGTCATTATTGTTTAAATACAGCAGATAAAATGCTTGGGCTAGCTGGAAAATGATTTTTTGAGGTAAATTCAAGCCAAAACACATGTGCTGGACTTATTAAATGGAATAACATATCTTTTTTATATGAGAAATCGTTAAATTTTTAGCCACTGGGGTAGATCCTTAGATCCATTAGATCCCAAAAGTTAGAAAGCTTAAGCTTTAAGCCTGTATCTGTCAAATAATCCAGGTTCCGGGCTGTATCATTCTGCACAGATTCGTAAAGGACATAGCATTTTGCCATAAAAAATGACACAAGGGATCATTTTTGTAAACTACAATTTGAGGAAAATCGATTTAAGTTTAGTAATTTAATTTTAATTTCAGTGTAATGAAATAATATACAAGTCTGATTACTAAAATAATCCTTTTTCAGTTCTTTTCGTTAAAAAAAAATTGTTTACCTTTTTCGCACACGGGAAACTTGGCCTAACCTGGCTCAGACCAGCTAGCAAAATTCTTTGTTTTGACATTTATCGAGTTTGGGTTTTGGGTACTTGGGTACTTTCATTGAGAAACCAATCTAATCCTTCTTACCTAGGCTTAACTTGGCTTGCCATTTGTATGGCGAGCTGTAAGCAGATAAGCCTGGAAACGTCAAAACGCATACAAAAAAACCTGGCTTAGAGCGTGATCTACCCCACTATTGGAATGATTTAAGAACTGATCTGTTCTAAGAGTTTTATGGAGGAGGACTTCATGCCTCACCACGCCAATCAAAAGCATGGTTGGCATAAAAGCATAAGAAATCACCGTTCATGTATGGCCAGCTTGCACCTTGGATTGAGTCTCTATCGAGAATCTTTGGAGAATAATGGCATCAAAGTTTTACGCAATGGGACCTTAGACAACACCCTACAGGACTGCAAAGTGTGCATGAGAGCAAATCGACTCAAAAACCTTGTTACTTCAATGTTAAGACAAGTCTTTAAAATCATTAAATCCATCAAATTGAATGAAATTAACTTAAATTAAAAAAGGAGCTACCAAATATTAAAAATATAATTTCAAAACAGTTAAACATATTTCATTGACTTATTTGGCGGTGTGACTAAACGAATGCATCGCACTGTAAGCAATTCAATTCCACAATATTCCGAATATTGCTGCCGAATGAATTACTTCATTCTTTACATATTTATAATGTCAGGCACTTTTAAATGCAATTTTTCGCTCTATTTCCTCTCTTTACTTAGCGATCAACTCATCACTAGAACTTGTTTCGAAACGTCACGAGTACATCGGTGACTAGAAATTTGTGGCAATAAGGCACATGAGCACAGAAATGGACTTCTCGCACAATCTTCCACTCGTGCAGTACGTGCAAAGAATTGCATTCCTGTTCATAATGCAAACGTAATGGAATTTATGCCACCCATTGTCGGACTCAACACTTCCTTCCGTCTTCAAACCGGGCCAAAGATACGTCAGACATCGGTGGAAAAATACCTGCACCCACTTAGCAGAGCCGGAAAAAAGGGAGAGCACTTCGATAAGAACTTGCGGAAGGTGTTAAGTTGTGCTCAAGTGGTGTCCAGTGACGTTTATGTCGACTTGTAGTGTAGCGGGGCAGCAAAATGTCGAACGTACGTTAGCCGATCCCACTGTCCGCAATCGGTTTGCGCTTTTTTCAAGTTGTTCCAACGAATTGTGTTGCTTTGCTAAAACCGCACACAACTCATGTCCGCTCGGATGTTCCGGACTCGAAACATATCGCGCCAGGCGACTTATGGCGTGAGGGTGTACAGCAAATGCCCGAAGTATTCCATCAAAGGGACACGTTTGAAGGATAATCCAAACATAGCGCATCAGACAAAGAACTACGTGTCGAAATGGCATTGTAGAAACATGTTTTGCTGTACCAGGAACTTGTATGTTCCCCTATGTTTTAGACCCAGGCAGCGCTAAGTGTTCTAATATGTGTTTAGTTAAAGTTGGTTATGTTATTATTAAATTTATTATTATTATAAAATTAAATTAAATTAAAGTTATGTGTGATATGGCTGAATGAAGTGTTGATTTAAGGCCGATATCTACTTTTTAATTATTCTTGCTAGCTCCTTCTTATTCCTAATTTTTCCTCTTCTTGTTTCACACCTTTCCTCTTCTTCTTCTTGTTCTTTATTCTTATATTCTTCTTCTACTTCTTAGCTTAAAGATTCTACTAAAAGACCCTACTGGAGAGTCAATCTTTGTTTAGGCGGATTGGTTCGGATGGGATTTGGAATCGGTCCTGTCGTGTGAAGACCAGTGCCGCTACCAATCCACCTTACAGATGCATGGACAGAAATTGAGAATATTATTCTGAATTTAGTCTAGCTTTTTAATAAGTTTCATTTTACATGTTGTTGATGATTATAAATTTGATATATTTACTCATAACCCAAGAAATAGTAGCTCCAAACTATTATTTATATTTAAAAAGTATTAAATAAAACTTCAATTATTGACCAACCAATGTGCAATATTAATTCTTTGTGTCCAAAAAAGTAGAGAACTGTAAGCCAGACGCTTTAGGTTAGGTTTGATTTGCTTCCGTACCATGGCGCTATTATCAGTTCTGCGTATGAGAGCATGCCTGAAGCTGAAGTTCACCTAATAAATCTAACTTTCTGATGCAATTCTTTTATTGCTTATTTTTCAAGTCAACACCATACACGGTCAAAATATGTTCACGGTTTCATCTCCATCCATCATCTGTGGTTGATAAATCGGTGATTACCAGAAATTTCTTACATTCGGACCACATTTCCCAAAAAACGAAGCGTTCGAACCATTTAATCGTTTAATTGAGCGTGAAACCCTTAAACCCACCATTAGGCTTTAATAAAACAAAACAAACACAGAGATAGATGCTGCTGGTTTTGATAATGTACACACGTCCGGCAAGCAACCCAGCAAGCGAAACAAACCCCTCTAACTGTTGAGCAAGCATTTTTGGGGAGCTAACAACAAAAAAAAAATAGCCCGCAAATTATGACAAACCTATAAAACGAACCTTCACACGCAGCAATATCGGGTCATGGTTATGTGTGTGTGTGTGTGTGTGTGTGCGTTTTTAGAAAAAAAAAAACACCCAAAGACGATGGTTTTTCGGACGGTTTTGCTTCGTCTTATCTTTTGCCCTATCACCTAGCCGTATGTAGCACCATTGGAAACCTATTGCGTACCGGTCAATTGGCGAACCTTTTTTCCCCCCTCTATACCACAGAGGGTAAGTGGAAACCAAGGAATGCGCAACCGTGGTGGTCGTGGTCGAAATTGTTTCGGTAAGGAATGGTAAACCACACAAGAATTCTTATCAAAAGTTGCGTTACCGAGGCGCACTAGCACGTAACTCGGGGAAGAAGTACAAGAAATACCAATCCCATACATCACTAGATGGACAATCTGGGTAGATGGCTGACCAAACACACACAGCCACACAAAGTTGGGCTTGCTTATCGTATGCAAATAAATCTGGTGATCCCGGAAAGAGCACCAGAACGCATTACGACAAGATGTCGGTACATCAGCCAACATCACAAAACCTTATCTGGCTGCTTCTAGTCCCCTTCGGAATAACCTTCAACGGTAGAAAATGTCAAAAACGGTCAAGATCTTCGAACCATTCGGATGAGACTGTGCGCCCATCGATTTTCAAAACATGATTTTAAGATCTCTTCGTGCGGCTGCACGATGCTTTCTTCCATTCAAACCGATGGCCGGTCACAACCGTTGCCATCTGGAAGAAAGATTTGTGTCGCTCGCTTTTATTCCAGCACGCCCATCGAATGGCAGCGCCTAAGATGGGGTGTTTCGTGATCGTTTTGATCATTTTTATCACCCAAATGATAGGTGGACTCCACCGTTTGGGGGGAGGGAAGGGGTTGCTTTTCCCATTCTTAGTAGGCGTATGTAGTTTGCTGTCAGCCAGTTGTGTTTGGATGGCTTTATTTACATTTTCTAATCTTGATCGTTTTTATTGCTCTTCTAGCGTAAAAGAAAAAGGAAAATGCAAACGAACTCCCGATATGAAGGAGAATTGGGAGAAAGAATAACTCCTCACCACGTAGCAATTCCCGGCGATGGCCAAAAGTACAGTAGGCAATGTACAATTCAACAATTCGACCAGGTACCGGGTTCATATCTCGACAGCACTGTGTGTCTCCGTTGAAATAGCTATTCGTCCCTGATGATATTTGATATTAGATAGTTCTAGACATTGACACGTATAAAACAAAAAAGATATTTCAAAAAATATAAAACTTAAATATTAGGGACTGGACTGGACTATAGCTGGACACCTGTTCAAGTGGTGTGCTTAATGAATCTTTTGAGAATAGTCATTGAAATGACTCTTTAATGAGGAGTCATTCAAATCAGAAATCGACTCACAAAAGTTAAGGAATCCCCAGAGCAAAGTGATTGGCAAGGAAGGAGGGAAGGGACGTTTCATGACAAGCTAATCTTGGCTGATTCATAAATCTTTCAAATAGAGATTCATTAAGTCAGTTCAAAGGTTCATTCCGATTCATGAAACTAAATATAATCACTAATTTGAACAAATCTTGTCTATTATCATTCTTAATAGGAAAGACGTATGTTGTTGAGATATTGAGGCTCATAATTTCTAACTTTAGCTCAGATTTATTTGCCTTAATTTTGTAATAAATTTTATAAATTCATATATCCGTTGCCCATCTTTTTGCCCAGACATCCACCACAATAAACCAACACTCGACGAGTTTCTTACACGCCTGCACCACTTCAATCTTCAGATGGTCGTCTTGTGTGGCACACACAAACACGCAGCATGCAAAAGACTTGAAAAAACAACAACGGAACACAAAAAAAAGAAACACATTTTCACACAACACTCACAACGTTTCACAATTCACCCAATATTGCTCACCGATTTGGAGATTAAACGGAGGAGAACAAGAACAAGAACTTGAAAAATGCTCTGCTCAATCTTGCAACTGGCTCCTTGGATGCTGTGTATGTTTTTGATTTCGATCGATACTTTTTTTTTTGTTATCGATTTTGACATTTCGCCGCACCGCTTTTCTCCGCGTTCTTTTCTCAGCACACACGCTCACCCAAAAAGGACATAAGCAAACTCTCATCATGCGTGGTCCAAACACCAAAAACCACCCTACGAATTATGCGTTTGTTTTCATCGACGTATGCAACCCCGTGAATGGGTGTGTGTGTGTGTCTCTCTGTGTTTGCATAACGGCGTAATTGCATTTTGATTCGTGCGGAACACAATGGTTTCCGACTGTTTCACCTGCACGGTACACTGCACACCACACAACTGCTGGAAGATTCAGTTTAGCCCGTTCGGCCGTTTATCTATCACAAACTCACAGTAATCACAAATAGGCGATCCAAATGGTGAATTTCGGCTATCTTCACGCACTTCACACGGTGGATTCTGTTTTGGATCTCTCTCACTAACTCGCAGCATTGCACGCAACGGTTGTTACAGTGGTTGCGTGTGGCACAACATCGCACACAAACATTACGAAAAAAATTCACCCATTCGTGAAGCTAATCGTGAAACACATTACGGATTATGTGGGGGATTTCTGACGACGCATTGACCGAAAAAGGATCAAACACACACACAAACGCAGCAACCTAGCGGTTCCGCACTGAGGATAATCTAACGCCGAACACTGCCGGAGCGAAACAAGGACGAAATACGAGCCGCTGCTGGTCTTGCTCTTTTGTACGTAGCCAGCATACAAACAAAACACGCGCTCTCACACACACAATCGACATCATGGCTCGCTCATGCTCCTTTTCGACATTCGTTCGATCGATGTTGTACACTGTTACACGCACACCACACAATCAACATCATCATCATCATCACCACCACCCGACGAAATCAAGGCATGCTTGATGTTGAGCAAAATAACATGAATTATGCTTCACTGAGGGGCCTTTTACCCAGCTGCATGGTACATGTAGCGAATGCTTTACATTTCTTTTCGACAGTAAAACCCTAGATTCGGCACCAGACAGTGGGCAACATTTTTTGGCTACACGATTAGATAAATGCATCGATTGGGACGATGTGTGTGTGTGTGCGTATCTGGCGTAACAACGGCACACGCTTCTTTTCCGAGCTGCTGCAGTAGGCTAGAACTGACTGCGGGTGGCTGGCGATGTAGTGGTACAATTCGGAAGATATGCATTAGAACACACAACATAAGCGCTGCAGCATATAGCCGCGATGTTATTATGCAGATGAGTTGCTTTCCTCGCTCTCGCGGACACTTGCGCCCTGTTTTGCCCTTTCAAACACACCCAAGCCACGGAACCACCACAACACAACGCCAGGGGAGAGATTTCCTACAGATAATATTCACAATCGATTTATGAACATCCTCCTTTCGTTTCTTCTTTTTCGCTCGTGCGCACACTACCACACACCACCAAACACACTTTGCGTTGCTGTATCGCATTAAACATAAATCATAGGAAAACAGACCAGGGAAACACAATGCCCCAAAAAAGGTGCTCTGGCAAATATGTTACCACTAATCCCCGTCTGTTTGCTTTGGTTTACTACACTACAGCAGTTGCATTCACACACCATCACCGCCTGCTTTTTGTTAAAAGGACTTGTTTTCATTCATTACCTTTCTTAAATCCGTTTCACTGGCCTACCGGAATCGAACACAATGACCGACAACCGCATGCGTTGAAGGTTCCTTCTTTTCTGCACGCCTGTGTGTGTGCTCACCCCATGAGCGACGGTGCGTCCGCTACCCAGCGAACAATCTTTACCCCGCAACTGTTTCACTGCGTTTCACACCCGTGTACTTCACACACAGAGCGGCTCTTGGTTAAGATATTATACCTATCCCTTTCGTGCATTGTACTGCTTTTAGTACCTTCTCGCTCTTCTGCGACTTTTTCCGCTGTGTTGGACCCATTCGCAGTTGTTAAAGAAGGCGCGAAGAGAAGTGCGCTTGTGGATTACTCTAGGATTATTCTAGCTTAACCTAGGATATCGGTTTAAAATGGCAAGTAAACCAAATATAATCGATCAAGCAACGTTCGTTTATAACGTCTATTCCAAAGTTCACAGGAAACTCATCGCAACATCATTCTACCGGCGTTCTTTGACGGCAACGGAGCTGGATATGTATCAATGATCTTGTGTTATTAAGATAAATGAAATAAAATCTCAATTGAATCATTAGAATATGTGCCACAGCGTGTTTCTATTCACATCCCCAGCCGCTATGCGAGAGCGCTTTCATCACCGCTGTCGCAAGAAAATGAGAATGTTCCTTTCACACTCCCTCGATGGGCCGGAAAATTCTGCTATCCGACCGATTATTCGGCCCAAAAACGGCCAATCTTTCGCTTCGTGCCGACTCCGGAACTGCTCGCTGGGCATTCGCCACGACTTCGGGTTTTGCTTCGGTTGTCCGAAATGTCAAGCGGCTGTCATTTTACGCCCCGGTGAAAGTGCTACACCCATGGCAGGTAATGCATCACTTGTACAGTCAATACCCGAGATACGCGAATAATACGTTTCAGAGAAATCCGCGTATCTCGAATATGTGCGTATCTCGAGTTTCCTCTAAAACATCGTTTATATGTCGTATTAAAGGATCGCATACTTAAATCCCACGTTGCGAAGCATTTAGAATTTACTTTTATACGTTTATTTCAAGCGTTACAATAAAATGTTGTAAACATTAGTTATATAAAGAATATAAATTAATTAAAAATTGAATTATGAATGCAAAACTCGTGAAATTTCATATTTTTAGTATTCGCGTATCTCTAAATCCGCATAAGTCGAGAACCGCGTAACTCGGGTGTTGACTGTATTCTGCATTCAGTGGACTAGAAATCAGTTTTTTCATTCGTTAATTTATTTTTACGCACGGAACGTGTTGAAGCAATTATTAGTGGTAGATATAAGCTTTCTTATTTAATTTTCCTTCTGTAAAGTGTAGCGAATTTGTATTACAGTTGATTATAATCGAAAGGGATTTAAATTATACTTGTAACGTGCGAATACGTGCGTTTCTATTACATGATACTCCGTCTTCAAGGTTCAAGGGCTCTCTTGTTGTAAGGAAAAAATCATTTTAATCATCCTACTCGTGTCAAGCAACATTTTTTGAGCGCACAGGTAGAGCAAAACCATTTAACAGCATATAAGTTCTTCAAGAGCTTATAAACAGCATTTAATCAGAATTGGCGCTCATACGTTTTCGTACAATTTATGGGAATCGAACAAATCCTATTTAATCAGATATTACTATACAGATATGCTCGAAATTTTTTGTTTTTTGAAATGGATTTATTGCAAGAAATTCGTACTTCATTCGTACCTTATTCTAATGTCATCACCAATATTTACGAAACTGTAGTAAACAAACCCGGTAAATTTAGTTTTGGTTTTTTGGGTTTTAATTATAACCTATGTAGTATTTAATACCAACATTTATTGAAAAGTATCTTACAATTGTAGCTGTGGAATCTATTCGCTCACAGTCACCCCTAAAAGAGGAAAACTATGCTGAACATTTGTGTATCTAGTTTGTTTAACAGCTTGCGCATCTTTACCTAAAACTACGACAACAAATCATTTACATTATAATAAAACAACTAACTGTTAAGCAACAATCGTTTATTGGATGGTGAAACACCTCCGCGTATACTGTACTTGGCACACAAAGTTCTTCCTTTCTTCTCGTTTTAAGTAGATGCTGCCAACAAAGAAGCGTTAAACACGTAGTCCTTCCTTCGGTTTGGTCGATTTGTCACGTTCCCGTGATTCGCGATCTTCGCGCCGATCGCGCAAATTTGATGCTGAACTACCTCGAACGAGTCCCAGATTCAGCGGAGGTAGTGCAGTGCGTAGATTCATCAGGCGCTTGCTACGTTCCACATTTCTGGAGCGTCCCTTCGCCAACGAGCTGCTACTAAGCGACAGCGAACCGCTTCCGTCATCCGAATGGTCTACTTCTACCGCATCGGCACTGCGACTGTTGGCTCGATCTATTCCGGACACAAACAGGTCCGATTTGCCGTAGTACCGCGGCATCGATAGATCATCCGTCTGCGACTGCCTGTTAATGCCGGCCGTTTGGATCGAGTACAGACTGACCGATTCCCGGTACTTCTCGATAACGGGCGTCTCTAGGTAGTTCTTCGGCAGGTTCGAGTACGAGATGGCCGGAACCTCCGGTGTCATACTGATAGAGTTGTACGTACTACCTCCGGCACCACCAGCTCCACCACTACCGCCACCGCTAACACCACCAGCACCGGAAGATATCGTAAATATGTCATTCTCACTAGCCGGTCGGATCGCAAAGTATGGCATTTCTGCCTGCAGAAGGCCTATCGTCTTGTTGCTGGGAATCGACTTTGAAAGGCTCAGGTCGGAGAAATTACGTGGTGGTCGCAACACGACCTCCGAATCACCCGACAGCTCGTCTGATACGTCTTCCTCCTCCACGATGGCTGGAATAACGACGACTCGGCTGTCACGTTCGTCTGACAGGCTGCCGCTGGTAGTAGTAGTAGTAGTAGTAGTACCTGCAATAAAAGCACCACATCATACGTTAATGGGAGATGGTTTGGTAAAATTTCATCATGGAAGTTTTCTTGAAAGCCCTTTAGAGAAAAATCATGACTGGCCGGAGCAATTTGTGTACTGATGCATGTGCGTATGGATGAATGGGTGAGTGCATTTTTATTTCCAGCTCTAGCTCAACAAAATCCATCAAAGCAATCGTAAAAAGAAAGCACAAGCATAACAAAGTAGAAGTATTGACTGTAATTGAGCTTCCAGTCAGCCCTCTTAAACCCCGCTTATACAAAAGCTTGCAAATAAAATATGAAAACTTTCTAAGCTGTAAACCTAACCTGTAATCCGAACAAAACGAAGTTAGATTCAAATTCTGTACAAATAACTGTCAAATTACTGTACTAAATATTTTGACAGCTCTTCGGTTTTTAGTAGTAGCAGCACTATAGTTTGATATTTGAAACTTCTTCAACAAACAATTACTGTCGACTGGTTATTGACCTTGGTTAGTTTTTTTTTGCGTAAAATGCTTAAAATAATATGAAAAATAGATTAAAACATATTTTAGTTTGTAACAAATAAAAAATAGCACGGAAACAATAGTATAATAGTATTACTAAAAATAATAATGAATAGAAAAAAATAAACAAACTATATGAATAACTTAAAGCTAATTACACACAACGTACTATCGGCTAGCTAACACCAACAAAAAGCAGTTCAAAAATAACGTGTTAGTTTGATGACAGCAACGGTTACAGGGGGAAAATTTTGTATGAACATCCCAAAGCCAATTGCAACTACCGAGCATTTCTTGTAGGGCAACGGGAAACACTTACCTGTCCCGCAGCCGACATTTTTTCCGATATTTTCGCCTTATACCTATAACCCCGTGACGACACCATAACTTTGCTAGTAAGATATATCCGACAGCCCATATTATTGCCATTGCCATGACCGTGCGGGTGTTAGTACACATTATTATCGATGTTAGATAAATGGTGAAGATCATGCAGTGTGTTGCTTGCATGAGAGCTTAAGGGTGTGCCAAATCGTTCTGGAAACTTTCGGGCTTCCTTGCATTAGTATGCCGCATCATTCAACGCATCATACATGGTGCAAGGCTGTGTGTTTTTTTGTTTTTTGTTTTTTTGTTCTTGTTCTAGGTTCTTCGACTATGGCAACGTGCCTCACCTTTAATACTAGTTGTACATTAGTTAGCATGCGATTAGACATTACTTGTACGAACGAATTGTGACCTCACAAATGCTTTCGAAGGGGGATTGTCTACTACTCTCGCGTCAGAACTGGTTTGTTAACCTTCCTCTTTCCCGTAATATAATAACTCTACCAAACATCCTACCGACCACTACCGAACTATTTGACTAGCCATTCCAACTCGTTAAACTTTATGTACGCTCGAAAAACAAGAAGCTTTGACCCCGATACGACGGATGAAACTTTTCCTCCCTTCCCTCCCGGTTCTATGCGGTGGTTTCGGGTTCGATGTGTTGCCTAGATGGGAACCGATCGTTTGGTGTGGTGTGAGTGCCGCTTTTGTACAAATATGTCACCCTCGACGGAAATGGGGACAGCTTCACCTCAGGTCGAAGCATCTACATGATGGTCGAATATTTTGCTTTGTTTGTTCATGTTGTTTTCCATTTCCCCACACCTTGTGTGTGTGTGTTTTTTTTCCGGTGATCAGGTCAATCAGGTGGATGAGACAGTTTATCGACATGAAGTTTGGAACTTCTAGTTACCTTCGAGTCGCTGCAGCAGCTTATCGGAGCTCAGTTCCCGACCGCCGGCGCCATCCTCGCGCAACGTTTCATCGTTGCCCTGTTTGCCTGCGGTGTTGCCCACCGGTGTCACCTCGATCGGTGAACCGGAATCGGAAATGGCAAACTTCACCGACGCCGGCGAGGTCGCTTTTGACGTCTGCTGCTTCGGCGGTGCGCTGGACTGGAAAATTTGCGAATTAGCAAAGATGGCCATCACTTCCGGTGCCAGCATTGGAACGTTGGTTTGAATCTCACGTCGCAGGTCGTCCTCGTGTATTTTGGAGCTGTGGGTTTTGGGAGAACGAGAACTGCTATATTAATAAAGTGGATATGCTAAGGAAACAAAATGAAGTTTGAAATTAACAAATTTAAATTTTAGTAATGTCATACTTAAATAATGCTAGTATACAGTCTTTTCCTGAGTGACGAGAATAATGCGTGCCAGAGAAACTTGAGTTTTTCAAATTTGACGTATGGAAAATTAATTTCAAATACAAAATTACACGAACTGTCAAAAAATTGTGATTCACGTATCTCGAGTGTCGCGGTTAACTCGGGAAATGACTGTAACTCCGGGAAATGACGTAACTGTACTCCGAACATCTTGATGCATCATGATAAATCAGCACATTGAAATTTTAGTACATTTTAGTACACAAAAAATCTTAGTTAATTTTAGTACACTAAAATCTTAGTACATTTTAGTACACATGAATCTTAGTAATTTTTGGTGAATGGAAATTTTAGTACAAAATATGCACTATAAAACCATCCCAACACACTGAAGATTATACACGAAGATTGAAGATTAAAGATTGATTCGATTATCCAAAGAATTATTATGTAAGTAGCATCGAAAGAAAAAACGATGTTTCCAGCTACACATCTTCGAGTTTTTAAAGCATAAAATAACGAATGTTCATCCCACACGCCACAGCTTCCCAATTCGTTAAAGTGTATTACCTCATGGACATGTTGCGGGCAATGCTTCCACCGGACGAAACGCCCGGCTGCCGGCAGATCGGTGCATTGTTGTTCTCTCCCGAGTCACCCGCCGCACCACCGTAATATCCGTTCTTGTTTCTGCTCTTAGCCGCATGCTCATCCTCATCCGGGTCGTAGTTTACTGCAATGGGGAAAGAAACACACTTGCAATAGGCAGTTTTACACACATAACTGGCGCCGTTCTATGGTGACAGTTTGATAAATATTGTGCTTATCGATGGAGGAATGTGAAAAGCTCTTACCCACACCCTGCAGTTCTTAATTCCCCGAAATTAACCAGCTGTGCTGTGGTCATTCTTCTTACTTAATTACGTGATACGAATGTAATTACGCTTTCTTAAACGCTTTGCCAAACTCCTAAACCGCTGGCAAGTCCGTTGCGGGAAGGACGGAGTGCATCTTGCGTTCAATCTTGTCCGGTGCAAACCAACGGTGCAGGGAGCAAAAGGCAAGAACATGAACCATTTTCCGTCTCCGCTAACCTACGCCGAACGGACCACGCGTTTTTAAGATGCGGCATCGTTTCGATTCGTCCTTTTCTGAAAAATCTTCCTTCTGCAGTGGCTGTTCAATTTTTCGATAGAAACCCCGCACAGTGTGTGTGTGCGTGTGTGTGTGTGTGTGTGTGAAGATTCTGTTCCTAATTGAAAGCCACCGCAGCGAAATAATTATCTTCGCCTTTTGCTCCTCCGGGGTTGGGTTTTTTTTTTGGCTAGCTGTCCCTTTTTATTTTCTCAACGCTACTCGATTCTTCCTTCCCGCGACACTTTCTGTGACACGAGCGATGGTTTCAAAAGGATGGCTACCGGTTCCACACACAACCACACCAAAAAAGCTCCTTGACCACCACCGGGGCCGCTGCCACTGGCCGATAAATGATCCCATTTATTTGGCCGAAACTGAAATAAAAGCTAGAGAGCACCACTTTTTTGCCACGATGCCATCCCGCACTTGGGTGAAGGGTTCATAATTTAGCCCAGAGTTAAAGCCACTGCCGAGCGATAGCGAGGGAAATCAATTTTCCACCCGATAGGAAGTTCGAACACCAACGAACTGGATGCTGGGAGGAAAATCAATCGATCGGCTCGGCTCGAATTGAAATTGTGCTATCGCATCGGCATGGCAAACCTTGTTCAGTGCGCTCTTTTCACAAGCAAATAAATTATTTGTTTGATTTTGACTTGTTTTTCCAAACTTAACGAAAAAAAAAAATACAAATTATTTAAACAAAAAAAAAATCGCAATTTCGATACTAACATAATCAAAGGTGGAGGATTGACTTATTATAATTTATTTATTTATTTTACTTATTAAACCGTAGTATTTGTCCCATAATGACTGCAGAGAGCACAAATTCCTCAAGGTATTTCCTCCTTGTCTATTGCCTTATCCAGGGCATGCTCGTTTAAGTTTGACTATCAATTAACTATAAAACTATTGCTTAGTTTGAATAGAACAAAATGTGGACGTTCATAGTCGTTCTTAAAAAATCTATTGTTGTGTTCTAAGCTTCTGATAAGTTCGCTTTATGAATCAAAAGGTTAAATATGGTAACATAATTTTAACAAGTTCAAACATACACTAAACATATCTTCTGCACACGATCGAATTTAATTTAACTATTGCTGCTAGGTGAACGAAACAAAGCACCAAAACCATTGAATAGAACCATTTTGCAAACAACGTTCGAGACAGAAAGGGACGGTGACCGAGAAAAAGTGGAGCAAATTTATCCTAAAACCACCGAGTGGAAACCACTCTCGCTATTTCATTTTCTGGGCCCCCCCCAATTCTACCGGGTGGAAGCGGGTTTATCCCGGTGCTATATCCAGCTGGTAAAGGCCTTGACAAGAAATTAATAAAATCATTACCGTTAACCCGAGAAAACGGTACAGCTATATCTGTGTCATTCCGAAACCGTTGTGTTTCCACGAGTGCGTGTAAGAGGAAAAGCTGGGCGGTGGGGGGGGAGGTTGGGTGGAGGGGGAACGTTAGTTGGCAAAGGATTCCCGGGCCGGTATCGCCTATCATCGTATGCACACCATTCCCGGTGCAGAACCTTTGGCGTGCGCATACACACTTGATCAAGCGGCCACTTTTGAGCTGTGTGTGTGTGTGTGTGGGAGGGAGGGGATGAAATTAATTATCAGTTCAATTATCGTAGTACGACATCGCGCAACGGGCAGGACACATTGCAGAGAGCACCGAGCGGATGGTTGAAAAACACCAAACACCAAAGCATATAGAGAGCGCGTAGAAAGTGCCGAAAATATGTTCGGTACCGCTGACTGGCCACGAAATTCGGTGCAAAATTAAATATCAACAGCATTGATCGGTAAAATTTTCGCCGGCCACACTACACCACACGCCGTATGCAACGCAATGCAACGAGAAACGCATTCGTATGCTTAGTGTATGGCTGTGTGTGTGTGTGTGTGTGTGTATAGTGTGTCCATGTGCCCTCGATTGTACCGCAGCGACAGTTGTGCTACCGCAATAGGAAGCTACGGGGGAAAAAAACAATAATAGACAAAACAATACTGCCAGGCACATCAAACGTGAATGTTTGATAAACTAGCAGATGCGGAATAGTAGCACACGCAGTACCAAACCGGTGGCATGATGGATTCCAAAAACTATCAACAGTACAGTCTGGGAAATACGACTAGCCCCCCTCCCGGATGGAACGAAATGCCGCAACGGCGAACGATCCTCGCACAAACGGTCCCAAGTCTGCCCGCAACGCAGGCACCAACCGGGATGAGCCGTGGTGTGTTTTTCGGTATATCAACATCAAATGCTAGGACGCTTTAATCGATCCGACCGACACACCACCGTTGATCGATTTTCCCGTACAAATTCGAATGGATTGATAAGTGTGAAGAATCGTAAATCAGGGTTATGCATTAGTTAGTTCATTTATTATCTGCTGACGCAACAGCACCATCTGGTGGAAATGTGCTAAAAGCCGTGTAGCACATTTGCATACCTTAAGGCGTATTTCTATCGAAGATGGTTCAAGCTCGCACGGGTTTAGTAGAAATTTTAAAGTAAATGTAGAATCAGATTATGGTAGTCAAAATTCAAATTATGAACTTTTGAATTCTAAGAAAAATATTTATTTAAAAATTTGAATTTCTAAATAGAATTTCTCTCGTTTCCACGGTTTCACTTCACTTATCAATTGCTTTTTGTTTTAGCTTTTCTCCCTGATATTCTTTACCTATTTTTTTGAACTTTACAATTTTGCACAAACTTTGCCCAAATTGATGCATTGCTGCCGGTGAAGACTTATCCATATATTTAGAGTCACGCAGCACAATATCCTCGCCAGACATCCGCGTGTACCATTCCGAGTGGTACACCTTTCGCTCAAAATTCCCAAAGGTACACTTCAACGATACCGGGGCGCTTTAGGTTGGCGCTTTCCCGCCAACCACGCTCGAGGCAGCAGCAAAAACCCGGTATATCTGGTCGTTCGTTTCGACAACCTCGAATACGGACACTGTGCGCTGGCAGCGGTGCGTTCGTAGCGATCAATTTTGTCATCAATCGATAATTTTCGGAAGGCTGGCAATTTTTGTAGTTTTTTTCCGGATTATTTTTTTCCTTCTCTTATATATAAAAGGGTATTTTTCAAAGTGTTGTTCAGTCGGCTCTATATTCGTGCCCGGCTAAACCGCTTTTTATCTGCAGCAAAACAAAAAAAAAACACCAACCAGCCAGCCAGAAATATGTTAGCGGTGGGACTATGTTTCGATAACGTAATTTAGTAACTGAATGGGAAGTAGCATTTTTTTTACCTTTCCAGGCACTTGTCGGATCCCACGAAGGAAAGACGATTTTATTAGCAGCGTACTTTTATTTTTAGCATGCAGCTATGCGTGGGAAATGCAAAGTAAAAATGCATTCCTGCGAACCGATACCCAACCCATCGGAGCAGTAAAATAGAAAAAAAACAACTTCCATTTACTAACCATTGCAAAACATTGTCGAGCGAAAATAGCAATTCTGTTCATGCAGGTGATGAAGGGAAAGACTAAATGAAGTTTGCATTCATTGAAAACCGAGCATTGAATTACGCTAATAAATATGTCCATGGTGGCTGTTGAAAGCGAGCGGTAAAAGCCTCTCCACTCGTAATGGAGACAGTACGATTTCCATGAAATTGTGTTATCGTAAAGCTTACTTAAAACCGAACTAGTAAACCAATTACTATGCAGAGGACAACGAGTTTGCTGCTTGACTATTCCGAACAACACAACGTATTTACTTGCGTTGCCTTAATGTGAACACGAAATAAACAAACTTCTTCTTTTGTAGGCAATTTTATAATACAGAAGTATGGAAGTCTTTTACGAAAATTTAATAACAATTAAACAAACTAGCTGCTCAATGCTCCGAAACGTGGACTGATTATCCGCTGAGGACTGATTGACTGAGCAGGACTAAGTGGTAAAATAAAGTCTAATAAGCCAGAAACGCCAGGCAGGACCTAGAAGGTCTTTACGCCAAGAAGAGAAAAAGAGAAAGAGACCTTAATCATAAAACTTACCTAACGATTCGTCGAAACAGAACTTCTCCTCGATACAATTCCAATAAAAGTCTTCCCAGCAGCTAAAAATACTAAAAAAACAAAAACAGAAAAAAAACATAAATGCAAACTAACATAAAATAAACCTAAACTAAATCTAAATAAAATAAAACGACCATAAAGCATTTCAAATAAAATAGATGCACGCAAGAAACAGTAATAATTGCTATTTGGTTATATATATATATATATAAAGGTTGACTTGATTGTATCAAAAGTTCACAGCGCCTAAAATTATGCAATCACGTTAAGTGCTAAGTACTTGTGATCTGTCGAGGGTAATTAAAAGCTGTTTTTAACCAAACTACAAACAGTTTTGCTACAATCCTCAGGAGATAGATGAACTTCGCACATATTTTACAAGATTGATGGGACTTTTCTATAAATGTTAGTGAAAAAAAGGAACTAAACTTACCATTTGCAGCAATTGCACATGGTGACTGCTGCTTACAACGCCTACTGCCAGTTCAAACTATGTAGTTAACACACTAAATTTCAAACAGCCTCATGAAACGGTGGAATACGGTAACCATGTAATACTACGTTTCCCTCAAACACTCTCGCGGTGTGGCACTCGGTTAATGCTTTACGGTTAAGCATAAAGCTTTTGGTGGTTAATAGTATCACAGACGTTTGCTCACACACACTCACACACACTGGAATCAATAAAGTAACTCGACGTATTTAAAAGTTATTAGTAGTAAGTAGTAAGAACAATCACTTTCTCCGCTTCCTTCTCAAACGGGTGTACCACATCGTGTGTTACCACGTGGGTACTGATGGCACTCTTTGCACTTCCGCAGGGGTTTTGATGAACCTGTAGAGGAAATAAACAAAAGAAACCATTAGCAAACATAAGCCGACTCTTCGCAGACACATTACAAAACCAGCAGCAAAGTATAGCAAATGGTACCTTCACAACTCAATCACAACCAATAAACAACCAGACATGCCGGAGGGGGGATCAGACTGCGTATCGTAAATCAGTCACATGGTACCCGACAACCGACGACAACAAACCCGGCCCAAAAACCACCACCACAGCCCGCGCGGAGTGTGTCAGGCAATGACGAAAATTGTACCGTTTCGTACGCGTAAAATATGGCACCAGAACGTATGGTTGTATGCGTATGCCACATTACTGATAATGATAAATTCCAGTGCGTTTTGGTGGCACTTGTCGCGATGATCGAAGCCGTCGAGGGACACACACACACACAGGCAAGGGACGGCTAATGTGTGCAAACTAACACAGTTAATCAATTTGGTAACGTACACCAACAATGAGCACCCGTAGCTTTCGGTATCAGCTATTCAGGTAGGCCACTGAAGGGTGCCTTCGGAGATACGCAACACATTATCGGTCAGCGTCGTATACATTGAACAGGGTTAATGTGATAAGAATAAAGGGAAAATGGAATATTTTTATTAGAGTATTAATTAATGACATTTGTACTGGTTATACTATTAATCACTTCAAGAAACTTTATCACTTCTCGAGAACCAACATTCGAGATAAACAATATAGAGACACATCAGTTCCGAAACGAAGTTAGATGGAATCCACTCAATTCTCGCGATACTAATCTATGATACGATCTTGCATTAAGAGAGTGAATTTGACTACCTAGACTAGACTAGACAGAGTTGTACAAACAGACAGAACTAACAGAGTTGTAATCATTGGTGTCACAGAAAGAAAGATAGTAAACATTGATAGTGTTGCCGCTCATAAATCGATCAGGAATAAACCATTACGAGGACTCTATGAGGATCCTGTGAAGTTGTAGCGTTCACGCTACTAGCGGCTTTTTATAAAATGATAAAAAACGGATCACCTCCGAGCAATCCAGTTCTGCTCGCTCGAGCTGTAAAAAAATGTATATAAGGAGCAATATCTTTAGTTTTAAGAACAGAAGGTTTTTGGCAATGTTTGTGATAAGTTCTCCTAGACGTCCAAATAAAGAAGTATCTCCACTTCAAAGTAATGGTCATCCTCAGGATGAAATTCCTCAAAAAAGTTCATCAACTCAATTCTATAATTTTATACACAAAAAAGGAATTTGATAGTAGCTTCTACTTAAAACGGAATTGAGCCAGTGAGAGCAACTCGTCAGTCTCCTTGCGCTTCTTGTAGACTGGAAGTCACTGGTGACTTGTTGCATCGTCATGGTGATTCGTTGCCGCTTTGGATCATGGATACATTCGCTGAAAAGAAGCGACAGTTTCTGTTGCGTTTAATAAAAGCCTTTCTAGACAGTCACCACAAACACTTCCTAACTTGGTTCACCTACTGTCCAAAAGTCCATATATGTCCAAGAGTCCAAAGGGCCAAATGTGGTAATGTACCTCTCAGGCAAGCAAAAAACAAGGGCTCTTAAATTGTATTTAAAACTGTGGAGCTCATGATGGAATTCGGGCATCTAGTAGGTATCAATAACGTTGTGACTTATTGATACATGTTCAAGATTTGGGTTTCGTGTTGGCAAGCATTTACTAAAAAAACAAGCAACAACTTCTGATCCATTGTTTGAACTATTTTTCAATAGTAGCCAAACTTGCTTAATTAATATAATGGTATAGACATTGGACGAACCAAAGCGATACATAAAGAGTTGTGTACTTCTTGTGAGCTCGGGGTCTGGTGCAAGCACGGGGACCCTTGCGGGGTTTTAGTGTGCTTACTGGTAAGCCCGTCACGGAACTAAGTTTAAAGATGTTCAATTTAGATAATGAAAGCTCACAAAGCTACACAACAAGTAGCTACATTGTGTAAAAGATTCGTGAAGTAGTTACACATAAATTAAATCAACATTGTTATCCGTTTTACAGGGTGACGCAGATTCCCGCGTTACCAACATTATCCCACCAGGTCCGAGTCTGAACGACAGAGTTGGAGATTCTTATGGATAATTCATTACCAAAGTCTAACTGCATATTACATTTGCCCTTATCTGCTTCTGTTTCCCCGTTCTGTTTCTGCGCTCACGGGCCACAATAAAACGATGGCAGCCCGTCAACAGACACCCGTCATCACCACGGCAATCAGCGAAGTGTCCTGGTGACGTGTTGTCAGGCTGTAAACTTGATTCCTTTAATTACTGCCAACTGCTGCCCCAGCTACCCCGATGGAATGGAGGTCACACGCGATTTATGGCGGAGGTCCACCGCTACGTAGGACGAGCTCCGAGCGGCGCAATCGTATTTTTACCTAAAGCTCCCACCTCCAGCACCAAGGGAAACAGGAAGGAGCAGGACATTGTTTGTTCGTTTGCAGCCCGCAGTTAATTTGATTAGCGACCGGTCATGCTTGTGCCTTTTTACCGCACTAGACACTCACTGCCATCGCACACATGAGGTAAGGTTTTTTTTTCGGCCCGGTCCAGAGACACAGAGTGTGAAGCTGTTTACATGCCGAATTTGTACGATTGCCCCGTCCGGATATTTGATGCATTTTTTTTTACACTTCCTTCACTGTCTCTCTGTGTTCCGTGCGCGGTGGGTCATCTTTTTTCATGTGAGGCGAATAAATATTTAACCTCACGACTGCTTCACACTGCATTTCGGTTGTTTGGACTGAATATTCGCAGCGTCGCGGTTCGTCGCAATAGCAGTCCCGTACCAATCGGTAGTATTTGCGAAACATTAACAATGCAAACTACATTTTTTTTTCAAAAACTGGAAATTTTGTACCCAAAAATGGTTATCACATATGGTTGTAAGTATATATAAGTTTAAGTAAAGGCAATTATCAACAAAAAATCATGCAGTATTTAGAAACTCTTTGGGATCCTTTTAGCTATCTATCGGAGCAAACGTGAGCCAAGTTGTAAATCAAAAGAACCTTAAAGGATATTCGATAATTTTGTGATCAGATACTCCAACGAATAACATATCATGGCCGGAAACACAACGCTTATCCTTCACTAAAGGAAATTAAACAATATCCAAACTTCAACAACTTGTGAACGCCTAGTGACATGATGGTCTACTTAAAAACTAAACTAAACTACTAAATACTACTAGTAAAAAAATCACAGTTTGAAATTGTGATTAACAGCAATAAACTGTGCAAATTTTGGTCATTATTGAATATTCTTTAGTTATTCAAGGACCTAAAAGAGCCAAAGGTTTGTGCATATTTATTCGAAGTTTCAGGTATTCTAACTAAACTTTTGGACATAAAACAACAGCTGTTACTAATGGTGATGACCCTAATAAGCAAATGTATGAAACTTACTAGTTAATCTATTCAACATTCTCAACAGAAAGTCAAACCTAAACAACCTAGTCCAGCATTCGCTCATCAACTGAAGACGAACAGAATAAACTTCTACAACTACCCATAATCAATCACCGCCTGAATACACGCATTAAAAGTTCCACGTTCACTGCGTGATATTGCGCCCATTGCGCGGAACTAAAAAAAAAAACGTATATTTTGTTTTACTAAAAGTACCTCGCAGCAGCTCGCTCATCCCATCCCATGGCCGGTTCAGATCGATAAGTAGCATAGCACGGAATGGTGCCTATTTCCGTACGGTGGTGTAGCATACGGGGAACACTAATTTCCGTATCACGTTCCGCTGTCTCCGTACGGTACGCGCCGCTCGATCCCATTTCAAGGTCTCGCCCATACCAAGGTCCGCCCAATCTGTCCCGCACCGGACGACTGTTACGCGTTTGACATCGGCAATTCGATGCTAATCAATCAGTGGTGGTTTGGATTGCCCATCGCCCATGTGGTGTCCTACGGCGCAGTGACCATGGGACAAAGCTACTTACGGGCAGCTTCACGTTCGCAGAAAACCTCGCGAAAGTCACGTGAGCATCATTAGCGCGAAAGTTCGTAGCGGTAGTCGATCTACTGCTACCGTCCCATCTATTCCGGGAAAGGATTTATGCGAGTTACGGGGCCCCGGGTTCGACCGGACCGCGCTCAGTGTCTAATGCCAAATGTGCTGCCCGTGCTAGACGCCGCTTTTGCGCGAGCTTAGAATCCTGCAAATCACCACTCCCGTACAGGATGCGTACGTGTGCATGGCACTGCTTGCAGCCTTGCATCCTGCACCGCACGTGCAGACCTCAATTTAAACGGTGCCACCACCAACCGAAGCTCGGGGATCGAACTAATGCTTGATGTCAGTTTGATAACCGGCGTTACGGTCAACATCCGGCACTGCAGCTACAGCGGCAGTGCCCAAGCGCACTGCATTCATCTGCCCATCTGCTTGTTGTTTGCTTTTATGCTCATTTATTTTTCCTAAACCTCGCCGCACATCGAGGCACAAGAGTTCGGCGCTCGGCAACGTGTAAGTGCGTTCGGGGACGACGATAACGACACCTGTCCCATTGACAGACCAGAGCCGGCCCGGCCCGGCAAACAACACTGCGGCCAACCAGTGCATACGAAATGTGGACAGACTGAGCTGTTTCTGCAACCCCCGATGCTCCGGATGTGCCTGCATAAAAGGATAGTTTGTTTATTTATCGCTCAATTTGTACCAACCGAACCGCAGCAACCGTTGTACCCACGTCCATAATGCACACTGGAAGGAGTTTCTTTCTAATTGAAATTGAACTTTTGATCATCGTTTAGTTTAATAAAAAAGTTAGCGTAGTTCAGATCACTTTCTGTATACAGATAAACATTAAAATTATCTAAATTGGTTATTGTTTTTCATGGATTTGAAGAGGAAGTTATTTATAGTCGCTGAGTTTGATCATGGTGACATCTTAGTAGTCTGTCCCCATGTCGTCAAATAGACAGTAATAATTAGTAGGTATGACTTATAGCACAAAAAATAACAAAAGTCTCTTTAGTCTTGACTTTAAAAATGGATAAAATATACAATAATAATAATAATTATTATAGAAAACATAACTAAAAAATGGAAATTAACAAATAAATACAAATTAGGGTAAAAACAACAAAATTTTAAACAAAATTATCCAATCAACGAGCAAATTTTCACAAATATCAACAATAACTTTGACCATCTCCTACCACAACCATTGTGAGTTGTTTGGCCCATCGCCGGAACCAGCAACGAAAAACCAATCGGCTGCATATGCTGTCGGTGTAACTACACTATATAAAACAATAATAATACAGCGACGAAACGCAGCAAAACACATGGTCCACCAACGCAAAAAGCAAGCAGTAAAATATGGTCCGCTTGCTGAGTGGAAATAAAATTATGAATATATTAATTATAATTATTAATTATGCATGTGAAATTTTAATGTTTTCATTAAAACCAGAAGCAACGCTCGGTGCAATCACCGCAAAACGCAAATGGACCCACAGCCAAAAACAAACCAAGCCTAAAGGAATCGTCGGCCGTCGACTAACCGGCCTGGGTGGAGTCGCCACTACGGTCCACACTCCACCATCTTGTGTCAAGTACCACGCACCACGAGCTGGCGACCCGTGGCACAATTCAACAATATGGCTGTACATTTCCGCTTCCGGAAATGGAGCATATAAGCACACTGGCCCCCACGCAGCGCAATACAAACAACACAGCGAGAAAGAACCCTACCCCGATTCATCACCCGCACATTCACCCGCCATGGCCATCTACTACTGCCCTTATTTGCAGTTTCACGTCATTTTTTTTTGCGTGTCATCACCGCAACAACGCTGCCAAAAATATTCACGGGACGCATTTTGGGTGGCGTATAATTGTACTGTGCCCGCAATCGTGAAATGTATTGCAAACATGAAATAAACGGGTGAAACTGCTGGAAACAGGACTTCGATTAACAACCGAACCGGCGGAAGTCCTCCCATTTTTCCCCCCGGTTGGGAATGGTGCTGCAGGTCAGACAACTGCACCCGGCTGGAGGGACGGGAGAACGCGGGTGGTGTGATGTATATTTTAAAATGTCCATTGCGGAAATTACCGTCGCATACCCGGTTAACAAGGTGCTGCTGTTAGTCAAACGAGCGAAAATTGTCACGAATTTCATTCCTGCGTGAACAGTTTTTACCACACCTCACTACCGAACGGTGTGGCAAATGGAGAAGGTACCTTAAAGGTTGTAGGAATATATGGCATATGATACTGTGGGCAATCTTACAGATACAATGCCCAACCGTAAGGGGACTTAGTATCTCTACATTGTGTCCCAATGCTAAAAGATGATACAGTGGATGTATTGAAAGATCGTTTACAAACAGTTACATGCGTCATGATGACTAAAAATCCTCGATCGGTTAGTGTTGTAATCTGCGGAAGGAAACACGTGTTGTCCAGGCAACGTCTAGACACAGAGTGTCTTTATTTCCACTGACAGCTGTCACACATATCTGACAATTTGTGGTATAGTATAGACATAATTTGTGGTATACAAAAACTATAGGACTTTTGCAGAAATACTCGATTATGGAGCGGATTTCTTCCTCTGCTATCTCTCAGATATTGCTAAAGTTACATCTTCAAACTAGTTTCCTTTAAATCCTTTAAAATCCTGTATGATTAATATAGAAACATCAATACAAATGATATCCATCGTGCCAGGCATTAAGGCTCCGAGGATCCTACATCTACTTGCCCTTGTAAAACTTTATTAATGCACAATATGCTTTGTCCCAGCTTATCCCAGAACTATCATTGACCAACGTCACATGTCAGGTGATGATGGATGGAAAGCTCTCATGGCTCTCTTGCTGCTCGGGTGCCAACCCGTCTTTAAACAGTCGGAGGAAGTCTTGCTAACCTCCAAGACATGTTCCTAGTCCAAACCTGATGAAGCCCTCTTAGTCTAGAGGAAGATTTGGTTGTAGAAGTTTTTGTAAAAGTTGTAAAAGTTTCTCATATTTAGTTAATTTCCAATAGTCCAACTTTTGATTTCAGCATACGAGTTGTTGCATCGTGTTTGATTAAATGTTAATAAAACCACACTTCGGTATCTGTTCAAACAGACACAAAATATATACAACCGAACAAATGCGCTATATATGAAGTGTTTAGAAAGGCAGCTTTACCTTTGCAATCAGGGAAAATCAATCTAAAACTAAACCCAAAGCAGCTTATCACAGTGCAACATTTCCCTAATCTCCCACACATCGTCTATTTGCACAGCAAAGCAAAAAGCTTCGATACAGCAGCAATTATTTGCTGCGCGATTGTACAATTTTAATCAATCCACGTTTAGTCCGGTCAAGTGCTTTTCCTCACATGATTTGCATTCTAAACTCATGCCCAACTGCACTCATTAACGGACAGGTAAGCTGTGCCGAAACTTCCCTGCGTCCAAATCAAACCACCGCAGGCTACCGTACTCAAGTGCTGTGGCACTGTGCGGGCACCGGACACAGACAGACGCTTTTAATGATGTTGATTTAATGGACTTAAATTTTTTAACACTTGCGCCCCACTAGCACAGTCCAGCGCGTGAAGGACGCTTTACTGCCGTTCGCTGCCACGCATCCCGACTTTTGGGGCGGGAACAAACAGTGCGCTCTTGCAGGGAAAATGAACACATTAAAAATAAATATTCACCTCCATGGTGCGTTCGACCGAGTACGCTCATTTGCATGCAGGTGTAGTAGCGGGAGTAGTAGTAGTAGGTAGTACGAGAAGATCAACCGCTTCATGGATGGCTCTTATTGATGAAACATTTCCCCAATGCACGTACCGAACGGCTGCCCACCGTTTCGGATGAACCACATCCGAATTTTAGCGTAACGTTTGAGGACCACTCCAATTCTTACAACCGTTCACCTACACTGTACTATCGCGCCCGGGTAGTACTGAACCCACACCAGAGTGCGCACTTGAGCAAGAATCACAGCGCGGGATATATCTGTTATCAAACAACCATTGTGCGCTGGTGCAAAATTACACAGCACTCTTGCACTCGCAGCCTACTGGGTCACCGTCACAGCGATGCACTCTACCGGGAAAAAAGCACACCATCATCAGCGTTTTCTCACCATTCTAATTGAGCGAGAAATTCCCACCCTGTCATCGCGCATGCATCGGTCCGGTCGGCTTCACACTAAACGCAGCTCTTTGTTTGGTTTTGTGTTTCCGTCTTAGCCTTAAACTATTTTTCTTCGCAGACTCACGCTTCCAGTTTATGCCACACCGAACTTGAACTTGAATTCCGCGACCGTGTTTCCGGCAATGCGCGGAGGGAGCCGCGGTGTTGGCGTCGCCATGCCACGGTCGTGTGCCTTTTTGCTAAAAAGTTCAACAATCCACTGTCGGAAATGTGGCGCGTTGCGAACGTTTACCATGGCACGTGGAGCTAATACAAATTAAGCGTGATTCATTCGGAGAGCTGAGAGGAAACAAACAAGAAATAAAGCAAAATCTTACTGTTGCTTGCTAATTAAGACGAATTAAGACGAATTTAACCCATCTTAAGACGGGATGCCTGGGTTAAAAGATCTCAGAGTGTCAACGAAAACCATGAATAGCAATTAGTTAGGGTAAGGAATTTTATTTAAATTTAACTAACAAAACTTAATAAGCTACAGATATAGAAAATCAGCAAGTAAAGCAAGTAATGGCCGCTATGATTTGCTGGCTAAATTTATATAAAAGTTAATAGATGTCCCTGATGACCCTGATGTTCTAGTACTTTCCCTGCGGCCAAACTTGCAACATTGCTTCTTTCGGTTACTACATCAATTTGTTTGACCCGAAACCTTGTTACACATTTCGGACATTTTCAAACGAAACTTACCTCTGCTGGGGGTATTGCACACGTCCTTGCAGTCGAAATAGTAATGGAAGCTATAATGCTGATGGATTGCCCTTGCCGACAACTCGAAGCTGTGTTTCGATGCCGCCGTTGCCGCTGATTATATCGAGACCGCAAGGGTTTGTTGGAGGGGTGGAGGGGTTTATGTTTATGTTATGCACGATGCATTCACGCACCCCGTGTGAGCAATGCATCAAACGAGCCAAACCAAGGAATCGTACGAATCGTCTGGGCTGCCGCTCTGTGACGAACAACGTTACATTACCATCGACGCCATTACCTTGAAAGAGGCCAAGCTGTTGGCTGCCGAACCTTGGCGGTGGGTGTCGTTTTTGGTAGAATATGATAGAAACGTTACGTTGGCGAAGCTCTTTGGTCGCTAGACGTCTCAAGTCGCTAGACGGTGCATGATCGCATCATCCCACGTCGGCAGGCCAATGACTGGGATGGCTTAAAAGCGAGTATGCTAAAAGCATGCCGGATGGAATGGTGATAATTATTCTCGGAATTTCACCAACATCATCCGATGCCAACGATTTGGTGGACATGGACGCGGGTGGAGTGTTGCTTCGAAAATAAATAATAATAATATGAGAGGATAAAATTTTGCGAAACACCAAAGCAAGTGGTAGTACTTCGGGAGCTAAGTAAGCTTTGCGAAGATGGGCAGATTGCGAAGGTCATAGTTGAGTGGGCGCTGTGCCAAGTATCGCTAAAAGGATATGATTTGCGAGATAACTGCTAGACACCTTAAGCAATGATTGAAATTGATAAATCACTAAACTAAACCATTTACAGTGAAATGTCGATTATCCGGGGCTTGATTAACCGGCGGGCGGATTATCCGTGGGCTAAAAAATAACAGCCAGTAGAATAGTTTAGACTATTTTTAACGGTTTAACAAGTTGGCCTGGGAGGAACTTGAAAGTTTTCTTTAAAGGCTTTATCAAGTTGATTTACGTAGAAAATATACCGTATTGTTAATCAACAATAGCTTCTAATATTGAACACATATTTAAAGCATTTAGTGTTGACCTGCCATGTTTATCTTCAGGTAGTGCACAACACTGAAGGACCGGTTAACCGTAGAAATCGATTAACCGGCCCGCAGTTGCCCGGATAATCGACGATATTGTTTGCAAAATGTGGCATAACTTCTCCAAAATCGTAACTCCAATTGAATTCCCACTAAGGTTTATCTGAAATCATTTTACTTACAACTATGGACGTCTGGAATCGGCGCAACGACAGTAATCCAAATCGATTCTTTTAAAATAGGGCATCTAAATTCAACAGACAGTGCAAGGTATTTCAACAAAACACCGATAGCCTTCCGCTTCCAGATTTCCCCGTTTTGTTGGCCATTATTAGTGTCAATGGGGTACCTGAAAATCGAGCGTACGTGATCATTACATCCACTGGGGAAATCACTTTGGGGTGGATTTTTCTTCCCCCTTCAAAAGAATTTTACACACCACTTAACATTCTGCCAAATTGTTCGATCGATCGGAAGGTAAAGAATCACACTTCCAGGGATGATTCAGATTTTTTTATGGTTTCATAATTGAGTTTGTGGCACAGTTTTCCGGAAATCACTCTGGCGGAACTAATAAACCTTACAGCTCATATTTGAGCAAGCAATGAATGGAACATTGGACCATTTCGACTGAAATCGCCACTACTACATCAACATACAATATGTACATTCTTCTACAAAACACACATTTTTTTGCTAAAATTAACGCATTTTTTTCAATTTCTGTAAGATCTGTATCTTTGTCAAGCAATTTAAATGGTTAAACCAACATTAAACATCATCAAACAAACAAATATTCTTTATTAAACAGTTAAAATTAAGCTGTCGCGTTAAACGTAAAGACATTACACAAAAGACAGAATAGAACTGCTTAAGACCTTATAATAAATGCTTTAAAATGCAAAACTGAACACACTGCTAGATAGAACGAAATTATCGACATAACACACTTTTTGTTTCAAACGACCACTTGCCATTATCATGGCTCAAACAAGGAAAATTTCACTTCAAAAATTTCTTTTCTAATTCTAGCCAACAGAAACTATCAAATAAAAATGGCAAGAAATCATATAGATGGGCAAATTCCATCGGGTATAAAGAGGGAGCAAGCACAAAAAGCTTGTCAAAAAGCCACCCAGGGAAAAGGGCACATACCATTTTGGGATTAGTGCTTTGAGTATTAAATATTGAAAAAAGTAAACAAGAAAAACCAAATTGTGAAAAAGTCAAAAAACAAGTAAAAGAAATGAGAAAATTAATCAGAAAAAACGCTACCGGGTGAGAATGATAAACGAACGATAAATGTGTGGAAAAGGCGAGAAAGCGTTGAACATTTCTATCATCGTTTGTCCTGCATCCGGCACCTCCGACTCCTGACCGCCGTGACTCCCCGGGCATTGGGCCAATATAGATGGAAACAAATGATCATTGATTCAGAATTTATTCGTGTTATAGAAATTTAAATTTATGCTCTAGCGCACGTATTTATGTTTCATTTGCACCGATTCCCAGGCACCAATCCCGGTTGCGTTTCCCATCGAACATAATCTAACCAGAGGGTCTGGTGTGGTCGTTGGCCTCGTTGGTCCATTTCCATTCCCGGCGTGTCCTTGCGGCACCCGATTCTTCCTCAATTGTGTATAACCATCTCCTACGAAACAGTATTGGGCATTGGGGAGCATATCGTTTACGCACATACTTTGCCAATACGTGTGCATCATGCTGACGGGAGAAAGCAGCTCGTTTGCATAGAAACCATGTTTGCCTGCAAACTGCAACCGAATGCATTGAGTACGCTCACAAACAGTTCGCTTTATTTATGCGCGAAATCAAATACCTTCCGCAGCACATTTTACCCCACGCACACCATCGGGATTCGATTTATGTGGACGGAAAAATCGTTCTAAAAGTTTGCTGAATTTTCCTTAAACATCAAATGATAATGAGCCTCATTTGGTACTACTTTTTCGGTGGTATAGTGTCCATGGAAGCTGGCTAAAATCAATATTTTCAGTGCCCAGCTCATGCAACCGGTAGGCCGCTCTTTTCATTGATATGCGTTAAGTGCGATAAATCGGATCATGGATAAATGGTAGATTTGTTCTTTTTTTGTAACTAATCCTAACTGTATCGAGTGTCGCTTCGATAAATAAGCGGTAGAAAGGATACGCTGATATGTTATTGATGTCCTGCATAATCAGGATGAACACCTACGCGGATTCGAGATAAATTTATTCATCATATTTTAACGGATCAGTGGTGTGTGTTTAGAAAAATAACATGAAATTTTTCAAACTCCACGTTTCAATACACAAACAAGTGGTCATAATTATTATTACAACGATATTCAAAAACTAAACTTAATAAATCTCTTCATAAAGAATGTAAAAAGAATAAAATATCGAATAAAAATACCTGCCAAAGCCAAAGGTAAAGTTTTCAGTCCTTGTATGTAAACACATTCAAATGAAAATGTGACTTTTGTAAACGTCAAACAGGTAGTGAAAAAAATCCAAAGTCAGTATAGCAAGCGCAGTGTTTATTTCCTGGTTTTCAGACATAATATTTCTCCGGTTTATTTAATTTAAACCATTTACCATCGAGTGTACTCTATATATTGAGATCCGTACGTGTTCAATCGACTGTAGGAACTTATTTGAGACCATAAGATTGTTACCAATGTTGATAAGTCCATCTTCTTGCATGTCAGGCCTTTCTTTCTCTAGGCCGTAAAGTAGATTCGCTTTATTCTCTCAACAATACATAATACAGTGCGGACAAAGTAAGCTAACGTTAATAAACTGTCTCCAGTCAAAACTTCCCTGACTCTAATAGTGTAGTTTGTATATTCTTCCAGACATGAGTTCCAGCCAAAGCACACCACAAGTGCGAAAGAAGGGAGAAAAAGCATCACGGATTCGGCGCATAACGACCAGCGATGTAGATAGAGTACGCATAGTAACAGCATACGAAAACGGAGCAACTCCAACATCCATCAGTCAGATACTGAACATTCCGATTTCGACTGTGTATGGTATCATCAAAATGTATAAAAAAACATGGCAAGTTGCCGCTAAAAAGCGTGGTGGTAACAGACCCAAAGCATTATCACCGGAAGCAATAGAAAGCTTGCGCCGGTGGATTGCCGAGGACAGTACAATTACGTTAAAATCGCTGACAGAAAAGGTGCACCTGGAGCACGGTGTGCGCGTAAGCCTTACCACCATAGCCCGGGAAGTGAAGGAATTTAAAACCTCCACCGCACACGGAACATCTTCGGCGAAATCCAGTGCGGATTCCACGCGTCTATCGAAAAAATAGTATGCGCCAAAAACCAGCACCGTATCATATAATAAGTATCCGTTAAAATAGCTTTTGTGTGCAAAGCTGTGATAAAGAATATCTCGTTCTTAACGCAATGATAACAATATAACAATAAAATTATACCGAATACAGACAGATGTTTGCTGTTACTTATCGTACAGAACAATGAGAAAAATGAGCAGCTGCTTCAATGCATAAATTGTAAATATTTAACATTAAATCCGTTTTGCTCTATTCGTTTACAGGAACGTATTTAAATCATTCAATGAAAGGCAAATCAAACTGTACTTACAATGCACCACCCGTCCAACATACGAAATGTGATGCAAAAATGATCACATCCTTTTTTGTGCAGGTCGGAATTGTTGCGAAAATTTACCACCCCCCGGATATGCTCGAGGATTATATGGGACCAAATACAAAATATTCCATCAAATGGGATACCGCACTAAATGCTTACGGTGGTAAACATTCAACCGTAAATAACAAGCGCATTCTGCAGATGCATGGTTAATGTTGAACAATGGCTCGATCGATGATGCCACATGACAAATATGCTGACTGTACCGTTTCTCAGCCCGCACCGCATGTCGCCCCCGGTGAAAGACAAACAATTAAGAATAGAACAAAATAGAAACGGCACTCATCAACGTGCATCGCGCGTCATACCGCACTCACGACCGTGACATTATCTGGGCTGATGTTTGTGCCGTTTTTTTTTTCTCCATCCAATCGCGGTTGGTTGCGGTTGATTTCATTTGAAGTTAAAGTTGGAAAAATCATTCTGAAGGGGATAATTGATGTACAGCATTTATTAAATGAGCCAATCCGCCAAACAAATTGTGGATCAGCTTTCTGCCATTAATCAGCGTTTGTCATTTGGCGGGATAAGCGTGTTTAAGCGAATGCTACGAATATATTACACAAAATCAAACTAAATCAATTCATTAAAATATTGTACGATTTAAATTATCTCTCCGTAATCTAGCGTCGCTTTAAACATCCCGTTTGTTTCAATCAGTGCACATCAGTACAGCATCCACCATTTCAAGGTTCTCGGTGTATGATTGAGATCAAATTATGAGGCCTTCTCGTGCTGTATTTTTGTTTAGCCTGAAACAATGCACAAATCAGCATGTTTTTTTTCCGCCACCTAGCCGACACATGTATTGCGAGGTGTCAAATTAATTTTACACCACCATAAGTCATGATGTTCGCCCTGGATGCATCGACGGGCAAGCAATTTAATGGTTGAATGCACATGAATCAAATGTGATTTTTTTGCTGCAGGGTGTGATTTTTTGCACGTTCATAGGTAAAACTACATCAAACTTTATATAAACTTCATAGGAAAGTTAAGTAATATCGACCACCAACAAACATAGCATGTACGATCGAAATGATGTCATGGCGAAGATCATTCAGTTCACCTGTTCATTGAACAAAGCTTTAAACAATGAATTTCAGTTCATGGATAGGGCCTTGCAGTAGATATCCTTAAGGTATAGAGAAAAAAAACTCACAGCCCTTGATCGTAACGTCGTCAGGGCCATTGTTTCATAAATTAGACATTCATTTTTTGTGCCTTGTCAACCCGTGCGATGATTTAAAGCGATTGATTAATTTCTCCACTGGCGACATCGTGCGGTCGGTGCGACTGATTCGTCACACTGTCCCCCGACAAACAACCCGTTTAGTGTTCAGCCAATCGTGACGATCATGGTCGCGACCGTCACATGCTGGAAAATGGGCAATGGGCAAATAGAGGAGATACGTACACACAGAGACGTACCTACCATCTTCTAAGACGCAGCATCGTGCAGCAACTTGTTTTCCTCGCTAACGCAATGTGCTAATTGCAAAAGGCAACACTTTTTACACTTGCTTTTGTACCGATGCTTTCGGCTTCGAGGGAACGATCACGGGAGATCAACCCAATGTGCGGTCGGTTTGTGCATAGGTGTTGCCTTTGATCACAAAGCTTAGGAAAAATGCAAATGTTTGCGGATAATAATTATTTGCTCGTACAATTTTATAGTAATAAATATTGCTATTAGATATAGCAGTGGTTACAAAAAAATGTAGCGAAAATAGCCTAAGAGATTTCCAAGCAACATTGTAATATTCTTCAAATTCCACTAAGACTACAGTTCTTGGAATTTGTTTTCAAAATGTTATAGTATTGATATACTTTCTATTTTTTTAATTATTCTTGCTAACCTCAAGTCTAAACTATATTTGATGGCTTTTTAAACGCTTGGCTAGCTATGGCCATCATAGCTAACGCCATCTGCTAGCTATGGCAAAATCCGAAAAAGTCTAACTTTCTCCCGTCGGTGGCACTAACTTCCTTCTGTCAACAGTTTATACACGGTAACACCACGCCATGCCGATAAAACCAGCAGCCTTCGTGTTTGTTGTATCGCTTTCCTGGGATAAAATCATACCGCTTGGGACCGCTAATCGGTGAGTAGTTGGGCTAAGTATGCTTGGTTAGCCTGCTGGCGGTTAATCACGTTCGTTCCGTGCGGTTCGCCAAAGCATACCGTCAGTATGTCGTCCTGAAATGGAACCAACATACGCGTAAGTAGGTGAACAGTGAAGGGAACTTGCTTACACTCGGCTACTGGAAGTCATCCACCAAAGATACGGCTCTATCCTAACAGACAACCGCAACCGGTGATGGAATCGATGAGCAAGGTGGCAATAACGAACTATCGAGCTGAATGATATCAATAATCTAGGAGGCTGTGGAGTTGTTGAACATTTAGACGAGTTTCTTGGCAACGCGTTGTCGACGGAGTTCCCAAACGCAATCAACACATTCCGGAGAGCATAATTAATTTTTTAAAGAGGAAATTTTTTGGTTATATAACAATTTTATAGTTTTAGGATGTAAACCAAAAAAAATATATTCTGCACAACATGTTATATACTGTCAACAGAATTTCAGCACATTTTAATTGAGGTGATCAAACACTAATAAATTGATTTATACTCTGGCAATAAGGGTAAAAACAAATAACAGGCTTAGTAAAGAAGTGCTTGATCTAAACAGGGACGTAGACTAGTATGATACAACATGTACTTTGCACACCTTCGAACAAGTGAAACATTACTAACGTTGAGTAGGGCTTCTTTTACAACCGTCTCTCGTACAATCCTTGTACCACTCGTAATTTTATTAAATTCCTCGGAGTCACGCGCGACAGCAAACCATATAGTACCAATTTACTAAATCGCAAAACTTAACCCCTTGTATTACGTTACAACCATCGTGGGGTGCAAATGTGGTTGAAATGTTAAACCCGGCTCATCGTGTGTGTGTGTGTGCCCGTTACCGTTACCCTAATTGCCTCCGGCATACACATACACGCTTTGTGGCACGAGATTGGTGTCCTGTTTTTTTTTTCTTTTGACTTTAACCACCGACCGTGGTGGAACGTCAGTCGCGAAACCGAATCGGAACTGAGGAATGTTAAATTTCCTCACGCAGCGAAACAGCGACAGTAGTAACCCAACACGAATGCAAATCCAATTCCAATGGTGGCCCCAACGGTGGCGAGGGTGGTACATTGAGGGCGGGGCAGCTGGTTTTCTTTTTTGATTCCCTGCCAACACGTTGTCGGACACGTTCCAGTTGAAAGCTGATGTCAATCGGGGTGGAGTTTTGGTTGCGAGAGTTATAAATAACACGTATCGAAAGCGAATCGTAGCCCATCTAAGTCGTTTTGGGAATGATTTTGATGATGATCTAAAACGAATAATTAAAAAAATGACTATAGCAACTAGAAAACAGCATACAAAATGTACATTTTGCTCATGAATTCATACTCATAATATATGGGGCCGCCTGGTTTTCACAGGACAGGACCGGTCCAAATTCTCATCCAGAGCAATCTGGAATGGACGGACCAAGGACTGACTATCTCAATACGGATAAATAAAATCAAAGAAAAAAAAAAAGCAAGCCCTTGACCTCTTGAGATTGTTGTGCCGGTAAAGGAGGAGATACACTTAACCTCATCCTGGTCCCATCTAGTTCACTGCTCGAAATATTCACCTGAAATACTTTGTTTACTGAACTGGAGTTTAATGGAGTTATAAAGTAATGTGAGTGATATGAAGTTATTTTATTTTTTATTCATAATATTACGTATGTATTATTGTAATCCAATTGTACATTATGTAAAGTCAGAGTCCTGAACTTCGACAAAAGCTTCTTCAACATTAAGATAGGTTAGAATGTGAAGAAAAAGCCCAATGTTGCTACTTTGCTTCCATGTTAACTAATGTCATTTGGCATCTTTTATCACACTAGTAAATTCTATTTTAATTCTGCTCAGATCGTCCTTTTCCTGTAGTTAATCCTACCAGATTCCTGATTGACCGGACCGGAGGAATACCCAATTCCATATTTTCCATTTCCATTTTTGCACAGGAACAAAAAGCTGTTGCTCATCCTTTAACTCAACCGTGCATTATCACTGCCGTCCCGTTGTGTATCGCGCGATGCATCATTAGCTCATCATCGCGCACCACCGTTTTCCGCACTTCCAGACACAACTAGAAATAATTGTGTAATTATTTATAAATTTTGTGATTTCCGTCGGTTAGCGCAACGAGAGAATGGTCGGCATGGTTTCGGATGCACGCGAGGGGTAGTCGGTATGACCCACCGCATAACCACCTTTCTCGTACCAACCTAAACACGTATCCACTGCAAAATAACCCCATCGAACAACAACGCTAAGCTCGGAACGGGAACATTCCCGACTGGCCTGATTGGTGGTTGGAGGGCTAAATGGGGCGAATATGGTCGATGCGGCTACACATTCTAACGATGATGGCTGCGGTTCGACGGTGACAGTGTCATCCAACCGGGGTTGATTATACCGATTGTACTTAGCATTGCACCACCAACCGTAGTTTTGGCCAGGTTTTGCTGGTTTCGTTTCTACAACGAAATGAATGTCAGGTCAGGTGGCCGCTAGTGGTGGCAAGCAGTGGCATTGGTGGATTGAATTCCTGTCGGCCGTGTTTTGTTTCCAGCCATCCGACACCGGCTAATGAATGGGCTCGTCATAGTTTAAACGATCTGATAGACATCCACCTGAACAGCGATCGATTATTTTGCTTATTAATGATGGCGTGTTTGTGTCATTTTGCTAGTGAAAAGTCTCGTGTGTATTAGCAGACACACGGTTATTAACAGTTGGACATTTCGAGCAAAAAAAAAAGCCTCATTTCATTTAGCAGGAAAGTTAGTTTTGCAGAATACGGGTTAACCTCAAACATTTGCCAAGGCCAGCGAGCAAGCTCAAAAAACACGAGATAGAAATATTTAATGTTGGGTAAATCTGATTCAGATATATGAATCTGAATTAATCTTAGAATGGAATGAACGACTCTGAATCTCTATTTCTATGTCTGAATCCTAAAAGAGTCATGAATCATCCTAAATTTATGACTTTCAAGGAGTTTGTCCATGAGGTCGCTCCTTCTCAATAGTCATTCCAAGGGACTACTGCGCCGCCACTGATCTGAGGATTCATGACTCGTTTTTGAGAGTCGATTCCTGAGTTGAATGACTCCTCACGAAAGATTCATATGAATGACTCTTCTAGACAGATTCATGCTGTTTAACTGTTCAAAACTAATGTTGGATGAATCTGAGTCAGATTCATGAATCAGAATGAATCTTTGAACTGAATGAATGAATCTGAATCTCTGTTTGTCGCTCTGAATCTTAGAAGATTCATAAAAAAGCCAAGATTTGTGAAATCAGGCTTATCCATCCTCCTCCCATTCATAATTAGTGCAAAGTGGCCTCAACTACCATTTCACTAGAGCACCCCATTCTAGAGGGGTTGATTTGAATGACTCCTCACGAAAGATTCAGAAGTCTGAACCAGAAGAGATACCCGACCCTTGGGCTCACAAGACAAACATTTATTTTGTTAATGTTACTAGCTGTTACCTGCTTCTGTCTATGACTAATCCTTTACGAATGAATGCCCAGAGCAAATGGTTCAGTCTGCTGGCGGCGGCATCATGAAATTGACTTCACGAGACCATTTGGCACTGTGTGTTCTGTTTCAACACGATTATTGCGTTTCGTCACTCGTGGCAAAACGAGAAGAGAAAGCCACCGTTTAATTCTAGGTACTAAAAATAATTCCCCACACTATCACTAGTCAGCGGCGCAATGCATCATCCGCTTGTCGTATTGTAATTGTTCAGATAGTGTTGCATTCTTGGTCGGCTGCATGCACCCTCTCATTCATTCAACGTAATGCATTTTTCTGCTTAATTTTTACACCCAGCGACTTACACGCTGTTGTTGTGTTGGAACACTCACAATTGTACGTTTTGGTTGCGGTGTACGTAACACCGGCAAATGTAGAGAATCTTTGACCGATTAAATAAGCAGCATACGCCACACGCACCCCCACGATGGACGATGCAAAGGGTAACAAACGAAACGAGTTCACCTGTAAATAGCGGGTGCGGTCGGGCAATCTTTCCTATACCCGCGTAATCTACTCAAAGTAGTGTGTTTATTAAATATCTTGTAAGTGGGGTTTGTTTTTTTTTCTGCTGTCTGCATCGCACGTGATCGTAATAGTAATTATCCATCCAAACAAATGCATCCAAAACAATACGGCAAGCAGTGCGTCGTACCATACACGATCACAAGGTGCGTTTGACGCTATCATCGCGGTCAGCAGCGGTTTGATTCCTGCAATGGACCTTGATTGGTGATTCGTTTGGTTGTTAGCCCGGTTTGATCGACTGTTCGAATGCTAGTGTTGACGCAATCGATCAGCTGTGGCGAACAACATCGATCGGCAATGATCGCTCGCGCAAGCGTAAACGCGCACGCGAGCATGCTTTGTATACATAGCGTTATCTCCATTTAGTTTGGTCGCCAATTCTTCCTGGTGCGCTTCAAGTGAAGATCTGACAAGGTGCTTTTCTGGGTGGAAAAGTTGTTTAAAAAAATGTCCAAGATAAAAAAATATATTAAATACTAAGGAAGAGGATAAATTAATGACTTTGATAACTCGTGGTAAGATGGTCCAGCTTGTTTTGAATGTTATCAGATAATAATTTAAGAGTGGTATCTTGTTATCGTCTATCCCATATAAAAGAAGGGAGATAAGCTAAAGTGCAGCAATTACAAGGGTATTACGGTGTTGAATATTGCCTACAAAATATTCTCCCTTATACTACAAGATCATCTTGTCCCATTCGTTGACAAGGTAGTTGGAAACTATCAGAGAGGATTCCCAAACGGAAAATCAACCACTGATCAAATCTTCACCATGCAGCAGTTCTTGGAGAAGATGGCGGAGCAGTAGCTAAACTCCTTCCATTTCGTCATCGACTTCACGGCCGCATAGCCAGAGCTCTTTCGGAATCCCGGTCAAACTTACCAGACTAGTACGGACGATAATGACCAACGTCACTTGCGGGTGATGGTGGATGGAAAATTCTCAGGGCTCTTCGCTACCACCAAGGGTCTGAGCCAAGGAGATGGACTCTACTCTTCAACCTGGCGCTAGAGAGGGCCATTCGCGACTCGGAGGTGGAAAGTTCGGGGACCATCTTCTATAAGTCAATCCAAATCCTGGCATACGCTGATGACATAGACATCATTGGTTCAGGATTCTCCTACGTAGCGGATGCTTACCAAAGCATTGAGCAGTCTGATGAAACTTCTCCACTCAAAACACCTGTCGCGACGAACGAAGCTGCGACTATAAAGAACTTTTATAGTTCCAGTACTCACAAACGCCTCTGAGATATGGACTTTGTCCAAAACTGAGGAAACTCTCTTAGCAGCGCAATGACACTTGGCAGACGCGGTTTAGAGGATATCCAATGCCATCAGTTTATGTGTTGCATGAAGCTTCACAATCTTACCGATCTATTCTGCAGGTTCTTTAACACAAATTGAACATCAACTGATCATGATAGATGCGAATTTGCTTCTGACATTAGATCGTTTATCGACCAACGCCATTTTGATCCATTTTTACCATTTAAAGTAACGCATCGAGCGTCGTAAATATCTGATACCCGATACGATCACCCTGTACACAATGATCTTCTCGTTTTTTTTTTTTTTGCTCTTGTTTCACCATAGATGGAACATTTAGCTTCTCTTACCTATTTTAAGTTGAATGCCCTTCTCTTCCTCGTTACGGCATCAAGTCAGGCAGGTGCCCGTATTGATTGACCGAGATGAAACCATACAGAGAGGTGTAGTCGTAGAAGCTGAAATCTGCTGCTTGTTCACACACTTGGCACAATCAACATTTCACGTCTTCAGGTAATTGATATTGATCGATCACAAATGGGTGCTCCGTTTTCACATCACTGAAACGGCAAACATTCACATAAAACGCACCGTTGACGATCGATGGCAGTTGATAATGCAACGGAAAACGTTAAAATTAAAACACTGCGCAATGACTCCTCCGGAGCACGACACGTTGTTACTGAAATTCGGCCAATATTTTCAAAGAAAGGAGACACTTCATGAACGTTGCCAAACAGCAGGTATTGAAACACGCCCAAAGTGTGGGTATTATTTTGGCGTATTACTGTATCAGAAGTGCGTTTCATTCGCGATCTTCCAAATTAATCACTTCCGACCGGGTACACCATCGCCCTCGAGGTAAATCTTCAACAATACAAACTTTTGCTCGTTCTCTCTTCAACACAAACTTCCGATCATGTATTATTGCTTTAAACTTTGGCAGTAAATACCCAAAACGCACATTCTTTCCACGTCTTCACTTCTTGTTTGTTTTTTTTATTCTTGTGTGAACACCTTCAGGTTGGAGAGACAGTCAAATGTTTTTAAGAGGCTGTATTTTATGACCCTGTACGCAGCGAAGTTTGTTGGTGATCTAAGAGACAAATACGCGTCGAAAACACACGCTTGCCCGTTCGAAAATACTCCAGACTCCAGCATTGTAAGCGTGGTTGAACAGGGAAAGGGGTGGAAAGGGGGGAAACGAAAAAGGGTGTGAGAGGGTCGTTTATCAAAGCAACCCATACACACACGTGAGTAGCAGCGCCGTCACCAGCGAAAATAATGCGAGAAGAGGGCCCAGCAAAACGTGAGCGTGAGGAATGGGAATTAAAAACGTCCCGAAAGCATGATAGAAAGGAAGATTGTAACACAACACGAGAAAAAAAAGAGAAAGAGAGATCGCGAAGAAGGTACGGATATCAACAGTTAGCCACCTGGAAGGTTTTCCAATCGAAGGAACACACTGCTTTTCACGCCGTACAAACAGTCGAAGCAACAGATCGATCACGTACCCACTCTGCTGCTGATTACGTACGTCCCCATTTTATCTCTGATAAGTGATAATGATTGTCACTGGTGGAAACATCACACGGCACACAAACACACGCGAGAAAAGGTCTAACACACATACCACCACTTCCCGGTGAGGCTCCCTTTATCAAACACGTATCGATGGGAACTTATCAAACGCTGTTGTGACGCGTCACGTATGGGTCACGCGGTTTTGCTACCATGATGCTATTGTTTCGTTAGCCACGGGGTCGCTCATTAGATGCGGAATGCACGGAGCCACTCCGAAACCGAAACTTACCACAAACATTCGGGCACCCCCCGGGGCCGGAAGCGAAAAGGGCAGGAGATATTTGAGGAAAAAAAAACGGGTAAAATGGTCCGCGAAAACCTGCGAACTTTGCAAGCACCGAAACAATACTGAGAAAGGTGAGCATAAGCGATGCGCGAACTGTACCGCGAGATACGCAAGCTCCCCAAGCTGCGATCTGTCTGTTTTGGTGCGTAACTTGTTGAAATTGGAGAGAGGGCCCTAATGCAGGGTTCGTCCCCTGCACACCATGATCTGCGTAGGGGTTTTTTTATGTAATTTATCACATTTTATTTTATATCGAGGATTATTAAGCGACATTTTCTAATCGATAATAATTTATCGATTTGTTTATTTTCATGGTTAAAACTCTTCGTACTTCGTAATATCAATTTTAATATTTAATAACTCAAGGATGGCTCCTGATCGTTTCGTGCTATCGGCGAGGGTTAGTGTTGCGTTGAATGAAGGTGAATGAATGAATCTCAATCTCACATTTCACATAAATCTTTGAATCATCCAATATTTATGACCTTAATGGGAATTATCTTCAAACTCCCATTTAAATTTAATATCATTTTTCACACGAACACGAATTTCTACAGATCTTCAGAGTCAGTTATAGACGGTTGAAAAGAATTTCACAGGAATAAAACACTTTTCCACCTAACAGCACGAGGAAGGCAACCCCTGTCTTGAAACCTCGCACGATCTCTCGACTTCAAATGTAAATTGATCTTTGCTAAAGGCTGCATGCGTGATTTCTCAGCTTCTCTCTCCGTTTCTCTTTTCCTCTCTCCGATACTCGCTTTAGATATTCTTTTGTTATATCTCTCGAAATCTCACTCTTCCCCAAGTGATTCATAAAACCCACCGCGATCGTGATCTTTTCCGTCTAACTGCAACTGTCGGTTTTCCCGCGGATTCGATCGCATCGACAACATGATGATTACTAATTTATGGCTTCTAATTGCTGGCTATAGCTTCGCACAACATTTCACAAGCTAATGCGATGTCTTGGCGGGAAAGATAAGCTTCTAAGCATATTTATTTAAAAAAAAAGTTCTGCACACATAACAAACATAAAGCACAAGAATAGTATTACTCTTGATTTGATTTCCTAAGCAGATCCTGTTAAGGTTTGTTAGCGTAATGCGGCGTGAGTTTACAAAACACATTGCAAACGTAAAAATTCTAACCGCGTCCTCGGTGTCTTCATTCGCAATCGGTCAAACCACTTCAGAGCACTTCCCCCGGCAAGTGAATCGGTGTAGCAAATTATCAACACCTCTGTTTCATCCTCCACATGTACAGAAACCTCTTCCAAGTGGAATACAATTCGTTCCAATAGCGTTTGAAAATAGCATCGAGTACCTCTCATCGAGAGTCAGCACAAACGAAAGTTAATCCCGTTGGTACTTGAACTTCACGGATGTGGCCCCTTGGCGGGTTCGGTTACCATGGGTGAAATATGTGTAAAAACGGTCGGGGCAGTCCTCCCCCAGTGATATCGCATGCTGCTGCACGCTACCCGCTTATCGGGCCGCAAGTGTCTTCCGAGGGACGGAAAATGATCGAAAATCGATTAACTTCACATTCGCAATGTATGGCCGTTCGGGGTTTTTTCGGAGGGCCTATTCGTTGTTTCACTCGGTCTATCTATCTCGGACGAATGATAAGAGCAAGTACCGGTGGGGATTTTTTTTGTTGCTTCTCTCTACTTCTATTTGCAATCGCAAACTGGTCCAAGTGGATAGATTCGATCGATGCGACAACAATCCTATCACACAGTACAGGCTAGCTGAACGGTGGGGACGGGCATAACCCACGATGGCATACCTTTGCGTTTAACGATCAGTACAGTATTTGGTGTAACAGATCTGGATGAATGTATTTCCGTGTACAAGTGCAAGTGCTTTATCAAAATACTGAATTAAATAGTGACTTCAAACAACTCCTGCATTAAAAGATCGTTCTGTACCCATTTCACGGTAAAGTACAATCGATACGAAATTCATCCCGCACATTCGACGGTTGATTACATTCCGACTGCACATCGAATGTGGGACGTCGGTCCATTGGTTGAGCATTGCAGTGACAATTACAGTTAAAATTACTTGTTAAACAGTGGTGCTAAGAATTAAAAAAAAAAAACTCAGTGAACACGTACACGCCTCCGTTGAAACGTGGCCAATCGAACGAACGAGAATTGGCATAAATAGCAAGCAAATTCGAAACAAAGCACGGAGAGAAAAAAAATACGCAAACCCCCTGAACTACGCATCATAATTTTTATCACACATCTCCACCCATTCCCCCTTCCTGCACACACCGGTATGTACGGGAGCAAACATCTGCCTTAATTGTGTGGGGTACTAGGCGCACGAGGAAAGGGTTTTTCGACGCATTCGGCAAAATACGACCATATTTATGCGCAATCAGTTGACCAGCAGCATCCACAGCCATCCAGTGGATTGTGACGAGTACGTTTTGCTACAACGAAAAAACAAAAAACGAGCAGTAAAAACATATACACATCGTTAAATCAGGGCAACAATCGAAGCATTACGCAAAGTGGATATAAACACACAGGAAAGAGATTTATACAGCAACAACAGACGAAAAAAAAAGGGCAGCTACATATATTGATATCACATCAAAATCAATGCTTCCCACACACACAGTTCGCAAGCCAATCCACTTTTCACCCGTATTGAATAGTCAATTAGCGCGTTTTAAGGATTTGTCGTTTTTTTGTGCTTGCTACCATCACCCCATCACCAATCATACTTTTATGAAACACACGCAGCAAAAGGGGAGCAAAACTCGTGAAACGTTCGTTTGTTGACTGTGATTTTGTTGTTTTTTTTTTTTATTCTTTTGTATCCAAACCCCGTGGTAGATCTTTTTTTTTTTTGTGCTGTTGCTATTAAAACGCCTCCGCGTTACGTTTCACTTACCGTTGCCAGCTACTGCACAGCGTGGTTACGACCGCACAT